>NC_132785.1:32191150-36991150 GCF_048418805.1 Vulpes vulpes
GTACCAATATCTATCCAACTAACCAAATCAGAAACCTGGCAAGCATCCAAGATTTGTTTCTCTTTTCGTGTCCACTATCAATCATGACTGCTCTCATAGATATCTTCTACACATCTATCTCTTTCTCTTTTTTTAAGATTTTATTCATTTATTCATGAGAGACACACAGAGAGAGGCAGAGACATAGGCAGAAGGAGAGGCAGGCTCTCAGCAAAGAGTCTGAGGTGGGACTCGATACCAGGACCCCGGGATCATGACCCAATCTAAAGGCAGATGCTCAACCACTAAGCCACCCAGGTGCCCCAATACATCTCTTAATCCTTCCCCCTTCCCTTGATCCCCTTGCTCCTGTGCTTCTCTCCATTCTGGCAATTACAAACTATTGGGATTACTTATGTGCATATCATCATCTCCCTCCCTGCCCCTGGTCTGTAGACTTGTTGAGGAAAAGGAAAAGTTTTTCATTTTTGTATCTCTAAGTTCTGTCTCCTTTTTGAGTGATAAGTTGGGACATGGATCAAATGACCTAGTGGCTGTTAGCTTATACTTTGTAGTAACCTAAAGAGGGAATTTCTCTCATCAGGGATTATGTTTACGATAGCCATGAAAGTTGTTCTTAAATATTCCAGTTCCCCTTTTAGGTATATTGTAGGGTTGCACATCCCTGCCCATGCTGAGGTTAGATTAGCATGATTTGGGACGCCTGGGTGGCTCAGCGGTTTACAGCCTGCCTTCAGCCCAGGGCGTGATCCTAGAGTCCTGGGATCAAGTCTCACATTAGGCTCCCTGCATGGAGCCTGCTTCTCCCTCTGCCTATGTCTCTGCCTTTCTCTCTCTCTCTCTCTCCCTCTCTGTATCTCTCATGAATAAATAAATAAATAATCTTTTTTAAAAAATTAGCATGACTTGCTTTAGTGATGGATGATCTCTGGACAGAAGCTTTAGGAGACAGTACACGATTCCCCACAAACTCTTCCCTTCTCTGCAGTGAGCAGAGAATGTGACCGCAAACTTTGTCCCATGAAATGTGAGTAAGAAATACATTTGTGTTATATTAAGCCACTGAGGTTTAAGGATTATTTGTTATTGCAACATAACTTAGCCCATCCTGACCAACATGATATCCTTGGGTACTAGCATTTTTCTCTTCTAGAAGGGAGGTGTTCAGGGAATATCATGCTGCTGTCCCTTTCTTGTCTCACAGATGTTTTTATCCAGATGAATTCAGGTTAAAATTAGCATCAAGGGAAACCTTGAAATGGAACACAAGTCCCAACTTGGCAATATTCAACCTAAGAATTATGTGCGGAGTGAAAAGGGTAATCGTATTTGCTTTTGAAGGATAATTATGAGCTAATTGTATGTAAGAATGGAGTAACCACTTCTATTCATATAAGTCTTCTTTTCCCTCTACTGAGTGTGCAGCACACAGGCTGATCCAGCCAGGGATAATATGCCTCCTGGAGCACTGCTGGGACCAAAGGATTAATGCCACAAATACTTGATTGGGATTACTTAATTAGGACATTAAGTGAAAAGTTTGTCCCCAAAATAGCTCAGTGTGGAAAACAGGATAACATTATAACCACACTTACTAAGCATTTAGAGTTTGCAGTGCAGCATTAGTGATGAAGAGTCTACATCCTAGGAGAAAACTCCATAGGTATTAATATTTTTGATCACAGTTCCTCCTTGCTAGAAGGAGATAACTGAGTCTGAGAGACCATTCACTTCCCATATTGTCCACCTTTCCTCTGAAAGGAATCAAATGTCCAGAAAGTCCCAGAGTTTTAAGGCATTTTTGGAAGTCAGTATGAACTCACTTCTCATTTTACTGAATGTCTTCCGAAGTACCTATTCTGTTTCCTACAGCTTCTCATCTGTTCATATTTTTTTAAAACTCCCTTTCATTTTTGTTTTCAGTCCTTTAAACATGGTCCACTTCTGTTCTTTGTCCACTGTTTCCTTGGTTTTGCTTTTATTATTTTTTAGGTTGGAGTTGTTTTTCACTCTTAAGAAAACTGTTGTGGATCATAAAAGGCTTGACTTTGTGGTTCAGTTCAAATGAGCACTTGCCTTAAGACAGCAAACTAAATTCTATGGTATTTCCTGTTTGGGAATCCCAGAGCTCACTCAAATCTAGTGCCATCTCTTCCATTAAGCCTTCCTTGATTCTCTTCAGACAGAACTACCTCTTGTATTAAGTAGTGCTTCAATTTGTTGTCTATAATGCCACATCATTGTATTTTGGCTTACCCACTCTGTCTCCTGCACCACATATGAAACTCCCTAGAGGCAGAGAACTTGTCCTATTCTTCCTCACAACTCTGGTCCCTCCCAAAGCCTGGCACCTGATTGTTAGGATAGAGACCATTTAGTCACATCTGATGCTATAAAGTCTCAAACTGTAGCCCTTGCCTGGGCAAGACCTGCAACTATGTTCTGTTTGGTTCACAAAGAGTTGCCCAGCACAAGTCTTAAATATGTTTAATTAATTGTCAATTTTAGGAATGGTGAAATTTATCACTTTAAAAATCCAGATTGTTAGCTTAATCTTTAAAACAAACAAACAAATAGGAGATTGGGCAACACTGAGCTCAGATTCCAAGGTAGGAGCAAGTGCTGTGGCTGAGCGGCAGCTCCTCTCTTTGGAGGACACCATGGCCCTGGTCTCCAGGTGACCACAGTTTGCCAAGAATGTCATAAGCAGCCCATAAGCCGTCAGAATAGCACCTGAATGACAGGTTCCACAGGGACAATTTTCAGGTCAGTGGTTTCAGGACAGAGCACTCTCCTGATTGTCAGACCAGACATGAGGAATTAATGTTGACACAGGTGGAGACCTCTGGTCCAGGAAGCCCCGGACTCGCTCCCTGTCGCCCTCAGGGTGATACTGCTTTGGTAATGAATGCTTCAAACCAGAGCATACTTTCTGTTCTGAAGCTTTGGAAAATCTACTCAGAGTTTAGCTTCCAGTTTTAAGATGTGAGGATTTACATAATGAGAAGGCAAAATGGTAACCTAGACACTTTTTAATTCAGATGCCTAGGGCTTCAGTGAATTTTGGGGTGTGACCCTGGATTATCACTCATGTCTAAGCATTTAGGGTCTGTCTATGCTTTTAAATTCTCTTTCTGGCTCTCTCTCTTCCCTGCCACACTTCATAATTAAATGCATTTCTATCCTTCTCATGCTAATGATCTCAAGTAATTTCCCGATCATCCTAATATTTTAACTTGTCTTTATTTTTTGTCTCTATACATCTTTTCTACTTCTAAAAGCTAAGACCACAAAAAAACTAATACCTTCTTAGATTATAAAAGTAAGATTATTTTTTGTAGTCTTTTTAGAAAATAAATCAAAGTATGTGAAATTCAAAATGATCCAGTCTTCTATCTTTTCACAATGACTATATGCTTCATAATTGAAAGTGTGTTGCACATATAACAAAGTAGTACTGCATTTGCTTAACTTAATAATTTTTTCCAAAATTATTTGAAAACATTATCATTAGTAGAAATGTGATATTCCATCTACAGATGTATAAAGGCTATTGAGCCTTCCTCTATAGGCATTGACATTACTTCTGGTTTACTTTTCACTTTATAAAAAAAAAAATCTCTTTTTTTTTTTTTTTTTTAGATTTTATTTATTTATGCATGAGAGACACAGAGCGGGGAGGCAGAGAGAGAGAGAGAGAGAGAGAGAGAGAGAGAGAGAGGCAGAGGTACAGGCAGAGGGAGAAGCAGGCTCCATGCAGGGAGCCTGACGTGGGACTCGATCCCGGGTCTCCAGGATCACAGCCTGGCCTGAGGTCGTGCTAAACTGCTGAGCTGCCCATATTAAAAAAATAAAATAAAAAATCTTAACCTATATTTAGCTAGTTCCTCAGAGAAGATTTCTCAAAGTGAAATTTCTGCCTTAAAAATTAAGAAGGTTAAAAAAATCTGATGAAATATATTATCAAATTGCTTTTAGATAGTTCATCCTTTTATAGTTTTGCCTGCTGTGCATCAGAAAACATGGCTATCTTACCTACATTATGAAATTTAAAAAATTTTGATAACCAGATAGTTGAAAAAGTTTTAATGTATGTTTGCTTTTGTTGAGTCTGATTATTTTCAAATATCTATTGTCCACCATATTAATTCTTTTGCTTTTGAATATTGTTAATGTTCATTGCCTACTTTTCCTTTGGCTCCTCTGGAGAATTTTTCTGATCTCAAATAACTCTTATACATTTAGAATAGTGGTCCTGTGTCTGTTATATTTTCTTGCAAATATTTCTCCCAATGTTCCAATGGCCTTTTTGTTTTTTATGACATTTTTGTATAATAAGTTAATTTTTTAAACTTAGCATATCCCATCAATTTTCCTTTTCCTTCCTTTTATACTTTTTTTCTTCCTTTTATACTTTAAAGCCCTTTACAAAATGGTAATTACATGAGGGGATAGAGGTGTTATTGTGGTAATCATTTCTCAATACATAAGGGTACCAAATTATCACGATGTATTCCTTAAACTTACATGTGTTATGGGCCGCTTGGGTGGCTCAGTTGATTAAGCATCCGACTCTTGATTTCGGCTCAGATCATGATCTCAGGATTGTGAGATGAGCCTCATATCCATCTCCGGGCTGAGTGTGGAGCCTGCTTCAGATTCTCTCTGCCCCTTGTCCCTCTTACCCTTATTCTACTTGCACTCATGCTCTCTCTAAAACAAAACAAAACAAAACAAAAACAAAAAAACCCAAACTTACATATGTTATATATGTCAATAATATCTCAATAAGGCTGGGAAAAAAAAGAAAGTAATTTTTAAAAAGCCCTTTACATTCCTGAGATCAACTAAATAGCCACCTATATTTTCTAGCTTTTTTTGGTTTTAATTTTACATTTAATTTGACCAACCTGTTTCATAGTTAATACCCGTTACACTACCAGTTGAGTATTAACTAAAATGACCACTTACCAGAGGCAAATGTGAGAGCAAAGTCAGGTGTGTGCTCTGCTTGGGAGGGTGTATCACAGCGGGAAGCTCTAGTCCCTCCCCTGCGAAGTGAGATCTTTCCTTTCTACCTGACAACGCTGTTCATAATCCTTGGGATATAGTAAGTAGTGACTGAAAATGACAACCAAGATACTTCCAGTTTTTTAAAGATTTAAAAAAAAATTTTTGAGAAAGACAGGGAGAGAGAGAGAGAGAGAGAGAGAGAGAGAGAGCATGAGCAGGTGGGGGGAGGTGGAGAAGCAGACTCCCTGCTGAGCAGGGAGCTAGATGTGGGGCTCCAATCTAGATCATGATCTGAACTTCACCTACTGAGCCACCCAGGCACACACCCGCCCCTACTCCTGCATAATTATTTTTAACTAGCATTTGGTATGTGATACTTCCATATTGTGAAAGGAGCTATGCTGGGTCTGCTGAAAGACTGGCTATGCAATTTGCTGATTTCTCTATGATTCCTCCTCTACTGCTGCTGCCTTATTAGTCTTGCTTTATAACAAGTTAAAAAAAAAAGTCCTCTTTCTGAATCATTTTTTTTGTAAATGTTCTTAATTAGTTTTTTTCTTTCAGATTAACTCAATAATTTTATTAATTTCTCTCTACCCCAAATCCCACTAGGGGCTTTGTTGTAATTTTGCTAAATCTAAAAATTAATTTGTTATTAAAAATTAATTTGTAAAGATATGACATCTTTATAATCTTGATTTGCCCATAGGGAAAAAAAAAAAAAAAAACAACTAACCTTCATGAGGGCTTACCATACCACTGGCCAATCCAGGGCATTTTCACCTGCCAACCCATATAATCAGCACAATGATTTTCAGAAGAAGGGGCACATGTACAAGTGAGGGGGCTCAGGCCCAGACTGGAAAGCAATCCTTTAAAAAAAAAATCACTGGTGGTAATGGGTGTTAACTAAATTTATCCTGGTAATCCTTTCACAATATAGACATATATCAAATTGTTATGTTGCACACTAAAAATACTACAATGTTATATGTCAACTATATGCCATTAACACTGGGAGAAGAATAAGGCAGTAGAATTTTTTTTAAATGTTTAAAATTTTTAAAAATCACTAGCCAGGTGATGCCTGGGTGGCTCAGCAGCTGAGTCTGCCTTCGGCTCAGGGAGTGATCAGGGAGTCCCAGGATCGAGTCCCACATCAAGCTTCCCTTGAGGAGCCTGCTTCTCCCTCTGCCTGTGTCTCTGACTATCTCTCTCTGTGTGTCTCTCATGAATAAATAAATAAAATCTTAAAAAAATATCACTAGCCAGGGTTTTCTCCAGTACAGTGCTCACTCCGCTCTCTCCACCTTTTTCCTACTTTCTTACCCTCACATTGTTTGCATTTCCCATTTTATTCTGAGTGCTTTCCCTACCTGCTTGGTCCCTCATTTTACTCCTAAAGAATCGGTATATGATACTGTTCTGAAATCTTAATATAGTTGATTTGGATTGATATGCTTCTCTAAGGAAACAATATAAGACCTCAACTGACCTCTGTTGTGAGCTGGGGGTCTCATACCCCACCCCACCCCCCAAAGGAGGCAGGTGACTTTGGATATAGACACTGGAGATAAATAGAAAGCCAGAATCTCTAAGATATGGGGAAGAGAAAAGAGGAAGCAGAAGGGAAGTTTCAGGATGAAATTTCACCTCCATGTTTAACTTCAAGAATCTGAGAATATGTTTACTTTGAAATTACTGAGTACCTACTTTATGCCAGGAAAGGAATCCTGAAATCTTATCCTTCATCTGTTATGGGTGATGTATCTATTGGTGTTGTACAGGTGGGAGGAGGCAAACTTCTTGGGTCCTCTCTTAAAAACCCCCAGGCTGTGCCAAGGGGGAGTGGGGAATTGTCTCCCCTTTACCCGTACAGAAGAAAATAGGATTCACTTTGCTGCTTATCCTAGAGGAGAAAGAGGCTTTAATTTGTGATTGATCTGACAGGATGACAATTCAGTTCAATTAATGTAGACTCTTGAACCATTTCCAGGCTGATGTAACTATTCACAGCCCTCCATGGACTGTGACCATGGAGGACTTTCACCCCCAAAGGGCTTCTAACAATCCAGTTTGGGCCCTGGAGACCAAGAGCAGATCTAAGCCTCACTGGGGGTACCTGAGGCTCCAGCATGGCACCGTGTAACATGCAGGCTCCTGGCCATATGGCATCCCCTGAGCCTGCCGTTCTCTGATCTATGCCAGAATGGGCATATGCTGGGATATTCCAAGACTTGAAGGGAGACTCAAAATGTCATAGAGCCAGTATGAGGTTAAACTTTCATTTCTTTTTTTTATGGCATGAGTAGAAATGGCATGAGAGGAAGCAGAAAATACCATTATTGATTCTAATGCAGGGCAGGTTGAGGTTAGGATGGATAATATAAAACTTTTGGGCTCTCTGAGGGATTCTCTCTTTATACATATAAAATAGGTTTTTAAAATGTCCAAAAATGAGAGAGCTGCTATAGTCATAGATTTCACCCACTTGGCTTCACAGAAGCCTATTTTCTCTATACTATAAGGAGAGAAATATCTAGAATCTGTCTGATTAGTGATTTTATTTTATTTTTTTGAGAGAGTGCTTGGTCGGATGGTCGGATGGGATGCCCATAGGAATGAGCCATATTGCTTCCGAACTTAGGCTATTTTCAAACATATACATATTCCTCCCTGTGTTGCTATTTGGACTCCTCAAGACTGAATGGCAGTTCGGCTCAATTAATTTTAGATGCTGCTTATTATGTAAGGGCTAAGTAAGCTTCCCAGAGAGAGCCGCACCTCCCAATAAGCATCCTGACAGACATATTGGGAAGAAGAAGGGGACATGGTATAGAGGCAGGGAGGTTGCCAGATGGTGGGGGCAGAAGGTGGCAATGTCTCCAAGGCCAAGTTAAAGGAAGAACTTATAGAGAAATTCCCATCTGTGGGGGAGAGGGTGGAGTGGAAGCACAGAAGGGTAAGAAGAAAAGAGAGTTTACAGAAGAATATCAGAAAACAGGAGGTCATTTTCGATCTGGATCTCCCGCCTAAAGGATTCAGAAAGAAATCATAAAAATGAGTATGTACATCAAGAAAATGTGTATTTGTTTCATTTGCAAGTTAAGGGTGACTCTCCTCACAGAGTTCACTTAGTGGCTCTGAAAAGGGTACTTTTCAAGTATCGAGATTATGCTTATTTGCCAGCATTCACAAATTGCTGTGAAATATTGACAACTTGTTTAAACATTGTTCCTTTTTACTATTAAAGCCTCTGATGCATTTTAATGAAACCCATTTCATAAAACACAAAGGGATGTCACTTTTCTCTTAATGAAAGGAGAATACTAGTGAATTTCTTGGCAATGTTCTTTCTTTATAATGGAATCTGAGATATAAATGCAATATTAAATACACCTGAAGTTTAGAATGCCCTATTTAATGACGGCATGTATATCACTCCATGTGTGTTATTCATTTTGCTAATTTTGACTGAAGAATTAATTATCATTTGAACTAAGCTCTTAATGAACGAATATAAAATTAAGATCTTCAGAGGATGAAAATTGGTTACAAATAAGATGTAATCATGAGGCTTCATTTAGATTTCATTAGCCAAATGCTTCTAACAGGAAGATAAGCAAAGAGCAATATTCAAGTCTTCTAATGCGTAAGGCAAAGCAATATTAATTTCAAAGAGGAGAGGATGAAAAGGAAATGGAAACAAGCAAAGAGTTCTGATTCTAGGCAGAGGAAGGGGTTGGTGTGTATGTAGCAGGAACAGACACAAATGCATAAATGTAAGTACACAGTGCAAGAAGCACTTCTCTGCACAAATAAATTTGCTTCAACAGTGGAGCTGAGAACTCTTGGTCAATGTTGAGAGACTGCGCCACCTTCTGGTTGCCATGTGCATGACAGGCACTCATATTGTTTACAGACTAGCATTTCTGTTTTATGCAAAACTTATATTGAAGGGAGGCAGCAGATACCTTACTTGTGCTGTGCACTGTGTCCCCTGGGAACTGTATTGGAATAAGAACACGATCCATAAATGTACTCCAGTGACTGCTCTACTTGAAAATCTGAGTTTGCTTTTTAAGCTTGATCAACTGTAATGGTATATGATAGGCCAGACAGGAGCACAGGCAGTACTACAATTGTGCGAGCAGGAGGCTTCGGTTGCCTGTCTTTTCCCTGGATGCCACTTTCTGAACTTCTTAGAGTCGCAGAAATGAAGCCCCAGCAAACGAGGCAAGGCCTCTGCTGGTCAGGGAAAGCAGATGGGGGTTATTCCATCATGCCTGCAAAGCTGCAAAACAGCAAGTAAATGTGTAAGCTAATTTCTGGACAACTGCTAACACACAACTGTGGCTGAATGATGATTTGGGGAATTACATCCTGCTGAAGTTACTTTATAGTTTCAGCTGGATCCACTATGGTGTCATGGTCTTGGGAGTCTGGGCTAGAGAGGTGAGCTCAGCAATGACATACCTTTGTCACCACACCAAGGCATCCTGGCAGGAAGACTTGTGGAGGACCATGACTACCCATTTTTATGTGTGTATCTGCTATAGTTGCATTCAAAGCTCTAGTGTTGGAAAAGATAGTCACAAAAGAAAGGTATTGTTTTTCTATGTGCTTTAAGGGGTTTATATGTCTCCATCAAAATTAGCCCTAAAAACCTTAAACACTAGAGGTCAAATGCTAAAACGCTAGAAACCTTGCGAACGCTTCTCTAGAGGCAAATATATTTATATAGACAAAGGAAGCCTAGTTGAATAATTGTTCTTTACATTTTATCAATGTAGACTTCTAAGATTTCTTAGGCAGGCAATCCTATGCCACACCACCTTCCAGCCCTCTTCCATTTGCTGCTCACTACTTCACACATACACACACACACACACACACACACACACACACACACACTTAGTACCAAGGACAGAGCAGAAAGGTAGTAATACTTTTATCAAACATAAAGTAGAGTTTTACTGTAATGATTTGGATGACTTGTTCAACTTTCTATTTCACGTTACCTATGTTGACAGAAACTGTAATCGTTTTGTAAATTGAACTACTTCTGAATCTACAAATAAAATGATCATGAAAGTAGTAGATAGAAAAAAGAAAAAGCAGGTTTAATTTTTTAAAAAAGTATATTTAACTGTTGTGGTAACTCATGGTCCTAAATTAATATTGGAATTCACTGTTTAAAATTTGATTATAAAGAATAAAATCTTCTAAGATAGGTTTTTCAAGAGTATTCCAACAAAAAGAACAGTGAGGTTAAAGTGTGAGATTGAATAGTTGATGCAAACAGAGCCACCTGAAAGCAGATTAAAAACCCATGAAACTCAGAAGCCAGCTTGAGGGGCTCCCACCAGCTAAATCTGGGACCATGTGAGAATCAAAATAAATGAGTGTAAAAGTTTGCAACCCACTGAATAGAATAAAAACGCCATGAGTTCACGCTAGACATAAAACATAAATAGCTGAGAAGGAAAACTTCTTCCTTACAGCAGAAAGGCAACTAATAAAGGTGAAAGAAGTCATGAAATTAGAAGCTCACCATCTGGCAACCAGCATCATAATAACTGATTCAGAGAAGTGCCACGCGAAAAGTGGCGGGTGAAAGTATGAGGACGGTTATTTATATGATCTCATAGTATCTCTCTACAGAATTCATTAGAAAGGATGAAATAGGAACTTGAAAGTGGAGGAACATGGTAAATCTCCCTTTAGCCGAGGGATCAAAGTTAACATCACCTGCAAATGCACAAATCTAGTCTGTGCTTCCTGATACCAAGCACCGAGGAGAATTTAGCACCCCTCCCAGGATCTTGCCACCGAAGCTCAAAGCCCAAATCTAAAGTCATGATGAAACATATAAAATCAACCCAAAATGGGGGACATTCTATATGATAACTGGCTTGCACTCTTAACAAAATGTCAGTGCCATGAAATTCAAGGAAAGTCTCAAACGCTGTCCTAGGTTAAAGAAGACTGCAGGCACGATGGCTTGAATGAAGCACGTGGCTTTGGATTTTCTTTCTTATAAAAGGTGTTGAGTCAATTGGCAAATCTGACTAAACATCTATAGACCAGCTAATAGTATCGTCTCAGTATTAGTCTCCTGATGTTGTTAATTGTACTGTGGTTCCCTAAGATAATTTCTTGTCTTTAGGAAGCATAAATTGAAATATTTAGAGGTGAAGGGGCTTCATCTCTGCAAAATTTCTCTTAAATTATTCAGTTTTTAAAAAGTGGCAAATGCTAATATCTAGGGAATTATGTATATGTATAATTCTAGATCTTTCTACAAGTCTGACATTTTCAACAGAAAACAATGTTTTAAATTAGTAAAATATTGATGAAACTGTCATTTCTTTTAGCTCACGTGTGCCAAATAACAAGTAACTCTAATTTTGTTTAACCAAAAAACAAGTTGTTTTAGTGCCAAGACACTCAGCTTCAGGTGCTGAAGGTGAAATTTGGAAAGCAGATCTTCTCAGAGTACCCTCTTTACACACCCCATTTCAGCTTCATACTTTTTCTTCTCACCAGCACTTTGTTTCTGCTTTCACCCAACGAACTTTTGTAGAGCAGCCTGACCCTGTGAACTGCTGGGTGTTCAGAGATAAGCCAGGCTCAGCTTCCAGTCTAAGGCACACACACAGAGCTCTAGTGGAGTATGTGTTCTGGTGCCACCATAGTGGAAAAACAAGGGGAGAAAATGGTACCATGGACAGCATCAAGGAGGAGTCTTGACAAGGGAACAGGAGCACACCTGCAGGCCTGAGTCAGAAAATTAAGGACATGAAGGGCCCCCAAGGGGTGTTTGTTTAGGGGTCCTTCCAGGACCCATTATGATGGGGCACCAGCTCAGTGGTGAGGGCTGTGACTGCCCAACCAGGCAGGGGCTGGCACAGACCCCAGTAGCCTCACTACAGCATTTGAATTCTGTCTTGGTGATGGGAGGCCATGGAAAGATTATGCTTAGATTTATATATCAGAAGGACCCTTGCTGCTCAGCCTCTCTTTGTAATTCTTTTATTGGTTGGTTGACTGTTTCCTCACTGAATAACTGTTTTCAATCAGACACTGTGCTGGTTTGAAGCACGCATGACCAAAAAAAGTGTGGTTTCTGCTCTAACAGAGTGTCTCCATTCTGCACCCTCTGTGGATTTTTCCTTTTTGTTTTCTAATGTTTAAATCTGAGCCATGTTTAAAGACCACTGTAAATTGTAGTTGGTCTGCCTTGCATTTATTTGCCCTTCTTACCCTCTCCTTGGAACTCCTAAGCGTGCTGTCCTTATTAGGCTAGCAGAAGAAGAAAGTACTGGAACTATGCTGCAGTGCAGTGGAAGACAAACTTTGCTTTTCCTGAGCCAAAGTAGCCGGTTTAAACTATACTCAAAGCTTTATGCCCAATTCTAGCAGGTAATATTAAAATTATAGGATTCCCTGAAACTCATCTTTTTAATCCATTTACTTAACAATATTCCTGTCATCTTAACATTTATAAGATAAAATAATTGTATCATTTGTATAATTCTGAAATGTAGTTAGCTATTATTTTCAATTATTTTTTTCGCAATATAGTATGATCATTTATATTTCATGCTTAGTACACTAATTAGGTTAATAGCCTCTAGTTCTAAGTACTGTAGTATTTTATTTCATGGTGTTTGAAAGCTATCTTGTATGGAATACAATTTTCACTGTATAAATTCACATATTATCATTATTTTTGAAGTATATTTTTATTGTAAGAGTCAAAGAGGGTAAAATATTCAAGGTAGTTTAGATTCTCTCAAAGAACATAATATTTCATTCAACCAAAGCACCTACTGTGTATATAACATTTGGTTAGGAGTTCTCAGAGGACATTGAAGAAAGAGAAGTAAGTGGACAGGAGGGTGAGAAGAGAGTAAGTTTCTCTAGAAAAATTTATTCGGTAATTAAAGAAATAAGAGATTTCTCTGATATGTACTTCCATAGCTTTACAGGCAAAATTTGAATTTAAATCCTCAAGCTGCTACTTTCTAGCTATACAAATTCAGACAATGCAACCATGCTAAGGCTCAGCATCCTTGCTATAAAATGCAGATAATAACAACACATCAGTGCCTCTTTCTCTCCCTCCATTCACAATTATTTTTTTAAAGATTTTATTTATTTATTCATGAGACACAGAGAGAGAGAGAGAGAGAGAGAGAGAGAGGGAGGGAGAGGGAGAGGGAGATGGGCAGAGACACACAGGCAGAGGGAGAAGCAGGTTCCCTGCAAGGAGGCCAATGTGGGACTCCATCTCAGATCCCGAATCATGCCCTGAGCCAAGGGCAGACACTCAACCACTGAGCCACCCAGGTATCCCCCTCCGTTGACAATTAGACTTGAAAACATGCCCTTCATCAAGGGGGTAAGTGGTCCTCCTCCGTCCGTGTTGCACAGCCTGCCGCCCCCACCTCCCCACACCACTTGCTCACATTGCAGTTCTTGGAGACAATAGCTCCGATTCATGCCAAACCCATTCCACAGTTCTCGGAATCTCAGATACTTCAGGGAAGAGAGACCAAGGAGTGGAAAAGCAAGTGCATGGATTAATTTGAAGTTTAGGCGTATCCGTGGATCTCGTAATGAACTAAATAAAGTAAATAATGACTTGGGCGTTTTATTTTATTTTTTTAAGATTTTAAGTGATCTGTATACTCAACATGGGGCTCCAACTTACAACCACAAAACCAAGAGTTGCACACTGTACCAACTGAGATACCCAGGCACCCTTAATTTGTGGGTTTTTAATACCTAGAACATCTGAGCTACAATATTCTTCCCTTTTCTTTTTTTTTTAATAATAAATTTATTTTTTGTTGGTGTTCAATTTGCCAACATACAGAATAACACCCAGTGCTCATCCCATCAAGTGCCCACCTCAGTGCCTGCCACCCAATCACCCCCACCCCACCCCAGCCCTCCTCCCCTTCAACCACCTCTAGTTTGTTTCTCAGAGTTAGGAGTCTTCCATGTTCTGTCTCCCTTTCTGATATTTCCCACTTATTTTTTCTCCTTTCCCCTTTATTCCCTGTCACTATTATTTATATTCCCCAAATGAATGAGACCATATGATGTTTGTCCTTCTCCAATTGACTTATTTCACTCAGCATAATACCCTCCAGTTCCATCCACATCGAAGCAAATGGTGGGTATTTGTCGTTTCTAATTGCTGAGTAATATTCCATTGTATACATAAACCACATCTTCTTTATCCATTCATCTTTCGATGGACACCGAGGCTCCTTCCACAGTTTGGCTATTGTGGACATTGCTGCTAGAAACATCAGGGTGCAGGTGTCCTGGCGTTTCATTGCATCTGTATCTTTGGGGTAAATCCCCAGCAGTGCAATTGCTGGGTATTCTTCCCTTTTCTTGTCCTATTTCCCATATATTCCATCCAATTAGTTACTTTTTTAAACTGACATCCATACCTTTTGTTCTTTTATTCTTTGCATTTCCACTGCTACTACTTTTCCCCAGGCCCCACTGCCTTTCTTGCTTACCATTGGCAAAAGTGTTCTCATCTGTCTGTCCTCTCTGGTCCATCCTACTCATGGCAACCCAAACTATTCTGCTTAAGATTCTATCTGTTTTGTGTTCCAAAGCACCTATCATTTCAAGTGCTCTTTAATCTGAAACTAATTTACCCTTCATATTCCTTACACTTTGGCAAAACAAACAGCTTGCTCGATGATCCTTATATCAGGTATGATTTCATCCATGCTTTGTCCTCTACCTGTTAAAATCTTCTTTCCCACTCTCCCACCCACCCCAACTCACCATGGACAAATCCAGCTTCCCTCAAGACTCAACTCAAATACCACTTCCTCCCTGAGGTCTTTATAATTGTCCTTAAATGATAATACTCTTAGCCCTTTTAATGCCCATACACTCCATTTTGAAGAATCTGCTAGATTAGATAGATAGATCTATAAGATCAAAATCCTAACACACTGCATCTCTCTTGGGAAACTGGTACTTCTTCCCCTGCAAAAGGTGTGTCACTGCCGGTGAAATCACCACTGTATGAATGCTCCCTGTAGGTCTTAATCAGCTCTGTATCTTTAAGGTATTTAGCATAATGTCTTCATACATTCATTCAATGAGCAAATGACTTTTATTTTATTTTTTTAAGATTTTATTTATTTATTCATGAGACACACACACACACAGAGAGAGAGAGAGAGAGAGAGAGAGGTAGAGACACAGGTAGAGAGAGAAGCAGGCCCCATGCAAGGAGCCCAATGTGGGACTCAATCCCGGGACTCCAGGATCATGCCCTGGGCTGAAAGGAGGCACTCCACCACTAAGCCACCCAGGTGTCCCGAGTAAATGACTTTTAATTAGAGCATTTATTCATTTAATTATTCAAATGTTTATTGAACACCTGCTAGGTGTGAAGCATTGTACTAAGTACAGGATACACCAATAAGCCAAACAGACCCAAATCCCTGTCCACAAGGGGCTTGAACTTTAGTGTATGAGAAGGATGAGAGAGCAGACAGTCAATAATAAATAAGTGAGAAAAATATGTAGCATTTTAGAAAGTAACAAGTGATATAAAAAGAAAGTTAGAGGTGTTTAAGGAGCTCTGGAAGTGCCAGGTGGGTGGTGGTGAGGATTGTAATTTAAATAGCTTTGCCAGGGATGCCTGGGTGGCTCAGTTGGTTAAGCATCTGCCTTCAGCTCAGGTCATGGTCCTGGGGTCCTGGGATGGAGCCCCAAGTCGGGGTCCTTGCTCAGGGGGAGCCTTCATCTCCATCTGCCCCTTCCCCCTGCTTGCGCGCTGTCTCTCCCTTCCTCTCAAATAAATAAAATCTTTAAAAAAATAAATAAATAGGCTTGCCACAGTAAGCTCACTGAGAAAACTGAGCCAAAGTTAGAAGAGAAGTCAGTGAGTTTTCCAGACTGTTGGTGGGAAGAGCAGTCCAGTGGAAAGAACAGCTAGTGGAAAATCCTAAGGGGGAGCATATCTGGTATGTTTCTTGCCCAACAACAGGATGGTGTCCCTGGAAGACAAGCGAGAAGAGGACAAGAGTAGGGATGGAGGTCAGAGAGGGCAGGGTATGTGGATCCTGTAAGGACTTTGGCTTTTCCCTAGAAGGAAATCTGAAGCCACTAAAGGGCTTTTATCCAGAGTGGTGGGATCTAGTCCTGTCTTCATCATATTTTATTCTCATTTCTTTTTCACCTTTTGTGCATAAAGATGTTGACCTAAAAGAGAGGCATTGAATAGAGTCCCACTACAAGCATGGGCAGTCGGTGGACCCCAGAGAGTGGGAAAGAGCACTTCATGTTCCAGCCAGCTGGCTCAGAGACAACAGACCTGAAAAGGTGGCAGAAATAGGTCATACCGCCCTACCTATAGCTCTGGGTTCTTGTGACCATCCATCGATGGACTGTTCCTTTCCTTTTAGTCCACATGCACTAACCAGAAGTCTCTAGTCTTTCTGAAATTTTACTGAAAATTTCACATATTCTAGCAATAGCTTTCAGATAGCTTTGTCAATGTGTAAAGTAACAGTAATGGTTAAATTCCTAAGTATTCCATAAAATTGGCAAATTAGCCATTGGTTTTAAGTCCAGTTTTGGAAACATCGTTTTCATTTTGCTTTACTGGCAAACATGGAAAATTTAAATTTAAACTGGGCCTACTGTCTTGTTCTTCCACAACATCCTCTGGTGTGAGTACTAATGAGCTGTGGATTGACCAAAAATTTGTCATCAGCAGGAAAGAGTTGGAAAAGGATGACAGTGCCTTGTACATGGATCCAAGGTGGCAGATGTGGGGGCAAGACTCACTGTGTTCCTTGCCTTGGGTCACAAACTGCTCCCACAGTGCTGAGGAAAGAGTCCTCCTTGGGAGAACCCAAAGTGCCCTGGCATCTTGCTCATCTCAATTCTGTGCTTATGTGACCTTGCTAGAGTGTATTATGGGTACCCTACTATATTGTGGCTGAGATGGAGGGAGCTGATTTGGGACTGGTGCCACCTCTGCCAGTCTAGTTAACATGCTCATAGTCACTAACCACTTGTGGATTCGGGCCTCTAAATTAGGGAAGAAAGGTCCAACCTTAATACAGAGTTTACTCGATCACAGGGAAGACACTGGTTGCAGTGGTCCAGGCCTTGAGTCAGACCACAGGATCTGAGTACCCTAGGCCCTCCACCCTTTTCCTTCCTTGCTATGTGACCTTGGAAAAGTCATGCAGCCTCCCTGAGCTTTGGTTTCTATATTTGCCTGTTGGGGTCACAAAATTTATTCTGTAACATTGTTGTTAGCATTTTAGTAATAATCTCCTATTGAAGGCTTCGCAAATGGTAGCTCTTCAATAAATGCCAAATCATATTATCAAATGATTCTACTGTTCCATCAAATATAACTCTTCTGAGTCATGTATTTTAGCAATTTACCTTTAACCCATGTAACAGATTAACGACTTTCCCCTGATTTTAAATGTGAGTGGCACTATTGAGTCCACATACATTTTAAAAAACTTGATTTTTAAGGTAATTCTTCTACTGGACTGATAACAATGAAGTAGAAATTGCTGTTTGTTTAGCTATGAAGAATATTCCCAGAGGGAGTATTGTGAAATATCAAAATGGGAAAAAAGAATTGGTGAGTGAATTTTAAAGTTCCTTTTGTCTCCCCAAAGATTTTCTAAGAGAGATACATTTTGCACACTGTGGGTTTTAGTCCTTTCATATATAGAAATTTGGGGAGATCTGTTATATGCCAGGCTCTGAGAATAACAAATGAGTGGGCTTCAACTCCTAGCTTGGAAAAGTTTTTAGTCTGGTAGATAAAACACTTTATATTGTATTATATTACAATGTGATGAGTTCCAGCAGAGTGTAGCAGTACCTGAGGGCAAAAAGATGATTTTGATGATCTCTTGCTTGTCTCTTCCTGCTGATTGGTTTGGTGGTGAGAAATAAAGGACCAGGATATTGTGATTTTTGGAAGCCATTCCCTGCCAAGGCAGGACAGGGTGTTGTGCGCTAATGGGAGAAGGATATTTAGGATAAAATAATTGTTAGGCACTTCCATTTTTACCAATCACCATAAGTGATTAGTGGTACTAGCATTTCCATTTTTCAATGGATTGTTAACTCCTTAATGATTATGAAAAATGTCCCTTCTCCGTAGGCTACTTTTTTTCCCCCTACTATTGACATTATGACCATTGATTCCCATCCGTATCTACAAAAGTTACACAGACAGCTAACCTAGACAAACAACTCTCTGGTATTTGCATATCCTCCCTGTTGGACATAGGGGTTCAGGCTGCCATGTGGACTGAGTCTAAGGGACTTAAAATGAAAGAGGGTCTGGTAAGCTCCCGCCAAAGGCGACTCTGATACAGAGATGGGCCTTTTGCATCCTGCCAAAACCGGAGTGGTTCTCAAGCTGTTTAACTTGTGATTATTTTCTCCTGTTGCCTTTTCTTTGAAAACTAATTGTAGATGTGAAATGGCCATGTTTAAATAATTCATAAAAAAAATAATAAATCCAGAGGAAAGTGGCAAAGGTGCAGAGAAACCTGGCGAAGTACAAAGACGGGGTCGAGCCCGTTGCAGTTTTCCAAGAGGCTCTCCTTACTCTGGAGTGCTTAATTAGGCCCGCCTGCCTGTTTGGCCCTGGGTTGGTTTTGTTCTTTCAAGAGAGCTGTTGACCTAATCCTACATTAGAACGCACTGAGCAGTAGCTTCTCACAGTTCATGAAAACATTTGTAAATGCTGTTATTTGGGCATGGGGGAAAAAATCGGTACCCTCTGACTGAGGGAAACTCATACATTTATAATCGTATTTTTTAATGTTGAGGAACAGCCTTTTAGCTCTACCAATTATGCAAACCAGTTAGACAACATTGTTTAATGTAAGCAACTAAATGCCCAGAAGATTCTTAACTAGAAAAACAAGAGCTTCTGCAAGTTTTGGAGATTATTCCAACCAGACAATTAATTGAACTAACTCTACAGTGCCTTTGTAAGGTTTATAGCTCCTGGAACTGTTGCTGTACTTACAGAAGTGTTTTAAATGTTACATCCTTGAAACTTCTAGATCAATTAGTTTGTGATAGAAGGCGATCTCTAGGTCTAAAATTACTTTTTTAATGCTGATATATCATTTTTAGTAATAAGCTTTTTCTTTTCATTTTTTTTCTTTCTTTTTTTTTCTTTTTTTTTCTTTTTTGTACAAGTAATTAGTAACTCCTGCCCTGGAGAAACTGCTGCATATTGGTTAGACTTTCACCCCCAAACTTTGAGAGAACTTCCACCATGTTTTTAACAGCCCCTCCTCAATTGTGGGTGGGTAGCTAGAACAGTAGGCAGGAAAGTGGCTCAACAGTGCTAGGAGGAATGGAGTTGTGTTTCTCTATTCTACCACACCTGCTAAATGCGGCCAGGTTTTAGGATCAGTGCTGTTCAACTACACACTGCTTCAACTATTCTGTATGCCCATTTTAGTATCTCTTTTAAAAGTACCATGGTGTTTCCTCTGCCACATAATACTAAACATGCTTCTGTCTGATGCTTTGTGATCGAAAGAGTGGTCTTCAAAGTTGACATTCAAAAATATCCTTCTGGCTACTTAAATACTACCATGACTCTTTTGTTATCCCAAGTCTCAGCCGAGAAGATGTTTGTCACTTAATTGCTGCTGAGGATCACAGATGACGGTTTATAGGTTTAGGCAAATCGTGGGCAGCACTTTGTTAACCAATGGAAGAGTGCACTGATACCTGATAATTATCCTATGGAGCTCAATTGGCCCTTAACGGCACCAGCCCGACCAGCATCAGGGAGCCTGTTTCAACACAAAAGCTCCTTCTTGTTAATTAACCCGTGTGCACTTGTTACAAATGAAACCTATTTGTTTCCAGTTAATACATTTGCTGCTACTTTAAATATTCATTTATTTTTATGCTTGTTAAGTGAAAGGTGGAGAAGAATGGTTTGGATGACTGCCATCAGTATGCACTGAGCCTTAAGAGAGCAGCAAAGAGACTAATATGTCAATTATGTCGCTATGTGTTCAGTGGGCCCCCAAATCTGCTTGAGAAAGATAAGTTTCTCTCAACCATGAAAACAAGATAGGGGCGATCGAGAAGCAAGGCACCTGTGACAGTAATTAGTGAGTTTTTATGTGGCGAGAATTTTTCCTAAATGTTAAATGCAATTCCTTGGAAGCTTGGTTCCATTTTCCCATCTACGTCTTGACTTGTATCTGGGTGGATAAAAAACTGGACACATGCAAACAGATATGTCTACATTCTCCCTTCAGCTGGCTTCAACCAAATAAAACAATGAACCAAACTTAAGAGGAATTTGCTTCATTACTTTTAAGCAAAATTAATTTGAGAATCATAAGGAAATTAAGGTGTACACCATAATACATCAGAAGTATGGCAATTGAAAAAGCAAGAGAAACAATGAACATGCGCTAATTTAGCATGTTTTACATAAAAAAATCTAGAATAAAATCACGATTCTTGGAAAGGCTGCCAAAATTATCACTTAAAATGTTGGCGATCTAGAATTGATTTTAAGTATTTATTATATTATTCTCCAAAATTCATGTTGGAAAATTTCCTAAAACACGCATTTCTCAAAGTAAGAATAACCTACCTTACAAATTATTTAAAGAGATGAAAAAATAATACTTTATGCCAGTGTGAAGGACTTTTAGTTTTTATTTGGATGAAATATTGGAGCGTCGTGGCTTTAAAATTTGCTCTTCAGAATATTTTCTTTCTGTTTTTGTTGCACCAAAAATTATGCATATGTGACTTCAATTAGTTTCTCTTAGCTGCATACAGAGTTCAAAATATACTTAAATATTGGTGGAAGCAACATTCCCACAGCCACCAATCAATTACTTTGATTCTTCTGTTTTAAAATTGGTCCAATAATGCACTTTAGAATAGGTCAATACGGCCTCCTATATAGAGTAATATGTCTAATTTGCTTCTATTCATCATGATCATGTAGTTAAGAACAATATACGGAAGAATGATATGTAAAATTGACAAAAGAATTTATAAAATTGCTCTATGGGTATAATGTTTTGAAGAGATGGAACACATCCCTACTTCCTCTTTTTCCCATGGACTGTAGTACTCTGGGTATATTGTTCATTTGCATTAACTTGATGGGCCAGCACACCCACATTCTCTGTTTACCAACTCAAAAGAGACCATTTCTCTGTGCCCAGAAGGAATGCTTTCTTGCTGCCCCCTACAGCATCATTCAGAAATATTAGAGAAAAAATGCTTTTCACTCTCGCCTTCCCAAATCACTTTTCTTCTCAATACAAATTCTTCATTAATAGCACCAACAAAACTTATGAGTATTACACGTGGCAAATGCTGTGGAGATGGTACCAGAAGGACTATAATAACATCCACCTACCATCATACTATCTTTTAAGTTCTACTATCACCAATTCAGGATTGTGATCAGGGAACAAGAAGGGAAAACGTGGAAGTTCATCCTCTGGCTAATGTCCTCTGTGTAACTCACCCATTAAAAGAATGTAAATTCATTATGTAACATAGGAAACTGAAAGCACTGGCTTGGGACTCAGGAAACCTCTCTGTGTTACATTTGTGAAGTAAGAAACATCCTCATGCCTAAGTTTATTCATCTATTCCTTCTTACTTAGCACAACTGGAGAACCAAAGAAAAAAACCAACAGGCTGTTTTCATTTGCATCCTGGTGTATGTTGGACTCACATGAGGGATGCTTAACTCTTAGAACACTACAGCTGTGTTAAGTATGCCATAATCAACATAAGGTACCTCAGCCTTCTGTCATTAAGTGGGTATTTAGAAAAAGTCGTTACATCCTTAGGCATTGCTTTAGAGCTAGGAAAGATCTGAAAAATTCATAGTGATCACTTACCTGAAGTCTTATCTCACCTATTGCCTATATCATTCTGATTAACCACACATATGCTGCCTTGAACTGCTATGCACAACTGCATTCATCTACTTACATAATAAATGTTGCAAATATATGTTACTTATGCACATTTCTGGTTAGTCATTAACAGAAATAATCCAGTGCTCATTATAAACCAAGCAAACATTGTCCACTATTTATAAGACAATTATAACACTTAAGTCCTCACACCTTTGATTAATATTCTCGTTACTGATCTAAGCCTATCGGAGCATTCTTTAGGTTCTTTTGAGTAGATACACATAGCTTTTAATAGTTAGAAGTAGTTGAGGTCTAAAATTCTTCCCCCCTCCCCAGAACTTGGCTACCTAACGGTTATTTTATAATAAAAGCAATTGTGAGAATTAATTCTGCAACACATATATCTATCAGTAATCAGGACAAGGAAAAGACACACAGTCTTCTCTGTAAAAACATTCTTATGTAACTTATTATGTAAACCATACACATTGTGCCTTTTACTCAATGGAGCAAACAGATTGATTGTGTTACAGGATTCAGGTGGAAGATGGAAGAGAGTTCACCATGAATGATGGTGGAGAAATGCAACGCAAAGAAGACAGACTTGATCAGACTCCCAGGAAAAGGCAGGTCTTAGATGAATGAAGTGGGGCTAAGGACGACCTAAGTGGGAAAGAAGTACCAAAAGTTCAAAGATGGAAATCCTGCAGTCAGGCTTATGTATTTATGGGATCGCACTTTTCCTAAATCCAGCTGTCAAAGTTGGAACAACATTTTGAACACGAGGAACATTATCATCAAATTATAGGTGTCTTAGCAGCCATACCACCAGAATTAATCTATTCTAATAGGCCACTCAGGCATAAAGATTGTGGATTTCTATTTTTTATAGGCAACTTGACTTTCAGTTGGAATATTTTATAACCTATTCCCTAAAACATGAAGGGCCATGAAAACACTACCTGTATTCCCATTGGCAGTGCAGTGTGTTATTGCTGCTAACAGTGCCGAGAGGGCAACAGTCCTTCCCCATGTTCATTCATTTGTTCATTCATTCATTCATTCATCCAGCAATCTGGATTAAGCACCCACCATGTATCCAGCATTGTGCTATGTTGTAAGCAGTTTCAGTGAGTTGAGAAAAAGGCTGCTTACTATTCCTTACCACCTAGTGACAATGATGACATTAATTGACTAAAGCAACTGTCCAAGGCTATGACCAGGGAGTGGTGTGTGGTGATGGTGGGCAGGAGGAGATAGCAGGGAGCTTTAACTGGGGCACCAACTCCTGAGACCCTCATAAGCAAAAATTCGCAGCTGTTTGCCTACTGGTAATCTGGAAGGCTAGGATTGCTTTTAAGGATGCCTAGAGTCTAGGCTCGATTTAACAATTTCTAAAAGTAGGCTTTAAGACTCTCAAATTGATTTTTAAATGGGGTTCCGGGGTGCCTGGGTGGCTCAGCTGGTTGGGCATCTGACTTCGGCTCAGGTCATGTCCTGGGAGTCCTGGGATTGAGCCCCACATTGAGCCCCGCATCAGGCTCCATGCTCAGTGTTCCCTTCTCCCTCTCTCTCTCTGTCCCTCCACCTGGCACATGCTGTCTCTGTCTCAAATAAATAAATAAAATCTTTTTAAAATAAAGTAAAATGGGGTTCCAATTTACAAAGTAGGAGGCCAATGTGGTGATTCCAACTGTACCCATTATTTGCTTTCATTTTCCAAGGGCATCCAGAGAATTGGCAAGAATTTCCAGCTGTTTTCCTGTCTACATTCTAAGAAAGTTGAGCTTCCAGGCTTCGAGGTACTTTGCCAGGCAACTATATGCCCAGATTTGCCTGGGACAGCCCAGATTATGTCAGTTGTCTAAGTGTGTAATTATTAATAGCACCCAATTTCCTTCTTCAAAATGTCCCATCGACACGATAATAAATTATGTGGCCAATTAATACTAGCTGACTTCAGCCTTGAATAATAGGTCTCTAAATCCACCAACAATTTGGAAAAGACTTCTGACAGGTTAAAATACTTCCAACCAAGGAAAATCGCTAGGGGGTTTTCATGATCTAGTTACATGATACTACAAAAGTTTGGTCAATACAGCTAGATGGTTGATAATTCAGGGATACAATTCACTGTAGCCTGCTGGTCAAGGACACAGACTTGAGCCAGCCAGCCAAATTCCAGCCCAGTTCTGCCACTTTCTGCCAATGTGACCTTATCCTCACTTAGTTTCCTTACTGTAGAGTAAGGATGCTAGGAGTATCTATCTCACAGGATTGCATGAGGATTATATTCACTAATATATGTACAGTACCTAGAACAGTGCCTGGCACACTGTTAGTCATATAGTAAGGGCTTCCTCTCACTGCTACCTCATCCAGAAAGATAGGCAAGGGAGTGCAGATACCTCTTCAAGATCCTGATTTCGTTTCTTTTGGATATGCCCAGAATATGGCATTGCTGGATCATAAGGTAGTTCCATTTTCAATTGTTTGAGGAACCTCCCACACTGTGTGGTATAATGGCTGCATCAATTGACCTTCCCACCAACAACACACACGGGTTCCCTTTCTCTCCCCATCCTCACCATCCTCACCTGTTATCATTTCTTTTGTTTTCCATGCCATATTATCTTTAATTAAGTATAAAGACTTCCAATCATGTCACCTAAAAACCAATTTACCCACTGCTCTATTTGGCCACCAGTCTCTTGTCTTTCTCCTTATCAATGGTGAAGAAGATACCGCTTCCACAGCAAAGAGCAACCCATGGTTTGTTGTCTCTGCTAATAACAAAAACACTGGAGAGCCAGGTGGCAAACCTGTTGCCATTGGCATCTTCCATGTGAAGTACATCAAAAGAACCAAGGTGTCTCTCTGTTGGTGATCAGACCAATTCTTCCCAGGTTAGCACATCTGTCACCATACACAGATTACCGATGTCAAACTTTATGAAATCAGTAATCTTTCCAGTCTCCAAATCAATCTGAGTGGTGTCATTCACCTTGATGGGAGGTTCAGAATAGCATATGGTGTGAGCATCATGGGTCACTAGATTTGGGATTCCTTTTGTCCCCACAGAGGTCTTTCTCAATTTGCACAACTTATACTTGACCTCCTCAGCAAAGTAGACAGCAAAGTGACCCTTCGTGCCATAGATCAGACCAAAATTCTCCCCAGTCTTGCCAATGCTGATGACATCCATCAAGCCACCAGAGTAGGTTTTATCAGTTTGGACCTTGCCATCAAATCTTAATAAAATGCTGCATACAGGTCTTCTTTACTTCATCTCCATTTAGTGCATATTTAAGTCTATTCTTTAGAAAAGTGATGAAAAGGAGATATCCTCTCAGTTCATGGGGACCAATAGGTGGACAAGGGGCAAATACACCAGTTTATCCAGCAGCCAATGCTTTGGAGCTGCTACACAGTTCAGATGCTTCTTGGCACCAGGAGCCATCGCTGCACAATGCATGAAAAGAACTGTTATCATATGTCTTTTTTGCTAGTAGTCATTCTAACAGGTGTGAGGTGTATTTCCCTGAATACCAATGTTGAGCACCTTTTCATATATCTGCTGGCCATTTACATCTTCTTTCCAGAAATGTCTATTCAGGTCTTTTGCCCATTTTCCAATCAAATTCTTTGGTTTGTTGCTATTGAGGTTGTACATTCATTGCAGCATTATTCAAAATAGCTGAGATATGGGGCAGCCCAGGTGGCTCAGTGGTTTAGTGACACCTTCAGCCCAGGGTTTGATCCTGGAGACCTGGGATTGAGTCTCACATTGGGCTCCCTACGTGGAACCTGCTTCTTCCTCTGCCTGTATCTCTGCCTCTCTCTCTCTCTCTCTCTCTCTCTCTCTCTGTATCTCTCATGAATAAATAAATAAAATCTTTAAAAAAAAAAGGAAACAAAATAGCTGAGATATGGAAACAACTTAAATGCCCATTGACAGATAAACAGATAAAGAAAATGTGGCCCACAAATACAATGAAATATTTAGCCTTTAAAAATCAGGAAATCCAAAAAAAAAAAAAAAAAAAAAAAAAATCAGGAAATCCTGTCATTTGCCACAACATGGCCAAAACCGGAGGACATCATGCTAAGTGAAATAAGTCAGATGCAGAAAAACAAATGGTATATGATCTTACTTACATGTGGAATATGAAGTAGTCAAAATCATAAAGCAGAGAGTAGAATGGTGGTTGCCAGGAGCTGAGGGGAGGGAGAAATGGGGAGATTTTGATCAAAGAATATAAAGCTTCAGTCATGTAAAATGAGTAAATTCTGGAGATTTGCTGCATAGCATGATCACTACAGTTAAAAAAACTGTATTGCATACTTGAACTTTACTAAAGAAGATAGATCTTAAGAGTTCTCAACATACACACACATTAAAAGAAAGCAAGAAAAGAAAATAGCAGCTCTGTGAGGTGATGGATATGTTAAATCAGCCTGATAGTGGCAATCATTTCACAATAGAAATGTTTGTCAAGACACCAAGTTGTATACCCTAAATGTATACAACTTTTAATTTGTCAATTGTACCTAAGTAAAACTTTAAGAAAAGGTAAAAAGGTAAGCATAGATGAGTTAACAGATCTCGTATAGATGGGGCCTTAATTGAGTAATGTCATCCTCTAATTCAATACAGCATAAAGCAAATTTAATCATCTTTGAAACCAATGGCAAGTTGCTATAAAACTTCAATTAAGATAGGATATATGTTAAAACAAAACAAAATTTTTTATTTATAGTAACACATTGAGCTTATTTGAAGTGAACCTATCTTCTGACTGACCCTACAAAAATGGTACTAGGTTCCATTTTATTGCTCTCAAGACATAAAGCATCTGGTATTATTATAGTATCTTAACATTTTTTATCTTTTAATATTGTAATATTCTAAGCCCCCATCGAATATAAACTCTATTTATGTCTCCCCCGCTCTATGTAAAAGATATCATGTATATTTTTGATTTGAATATGCCTCTAAACCATATAAATTTCATTGTAGACATTTGAGGCAATATATGTTTAACTTGAAAAAGAATCACTGGTAATACTTGATTGTTGCCTATTGAACTGGGACTAGATTATCAGACAGTTCCCAAAAGCAAATACCTTGATAAAATGTTCACAATGGAATTTAGAAATTGAATCCAAAAGACTATGTTGATGTAGTATAAATGGGAACATGAGAAAATATCAAAGTTGAAGTTTTTGTTGGAAGATGAATTTGAAATGATCTCTTATGAATATGCAACTTTTAATACATACTCTCTGAGGTACATTTACACTCACATTTAGAAGTCTAATTAGTAATAAAAAGGAAAGAGTTGGTAATGATAGCACCCCGCTCTTAGGGTCCCTATTATAGATTCTGAAAACAAATTCATTAATATCTTAATATATAATGATGTCATTTTCTGCACATAAATACTTCAGCCCAAAAGATGTAAGCTTCAACCCCCCTCCCTTCCTTTTTTCTTTACATTTAATCTGTAAATTTGAAGCCTGGAAATCTTGTTACTTTCAAAGTCAGACTTTTGACATTTTTCTCCTGCAAAACAAAAGATTTTGAGGAAAAAAAAGTAGCCATCATGCTTTGAAATATGTGCTTTTTCTAATGTGTGCTGTTTCTTGAAAAGGCTAACAGGCATTTGGATAGTGAACCATCAAAAACACCACTTCTAAGATCTCTCTTTTAGGCTATTATGGGTAGAATGCCTCTTAACCCTTGAGGCAACTCAACAATTGAGTTAAGGAGATTTTCATGTATCGGTTTTGCCTGTCACATGGTTGACTTAACTTCAGGATATACTTTGCAGCTGAAGGTTCATTTCCCTCCATTTGTTAAGTGGCTAATTATAAAGGTTCACAAAAGAATTGACACAAGGGAAAGAGAGGGGCCTGGCTTCTCTCAGCAGCCCCAAGAGGCCAGTACAAGTGTCATTTGTAAAAACAGAGCGCAAATTAAGCAATGGCCAAATAAGCTGCCAGTAGCTGGGGTATAATGAAAGGGGAATTCTTATGCAGATGCAAAGCAGGCACTAAACTGTTGGGATTTTTGTTTATTTTTTTTCATTGACAACTTACTCCTAATATAAGTCATCCCGTTTAAGCTTCTCCTGCAAAAAAAGTAAAATTTTAAAGCTGAGTGACCGTAACAAGCTAAACAAAAAGACAATTTTATACCTGCAGCTGGGATTTGCAGGTTTATTTTCTATGATATACTGAAAATGCTTCTGAATCCCAATAAAAATTGGTTTTATTTCCTGAATAAGCACGTATTTTAAACAAAGTTATTGGAAATAATGACCAGAAGCAGGAGTGTGACATGACCTATCCATATTAAGAAACAAACATTTTCCATCAAATAACAGCTTTCCTCTTTATACCCAGACCATGAATTCTAAATACTAGCCTTTTTAACGTTTGAAAAAGCATAAACAACAAAGAAAACTCCCTTTATTTAGGAGTATTATGGCTAATGAAACAGACTGGAAATTGCTGCATTGTTTCTACCTTTCATCAAAACATCCCTATGCATAGTATTCGCATCATTATGTAAGACATTTGCAAATATGTATAATGCTTTTGCCTATGGGAAAACTCTCCTGCTCTAATGTATTCCTGAAAGATGAATGAACAATTCTTTAGGTATGATAAAAAGATTCAGAGGCTCGGATAGAGCAATGATATTAAAGCCACAAGATCATCATTTAAATTTTTTTTTTAAATGTCAACTGCTAACACTGCAGGTCTCTGTTTCACTTATGTTTTTTTCTCTGCAAACTCACCACTTCTTTTCCAATTCCTTCTCTGATTCAAGATCAGCAACCCCCAATTTGCTGGAGGCTGCCTACTTTGATACTTCAGCAGGGATCTTGTGAAGCTAGAAGTGTTCTCTGGCTTCAGATCTCTGATCTGGATTTTTGCCTAATTTGAGATTTTCAGTAGCATCTGAGACAATTGTGGAAACTGGGGCATCACCAGATAGCCATCTCATTAACCAGCTGAATGTAGTAAGGAGCTGATGCTTAGAGCATATGTGGGTTCCACGGAGACTGAAAGTATAAAAATGTGAAAAGTTTTCATCAGATTTTTGAAAGCAAATGGGGGGGGGGTGATAATGGGAATTACAGACTGGAGGAAGTTGAACATTAATGCCAATAGAGGGGGAGCCACATCACAGGTGAGCCCCTGAGAAGTTTGGCATTTGGAGACATCAGGTATCTGATGGGTGCAAAGCCAAGGAGATATGATTGGGTCAAAAGTCTATGTATACAGTTGTTGAATTTCCTAAGGAGACTAGAGTTTTATTTTCTGAGAGAAACGGAGTGGCAAGTCTCCAGCATTCAGATACAATAGGCGCAGAAGGGGTCAGGCTCAAGGAGTAGGGTTAAAAGCAGTGATTTGATGAAGAGAAGCAGGTTAGGAGACTTTTTACCACAAATCAGAAAAAAGAAAAATGGAAGGACTCATCTTCGGGGAAACTAAACTGACTTTAAAGACAGCTTTTGATTTAAAAAAAAAAAAAAAGGTCATCTTGCTGATGAATCCACAGTGAAATCCTTCAGCAGGAAAAGTTCCATCCACACATATGGAGCTTCTGATTTGCTTTTAATGCTTCGTTCATAGACATTGACAGGCAATAGGGGATCATCAGGCACCTAAGTAAAGCCTCCAAAATGAAAAAGAGGATAAAAATAATCATACAAACAAAGGAATCCAGAGCAAACAGACAATGCAGAGTACAGAAGAAACTTTAAAAAATAATATCCTTAGAGAGGCAAGAAAGGATATTGTGTTCCTAAAACAAGAACCAAATGCTTTGACAAAGAACAGAAAACAAGAAAGTACTCTTATAAATGAAGACTAGGAAAGCCAAGATAACAGTGTAATAGAAAGGCTGATAAAGACAGAAAATTTCCCAGAACAAATGTCAAAAAGGCAAAGAAATGGAAAATGGTAGAATAAAAAAGAAAGTAGTCAATTGGGAAGATGTAATGTCTTATTAACAAAAGGTCTAGAGAGCATAGAAGGAATGGAGGAGAGGAAATTATCTAAAAAATGACAGAAGAAAAGCATTCAGAACTGAGGACATTTGTCCTCAGGTTATAATATTGTTAATTACTCGGCACAATAAATGAAAGAAACAAAACAAAATGACAACAACAAAGTAAACCAAGGCACATCATTAATAATGTTCATTATATAAAATGATAAACACAAAATCTTCTATCTTAAATTCAGGAAAGAAAGAAGTAAAGGAAAAAAACAAGGAGAAATAGATTAAGAAAAATACAAAAGCAAAGCAACATATCACATATAAAGAACATACAACCAGAATGGCATCAGATTTCTCAAAAATAACACTGGAAACTAGAATAAATGGAAAAAATTGCTTTCAAAACTCTATGGCAAATGACTTTATACTCCAAATTTTATATTATGAACATTCTTAATTGAGTCTGAGAATAGAACAGATATATATTTATACACACCAGGACTCCCATAGTTTTACCTACTATCAGCCATTTTTAGGAACCTACTGCAAGTTATAATCCAGAAGAAGTAAGAATTGAATCCAGAGAAGAGATCCAGAATATAAACACTCAAATGCTAGGGTGAAAAAAATGTCCTAGTTTGTTAGGAACAATCTTGGTTTAGCCCAGTTGTTTAGCCATAATTATTAATAGCACTCCTTTTTTCTCCAAGGTGTCCTAGCTATTTCTAAAAGGTGGCTATCTAATCTCCCATCTTACGACTTCAGGACTTAACAAATTTTCTCCATTTTGGTTTAATGTCAAAAACCATGATGCAGGGATCCCTGGGTGGCGCAGCGGTTTGGCGCTTGTCTTTGGCCCAGGGCGCGATCCTGGAGACCCGGGATCGAATCCCACATCAGGCTCCCGGTGCATGGAGCCTGCTTCTCCCTCTGCCTATGTCTCTGCCTCTCTCTCTCTCTCTCTCTCTCTGTGACTATCATAAATAAATAAAAATTAAAAAAAAAACCATGATGCAATCAGTAGATTAATTTATATACAATCTGAAAAATAGATCAGAAAATACACATGATTATCTTGAAGTTATGAAATAATTATGAGTAACAACCTCTCATTAGCAGATGCAGCTCTCCTCCAAGTAAAGTTAGTAATTAAACAAAAGAAGAATATATAAAAATAAGGTTCCAAACTCATAAATTCATTAGGATGTTTTACGCATTTTTGCTACTCATATAGGTCAATAGAAAATGCTTACCAAAGGTTGCTTTCATAATAAAAGGGTGATTGTGAAATGTTAGCACATAAACCCCAATGATGTAATCTTCAAGTTCCTGAATTTACTGTCAGTTAGGTGTCTTTACAGTTAAAATAGGCTTCTTTATTTGAAGCCTAAAAATGAAATGTCTAAAGTGTATACATCTTTCTAAAGATGGGCCAAACCTAAAAATTAACCAGGTTAGAGATTTTCCTACCCTGGGCATGGTGCTAAGTGCTATCCATGCATACCAGGGGATGGCTATATTCATGGACTCCAATGCTCTGACTAGCTGTGTGCTTTTGGGTATATTTACACAATCCCTCTATGCCTTAGTTTCCTCATCCATAAAGTGCACAACACCTCACAATTTGGTGTGCTTTGGATCAAAATATTTTTCTGTTTATTTTTTGTTATATGGGTATATTCCAAATATGGTTGCCTTACTAAGCCTCCGTCAAAGTTGTCTCAACAATGTTTGCAAGTTAGGTCTTCTTTCCCTCAAACACTGGAGGAAGCTATACTGCATAGTTTAAAATATGAGTGCATAGTGAGCCATTCCCCTAGCCAACACAAGTGAATATAGAAGGGAAGATACTCACCTATGTGACTGTCAACCACAAATCTCTTTCCTGTTTTACTTGTAAGTATGAATGAGCAAGCATAAAAAACTGGTTGAAGACTTTACTAGACTGCTTGGAGACGCTATGGAATCCAGGTCTTTCACTATAGATAGACCTAAGCATAGTAACCAAGAGACCAAGAAGGTAGAAAATATAAGGAGAAATATTGCACCTGTCCCATTATGAGTACGGCTGGTACCTATTGTTTTCTGGAGTCGTGACGAGAGGCTATGTGGTCAATAGCAGCTCTGAGTCCTGTAACCAGATAATAGTTGGATGTTGACAAGTTTCTTTACAAAGATGAAAGGATAACTCACTTTCTACTTATCAACATGTTAAAAATGTGTAAGCTATGTGATAATTTAAGTATAATTGTGCTGGCACCACTTATTTTAAGATTTAAGGATAAAAATATATAGTTTGTTGTTTTCTTTTTTCTTTCTTTTTATATACATGAAGCAAGTGATGATTAAAGAATTGAAGTTTTCTGGTGAATGAAACAGCCAGACCACTTTTCATGACAAAGTTGGTAATTAGAAGGCCAATTTAATGGTGAATCAGGCAGAAATATTCAAACCATGACAAATGACTTTAATAATGCAGCTTGCAATGCTTGAACAGAAATAAATTTCACTTCCTCAAACTCTCGCCTTTTCTGCCTGCCTGGAAGATAGAACTGTCCAGGAGGTATTTTGTACCCTTTATTCAGTAAAGCTTTTACTAGATTTTAAGCGACCAAATAGCTTGCAAATGCAAAACATCATTCAACTTCTTATGATTTTTTTTCCTGAAGGTAGACCGTGTTCAGAATTCTGAGTAAGCCAAGATTTATTTGTCTTCTGTTCTGCTTAGCCCTGCAATAGTGTTTTATTGTTGCCACTCTGACTTGAGGTATTAAAGGGAGCTACATCGGCCTCAAAATTGAAAGCTAATTTTGGTGTTTGTCATAAGTTTGTTAAGACCACATGCATTCCACAGTTTGAAAAATTTCATTATTCTGTCCATGCTGGGGCTTCGTAATTGGATAGTAAGGATGTTCAAAGACTAATTTAGTGAATTGCACAATATTTTAAATGGAATTATGCAGGTTTATGGGTCCTTAGGGGATTCAGCTAGGAGCCTCTCGAGAAAATCTGTTTATCAGTAAATGATATTAGCAGCTTTCACCTAGCCTTTGTCTTCATTAAATTGCTGCTCTCCCAATTGAGGGTCACATCTGAGGCCTGCTTTGATAATTTGTCATTATTGTCTTGTTTATTGGAGCATAAAGTTGATACAGGCCAGGCTATGCTGTTTATACACAATGTGCAAAGAAGTTTCTATTAACAATTCCACCAGTGCTAAATCAAAGTGGGATTTTTCAGGGTTCAAGAAAGGGGATCATTTGTCGAATTCTAATTTCCTCTAAAACTCTCTGAGTACATGCCATGCCCCCTTCTCTCATATGTACAACACATAATGGCCTTGCTTGAGTCAATCCTCTGCAGACTTTTTTAAAAAAGATCCATTCTTATCTTTAAAAATAAGGTTTAAAGTTGAAATTCTTTCTATAGAATTGAGCCATCATGCAAAACCCAATCCACGTCACAGACATCCCTTAAAATATGGCATTTACACATAGTGACCACTAACTATTTATCTTAAGAGACCTGGGGTTGTAGGTAAGCTATTAAAATTGTTAAGGAACGTACTATTTATTGTAGCACAACCCCACACACTTTTCATGGCACTTTCGAGTTCTAAGTCCGGCAATAGAAGGAGCATTCCTGGAAAGCTTGTTCATGGCATATTTAAATGGAGCACTGAGTATGTTTAAAATCAGTTGGCTTCAGACTATGCTTTGTTGTGGATGGCCATGAGGTGTTCTTTACTAGTAATCATGTGGGATCTGGAACTGGGGAACAGGGCAAGTAGACACCATTTTCAATCAGGTCTGTAATTCAGAGCATTTTTTTCCTGGATGATTTGCGCATCTTGTGATTGCCTCTACTTCTTCTTAGCAGAATCGCTTGGTAGGCCCTGGTCTTCCCCCTGTGTATGATCTGGGGTCTCTTCTGCCCACTAGTGCATTCAGACATATCTTCCTCTCCCCTTCCATCTTCCATTCCTTTATTTGCAGTCCCTATAGCATTAATGTCTCTAAAATAGACTGGACCCAGCAGGAAGGAAAACAAAAGTTTATCAGCCAAGGAACACCATATTTTTGTGGCACAGCCCTGTAGAAAGGAACTTCCGGTCCCCCACAACACAATGGGCACATTCTCTGTTGGAGTTCACCCAGGTTAGCAACAGCTCGCACAGGTTTTATCATACACACCCATCATTCCCACTGCCTGAACTGCCTTTAGCTCTTCCCTCCCTGGGAAGGAGATTGAGAGGGCCAGTGCTCATTTGGGGACCTAACTATATCCTACAGAATGTGCACAGGGGTTTTGGAGATGGAAGGAAGGAAAAGACCAACACTTCAAGGGTGAGGACAAGAAGAAATAGTAAGTTCCACCCTCTTAAGGGCTCAGAATGATTGTTCAGGCCTTCCTTATGGATGTTCTCAGACCAGGAGCCTAGCCAAATTCATTTTTATATACTATTACCTAGCACATCCACGGCTTTCAAAGATTTATGGTTATTATCGCCATCCACTCACCCACATAATCACCAGCCTTTCACTTTAAAATGGTTAAAAATTGTTTCATGGATTGCAGATCATTAATGTAAATTAGACTATTTCTATATTTGATTTCTTAATTTTTAACAGGAAAAGAACAGCTCTCACACATACACTCCTTTTTTTTTAACTTGAAAATTTTAAATGGCTCTCCAGACACCTCTTTCAATAACTCTTACCCTCCAAAGCTAGGCTGCCTTTTAATTTCACTTTAAAATAGCTACATTGGGACCATAATATGATTAGAACTAATGAATATTGTGGAGAGAAGCAAGAAAAATTTTATTTAAAATCTTTAAAATGTATAAATACTTCATGTGAGTAAGGACCTGTGGTTTATCCCGGCCGGGCCAAGGACTCAATTTTGATTCTGAGGATCAATCATCTGAGCTCATCAGGTCTCACCTTGCATGTCTGCTCCACAGCATCATGACTCCAAAAGCTTCCTCACTGGATGGTAGGAAGCAGTTGTGTTAAAATAAGTTACCATCTAATAATTATAATGATAATAGTAAAGTCGTCCAAGTTCAAAGAAATTAGAAACTACTTATATATTGGATCTAATAAACTCTTGCTTGTTTTCCTGTTAAGGGAGCTCTGGACAAGAAAGCATCAGCAGGATCCCACCAAATAGACATTGTATAAGATTGCCAATTTATTAGTAAATATTCTGATTTTACCTAAAATGTTCATTCTTTAGAAAGAGTTCTTTAGTCTTGACTAGTTTCTTTCTTTTAAACTGATATCTCAAGCTTAATGCAGTCATTTGGAATTTCCTTGGTAGTCTCTAAAATTTAAGATGATTGTATCAGAAAGACTTGGATGTCAAAGTCCAACTGCTTAAGGAAGTTGAAATGAACCGTTAGGGCCAAAACATAGTTTCACCTTCCTAAGACCTTTGTGACCCTGGAGCAACTCTTTTATCCATTGTAACTTTCCCATCATGCAGGTTCTTCTCTTAAGGATACTGTGGCCATTGCTATGAGACAAGAAGCACTTTTTCACCACCTAAGCAGGTGGAGTCTAATTTCTCTGTAAGACACTTTCAGAACAGTTGGTGAGTTATTTTGAATAGAGGCAGCTTGGGATCCCTGGGTGGCATAGCGGTTTGGCGCCTGCCTTTGGCCCAGGGCGCGATCCTGGAGACCGGGGATCGAATCCCACGTCGGGCTCCCGGTGCATGGAGCCTGCTTCTCCCTCTGCCTGGGTCTCTGCCTCTCTCTCTCTCTCTCTCTCTCTCTCTGTGTGACTATCATAAATAAATAAAATTTTTTAAAAAAATGAATAGAGGCAGCTAGAGCTGTCTTCATAAAATCAGCATGGTTAGTCCTACTTGTAGAGCTCTGAGAGACAACAGCAAGGAAGAGCCCCGAACACAGCCCTTGTAAGGGACCTCAGGCTAATTTTGATTTGGCAACCTTGGGCAAGTGTCCTCACAACTTCGCTTTATTGCCCTCTACTGTAGAAGAATGGTGTGGACAAGAGGCTTTGGCTTACTGAGCACTTGTCATGACAGCCTGTGGCCCACCCCAGGAGTTCAGAAGGGAGGAAGAGAGCTGGTCCTTCCCCCATTGATCAGACTGGGCAGATGTGCTCAGCCCCACCACAGTCCAGAGATCAAAGCTGGGGTTCCAGTGCAATGGCTGGAAGCAGCGAGCTTTGTAGGAAGGCCCTAGCCTAAAGGGAAGACTAGAAATAGGCTCATCAGCAGAAACAAACTAAGCTTTGTTCATTTTTCTTCTTCTAGCTTCAGTATTCTTATTTTCTGCTTAGGCTTGAGCTTATTTAATTCTGCTATGGAATTTTAAAAGCTAGGCATTTCTTTGGCAGTTCTCATATTTGGTGAGAAATGATGAATATACAAAATGCTTTTGGCTTTAAAAGCATTAGATCTTTGGAAGTGATAATATATAGTGATAGATAGAATCCCCAATTTGGGCCAAAGAAGATATAAAAGTTCTATTCCTTGACCTGTAAAACAGAAAACTAGTTCCTACCCCATTCTCTCAAGGCTCACTGCAACTGAAGGACTTATCCATCACTGTATTGAGTAGCAAACAAAAAAGTTTTGGAGAAAAGAGGATTATATTCAACTACTAAGCAAAAATAAAACAACACTACAATTTGATCTAGCTATGAAATCCAGAAAGACAGACATTTCTGCTTAAACATCAATAAACACAACTTTGAAGAATTACTTCCCCATTGATATGTTTTGAAATGGAATTTTATTTAATTTAGGAAAGAAATGTATATTTGCAGACATGATTTTATCTATGTTTTTTCGTTGTGAATATGTATCAGCTTGATTTTAGAAAACTGATCTTTGAAAATTTTTCCTCCATAAATGCACCTGAGCCCTGGAATATAGGGTCTTCATTCCATAAAGAAGCAAAAAAAAAAAAAAAAAATGCCTAATGAATTTCTCTCTTTCTCTTTGAATCAGTTAGCACTTTAAAATTTTGTACTTTTTTTTTAGTTGGGAATTTATTTGTATTCTTGTTAATGTGAAGATATTAGGGACTTTTACCTCAAATCCACCAATGCGGTGTGTTGAAAGCTGGAAGCAGGGGCAGGGAAATAAAAAGAAGGTGAAAAACAGAGAACACGGACAAAAAACAGGCCAAGGATTGTAAGATGGCTGATAATGTTAAAAGAAGTTCAAGAAAATAAGTAAAATAATAGATGGATAAGTAAAAAATAAAGCAGGTTTTATTGTTTTATTGAACATTTTGATTAGGTAGCTTTTGAAGTTACTAATGTTAGCCTAAAAATCATAAGGAACTGCAGTTCATATGCATTTTTTTCTATACCCAGATATACCATATTCATGAGCATTCTGATTGGTCATGGGTATATCAGGTCCTAGAGCAAGAGGAAGTCTTGTTAAGCATTCGCCAGGGAGAAGAGGTCTTTCCAGGGCTATGAATGCTCTCTCCTGCAGGGTGAAGTGCCATCTCAACAGGATACTGCCCCCCCACCCCCACCCCACAGCCACATAGCCACATTATTTCCCTGGTGAGTTTCCCCTCCATGCCTGCTCACAATTCCCGGGGAGTTGCTTTGTTACAAAAAGAATGGAAATCCCAAAACTGTCAGGCTTTCCCCCAACTTTCACAGTTGTGGGGGTATCTCTTAAAAATCATGTCATCCCTGAAAGCTGACTGGTCAATCTGCGGGAGGGAAGGGCAGGGGAAGGTAGCAATGCCTTTTCCCTCCCTTTGAATTTCTATACACTTGTTTGGGATTTTTCCAAAACTACTCCATGATGGCAGTTCCTCTGAAGTTTTACTTCTGTGTATTGCTGCCATACCAATTATAGTCATATTTTTATAGTAGGTTCACTGTGCTAGCTAGGCATTGCAGATATTTTTCAAGACAGCATGTATTTGAAACAGGGCAAATTAAATGTTTGGCAAAGTGTGCTCCATGGAAATACCTCTCCCACAAAGTCCTCCTGGATCAAAAGAAATATTTGGACAAGTAACTTTGATAAATGCTGCATACTATCTCTCCCTCTTGGTTATCTGCAATGCACACCAGTAGACTGAAGCTCTGAGAAGTCCTGTAGAGAGGACCCATTTCATTGTATTTAACCTGGTTTCCTGAGCAACTTAAATCCCTTTCTGGAGTAGCACCTGTGTAGATGCTCTATAACTGGTTTGGGAAGGCACACCCTTTGGCAGAAACTGGCTAAGGTACTCCAGAAGTGAAAGGAGCTCACCTCTCATGGAATAGTGCAGCAGACAAGGGCCAGGAGCAAACAGGAATGCTAAGAGAGACGATCATCCCATTTTCTAATCCCACTTAGAACCTACTCACCATCTATTCAGTACTCGTCAACAGAAAAAGTTGATATCCCTAGCATTATTGCCTAGAAACACTGGGCAAAATTAGCAGCCAAAATTAAACTTAAATATGCTTTTGAACTGTCAGCCTATGGAAGCTGAAATGCCACTAGAATTTGCCTCCACTGCTTAATCTTTAGAGCAGGCAGCAGAATTTATTATATCATCATTTCTAATATCCAAATTACTACTCATATTTTTAAAGCCAGCAATGAAAGATGTTTCTGAAATTGCCAGGTTGACTAGTCATATAGTGTATTCCAAATTGACCTTAGTCTTAGGATTCATCCACCGTGCTTCAGTTTCTTCAAAGAACAAAATTATAAAAGTGCAACCCCCAAATCAATGAGATGACATGTTAATTTAAAAAAATTCAAGTCTGCCTGGCTAGAGAGACTCACCTGGCAGCTGTTTTCTAAATAGTATGGAGAAATTAACATCACACCTTTCACGCACCACACCCCCAGCAGGTTGGAGAGGTTGCCAGGAAATGTAGATATGTTTCGCGTCCTGCATTACAGCTGAAGACCTGACCATGCAATGACTTTATACAGCATGAGACCGAATTTTCTTTCTTTTTACAAGCTACCTTGCTTAGTGAAATTGGACAATTTATCACACAATGGCCTGCAGCAAATTTAGTATATGCAAGTGATTAGTTTGTCTCTTCCCCAAGCAGCTTTGATGCAGTTGGGTAAGAGTGGCAGCAGAAACAGAAGGTCACTTATAACACAAATTCTCTAGGGATCCACTAATGGGCTATTGACCCTTTCCCACTTTAGGTCGATGTGTCATATTTGATTCTGGTTTCTTGAGATGTAATTTCCAAGTGGTGATGGTTCAAAGTCTACACAAGATGGGTTGTCCTTGTGGGTTTTAAGCATGGGTTTTAAGCATGGCATTGTTCACACCGTGAATGGCAGGTGCCAGTTGATTGGATTGGAGATAATTTTACCATTTCTATCTAGCCCCAAGGCAAAGCAAAAAATACACTATTGACAACATTGGTTAAGTTAATAACCACGTGTAAATTATATCTTCATTCTCATTCTGAACATTCTTCTCTCTCTCTCTCTCCCCCTTAGCCTATTTCCATGAGCTTTGGGAAACCAAGTCAACATTTTTAGTATGGTGTGTCGCTGGGTCCATTATTTAAAGAAAATTCATGAGTTCCTTTTCTTTGTCAACTATTGACTTTTATTGCATTGTCATAAAAGAAAAAAATCTATGAAGGATGTAAAACTATTTCAGAGAAAATACTAGGTTCGGCCAACAATCCTTAATGGAAGGGAATCAGTGCAGATAATCAGAAATGTCAAATGGGCCAGCAGCCCTTATTTTTTTAATTTAAAATGTGACTTTGGGGGGTGCCTGGGTGGTTCAGTGGGTTAAGCATCTGCCTTCAGCTCAGATCATGACCTTAGGGTCCTGGGATCGGGCCTCATGTCAAGGTTCCTGCTCAGTGAAGGTACTGTTTCTCCTTCTTTCTCTGCCTCTCCCCCTACTCATGCTCTCTCTTGCACACATTCTATCTCAAATAAATTAATAAAATCTTTTAAAAAAGAAAATAAAATGTGACTTTTTTTCATCCCTAATAGAATTCCCTTTATGCATTCCATTAAAGTTGATAAGTGTTTGAGAAGCATAGTCATACCAACACATTATCCATGTATATCATTTTCTCTAATGGTCGGGGAGAGACCAAAGAACTCTCCAAGAGGTGGGAGGAAGCCAGCATGGTGATGAAATGCTCTTCTTGGCTCAACTATACACTGGCAATTCAGGAACTGTTGTTGGGGAAGGGTGGGGGTTTTATGAGGTGGGATAATGGCGGTGGGGGAAAAGTAAGAGTTGGATGGAAGGAAGACCTCTTAGTCCAACAGGGGTGCAGTAGTTCCTCGTTCCTTCCTGTGCTTCTTGCAGCAGAGGCATCAAAGAAGCAGATTTCTATCAACACTCACCACATGTATCCCATAGCTGTAGAAGCATGATGCACAGACACAAGGGCGTGGATGTGCTAAAACAGCAACGGGAGATGGAAATCAAAAGTTTCCTTGAATTTTCAAGACCTTTGGTATTAGGTTTAGAAAGCAAGTCTATAACAAGCTCTCAATTTCTTGTGGCAGTAAACTTAGTTTGAAATCATTGATGTAGAAAGAGGGAGGTTTTAGCTCTCCAGGATCTACTAAATTACTGAGCCTGGCCAATTTATGATCTTCCATGTGTTGCTGCAAAGAAAATTCTCCCTGCAGGTAAACTGTCTATCTAGAGCCAGAGTTATTAGAAGCAATTTTATGAGTGGGATCATTAATTATGACCCATGAAATTTTAATAGGTACCTTCTTCGGGTCTTCTGTAGAAGCTGAGATCAAAGTGCCTCCATACCATTGACACAAACTTGGTCATCAAGAAGTCCCGCAAGCTTGCGAGAATTTGGGACCTCTATGTATTCTTTTGTTTTTCTTCCCTGATGTTTTGTGAAAGGCATATACATTCGTACAAATGTACATGCATATACACATATATATGCACACACCTACGTACACAAGCATATATTGTGGCTTCCACAAATTGCCATTTACTTAATACTGGTGGTCATAACAGATCTCATTTTTAAAATGTATTTCTTAAGGATATTACTTTTCTTTTTTAATTATAACTAAGAGAAAGTACAGAATAGTTGAAAAATAAACGAACCTGAAATAGCATACATTTATGCCAGGTCTGTCATATAACAGAAATACGCCCTTGGGCAAGTGACTTAACTGAGCTGGGCTTCCATTTCTTACTTATCTGAGCTGCTGATGTGGCATAAGAGCTAGTCGGAAAATAGAGCTACATGCTTATTAACATGTTTGTCTTTCAAATTTAAATCAAATCTCAAATCTAATTCTGTGGAAACATGTGTCTCCAGATTCCAGGAAAACAGGGATAATAACAGTGTCCGCCTTATGGGCATGCTGTGAAGACAGAATAAGATAACCCTTGTAAAGCACCTCAAAGGGTACCTAGCATGCAGTACACATCCCACAGGTATTCATTCTTCTCTCATCATCTTTATTATTTCTGCTACATGGGAGGGAATGAAGGCATTTACAAAGAAAAGTTGGTTCAGAATTCTCTAAAAAGTGGAATCAGTAAAATTACAGATCCATTGTCTGGTGCATTGGGTGTCCCTAAAGCTGTATAGTGACTAATAGACTAATACTTAAACATGTGTGAGAACCTGCTCCCAGTCCCCCCTAATTAATACATTTTTTTCTCTGCACACATGGAGAGAAAAAGCTCTCCAAATAAAGAGAAAGAAAAAGGAAAGGAAAGGAAAGGAAAGGAAAGGGAAGGGAAGGGAAGGGAAGGGAAGGGAAGGGAAGGGAAGGGAAGGGAAGGAAAGGAAAGGAAGGGAAAGGAAAGGAAAGGAAAGGAAAGGAAAGGAAAGGAAAGGAAAGGAAAGGAAAGGAAAGGAAAGGAAAGAAGGAAAGGAAAGGAGAGAACCAGATGCTCTTAGATACCCCTCTTAATGCCCTGTTAAAACTGATTATAGGATCTAAAGGTCTTAGGGGAGAAATCAAAATCACAGGACTCACTTCTCTGTGAGACCAGGTTGGTCAGATGAACAGACCAGCAGATCACTTTCTTCTATGTATGATAGAAATCAGCAGAAATGATTTTACTATTTATGTGACGAGTCTCGCTTAGAAAATGGTACATTTCCTGTTTATCTAGAAGTTTTCTAGGCTTAACTTTTGTTAAAATTACAAATTACTATCAAAACACATTAGTTGTCTGGTTAAAATTAATTTTGTTTTTTTAATGAATAGCTTACGGGCCAAAGCGTTGCTTTGTAATTAGCTCTCTTGCCTCAGCAGCGTGTCAGATGGATGACTGGTATATCCTGGTAGACTGGGCTTTCCTCGGTAGTCTAGTTCAAATTAGAGCTGTGCCAGAGTCATCATCATGTTCAATCTTTGTCTTCTCCAGACCCTTCCACTGGCATTGCCAATGGCCTCCATCTGCAGGATAGGGTCCCTTGAGTTCCACAGTCATCCTGACCTGGTCAGAAGGTCAGCTCCAGTCTCAGCCCACAGTGACAGGGCAGGGGTCCTGCTGCCCTAAACCTCATCTCTGTTAGTCCTTCCCTGCTTGCCTAGACCACAGACTGGATTTCTGCCTTAATTTCTCTCCAGTTGCAGCTAGAACTGGAACTCTTGTTCTATTCCCCGAGCTACATGAACAAATCTCTCATCCCAGCCAGGAGCTGAGCTGATGGATCCAGCAGCCACCTGGCAGGCTTTCATACCATCTGTTCCCAGACAACAAGTGCCTTGTCCAGGTATTTGCATCTGGATTTATCCAGCTACAGACCAGGCTCAGGAATGCCACCTTGTTTGCAAGGATGGGTCTCTAAAACTGGTTTCATTTCTCTAAACTCTTTTGTTACTTTGCCCAGGCTCTTCCTCACCACTAGTCAGGGCCACTGTCACCTCTGTAGCCTTTTGAGTCAGATAAGTAAGGGTGTTACATCTGTCAACCTTTGTGCCTTCTCCACACCATCTTAATTACTACCAGCAGGATTAAGACACCACTAACTTGAGCTCTTTCCTTTTTTGCAATGCTAACATAAAAGCTTTCAAGAATTCACTGTCCCCCCCTCCATATCTCCTTCTGTTTATGATCACAGTCACTTCTCTGTCATACCAAGGGTCATCCTTACTCTTGATGATGCTTTTATGATCCTGTTCCATATCTTTCACAGCCTCTTGGAAAGGTACTCCAGGGGAGATGGGATGTCAAGTAGGTGACAAGTAGTGGCAGTTTGCTGATTTCTTGGATGAATTGAATCAGTGATTATTCAGGGGTGATATTTTACAGCTGTCTCTATTCTCATGTAGAGGAAGGGTTTTTGGCTTGCTTATCTTGCAGGCTATTGAGTGGACCAAATGAGATTAAGTACATAAAACCACTTGTCAACTCTCAAGTGCCATACAGATAGATGCAGTTACTCAATATAGTTGAGCGATATCCATTCATTACTAATTTTAGTTTCCAATATGGTATTGGATTTATTTATTCTGCTTATGTTGTAGACACAAATTTCTCAGAAATCAAATGTGCATAAAAAGAGACTGTAACTTTCTTTTTCTAAAACCCAATCTAATCTCTGCTTTGAGCCTTATTTACCAGGTAACACCAGTGCTTAATTTTCATCAAACTCTCTTAAATTAGTGTTTTTCTGACATTTCAGGATTTCCCCTACTCCATTCTTCCCAGGCTCCATTTACGTTCTGGGGAACTTATATCACAGCTAGGCTGCAGGGAAAGAAGATAGGAGAGTGATTCTTATTTTTTTTTGGCTGATATCACCCTTGTTTTGGCCCCCACTGCTTGATGCTTGTGTTCCCCTCAGCCTCCAACAGACCTTGCCTCTTCTACTGCCAGCCAATAGGCTGTCTCTCCAGCACGTGCCTCCTCTTTTGGAGTCATGAGAAGCATTTGGATTCCCTCACTCAGCACTGCTAGAGATTTGAGAAATTGATCCAGTGTGGTGAAAAAGACCACCTCACTATTTGCGCCACCCTAGTGCTCCATAAGACTGAAGCAATCAGCTAAATCTTTGCTTTTCTGACACACCTTCATCTCCACAGCCCAGAAAAATTTTTAGCAAAAGTAAGAGGAGCTTACAGAAAGCTCATTCAGATTCTTCCCATGTCTATTGTTTGGCTAATTGAGTCTCTCGCTCTCATATTCCAATGCTCAAGCTTTTGCACCTAAAATTCCTTCCTCAACCGATAGCTTCTCTTAAAACTGCTACAAAACTCTATCTGAGGAGTTAATGCTTTCTTGCTTCGTTTCTCAAATCAGTTTCCTCCAGATGCTGCCTGCAATGAGGGTACAAGTCCTCAGGTAAAAAGAAATGTTCAGTATTGACATTTTGTGAGAATGACCTAAGGGAATATAGTTTCAAAACTCATTGAACCCTGTACTTAGCATATGCACATTTTCTTGTATATAAATTGTACCTCAATCAATTTCATGAAAAATATTTAGATAAATGTGTCTAAATATTTAGATAAATGTGTCAACTGTGTGACACACACAGTCACACACAGGACACTATTGAAATACTACTCCCATTACACCTATCAGTTTTGCCTTCTTTCTAAGTACATCCTAACTGCATTATAGAGATTAAAATATACCTTTTCCAGTTTGAAGATATTTTTTATGACATTCCTTTAATTCTTGATCTTTTGTACTTTAGCACTACATCAGATTTACTCTCCTCATTCCCCATTTTTCCTTTCCATAATTTTGATTTTATAGACTTATGCCAGCTAGTTTATTTTTGCTCTATATATGAAATACATGTTGCTGTAGTTTGTCCCATAGACATTTGCACTGAGCTGGATGAATGATGGCATACTCCAGGGATATTCCAAAAATAATGATTAAGATCATTGGACTGAAGTTCCCTAATCCTGTGCAGGCATCAGATCTTTGTTATGGCATGACTGTTTCTCCATCTTGATGACTTTTTAAAAAAAATAAATTTATTTATTTAATAAATAAAAATTTATTAGTAACTCACATTTTTGCAAGAGTCATTAACAAAATGTTAAAAAATAATTTTTGTCTCCCAAATGACTTGACTGCTAAGAACATGAAACACAAAAAAGGTCTATATTTCTGGTTTGTCATAGCAGTATTGAATGTGGTCACAATTGAAATGAGGGATTTTTAGGGTCTACTTTTTTTTTTAACACTCCTGAGACATTTTTATTTGAATATTTACAAAATGACACAAATGTCACAGTCTCATAAACCATCTGCTTACCACCTATGGGACCCCAAATCTAAGACACATCTCCTCTTTCCAGCACTTTTTTCCAATAAATAATTTGTCATGATGATCTTGTTCTGCCTAGGAAGCACTTCGTTTAAGTCAACTCAATGTTCTTATGTTACTCTACATAACATAGTAAAAGGAATCAAGTTGGGTGACTATCAGCAAAGATCAAGACTATAAGATTTCTTGTGATTATTTCTGTGCATTCAGTCATCAAGCATGTTGATTTCAAAGACCATAGTAAAGTATCAATCCCAGACTCAATACAAAACTGTGGCTATGTGTTGCTTTGGGCTTAGGGGCAATCTTTTTATGATACAAAAAAGAAGGCTGCCTCTAGGAGAATACACACACATTTCAAAGAACCTATGTCCTTTTGCAAATATGATGCTACTGTTTGCATTCCTGTATGGCCAGAGGCCTTTCCAACACTATGTATTAATGGAGTTAGTTCTTTTGTTGATTGGTTCGGTTGGTTTTTACAACCTGAAGTCTGAGACGCCTTTACGAAAGTAGTGTCCATTATTTAGACAGCATCTGCCATCAGGGCTGCTCTTTACACTGCTCTGATCGTCCAGCATCTCTTGCACTGCTACAATAATTACAATAAGCAGCTTTTCAGCTTTCCCCCATTCATCATCTGAGCTTTAGATTCCCTTTAAGTACTCCTTTTCCAGAAAACATGCTCCTTCTGTTAGACACTCAAAAGATATAGGAGATTATTATTGATTTCTAAAGTGATCAGAAGGAATTTTAAAAAAAGAAGAAATTATTTCCCCAATTTTATTGAGAAATAATTGACATAGATCACTATATATGTTTAAGGCTTACAGCATGATGGTTTAATTTACGTATATTTTGAAATAATTATTGCAGTAGGATCAGCTAATATCCAACATCTCCCACAGATACAATATAAAGAAAACAAAGTAGAAAAGAAAAGAATTTTCTCCATCTACTCTATCTCTTAATTCCACAATTTTAAGTTGGGTAAAATTGTACCAATGTGAAAAATATCAAGAAATATCACTGAAAAATATATTTCCTTTTCACATATAATGTTGTGAGTTCTCAATGCATACATATGTAAATTACAGCATAGATATTTTTTAAATACTCGAATCACTGAAAGGTCATTGTATATCATTTTCTTTGTTGCTAGTTCTCTGGCAAAGACACTGGTTGCCAGTGAGGGCCAATCATGCTCCTTGGAGTTTGAGAGGATTCAGGGATCTGGAACTAACTGATAACATCAGAAAGATGTGAGTAGACAAATTGCATGCCAAAGCTGACTTTAAAAATGGTGACAACATGTAAAACTGATATCATTATTACCAAAATCATTTATTAAACAGCCAATTGAGCATGATGTCTGGCTTCTATCCTGCAAGAGAAATTTTTGCCAATAAACAACTGCTCACTTGATAGCTCTCAACAATTACAATTCCCCGGTGATTACAGAGGGGTATCTAAATTTGGTGAAGTGCATTTAGACTTCTGGCACTATATGTCATTGGCATGTGTAATATTAGTGGCTTTCTTTTGTCACTTTCAAGTCTAAATTATTTCTGATGAAGAATCAAATGATTCCTATTGACCTTGATCTATCACTTGGAAAAGTTGCTCTCAAAATACAAGTATATTTACTGTTTTATATTGTTATGGATAGTGATGTATATCATTGCTACTATCACTATTCATATTATATTGAGTCCTGTAAGTCAATCAGAATTAACTAATTCAACAACAACACACTGTCAGTATTTAGTTTCTTTATTACATATTATTTTGTAAAAATGAGGCACAGCACAAAACCTAGCTAGCATTGAGACGTAGGGGTGGGAAGGGTGATGGTAAAAGAGCCACAGACAAATTCCAATTCTTCACGTAGAATAAAAATTTATCTCTATGATAACCACATTATGATTTTGAAAAATCTTGAATTATTTTCTATGAAGCTTTGAAATATTCTCAAGTCAAGGTTGAAATAATAGGCTTAATTAGTAGGTTCATGTTATAATTGACCTAAATATTCCACATTCCAGAGAACCAAATGTTATTATTGGTATTCACTTCATATTAGTAAAGGTACAGGTTAAAGCAAAAAGGGTCATCATATCACAGAACATAATTCTCCCTCCTCTATAATATTTTAGATGCCCATATGCTTGGAAAAACTTAAGTAATCATATTTGTTGTCAGGATGGACCCTAAAGATTGCTCCTAGTCTTAAATTCTCAAGATTATTGATGGAGAATTACAAAAAAAAAATTAAACTATTCCAATTCATTTCAATAGATTTCAAATCATAGGCTATAAACAAAAAGACAGTTTTGCTAGATTCAAATATTTGCAGAATTATTTGGTTTGGTTTCCATCATAGAATCCATTATCCTTGTTGATTATGAAAACATATGTCCTCTACATGGGATTTCTAGTCATTATGATTTCCTTCATTCTTTGAAGATTGATAGAAATCTCCTGAGGCTTTTTTTAAGGTAGATATATTTAAGATTTTTAAAAAAAGGAAAAAGACTTAGAATATAATTTTGGCTTGAAATAAAAACCTTAGTTTTCATAGTCAAACAAACTTTAAAAATAGAAGTCTTGAAAGAAAGAATTGAAACTAGGCCAGTTGGTTTAACTTGAGATCCATCTCAAGATTACTTTTAAGGCTCACCAAAACATTCTGTGGTATTCCCAAAGAAAAAAAAAGAGAACTTGATTGGTTTATGCACGGCCAGTGCACTCCCAAGTAGTTCATTGCAAAGTAATGCATATTGAAAAAGACTGTTTAAAGTTCCCACATACTAATGGGTCTGATGGGCTCTGAATTAGCTGGCACCTTTTGCGAAAAAGATCTAGGCATCATTATGAACGGCACAATTAAGATGTCTGCTCAATGGGCTACATTGGGCCAAAAAAGCAAATAGACTGCTGGATGAATTAATAAAGGGAGAGATAATGTGGAAATATTATAATGGCCTTGCATAAACCTTGATGAGTAGGGGTAGTTTCATTGCCTCCTGCCTAAATTTAGATAAGTAAATCAGCTTCTCCCGTCATGGATCACTTGACTCATTTCCAGAGAAACTCTCTGGGTACAGTTTTCCTGAATCTGGAAGGCGGTAGCCAGGTGCCTGTAACATCAGAAACATCATTCTTACCACATCTGTTTGGCTGCTGATGCCTTTGGATGGGGTCTGCTCACCTTTTTTCTTCTGACTCAGCAAAGGCAAACTTCCTGCCTGTTTTTAGGGTGCCATGAATATTGGGAAGAGGAAATGTGATGTACACAGAAGTCTAACACCCAAAGAGCAGTGTATTTAGAAACACTTCACAGATTTATAACCTTGTCTTAGAAGTGGGTTCAAGAAATTTTTGGATGCTTGTGAGTTTTCCCCAATTTTAATGAACATTTCCCACTGCAAGCTCTAAAAAATTCATTCCATCTAAGCCATACCTATCTTTTCCAATGGTCCTTGCCTTCCTTTTTTTTTTTTTTAAGATTTTATTTATTCGTTCATGAGAGACACACACAGAGAGAGGCAGAGACACAGGCAGAGGGAGAAGCAGGCTTCACACAGGGAGCCGACATGGGACTCAATCCTAGGTCTCCAGGATCATACCCCAGGCTGAAAGCAAGCGCTAAACTGCTGAGCCACCCAGGGATCCTTGCCTTCCAAACAAATAGTTATGCATAATTGGGATCCTCAAACCTTCTACCCTGTGAGAAAATTCACCTTCCTTTGAGAAAGAGAAAACCTATAAGAATTTAAAAGAAGACAAAGTCTATCTCACGTCCATTCAGGATTCTTAGTCCAATCGTCTCCAAGGTCATACACATTTATGATGGCTGAATTACTTGCACATGTCTTTATTTGTGTGTTGTGTGTGTGTATGTGTGTATTCTTAGCTTTATGTTACCTATTATTAATGATTCTTCTCAGCAGCTCAGTTAAGAAATGAATTTCCACAGGAAATGTTGAAAACAAACATACTGCAGTTGTCCCCAGTTATCAAATGATCTGGTTACTAATTCTTCCACCAGGTTGTATACAGAACTTGAAAGATACTTAATCAACAGCAGTAACATCCCATATCATCCTAAAACAACCCTGAAAAGTTTAAATCCTGAAAAAAAACAAAGTCTTAGAACAGTTAGATAATTTAACTGGGTCATTTTAATGTTTTGGCCTCCAAGAAGAATTTAGTACTAAGTCTCTAAACTTTCACAGTAATGTTTATTTAGTCCACTTGACCAGGTCAACTCTGTTTGTTTTGATACAGAAATTGAGAATAAGAGTATAAAAACTTTTTTTTAAAGGATTTATTTATTTATTTATTTATTTATTTATTTAATTTATTTGAGAACAAGAGAGTGCACTTGAGCACAAGTGCAGGACAGAGGCAGAGTGAGAGAATCTTGAGGCAGACTCCTCATGGATTGGGGAGCCCGACATGGGGCTCGATCCCACAACCCAAGAGATCATAACCTGAGCCCAAACCAAGAGCCTGATAATTAACCTACTGAGCCACCCAGGTGCCCCTGGGTATAAAATCTTGTATAACAATCTGGCACATGTCATGACAACCGAGAATGTAATTCTGTGTTTTACTAAAATATCAGTCTGTGATAGTTTGAGAACTAAAAACAAACAGATAAAAAAAGAAACTATCCTCCACCATGGATACTTTAAAGGCTGCAGTACTAGACTCTGTTAAATCCTAGCCGCTGAAGGAGTAATTTAGCATTTCAGTCAGGATCTGCTCTACACTTTCAGGTTTAGCCTCTGAAGCTCCAGGTAAGAGAGAAAATAAGCAAATCGACATGAAATCAAAACACATCCACATGGGAATGCTGAGACTCAACCTTCCACACTTTGACATATTAATATGTTTCAACTTCCTATTTCCCTCTAGTGGCTCTTGCTTCAGAAAATTGAGGAGGGCCTGAGAGACTGAACACAAGCAAAAAGCAAGATCAACTAAGTGCCGTCGCCTTCCTCTTAGGTTGGTGAATAAAAATCTTGAATTCTTTTTGGTATTCTTGTTTGATTTGGGGTTAGTTTCTGTGAGTTCTCTTTCGTTTTTGTTTTACCTGTAAATTTTTTGTCTTATTTGAGTACCATCGGCAATGCAATTTAAAAGACCTTAGTGTAATATATTTGCATATTGATTTCTTAGGATTAACAATCATAACCATCAGGTTCACAAAGAGGAGGACGAGTGTAGAATATCATAGAGATTGAAGAAATAAAATAAGAAAATTTTTTTTGCTGATAGTTTAAAATTCTCTCATTTTGAAGGAGGCACGTGCTGCTGGTTACTTCTATCAGTTATCAAAGAGTTAATATCCACTTTTTGGAGAAATGTTTACCAACATGAATGCAGAGTCGGGTCTAAATGTGATCCTTCAGAGCATATTGATAAAGGAAATGCAGAACAGCATTGATTTCACTGCTGCCAAAGTGCCCAGGCTTCGATCTACAACCATATTGACCCCATTCCCAGAACAAAACGTAACAAAATTTACACAACAAGCATCTTCAAATGGCTTCAGTTATGTTGCCTAAGATGATCAAGGAGAAGTTGATTTTCAAGTTGTGTCAATATTTTTGTTGAAAATATTATAGTTCCTGCCAAAATAAGGGAAGAATAGTACAGATGCATTTGATAAACAACTTTTTTTTTCCCTTGGGTTAACAACATCACACATACCCTCCCAGTACAGTTAAAAGTGAACAAGATTTTAAGAGTGCCTGTGGAGGGAGAGAGGGATATAATGTTGAAACCAACTATAGTTCTTAAATTAGGACCGTATATTTTACATATTGATATTTAGTGACATAGAAAGATGTTCATAAAATGTTAAGAAGAGACTGGTTGTATAATGTGATTCTATTTTGTTACTGTATATGTATTGGGGAAAACAATCTAAACGATATATATTCCAGAAATTTAATAATAATGGTGTTATCTGAGTGATAGTACTATTATTGCTTCATTTTCTTTATACTTATCCATGTTTCCAAATACAGCTTTCCCCCACTATCTGAATGTAGAGTGTGCCTATGAAACCTTAGGTGAGCCAAAATGTCGTAAAGCAAAGAAGCAATTGCCATTATATGGAAAAGTTTTTGAGCATCCCCAGGCCCCAAAAATAAATAACCTCTCTTAGGCTTTCCTGATACTTTATGACACATCTTGCTAGTGGAGGCACACAATAAATTGAGATAAAGCACACATGCTCACAGACACAGTTCAAAGACCTGGTGGCTTGATGCTGAGATGCTGAATGAAGTTCCAGGAAAAGAGCCTGTCGAGGTTGCTTCTTTGGTGCTTGGGGTGTGCACTGCCTCTATAACAGCTCCCTGAAAAACAAACACTGAATGCTCTTTTCTTTTTTTTTCTTTTTGCTCTTTTTTGGTAAAAGTGTAAAAACCTCTTTGGATATCTCATGATTAGCAAAAACAGGTCCTGATGAAGATTTTTCAAAAAGCAAGACTGAAATGGAAAGTTTTGAAAAGCGAGTGATACCTGGATTTCTATCATAAGCATAAACTTTCCAATTTCCTTTATTTTTTTTCCCATTTTCCTTTTTTTAAAAAAAGGAAGAAAAGGCAATACTTTTAGCAATTTTAGACATGGTAAAATGACCTACCTAATCTGCTTTTAACATTTCTGCAAGTAAGAGCTCATCTAAGATATTCAAAATTGTGCTAACATGTTATAATGAGAGTGCTCCCCCCATCAAAAAAAAAAAAAAAGGAAAATTTGTTTCCTTTCCTTTACCAGGTCACAGAAATTTTGCAAATATCAGCAGAAGCAAGGATAGGATTCGGCAATTAAGTTACTGAAAAAATATAAATAAATAAAAATGTATGTGTAAAATGGAATAGAATTGTCTCAAAGTAAGTAGAAATCTCTATTCTTGAATGCATATAAACAAGAAAAGTCTGGAGAGCTTGAAGGAATGTTCTTGGTCAGCTAAGTAGCAGAGCTATGAGTTTTAGAATGTGACAGACCTGGGTGTGATTTCTGTTGCCCTCAGACTTATGAGGCAGGTTGCTTAACATCTTACTGTTTTCTCTTCTGTGAAATTGAGAATGATGGTAACAACCACCTCATAGAGATTTTAAATAACTATTTCAGAACCCGTGCTGAAAGTTTATCACATTATCTTACATATGTTAAGGCCCCAGTAAATCATCTCTATTTAAAAAATAATTATTATCAGAGAAAAGTTTACATCCTATCTCCTCCAGATTCTCCACGACCAACACTATGCTCATTTCTCTGGCCCTTCCTTGGCCCTCCTCCCATTTCCGGCCATGAAACAGGTTCCATCTCTGCACCATAGCATTTGTACATGGAAGGGAAGCCATTTCTTCCCCTCTATCAACATTGCCTTTGGGGAAAATTGAAGAGAATATATTCTACATTATAAATAAGTGTCACTGGGCCCAGTACACTCAAAGGTAAGTAAAAAATTAAATATAATAGTAATGATAATTGGGGATAGTAGAATCTTATATATAATCTGCTCTAAACATTCCTGAAAAGTAAAATCTCCTCTCAAAACCAGAGGAAGTAACAGAAGACCACTGTACAGAGCAAGGAAGGACACTGTGACTTTATTTAACTAATTTGGTCATGCGTGGCTCTTAGATGCATTTGGTAGGCAACAGTAGCCCCCAAAGAAATCTAAGATGGGTGAGGATTCCATTGCTACTCCTGCATGCACAGCTTCATTGAGGAAAATAGTGCAGTTCTGCACATGCAGACATTTGTGTTTGTTTTTTTTTTTTAAGATTTTATTTATTTATTCATGAGAGACACAGAGAGAGAGAGGCAGAGACACAGGCAGAGGGAGAAGCAGGCTCCATGCAGAGAACCCGATGTGGGAGCCGATCCCAGGTCTCCAGGATCACGCCCTGGGCCAAAGGCAGACGCCCAATCACTGAGCCACCCAGGTGTCCCTGACATTTGTTAAATAAGCATTCATTAGCAAGGAAGCTTCACTGTACTTCAAACAATCTGTTCTGTGACCTCAGTGTGCCTTCAGGCAATCACAAGGCATGACCATATTCTTGTAGCACGTGTCTATTTTCCTTATAGGTGGTATCAGGTGAGTGAGCAGCAGTCCTAAACCGGCGCTTGAGCTCAGGGCCATTTGGGGAATCATATTTTGGGCAGAAAGATCTTGGCCACAGACGTTGCTGGATTCTTAATTCCATGTTCATGCAAGGGGAACAAAGCAGGGGAGGGATTTCCTTTAAATGTTTTAGCCATTTCCAATGTTTTGCATACTTCACAGTGAAAACCCATTTCTGATATTAAACATAGTCAACAACAAGCCATTAATTTCATCAATAGCAACCCATTCTTAACATTCACTATATTAATTAACATCACCTCAAGTGTCGGTTGAAATATGGGTAGTTTTTCTACACACTTTAGGGTAGCCATCTCCAGAGCGTGGCCCATCTGATAGAATGTTAGCTCATCTTCTTTGGAGAATGGATTCTTGATGAAAGCAACTGCCTGTTCCTGGAATTAAACATTAAACTGGTTGGTACATACATAATACTCTATTCTTTCTATACAGAAGTATTAGCATATTGCATTAAAGGCATGGTAATAAAATGAAATCTAATGCATTTGAATTAATTAGAAATGAGTAGCTCTCGAGCACCTATACATATGAAGTCTGCCAGACACTGGGGGAGAATAAAAAGGATAAACAAGACATCCTGGTGTCCAGTCATTCATTTATAACACCATTTTCAATAACCTTGATTCATTAATCTAGAGATAAATATCATTGAATTGCTCATCAGTTGTCTCCAGTCTCCTGTTAAAGAGTCCCTTTGTCTGGTATCATATTCTAGGATCTGATTTGTCATTTGGCCAGAATTCTCACTTTCTCAAGATACCAATAGATAAAGCCTATTTGTCAATTTATTGTTTGGTTGATATCACTTTACCTGTTCTCCAGAAAAAGAATTCAGCTATCCTTCATCTCAATCCAAGGAGCCTATAGGAACTGAGACCTGTCCCTTAAAAAATAATATATATTATTATTAATATATATTAATATATTATTAATACATTATATAAATGTTATATAATGTAATATAATATTTATATAATATATAAGTAATATATTATGTGTTATATAATGCTATATAATATAATATTTATATAATATATAATATAATACTATATTACTATTAATATAATATATATTTATATATATATTGCTTGTTTGGTCCGCCCCGCTCAAGATCAATTTTCTGGTTGCAATGAGCTAAAAAAAAAAAAAAAATCTGTTAATGGAGCAGGACAATGGAGCAGGTCATTTGTTAATGACTTACATTAAGATCTTTTTCTCAATGTGAGGACTTAACAGTTTTGTGTGCATCTATTTCCCTGTTTTTTTATTGTTTGTGGACATTTTTAAACGATAAAGGAAGAGTTAATAGAACATAGCCTCTTCATTTCACACAACGTTAACACGTGTGTTAGGGCATCAGCTTCTCAGTGGGTTACAATTATCCACTACTCATGGACCCTTTATCGTGAGGTAAATGTTTGTCAAGTACTATATGGGCATGTCATTTGAGCCCTACACCCTTGGCAGAGGCTTTCATTACTCCTATTTTATAGATAAGACACTGAGATATAGGAAGACAAAGCCAGTTGCCAAAGTTACAAAGCTAGTGGACGATGGAAGTGGATTTTCACTCAGGTCTCTGTCTCCGACCAGTCCTCTAACTACCTTATATTACCGTGTAACCAGTCCTTTCCTCATACTGCACTAGGTCATACACAGTCCTTTTAACCACACTGAAGCCACTATTTACATCTTAGGGCAACCTCAAGGCAGGGACCCTTTCCTTATACTCAACTCTAGGTTTATGATTCAGTAAACTATGAGTGAGTAAGGTGCCACTTCCTGAAAGCATTGTTTTTTTTAAAAAAGTACTCTTTTGTTGGTTTTATTTTCATGGTCATGTCAACAATCTACCTCATGAAAATTCCAGTTTCTTTGTGTCATCAGATAAATACAAAATTAACGTCTCAAACTCCAAAAGACAATCCTCCCTGCAGAGAGGGCATCTCTGTGGCCCCATTCACAGTGGCCTTTGCAGAGGGTGTGGACAGCCTTTGCAGAGATGCCAAAGCCCGAGCGCTGGTACTTGCCTTTAACTGCTCCACACCCAGAGCAACCAGCAACTGTGAGGTGAAAGAAAGGGTATATTTGCAGAGAAATAGAGCAATGGAGAAAGTTTCCAAAGTTTTGGGGGTTTCATTTTGTTTTGTTTTTTGAGAACTCTAAATAAGTATACCCTGATCTCTTGGGTTAAATGCAGAACACACATCTTGCAAATCAGGGCTAACTGCAGGCAAAAGCTCAAACTAGGCAAGATGCACCCTTGAATGCTTAAAACCCTTCTCTCTTCACATCCATTCTCCCAGTTCTCCCTTTTCTAAAGCTCAAGCGATATCCATTTTTTAACTCTTAACTTTTTAAAATTTTTTATTAAGTTTTAAATTTTTATTCCAGTATAGTTAACATACAGTGTGATATTAGTTTCAGGTGTGTGATATAGTAATTCAACAATTGTGTACATTATTCAATGCTCATTATGGTAAATGTACTCTTAATCTCCTTCACCTGTTTCACCCTACCCAAGTAATCCCTCCCTGTTATACCTTATTCTTAAAAAAAAAAAAAGATGTCAAATAAATACTAGTATTTGGTGTTAGCAAAAACATAGTGACAGATAATCACATAAAATTTTATATTGCTACATCCGTTGTGGTTAGCAATTTTTTAACAGTTTTTTTTTAATTTTTATTTATTTATGATAGTCACACAGAGAGAGACAGAGAGAGGCAGAGACATAGGCAGAGGGAGAAGCAGGCTCCATGCACTGGCAGCCCAACGTGGGATTCGATTCCGGGTCTCCAGGATCGCGCCCTGGGCCAAAGGCAGGCGCCAAACCAGTGCGCCACCCAGGAATCCCTGTTTAGCAATTTCTAATACTTATTGACTGCTTTTAAAATGTATAAACCTGTAAATGGAAATATTCTACCTCTAGAATTCTATCTTTAAAAAAGTATTAACTTACCCAAAACTCAAAACTCTAAGAATACACCACAGAATTTTTTTTAAAAAGCTAAATGAACAAGAATATGAAATTGGTTAAACCAAATGATAGCTCAACTTTACATACTAAGTAACTATCAGAATTAGATTGGAGAAACAAAAAAAAATTGGAGAAACACCTTATTTCTGATAAAACCTAATAAAAACAGATTAAAGGCAACATATAAAAAATGTAAAAGTAAAATATTATTTGCATAAAAGAAAGATTAAAGAGTGTTCTATCTCCTAGAATTTAAACATTAACCATCTTTAGGTAATAGGAATGCAGCTGGCTTATTTTGTTCTCCTTTGTTTATCTGTAGTTTGTAATTTTTAAAGTGAAATGCCCTTCCATTATAATTTTTAAAAAGGAGGAAGGGTTCTATTTTGTTTTATTTTAAGAAGAATCTGATACCCTGAGTGTAAATGTAAGGGACTCTATTATTTTGGTCCTTATCTGTGAAATAAAGGATTTGTTTTTAATCTGGAAAAGGAACCTTCAGCATTTGGGACTATATGCGAGAGGATTTTCCTTAACGAGACATCCTTTCAAGGACTTTGATCAGCCGCTGCTCAGAGGCTCAGTCGGGCCTCACAGGAGGTTGAGACTTTTTTTTTATAATAAATTTATTTTTTATTGGTGTTCAATTTACCAACATACAGAATAACACCCAGTGCTCATCCCGTCAAGTGCCCCCCTCAGTGCCCATCACCCATTCACCCCCACCCTCCTCCCCTTCCACCACCCCTAGTTTGTTTCCCAGAGTTAGGAGCCTTCATGTTCTGTCTCCATTTCTGATATTTCCCACCCATTTCTTCTCCCTTCCCTTCTATTCTTTTTCACTATTATTTATATTCCCCAAATAAATGAGACCATATAATGTTTGTCCTTCTCCGACTGACTTATTTCACTCAGCATAATACCCTCCAGTTCCATCCACGTTGAAGCAAATGGTGGGTATTTGTCGTTTCTAATGGCTGAGTAATATTCCATTGTATACATAAACCACATCTTCTTTATCCATTCATCTTTCGATGGACACCGAGGCTCCTTCCACAGTTTGGCTATTGTGGCCATTGCTGATAGAAACATCGGGGTGCAGGTGTCCCGGCGTTTCATTGCATCTGTATCTTTGGGGTAAATCCCCAGCAGTGCAATTGCTGGGTCGTAGGGTAGGTCTATTTTTAACTCTTTGAGGAACCTCCACACAGTTTTCCAGAGTGGCTGCACCAGTTCACATTCCCACCAACAGTGTAAGAGGGTTCCCTTTTCTCCGCATCCTCTCCAACATTTGTGGTTTCTTGCCTTGTTAATGTTCCCCATTCTCACTGGTGTGAGGTGGTATCTCATTGTGGTTTTGATTTGTATTTCCCTGATGGCAAGTGATGCAGAGCATTTTCTCATGTGCATGTTGGCCATGTCTGTGTCTTCCTCTGTGAGATTTTTCTTCATGTCTTTTGCCCTTTTCATGATTGGATTGTTTGTTTCTTTGGTGTTGAGTTTAATAAGGTTCTTTATAGATCTTGGAAACTAGCCCTTTATCTGATACGTCATTTGCATGCAGAAGAATGAAACTGGACCACTCTCTTTCACCATACACAAAGATAAACTCAAAATGGATGAGAGATCTAAATGTGAGACAAGATTCCATCAAAATCCTAGAGGAGAACACAGGCAACACCCTTTTTGAACTCAGCCACAGTAACTTCTTGCAAGATACATTCACGAAGGCAAAAGAAACAAAAGCAAAAATGAACTATTGGGACTTCATCAAGATAAGAAGCTTTTGCACAGCAAAGGATACAGTCAACAAAACTAAAAGACAACCTACAGAATGGGAGAAGATATTTGCAAAGGAGGCTGAGACTTGCTTCAAGTGCCTCCTTGCATCTGGAAGTCCCTGTGAAGCCATTTATATCTGCAACTCCAAAACCCAGGGTGCTGTGGACTTCTCAGTTTGTATTCAGTGATATACAGTGTAGGTTTTCCCTCCCTGTCGATGATATCTTATGAAGATGAGAAGATGAAATGATAGGGGATCTTTTGAAGGAAAAGAGCAAGCAACCTCCAAGTGTGTGCCAATTCCTTAGATGCCTGAGGTCCTGTCACGCCAGATCCCCTGCCTGCACCGGGCTGGGTTGCGCCCTCCTGTCTTTGCTTAGGCTGGAAGGTCTTTCCCATCTTCTCACCCTAGGGTAATTCTACTCCATCCAAAACCTAATCCAAATTTCTCCTCTCTGCTGGACACCACGTACTTCACAGCCTTCTCTCCTGTCCCTATCTCCAGGGAGCAGAAACAGAATTATTGCTCTCTTCCATGAGCATCCATAGCACTTTTTTCATATTGCTAATACGGAATGAGTCAGAGAGCATTATGATAGTGTCTTGCTATTTTATTTCTCTATGCCCCATTTTTTAATCTACTCCTACAATTGGGAGCTTTTAGCAGGCCAGGAGCAGAGAGGAAAGAGAAATGATGCTGATATTTATGCAGTCCCTACTGTTCATCAGGTACCATCTGTAATATATCTGTAATAGGGGCTTTTACTTATACTACCTTATGTTATTCTCAATAATCTAAAATGCATGCAGTGTTGTCTTTACTATATAATGGAGTAAGTAGACCCTAAGAAAGGTTGTGGAATTTATCAAAGTAGCATAGCTGCTGCTGTTCTGGAATGAATTTTCTCCCCCCACATCTAAATCCATATTTTGAAGCCCTAACCCTTAGTGTGAGGGTATTTGAAGATGGGGCCTTTGGGAGGTAATTCAGTTTAGATGAGGTCATGAGGGTGCAGTCCTCATGATGGGATTAGTGCCCTTGTAACAAGAGACACTAGAGAGCTTGCTCTCTCCCATCTATGTACAGTCATAGTAGAAAGACAGCTGTCTGGAAGGCAGAAAGAGAGCTCTCACCAAAACTTGACTACACTAGCCCTCCAAACTCTGATCCCAGACGTCCAGCCTCCAGAACTGTAAGAAAGTAAAATTCTGTTGTTTAAGGCACTCTGTCTATGGCTTTTGTTATGGCAGCCCAAGCAGACAAATATGCTGTTGAATATCAGAGCCAGCATTTAAATCATGACTTATTTTTTTCTATAATGCTATATTGCCTCTCAATGTGAACCCTTCATGGTATGTTTTTATAATTCCAATACTCAGCAGAGTGAATGGAATATAGTAGACAGAAATCCAACAGATGGATGTTGGATGTTGAATGAGTGACTGAATAATTGAATGATTATAGGTAGAAAGATATGCACTTACTGCTGAAATGTCACAAATCCAGATATATATCCATTCACAGAGTTCTAGTTAGGGACAAACCATTTCTGACTGCCACGCAGCAAATCTGTACCACTCTCTTGGCTGCCTAGAATTTACCTAAGTATTCTGGATCAGGTATGAGATACCATGGGAATTCATCAGGCTATTTTGCTGAAAAAGATGAGTTTCTCCTTGGGAATTAGTGAGTAATGCTGGGAAGTCACTTTTATCTCTTGAGGTTCCTGTTTTTATTAAAGAAACCAAGCCTCGAGAGTCTGAATGCATGAGGGATGGAGAATTAGAACTTGAATTGTACTGATGCAACTTTCGGAAAGTAAATACTCCTACATACTAAATTCAGGAATTTTATGAGAGAGTAAGAACAAATGCAAGTTTATTTTCTGCTTCATCATTTTACAGTTTTTTTATTTTGTATATAAAATTCAAATTGGGAATATTAGAAAGTTTCTTATTCTTCGCATTAATGATATATTTACAAGTCTACTAACCTATCCCTTATCTCACAAACAGGGAGAAGTAGTGCTTCCCATCAACTGTATTGGGGCTGGGGGGTGAAGGAGAGAGAATGGGTCATTAAAGTCCTTTCCAACTTGGACATTCAGCGATTCTACTGCTATTATTATAATAGTCACAGCGAGAAGAAAGGTCTCTCTTCTCTCCACCATTTTTAGTCTAATAAAATTCTACTCCACCTTCAAAACTCAATTCAAATATTTCCGTTTCCCTTGACATTACCCCATACTCTCTCAGTCATGTCCCTCAACTCTATTCCCACAGGGAAGAGTCAGAATTAATCTCCCCTTCTGTGAGCATCCACAGTACTTTGTTCATATTGCTAATAAAGAGTGTATTGGAGTGTATTATGAGAAGTGGCATGCTAGTTTATTTCTACTTGCCCCACCCTTTCATCGCTTCCCTCCATGCTGGGAAGTGCTAGGAAACTACCAGGAGGCTACTCATCATGAGTTTAATCACCCTGAGGCAGCAAATGAGTAGTTCTCAGTCTGCATTCTTAAACTGGAAAAGTACACTGTAGAATTTATTTCATGTTTTAAAAATAAAAATTGCCACAGCTTATTGTTTTTAAAGAATATTATTTTTAATTTTAGCCCATTATTTATTATAAAATGGATAACTTTCTCTTCTGGTTTACTTGTAATCATATCAAACCTTATTTTATTTTAATAGTGATTTTGAGTCTGACACATTTCTTATCATGCCAGTTATGTAACCATCAAAGAAACAAAATTTCTAATATTATTCATGCCATTTGTTCAATGGTTAGAATACTTAAAATATCATCCTCAAAGAACAATCCAGAAAAGAATTTCAGAGAGTCACATGAGCTTTCCTGTCAGCTACATAACCTGCAAGCTGAGAGTTAGCAATACTCAATTCACACGTGGTAACCGGTGTTGTTAACAAACCATTGAATGTCTATAACTGTGGCAAAAACAAATGCAGATCTCACACATCTTTTGTTCTCTCCATTAAAACTTCACTGCCTTTCATGATTATTTACATAATTCTATTTTGCCAAAGAGTAATATTTATGCTTTCCTCCTAAAATACAAATTGCTTACATGTCTCAATCCTATTCTGAGTTCCATCAATGTGTGTGTGTGTGTGTGTGTGTGTGTGTGTGTACTGAAGTCCTGCTCCATTAGCCAATATTTTTAACAAGATATGAATGTGGAAAAAAGATATAAAAAGTAAAGTAGATATGAATCTCATAAAAGAGCCATTAAGGGACATAGCTAAAAGATTAAGGTAAATATATATTATGAGACATGGTAATAAGGTGGTCAGGCACTCTTGAAATTAAGTTGAAATGTAATATACAGAGATGAAAGGAAATTAAATATGAAACCCTGAGATACTTATTAAGCCGTCAGTGGGATTCTGGTTGATGATGTCACAGCCAGGAGAGAAAAGACGACGCGTGCAAAGTTGGACGAGATCCAGTTTGCGCTGTAGATTTATGCAGTTAATTTTGTCCCCTGACTGCATTCAGATGAGCATTTCTCCTCGACATACACCAAGAAAATTGCTGCATTATAGCTGTGTTAATGGTAATCAGCATGCTAATGAGCACCAGAAGGTCGTTACGGCAAAGAGAGGTTCAAAGATGTATAACCTAGAGGAAACAAGAACGTAATTCTTCGGGGAATGCAAGTGTCTTGTTTGTAGGTCATAGATTATTTGTTTTGGTCACTGCATTGCACAGGGAGTTTAATTTAAGCAGGAAAAAAAATGAAGCTTTTTGAATTGTGAGAGCAGCCCAGCTTAATTAAGAAAAGTAACACTGGATAGCTTTGAATTTGTGGTAAAAATAGAATCTTCAGTAGACCTAAGATAGCACTAAATAGCACTGTCCATGGTGGAATTCTGTCTGTGCTTATGCAAAATGTGAGACTTTATTTGTATTTATGTGTAAGCCAGAAGTTACTCCACGGCTTTCTGGCAAGGGCAGGGTCAAAATATCTGGGGTGACTAAGGTAACATTCAGAAATTAAGTCACGGTATTGTGCAAACAGTTTCAGAGTCTAAACCTTCTGAGAGAATTAGAGATATTTCATTGTTTACTTCAGTTGCACATTTTGGCTTCAAAAGGTTAAGTATTTATTGATACTGACAAGGGATAGTATTCAGTCAGGAATACTGCTGCTATAGCTTATTAAAAAGTCCAGGGACATAAATGATGCACAGATTTTTAGGCTAAGCCAAGTAGTTCCTCCCGGGAACCTCCCCACACCAAAGATTTAGGGAATCACATTAGTTCATCAATTCCTATCTGGTATCAGTACAAACAGAATCATAATATCACTTGCTTAAATCATTATAGAGGTTCTGTGCTTTTTGCTTAATGTGTACTTTTGAATAGACTGTTTTGCTTATATGCTCTTTGGGTAGATTTATAACCAAAGAACGGTATCTTGGAAATGAACAATGGTAATAATTTGCATTTCCCCTCTTCGCTACAATAGGGAGTTTGTCACAGCACTCAAAAGAATGTTTTTTCCAACCCAAAAAGGACAAATAAAATGGCTTCTGATAGACAGATGATAGATGAGAGATGGACAGGACCAATAGATCAATAGATAGATGCATGGATACACACACATGTATAGGACTGATTATAATATAATGTAATCTACTATACTAGAATACAATAACATACCATTATACTGTACTATACCTTAAGGGCATTTTACAATTTTCAACCTATCACCTCTCTGAGTTAGAAGTTCCTATTTTTTATATTTACCAGTTTTCTCAAATAGATACCTTCTTTTATGATGTCAGGAAACATCCCTTGTTCTGAATTCTCAAGGTTAAACATCAGGAGGCCCCATCCTAAAACTTCCTCCCTGTTAAAAAAAAATAAAAAACAAACAAACAAAAAAGCATACATTGGATTAAGCCAATATTTTCAGTGTTTGGTGTCATCTTGTCACTTTTTGAAAAAAAAAAACAACTGTGACTCATTTCCTCTCACTTTAAAGGTACTATCCCATCTATACAGAACAATTAAACTGGAGAAGAATAGGCTTACATAGCAATTGGAAAAAAGAAAAAATCAGATAAGAAAAGATGAGTAACAGGGGAAGGAGAGGGAAGGAAGTAAGGAGGGAGAAGAGAAGGAAGGAAGGGGGAAAGGAGAAGAAGTGAGGGCTTATAGAAATATAGGATGAATAGGTAAGATACTTAATTATTTATCAATATAACAATATGGTGTTGGGAAATATAATTAAAAGACAAATTCTTCCAATGCAGAAAACCTCTTCACAAAGCTAGTAAAAAAGAAAACACTTTTATTACCGAATGAACATTGAGCCAGAATGTGATGCACATTGCAGTCAATCCTCAGAGAGACTGCAAAAACACAAAAGAAACTGCCCCCCCCTTATATAGCCACACAGACACAACCCAGTACATACATGTTCTTGATATAAATAGTAACTAGTCCTTAAGTCAGAGGACTTGACAGCAGCATGCGTTCATCCTAATTTCATCTGATAGTTGGGGTCACCATCTGCGTTGGCTAATTGGCTTTATCCAGAGGAAAAAGAAACTTCTCAGATCTCTATGACAGGAAGTAGTTTGGGAAGTTGGAACATGTGTGTGGAAGTTATGCTCCCTCCTTCGCACTGACCCTGGGGTGGGTAGGGGTGCTATCTTCCTTGGCATTTACATTTTAAAGAGATGACTCCTCAGTTCTTGAGAACATTTTCAGGTCAGAAAACTGATAAGAGTGCTATGTAGCTTTCAAAAGGTTTCAACTATATTTCAAACAGATGAGAAAGTATGTTCAATGACAAGTTTTCTAAAGTAAATGTTCTGAAAAAAGGAAGGGGAGGGGAAACTCTTCCCATATTTTCAAGAGGAAGAATTAAGCGTCTTTAAGTTATATTTGTCCTTACAAGAGGCACCACTGATTTTAACCCCAAATCACCCCCTGAGTTCTCTCTGAGGTTTGGGTTACTTGTCCTGCTAGAAGTCTGAACTGAGTTGATTATCTGATTTTATCAACATAACACTTTATATATAGCCAGCAGGGGTTTTTTGTGTGTTTTGTTTTTGTTTTTGTTTTTACTACTGCCTTATCTTCTATGGTGAAAGTCCCCAGGGTTTCCAGATCTTTCACCGCTTTGATTTCCTTCATTTGTACTCACTGTAGTTTTTAGACCTTGTTTTAATTGGGTACAAATTAAAGGCAATTAAAGAATTAGGTCTTATCTCAGTAAATCCTTCATAGTAAAGATTTCCTTAGCACAAATGTCAAATGTTTCCTTTTGTTAAATTAATGTGTTTCATTTGTAATAAGTATTCCTTCTTATGAATAGGAATAAACCGAATATTTTTATAGAAAAGAACAGGAATCATATGAATTTGTTAAACATTTTTCTCCTTCTTTCCCTAAGCAGATTTATTGTAACCATGTTTGTATCTCATATGTCATCCTGTATGAGAAGAACCAAGACTTTGGGGAAGAAGAAATCATGCTTATGAAAGCCCTAACTGCCCCAGAGACCTGCTGCATGCCATAGACCATGTAGAAGGGTTGTGGTGTTAACTCACACTTTATCTTGGTTCAGACTCTCACATACTCTTCTCTACCAAATACAGCCTCTGCAATAAAAAAAAAGGAAGGGTTACATGGCTTCCTGACATTAGAGGAGGGTGGAGGCTGGCATTAGCAGACATGCTAGTCCCAGCACACCTCCGCTATGTCCTGAATCCACCTGTCAGCTGGGAGTCCTGCAGATCTTGAACTTGTGGGTTTTTTTTTGGCTCCTGGAAACTCTGAGTCTCCACCATGTCTAATATCCTGTCCCTTGGCTCATGCAGAGACAGACCAGTGGAATGCTGTTCCCCAAGAAGGTTTTGTGTCGGCTTCTACGCATGGAAACTGAAGAAAACCTAAAGAGAGCCAGCTAGATCTCCGTTCTGTCTGACCAAACTCCTACCCCTCCCTAGGGCTCTCTGCTGAGCAGTCTCCTCCCCAAATTCCAAACGGGCAGTGCAACATGGGATCGTTCCATCACTGCTTAACCCCAGTGCACAACCCTACAAAGCTGCACTGTTGCTTCCCCAAATCAGCCCGTGAAGGGAAAACAGGGCCTTTTCAGTCTCACTGTCTTTTCTCTCCTTCTACCACAATCTCCTGAGGCAAAAAAAGACTATTTTCCCCGAGTTCCTTTCCAGTCTGAACCCCATTTACATGAAACCATGGTCAGACGTGTTAAGCCTGTCTAATGGAACACTTAAAGAGCAGATGAAGAAATTCGGTAATTTGTTCAGACAATCTGGCATACGAGACTTGATTCTTGCTGTGCAATCCTATTCTTTTGATGCAAGAAGATGAGTAGTATGTTCTTTCTCATTGTATTCTGGTAAGTTGTGTCTTCAAATACTTCCTTCCTTCTTACTTACCACAAGAACCCTGGGTCTGTATTATGCAGCTATGTGTGTCAGGGGAGGTTGAGTTCCTCCCTAATCTGTCTGCTGATTTTGATTCCCGGGACTGTGACAGCCATCTTGAGACCATGAGGACACACAGCCAGAGGGGAGACAGATGATACTGAGAAAGGTAGCACAGATAAATGGCATGAAAAGATTCCCTGGTACTGTCATTGAACTCCTGAATTAACTAAACCTGGAAGTGCCCCAGCTCAAGGCTTCCTATGTGAAGCCTTCCTTGTGTATAACAACTTTTCCTCATTATTTAAGTCCTTTCCAGTTGGATTTTTGTTATTTGAAACAGAATGTATCCAAACTGATGTCCTGCCTTTCTGTAACATTCTTCTCCAAGGCAGGTAAATAATCTGGGCAAAATGCAAAAGGAAAGGAAACAGTAAAAGAAACTAATGACATTAGTAAGAGTAAGCCTGGAAACAGCAAGTATTTAAGTGCAGAGTTCTGTCTCTCTCTTTCTCACTTAGATTCTCACTACCATTGCCCTAGGTTAGGATCTCCCATCATTTCTAATAGCAAGTTGCAATAATTAGTTTGACTGCTGCTCATCTCTACCATCACCTTGAATCCATCCTTTCTACTGATTCTAGGATCTCTTACTAAAACAGAAATATCATATGACTCACCTACTTAAAATCCTTCTGTGGTCCCCCATGGTCTCTGTGATGAAGTTCAAACTATGGTTCACGTTCTACAAAGCTTTTATGACGTGTCCCCCTGCCTCTTCCCTCAGCTTCAGTTTCTGCTCATCACTGCCCACCATACTGTGCCATGATCACCCCAATCTGAGAGTTTGGGAACACACTATGTCATTTCTTGTCTCTATGCTTCTTAGGTGCTATTCCTAGTACTTAGAGATCAGCTTCCTCAGGTTCTAAAGATTGGCAACCCTCAGTCATCCTTCTTGACTCAGCTGAAGCCTCATTGTTCCCAGAATCAACCCCCTGAGAGTACTCAGACATGTTGCATTAGATTCTGGGTATCAGTTGAACCTTGCCTGGACCTCTCCTGTGGCAACTCTGAAATGAAAAGCACTCATGTCTGTCTCTCCCATATAGATTTTGTATTCATTAGGAAACAAAACCTTGTTCATTTTTGTATCTGCATCACTCAGGGTTGCTTCTAATATCCAGTGAGGCAGCACAGCATAGACCAAGTTCTGGCTGGGTTCATATCTTGGATCCATTGCCTCCTGGTTGTGTGACTTTGGGCAAATAATTAACCCCTTTGTGCTTTGATTTCCTTACTATTAAGAGGGGGAGATAAGAATAGCTATAGTCAATTATATTAATAATAACCAATAGTATTGCTGTATGTATTGAGTTTATCCACATACACATATTTACAATAGTGTCCAACTTATAGTATGCCTCAAATAAATACTATTTTTTATAATTAGCATTGGTACACAATAAATGTTTGTGGATGGTACCAAAGGCTTGTAGGTGCTCTTGGGCCTGCCCTCTTCTCTAGGGAGTCAAATGGAGCTTATAAAGGCAGTGAGTTTTGTTTCCACATATATTTATGCTATAGCCTGTGATGCCATTTGTCCCACACAGAGTGCCCAATGTTCAGAAGGACTGTGGAGGCTGTGCCCACTACTGCTTCTTATACATATCCTACAACAAGAAATAAATGCATACATTTAATATGAGCCCATTTCATCTCCTGCTTGATGCTTAGGGCTGAGATGATATGAGGGCCCCTGGAGAGCCCAGGAGGATTAAAAGGTGAGTTGACAGAAACACGGTAGTAGTGGAATCCTGAACTTTGCATCCAAAAACAGAATTATAAGTGGTGTAATCTTGGGAAGTCACTTAACCTAATTAAGCCTCAGTTTCCATATGGAAAATGCAAGTGATAAAGAGCGCTCCACTTACCTCATTGGGCAGATATAAGAAATAGATGAAGCAAAACATGTGCATATTCATTTGCTAAGCACCTGATAATTTATAAAAGCAAGAAATTTGCTAATTACCCCATCAGAAACCTTCCCTGAACTGTGCAGTTTGTCTGATCCAAGGAACCTCCTGTAATATCCCCAGGAGACTCCCCCAAGTATGAGACTGTGCATAGGACCTGACATCAATGTATTGTGTGTGCATGAATATGTGTGTGTGTGGCGGGGGGGGGGGTAGGTTAATGCCTGACATGTCCATCTACTCTCCATATTATACCTCACATCCTAAGAAATCAAATTACTTACTATATTCCTACCAGGAATAAAATAGAAGAATTTATTCTAATGACTACCAGACAGTAGAGTAAAATTAGCTTCAGATGACTATGAAAGAGCATAATGTTCTAGTTTACCAGAAAACAAGGAAACCTAGTATATCCAGCAGCAATTTTTCTTCTTTCTTATTCTTTCTTTGTGGTGAAGCTGAGAATAATGCCCTTAGGTTTTTCTCACTATATATGTAGATGGAGAGCAGAAAGGAGCTGCAATGGTACAGACTCAGAGGTGGTGCAATTAAAAAGGCTGAGATAATTTGTTGGTCTTTTAACACAGTGTTTCTTTACTATTGAAGTCACCTCAAATCAACAATTTTAACATAATGTAATTCAACAAAAATATTATTTGAGGCATAAGAAAATTTTATAGGAGGAAACATATTGGATGAAGTATCGCTTGTGGTATAATTTTAATTCTGAAAGATCTTGCTAAGAGGGCTTATTTAAATAGGTTCTCCCTGAGATGAATATTTAGGGGGAAAAATTCCTACAGGATGATTTATAGCAAAATTATATGAACAGAATGAAGGACAGAAGAATTTTATTAGAAAAAGGGTCTCATTTCCACAAAATATAAATTATACCTTTTAGAAAATATATTGAATTTTATTAATATTCTGTAGACAGCCTGAAGTGTTAATCTCCACCCCTACCTATAAGACTTTCATTATGATGTACAAGGTGTATTTACCCTTTAACCAAATAATTTTTGAGCAACTCGGTGGAGCCTCCAGTTTACATATCCTACAAAATATTTTCATTGCAGTTACAAAGTCTTATACTTTGTTGGCAATGTTTAATGATATATATATGTGAGGGTGTATATTTTATATACATGTATGCATGCTTTTGGTGCTACCACACGAGAACACAATAATGATAAACTCATTGTACTTGGTATCTCAAAGACTGTTTCTCCAATATCCACTGTTACTGTGGTTATTGTTTTAAACATTATTTTTAAGGAGAGATGCAGTAAGTTTAATTTTTTTCAATGCTATGATTAAAATTCTGCCTCGCATCATCTTGAAATTTATAGTTAAGAATTACTTCTGGTAGGCCACTGAGTATTTCTGCCTGGCATTTGAAAGTGACCTCATTTAGACCTTGGTAACTAATATTTTTGATGAGGAAATTGTCATTATTATTCAAAGTACTTGGCTATAAATCCTTGTCCAGTCTCTCCCAGTATCAAAAATTGAGCCTTTCTTGGGATGTAACTTAACTGTAGCAAACAAGAGTGACTTTGATCACTGGTGCAGCTTAAGTTTCAGCAAGACCAGCTGAAAAAGTGAAAGTGAAGACTGAGATCAAGAATGAGGACAAAGCCAGGAGACTAAAAGACTACACTCATTTTGAGTTTTAAATAAATATTATCAAATATTTTTCTCTTACACACAAAATGAAGCAATCAATATATTTCCTCTTCCTAGGGTATGTAAAAGAGAGCACAGTCTCCCCATCCTATTAAAAATACCTGTGAAATATATTATTGCAAAATTATTGTTCTCTATTTGTAAAATGGGAAGAACTTTGCTTAAAAAGCTGGGCCTAAGTTAAAACCAGAAGCCAAGGCTTTCTTTACATAGTAAAAATTTTTTTACTGATTCTCCACTGAGTATTAATTAAGGCGAGCTTTTATTCACATCTCCACAAATAGGAAAATATAAAGGCAAATCTCTTCAAAGTACCTGATTATTTGAAATGATAACACCTGGGCGCTTCACCAAGGTCATATATAAATGTGAAGCCCCAGGGAACTGCACTGGAGGGAAATCTCTGGTATTTATTATTGGTCAAAATGGCAAACATCTCCAGGTAATGGAACGGAAGTACAAAGATACATTTTAGCACAAATATTTCTGGCTGCCCTCAAAATAAATACTCCAATTCAAAAATCCATAGTCTCTTCATATAGACAAAAATAATGAAAACAAAACATTAGACCTATCAAGATATATGTCTTTAAAAATTAATGGAATGGCAAAAGGGAAGAAGTATTTTAGAATTGTTGTTATTAATCTACATGGAAACACCAGCATCATTCTCTAACTATGGAATTTTAGAGCTGTAAGACTTTTGAAGACTATCTACTCGTGACATACATCATCACATTTGAGGATACGAACTAAGAGTTATGAAGTGTTTAATGTCACACAGCCAACCAATGGCAAAATCAGGACTTGAACCAGAGTCTGCTTGTATCTATGTACATCCTAAGTTCTGCTATTTTTCAGGACCACCTGGCTCAGGCAAAGTTCAAGACGCTGTCAAAGATATAAAATGCAGCCTTTGCTTTTAAGCGGAAACAAACCAAATTCAATCTATCTCCAATCAACAAAATTTGATTCTTCATATCCTCCTTGGTAGTCCAATATGGTTTTCATAACTGACCATTACAGATGAGCAACTGAAGTGTGAAGATGTTAGAACCGGTGACTACAGATAAATCTTAAATAATTCTAAATCATTAGTTTGTATTATGGCCTCTTATTTTTTATTGTAAATTTATTTTAGTTTTATCCATTTATGTATTTTCTTAATCCTCATCATATTCCACAAAGAAATTAAAATGGCATAGAAGTTACCTGTGTATGGATTCTATACTCCTTTTGTCAAGCCTCAACACACATCAGTCAAAAATTAATAGAATAAGGCAACTGGGCAGTTTTCCTTCTTCATCACATCTGATGACTTGTCCTGGTAATCCATCACTGCTATGAATATTCCAATATCTACCCAAGACAACACGGAAAGGTGAAGTCACAGTTATCCCATAATACAATTATGCAATAAATCAAACACAAACGGCTTGTTTCAGATATGCTGCTTATATCTCTACAGAACGGATCCAATTAAGAAAATACGGATTACTCATTTCTAAGGTTTATTTCTAGGTATTACATAAAAATTGGAAGCCTTTAGTTTTCCCAAAGTCTCTGTAAGCAATTCTAGGCCCTAAGGTAACCGGTCCTAGAGAAGCTTCTTAATCCGCTTGTTTATCATTCAGTTGCAGTGTTTTGGTCATTCAAGCTATTGTCAATAAGAATTTGGAATATCAGAAGGAAAAAAGAGAAGAAATGAAATATTCTCTTTGGCAGCATTTGGTGACTTTAAAATAGAAAGTCAGCATCCCCTCTGCTATATAAGCTCAAAGCGTCATATTCAATGGCATTTTTTCAAATGGCCTGAATTGTATTCCTCGCTTTCCTTGATTTATCCCCCTGTTGGCCCCTGCAGGAGAGCATCATTTTTTTTCTCCTGCCTTCTGTCTTCTATATTTCATTTCAGGTGTCTATCGAGGCAACGAAAGATAAAGCTCTCTGCTTTCTCTTGTACTAAAGTTCTATATGGAATCAGTTCACCTGTCTGTCACTCCTCATTAAATTCTTACCCTCTTCATTCACATCCTGATCTTTGCAAATGAACATTTGCTTAATAAATGTTCCCAAGACTAACAGTGCAGAGTGAAAATCCCACACAGCAGTAAATTATTAACTCAGTCACAGAGGGAGTGCCATATATGACTTTTCAGAATGAGTTATTATGTGGATCATCATGTAATTATGAATTTTTCAAGCCATGATAGAGGAAAATTGAATATTTAATATTTTATGGACATATTCTACACTGAGGACATCTTTCAAAATTTTATGATAATTTTTTGAGTGAGCGAAGAGCAGAACAAAAGTTACAAAATAATTGCAAACTTGAATATTTAATCACTAGGGACATTGTTGGTTATTTCTCAAATTATATAATGTAACCAAAGCTGTGAACTTTTAATCATAGTGTATTCAAATGGGGAAAAAAAGTGCATTAAAATCAATCTATAAATATGTTTTGGTTGTTTAAGAAAGAAGAATACAGAGCTTAATGTTGTCAAATTGAGACCTTAAGGTATAAATATTCATATGGGAGGTAATCTTGAGTGACTTGTTCTAGATGAGCTATTATTGAACAAAAATTTCTTTAAATGAGCCATTTCAAAATGCTCAAAATCAAAACCAAGGCATAAACAGTAAAATATTTTTAAAATCTTAGCTGAACATAAAATAGAAAAATTAAATCAGTGTTTGTCAAAAAAAATTTTTAAACTGTGATAAATATATTAGAGCTCTGGTGAAAAAATAAAGGAAAAATTAAAACAACTAAATTTTGATATGAATTGCCCTATTTATTTACAAAATTCATGCATTCATAATATAGCACTTCAATTATCACTAATGTTTTAACTTTGAAAATTAGAATATTTAGTGATTCCAAATTATTTCTTAATAGGATCCCCTTGTTGCAGAAGAGGCCATTTCGCAATGCCAGAATAGTAATAAACTTTAAGGACATTTGAACTAAAGAGGTTCTCACCCTTGCTGCACATTACCATTGCCTAGTTGTATCCACCCAAAGTTGTGAATTGGCCTGAAGTAAGGCTGGATGGACTCTGATGGTTTCAAAGCTTTTCAAATTATTTTAATTTTCAGCCATGGTTCAAAATCACTGATACCAATAGGGCTGTCATCCAGTTTCCAGAGGCCAAAACTTCATATATCCTTTTAAAATCCAAAAGAATCACTTTTCAAATACTTTGTGTATATGAGCATTAATGATATAGGGATGACTAGTAAACAGCCCTGGCCCTAAATAACCAATTTGGTGCAATTGCTGCTCTTAGAAAGATGTATGCCAAGTGACTGAGCAGTGGAGAGTAAATCAGCATTAAAGGGAACAAAGTGGAGTTTTTTAAACCTGAATTTTGACTAAGAAAAAAAAAGCACGACTACATTGTTTCTTATATTCATTCATTCATTGATTTATTTAAATTCTTATCCCCACCAAAATGTATTAAATGACTATTATTTTTTAAATATTATCTTCCATGGACTGTAGAAGGTTTTTGAAAATAAGGAGTGTGTATCAGCTAGCTATTGCTGCATAACAGACTACCACAAACTTCAAATGACTTTAAACTAGACTTATTTATTTCCTCATGTTTCTGCAGATTAGCAATCTAGGTGAGGCTCAGCAGTTTAATCAGAAAAGCATGTCTGAGTTACCTCTTATGATCTTTAAAGAAAGTGAGATTTGACAACAATGCCTACACTTGCTGGAGAAATTAAATCTGTTTAGTAGAGTGAATTGATTCTTAAAAAAAAAAAAAATCCAATACTGCAGAAAGCTTTGGGTAGGGGGGACATACAAGTAAACTACCAAAGTTGGGATACCAATTTTCTGCTCAGTCTTTATCCATTATTGTTTCCCAGCCCTGTAAGTAAGAGGCAGGGATCAGTTATCCCTTTTTGCCCAAGACCCTCCCAATTGCAGACCCCTTCTTTGCTTTCAACAACAATAAGGACGAGGGTTAAAGAGTCTTACAAACTAATATTGGTCTCCAACTTCTACTAAACAGAGTACCGAGGAAGGAACAGGACCCCTATGAGGTGTGTATTCTCACAGCTTTCCCACTCTCCTCTGGAGTCCTAACACTTCCACAGGTAGACTGAAGATTGGGGAGGAGATGGAAAAGCACTGTACTTCAACACAGGATTACTGAGGACAGCGCACTGAAATTTGAGGCTATGGGTTTTTGTTTTGTTTCATTAGTATTTAGCCTTACTATCCTTTTTATTTGTTTGCTCATTTATTTGTTTCTTTTACAGATAAGAAAACTGAACTTAGAAAAATTTTGCTATACCATAGACTCACTTGTATGTTAGGAAGTTATTCAAAATAAGACAAGTACTAAGTACATTCAAGTAATTCTCCTCATCTTGGCTTTCTCTTCATTTGTTCATTTGTTTGGTTGGTTACTTGGTTGGTTGTGATAAGAACGTGTAGCATGAGATCTATATTCTTAAATTTTTAAGTGTACAATAAAGTATTGTTAACCAGGGATGCTTGGTGGCTGAGGTGGTTAAGCATCTGTCTTCGGCTCAGGTCATGATCTTGAGGTCCTGGGATGGAGCCCCACATTGGGCTCCCTGCTCAGCAGGGAGTCTCCTTCTCCCTCCTCCTCTGCCCCTCCCTCTCTGCCTCTCCCCACCCTTGCTCATGCTCACTCTCTCTCAAATAAATAAAATATTTTTTATAAAAGTATTATTCATCATAGCTACAATGTTGTACAGCAGATCTCTAGAATTTGTTCATCTTGCATGAATGAAATTGCATACTCATTGAATAGTAATTCCCCATTTCCCCCTTCTCCAGTCCCTGGCAACCACTATTCTGCCTTTTGCTTCTATGAGTTGGACTATTTAAATACCTCATATATGTGAAATCACCCAGTATTTGTCCTGTTACCAGCTTATTTCACTTAACATAATGTCCTCGAGGTTCATCCATGTTGTCACATATGGCAGGATTTCCTTCTTTTTTAATGCTGAATAATACAGTTCATTGCACTTGTATACCACATTTTCTTTCTCCATTCATCCATCAATGGATGTTTGTTTATGTTGTTTCCATATCTTGCCTACTGTGAATAATGCTGCAGTGAATATGAGAATGCAGGTATCTCTTCAAGGGCCCAATTTCAATTGTTTTGAGTAAATATCCAGAAGTAAAATTGATAGATTAAATGGCAGTTCTACTTTTAATTTTTTTGAGGAACTTTCATACTATTTTCCATAGTGGCTGCACCAATTTATATTTCCACCGATAAAGTACAAGGGTTACATTTTCTCCACATCCTAACCATCATTATGATATTTTTAATCTGAACTCAAAACTATGGAAAACAATATACCTTGAAATAATCTCAGTGAAGAAAATTCCCAAACAGCTTAAAAGAAAAAAGAAGGCTTGCATAGTTGACATGAGCAATCATGTGTTTAATGGAAGACTAAAAAAAAGCCACTAAACATGACAATTCTCCCCAAATCTATTCTACATTAATGCATTTCCAGTCCCAGTAGGATCTTTTAGGAAAATAATTTCATAAAAAACAAATTTGACAAACTATTCTGAAATTCTTCTGGCAAAGTGTTTCAAATACTGCTAAAAGAAAAAGAAAACTGGGAAGAAGAATTTTTTTTCTCTATTTCTTGAAAGCTTTTGTGCTTTAAAAAAAAATTTTAGGATAAAATTCTATTTTAATTTGTGAATATTTGATCATTATATGTTCAAAATAATATCAAAGACTTAATACATGCAAATCTACTGTTGAACTAAAAATAATATTTCCTATTCATTAGTCCTTTTAAATGGATTCACTGAGTGCCAATCTTGAAACAGGAATTGTGCTAGTTTCTGAGGATTCAGAGATAAATGAGATACAGCCCCTGCTCTCAAGGGAGTTCACAGTCCTGTGAAAAGAGAGGACAGTAAATATACAATTACCATGTAGTGTCCTCTGTGCCGAGATGGAGACACTCACAGGGTCCTGTGGGAGGATACAGGAGGGACCCTTGGGGACAGGACATTGAGAGGGATTTAGCAGCTAAGGAGGCAAGTTGCAGGAGGGAACATTGACCCGTAAGGCTGCAGAAGTAGACGGCAGCAACATCATACCAAGCACTCAGCATCTTTTCTCCATTTAAGCATCAGGCCTTGACCCAGGACACTGGCAGTCCAACAAGGTCCCTAACCCTCAACAGCTCTAGTTCCAGGATGACTGTCTACCTCTAATAGAGATCTACACAGATGAACATTCCTCAGAGGCATTTTCATCTAGGACAGACAGAGTTTGATCCAAAATACCATTTAAAACTTAGGGCATCAATGTTAAAAAAAAAAAAATCATTATTGAGGGTCCTGGGATTGAGTCCTGCATCAGGCTCCCTGCAGGGAGCCTGCTTCTCCCTCTGTCTATGTCTCTGCCTCTCTCTCTCTCTCTGTCTCTCTCTCTATGTCTCCCATGAATAAATAAATAAAATCTTTTGAAAAATCAGTATTCACTGCTGAAATCTTATTTTATAAAAGTGCTGACTCATTCACCTTTCTTTTAACCACCCAGTCATCACATTGAAGACACCTAACAACTACCGCGGGCCTGAAATGAGGATGTGTCATACCAAGGTGAACTGATGCAAGTGCCAGTTCAAACATAGCTTTGGAGCTGTCACAAAGAACCCCCTTGCTCACCTTGCCCAGAGCCATGAAGCATTACAAGCAGACACACAGAACTGCAAGCAAGCTGCCTGAACAGAACAAGAGAGAACTAACCACGGCACCTGAAGTTGGGGTGTTATTTCTTACAAAGGTGGCAAACCTGCCTTATACAGAGCAGCTATTCCTCCATATAATGACTGGAGATCACCAGAGTCTAGAGGAAGAAAAGAATGGAAGACAGGGGTAAGTGTTATAGAGTGGGGGTGCTGGTTATGATAGGAAGAGCAAAGCAAAGTGTGCAGCAGGCAGCGGAACTAGGACCTGGGCCAGCAGGCATGACCTGTCTGGGTGTGATAATCCAGATCAGCTCAGAGAGTAAGCGCATCAAACACCAATGGCTGAAGGGAGATCTCTTTGTTCTGGTAAACGGGTCTCTTTATCATGTACGTGTCACACTGATCCCAAACTAGGTCCTCTAATTCATTTTCTAGGTGCTCTCAGAATCCCTTATAGTCAATAAAAAAACCTGTCTGTCCTCCCCGCTGCCCCTCACTTGGGTCTAGAAAAATTCATAGCTAGTACTTTTCTGATTTATTGGAGTAAGAGGAGGCTTCCTAAGGCCTAGCTAAAGTCAAGAAGCCCTGTGGAGGAACGCCTGGGTGGTTCAGCTGTTGAACGTATGCCTTTGGCTCACAGAGCGATCCCAAGTCCTGGGATCGAGTCCCGCATCAGGCTCCCCATGGGGTCCTCCCTCTGCCTATGTCTCTGCCTCTCTTTCTGTGTCTCTCATGAATAAATAAAATCTTAAAAAAAAAAAGCCCTGTGGAGATTGTTACTCTTATTGTTACTGCTGCTAGCATTTGATATTAATTTTGTATATTATGTGCTAGCACTAGATGCAGACCCATCTTTCTCTTCAGTTTGTAAACTCAGCCTGAGTTCTTGACAGTGACATTAGACAATATTATCTATATTTCTCCTGGGTCAGACAATTCTGCTGGGGACACAGAGAATATACAAGGCAGAGTCCTTGCCCCAGTAAAGCATACAGATGAATAAAATGGCAATAATGATATATTTCATAAGTCTCATGCCACGGAGATATAAACAGGATAGTTTGAGGGCACTAGAAGGGGACCCTAACCCTGTTCTATATGGAGGGGAGAGTTTCTAGAGGATGAGCTAGGTTAGCCAGGTGAAGAACAATGAAAGAGCCTTTGAGAGAGGGCTAAAAGCAAATGCAGTCATGTGGGAAGAGCACATGGGCTGTCCAGAGAATTCAAAACAGGTCAAAACGGTTGAATCACAAGGCATGAGAAGGGGAGCATCAGGACATAAAAATGGAGAGATAGAGACAAGACTATGAAGCCATTTTAAGAAGGCTGCATGATATCCTTAAGTCAAAGGGAAATTATCAGAAATTCTAGGGAAACTTAAGTTATATCAGAGAACAAATGGTGGTTGCCAGAGGTGGGGGGGTAAGGGGTGGCTGAAATAGGTGAAGGTGGTCAAAGGTACAAATTTCCATTATAAGATAGATAAATCCTGGATATATAATGTATCATATGGTGACTATAGTTAACAATACTGTATTGCATATTTGAAAGTTGCTAAGAGTAGATCTAAAAGTTCTAATCATAAGAAAAACATTACAACTATGTGAGGTGGTGGATGTTTACTGACTTTAACAAGGTGATCATTTCTCAGTTTGTACATGTACAAAATCATTATGTTGTGCTTCTAAAACTAATATTGTACATTAATTATAACTCAATCAAAGGAACTTGTTATTTCAGCCAGAAATTGGATCTGAAAAAATGATAAAAACAAACTGGTAAAATCAATTATCTAACTAATTTCCAGAATTCTCTGAGCCCAACATGGTAAAAATACCAAAATGTCCTGCCTTCAGTTCCACCTCAGAATTTCTGAGTCTCAATTATTTAACTCTCTTAGAGTAGAATGCTTTTAGAAAAATATCAGTCAAGCCTTCACTTGAGGAAGTTAAGGAGTATTAATTCTATATTGGCTACCTGCATGGTGCTGGGGCTTCATCCTGAGACCTGTCACCACCATCTTCAGTGCACATTAAAGCCAAGCAATCCACACCCTATTCATAATTGATCATGAACTTCAGCATTAGCTTTGGGCATTATGAGACCTGTCTAATTTTAATAGGTACAATGCCCACTTCAGTGATAGCCAGTAAATTCACAGAGTGAGTCTTCACCTCCCCCTTTTTAATTCATATAACTGTAAAAGAAAAATTGTACCAGACATCTGTAATAAATGGTGAGGATGACTTTATTCAAGACTATTGCAATAGGGAAGAGAGATTGAACTCAACTCTACTGAAATGAAAGATGGGAGGATTTTTTAACCCTGAGATGGGCTAATGGAAAAGTACTGGAGAGCTTTTAGTGGGGAGCTTGGTCAATGTGGTTAGGTTACCTGCATTTGCTAACTGGCCAGTAGTGAAGTGAGGCTCTGTCCCATAAAGCCTGGGACACAGGGGTGTCTCCTCCAGTGACTACATTCCAAAGGGATGGATCTCAGTCCTTAAGAATTTTCTGGGTTGTGAAAGATTTACATCTCAAAGGGGTAGAGAAAGAATTTACAACTATAATTTTTTGTAATACATTTTTTAATTTGAGTATAGTTGACACAAAGTTACATTAGTTTCAGGTGTACAACACAGTGATTGGACAAGTCTATACATTATGTTATAGTCACCATCAGTGTGGCTACCATCTGTCACCATGCAAGACTAGGACAATACCACCCAGTAGATTTCATATGCTGTACCTTTTATTCCCCTGACATATTCATTCCATAACTGGAAGCCTATTCTCTCCCACTGTTCTTCATTTGTTTGATCATCCCCTCACCCCATCCCCCATCCCCTCCGGCAACTATCAGTTTGTTTTCTGTATTCTTAGGTTCTACTTTTTGTTTGCTTGTTTATTCATTTGTTTTTTGTTTTGTTTTGTTTAGATTCCACATATAAACAACTGCAAGGTTTCTAAAGTACATGCTGTAAGAAAAGAGAGATCAAGGGCCTAAAGTCGGGAAGGAGCCTGTCTAAAGGTTAGTCAAGTTAAACAGAATATTAGGCCATCTCAGTTAAAAATCACTTCAAATTTTATGGCCAATGTTATTCTTAAGGCAGCGTATTTAGAGGGAATTATTGCATTTCTCAGATGAGTAAAATAACTCAGCCTCTCAGACTATGGGATTGTAACACAGCATGAGCTATGTTATAATTGCCAAGTCCTGTATTGCCCCATGTCCTTTTTACTTATGAGGAGCCCCACCTCTGTCCTGGTTTCACCCAAGATATCGCTGGAAATGAAAAAAACAAAGGTGATATTGGCTGATGTGTATGTTGACAAACTACCACCCTTTAAAAGGACAATAGCGATTTATTTTTGCCTTGGCAAATACAAGATGTCTTGCCTATAAAGCTTATTAAAGCTTATAGGACAAAATGTCATCAAATTGCCCTAGATCAGCTCACCTCTTCTTCCAAGACTTATTCATCTGTCCATTTATTCATCAAATGTTTATGTGGCAGGACCTGTGCTAAGCAATAGATAAACATTCTCCCAAAACAGACACAAACTTTCAGTGGTCATAGCTAGCATGATATTAGTATGATAATAATAAATATTTACTAAATATTTCTGACAAGCCCTATGCAAAGTACTGTGCATCATTTGTATTATCTCATGGTCATAAGAGGATCGTGAGTTCAGTGCTTTTATTTGCAGATCTCTACTTTACAGATGAGGACCTGAGTCTCAGAGTGGTTACATGAATTATCCAAGATTAAGTGGCTATTAACAGGTAGAGTAGGGACTCTAAACCTGTGCTCTTGATCATTTATTATAATTCCCTGCTGAATACTATTCAGAGCATTATGCACCTCCTTCATGAATTCAATGTAAATTCAGCAAGTACATATTAAGAATTTAGAATTCACATTGTTAGTGGAAATGCCTCTGTTTCAGGGCAGGGAGAGCAAGAAATGATCTCTAAGATGCCAGTAGCACACAGGGCTTGATGCTAAAACTCAATCAAAGTGCTCCCAGAGCACCAGCAGGACACTTGGTTTGGTGAAACAAATAGGTCCCTGCCCTGGAGAAAGCCACATTCATTAGTGCCACATGCCCCCAACGTTAAACCATACAATTTTTGCTAGATTCATGTGCCACCTGCACTGTTATTTATGTAATATTTACCTTTAAATAGACCCACTTGATACCATCACAGTGAATGGAGGTGAAAGAGGTGGATTTAATTATTGCTGTTAAAATAAATACAGCATTATTAAAAGGTAAAGATTCACCTGTGTACTAAGACCTCCTCAAATGCCACTTTGGGAAGGACTACTTGCCCTCAATCAACCTTTGGTTTCCTCTTTCTCATCCCACTCTGGGCATCATTCTACAGAATTCAGACCCAACTTTCACTCTGGGAAAATGCTTTAGACATTTCTTGTTTTTCTCTACCCTCCATCCACCTGCCACCCCACTGCACACGTCAGTGAGTGTCCAAACCCCATTTATTCAGCGCCTTCCCAGGTAACTCATGAGATAGTCTGATAAAGTAACTCTCTAGAGGGTGTTCACAGGGTAATAGCCATCAATAATTAGGAATTTGCAATGACAAGCATGGGACAAATGCATTGCATGGACTATGCTATCCAGTCTTCGCAAGAGTGTGATGAACATATTATTAACCTCTTTTTTTTTTTTTAACCTCTTTTTATGTATGAAGAAACTGAATGCAGGCTATGCATTTGGACTATGTGAAGGGTGACCAAATGGTTTGCCCGAGGTCCCACAGCTAGTATGTCACAGGCCTGTGTACCTCCCAAATCTAAATACCCTTCCGTACTAAGGATTAACATTTCTATACTGCTGCTAATGGAAGGCCTCTGCTTAGGCCTATGTTATATCTCATGGAAGGATCTCCCCCCACCATCCCACACAACGGCCACCCACTGCCCTCTGTTCATCCAGCACATGGTCAGTGCGCACACACAAACACACACACACACACACACACACACACACACATACACACACATGATTCAAACTTCCATGGCTGGTTTCCCATTGTTTATGGGATACAGGGTGAAGTTCAGACTTCTTAGAGCATTCACGGCTCAGCACACTCTGGCCACAACCTGGCTTGCCTGAGCCCTTTCCCTCCCACCTGACAGCCGTATTGGATCTCAGCCTACTTCAGCAGTCCATGTCCCCTTACAGCTGTGCAAAAGGGCAGCCATGAATGCTGCATGAACAAAGCAAGAGCATGAGCTTAGGAATATATAGACCTGTTTGAATCCCCAAATTGGGCAAGCTATTTAACCTCCTCTGTTTTTTCACATAAAAACAGTGATACTATGTTTCCCGTGTTAGAATTGGGCTAGATGATCTATCTAAAGCATGCCACACAGTGCCTGGTACTTTATACAGCAACTGGCACCGGGAAGGCCTTCCAATACAAATTGCTATTATACCTGAGCCCATGTTGGTCCCTTGAAAACTACCTGGAAAAAAAAAGAAAACTACCTGCAAATATTTTTTCTTCTCATTTTGGTAAGCATGTATCCATTATTTAAGCTCGAATATCACTTCCTTTATGAACGCTCTCCTGATTTCTTCAGGCAATGTTATTCCTCTTTCCTTTACATTTCCCTAGTACTCAGAACCCACCTCAACTATAATACTTTCATTTGGCTTATAATTGTCTATCACTTGTTTATCTCCTCCATTAAATCATGAATTCTTCAGGAGCCTATATATCTACCAACTGAAATACTCAGCACATAGTAAGCTGACCAATGTTTGTTGAATGACTTAATGTGTTTTCCCTTCCCAGATATCATTTGTATATGAATAATGCTATAAAATTAGACTGAAATTTTAGGCACTGAAGCAGAAGCAGTGAGGTAGGTGCGTGAAAAGTGAGATATTTCTCCAAAATCCCTAAACAAATCTATTCTCTATGCATAAAGCCATTTCGGCTCCAGAATCATTGCCTGTAAATTATATTGGTCTTCCCTTAGAAGCATGAGGGAATTTTTGTGACAGGAAAAGATAATGCTTACAAAACCTTTTCATTGTAAACGTTGATTATTTATGAACTCTTATAGGAAAGGGACCCTCTGGATGCTGGCACATGGGAGAAGCCATACCCCCCCCCCAATTTATAATAAATGAATGTTGGAGTAAATCTCTTCATTAACCAGATAGAGAAAGGAATTTATGCTCCAAAGTAATCACTCGTCTCTTCAGCCACAAAAGCCCCAAAGACTTCGCTTCCTGAACATTCTGTCTAATGGGACAGACCTTTGGTGACCTGCTTAACACAAAGATGACTTCAGCAGGTAGATTCTACAGAGCTAGCAGCCCAAAGCAAACACACAACAACACTGCCTGGAAACCGGTGGGTGGCCTTGGCTGGTGAAAGCCCGTCCTTCAAGCAACTGAGGCAGGAGCCCATTAAAGGTGTTAATTTTACATGATGTGGCACGGCAAGTTTATAAATAAATAACAAATGAACATTCCCCACGGTTCCTCTCCTCTGAATTTCTGTGTACCTGCTACAGGCCTGGCAACAGCGGGAGCTGCTCAGATGCCAGATCCGGAATTGCTCTTCAAAAAGTGAGGGGGGGAGGCATTTCTGTCACCAAGACTTGATAAGTTTTGACTCTTACATCACTGGATCCAGACACCTTTAAAAAAATAGCCAACTAATCCGTCCTCTGTGGTTGGATGTGTTCAATTTAAGATTATTATCATGAGCTACAAGAACAAAACACAGATGTTAGAGTTTCAGAAAAATGTACTGTGGGGGACTATTAGTAAAAAATACTGTTTAAAATATATAACATATGTAACTATTAAATACATAAAAATCCCATGTACCAAGAGGCAAAACATGATGAAAGTTGTTGAATATTTTAAGTACCTATATTGCTGCATAAAATGGTTCTGTGCGGTAGAATTTTCTATTGCAGGAGATTTATGAAATTTTGTCAAAGTGGTAGATCATGCTGAAGTCAGGGGAAATACTAGCACACTTTAGGTTGCTTTCTATTTTTAATTAAGTTTGAAACTGCATCTTTGCACTTGTGAGTGTGCATATAAATATATGTAAGTGCAGATGTGATTAACAATAATGCTGATCTATGCAGACATTCAAATTCACTCACAAAATGACCCCCTCCCATTACAGAGCAAATTGCTTAATTGAGGCTGGGTCTGTGTAATCAGAACAAACAGGAAGGAGAATGGTCAAATTTGACCAGCGTGGTTCACTCTCACTTATTTTAGCGGCCAAGGAGGCAGGAATTAAACAAGGCCTATAGGGTGTTGACCTGGATTTCCAATCAGAGATGAGCCATGAAGACTAAATATTATGGTGCTTGTCCTTTTTACCCATGTCCATAAAGATGGAGACCACTGAGCTTGGGTGGTTGACTAAAGGCCATCTAATGCTTATTTGGAGGGAAAAGTTTCAAAGGGACCCTTAAGAATTAACTGGGGTCTAATTTATTCAGGATCCAAACTATCAAGCTAGTATTATCAACAATGGAGTCAAAGGCAAATAACCAGATCAAATGCACAGCAGTGAAAGTCTACAATGGAGAAAGCAAAGAAATAAAGAGAAATAAACATACAAGCAGTAAATTCTAGACAAAACCTGGTTCACCTTAAGCTCTCCTCTATCTCTGCCCCACCTCCATTTCTCTGGACCAACCTCTTCCAATTTCCACTGCACCTGCAGCCTATAACCTAGCACATATAACCTAGCAAGTCATTATATACTTTTCTGTCCTGTTCATGTTGTTTTATATGTAACTGTTCTCATCCTAACTAGATTTAAATTCTATTTGGAGGTCGGTAATTATATCTCATATCTGTATTTCCCTCTGGGCCTAGCACAGCTTTATGCACATTAAAAGTTTCAGCAATTGCTCATTGGTTTAGTCAATATGAAGTCGTTCTTGCTCTCCAGCAAGGATTGATAGCAAATGCCTTCAATTCTTCCTCCATCATATTGCATTGACACCTGTTGCAGTGTTCCTACAAAACCCATAAATGTATATACTAAAATATATGAGGATATTTTTCTATTTATTATGCCCTTTATTCTATAACCTTTTTTACACACCATACCTATAGATTCAACTCATGCTTTCTAATAGCTGGTAAAATTCCATCATGTGGTTGTATCACAGTTAATTTAGTCATTTCCCTTGTTGCCATTTATTCCAGTATGATAACCAATATTACAATAAATAAATTTATTCATGTCATTTTGTATTTATGTTTTTATTTCTGTAGATTCCCAGAGTAGGACTATGGAGTTAAAGGTTATTTTGCAAAATTGAATTACTAAAGGTAGCTCCGGTTTACTTTTCCAAAATATTTAGTAAGTCATGCTCCTACTATTTGCATATTTCAATGTCTACTTCCCCTACACTCTTAGCAACACTGGATATTATCAACCTTTTTAATATTTTCCAAGACAAAGGGGTTAGGATCAGGATTAGAGTAAAAAAAATGGCATCTCACACTTTCGTTTTGCATTTACCTGACTCCTAGTGAAGGTTGATCTCTTCATTGCCACCTTGTAAGGATTGCCTTTCATAGTCTCTACCCATTAGTGTATTTAATATACAAGAATTGTTTGTATATTAGGGATATTTTTCATTAGCAAATGACACACATATTGTTCTCCCAGGTAAATCCTATATGATTATATTTTGTGAACTCCTTATGGATAATGACCATGTCTTAGACCCTATCTCCCAATCCCTTCTTGCTAGCACGAGACATAGTATATAATATGTCCATGGAGAGGATTCAATAAATATAATCAACAACTTCAACCAACATCAGTCAAAAGCAATCGGGTCATATGCTTAGACTGATCAGACAAATACTCACTGCAGAAGGGAGCATTCAGATCCCTAAAATGTCTACTGGATCAAGAGAGGCATTTCCATTTTAGTCCAAACTTGACCTCCAGGTTAAATGCCTATCCTTGGCTCCAGCCAACCTCACCCCTGCTTAGTTCCAACACGGAGAAGACTTCATATAATGTTTTTGAGACCAAAGAAATTTGTGAGAACTGTAAAGGATATGAGGGGAAAAAATTGAGGAAAGGAATTAAAAGAGAGCTTTTGGTATGCAAACAAGTATATACACACATAGCAGTGCAGACCAGTGTTTTAATGCTAGCACAAATTGACTCACTTTATGGTATGTAGGCCCTGTCTTTGCTTATGCAACAAAGGCAGAACATTAAGATGCACACAAATGAAAACACATTAGATCATATGTAAATATAGCAAATGTTTACACTGTGAATATCAAGAGGAAACCGATTTTTTGTGGTGACAAGAAAAGTCACAAAATCTTCATTCTTAGAAAAATTCATTACTATTTCAGGATTTGGGGAACCATTTAGATTAAGGTAGTATGTGAGGAACTTGTGTGAATGAGGTAAAAAAGTAAACCAGGAAACTTAGAGTGTGGGTGTAAGGGATATTTCATCATTTTTGAAAAGGAAAAGAACTGGTAGATCGATAACCCAGAGTGATCTTAAAAAGATTCTGAAGTTTGAGATGGGACAGATAAGGCTTATGCATCCATTCAGAGAGAATTAAAGTTTGAATCACCATTCTGGAGGCTTGGTTATTTTCATCCTTAGCTGATGGAGCCACCTGCATCTCTACCACCAACTCCCCTTCTGAGTGGATTTATAGGGACCTTGTGAACCCTGCTACAGAAAACCAATACTTCAGTGAAGTAATTTTGTTAATTGGATGCCACTGAGGAATCAAGGTACTCTAAATGGAAAATTCCCTTTAACTGATAAGTTATATGTGCAGAAAAGTGTTGAGTTATAGAAGTCCATAAAACAATAATATATAGAAAATAAAAATCATTTTCAAAAAATGTTTGATGACACAGGGAAAATGCTCATGATAGGTGTACTGAAAAAAAACAAGACATAAAACTGTATACAGACACTGGCTTCATTTCAGTAAAGGATGCACACATATATTTTGTATATAAAAATGTAGCTAAAAGATGGAAAGAAAATACCAAAAAATGTCAATAGTGCTTATCTCAATGGGACTTGCCAGTGATTTTTATTTTCTTCTCTATGCTTCTTTGTACTTTAAAAATAATTTTAGGATATGCATTGTTATTTTTTAATCATCAAAATCTATTTTAATATAAATATTCTTTTACAATATTACATTTTTAACTGATTTTTGGCTCCTATGATTCTCCATAATACTTTGCCCTTTATTTTCTCTGAGCTAATTAATCTGAAGTCAAACTTCTCCTCATCCCACTTCCCACTGCTATAGTTTCCAATCCTTCACAATCCTTTTAACCACTTCAGGAGGTCTAAGCGATGGGGGCCCAGAAATGGAGTGCCCACCAGTCCTTGTTCCCAAAGTTCCTGCACTGCCTCACATGTGGTAAAGATATAAGGAAAGAGGAGGGAAAGATTATGAAAGTTGCTTTTTGGATTCAAGTTTAACTACTATACATCTGTCTTTTCCCACAAGAAAGTTTCATATGAGAAAGGTCATTTATGAGATTTCTTTTTTTTAAATTTTTATTTATTTATGATAGTCACACAGAGAGAGAGAGAGGCAGAGACACAGGCAGAGGGAGAAGCAGGCTCCATGCACAGGGAGCCCGACGTGGGATTCGATCCCGAGTCTCCAGGATCGCGCCCTGGGCCAAAGGCAGGCGCTAAACTGCTGCACTACCCAGGGAACCCCATTTATGAGATTTCTAAGCAATAACACACAAACTTGGTTTTGACAGTTTTGAGTTTATTTTTTTTTTTGAAAAAGAGAGACAGTGCTACAAACTCAAGCATATTTCAAAATGCCCTTCTATGTCTTAATACTGTATTGAATAAAAAAGTGAGCAAAGGCTTTATGAAGAAATATATGAAGGGATTTCATCACATGTAAAATTTGTGCTGTGTGGATATTCTCCATGTGATTTTGTGACAATTTATTATTATTGTTATTATTTAGGTTATGGGCAACATAGTAAAATTCATCTCCTTATAACATTGAATTCACTTACAGGTGTTTCTGCTTATTTTTCATTCTTACAACATGACACAGGGAAAATGGACGGATTATTGACTATAGCTCCACCAACAAGAATATTAAATTTTTACATATACAGTTATGACAAAGTCACTAGTGGAAAGGAAAGGAAGGTGGGATGAAATCGTGGTTCCTTACTCATCCACAACAACAACAACAACAACAAAAGGTCTTGCCATCATACATTTTGCTTATGTGGGAGAATTTTCAAACACACAAGAGCAAATCTGGGTCTTCTTGGCTCTTTCTCAAACAGTCATCAGCATGTGTGTGTTTTGAAATACTGGAATATCTAGTAAACAGTGGAACCAGAATGTGAGCCAGGCATTCTGATTATGCAATGATGAGCTAACTCCAAATAATCTGTGATGCTTTTTTTACCAGTATTTGCATATAACAGGATCCTGTCTTAACTACAAGAGCTGATTTTCTGATGGTGAAATTTCTGGCATCATTGGAGGTGTTGATCTCAAGGTAGAGAAAGTTAGAAATAAATTCTTGCTTTTCTTTGCCTTCAACTTTTACCTCTGGTGTGAACTGAGTTTGAATGATAAGAGATAGAGAAAAATAAAACTCAACTGGGAGTCAGGATCCCTGGGTCTTGTCTTAGTTCTGCCCCTGGGTAACTGACTACTTTTGCACAATTCTGACTTCACACTTCAGATTTCCATGAACAAAATGACAGAACAAATTATTTCTGATTTGATGTCTACAACTAGATCTTCCCTCCTCTGTCCCCTTCCCTGCATCTCCACAGCCAGTGGTGAGAACAAGTAAGTGTGTGTGAGTGTGGGTACTTGATCACACAGGTGTATCATCCATTATTCATTCACTTGGTGTAGGATCTGCTCCAAAGGATGGGAAAAGTTGAAAATAATTCAGTAAGTATTTATAAAACTGTGTCCAAATTTCTTGGGAAGGTAAAAGAGCTTCTTTTTTTCTCTCCTTCTATTGCTAAAATTATAGATATTCACTTGACAGCTGTTTTTTCCAATATTATTGTTTCTTTTAACCTCTAATACCTAGGACCTTAAATTGTATGTGATAGCACTAATTTGAGCAAGAAAGGCAAGGAGAAGGGTTTCCTGAATTATCTATGTCATAGAAGTCATATTACTTGTGATTCTCTACTGCTGCAGGTATAAACACACCAGTTGCTGGTCTGATCCAACCCTGTGAAAACTGAATTGATAAAAGTGGTCCAATTTGCCTCTAATTATTCAAATCTGGGACGTGTCTTTCTTTTCCCAAGCCTTGGCAAGTGCAGAATGAGACTTTGACTTAGAAAAACAAGACAACAAAACACATAGTTGCCTTGACCATAGTTTGTGCTCAATAAGTATTTACTAATAAGTTATTTGATGGCAGTAGATCCTTTGGCCTGACTAGTGATATTGCTTTAAATCTCCACTTTGTGCTGTTAGAACACAAGAGCTACCATGAATCAAAGAGAAACACTTCAAAAAGGCAGGGTTGGCCAATGATCAGGAGTTCAGCCATTGGTGGAAAACACAGAATAAAACCCTTGAAATCCAGCTCTCCCAAGAAGGCATGTTTGCTTTTTAGCTGACATAATATACCTCCAACCCAATGACATTTCCCCCCCATCGTGATAGCTAACATTTTTTAATCCTTTTTTTCACTATAAATTGCCTATATGTGTTTGTTTAAGGCCACTTGACTTCATACTCCTTTCAAAATGCAGTTTAAAGACACTCACCTAATCCATTTCTTCTAAACAATGAGCCTAGTTTGATTGTAGAAAAAGAAATATTGAAGAATCTTCTCGGGAAGCTTTGAACACTCCCAGGGAAAGGGCACTTTCAGGGAATGGTTAAATACTTTGAAAACCCTAAGCAGCTTTGTAGCTAGGAATGACTTTATAACCTCTCAACAGCTTTTTGCAAATAAAATCTTTCAAGCTGCATCTAAAAGACTGGTGAGTAACAATTTGAAGAATGAGGTTTTCTTTTGTGTCTGATTACAGAGCTCAGCAGTTCTAACCTTTTTGTTCCATTATATTTCTGATCTAAATAAGGAATTATTTATTACCAGAAAATGGTGGTATTCAGATCATAAGCTTCTTCAGAGCCCTGACTTTGATCCTCAACTAGATGTAGGGATTTAGGGAGAAGTCTACTTATTTGAAGAAAATCCTAAAATCCACTCTGAGAACCTGCCTCTTGGACAGAAGACACTCAGGGCTCTGGTCATTGAAAATGAACCTGTTGTACAACTTCCTAACTTCAAGTCGTAGAACTTCTTAATTTCAATTTGTTATTGTAATGCACTTTTCCCAGTACCTCGAAGTTTTAATTTCCCATGTATATGAAATTTCTTCTCCATGCCAACAAGCAAATGGATTTATTAAACGCTTAATTAATTGTGAAGTTTTGACAAAATCACCAAAGGATTAGTTCATATTCCTCCATTAATGTTTCCTGGTAATAGTGGAGGGAATATTCACGATACAACAGAAGACAGGCCCCTGAGAATAAACCTGCTACACAATGTTTTGCTCTGCCCCATGTGGAATTCGGATGCCATTGCTAAAACTGAACTCTAAAGATGTTTAAAGGGATCCCTGGGTGGCACAGCGGTTTAGCGCCTGCCTTTGGCCCAGGGCGCGATCCTGGAGACCCGGGATCGAATCCCACGTCGGGCTCCCGGTGCATGGAGCCTGCTTCTCCCTCTGCCTATGTCTCTGCTCCCGCCCCCCCCCCCCGTGTGTGTGACTATCATAAATAAGTAAAAATAATAAAAAAGAAATAATAAAAAAATATGTTTAAAATCTTAAATACAGTAGTTGGGAAAATTATCATTTAAAAGCCATGTTTAATACTCTTTGATACAGTTTGGGGGGCAAACTATTCCTTGAGCTCTAGGAAAATCATTCAATTTTCAGTTTTTCAAACATAAAGTATAGGTGCTCTTCTGAAATGGAGATATTTGAGACTAGCATCTACAAAGAGCTAAACTGCTCTGGGTGGCAATATAAAGTTGCCTTTAGTAGAGACAGTGTTGGATCTTTGCAAGTTATATTCTCTTCAGAGAAATGTTCTTTTTCCTAGCATGGGTTGAGTTTCCCTATGCCTGTTCTGGGAGTCTGGGAGGGATAGAGGTAAGATGGGAGAAGTGGGGAGGGAAGGGAAGCAGGCAAGAAGGTTCGGAGATAGGTAGCTATTGAGCAACCTGTACCTACAGGCGCAAGACTGAAGAAGAAAACTGTTTTCAGAGGAAACTGTGAGGCATGGGAAAATGTGGAAATGTTTTGAGTATCTGTATTGGGAAGCAGGGATCCAAAGTCATTACAATTTCCAGACTAATGGAAATGTGATCTCATTTAAATATGCCCACATTTTATTCTCACAGGTTGAGAAAATTTAGACATACACATTACATACCAAAAAGAATGAAAGATTTTTAAGTGCAAAATACCTTTAAAAAATTGCTTGAGGGGCACATGGGTGGTTCAGTCAGTTAAGCATCTGACTTTTGATTTCATTTCAGGTCATGATCTCAAGGTTGTGAGATGGAGCCCCACGTCCCACTCTGTGCTGGGCATGGAGCCTGCTTAAGATGCTCTCTCTCTCCCACTCCCCCTCCCTCTCTAAAACAAACAAACAAAAACAAAAAAACAAAAAATTGCTCGAGTGAAGGTTCTAATACCTAATGATAAGTCTATAATTTGTGATTTGTTTATAAATCACAATTGTTGATAAAAACAATATACTTTTATTGTAATGACTCAAGCAGTTCAATAAGTATTTGTTGATTCTCTACTGTGTGTCAGGAAATACACCAAGTAAGTCCTGCCTTCTAGGGGCCCATACTTTCTTTGACAAATAGGAATGTGTACAGATAATGCAGGACAGAATGAAAAATATTATAGTTGAGATAATCACATGTTCTGCAAGTCCTGAGGAGAGTGACTTCCGATGGCCCTGGTGTTGCTGGAGCTTGGGTAGGGGTGCGAGGTGGGGGGTGAGAGGTCTTCCAGAGCTAAGAGTGGTGGAGTAGCATTAACAATGACAAGAAGCAGTAGTAGAGTATTCCATGGTTGATATAGGAAGTTGTAAATATGCAAGGCACATGTAGAAACTAGAAGTACTTGGCTCAATGAGAGCATACTACTATTTGAAGTAGGAGCCAGTGGATAGGGAGGTAAGTAGGCTAAGCAGAGGCCAATATGTCTGAAAACTTGGAAATAAAGATAAAATTCTGCATAGCCAAGTAGATGCTGCAAAACCCAAAAATGAATCTAAAATGGTTAATTTGCTTCTAATATAAAAAATGTCTAACATAAAAAATGTCTAACATATTTTGTTACTCTTGTTTAAATCCATAGGGGTTTAAGTCAATGAGTAAGTTATTATATGTAGGAACTCTGATAACAATGAAGAGACACTTCTTGCTAACAAGGGGAGTAAGGAGAAGGATAAAAAGTAGACATAAGAGGGGATCCCTGTGTGGCACAGTGGTTTAGTGCCTGCCTTTGGCCCAGGGCGTGATCCTGGAGACCCGGGATCGAATCCCACGTCGGGCTCCCGGTGCATGGAGCCTGCTTCTCCCTCTGCCTATGTCTCTGCCTCTCTCTCTCTCTCTCTCTCTCTCTCTCTCTCTCTGTGTATGTGTGTGTGACTATCATAAGAAAAAAAAAAAGTAGACATAAGAATGTAAACACTCTGCAGTTTGGGTCACAGAGTATAACCTACTCTGTAAATTGACAAACTTTTTCTGTAAAGGCCAAATAGAAAATATTCTAGGCTTTGTAGGTGTAGGATATCTGTCACAACTACTCAATTTCTACCACTGTAGCATAAGGCAAGCACACACTATACACAAATGAATGGGCATGACTATGTTCCAACGTGGCCTTATTTACAGAGCAGATAGAGGGCCACATTGGCTCCAGCTGTAGGTGACCAACTCTTGGTCTAATACCCCCTGAAGGGAGTGCTATATCAAAACACAATACCATGATTGACATTTATAATTATGACCTTAGCTCAGCAAGAAGCATTTTGATTATGTTCAGTGTTATTCATTTTGTAAGTCAGGAAATATGTAAAGTGTATTATAAAAAACCTATAGAATAAGAAAGAATTTTGGTACTTAAGGGATAAATACTAAACAAATGAGAAAAAATAATCTAAAAAGAATAGCATATTTCCTATATGTTTGCATGGTTGAAGTTTTTAACTCCTATGGATTTCTGTGCCAGCATGTATATAAGATTTACACATTTGGGCTAGACCTATACTGTCTAATACAGCAGCCACTATGCACATGTGACTGATGAGCACTTGAAATGTGGTTAGTATGACTATGGAAATGAATCTTTAGTTCTATTTATTTTGTGGTGAAATTTAAATCTAAAAGCAGATAGTTCAGTGGTTGGAACACTTTAAAATATGTTTGATACAACTTGGATAAACTGTTTCAGCATACCTTTTGGAAACCTAAATACAGATCAACTATTTTTCATGAATACTTAGCATCTGACTTGAGCTGTATATTGCATTATATTTTTCTTGGACAAAATGACCAGTGTTTCTATTTCTATTGTTTAAAGTATCATATGAAGGAAGCCAGCATTTTCCATCTGTATTTGAAGAGTCAAGCAAGATTAGACCACAGAGAGTTTGTGTCCCAGTGAGTTAATGGGAGAGAGGCAATTAAATCCATAGTCCTGTTATTTCAGCTCTTGGCTCATCCTATTGAACTGTGATGCCTTACAAAGTTTTAATGGAATCAAATCCCCCCTGAGATATCTTTAAATCCACATTATTTGCATAATGTGAATTTTGATGTTTTTGAATGGACCAGTAGCTGAAGTGATCAATTGTAAACCCCAAGAGATAGGACCCCTTGTCCTCAGGGTTCGAGACTGAAGGGATGGCCCACCACCTGCAGTTCCATCAAACACACACATCCTGATGACCCTTTAAGAAAGAGCTAATAAGATCCAAATTTGCTCTTTGTCTGCCACATAAGCTAAATATATGGCAGAAGTAAAGTAAAACCAGACCCAGGTACCTTAACCAGACTCATGGTTAAGTTTTCTTTCTTTTTTTTTTTTTTTTTTTTTTGACACTTGTCATTTAAACCCAATAACACCAAAGGTAAAAATCAAAGGCAAAGAAAAGCAATGATTTATTTCTACTGTTCTTCAATTTGAAATCTCAACAAGAACATTTTGGATAAGTTTAGAACAATAGTTATAATTGTTACCTGTACTTCACCCGAAGCCAAAAGAGTGATAATCAAAACATTAACAGGGTGTACACACTGAGGACCAGCCAATCAGAATGAACGCTGGAAGGAGCTGGGAAGGAAGTTTAGGCAGCCGAGCATTCCAGGTCCCCGTTATTCCTTACCTCCCACCACGTTTGCTTTGTATTCCCTGCGTGAAGTTCCAGATGCCCTCTAGAGGGCTGCACTGAGCTTGCAGCCACCTTGACAAAGACTCTGGAATCCTTTCTAGCTTTCCCCAGATCTCCCTGTTTATGGTATTGGAGCTGGTAGTCAATGCCCAGATCTGCAATTTCTGCCATGGGTCTTACACTAAACTGCTCATCACCCAGAACTAGCTGTACCTAACAGCAGTACCACCCATCCTGAGGCCTCTGCTGAAGACCTGCCCCATCTCTTCCATTGAATTCCATCTTCCACCTTCACAGTAGCTGCAAATCTACCTTTGGATGCAGGACTTGACTACTCCATTTCCCTCGTGGAGACCTGCCCCATTTCCCCCCATATATACTCTCTATCCTCCCCAGCGCTGTAAGCCGGTCAGGCCAAATCTCAGCCTTCCTCCAAGATCTAAAGTCCTCTTGATGTGTGAAGACTCCCTCTGTGCTCATGTAACTTTATTCTCATTTGCCTCTGGGACATAAACTGTTGGAGGTTTTATTTTATTTGGTGGTTATTTCTCACATGTTATGTTCCTTCTATATGTGTAACTTGACAAAGAGCTTTAAAAAAAAACAATATTAACTAACTGGAATTTGAGTAAAAATTAAAAAAAGAAACTAATGTGTTGTGTTTTTTTTTTCTTAACCTAAGTATCTAGTAGACTGCATAAACAAAGACTGGATCATGATATATTCATTCCATGTGTATTTCATGGAATAGACACTAAGAAAAGTTATTTACCTTCACCAACATGGGTCAATTTCACAAACATTGTGATGAACTATGGCTGCATCTACACGAAGTTCAAAAGTAGCCTACACTACTTTATGACTTCAGAAATCAGGGTAGTGGCTACCTCTGAGGAAGAGGAAAAGAATTTTAAGGTGGCTCAAGGGAAGATTCTAGAGGCTAGCAATAGTCTAGATCCTGTCTTGGATAGTCATTACGTGGGGGAGTTCACTTTATGACAGTTTATGAACCGTACACTTATGTTTTGTGCATTATTCTGTATGTGTGTTGCACTCCACCAAAAACATTGAGAACTTATTTTCCAAAAGACAGGAAATAAAAATAAAATAAATTATGTTCAGTATTCAGTGATGAAGGCTGTTTCTCAAGTGTGCAATGATGAGTAATGAGTAGTTTGATTTGATTTGAGGAACCTCACTGACATTTCTAATGGTGCCAGAAATTTCACCATTAAAAATCAGCCTTTGGGGTTAAGACAGTTTCCTGTTATATGCAAATACTGATAGAAAGTATATCACATGTTACTGGGGGTTAGTTCATCCTTATAGCTTAGAGCTTAAGTGTGAAAACTCTGGAGTCAGAAGGTGCAGCTCACATACTGTGTCTACCATTTATTAGCTATTCCAAATACTTTTGTTATATTAAAAGTACTTCAAAAAATAAAAATAAAAATAAAGTACTTCATAACTTGGACTGAAAACACCAACCATTTTATTTTCTCACAGATTGTGTGGGTCAGGAATTTTGGGAAGTGCTCATCTCAGTGATCCTTTTGCTCCCTGTAGCATTGACTAAGATCACTCAGTAGATCACTCAGTGATTCTCAGCTGGCAGATGAGCTGGTCTGGAGGGTTCAAAACAGTTTCATTCACAAGTCTGTTACTGGACATGAAATGACTCAAAAGCTCCGATTCCCCCAACAGAGCATCCACACACAACCTCTCTGTGTAGCTTAGTTTCTTCCCATTATGGAAGCCTCAGGGTTATCAGGCCTCTCACATGGCAGCTCAGGGCTCCAAGCACAAGCATTCCAGTGATCAAGGCAGAAGTCACAGTGCCTTTTTTGTCCCAGATGCTGAAGCCAAGTAGTGAAACATCAGCCATACTCTGACAGGTGAAGTAGTCATAAGTAGCCCAGATTCAAAGAGAAGAGATATAGGTCTGATTTTTTAACAGGAGAAGTCACAAAGCCATATTTATTTTTTCTTTCTCTTTCTTTCTTCTTTTCTTTCTTTCTTTCTTTCTTTCTTTCTTTCTTTCTTTCTTTCTTTCTTCTTTCTTTCTTTCTTCTTTCTTTCTTTCTTTCTCTTTCTTTCTTCTTTCTTTTTCTTTCTTTCTTTCTTTCTTTCTTTCTTTCTTTCTTGCTTTCTTTCTTCTTTCTTTCTTTCTTTCTTTCTTTCTTTCTTTCTTTCTTTCTGATTTTATTTATTTATTCATGAGAGACACACAGAGAGAGAGGCAGAGATAGGCAGAGGGAGAAACAGGCTCTCTGAAGGAAGCCTGATGTGGGACTCAATTCCAGGACCCCAGGATCACAACCTGAGCCAAAGGCAGATGCTCAACCACTGACCTACCCAGGTGCCCTACAAGGTCACATTTTCAAAGAACATGCAGAATGGGAGATATTGGTGCAGACAGCTGTGGAAATAACCATCTATCATACTTGCTATGTGAGCTTTGATAAATCTTTTAAACTCACAAAGATTGTTACTTTGTAAAATGATGGTAATAATAATAGCCATGTGATTACTTTGTGGACAAATAAGAAAATACACATTAGGTGCTTAGCACAGTGCTATGGTAAGAGATCAGAATACATTATTTATTTACCTCCATAGTAAGGTAGCCGGAACTGAGAAAAGTCAAGGACAGAGAGATGGCTCCAGAAAAAGAGCAAGAGGGTAGGTCTGGGCAGATGGCCAGAGAGGGAAGGAACAAGTTAAGTTCCACAATAAGAGATGTTTTCCAAGAAGGCTCGGAAAATAATGCTGGGCAAGAACAAAAACCGAACTTTCTCAGCTTCCCAATTTTTCTTAGGATTGCCTTGGTATTTTGTCAGGCAAGCAGGGGGAGATGACTTGTTTATAGAAGTCACTTTCATTAGAAACACCAGATTGTCTTCATTCTTGGGGTTGCCAAGGAAAAATAAAAGAGGGACCCTGCTTTTGACACATTCTGACACTGATAGCAAAGAGTAATCTTTCTTAAGTCTCTAAACAAATGAACACCAACCTTTCCAGGCCATGGTGGTGCCCTGGGACTTGCCACGGAAATGGAAGAAGGTAACAAACTTTAAGTGAAATAAATGGATCTCTTCCAAACAACTCCCAGATGAGCCAGAATGAAGGGAATCTGTATTACAGGATGTTTTATTAATACTTAATGGAAAGAGCCAAAAACCTTTTGCCACTTGGCAGTTGTGAAATAAGCCTTTTTAGCCAATGATAAGAACAGGATGCTATGTAAATTAACACTTTGCACAGAATTAATGTAAGATTTTCAATCATAGAACTGGCTCAGTAAGCACAATGCATCGGTTGGCACTAGTTAAATGGTGTTTTATGCCATTTTTTAAATTAAAAAAAAACAGAATTACAGGAAAGACAGAGTAGATAATAAATGTTATTGCAAGTTCTCTACACAGATGTAAGGCCACTCTTACAGTTTGTCCATCAAGAATACTTATCAAACACCCACTGGATACTAAATTTGAGCTGTGTGGAAGCCATAGTTTCTACAGTTTCATAATGAACATACAAATTTGGGAATGGCAAAGTCATGTTGATTGTGATTCTATACTGAAGGATATGATGGTATTATTGGCCTTTGAGCTTTCTATCAGACAAACAAAAATTTTTAAAAACTACAAATATTCACTCAGTTCCTACCATAGGCACAGGCCTTACTATGTACAGTGAGACATACAAAGTTGAATAAGATCCAACTGCTATTGTCATAAGTGTCATAATCTAGTGCAGGAGACAGGGACATACATCAATAACCCTTTTATGAAGCTCATAAAAATCAAATATCATAATAGAAATAAAAAACATCATTCTTTGGGGATATTTGAAACAGAGTGATTCATTCCAACAGGGATATAGTGAACAGAGAAGGCTCATTAAAGAAAGTGGAATCTGAATGAGAGCCTTAAAAAGTAGGTAGTGCTTTGGAACAATGTCTCCGTTCTAAGAATATCCAAACAGAATGAGCAAACTAAGCAGGCTCTAGGAATGGGAAACTATGGGAATATTCCGGGAAGAAGGAACTGAATGCTCTGTGAGATCCTTTTGTTTATTTTCCACATCTTGCTGGCACATTGTAAAAGCTCAAGAAATGGTAAGTAAATGAATAAGGCATTGGGGGATATATATAGAATTAAAAGGGTAGATTGAGGCAGGGGGAAAAAAAACAGGAAAAGAAAAAAAATAAAGAAAAGGAAAAAAAGGAAAGAAATAGCTCAAGGTCCAGTCCAAAAGCTCAAACTTTATATAGGGGATAGTGACAGAGATGAACATGTCTTCTGTTTATTTCCCATCAACTGGGTTTATTCTCATGAGTATACAGAAGGGGTCCCTGCCTAATTTATTAAATTATAAGAATAGTGTGGCAGACAGAGAGCTAAGTTATCATGATTTTATTTCCAACTCTATAGTTAGTCTTTCTTCATAACATTTTCAAAATTCTCAGGACTTGATCTAATTCATCTCTAAAATGAGATAACTGTGGGCATAAAAGGCACAGCATAAGGAATATAGTCCATGTTCTTGTAATAGTGTTGCATGATGACAGATGGTAGTACACTTGTGGTGAGCATAATGTAACATATACATTTGTCAAATCATTATGTTTCCACTTGAAACTAATGTAACATTGTGTGTCAACTATACTCAAATATAAAAAAATTAAAGGAAAATGAGATATTTATAATAATGTGCTAAGCCTTGAAGATGCAAGGAAAAAAAACACTAGAACAAGATCAACTCATTTGACTACTAAAAAATGAAAACTTTGGTACAAGTAAAAAAAAGGCTAAAAGACAAATGTAAACTATATACACTAAAAAAAAGTCACAGTAAATGAGACAGATTAAATATGATACATTTGTTATATAAAAAGATTACTCAGTTTGGTAAGAAAAATACCAAGAACTCAATAGGTAAATGGTAAAAAGATTAATTTTTTTAAACGACTTTTTATTTATCTATTCATGAGAGCCACACAGAGAGAGAAGACAGAGGCATAGGCAGAGAGAGAAGCAGGCTCCATGCAGGGAGCCTGATGTGGGACTCGATCCTGGGACTCCAGGATCACACCCTGGGCTGAAGGCAGAAACTCAACCGCTGAGCCATCCAGGTGCCCAAAAAGACTAAATTAACTGAGAAATTACTCAATTAACTCAATTACTAAACTAACTGAGAAATATAAAGCAAAACAGGAAGTACTCAACTTGGACAGTAAGAAAAATAATGCATGTTAAAATAGCAAGATACCATTTTCTAAACAAAGAAAAACCATGCTTTAATGCTAAAAGCCAATTCTGCCAGGATTGCAATAAAACTTATATTTTTACATTGTTGTGGTAGTATTATTAATCGGTGCAACTCTTAGAAATCTACTTGGAAAAAAAAAAAAGAAAGAAAGAAATCTACTTGACAGGGCAGCCCAGGTGGCTCAACAGTTTAGCACCACCTTCAGCCCAGGGCGTGATCCTGGAGAATCAGGATCGAGTCCCAGGTCAGGCTCCCTGCATGGAGCCTACTTCTTCCTCTGTCTGTGTCTCTGCCTCTCTCTGTCTGTGTCTCTCATGAATAAATAAATAAAATCTTTGAAAAAAAAAAAAAGAAATCTACTTGACAAGATGTACCAAGACCCATAATAACTGTGAATCCCACTCATAGGACTTGGCCTAGAGAAAAATCCCGAAGATGGAAAATTTATAGATTGAAGAAATTAATTTCTGTGTAATTATAGCAGTGAAAATGTGGGAAGCTCAGAGTAAACTTCCTAGGCGTGTATTGAATGACTCTCTACATTGTGCCCTGTGATAACAGTGAAGGAAGCCAGGAAGTTATAGCTGCTGCCATCAGAAGCTCAACCAAGGCAAAACCCACTGTGCATATTCAAAAACCAGTTTCAAAACATTTACAAAAAGTAGGCTATGAGCCTGCCATGAGCCACACACAACCTCTGACCTCTTAAGGCTGAGGTTCTGATGATGGGAAGCCCCTCAGAATTACTTGCAGAGCTCTTAAAATATATACCTGTCGCCTAAGCTCCACCATCAGGAGATTTTGCCTCAGGATCTACAGATTTTAGTTGTGTGTTTTTTTTGTCCAGTTTCCCACACTGAGAAAATGTAAAGAAATACGCTCGCATACAGATATGTTTGACATTGCTGATCAGATCATTCTGTTTGTCAGATGCTCCATAAAAGCATCATAATGCACAAACATGAACAATTAAAAATTGTTATAAAATATGGCTTCCATTCACAGGGTGCTGGTGACTCTAAATGGATGTTTTGTTTGTATGAATGTTAAACCTTTAAGTGACTGAGAAAGTGTTATCATAAATATAAGTGATAAATTTTGTACTAGCCATCGTAGAAATAAGTGACTAAAGTCTAAATGGATTTTTATGGTCCATCTTTGCTCATACCACTTTAAAAAACTTAGTGTTTATTGTTAAAGGTATTCATAAAAATAGATAATTAATCTGGAACTCACTAGCATCCCTTCCTTCTCTCTCTCTCTCTCTCTCTCTTTCTCTGCCCATGACATACTGTCCCCAAATGGAAATTCCACTCTGTCTATGTTGTGTAAGAGCACGGTCTTAACTGTTCCGTTTTTCCATGCTATAATTCTCAAGTTGTTTCCGATGCGTGCAATATTAACAAATCCTAATTGGTTCCATAATAGGAGCAGACAGCCTATATAGTATGAAGCCACTTCTACACCACCTATTTTCTGTATGCAAATCAGACAGAAACAAATGTTTGGCCCCAGCTGGGCAAAATGTCCCATTTAGAATTCTTTTCCTCTTCTTTGTTCTTTGATGTTCTGCAAATGAGCTTTAGAACTCCACTCTTCACACAATTCAATTTTACAGACCCATTATCTGAGATATAATGTGGAGGTTAAATATATCAGGGCAGCCATTATGTGAAAATAATTAACAGTAATGAATAATGCACTAATTCCACTGATGAGAGATGGTTATATGTGTAATGAAGTGTTGGGGCAGCCCTGACAAATGAAATTAAAATATTTAAACACTGTTTTATGATATTACTTTGCTCATATAATTTCCTTTACCTACAATGAGCCACTTGGATTATCGTCATTATCTTGACAGCTCTGAAGGATGAAATAGTGCGGGTTAATGTGACAGCGATTAGTCAGCGGGAAAATCCATCACCCAGGGCAGAACAGGCTGAGGCAGAAAAGGCCTCTACGCTGTCCTGTTTCCAACACGAGAAGAATGATACTATCAACATCACTTCAATATTAAATGGATAGAATTATCTTGTCATTCAGTTACAGCCTCTGAAGAACTACCTATTTGTACCTGCAAAGGAAAGGTCAGCCTTTCTTAATCACCCATAAAAATATGTTGATGGATTCTTTATATCAATAATAGTGACGGGAACAGAGACAAGAAAGAAGCATGACAATTTAAAAGCAAGAAGTTTCTCCCTCAAATCCTTATGGGTCTTGTCCCATAATTTCTACTTACATTAGAATCGAATTTCAAAGTCCAATTTGTTGAGAAGGACACTGGTGCTGGCTTCCTCTCCTTCCTCAGATTATTACACCCGACTCTGGTTTTGAGAGTAAATTCTACCTTTGCCAAACTGTTCAATGAATACTCCTCGGAGTAATTATTCCTAAGCCTGTTTGTAAACTGCCTTTCCAGATGCAGCAAGTTTGAATTTTTTTTAAAACTTGGTGATGTGCTAATAATCTATCTGCTCTTCATTAAAGCTGTTAGTAGAGTTCACTTTAAAGTATGTGAGGGGAGAGGAAGTCATTGGTGACATGGGCGGGCGCAACTATTACATCACTGATACCCATTCACATAGTCATCATTCTAGTTTCTCAACTGACAGGAGGGTTATAGAGAAATCTTTTCTCTATGTAAAATATGTAAAAAACACAAAATCCTACTTTTTACTCTTTTTAAAATTTTGCTTCAAAACAATTGTGAATGAGTGGAGAAATTGTTGTAATTAGAACAGATTTCCAGAGACTTGTGGTCTAGTTTTCTCTTTGCCTTTGGTTACAAGATGACTTGCTTTGATTCTGCTCCCATGAGAGTAAAAAAAGGACATGCTCATTAAAGAATAAGGCCCAAGTTCTGCTCCACTTTCCTTTAACTAGTTCCGATATATTGGAAATCCTCCTGTGCAACAATGCATCATTATTCGGAGTGTGAAAAACAGCATGTTTCATATGTTAATATTTAAAGTTAAGTTTGAAAGTTCATTTCCTTTATTTCAAACCAGAATCTATTTCCAGAATAATAAAGGCTTTGTCTCTGCTAGCAAACCTTTGCTGGCCTGGCCCTGTTAACATCGGGACACAAAAACACAACTAGGAAAGACTGGTATGTTCATAACCACTTTTCAAAACATAAAATATATAGCTCAGTATCTCCTCTAATGCACAGGTATAACAATAGTATAGCTGTCCCTACATCAATGGGATAAGTATACAAATAGCAAGAAAGCCTCATTTAGGGTTGAAATGCTCGTTATTATCTGAATGGACAATCAAAGTTTTCAGAGAACCAAAAACACAATATGATAAAACACTTGTCAACACCAATACTAGGGGAATAAGATAATACTTATGTAAAGGATAAGATTAATTATATAACATCAGGCTATTCATAATAGAGCCTGCAGTTAAATCAAAATATCAAGAACTATTATGTAAGGGGTGGTATAGTAGTTACTTGATAATTTATGTGAATATCTAATTTGCCACGTCATACTTGAATGCTAATTCATTACCAGCTCCTATTGCTAGCTCAGCTATACTTAAGAAAGAAATAAAAAAAAAGAGAAAATGTATGCACCATTCAAAAAAGATCTATGTATGCAAATTTGAAAAGTGTATAATACCATGTATAACATACATCTCTATGGCAATAGGAAATAACCCTTGAAAAAAATATTATCCCTTTCCCGTACTTCTTGCATTGGGTTTGGAAAAAAAAAAATCACAATTTGCTTCAATTATCTGACAATGAAGTGCCCCAGTAATAAATCTAACATTAAAAAATCATTTCCAGCAAATTACTCCCATAAAATCAATGAAGGTCAGGCTCAGCTGTAGCAACAAATAAATGACATGCTATTGACAGACTAGATGGACTTAATTGTCATTTATAAAGGTTAAGAGGATAAAACAATCTAACAGAAAGCAGATGTTTACTAAACAAAAACAAAAGAAGACAAAATAAAAAAGGAGACGTGAGAGATAAAGTGAATTAGGCATGGACAGCCTCAACGTTCTTCTGGCCTCGTCCCAGGGCAAAACCCCCAGTCATTCCAAGTCTCGGCAGCATGTCTGTTTGATTCAGTCAATATTTATCTGCTTCAGGGCTGCTTTGTGATCTTTCTACCTTTTATACATTGAAGTCATGAAACAGATTTTCTGCTAATAGAAAATGAGGAATTGATAAAATTGAATAACAGTAGCCAGGTTAAAAGCGGTTTGACCCACTTCAAAATTCCAGTGTCTGGATCTTTGAGAATAGCAAACACTGAGAGAAGACAGCTTGCCGTTTCTCTGATAGAAAAGAAAGCAGCTTGCTGATTGTGACAGTGGTCTTCACCAGACAGAAATCTAGATTTGAAACATTAGGGGTTTGTTCAAAAAATAATTTTAAAAAATATCCTGTTTGTAAACAGTGTGGAACGTAACCAAATAAATCTGGAAGGATCTTTCTAACTAATAATTTCTCCTTCTCGTAAATTTTAGCCATGTTTACCATGGGATAGATGGGTCAAACTGCTTTGCCTGTGCAGATTTCTCAGAATTGACTCCAAATCTTATCTTACCTGGAAATGTCCAGGGTCTTTCCTCTGAATCATATGTAGGCTCCCAGCTACTGCTTTAATAGAAAAGGAAGCATACTAAAAAGATCCAGGTCTCTGGAAACATATCTTCATAGAATCTCTAAAAGTGAAAAGGACCATAGATCATTGAACTCAACAGCGTGGCTTCAAGTTTCCGAGGAAGAAACCCAGAAGCAGAGTAAGAGAATCTTCCTCTAAGGGCCTGGGTCAGATCTAGCTTCCCTGTCACCTAACTCTCAGGGCAATGTTCTTACCACACTCAGCCTTGACCTAAAATGTTAAAAGAGCAGAAGTATTGTCTGCTTTCTACAGAAAACTGTTTATCAAAATATATCATCTGGTGCTCTTAAGCGTGCCCACAATTACGTTCTCATTGCTTGAAAGAGCAAGGACCAAGTTTCTCGAATGAAAAACTTTCCACTCCTCCCCAAAGTGAGCAACTCCCTAAAAATCTGGTCCTTCCTCACATGGACACCCCAATAACTCCCAAGCCTTAAAATAAAAAAGAAAGAAGACAAGGAAGGAAGAAAAGAACAAGGTAGGGAGGAAAAAGAGGGAAGCGAGGGAGGAAGAAAACTTCAGTTAACTTTATTCCCTGAAATTGACCTAGCTATCTCAAATCCTTTGTAGAAAGTTAAAAAGCAAATAAAAATCTTCACATTATAAAAGGAAATAAATGTGAATTTTATGTGTATTTTAGTAATATGAGAAAACTATTAATTCTTATCTCTCAGGACATTTCCCAGAGAAAAACATAAGGAAATTTTTGAACTTTATTTGAAGCAACAAATAAAAACAGGAAGATTATTATGTTATAAGCTAATTGGTATAATATGGATTCAATATTTGATTTTCTTTCTTTTTTTATTTTAAAGAGAGAGAATGGGGGAGGGGCAAGCATATGTGTGTGAGTGGGGGAGGGAGAGAGAATCCTAAGCAGGCTCCATGGTCAGCATTGAACCTGATGGGGCGCTCAATCCCACGACCCTGAGATCATGACCTGAGCTGAAATCAAGAGTCAGTTGCTCAACGAACTGTGCCACCCAGGTGCTCCAATATCTCATTTTCTTCTTAATGAGTTCTTCAATGTTGAGAAGCTAAAATCACTAAGCCTTCCCTGAATTGCTCATAAAAGAACATGTGTTCAAAATTAAAGCATTAATTTTCAATCCACATTCTTTTGCTAGTACATTTTATATACTATTTCATTTATATTATTATTTCATTTATTTATTATTATTATTTATATATTATTTCATTTATTTATTTATTATATGATTTATATATTTATTTCATTTATTTTATTATATTATTTATATTATTTATATATTTATTTCTAACTAATAATTTCATTTATTATTATTATATATTATTTCATTTATTTATTTATTTATTATTTATATATATAAATTATATATTATTTCATTTATTTATTTATTTATTTATTTTTTTGCTTAAGATTTTATTTATTTATTCATGAGAGACAGACAGAGAGAGAGGCAGAGACATAGGCAGAGGGAGAAACTGGCTCTGTGCAGGGAGCCTGATGTGGGACTTGATCCCAGGACTCCAGGATCACACCCTGAGCCGAAGGCAGATGCTCAACTGCTGAGGCACCCAGGCATCTCTACTATTTCATTTATAATCACAATATTTTTTTAAAAGTACATCAAAAATAGCTGTATGCACCAAAGGCACAACTTATAACAGTCCCAAAATTTCTGCTGAAACAATTGTTTAAGAGAACTATACCTTATATAAATGCCTAAAGAATATTTTCCTGGAGACCCCCAAAGTGGCAAAAGAGAGTTTGTTAAAAGGAGAGCTTTATAATAATATAATTTCAAAGTAATACAACTTCCTCATTTGTGGAAAACTTGAATTGGGAGGCTACGGCTCAATGAAATGTTAATAGCCTTGTTAATCCCATCTCTAAAGTGGAAATAAAATTATTTTTTAAATCTCTTTATTCTTGTTGGACTTTATAAAGATGGATAAGTCCAGGTTTGGCACCCCAGCATATAAAGCGGGTAAAGACACGCGGAGAAGCTTGGACAAAGTCCAGGAGCAATCACAAATGACATCGTTGCTCCCACTTTACACCTCCAATTCACATTCCATTCTCAGGCACACCCACCCTGAGAACCCAGTGTATGCACAGAGAGCATTTAGCTGTGTGCAATTCAAGTGTGATATCAGGATAAAAGATTTTCAAAACTACAATTCAAATATAGATTTCTCCCTCAAGATCATCACCACTTTTCTTGATTTCCACAAAGATGGCTTCAAAATCAACCCTGGAAACAGAAATCATCATCTTCCACTGAACATGTATCTGTTGGCAAATTTGCTATTTGTCCTAATAGCACTATCACCCCTACTTCAACTTCTCCATTCTCTTCTCCTTGCCTAAGCAATCACATACTACCAATTCCTATTCCTGCTGCATAATCATTGCCACATTTCCCTTTCCTTTTACTTCCAACAAACCAAAGTGGCTCAGTCCTCATTACTTCATAAAGAAGCAATATCCCAAGAGACAGGTCTTCCATCTTTTCCCCACCTCCAAGGATCAAGTTTCTCAAATGAAAAAACTGCAAGATTTGATCCTGACTACAAAATCCAAACACTTCAGTCTCCACTCCAAACCCTTGCAATCTGATGCCCATCTTTCCCAACAAATATAGAACACTTTCCTTCCAGTTTTATCCATGGGATTCCTGAGTCTCATCACGTACCATTTCCTCAGATGCACTTTAAAAATTCCCTCCCAAGTACTTGACCCACATGAAAGATGGAGATTCCTGCACTTTGCACCTCCATCAGTTCTGAAATGTCCCATCTCCATCTCTCCCACCCAAATCCCACCCATTCCTCAAGGCCGATTAACTAGTCTCCCTGCTTTCTGCTCAGAGATGATTAGTTATTCTTGCATTTATTCATATTTACTTAGTAAGTGTCCACTAAGGCAATACTACTACGTTAGAGACCAAGAAAAGATGAAATGGGAGAACTGGGAAAAGTCTCTTAAGGGAACCAAGCTATGAAGTAAACAAGGCTTGTTCTTAAAGATCTCTCTAGCATAAGGTGGAGAGTACGAGGCACCCCCAGGAAAGAGCTGCTAAGTGCCACAGAGGCTGAGGAAGGAGAGAGCTCTTTTGCTGAATAAAGCGGTATTGACAGGTTCCTTGGAAATGAGGGATGGGCATGGTTGGGCAGGTGGATGGAGGGGAATAGATGTTTTCTGTGGAGAAAATTAGACACAAGAGGGCTCCAGTGAATGAAGGAAAGTGGTTTTCTGTAATCACCTTGGCACTGGGCCTCTGATGTTGATTCCTTTGTAAAGGCAACAACTGCCAGAAAGCTTCCTTTAGGAAGTCCTTTCATGCCTAATATTGGTAGGCTATGCAGTCACAACTTAAAAAAGAAAGATCTGACAATCAATTTTTTAAACCCTCAAATATAAGCATCTGCAAAACTGTATAATTTTAAAACCTAATTGGTTGGAGAAATTAATATAAATGCTGTGTTCAAAATTCAAGATCCTTCAGATATGCAAGACGCAGGAAATGTGACAAAATCTTCAAAGAAGATGCTATACCCTGTACTTGTTGCTTCTTGATTGATGCAGAAGCAGTTTATGGTAGGGTAAGCATGATTATGATAACTTGCCTGGAGAAATAAACTGATAACTGTCATGGAATACAACATGCCATGAAACATGTGGCACAGGATGATACAGATAATCTTAGACATGACCCTGAATCCCACTGAAGCCAGGGTTTTTTAAATACTAATTACATAGGCCAAGGGATCCTGGTAGCTAGAAGTATAGTTCAGTGCAGATTACAAAAAAGTCACTCTAGTTCTCATTGTTTTCAAGTCTAGTCTTCTTCAGCAAAACCTAACCTGCTGATTGGCAATTTGAGCCAATTGAAAGAGATAGTTGTCAGAGAAACGCAATGGCTCAACTCTATAATCAAGTTTCTTGGAGGGAGGTATTTGGTCCACATAGACCTCACTGACCAGACATACTACCTCAAAGGCAAACTGGTATGGACTATATCCTCCCCACACCATAAATTGATTGGAATCCTGGCTCTGGAGCATTTTCTGTGCATTTCAACACATTTTTATACTTAAAATATTTTTTTAATAATAGAAAGATTTGAGAAAAAATTAATCTCTGAGATTTAAATCTTTTTTCAATTTATTCAGAGCCAAATAATTTCATTCAAGGTCCTCAATGCATTCCAGAAACTCAATATGATTATGCTATTTGATTAAAAAAGGCTCTGGTACAATGATGGCACATTTCACTCTACCAAGTACCAAATTGAGAAGTCAGACTTGTTCATCAATTTTTCTCAATGCCCAGATTTATATACAAACAAATTAGAAAGTTTTTAAATAAAGAGTCTAAAAATGCATTCAGAAGGCCAAAAAAAAGTGCACATAAACTTCAATGATAAAATTAGGATTTGCCACATACGTTGTGTTAAAGATGCATTTGGCCACAAATATCAGAAAGCCCAACTAATGGAGGCTAAAATAATGAAAGCTGTTTAATTGTCTCACATAAGCAGTCAGTCGAGAGTGGTACCAAAACTGGCTCAAAAGCTCAATGAAGTGAGGGAGCTGCGTCAGTGTCAACATCACTAATGGCTTCACACTTGTAGTAGAAGGAGAGCTATTTGAGTTCCAAGAATCTTATACACAAAGAGCAGTGATCTGAACAAGACAACAGCCTGGGATTATCAATATGGCTGCACAAGTAAAACTAGAATTCTGCTAGCAAGAAAGAAGGGAGGATGGCTATCGTACTGTAGGACTCACAGAAGTTAGGGATATTTCATCTTCTTAGAGTGTTCTCATAAACTTACACTTGAAATCAATAAACTCTTCATGTCTGACACTACAACTCTCCAGTTCACACAGCTCTTTGAAAAAGCACAGTAGAATATTGCCCCATCAGTCTAGTTCCTTCTTTCTAGAAGAAAAAGTAAAGATAAACTATCAATGTGATTTTTTTTTGTCAGATGTAATGTTAGGAGGAAGTAGCAAGTCCAAAATAAGCAACAGGTAGCCTGGTTATGGGAGAAGCTGAGAATTGAGGGTTCACTGTGGGGGAGGGGATAACATGGCTTTACTAAGATTATAGAGATAATCACAGGCAAAGCTGGTAGCCACGCCAAAATAGCTAAATGTCTGCTCTATACTCACACTGCCATCGTCACCAATTCATGTATTTCTACTCACACTTCATCATCAATTCAAGCATCATCAATTAACTTGTTAAAGTTTCTACAATTTTGAAGATGTAAATAGTAATATGTGTGTGCATGTATGTATCAGACCCAGTGATAAATCTGCAATTCTGCATTTATTTTTGCTGGAGTTGTAAAACTGTCAGATGACATTTGCTTACCGAGGGTAGTTCCAACAAGGTACACACTGAGAACACAGAGAATATGTTATAATTTAGTGCTCAGAAAATTACTTAAAAATTTTTTAAATATATTTTTGGCATCTGAAAACATTTGAAGGTCTAAGGTTCCAGGACATCCTGAACTAAAAATAGATTACATTTGAAAACTGTTAAGCTAGGTTTTTATGAGAACATATAAACAGAAGTACAAATATTCAATAAGATGACAATATTGCTAAAAGAATATAAAGGTGATAGTGGCAATAAACTGATATTACTTTGAAAATGCTATAGGAAAGGTAAGTAGTTAATTCAATTGTAACCAATTTATCTCATTTATCAAATAGAAATTCTGTATCTTTTTAATCCCTCTCTTGTTAAAGAAAACACAGCCCTCTAAAAAACAAATTGCCTTCATATCAGGTGTTTTTGTTTTTGTTTTTTTTCCAATTCAGAGCTCAAAACTCTTCCCTGTGAAGCAGCTTTAGAATTGTATTGGTGAAAAGATAGCATGGATTATTTCAAGGGTGGATCAGCCAGGCTGTTAGGTTGCATAGAGAATTCATAAGGAATGAACTTTGGATTCAGAAAGAATTGAATTTGGAGACATACCTACCACTTACTAGCCATTTGACTTACAGCCAGGTACTTAGTCTGAGTCACTATTTTAATTGGAAAGTAAAGATGAATAAAATAGTTATTTTGTTGGGCTGTTGTAATGATTGACTTTAATACTGTATATCAATCACGTACACAGGTAAGCACTCAAAAAAGAGTAACCATTCATAATAATAAGAGAAGACTGTAGTTTTGTGTTTGTTTGTTTGCAGTTTTATACCTTTATTTGACAATCAGCGATTAGTTCTCATCCACATTAACAGTCTGTAGATTTTTGAAAGTAGTGACAGGTGCGTAGGTAACCAGCGTGTAGAGCTTGTTTGGTGAATCTTCATCCTTGTTACGTTTTCTGGACAACCGCACAGGGATATGGTATGGAACACTGCTTATTCCTTTGGCCCAGACAGCTGGTGTCAATGCGCACATCTGAAGTTCCCATCTTCTTCATGGCAGATTTCCAGATCTCTTTGAATGCCGGAGGGGCACGCTTCTTGAAACCCACTCCATGGATACGTTTTGAATGTTGATGGTGTATTCTCTGGTCACTACCTCGTTAATGGCAGAATAGCCCTCCTTCTTCTCCCCACCCTTCTTTGTGGGAGCCATTCTGCCGGGCCCTAGTTGAAAAGGGACTATAGATTTTTAAAAGGAGAGTTTCATACTTCCTATAATTGTGGATAAATGCCTCCAAAATAGGAACCCTTTAAATAAGAAATTACTTTGGAGAAGCAGACATTAGTATGCTTTGAATCTCTACCACATGAAATAGATTGGATTGCTGTTCAGAAAAATTCCCTTCCCCTTACTTCCATAGGAGACATATCCTTCTCATTTCATTAGTAGTGGGCCTGACCTTGTTTCTTGTTTTGGCCAATGTGATATTAAAGGGTATGAGGCAAATAGAGGCTTGAAGTACTCTTGAGCAGTTGGTCTGCTCTCCTTGCCTCTGCCACTTATCTCAAAAGAACATGTCTAGATTATCCCACTGATCCTAATAGATCCAAGAGACACACTTGGAGCACAGACAAGCTGGGACAAGTGAACCCAGACTAGATTTTCAATGTTCTACACACAGACATGAATGAGCCCAGCTGAACCTAGCCTATAGAAGCCAAACAACATTGTAAGAATTTAAACCACTGAGTTGTAGGGACAGTTATTCAGTAGTACTTCTCTGATACTAACTAGTTTATATATCACATATTTGCTATTGCACCTGGAGAGTTACTGTGGGCACATTCATCTGGTCCTACCATGGAATTTATTTAAGATATATGACTTGAGTATTTACCATGTGGCAGGACTGGGCTAGGCATGGAATTACAGTGGCATAAAAACCGACACAAATCTGAGTTGAGGCATGTATTTAGGATCCCTGGCCTAAGTTAAAAAATAGATTCTTTGAATGATCTTGTAGGTAAATGTTGCCAAGGATTTTAAACGCCAATTAAAAAGCAAAACCAAAAAAAAAAGCAAAAATAAAACAAAATAAAAAGCATTGCATATTCTTCTGTTTTCCCTGGATGGAATATAGAGTAACAGCAAATTCCTCTCAATTAGGCCCTTTGTACCTGCAAAGACAGCAAATATTTTTTGTCTTCCAGGTTAATTTGAGGGAAGTAATTGTATAAATGGACAAAAGCAAACAATTTGAGCAAGTACTCAAAGCAAGACAAATTGCTGATAAAAAGAAAACAAAAAAGTGGAATCAAAAAACAAATCTTTGGAGTCTCACTTCTTAACATATTTTTTTAAGATTTTATTTATTTATTCATAAGCCACAGAGAGACAGAGAGAGGGGCAGAGACACAGGCAGAGGGAGAAGCAGGCTTCACACGGGGAGCCCCACACGGGACTTCTTCCTGGTCTCCAGGATGACACTCTGGGCCGAAGGCAGCGCTAAACTGCTGAGCCACCCCGGCTGCCTTCTTAACATATTTTTAATAAAATATTTTTACATAATTAGTTTTATTTTCTTTAAAGAACATTTTAATTCCAGTGTTGGTGTTGGCATTACAACAGATTGAGTTAACAGGCATTCATCTCTAATGGCAACCCATGGATGCAATAATATTTAACATGTTAGATTAAAGATTCTAAAATTATGTTTGAATGCATAGTCAAACTAGAAAAGAAAAGCTAACTCCTCCAGATTTAAGAATGAAGGGAGAACTAAAAGTCAGGGCAGCAATCTCACCAAAACACAGCCACTTCCATACATTTTAAAGCCAGATATGATCCTAGGATTTGTGGGACTATTTTTAATGCCAATGTAGGAACAAGCCAGGTAGTATCAGGAGAGAAGCTTAGATGAAGACCTTTCATAAAGTCAAGATCTTTAAAGTCCCACCTAGTTAGTGAAGTGGACTGGAAAAACTCTTACTTGCTACTTGACATAGTGTAGAGGATTGCTTCTAGGATTATGTCTCTTGGAAGGTAAAAAAAAGTTGTTTATAAAAATTAAAATTATTACCTTGTATCTGTGCGAATGTTGAGGGCTAGATTTACATTATCCCTATGTTGTGAGAGTCTGAAGCTGAGAAATTAAAGCCCTTAGGATCCTGGCCAAAAAAAAAAAAAGTACCATTGCGGCATAGAAAAAATATATTCAACCCAAGATACATGGAATCTTCCAAGAAAACAAAACAAACAAAATCCCATGTCAAAAAATCAAGGGAACAAACCACTACAAGGGAACATCAGAAGATGTAAATAAGTGAGAAATGGTACTGCAAGGAAAAAATAACTTGAAAGAAAAATAATAATAAAGGTCTGTCTAAAATAAGCATAAGACAAAAAGAAATCATGATGATGAATTAGGGTAAAAAATGATTTAAAAATAGGTAGACCTAAATAACAGGAAAGTAGAACTTCTAGAAGCAAACTGCACAAGCTAACACAGGAAGGAAAAAGATAACCCATTAAAAAAAGTCAAGAAAAAAATTGAGTCATAGAAGCTAAAAGACATTGAAATACATTCAAATAGTTGGTGAAAATAACCAACTATTTTTTTGAGGGGCACAGACACTGTTTATTGAGTTGCAGGTGTAGGAGAGATAGCTGGCTCCAGTGTAGAAGCAGAGGCGGCAGGTCATGCCAAGGTTCTGTGGGCATCTGGGAGCCAGGCCATGCCCCGCAGCCTAGGAACAGCACAAGCTCACTACTACAGGAGAAGCAAAGACTCCACTGGGGGAGAGGCGGCTACCGACTCCCATGATCCTGGGCAAGAAGCTGCGGATGAACTTGGCAGAGGGGCCCGGGACAGAAGAACTAGGGTATGGGTGTTCTAGGGGGAGAATAGAAGAGGATTGTGTCTGTGGGGTGGAGCAGAGACTGTGATGGTGGCCACCTGGTCCCAGCACCTTGGAGAAGAGCAGAAGAGTGGTCCATGTCTGGTCCATGTCTATTAGAATTCAATGGAAAGCAAAAATCACAGTTTTCAAATGAACAAAATTATAATATTTATCAGGTATATTGAAAGTATAAGCAAAGTGAAAGTAAAATATTGAATAACAATAACATATGCAGTTGATTAGAATCAAAATATTCTAAGAACTGGGCAGCCCGGGTGGCTCAGCTGTTTAGTGCTGCCTTCAGCCCAGGGTGTGATCCTGGAGATCCAGGATCGAGTCCCATGTCAGGATCCCTGCATGGAGCCTGCTTCTCCCTCTGCCTGTGTCTGTGCCTCTCTCTCTCTCTTTCTCTCTGTATCCCTCATGAATAAATAAATAAGATCTTTAAAAAATATATTCTAAGAACCTTATTGTTCAATTGGAAAATAGAAATATTCATTGTTTCTCAATATTATTTTTTAAAGATTTAATTTATTTATTCATGAGAGACACAGAGAGAGGGAGAGACATAAGCAGATGGAAAGGCAGACTCCCTGCAGGAAGCCTGATGCAGGACTTCATCCTGGAACCCTGGAACCCCCAGGATCACAGCATCATGGGATTACACCCTGGGCTGAAGGCAGACACTCAACTAGTGAGCCACAAAGGCATCCCTGCTTCTTGATATTATTAAATCAACTATGCTTGGTAAAAATTTAAGGTTAATTGCAAGAATAGGCATTGAATGCATACATTTCATATTATAAGATAAATAGAAATAAAAGCAACAATAAAAATTCAATGAATTAAAAGGAGAAAAGAGAAGAAGGAAGTATTGAAAAGCATGGTAAAAATAAACCACAAATGGATGTCTGGATGACCCCGTGGTTGAGTGTCTGACTTCAGCTCAGGGCATGATCCCAGGGTCCTAGCCTTGAGTCCCTAATGGGGCTCTCCACAGGGAGCTTTCTTCTTCCCTGCCTATGTCTTTGCCTCTTTCTATGTCTCTCATGAATAAATAAATAATTAAATCTTAAAAAAAAACCATAAAAGAATACTTTATAAATTAGTCCCCCTAAATTAGTAATCACACTTAATATAAATGAACTAAACTTCTTTGTTGAAAGATAGAGATGTTCAGATTAATATTAAATAAGACAAAAATCAAAATCCAGGTCCATTTACAAAAGAAATATCAAAATGCAATGAAACAAAAATATTTAAAGTAATAAAAAGTAAAACTAACCAAAACAAAGCTGTCCAGGCAATATTAATACAAAACAGAATAAACATTAAAATAAAACCAATTCTTTTTCTTTTTTTTTTTTTTTCCTTTGGAGAGATCGAGCAGCAAGCATGAAAGGGCTATGGGCAGGAGGGGCAGGGAGAGAGGGAGAGAGAGAATCTTAAGCAGGCTCCACACCTAGTGCAGAGCCCAATGCGCTCTATCATATGACTCTGAGATCATGACCTGAGTGAAAATCAAGAGTGAGATGCTTAACTGACAGCCTCCCAGGCATCTCAAGGTAAAACCAAATCTTATGGTTAAAGCAGTACATTTCCTAAAAATAAAAGAAAAATTCACCTGATAGAACTCAATCCTAGATATTTTTACATTAAACAATGGAGCCTCAAAATACATAAAGCATAAATTTCCTGACCGTACATAGCAATAGTCAAATCTACCATCAGATTAAGTTTTTAAAAAGATCTCCCAGGTATATCTAGATCAGTCATTCAAGAAACAGTTGGAGAAGATTTGAACACCAAATTAAAAATCTGAAACTGACAGAAATATATACAACCTTATATCCAACAATTAGTGGACACATATTTTTAAGGCATATCTGGAGCATTTTTAAAGATTGCCTGTGTTAAAGATCAAAAAGAAAAAAATCAACAAACAAAAAAGAATTCATTTCCCTGATGCCGTATGATGTGGACCATCTTTTAACCCTAAAATCTGTTTGTCAATATCCACAAAATATTTTGTTGGGCATTTGACTGGAATTGCACTGAATCTATAGATCAACTATTGTTTTAATTTGAATTTCCCCTATGACATATTTCTTTGATTCTAAAGTTTACATGAGGGATGCCTAGGTGGCTCAGTCCATTAAGCATCTGTCTTTGGTTCAGGTCATGATCCCAGGGTCCTGGGATTGAGCCCCACATCAGGGAGAGCTTGCTCAGTGGAGAGCCTGCTTCTCCTTCTCCCTTTCCCTCCTGCTCCCCCTGTTTGTACACTCTCATCAAGTAAATAAATAAAATATTTTAAAAAATAGATAAAGTTTACATGAGAGATAAAAGACCAAGAAGAACCAATACAATATTGAAGGAGAAGAATGAAGTTGGAAGACTAACACTACCTGACTTCAAAACTTACTATATACGGTAATCAAGATAGTTTGGTATTTGCAAAACAATAGACAAATAGGTGATGGAACAGAACAGAGAGCCCAGAAATAGTCTCACATGAATATAGTCAACTGGTCTTTGATAAAGGAGCAAAGACAATTGAGAAAAGATAGTCTTTTCTACAAATGGTTCTAAAACATTTGAACATCCACATGCCAAAAAAAAAAAAAAAAGAATTCAGACACAAATCTTATACCATTCACAAAAATAAAGCCTAATTAGATCATAAATTGACATGTAAAGTGCAAAACTATAAAACTCCTAGAAGATAGCATAGGAGAAAATATAAATGGCCTTAGATCTGGTGATAACTTTTTAGATTCAATATCAAAGTCATGATCCATGAAAGAAATAATTGATAAGCTGGACTTCATTAAAATTAAAAACTTTTGCTCTACAAAAGACAATGTCAAGAGAATGAGAAGACAAGCCACAGACTTGGAGAAAATATTTGCAAAAGACATATCTAAGAAAGGACTGCTATCCGAAATATACAAACAAGTCTTAGAATTCAACAATGATAAAACAAACATCCTGACTGAAAAATGAGCTGAAAGCCTGAACACTCAGCAAAGAAGATATACAGATGGCAAATAAGCATATGAAAAAAAAAGTTTGACATGGTAAGTCATTAGGGAACTGCAAATGAAAACAATGAGATATGACTGATAGATATCACATCCAACGGAATGATCAAAATTCTAAACACTGACAACATCCCAATGCTGGCAAAGATATGTAGCAACAGGAACTCTTATTCATCACTGAAAGGGCAGCCACTTTGGAAGACAGTTTTACAGTTTCTTACAGAACTAGATGCTTTCTTACCATACATTCCAGCAATCAAATTCTTTGGTATTTACCCAAAGGAGTTGAAAACTTATGTCTATGCCAAAAACATGCACACAGATGTTTACAGTAGCTTTAGTTATAATTGCTAAAACTTAGAGGCAACCAATATGTTCTTCAGTAGGTGAATGGGTAAACAAACTGTGGTACATTCAGAAAATGGAATATTATTCAGGAGTTAAAAATAAATGGGCTGTCAGGCCATAAAAAGACATGGAGGAAACTTAAATTCACATTGCTAAGTGAAAGAAGCTAGCCAGGACAGACTGCAATCATGTGATTCCAATTATATGACATTCCGAAAAAAGTAAAATTATGGAGACAGTAAAAAGATTAGTGGTCGACAGGGATCAGCAGGGAGAAAAGGATGAATAGGTGGAGAACAGAGGATTTTTAGGACAATCAACCTATCTTGTGTGATTCTATAATGGTGGATATATGTCATTTCACATTTGTCCAAACCTATGGAAGGTACAATATCAAGTGTGAACTCTAAAGTAAACTATGGACTTTGGGTGATAATGATGTGTTAATGTAGGTTCATCAGCTGTAAGGAATGGGCCTCTGTGTTGGGGGATGTTGATGATGGGGAGGTTATGTATGTGGGGGCAGGGGTATATTGGAAATCTCTGTACCTGCTATTCAATTTTGCTATGAACCTAAAAGTACTCTTAAGAAAAAGTTTTATTTTTAAAGTCTTCTATCATAAAAACCTACTAATTTAGTTCTATTTAAAAAAGAATCCAAAAAATAAAAAATAAAAAAGAATCCATATCACATGGATGATATTCTCTGACAGCAATAGCAACAGTGATACCAATAACAAAAGATAGTTTAAACAAAAAATCATTGATAGAATTTTTAAAATTCTGACTAGTTCATCAGTCATTACAAAAAAATAATAGAAATTGGAAAATATCTAAAACTGAATATAAATAAGCATACTTGGCTTCCAAAGATGGTAGCAACCACCAAAGGTCCACAGTAGAGGTGCTTCTAAGTAAAACCCTTTGCAAATTTATATAGCAAGTTCTAGAATTTCATTTTCATGACTAAAAATTATTGTAAAACAAATTGTCTCATCAGAGAAATTTTTTTGATCAACAAATTCAGCATATAACCCAAGGAGAGGAGAATGAGCAAATCTAAGACAAAGTCTCGCAAAAACCTCAGTATTTGTAGTCAAAATGCAATTTTACCTTTTAAGTAAAACCTACTTCAAAACAAATGGAGGGAAATGTAGTTATACCTCTACCCTCTGCCTCCATTTCCTTTCTGTTAAACATTTTTAAGGGCCTATGATGTACAAGACACCAACAAAGGGGGTACACTGATGAATCAGACCCATTCATCACACGCATGAATCTCACCCTCAAAGAGCTTTCAGACTATCAAGAGAGATCAGCTCAGAAAGGTATCCATTGTATAAAATGCAGCAAGTGCACAGAGGCTTTTTCCTGTGTGTTATGTGACCACAGAGAATGGATACTCACCCCATTTGTGGTTCAAGCATGGCATTTGAAAGAAAAGGCTATGCAGGTTTCCCATGGCATCAAATTGGTTTTTTGTATGCACAATGTAGCCCTCACAATTTAGGCAAAATGTACTAGAGAATTTAAATGTCTCTGAATTTTCCTGAGATACCTAAAACAGGCTCACAAGCAATTCATCAGCTTCTCAATTGTATTGCCTGAGGTAACTCAAAAGAAGGACAGAAAAAAACAACTGTTAACTTATTAGTAGCCCTGAGCAGATAATAGGGACTGAACTGGGACCTCTCTTGCAAGATCCTTGCAAAAACTGAGCTGAGCTTTTGGAAACAGTTCCTTAGGGTAAGTAAGCACCAGCATATGACAGCACAATATTACCTCTTTGTAGTCCAATGTAAAAATTAACATTCCAACCATCAGACTGGAAAGAAGACAAGGACCTGAGCTACCATTACAATGTCTGTCTCTAGGTACTTGGGAAGGACAAACAGAAAGTAATAGGAGAGAACATGGCTCAACCTAATAGGACTGACTGTTACAGGGCAAAAGAAAAAGTGACTAAATCATTTGAATTTTTTACTTAATCGTATGTATATTTTTTAAAGCAAAACTGATTAAACTCACTCAAGTTAAAATTCAGTGTCCTGTTATTCACATCTGCCCATACATGAGGCTTCTTGAACTTTCCCCTGGCTCCAAGACCAGGATGAAAAATTATAAATAAGGGAAGGAGCAGACAGTACTTTGTTCAACAGATTCCAATCACCTTGCTGCCATGTGGTTGTCCTGGGACATCCCAGTTCTAAAAATGATTGTAGCACATCAGGAAAAATATCACCTAACCCACAATATTTTCAGAGGCCAAGCCTCACTCAATCCAACCACCTGGTAAACTGGGAGTTTCCATAGCTGTCACTCCACAAAGGGCTTCTCCATTACCCATTCCTGCCAAAGTTACTGGCTCTGTTTACTTTACTTCCTCTCAGGCTTTTCTTCCTTGAAGACAGGTATTTGCGCCAATCTGATACCCAGTTCATTGTATTTATTTTATGTATTTTCCACTTCAAATGTGTCAGGCTAGCCTGAGGCAGATCATGCTGCATTGGGGGCCTAGCTATGTTTGTGTGTATGCATGAGAGCATGTGTGCACTCACAAGTGTGATTTGGAATTTGAGTGTTGCAAATAGTAAGTCCCTCAGAGTGTGTTTTGTTTCTTTGCCAGAGCACACTCAGGGCCTTTCGAGTTTGACTAATTTCCATGGCAAGAGCTCTGAGGAGTCAAGAGGCAGCATGTCCTCTGGGAAGCCAGTGGAGTTCTCTTCAAGGATGCTCAGTGAAAGACGAAATAAAAATATGTGCAGTGCTTTGAAACTCACCAGGACCTTGCCAAACCAGATCCAGCAACTTGCCACTTGATTCTTGGAACTTAGATTATATTGGGCTTTGGGGGCTTTCTGTTTCTTTGCCTAGATTTCTTTTGCAATTATTGAAAATTAGATCTGATTTTGCTTGGTTTCCCTTGGTTTTCAAGCATGGTCACAGTTATTTTAAACAAAGGTCAATTCTCCCATTGATTAGGGAAAAGAGAAGCATTTGTTTTTCTGGTCACCACCAGATATGATGCTCAGTTCAATTTCTATAGTTAGTGTGGAGGAACGGGAAAATGGAAGGCAAAAAGCCACATTTAAGAATTTCTGTAATGTGAACTTAATGTTAGAAGAGATTTCTTTAACCATAGTAGAGACATTTGAGTGAGGATTTTTATTTTATGGCTTAATTTATTCTATGGCCCAGCTTTTACTTCTTCTTAAAGGAGAACTTTCCAATCCAGTGTCACCTTAGTAGATGTCATGGAGTCAGAACTGCATCATACACACACAGACACACACACGAGGCTTGGCTAATAACTTCCAATCAAAACAGTTTTAAAGTAAAGGAGATGACCTCACTAATCTTGATTCTATAATTACAGACTCCTCTAGAGTCACAAATAAATTACTTTTAAAAATCAAATTCTAGTAGTTAAGCCACTTAGAAAAGAACTATACTGGAATTTAATTCCAGTATGAAATTTACTACTATAGTGGAATTTAATTAAAATGGTAAATAACATGATGCATGTAAAATTCTACACTAAAGAGTATGTCAAAATAGAAAGTTCATCATCAGTCCACCCAGGTGTAACTGAGCATTTCCATGTGTAGAGAGAGAAGCAGTGAGGGAAGGGAAGGATTAAGAAAGAACTAGAGGAGTAAAGCAAAAAGAAAAGAGGTTAGGTTGATTGTTTGGAGACTTTGTAGGGATATTGGGTAATGGAATATTTATATAATTACTTAGGGCTAGACACAACAAATGCATGTGTTTGTAGCAGCCCCAATATTCAAGAAAATATATAGTGGTCTCACTTGAGCTTTGGAGTGAAAAAGACAAAGGTCTGAACTCACACTCAGTCATTTACCAGCTATGAAGCCAGGCCAGTCCCATAACTTCTAGGAGCCTGCATTTCTTCATGTGAAACACATGAGATGAGCATTTCTTCCTTGAAGCTTTGTCATAAAGATTAAATAACTGAACTAGCAAACACAGTGCCTGGCACATAGTAACTGGTAGTCATTGCATATTAATATTTTTCCTTTCAGCTTTCTCTGCCCCACTCACCACCATCACCACTTGGGTCAAATGTAAGAGTTTGGAAATGTGATCATCTGAAATTAACATTCCATAAAGATGGGTACATTTTTACAGTAAGTTATGCGGCCACCCAGCTGTCCCTGTCATCACCAGCTTAATGAAACAATTTTGAATCGACCCCTTGCTAAGAACGATGTAAGTGAGCTAGATTATGTCTAATCAGTGCTCCTGCTTAGACGAGTTTTCTGGAATGCACAGGGAACTGTAAAAGCTGGAGTTGGTTCCGTTCAGTGGAAGAACAACTGTGACATCTAAAGGCAGACGGCTAGCTGAAACAGCGTTGGCTCAGAAACATGGAAAAAGCTGTCATGCAAATGGCAAATGCCATTGCTGTGTACTGAAATAGAGATGAAATATTCTTTCCTGCTATTTTTTAATGCACTTCCCTATTCGATACAGATCCCTTTTGCAATAAAACCATGAAGTCTTTCTGAAAAGTAAATATGTCCTTTCATTAATCACCATTTTCCACTTGCTTTTTTCAACTTCACGGCTGAAAGTCTGCAGGACCACAAACCTTCAACTAGTGTGCTACCTTGATTAAGGCACAAAACGTTAAAAGCAAATTACTATGAAAGTATGAAACAATTTGCACTTAATGTTTCAGTCATATCTGTAAAAAATATGACTTAAATATAGTTTTATTAATAATACATATTTTAATTAAACGGCTGGAGGTGCATCTAGCAGGAAAAATTGAATCTTCTCTGGATTTCACATACTGATATGATTCATGGGCAGTAAATATGCAAAGCTTTATGCCCATAAGGCAATCAAACTCCAAAGCTGATATGCATGTTTTTATCTAAAAGAATGAAATCTAGTAAGGGCTAGAAATAATAATAATAATAACAGACTGCCAGAGCAGTGTAATGAATTGGCTCCAGCCAATAGTATCCTTTACCGTATCATAAAAATCATCCTTTCAGTCACAATTACACCCACTCCGACATTTATTATTACTTCCATTATCTCATTACACAAGGAAATCCTGTATATGTATTTATGCATATTGAAAAACTTCACAAATATTAACAATAAAATCCTGTGATAGGAGAGACTGCCTTCATGAAGCAGGAATACTTTCCTCTGCAGGCTCTTTAGGTGTTGCTTAGTTCCAGAAGGACAACACTTTACTCTTGCTACTTCCCTAACATTTGCCTAAATTATTAGTTTGCTAGTACCAAATAATAAAGTACCAAAGACTGGGCCTTAAAAGTCATTTAGCAACAGAAATTGATTTGCTCACAGCTCTGGAGCCTAGAAGTCTGAGATCAAGTGTTAGTTTTTTTCTGAGGCCTCTCCCCTTGGCTGGTAGATAGATGGCTGTCTTCTCCATGTGTATCCCTGTGGTTTTCTTTGTATGTGTGTGTCTGTGTCCCAATTTCCTCTTACAAAAGATAGCAGTCGTATTGGATTAGGCCCTACTCTAGGGATGTCATTTTAAACTTAATTAACTCTTTAAATATTACCTCTATCTTAAAATACCCAGTTTTTGAGATACTGTGGGTTAGGACATCAACATGTGAATCTCGGGGATGAAGGGAACACAATTCAGTCCATAACACCTGGAAATTATTTTTGAGCTGCAAATGTTATATTACCCACTCCTATGCCACTAGGCACTATATTTTGCTAAAAAGAAGAGCTTGGTAAATTTATAAGACAACACAGAGGAGACTCAAATAAAAGCTAAGGTTTTCATTTATTTATTTAGCTTTACTTTGGATTTCCCTGAAAAAATCTTCATTCTATTTGTAGTCATGACTGTAAAACACTTGCAAAATTAAAAATAAAAAGTTGGCTACCTCTTACAAGCTTTCCATTTGTTCTCCCACTGAGAAGAAAAGATGAACTTCTGGAAGTGACTGTCTAGAAACTAATGAGCTTTGCGTGGATAAAATGTTTTAGCTGTCCTCAGTTGATGGAATTGACCATAGTATGTTTACATGACCACAGTGAAACAAAAACTAACTTATGTGGAAGTCCCCTGTGGGACATGGCAAGGGAGACAAGTTGTGAGGTCTCTTCCTGTGTAGCTACCTTCACTCTACCTGTGTCACAAGAAGCCCAGGACTTACCTACAATTAGGTATGAATATGGAGCAAGGTTGCCCGATAGCCTGGCATTCACCTAAAGACTGAGGCTATCACTTAGGTTTGGGAGTAGATTCCCAGTGGCTTATTTTAATGGCCAAATGTATGCATTTAAGTAACTTTTTTTAATACTGTAGATTTAAATTGTCTACTCTTGGGACGCCTGGATGGCTCAGCAGTTTACCACCGCCTTCAGCTCAGGGCATGATCCTGGAGTCCCCGGGATCGAGTCCCACGTCAGGCTCCCTGCATGGAGCCTGCTTCTCCCTCTGCCCATGTCTCTGCCTCTCTCCCCCTCTCTGTGTTTCTCATGAATAAATAAATAAAGTCTTTGAAAAAAATAATAAATTGTTTACTCTGATAACCAGGCTAATTTTAAACAAATCTACCAAACAAAAAGAAAAGCAAATAAAGACACAAAAACCAAGCATGCTGAGGAATAAACTTATTCCCCCAGATCAAGCCATTCAGCCCAAAACCAGGCTCAAAAATGAGGGGTCAGGGCATCTGGGTGGCTCAATGAGGGGTCTTGAGAATCTTTCCCCTTCCTTCTCCCTCCTTCGCTCCTTCCTCCCCCCAATCCCTGCACACAGGTGCACTCTCTCTTTGTCTCTCAAATAAATAAATAAAATCTATAAAAACAAATGAGGAGTTCATTTTCATGAGTCTGTTATTACTCCAAAGAAGTAATTATAATTATTAATTTGTATAAAGTCATGGAATGAGTATTGAGAGGACCTGAAAATTCATTCATTCATTCAGCAAATATTTATTGAGCAGTTAAGTATCCCAGGCCCTGTTCTAGGCATCACAATTTTCTTGAGAGCAAAGCAAGTTTAAGACTCCAAAGTTTGTTGTAAACTTCTGAATAAGCAATGGTCTCTCCCTCTTTCTCACACAGTTACATGATTACTTCTGCAGTTCATCTTTTGATTTACAGCAATGCAGTTTTCTGATTTGATTAATGCACTTTTAGATGAGGTAGCAGGGCAGTTATGAATATTCCAAAGAGTATAGAAAGTCACTGATTTGATGTTAGGATGATGTCTCGGTACATGTATGACTCTTAACTGAATGCTGTTCTATGTGACAGCTATTAGTAATTAAAAATACAGTGAAAATATGCAGGAGACTTAAGGAAACCAATGAAGCCAAGTCACCATTCCTTCTACCAAAACCAAAAAAGGAACCGATATGTTCAACCCATCTTTCTCAGCAGTCCTCCCCCTTTCCCACTACCTGGAGTGCAGGAAAAGTTGGGTATTGGTGTGTCTCCTGGGCAGCAGCTCATGGGAGCCTCTTTGCAAGATCAGTAATTTGCCAGCAGCCATGCTGACTCATCAGCCTGCTCTCCCCACTCAAGTGATCAAGCTGGGTTTTCTAGATCTCCAGAAACTGCCATGCATACACACTGCTGAGAAAGAATAGGGACCCACCCATTCACCTGATCATTAAGCCAAACATGCATTTGACAGTGTACAGCTTGCCAGGAAGCTGAGGGCCAATTTGGATGCTCAGTGATTTATAACCACTGTACTGGCTCTCCTGTTTGGCAATTTTGATCTTTCTCTATTCTTTCCAAGGTCCTCATTTTCTGTTGATATGAGTTCTTGGTTTTAAGCCATTCAAAGATAGTCTCAGGTGCCACCACTCATTCAGTAAACACATTTTGCAAACTAGTTTTGTGCCATGCACTGTACCAGGCCTAAAGATAAATAACAGAGAGAGACATGAAGATACCAGGACCCAAAGAGATTTAGCCTTAGGTCACCAACAGCCATGCTTGAGACCCTGGGTCTTCTGCACTCTGTCTTCTCCACAGACCTGCCATCCCCTGAGGATGTCGTGGGGGAATTATTGGCTGCCTGACTCAATCCTCCTGTCTTTCCTGCCACCCTTCTCTGCCTCAGGAAGGAGAGACTGCTGCTGAGTCCTGCCAAAATCTCTTCTTGTCACTACGTTCATTAAAAAGATATTAAGTCCAAGACTCAATTCCCACTCCTTCAAAGCCTAGAGCATAACAAAGAGCTTATTCCACAGAAATTAAAATCGCAGAAGTTACAAAAGTACCAAGTTCAGATTTTTCATGTTTCTTAGATCAATGAAAGCAAGATGCTCTCCCCATGGAAATTAATTCAATTTTAATTCTATTTGTATTAATAGTCTATTTTTCTTAGGGAAGGAAGATAACACTTTTGGAGGAGAAGTCTCTAAAAACCATCTCCCTTTCCCCCCTTCCTTGGCCCCACTAGAAGGTACTGAGTTAATCTCTGCTGATGAAATGTAAAATTCCTTTAGCTTGCCCTGACTCTGATAACCAGGGGACAAGCTCCTGTACTGGGAATAACAACATGTACCTTCCCTTCTTAATATATCACAGTTGATATTTAGATTTTATTGTGTGAATCTTTCATTAATATGTTTCCCCCTCCTAATCTGTAAGTCACATGAGGCCAGGGGCTACATTGTTTTTTTCTTTTTCTTTCCTCTTTTTTTTTCTTCTTTTCTTTCCCCTAATCATTATATCTCTGATACCATGCACAAGGATGGTACATTGTAGATGCTTAGTAAAGTATCCAGCAATTATCCATAAATGAACTAACCAATTAATGTCCATGTCTCTGCCTTGGGGATACATTAGATGGCCAATAGCTGCACAGATACAGACAGCAAGGAAATCCACATGCACCTTTTAGACCATGACAGAATGCTGGATATTCTAGGTGTTCAATTAATGTTTAATAAGCAATTGTATGATTCATTGACTAATTCGTTGGTTAACCTTGGCTTGTTAGGAGAAAATCACAACCTCAAAAAAAGTTTCTGTGATATTTAGTTCCGGAATATAAAGGCCTGGACTTGTCAGTCTCAGCAGTTTTCTCTGAACTTGAAGCAACTTTCAATCCCCGAGATTCCAGGGGGAAGATGAACCCTGGGACCCGGAGAGGTGAGGCTCCAGGGCTAGGGCGAGCCCAGGGCTTCTGCTTTATGCAGAAGGTCCTTTTAGTTCATCCTCAGAGTTTCTCTAAACCTCCAGAACTGGACTGGATTTAGGAGATAATATGTAACCTTAGAAAGCCAGGTCATTCCTAGATATGATAAAGTCCTGCAGGTACCTTAAACCACAAACCAAATGTCAATTCACTAGTTAAAATTGCCTGGTCCCATGTAGTACTCAGGACTGTGATCTTAAGTTCGAATAGAAAATTTTCTTCCCTGCTGCACATGGGCTCTTGGTCTTCCTGTTCTCTCTTCTAACTGAAGTTGATTGCACACAGGCTCCCTGCCCCTTTCAGATGGGGTTGGTAGTTCTATCTCCCTCCTCACCCCCTCTTCTTCTCCCTCTCCTTAACCTCCTACCCAGTTTCTTCTCTCACTTATCTCCTCCACTTGCTAGACTTGTTTTTGAAAGAAAGAAGAAATGAATTTCCTTGGTGCCCTGACTGGCACCATCAGCGATGGCTTCTCTACCTAGCCTGGAGAAGTGTTTAAATGAAACTTTTCTTGATGGCAGTACTTCCACACATCTACAGAATTCCCAAGCATCAGGTACCTCTATGGAAGTTCTTTTGACAATAACAATGTGTTCTACTCTCCAACCACTGTGCTTTCTCAGTCCCTAGTATGCTGGGAGTTATGTGCCAAACAGACTTCCTCTCTTGGAATCCTATTGCCTTTCCGTAGAGGTCCTTGAGCAGAATATTCTAAACTTTATGGTATGGACATTTGCAAGCATTTTCAACGTAGAGAGAATGATATGATGAACCTCCATATACCAATATTCCAGCTTCAACAATAATCAGCACGTTTCAACCCACTCCTGGAGGATATTATATTTAATTTTTTAAAAAGATTTATTTATTTATGTGACAGAGAGAGAGAGAGAGAGAGAGCACACAAACAGGGGAAACAACAGAGGGAGAAGGAGAAGCAGGATCCTCGCTGAGCAGGGAGCCCAATGTAGGACTTGATCCCAGGACCCCAGGATGCCGACACAAGCAGAAGGCAGACACTTAACAGACCGAGCCACACCCTGGAGGATATTTTAAAGCAATTCCCAGATTATCTGTATTTCACTGAGGAGCATTTAAAATGGTTCTAGGCCAGTTTTTTTTTTTTTTTTTCTCCAAGTGACCTTCATCTTGCTCAAAGGAAACATTCATTTACCCTATGTCCTGACCAACTCTGGGGGTCAGATTAGCTCTGCCCAGCAGCTATGTTCCTTCACTCTGCTACAATTACAATGCAGTGATCCATCTCTGCTGCCATCTGAACATCCAAAGCAGTATGTCAGAGTGCGCACCCAACTCTAAAGACCTACGCAGTCAGCATTATGGGTAGACCTAAAGAAGCCCCTTTCCTTAGGCCCTGGTATAACCATCAGCTATGCCCCCTCCTCTGTAGTGGACAGGATACACTCTCTCAAAAAAGAAGAATTCTCACAAATAGCTTTATCTCTACTCTCTCAACAATTTTATATCTTCAACAGATAAGATAGTTCAAAATTAATTTTCTGATGTCTCCTTGGTAAAATCTGCATATGGTCCAATATATCCATCAGGACGCAGCAATTATTCTAACTCAGTTTACTACCCAAAACTTAAATTTAATAGTCTGATTTAACTCACTTCCAAAAGAGTCTCACACAGTACATGCCTAGTTGTATTTGTTCCAATGATGTTAAAGCTACTATAATATTATCTTCCAGTATTTTTATTTTCCTAAATTGTAGGTATTTGTAATTTTTTTTCCTCGTACAGCTACCAACTCACTGTATTCTGTCACTAATCTGTTGGCTATAAACTATTACTGGTTTCCCATTTATTTTTTTTAAGATTTTTTTTATTTATTCATGAGACACACACAGAGAGAGAGAGAGAGAGAGAGAGGCAGAGACACAGGCAGAGGGAGAAGCAGGCTCCATGCAGGGAGCTCGATGTGGGACTTGATCCTGGGTCTCCAAGATCAGGCCCTGGGCTGAAGGCGGCACTAAACCGCTAAGCCACCCGGGCTGCCCTGGTTTCCCATTTAATTCTGTTAGCATTCTCACTTTTGAAATTAAACTATGATTATCTGCAGAAAGGACTATGCTTATTGATATTAAATATGATTAGTTTCTGAGAAAGTGATTAGTTACGATTATGTTCTTTTTTAAAAAAAAGATTTTCTGTATTTATCCATGAGAGACACAGAGAGGGAGAGGCAGACACATAGGCAGAGGGAGAAATAGGCTCCCTGTGGGGAGCCCAATGTGGACTCAATCCCAAGACCCCAGGATCACAACCTGAGCCAAAGGCAGACGCTCAACCACTGCGCCAACCAGGTGTCCCAGTTATAAAGATGTTCTATTGCCACCATTCCACTGAGATTTTCAACTTATCAACTTATGATACAGGCAAAATTAACTGCATCATTGTATAACAATGAATAAATTCACATGTCATTGGTTAATTTCCTTCAAGTATAGAGAAGCATAATCTGCAGATGTGAGAGGCATAAGAGACCACCTTAGCCTGCCTACATTTCACTCCCATACAAATTTAGACTAAGGTGGCTAGTCATTGAAACCATTTTTTCCCACAAGCAGTATTGCCAAAGTCCTGCCAGGGACTTGAGAGATTTCACCAGTTACTTTTTCCTTGCCAAAGGTTTTCGAATCTATATACGGTGACAGGCTCCCCAGACCAGAAGCAGTGCTTACTTTCTCCCTTCTATGTAATCGGCCTAGCTTAGTGCCCAATACTTGATAGGTCCTCACTAAATATGTGTTGGATGAATGTGTATATTGAACAATCAGAACATTGTTCTGATTGTTCAGGACAATCAGGAATTTATCATAATGAAAGCTAATTTTGTCTCCTATCAGCCCTTTAAAATATATGCTGCAAGTAAAGATTTCCCCCTCTTCTGGATAAAAATGTGAGCAGTCCCATAACTATGCTAGTTACATTAGATAATTCAAACTCCTTTATTGAATTTGAGTCACCAAAAGTGCTCTCAGAATGTGTAGTCTCATGTAACTGTCAAAATTTCCATCTTTATCTCATATTATATCTTCATTCTCCCCACTGCAGTGGGAAGAAAGTTGGGACAGGTAAGGAGTGAGGTCATCTTTTTAAACTCTCTTTGCTTGTCCTTTCCCACTTTGTTACCCAAGACTTCTAACCAGTAGAAAGAAAGGAGAGACCTGGAGCAACAATAAAGTTCTAATTTTGCAAGCCAAAAACTGGGAGACAACACATACAATTGACAAAGGATTCATATCCAGGTACATTTTATTTTAATTCTGGGAAAAAATAAATAATAATTAAATAAAGACTAACAACTACTAGAAAAATGAGGAACAGAAAAGAATAGTTATTTTAGCAGAATCCAAACATAGATGGCCAACAATCATATAAAAAAAGAGAATGAAAATTGGTGTAACCACTTTAGAAAATAATTCAGTATGGCCTGCTAAATTAAAAGTCTTACATCCAATATAACCTATCAATTGCATTCCTAGACAAATACTCTGAATAAATTCTTGTATGTGTGCATCAGAAGAACATGTACAAAAATATTCATTGCAACCAAATATGGAATAGCAAAAGCATTTGAAAAATCCAAATATCTATTGATAATAGATTTGTTGTCATATATTAATAACAAACATAGTATTAATAAAATACTATGCAGTAAAAATGAAAAACTACAATTAAAAGCATTATAATGGATGGATCTCAGAAGCCTAATGTTGAGCTCAAAAATGAAAGAACACAATAAATATCTAAGAACACCTACATGTAGAGTTAAATCATGAAGAAAAGCAAGGGAGTGTTAAGTGTACAATTTAGGATAATGGTTCACTGAGGGAAGGGGGAAGAGAAACATTCCAGAGAGAGCAAACAGGAGATTCAAGCTATTGGTATTGTCCTATTTGGTAACCTGGGTTAGGGAGTATATGGATGTTTCTCTTCTTAATTCTTTTAAATCACATGTACATATTATTCATAATGTTTTACATATATATTTATCAATTTTTTGATAACAAGGAAAGGAGATAATCTAAATAATCCAAGTTGATCAAGTTTATTAAATCAATAATGACTTAATTCTCCACTTTTATGAGTGTAGGCACAAATTCTCAAATAAGGTCAAGGGAAATGATAAAGTAAAAGAACAAAGGTTGTTGCATTTTGTCCAAGATTTAGATATTTATGAAGTACATAATGACCTTCTGGGTCATATAATACAAAAACACATAAAATACATCATGTAACATAGAAAGAAACTATGCAGAGTCCTCATCAGGATTTTTGGTGAACACTCCAGTGGAAAAAAGCTACCATCTTACTATGAGGTAAATGGAGTCACTCTCTACCTCTGTTCATTCTCAGTGTTCTTTTATGACTAATGTCCTGTGGTCAACAGAAGAGCATAGCTTTTGGCAACAGGCAGAATTTTTACTCCTAGTTCTGCTGCACACTTGTGTGACCTTGGGCAAGTACCTCTCTCTCTGTGCCTCCTTTCCTTCATCTGTAAAATAGGAGTAATGCCTAAATTGCAGGGCTGGGAAGGTTAAATAACACAGAGCATATATGGCAGAAAGTGCCACAGTGCTTGCTAGGTACACAGAACTGACAGCTGTTATCATCATCATTACCACCAGTATCATCACACACTACATGTGATTGGCAGAGAGAAAGAAGTGGATGTATCTATTAAGTAATTTTCATAAACATGATTTAACATGAACTCAAAAGGCTGCCCAGGGCATCTTCATAGTTCTATAAATCTTAAAAGCCTCATATATATATACACACACACATATGCATATATATGCATGTGTGTGTGTGTGTGTGTATACTGAATTACTAATTACTAATGCAGACTCCATAAATCCTGCTATATTTATACGTTCATACCTTGAGTACCTGAACTAATAAAATGGTATTAATGGCTATTTATATAAATCCACAATTCTAAATTAGACCTTAACTTTCTGTAATAAAAAAGAAAGTGGCTTGTACAATTTCCCATTTTTATTTTACTACATGGAATTCAGTAGCTCTAACATAATGTATGACTCTGTGAATATTTCCAGGATTGCTAATATTTTATCTAATATTATATCTTATGTTTTCTGATCTCCGACCCTTGTTGATACTCCCAGGACCTTTATGAGCATTGCTTACTATGATAACCCTTGGTAGAAGCAGGATTAAATCGAAGTTAAATCATCTATGGCTAGAATCTTTCAAAGAGGACTCTCAGGGTCAGTAGTGATTTTTTCCAGGTATATTTCTCCACTTAAATAATGTTTCTTAAATATTTGATTCATCAGGACTGAAATATGGGTCTTATTTTGAAATAGATCACTAGTAAACACTATATAATATGAATACAACCCTAAATTCTTTTTTGTTTTTTTTTCTTTTATTTCTACATTGTTCATTATATCAATATATATTCTTACATCCTCTGGGGAACAACAAAACGGAACAACAAGAGCACAGGAAAAAAATATGAGACAATACAGCTTTAAAAGATGACAAAACTAATTTATTGACAGAAGAAAAAGAAAAACATTATTTTTTAAATTAAATTGAATCGTTCCCTTAGTATTTACAAAAGGTGATGAGCATTTGAAACCAAAGATGGATATACTTTCCTCAAGGGAGGAAAAAGAAATATTAGAGAGAGTCAGAATCAGGTGAAGACCAGATGATGAAGAATTATAACACATTAGGAGCAAACACAGGACAGTTATGATAGAAATGGTAAATGAGAGAAAGAATTTAAATAGTCAATGGAAGCAAATAAGGAAAAGCCATTACTTAGCAAAAAGAAACTTCACTATTTTAGCACAAAGAAGGCCATAAAATCACTTAGGTAAGCTTTAGTTTAGAAAAAAGAGCAACTAGAATTGCTACTCAGTGATGACTTTAAAATACTAAATGTACCAACTTTCCTGTGTTCACTATCCAAATAAAATGATTGAGTAAGTCTAATAATGTAGGATCTTCCACTTACCTGCCAATGGAAAAGTGGCCTCAGCTTCCAACTCATAAGTAAGAGTTATGTCTCCATTCTTTCTCTCACCCCTACTACCTATCCACGATCCATTTTTCCTCTTCAATACACATATACTGTTTCTAAAATTCAATTTCAATCCTAAGGGTCTCTTGTTTAAAATCCTTTGCCAGTTCTCTATTGTCTACAGGTAAAGCCAAATTTCCCAACTCAAGATTCTCCTTGATTCTGTATCTATCTGTCTTTCTACTCTTGTGCTTTTGCTTCTGTGATGGCCCTTGGCCCTCCATCTAGACTGAAACACTGGCAACCCTTAAATGCACAGACCTACCTACTGGCTGTGTATGGACCTGCTTTTCAGTCTACCTGAAATGCCTTCCCTTGTCCACCTGAGCATCTTCTCACTCTTCATGACCCAGAATCCCCTGAAAGAGAGCTTGTTTCTCTCTTCTTTTTATGCCCGGGACACAGCACAGTGCCCTGCACAGAAAAAAAGGTTCTGTAAATTCACATTAGATGCATGTTCAAAGATGTAATGTTCAAAGGTTTTATGAACAGGTTTCTCATTGTCAGCTGACACTTTAGTTTAGAGTAATTTTGTTTTCCTTTTCCTAAGGAACTAGGATGTCATAGCTTTAAGCATTCTACCACAAACATTTCAAAACTGAGAAAGTGACCATGAATAATGGGTTAATGAGGAGGGCGGGATGGGAAGGGAGAAAACACTAAACCAGAAATGGCCACCTTTTACTAGTTACATGATTTGGCTCAAATTACTTAAAATTTTTCAACCTCAATGTCCTTATCAGCAAAATGGTGATACTCTCAGAGGGAAGTGTTATGATTACAAAATGTGATTGTGAAACTGCTTGTTTGCTTCTTTGCTTGCTTGTTTGTTTCTAAAGATCTCACCTCTCCTCTACTACTGATTAATTCTGGCCAATGAGTTCCCTCATTTGTGGCCTATTTTTATCCCTTCAAATAGGTCAGGGTTATTATATTATCCTCCCCAGGATTTTGGTATTGCAGTAGCCCTTGAGATCAGAGTCATAGGTAACTGGTAGCATTAAAAGGTTAAGAATTTGTTCTTAATCAAACAGTGAGACAGTAATGGCACTACAAATAGAACCACATTTTTTATATTCTCATTTCCTTCCATGGAAATGAGGATACTTTTCATTTGCTAATGAACTACACGAAGGTCATAGCCATCGTCATGTTGAAATAGACACTCATCAGGTAATGTACTACAGAAGTGTTTATAGGTGGAATAATTATTCAATCAATCAACTCGCTATTAAGTGAGTGCCTACTCTGCACAAGACATTTTGCTAAATCATGTGGCAGGCATGAAGAGTATAGGACACATTCCCCCATCTCAGAGCCCACAATAATAACATACACTTTGAAAAAACAAACAATTTTCTCTTATAACACAGTACCTGAAGGATAGTTAAATAGAATTTGCCCATGAAAATATGTTTTTACTAGATGTGGTATATCATTATATTCAATCATCCAGCCTCCAAGAAAGTTTTGTGAGATGGCTTAAAATTATAGAATATAGGTCTAAGTTCAAATCTTCAGCCTAAATTTATTCACTCATTTACACATTCATTCATTCAACTGTAATGGGATGACAAAATATTTATTGATAGGATTCCAGGAAGTCATATAAAGTCATACATACCTGGATGTTGAACATGGCAGGGAGAGTCATGGGCTGGGGATTCAAGACAGCAAGCATTAAGAGGGAAACCAGAAAGAAGGAGGATGGGAGGCTGTGAGGGATAGCATTATCCCTCCCTAAAGTCCTCAAGAATTCAGTGAAATTAACAAACTCGTAACATCATAAGTGAGCCAGAAGTTTTTGAGAGAAAAAAGCTAAAGATAGGACTTAGGGTTAACCAAGATGGCAAGCTGTAATGCAGAAGCAGAGAGAAGGGACCATGAGTAAATAGCTAGAATTAGAATTGGAGGAGGAATGCTCCTTCCATAGAATGGAGCAAATGATAACACTATAGTATGGTAAGTGTGTTAGATGATCTCTATGTCCCTGCAAAATTCATATGTTGAAATTCTAACTCCCAAGGTAACAGTATCAGAGGTGGGACCTTGGGAGGTGTTTAGGAAGTCATGGAAGCCCTGGAGAATGGGATTAGTACCCTAAAAGAGATCTCACAGAGGTTCCCAGCCCCTTCAGCTACATGAAGACACTGAAAGATAGCCATCTATGAACCAGGAATCCCTCATCAGACACCAAATCTGCCAACACCGTGATCTTAGATATCTGAGCTTCCAGAACCTTAAGAAATAAATGTGGTTTACAAGCCACCCAGTCCAGGGTATTTTGTTATTGCAGCCCAGGTGGACTAAGACAAATAGAGACAGTGTGATGAGTACATGAACATAAAGGAGAAATGACCTAGTCCTTACTAGATGCTATCTAAAGAGAATAGGCTCTGGAGGCAGTGAGAGAGAACTAGGTTGAAATTTTAACTCCTCCATGTACAGGCTCCATTGCTTTGGAGAAAATTATTTAAACTCTTTAGGTGTGAGAATTATGAAGCCTCCACAGACTTGTGAAGATGAAGAGGGATAATGTGTTCGAAGCATTTATCATGTGCCTGGCACATAGCAAGTATACACTAACTGTTTGCTATCATTATCATTGCCTTCATTGATATTATTGTTGGTATTGCTTTTGTTAAGCAGATACCTGAAAGATAAAGAACAGTAGGTTAGTCGACAAACAATAATAAACTATTCCAGTTAAGGAATTCCAGTATGTAAAGACATAAAACCAAGAGAGAGTATGATGTGTTCAAGTAACTAAAAGAAATTCATTACAGCTGGAGTAAAAAGTGGGAGGGTTGAGACAAAATGATTCTAAAATAGCAAGATTGAACCATCAGATTTGCATTTTCAAAAATCTGTCTCATTACTAAAAGGGGGGTCCTATTAAAACTTTCCAAAGCTAGAGAAGTGTCACTAAAGGTGGAGAGTGATAGAGTGCTTTAAAGAATATTTTAAAACTTGGGAACTAGAGGTGGGGTGGGGAGAGAGGGTGAAGTGGTCAAGGAGAACTCAGATTTCTGGTATGAACAAGGATAGTACCATCATTGCTTGAGAGAGGTAACATTGGAGGAAAAGAATCTCAGGGGAACATCTTAGGAAATATGGTGGGTTAGTTCTGCTTGTTTTTCAGTGGCAGAGCCTGTGGGATCTCCAGATGGGAACAACTAGTAGGCAGGTTAGATATATAGGCCTGAAGCTCAGGAAAAAGAGTTGTTTGAGAGTCATCAGCAAATAGATGATAATTAAAGCCAAGAGAGCGTTTGAAACCACCCAGAGAATATGTGCAGAGGAGGAAAAGCATCCAAAGTAGACAATGAAAAATAACACCATTTAAGAAACAGGTAGATTTTTTTTAGAAAAAGACTAAGGATTATATGAAGGAAGACACTGTCTAGAATATCATAAGATCAAGAGTAATTTTCTTTCATACACAAACCATATCTTAAAAGTAAATGAAGAAAAAAAGAAGTAAATGAAGAGTACTCTTTCTGACAACTTGGTGGAAAGTTTCCACCCCCTTGAAAGTACTTGCTAATTATTTACAGAGTGTATATTGTGCACCAAACACTGCACCAAATACCTTATGTAGACTTTTTCATTTGATTCTTACTGTTGGAAAAATGGAGAAACTTAGGCTTAGTATAGATACTTAAATTGCCACAACTAGTAAGTCTTAGAGCTCAAATCCAAACCCAGGAATCTGACTCTAGAGGCCACACTCTTAACACCTATGTAATTCAATAATTGTCAATGTTAGGGTTGAATGGGACCTCACAAGCCATCTGGCTCAAATCTCCAAATCAGAGGAATGTTCTCTCTGCAATAAATTCAGATAATTCAATTTATGATAACAAACACAATACCTCAAAAGACATCTTATTTGCTGTTAAAGAAATATGGTTCCCATCAAGGAATAATAATTTTAGATCATTTGCCAAAATAGCAATCAATGTGTTTCCTACAATTTGACATCTAGGGTGGTAAAAAAATTGGATCCCAAAGATTACAGGTGGGGAACTGAAGTATGTCCATATTCAAGTGTAAAGCAAAGAAGCCCAGCTGAAAGAACTCTGGACTGACAGTGACAAATGTAGATTGAACAAAAATTCTTTTTAAAAGGGCTATTCTGAAGATTATGATCCTGACTTTGGAGGAATTGCAATGATTGGCAGTGGAAGGAATCACATGTAAAATTCCTTAAATAAAAATATATTGATTTAAAAAAAAAAACTCAGGTTTCCTTTTCTAGAAACAAAATTGCCCTCTATCTACTCTTCAGAACTGAAGAACAAAGGAAATTCAGTATGACAAATGAGGAAAACAATCATAAAAGTCACTAACAGGATATCAATGCTTGATAAAATAGTACAAAATAGAAAATATAGATAAAAATTTGACTTGTGATACAAATAAAAATTCTAAGTAAAATACTAATTAACTGAATCTATAAGACCTATGACAAGAAGGAGGGGTTAAGTTCAGGAATACATAAATGATTCAACAACATAATCACATCAAAAATTAAATAAGAAAACCCATATGATTATATTGATAGATGTTGAATAAATACTTGAAAAAGTCAATTATTTCATTAATTTTAAATATAAAGGAAATAGAAGGAAGTTGCTTAAATGTGGTACAGACTATTATAAAAACCAGTACAAAAATCATAATAGTTATATGTTTAAATCATTTTTTACCAAAATTAACAATAAGACAGATAACCCCAATGTCTACCAAATTTTACATTGCGTAGAAGATTTTTCACTCACTCAACAAAATAAAAAATATCAAATAATTAGCATAAATATTATAAAAGAAACAACAAAAATTCCGTTACTGGACCCATGATACTGTACTATCAAGCTATGACAATAAGAGAAGTTGGGAAGCTGTCTTAATGCAGGATAAATACACTGAAATCTGTAGCTTTTGTCTATGTTACTAGACAAAAGCTAATTACTAATTGAAATAGTAGAGTATTCCTTTCACAATAGCAATAAAAACTACAACTTACCTAAGTAAGAATTAATCAAGAAAGATACATGACTATATGAAGAAAGCTACAAAATCTTATTAAAAGATGTAAGAAAATAACTAAATAGAAAGACCATGCTCTTGGGTGGGAAGATTTGGTCTTCCCATTGACTATAATGTGGTCAATTCTTACCAAATTTTTTTAAAATTTATTTATTTATTTATGAAAGACACACACAAAGAGGTAGAGATATAGGCAGAGGGAGAAGAAGGCTCCCTGTGGGGAGCCTGTTGCAGGACTCGATCCCAGAACCCTGAGATCACACCCTGAGCTGAAGGCAGAAACTCAACCACTGAGCCACCCAGATGCCCCAATCCTTACCAAATTTAATGGAAATTTAATCAGAGTACCAATTTTTTTTCTAAGAACCGAGCAAAATTATTTTGTATAAAAATAAATGTTTGATATAGCAATAAAATCTCTACTATAAAACTATAATTAAAATAAAGCATATAGTATCTATCAAAACTATGAAAAAACTATTATAATCAAATATATGAATGCACTGTAATACAAAATTGGCATTACCATTCAGTGGAGGAAAGGGGAAGAGTTTCTTGGTGCTCGTGTTAATCTGAAAAAGAAACTAATTTAGAGTCCAATTCTCATACAATAATAAATTTCATATGAATTGAGATTAAAATGTAAAAAGTAAAATTGCACTACATTTTAAAAATTTTGTATAACTTTGGAATGGTAGAGAATGTCTTAAGCAAGACAAAACCTAGAAGCCATAAAGGAAGAGAAACCTAATTTGCTTATATCTTTTTTTTTGTAATTATATGACAAGAGATATTATAAACAAAAAGCAAAAATAAAGGCTAGAGAAAAAGATTTGCAATTTGTATAACAGATACAGGGTGCAGTGGGCATCTATCATTTGTGGTGCCCAAGTCCTTTTGAATACTTACCTACATTTGATAGCTTACCAGGTTCTGAACCCATTATATTGGTAAAAATCACAAAGAATAATAGGATCCTGTGTTGATGAAGTCATCCTTATACATTGATGATGAATAGTTCCATAACCTTGAAATAATCGGGATCCCTGGGTGGCGCAGCGGTTTGGCGCCTGCCTTTGGCCCAGGGCGCAATCCTGGAGACCTGGGATCGAGTCCCGCGTCGGGCTCCCTGCATGGAGCCTGCTTCTCCCTCTGCCTGTGTCTCTGCCTCTCTCTCTCTCTCTCTGTATGACTATCATAAATAAATAATAAAAAAAACCCTTGAAATAATCTAGCCATTGCTATAAAGGTTTCTTAGTCTTAGACATATTTATCCAGAGGAATTTATTCTCCAGAAATAAAAGCTGTAGCACATAGGACATATGTAGAAAGACGTTTGCTGCAAGGTTTTCTTGCAATGTTACATGTTAGACGCGCAAACTCTTCTCTCTGTAGCATTCCAGCTTTTCTCTCTTTAAATCTCGGGCCGAATTCTTCGGTTTTCAGGATGATTTGAAAGTTATCTAGGTAAGTTGGTGGGGACAGGTGACTTGGGGATGCTACTTTTTTGCCACCCCCTCTTGTAATGTTACAAAGCAACTGGATTGCCCACCCACAGAGAAATAGTTGAATGAATTTGACTTTTCCATTACAGAGTTTTATGTTATTTCTATGATCAAATTTTCATAAAATTTACAACAAAAATCTAATGCATTTAAATACATATATTAGGATGCATAACAAGTTGACTAGTATGTGCACAGAGAGAAGTGTGGGAGGGTGGGTAAGATGAGGAAGAAGGGCAGGAAAAGTACTTACCATTCAATGGAATTCACATGGTATAATGCTAACTGATAATATAAGAAATGGACAGAAACCAGAAAAGGAAAACATTAGTAATTTTTATTGGGGTCTTCTAATATTTTAATGAGCTCTCATAAAGTATTCAAAGAAAAAGCAAGTTATAGAGTAATCTGTATAGTATTATGTATTTTCCATTTTTGGAAAAAAGTATATAGACATAATATCACCTTTTCTAGTTAACCTCAGAAAATTATCATTATCTGGAATAATAAGGAGCTTATTTTTTTATTATTTGAGTATAGTTGACACACAATGTTACATTAGTTTCAGGTGTAAACATAGTGAAACAACAACTCTATATGTTATACCATGCTCACCACAAGGGTAGCTACCATCTGTTACCATACAACACTATCACAATTATCATTGACTGTAGTCCTTATGCTGTACCTTTTATTCTCATGGCTTATTCATTCCATTAGTGGAAGCTTATATCCTCCACTCCCCTTTACCTATTTTGTTTATTCTCCAACCCTCCCTCCCCTCTGGCAACCATCAGTTTGTTCTCTGTAGATCTGAATCTAGGGTGGAGTTTTTTTGTCTGTTCATTTTGTCTTTTAGATTCCATATGCAAGTGAAATAATATGCTATTTTTCTTTCTCTAACTTAATAGAGTATCCTCTAGGTCTATTCATGTTATCCAAATGGCAAAATCCCATCCTTATCCTTTTTTATGGCTAAGTAATAGTCCCATATATATGTGTGTGTCTATGTATATATATCTTCTTTATCTATTAAAAAATGGACACTTGGGTTGCTTCCATATCTTGGTTATTGTAAATAATGCTGCAATATGGAAATGTGATGCATATATCTTTTCAAATTAGTGTTTTAGTTTTCTCTGGGTAAATACCCAGTAATGGTATATCGGATCATATGGTATTTCTGTTTTTAATTTTGAGGGGAACCCCCATACTCTTTTCCATAGTAGCCATTCCCATTTTCATTCCTCCTGACAGTACATGAAGGTGGAAATGAGATTATTAACCTTTGCTTTCTATATGTCTCTGCATTGTTAGATATGTTACAAGAATCAGATAATGCTTTTGTAGCTTTTTAAAATCTATAAATGTGAAAAGAAAGGAGAAAAAGGAAGGAGGCAGGGAAGGATGGAAAGAGGGATAGAGGATAGAAAGTGAAGGGAAGGTTTCTAAACAGAAGGCAGACCTCCACACTAGGGTTACTTTGTATAGCCTTTCCTAATCCAGGTGGACCAGATAAGTCCCCTATGTGTTTCTATAACACTCTGTACTCACCACTTCTGTATCAAGTAGATCTTTATATAAGAAGGGGTTGCCCATTTCTCTATATTCCCTTGAATGCATGGAACATTACCTTATGCACCCTTATATCCTCTGTAGTAAGCACAGTTCCCTTCACAGATTAAATGCTTAATTAATATTTTTAGAAGAGTGGGTAACATATTTAAAGTACTAGAGTCAAACAATAGGCAGCCAATAAATCTTCATCATTCTTTTTTCATTTTTATAAAGACTTCTTTTTTATAAAATACAGTATCTTTATTGCCCAAAATAACTTTTATTTATCCTCCAATTTTACCTGAATGAAATAATATAATTATTTTTTAAAACAAAATGCTATGAGGCTACTCAAAGCACGAGTCAAATTATATTCAAATAGACAAAAACTTATTTATTCTACTTTCCAGGTGATTAGAAAGAATGCAATGAGTAGAACAGAATTTGGCTTCTTATAGCACTCGGTGAATCTTTAGTCTGAATCTAAAACATAGCAGATTGTATAGGTAATTTAGCTTGAGCATTGTACATGGTGGACACACTTTGGGGGTTTCCTGATTAGGGCTGGCAATGTTAATGCAGCATAAATAGCACTCAAACACTAAAGGGATGTCAGCGAAGTTGAGAATTTTTAAAAACTAAAAGAATTTCTATGACTTTTGAATGTAATTAAAACAAAAAAAAATCCAATATGGATTCTAAAGTTCTGCGGAAAACTCTAAAGAAAACTGCAGTAAGTAGGCAAATCTAACTTCCCTTACCAAAGGAATTTTATCCTTTGCACTGAAATGAGCTGCTGGTGAACAAGAGAAATTAAAACAAATCTCCTTTCGAAAGAACATAAGCCTAACAATTATTGATAATGTAAAATAACATAATAGTAATAATAATGAGCTATAATTTCAAGACACTAAGATTTTAAGGAGACACCAAATGCTTTGCAAGCCTTCAAAGCAATGTTATCCTAATACAAGCTGCCTTTGAAACCTACACCTTATGAGTGAGGAATGAATACAGGGATTCGGTTCCATGGGAAATAGGTAGGTGAGTGGACAGATAGACTTCCTAACTTCTGCGTCATCTGTGAAGAAACAGAAGAGGGAAGTCCAGTTCCAGGTGGAAGGTGTATGGTAGAAAAAACACAGCCCATCATTTAAAGTTGAACCTCTTGATCTTTATCACTCTTACTTCTACTGGAGCAGGTTACAAACATCGTTAATAGCCAGGTCATGCAAAACTTCCTTATCAATAGTACATTAAAACCAGATTTGCTTTTGCAAAACTCCAATATGGCAATACCTTTAGTTATTTAATATACACTGAGTTTTGTCACAGCTTGTTCACCATCCTCATCAAACACAAGACTTAAATAATGTATAATAAAATGAAGGTAGCAAATGAATAAATACTGTTGATTGTCTTCATCCCAAAATTGGACCTATGAACTTAATGCTTTCCCTATCAAACTGTACCATGTTGAAAGTCAAAGTGAGATGCTATCAGTACCCATATGGCTTTTAAGTGCTTTGATAAGGCTTTCTTGAAGTCATTTATTTTTCTTAGACGGAAGCTATTACTTTAGCAATGCAGAAAGCACCACTTCATTCCTGTATTATACACACACAAATGGAAATACAACTTGGTTCCTCTTCTTCCAGAATTTGCAAACATGATGCTGTCAAATCAAAGAAGCCAGCTACCCTCCTTCAGGAGTTGCAACTATTCTGTGCTAAGGCAGGTCATGTGACATATCCCACTTATTTATGTTTTTACCTAATGAAAGAATGCCACTTTCTGCTGCAATAGATAGTTTAGATTTTTTAATATTGTTAGTGTTGAGAGATAAACACTTTGGTACATATTGGAGAGTAATAAATTGTGTTGAACATTGATAAACTAACGCAATTACCAGCAAGGTCAGAGAGTCAGCTAATTTAGAAATATCAGTCCTAGGATTTTGAGTTGTCCCCTGGAGAGCTGCAGCCACTTTATTACAGCAGGAGGGTGAGGAGAAAATGGTACATTAGGATTGATCTTTTGATCTAATTGTGGAACTCTGCCATTCCTTGTTTGACCAAAAATGCTTACCAAGCAAGAGAAAACATAGCACAACTAATTGAGGACTATCCCTTATACACCAGACAAAGTAACAGAATTCTGGGAAAGAAGGGACAAATCCTGCAATATTATTGGCATGAGCTTGTTGTCACTGATGTGCATATTTGCGTTTCTTTTCTACAATGTCTTTAAATAATAATTCCAGATCAAATTCAGCAGTTTAAGAAAAAAAATTATTTTCATATTCACATTTGAGCTGGTAAACGTTTAACAAAATATGAATAGATGAAATGTTCGGTGCCCCTCTTTCGATATGGCACTTAAAATCAGCCATAGATATACTTAGTTTTCAAAAGATTTTCAGTCCCAGGAAAAGTTTAATTAGCTTTATACATTTATCAATATTTCTTGTTTTGCCTACCAATAACACAAATAATGTGCATTGCTTAACACATCTGAAGATAACTTATTCTAGAATATCTAAATTCATTCTAGAACTGTAAGTCTAATTTCCTGTTTTCATTAATACATTACTTTTAACATGATTTGGTTTAGCTCACCCAGCATCTATCAGGTCCTGGGCCTTTAGGAATAGGGCAATTTGACTTATTGTGTTAAAGTCAAAGTGAACGTTCTGATTTGAGAGCCTAAATAGAGTTCAATTGAAATAAGATTCCTGTTTCGCTGCCAGGCACATCATAGGCACCATCAAATTGTATTATTTGGGAAAGCTATTTCAAATATAATCCCTTTTAATATGTAATCCCATTTGACATTTCATTTTCAGGAAGCACTAATACTGAAAAATGATTAAAGGGTTTATATGCAGCACATTGGAAAGGCACGGAATTGACAGCATTTCGGAAGTTCACATTCTCCAACAGGGCATAGCCAAAGTACCTTAAATGTTACTTTCAAAGTTGCACACAAGCATGTAAATGAGTTTCACCTAGTGAATTCTAATAATATAATAAGGTTTGATTATATCTGAAAACTTTCCCCTGGGCATTATATTTTCCACACAGAAATTCTTTAATACATGACTTTTGTTCAAATAGATATCAGACAACCAGGAAATACAAGAATAAGTAGTGACATTGTTTACTGTAATTCCAATTTCAAGTGGAATCAAGTTTTCCAAAGTGTAAGATAATTCACAGAAGGAAAAAGTTCTTAAGAAGCTAAGCAGTGGGAAACAGCATCGCTAAGAGCTCATGAATGACACTTTCAGGTCTTACCAAGGTTCATCTCAGTGCCTGTGATTTTCAAGGCTCTCAAACATACCTTGCAAAATCCAGAGCCTTTCCAGCTTCATTAAGTTTTCCTTCTATATCTTCAGTTGCTGTAAATTTAACTCTATTATTGAGTATTTAAAGCCCACTGAAGAATGTTAATATTTTAAACACTGGGTCTTGAGAATACAGCTAGAATGTTTACAATTCTGTGGCAGCAGATTGTACTAATGTACATAGCAAATAACCGATGTCAAATTGATGCCGGCGGACCAGCTGTCTGCCCTTTGTCTGTAGATTTAATTCCCAGAAAGGGACTGGGGTAATTCCTTTGTGATACAATCAGCTCTAGGGGTTTAGCAACTTATATTACATTATTGAAAGGATGAGAAGCTGATGATGGGCTGATAACATGAAGATTGCATTAGGCAGAATATTAGCCCAAACACCACTGAGTTGCTGAGGAACCTCCTTGCTGGGACATTACACATGGTGTTTGTGTTTGTTCCTGTTTTTTAAAAACAAGTTGAAATTCTCTTTGGACAAGTCTTATGTAGCTTAGCTGGAAAGGGAGCCCATATTTAAACACCATAAAGACGAATTATCTCCCATAAAGAAGTTATCCTGCACTATAAATGGATAACAGAGAAAACATTTGGAGTAGAGAGTACATTTACATAGTGTATTACGTATTACATAAATTATAAGGCCCGTACATACATACATATGTTCAATACACATAATGCAATAACAATATTGTTTTGTAAAGTGGTCACATAAACCAATAGATTTGCCATAAATTATGATTTAAAATACTCATATATTGTAAAAGGATGTCCACCAAGTTACAGTTTTATTTGTCCCCTATATCTTAGTAAAGCTAGAATAATAAAATAAAATAAAATAAAATAAAATAAAATAAAATAAAATAAATAAAATAAAATAAAATAAAATAAAAATAAAATACTGGCTGCCTTTAATTTCATACATTCAAAATAAATTTCACTTTTTCTGAAACTGGAATCATGAGATAATGTGTCTTTCCTCTAACAAACTTTTCATCTGCAAAGGCATTTATGCCTTGATTTTCCAAAGAAAGGTATAGCATGTTGTTTGAGTTAGTTTAGCAGTGCCGTGTGTGCCCTTTGATCTTACAAAGAGCGAGCACTCCAGAATTTCTGGAAGCCATCTCTTTCCGAACAAGCCAATACTACTTTTCTGCAAAGCAGAATTCCCTGAAATAAATTAATTGGCTTTAAAAATCATTTAGGACATATTTTTCATTAAAAATTACTTTAAATTGGTTTTTGAAAAATTGATGAGTTTATAATATGATGATTATCAATGTGTTCATCACATTGATAATCATCAGAGATATCTCCACTCGAGTTACTCAGAATGAAAATAGCCCAGAGATAGTATCAGTCACTTCTAGGAGTGAGGTAATATTTATTTTGGGCATTTGTTCTAGAGAAAATAGGAAGAAAAAAAAAGTGAACTGGAACTCTGGCCTCAGAAAATCCGCTTAATGGCCCATCCAGCACTGCAAAGGGTAGAAATACAAAGTGGATTTATTTTGCTGTCCCAGCTCTTTGGATTTGTTATTCTTTTCTTTCTTGAAGATGAGACATTGTCCCTTTGCAGCAAAATCATACTTAATTCAGAAGGTAGTCATTGTGTTTTCTACCTTCTTCTCTGTAAGAATTAACCACAAGTTTGGGTAAATATCCATGATGTCTTTCAAGCTCTCTTAAAGGGAAATGTCATAAACTAAAGTCAAAGAGGCTTCCAGCTTCAGGCTAGGATCTTAAAAAAAAAGTAGAGAAGAGTTTCCTTCCATTCTAATAACAAGATAAATCAGATAATCTAAAAAATCATAACTTCTTAACTTCATCAGGGAGCAGAAGTTGCAGAGTAAACACTCTAAAAATCTAAGGAAAGATAGATGTCTCCAAGGAGAGATGGGACAGTAGTCCTGGCTCACTTGTAGCAGACCGTGACAAAAAGATCAACTGCCACACAAGCGGAAGAAAAAGAGGAGATAATGGGTCAGAATAAATGTTTGAAGAAATAATGGCTCAGAATTTTCCAAAAATAAACACATGAAATCACAGATCATAGAGTCTCCCAGAAACAAGAATACTTACAAAAACAAACAACAAAAACCCCATAGGTATGTCCTATTAAAATTGCTGAAAAGACCATGTCCATGTCTTCCTCTGTGAGATTTCTCTTCATGTCTTTTGCCCATTTCATGATTGGATTGTTTGTTTCTTTGGTGTTGAGTTTAATAAGTTCTTTATAGATTTTGGAAACTAGCCCTTTATCTGATGTGTCATTTGCAAATATCTTCTCCCATTCTGTAGGTTGTCTTTTAGTTTTGTTGACTGTATCCTTTGCTGTGCAAAAGCTTCTTATCTTGATGAAGTCCCAATAGTTCATTTTTGCTTTTGTTTCTTTTGCCTTTGTGGATGTATCTTGCAAGAAGTTACTGTGGCCAAGTTCAAAAAGGGTGTTGCCTGTGTTCTCTTCTATGATTTTGATGGACTCTTGTCTCACATTTAGATCTCTCATCCATTTTGAGTTTATCTTTGTGTATGGTGAAAGAGAGTGGTCCAGTTTCATTCTTCTGCATGTGGATGTCCAATTTTCCCAGCACCATTTATTGAAGAGACTGTCTTTCTTCCAATGGATAGTCTTTCCTCCTTTATCGAATATTAGATGACCATACATTTCAGGGTCCACTTCTGGGTTCTCTATTCTGTTCTATTGATCTATGTGTCTGTTTTTGTGCCAGTACCACACTGTCTTGATGACCACAGCTTTGTGCACATGAGAAAATGCTCTGCATCACTTGCCATCAGGGAAATACAAATCAAAACCACAATGAGATACCACCTCACACCAGTGAGAATGGGGAAAATTAACAAGGCAGGAAACAACAAATGTTGGAGAGGATGCGGAGAAAAGGGAACCTTCTTACACTGTTGGTGAGAATGTGAACTGGTGCAATCACTCTGGAAAACTGTGTGGAGGTTCCTCAAAGAGTTAAAAATAGACCTGCCCTATGACCTAGCAATTGCACTGTTGGGGATTTACCCCAAAGATTCAGATGCAATGAAACGTCGGGACACCTGCACCCCGATGTTTCTATCAGCAATGTCCACAATAGCCAAACTGTGGAAGGAGCCTCGGTGTCCATCGAAAGATGAATGGATAAAGAAGATGTGGTTTATTATTACTCAGCAATTAGAAACGACAAATACCCACCATTTGCTTCAACGTGGATGGAACTGCAGGGTATTATGCTGAGTGAAATAAGTCAATCGGAGAAGGACAAACAGTGTATGTTCTCATTCATTTGGGGAATATGAATAATAGTGAAAGGGAATATAAAGGAAGGGAAAAGAAATGTTGGGAAATATCAGGAAAGGAGACAGAACATAAAGACTCCTAACTCGGGGAAACGAACTAGGGGTGGTGGAGGGGAGGAGGGCGGGTGTTGGAGGGGAATGGGTGACAGGCACTGAGGTGGACACTTGACGGGATGAGCACTGGGTGTTTTTCTGTATGTTGGTAAATTGAACACCAATAAAAATTAATTAAAAATATATAAATAAATAAATAAAATTGCTGAAAAGAAAAAAAATAATAATAAAATAAAATAGCTGAAAAGAGAAAGAGAATATCTTAAAATCAGTAAGATAGAAGACAAGTTATATACCAAAGAACAAAGGAAAGGATTACACCACACTTCTCATGGGAAATTATGCAACCCAACAACAAAGGAAACAGTCAACCAAACTAAAAGGCAATCTACAGAATGGGAGAAGATATTTGCAAATGACATACCAGATAAAGGGCTTGTATCTAAGATCTATAAGGAACTTATCAAACTCAACACCCAAGAAACAAACAATCCAGTCTAGAAATGGGCAGAAGACATGGACAGACATTTCTCCAAAGAAGAGCTACAGATGGCCAACAAGCACATGAAAAAATGCTCCACATCACTTGTCATCAGGGAAATACAAATCAAAACTATATTGAGATTCTATTTTACACTAGTGAGAATGGCTAAAATTAACAAGATAGGAAACAAAAGTGTTGGTGAGAATATGGAGAAAGGGGAAACTTCTTGCACTGTTGGTAGGAATGCAAGCTGGGGCAGCCTACCCGGAAAACAGTGTGGAGGTTCCTCAAGAAGTTAAAAATAGAGCTACCATAAGACCAGTAATTGCACTACGAAGTATTTATCCCAAAGATACAGATGCAGTGAAATGATGGGACACCTGCAACTCACTGTTCATAACAGCAATGCCCACAATAGCCAAACTGTGGAAGGAGCCAAGATGTCCTTCAACAGATGAATGGATAAAGAAGGTGTGGTGTATATTGTGATGAGCACTGGGCGTTATACTATATGTTGGCAAATTGAATTTAAACTTAAAAAAAAAAAGACAACGGGAAAAAAAGGTAATTATGCAATCCAAAAGAAAATAAAGTGACATCTTTAAAAAGCTGAAAGAAAATAATGCAAATACCTTATTTCATTATGAAAACTCTGGCAAAGCTTTTCAAGTTATTTATAATATATGGCTTTTCAGAGACCATCATTTCTGGGGCTGGTTTGTATTACATCTGTTGTTGGAACCAAGAATTGATAGATTGAAATCTTCCAATTAAAAAAAATACGTGGAGTATATTAAGATCATTGGACTAATTTAAAACAATGCAGACCACTTAGATCATTGTTTGATGCCTCAAATCAGACAGCAGAACTAGCTGGGTTTCTCATCACTCCACTCACAACTAAAGGGGTCAGTCCTACTGAATACCATAAAGTTATCAATGCTTTAACAGTCCAGACTTTGGAGTCAAAAAGATGTGCGTTCAAACTCTGGCTCCTCCATTTTATAGCTCTGTGAGTTTGAACAGAACATTAAACTCTGACTCTGTAAAAGAGGATTAACAAAACCCACCTTATGTGGTTGTTGTAAGAATTAAATGAGGTGTATATAAAGTCCTGAATGACAAAAAGCCCTCAATAAATGGTAGTTCTTATAGCCAATATGCTGTTATTTTAAGACTTGATCAACAATTAATGTATACTTGATTCAAGATATTGCATGTAATTGAAATCGGGGAGGCTGCCTGAGTTTTACAAGGTTTCAAGTATAGGTGGCTTAAGGGTACTACCATATGGGTCATTTGTCACTGGTATATAACAGTCAATGTTTGCTAAGTGTTTTAAATTCCTTCATATAAAACATATACAGATCTCAAGTATTATGATTTAATAAAACAATCCCAAAGATAATGAAAAATTTCATCAGAGAAGCCAATATTTATAATTTATATTTATAATTCTATTGTTAAATTGTTTTGTTGGCATGCAAGGCAATATTAATATAAATAACTTCTAATATTATACTACAATACTTTTAATTTAATAAGTTATAGGGCTCTGTAGAATGTATAGGAAAATACAAATATTTTAGGGTCCCTTGTATTTATTTCAGTAAGTGTAAAATATCAGTATAATATTATAAATATTTGTATTTTATCCTTGACTATAACTTCATAAGTATAATTTTCAGAGATCAAGTTCCTTCAGTATCTTGTAAACACCATATAAATAGCTACCATATTACTTTCCATATTTCTCTGTTTTATAGTCATTCAACAAACATCCAAGAGTATTGAGCATCCACTCTGTGTAAGACATTGTAGGGGATCCCTGGGTGGCTCAGTGGTGTAGTGCCTGCCTTTGGCCCAGGGCGTGATCCTGGAGTCTCAGGATCAAATCCCACATTGGGCTACCTGCAGGGAGCCTGCTTCTCCCTCTGCCTGTGTCTCTGCCTCTCTCTCTTGTCTCTCATGAATAAATAAATAAAATATTTTTAAAAAAGACATTGTACACAGTGCCAAATAAAACTAGCAGCATATTATTTTTTTCTAGCAGCACATTATTAAAATAATCTACATATATAGGCTACTTTTTGAACTGCATTAAGAGAATCAAGACCAAATGTTATCACATTAAATAAGAACTTCATTTAATAGAGAGTTAAAAAGAAAACTCATTTCCAAGTCAATTCTTTTTGCTCTTATTTACTTCTTTAATGAAGCAGATGCTCTCCTTTATGAGCGAAATGGTGATTTGCTGCAAATGATAACTCAAATGACTAAATAATAAAGGAGATGTCATGCATTATGTTATACTGAAGTGATGATATAAAATGATTTGCTAGAGGTCATGTTTTATAGATTCTAAGGGCTTAAGAATAATATATTTGTGATTTCATTGTGATACTACTTTTCTGACTATTAAACTGAATGGTGGGGTACCTCGGTGCCTCTGGCTTCAGATGCTAAAGCATCTGTCTTCAGCTCAGGTTGTGGTCCCAGGGTCCTGGGATCAGGCCTCACATCCAACTCTCTGTTCAGTGGGGAGTCTGCTTCTTCCTCTGCTCCCACCCCTCCCCCATCCCCATCCCTATCCCTGCTCATGCTTCCTCTTTCTCATAAATACATACATACATACATACCTGAATGGTGCCCATACTACAAAGGAATGTGAAAGCTCTTTTACTGAAATTACAGTCACTTATTAAAGAAAAAACTACACATATACTTAATTAGGTCACTGTCTATCTGCTTATCTCGGGGATATTAATCACTAATCATTGGCTTTAGTTATCATTGGGCCCAAGCCCTTTATTTTGTAGATAAAGTTGTTGAACAGTAGAGAGGCTGTGACTCATATGGCACCCTGGTCAAATAGACTTTTACGGAGACCCACAGAATCGAAATCTTCAGGGCCAGGGCCTCAGAACACATATTTATGCAGCCTTACTGTTGATTGTGACAATCAAGGAGAGATGAAAACTATGAGTCTGGTAGAAAATGCTGTACCTACAAGAGTTTGCATTTGGACAGACCTGAGTTCCATACTCATCCATCACTTACTGTTGTGTGACCTTCGCCAGTCCTTTGTCTCTCAAAATCCTTCCATACAAAACACATACAGATCTCAAGTGTTATGATTTAATAAAACAATACCAAAAATAATGATAAATTTCATCAAAAAGTACTGGTATTCATTCATATATAAGATGAGAACAATACCTAGTGTATGGTATTTATGTAAGGATTAAGAGACAGATATGTTAGCATCGCCGTACTCTGAGGAAAGAACAGTCGGTAGCAGGGTGCAAAAATGCAGAGCAATAAAACCTTTAACTTGGAGAAGCAAAACCATACTCCAAGGAAGCATCATCAGCATCACCACCAGCAGCACCACCAGCAGCAACAGCAGCAGCCACCACCGCCACCAATACCTGCAAATGGGCAACAAGCCAGCAGCCAAAATGAAGGCTTGACTATTGACCTGAAGAATTTTAGGAAACCAGGAGAGAAGACCTTCACCCAACATAGCCGGCTCTTTGTGGGCAATCTTCCTCCTGATATCACCGAAGAAGGGATGAGGAAACTATTTGAGAAATATGGGAAAGCAGGAGAAGTCTTCATTCATAAGGATGAGGGCTTTGGCTTTGTCCGCTTGGAAACACGAACCTTAGCGGAGATTGCCAAAGTAGAATTGGACAACATGCCACTTCGTGGAAAGCAGCCGCGTGTGCGCTTTGCCTGCCATAGTGCATCCCTTACAGTCCGAAACCTTCCTCAGTATGTTTCCAATGAATTGCTGGAGGAAGCCTTTTCCGTGTTTGGCCAGGTGGAGAGGGCTGTAGTCATCGTGGATGATCGAGGAAGGCCCTCAGGAAAAGGCATTGTTGAATTCTCAGGGAAGCCAGCTGCTCAGAAAGCTCTGGACAGGTGCAGCAAAGGCTCCTTCCTGCTAACCACATTTCCTCAGCCTGTGACTGTGGAGCCCATGGACCAGTTGGATAATGAAGAGGGACTTCCAGAGAAACTGGTTATAAAGAATCAGCAATTTCACAAGAGCGAGAGCAGCCACCCAGATTTGCACAGCCTGGCTCCTTGGAGTATGAGGATGTCATGCGCTGGAAGGCACTGATTGAGATGGAGAAGCAGCAGCAGGACCAAGTGGACCGCAACATCACGGAAGCTCATGAGAAGCTGGAGATGGAGATGGAGGCTGCTCACCATGAGCACCAGGTCATGCTAATGAGACAGCATTTGATGAGGCGTCAAGAAAAACTTAGGAGGATGGAAGAGCTGCACAACCAAGAAGTGCAAAAACGAAAGCAACTGGAGCTCAGGCAAGAGGAGGAGCGCAGGTGTCCAGAGGAAGAGATGCGGCGGCAACAGGAAGAAATGATACGGCGACAGCAGGAAGGATTCAAGGGAACATTCCCTGATGCAAGAGAACAGGAGATACGGATGGGGCAGATGGCTGTGGGAGGTGCTATGGGCATAAACAATAGAGGTGCCATGCCCCCTGCTCCAATGCCAGCTTGTACCCCAGCTCCTCCAGGACCTGCCACTATGATGCCAGATGGAACCTTGGGATTGACCCCACCAACAACTGAACGCTTTGGCCAGGCTGCTACAATGGAAGGAATTGGGGCAATTGGTGGAACCCCTCCTGCATTCAACCGTGCAGCTCCTGGAGCTGGATTTGCTCCAAACAAACGTCGCCGATACTAATAAAAATTTCAATGTCTAGTTTCCCAAAAACCCTTAAAAGCAGGACAGACCCTTTTTGGACTAGCCAGAATTCTGCCCTGGAAAAGTGTTAGGGATTCCTCCCAATAGTTAGGTCTTCCTTGGCTATACTACTTTGAGGGAGTTTACTGGAGGCTAAAGGCAAGGGAGGGGCGATATTTAACAAATCAGTTCTGTGTGGTATATCATTTAACTAATTGATTCTGTGTGGTGCATTCCTGAAGTCTCATGTGATTGTTGAGGGGAGGGGGGGAGGGGGGTGGAACCATGGCAAAATGGATCCAGTTAGAGCCCCATTAATCTTGATCATTCCATTCTTGTCCATCCTGTTCTTTTTGCTTTCTCATTCTTATATCCTCCAACCCCACAGACACTGCCACATACACCACAAAAACAAACATCCCCCTATGACCTTAGCCCCATTCCATTGACTCACAGGTGGGAATTCAGGCAAATGTCCACAGAGGTCACAGACAACATACATATGATTCCGTTATATCCAGTATATTACCACTTCATGTCCTAAGAAAGACCTTTCTCTTAGAGATTTTCATTTTAGTGTATATTTAAAAAACCTTGTGTTAAGTTGCCTCCATCTTTTTTCTGGGTAAGGACAACCCAGGAATGGCCCTTTTATGTCTATGATGCTGTTCACAGCTTTTGATAGGCCTAGTACAATCTTGGAAACAGGGTTGCTGTATGCTGAAGGTCAGACAGTAGCTCTTAGCCTTGCCTCTCTTGGGTAGTTATGCTGTGCTTTTTTTTTTGGTTTACCATGTTTGATTTGTCCCTGATACCTTTGGAGTTTTTCTGAGAAATGGAGCAGTAATGCAGCATCAACTTATTAAAATATGTTTTAAGCCTTTAAAAAAAAGAGAGACAATGTATTGCACAGTGTTTAGTATATGACAAATGTTTATAGATGATAGCTTTTGACTGCTTAATTTTTTTGCACCTTCACTGAGCCGTTACTTTCTTCTACTCCTCTTAATCATGAGAATGTCTCCTCTCCTGGTATTGAGGACAGAATTTTTTCCTGGTTATCCTGTCTGACTTCTCATTCTCTTCCACTGGCTTCTCTTCTTTGACCTCCCATGAATGTGAGCATTCTCCAGGATTCAGTCTTCCATTTTCTTGGAATTTTTCTAGTTCACTATTTTCCCCATGGTGTCAAATAACATCTATTTGACAAACATCTTTAAATTCCTACCTTTAATTCTGCCATACCTTGAGTTCCAGAAGAACATTCCAAACTGTAATCAAGAGTGTTCAGCTTTGGATATCCTGTAGACACATCAGATTCATCCTCAACCACACACATGTGTACACATACCCCTCCTCAATTCTGTGCCTCATACTGTTTCTTATTATCTTTTATCATCATCTTGTCTCTATTTAAAATTTTGATTTTCTATTATGAATTATAGCTATGATTCATTGATTTTGATTTTTTAAAAATATTTTATGAAAATATTTTGTGTCTTGATTACTAAGTTTTGGGGGTCTTCTTAAATTTTGAACCCAAGGCAGGTGCCTGCTTTATCCTAGTCCTGGTCATGGGCCATGGTTCTGGCTGCAAAACACCTCTTTTTTTTTTTTCCCTGAGCCTGGTTCTCCACCTTCCTAGCAAATCCATGAGCTCTCAGTAACTTATCAATAAATTCCTGTTCTATTTAAGTCAGCCAGAGTCCCTTTCTATACTTTGAATCCATGAAGAATGAATAAATGGGAAAAGGAGGAAGAATACTCAAAATTATACTACCGAGAAGTCATCCATGGCCTGAAAACCTTGTTCTGACACTGACGGACAGACTTTTTTGGGTTTATCAGGAAGTTCCCAAGTTTGATCTTTTTAAATATAGAGTTAACATTTTGTTGTATTTTCTTTTTAATGATGAGCATCAAATAAGTATTTTGATTTTCAGAATGTGCAGGAATACTTGTTAATAAAACATTGGGTTTCTTTTTTCTTCAGATTGAGCAGGACTTGCAATCAGTTGTATGACTATACAGAGTGGATATTAAATTTATGGGTAAGTGATTGAGCACCTAATTTTTTAAAAACTCATGAATTATATATCAGGCTTATCATTAAGAGAAAAACCACAACCTACATGCCATGTTAAAAATACAAGATAGAAATGCATCTTAATTCAAAACAACAACAAAATAATACTGTAGTTTTCCCTAAGAAATTTTCAAGTGTTAAAAAAGAAAATGATGTTCAGTTTTGGGAACATATGTTGGAAATCAGTTTCTTCATTCTCAGAGGATTTCTAGCTGAATGATGCATCTCTTCAAAGGAATATGAAACTCTGGTATAACATGTGATGTGATAATCAAAATATGTAATTATGTAACAGATTCTTCTTATGTCTGTAAGCAAAGGATTTAATATGCAACATAATTCCTCATTTAACAATTTTTAACATAGTCTGACCTAAGCGGTCTTTATTATTTTATCATCATTATCATTATTATACACTTCTAACAGAATTGAAGTTTGGTGAGTCAATGATTGTAGTTCAGAAAATAGGTGTCTGTCTCAATCTGTATTTGTGCCAGATTTAGTGGGTGACTAAAAGCAAAGAGGAAAAAAAGTGAGGGAAATATCCAGACATTATGCTCTAAAAAGGCATTATCCTTGTTCATATGAACAAAAATATGAAAAGCAGTAGATAATTTGAGTCAATTTATCCCTAAGAATCAAAATCAGAATCTTCTGCAAGAACTTAGTATCCTGCCTACATTTGTCTTTTTGCCTTGTCTTTCCTACTTTGCAATACTTATCACCACCTAGGGGCAAGCCAAATAAGCCAGAAGCTCTTTTTTCACCACTAAGATATTTCTAAAGTATATTCTATTTGAATCAAAAAGACATTTATGATTTCAAATGATTGCTTGGCTTTTTTCTTCCAATAAAAGTCAATCTTTATTATGTATTTCTTCTTTGTCTCAAGTATGATTTTAAAATATAAACTGATTTTTGTAATACATGAATATCATCTTTTAGTTTTATTGTTGTGTCTCTTCTTAGATATCAACTTATCAAAAACTTTTCCACTTATTCAGAACAAATTTCAACTTAAAAAAATAAGTCTACTTTTATAAATGTTCAGTTCTTAGTCTTTTAAATCAATGCCTACAGAAGACCTTTGCACATTGTAAATGGCAATAACTTTGGATTATACATAATATCAAAGCATACTAAAAAACACTTTTGCTAAAATTATTTAAGAGTAATCTAATTTCCGGGACAACATGGAGTCAAATAACATTCACATTATAGAGCGGGGGGGGGGGGGGGGGCAGAAAATTTATTTGAAGGAATAATGACTGAAAACTTCCCTAACCTAAGGAAGGAAACAGACATCCAGGGCAAGGAAGGCCAGAGAGTTCTGAATACAATAAACCCAAAGATTTCCAAATCAAGAGACATTATAATTAAAATATCAAAAGTTAAAAAAGAAAGAATTTTAAAAGCAGCAAGAGAAAAACAGACTATTACATACAAGGGAAACTCCACAAGGCTATCAGCAGATTTCTCAGCAGAAACTCTGCAAGCCAGAAGAGAATGGCAAGATAAATTCAAAGTGCTAAAAGCAAAAAAAAAAAAAAAAACTTCAAGAATATTTGACCTAGCAAGGTTATCATTCAAAATTGAAGGAGAGAGAGAATTTTCCAGACAAACAAAAGCTAAAAGAGCTCATCACCAATCAATCAGCCTTACAAGAAATGTTATTGGGTCTTTAAGCTGAAAAGAAATGGCACTGATTAATATATATGAAAGTAAAAATTTCACTTGAAAAAGTAAATCTAGGGATGCCTAGGTGGCTCAGCAGTTGAGTGCCTGCCTTTGGCCCAGGGCATGATCCTGGAGCCCTGGGATCGAGTCCCACATCAGGCTCCTTGCATGGAGCTTGCTTCTCCCTATGCCTGTGTCTCTGCCTCTCTCTCTCTCTCTCTCTCTGTGTCTCTCATGAACAAATAAATAAAATCTTAAAAAAAAAAAAGAAAAGGTAAATCTATAGAGAAGGTGGCAATCACTTATGAAGCTACTCTGAAGGATAAAAGACAAAAGTAGTAAAATTAACTAAAATTATAATAATTTAAAAAAAATAAATAAAATTATAATAATTAATTAAGAAATACATAAAATAAGATTAAAATGTGACATCAAAAACAAAACAGGATAGGAGAATAAAAATTTAGAATTTGGGAATGTGTTCAAATTTAACTTGCTATCAACTTTAAATAGACTGTAATGTACATAGGATGATACACATGAACCACACAGTAAACAAAAGCAAAAATATAGTAAATGCACAAAAGAAAATGAGAAAGAAAGCTAAACATAATGCTAAAGAAATCCACAAACCACAAGAGAAGGGAAATAGAAAAGAAAGCAACAGAGAGGAACTACAAAAACAGCCAGAAAACGATTAAGAATATAGCAGTAAGAACTACCTATCAATGCTCACTTTAAATATAAATAGAATAAATTCACCCATCAAAAGACTTAGAGTGGCTTTAATAGATAAAAAAAAATAACACACACATTTTATATTGCCTATAGTATATTCACTCCTGAAGTAAGTACACACAGGATGAAGGTGAAGGAATAGAAAAAGAGATTCCAAGCAAATGGAATTAGAAAAAAATAGCTGGTATAGCTATACTCATATCAGACAAAATCACCTTTAAAACAAACACTACAAAAAAAATAAAATAAAACAAACACTATAATAAAAAAGAGGACATTACATAATGATAAAGGCGTCAAGAAGATATAACATTTTTAAATAAATATGCACCCAACATTAGGAGTGCAAACATATATAAAATAAATAGTAACAGAACTAAAGGGAGAAATTGTCAGCAAAACAATAACAGCTTGGGACTTTAATACTCTGCTTACATCAATGGACATATAATCCAGACAGAAAAATCAGTAAAACATCAGCCTTAAATGACATTATACTTTTTTTATTTAGATGGACTTTTATTTTTAAAATGGACTTCTATTATTTTTATTAAGATAAGTTTAATATATAAAAACAAAACATTCCATCCAAAACCAGCAGAATACACATTCTTCTTAAATGCACATGAACATTCTCTAGGATAGATCATGTTAGGCTACAAAAAAAAAAAAAAAAAGGTCTCAATACATTTAAGAAAATTAAAATCAGATCAAGCATTTTTTCTGACCACAATGGTATGAAACTAGAAATAAATCACAAGAAGAAAACTGGACAAGCTACAAAAACATGAAAATGAAACAACATGTTACTGAATTACTACTGGTTCACTGAAGCAATCAGAGGAGAAATAAAAAAATACCTAGAGACAAATGAAAACAGAAATAGATATCGCAAAATCTGTGGTATTCTGCAAAAACAGTTTTAAGAAAAAATATTAAATGCAATACAGGTTTACCTCAAGAAACAACACAAATCTCAAATAAACAATTTAATTTTACACCTAAAGGGACTAGAAAATAAAACAAAGGAAGCCCAAAGTTAGTAGGGGGAGGAAATAATAAAGATCAGAAAGGAAACAAATGAAATAGAGACTACAAACACAATAGAAAAGATCAGTGAAACTAAGAGTTGGTTCAACAAAAAGAAACAAAATGAACAAGTTTTTAGCTATACTTACCCAGAAAAAAAAAAGAGAGTTTAAATAAATAAAATCAGTAATGAAAAAGAACACACTGCTGATACCACAGAAATACAAAGGATCAGGGATGCCTGGGTGGGTCAGTAGTTGAGTATCTTCTGCCTTTGGCTCAGGTCATGATCCCAGGGTCCTGGAATTGAGAACCTTCTTCTTCTCCCTATTTTTTTGCCTCTCTCTCTCTCTCTGTGTCTCTCATGAATAAATAAATAATTTTTTTAAAAAAAGAAATACAAAGGATCATAAAAGACTACTATGAACAATTATTTACACCAACATATTTGAACACCTAGAAGAAATGGAGACATTGCTAGAAACATACAATATTATAACACCAAATCATGAGGAAATAGAAAATCTGAATAGATAGATTACTAATTAGAAGATTCAATCTATAATCAAAAACCTCCCAACAACAACAACAACAAATCCAGGACCAGATGGCTTCACTAGTGAATTACGCCAAACATTCAAAGATTAATAACAATCTCCTCAAACTCTTCCAAAAAATTGAAGAGGAGGAAATGCTTCCAAACTCATTCTATGAGGCTAGCATTACTCTGATACCAAAATCAGATAAGGACACCACAAGAAAAGAAAAGAAAAGAAAGAAAAGAAAAGAAAAGAAAAGAAAAGAAAAGAAAAGAAAAGAAAAGAAAAGAAAATTACAGGCCAATATCCCTGATGAACATAGATGCAAAAATCCTCAGCAAAATATTAGCAAATTGAATTCAACAGTATTTTAAAAGGATCATATACCATGATCAAGTGGGATTTTTCCAGGGATGCAAGAATAGTAAAGCATCTGCAAATCAACCAACATGATACACTACATTAATGAATCAAAAGATAAAAATAATATAGTCATCTCAATAAATACAGAAAAGGAATTTGACAAAATTCAACATCCATTTATGATAAAAATTCTCAACAAAGTGGGTATAGAGGGAACGTACCTCAACATAATAAAGACCATATATGACAAACTCACAGCTAATATCATATGAGCTGTGAAAAAGCTGCAAGATTTTCCTCTAAGATCAGGAACAAGACAAGGATGCCTACTTGTTCCACTTTTATTCAACATAATATTGGAAGTCCCAGCCACAGCAATTAGACAAGAAAAAGAAGCAAAAAGCATCCTAATTGGTAAGGAAGATGTAAAAGTGTCACCATCTTCAGATGACATGATATTATATATAGAAAATCCTAAAAATTCCATTTAAAAACTGTTAGAACTAATAAATGAATTCAATAAAGTTGCAGGACACAAAAATGATAAACAGAAGTCTGTTGTTTTCAATACACTAATAAAATATCAGAAAGATAAGTCAGGAAAACAATCACATTTACAATTATATTAAAAAGAATAAAATATGTAGGAATAAGTTCAACCCAGAAGGTGAAAGACATGTACCCTGAAAACCAAAATACACAGATTAACAAAATTGAAGAAGACACAAATAAATAGAAAGATATTCTGTGCTCATATATTAAAAGAATTAACACTGTTAAAATGTCCAACACTACCCAAAGCAATCCACAATACTACACAATAATGCAATCCCTGTCAAAATTACAAAGACATTTTTCACAGAACTAGAACAAATACTTATAAGATTTGTATAGAACCACAAAACACTCCAGATAGCCAGAACAATCTTGAGAAAGAACAAAGTCAGAGGTATCATTATAGTACACTATACTATAAAGCTATAGTAATAAAGTAGTATGGTGTTGCTATGAAAACATACACATACATCAGTGAAACAAAACAGAGATCCCAGAAGTAAATCCACATATACATGGTCAATTGATTTACAACACAGGAGGCAAGAATATGGGGAAATGACAGCCTCTTCAATAAACAGTGTTGGGAAAATTGGACAGCTACATGAAAGAGAATGAAACTGGACACATCATATACAAAAATTAACTCAAAATACATTAAACACTTGAATGTAAGGCCTGAAATCATTAAATTCCTGGAAGAAAACATAGTAAGTTCCTTGACATTAGATATAGCAATGGGTTTTTGTGGGGGTTTTTTGTTCATTTGGATCTGTCTCCAAAGCAAGGGAAAGAAAAACACAAAAATAAACAAATGGGAGACTACATCAATTCAAAAGTTTCTGAACAGCAAAGAAAACCATCGACAGAATAAAAAGGCAACCTACTGAATGGGATAAGATATTTGCAAATCATATGTCCAATATGAGATTGATACTCAAAATATATAAAGAACCTATACAACTCAATAACAACAACAAAAGGAACAAATAATCCAAATCAAAAATAGAGAATCTCAACAGACATTTTTCCAAAGGAGACATATGGATGGCCAACAGACACATGAAAACATGTTCAACATCACTAGTCATCAGGGAAATGCAAATCAAAACCATAATAGGGAATCACAGTATACCTTTCAGAATGGCTGTTCTCAAAAACACAAGAAATAATAAATGTTGATGAGGATGTGAAGAAGAGAACCCTTGTGCAGTGTTGATGAGAATGTAAATTGGTGCAGTCACTATAGGCAGCAGTGAGAGGGTGCCTTAACAAATTAAAATAGAACTACCAAATGATCTAGCAATTCCACTACTGGGTATCTTTCTGAAAACACTTATTTGAAAAAAAATGCATACCTTTTATTTCATTGCAGCATTACTTACAACAGCCAATGTATGAGGCAATCAAAGTGTCCATCAATAGGCAATCTAAATGTCCATCAATGAATGAATAAAGAAGATATGGTACACACACACACACACACACACACACACACACACACCATGGAATACTACTCAGCCATAAGAAAGAATGAAATCTTGCCATTTGTAATGAAATGGATGGTCCTTGAGGGTATCATCCTAACTAAAATAAGTCAAACATTGCATAGTTTCACTTATATATATGGAATCTAAAAAACAAAAGAAACAAACAAAATAAAACCCACACTCACAGATACAGAAAAAACAGTCTAGTGGTTTTCAGAGGGAAAGGGGTTAGAAGTGTGTGAAATGGGTGAAGAGGATCAAGAAATACAAACTTCCAGTTATCTAAATAAGTCATGGATGAAACAGTCAACAAAACCAAAAGACAGCCTACATAATGGGAGAAGAAATTTGCAAATGTCTTATCAGATAAAGAGCTAGTATCCAAAATATATAAAGAACTTACCAAACGCAACACCCAAAGACCAAAAAAATCCAGTCAAGAAATAGGCATAAGACATGAACTGACATTTCTCCAAAGAAGACATACAAATGGCCAACAGACACATGAAAAAATGTTCAACATCACTTGGCATCAGGGAAATACAAATCAAAACCACAGTGAGATACCACCTCACACCAGTCAGGATGACTAAAATTAACAAGTCAGGAAACAACATATGTTAGCAAGGATGCAGAGAATGCAAGCTAATACAGCCACTCTGGAGGTTCCTCATAAAGTTAAAAATAGAGCTACTCTATGATCCAGCAATTATACTAATAGGTATTTACCCAAAGGATATAAACACAGTGATCCAAAGGGGCACCTGCACCCCAATGTTTATAGCAGCAATGTCCACAAAAGCCAAACTATGGAAAGAGCACAGATGGCTATCAACAGATGAATAGATAAAAAAGATGTGGTATGTATATACAATGGAATATTACTCAGCCATCAAAAATGAAATCTTACTATTTGCAACAATGTGGATAGAACTAGAAAGCATCATGCCAAGTGAAATACGTCAATCAGAGAAAGAAAATTATCATATAAAAAAAGAAAATTATCATATGATTTCACTCAAATGTAGAATTTAAGAAAAACAGATGATCATAGGGGTAGGGAGGGAAAAGTAAAATAAGACTATCAGGAGAACAAACCATAAGAGAGTCAACTAAAGGAAACAAACAGAGGGTTGCTGGAGGGGGATATGGTAATAAGCGATGAGCATTAAGGAGAGCAAGTGATGTGATGAGCACTGGGTGCTATATACAACTGATGAATCACTGAACTCTATCTCTGAAACTCATAATGCACTATATGTTAACTAATTGAATTGAATTTACATTAAATTAAATTAAATTAAATTAAATTAAATTAAAAAATAATTAAGTCATGGAGACATACAGCATAGGGAATACAGTCAATAATATGGCATTAATGTGTATGGTAACTAGACTTACTGTGGTGATCATTTTGCAATATGATATACAAACATCAAATCACTATGTTATACTCCTAAAGCTGATATAATATTGTATGACAATTATACTTCAGTTAAAAAAAAAACTTTCCCTATCAATTCATTAAATGAAGAATGCCTTTGAGCTTTCTAAAGAGGAATGCTGTTTTCTTTTTTTCTTATGGAAGTGGAGCCACACTACTTCAAGAACTATGTCACAGAAGAATTTTAGTAATACTTAGGCTACTTTGGACATTGTCAATCCTTGTTATCAGGATTCATAGATAGAATTCATAATCCAAGATAACTTGAATTACATTGAAATTACTTGTGCTGTCTCTGAAAAAACAATTTATTTAACAATATGAATACAAACAAGATAAAACCATATGAGTCTTCAATGAAAAGACTTAGAGGAAATATCTTCTCCAATAACTTTATAATCTCCATTTTAAACATTTTCTATGCTCACTTATTCACTAAAGTAAATCAATTTCAGCAGTTTAATCTATAGTAATGTATGTTTTTGAAAACAATAAAAGGCATTTATTTTTAAAAATTAAAGAAAAAAGAAAAGTGATCTAATTCAGATGATATCAAAAATAAAATTATTGTTTTCAGGTAATTAAAATTTCTCAAAGTATTTTTACTTGATGATACAAGCTCATAATAACAAATCAACATGAATTGAAAATAAATTTGTGATTTATGACAGTTGTTAATGCAGTTTCAAATCATTTGTCAACTGAACTATTATAAAATACAAATAATAACCAGAAAACAAGCCAGTAACATTCTATTTGTTTAGGAAAACTACCACAATTTTGGTAGTTAATTAGGAAATTCCATTCTGCAGTGGTAAGACATTGTCATAATACATGAAATGAGTAAAATCTTTTCTTTCAGATATCAATTTTCAAATGAACACAGTTTCAAAAATTCCAAACTAAGCAACCCTCCTCTAGGTCTTTTATTGGCTAATATATAAATAATTTCTTACACAGTTAGAAAGGTTACATTTTAAGATTTTTGATGGCACTGTGCTCAATATTTATTAATACTTTATCAACAGATCACAAAATAAACAAGAGGCTAAACAAAGTATTGTGAACACACCTGTTATATTGCAACAAGCCACTCGTTTTCAGTACATTTGAATATGCACAAGAGTCTAAAATACCAGTTTTTGTTGAATTCCCAACAATTTCTTGTTTTTTCAACAGGACTTTTAAAATCATTAAAGAGCAGATTTCCCCACAAGCATGATTTTTCTTTTCCCAATGAATTAAAAAACAAACCTGAGTACTCAAAAAGAAGAAGAAGAAGAAAAAGAAGAAGAAGGAGAAGAAGAAGAAGAAATGAAGTCACAACCCAACGTAAGACACACACCTAAAATTTAGCATGCCTAGGCTTTGATATGTTGCTTTGTTGATATATGTATATTTTCAATATGGACATATATAATAAAAAAATTTCCAGGTGCCAATTCCCCACAACATTGATGTCTTTTCTTTTTTTAAATATTTTATTTATTTGAGAAAGAGAGAGGGAGTGAGAAAGAGAGCACAAGCTAGGGGGAGAGGCAGAGGAAGAGGGAGAAGCAGGCTACCTACTGAGTAGGAAGCCCATCACAGGGCTTGATCCCAGGACCCAGAAATCATGCAGGATCTGAGCCTAAGGAAGACACCCAACCAACTGAGACACCCAGGTGCTCCAATGTTGCTGTCTTATAGAGCTCCAGTTGACAGAATTCCCTGGCTCAGCTCTTAAGCCAATATTTTACATTTTGAGGTTATTTTTCAAATTTACTTCCTCAAGCCCCATTGTACATACTGAAAAGGCCAAACTTACGCCTTAGAGTTGACCCCTGAAAGTGAGACTTTCTTTGGTGAGAAAGAAGAATAGAAGTCTTGCTAGAAAATAAGCAAATACTTCAAGTGGGGGAATTTGTTTTATTTCTTAAAGGAACTGAAAAAAGACAAGAATAAAACTAAATGTCATAAGGAGATTTTTGTTAGGTTTAATTATTACAGGTAAGCTCTGAGTTAAAGACCCTTTCTCAGCTTTACATGAACATGTGGTCTATTTGTCATGAGGCCGCAGCAAGTACATTTGCTATGAATTTGAAACTAAGGATTTAAAAACTATTAAAACAATTTGACAGTAACTTTTTATCCCTGCATTTAATAACAAAAAAGCCAAGCTAATAGTTTGTCTTTTTAGTTTAATTTTTCCACTAATTTATTTTATTTATTTTATTTTAAAATTATTTTATTTTTTTAGTTTACTTATTTATTCATGAGAGGCACATAGAGAAAGGTAAAGACACAGGCAGAGGGAGAAGCAGACTTCTTGCAGGGAGTCTGATGTGGGACTTGATCTCCGGACTCCAGGATCACACCCTGAGCTAAAGGCAGATGCTCAACCGCTGAGCCACCCAGGCATCCCTCCGCTAATTAACTTTTTATATTTTACAAAACTGTTGGTCCACGAAAGCATAAAGATTTTTTAATGTTTTTTTAAATAACGATACAACAAGACTTGGTTTACATGCATTCTGTCATTTAACTTCATATGTAACTTACAATATAGATGCCATTATTTTCTCCATTTTCCAGAGAGAAAACCAAGCTCAAAGATGTGAAGTAATTTAGCAGCTATCAGAGTCTAGATTCAAACTCAGGCTCTTGGTTTTAGAGCCCATTCTATACAAGATGTGGTTTCTCCATTTTGGATAATATTGCCATACTGGACACCTGATCCCAGCATTTTCATCCAGTGGCATTTTTTATCTTTGAATGTTGTCAAGGAAATGATAAGTCATAGTCCAAAGAGTATTTTTGCCTTTATATGTAAATTATGAATTAATCACCTGTGAATTTATCTATGTCTTTCTTATGCCTATTTATATTTTCAACCCATACTATCTCCTAGTTTTAAAGAGTTTTGTAAATGTACAATTCACATTAAGTACTCTTTCCTCTTTTCATAAATTTAAAGCATATTGCCACCCAATTTCACTATTCTGCAAATCTTTTATTTTTATTTTAGTTATGAAGGCTTAACTTTTTTTAACTTCTTATTTTGGAATAATTAAAGACTCTTACAAAGTTGTAAAAATAGCAAAGAGAAGCTCCATGTACCCATTACCTAGCTTCCCCCAATGGTAACAATTTACATAACTATAGTACATTATCAAATCCAGGAAACTGATATTGACAAAATACAATCAACAGGCCTTACCTGAATCTTACTGATTTTTTAATGCACTCATTTTTTACCTATTGAAGTTTATATGTTTCACACGGTTTAATTGGACTATCTTCTTTTTTATATAAGCAACATAAATAATATGCTCTGTTAACTCTGTTCCCTTTTTGAGCAGCTGTTAGGATCTACAATAACTCAAGGATCCCTATCATCATTGAACTTATGACTATAAGTTCTTAGTTACATAGAGAATCCCACCCTAGCTGCATGGCTATAAGCACATTGATATCACTGGTCTAATACCTCTGGTCTCATTGACTCTTTTGGTCACAATGACAAGACATTATACTGATTAGAGTGGCCTCATGGCTCAGTCAGACCTTGGCCTATTATAGCTCTCCAATATTGAGATCCAGTTACTATCTTATTTGCTAAGATGCAGAGATGAATAACTAACTCACTATTCCTGCTGTCAAGAAGTTCACAGTCTAAAAGAGAAGAAATAAACTTTTGGTTTCTGTTAAGATGGTGAATCAGTACTGGCTGCAAACATTTATTTCTGAAAACTATCATGGAACAATTATAGAAGAGAAAGGTAGGCAGCATGGATCTGGGAAACTAAGATAAAAATAGCAAGAAATTCCTGAGGAGAGGAAGGTTGTCAGAAACTTGTGTCAGGCATACCTATAGTCTGTAGCAATCAATAAAAGAGAGAGGACAATGACATAAGGCTGATCAGTAGGGGAGTGGGATTGGAAAAGCTTTCAGATCTGCTTTTCCCTCTTGCATTTGTTTTAGGAAGATAATGGATTGCCCTACTGCCACTTTGGGGAATAAATTAGTAGCCAAATCCCAGTTCTCCCAAGGTATTGAGATAATATTAAGGTAGCACCAAAGGCCCAAAGGAGTGAGAAGTGATGAAAACAGGTGCAAGCTGGTAAGCTATCCTCATCTGTACTATAGTTATTTCCAAGCAAGAAGAGCTTTGGAGCTTTGACCTTTGTTATCACCCAGAGCCCATGCACTCCTTCTAGACCATATTACTGGTACCAATATAGGTATGAACCCATTAACAAAACATCAATAGTATGTTCTCACCTATCAGTAGGGACTTTAAACATAAATGGATTGATTTTTCCAATCAAAAAACACAGAGTGGCTGGACAGGATAAATAACAATATCTAACAATATGCTGTCTGAAAGAGAACTAGCTCTGAAGGCACATATAGGCTGAAACTGAAGAGATGAAAATAATGAAAAAGCAAGAATGCTATACTAGCATTGGATAACATAGATTTTCAGTCAAGAGTGGTCATAAGAAACAAACTATAGTCTATAATGATAAAGTGATAACTTCAAGAGGATATAACAACCGTAAATATATATGCATCAAATATTGGGGCACTTAAATATTTAAAGTAAATATTAACAGAACTGCAGAGAGACACTAACATAATAATAGTAGAGGCTCTAAATGCCCCATTTTTAACATTAGATAGATCATCCAGACAGGTTATTCAGGAAGCAGCAAACCTGAATAATACTATAGACCTAATGACCCTAAAAGACTTGCACAGAACATTCCACCCAATAGCACGAGAATACACATTCTTCTTAAGCACACACAGAACATTCTCCAGGATAAATCATATGTTGATCACAAATCAAGTCTCAATAATTGTAAGAAGACTGAAATTATACCAAGTATCTTTTCCAGCTACAATAGCATGAAACTAGAAGTTAACGACAGCAGGAAAATGAAAAAAATTCATAAATACGTAGAAATTAAACAACACACTGCAGAACAATCAATGGATCAAAGATGAAATAAAAAGGGAAATAAGAAAGTATCCTGAGACAAAAGAAAATGAATAGACAACATATAAAAACTTATGAAATGCAGCAAAAGTAGTTCTAAGAGGGATATTTATAGCTATAAATGATTACATTAAGAAAAATATTTCAAACAACCTTATTTTACATCTCAAAAAAATACAAAAAGAGGAAAAATAGAAGCCCTAAATTATTAGAAGGAAGGAAATAAAAAAGATTAGGCAGAAATAAATGAAATAAAGACTAGAAATAATTTTAAAAATCAGTGAAACAAAGAGTTGGTTGTTTGAAAAGGCTACAGATTGACAAACCTTTAGCATATTGACCAAGAAAAAAAAGGTAGACTCAAATAAAGTTATAAGTGAAAGAAAAGTCACAACTTACATGCAAATACAAAGAATCATAAGAGGCTACTATAAACAATTATATATCAAATTCTCTTGGTAATAAGGATCAATCACTCTGGCAAGAACATAGGTCCTGCTTTCTCTATCTGAGGATTTAGTGCCATAAGAAATAAGTCTCAGCTTCTATGTTATTGAAGTCACCGCTATTTGCTGGTAAAATAGTTTCTCCCATGACAAAAAAAATTTTTTTTTAGCTTTTATTTATTTATTCATTAGAGACACACAGAGAGAGGCAGAGACACAGGCCGAGGGAGAAGTAGGCCCCATGCAGGGAGCCCGACGGGTACTCGATCCCAGGTCTCCAGGATCAGATCCTGGGCTGAAGGCAGCGCTAAACCACTGAGCGAACCGGGCCGCCCCGCCCCCCCCCCCCCCCCCCATGACAAATCCCTGGTACCAACTACATTATCAGACAGGATTCCAGCAGGGGGTAAAAAAAAGGGTTCACATCAAAGGTTTAAGAGAAGATTTTTACAGAGATAGGAACAAACAAGGGATGTTGAGGCACTGAGGAATTAGCTAAATCAATAAACTATGACCAGAGGAGGAAATACACTTATTGGAACCCAGTGAGAGTTGAAATCTTGGGGGAGAAGCTTCCACTGGAGCTGAAGTTGAATAGGAATATAGCTGCTGTGAGAGAATTAAAGCCAGCAGAGAAGTGGGGAAGAAATTACCTGACCTTTTCTCCTCCTGCTTTCCCATCTCCTGCAAGTTCCTCCCACTGTCCATTGTCCAATCTAATTAAGAAGAGAGTCCAGATGATGCCTCCCAGGGAACAGAAAACAACAAAGAACGGCAGGTAAGATGCTAGGAGATTTCATAAAGATAATAATAATAATAATAAAAACATGAATCTGTTTGAGATTTCTATTTTTTTCATTGATCTTTTTATATATTTGTGTGTCAATATTACAATGTTCCATGTATACATTTGCCCCATGACTTGAGATGTCACTTTTTATTAAACTTTAACCTGTGATTGTTTATGAAGGCTCTATTCTATATTCTACATATGTGCACCAATACCACACCTTTCTCATTACTGTATCTCAGCAGTATATTTGATACCTGACAGGGTATGTCCTTCTCTTCAGGGTTTATTTTTCATTAATTTTTAATTTTATTTTATTTCCTTTTTTTTTTAATTAATTTTTATTGGTGTTCAATTTACCAACATACAGAAAAACACCCAGTGCTCATCCCGTCAAGTGTCCACCTCAGTGCCCGTCACCCATTCCCCTCCAACACCCGCCCTCCTCCCCCCTTCCACCACCCCTAGTTCGTTTCCCCGAGTTAGGAGTCTTTATGCTCTGTCTCCCTTCCTGATATTTCCCAACATTTCTTCTCCCTTCCTTTATATTCCCTTTCACTATTATTTATATTCCCCAAATGAATGAGAACATACACTGCTTGTCCTTCTCCGATTGACTTATTTCACTCAGCATAATACCCTCCAGTTCCATCCACGTTGAAGCAAATGGTGGGTATTTGTCGTTTCTAATTGCTGAGTAATATTCCATTGTATACATAAACCACATCTTCTTTATCCATTCATCTTTCGATGGACACCGAGGCTCCTTCCACAGTTTGGCTATTGTGGCCATTGCTGATAGAAACATCGGGGTGCAGGTGTCCCGACGTTTCATTGCATCTGAATCTTTGGGGTAAATCCCCAACAGTGCAATTGCTGGGTCGTAGGGCAGGTCTATTTTTAACTCTTTGAGGAACCTCCACACAGTTTTCCAGAGTGGCTGCACCAGTTCACATTCCCACCAACAGTGTAAGAGGGTTCCCTTTTCTCCGCATCCTCTCCAACATTTGTGGTTTCCTGCCTTGTTAATTTTCCCCATTCTCACTGGTGTGAGGTGGTATCTCATTGTGGTTTTGACTTGTATTTCCCTGATGGCAAGTGAGGCAGAGCATTTTCTCATGTGCATGTTGGCCATGTCCATGTCTTCCTCTGTGAGATTTCTCTTCATGTCTTTTGCCCATTTCATGATTGGATTGTTTGTTTCTTTGGTGTTGAGTTTAATAAGTTCTTTATAGATTTTGGAAACTAGCCCTTTATCTGATATGTCGTTTGCAAATATCTTCTCCCATTCTGTAGGTTGTCTTTTAGTTTTGTTGACTGTATCCTTTGTTGTGCAAAAGCTTCTTATCTTGATGAAGTCCCAATAGTTCATTTTTGCTTTTGTTTCTTTTGCCTTTGTGGATGTATCTTGCAAGAAGTTACTGTGGCTGAGTTCAAAAAGGGTGTTGCCTGTGTTCTCCTCTAGGATTTTGATGGAATCTTGTCTCACATTTAGATCTCTCATCCATTTTGAGTTTATCTTTGTGTATGGTGAAAGAGAGTGGTCCAGTTTCATTCTTCTGCATGTGGATGTCCAATTTTCCCAGCACCATTTATTGAAGAGACTGTCTTTCTTCCAATGGATAGTCTTTCCTCCTTTATCGAATATTAGATGACCGTACATTTCAGGGTCCACTTCTGGGTTCTCTATTCTGTTCCATTGATCTATGTGTCTGTTTTTGTGCCAGTACCACACTGTCTTGATGACCACAGCTTTGTAGTACAACCTGAAATCTGGCATTGTGATGCCCCCAGCTATGGTTTTCTTTTTTAGAATTCCCCTGGCTATTCGGGGTCTTTTCTGATTCCACACAAATCTTAAAATAATTTGTTCTAACTCTCTGAAGAAAGTCCATGGTATTTTGATAGGGATTGCATTAAACGTGTAAATTGCCCTGGGTAACATTGACATTTTTACAATATTCTGCCAATCCATGAGCATGGAATATTTTTCCATCTCTTTGTGTCTTCCTCAATTTCTTTCAGAAGTGTTCTCTAGTTTTAAGGGTATAGATCTTTTACCTCTTTGGTTAGGTTTATTCCTAGGTATCTTAAGCTTTTGGGTGCAATTGTAAATGGGATTGACTCCTTAATTTCTCTTTCTTCAGTCTCATTGTTAGTGTATAGAAATGCCATTGATTTCTGGGCATTGATTTTGTATCCTGCCACACTACCAAATTGCTGTATGAGTTCTAGCAAACTTGGGGTGGAGGCTTTTGGGTTTTCTATGTAGAGTATCATGTCATCGGCAAAGAGGGAGAGTTTGACTTCTTCTTTGCCAATTTGAATGCCTTTAATGTCTTTTTGTTGTCTGATTGCTGAGGCGAGGACTTCCAGAACTATGTTGAACAGCAGTGGTGAGAGTGGACATCCCTGTCTTGTTCCTGATCTTAGGGGAAAGGCTCCCAGTGCTTCCCCATTGATAATGATATTTGCTGTGGGCTTTTCGTAGATGGCTTTTAAGATGTCGAGGAAAGTTCCCTCTATCCCAACACTCTGAAGGGTTTTGATCAGGAATGGATGCTGTATTTTGTCAAATGCTTTCTCTGCATCTAATGAGAGTATCATATAGTTCTTGGTTTTTCTCTTGCTGATATGATGAATCACATTGATGGTTTTACGAGTGTTGAACCAGCCTTGTGTCCTGGGGATAAATCCTACTTGGTCATGGTGAATAATTTTCTTAATGTGTTGTTGGATCCTATTGGCTAGTATCTTGTTGAGAATTTTTGCATCCATGTTCATCAGGGATATTGGTCTGTAATTCACCTTTTTGGTGGGGTCTTTGTCTGGTTTCAGAATTAAGGTGATGCTGGCCTCATAGAACGAATTTGGAAGTACTCCATCTCTTTCTATCTTTCCAAACAGCTTTAGTAGAATAGGTATGATTTCTTCTTAAACGTTTGATAGAATTCCCCTGGGAAGCCATCTGGCCCTGGACTCTTGTGTCTTGGGAGGTTTTTGATGACTGCTTCAATTTCCTCCCTGGTTATTGGCCTGTTCAGGTTTTGTATTTTTTCCTGCTCCAGTTTTGGTAGTTTGTGGCTTTCCAGGAATGCGTCCATTTCTTCTAGATTTCCTAATTTATTGGTGTACATCTGTTCATAATATGTTTTTAAAATCGTTTGTATTTCCTTGGTGTTGGTAGTGATCTCTCCTTTCTCATTCATGATTTTATTAATTTGAGTCTTCTCTCTCTTCTTTTTAATAAGGTTGGCTAATGGTTTATCTATCTTATTAATTCTTTCAAAGAACCAACTCCTGGTTCTGTTGATCTGTTCCACAGTTCTTTTGGTCTCGATATCATTGAGTTCTGCTCGAATTTTAATTAACTGTCTTCTTCTGCTGGGGGTGGGGTCCATTTGTTGCTTTTTCTCTAGTTCCTTTATGTGTAAGGTGAGCTTTTGAATTTGAGTTCTTTCCAGTTTTTGAATGGATGCTTGTATTGCGATGTATTTCCCCCTCAGGACTGCTTTTGCTGCGTCCCAAAGATTTTGAACGGTTGTATCTTCATTCTCATTAGTTTCCATGAATCTTCTCAATTCTTCCTTAATTTCCTGGTTGACCTTTTCATCTTTTAGCAGGATGGTCCTTAACCTCCACATGTTTGTGGTCCTTCCAAACTTCTTGTTGTGATTAAGTTCTAATTTCAAGGCATTATGGTCTGAGAATATACAGGGGACTATCCCGATCTTTTGGTATTGGTTCAGACCCGATTTGTGACCCAGTATGTGGTCTATTCTGGAGAAAGTTCCATGTGCACTTGAGAAGAATGTGTATTCAGTTGTGTTTGGATGTAAAGTTCTGTAGATATCTGTGAAATCCATCTGGTCCAGTGTATCATTTAAAGCTCTCGTTTCTTTGGATACGTTGTGCTTAGAAGACCTATCCAGGGTAGAAAGAGCTAGATTGAAGTCACCAAGTATAAGTGTATTATTATCAAAGTATTTCTTCAGTTTGGTTATTAATTGGTTTAAATATTTGGCAGCTCCCACATTCGGGGCATATATATTGAGGATTGTTAAGTCCTCTTGTTGGATAGATCCTTTGAGTATGAGATAGTGTCCCTCTTCATCCCTCACTATAGTCTTTGGGGTAAATTTTAATTTATCTGATATAAGGATGGCAACCCCTGCTTTCTTTTGAGGACCATTTGAATGGTAAATGGTTCTCCAACCTTTTATTTTCAGGTTGTAGGTGTCCTTCTGTCTAAAATGAGTCTCTTGTAGACAGCAAATAGATGGGTCCTGCTTTTTTATCCAGTCTGAAACCCTGCGCCTTTTGATGGGGTCATTAAGCCCGTTCACGTTCAGAGTTACTATTGAGAGTTATGAGTTTAGTGTCATCATATCTATTCAGTCCTTGTTTTTGTGGATTGTTCCACTGAACTTCTTCTTAAAGGGGAATTTTAAGAGTCCCCCTTAAAATTTCTTGCAGAGCTGGTTTGGAGGTTACATATTCTTTCAGTTCCTGCCTGTCTTGGAAGCTCTTTATCTCTCCTTCCATTTTGAATGAAAGCCTTGCTGGATATAGTATTCTTGGTTGCATGTTCTTTTCATTTAGGACCCTGAATATATCCTGCCAGCCCTTTCTGGCCTGCCAGGTCTCTGTGGAGAGGTCTGCTGTTACCCTAATATTCCTCCCCATAAAAGTCAGGGGACTCTTGCTGCTTTAAGGATCTTCTCCTTATCTTTGGAATTTGCAAGCTTCACTATTAAATGTCGAGGTGTTGAACGGTTTTTGTTGATTGTAGGGGGGGATCTCTCTATTTCCTGGATCTGAATGCCTGTTTCCCTTCCCAGATTCAGAAAGTTTTCAGCTAGGATTTGTTCAAATACATATTCTGGCCCTGTGTCCCTTTCGGCGCCCTCAGGAACCCCAATTAAACGTAGGTTTTTCTTCCTCAGGCTGTCATTTATTTCCCTTAATCTATCCTCATGGTCTTTTAATTGCCTGTCTCTTTTTTCCTCAGTTTCCCTCTTTGCCATCAACTTGTCTTCTATGTCACTCACTCGTTCTTCCACCTCGTTAAGCCTCGTCGTTAGGACTTCTAGCTTGGATTGTATCTCATTTAATTGATTTTTAATTTCTGCCTGATTGGATCTAAATTCTGCAGTCATGAAGTCTCTTGAGTCCTTTATGGTTTTTTCTAGAGCCACCAGTAGCTGTATAATAGTGCTTCTGAATTGGCTTTCTGACATTGAATTGTAACCCAGATTTTGTAACTCTGTGGGAGAGTGGGCTGTTTCTGATTCTTTTTTTTGAGGTGAGGTTTTCCTTCTAGTCATTTTGCTCAGTGCAGAGTGGCCAAAAACAAGTTGTATTGGGAAAAGGAGAAAAAGAGAGAGAAGGAAAGAAAAGAGAAAAAGGAAAAAGAGAAAGAAGAAAAAAAAGGGGAAAAAGAGAAGAAAAAGAAAAAGAAAGGAGAAAAAGGAAAAAAAAGGGGGGGTGGGGGAAGCAATCAGAAATCAAGAAGAAAGAAAAAAAAAGCACAAAACAAAACAAAACAGAAAAAACAAAAAAAAAAAAAAAAAAACACGGGGGAGTATCTTCCGATTCTGTATACTTTAAGTCCCTTGTCTTCCCCTGGAACTGGTCCGTCTCGCTGGTCTTCTGGGGGAGGGGCCTGCTGTGCTGATTCTCAGGTGTTAGCACTTGGGGGAGCTGCTCTGCCCCTGCCTGGTGCAGGGCTCGGTGGGGGTTGTTCACCCCGTGAGGCCCCGGGAGGAAGCCACAGTGGCGGGGGCAGCTCTGGGACCCTGGAGTCAGCTCCCGCAGTAGCTCCGGGGCTCTCCGTCTGCAGGGCCTGGAGGCTCCCGGGTGGGGCCGCTGATCTGCTCAGCTCCAGGCAGGAGCGTCCTCGCTGTCCTGGGCCCTCCCGGCCTCTGCCTGTCCCCGGGGGAGGCCGGATCCTGGGCTGTGTCCCGGCGCCCTGTGCTCCGGAGACTGCGCTGTTGGATTCGCGCTCCCGCCCCGCAGCCCCCTCCGCGGAGCCGCCGCGGAGCCGCCGCCCGAGCCTCTCCGAGCTGTTCCCGGAGCCGCGCCGCCCCCTCCGCGGAGCTTCTTCCTCCGCCCGAGCCGCCGCCGCTGAGCTGTTCCCGGAGCCGCGCAGCCCCCTCCGCGGAGCCGCCGCCCGAGCCCCTCCGAGCTGCTCCGGGTCCCGCCGAGCGCTGCAGCCCTTAGGGAGCTCGGCGCACTCTCCGGGGCGCAGATGCCTGTTAGTGTCCCCGGGAGCCCGAGGGCATCCCCGCCCTCCTGGGTCCTGCTCTAACTCCCTGAGCCCCTTTCCACCCGGGAAGGTTGGTGCAGCTCCTGCTCCTCCGGGACGGGGCTCTCCTGTCCTGGGGACACTCGCCCCGGCCTCAGCCCGGCTCCTCGCGGGGCCCCTCCCCCTTGGAGGCCTTTTGTGTCTTTATTTCTTTTTTCCCGTCTTCCTACCTTGATAGAAGCGCGAACTCTTCTCACTGTAGCGTTCCAGCTGGTCTCTCTTTAAATCTCAGGCCGAATTCGTAGATTTTCAGGATGATTGGATGGTTTTCTAGGTAATTTGTTGAGGACAAGTGACTTGGAGACCCTGCTCCTCCGCCATCTTGCCCCTCCCCCCAAATTTAGTGAGAATTAATTCCTTATTGGTTACACAGAAATTTATGGTTTGGAAAGACTAAATAGAGCCTAAACAATTTAGGAAGACTAAGAACTTTTCAAGGTATAGAGAATAACCTCCTTGTTCAGACAGTGCTTTGAGATACAGCCACGCATTTCTTCTCTCTTTTAGAACCTTTTATTTCCAATCTGGCTTTGATTCTATTTTTCTCTTCAACATAAATCAGTGGATCAGCTTTCATAAAAAAATACCATTGGCATTTTTATTGGAATTTACATTGATGAATAGATAAATTACAAGGCAATTTTATGTCTTCACACTAGTAAATCATTTCATCCTAGTACCCTTTACGTTTTTAACGTCTTTTTATATTCTTCAATAAGGTATTATAAGTTTCTCAATAAAAGTCTTGCATATTTATTCTTTTTTTACCCCTTGGTATATTAAGGGCCTTGTTATAGTGAATGGGCTCTAATATTATTGCATTTTCTAATTGGCTACTCCTGCTATAGAGAAAATTTTTTAATATTTGTGTTTTTGGTCTTATATGTGGTCAAAATAATAAACTTTCTTATTAGTTATGATAGCTTATCAGTTAATTCTCTTGGGTTTTTAAGTTTAGCCTTTTCTTCTATAAATGGACACTCTTTGTCTTCAACTTTCCTATTTGTATGTGTCTTGTCTGTTTTCTTGCACTGATCAGACATCAAATGCAATTCTGAATATTAAAAGTGAGAACTAGGATCCCTGGGTGGCGCAGCGGTTTGGCACCTGACTTTGGCCCAGGGCGCGATCCTGGAGACCTGGGATTAAATCCCACATCGGGCTCCCGGTGCATGGAGCCTGCTTCTCCCTCTGCCTATGTCTCTGCCTCTCTCTCTCTCTCTCTGTGTGACTATCATAAATAAATAAAAATTAAAAATTAAAAATTAAAAAAAAGTGAGAACTGATGTCCTTTCCTAGTTTCTGATTTAAAGGGAACATTGCTAACATTTCCCACATTTCCTTGATAATGTTCAAATAACCATGCCTGTCTTTACACTGAGTCTCTTCTTCCCTTGCTAAAATCTTTTATCAGAAATGAACACTGAACTGAATCACATATTTAAGGTATATTTGGGGTGTTTATCAAGATAATTATATGGATTTTTAAATAATCATCTTATGCAGTTCCATGAGATCTTTTTTTTTTTAAGATGTATTTATTTCTTAGAAAGCACAAGCAGGGGAGGCAGGGGGAATCTCAAGCAGACTCTATGCTGACCCCAACGTCAGAATTAAATCTTGGGGAAGAGCTTCCTGTTGGAGCTGAAGTTGGAGCTGAAGTTGACCTCACGACCCTAAGATTACCACCTGAGCCAACACCAAGAGTCGGATGCCTAACAAACTGTGCCACCCAGGCATCCTGAGATCTTGATTGTTTTGTTGACACTTTCACCCAAACACCTCGAACAGTGTCTTCCTCTCGTATGAACTTTAGAAATATTTCTTGAAGTATTAATAAATAAAAGTATTATTGCCATTAACTACATTGATAGAGCTCTGATGGTGACTCATGCTTGTATTTCTGGAATAAATCTTAATTGGCTATGTTATTCTTTTAATACATTGCTGGATTTAATTTGGCACCTTTTCATTTAAAGTTTTGATATCTATGTTCATTAGTTTAATTGTTGTACAGTTTTCTTTAGAAGGAGCTGTGTTTTCTCTAATTTCGACACCAAGGTTATGCTATCCTTGTTGGTCCATTTATGTTTTTTTATCTCTCCCTGAGTCATTCTTAATATATAGGCCATGCAAACTATTAATTTTATAAGATATCCATATTTCTCTGTGTAACACTGAACAATAAATTCTTTCGAAACTTTAAAATCTTCACATATATTTTATGTCAAACTTTCTAATTTGTTATATTTCCTAATCTCTGATGTTGTGTCTTCTCTCCTTTTCTTTTTTTTTTTTTTTAAGATTTATTTATTTATTTATTTTAGAGAGGGAGAGAGAGAGAGTGCATACCTGACTGGGTGGGGAGCGGGGGAAGGAGAGAGAATCTCAAGCTGACTCCATACTGAGCATGGAGGCCTACATGGAGCCCATCACAGGGCTTGATTTCAAGATCCTGAGATTATGACCCTGAGATGATGACCTGAGCCAAAACCAAGAGTCAGATACTTAACTGACTGTGCTATCCAGGCTCCTCTCCCTTTTATATCTTAATAAAACTCACCAAATACTTTTAAATAGTTTACTGATTATTTCAAAGAAAAAGAATTTATATTTGTTATTTATCATTTGTATTACATTTGATTTAATTTTCTATAGTGAATGTATGATTTTTATTCTTTCTCTTCTCTTTCATAGATTTTGTTTTCCATTTTCCAGCATCTTGAGTTGAATGCCTCGTTTATTTATTTTCAAATTTTTATCTCCTAATCAATGCATTTATGTCTATAAATTTTCCTAAGTACAGTTTTGGCTATATCCCACAGTTCTGATATATAATCCACTTGCTGTTATTTGTTTCTAAGTGGTTTATAACTACAGTTTTGCTTCCCTCTTTGGACATTTTTAGGAGTTTTAAAAAATATCTTTTTCTTGCTTATTTCTAGTATTATTTGCATTATAGACAAATAATGTGACCAGTGTCATTTTAGCTTTAGGGAATTTTTGTGTTTTTCTTTGTTGCTTAATATATGATCAATTTTTGTAATGTTTATGTATTTTGAAAAAATGCATATGCACTTACAACTTGGATATATAACACACCAAGCATGATGATTGTAATTAAAATATTCTATTTTCTTATTATTTTTTGTTTTCTTGATGTATTGATTTTTTAGACATATCTATTTTTTCCTATCCTAATTTTTCTTTCTTTTTTTTTAAAGATTTTATTTATTTATTCATGAGAATACACAGACAGGAGAGAGAGAGAGGCAGAGACACAGGCAGAGGGAGAAGCAGGCTCCATGCAGGGAGTCTGATGTGGGACTCGATCCCAGGTCTCCAGGATCAGGCCCTGGGCTGAAGGCGGCGCTAAACCGCTGAGCCACCCGGGCTGCCCAATTTTTCAATTTCTTCCATAAAATATAAAGTGAGAGACAAAATAGCTTGTTCAATATTGAATCCCTGGCACCTAGAACAATGCCCTCAGTATGCAAAATATGTGACTTACATTTCAAAGCTCTTTTCAACACTTTCAAATCCTTAAGTTCTTTCTTATTCCACCATGTATGTGTTATGACTGCACAGGCAAACAGACTGAATAAGATCCATACAATATCATGTCTGTTAAATTAACTAAACAAGGAGGCCTTTGGACTGAGGTGGTTCCAGTGCCCTAGCAGCCTCCATAAGCAAATCAAAAACCAAGTCTGTAAATGCCTGAAGGTTGAGAAATCAAATCCCAAGGACAACCAATCACCAGAAGCCAACCAGGTTCTACCAAATAAGGCAGCCACTTAAGCTATAACCAATCAAATATTTTCCTTGCTGTGCTTCTGCATCTTCTCTATAAAAAGTCTTGCCCCTAGCTCCTTCAGTGAATCATTCCTATCTACTTTTTTTGGTGCTGCCTGATTCAAATAGATTTTTGTTCAAATAAACTCTTAAAAATATTAATACACCTCAGTTTCTCTTTTGTCTTAAGAGGCTTTGGAAGTCAGCAATATTGTCTTATTTATCAGTGTATCCTCCAGAAGTTAGAGTACCTCCTGGCACATAGTATGTGCTGAATGAATGTTCATGGAATGACTGAATTAATATTTAGCCCACCAGTATTTTCATGGGTCATTGTCAAATGTCACAGTGTAAAACTTGATTTCATTTTCATCCCAAGGGCCCTTTATATATCCAGGATCTTGAAACAGTTTTTGATATCCAGAGAAAGAACGCTAACCTTATCAAATTGGAAATAAATGTTCTGTGGATAAATCACTTCAACATGCAGATGGGGCTACAGTAAGGCCAACTAAGCTACCTCATTCTTTAGAATGTTTAAGCCTAAAATGCTCCTGATATAGATTTTTTTTCTACGTCAGGTACTGAGAAAAGAAAGATCAGGGACATCCGTTCACTTTAGACAATACTAACAATTGATCCAGATCACCACTCACTTGACAGCTTTGGCTGTCAGTATATATTATGTGTGAAGATGGGCTGAATAGATATGGATTCTACCCATACTCAAATAGCTGTGGACTCTCTTCCCTCTTCATCTCTTGCCTCCTCATTACACACCTAAATTTTGGAAGATAGGTTATCCTAAGAGCAGAGAAGTGGAAGGAGCAAGTTTTCCACCTATGCTTCCCAGAAGCCAATGCCTGCTTTCCTTTATACACATTCCTGAACCAGCCCTAGAGAACACAGAACTAGCCTGCCCCAGGCCTAATGGATAGCATTCTAGGAGCATTCCAGACTGATAGCATTCTAGGCTACATAAAGCCCTTCATAGGCCAATGAATTTGTGTGGCTTGTTGATAAGGAATTTGGGACACCTATGTCAGCTCAACTTACTCAATGCTATCAGAGAACTGACTTTTAACCTAACATCAAGCTCCCAAACTATTGTAGGGTGTACTTCTTGGGAAGCAGGCTCTGAGACAGAGTTTGTGCAGGCTATGCATTAAGAAAGGACATCAGAATTAACATTTAAGGAAGGGAGGGAAAGGAAATAACAGTGGTTAAAGGAAGAAGTCAAGCACTGATGTAGATCAAGTGACACCTGAATGCTCTGAAGCTAGAATGTACCTTCAAAATTGTCTGAGTTGGACAAAGGGGGCCATGCCCTTATATACTTACATCTACCAATCATTAGATGTGGGCCAACTTGGGAGGGGATATGATGTTGGATGAGGAGTTGAGCCAGTCTCTGAAGGTGTTGATAACTGAAGGGCATTGGTGGCAGCACTCCCAGCAACTGAGGCAGTAAGTCTTCCCTTGAATGGGGGATCTGGGCAGCACATCACATTGTTCTCACACATGAGTGATCTAGGCTTGAGATTAGGATCTCTCCATTCAGCAAGTAGAACTGCAATACTCCTACTTATTGATCTCAAGATCCCTCTCCACTCTTAGAAACTATGACAGACCAAAAAATATTTATTTGGATGTTTACCTTAACAAAAATTAAAACAGAAAATTTTAAAATATTTATTAACCTATTTTAAAATAGCAACATAAATGTACTACCTACTGAAAATAAAACCCTGTATCTAAAAATAATTAGTGATAATCATGATATTGTTTTCCATATTTTGCTCATGTAAACAATCTTTGCCATGTGAATTCCTGAGAGGATCTAGGTAAATCCATTAATGGCTCATAGGCAGACATGCACTGACAAGAACTTAGAAAAAAATATCCAAGACCCAATACAACAAGGCTCAAAAAGTCATTATAATAAACTGGATACCTAAATTAAGTCCTCTAAATTTCTATGGTCTTGATTCTGGTTTTTTCCCTACCCTATAATATACCTGAAAAAGTATGTTTAAATTATGTGAATAAGTGTCCAGGATAAAACATTTTTTAACTTCTCCCAAGTAGGGGATGCTTTCAGGAGTTTTTCCCTCGAAAACTCTAAGGTGGCTTTGAGACTCTCTTCTAAAATGCATAAGACAATGTCCAGGGCAGTGTGGTCTCAGCAAAAAATCATGAAAATGTTGTCATTTGTGCTAAGTTATCAGACCTACAAAAATTCTTAGAACCTGAGATCCAGCATAGTTATTTTTTTTTTCAGGGATAGGAGGAGAAGGTAGAGTTTTACCAGGTATTTGGTCTTTGGCAAAGCAGTACTAAGTCTTTGTTCTCTAAATCTAAGTGTGGTAGTTTGTGGTCTAACTTACTTCAGAAAAAAAAAATTCTGTTAATATGCATAAAAAGAAATTTATAGCTCTTATAATGAAACAGAAAGCAACCAGAAATAAATTTGTTTAATAAAGGAAATTGAGAATGCTGTATATATTCCTAGGTATTCCAGTTATACTGCCCCACCAACTTAATCTAGTTACCTAGTAGTAAGGCAATTACACAATGAAGATTTAGGGTTGATATAAATTTAGGGTTCAGTTGTGATGTTGGAGGCTTATAACAAAATATTTCTTGTGGGAAAGCAAGCCCCTTGGCAATCTTTACATTGTTGTGTGCAATTAAGTGACAATTTATTCTGTTTTTGTTTTTAATGGGACCCGTCATTTACTGTCATTACTGGTCCACAAGAGAGAACACTCCAGCGTTCTCTTTACTTTTCTCTTCAGAACAGAATCTGTACTAAACCATCAGAATTTGTTTTTCTAGCAATGAAAAAGCTTGTGACTTATGGAAAGCCAGCTCCATCTAGCTGTCCATACAGTATCATTCTTCTTTCCATGTTCCGTAAATTTATAAAGTACTGTGTATGAGATCATCAAAATGTAGTTTCTTCTAAAATAGGTCCTTGCCAAATGGACAGATCAGTGACCTCATGTATAAATACTTTTAAACATATTGGGCAGCCCAGTGGCTCAGTGCCACCTTCAGTCCAGGGTGTGATCCTGGAGACCCTGGATGGAGTCCCACATCAGACTCCCTGCATGGGGCCTGCTTCTCCCTCTGCCTGCGTCTCTGCCTCCCTCTCTCTCTCTGTGTTTCTCATGAATGAATAAATAAAATCTTTATAAATAAATAAATACATGCATACTTTTAAATATATCAATACATATCCATTTATTTCTATCATATTTTTCTCCTTTTTGCCTTCATTGAGAATATATGGAGTTGGTTATTCTAAGGAAAGGCTCTAAGATCAGCATTATATTAAAACACACACACACACACACACACACAAATGCACACACCCTGCTTCCTTTATTAAGTTTGAAATCTAGGTCTAACATCTCATGAAGGTTAAAGGATAACTAGATTAAATGTTCAAATGATATTACATTTGAGGTTGTTTATTGTGTGCATATGAATCTATATAAAAAATATGCTAAAGCTTTTCTCCTGAGACTTTTAAAGGAATGTTCTCCAATCTCTCTTGTTGAAATCAATCTAAAAATATTTAGCATTGTGTAAATCTTGTGATAGCAACATGCATCTTTATTAGGTCATGCCAATATTAAAGAGATTTACCAAAAAAATTCAGTCCTTGTAGCATACATTTCCTATATTGTTATTATTAAATTATTCCTAAATTGGAAAATTAATAAATCCCATAGGTAATCTATGTTCTTGGACGAGAGTAGGAATTTCCCATTGTCACTGCAATTTTATCACTAAAAAGATGCACTAACATCTTTATGAATTCACTTAAAACCATTATTTCACTTCAAAGAGCTCTACATACATTTCAAAATATGTTGCTTTAACACATTTTCAGTGCATTTTCATCAATATTTCATTTCACTATCACCCAGCCTTACCTCTAGTCACAAACAATAAAGCAGGGCAGTCAGGCAGTTTAACACAGCTTTTGTTCAGCAACCACCTAACACTATGAGCTTCATTCAAATATCAAAATGCACTCTCAGGGACAAAAGAATTTATTTGCAATTGGAAAATATGACTTTATAAATTGTACAAAGTTTAAAAATCTCTGAACCTACTCATCTTATTGGATTTCTTAGACACCACCATGTTCTATTTGGCTGAATGCCTACATTTGTACAGATAGCATTGCTATTCATAAAGAGTAAAAAGAAGGATGTCACAAGTGGAAATCCACTTAAACTGCTTTTCTGTTGAGACTGAATGCTGTCCATCAACTCATTCATTCATCCACATAAGACAACTTTGCAAGTCTGCTATATACACAAAGCTCTGTGGTGTGCTATATCCTTAGACTCTTAAAAGAAAATATAGCCTAAGTTTTCCTACCTTCAGGCATTGTACAAGCAATATAAAGAGTGATGTCAAGAACCACTAGTTCTCTTTAGGGTTAAGATATTCCTTTGTTAAAAGACATGGATGGCCATTAATACTATAGCATGATTTTGATCATCAGAAGAACCAACAGAAAGAGAGGCACTGAGGAATGGGAAGACTCATAACTTAATCAGAAACATGACTGGACAAAATCTAAGCTAATGATGAATGGCATGGTGAATGGTGTGGAACGGTAGAGAGAACATGCATCTAGAGTCTAGTGTCAAGCACATGTGTTGACTCCCAGCATCACCAACACTGACTGTATGGCAATGAGTAATGCATTTCATTTCACTGAATTTCTGTTTCTTCACAGTCATAATGTAAATAGTAAAATATTGCTCAAAGGACTAATGTGATAATATGTGTGGAAGTAGAGGCATAGGCATAGACAGTATACTCAAAATAATGTAATTACTTTTCCCTTCTTTTTTTGTGATGGACACAAGTGTGAAACAGAGGGCTACCAGAAGACTCTAAGTACCATGAACATGGGGAGGAATAAATTTGGGTGATTTAAATTCTAGCAACTTAAGGACCTAAAAACCAACTTCAAACTTATCTACAAAAAAGACACACCTAATCTTAGATCCAAAAGTCAAAAGTTGTTTTGGTTAAAGCACACAAAAAGAGGACTTTATAGGTCATTCTGAGCAAGGGCTCTAAACATCTATAATACATACCCCAGATATTCCCCAAATCAATTTAAACCTCTAAAATGGGGATCCCTTCCCTGGGTGGCGCAGCGGTTTGGCGCCTGCCTTTAGCCCAGGGCGCGATCCTGGAGACCCGGGATCGAATCCCACGTCGGGCTCCCAGTGCATGGAGCCTGCTTCTCTCTCTGCCTCTCTCTCTCTCACTGTGTGCCTATCATAAATAAATAATAAAAAAAAAAATAAAATAAAATAAAATGGGGATCCCTGGGTGGCGCAGCGGTTTGGCGCCTGCCTTTGGCCCAGGGCGCGATCCTGGAGACCTGGGATCGAATCCCACGTTGGGCTTCCGGTGCATGGAGCCTGCTTCTCCCTCTGCCTGTGTCTCTGCCTCTCTCTCTCTCTCTCTCTCTCTCTCTCTCTGTGACTATCATAAATAAATTAAAAAAAAATAAACCTCTAAAATGTGCCCTTACTAGGTCAAATTTGTCCTTAGTAGCAGGACACTCTCAAACTCATGTTTTCTACTTCTTTCTTTTTTCATCTTTTCTATCATCAGATCATCTTCTAAATATATCTTTAATGTATCTAAATGTACCCTAAACTGGTTCCTAGTATTACAAAACTACCACTTTTTGTTCATGGAAGACAAAAATATTCCCCTTTCCTTAAATTTCAGGATGCTCAAGATGAGATTAAAAAGAGTTAAGTAGACATGCTAATTGAAAATTTCTCAAAAGAAAATTTTAATCAGTATACAAATCAATTAAATTTAAAACCTTCATGAAACAAAATGATTAGAAACCATCTCCTCTCTCATATTTTTTTCATGAGATTACTAATATGGAACCTCATACAGATTAGAAACTATATATATATATATATATATATATATATATGCTAATATATATATTAGCATGCGGTCCCTGATGAGAATTATATATTTATATATATAATTATATATATGTATACACACACATATATTGCATAATTATAGACAAATTAGCCAAATCTCAAGGTTCTAGGGCCTTTGGATAGTCTAAGCACCTAATGTGGTGGGATAAATCTCCATAGAGATTTACATTATAGGGTGAGAATGCCCAATCTTTTCTTTTTCCTCCATTCCTGAACTGACAAATATCTTGAGCATTATTATGGCTGAGTCTACTTCATATTAGCAATATCATCTCTTGTCCATAATTAAATTACTTTGCATTCAGTTAATTTACCATAAGCTTTCATTAATCAATATATTAAACTCTTATTAGTCTTCTCTACAACTTCTTTACATTTATAATGATTTTTAAGTTTGGATAACTCTAAGAAGGTTGTTTGTGGATAGTGTTCAACTGATGTTGCAGAGGAACCATTAAGCTAGCAGTATCAGAAGTGATTCTGGCGATCCTAAATGATGTGAAACACAGAAGATTACCTGAACTATAAAGATCAACAATGCCAAGAGTTTTCATCTTCATCTGTGAATTTTGGCAAATGTGGCTTGATTTACTTCTAATACTTTATTTATTTAACAAAATCCTCACTCAGGGCTCACTGTGTGCCTGGCATTGCTCTGTGTAATTCACAAATATGTACCCTCTATGCCAAAGTTACTCTTTTAAAACATGACATTAAAACTACAAATATCCTTTCATTTGAAAGATGAGTGACAATAACAGCAAAAGCTCTCTTCAGCAACTTTGTTGCATCATGAACAAAAGAAAGCAAATTAGCATTGATGGCACTGGCTCTCATTGGTATTCTCAAGAATCCCCTCTCTTGGTATGCTTACATATTCATAGCATTGTAACAATTGATGATTTTTAAATTTCTCTAGAAATCAATCCAGATTAGGAAAGTTGACTATCACAATACCTAGTTGTCACCAATCTGACTACCCACAGAAACAGTGTTGCTTCATTAAATTCCTATCTTACATTGATCTTGTTTCATGATGAGAATCAAACACTAAGCATTCACAAACTCCAAGTGGTTCACACCTCCTAGAAAGATTTCCCTGGAGAGACATTTGCTCCACATTTAAGATCTAGGAGCTCCCATAAACCTCACAGAGGCAATGCTATACAGAGGGGATCAAAAGGCAATGGAGGTAGCTCCCTAAAATAAATACAAAGGTAATTTAAATGTTTCATAATAACTTTCACACTGCAGTAGGGAGATCAGGTAAATAGGCAATTGCTTTCACACTCACTATGTTAAGATGCAAGCATATCAACTTTGCACCTATTAGAATCTACCTAACCTGAAAACCAAAGAAAGTAGAAAGGTATCAGTGTGGAGATAGCAATAGCATCAAGGACACAGACCCATCTAATTCCTACACTTCTGCATTTTGCTTCAAGAAATGAGGTACATCTATAAGGGGGAAAAAAAGCAGAAACTTAAAACTGGGAAGGTGAAAATGAGACATCTACAAGCAAAGAGGGATAGAGGCTGGTCACATGTAAACTCCTTACCAAAAAGCTGAGAAAGTTCAATGTCAGAAACAAAGGACAAAACAAACGTCGAAAATAAAAAGAACTGAAAAATCAACATCATACTGATATTTAGAGTTCCATTTGAAAAATAAATAAATAAATAAAAATTAAGTGAAAGTAACTTGTTAGAGGGGAATGCTTGTCATTCTTAGGCTTCTTTCCTATGAAGCAGGATATTAGTATATTCCCAGCCTCTTGCTTTACCTTCCTCACCAGGGTCTGGGGGAGGAGTGGTGTATGTGCTTCATAAATGCAGACAAAAGTTTGGGGACTTATCCTTGTAGAATGGCCTGCTTCAGGGTAGCGCTGCCAAAAGGGGTGTGGGGAGAGTCTGCCCAGTTCTAGGTTCAAGATCAAATCACTCACTAGAATAAGAGATCTAAAACTCCTTCATTCATCCTTAAGTCTACCACAGGCAAAGGGAGCATTTTGTATCTGATATTTATTCTGTTATCTGATATTTATTCACTGCTTTTTCACCAGTAAATCTCCAGCCATCTCTTTTTTGTTTTGTTTTTTTTATAATAAATTTATTTTTTATTGGTGTTCAATTTGCCAACATACAGAATAACACCCAGTGCTCATCCTGTCAAGTGCCCCCCTCAGTGCCCGTCACCCATTCACCCCCACCCCCGCCCTCCTCCCCTTCCACCACCCCTAGTTCGTTTCCCAGAGTTAGGAGTCTTTATGTTCTGTCTCCCTTTCTGATATTTCCTACCCATTTCTTCTCCCTTCCCTTCTATTCCCTTTCACTATTATTTATATTCCCCAAATGAATGAGAACATATAATGTTTGTCCTTCCCCGATTGACTCATTTCACTCAGCATAATACCCTCCAGTTCCATCCATGTGGAAGTAAATGGTGGGTACTTGTCATTTCTAATGGCTGAGTAATATTCCATTGTATACATAAACCACATCTTCTTTATCCATTCAACTTTTGATGGACACCGAGGCTCCTTTCACAGTTTGGCTATTGTGGACATTGCTGCTAGAAACATCGGGGCAGGTGTCCTGGCGTTTCATTGCATCTGTATCTTTGGGGTAAATCCCCAACAGTACAATTGTCCAGCCATCTCTTTCCCAAGCTCCTCCTACACTCTTGCCTCTGTCTTCTTGCCCCTATCAAAAACTACTTCCATAAAATCTTAAAAAAAAAAAAAGAAAAAAGTTAGGGATGCCTGGTGGCTCAGAGGTTGAGCATCTGCCTTTGGCTCAGGGCTTGGTCCTGGAGTCCTGGGACAGGAAGTCCTGTCTGGGTTTCCTGCATGGAGCCTGCTTCTCCCTCTGCTTATGTCTCTGCCTCTCTGTGTCTCTCATAAATAAATAAATAAATAAAATCTTAAAAAGAAAAACTACTTCCATTTGCTTCATTGACACCTACATGTAAATTGCTGATAATAGTTTATAGTGTGTTGGCTATCAGAATTCATCCTTTAAGATCACTCAAGATTCTTTAACGTACCAGACCCAGAAGACCTCCAAATAAACCTAATGTCCTTGTAGGAAATGCATAGCAATGGGGCAACCAGAAATAACAAATTTACCTGAGAAAAGTTACTGATTTCACCCAATGGTCTTTGTGGTGGGAAGAAATCTGGGACTATGAATTTCAAAGTGTATTTTTACCAAATAAGTAAATAGTTGAGATGGACAAAGACTATGTCAAAAATATCATTTTTTTCTAAGCTAACTTAGTCATTCTTTAGGACTGATTTTAAATGCTGCTCCATTGTTATGATCTGAATCTGTTAAGATTTTCCCACATGTGGCAAGATTCTTCCTCATCCATGCCTCTCACAAAGGTCACAGAGCTCTTGTCCTCCCATTTTCTGCCTTGTTTTAGTTTGTCTGCATATCTACCTGCCCCATTAACTTAATGATCTGCTGGAGGATGCAGGTAGTATCTTGTTGGTACATTTTCAGCCTGATATCCAGAAATTTGTCATAAATGTTTGGGTTGTTCTGAGTGGGAAAAATTAGAGGGGAGACAAACCATGAGAGACTCCTCCTAACTCTGGAGTCTCCTAACTCTGGGAAACAAAGGGTTGTGGAAGGGGAGGTGGGCAGGGGGTTGGGGTAACTGGGTTATGGGCACTGAAGAGGGCACTTGATGGGATGAGCACTGGGTGTTATACTATATGTTGGCAAATAGAACTTAAATAAAAACATATTTTAAAAAAATAAATGTTTGAGTTGTTGAATGGAATTTTGCCAAATGATCAGAGCTCAATGAGAAAGAAAAGGAGGCTCAAATGTCTTGAAAAAATTAATCTCTTCTTGGGAAAACAATAAGTATCAAAGAAACTCTAGCACTCAGAAAACAAACAAACAAACAAACAGAAGAATGGAAAGAGAAGAAAAACTTAAGACAACAAAAGGGTATATGGCTGAGCCAGCCTTGGCTTCTGGCTCAGCCAGTAGAGCACATGACTCTTGACCTCTGGTTCATAAGTTTGAGGCCCACACTGGATATAGAGATTTCTTAAATAAATAAATAAATAAACCTAAAAAACAAATAAAAAGTAGAATCTGCTTTAAAAAAAAAAGGAACACAATGAAAATAAATTGAGAAGCAGAAAAGATCATGGTTGACACATTTGCAAGTGTCAGAGGGGTTGGAATACTCAGAACTTAACAGCAGAAAAGACAGCTCCCCATAGGGACAGAATGGAGAATGGCATGAAAAATCTTTTTAAAAAGGTGGGGGAGGCACCTGGGTGGCTCAGTCAGTTAAGTATCTGCCTTTGGCTCAGGTCATGATCCTAGGCTCCTGGGATGGAGCCCCACATCAGGCTCCCTGCTGAGCGAGGAGTCTGTTTCTTGCTCCCCCTCTGCTTCTTTCCTCAAAGAGAGAGCTCATGCTCTCTCTCAAATAAATAAATAAATAATCTTAAAAAAATTAAAAAGAATGGAGAGTGGCAGGCACCAGAACAACAGGCAGATGATTAAGACTACTCTGACCTGAGAGCAAACAGCTGTAGCCAGGGACCTTAAGAGGTCTATCTTCTATCTACGGAACCTGGCTGTAAAAACTGTTAACTCTTTTAAGCGGCATAGCCAAGGTCAAAGACCCGTTGCTTTAAGCTAAAAAGCTAAAACCCCAAAGAGGAATTTTAATAAGTATGAAAGAGTTTGAAGACATTAAGGGTCTTCCATTTAAGGAACTGGATCTTTTGATTGATAAAGAACAAAATCAAAATTGAATAAACACCCAAAAATTCAAATGTTAATAACTTTTATATTATTATTCAGCCTTTAAAGGAAAGAAATTCTGACACATACTACAATATGCATGAACCTTGAGATCACTATGCTAAGTGAAATAAGCCAGTCACAAGAAGACAAATACAGTATGATTCCACTCACATATCTAAAGTAGTCAAATTTCATAGAAACAAAAAAATAAAATAGTGGTAGCAAGAGGCTGAGGTAAGGGGGAATTATTGTTTAATGGGTACAGAGTTTTGTATTGTTTAAAGATTTTATTTATTTATTTATTTATTTATTTATTTATTTATTTATTTTATTTTATTTTATTTTATTTATTTATAAGAGACCGAGAGAGAAAGGCAAAGACATAGGCAGAGGGAGAAGCAGGCTCCATGTAGGAAGCCTGATATGGGACTCCAGGATCACATCCGGAGCCAAAGGAAGGCACTAAACCACTGAGCCACCCAGGTGTCCCATGGGTACAGAGTTTTATAAGATAAAAAACATTCTGATAAACAAATAAATAAATAAATAAATAAATAAATAAATAAATAAATAAAACATTCTGGAGATTGGTTGCACAATAATGTGAATATACTTAGTACCACTGAATACTTAGCAACGGTTAAGATGATAAATCTTATGCTATGCATTCTTTACCACAATAAAAAAGTAATTTTCACTTTAATAACTTTGTTATAAATCAATGATATCACAAATGATTGTTATTCAATTCGCTTTAAGAAACATTTCAATTATAATCCAAATCAGAGTAATGTATTGGAATCAACTGACTTTTAAATTTTCACAGGAGTAACAAACATTTCTCTTTAAAAAAAAATGTCAAAAGTCCAAGCCAATAATCAATATGCTTTCAGTTTATTTTACAGGTAAATCTTGAATTTGGTTTAAAAAACACAAGGTAAAAACTCTCTGATAATGGAAGTATTCACTATTTTCTCACCCACCCCCAAACTAGATAAGTTTTGCATTCTTCTACATTTCTCAGATTTTGTGCTTGGATTACTTTTTTTCTTTGGGCCATTCAGAAGTGCCTCAAACCTATTTTTTTATACCTATGCTGGGGGGGGCGGGAATACATCTGTTTGATTAGAAATATTTAGGGGTGAGCAGAAAAATTTGCATTCCTGCTGACAATTTCTATACTAAGTTAGGCCCAGTGGGATTAGAAGTCTCTGAGATATTAAACCTTGGAAAGAAGAATTTGTAATGGAAAGGCTGAAAGAACTTAATTATAGCCAGTAGCACCACTTGAATACTTTAAGCATACTCAAATGTGCTGTGTTATCATAAGATCTTCAAAACAGGAAGAAAAAAAAAGAACTAAGGCAAGTTATGGATGAGACATTATAAACATGACCAAAAAAGCAGTTTCACCTCTGGGTCATTTGAGTTGGTCAGCCTAACCACAGAGGAACATCTGCGGTGCTATTCAGGGAGCTAAGAAAGATGCCACACTTGCTTAGACTCCTAGGATCACTAAAGTCATTTTCAAGTTACTTTAGTTGACTCCTCACAGGTATGTTGCTCAGGACACCTGTCCTGTGTGTCTTTGGTGTCTAGATTAGAAGAATCAATTTTGTTTGTCTTCTTTTAGAGTAGAGGGAACACATTGAAAGGTTTTTGTGTTTATTTGCAAGAATCCTCCAGGGCACCTGAATGGCTCAGTTGTTGAGCATCTGCCTTTGGTTCAGGTCATGATCTCAGGGTCCTAGGATTGAGTCCCATATCAGGCTCCCCATAGGGAGCCTGCTCTCCCTCTGCCTATGTCTCTACCTTTCTCTCTATGTCTCTCATGAATAAATAAATAAAATCTTTTTTAAACAAAAGAGTATTCCTACAATATATCTCAGACTTGCCCCTAGAATAGATCATTCCATGACATGTTTCTCATTTCTTGCTTTTCTTCCCTTTCGACAGTAAAGCCTTGCCCAGTACCCCTGATTCAGTGCCACTTCTGGGCTGAGAAACATGATGATCTCTGTTCACAGGAAAACACACAAGAACATTCCTGGACTTCCTGCTTTAGTCCTACCCACAACCCAGCCAATACAGGCCTCTACAGGAAGGACTCCTCCCCACCATATGTGCACACACAGAGTGCTGGGGAATCAGCTTCTGTCCCTCGCAAGAAGAAAATAGCCTTCAAATCCAATAATCCCTATATAAGAATATTCAGATAGTACTATTTACTGAGAGGTGCTGTCATTCCCTTGACCTATCTAACTCCTGGAATCCAGTCCCTCATCTAGCTTAATCACCTTTTTTGAAAGTTCTTTCTCACCTTGGTTGACTTCATAACTATTGTTTTTTAGCTTTTTTTGTATACTAGATCACAGACTTCCAGAGTTAGCTTGATTTCCTGGCCTCCAAATACCTGGTATGATTCTACTCCTTGATTGGCATCTTATGACCCCTGATATGCCTTATTTTTTCCAAACCTTAGTCTAAACTCCTGAAAGCTATTAAAACTTAATTTTTTAAGGATGGGATGAGCACTGGGTGTTATTCTATATGTTGGCAAATTGAACACCAATAAAAAATAAATTAAAAAAATAAATAAAATAAAACTTAATTTTTTGAAACTTGAACCCCCCTCCCAACACACACTAAAAACTCTCCTATTCCTGCACCTCTGCCTAACTCAGCCTTTTCCCTCTCTCATCCATTCCATGTTGCAAAACATGCTCTCTTGAATTTACTGGAATTAGGAGTGGGGAGAGAAGTTGCAGATAAACCTTCCATGATCTTAATTTCAAGTCAGAACTCCAAATTTGCAAAAGTAACATGATAAAGTCCAGATTAAAGTATTTTCTTCATCATTCAGATGAATTTCTGCAGTCAGCTGGTGTGAAATGATTAAAGTTGTAACCAGGAGCAGACTCCAGGCCATTTCTTGCTTGCCTGGGAAAACTTTTAATGTAACAACTTCAGATCACTCTGTCCCCTGAGGCATCTTTCCTGTACCTATTAACCTATAAAGAACACCTTCAATAGAAATATCTACCTAAAAGACGACTGGAAAATAGAGGAAATTTTATAAAAATTTTTTCAGCCTTTGTCATGAGGGTCAAATAATCTAGAGTCTACCTTAAAAAAAAAAAGAAAGAAAAAAGTTCTTAATATATATTATTTATTCATATATATTCATTTTTTTGACTGTCAAATAGTGAGAACCCACTATGTGCCTACCACATTCTAGGCACTGGGGATGCATCACATGCAACTAGACAGGAGCCCTACCCTCAAGGAGCAGATCTTCTTAAGGCTGACTGATTTGACTAGTTCTCTTTATTATTTATCTTCTTTATTGATCCTATCAGGAGCAGCTATGAAACTAGTTTGTGCTTTTAGTTACTCATCTCTTTATTCATTTATATATATGGTATTTATTTATTTATTTATTTAGTCTTTATTCATTTATATATATGGTCTCTCATCATATCAAAACTTCTAGACTAAGCTTTTTTGTTTTATTTTTAATATGCTTTTTCAAAATAAATTGTTCACTTTGAGGCAGTTTTAGCATCGTAAAATATACTTTAGTGGCTCTTCTTAAATTTGTCAATAAGTGCCCACCTAGCCAAAGATAGTGTGTTGATACTGAACCACATCCACAACTCTGATGTAAAACGATGTAATGGGTTTCAAATAGATTTGTAAGGTCATCTTCCATTGGAGGGCTTTAGTTTGCCTTGAAGCCAAATCAAACCAAACCAAATAAATCACCACCACCACAACAAAAACACTTTGTGAATAGAAAATATAGTAACTCTTGTGCCACTCTTCAGATTGTCTGATCAAATCCCTCATATAAGCAACCTTTCATTAGCATTTGTGCCTGTTTAACTTTCTATACTCTTACCTACCCCCAAGCTCAGTCAGTATGAGCTATAGAAAAATACTCATTTTAGTACTAGCCTAGAGAGCCTAACAAAGGTACAGATTCTGAAAAATGCAGACAATGCATTTTTAAATCAAATATGAGATTGTTTTTAATTGCCTGCTCTAAGGATTCTCTGTGATGTAGTTTTGTCTCTAACACAAAATATTTTACAAAAATTAGAATTTCTAAAGAATAACTTTAAAATGAGCTGAGAACCTTCTCAGCTGTTTTGGGTTCGATGCCAATAGCACATTCAGGCTAATGGAGATGGGATTCATGTTTATTGAGATCTTTATAGGTTCACTGCAGCATGCACTTCCAAAGTTTACCTTGGTTGTCTTATTTATCTTCACACAAACCCTAGTGAGTATGTATATAGATGAGGAGACTGAAGGCTAAAACAAAATCAGAGTAAAATAAAATTAGTCTTAAGTTAGATCTTAATTAATAACATTTTCCTCTCCTCCTTCTCTTCTCTATATGCCACTACTACCTCCTCCAACACATACACAAACACATTCACCCCAACATATAGTGTTATTCACAGAGCTTATATTATTCACATGCCAACTAAAGAGTCAAATAATGTATAAGGAAATCACTCTGTTGTGTCAAAATCGGCTGAGCCAAAGACAAGCTCGGAAAGCTTAGTAATCAGCATAGTCTGAACTAATTTGAAAATCTTTCTCTCCAAATCAGATTTCAAGCTGATCTTTAGTGATGAACTTCACATATGCACTGCTTAGGTGGAATACAGGGAATAAAATACCAATACATAGTTCTCTTCCATTTCATATAGATCAAAGCAAAACTTCCCCTGCCTCATAATTCCCTGAAATTGGAATTCACCTCTCTCAGACTTAATATCTTTCTTTTTCGCACAATGAAGACATGCTACCCATCAGACCCATGCAGAGGCTCAAGTCCTTGATACTTTGTGCCTCAGGCTTTCACTAAGAAAACGGAGTATAAGAACTTTATCTCCAATAGTTTCTGCCTATTGTGACATCTCTCCTGGGTCTCTTCACCCCTAAATTCTTCATTTCTTTTCAGAATTTAGCAAAAAAGCACTTTTCCCTGCCTGTTTATCTCAATGTCTGTCTCTCACTGCTAGTATTTATTGCTTATCACCGTAAGTCTTTATTGAATGTAATCTGTTTGGGGATATAGTTGGCATGAAAGATGCTCCACCAAATGAAGTTGTAAAGTATTATACATAAATACTTAATTCCTAGATTTATTTATTATCATCATTACTTATTTACCACTATAGGCACACAGGACACCTTTGAAAGAAATAAATCTGGTTGGTTGCTTTCCCAAATTTTATCAGAATATTCCTAGATCAGAATATTTCCCAAATTGTATCAAAGTATCTTACAAGATATAAATTAATGTCAATATATATGTATTAATCTTCACATGACTAGTACACATAAAAATAGTTTACAAAAATGTGTACATTTAGGATATGTCATTTAATCTTTTTAATTATTTAATCTTCCCATCTATCCAATGCTAAAACAGTTTTGGCTGCTACATGACAGTCCAGGAAAGTGAGACTGAAAGTTTGGGAAATATAGCAAAAGTTACATAAGTAATGAGTTTCAGAACTGGACCCGAACCTCGGTCTCTCACTCCAGGGACTAAGCATTTCTCTCTCCCATGGCTGCCTACAGGATCAGCAGGATGAAAGGAAATCAAACAAGGGTCAGAGAGAAACAAAATGGGCCTCATCATCTCCTTTGTGAAGCTTTCGTAAGAGTGTATGGTTTGATGTGGATTTATGTTTCATATTCAGCTAAATTAACTCAATTTTATATTTAACTCGAGGTCATTGTACCCTAAATGTAAATTTGGGATTCCCCACACTGAGTTTTTATTTGCCACAGTAGGCATGCTATAAAGAGTGCAATTAGCCCTAATTAGTACACTAATTAGTATAACTAGTGAGTTCTTTTCTCTGTGTGCCCAAGAAATGCTGGAGATACTTAGGATACAAATTATATCATTGAATAGAATGAGCCATGTTATTAAGTGGAAATAGGACTGGGACCCTTATCAAAGAGGGGTGTGCCAAGCAAAGAGAGATACAAGTCCATTCCGAGTACAGAAATGGTTGTATTGGTTCATATAAGTGAATATGCATACTAATTGTAACTCCAAGGTCCAGCCAACTCTTGGTTTTGACTTGGGTCATGATCTCATGGGTCATGAGATGGAGCCTGGTATTGGGCTCCACATTCAGAAAGGAGTCTACTTGAAGATTTTCTCCCTCTGATCCTCCCCCACTCTCTCTCTTTCATATAAATAAGTAAATATTTTTTTAAAAAAGTCATCCCATAGGGATCCCTGGGTAGCGCAGTGGTTTGGCGCCTGCCTTTGGCCCCAGGGCGCGATCCTGGAGTCCCGGGATCGAATCCCACATCAGGCTCCCGGTGCATGGAGCCTGCTTCTCCCTCTGCCTCTCTCTCTCTCTCTATCATAAATAAAAAAAAAAATAAAAAAAAAAAGTCATCCCATATTACCTCTTCTTAAAGGAATGTTTCAGTGCAAACCCCAAAGGCTTTGAACATGCTACTCCACAAAAGAAAGAAATCAACCATTGAATCTTACACTGGCAGTCAATGGAGCACCTTAAATCCCTGAAAAATACAATTCCTGGGAAATATGATTCAGTTCATAATAAAATAAATTGTCACCTTGAACTGAAAAATACTTACACTTGAACTAAGTATAACAGACCAGATACATGCATTTTGGACAAGAAAAACAAAGTAAAAGTGGAAAGGAGAAAGTGTAATTTCTCAGTTCACATAGAAACCATCAAAAGAAAAATAAAGAAGTGGTGAATATGAATATAATAAATCATGTATATGGACAATGTAAATGCTTTTCATGTTTTCTATTCATGTCAATGATTTTAATTCTGCAATAAAAAAAACCTAGGAAATATGCAGGTTCAAAATTGGACACCAAAATAATTAACTCATTCTTAATGTTAAGTGAGTAAAAATTAAGCTATTATGTGAGACCATGTGATATATTAATCCACAAGCCATTAATAAAGTTAGTAGTAGTTTAATTTACCAAATTTACTTATATCCCAAAAATAATAACTTTATGATTGTATATCTTAAAATTTTTAGTAATTTGCTAGTTGAAAAAATAGTGAGAAATCATTTCTTTCTATTTTAATATCATAAATCAATAACTTTTTAAAGAAAAATATGGACTCGATCCTGGGACTCCAGGATCATGCCCTAGGCCAAAAGCAGATGCTCAACTGCTGAGCAACCCAGGTGTCCCAAAGAAAAATATTTATTTAAAAATATTTTAAATTTTAAAAATCAAAAGAAAATCTTCACTTAGCCATGACATTTCTCTACAGTTTCTGCTTTGAGCTTTTTTATTGTCAATAGTAACTAGATTTTTCAAAATTTTAATTTTACATGGCCAAAATGGTTTGGCCATTCTACCCCTATTAACTGGCTAAATCTAATGTCTCCTGTTTGTGTTCATTAATTTAACTTGGCCTAATAACTAATCTGATTTGGGTTTATTCAAAGAAACTGAACTGAAAATAATTGTATGAATTCAACTAATTTGGACATATTTTAGGTTTAATCAAATAGCTTACAGTCAATAGTCTAATCTGGCTTGAACTATACCTTGAAAGAAAGGCCAGTAGGTCTCTGTGGTGGAATCAATTTTGGTGCACTACCTAGATCCCCTTTACCAGAGTCGTAATGGCAAATTGCTTGCATCAGACTTCTTCAACTTGCAAAGGGAAGAGATGCTTTCTGACCAGAATTAACACACACAGTATATACCTCTCTTGCCACAGGTTCTCAGCACTACTATGCAAGTGTTCACAGAGTGTATGATCTAAAGTCATAGAATTCTGCATAATACCATTACTGATTGAGAAACACACTTTATGGCCAAGAAGGTATGGCATGAGCATGTTTGTATGGAGTACACAGTCCTACCACTTTCTATACCATCAAGAAGCTATTGTCTAAATAGAGTAATGAAACAGCCTCTTAAAGATACAACTGGGACACCAGGTCAAAGATGATACTTTAAGGATAGATGCTATCTTGAAAGATTTGGTAAATTCTTTAAAGCCAGGGCATCACACGATGTTGTGTCCCCACTAAATAAAATACATAAGTCCACGTATCAAGTAGTAGAAAGGTAGGAGTAGCCCCACTCACCATCACTTCTAGTGACTCACCGGAAGAATTTGTGCTTCCCATCCCTATAGGATATGGTCTCTGAGTCTAGAGGTCTTGAATGCAAGATGGAGAGCATTCCTATCCATAGTGGGAAGAACCAAAGAACACAAGAACACAGTAAAACTTCAACTAACCTTAAATCAAAGGCTGCCACTAATCACACTGGGGTCCTTATGTCAGTAGTCTAGAAGGTACAAAAAAGAGCTACCAGGAAAATCAACCCTGATCATCATGAGAAGGAAATACTACCAAATAATGAGGGCATATATAATTATGTTTGACATATCTGCCGGGGCATCTTGGCATATCCATGCCCATTTGTGACTGTAAATGGGCAAGTAGAGTAACAGAAAGGCATGGTAACCAGAGACCTAGGCTCCTCAGAAATGAAGTATGCATCAATCCAGAAGGCAAGTCACCTAGACCAGCCAGTAGTGCTAGCTAAGGATGAAGGGAATCATAAAAGTATGGTAGAGGAGGGAGATGATGAGTACCAATTAGGACATTGATACCAATTGCAGTAGCAAGGGCTGTAGTTTATCCCCTCAACCCTCCTCTTTTGTTTCTCCAGGAATAGTGACTGCAAGATCTGTAGGGTTGGAATAAATTTAATGTGAGAAACAAAGTGGACCCAAGCAGTGCAAGGAGTAGACTATGATTAATGTTGTTTTGATGCCCTACTCAGATCCTCTAAACCAGAGCAAGACACTCGTCTTGAGCTGCTGTGAGTGTTGGTTGCCAAGCAGTTCATAGCTATGCAAAAAGTACCTTCTGCTAAAAGGAACCGCTTCATCAGGGAAGGTGTGCACTCTACATATCTTCCACCCATATATGGCCAACAACCTATGACTGGCTGAAAGCAGGGTACTAAATACAGCTCACTAGCCCACCCTATGTGGATCAGACTAAGGCTGGACTTTGACTTGAGACCACACCATTGCTCAGGTCGTTATTCCCTTATCTCACTTTACTCTTAACTGCATGGATTTTTTTTTTTTGAAAGACACTTCCTCAATAAATCATGTGCCATGATTATAAAAAGCTTTGCTCCTAAGGAACCAGACCTAAAAAAAGTCTCAAACTTTATCATTTATAAGAATCAATAAGAGAGACGCACCTGGGTGTTTCAGTCAGTTAAGTGTCTGCCTCTGGCTCAGTTCATGATCCTGGGGTCCTGGGATCAAGCCTTGCGCCAGGCTCCCTACTTAAAGGGAAGTCTGCTTCTCCCTTTCCTTCTGCCTTTCCCTGTCCCACTCATGCTCATTCTTTCTCTCTTTCTCAAATAAATAAATAAAATCTTAAAAAAAAAAAGAAGCCATAGGAGAGTTTGTTTTGAATGCATGTTCTTTGGTCCTATCTCTGAAAAATAAATTTAATAGGTGTATGGTGAGCCTACCGACCACTCTGAGACTAGACCATAATGGTCTAGACTAGACCATTAGCATGTACTATCCACAAAGGAGGCCAGAACCACCAATGGCACAGCAATATTCTCAATCAATGCACCTGAGAACAAGTTTCCCTATAGTTACTCTTAAGGCTTTGATATTTCAATATAACAAACCTTTAACCTCAACTTTGTGATACGGTTTTTCACTCCACTCATGTTTACAACTTCAAAATGTTAATAAAACATGATAAGTGCAAAAGTCAAAATAAAGTAGAAGAGGTGGCATGTAAGTAATGGACTGCATATTTTTAATTTAAATCATATATATTTATTCCCTCACTCAGTAACTGAATACTAACCAAATGAATTTGTAATATATTCCAGTCTAGTTTTATTAGGATTTGTGCTGTATGTGTAATGTAAAAACAAAGAAAATATATTGCTACATCAACTTATATTATTCATGCATATAAAGTTCTGTGTATCTGCCCATGCCATGAGGTTGAGAAGATGCATTAGGAAGTCGATTACAATAACAAGAAAAGGTTATTTGAGTCAAATCAAAACGATAAATGGGGTAGAGAAAAATTGTATATTTGTTTTACTCTTTCCTCCAGTGACACATAAAACATTATCTCCTTCACTAAGCGATTATGAACATTTCTATTCTGTCATATGGCATAAAGTGGAGATTTGTTTAAAATCATTTATGTCATGTAAGTTACACACGCCTCCTTGTACTTCAGAGAAAGTATATTTTTGATCACCTCAATTGTTAAAAACTGATAGTTATTTGTAAGAATACTCAGACAGATGGAAATAATAACTGCTTTAACCAACCTCTAATTAACTAATTTGTCACATTTCCACAATTTCAATTTTCTCTGTAAAATATACCAGCAGTTGCCAACAGAATGCAGAATAGTCTCAAATGTTAGGCTACTCTCCACTGTACCCACCCATTTCCTCTACTCCAGGTGGACAGTACAGTCCAAGAGTCAGTTGTGCTTATCCACAAACTTGTCCATGATTCCTCTTATTATATTATTTAATTGTGCTAAGATTTCATATATCTATGAAATACAAGTTCTAAAACAACTAAACATTTCTTTAAAAAATAAGATGAACACTTTGCAGATATTTGATAATATAAACTTGTTTTAAAAATTGCCCTCAAATTACAGAAAACTATAAAATAAATAGAAAAGTAGCAAAATTAAGAGATTTTGTATTCTTTCTAGTTATTTACAGGAATCTTGATCTTTTTTTGCTCCACTTTAAAGAATCCTGAACTGGAAATCATCAAGGATCCAAAATGAATATGGTATACACAAAAAATTCCAGGACTTCTCATCAGATCCATACACCAAACACAGACCCTGGTCTTTGTTGCAATGGCCAATAAATTCACATGTATACAGATACATGTATGGAGATTTAGTCAATTTTTAATAATTTTTTTACTTTAAGTGACTTTAATTAACTGACAAATGATCAGTCCCAATCACATCCCCATCAAAAATTTCTACCATATCAAGTGGTCCTGCTGATAGGAACAGACAAAATGGGAAGTCACAGGACTTTTTAAATACTTGTATAAAAAAAAGAAAACAAGTCAAAATAAAGAAATGTATTCATAGCATTTTTTTAAGATTTTATTTATTTATTTGAGAGAGAGAGAGAGAGAAAGTGCATGCATGCACAAGTGAGAGGCAGGAGGAACAGAGGGAACAGAAGTAGACTCTCAGCTAAGCAGGGAGCCTGCTGAGGGCTGAATCCCAGAACCCTGAGATCATGGCCTGAGCTAAAGGCAGACACTTAACTGACTGAGCCACCTGAGGACCCCGTGGAATTTATTTTAAGTTAAGGCTATTGAACTACATAGAGGATAAAGGAAAAACTGAACCTTGGTAGAAAATAATCCAGTCAAAAAGTTAACCTTCCTTGTAAGATGCATTAAGGCACATGATTGAAAAATCGCTTCCTTTAAAATGCAAAAATTTGTTTAGGAACCAAAGTTTATGAGGAAAAACAAACACACCTCATTACTACAGAGACAAGTATATCTTTCAGACCTGTAGTCTAGGTCTATAGGTCCAAACCAGGTCTACAATTTTCTTGTATTTACCTCATATCTTTTTAATTCAGTAAATAAACATTACAGAGTTGAAGAAGTCCTCATCTCTCTCTAAAGGTAACCACTTTCTTGAAGTTGAAATGTATCACCTCCATTATTTTATATTTTATATATAATGTTATTTTATATAATATAACAGCAGTATAGATAGTACTATTTTGTGTTTTAAACTTTGCATGCATGATATCGTGATGTTTTTATCACTTCGTGATGTTTTTATTCAATATGATTTTTTTAAAGATTTCATTTATTTATTCATGAAAGAGAGAGAGAGAGAGGCAGAGACACAGGCAGAGGGAGAATTAGGCTCCATGCTGGAAGCCCAATGCGGGACTCAATCCCAGAATTCTGGGATCACGCACTGAGCCAAAGGCAGACGCTCAACCGCTGAGCCACCCAGGCGTCCCTTAAATATGATATTTTCAAGATTTATTCATGTTAATATATACTATATATTAATGTATATCACTTATTTCAAGAACACTCTATTGCATCACAGTTTGTCCATACATCTGTTAACAGATATTCAAGTAATTTTCAAATTTTAGCTATTAAAAACAATGCTGAAATGAACAGCCTTGCACATACATTCAAATATTTGTTTAATACAGAATCCCAAGCTTCATCTTAGTCTTTCTCAATCACAGTCTCTGGGGAGAAGACTGGGAAGATGTATGTTTAATAAATTCCCTCACTCACCCACTCTGAGTGATTCTTATCCTTTAGGGAAGTTTAGAAGAAAACACTCTAGACATGTTGAAGTAAAAATACTGAGTCATAGTAATGCTCATTTTCCACTTTACAAGATATTGTAAAATTATACTCGAAAGTAGAAGTTGTAATTTACATGCCCACAAACAGGATATGATTCTAATTTCCCCACAACCTTGTCAATATTTGGCATTGTCACAGTTTAGGTCTTTGCCACTCTGGTGGATGTAAAATAGTATTCTACTGTTGTTTTAATTTGCAGTTTACTTTCTGGTTACCTGTAAAATGGAGAAGCCTTATACCCAGAAATAACTGGCCTTTTGAATTTCCTTCTAGTGAATTGTTTGTTTGTTTTAGTGAGTTGTTTTTCTCTTATTGATTTGTAAGAATGGATACAAAGTTGATTACAAAGCTTAATGAAATAAAATTTAAAATCTTTGCCCACTCATCCAACTGATGAATTTTTCTCCTGAGAATAAATCATTTTATATGCTTTTAGTAGTTTTTCCAAATATATCCATTTTTCTGAATAACATTATATATTTTTGATGTATTAGTTATAGATATTATTTTTATTGACTTCCTATATGGAAGGTAAAGGTTAAGCATTCTCTCTACATCATCCTCCCAATAAATCATAACTCAGTTTTTTGTTAAAATACTATAACTTAGAATGTAATGACTATATAAATATTGGTTATCGTTGAGATCATTACTACTATTATTATATTTCCTTTCTTTGTATAACTATTGTTTTTTCTGGAGTAATTAATTGCCTTAATTCTTCATATGCTTTTCCTTTCATTAATTCTCTTCATATGCTTTCCTTTCATTAATTCTCCAACCTCTCTCAGTACTATTTTCTAAATAAATATATCAAATTATCTTCCTTTTTCTTCTAAAGTCCTCTGTCTACCTGCTCCAATTTGGACTGGTTATTCTCTGAACTGGATGCTTAACTTTTAGTCTGACACCTTTTACCTTTACCTTTACCTCTTCCCTGTGTGAGATCCCATTTCTAGATTTCATCTTCTTTTTTGGTTTATTCCATTATTTCAGCAGAGTACATCCTCCCATCACTTCCTGAGACAGTTTTTGACACCTTACAAGTCTTAAAATATGTTTGTTCCGTTACTAAAATTAATATATACTATATACCAAACCATAGGTTAGTATACAATTCCAAAGTAAAAATTATTTTCCTTCATAATTTTGACAGTTTGTCTTGTCACCTAGCTTCCAATGTTGTCAGAGTGTAATACAATTCTCATTCACAGGCCTCCATATTTGACCAATTTTATTCTCCTCTATGAGCTTAGAGATTATTTTCTTTACCCCAATGTTCTGAAATTTCATAGTAATATTTGTGCTCTTGTTTGATCTTTTGTTTGTTCATGATGCTGATCACTAAGCTTGGAAATTCAAATTTTTTAATTTTGGAAAATAATTTTGCATTGTTCAATAATTTCCTTCTCCATTTTTTCAGTGTTTGCTCACTTTGTGAAATTTCAGTGCATTTTATATTGGAACTTTTGTAATTACCTCCTAATTTTTAAATTCTTTTTATTTCTATTTTTATTTCTATGTTTTAGTTTTACTTCCTGGGATATTTTTAAAATAATATTTTATAAACATTTAAATATTTATCTATATCTACATCTTTATTCATTTATTATTTCCTGGGAAGATGGCAAAGTAGGAGGATCCTAAACTTAACTTGTCCCATGGATATACCTGGATAATACCTTCATCAGTGTAAATAACACAGAAAACGACCCAACGACTGGTATAACAGACTCTCCATAGCTAAATGTAGAGAAGAGGCCACATTGAAGAGGGCAGTAAAGGCAGAGACATGGTTAGCAGTGAAAGGGACCTGTGGACTGTTCATTGGAAGGAAGGATGGACACCATGGGTATAGATAGGGGAGAGAATCAGATCCCTACACATGGCAACCCAGGCATGGGGAAGACAAATCCCCATAACATGTGGCTTTGAAAATTAGAGAGGCCTAACAATCAGTGGGGCTTAACACCTGGAACTTTAAAAAGCAGTGGGCTGGCTCTGGGAGAGCCAGAAGAGCCCTTAAAAAGACAGCACAACAAAGAGACCACTGAGATACAGCATAGAAGCAGCAGTTTGAAAAATGTCTGGGGTATACGGGAAGGAGATTTATTTGCTAATCTCAGAGCAAGTGCTGGAGGGGCAAGGATAATTGGGAGACTTCTCTAAAAACAAAGAACTGGTAGGTACTGTTTCCCTTTCCTGCCCTCTATCCTGGATACATGGACACCTGGGGAGTGAGTGTAGTGCAAACATTCTCCATCTAGCTTGCTAAGAGATGCATTCCACATTCTCCTGTGGATACACTCCCTCCACCTGGCTGGCCTGGCAGAAACTTGCCTGGGCAGCTATAGGTCCCTTCCCACAGGGGACCAGTGCAAACTTTGCAGGCATCTTGCAGTCTTCCCTTGCATTCTCCTGTGGATCTGCCCCCTCAAATACACCTTGGCTGGAGCCCATCCAAAACTATACCATAAACCTCACATGGGGCAAATAGCCCTGACAGGGGCCAGCACCACTCCAAAGTGACTCCTGCCCCAGAGACAGGAAAAGATAACCACATACACCTATCCAACTGTGGCCCCAGCAATGGGCTGGGGGTGAACATCTGGTCTGACCATAGGCCCCACTCACCAAAAAAAGCTTCTCAGGGAAAGCACCCTACAGTTCAGTGCTATTGAAGCTATGGTAAACACTTGGTTTGACTCAACCATAGGTAGCCTCAGACTAGCCCACTCACATCACAGGGACCAAACCCTACCCAAAACAGGAAAAGAGAAGACAGCCATCACTGGCAGGACTGAAGGCAAATGTGGCTCAGCCATGAGAGTGGAAAGCACACAACACACACAGGAAACATCCCTAAATAGTCAGGTTCTGGTAAATAAAGGACATTGCACTTCAGAGTCCTACAGGACCTCTTTTTCATGAGTCCACTAATTTCAAAAACAGAATATGTTGCTAACTTTCCAAATGCATAGGAAAGACACAAAGAGTTAGATAAAATGAGGAGACAGAGGAATATGTCCCAAATGAAAGAACAGGACAAAATCACAACAACAGAATTAAAAGAAACAGAGATAAGTAATATACCTGATAGAGAATTTAAAATAATGGTCAGAAACATATGCACTAGATTTGAGGAAAGAATGGAACCCTCAACAAAGAGATAGAAAAAAATAAAAAAAGAACCAATCAGAGATAAAGAACTCAATAACTGAAATTAAAAACACACTAGATGGAATAAATAATAGACTAGAGGAAGCAGAAGAACAGATCAGGGACCTGGAGGACAGAGTAACAGAAATCTGAGCAGGAGTGAGAATAACTAAGAAAAGATGAAAAAAGAATGAGGCAACACAACCCCAACACTACACACAATAACATTTACATTATAGGGATCCCAGAAGAAGAAAAAGAGAAAAGGGGCAGAAAATTTATTTGAAGAAATAATAGCTGAAAACTTCCTAAATCTGGGGAAAAAAAACAGAAATCCAGGTCAAGAAGGCATAGAGAACTCCCAACAAAATCAACTCAAGGAAGTCCCCACCAAGATACAATAATTAAAATGGCAAAAAGTAGTGATAAAGAGAGATCTGAAAAGCGCAAGAGAAAAAGATTGCAAATAAAGGAAACTCCATAAGACTATCAACTGATTTTTGATGGCAAAGCAGCAAAACTATGTATATCTATAAAAATCAGCCAAGGAATTCACAAAATAAAGGGATGCAAAATATGATACCATATGCATAAACTATGCAGGTGAGAGGAATGAAGAATGAGTACAAACTTAAGCAACCATCAACTTACTATAAATTGCTATATGCAGAAAATGTTATATACAAACCTAATGGTAACCACAAATCAAAAACCAGCAATAGATACACAAAAAATAAAGAGAAAGGAATTCAAGTATATGATTAAAGAAAGGCAGCAAACCATGACAGAAGAGAGCAAGAGAAGAAGGGAACAGAGAAGGATATAAAAACAAGCATAAAACAGGAAGTGTCAGGAAGTACATACCTATTAGTAATTGGGGATGCCTGGGTGGCTTAGTTGGTTAAGCACCCAACTCTTGATCTCAGCTCAGTCCTTAATCTCAGGATTGTGAATTTGGGCTCTGCATTGGCACCACATCAGCCTACATTAAAAATAATAATATCATCATCATCATCATCATCATCATCATCATCATCATCATCACCTTGAATGTAAGTGGATTAAATGCTCCAATCAAAAGACATAGGGTGATGGAATGGATATAAGAGCAAGATCTATCTATACGCTGCCTACAAGAGATATATTTCAGATCTAAAGACATATGCAGATTGAAAGTGAAGGGATGGAAAAGTATATTTATCATGTAAATAGAAATGAAAGGAAAGCTCAGGTAGCAATACTTATATCAGAAAAAATAGATTTGATTTTATTTTTTAAAGGTTTTATTTTCTTATTTATTTGAGAGAGAGGGGAGCGAGAGAAAGAGAGAGAGAAAGCACAAGCAGGAGTAGTGGCAGAGGGAAAGAAAGAGCCAGGGAGCTTGATGCAGGGCTCAATCCTAGGACCCTGGGATCATGATCTGAGCCGAAGGCAGACACCTCACTGACTAAGTGACCCATGTGCCCCAGAAAAAGAAAAAAAACATTTTAAAATAAAGACTGTGACAAGAGACAAAGAAAACATTATCATAAGGAGAACAATCCAACAAGAAGATACAATAATTGTAAGTATATCCAATATGGGAGCACCCAAATACACAAGGAAGCTAAAAAGAACAAACATAAAGGAAGTAACTACTAGTGATATAATAATAGTAGGAGACCTTAACACTCCATTTACATCAATAGATAGATAAGAAAGAGGGACTTTTGATAATACATTGGACCAAATAGATCTAACAGAAATATCCAGAACATTTGATCTTACAACTACAAAATTCAAATTCTTTTCAAGTGCACATGGAACATTTTCCAGAAGAGATCACATATTAGGCCACAAAACAAGTCTCAACAAATTCAAAAAATTGAAATCATACCATGCATCTTTATGATAACAACATTGTAAAACTAGAAATCAGTGACAAAAAAAATCTGAAAAGAACACAAATATATGGAGGTCAAATAACATACTACTAAATGATGAATGGTTCAAACAAGAAATCAAAGAGGAAATTTAAAAATACATGAGACAAATGAAAATGAAAACACAACAAAATCTTCAGGATACAGCAAAAGCTATTCTAAGAAGGAAGTTTGTGGCAATACAGGCCTACCTCAAGCAGCAAGAAAAATTTCAAATAAACAACCTAACCTATACTTAAAGGAGCTAGAAAGAAGAGCAAAAACCCCCAAAGCTGTCAGAAGGAAGGAAAAAATAAAGATTAGAGCAGAAATAAATGAAACAGAAACTTTAAAAAACCAAACAATGGAACAAAACAATGAAACCAGGAGCTGATTTTTTTTGAAAATACTAACACATTGAGAAACCTTTAGCCAGAATCATATTTTTTAAAAAAGAACTCAAATAAACAAAATCAGAAATGAATGAGGAGAAATAACAACCAATTCCAGAGACATTTAGAAGATTATAAGAGAATATTATGAAAAATTAAATGCCAACAAACTGGACAACCTAGAAGAAATGAATGAATTCCTAAAGAGATATAACCTCCCAAAACTAAACCAGGAATTAGAAAATTTTAATAAATTGATTACCAGTAGTTAAATTGAATCAGCAATAAACAAAACTCCTTACAAACAAATGTCCAGGACCAGATACCTTCACAGACGAATTCTACCAAATATTTAAAGAAGAATCAATACCTATTCTTCTCAAACAATTTCAAAAAAGGGAATAGGAAGGAAAGCTTCAAAATTCATTTTATGAGGCCAGCATTACTCTGGTGTTTTAACAGCAAAACCAGATAAAGACACTACAAAAAAAGAGAACTACAAGTCAATATCTCTGAAGAACATAGAAACAAAAATCCTCAATGAAATGCTAATAAAACTAATCAAGCAATACATTTAAAAAACCATTCTCCACAATCAAGCGAGATTTATTCCTGGGATGCAAAGGTGGTTCAATATTTTCAAATCAGTCAATTTAATGTAACACATCAACAAGAGAAAGAATAAAAGCCATATGATTATTGTAATAGATGCAGAAAAAGCATTTGACAAAATACAACATCCATTCATGAAAAAAACAACAACAGAGTAGGTTTAGGGGAACATACCTCAACATAATACAAACCATACATAAAAACCCCACATCTAACACCATATCCAATGGTGAAAGACAGAGCTTTTCTCCTAAGGTCAGGAATAAGATGAGGATGTCCACTCTCACCACTTTTATTCAACATAGTATTAGAAGTCCTAGTCACAGCAATCAGAAAAAAAAAAAAAAAAAAAGAAAGAAAGAAAAGAAAGGCATTCAAATTGGTAAGTAAGAAGTAAAATTTTCACTATTTGCAGGTAACAGGATACAATGTTTGAAAACCCTAAAGACCCCACCAAAAAAACTACTGAACTGATAAATTAATTCATTAGGGTTGAAGGATACAAAATCAATATATTAACTCTATTGCATTTCTATACACCAATATGAAGTAGCAGAAAGAGAATTAAGAAAACAATCCCATTTACAATTTCACCAAAAATAATAAAATACATAGGAGTAAACTAAACCAAAGAGGTGAAAGACTTGCATCTTGAAAACTGTAATACATTGATTAAAGAAATTGGAGATGACACAAACAAATGGAAAGATATTCCATGCTCATGGATTAGAAAAACAAATATTGTTAAAATGTCCATACTACCCAAATCAATCTATAGATTTAATGCAATACCTATAAAAATACCAACAATATTTTTCACAGAACAATAACAAATTGTCCTCAAATTTGTATGGAACCACAAAAGACCTCAGATAGCAAAAGCAATCTTGAAAACAAAGAACAAAGCTGTTATACCACAAAGCTGCAGTAATCAAAACAGTACAGTACTGGCACAAAAATAGACACATATATAAGCAGAACAGAATAGAGAGCTCAGAAATAAAACCATGATTATATGGTCAATTAATCTTTGACAAAGGACACACAAATATACAATGGGAAAAAAATCTCTTCAACGAATGGTGTTGGAAAACTGGACAGCTACATGCAAAAGAATAAAATGGACCACTTTCTCACACCAAATATGAAATAAATTTAAAATGGATTAAAGACCTAATTGTGGGACCTGAAACCATAAAAATCCTGGAAGAGAGCACAGGCAGTAATTTCTCTGACATTGGCCATAGGAACATTTTTTGAGATATATCTCCTGAGGCAAGGGAAACAAAAGCAAAAGTAAACTACTGAAACTATGCCAAAATAAAAAGCTTCTGCATAGCAAAGGAAACAGTCAACAAAACTAAAAGATAATCTAATGGAAGAAGATATTTGCAAATAACATAACCAGAATACATAAAGAACTTATATCATTCAACACCAAAAAACAAATAATTCATTTTAAAAATGGGTAGAAGATAGACATTTCTCCAAATATATAAATGGCCAACAGATGCATGAAAACATGATCAACATCACTAATAATCAGGGAAATGCAAATCAAAATTATAATTTGGTATCATCCCACACCTGTCAAAATGGCTGAAATAAAAAAAAAAAAAAAAGAAATAACAAGTGTTGGCAAGGGTGTGAGAAAAAGGAATCTTTGTGTACTGGTGGGAAGGCAAGCTGGTGCAGCCACTGTGCAAAACAGTATGGAGGTTCATCAATAAATTAAAAACAGTAATTCCACTACTGGATATTTATCCAAAGAATATGAAAACATTGATTTGAAAAGATATATGCACCTCCATGTTTATTGCAGCATTTTTTATAATAACCAAATTATAGAAGCAACCTAAGTATCCATCAATAAAGGATAAATAAGGGTGTGTGTGTGTGTGTGTGTGCGTGTGTGTGTAATACTATGCAGCTATAAAAAAAGAATGAAATCTTCCCATTTTCAGCAACATGGTTGATGGATCTAGAGGGTATAATGCTAAGTGAAATAATTTAATTAGAGAAAAAACAAATACCACATGATTTCATAATATGTGGAATTTAAGAAAGAAAACAGAGGAACAAAGAAATAAATGAGTCAAACAAAAACAAACAAAATAAAATAGACTCTTAACTACAGAGAATAAACTAATGTTTACCAGAGAGGAAGTGTTGGAGAGATGAGTGAAATAGGTGAAGGGGATTAAGAGTACACTTATCACGACGAGCACTGAGTAATGCACAGAATTGCTGAATCACTATATCGTTCACCTGAAACAAATATAACACTGTATAATACTCATGGTGGAATTAAAATTAAAAAGTGCAATATTTTAATATTAATATTAAAATTAATAAAGTGCAATAAAATTCCTAAGATCTCTTTCTTGTTCCTTATTCCCTTTGTAGCTTTCTGTTCATGCTTCATGAATTCAACATCTTCTCTTTCTGAGGATAGACTGCTTTCTGATGATTGACTTTCTTATGCACCCTGCACTATTACATCTGCAAATTATTGTGTTTTCATTGTTTCATTGTTTATGTCTATCTCCTTAATGGTAGAGGTTTTCCTCAATTTTGTGATGAAGGTTGATTGTATAGTCATATTTAAGAGTGAATTACTTTCTAATAATTTAGTCACTTTAGAATTAATTTTTAGCTCATTGTAAGCTTTGTGTAAGAGGACAGGAGTCATTGACTATAAGTTTACAGTGTAGAGTAATTTTATTTAGGAGGACAACACACATTAGTGTCTGTAAGTGTTTCCTTCGTTATTGTTTTGTTTGTCAGGAGGTATAGAAGCCTGGCTTCCAACTGGCTAGATACAAACCAGGGAGGTTGGGATGGGATGTCTCTCAATTCAAGTAGCAGAATTTAATTTAACTGCCCTGCTTTCAACAAGAAGCCTCAACATGACCCTTTGTTGTGCCAAAGACTGAATCCCGTCTGGAACAATTTCTCTGGAGAATAAATTTCATGTCTCTTCCAGGTATCGGGAATGGACATCAGGCAATGTAGGATGAGACTGGGGACCAGAGGTATACAGACTCCTTGTATAGGCTCTGCACCAAGTTTTGTGTTCTTAGCGCCATTCCCTCACCCCTCCCAGACTCAAGTGCCTCTCCTTCCTGAGCCTTTCTGGGGTTCTATCCTCTTACTTTGTGTCAGCCTCCTCTCCAGGCACTTGGGATTCAGTTTTATCTACTCTCCTAAATCAACTCCCTCTCATTCACCTGGTTTTCCATTTTCAAAATTGTGAAAATATCTCTTGTCTTCAGCCATTACCTTGCCTTGTCCCTATGAATCTTGTAGGAGGGAGTATAGGTAAACACCTAGGTTATATTTGTCACCTTTAAGTGGAGTTCCATTGCAAATACCTTCTCCCTGTCTGTAATTTGTCTTTGGATCTGATCTTCCTCTCCTACAAAGTGAGCATAATACTGACAATAGCAACAATAACAATAATAATACTCATTCTTCTATAGAGTGTTCTTGTGAGCTTCCAAAAATGGTAATATATGAGAGAGCACTTTATAAATTGTAATGTGCCATATGAATTCTATTTAACTAAAAATGTTAATGTTTTTATTCCTCACAGCAGGAAAGAGACTACATGAACATTTGCAAAAATGTTTTAGGCTTATTTATAACAACTAGAGAACACCCTCTTTTGGTGAAGATATTCCACAGAACTGTTCCTAAATAAACTTTTATAGTAATCATTGACCTTAAAGATCTAAGAGTAATATCAAATACTGCATTAGAGGCAGAACATTAGTGATCATATATTCATAAAAATATTCTCAAGATTTTTAGTGCTAGGTGTTATAGTTCTGACTTATAAATAGAGGTGATCTATCTGGTTTTAGTTTACATCAATTCAAATTTATCCTTGAATCTAAATATACTAATTTAATACCAGTTCTTATTAAATATAAAGAAATAAACAACGGGAGGGGAACCATCCCGGGAGGGGTGGTTCAAGCAGTTAACCATCTGCCTTCTGCTCAGGTCATGATCCCATAGTCCTATTATTGAGCCCTGCATCAGGTTCCATGCTCATGCTCAGCAGGAAGCCTGCTTCTCCCTCTCCCTCTGCCCCTACTTCTCCCTCTACCCTTTTCACCCACTCGTGCTCTCTCAAATAAACAAACTAAAAAATAGAAAACAGGAAAATCTTAATAATCTGAAAGTGATCTCTGTATTTGAGATCTTTCTCTCTTCCTTATTATACATTGAACATTTATTTACATCTGGCTCATATAGTAGGTACTGTTATGAACATAACAGTAATCCAAAGACTAAAACATTGTAACCCAAAAGACTAAAACATTCCAAAAATTTCAAGTGAAAAGTGACAAAGAAGATTACTAAACCATTCCACTCTCTAAATCATCTGTCCACTCAGCCAGGTCACAAAGGTACTTGTCTCAAGAGATTTAGATTGAAGAATGCATTTATGTAACATAAAGAACAAGCTAGTTAATAGAAAGAAAAAGATTGGTTGTCCAGATAAACATTAAGTTGATAATATAGGATTCAATCTTCCCTGCAAAGAGTTAAGAGTATTGCCTTTCCTTCAGAAATGCTTCTGCTGTTTTCTGGTTATTTTCACATAGAGAATATGACCTAATCCTTACCCTATTTCTTTAAAGTACCTGGATTGAATCCCACTTTGCAAATAAGGAACTGAGAAGTAAAAAAGCTAAGCTTTTTATCAAACTTAGAGTCAGCATTTGAACCCAAGTCTCCAAATTCCGAGGAAAGTACCTGAAGGACCACTCCACTCCAGCAATAAATCACCCATTCTCTCTCATGACCTGCTGCAAATGCATTGAGCCACACACAGGATGAAGGATAAAAGTGGGGACCACTCACAGCCCACAGGATTGTCAGATGTCCCGTGGCATATGCCGGCACATTCTGTCAGCCCCTTCGGGGCACCAGAGCATCAGACGACCAAAATGACAGGTTGTACAAAGATCCAGACTCATTACAAATGGCCCTCCTTTTCCTTTTGTTTCGTTTGTTCTGAGCAGCTGGCATCTTTCAGTGAACTGTCGGTATTATATTTAAGACATAGTACATCATTAAAATAAAGCTCGAGGCTAATAATTATGTCTTGTTCAGGTGTTTTATGACTAAAGATTCTGACTTTCCCCCAAGGTTTCCAACTCACTCTTTTCCAAATTGCTTCTCTAAGGGCATTTGTTACATTGTGGACGTGTCCCCAACAATTAAATAGCAGTTTAATCCTCCCTCTCTAGATCTTTCTTTTTGAGGTAGTGTCCTGGAGCCTAAGCTACTTCCACTTTCAAGGCAGTATTTATGGAGTCCTCAACTGGCTGTGTGAGTGTGACTGCACACAGAGGTTAATCAAAGTGGAAAGCCCAGTTCCCAGCCTTCATGTTGCTCACATGAAACAATACTCCTATCCTTTCCTTGCTCTGCATCCATCCCTATCTTTGTTCAACAGTTATTAAACACTCAAAGCACCAAATATGACTATCAGGTGGGGAAAAGAGCACAGGACCTGGATCAGATAAGTATTTAAACTCTAAGCCTTATTTTATCTATAAAATGGGATTGATGGTGGTTCCCACCATTGAGAACTATTGTGAAGACTAAGGAGGTCAAATATGTGAAATCACTTTAGAATTAGCAGAAACATTCTCATTGAGGTTGCCTCCTCAGGGCCTGGTAAATCCTGGTACTTTGTGGAGGAAGGGAGCAGTTCTTTGCTGGTTTGCATTTAAAGTGGAGAAGTCTGTTGGACCTTTTCCTGCCTTGGGTTGGTATCTAATTTGTGCAAGGTGGCAAAGCAAATAGAACAAGGGGACATCTCCTCTATGCAAGGAAGCAAGAGCAAAAGATTTACTGCCCTTCTCACCTCCTTGAAAAAGAGAAACTTCAAATGGGCCATTCTACACATATTCTTTAAAAGCTGGGTCTATGTAAGTATTCCTTCCCAAATGATTAACTTACATATTAAAGCATGTTAAAGCTAAAGCTTCTTAGTTTTCTTACTGTATGGGATTCAAAAAGGCAAATTGAATTTAAGTTAAAAAAAAAAACATTTTGACCCAAATATTTAAGTTATACCACTTAAACAAGATTCTCTTAGGTTATTTCTACTTAGCTCAATCTAGTTGGAAATCCAGTAGCAAATAGCTGAACTACAGATTTTACAACTTTTAATCAGAAATATCCTTGATATGGATATCCAAATCTCGGACATTCACATAATTTTTTCTATCTAATGTAAGATATATATTTGATATATTTTAATATAATTTAGAACTATCAAGGAACTTTAACTCTAGGTTATTCATCATTTCTTTTAATAAATATTTTCAGCCTCTTATTAGGGCAGGTACTTTTCTATAGGCTGAGGACTCATAAACGAATAAAAACTGAGTTAAGCCAGCTTTCGTACGATTTGCAATCTAGTAGAATCACATGTATTTTCTGCCCAAAGACATTCCTCTCCGCTAACCTGACTTGCTTGATCTTCAGGTTATATTGAGGTCTGCCAAACTTAGGATAAGTTCAACTAGCTATAAACTAATTGTTAGAAAATATTTTTATATAAGAAGAATAGATTGAAAAAGCCATTTTTTCATGTAAGTTCACAGTTTGTTCTATTCAAACTGACAAAATAAACAAACTCCCAAACTTTTACAGGCATTTTGACCTCATTCTCAGATTTGCAAAACAGCAATAATTGAATTTGCATAAATCATATTATCTAACATTTATTAATGCACTAACAATGTGGCATGTTCTCATGGATTATTTTTCTTAAGCCTCATGATAACTATTAACATGATGAAAGATTATTTCCAATTTACAAGTGGCAAATGTAGTAGGAATTAGAACCAAGAATCTCTAGCCAGGTCTAGCCCTTGACACACTAGTGAAATAAATGAAATATTTCCTCACTTTATATATGTTATATTTATTTTTTTTAAGATTTCATTTATTTATGAGAGAGAGAGAGTGCACAAGCACAGGAGTAGGCACAGAGAGAGGAGCCCAATACAGGGCTTGATCACAGGACCCTGAGTCCATGACCTAAGCTGAAACCAAGAGACGCTCAACTGACTGAGCCACTCAGGTGCCCCTTATATATGTTTTAATGTAACACATTTTGAGTACCTACTATGTGTAAATTACAGTACTAAATTCTGGAGAAGTAAAACTAAGATACAGCTCCTACGCTCAAAAGCAATTTAAAATTTAATAGAGCACACAGACATATACAGAAATACTATAAAGTACTAAATTAAGTTGGTACCTGGCACCTGGTTGGCTCAGTTGGTTAAGCATCTGCCTTCGGCTCAGGTCATGATCCCAGGGTCCTGGGATTTAGCCCCGCATCGGGCTACCTGCTCAGCAGAGAGAGAGATTGCTTCTCCCTCTCCCTCTGCTGCTCCATCTGCTTGTGCTCATGCTCTCTGGTAGGTAAAAAAATAAAATCTTTTAAAAAAAAACAAAAGAATAAAATAATTAATTAAGTTGAAAGAAGTCGTGGTGAAAGGAGTCCTGGATATGTACCAAGAAAGGAGGTAGCACATGAGAACATCACTATTATGATAGATTGAGTGCACCCTTCAGCCTTTCCCAGTAACAGGATTAACAGTGTACACTGCACCATTCAGAGTCTTGTACAAAACAACGGATGGCTAATAGAGGTATGTCCTTCTTCTGAAGATATCCTGGGTCAGCCTTCAATTCACTCCCCTACATCCCTCATCCACTCTCAGGATCCCCCTGTTGCAGCCCCATTTACTCAGACCCCTAAACTCTCTGAGAGAGAGTTTCTCTCTCTCACTGACCACTCACAGGAACAGGCTCTTTCCTGTGGAAGCTGAGGAATGCCTCCTCTTAACCTCTTTCATCTATTTAGGCTCCTTTAGCAGAATACTGTGGTCTGGGTGGCTTATGAGCAATGGACATTTATTTCTCACAGTCCTGGTCACTGGGAAGTCCAAGATGAAGGTGTAGCACATTTAGTGTCTGGTGAGACCCACTTACTGGCTCATAGACCACCGTCTTTTTGCTGTCTCATTACATGGTGGAAGAGATGAAGTAGCTCTCTGATAAAGGGGCTACTTCTATTTGCCAGGGCTCTACCTTCATGACCTAATCACTTCCCAAAGACCTTACCTCCAAATTTCATCACATAAGGGGGTTAGGTTTCAACATATGAATTTGGGAACAATACAAACATTCAGTCTTTTTTTTCTAACAGCTCTTTCCCTTATTAATACTAACCCTAACCCTAACCCTAACCCCTAACCCTACCCCTAGCCCTAACCCTAATCTAACCTAGTAAGATGTGCTTATTTTTAAAATTCAAACCATTCAAAAGGATAGGAAGAAAAATACAGACCACATTGTTTTCCATCATCCATGTGCCTAGGAATAACTAACAGGCCCCTGGGCATCTGTCCCTTGAGCTTGTTCTCTTATACACAAGGACACCCACACACATCCTCACACATACACTTGCAGACACCATATACATCTACATACCATGTTCACTTCAGACAACACCTGGGAGACCCAGAATCCTGTACCACCCAGAGATGGAGCAAGGATTGTCATGGAGGCCTCAATAAATGATATCTAAGTCCTAAGCATGGGGACAGTTAGAAAAAGATTAACCCTCTCCTCACTCAGAGCATAGTATTCACAGTATTGGCACCAAAACTTGTGGTAACAGAAGAGTCCTCTGTTGAGAACTTTTCTTGAGTGGACACCAGCATTATGAGGACACAGGTGGCATTATTTGCCCAGGCCTCCTTCAGTGGCACGAGTCTCAGAGATGGCATTGCTGGGAGCAATAGGGGCAGGGTAGCCATGTATAGTTTCTCAGGAAGTAGGCACATTATTGAAGCAAATCAGATCAAGAGAGGAGGAAAATGCTGGACACATTTGTAAGTAAAACTACATGGCACAAAGCACTCCCTAAGGACTCCTAGAATTGCTGGAAAGAAATTTGCCATGAGTGTTAGGTCCTTAGAATGCACAAGACAGATTTTGAAAAAATGACTGCTTTGTAGCTGTTATTCTGACTCTTAGGATTCTGGTGTGGGAAATGTGGGAGACATAGCAGGACAAATAAGTACTCCTGACAGGGCAGATAAGACCTGGAATCTGAGCTTGCCAAGACCCTGACATCAGCGAGCTGCAGAGCAGATACCTCTCCGCTGCCCACTGCAGCCGATACCAGATAGCATAAAGAGACAGCCAGCTATAAAGAGTCAAAAACAAGAGCTGCAATCAAACAATCTGGGGGATACAGACATTTTCCTTAAGGCAAGTCACAAGATACTCTGTAATAGAATACAGCCCCTTAAATAAAGCATCCTTACTGCAAAATCTCCACTGGCAGAGTTCTAGTATGTGAACCATGCAAGCTTTAAAATAAATCCATGCAAAAAAAGTTAAAATGAATATTTTTTCTGTCTTATTTTTTAAAACAACAAAGGATAGGATTTCAAATTGTACTAAATACTGGAGATGACCAAGACTGATGCAAGCTAGGGAAAATGTGTGCAATTAGGAGACAGGGGAGAGACCAGAACTTCTCAGGATATAGAATCACAAATGAGGCATCATCCCTACTCTACAAAATATGAGTTTGCCAGGAGATAAAACATAATTTTCTGAAACATGTTTGTAAATGTTTACATTTTTTATAACCCAATTGACATTTGTTTTAAAATTATATCCATTTTCTATTATTGCTTCTGGTAGATTCTTATATTTAGTTCTATAAAACAATGGCATGCTTTCTTTTTTAAATAATTCAGTTCAAGGTTTCTATCTTGATGTTTGCTGAGAGGTTCAAGATACCAATATCATCTAAATAAAAAAAAAAGAAAACTGACTTTCAGTTTGAAAAAAATCTTAGAATTAACCAGAGGTTCAAAGTAATAAGGGCATATTTGGGCAGGTAAAAAAAAACCCTTTAGCTAGAGAAATTCAGCATGAGTAAAAAATTAACAGGTATCTCCTTTGGGCTTCTGTTCTTTAATGTCCTCTAGAGTGTTAGACTCACCTTGCTATGCCTTGACCTTACACAGCCTCTTCTGACATGGACTGATGCCCTTTGGTTTCAAATAAATGCTGTTTTCTGGAGACTTTTACTCCTTTTCTGGCCATCATCCCAGAAATATTGATCAGCTTATTGCCATTGCCCTGTTTTTCCTCAGAATGGCGCCAGAGTGATCTCTTAAAACACAAATTTCATCAATGCCTCTACTGCTTAAACCTCTGTGGTTATTCCCTATCTTCTCCCCATAAAAATACTCAATGTCCATAAAAGGACTGAGAGGACCTTCATAATCTAGATGCTGCCCAGCTTCCAGCTTCAAATGAACCCACTGGGAACCAGTCTGGTAAAAGAGCTCACATAAGGTCCCCACTAACTGCTAATGGACCTATTTCCATAAGAACCCCTGTCACATAGAACTGGGCTGGGTTTTGTAATTTGAATTTCCACTCCCAGAACTTCTGCATTACCCCAGTGAAAACTGAAAGTTAGCATTTTCGGTTTTATTTAGAAAAATAGGAATCACACACTATTTCTAGCATATTACAGTAGTCTTTCCTTATCCATGGGGGTATATGATCTAAGACCCCCCAGTCTTACAACATACTATAATAATAGTAACATGAGTGTTGTCTCTCTCTCTCTCTTTCTCTCTCTCTCTCTCTCCCTCCTTCATACACACATACCCTTTCTCTCTCTCAAAATATTATTGTACCGTATTCACCCTTCTTCTTGTGACAAAATGAGATGATAAAATGCCTACATGGTAAGAGAAAGTGAAGAAAATGATGTACACTCTGTGACAAAGCATTGGTAGAAAACGGTAGAAGGCTACCATTGACCTTCTGATGATCCATCAGAAGAAGGATCATCAGCTATCAGACCATGCTTGATGCCACTGGCAACAAAACTGCCAGAAGCAAAACTGCAGATGAGTGGGGACCACTAAAATTACTTGAAAACTTTGGTCAGAGTTGAAGCTAGCCCTCTAATGACGGTACTCAGAAAGTTATTCCAACTCATTTGAAAAAACTTAAGATTTTTAATTTATTTATTCATGAGAGACACACAGAGAGAGGGGCAGAGATGCAGGCAGAGGGACAAGCAGGTTCCATGCAGGAAGCCTGATGTGGGACTTGATCCTGGGACTCCGGGATCATGCCCTGAGCCAAAGGCAGATGCTCAATCACTGAGCCACCCACTTTCTCTGTTTCACTTCTTTAATCTGATATACTTTAATATCATATTGTTTGCTTAATTTCAACATTGCTAGTCTCTTTTCTTTTCTTTCTTTCTTTTTTTTTTTTTTTTTTTTTTTTTTTTCAGTCTGTTTTCTATGAGGCAGCATTTCCTAGGTCACGATTATCATGCTAACTCTGGTATTTCACTACTTTTAAGGGGGTCCACCCCTTGGAAGAGTCTAGGGTGTGCTTTTCATCATCTGAGGGCATCAGACCTCAGGAGTAAAAGAACTCTGTGAGATCTGTCCTCCTTTCTACCTTGATCTCTATTGTTCTAGGAGTTTCCTCTCTAATGTGTGCCTTCTAGCTCTCTCTGAATGTTCCTACAAAGATGTTAAAAGACCCAAAGCCCAATCATCTCTGGACTGTGCTCAGTGAAACATGGAGTCTAGAGCTGATCATACAATAATACTGGATTAATTGGCTCTTTGCCTTTACAGTGATGTAACCTTGTGTGGCAGGTGGCGATTGGCCCCTGGCAATCAAAGCTGCCAAGTGCATGACCTGGTGTCTTTTGATGTGATCAGGACCTGGAAACCCATAGCAAATGAGTCAGCCCTGACACGGAGACCCTTTAGCTCTGTAGCCCTCACCCCTGAATGCCTGATCCTGCACTGGAGACTTTCTTAGGAATGTGGATCTAACATTCTTCCAGATTCAGCTCACCAATAGGGGGACTATTTCTTCCCATTTTCATGGGATATATATGTTATGGATATATATTATTTTAATTTTATGGATATATATTATATTAATATGTAGCCAAAAGAATTTTATTTTGAAATAATTTTAATAGAACTATTTGATAATGACATCAAAAATAATAAAACCAATGTGTCATTCAGTAAAGCATATTTCAAAATATTGTATATTTAAGTTATTTTAGCACTCCCTTTCAGTCTCAAAAGTATCCCAGTTTGTGATAGTTACTAGAAAGGAGGTGGATGGGGGGATGGGTCAAAAAGGTGATGAGGATTAAGGAGTGCACTTGCTGTGATGAGCACCAGGTGATATATGAAAGTGTTGAGTCAGTATATACACCCCAAACTAATATTATATTGTATGTTAACTACCTTGAACTTAAATGAAACCTTTTTAAAAATTTAATTTTCTAAAAAAAATAAGGTGTCCCAGCTTGGACATGGAATTACATAGTTGCCCTACTTGATAATGTATGATGAGAAGACAGAGGCCCAAATACATATCAAGAGTGGTGTCCATCTTTCTCCCACTGTCACCAGGATATTGCACAGTGAACTGATAGGCCTTAATGGCAACACATTTGAACAACACTCAGCCACAGCAAACAACCTGCAGGGTGCACAGGCAGAAGGTAGTGCTTTCTTGGCTGATCTTGAGTTCCAGAGGTATGAACAGGGCCCAGGATGCTCCAAATACCTCCAACCAGCTGTGTGTTTGGTTGGGAGCTCCCTGAGATCTACGATGGGGCCAGCCCAGGCATAGAGGGGTTTCAGGTCCCAGCCATGGAAGAGAGATCAGATCATCCAGACAGCAGCCTGGATGGCCAGTGGGGCAGCAGCTACCTGCAAAACAAAGGACCCTGCCACAGGACAGAGCAGCAAAGGGATAGGCCAAGCCCTTTGCAGGAAATGTCAAGGACTCCTCACTCTCATGTCAGAAGACATTCTAATAAGTTCCCAGAACAGAGAGATATCATCTTGGGGTAGAGGAGGAGGGAGCGCAAACATAAAGAAATGAGCTATTTAAATTATATCAAACAGGATGTAAATTAGTTTAGAACTTTAGTTACCTCCTAGATCAGACTGCTTATTTTTCTGGGCATTTCTGGGTGTAACGCATGTTACACAAACAGGCAAGCAGCCTTTTGCAAATCTATATAACTTCTGAAGTGGCTGCTTCCAAATGAGATTAATCAGCTAGCTCTTCTGGGTGATACTGTCTTTAGATTGGAGAATTTCTTCCAGTTGTTGCTCAGGAAAGTTAGATTTCTCAGTCTGTGAGTAGTTAGATAGAGGGTGGAAGAGAGAGAGGAGGGACTCCCACGAGATTAAATATGGGAAAAAGTGTTAAAAGGAGAGGTAAGAGAAACTGCATCTATGTTTCCTAGTGTTAGTCCTGTTGAATATTAACAAAGGCTTTCTTTTCAATTACAACATGTTACAAATGGGAAACTGGGCATTGAGGAAACAATATATGTTTCCAAATGCTGAACAATAAGAGCTTTCAGAGGCAGAGTGTAGGGGCCCAGATACCTTTAGGGATTACTCCATGGGCTGTGTTAGTTTTGTGCTAGAACACAAAAGATACCTTGCACCCAAGAGTCTTGAGGAGTTTAGAAACTTCAGATCCTACATATCACAGTCTCAAGTGTAAAATTATCATGCCCTCTGTTTGATCTCTCCCTGGCGCTCTCACTCTGATGACACTGGGGGAAATATGAGAGACACGTGGTAATCTGTTTGGGGAATAAGGGGAAGGTGTTGGAAAAACAGATAACGTATTCCCTGGGAAACTATTTGAGTTCCACTAAGCAGAAAAATGTACAAACTCACTCCTAATTCACTCTGAAGTGGTGTGTTTCAATTCCCTTGTAAAATACAGAAACACAAAATTGGAATGTGTGTCCCAGCAAGAGCCCTCTTTGAGAGCTTAGGCCAAAGAGAGCAAAATTTACCCAACCACTGTGCGCCATAAATCATAGTCTACAAAACACATAGTTCCTGCCTACCCATTATTTTTCCCCAAAAGAAACAGTATTATTGTGCTTTCTTCACAAAACTAAAATACTATGAAAATTTTAAAAGAAACCAGAAACATAAAAACATTCTTTTTACCCATATGCTGTTGGTTCCACACTCCCTTAATTCATCTCTATCTTCACCATCCTCACTCTCATCTAAGCTGGAAATCTCAACACCGTCTTTTGCTCCTACCTCTCCTGGACTCTCACCACCTTATTATTCTCCCTGACAGTCTTTCTTTTGTTCCTATTGTCACTTCCTGAGTGGACCTCATTGACATCTCACCTGGCTGTCTGCCTCTTGTGAGCTACCTTCCTCTTCACAACTTAGCCTACACTCAGGTCAGTCTTCCCATTCTCATCCTTTCTGTAAACCACCCCTGGGACCACCTTCCTCACACACAGCTCAGTTAAGTCTCTCTTCAGCCCCAATTCTTGATGTCTTCCTGAGTTTGAACAACAAACACTGGCAGAAGCACTTACTGGCCTCCATGACCTGCCCACAATACCCTGTGCTATTGTTTCTTGCCCTATACCTTTTTCAATCATGTTCTGCCACAGTGACATCAGATTATAAGTATTTATTCAAATATCTTCCTACTTTGTAGTGTTTGCACTGCATTCTTCTTTCTAGAATGTTTTTTGCCCCACCTCTCTCCAGTCCCAAACAAATGAAGACTTCTTGAAATCTTACCCATATGGCTAAACAGCTCTAAGAAGCCTTCATGATCTTTTCCTGATTTCTGTGACTAAAATTAATGTATCCCTCTCCCATGCTTTCATATGTCTGGACCTTCCCATCAATACTTACACTTTCTACCCTGTACTGCAGACACTTGGGTTCACTTGTCTTTCCCATTACACTATAACCTGCTTAAGTTCAGACAAATATCCCAGCAAAGTTTGTGGAGTGGAATCTATTACGCCTTGTGCTGGTCATAGCCAAGTTCACCATCACTATCAAGTAAATAAGTCAAATAAACTGTTCTTTATCAACAGGCTAATGTCTACCTCAGAAATGTACAAATTACACTTTTTAAAGGTCATATCCTTAGTAAAGTTATTGGTATCTGTAATTATCATGTGCTTAAATGCCCTAACTTTTAAAATTATATCTATCAGCATTGACAATAAAGATTTAAAGTTAAGTCAGAATTACCAGGAATTATCCTTTTTTTAAATTATCCTTTATTATAGGAAATTGCAGGAAGAAGCTAATGTGCCCTAGCAAGACACAATGCTTAAAGTCAAAAGATTTAAGTTCAAATCTTCTCTCCTCCACTTATGAACTGCTTGGGCTTAGACAAAGCCCTATACTTGAACCTCAGTTTTCTAGTCTGTAAAATAGGGAAGAAAATGCCTACCTACCTCTTATAGAAAAGGAGTCAAATAATAGATGCAGCAGTACTTTCAGAACTGCAAGTTTATCTACAAAGAATATATACTAGTATTAATCTGAATAAAAGACTTATCCAAAGAACATACTTCAAATAACAGTCTTCATGCTTTGGATAAAGCTAATGAAGTAGAATACTACTACTGTTTTAAGAAGATGGCGGGTAACTCAAAGATGGTGGTCTTATCTGGATGACTTTGCATTCTGCATTCTTATTCCATGCTGGTTGGTAACTCTTAACACAGGGATTTATGAAAGTCAAGGGCATTTCCTATCACAATTTGCAGATACAAATTGATTGATCTGCCTCTCCCAACTTTTCCAAAGTTACCTAGGCTATCCCAAGAATCCCCAATATGCGACTTCATTCTGCCTGTACCAATCTAGTTTGCTAACATCTGAAAACACATGGGGATACATAAGCCTCTTGCTTAAAAATTCTACAAGTGTTATAGTGGTCACACCACTGTAATGAAGGAAAGAAAGAAATTATGAATAGACAATGGTAGTAAATAACACTAAGAAACACTTGAGCTTGGGTAGTGTGGGTAGTGTAAGGCGCTGCAATGTGAGCCAACAAGCTTCCAAGATAACTGGAAGTTTAACCCTTTGGGGACCAAAGATTTCAAATACTTTTTAATAGTTTAAATGATTTTCCAACTTTCTCACCTTGGTGATCAGACTACATGAGCCTTTTTGTTGGTCTTCCAATCCACAATTCCTTTTTCTTTTAAAATTTTATTTATTTATTTAAGAGATGGAGGGAGCACAAGCAGGGGAAGGGACAGAAGGAGAGGAAGAAGCAGACTTCTCACTAAGCACAGAACTTGACACAGGGCTCAATCCCAGGACCCTGAGATGAAGTCAACACTTCACCGACTGAGCCACCCAGGTGTCCCCCCACCACACTTTCAAAAGCTTCCTTATCTTTGCCACTACCTGGAATGGAATGACCCACCTTCTCCAATTGCCCAACTTCTATTCCTACTGATAACCTCAAGTCTTCAGTAAAATCATCTCTGATACTCTCAGGAAAAGTTATTCACCCCTCCTCTGTGTTTCAAGTACGTTTCTCCTAACACCATTTTAGTACCTATCTTGGGATGTTACACGTCTTTCTGTACACATCTGTCACCAAATTTCATGATGGCAGGGTTTGAGGGTCTTTTAAAATTTCCTTGCACAAAATGGTGTCAGAGGTGAGTACATTTTGTGTACACAGTAAATACTTAGAAATGTTTATTAAATGAATGAATGTGTTATCAGTAATGAAAACCAATTATTATACTATTATATTTAAGTGGTGTCATGGAGATTTATGTCCTACCTGATTCTCTGTTAGTTTATACAGAATGGTATGTATTCTATGAAGTGTCTTTTTTTTTCTTATATCCTCCTCTGTGAATATCTCCCCGCCCCCATGTAATTTAGGTTCTTTCTCATTGGGTATGATCATTGTCCCTGTTCTCATTTTTTATTTCTACTGTTTCTATTCTCTGTTACTTCCTTCCTGCTCCCCACTTTGATTAATAGGTCCCATGTTCTGTCTCTCTTGTTCTTATGAATCCTTGAAATGTCTTGGCTTAATATATTTCTTGACATGGCATAATTCTTTATTTTGTTTTCATACCTATCATGTGCCAAGGGAAACACATCTTTATACTAGGCAAGATTCTGACATGTCCAATCATAATCAAAATATCCTAGAAGTTTCCCTTCCCTTTCTATCTGCATTGCATCCACTTTGTTCTGGTTCCACCTCCTCACACCTAAATTATAACTGCAATAGCCTCCTAATATCTCCGTCTGCATCTGTACTCCCTTTTCTAATCAGAACACATATCACCACCAGGCTATTCTTCCTAAAACACTGGTTTCACTTTATTAATCCTAGGCACAGGGCCTTTAATTTCCCTTTGATGATACCCAGCATTCAAGATTCTCACAATCTGGCCACATCCTTTCTCATTTTATTTTATTTATTTTTAAAGATTTATTTATTTATTTGAGGAAAAGGGGAAAAAGAGAAAAAGAGAGGCCAAGTGCACAAGTGGGGTGGAGGGGCAAGGGGAGGGGAAGAAGCAGGCTCCCTGCTCAATATTTATTCAAATATCTTCCTACTTTGTAGTGTTTGCACTGCATTCTTCTTTCTAGAATGTTTTTTGCCCCACCTCTCTCCAGCCCCAAACAAACGAAGACTTCTTGAAATCTTACCCATACGGCTAAACAGCTCTAAGAAACCTTCATGATCTTTTCCTGATTTCTGTGACTAAAATTAATGTATCCCTCTCCCATGCTTTCATATGTCTGGACCTTCCCATCAATACTTACACTTTCTACCCTGTACTGCAGACACTTGGGTTCACTTGTCTTTCCCATTACACTATAACCTGCTTAAGTTCAGACAAATATCCCAGCAAAGTTTGTGGAGTGGAATCTATTACGCCTTGTGCTGATCATAGCCAAGTTCACCATCACTATCAAGTAAATAAGTCAAATAAACTGTTCTTTATCAACAGGCCAATGTCTACCTCAGAGATGTACAAATTACATTTTTTAAAGGTCATATCAGCAATGTGGGGCTTGATCCCAGGACTCTGGGCTGAAGGCAGACACTCAACTGACGGAGCCAGTCAGGTGCCCCTGTCCTTCTCATTTTCTTCTTCATTTCTCTACACTGATATTCATTCTTCTGTGTTCCCTCTTTTGCCTCTGGGTTGGCCCTGTGGTGCTTTTTACCACTGGACTGTGGTGGAAGTGAGGCTGTGGGACTTTAGAGAGGGAGTCTTAAGAAACCTCAAACTAATTTAGGCCTCCTTTCTCAGAAAGTCTGCTTCTTTGCCTAGAACCACTCTGAGTCTATCCTAGCCGAAACCACAGCCTTCCTCCTAGGTCCCATGAACACTCAGAGGAGAAAAAAAAGATCCTTTTAATCTTGTCTTTCCAAATGTAATGCCAGAGTTCTGGGACAATGCAATCCAACCTATCATCTGATTTCCTGGACAGTGATAACTGTTTGGTACACAGATAATGGTGACAAAATCACTTCGCCAGCCCTCCATTTCCTGAGCTACTTGTATGAATTTTTGTGGGCCTCCTTTCAGATTGTTAATCCATAAAATTATCTCTTCCAGACTGATCTGCTCCAGTTTCACATCCTAAGTAGTTCAATTCTCATTCCTCACTTCAGACTTCTGCTTCTTGGCAAGATGGAATAACAGAGACCAGATTTACCCTTCAGTCTGAAACAACCAAAAAAAAAAAAAAATGGACAAAATATATGAAACAAAGGTGTTCAGGAGACTGAATATCAGACAACTAAAAACAATAATCTCTGAGAAATGTAAAACAAATAAGGGGAGCCTGAAAATTCCCCAGCTTACTGCATTCAGAGCATTTCCAGCACACAGAGAAGGAACTCAGGCATAGCCCGGTGAACAACTTGAGTTAAGGAGATGGAGAGTTGACAATTCAGAGACACCAAGGAGGTTACAGTTAAGTGGGACAAAATAAGAGAGGAGAAAACAGTGCAAAGAAAGAAACTTCAGAGGTTTGCAGAAGGCCCCCTCTTAGGTATTCGAATATACTAATCAGCATATGCATGAGAGGGAACTAAAATAAAGAGAGATGTTTATTTTATACCACACACAAAGATCAATTTCAAGTAAATTAAGCAAAATAAATTCAAGAAGCAAAAATTCAAAACTCTGAAAAAAATAAAGAGTGTCTCTATCACATCAAGGTAGGAAGTTTTTCTTACATAAGGCACCAAAAAAGCACTGGCCATAAATAAAGATTAATTAATTAACTAAAATTAAACTTTCTGGAGCACAAAGGCAATATATTAAAGTGATACTGACACAAACCATACACAAGGATATTTATAATCTATAAAACCAGTAGGAATTTTTTGCTCAGAATATACAATAAAATTATATATACCCATGTTTTTAAAGACAACCTAGTAACAACAGCAAAAAGTAAAAAGTAAAAAGAAAAAACTATTTATATGATATAAAAGGCAACTTTTTAGAAAAGGAGCAATAAATGAGATATATAAAAAATTTCCTAGGAAAATAAAACTACAAAAAAATATCATTTCACACCCAGCTCATGGGTATGCAGCCATTTATTCATTCATCACAGATTCACTGGAACCCTATGAGGTGCAATGCTCTGTTCAGAACATAGAAACATTAAAAGGTGAATAAATTATCATTATCTTGTTTACTTTCTCTATTAAAATGAGACCCCAAAGAGGGCAGGCACTGCTTCTTATTCTTCATTGTATCTTCAGCATATAGTACAGTCCCTGGCATGAGGCAGAAAAGTATTCAATGGCAGTAAGCTGATGCAAATCCTACTCTGAGGATTTCACAGTGTGAGGAGAGGGAGACAAGAAAGCAGCAAATCCTAATATTTCACAGGGATACATGAGAGTGTCCACAGAGGAGCTATATTTTGGAAGATGTCCAGTTCTCCAGCACTTTGGTCAGACTCTATAGGAAGTCAAGATTTGAAATGAGCCTTGGGAAAAAGTTGTTTTGTTTTTTTTTCCCCAAAAAAAGCCTGGCATAGCTTTCTTTTTAACTCAGCACAGAACATATACCATATTATCACACACACACATACCTCAAATAACTAAATCCCTAATAGTAAATAACTTCATTTTCAAAACTCCAGAATAAGGAGGAAGATGAGGAAGAAGAAGAATCTAAGCAATCTATACCCATACAATTTACCATGATGTTAGCATGCTTTACTAGTGGCCATCTTCACTAACATAACTTTATTATTTCACTGCCTTCCTTGATGTTACTTTACTACTTCAGAAAACTTGCCCAGGAAGAACAAAAGTTGCAGGGTCATGTGGGTAGCTCAGTGGTTGAGCATCTGTCTTCAGCGCAAGTCGTGATTCCAGGGTCCTGGGATCAAGTCTGGCCACAGGCTCCTCAAAAGGAGCCTGCTTCTTCCTCTGCCTGTGCCTCTGCCTCTCTCTGTGTCTCTCATGAATAAATAAATAATATCTATATTTAAAAAAGAGAAAAATGTTGCAAATAACTTTATTGTTAGTTTCAGGAACTTCCTGAAAATCCTGCTTAAGTGAACATCAAAATATTCAACTTTTCAATGTTCCATCCAATGACTGTTTACTTTTCAAGACCCTTCAAAACTCTTAACTCCACCAATCCTAAACTATCACATCATGATCTCCTCTTAATCCCAGTGAACATCCTCCTCCCACATCCCCATATTGCTGTCTGCTAGCTACTCCAACCTCCACTACCTTCTAAACTTGAAAGACCTTGCCTTAAATCAGACTTCCATTCATTATTAGAGTTCTTGTGAGGTGGTTCCCTGCCCCCTACTATCACCCCTCCCACCTTATCACAGTATAAGTAAACTCAGCTTTGTCTTACCAACCAGTTGTTTGGTGATACTTTCAAACATCTAGCATTCTATACTCCTTCTCCTCCTCTTCATCCTTATCCTTATCATCATCATCATCATCATCACCATCACTAACATGGATTGAGTCCTTAACGACATGCCAGGCACTTGCTGATTAGTTTATATCCCTAATAATCTCATCCCTTACACAAAGAGTATTTTTAAGCAAGTAAGTAATTAAATTATAGGAGGTATATTCAAGTGAACTGTCAAAATTCTTCCAAAAGAGAGGTTTATGATTTTTACTGTCCTTCTTCATAAAAATTATGGGGTCCAAGTCTCAAAGATATTCTGAAGCAAGTTTCCTTGTTAAGCACCACTGGAAGCCATTTGTGAGTGTGGCCTTCATGGCTCAGCTAAGTTGAGTTCTATTAAAAGAATTCCAACAAGGGAAATAAATGTGCCTCTCCTCTCAATAGTATAAGGAGGTGACCTTCTCACTGAAAATATTAGCTGATGAAATGAATAATGAAGTTGCCAGAAAAATGAACAAAATAAAGGTAGGGAGACTTTATGGAGGAGAAATGTCTGTTTTGCCTTTCACCTCCAAATAAAGAATAATAGATGTTCCCTTGGCAAACTGTGAGGCAGCAATGGGGTGACTGAGCTTTGCAACTAAAATAATATCAACTGTATATTGTAATTTCACTTTTGCAGCACCACAGTTTTGCCTTTGTGGCACTGCCAGTAAAAATTCATTTTCAAGCAGCACAGCTGAACAGCCTGGGCCTTTGCCTTAATTCACTTTTCCTGCTAAGAGCCAAGAAGAGAAGTAGACTTGTATAAGGAGGATGGACGGCAGAGCACTCCATCGGAAGAGGCCACATGCTAAATTAATCATGTTTCAGCCAGAATTTGCAATTCTTTGAGAGATGCTCGAGACAGTATGAAAAATTTAGAGGTAACAGGGAAAGAGGGAGAGTTTGTGAAGCAGAAAGCTTCAGAGGGCACTTTAAATGTGCAGGATGCATTAGAGTTTCTCACACGTGAACAAGATAGCTCCCTTACCCAGAACACAATAAATAAGGACTGTATTCTCATAGGTGTGCCCTGCAAAGAGAGCTGGAATGCAGAAATTTCTGATTTGATGGATATTTTCAGGGATTAGTATAATCATGAAAATCATCCATCTTAAAATTTAGCATCAATTCGTCAAAGCCAGCATGGAAGGATTAAAGTCACTCCAAGATGACAAGTCCTGTTGAAGAAGATCCAAGCATGAGTGCTTAGATAAGTTTGGGGTTTTTTTAATTATCATTATTTTCATGTATATTTTCCCTCTCTTTCTGCTTTTATCTAACTAGTTTTATTTCCAAGTTCCTAGCATCTCCACTTCATGTTAGGGACTTCACCACAGCTTTACTACATGAATGTAGTAAATATGATCTGTTCTATAGTTTCCTTATCATGAAAATTTTTGAATAATTCTTGATCCATCATAAGTGAAAACTATGAAAGTTTTTTTTTTAAGAACAGTTTGTCTAGAGGGACTCTTGATTTTTAGTGTGTTTTTTTTTAAAAGGAATAAAAAAAATGCTCTAACTACAATAACTTACCATGAATGCAATGCAGTTTAGTTATATCCTATGACAGTTGCAAGAAAAATGTTGTCCTTCCTGAGGACCCTCAGGTAATACCCTTGCAGAACTACTCCATCACACCTCACTCCTGATCTCAACCACATTTCTTCCTACTGATACTGCAATTTCCTTTCTTGTGGTAGGAAGTGGCTTCCGCATGGGCAGAGGAAACTATGGTAAACTTTGGTCTTAGGAAATTAAGAGGCCTCTGCTCTCAGTTGCAATCAGATATGTAAATTGTTGTGTTAAATGATCTCAGGTAGTCACAAGATGAATAAGTGCTGGAGCTAAAGCCCCCTGTCCTCCAGAGCCTCTGGTGGCCAGGGTCTTCTAACACATTCTCCCTCTCTGACTCAGTAATTTAGTCCACATTCTCTACCCCATTCTCTAAAGAGACTTCCCTGCCCCAAATCCCATGTTCTTAATTCTCAGCCTTCAACCAGCAATAAAAATTCATTCCTAGCTGGCTGTTAATAATGACTGACAAGAAGTCTGAAATACAATCCATGTCCACTCTCAGGAGCTCAATTAGTCCTTGGTTGTGGAGAGACATTTTCCTCTTATCATCAATTAATATTTTATGGGTTGCTGTTTCTTTATATTAACTCCATCCCAAACAATTTAGTTTCTGAACTGTCTTTCCCCTCCTCCATCCTCTGCTTCCAGGAGCCTCCCCTCCTCACAGTGAGATGTGAATTACATGTGGCAAGTTGCTCCTAATGCAGATCACCTCTTCCAGTCACTTAAGGAAACCACTCATGGCCACTAAAGAGCAGTCCTCAAAACTCACTACTGGAATGAGAAAAAGAAACTGAGTTTTACCTAGTACTGAGCTTTTCTTTAGTTCCTCCAATGCCACCACTCAACTCAGCCTGTGTCCCATCTTCCTAGGACACTATCAAGGGATACCACCCCAAGCTCTATGGTCTCATGCTTCTGAGCTCAAGGTACATTTTATTACTTCAGGTAGACCTTTGCTAGCCCTTGCACACTAAGCTGGTATCCTGAATTGTACACTCCCATAGCACGTGGCACCTCTACTTGTATGGCAGCCAATACAACTTACCCTGCTTCTGAAACATCCATCACTACCTTTTTAGGTTGTCTTCCACACCAGATTGAAAAGATCAGTGGGGCTGGTTCATTGTTGTTTTGCCAATGAATAACCAGTGTTTATCAACTAAATGAATAAAGGCAAAAATCATCTTTGATTCTGTCTTATATCCCCCATAACATCTATCAGGATAACTGAGACATAATAATTAGCATTCAATAAAATGCTATGGATTAAATGCAGGAATAAGAACCCTGAGGATGTCAGCTGAATTCAGCATCTGCCAAATCAACTGGGAAAATCCTTCCTACAATGGTTGTTGCCTGATTTCTCAGTGGGCCTCTTGCCTTGCGACTTGGCTTAGATAAAAGCTAGAAAGAACACCACTACAGGAAAAAAAAAAAAAAGAAGAAGAAGAAGTAATATTCAATGGAAACTAAACTGCCACACTCAGAAGTGATATTCTCTTTTTCTTTCAACTCCTACTGTTGAACATTTTTCCCCAACTCCCCAAGAGGGAAAGATCTCCGGAAGCACACCCATTAAAAAAAAAAAGTCACCCTGGTATATTTTTTTATAAGATGTGTGCTATTTAAATTCTTACCCATGAATATGTAGCTAATATTGACTAATGGGAAATGTTAAAGGAAGAAAGCTAAGTTTTTTCAAAGCACATCCATTGAAATTAGGGTCATATGTAAAAAATTTTGTTTAAAAAATTTTTTTCTGAGCTACATCCAAAACTCCAGAGGGCACATTAAATAATGGAAGTATAAACTACTGGGATTTGGTGCTGGTTAGGATGTTGGCACAATACATGGATTCCTGTGTGGTTTTAAAAATTATGGAATTTTTCCCTCTTCCTTTATCTAGTAGCCTCCAAAATTAAAACAGTTTTCTTTTCTTTGTGGAATAATACAAGCTAACCAAATTATACTCTAATATTTTCATTCAATGACTTGGAAAGTCATGAAAATGTTTGTTTGGGGAGTTGCCTATACAGAAAAAGGAAAAAAGGACCATACCAGAAGTATTTTTTAAAAAGAAGATAAAACAAAGAATTCCAAGGATTGTCACAATCTGATCTGCATAAATAAAAGATAATAGCTTCCGTGAGCTGGCCAACCTTTGTGTGGAGTGATCGGTCTGTGGAGAGTCATGTCTGAGAGGCTGCAGGTCATTATGGCAGGATAAAGCCTATTTCTCATTTATATTAAAGAATCTTGCCTGTTAAGGGCTTGATTTGGATCTCAGACATAAATGTGCCCAGGGCTGCTCACCTAGTTAAGTCAATTGCTACATATGCATTCTCTCCCTAATACACACAGAGTTTATCATTCACAACTCAACCATTACGCCTAATGCTCTTTTCTTGATTTAGAAAGAATAAGTTACATAGATCAGAAGGACTCAAATTGAGGGGATTGGATCATAAAATTTATACCTAATATAGAACTTTTTTTTTCTAATTTTGTATAGAAGATGTGAATTTTCTCCCCATTATATAGAACCTGCTACATCAAGAGAAGACAATAAAACTACAATAAAACTGTTTCTGTTTTTGTGTTACATGTTTGATTTACATTATTATCTGGTTCCAGGCAAGATGGATTGTTCCAAAACAGCATCTGAAGATCTAGGCAATGGAAACTTTTATATGTTAAAAAAGAAGAAGAAAGAAAGAATAGTCAGACAATACAGTAAACAAAGCCTAACTACAAAAATGGATAAATATGTATTAAGAAACCAAGGAAGGCCATGGATCACGGTGTCTGAAGAACTATGGGTATATTTGAAAGGCTTCCTTGGGCTGGGCATCATAAGGTGGCTATAGCTTAAGTGGGGTCTCCCCTCCTCATAGGTCTGCGAGTTTAGAAATTCATATAACTTCAGCAAGGCACAATCACAATCAGGCCCTACTGAATTGATTTGCATCAACACTTAATTTTTTAAAAAGATTATTTGTACACAGACTTCCAGTTAAAAAACCAATGGGGTAATTTATGAGGTAATAATAAAATAACATTAGTAAAGTTCTGGTCAGAAGATTCGGGCTCTGGTCTTAGATCTATCTATGTAGTTCCACCTCTGAGATCCTTCATGAGACATGGCCTCTCTGGTTCTCAATTTTCCTAATCATAACTGAGAAGTATTAATAGTTAATTCAAATCCATGAGAAAATAGTTCAATAGACAAATGAACAAAAGACAGGAATAAAAGGGCAGTATAGTATGGTGATGTGGTTATCAAACAAAACGTGGGCTACCTAGGAGTCCCCAGATAAATCAATAATGGAGACACTTGTACCAAGACGTTCCACAGTGTAGACAGGATGATTTGAAAAGTAAATGAACAAAGGGCTCATTGTGCAGAGTATTGCTGAATCTGTGAGTTGCAGACCTAAGAAAGATCATAAACTAATTTTATCGGGAGGTATTGCCTAAAACAATTTCTACCTAAATTTGAAGGTAAAAAGTAGAAGGAAATGTATGACTGGACCCAGAAGACGTAATGACTATGCAGCCATCCTAGAAAGACAGAAGGTAAGCTAAAGACAGGGCCCTTCTAGGCCTAATTCCCACTTGGAACCCTGAGAAGATGCCACTTTGCCCCATACTCCCACCCAAAACATGGTAATTACAGCAGAATAAAAGGGCAGTGGAGCACATATAGCCAGCAGGCCTGAAATGGTGGCCCTGAGATTGCAGTGGCTCCATGTGGAGGATGTGGAAGGAATCCTGTCATTCACAGGTGCTCTCAGTGAGGAAGTCAGATGGCAGTGAGAGTAGCAAGCAAGAAGGTTAGCACAGGTTGCCCTCCTGCGGATATCCCTGAAGGAGGGTCTGTGCTATGGGGTCAACAGCATCTGAAGAATTGGAAAAGGAACTCCAACTGTGCCCAGGGGCTAGATCAAAGGAGAGTCATCAAGACCAAGCAACCAGATGAACAGGGAACATCCAAAACATCCAAACCCAAGACCCTTCCTCTTCCAAAAACTCCTATCAACTAGACCCTGACACTAACCAGTTAAGTAAAAAATAAGTGGCAATTTTCTGGACACATCTCAGTTTTCCAAGGACTGCATTTTTACCTTTATCTTAAGTGTGTGTCTCTCCTTTCTATGTTCATCATAAGTTGTTCATCCTGAATTTGGACTGTGGGTACCACAACTAAATTGAAGTCCAGCCCACAGCTTTACATTTATCACAAATGTAAGACGATTAAAAACAAGAATAAGAATGCCATCTACTGGCATGGAAAGCAGCAAGGACTCTAGCAAATCTGCATTTAGTTTAAATGGGAAAAAGTCTTATAAAAAAGGAAAACAGGTTTTTTATTATTTTGTTATGAAATGGTGATCGCCAGAGAATGGACAGTCACATATAAATAGTATTAAGAGGACTGATCATAAATAAATAAATTCTTTCTCCTGCCTTCATATCTCAATTTTGTACTTACTACTACAGGCTCCTCTGGACACACAAAAAAATGGTGTGTGTGTGTATATATATATATATATATATATATATATATATATATATATATAAATGACATGAAAAAGTTCTGTTTTATTGACTTAGAAAACTGTTTCAAAACAACCTAATATTTTTTTCAAACATTTAAAATATGTATTTATAAATTGGTTTGCCTATGTAGACAGAATGACAGAGCATGTGACTCTCTTGGCTGTTTCCATTTTCTGTATATTGGAGTTACATTGGATTTTTTTTTGCACAATTTTACAGAAGGCAAGCCAGAGACTGATGAATTGTATTTGCCAATATAGATTATCAATTATATAATTGTGTTAGCTAGTGATAAGTCAAACTTTTAAACTTTTTCCATAACAAAACATTCAAATCATTTATTTGTTATTTTAAAACATTCAATCCAGTGTTTTATTAGGTTCTTGATAATGACTTGGTAAAATGTCTACAAAGTGAAGGTTCATTTTATTGCCTACAAATATGCAATTGTTCCAGCACCATTTGTGAAAATTATCCTTTCTTCCATTAAAATGTCTTGGCACACATGTTGAAAATCAACTGACCATACATATGCGGGTTTATTTCTGGATTCTATATGCTGTTTAATTAATCTCTGTTCATTTATACACCAATTCCATATTCCCTTAGTTACCACAGTTTTATAGTATGTCTTAATATCAGGTAGTATAAGTCATCCAAATTTGTTCTTTTTTTTTAAAAAAAAGGTTTTATTTATTCACGAGATATATATATATACATATATATATATATATATATATATATATAGAGAGAGAGAGAGAGAGAGAGAGAGAGGGAGGGAGGGAGAGAGGCAGAGGGAGAAGCAGGCTCCATGCAGGGAACCTGATGTGGGACTCGACCCCAGATCTCCAGGATCACACCTTGGGCTGAAGGTGGCGCTAAAACACTAAGCCACCAGGGCTGCCCCCAAATTTGTTATTTTTTAAGGTTATTTTGGCTACTTTAGGTCCTTTCAATATAAACTTTACCACCAGCCTATCAATTTTTACAAAAAAAAGCTGCTGAGATTCTCATTAGGATTGGGTTGAACTTATAGATCAAGTTGAGAACTGAAAATATGCTCTATGAATATATCTTTGCATTTATTTAGGTCTTTTAAAAATTTTACTAAGCAATGATTTGTAGTATAAAGTTAATTAAAATTTAATCACATACCTAAATTTAATGGTTAAAATTATAAAAATTTTAGAAGAAACCAGAAAATTTCTTAATGACCTTATATTTAGCAAAGATTTAATAGTAAAAATCACAAAATATAAGATAAACGATGTCATCAAAATTAACATTTTGCTCTTTTAAAGACACTACTACAAAAGTGAAGGGTAAACCTCAGACTAGGGGAAGCCATTTGCAAAGCACATGTATGAAAAAAAAAATGTGTCTAGAATGTTTGAAGAATTCTTACAGTTCAATTAGAAGACAAATCACTTTTTTAAATGGGTAAAAGATTTGAATAGGTATATGATCAAAGGAGATATATAGATGACAAGCACATCAAAAGATTCCCAATATTAGTCCTTAGGGAAGTGCAAATTAAAACTATGATGAGATCTCAGTACATTGCCAGTACACTGGCTAAAATTAAAAAGACTTCTTATAGCAAATGTTGGTGAGGATGTGGAGCTCCAAGGATTTTCATATACTGATGGAAGGAATAATAAATTGTACAATCGCTTTTGAAAACAGCTTGACAGTTTTAAGTTAAACATACATCTACCAAAAAAACTCAGTGATTCCATTCCTAGGCAATTAGCTAAGAGAAATAAAAGCAGGGATGCCTGGGTGGTGCAGTGGTTGAGCATCTGACCTTTGGTTTTGGCTTCAGTTGTAAACTCAGGGTCACAAGACACAGCCCTGCATGGGGTTCTGCACTCAACACAAAGTCTATTTGTGATACTCCCTCTTTCTTCCTCTGGCCCTCCTGCTCATGTTCTCTCTCTCTTTCCCTTTCTTTCTCTCTCAAATAAATAAATCTTTTCTTTTTTAATAAAGAGAGAAATAAAAGTATATGTCTTTACAAAGGTTGGTAAAGGAACATTCACAGTAGCTTCATCTGTATTAGCCAAAACTGGAAACAACCGAAATGCCCATCATGGATAAATGGATAGTTATATCCATACAGTGGATTATTACTCAGCAATAAAAAGAAATTAATTTACTCATAAATAAAAAAGAACACACTACTGCTGTATACATGCAACAACACAGATTAACTCAAAAAAATTAAACTGAAAGAAGCCAAACAAACAAAAGTATGCATCTTATTCCATTTATGTAACATTCTATAAAATGGAAACTAAATTTTAGTGACCTAAAACAGATCAGTAGTTTCCCAGGACTAGAAGGAGGGTGGGATGAAAATAAAGGAGAGATTACAAAGAGGCACAAAGAAACTTTTAGGAATATATATTCATTGATCTTGACTGTGGTGATGGTTTTACTAGTGTATACATATGTCAAAACGTATCAAAGTTTACATTTTAAATATATGATGTTTATGTCAAGTATACTTTAATAAAGCTTTAAAAATAATGTAACTCAATTGTGGCAAAAAGCTAATAAATAAAATAATATTTTTTAAATTTTTTATTCTTTACTTTGACAAATATACTTTTGTTTTGGTGTTTCTGGTGTTTTAATTGCCAGTGACATTTGGCACAGTATTAATATAATAGGCCTCTTACTCTGGTACTTGTGCACAGGGCAGAGGTACAGAATAATGTGATTGCATCTACAAGCTGGACTCACCACTCCCCCCCAAAAAAATTTATCGCATGGCTATACCTATAATTTCTATAAACTAATTAAGAGTTCACAGATTATCTACACAATTGAGTTTGACCATTCAATTATTAAACCCATCTATGCTGATAGATGTGAAAATGTAACATTCAGCATCTCCCATGCTTCTGAATGATCAAGCTGATTGTGTACATTAAAATACAACCAACCACAAAACTGCAGCTCAACCTCAAATGATTGCCAATTAAGTTAGTGTAAAAATAAAGCCACTTTCCCTTTACCTAGAATTAGCCATGTTAACAGAGTCAAAGAAAAGCTTTCAAATCTTCCTCCAGTTTGCTTCCTTTCTATTGGCATTTCTTGCTTCACTTCATTGACAATGAAGTTAGTGACAGTAAGTAGGCATTTTTCCTTTAGTCATGTAGACATAAGAGGTGAAGAGAGAAGTTTCCTCTCTTGCAGCTGAAGAGTTTAAAAGTGGTCTAGAACAACAGTGCAAATAGCATTATAGCTAGTTAAATGCCTAATAAGACAGAGCTCATTTGGTCCATTTCCCTTTATCCCAACAAGAATGCTTTAAACAGTCCCAAAAGATTGTAATCATTTACAAGTTTTCAAATCTTCAGAAGAGATATCCTTAATTTCTTTCATAAACTTCCTTTCAGCTGAGGCTCCCATGGCTGAAGTTTCAACTAACTCTGAGGGACACTCTTTAAGAATCAATGAACTCATTTTCCAGAGTTGCTATACCAGTTTTCATTCCCAACAACAGTGCAAAAGGGTTCCCCTTTCTCTACATCCTTGCTAACATCTGTTGTTTCCTGTGCTGTTAAATTTAGCCATTCTATTTATAGCAGCCTTATCAAAAATACCCAAGTGATGGAAGATCCCAAATGTCCATCAACTGATGAATGGGTAAAGAAGATGTGGTGTACCTGTATGCATGTAAAATGGAATATATATATATGATGGAATTACTCAGCCATAAAGAAGAATAAAATCTTCCATTTGCAATGACATGGATCGAGCTAGAGAGTATTATGCTAAACAAATTATGTCAGTCAAAAAAGACAATACAATATTATTTCACTCATATGTACAATTTAAGAAACAAAACAATGAATGTGGCAGAAAAAAGAGAGAGGCAAACCAGAAAACAGACTCTTTTTTTAAAAAAAATTTTTTATTGGAGTTCAATTTGCCAACAATAGCATAACACCCAGTGCTCATCCTGCCAAGTGCCCCCCTCACTGCCCATCACCCAATCACCCCAACCCCCCCGCCCACTTCTTCCACTACCCCTTGTTCATTTCCCAGAGTTAGGGGCCTCTCATGTTTTGTCACCCTCACTGATATTTTCACTCACTTTCTCTCCTTTCCCTTTATTCCCTTTCACTAATTTTTGTAATCCCCAAATGAATGAGACCATATAATAGAAAACAGACTCTTAACCATAGAGAACAAACTGAGGATTGCTGAAGGGGAGGTGGGGGGGATAGGCCACATGGGTGATGGATATTAAGGAGGGCACTTCTGATGAGCATTGAATATTGTATGTAAGTGATGAATCACTAAATTCTATACCTGAAACTAATATTACATTGTATGTTAACAAGGTGGAATTTAAATAAAAACTTGAAGAAAAAAAAAAAAGAATCAATGAGCTCATTACTTTCAGTCCTTCCTCACAGTTTTCTCTTGTTTCAGAGTCCATTGTCAGGATTTTCCAAGTCCTGCCCATGAGCACTGTCCCAGTCTTCACAGTCTGGCTGCATGGATGATTCTTCATTGGAAGTCCCAATTGGATGAGTTTGATTTTGAGGGCATTCCTAAAGGTCCACCTCACTGCTTACCCCAGAGCCTAAGTGTTCAATAAACTTCTATTAAACCAATGTATAAATAAGTACATCTCAGATGTAAACAAACTATGCTGAAAATCTTATATTTAGAATCCAAAATGGTTTGGACCAAACAGGTGAAAATATTGTCTCCTACATCAGAGCATATCTACTTCACAGGGTCACTGTAAGCATTAAATGAAACTGCTGCAGGTATGCACCTCTAATAGGCAATATTTAGAGGCAAGAACCTTAGAGAATATCAAGACAATAAAATAGAATTGCAAAAAAAAAAAAAAAAAAAAAAAAAAAAAACTAAAGCAGCTTGTGAAAGTCACCTAGCTCACGAGGAAAAGCAGCAGGGTTAGAACTCACGTAGCCTCCTAGGCCAGTGCTCCACACTTGAGAACGTCACCACAGAACTCCAGAAATTCCATGGGACTTTCCAATAAATCAAAGACCTTCAGGGTAGTGAGCAACAACATGGACACATTTCAGTGGGGGATACAATGTGACAAAAATATAGCAAGAGCGAGCAAACCTGCACTGTATGAGACTTCCATGCTCAATGTTTTCTTACTCATTTTCTTAATTCCCCAACATTCTTGATGTGTGCATTTTTATTCTCATAAGGTAACTGAAGTTCAGAAAAGTTAAGTGATGTGCTAAGGAGAGAATTATGGTCTTCTGACTTCAATCAGTGCTATTTCTTCTGTTCAGTACCAACACTGAACTTGGGATGGCAGCATGCAGTGAGCAGCAGGAGTGGGTCAGGCTGGGAGAGGCCATACAGGGTGATTGGGCCTGGGAAGGAAGGTCCTTGGGAAAGGATGACACGAAGATAAGTTCACCTGTGTCACAGTGGGAAAGGCCCTTCTGAAACTAAGGCATTGGAATTTAGCAGCCCAGCAGGTGTTCAGTATAGGTAACCACATCAGTTCAGTTGCTCAGGCCAGAGAATTTGGTGTCATCCTTCATTTCTCTCTCACCCTCTGCAGCCAATCTGTTACTAAATTCTCATGTCTCTCCCACCAAATTATATCCAGACTCAAAACCCTATTCTCAACTCTGGAACTACTCCTCCTCTCCAAGCCATGACCTGTGCCCTACTTTATGGTCCTGGACTCCACCTGGGCTCCCTGCTCTGTCTTTGACTCCTTCAACTTCTTCTCAGACCATCACTCAGAATGAATCTTTTCCCCCCAACATTTCATTATGAACATTTTCAAACAGCAAAGGGAAATTTTTTTTATAGTGAACCCATATATCCACAGCTTTGGTTCTACCATGATTATACTTGCTTTACTGTGTTGTCTATCCCTCTTGAAAGGGTCTTTTAAAATGTAACTCAGATTATATTGTTTTTCCCCCACAAAAACCTCCAATAGCTTCCTGTCTCCTTCAAAGGAAAAGCCAAACCCTTGTCATAACCAATAAAGGCCCAAATGATATATACCATCTCACCTTCTCTGCCTTCATATCCTACTGCTTCTTGCTTGCTTCCCCTCTGAGTCACATCCCCAGGTCATTCCTCTCCAGCAGAGCTGATTTCTTTGTTTATTGTAAGACACACCAATCTTGGAACTGGCTGTTCCCTTTCCCTGGATTTCTCTTCATACAGATTTTTTTAAAAAATATTTATGTTTTTGAGAGAGACAGAACAAGCAGGGGGAGTGGCAGAGGGACATGGAGATGGAGAAGCAGGCTTCTCCGCTCAGCTGAGAGCCTGACAAGGGGCTCAATCCCAGACGCTTAAGTAGCTAAGCCACCCAGGTACCCTCCTCCTACAGATTTCTGGGTGATTCATTCCTTCACTGCTTTCATGGCTTTCTACACACATCATATTCTGGTAAAGAATTCCCTGCCTGCTCTATTTAAAATTGCGGACCAGCCCTTCCTTTACCTTCCTTCTTTCCATGTTTTTATTTCCTCAGTAGCCTTTACTTCCACTCTGTAGTTAGTCTTGTCTGTCTCTCCCCATTATAATTTATTGTATGTGACATACAGAACATCGCATTACACATTTTGCATATGTTGACCTCATTTGATTTGCACAGTGTCTCTCTGAAATAGAGTTTTTTTTTTTTAAAGATTTCATTTATTTATTCAAGAGACAGACAGAGAGAGAAGCAGGGAGCCTGACGTGGGATTTGATCCCAGATCTCCAGGATCACACCCCCGGCTGAAGGCAGAGCTAAACCGCTAAGCCACCAGCGCTGCCCATGAAATAGAGATCCTTAACCTCTTCTAAATAATAAGGAAACACACTCAAGGAGCCTGAATAACTTGCCCAAGAGCGCTCAGATATGCTGGAGCAAGAATTACAACCCACATCTGTCATATCTGAGATCCATTCTTTTTCACCATACGACCCACGTCTGTCATATCTGAGATCCATTCTTTTTCACCATACGACAGGGACCCTTTTGGTGAGACACCTGGGACCAGGCAGGCACCGTAGCCAGAGGCCACTGTCACATCCATTCCTTATTTTGTATTTAAATGATTGTTTCTCCAAGATGTACCTATTGAAATTCTAACCCTGCAAGAGGAAAATCTCACATCAGGAGTAATTAATACTTCTTTGGGGGTAGATTACATGACAAATAAAAGGAGAACCTGTACCATGGACATGGTACTTAAGGCAGAGGCCTGGTGTGTATACAATAGAAAAATCAAGGGTTTCAGAAATGCCCAGGACATTAAGAGGCACAAATACATGTATTACAAACTTTTTTTTTCTCCAGAGACAAACTAGAACTAAGTCAAGGAAAACTATGCATACCCCCTTGCTTCATTCCTTAGATATAGAATTTATCACATGAAGGGTACCTAAGTGGCTCAGTGGTTGAGCATCTGCTTTTGGCTCAGGTCATGATCCCAGGGGTCCTGGGATCAAGTCTCACAGCAGGTTCCCCAAGGGGAGCCTGCCTCTCCTTCTGCCTATGTCTCTGACTCTCTGTGTCTCTCCTGAATAAATAAAACCTTAAAAAAAAAGAATTTATCACATGATATAGTAATATATCTGTTGATACATTGTTTCTTTCCCTAGATTGTGAGCCTCTTAAGTCCCAGGAATGAAGTTTATTCATCTTTGAACCCCCAGTGCCTAGCACAGTTTTGGCACATGAATGAATGAATGATGATAAAAGACCTAAGAGCAAATGAAAAAGAAAACTCTATGTAGCAATGCAAACTTTTTAAAGAAACTTTTATCTTTTCACTTGGCTTCAAACACAAAAAGCACAACCTTAAGTAATGCTATTGCAATTATAATAGGATTTGAAATAGATTATTACACATCACAATAACTAATGTTCCAATTTAGAGCCATGGGTGATCAGTTCAATACTGAAACAAGTGTGTGAAATCCAGTAGCTTATTGGTTAAATATTGGTTTAATCTAAATCTGAACCTTGTCCATGCACAACAGTTCCCCTCCCCTATGCAACCTTTTTCTAGCTCTGTTGTCTGATAGTATTTGTATCTGTGTCTGGGTACTATGTTATAGCATAAATTCTTCAAATCAGACATCATAGCTTATTCTTACAACTAAAAGAGCAATGCTTTGAAGACAGTGGGCATTCACACAATATTATTAAAAACTAATAGTTAGATTTACTGTCTTTCCACCCTCTCCTAACTAAAGTGAGTGAGAGTAGGCTTTTACTACAAGTCAATTGTAATTACTAGGTCAAGCACGTATCAGGGTAGGGAGAAAACAGACAAGCTACCAGTCATACAGCTTCATAAAGATCACATCAAACATGCCACAGGACAGTCTAATTGGTCATGGATAAGAAAACATAATAATGTATAATAATGATATTAATTAGTATTGGCATTTGCTATATGTCAGAACTGGCACTGATGTTTTTATGTACTTCACACCTTGGTCTCCACAAGTCATTATGTAGAACTATTATCCTTCATTTACTGAATGAGCAAATTAAGCTATGGAGACATTGAGCAAATTTCCTAGGGTCATCCTAAGAGTTAAAGAAGGGAGTGAGCAGATTTGTATGGGCTCAAGGGTTCTACAGATCTATGATTTTAGCATCATTGTGATTGCTTTACTTTATTTGGAGTTTAGCCTTTCTTTGGTCTCCTTTCATGATTTGTTTATTTTTTATCTCATTGGGGTGTTCTTTGGACTTATATAGATTGTCTTCAAATATAGGATCTGTATCATTTTAAGGGAGCCTGTGAAATTTTGTAGGAGTTGAGAGGGTTGATTTCTTGATTACCCTGCACTGTTCTATCACAGTAATAATTACAGAAGTAAAAGTGTAATAAAATGGGAGGTTTTAACCCATATTTTATGAGTCACAAATGAGCTCTTAAAAGCTGCCATTTTATTATTTCCTTTAGAGATACTTAATAGGTAACGTCAGTAGTAAAGTTTAGTGCCCAACCAGCCCTTAACATTCCATGCCTCCAGAATTATCAACCCTCCTTAAAGGAAGAATAATCAAGAGGTTTGCTGTGTGTGTGTGTGTGTGTGTGTGTGTGTGGGTGGGTGGGTGGGTGTGTGTGGGTGTACACACATGTGTAGGTAGTTTCATATCATCTAGGTTAATAACTAAAATGTAAAGGAGCAGGAATCAAAGGGCTACCACCAACAATATAGATTAGGCAATGAAAAAAAAAAGCAGGAAAAGAACCAAAATTAGAATATTATCCAGAAAATTAAAATTGTATGTGGCTATACATATAGCATATATATATACATATATATATGTATATACAGATATATATACATATACATACCACCTGGAAGAAATACATACCACCTGGAAGAAATAGCCTTAATTGTAGACACAGCATGAAATAGCCATTGCAGAGTAGGTTAGTTTCACATTAACTCATATAATCTGACCTCCTCTGACATAGTTCAACACCTAAGAATTTTTCATTCCTCTCTAATAAACTAAACGTCTCTTCATCTTGGTTCAGCTAGATTTCCAATAACTGCCCTTGCTAGAAGCTGCTGATTAACTGACTTTTTCAGGTCTTGCCTAACTGCTGGCTTCTTTGCATTTTCTGGAAAACCAAGTGCGTATCTTTGTATCTAGACATCACTGGAAGTAGTTTGTCACCTCATAATTCAACTTGCAACAAAGCCTATTGAGCCCCTTTCTCAACACCAGCAAACCAAAGTAGTAGATCTGGCCACTATCAGTCTCTCCACGTGGACCTAACCCATGCAGTTATTGCTCACAAGTTTACCAGAAGGCTCCAGCATTTCTGAAGATGTGGGAGATGTAGGTTATATGTCAGTGTTTATAATACTGCTTCTTTGAGGGCATCTGGGTGGCTCAGTGGTTAAGCATCTGCCTTTGGCTCAGGTCGTGATCCCGGGGTCCTGGAATCAAGTCTCACATCAGGCTCCCCGTAGGGAGCCTGCCTCTCTCCGTGTGTCTCTCATGAATAAATAAATACAATCTTTAAAAAATAATAATAATACTGATCCTTTGAAATTTTTTAGGAGACTTGCTTTTTAATCCATTTCATGATCATTTCCTGTTAAGTGTTCCATGTGTACTTAAAAATTGTTTTTAAGTACTTGGTACAGATTTCTATTATATCAAACTGTTTACTGTGTTGTTCAAATTTCTGTATCTTTATTAAATATTTTTGTTGAATATGACAATTATGACAGTATAATAAATTTTTTTACTATTAGAACTCTGGTTCTATCAATTTTTGCTTTATAGGTTTAAGATATTTTGTTAGAAGCATATGAGTTTAGAGTTGCTAATATTCCTGGTAATTTCACTATTTTATCATTATTATCATTCCTGACCTAGAGCCTATTCTGATAACATATCTGTGTCACTTTTGTTTAGGTTAACATTCACTTGGTATATCTTTTTCCATACATTAAGCCATTCTATCCTTTTATACTTTAGTTGTAAGTTAGAATATTTTTAATTTAATCTGATCTTCCTGGCCTTTAACTAGTATGCTTAATCTATTTTTCTTTATTATATTATTGATATACTTGGACTTTGTCTTTTAAATTTCTATCTGTCCCATTTTTAATGTTTCTTGACTTTGGGGTATTTATTTAATTTGTTCATTTTTGTTTCTTTGTACTGGAACCTATCTTCTGTATTGCTTCAGAGGCTCTTTACCCACCTCTTATTTCAGCTCCTACTGCAGTGACCATTTCTATGTGCTATCCAAGAGCTTCACATAGGTGCAACCCATGTGGCCTTGATGGAATATCTTTCACATTTCCTGCCCTTTAGCTTCTGGGGGTGCCACATATGCAGGCATAATCTAGATATTTTAGGGAGAACAGGGTAGAAGCACCAATAGATAAATGCTTTCCTGTTGTTTGTTTTGAAGGACAGCCATAAAATGCACTTCTTCTAACCCCCCAGTTGTATACCTAATGTGAAATTAAGCAACCAGTTGACTGTACCAGTGGAAAAAAAGAGGAGAGGAGAAAGAAATTTAATTAGAAGATCCTGACTTCTTAAAATTTAAAAACTACTGATAGTGGACAGATGTTGGCAAGTTATGAGCCTCCATAGCTTTATAAAATAGGGACAATAATGTTTATCTCTCAAGATTCTTGTAAGAATTCAATGTGTAATATAAAAAACCCTCTATTTTTAAAGTGTTTACCCTTAATTTTAAAGTGCTATTTTATTGTGAAAGAGTATTATTTAGCATCGGCAAAATGGTTGGGGGTGATAATCTTTCTGATTTCTGAGATGATTCTAATGCTGGGCAAAAGCAAACTATTTCTTCTGTGCTAACAACAGTGGACTTGCCATTGGAATTATTCCATGTACTTATCAATTTATTTCTACCTGTACTATGCATCATGGACAGACTATTCAACATCTCTCAGCCTCAGTTTTCTTTTCTCTTCTCTCAAATGGTAACAACAACCCCTACCTTATATAATTATTGGAGAGATGATGACTAGCTGTTTTTACTACTACTACTACTACTACTACTACTACTACTACTACTACATACAATGTGCTATATGAAAATAAAGACTCTTATTGAATCGAGGCATGTTCAGCTCAGCCTTGAGTGCTTCCTTAAAGGTTTTAGAAAACACTTAAAAAATAGCTAGGAAGGGTTTGGGGTTTGGATTGGCCTGTACTCCTTTCTACTTCTTTTACCCCATTTTGGCAAAAAGGCTGTAAACAAGAGTGAGGGCCGCCGGAAGAAATTCACTATTGGATTCCTCCTGAATGATCTCCCAGCAATAAGATACAGACTCTGAAATCCCCATAGTTGGGCTACAAGGGACAACACACAGGTGAGTAATTGCCAAACTTAAGTACTGAACCACTCTGGGAGAGTATTATTTATAATTAGTGTCAGTAGGACTAGACACCTGTCTGCTCCAAAGGTATGAAATACACATGGTTTGCCTCCCATCCCAGCATTTCATCGAGAAAGAGCAGCAGACACCTCTGTGCTTGAAAAGCAACGCAGAACAACTCCCTGTTGACCCCTGTCCAAGTTTTGAGTTGATGTGAAATTTCCATTTCTCTAGTTTTATCTGTTTTTTTTTTTTATAGCTGGGATATGTTATCTAGATCTTTGTACTGCTCATATTAATGTAGTCTCTAAACACAAGTCAAAATTCATTCTCTGATCCCAAAAGAGTCTATAACTACTTTAAAGAATTTCTCTCCACCAATTCTTTTTTCAAGGGAATCAAGCTGACAGGCCTGAGTTATTTCAGACAGTTTAGATACAAAATTTTATGCACACATTTGTTTTTATATATACTCACAGGTGTTCACACATATCTTTCATTTCCTTCAAAATTTAGAAGGAATAAAAACACGAGCCTTGAGTAAATCATACAAGATCTACTGTCTGTCTGGCACATCTTTTGTTTAGACATGTCTCCTTCCCATGTTTCCTTCCTTGCCTAGTCTATTTTATTCCATTTGAAGAGGCCAGTGTAAGTCTCTTTAGGGTCTGCTCACTAAGGACCTTGTACTTTGTATAACCTGGGAAAATGATCTGAAAACCAGCATTTTTTCAGGAACTCAGAAGCCCCGAACCATAATAAACTCCACAGAGGTAAGCAACTCGAATGAGGAAACAGACCAATATTTTACTCCCATTTCTATGAGGAAGACTGCCAAGGAAACTTGTTTACACATAAGTCAGTATATCCAGATATTCTTTATGCTTTCTAGGTAGGCTTAATATGGGACTACAAAATGAAAGAATGCATTGCAGCATATTATTTACCAATAAAACAGCACTCAACCTAAAAGTGAATGTACAATTCCAGTGGTGCTGTATAGTCTCTTTGGCAACTACACTACACAGTATCAATCACATTCCTTTATAAATTTAATTTTTAAATGGGGCAATAAATTTACATGGTATAAAAATATCACCATGTTTAACGTTTCCTATTTGTCCTGACATTTTTATTATTCCAAACATAAAGCAGTTTATATGTAAATTGCCATATGCTCTTAAGTTAAACTGATAGAATCTTGTCTGTGAAGGACTCGTCATTTTGTTGTAAATATGTCCAAAACCCATTGCACAAACAGTTCCAAGAAAAAGAAAAAAAGTGTCACATAAAAGTAGCAAATGAACTTTGGGCCCAGCTCAACTGGGTCATGAGTAATATTTTGTCTTGGTCTTTGATTATGTTCTTCCTTTTTTTTTTTTTAAGATTTTATTTATTTATTCATGACAGTCACAGAGAGAGAGAGAGGCAGAGAGAGGAGCAGGCTCCACGCAGGGAGCCCGACGTGGGACTCGATCCCGGGTCTCCAGGATCGCGCCCTGGGCCAAAGGCAGGCGCTAAACCGCTGCGCCACCCAGGGATCCCCCTGATTATGTTCTTCCAATGACCATGTTCTCTGTTTTAAAAGAAAGCCATAAGTTAAATAATGTTATTATTTATTCTTTATCATAATATTTAGAGATTAAACATGCTCAATGGATTGGGCAGAGACTGTATCTTCCACTGTGCAACTGACCCAATTTCTAAAACATACACCCACATACATACACACTCACACACATATACTCACAGTTAAGGCACAAAACAGACAGCTGAGGTTTAAAGAAAATTTTCTGTATGATGACATAATAAACTCAAATGATTCCCCCCAAAGCCATCATAATAGAGTTTTTTTTCATAAAGACTGTTTTGTAGGAAAATCAATGACAGCCATATTTTAAGTAATTTAATCACCTATTTATCATATACTTTATTCCCTTACCCAATACTCTAAACTAATATTTAAATAAATTGCATAGGGTAATAGAACAAATTACATAACATTAAATTTTTATATATTTAAAGGATCCATGGAAGAGTGGCCATTTAGGATGAGGCAGAAGGATGAAGTATGCAACACTATTTGAAGAAACAATCAAAATATCCCAGGAGTGGGGATCCCTGGGTGGCGCAGTGGTTTGGCGCCTGCCTTTGGCCCAGGGCGTGATCCTGGAGACCCGGGATCGAGTCCCACGTTGGGCTCCCGGTGCATGGAGCCTGCTTCTCCCTCTGCCTGTGTCTCTGCCTCTCTCTCTCTCTCTCTCTCTGTGTAACTATCATAAATAAATAAAGAAAAAAATATTAAAAAAAAATATCCCAGGAGTGGCTGCTTCCAAGATTATTCATTCATTGAATGGTTTACTAGCACCTCCTAACTACCTAGCACTCTTCCAAACCTGTGGAGGTTGCTACAGATTGAATGTTTGTGTACCCTCAAAATTCATATAATAAAACCTTATCACCCATATGATGGCATTAGGAGGTAGAGCCTTTGAGAAGTGATTAGATTATTAGGGCAGAAGCCTCATGAGTGGGATTAGTGCCCTTATAAAAAAGACCTCAGAACTCTCCCTCACCGTTCCTCCCATGTAAGGACATAGCAAGAAAATGGCCATCTGTGAACCAGGAAACAAAACCTCACCAGATATTCAATCTGCTAGCAGTTTGGTCTTGGACTTCCCAGCCTCCGTAACTGTGAGAAGTAAATTTTTCTTGTTTAAGGCCACCCAGTCTATGGTATTTTTGTTTTAGCAGCTCAAATGGACAAAGACAGAGGTGAATAAGGCCAACAATCCTTACATTCTGGCATTAAAGTTTCCTTTTGACAGTAAAGAAAGCAAATAATCAAATCACCAAATAGTTATATAATGTGCTGTAGTGCTGAGTGCTGTGAAGAAAACAGAAGGACAGGATACTTTTAAGCAGAGTACATCATTATCTCATTTATACTCCTTAAGTATCATTACAGCCACCACATAAAGAACAAGCTGCACTAAGACAACTATGGAAGCAGGGTGACTAGTTAGGATGCTATCATATTAGATAAGGCAAGAAATAAGGACAACCTGTATTAGAGTCTAGTGATAAACACAGTAAGGGGTCATATGTGGAATCTATTTTGAAGGTAGAGGCAACAGGATTTACTAATGGATTGGATGTGGAATGTGAGAAAAAAAGACACATCAAGGATGATTTCAAAATTTAAGAAAGAAAAAGAAGGTCATTAGTTGAGCACATGCAAGGAAAAGAGAGTCAAAGCTGGAGGAGAACAGAGTGAGTAAAAAATCATCATCTGGGAAAGTAAGAGCCAGGAACCAGAGTAACACCTAGTACAGAGTTGATTGAGATTGAGAGTGACACAAAGACTGTGATTCACAAAAGGGAGAGCTCCACAGAAGATAAGGGTGAGGCACAGAAAAGCTACCTGAACACCAGAAAAGAGACTGAGAAATACTGGGTGCAAGAGGAATCATTTATAGTAATGAGGAACACAAAATTAAAAAATTAAATTTTAAGAAAAATTTAAAAATGATGGACACTGATGAAAGAATGGGTGTGAAGGGAAAAAATCAAGAGTTTTACTGGCCATGTTAAATTTCACAATTCTGTTAAACAACAGTCAAGCTGTTGAGCATGTAGCTGAAAATGCAAGTCTGAAGTTGAAAGCAAAGTTCAAGATAGAGAAATAAATGTTAGCATCATCAGTATATAGATGATATTAAAGCCTCAGAAATGGATGTATCATCTAGGAAATAAAAATTCAAAGGAGGAAAAGAAGGCCAGGGACTAAGCTCTGGAGCAGTCCAGTTTGTGGAGGTCAGGAAGAGGAAAAATGAAAAAAAAATCTACGAGGGTGCAACCAAAAGCAAACAGTATTTTCAGGAGAAGGCAGAAACCAATAGAGTGAAATTCTGATTATCTAGTAAACAAGCACTGTGAATCAACCCGAGGACTTGGCAGAGGGCCAGTCCTTGGTGTTCTTGATGAAAGCAGTTTCAATGGAGTGCTAAGTGCAAAAGCCTGATTTGAAAAGATCCAGGAAATAATATAAAACAAAAAGTGAAGAAAGCAAATACAGGCACCTCAAGGAACTTCCTGTAAGAGGCAAGGGAGAGATGGAAGGGTAGCTAAATGAGGGATCAGAAGTCAAGACAGAATTTTTTTTTTTTAATGAAGAATATTATACTATGATGTAGGTTTATGGCATCTTCTCAGTGATAAGAAAGAAAAAGAAGGTCATTAGTTGAGCACATGCAAGGAAAAGAGAGTCAAAGCTGGAGGAGAGCAGAGTGAGTAAAAAATCATTATCTGGGAAAGTAAGAGCCAGGAACCAGAGTAACACCTAGTACAGAGTTGATTGAGATTGAGAGTGACACAAAGACTGTGATTCACAAAAGGGAGAGCCCCACAGAAGAGATGGGTGAGGCACAGAAAAGCTACCTGAACACCAGAAAAAGAAGAGGGGATGTCCTCTGACTTATGCTATTCCTAACCCCCTCCCAACTGGAAAGTATACAATGTGCACTCCTCATAACCCTGGTGCAGCTTTCTCTGCCCATGTTCCCTGTCCCCATGCTTTAGTAAGACCACCTTTTGCACCAAAGACATTTCAAGAATTCTTTCTTGGCAATCAGCTTCGAACACTAACATCTTTCATATATCACATTAAGGGTGAACTAGGAAGAATTCATGAAAATAACAAAAATTAGCATGAGAAAAATTGACAATCATTAATACCAGGAAAACAACTTTAATTAGAAATTTAACCATAGTACACTATTTTGCCCAGCAGTGAAAAAAATATTTACATGGTCTGAACAATGTAACACTAAAGTTTTTAAATGAAAAATTATGACTTAACTATACTGAAGGAGGGTAATATAACTATATTGGTACGGAGAGAGGGGGCAGTAGAAATATATCTTCATCTACCACAAGAGAAAGTCAATAGATGTTTCCAAAATTGATAAATCAATTCAAAGTTGATTAAACCAATTTGAATAAATAGCAATATAAGCATATTATCTAGAAATACAGAGATAAAAACAATAAAAAACAATTAAAAGACTTCAAAAGCAAGCTGTCTCTGGGGAGCAGGACTTAGGGTTAGGAAAGAACACAGTAGAAGGAAAGAACACAGTAAAGGACTGTCATATTTGTTGTGAGCCTTCATTAAAAGCCTTGACATTTTAAATTCTGTGTGTTATTTTGATAAAAACAGAAAATAATTTTTTGAGATTAATTTTCCTTTCTAACCATTCCATTCCTTTCTCTTTTTTTCTTGAGTTCTAAATGCCATAAACACCTACCTTTATAATGAACAACACAGGACAGGGGACCAGTCATCATGTTGGTATCATCATCTCAGTAGGCATACTCCAAAATTTTTGTTGAGCTAGAATGGGAGTTATCTGCTCTTTTTAGATATGTCATATGTGAGATTCTTAAATTCATATCTGTATTTTCAAAAGGTAAGAATTAGGTAGACATGAAAGTTTCTACATTGCAAGTAAGTTTTTCACATAATCAGGATCTGAAATATAATTACAACCTTAATTCTAAAACTGGTCTGTATGATTTTTAATCACTTAGTTAAAAAACAAAAACTAAAAGACAAAAAATCCTGAACATTTTCACAAAAACAATAGTGTCATAAGCACAAAACTCACCAACTCTTATTTGCAGAATAACACAGAAGGTTATTCTTATGAATCAATACAATAAATAAAAGAGGCCTTTGTTTTCTTCAAAGGGGACAGAGCCAGGAGAGTTTACTAACATCATGAAATAAAGAATAAAGCAATAGGTCTACTGTATGGAATTTCAGTTCCTTAAATTTGAAATTATAAAATGCCCTTTGTTTCTTAATCAAAATAACCTATATTCAGATGCTAGAAAATACCTGCCCATCCTTCCCACAAAGAAAAAAAAAAAATCCATCTTTACACTTCATCCCCCCACCCCTAGATCTTCTGGGATTTTAATTTAGTTTAGTGTTTTGTTGGGTTTTTTGTTGTTGTTGTTGTTGTTTAGGATGTTAAATAGCATTGAAAATTGATAATAAACCAAGTCAGTCTAATATACAATCTCAAAGTTAACTGACATTACATTAAACAGATGATCAACCATCAAAATTACTACAGCAGTGTTTATTTTCTAGATCATATTTTGTAGTCTTTGTAATGTCAAATATGCATTCCTACTGAGAGGCAAATGTGGATATACATATGTAAGGATGTCATCAACGCGGAGAAGATGGAAAGCAAATTTACAAGGATTCATTACAGAACTAATCCTTCCTAAAATTCTGATTAAACAAGGGACTGGCGGGTTGCTTGATTCTGGAGGATTCAAGTTATTGATTACTGACACAAGAACTAGAGTTCCTTATTGTCTGACTGAATGGAATTTCAGTTGTGAAAGTCTGTGGCCTCCAAATAAAGAACATTAATTTACTTTGTTCTTTACGGAAATTAACATTATATAACCTCTTATGACATATTAACAGATTGAGAGCTGTCACTTGAAGAGCTATATTCCTTTTTATCACATTAAAGAGCAAAAGGCCACAAACATGCTCATTAAAGAGTCTAAAAGTTTCTTGAAAATATATAAGCCTTTCAGAGTAATGATGGGAAATGTCATACCGGACTTCCGTGCCAATCGCTCATCGGAAGCATTTAAATTTGCCTTTGCTTTCTGGCTTAGCCAACCTCCCACCCAACCTACCCCACACACACATACTTTAAAAAATATCTGTACATGTGTTTAGCCATGAGGCTCAAATGACTGATGACTTCTGGGAGTGGCCATCTTGTCTTGATCCTAGTCCCAAACCACCAAGGCACTAATTGGGAACAATGTCTCTCCTTTAGACTCCCTGTGTCTGGGGGCAACAGTACAGGTCACAGTTTATGCACAGAAACAATAGCCAAAGGGACAATTGAGATAATGGTTGAGTGATAAAAGAGAAGAAAGCATGGGGGAGGAGCACCGAGGGAAGGAAGGTGCTCACTGGCTCCATTTAAGGCAATATTTAAGCTTGGCCTTGAAGGTTAGGGGAGGGACAACAGCAGCAGAAGCTAAGACCTACGTCCCCAGTCCAAGCCATAGCATCTGAATACAAAGGCATTGCCTGCAAGTACAGTGTTTTCAGGAACTATAAATGGGTTCGCTGCAATTGAGACCAGAATGCACTGGTAGCAAATATAAGAGATGAGGCTGAAAAGACAAGTTTTAGGAGTAAATTACAGAGGGTATATTATGCTGATCTAAGAGGCTTGGATTTTAGTAGGCAATAATGAACCATTCAGAATTTTTAAGTAAGAGATTATAGTCCTATAAATTTCAAAATTAATCTGCTTCATGTTTTACCACAAATTCACCTAAGAAGACCCTGAAAAGGCTCTTCTCTCCATTTTAGAGTTGAAAGGAGGATTCACTCACTAGCACAGATTCTCATAGTACCTTAGATCAAGTGCCTGTAAAAGGAGAGAATACATCTACTCTGTATTTTACACCCCTAATTCTGCCCTAAGCAATGATCCTTAAGTGCATGCTAAATTTATTCCTAGAATTTCTTAAAGTAATCTGCAGCTTCAAGTCTTCTACAAATAATACTCACCAAGGAAAACTTTCAGAAGCCCTTCATCTTCATTCTATATATTGCTTCATTTTTTAGGACTGATGTCTCCCCTTTAAAAATTTCAGTATACATGGGTTTTTTGCCCTTTCACTAAATCTAGTGTGTGGTTATATGTCCTGATAATGCCTCCGTTCCTTTATACTCCACCTCAGAAGCCAAACACCTGACTCTGGGTCACCTCTTCAACTTAACTGAAGACCATTTTCTTGCACTCCTGTGAAAAGAGATCCTTTTCAAAAGCATAGTAAGTACTCAATAAACCCTGACTTCTGGACTTGTAAACACTGCCTGCTAATTTCTAAGCAGATTAGAAAAGCAGGAGATCTCCAAACAAGGCCACATTCCCAGGGCTGATCTAACCGGAGAACACAAAACCAATCAGCACTAGAATTAGCCTAACTAACTGCCAGTTAGAGATGGTTCTTTGAAGAATCAAGCTGCACAGTGCCAGATGGACAGATATAGTTTATTCAGGAATTTCTCCAGAGAGCTGCAGGCTTAAAAGTGCTACTGGGGCTCAGGAGAAGCCAGTCCTGGCCTGGAGACCACTGGCCTGAGGCCAGTGCACACCACAGCTATAGCCTGGGCTTCTTCCATTGCAGAGAAGCAGTGGGAACAGAGGCCTACTTACTGCTCCACACTGGAATCCCCCATGCAGCCCTTCTGAGTCAGACAACACCTGTTAACAATAACCCCAGGTTGGGAATCCCTGGGTGGCTCAGTGGTTTAGCGCCTGTCTTCGGCTCAGGGCATGATCCTGGAGTCCTGGGATTGAGTCCTGCATCAGACTCCCTGCATGCAGCCTGCTTCTCCCTCTGCCTGTGTCTCTGCCTCTCTCTCTCTCTCTTTAATGAATAAATAAAATCTTTATAAAAACAAAACAAAACCAATATCCCCAGCATCATGTCGATGGAGGGGCTGGCTCTGTGGGTACCTTCAATACATACAGAAATGGTCACACACTCAACTCAATCAAAACATTGTTTTTAAAATTTTTTCCTTTATAATTTTTAAGATTTTTCTAATTATTATCAAGAATTTAACTATTTTTAAAAGCACTATATTATATGCTTATCCCATACACACAATGTACATGGTTCTTACAATGAATATTGTCCCCATTCTAGAGATGAAGAAAATGTGTAAAATGTGTAAAATGTGTAAAATGTGAAAAGCTAAGTGACTAGCCCATTATATAGTTTTTAAGCAGTGCAGCCAGAGCCACCTACCAGATTTTTCTGTTCCCTTGGCCAAAGCTCTTTCATCTGTGCCACACTTAACTCTTAGGGCTTCCTGAGATAAGTCGAATCAGTGAGAAATTCAGGGAATATTGGAGATTCTCTTCTGTAGATTCAAGTGTATAATAAAGTCCTGGTAGAGAGGAGAGGTAGAGAGGGCAAGAGACAGAGAAAAAAAGGAGGGAGGGAAAGAGAAGAGAAATGGAGAGAAGGGGCACAGATTTGCTGATTTCCACCCTTTCAAGTAAAGCTTTTGATAGACTGGCACAAAATTTAGAACATGTTGCACAAATAGAAATATGTCCAGCTTTAGTCCAAGGAGCTGAATTTACAAATGTGTTGTGCATTTATCTTTTGATTTCATTTTTTTAAAGATTTTATTTATTCATGAGAGAGACAGAGAGAGAGAGAGAGAGAGAGAGAGGCAGAGACACAGTCGAGGGAGAAGCAGGCTCCATGCGGGGAGCCCGACGTGGGACCAGATCCCGGGACTCCAGGATCACGTCCTGTGTCAAAGGCAGGCGCTAAACCGCTGAACCACCCAGGGATCCCCTATCTTTTGATTTTAGAGAGATTTTTGTCAAATCAAATGTCCTGGGAATAGAATTCCTCTCTCGGCCACTGAGCATTGCTGTCCTATGTGCACCAATGGTCATCACTGACTCAGAAGTAGGAAATTCCTGAGACATTAGGACACTCTATGCCAGGAGGCAGCTGAAAGCCTTGAGGTTGTGCCCTGGTGGGAGGGTTTAAGATGGCAAAGAGAGACATGAAACTTTTGCTTTCTTATTTAAATCCTTGACTATGAAAAAGCCACTATTTTCCTGCCTTTCCTCGGAACCCATGTCTTCTGATGTTGTACCCAGACTTTTTTTTTTTCTTTTAGGGACAGTCTGAGGAAATATTTTATTGAAATATAATAAGAAAGATAATCTCTAACTGCCCCTTACATAACAGAGCTTCTGGGGACTAATCTTAAAAGCATTAAATTATAAATTGCAGACCTTTTGATTACTAAATTATAATAATTAAATTATAGAAATTTCCTTAACTGGAGGGTTGGAAGAAACAAAAAAACTGGCAATTGGTTTCACCAGAGTAAATAATGTCCTTCTTTTTATTTACATTTGGCTTTCCTATAAACTGCCTACTGGGTTGTGTGGAACCAAGAGGCCAGCAAAAAACTGAATCCCCATCCATCAGTATTAATCTCACACTTTACTGTGGCTCCATCCATTTATCTTTCCGACACAAATTAGAAATTCAAGAGTTTTAACAAATGAGCCTGCAAATGTAAACTTATTAGGCCATATATTTTTACTACACACTGTGCAGTGCCCTCCACAAAGCTGTCCCTTCAGAGAGCATTTTCCTATTTTGTGTTATTGATGGCAGCTAACTAATCACATTTTTAATGTTGTCTTTGGGGAGGGCTGTTTGAGTGAATGTGCAAGCTAAACTACCCAGAATAAATCTACCTTATTAAATGCTTGAAATTATGTGTCTTTTACGATAAAGAAACTCCCGAGCATTGTTACATTTGCTAACCTTCTTTCTGCAGGAATCAAAATACTGGGATTAATTAAAATAATACATCAAAACTGGGGTGTTGTACAGAATGTGTCTATGTGTGAGGAAAGGCCAAGAAAAATTGGTTAATTGGTCTCTTCATCCCTATTCACTCCCCTCCATCTAAATAGCTTTAAGTGTTGCTTTCTGAACTGGAACTACAATCACATGAGCTGAGAGGCTCAGACAATGGCTGGTCCCCATCCCTATCTCCATCCTAGGAAATTCCTTCTGTTTTACATAGCCCCTTTCTGATTAACAAAGAACTCCAAAAAATTGGTCCCTAGACCTAAATGCTCTAAAACAGAGAGAAAGTATACAAAGTATAAATTTTGGCCCCAGTGTTGCAGTTCACCTAAACAAAGATATGCTGATTTAAATGCCTCTGAACAATATCATTTATCAGAAGTATTAAAAGAAAACATCTGCTGGTCAATGCTTTTCTCAAAGCTCAGGTCCTCCTTTCCTTTGGCTATGGTGGACAATCTAATGATGGGGCTCTCATCATTATGCTGTGTATAATCATTTCATTATTCTGAGGTTTAATTACTGGCAGGTCTCTTATTACTGAGCTCAAGTGCTAATCTGAGCCCTGAGTGCATCTGCTTTCCACCTCTTTGATTTGAAAGTTTCATACACTCAGAAACAAATGCATACATAGCCACAAATCTGGCTTGTCACATAAATTTCAGGGATAACAAATGATGCTTAAGCTTGAATAGAGGGAATGAGGATCATCTGGGAACCAGAGCTCTCAAAGGCATGAGTTGTAGAGACTTTGGAAGCTGCATCAATGCATGCACTTCAGAACATAAAGAGATGGAATAGAAATTTACCTACAAGGAAAAAAAGGCATGTAAAGTGGGAGGTGATCAAGCAAGAACTGAATTTTTTGCAAATTATTTTCCAATTACTTGATTGTCCCACTTGAGATGTATGGCTTTTGTGAAACTGACATTTAAACACAATAAGCATATGTTCTTTGTAGAAATTAAAGTCAGAAGCATTTCAAAGCTGTGTAATAGATGGCTTTAGTGTTCCCCTGCAATCAGAGTTCTTCTCTATTACTTAGCTTGGAGGGGAAACATAAACTTGATTAGTACTTAACTAGAGTGTAATGGCTGATAAATTGGCCTTAATGTTTCAAAACTAGACAACTATGCTAAGGCTGCCTAGAATTTATTTCTTGACTACACAGATAGCCTCATTTTTCTCACTCAGTCACAGGAATCAACAATTTAAGGATGCACTAACTCTCTTGAAGTGTATTTCTTATTTATCTTGGATTACTTAAAGAGTTAGCTGTTCTCTCTAGCAAAGGTGCAATCTCAAGAGGGGTAAGAACTGATGAATTTAAAAGTCATGGTTGGTAAAGGTTAAATGTACTGGGAAAGCGTTTCACACTGGAACTTGGTTTGAAAAATGCAAGGTGTTTATTTAGTCACTCAGCAAATACTTATTGAGCACCTACTAAGAGCTAGGATCTGTGTCAGGTACTGGAAAGACAAAGTTAATGACTCCTGTCATCAAGGAGCTTATGAAGCAGACAACCATGTGAGCAGGTAATAAAACATGGTAAGGGCTATTATAGAAGTATAAACCAAGAGTTTGGCAGTTCAAATAATCACCAAAGAAATGTCCCTACCTACCAAATTTGTATTTGTTACAATGTTTAGAATATAAATTATACTTGTTTTCATTGCATTCATGTGGGGAAAAGAAAATCCATTTTGCTGTTAATGTTAATGGGAACAACATTCACATTTTAAAGCTACACTGTTACTTCATTGTGAAAGAAGTGAAACTTCCCACTACAGAAGAGCTTCTAAAAAGTTGACTTTACACAGAAGTAAATATTCATTTCAATATTTCAAACGGTACATACTAAGGGATAGTTACACTTAAAGAACACCTTGCAATTAATCCTTTATTTGCAATGTGAACCCTTTTGCAATTTGAACAATCCCCATGTTTATTTGCAATATAAGCCTGGATTTTCATATATTAGGTTTGAATGACAAAAGTCTTAGTGATGGGTCCCTAGGCAACATATTGTACTATCTTCTTAGGCCATGACACTGTCTTGCTTGCAATGAACAGAACAAAAGGCATTAAAAGCACTAATCCCTCTTGCCCTCAGGATAATGTCCAAACTCTTTAACCTTTCATGGATCTGGTTCCCCTTAATCCTCCAGCCTCCAATTGAGTGACATAAAAAGGTAGGACCTCCATCAGTCTAGTTTCCTGAGTGACTGCATGGAACAGAAACACCTCCAGCCCCACCACTGTCACTTCCAGTCATATAAGGTACATAATGTGAGCCATGAATAAATGAACCATTTCTCTTAAACTGTTGGATTTAGGAGTTGTTTGTTACAACGGCGTGGCCTAGTTCTCAGCCTTTTGGCAGCCATGGTACCGTGTGGCCTAGAGCACTGCTTTCCACCAGTAAGCACTTGACTGCCATGTTCACAATTTTTACATAAATAAATACTATTTTTATTTAAATCAATTTAATTTTTCTACCTAAAGAGTATGTATTTTAAAAATAAAACTACATATTACTACTCTAAATGGAAAATCAGCATCACTTCCAGTAAGTAGAAACTATACAAATCATAACTCTTAAAACAAGACATTTATGTACTATGTTAAAATTGGTAATGTACCCACACAATAGATCTGACAATACAATAGATTAGAAAATAGTCTAATAGATCTGACACACTTTTAGAAATACTAGTAAAGAAACGCATAGGCCTCGATGTCTATAAAATTGGGCATCATCGCTATTATCTTCAGTGTGATCTCAGATAATTTAACTGACCTCTATGAAGCTCTGATATTTTGCCTATTTTATAATGTGGAAAACAATTACATAAAATTAGTTTGAACAGTAAATGGTAAATATATGTGAAATTCCAAGTACATATTTTAAGTACACAATTTGATGGTTTTTAATACACTGACTCATTTTTAATTGTCAAAAATATTAGATGTTATTGCTATTATTATTGATGTCACATAATCATTAGATCGTGAGTTCCTTAAGGTATTATGCTTATTCATCCCTGAATCCTCAGACCTAGCATTGTTCGTTTTGGAGGGACAATATACCTAGTATCTGTCTTTTGTTTTCCATCCCTGTATGTGTAGCATCAATTAATCAGTTAAATGATTTCTTATGGTTCAAACCTGAGTGACTTCATGGAACAGAAACACCTCCAGCCCCACCATTGTCACTTCTAGTCATGTTAGGTATATAATGTGAGCCATGAAGAAATGAACCATTTCTCTTAAGCTGCTGGATTTAGGAACTTTGGCTGATTCCCATCTACAGGCTAATCAAGTGTTCTCATCTTCACAAACTGCTGTTATTCTTCAAAATAATCTGGGCCTTGTCTTTCAGTTCAATGCTTTCCTAATTAGTATAATTAGTAGCAGAAAGGACCTCAGGTTTGAAAGTTTGATGCATATAATTGTAATAGAAGAAAAAGCCAGGTTTTACTGAGGAATGACAGGATTCACAACATTCAGAAATTCAGTGTAAATTACATACAGCTCACCTTTCCTGGAGATGGCCAGAGGCTGTTTGCAGCAGCTAAACACAGATAATCTAAAATCAGACAGACTTAGATTTGAACCTTTAACCCACCTTGATCAAGTTAAGAATCCTATATTTAGTTTCCTCATCTGTAAATGGCCTTATGAATAGGAGTCTCTTCTTGGAATTGTCAAATGGGCTAAACAGAGATACACAGAGCTTATACGGGTTTAGAATAGGCAGTGGCACACAGTAAAGGCTTATTATTATTATTAAAGATTTTACTTATTTGAGAGAAAAAGCAAGAGACAGAGCGTAAGTGGTGGGAAGGGGCAGAGGGAAAGGGAGAAGCAGACTCCCTGCTGAGCAGGGAGCCCAACAGACAAGACTCAATCCCACCAGAACCCTGGGATCATGACCAAAGGAAGACACTTAACTGACTGAACCACCTTGGCACCCCAGCAAAAGCTTATTAAATGTCAGCTGCTATTACTATCTTTTGTACACATAACTATTGTGATTATAAAACTATACATCTGATAAAGTATAAGGATTCATACTTTGAATCATTATAAAAAATTCAAGGAACTGAAGAGAGATCTTTTAGGCATCCTACAACTTTTTTGTTAATATTTTTTTTCAACTCAGTCATTTTATTAACAATGATAAACTAGGGGTGCCTGGGTGGCTCAAGTTATGATCCCAGGGTCCTGGGATTGAGTCCCATGTCAGGCTCCCTGCTCAGCTGAGGATTGAGTCCCATGCTCAGCTCCCTGCTCCCCTTCCCCCTGCTCATGTGTGCTCTCTCTCATAAATAAAATCTTATAAAAAAACATGATAAAACTAGATTATGCTATGGTTTTAAAAAGAAAAGTCCAACAAAATTTTTTCTATCTCCCAGACAACAGATGATAGACAATACTCCAAGACAGCTCATCTTCATGTGCTGCCTTTGTTCTCACCCACTTTAGCCATAAGGCGTCTTCACACCAACATGCATGTCCTGGTTGATGGCAATGGGAGGGATGAGCAGGCTGAATAGTCAAGCCACAACTGACACAGTACTTCCATTTATAGGCCTTGGTCAAAGCAAACTGCATAGCTACCTAGCCTCAGGGCACCAGGTGGAGAAAAGCCACCCATCCATCTGCTAGAAGGTAAAGGAGAACTAGACAATGAAGAGGATTGCTAATGCACACCACAGCTGTGAATGAGTGTAATAATCACTTGAGCAGTGACTGGGTCTTGACAGTTATAATTCTCAAAACTCTTAATGAAAAGCTATCATTACATTTAAAAATCCAATGAAACACTTAACACAACTCCAAAGCAGAGGTCACAAAAAGGAATCCTGCTAAAACATTTTTAATTCACAATTTCATGATTTATGGTAGCTTCTTTTCCCACTCTAATCTTTGAACTTTCCTCGTGCAAGAAAAAAGGGGGTTCTCTCCCTCTTTAGTGTCCACAAAGCAGCAAAAATGGAACCTAATTCTCAGATCCAAGGAAATGTGGGATTTATAGTCTAGTCAATATGGGCATGTAATCTGCTCTGGGCAGGGGAGAAACCAACAATAATTACCTTCCCATAGGAAAGAGATGCCCCTATTTTACTGGCTAATTCCAGTTTCCCTTCCTTTTCTTGAAAAATAATAACTTTCTTCTAATTCTCTTGCTTGCTCAAGCTAGCTCCCTATTCTTTCACTGTCAAACTACTAAAATGAGTTATATCCTCATTATTTTCTATTTCCTCCTTCCATGTAACTTCTGAATTTGATCTCCAAACCTGCACCTCCAATCTCAATCATCCAGCTACATGGATGTCACATCACTTGAATATCTTACTTCACAAATCTAGAATCGCACTCAGCATTTCTGCCAAAGCCAGCTGTTTTATTATTTAATATTCTGCCCAAGTTTGAATTGTCAATGAACTTCGATTTCTTTGTCTTTCCTGGCTCTAAATTTATCTGGTCCCAAGGCCTATTTTTTTTAATGAAATGTTTGATTTGCATGCTCCTCCCTTTCCATTCTTGACCACCATTATACTTAATACTTCACACCCGGACCACTGAAACCATCTTCTAACTGGTCTTCTTTTCTCTAGGCATTTCTCTCTTTCTGGATTTCAGTATGCCACCTACACAACCATCCCAAAACATTTCTTTTGTTAGGTTAATCTCCAGGAGAGGGAAAGAAGACCCTTCTATAAGCTACCTCTGCAAACAGTATAAACACTACCTCCTTTTCATCAGTGGAGCCTTAGTCATGGGCATGATGATTCCCCTCCAAATAAGATCAAAGCACTCACCAATTTTAAGAAAAATCATGCAATTTCTCTTTCTCTGCCATTTCCCATCCATTGCCCCTACCTAGCTCAATATAATTTTGAGCTATTTTTCAAATCCTACTTGTTATTTAAAACCTAGAACCAATGCCTCCATAACCTCTTCCTGAACCATGGTTGGCTCTGTAAATATAATTTGTGTACAAGGAGTCACAAAGCAGCATTCCACAGAATGACACTCAGATGTATTTTGTTCAGTTGACATGGTGTTGGTGTTATCATTTAAGTTAAATTTTAATTCTCTTAGGGACTAAATATACTCTTCAGTTTCCTTACCACTTGAGTTTGAGAACCTTGGTCTATGCCGTGTCATGCCAGTAGCATTATTTCATAATCTTTGGTGATTTGTTAAAATGCTTTATTTTTCCAACTTATAATTTCCTAAGAGCAGAGAGGTGTCTTTATACATTTAAATTTTTAAATAGGGCAAGATGGGAGAGCACTTTGTAAACATGATTAGCCACAGAGTTACTGGTTGCTATGTCTCTTTTACACCAACTTCTACCAGCATCAACACCAGGAGGACATCTTTGAGCCATTTAGGAACCATTACTGGGGAAGAAAAATGGTTTATTACTGGGGAAGAAAAATCTTTCCATAAACATCTTTCCTCTCTCCTCTTTCCCCCTCCCCCCACCCAACTGATAACTTTTATTTTCATATCAATTCACAGATTTCCTCAGCATTTCATCCCAATTGAAGTTTAATATTCAAACAAAAACTTCTATATGCAAAAGCATTCATCCAGGAGCTCGTCAAATCCCAAATAAGGGTAGTTGTTGGAGCAAATAGATCCAAGAAATGAGTGAAAATGATTTCAAAAGAAAAAAATACGGAAATTTGGCAGAGAGAGAAAAAGAATCTCAGTGTTTACAATGGCTTGGAAATAAAAGAGGAAAAATGTTTACAGAAAATATTTTGAAAAAAAGAGCAAAAGTAGGCATAGAGTAGTGATCGAAAGAGCAAATTAATATTTATTCAGTATCTAATGCCAGCCAAGATCTTACACGCCTTATGTCACAGTGACCACTGGAGGTTGGTGTAGTTGTTCTTATCCTCAGTGAGGACTTGAAGTTCACAGAATTTACCTGAGGATATACAACTCCGGTAAATAATAGCAACATGATTCAAACTGGATCTGACTCGGATGCCTGCATTCTTGGAACTAGGCTGAACAGCCTCCTAATAAAATAAGACAGAAATCATAGGCTTAGTAGATGACAATTGGTCGAACAGTTTATTTTAATTAATAAAAACTTTTAACTGTATTCAAAAAGTAGAAGCCACAGAGGAAAAATTCTAACAGTGTTGTAAGAAAAACAATGATTAAGAATAATTATTCTAATGTGAAATGAATAAGAACTGGGTGTCAGGCATCGAACTGCAAGAGAAGACCACAGCAGCAGTTTGGGAAGTCTTCTACCTCAGACAGGACTTGGAGATGATAAGCACACAAAGGCAGGAAATACTAGCAAGACCAATACAAGTGAGGGCCGACTGAAGTTAACACTGTAAAATGGTTTAGACTTTTTGGATGAGGATTTTGCAATATAATTCATATCCATTAAAATTTTCATGCCTTATGAAACAGAAATCTCAACTTCTGGAAACGTAACTCAAAGGAATAATACGAAATGTGGGGTGCTGGGAGGAGAGGAGCCTGAATGAAAGTGATACACTTTAAAAATTCATATATTTTTTAAAAACTGGTAATAATATGAATATCCAATAGTTGAGGAAATACTGAGCAAACCATGGTATAGTATATAAGCCATTAAAATGTTAAATGTGTTTGCTTAGAAACCTTAGAAAAAGTATTTAAAATAGGTCAAAGGCAAAAAGCATTAATCTTGTATGCACTAAAATAATAGTTACTATTTTTGAGCACTATGTGCCAAATTCTGATCTAAAAGCAATACATATATTAACTCATTTAAACCTAATAACTTCTCTATGAGGAAGGTGTTATCATCTCCATCACGCGGAAGAGAAATCTGGAGGTAACCAGGGCAGTTACGCCCCAGGTCACACAGCTATTGAGAGAATGAGACAGGTTTCCAACCCACATAGTCTGGCTCTAAGACCCAAACAATTAACAACCACAGTGTTAATGCTGCCTCCATAATTATAAGACCTATAATTAAACAAATGAAAGAATGAAATATATGTGGATAAAGATTAAGAAATATTATCAAAGAGGAATTAGTACAACTTGGAAGTAGAATGAAAGTAAGCAATGAAGTAGATTTATTAATTTATTTTGTTCCTAATCCACATAAGGGCCTATACTAACTGTTATAATAAGAGATCTCCCTGGTAATGGTTTCATTCAATCCTTTCTAGAGGGTTAAATTAACTCTGTGGTCCTTTTCAGATTTTCGGCTGACATTAAAATCTCATAATTAATATTGTTCATATGATGTAACTAGTCACATCTAGTTGAAATTTATACCTACAGTTTCAGAGAAATTTTTACCAACAAGAAATTACAATGACATAAAAATAGGGAAGTACAAAATGGAGGAATAAAATTATTCCTCCAGCTCTGTCAAAAAAAAAAAAAAAAAGCTAAACTCTTAAATTTATCATGTATGTTTTAAAGTAGTGAGCATACCATACCACAATCAAATTTCTTTGAACTAAAATGTGATTAAACATTGTAAAGAGATTAGTGTATATGCAAATTAGTGTACATTCAAAATTTCAAGTTAGATTTAATCCCTTAGCATCTTAAGGGGGTTATGGCAAAGAGAATGATACCGTTTTCTTTAGGATAAGACTGTGTAAAATTATATATATTCAAATATTTCTTCAATTAATCCTTGCCTTATGACCTACTGAAAAGAAATCTCAAAGGAATACTGCAATACATGATGTTACATCCAACTTCTGCAAACCATAACTGTCACTGTAATGTCACATTTCATTTCAACCCAATTTCAAGACTATAACCTTCCAATTCTCAAAGGTAATTTAAGCTGTATTCAACTTTAAAAGGATTCAACTTTAGTTAATGCCATCTTCATTGTCGCTTGAAGATTATATACCTAAAATATCAGGGACAAGTTAACACAATAAAGCAATCAGAGGTATTGTTCTAAACAAGAGACATTTTCTTGTGTGACTCCTGGAAAACAAGTTTTTTCACTTTGTAGACACACCATATGTATTGTTTTCATGGGCACCAGGATATCATCAACTTAACTCCTGTAAAAAGAGAATAGTTAACGCCTCTGCATAATGAACACTGAGCCAGACTATACATAATACACATATATATTTTCAAAACACCATATCACATACCATTTAAACAGAGCTCCTGTGATTGAGTGTTGTAAGCAAAGAAATTTTATCCATTGTTTCTAATACTATTTCAAATGGAATCATTTGAAACCTTGATTAAAAATGTATACTGGGATGTCAGGTAAAGTATTAGGTAATAGAAATGTGCTTTATAAGACCCATTATACAATTTCTATTATTTGAGAAACAAAATAACACATAGATATCAAAATAACAAAGCTTGCTACAGCACCCATCCTCAATTTTCTCCTACCAGAGGTTATATAAAGAAATAAAATTATCAAATGGAAGAGCATAGAGAGGCATACACCAGCATTGTAAAAATCAATTTAAGAAGTGCAACTGCAGTTGTCTTTCCTGGGTTTTTAATTATGTGTTTGTTTGCCATGGTGGCCTAATTTAGTCAAGAAGATGAGCCAACATTAAAAGCTGGTAGGAGAGGTAAGTAATCCCCAGGGTGGGCTGCTTGTGCTCAAGAGTTTAAAAGCTACATATACAGAGGCAGAAGCCAAGGCACATTTGAGAAGGGGGTCCACATGACAAACAGTGAAAGGCGAGCAAATCAAATTTTTCACAATTAGTTGAACAACAACTGTGACAGGTTTAGCGCTTAGCATTTTCATTTGTGTGCTCAAATTTGGTTATCTGTCCTCTTTTATGCAAATGCGATGTGACAGGAGAAGCTGGGAGCACTGGAGCAGGCCAATCACTCACAACAGGGGCTAGGGCTGCTCAGCTGAGAGGCCTGGATTAAGTGGACTGAATGCTGATGGATAAATGACAGGAGCAGAGCTGAAAGCCTCATGAACTGATTTAAAACTTCTAAGGGAGGATGCCAAGAATATAATTATGCTTTATGCCCCAGCCTAAACTGTCAAAAATAAAAAGATAAAAGAAGAATATAAATTGTACCAAATGAATATTATCAGCATTCATAATTTAACTAAACCCAACATGTTTATCCTACACTGGAAAATAGATAAGATTGGAAAGCTGTGTTCTTATACCACAGCCCTTAGGACTCAAGCAAAGTTTAAAAATTTAAAAGTGGAGAATAGAAGAAAACCCAAGACACTGCAGCTCTCTCCAGCAAGGCAAGGGCCCTCTCAGCAAAGGTGGCACAGGCAGTTCACCTTCTACTGTCTCTCTGCAGAGAGGTGCAGGTTCAGGGTGGCATTTCCATCACCAGCACCTAGGAGAATGAGTGACATTTCCATGAAGCTGTAGGCTGTCTGCATTCTGCCCAACCAAATACTAACAGTCAATGATTCTATCAAGCCAAAGGGTTGAGAAACATCAGAGCTTGTTATCTCATTTGTTCCACATAGGTCTTGTAACTGTATCATCTCTGTAAATTCTTAATAGAATGTTTTACAACACTAAATTTCTCAGAAAGTAGAGTCTACTATCTGAAAACTGAAAATTGTCCTCGGTTCCTTTCAACCTCTGATTATAATTTCTCTATTATCACTACACACACACCCAGCTTTCTGGAAAGATATCAATGATATAAGACAAAAAGACAGGAAAAGCCTATATATATGTACTTTATGGATAAATACATACATAAAGGGAAGATATAATCTGAAATTCTCTTCATAAAAAAGGAGGATACCAAGCAATGCCATACAATAGGAAGAAACACAGAAAGTAAAGACGGTAACAAAGGCAAACCATGTATAAATGGCTACATGATACTCATACTCAAGAAAATACGTAAATTGAAAACATAATTTGTCCCAATCAACAGCATTAGCTAAGAGAAATTTCTGCACTCTGTAAGAAACTTTGACATAATTTGTTAACTTAGTCCACCTTTTAAAATTCAGTAACTTCTTGCAAGATACATCCACAAAGGCAAAAGAAACAAAAGCAAAAATGAACTATTGGGACTTCATCAAGATAAGAAGCTTTTGCACAGCAAAGGATACAGTCAACAAAACTCAAAGACAACCTACAGAATGGGAGAAGATATTTGCAAATGACATATCAGATAAAGGGCTAGTTTCCAAAATCTATAAAGAACTTATTAAACTCAACACCAAAGAAACAAACAATCCAATCATGAAATGGGCAAAAGACATGAAGAGAAATCTCACAGAGGAAGACATGGACATGGCCAACATGCACATGAGAAAATGCTCTGCATCACTTGCCATCAGGGAAATACAAATCAAAACCACAATGAGATACCACCTCACACCAGTCAGAATGGGGAAAATTAACAAGGCAGGAAACAACAAATGTTGGAGAGGATGCGGAGAAAAGGGAACCCTCTTACACTGTTGGTGGGAATGTGAACTGGTGCAGCCACTCTGGAAAACTGTGTGGAGGTTCCTCAAAGAGTTAAAAATAGACCTGCCCTACGACCCAGCAATTGCACTGTTGGGGATTTACCCCAAAGATTCAGATGCAATGAAACGTCGGGACACCTGCACCCCGATGTTTCTATCAGCAATGGCCACAATAGCCGAACTGTGGAAGGAGCCTCGGTGTCCATCGAAAGATGAATGGATAAAGAAGATGTGGTTTATGTATACAATGGAATATTACTCAGCAATTAGAAACGACAAATACCCACCATTTGCTTCAACGTGGATGGAACTGGAGGGTATTATGCTGAGTGAAATAAGTCAATCGGAGAGGAACAAACAGTGTATGTTCTCATTCATTTGGGGAATATGAATAATGGTGAAAGGGAATATAAAGGAAGGGAGAAGAAATGTTGGGAAATATCAGGAAGGGAGACAGAACATAAAGACTCCTAACTCGGGGAAACGAACTAGGGGTGGTGGAAGGGGAGGAGGGCGGGTGTTGGAGGGGAATGGGTGACCAGCACTGAGGTGGACACTTGACGGGATGAGCACTGGGTGTTTTTCTGTATGTTGGTAAATTGAACACCAATAAAAATTAATTAAAAAAAATATCCAAAAAAATAAAGGAAAGATTTATGCAAAATAATAAAATAGCTTACAAAAATAAAATAAATAAATAAATAAATAAATAAATAAAATTCATCATTTGCCACAAGGTTAACAACTGTAGAGAATGTCATAAAATTCAGAAGATATTAATTGCTACACATATTTAGCAAAAACAACAGAATAAAAATACCAATTCTTGTGCAGAAGACTTGACATTAATATGCTAATTAAGAAAATAATTAAACCTATCTTTATAAGACTAAAATAATATAAATAAAATATTATTAAACAAACCTCTTAAATTTTTTTATGGATATAAAAATGTGGGCAGCCCAGGTGGCTCAGAGGTTTAGTGCCACCTTTGGCCCAGGGCGTGATCCTGGAGACCCAGAATCAAGTCCCACATCGGGCTCCCTGCATGGAGCCCACTTCTCCCTCTGCCTGTGTCTCTGCCTCTCTCTCTCTGTGTGTCTCTCATGCATAAATAAATAAAATTTTTTAAAAAATGTAAATGTTCTAAAAAATAAAAATGTATATGCAGAAAAGTACACAAATCCTAAGTGTATATATCGACATTTCTCAAAGTAAACACACCTGTGTAACCACCATCAAGATCAAGAAATGGAGTAGTTACCAGAACTGCAGAAAGCCCTTGATATGCCCTTCTCAGTCATTAACCCTTCAAATGCAAACACTCTTTTGAATTCTGTCAGGACAAATTTCTTTTGCCTGTTTTTGAAATTCATACAGATCAAATCATACAAAATCTACTCTTCTTGTCTGACTTTCTGGAGAAGATTGGAAGGTCTGATTTCTTTACACAATATTATGTTTAGGGCATTTATCCATATTGTCGTGTAAGTGTAGTTTATACTTTTTTTTTTTAAGATTTTATTTATTTATTCATGAGAGACTCAGAGAGAGGGGCAGAGACTCAGGCAGAGGGAGAAGCAGGCTCCCTGCAGAGAGCCTGATGTGGGACTCGATCCCAGGACCCCAGGATCACAACCTGAGCCGAAGACAGACGCTCAATCTCTGAGATACCCAGGTGTCCTAGTTTATTCTTTTTCATTGTGTAATATTCCATTGTATGTACAGAATATTCTACTATTAATAAAAACTTGGTTTGTTGCTATGAACATTCCTGTACATTTAGTTTGGTGCATATATATTTTCATTTTCATGGAATAGATACTTAAGGAGTGGGATTGCTGGGTCATTGCCTCTACATGTATATTTTAATATGAATATATAGCTTTGGTAGATCCTGTGTAATAGCTTTCTAAAGAAGAACAAGCACTTTTTTACATAGAAAGGAAATCTTACTATACTCTGGAATTTTCTTTTAGGTTACAAAATTAGGAAGAAAAAATTAACCAGAATTAAATATGCATGCCACAGATACAATTCTCAGTCAGAAAATAACATGCCTAAATTTAAACCTGAATTGATTTCCCCTATCCCTGTTGATAGTATTTATTATGCCTCACTGTGAGAAGAAAGAAGTGGTAGTCATGGCTGCCAACTGTGATGCAAGCTGCGTAATGAATGAGTTCATTGAATGTACTAGAAAATGATTAGTTCATTGAGTGGGTTCCCCAAAAGTGTGCCAGTGACTAGAGCTATATATATATTTCCACAAATCCCAGTTGTACCTAGCATACACAGGAGCCACTCTATGTCATTCACAACATGAGCCACATTTTTATTCATCTAACATATCTGGTTTCACTCCTTTTAGAACAACAAAAGGCCTGCTGTTTGATCTATAAAGGTTCTTTTTTAGTGGGTAAATGGACAGAGCCCTTCCTGCTCGGCCTCATAGTCAGTCTCATACAGGTGAGGGCATGGACATCACTGTAAGTCAATCATGATACTAGTGAGGCTCATCTGCTGCTGCAATGGGAACACAGCTTAAGAAGCAAATCCAACTTCTAACTCTATCTCCCAGGCATACCAACACAATCACAATTCAAAACAAGAGCAACTTCCAAACAACATTCAAGTTTATGTCAGGGAAGCTTATAGTCTGGTCCACACTCACTTCTTTCCAAGTTTTCAATAGCTCATACGGAGAAGGAATTGAGATCTGGATCTCTTCCCTTCAAGAAGGTCCCTCAGAAACAATCATGGTCTACGGAGTATTTTTTTCTATTTTGGGGTGGGGATTAGTTTACACATATTAAAAATGAAATTGTCACCCATTTGTACACAATCAGCTTATCTTTCCCTGGGCTCCATATAACCTTTCTTCTGGCAACTGACTCCTCTTGTTCACCCTTGATGGTCATTCTCATAACTTCATACTTTACCTAGCTGCCATTCTCCATCATGAGGTACCACTTTCATCTCTATTTTCCTAGAGAAGCTAGATCCTTTCTTGGGAGGTGTTTGATTTCAGGCCTTTTTCCAAATCCTTACACAAATTTCCTCATGAACCCCTCCAATCCCCAACCCCCTTTTCCACCCAGTATGTTCTCTTCCATTCTCTTTGAATCTCCAGTTTTGATTGGCAGAGTTCTTTCCTCTCTGCTTTCAAGCTGTTTCCTGGTGTTATCATCCAGAGATATTTAAACTTCCATCTGAATGTCTCATCCCTCCTCTCTCAGGCAGTTCAAATCACATTTCCAGGTCTGCATCACTGGACTACAGTTTCTTAAACATCAGAATTTTCATTAACAATTATATTTAAATTTCCTAGACTCCACCTTAACCAAACCAACTTGAAAAATATAAATAATTTGCGGGGAGAAACTCTCTTTCAAAAGTGCCAATATACTTAAACTATCCATCTCCACCAAATTTTTATTCATCTGTTAACACTCAGCTGTCATCTCTATAGAACCTGTAGCAACTCCTTGAGACAAAGTTAGTCATTTTATTTTGAGCTTCATAAGACCATTATAGCATTTAACATGTTGTGTTGGAATTACCTGCTAGGATGTTTGCCTTCTCCACTGGGCCCTGAACTCCACAAGAGCAAAGGCTGTGTTCTATTCATCTTTCTATCCCCCAATTCAATTCAATTCAGCAAATATTCAACACACAGCACTGTGTCAATTTCAAAGTTGGTACTTAATAAATATTTCATGAGAGAATGGAAGAGTGAAGGGAGATAAATTTACATTATTTTAGAACTCTTTAAAAAATAGTTCTGGCAGAAACTTCTGTTTTCATTCTTATTTCCAAAAGGAAAAAATGTTTTTCCAAAATCCATATTTATATCAGGGATACTTGAGGTTTATTTCTCCAGTTTATGTTTATAAACCTAAATTTACGTGATGAATAACTTGAATTATATGGCATAGTACATGTGGCCTTAGAGGTAATCTAGTCCAGGGAGACAGCTAATATATAGCATTCTCAGTGCCGCTCTCCACCTCCTACACCCATAGCAGACAGCACTAATCGATCATGGCACTCCTTCTCATTAAGTCAAGACTCAGCCTTGGAATCCTCAAGTCAGCACTTACCAGGCTGTTCTCTAGAGTTAGTGGTCAAGATGAATCCTGCTTTTCACTCATAGTCTATTCTCTCTTATTATAAACATGAGTCCCAGAGAGGTTAAATGACTTTGCCTAGGTCACAGAGATCATTAGCAGTAGATGCTAAACCAAACCCTATCACCTAAGACTTTTTTCCATTAGAATACACTTTTTATTTCTATTGGTGATCAATAGGAATGAATACTTCATAGAAAGTATTAGTTTTGTTTTATATGTACATGTGTATTATATATCAGATTATATATTTTATATAATGGTTTATTTAGAACCTTCACTTAGTATTTCTCAACCAGTAGTGTCAGCAGTATCATAAAGACCTCATTGTATATCATACCAGTCCAATCTTCCCTTGAAGCCAAAGAGGCACAGTTTTTCAAAACTAAGAACAAGCTCAGTCCAACTCTCTGGAATATAAAAACACTGAATTTTTTTTTAACCCAAAGTGAAATGCCTCTAAAAGTTTGCCATAAAAAGTAGTAAACACAAAAGAATGCAATAAAAAGAAGCATCGGTCAGGACACCTGGGTGGCTCAGTGGTTGAGCATCTACCTTTGGCTCAGGTCGTGATCCCGGGGTCTTGGGATCGAGTCCCACATCAGGCTCCCCACAGGGAGCCTGCTTCTCCATCTGCCTGTGTCTCTGACTCTCTCTCTGTGTCTCTCATGAATAAATAAATAAAATCTTTTTAAAAAAGCAGCACTGGTCAGTTTAACTGGTATCTTTCTTATAGTTTCTTAGCAGATTAAAGACCTATTTGAAAAAATAGCTATGAAAATCAGAATACAAGCAAGACTTATCTATATTAGTTTTTTCAATGGGTTGTCCAATTAGTAATTTTTAAACTTTCTCTGTATATTCACATTATGCTTTTCTATCCAGGTGTCACTGCCACCAGTACAAGTGGGCATTAGGTAGGACCCCAGAACTTCATAATAGTACTTTTTTTAAACAGCTCAAATGCTATAATTGCCTATCTTTATCATACATAAATGCTTACTATGTATAAAAGAGTATACTGAAAAGAAAACAAGAAGTATATTATGAAGTAAGTACAAGTCATTGTTTTCTTTTCCAGAGCATAAGCTTCAAATTCCCCAAAGGGCTAGACTTGTTTCTTCCCGGTGGGCCAGCAGGGGTATAAGAAAGAAACCAAAAAAGTTGAAATCAATTAAAATCTCAGATTCCTTTCCTTTTTGTGTGTGTGTGTGTGTGTAGCAAACTGAAAAATACTCTCAAAGAATCAACACCCAGGATACCTCATTACCAGAAGTAGAGAGGCAAATAAGAAAGAGCAACTCCACAGCCTGAGAATAGATAAAAGATGACAAGCTAAGTTCTTAGACATGAAATCACACAAAGGTTAGCCATTTGAGGAGAAATGAAATAAACTATTAGCAAATAACAATGAAAGCTTTTGGGGGGGAAATACCTGATGTTTATGGACCAAGAAAAAGTGGTTGTAACTCTTCTCTCTCTCTGGTTGATATTTGGGCAACATGTGTCCACTTATTTCAATGCATGACTTACAAGTGTAACAGACTTATGACAATAGCCCTGTAGACATGCCTCTTCAGAGATCTGAGGTATTAAAGCAAAGCATTAACAAACTTATTTTTACAATTCCTAGGAGAAACGGTGATGGCAGCTACTGAGTTATTTACCTAGTGCTTCTCAGACCCAGCCCAACCTTTCTACATCTGGCTTCGACTGTGTATCTGCAAACTACATTTCCCAGACTAACTTGCCAATGGGAGAAAGTGTTGGGAGACTATCAGAGGAAGTAAGGGAAAAGAGATGCCCCCACTTCAGGTCTTGTATGCGTCCTTCCAGAATCTTTTTATCACTTTCAAAACCAGCAATATGATCTCCTTGGAAGTCCAAGCCCCAGCTGTCAGTCCCATGGAAGCATGGCAGCTACCTATTCCCTTCTATTCTTTACTCTTGAAAGAACCACCACCACCTCCATCACATTTTTTTTCTCACCTCCATCACTTTTAAGTGGCTGTAACTATTACTCCATTACCCAATTTTATAAACTGTTACATGAATTTTTCACTGGAGACAAGAAGGCAACACAATGACATACTTATCTATATGTGTGTGAACAGAATAAAAAATGCACAGTGACCAATTACAGACTTTGAAAGAAACCATGTGATTTTTCACTGATCATGATGCACATCTCTTATTTACACAGTGATGTGTGGACTTAAGAGCTAGCGCTGAAGTTTCTATTTTAAGCACTCACAGTTAATATACTGTGGTGACTGATTTTGAATCATAGTGTTGTGAGACTGGTGTTACTTAAGTAAACTGTGGTAAGTGAAATTCATGTACATTACGGTAGTCTAGAGCAAAGACTGCCTGTAGTTATTTGCATTAAACTCAACTATTTGAGGGTTCATTTTCATTTCTTTTGAATCATAACTCATCCATTTCAACAAATGTACCTCCAAACAGACTTGACTAACATTTATTTTTGAAATAAATCCATGGTGAATGAGGGCTATCCATTCCCTTTTATGCTCTATTCTCTCATGTTGTTGACACCTTTCCTAGCATTCACGCACTAGATACAAGTCATGGTGGGTCATGCTCATTGATCTATTTTCACTGTGATCTATTGTCATGCTGTACTCAGCCTACTTTTGTTAAGTATAGCCAAAGATGAGATGCGAGTGGGTACCTGATACACAATAGATTACGGTTGTCTGGGACAAAATTTGAGTCATTATTTGCAATTCTTCATAACTTCCTGTTTTAGAATTCTACACCCATGCTCTTTCCCATGTGGCATTGCCTTATTCTAATAAGAGTAAGAAGAGTATATTTACTACCATATTGGTGACTTTGGCTATGTGCCTTGCTTGAGCTGATGAAATATGGGTAGATGTGACAATATGCCAGACTGTAGTCTCAAGAGGCATGACTTGTTCAATTATCATCCACGAGAAGAGAATGCCCAGAGGGCTGCTGCTCCTTCAGCCTGGGCCCCAGAATGAACATACCATGAAACAGAGCTAATGTCAACCCATCGCCTCAAGCAAAGCTTCCTAGTTGACCCCAGTTCTAGATCAGCTGAATCACCATCAACCTGTGGACATGCAGAAGAATAAAGGCTTACTGGAAGCCACTTTTTTTTTTTAATGTTTCCTTACACATCTGTCGGTTTGTTTGTTGTTGTTGTTTTTGCAATAGCTGATTCATATAGGACAGAAGAGCGCATTTATTTAGCTCAAGTAGAAAATCTCCCCCAAAGCTTATACTGGGAAGTACAGAAAAGTTTCTAGCTAGCAGAGAGAGTAGAATGGAGGAGACACAGAGAAGGCTGAGATACTATGAGAAAATAGGCAAGGAGTGATTGTTTTAAACCTTGAATAATTTTGGAATTCTAGGCCATATATACACCTCTGAAGCCAGTTTTCCCCAAGACATCGAGCTCATAGGCGGTACTTAGAGCAACTTGAGTTCTCCACAACACAAAGAGCTCAACTCTCACTATTCTACAGCTGCCATACCTCTTTATATTAGAAGCAGGTGGAGTGCAGAAGGGGAAATGACATTTTCCATAGGATTCCTTATATCTAAAGCAGACCAGGTCTGAGAGTAAATCCAATTCATATTTCTGAATGAAGTACTAGGAGTGGATGGAGGATTAGATCACATCCAGTTTCCTTATAACTACCTGGGCCTTTCTTTTCCAAGATATAGAGCCCATAGGAATTATTTTCCATTCTCTGAGGCTTTCAAATAATTATGAATCCACTGAGCCATTACCATATCCCAAGAAAATTCTTAATCCATATAATTTCATCAGATTTTCTCAGTAGTGAGAAAAATACTTATAGTGAGAAGGTACTATTTTTACCTCCATTTTACATATGAGGAGACTGATTGACCCTGTAAATTATCTGCTTGAGGTCACAGTTTCTAAACCCATGCGCTCCATCTCCCTACTCCAGCCATCTTATGCGGACTGTCTTTAGGAAGTAGTGGCAGGAACCAAAGTACCAACTCTTGCCTGGAAATATTTTCATTACCCTAGGAATCAGGATATAGTCATTGAAAGAAACAAATAGTTCAAAGGAAAAATAGAACATTCCCCTTTAACTTGAAGCAAGTATAAGCAAACATATTTTTCCTTATACTGGGTGTTTTTATTCTGGTACTAGGCTTTGTTAGTATGCCTTTCTTCCCTGGGATTCTCTCTCTCCTCAATACCTTTTCCTACACGTTTTTCATTTTATGATTCTCCTTCTCCCTTTCCCCAGAAAAATTCAGGGCAACCAAATTCACTTATTTTACAAATATCTGTGTGCTTATTATAACCAAGTTACTTACATTTTGTAGTAGAGAATTACTATATTCTCTATTATATAGAGAATATATATTACTATATCCCCTATCTTAACACAACTATTCTCAGTTGTGTTAAGATTTCTAGGGATTGAGTGAAAACAGCAATCCTCATACCCCAGCACATCACAGCTGCCCTGAGTTCTGAGCAAAAGAAATTTCTATTAAAACTGATTTAAAATTCCATTAGTTCCATGCATTTCTGTTGCTCATATCACACTTGGGCAGTCCTCAAATGATCAGGCCGTGGTGCCCATGTTCTAGCATACTCTATTACCGTTCTTACAACTCCTCCTGTCATTCCTTTCCACAGTGCACCCTGAAATGTGTACCAGTTATAAACAACTTCTCTTACATTCTTAATCTCCTCCTTCCCATTGACTCTATTCCTTCAGTCTATAACATTTAGACCTTCCCTTTCCTTTCCCCAGCAAAAGCTTCAAGTCCTCCACTTTGAGTTTCCTACATTGTCTCCACCAAACATCGATCTGATTTCTCCTTCCATGAAACTCCCTATGGCCTTTCAAATTGGCCAGTCCTTTCCGTCTTGATCTTACTGATCTCTTTATCAAGCCTCTATTTGTGATGTTCTCTCCTTCCTTGGCTTTTGTGATGTCCTTTCAGTTAGGTCTTTTTTTCTAGCAACTCTTTTTTCATCTACTTCAGGGGAACCCCTCCTCTAGCCCTTGAAAATATTGGGGTTTACCACCCCTTAGTTTTACCACTTTGCATGCTAAATGTCCTCCCTGAGGAATCTCACTCATGCAGTGAATACAGTTCCTTAGACCTGTATCTGCATCCCAGACTCCTCTCCTATACTTCAGATAGCAGACATCTGCTTAAAGGATATTTCCATTTTGATATCCCACAAGGCCCTGAAGCTCAACATGACAGGAATTCAACTCCCTTTCTTGTCCTACAAACTTGCTCTGAATCCCACTGCTCCAACTCAGGGCATGCACAACCATCAATGTTGTTGCTCAGCCTAGAAACCTGGAGTCTCTAACCTTGTTATGCCCAACGTCCTCCCTGGCTCCAGTGCATTCTCCTCACCACTGCAAAAATGATCACTTCACATTTCCCTGCACACATCTTTTGTCTTCCTTCTACTCTATTCCCTTCTTTTTTTTTAAACTTTCAAACCACTCAATGGCCCCCGCTTCAACACAAGGTTCAAACAAGCTCTGAACCTTGTTTCTCTCCAGACTCTATCCTAGCTTCTGTTTCTTTTAAATTCCTTTACATTTCAATTGCTTCATGCTCCTGGCCACTCTGCTCAGTACTTACCTTCATAAATTGATGTTTATGGGAACTTCCCCCCCGCTACATATCAGGCAAGAGGGTAGATAGAACAGGATTATAAAAGGGATGGCAAGGTATTTGTTTGCTCAATGGCTGGAGAGATTTAGGGCAAGAAATAAAGGGAGCTGAGTTAAAATAAGGCAGACTGAACAGACGCTATGCATTGGGTCCCCAGGAACAAAGATTGATAGAGTTCCTCAGACTACAGTGCAGCTTTGCCACCCTGAAAGTGTGGTATGGGTAGGGGAGAGGGGCACTGTGAGGTTTGGTGTACCCAGTAGTGTTTTGACAGAGGCCACTATGATTTGCAGTAGAGGCTGTGGTAAAGGGTCCAGTTGAATCTGGTGTGGAAGAATGAGAGGGGACTAGTTAAGGCTAGGTATTTAGGAAATGCTCAGGTATAAATGGGAAAGATAATAAAGGTGTGTGTGTGGGGGGGTGCTATTCACCAGTTATAGGGTGGAGGCCATGAGGCAAATGATACTCCTAAGTAGCTGCAAAGAAAATGAAGTCATCTAATGGGAACTGAAGTCATCTACTACCAAACTTTTAAAAACATGAAATTTTCTTCCTCTTTGTCTCTATTACTATCTAAGGGAGGTCCTTATAAGCGTGCTTTGGATTTTTTTTTTTTTAATTCCATGTTTCTGGGCACCTTAGACTATCATTACTGTTCATTCTACCTTCTTAGTAGAATCCTTTCTTTAAAGATTTAAACAGGATTCTCAAAATAAATAAATAAATAAATAAATAAATAAACAAACAAACAGGATTCTCTGGCCTCCTTTTGTCCCTTTTGCCTTGCAAACTACTTATCTACCTCTCTTCTACCTTAAAAATCTCAAAAAACATGCCTAAACTCTGTTTCTATATCCTTACTTTCCTTTTACTCTTTAGCCTATCCATCCTGGCTCCCATATCCATCATGAAAAAAACAGATTTTTCTGAGTTCCAGAAAAATATTCCAGAGTTATCAGACTTCCTTATCCTAAAATCCAATGGACATTTTCCACATTTCACCTTACTTTGCTTTGTAATATTTGACACATTTCATCATCCTCTCCTTCCTAAGAAATTTTTTTTTGGGGGGGGGTCCTCTATTTGTAACTATCATTCCTGGTTTTGTTTCTACCACTTTGGCTGTCCTTTTTAATTCTCCTTTGCAGAATCTGCCTACATTATCCAGATTAAAATGTGGACTTCCTCATTCTATATGTTATCTTAGGAATCTCATTCTCACCTATAGATAAAGATTTCTGTACTACATAATTCTCAAAATTGTTTATCACTGCAATGGAGTCACACTGGACTTCTTTCTGTTCCTCAAATATACCATACTTGGTCCTTGTATAGTATTTTTGCACAAAACTATTCATTTCTCAAGAATATGCTCTCCCTCTAGTTAAGCTGCTTCTCAACTTTCGGATCTCAACTAAAAGATCACTTTTTTGGGAAGACTTTCCTGACCTATAGGTCAGATTCATTTGCTTTATACCTCCATAAAACTGTTTCTTTCCTTCAGAGCATTTAATCATTTTGCTTTTGTTTTGTTTCCCTTCTCTTTTGGATGATTTCAACTCCCCTGAACTATGATAAAGGGCAGGGAAAGGAACATAAGCATCAGTTGTTTTAATCTCCACCCACCTTTTCATGGGTGAGCTCTGCCATTTCTCAATATGAAGTCTCTTTCAGGCAGGAAAGCTGATGGGAAAAATAAAAGAGTCAACATGTATGTAGAACCACTTCACTTACTGGCACTGGTTGTGTAACCAGTTGAATTAAGTCTGCAGCACTTCCAGAAATTCCCAAGTTTGCAAACTCAATTGATTCCTTCACATACCTCAAATACTTGCTCTCAGGACTTCATTCTTTATCAGAAGTACACATCTTTCCATGACATTTCCCCAGATTGTTCTCTGAGATGGAACTAGATGTTACTCTGCCTTTAGTTTTTTCTCAAATTTTTTGAGGATTTAAATTCACATTCAGTTGTAAGAAATAAAGATCTCGTGTATCCTTTACCAAGATTCCTCCAATGGTAATAATATCTTGCAAAAACTATAGTACAACAACCAGCTTACTGATAGTCAAGACACAGAATATTTCCATTAAAGGTCCCCTCAATGTTGTCCTTTTACAGTCACACCCACCACCTCCATAACACCTTGCTACTAATCCATTCCCCATTTTTATAACTTTGTCATTTCAAAAATGTTATATAAATGGAATCACACAGTAAGTAGCCTTTTGGGATTGGCTATTTCTTTTTTCCACTCAGCATAGTCTCTGGAAATTCATCCAAGTTGTTGGCATGTATCAATGTGTTGTTTTTAATGCTGTGTAGTATTTCATTGACTAAACATATCAGATGAATCATTCACCCAGTGGAAGACCTGTAGATTATTTACAGTTGCTTATTATTATGCATACTTATATTCAAGTATTTGTGTGAAAATAAGTTAAATGCCCAGGAGTATAATTGCTGGTTATGATAGTTGCATGTCTAGCTATTTAAGAAATTGTCACAGTTTTCTAGACTGGCTATACAATTTAACATTTCCACCAATCTGGGAGTGATCTTATTTCTTCCTCTCTCCCTTCTTTCTTTTAGAGAGGGAGGAGGGCAAAGGATGAGGGAAGAATCTTAAGCAGGCTCCATGTCCAGCACTCAGGACCTTGAGATCATGACCTGACCTGAAATCAAGAGTGGGACATTTAACCAACTGAGCCACCCTGGTGCCCCAATGAATGATCCAATTTTTTTTTTTTATGATCCAATTTCTATGCATCCTTGCCAGCATTTGGTTTTGCCACTACCTTTTTCTTTGGCTATTCACATAGTACATAAGGACATCCTATTGAGGTTTTAATTTCTACTTTCCTTATAGTAGAGGATTTTGAGTATCTTTTCATGTGCTTATCTGCCACCTGAATATCTTTGTTGTAATGTCTTTTTTGCCCATGTACTAGTTGGTTTGCTTTTTATTGTTTAGCTTTTAAGAATTATATATTCTGGATACCAGTGCTGACACATACTAGGTGTGGTTTCCAAATTTCTCCCACTCTGTAGCTTGTTATTATCGTTAACATATTTCACAGAGCAAGTTTTAAATTTTGATGAAGTCCAACTTATCATACTGTATGGATCATACTTTTGGTGTCAAGTCTAAGAACTTTTGCCTAGCCTTAGATCTCAAAGATTTTTCATTTTCCTACAAGCTTTTACTTAAATCCTTGATCCATTTTAATTATTGAATAAGATGTGAGTTTTTTCAGGGAGAGGGGTGTTTTGATTTTGCCAATGGATGTCAAGTGTTCCAGATCGTTTGAAAAAGATTTTACTTCCTCCAACCAATTGTTTTTGTACCTTGTCAAAAATCAATTGGACACATTTCTGTGCATCTTTATGAGATCTCTATTCTGTTCCATTGATCGATAGGTTTATCCTTCCCATGAAGATTCTTTCTTCATAAAGTCTCAATTACTATAACTAAGTCTTGAAACTGGTTAAACTGATCCTTCCACTTCATCTTTCTCAAAATTGATTTATTCTAGTTCTCTTGCCTTTCCATATAATTCCAAGATAATTTTGTTATCTATATTTGATAAGTATTATATTAACCTATGTATGAATTTGGAGAATGAACACATTTATTAATGTTGGGTTTTCTAATCCATATATTCTGTCTCTCCATTTATTTAGTTCTTTGGTCATTGGCATTTTGTAGTTTTTAGCATACAAGCTCTGTACATGGTTTGTTAGATTTACATTTAGGTATATAATTTTTCTCATGCATGGTTGTAACTAGCATTGCATTTTTAATTTGTCTCCCAGGTGTTCAATGTTGATATAGAGAAAAAGAATTTGTTTATGATTCATAGTAAGCCATAACTAGACCTGCACACAGGAAGGCCCTAAGTGTTCACATTTTGGAAAATGCCCAGGTCCAACTGGGCAAAAGCAGTCACAGGTAGGTTACAGAAATATATAGCAGTGAAAATCCTACAATTGAACTTGGCTGGACATTAGGTCTGAATGGTGTGGCTTATGTTTATGTGGTAATATGAATTGTACTCAGGTGTTCTTGTGGCAGATATAAAAGGGTGGATCGTTTTTGGGGGTAGGATACCTTGGAACTTATTCAGGTTACTGTCACCCCTATATTGAGTGATTCCCCATACAGGAACCCTGTATAAATGCATTCTTGGATGGATATTTTAAACTTTTTTTTTTTAGAGTAGGATCCATGCCCAGTGTAGAGCCAATGCAGGGCTTGAACTCAGAACCCTGAAATCAAGACCTAAGATCAAGAGTCCGACACTTACCGGACAGCCACTCAGATGCCCTGGATGTGAGTTTTATATATATATATATATATATATTAGATAAATATTAGATAAAACCTTACCATTACATAAATAGCTCAGGAAAATGTTCATGGTTTGCAAGGGATTTTATTCTTCCCAAGAAAATGTATGTATGTATATATATATATGTATATATATATATATATATATGGCTCAATAAAGCTTACCAGCTGGGGGAAAAAAACCAAAAATACAAATGCATTACTTGCTTTGTAGGCTGCTTTCAATTAGAACTTTATTTATTTATTTATTTATTTATTATTATTATTTTTTTTCAATTAGAACTTTAAATCGCAGGGCTAAATCCAGTCTTCCCATCTTCGGCACCTTGTTATAAGGCTCTATTCTATATGAGTACTCCCAATTTGAGGATTCTCTCCTTTTTTTCACTGGGTATCTTGATAAACCAAAATTTAAAAACCTACTCTAGTTTAACCAAAGAATGGTTGGTTAGGCTTCTACTTCATTTTCAATACATGTAATTTTCATCCATTTAGTATTACAAACATGACATATGTGAGCACTATCATGACTAACAATCAGATCAGTACTGAAAGAATATTTCAAGAATTACCTGTTTGATGTTTAAATCCTTACCTCATTCAGACATGACAATTGCTAAGTGCCAAAGATCTTCTTTTCTACCATTCTTTAATTTCTCTTAATTCTGAACATTAACTTGACAAAAAAAAATAAAATGTGAAATTGACATATTGCCTACTATACTTAAAACACAAAAACTAAATACTGCATTAAACTTAATACAAATCTAACTGCTATCCATTTCTAACTCTAAAATTGCAGACATTTCTAAGTATTTCTTCCTAAAATCAACTAATAAAAAGTGATGACCATGAAGTCTTAAGTCATAGGTTATTACTTTAAAAAAAAAAAAAAAAAGATGGTACTGTCCCTGAAATTTATTTAAATGAGATCTTTGGAATAAATAACATTTTAACATTAAACATGTTTCAAAACCGTGGAAGATTTTAAAAGCTTACTTTGTGTGTAACTTGTACTCTATCCTCCTTGAAGCCAGAAGTCTTTTCATTAACTCCATTTCCTAATTTCAAAATCCTCAAAACTAATACACTACATACTGTATTTTAATCAGAATCATGATTCTCATAGCACTGAATACAAAGTGCATTTTTGCATGTCAATACATTCTAGGTTTAAAAAAGGCGAATCAAAAACCGTCAAGAAAACTCTGCTACAACACTGCAACACTCAAATATGGGAATTAATGTCATACAACAGTGTATTAGATAAATATTAGATAAAACCTTACCATTACATAAATAGCTCAGGAAAATGTTTATGGTTTGCAAGGGATTTTATTCTTCCCAAGAAAATGGATTATCTTTTCAAATTTTTTTTTTTTTTTTTTTTTTTTTGCTTAGGACATAGAAGGTAAATATATGGAACCCACCACCTTCCCATTTCTATATAATTTCCTTCAGTCCATTTCATGCTTTATGTTTCAAAAACAAATGTTCAAGAATCTCCTGGGGAAAACAAATTATGTATTCCTGGAGAAAAGCAGTTTTGGGGTTGAAACAAAAAATATGGGAAGTTTGTTGTTGCTATAAATTATGTGGTCTTTGTGTATTCTTCTAGTGCAGGCTGTATAGAGAAATGTAAATTCCAGTCCAGTTTCTGCCATTTATTTTAACTAATAAAGGTTAAAAATTGTATGTCCTACCTTTCAATACAGACTAGTTATGAGACTACAAAATTTTTGCATGGCATACAAAATGCTGGCAACAACATATTGTGGAAAATACTAATAGTGTCAGTATTGCATCAGAGCTGAACTACGCTATCAAGCATAATTTGGTTCCTGTTAAAATATGAATGTAGTAAATTCAATGTTTTAACACATGTGCAAAAACCTGAATTTATGTTCTCCAAAGCTAAATTATGAAAGTACCTACATGTTTATAAATCTTTGCTTTGTAAAAGATCAAACCGAAAATGTATCACAAGTTTTAAAAACAAGTATACTCTGACCCAGTTTTGAGAATATATCTTGAAGGAATAATCTAAGATGTTCGAGGGTACAGCATAAGTTATATTAAAATTAAAAAATGGGAATAGCCCTACATGCCCCAAATGAGGATTAATACATTATGATTCATCTACAACTGGAGAGGCTTTAAAAATGGCATGAACCTATTATCATAAATGAAAAACAAACACAAAACAGTATACATTATCTAAATCCTTTTTGAAATGCTGTGATATTTATAGATAACAGGCTTTCTATCATCCTTTTTAACTTCTAGCTTTTCTAACAACAGATATTACATGAGATTTTTAAAACTTTTTCAAAAGACCCAATCATTCATACTTCATGCAGAAATATTTTTTTCAGGTTAAGTGAAGGTTCACATTATGTTCAATCTGCAAATATTCCACAGGGGCTGGATATGTAAAGTATATATTATATAAAGTACTTAAATAATTTTACCAAATACATCGTTATTCATTAACCAAAGTCCTCTACTATTTCATAATCAGATTTCTTTAACTAGAGTTTTATCAAGACTTTTGCACTTTGAGATGATAATGTATTTTCTTGCAGAAGCAGTGTCACAAGTGGAAGACAGGTTATTACCAAGCTTATCTAACCCACGTTATAGATGATAGAAGGTATATCTGCAATAAAAACAAAAGAACAAATATTGCAATATTTATCATTCAGTGAAATTAAATATGAAATGAGCATGTTCAATGCTGGAAAAGCAGGTCAAATCAGATCAGGAGAACATTGAGATGAAAGCTGAAAATTATAGAGGGAAGTTCTGGAAACTTTCATTGGCTTTGGAGGTTGACAGTATAAGCACATTACACCAAATTTCACTTCAGGATATATGGCAGTCTGTAACATCACAATAGTATTTTATCCTTATTACTTATGATAAGGAGAAACTTGCTGGCCCCCAAATAGAATAAAGAGATAAATCCTAGCAGTAGAGGCAGGAATTAGGAAGAGAAAGGGTATGGAAAATTTGTATATATGTAAGAAAAGGAGTCATTAGGTTAATAACACATTGGTACTAAAGGTGACTTAGAACAATTTAAAGTGAAAATGGAGGGTGGGGGGGAAGAGGCAATCTGGAACCATCTGTGTGTGTGTGTGTATATATGTGTGTATATATATATGTATATATATATGTGTGTGTGTGTATATATGTATATATATAAACATTTTCAGAATTCTCAACTGTGCAACACCTGAGGGCTATACGTTTTTCTCTCTATTGAAGATTAATATAATTGATGCAAGATACAGGACAATTTTAAAAAGTTAACAACTGTTTTTAGTAAGACTATTTTATTTAAAAATTTTTCAAAATATAAAAATAATAAACATTATGGATATTTAACAAACAAAACAACATAATTCAACTATAAATAATAAAAATGTTGACAACCCCACATAAACATGTAATACTATAAACATTCTAAGCATACAAGAGTAGTTTTCTAGTTCAAGTTTTACCTTTGTTTTTTCAGTTCAAGTTTTATTATCACTTTGAAAAATAAACAAACAAACAAACAAAAAAAAAGCTGCTACAGCTTAACCAATTACTTTCGCTCCACTCAAAGAGCAGGGAATTTTTTTCCCCATGCCGACACACATTCGTGAAATGGGATACTTATGGGCACAGGTATTAAAAACTGGAACAAATCCAGTCTCCAGACAAGAAATGACTCCTTTGGTGTTTTTTAGGTTCAACAATCCATAGAAATTGAGTAAAACTAAACCACTTATTAAAGGAAATCTTGTGCCAGATAACATGTTCTGAAATAATATCACACCCAAACAGGTTCGGGATTCTGAGAATCAAAAGTAAACATCTATGAATGCTTTGCTGATACTTAAAAACTGTATCTTAAGAACATTCACTAAGGTGCTGGAATGAAGTCTTCTAGATGTAGAAAACAATCTACACATCAACACAAACCTTGTACAACTTAATACATCCCTTTACAACTCATCAAATGTTCTATAAATATAGAAGAATTACCCTGCCTCCTGTTCAGTAAAAGACAGATGGGAATTTGAAGCAGAGCAGGATTACACCGTATTTTGGGACTAGAAAAGTTTTCCACTTGAAATTTGGGTAAACTGAGCCATGCTGAATGTATTTTTTTTTTTTAATTCTAGCCAGATTAAAGTTCGTTTTTATCAAAAGAGCTAATGACAAACTGAAGAACCCCCCCTTTTTTTTTGGAAGCTGGGCACAAATAAGTATACTGTAATTCTGTATCATATCTTTACATAATGGGGTGTTTCTAAGAGGCTGGGCTCTTTACCTGACTCACCACAGACCACTTTTATAATTATGCTGCTAGATTACAGTAAGTCACAAGTGATCATACACTAAAGCCTAGCGAAGTCTAGATAACAGGTTCAAAAATGATATTGAAAGGTTTTTTTTTTAGCACCAATAACTTTTTCCTAAGACACTTGAGGGGCTGCATCACTTTAAAGTATTATTTATCTTGTAAACAAGACCAAAAATATTCAGTTGATCTGTATTTTGAGCATAAATATTTATAAACTCTATTAAAAAAAAAACAAATATAGCATGACTAGAGCCGCTAATAGTGTAAAATCTAAGTATATTGAAAAATATAAAGATATATAAAAGGCTTCCATAATGCAATCATGCAGAGGTAAACCACTTCATTCAATTACACAAAAGTGATTCTGTACAGTTATCTACACACAGCTCCATGAAAATCCTATTCAGGAAAATGAAATAATGAAAATCCTCATCTTTAATTAATCAACATATAGGAATTTAAATATGTAACTGACCTACTGGCTCTCACAGAAATTTTCAAAAAGCACAATGATCTTAATGAGAATCAAATCATCTTGACTTCTGATTCTCAATGGCATGTTCAATTTTGTTTTGCTTTATCTTTTTAATTTAAAAGCAAGGTAAAGAAAAAGAAAGATGACAAAGTAAAGCTGAGGGTGCTGGTATGTGGTCCATATCCAAGAACCAATTAAATTATTAACAAGTATGGTCTCTTTAGACTATGTTCTTTGAATTTCTAACCTAGCAAGTAAATTACTAATGGGGGTGGGGGAAGAGAATCTTCTTGAAAAGAAAAATTACTGAACTAATCTGGGAAAGTATCTCTGAACTCCTTGCGGCTATATGCTAGTCTGCAAATGTGAACTAAAACAAAAGTCTAATTTTAAAAATGCCCTGTAGGCTACTAGGTCATAATTATATTAGAAGACCTTCTAAAATATATATTTTCCCTTAAACCAAGCCTAATATTAACCAAGCTATTGTCAACTAATGTGGATCAAAATAATTTACCTTAGGATTGATGTATTCATTTTTTTTATTTTCCATAAAGACAAATGCACTGCATACTCAAGAAAAAGAAGTGCTTGCAGAATAGTCAACTTTGCACAAAAATATATGAAAATATGAATATATTAGCATGGCTGAATGAAACTAAAAAAACAAGGGTGAGTAGAATCATGTATAATTTGGACTTTTCTAATCAAGTATAACTTCCAAACTTCTCAAATGCTGCATGAGAATCTTTGAAGGAATACTCAGAAATTAATTTTCTGAAAGCTTCTTTATATGGTGCCATTACAGAAAGGGTATTGGGGGGTGTGTGAATATTTAGGATAAGATTTAATCATACTCTTTATAAATAATTCTAAGACATACTGCTTATAAATAAATAATATGAACATACACTTTTTAAGACAGGAAAACTATAGTCTTTAACAATGTTAGACACACAACACAATTTCCCCTTGCTTTTAAGATTGTCATTGATGTCTTGATTGCAAGTGAGGAAAATATGGAAAAACTGTGTAAATTAGACATTTAATAGATATTTCTCAATATTTATAATCCACAGATCATCCTGTATTACTCGAAAAGAAAGAAAATTATTCTCCTTGTTGGTTTTGAAGAGCTAAGAAATTAAAAAAAAAATCATTTGGGTATGTGGCCTTGGCAACAACTTCAGTTAAGTATATTTAGAAGAAACAGCAAGTTATTATAGTGTATAAAAAAAGTATTTTAGCATCAGTTCAAAATTATTTAAGTGACTAACCTAACCCCAGAATGTATCCTAAAACCAAACCCACGCTTTTTAATCATTTTCTTCATTCTAAATTGTTCGTGGTAATGAACACAGTATCATGGCTTTTATAGATTTCCTAGACACAATTTTCAACTTGGCTGAAAGTGAACTTATATTAGGAAGCCAAGAGGTCTTTTTCTTTCTTAGTGTTTAAAAAATAAATGGCTATAAAGTAAGGGGAGAAGACATTTAAGAGCAAGGTCAGACAAAGCACACACTCAGACATACTTCTGGACTCAGATGTACCAATTAGAGAACTGCGAAAAGACAAAATGCGAATTATAGTACATGTAAACATCTATTCAAATTGATAAAGAGCAAACATAAAATGAGGATGATATTATAACAGTCGTCTCCAGACAGGAACAGGTCTTGCTGTTGTAGTCACAAAGCTAAATTCAGGCAATGATGATCTCTCTCTGCTGGAAAAAGAGAAGACTATTAAAAAAAAACTTTGAAAATAGTAAATAAATCTAAAAACTGAATCACACCATAAAATGATCTCCAACTTTTCTAAACATTAAAGAAAATCTATTTGAGAAAGGAATCAAAATCAAAGTTGCAGACACGTTTCACAAAGAATCAGCTTTGGGTTAAATGATTTTAACAAAACCTCTCTGCTTCACGCTTCCTTAAAACATTAAGCCACAAAGATCACAGCACTACAACACGGCTGTGATCTACAATTTCTGCCCAGGAAATGTAGTAACTGATGAGATAGTCGATTGTTTTATAGATGTGTGAGTAGGCAAAATAACTTTAAGAAATCATGAACATATTCCAAGATACTGTATATAAAAATAAAAGAACAATTTTCTTAAATTTCCCAATGATTTTAAAGTAATTGTGAGGTGTATCTGATTTCCTTAAAAACTCCATATGATAACCATTTCATTTTTTAATTGTACTATAGGACATAAATTCTGTACTAAGCACAATGATTAAACAACCAAAAATAAAAAGAAACACATCAGAATGAGACAGTGCTTGGTATACAAAGGAAGACTAACTTTGGATGATGGGAAGATAAATGGATGGATGAAATAAAGTAATAAGGAAGGCAGGAAAAAGGAACAATAATATTGATATCAAAAAAAGTAAAATAAAAATGCTTTCAACTATACTACAAAATGAATATATATTACTGATAAGCTGCAAGAAAGTTATTTACCAAATTCAGAATTTTTCTAACCAAGTATGATGTTTTCATTAGAAAATAGTGAGATGGCAGTTATTTCACCAAGGTTTCTTTCTTTCTTAGAACTTTTAGGTAGCTAATTTGAAAGGTAATCTCTTGTTATCTTATAGGTATATAATGATGGGGTGGGGAGCTACTCTTCTCTAAAAGCCTGTATACATACCTTAGAACAACTAGCCAGTTCAAAAAGTCAAGAACAAGGTAGTACCTGAGATCTAGGAAAAGGAAATTTTCTCTCTGCCTTATAAACATTATTAACATTATTCGCTGATTTAAATTTTCATTTTATAGGGCTTTAGAAGAATAAAAGCCCTGAAAAGATCAGTGAACTAATTTAATTAACTAAAATTTCACGCAGGGTATTTTTGATTTAAAAGATTAAAAGAGTTTTGTGTAAGGGAAGGAAAAAAGCTTACAAATATTTCTACAAATTCTAGAAGGACTAAAACTAATTTTCTACAACTAGTTCACATTATGTAAGGGGAAGAAAAAAAAGAAAATATAGATTGATAAAGTTTGTATAACACTCTAAAACAACCATTGATATTTCAACATACCAAACAAGCAACTGTTATGCTTTCTTATGCAACCCTTAGAGCCAATGATTAGTGTTCCAAATAAGACTGGAAATACAGTCCCCATAAAACAGTTCTAGTCACAGGAAATTTCCTACAATTAAGCTCAGCCATACTTTCTACAGGTAATCACCTAAAACACTGAAGTTTTGTCTTTATGGTAAACTACTGGTTGATATACTTGATCGTATTACAATAAAACAAGAGCTATGGAATACTCTCCCATTTCTGCAACATGATTTCATTAAATGGCTGGGCATCAATTAAATCCTAAAATTAATTTTTAAAATCTTACAATTATCCAATAACATTTAAACAACACTGCTTAAGTAGACATAAAATATTGAGTGAAAAATGTAAAATGACAACTCAACCATCCCTTGAGGTAATCCTAATCAATCTTTTAGCCAATAATATATAATTTCTCTCAATTTTTTCCTGTAAGTAGCAGCTACCTACATTGTTCTGGATCCTTTCTTCACTTTAAACTCAGCCAGACCTGTACTAAAGCAAAACACTTGTTGGGACAACTGTAGAATTAAAACTGTGTTTCAAGTTTTAGGCAGCGTATTGTAACAAGAAAGAGTTTTAGACTTTGAGTTTAGAAGCAAAAGGACAAGTTATAAGTAGAAAGGGAGTCTATTGAATAGGGAAGTTTAGCTATACTTTAGAGGTTAAATGAATTTTGTGCCAGCAAATGCAAGCATTTGGAAACACTATATACAAAACTGTACCAAGACATATTAATACAGATTATCATAACCAAATCTTAGTTGTTTCCATTGATGACAGAAACAACAATGGCATCAACAGGTATGGAGAACTGGTACAGTTATATTGTTTTAGATCAAATACTAATATACCACCAAGGAAACTACAGGTGTGAATGGGAACTTGAAATCATCTAGTCCAACCCCTTTCATTTTACAGACAAGGAAACACCCCTAGATAAGTTAAGAGACTTGTCTAAGGCCAGAAAGTTAGTTGCAGAGCTGGGACCAAAAGCTAAATCTCTTAACTCTTATCTGGTAAGCTCTAAGCTAGGTCATCTTTGGATATAAAAAAAATTAGTGGGATGGACTAGATTGGTGGCTCTTGGCATTTCTATTCTTGCACACTGACAAGAAACCAAAGGCTAGTTTACTCCTGAAACTGACTACATTTAATACTCCAAATTATTAATGTCTTAATTGCTGTGGAAATTCCACTAAGGCTACATGCATATGCCTCCATCAGTATTTGTAACCCCACTGTTGCAATACTTAACTGTTCAACTGTTTAGCAAAATGGTCTCAATAACTGAGAAGACCTTCAGGAGAGATTTTGAAAAATTGATAAGAATTAACAAGGGAGGTAATTGTCACTCCATTATTGGAGATTTAAATATGCATTCACCCATTAATTCATCCAACAAACATCTGAGTGCCCACTATGAGCCAGGCTTTGTGATAATCACTAGAGATAAAAAGATGAATAAGACATGGTCCCCTTCCTAGAGGAGCTTGTAATTTAGTGGGGAAGACAGACATATAAACCAGATAAATTATATTACAACATAAGTACTGTAACAGAGATATGAACAAAGTGCTGTATTAGAAGGGAGGGTAAAGATATGAACTGGCTAATGACCAAGAAGTCTACTAATTTTGTGCAAGAACTACCACATTTACTGCAAACACAATCTCATGCTCAATCAATAATTAGGAAGGAGTAGCAATGTAGAGTCAAAAAAAAAATTGGCACTGAAATCAGAATGCCTGCATTCAAATCTAGTCCTTTTACTCACTAACTGTGACTTTGGGCAAGTCACTCCATCTCTATTAGCCTAAGTTTCCTTATCTGTAAAATGGTAATTAGCAACTACTTCAAAGGGATACCTTAAGTTTTAACTCAGAACACATGAAAGTACATGCAGAGTCCTAGTATTTATAAGCATATTCATTAATTTCAAAAATCCAATAGCAATTAAATACTAAGTAATATTTATAGTTAAAATAATCTTAATGACAACAAAAATGTAATTGTGAACCTAATGAATGTCTGTAATATTTAATCCTCATTCTTTGGGACAAAATTGAAACACACTTGTTTTCTGATTCATTTAAAGTAACCTGGCTTAAAACATTTTAATTTTAGGATATTAGAGAATTTGAGATGAGGGAAACTGATAAGTTACTTATGGAGGTAATTTCACTTACATTATAAGGGAATTTTACAATAATTTTTTAAAAATCAGGCTAAAATTTACTAATCAAATTAAAAGCCAAAAATCAGCATGGAGAGTTAACTGGCCTTTGAAAGATTTTCTTTCTTTATAATACCTGTTTGGTGTAAAGAGAAGAAACGTGAGCCTCTGCCAATTTGGCACCTTTCACGACTACTAAAAAGAAAAGAAAACAAACTTACCTAATGAATCAGAATAGCACACAGTCAACATACAAAAGACTACATAAAAATATATCATAGATCTAAGTAAATAAGTTTTTGAATAACTATTTTGACAAAAGAAACCAATTTTGAAATTTTAAATATTAACACATGTACCAATTGCAAGCCAAAACATTCCTATGAAATAGTATTACCATCAAGAACATATATACAATTTTAACCCTAAATGTGGGAGGGGGGAAAAAAAAAAGAGGAACAGCAACCATTAATTACACCACTGACAGAGGATTATGGTGTTGGAATTACAGTTTGTGACTGTGAGGACCCCAGTATGGGAAGAAAGTTATTTTTTCAATGTGACATTTAATAAAATCACTATGATCTTAGGAGGGGCAGAAACACTTGCAACTGAAATGATGAATTTTAAAAGATAAATATGTAATCTCCCACCCCCTCATTCTAAAAAGAATGCATTTATTTCCTGAAACTGCTGTATCAACTTTCAATGATCATGTTCATTTGCCAGAGAAATTCACTTAAAAATCACAATACTGTTGCAAATGTCAAAGATTTTTATACAAGTATAGGAAATGCACACTTAAAATATCAGACTGGAACACTTACCAAACAGTGTTTTCCTAAAGTAGTATCTATAGTACATTTCTTTATTCATACATCTTCAAATGGTCATGTTTTCTTTCATACATCCAAAATGTAATGTGATGTTTTCTTATTCACCAAATGTTAGCTCTACTTGAAGTCTGGTTCCAAACTAATAGCCTGCTTTTAAATTTTGAGACATCTGTTGAAAATTTATAGGATCAAACCAAACTGAAGTGGTATAAATTTTTCACATTGGATTGTACATTATTGTAAAGGTACCAGTAACCATTATTAATAAGTTAGTGATTATAGCTCCTTTTGTGATAATTGGGGGGAAGGGTAGATCACCATCTGGAATGGTCTATTTATTTTAATTTTTTTCTTTTTTTTTTTTTTTTCTTTTTTTCTTTTTTAAAATCAAGGAACATTGTCTTGGCCTTTGTGGGTTTTTTTTTTTTTTTTTTTTGTCATTGCTTTTTTTTCTTTTCTTTTCAAGAGACCATTCCACTTTATTTTTAACATCTGAATGCATAAGGACTCATATGCAAAGCAGTCATACACCATTATCATTAAAACCCATATGGTAAAATACATACACAAGTCCAACAAAAGGCTAATACATAGTAAAGCCTAAGCATACTACTATGTAATATTATGAATACATAACTTGGAGACTTTAGTTAGAGTACTATGTTATCTATTCATTTTTGAAAACATTCATTAAGATTTTAAATGCAAATTCATTCCTTATTTGGAGTAAAACAAAATCCTCTAAGTTATAACAAGTATTGGTCATAAGTTTTTAGACCTATTCATTAAATTACAAAGAACCCAAAGAATTCCGTAATGTTCAGTAGAAGTATGTAATAAAAACATTGCATATGTTTCTAGTGTGATGTCTTTAGCAATTGTTTACTGAAATAAAATGCAAACATCAATCTTTCAAAATACAGGATCAGAAGGTAGTTTTCTTCTCTTTTGTCTATTTGTGAAATCCATCTTCATCACATTTTACCAAAAAATTGTTTTTACAAATATGTAAAAGTACATTAGATAATACTAATGAAACACAGGTAGAGTTCTAGCATATGCAGATCAATGATCAGTCAAATCATCTTCTCCAAGAACGAGATTCATTGTCCTCTTCTTCTTCATCATCATCTTGAAGTAATGAGTCATCCACCAAAGACTCTTCCTGAAACTTTAGGTTAAAATGCATTTAGGAATTTACCCAAAAAAAAAAGAAAAGAAAAAAGGTGACACTTTTAAATACTGATTTCTCTCAACAGAGTTGAAAACAAAAGGTATTTTCTACAGCTACAATATTCAAGAACAAAGAAAAGCAACCTTTATCCACTCAATGGTTTCTCTACAGTATCTATTCTATTGCTTATATCAAACAGGCACTAAAAAAAATATCAAAGAAAGCCTTTGTACATGCCATTTCTCCTGCCTCACTTGATCAAATTATGCCATCTTCTACACCTGCAAAACATTGCTCAATACCTTTAGTTTTTTTTTAAAAAGGAAAACATCAATAAGTCTTCTCTGACTTACCCTAACCCTGGACACTAAATCAATCAATACTTGTAGAAACGTCTACCAAGATTTATATATTTTTTCTGCTATATGTAACAAACATTTCTTTCATAGCATTCCTTGCTTTTCCCCATTTCCCTTCATAAAAGCTTCTCAGACTACTTTTCAAACTTTTCAAAATACCTAATACCAGGAGCTCTCCTGCTTTTCTCCCCATTCAATTCAAACTCATGGAAGGACAAAGGTATAATCTAAAATATAAAATGACAAATCATGTATATGAGTTTCAAAATACACATTTTATTCTTGCATTTGACTATGGATATGTATAACAGCCTCGAATGCTCTTCAAACAAATGAAGTGCCATTACGAAAATCTAACAAAGGTAAAAACATGGAATCATTGTTTCCCCACCTTACCTTTATTTATTAACTTCCTCAATTTTTTCCTATAGCTTATTTCATGATCAAACAAAATAGAGTTGCTTATTTTTAGGTTTATGATTTCAAAGGGCTCTCCCACTTCACTGTTTTTTATGTTCACACCTATTGGCCATCATACTAACTGCTGTACCCAAGTAAAATGGACTGTTCCATATCTAATTCCTCTTCCACATCTAAAATGCCTCTCTCAACTCTATTCCGAGTCCAGCTCTTGGTTATGGAAAGCTTTTTGATCACTTAGGCTTCAGCTATGCTTGTCACCACCTTCTTCAAGATTCTTCTGAACAGAAATAACCACTCCTTCCCCTGGGTTCCCACAGCATATTGTTCAAATCTTTATTGAGCCTTTCATTATAAATTAGTTTCTTATGTGTCTGTCACCACCCCCCTTTCCAGATTATAAGCTCCTTGATGATAGGGACCGTGTCTTATTCATTTTTGTGCCTATCACAGTATCTACCATATAGCAGGCATTCACTCTAATGAACTAAAACAATATGAATTAAAATAAAGGAAACCTGAAATGTTAATAAAGCAATTGAGTAGGATATATACTCTAAAACTTAAAATATTACAAGATTTCCTGTGGATAAAAATCTAAACAATAATTATTGATTTCTAAGAGTAAATGAAAACTGAGTGTGTATATATATTTGTGTGTATATATATATATAAGATTTTCTTTCTTTCCTTTTTGGATTAGCAATCCATAGTTCTCATTAATCCAGAAAATTTAAAGTTGTCTGCATTTATCTGACATTCCCTTCCTGGAATATGGCTCAGGAATAAAAGTTTTATGTTAAAATCACAGCCATAAAATCACATCTCATATAAGAACATGAGCACTTAGGGCCAAAACAAATTAAAAAAAAAAAAAACATACTTCCTCTTCATCAGGTTCAACTTCTTCTGTTTCAACAGCTGAAATATTAGTTATTGGTTTATTCCATGCCAGTTTTAGATCCTGCCCTTTGAAACGAGCTCCATGAACTGCAGCCTAAAACAATTAAGAACATTAGAATGTTGAACATTAATAATAATTTCTGAAGAGAACAGTGAAATGTTACAGCACCTAATATTTAAATTAAAACAAAAGCAAAGATACCTATCCATTTACTTTGTAGTTATTTATTTCTTCACTTACTATTTATTATAATTTATTATTTACTTTTTATGGTTATTTACTTCTAAACCCAGCTTTGTGGTTGGAAATACCTTTAAAAAGAAAACAAGTATACTTTCTCATGCTTGAGCAGAGATCTTTTACTACTGGCCAGTATCTGACTAGAACTATCTTTACATGTTTAAAACACAATAATAATGGCTATTCAAGGCAACGATCTCAACGTATTTCAAGATCCTGGCTGCAGATTCTGAATTGAAGTCTAAATTAGGATCAACAGGCTAACTGTATTTCATTGCATTTAAATTGTTAATTTACAAGTGACATGCATAGTAACTACAAACTGGAAACCTTTAACAAATAAAAAAATAATTTTGCATGTGTAGAGTATAACATTATTTTTAAATATATGATGTTTGTCATATCACTCTTACAAAATATGTTACTTCCATGAATAAAAAAACTGAACGTTTCTACTGAAACTAAAGTACTTCTTACAAAGCTTTCAGAACTGCATTAAGATTGAAGTCAAACTTAGTATTTGCTACATTAAGTGACTGGTTAAGAAATCATGCATTCAAATTAAAGTACCATGAACTGAAATAAATCAATGTTAGCAATATACCTAAATAACTCATAGTCACAAAAGATTTATAGCACAACCTCAAAGTATAGCATAATGTGAAATCTAGAAACAATTACATGTTCTGTGACACCTGACCATGAGTTGTGTGATACTAAAATCTCCAGATATAAATTTTAAATCTGCACATATAAATCTATGATAAATTTAAAGATTTCATGCCCATTAAAATGCAGCTCAGGAGTTTTTAGTCCATGGCCTCATCACAGGGTTATATAATTAAAAATTTTTTAAGTATTTATATATGGTATTTAAGTTTAGAAACAACTTGTAATTTTTTCAAGCTAATACTATTACATAAAAATATATTACTGTAGGAATTCTAAGAGTGTCATGCAAAATGTCTACTCATAAAGCTCATCTTTTCATCCAGTTAAAAAAGGTCAAAACTTTTACTGATATTTTCTAGAAGTTCTTGACAAACATTTCTGATGACCTAATACTGTAAATCTCTATATTTAGCACACACACTTTCAAATGTATAAGGTGATTCTACAACCCTCTAAAGTTTTAACTTTTTTAAAGTTTTAATTTTAACATCTTACAGGATGATTTTCAAAGCTAGGTATACTTAACATTTTATCAACCTTCTCCATTAGAAACTTCTGACTATATAAACTATATAAACTTCTGGCTATATACATTTTTGAGATAACTTAGTTCTTGCTTTTTAAGTTCTTGCAAATTTATTTCAGGTAATGTACAACATAAAAATCTTTAAAGTTTAAAAAAATTCTACAACCCAATCATTTTATTTTTTAAAAAAATTCATAAAGTTCAGGTTATATAATATAAAAAAAATCATAATCCATGATGTCCCATTCTGAAGAGAGAACCATTATCTTTGGAAGAGTTTGGGGAAAAAATCCTACAACACACTAAATAAAGTTCTATGCACATACTAAAAGGGTTCGTGTATATAAATATGTAGGATATGTACATGGGAACATACTTTACTGATCTTACACTTTTTTTTTCTATTATTAATCCAATTATTTCACAGATCCTTTCCATAGACATACCAACAGACTTTTCACTTTTCTTGAATGGCTCTCTCTATGTATATATACACAAACACACACACACATTTAAATTAATTTCTTAAATGGAACTTTGTCCTGTTTGGCAAAATATTCCTTTTTCAACTGGATCATGGTTTTGTTTATAATGCATGTTTTTACTGAAGGGAAAGGTGTTTCTGTTCTTTTTGTCATAACTAAATTTTTGTCATAAATAAGTTTAAATTTTCATGTACTATAATTTATCAGTGTTTATCTTTATGGTTTCCAGGTTGTGCCAAACCTTTAAAAAGCCTTCTTTACACTAAGGTTATTTTCAGGAATTCCATATATATCTTTGATACCAAAAATAAACACATGATGTATTATTTTTTCCTGAAAGTCAGTGTCCTAATATTATTTACAGATTACTCAGTAAATTTAAATTCCCTGATTTAAATAAAACATCTTCCTATAATCCTCTATAATTCTTTTAGATACTTAAGTCTTTTTCTGGACTCTAGTTCTATTAGCTGTTTATCCATACCATTACTGTATTAATTCTTTATTTCATAATGAATTTGATATCACTCTTCATCCTTTTCAGAATATTCTTAGTTATTATTTTGTCCTTATAACCTCCAGAATTTTTGGCCAAGTCTAGTACCACACTGTCTTACTATTGCTTAATAAGATAGTATCAACTAGATCAGTGCTTTTCAATACTGTAGCAGTTGCTTCAAGAATTCTGCAATCATTTTATTAAAATGTACATTTAAAAAAGAACTTTGTAACTAATAAAATATTAGTAAAAAACATCATATTTAAATGTATTCTACAAGATGCCTATTTCAGTGAGGTGGTAGTGGTCATAAAGGTAGAAGTGAGGTAAATGTGAAAGTATACTAAATAAGAAAGGAAAGTGGAGGAAATAACTTCAGAGGAAGGTAAAATTAAATTTGCTCACCTCAGTAAAAATAGTTGATAATCTAAATGAAAAACCACCAAATACCAAAGCCATAAAAGAAAAAAAATAAAATAAACAAATCCTTTCTATTGAAAATAAAAATATTTTTAAAAGATTAAAAGATTTAAAACCATTTCTTCAAAATTTACTTCCCAGAACACCCACCTGCCAAAGCTCCCTTTACCTGTGTCTCTGCCTCTCTGTCCCTCTCATGAATAAATAAATAAAATCTTAGGAGCACAAACATCCAGTTAAAAAAATAAGTAAGTCACAGGGATGATAAGTAAACATAGGAAATATAATCAATAATATTGTAGTAATGTTGTATGGTGACTACACTTATCACGGTGAGCACTGAGTAACATAGAGAAGTGTCAAATCATTATGCTGTACACCTGAAACTAATATAACATAAATAAAAAATAAAAAGAACAGAAAAAAAAGGAATAGACTTTAGATTTCAGGTACTTATCAAAGAGAAATACAATATAGTGGGAATCTGTACCAGAAGCAAAAGGTTTAAATTCAATTTTAGGAAACACTATAAATAGATTAAAGGGAACAAAACCTCTCATATTTCTATAAATACACAAAAGTTATGATAAAATCCATTTCAGATCAAAAAAACAAAAATCTCTACAGCTTTCAAAAAACAGGAATCATTTGTATTCTACCTTAATCTAAGAAGCCAGCATCATAGATACTAAAAATATAAGAAATGTTTTCATTCATTTATCATTTTCATTCATTTCATGAACAAGACAACGAATGACATTTCATAAGTAAAAACACAATTACTACTAATTATTTAACATTTTTCTAAAGGTACTAACAACAGAAAGTAAGAAGTTATAAACATTAAAGATGGAGGTAAAACTACCAATTTTTTAGTGATATGATTACCTGAAGAACCCAGGACTATCATCTTGGTAAGATGGCAGCTACATATTTAATAAAAACTGACATAGTTTTTCTACAAACAATATAAACAATCAAGAGAAAATATAATGGAAAGAAAGACCTCATTTAAAATAACTAGAAGTTAAATGGTTGGGGGGGAAAATAATATATGTATCTATATAAAGAAATTATACATGTTATATATATTTTACATTATATTACATAATGCAACATATGTATACTTTATATATATATACACATATATATACACACACACACACACACACTCTCATAATCTATATAAAGAAAACCTTTAAATGGTCTCAGAGGATAAAAAAGGATTGGAATACAATGATGTTCTAGAGGAATATTTGTATCATAAAGATGTTGATTTATCCATAAGAATTCTATCTCTTTAGAACCTGGTAAGTTTATTCTAAAGCTTATATAAAAAGTAAACATAAAATATATCAGGAAAATGCAGAAAATTAATAATAATAGCTGGGCATAAGAAATCCAAACAACAGCCCTAACAAATAATATATTAAATATATATTATTATGAAGTTTACCTTAATTAAAGCAGTGAGGAAAAGGACATGAAAAGAAAACTGATCAATGGAAGAGAAGGAGTCCTGAAGATGCCCCAATAAACATGGAGAATTTTTACATACTAAAGGTATTTCACCTAAGTTTGGAAAACTAACTTTTACTAAATGCAAGTAAGCTCTCTATTCACTCCTTATACCAAATAAAATTCATATGAATTTTCATAAAAATGTTTAAAACTAATGAGCCAATTTTCTAGTATTATAAAAATCCCCCACAATTCATTCAGAAAGAAAAAAAATCAATAGATTAGAATTCAGCAAGATAATAGGCAAAAGACATAAACAGCTTACAGAAACAAAGAGCATTTAAACAAATATGAAAATATTCAATTTCAACTGTAAGAGAAAAGTGTATTATAACTGAAATGAGTTGCTATTTTTACCAAAATAAAACTGATACCTTATTGTGGCTTATGTGCTCATGTACTTTATATAAATAACCATTGTGCAGAGTACACAAGTGTGTGGGGAAAAGGCACTCTCATACATCTTTGGTGGGCAAGGAGATGTGGAGATGTGGTACAATCTATATGAGGAATGAAGGGGGCAATTTTAAGACTATACATCAAAAATTTAAATGCACATATCTGTTCATCCAGCAATAATGTATCAAGAATAGATCTTTTAGTTATATTCACATATATACAGAGAAATATGTACCAATAATATTTACTGCTGCACTGTAAAAGAATAAAAACAATTTAAAGTTCATCAACATGGCTGATTAAATTTGGTACATCCATACAGGGAAAATTTCTCACTTTTCAGTTATATATGAATGTCTCAAGTACCTTATCCGGTACTTTCACTTTGAAAAACTGTGCATCTATTGATTACAGAAAATAAACAGATATTCATTCATTCATTTAGGACAACAGTTCAGAAAATAAGAACAAAGAAATATTTGGAAATAAACATTAGAAAAGGTTGATAATTATCTGTTCTTGGGAAGGCCTATCATTTACCCTGAGTTTATAACCTATTACATCTTTGGTGTTAAAATTTTCTTTATTTATGGTGATGGTACAAAACATCTGTTTTGTATTTTTTAAACATTCTTCTTTGACAAAATAAAAAATTGGCACCTCTATGTCAAACACATTAATTGTTAAATTCCTAAATTTTAATATTCTCTGAAATCCAGAAGTTTGAAAACCACTGCTTCAGCTTATATCCTACTTGGAGAAGATAGGCTTCAACTTACTTTCCTATTCCTTTCTATAGTAGAAGGTTACAAAATTTAAAGAACTTTTTTTGGCTTGAGGAAATGTTTATGGGTTAACAACTTATGTAATTTAATTCCAAATGTTTATCATAGTAATGAGTAATTTTTCCTTTTAGCCTATTAACTCCAACTAAAATAGTATTTACTCTGAAAAGGTAATTCTTACTAGATCTGACTTAGTCACTTCTTCAACCTCCACATAATTCAGTGTTAAAGTGTTTGTCATACATTAATTCCTAATCTTTTGAAGTGACTGCTATTCAACTGGAAAACATATGCACTATATAAATATATACATCTGAGGTGGAAAAGCAACACCCAAAAAAGAGGGTATGTATCAATAAATCTTCCAAGAGCAAAACTTCCAAAAATTACTTAAGAGGTAAAAGGTTTTTTTTCCCCTCAGCCACATAAACAAGAAGTTTTAACAAACTTTTAACCATTGGTACAATGACAACTATCTTTGTTTTAGTACTATTGAGTAGAAAACAGAACATTAAGAGACATACTCAAGCAACTGAAAATTGTCACTGAAGTCATCAATTAAAGGAAGCTTATTCTTAATTTATAGTCAACAATACCTTTGAGAGAAAACTTGATCAAAGATCTATTTTTTAACATATCATATAGCAGATATACATACAAGTTTATAAGAAAGTTTTAAACTCTCATCAATAATTCCTTTTACTCTCAAAAAATATCTTTAAATGAAAGATTATCCAAAACTAGATTTAAGAAAACAAAACTCTAGGATCAGGAACTCCTATTCCATAAAACTATCCACCTCCTACCTCACGAATCTTGACACTAGTTATTACAAGGCACTAGCTGAACACTTTACTGAGACTTTTCAGACCCACAGTCTTATACTGGTTACAATGCCCCAAGAGCAACTCCTACCAGATTAGTTAGGTCCCCAGTAAGGTATCATTGTGTTGTCAGGAAGTATTCACTACAAAGAGGATCAATCAACTTAGAAAGTTTTTTAAATTTTTAGACCACAATCAGCTTAAAACTTCTAAAAAGCATACCACTCTTCCATTCACACTACATTAACTATTTGGAACTCTTAACTGCATTTTTCCAAGGACATGATGGTACAGCTATTTTTCTACAAGCCTGAAGAACACACAGGGTTAAAAACATTCCTATGAACCTCCCACAAGTCATACTCATTTTCCTTTTTTTAATCTTTTAAATCCAGATGAAAGAACAATTCAAAATACAGAGTTTAAGACAACTATACCAAAAAAACCCTAAAAGCTACAGCAATATATCATGCCTTGGGCAGAAAGTTGTAGAGGCTTAGCTGGGGATTTGCTGAGCTAGGAATATGCTAGAGTTCAGCAGACTGGGACTAGGAAGGAGCAGATGAGGAATGGTTTAGAAGACCTGCCATTAGGATTATATCTCAGCTTCCACCTTATCTCTCATCACTTATTCTGCCAAAAGAGAATTTGTTCTGGGACAGCTGAGAAAAAGGGTAATGGAAAGTGGGGTGGCCCTATCCCCTGTGAAAGAGAAAAGGAGAATTGCTGGTGTCTCAAGGCAATATAACTTAATATTCAACTTGGTGACTATCTATTCTAATTATATCATGTTATAAATAGAATTGCCTAACTGCTTTAGGACATCTTTGTGGTCATGAATTACTTCATACGATCTGTCTACTGTCAAAGTGTAGTGAGTTGTTTAGTAATTAAAAAAAAAATTTCCTTAAGACTTAAAAGCAATATTGATAAAACATTTAAATCTGAATTTTCAATAAATTAGATTATTTCTAATACTTACTGCTTCAGCTTCTGCTCTTGTCTTGAATGTAATTACTGCATGAAGTGAAGAGTCATCAATCTGACAATCTTCAATTTCACCATATTGCTTTAAATTAAAAAGAAGTATTTCCTCCAAATAAATATTTTGAAACATCCAAAATCCTAATGGCTTTTAAAATACCAATAAATGTAACCCAGAATATATAACAATTCATGGTGGTTAACAGAAAAAAAAAAAAAAGAGTAATTCACTTTAGCACTTGATATTATAAGATAAAGAGTGGTCCTATTTACAATTCTACACTTTTTAGAATTAGGGAAACTTATATTTGAATGAACTGTTCTTTAAATAAATGAAACAATGGTCAAGACCAGGCTTCCTTATTGCCCTTCCTTCATTATTCCAATCCCAGAGTATGCTAAATTCTTTTTAATAACCCTCAGAATATTCTATGAGTTTCTGTGTCATTCCCAATTTAAAAATGGTGCAAAAAAAGATTTCAGAGGATTTAAATAATTTTCCCAAAGTAATTAAGTTAAATAGCAGGAGAATCTAGGTCTTTTAAGTTTAATATCTGAACTGACTCTGGCTTTCACTTACTACATACTCCTCTATACCACACACCCTTTACAAAACCTAAATACATTAAATTATGCTTGCTTTTGGTTTCTTGGATTTTATTTTTTCTGTATGTAGAAGCATTTTTCTATAAACCACAACCTTTATCATATAAAATTCTAATCCTTTACATGTCATTGATAATACTTCTATCTTACCCCAAACCAAAATAACTATAATCTCATTAAATACACACACACACACACACACACACACACACCAAAAATTTCTGTAAAGACAACGTACTCTAGCATCAATCAGATCCCTTCAGCTCTGTCACTTACTAGGTGCGTGAACTTAAACAAGTTACTTAATCTCTTCCTGCTGCTGCTTCTTCACCTCTAAAGTGGGCATAATAAAGGTACCCACCTCAGAGTTGTTGCAATAATTCATAATATAATGAATTACATAGGCACTCAGAATAATACCTGCCACAAAATAAATGCTCTATAACTTTTAGCTATAATTGTATTATCAACACTACTACTGGTCCCAGGGGATAAATTAAAGAAAGCATTTCTGTTCATCACAATTTGTAACAGTCAATGGTCCTGTAATAATATAGTTTTTTTCCTCTTGTCACATGTTCAAATCTCAGTTTGAGACAGAGAACTAAAGTTTAAGCCTGCATTCTTCTTAAATGTTCATTACCACTACTAATTTTGAAAGGAGTTCAAATCTCTCTAGATGCATGAAAGAATCTCCATTTAGAGGCTCTGGCTATTTATAAAACCAAAACCATCCTAGTCTCACTAAAATACATTCATAACAAACTCACCTTGTTTATTTGGATTATTTTGGCATATTCTTTGCTAGTTTCCTTAGCTGTACAACTACACGCAAAACGATTATCTGAATCTCCTTTCCTTTGTGAAAGGGGTAGGGGGAGCTGGGGTGGAGAACAGTCAAGAACTGGGCTAGATTATCACTAAGATCCCTTCTAGTTCTGATTCCTTTCTTTCTCCATTTGAAACCATCAAGCATAGGACTTTCCAGATTCCTCATCCTTAAATATTAACCATTTTAGTTATTTCTTAAATCTCTATATATAAACCATATCTTTCAATAATTCCCTATGTCCTGACAAAACATAGTTTTACCTTTGTGACTTGTTAACAGCCTAGAATGATTGTCATTTAAATATGAATTTCCAAAAGAATCAATCATTTGTGTATTATCTATAAGCTTACTGATCCTTCAAGATCTAAGCTACAGTTTTTCTACTTCATGAAATTCTCCTCCACTATTCTTTTTCCATCATATGCTTGTGTGAAAGATACTTTTCTACTACTGAAGTACTTACAGTTCTTAATAAATTTAGCTTGATTGTGTTATAACTTATGTTTGTAGTTTAACTACTTTGTGTTAAAACAATATATATAAAATCCTTGAAGGTAAAGAAGTAGTTATTTCCTTCATATCTCCAGAGCAATTACTATATAGCCTTGGCAAGACTGATGTTTAGTAACTAACCTTTGGGATACCACTAAGAATCACAACGTTTAAGCTGAAAAGGTCTTTGGACAAGTATAATTTCCACTCTGCGTATGTTCCCAATGGATCCCAGGAGTCCAAGTTAAATAACGGGTTAGCCAGGACTAGAACCTCATTCTCCTTTCTTATAGGTCAGTCTATATTAGTCTGACTCCCTTTAATTGTAGCTTGCCATTGAGTAAAGGCAACTTCAAGATCATATTTCAAAATTTTGTCTTGTTTCATTCCTAAGGTCTGCTAGATCAAGAATACATTAACAAATAAAATTCCATCTTAATTTAAACAATGTGGATGACCTAAGCAATGTGCTAAATTTTCTCTTAAAAGTATGTATCAAATGAAACTATAGGACATACCCCTCTGAAATAGCAAAATTTAAATCATTCATTTACAATATTGAAGGCCTACTAAGTGTTAAGAATAGTAACATTTATTAAACAAAAAATTTTTTTAAATAATTAGCCAAAGATAATTATAGATTAATCAAACCCTTTTATCAGATTAATGGGTTTAAATTACTCATATTTTCATGACTTCTCCTTTAATTTCCATTATCCCCAACAATGATTATCAGAACTTGTTTTGTTGGACACTAAGGAAGTACCGCAAAATGAGGAAGAAGATCTTCTCTATCACTCTCTGTAAATGCAGAAATCTCCAATGCCCTGGGACGATGATCCACCACAGCATGGCCAGGCACACCTCGACCTCGACCTCGACCCCTGCCTCGGCCATGAGCTGCACCTCGACCTCTTGAGTGAATTCCTCTACCCCGACCAGATGAAAGAATCCCTCGTTTTGCAGCCTTGAAGAGATCAGACACACAAGTTAAATGTTACAATTTCTAATACAAGCCACGTGTTATAATACGTTGTCAGATTAGTCAAACTTTTATACAACTTGACATCATATTCAAATACTGGCCTAACAAAGGATCTTATAATTTAAGTTAGGGTTTTAGTTTTTAAAGTAAAAGCAAAAAAAATAAAAAAATAAAAAAATAAAAAAATAAAGTAAAAGCAAATTTAGGTAGCTAATGAAATGAGAAAACAAAATAACAGTAATTTTTTAAAAGATTTATTTATTTATTCATGAGAGAGAGAGAGAGAGAGAGAGAGAGAGAATGGCAGAGACACAGGAGGAGGGAGAAGCAGGCTCCATGCTGGGAGCCCAATGCAGGACTCGATCTCGGGACTCCAGGATCGCGCCCTGGGCCAAAGGCAGGCACCAAACCGCTGAGCCACCCAGGGATCCCCAATAACAGTAATTTAAACAATGTTATGAAATTATTAAATGTGCCTTTTTCTAAGTTCCTACTTTCCAAGATATCAGACTGACTGTATCATAAAAAGACCATCAATTCTTGATTTACAAATAATAGTGTTAAAATGTCACTTCGGCAGTTTAATACTTATAAATATACAATAAATTAATTTTTCCACTTACGACTTGCAAATAGTCTCTCTTTGTTTGCCTGTTGACTTCAGTAGATATAATCTCAAATTAATTATTTTAGTCATGTATACAATCATTTTACAACCAATGTAGCATAATAACATATTCCACAGCACTGTTTTATATGAATAGTACATCATTCCTTCATTGCACAGTTATTTACTAGCAAGCACTTCCTATTTGCAACTCCTTACCTTCCTGACACTCAAATCCTAGATGGGTAAGAGACATTTAGCAACCAAGTTATTTAATTGTATCAATGAGAAGTAACTCAAAAAGTAAGGAAATGCTTTAAAGACCTGAACAGAACATTAAGGATTGGAAATGAATAAGATACTAGAAAGTTCCATGAGGATATTTTTCACTTAATTCTCTACTTAATTCCCAGCACTTACAATGGCAGCTGACAAACTAAATATTTAAGTATTTAGTATGTATTCAATGAATCAAAGAAACAAAGAACAAGCAAAGTAAGAGTGAGGGGTAGGGGCTGCAGCATGAATAAGGAATCAAGGCTAATAGAAACACAGTACTTCCAAGAGTAGAGGAAATCTAGGGCAGCTGGACCAGATGGGATAAAGAAATGAATGAAGCTAGAGAGATAGAAAGAACCAGATCATGAAAAATTTTAAGGAACCCAATTAAGGATTTTAATTTTTATCCCAAGAGCCATGAAAATCAGTTAAAACATTTCAAACACAGAAGTAGAGTAATGCAATCAAATCAGTATTTAAAATGTTATTCTGGTTAGTTTTAAGAACAGAGTAGAAGATGAGAATCAGATGGGAAACCAGTTAGGATACTAAAATAGCTCCAACTAAAGATGGAAGCTTTGTCTACAGTGGTGGTAACATAGAGAAGTAAAGATATTTAAGATCTATGTGGAAGTAATATGTATAAAACTAACTGGATATGAATGTTGAAGGAAAGGGAGGAATCAATGAAGATTCACAGATTTCTGCTTTGAGTAACTGTGTAGATGGAATTTAGGGTCAAAGCAAATTTCAATTTCAAACAGGTTGAGTCTGAGAATGTGAGATATTCAAGTAGAAATGTCAAGCAGGCACCACTGACAAAAGCTCTTCAAATATAAATATTTGTTTTATCTCAAGACAGTTCATCTTAACATTAGTTAAAATAATAACCTAAAACCCAAATAATAAACTTCATAGGTTAAGGATTAGCATATACAGAGCAGCATATACAGCAGTATGCTCTGAGTTAACACTGTCCTAAAATGTTCCCTGCAAAAGGGCGTCAGTCCATGGACAAATAAATTGAGCAATACCGAATATGTCTATTTAGGGATTCACAAAACACAAACCCCTAAAGAAACCCTATGGCAAAAAGTATGTTTAATACAACCTTTCCCATATTTATTTGGCCTCACAAGCTTTTTGCACTAATATCTGTTAACAAAAAACGTAACTGGTGTGGCCAATGACACACACTGGGAAATACTGCATTACTACATATACCAACAGTACTACAAAATCATGATAGAGAAACAAAACATGGGCTAATAAAGAATATTGGTAGAACTATTTATTTACTAAAGTCTGAGCCAAAATTTTTAAAATGATAACTTGTTTTTTAAAGTGTCAACACAAAAAAAAAAAAAGTGTCAACACAGGCAAGTAATCTCTAGAGTAAATAAAACACAAATTCTATATTAATATAAAAGAAATTGGTCTTTTTCAGAACCTATTATCTTGGCCAGGACACACAGGCATCCCTATCAAGTTTCCAGAGAATGCAAAATATATGCTGGTTTAGACACCATTCTATGATTTTCTATGACAGACAAGATAGAGCCTTACGACAAGCACAGTGGCTGCTAAATGTTAATTAAGTCTTTAATACTTAGATGCCAGGACCAAATTCAGATTTGTCATACATTAGAAAAAAAAATTATTAGGGTGCTAACAAATCTGGGGAAAAAAGTGTAATTCTTAGATGAAGGCAAAAGTAATAATCTAAAATGTAAAAACTTTTAATCGTGGCATCACTGATAAATGTAGACAAGTACCAACTACATTAATGACATTAAAGTCTCTGTATTTCAAAATGCAATCATGATTTTTAAATATCTTTTTGCTAAATGTTACAAATGCTTATTGAAATAATTTCACCAGATTTTTCTTATATGATCATATAGCTAAATTACAAGTGCTTTATTTTCTTTTATAAACGTCCACAGCACCATCTATAGGCAAAACTTAAGGAAGCATGTTTTTAATACAGTTCTCCACTATAGTCTGATCCTTATAGCAACTCTAATATATGTAATATGCCTATTTATGCACAGAATATCTCTGTAAGAATACCTGAAAAGGCCTTAATAGATTTTGGTCCCAGAGAGAAGGAGAGACTAAAATTAGAAAAGGAACTAAACTCATGAGAAGTAAAAGGACTTGGGCGTATAGACAGAACTGCTGCCACCTTTCATTAAATAAAAGATTTACTCTACCGGTTCTAAAAAATTTGCTAACTTCTATATTTCCACTATGTCAGACACTATCAACAATTATGGACTAGAATGAGGGGGATTTGCAGAGATGTAGTCTCTGCTTGTCTACAGAGTAGACTACATCTGCTTGTCTTTAGAATACTGCATTGTTGTAGTGAAACATACTTCCAGCTGTAATTCTGTATACTTTCTCCTAAGTTCAGTGACTTCTTCTCCAGCCTGCATCTTCTTATATAAATCCAGTTCCGTGTCAAGCAATTCTTTCTGCATCTAGAAAATGGTAATTAATAATTTAAGTGACAATAATATCACGCATTTATAAACTTTTTTTTTTTTTAAACAAAGAACTTTTACATATTCCCTTTTAATCCATACGTTCCTTCTCTATCTCCAGTCCTACCACCCTACTTCAAGCCATCAATCACTTCTGGTCTACACTACTCCCATAGCTTCCTAACTTGTTCCTACTTCCACTCATTTCCCTATAATTCGTTGTCCACACAGAAGCCAGAGTGGGATTTCTATGGACTGATATCAAGCAATTTTCAGGAAATAACTGTGAAAAGAAAAAAAGAGAAAAAAAAAAAAAACCCCAAGGGGTTAATGAGCAATATAAAAGAACAGTTTTTTGTAGGAAAGAATATATACACACACACCAAGAGGGAAGGACAATTGGGGATGGTGTGACAGGGATCAAAGAGAAAAGGTCTTCTATATACACACCTTTTTATGTAATTTACTTTTGAATCATGTTAATGTTTTATTTATTCAAAAAATAAAATTAAGTCAGCAAGAATGAAAGGGAGGGGAATCTGAAACTGAAATTAACAAATCCATCTAACAATTGGTGACATAACCACAAAAAGGGAAAAAAAAGTAGTTCCCAGGCCATAGTTCTGACTCTATACCCTTAGTTGAATATGTTGTAACCTTAGAAAGAATAGAAATAAATTCTGAATCTTTTACTTAGTTGTCAGAAGTGGTATTATTGAAGCAATTCTAGAACTATGTGGAATGTATTAAATAACTGTGCAAATGAGTATTGCATTGATGTTAGTGGGAAACAAGTTGTCATTATCGGAACAGGAGATAAGATATGGAGTAAGAGAAGGAAAAGAAGTATCCTGTGGTACTGGAAAGAATCAGAAATATCAATATAAACTCATGATTTTATACATATACACACATATAATACCAAGTATAAATATTGTATAACTGTAGATTTTTAAAAATCACTTACTACTACATGAAATTATTTTCCTCACTTATTCATATCCAATGGATTGATCTATCTGAATTTTTCCCCTTTCAATCAATTCTATAGAATGCTGTCAGAATGTTACTTCTGTTTATTAACCTTTTATAATATGAACTCTTTTTTTTATAATATTAACTCTTTATAAAATAAAGCTCAATCTCTTCATTCAAGTATTCATCAAGCATTCAAGTACCTGTATCACTTTGTCTTCAAGCTAGCTTTTCAAGATTATCCATAACTATTCTCCTAATTACTAACTTTCCAATTATAATCTAAAGGATTTAAGAAATTAGTAGTTTGTTGTGTGTATATATACATATATACTATTAATTAATAAAAGAGGGAAAAAATGTTAGCATATATTAGTCCAATATTAAGCAAAGAATGTTACCTAAAAGGAAAACAATCATAAACAGTATAGCATTTTAATGTTTTTTAGTAAACAGTATAATGAGTAACAACACAAAGTGAAATACCTGAGTCTTGGTTTTTATACTTTTTGGAAGACAACGTCCAGGAGAAGCAGCTTTGACCTCATCTTTTAATTTGGTAATATTTTTTGTCAAAACCTCTAAAGTTTTCATTATTTCTGCTTTATCTTCAGACTTCATTGCTTTGTTTTTCTCCAGTTTTGAAATTAACATCTGCCAAATTTTTAAAAAGAGAAAACTTAAGATACTTTTTCCTTATATTATTCACAAGGCAAACACAGCAAAATAAGTATAAAGATAAATAACAGTTTTAGTTTACATATTCACAGCAAGGCTTACAACTACTTAAGATAACAAAGTAACAGATTTGGTGGTGCTATCTCAAGTCTTAATCTTAGCATATTGAGAAGAATTACACAATGCCACTGGTCTCTCAGAACATAAGTTCAAAGCACACAACCATAAGAAATTCAATCTGACCACCAAAAAAGTTGTCAATTTGAAGTAATATCAATAATTTTACTTTTCAATCCATTTTTGGGTATTCCTGCCTCTAAGTACTGCCACTCCAAACACAGTCTACAAACCAGAAAGAGAGGAAGTTTTATGGTTCCCTTCACATAATGACATCTTAAAAAATTAATTACTTTCTTTGTAATACAGAATATTACAGGGAATACCAACTGGCTTGCCTAAGAATGATATCCCCAAAATGGACAGGAAACAAAAGATAAACAAGGTAATATGGTGTGAAAGATAGCACGTATTACAGGTATGCTGATTCAAGGTGGTTTCAGTTTTTGTGTAAAATACTGTAATTTCTCCTATAAAGGATATCCAATTTTAAATTAAAATCTTTAAGCGAAAATGTAGAAGTTTCTGTATTTTTCATTATTTTGAAATGTCATAATCTTTATTACTAGACATAATCAAAAACTGACACTATGTCACAGAGTAACAGTGTACAAAAGAAATACTGCAAACTACATAAATAATTTTACATTTTCTAGCAGTCACGTTAAAAAGATTTAAAAAAAAACCCCAAACCAGTAAACTAATACTGTATTTTTTTTCAAGATTTTATTTATTTATTCATGAGAGACACAGAGAGAGAGGCAGAGACATAGGCAGAGGGAGAAGCAGGATCCTCCACAAGGAGCCTGATGTAGGACTTGATTTCAGATCCCAGGATCAGGACGGGACTCAAGCCGAAGGCAGACGCCCAACTGCTGAGCCACCCAGGCGTCCCACTAATACTGTATTGAACTCAGTATATCCAAAATTCTGTACTTTAACAAAAATTGAGATGTTTTAACTTTTTCCCTTCATATTATGTCTGAAATCTGGTATGCATTTTATGGTATCCATAGAGCACATGACAATTTGGACTAAACATATTTCAAGTATTCAAAAGTTGGATGAAGCCATTAGCTACCATACTGGATAACACAAAACTAGAGGATCCCAAGCCAAATAAAGAAAGATACATATTTCAACATTAAGAAAAAGGTTCCAACTATCAGCTGACAAACTACTGTGCAACAACATATCTGGATAAACCTTCTTATTTTCACTTCAAGTTGACCACTCTAGTTCTTTAAACCACTCCAATCTTCAGTTCACCATTTAATGTATGTTCTTCATCCTCAATACATTAATCAACTGATAGATACCTTATGACTGATAAATATTTCAGTTTACCCTTCTCAATTACATAAAATATATTTCTTAGGACTAGCTAGTGTGAAATTAAATTTACTCAAAATTATAACACCCATAAATATATTTTGCCAAATCCAACTTTAACATTGTACCTTCTGTGTTTCAATGTGCTTTTCTAAAATTTCTTGTTTCCTTTTCCTTACATCTTGCTGAAGTTTCAGTGCTTCCTACAGAAAGATATCAAAAATATCATTAGAATATTTACTGTTTATTTTTCTATTAAACACACATTCCAGAGGAAAGAAATGGTAGTAGATGCAGAAGCCTGGCAACAATTAAATGTAAAGTTTTGCTTTGTAAAAAATATGTATTAAGTTTCAAAGATCAATAAAGAGACACTTTCATCCCCCTCAAAATTAATATTTACTGCTATGCTATGAAAAATAAAAGTTTAGTGGCAGTCAACATACACTTTTTAGTTCTATTTTGTGACAAGTCTTGAAAAACCACATACATACAGAAAAGCTTTCCTACATGCACATTTTATAAACTACTAGCTGTATTTACCTGTTTTTTTTTCTGTGCTTCATTATTGTCAACTGCAGAGGTGGAAACAAGTAAGGTTTTCTGTGCAGCCTTCAAAGCAGCTGGATTATACACTGTTTTAGTTAGGCCAGTAGATGTAGACAACACCTACCAATACAAATTCAATTTCTTAAAAAATGTATTAAGCATTCATGATTGCCTTTCTTTTCTATAATATTCAATTTAAAATACCTTTGTCAAAATTCAGTACATTTAAATAAATGTGTTATATATATATATATACACATACATATATATACACATATATATAAAACTAAATCATACTTAGTGATTTGAAAGGAAGAGTATGACTGAAGCATAAACTATAAAATAAAAAAATTTAAATTAACAGCACATACTTATAGAAAAAAACATAAAAACTTGAAATCAGGAAAAAATATTGACATTACTGTATCACTGAGAAAATATTAATTGCTAAAAACATTTCCTTTATATTCCTAGGGACTAAAGCAAAAATTGTACACAAGAGCATGCCAAAGGAAGAAATGGGATACTGTCCCTCAAACAATTTAACATGATCATTTACAATTTATAGTTCTGAAAGTAACCTTAAGAACTTAAGAAACTGTTTTCTATCTCCATTTCTTTGCTTGCATTGATCCCTGTTTTAAGTGACCTTCTTCCCTTAAACCCAGCTCACATTCAGCACCAGTCAAGACCTTCACAAAGCCCTCATCATCTATTTCTTCTACTCAGATTCTATGAAATTTTATTCCTACAGCTATTCAAACATTTAATAAAAATGACCTAATGATATATTATTTATGCATCTCTCTCCCTATCTACACAGTAAAGCCAACAAAACCACGTCTTTCTTCTCTTTGTGCTTCTTCTAATAACTAAACCTTGTTACAAACTAATTATGAGACCCTGTGTAACTTCAACTACCTTTTTGGGCCTCAGTTTGTTGATCTATAAAATGAGAATGTTTAAGTTAATGGCATCTACTGTCCTTACAAACTCAAAAATTCATTCCATGAAGGTAAGGACTCTTTGCTTGGTTCACCGCTCTATCTTCAGTGTGTAGAACAGTGCCAGGGTATGTAGTAAATACTCAATGAACACTTTTCCACTAAATTAAACTGAAGTGATGATAGACTGTGGAGTGTCCAATCTATACAAGGTCAATTTAAGAAAATAAAGATGTATAGGCTACCTTTTTTATTCTTCAAAAGTAAAAAGTTGTAGGTTCCATGGTGTGGTTAGTTACTGGTTCTTAAGAAAGAAGTCTAGAGATCCCTTAAGGGAAATCTATGAATGTTTTAATAACTAAACATGGAACCATATGTTGTGAACATGTGACTTTCTGGAGGAAAAAACAGTTTCCAAAGGTTAAGGGAGTTCATGACCTAAAAGAGGTTAAAAGAACTACATAAGCAGAAGATTATCAATGAGAAAAAGAGCCCTACTTTTTAGCTACTAAAATATAAACATCTGGTCTATCAGAGAAATAATAATCAGACCATATTTTCTAATCCTCTATCGTGAAGTTAGATTAGGGAACATCACAAAGATTAGACAACTTATCACTATTCTAAGTATTCAAAAATGTTTTAGCCTCCATGTAAAATAAAAACCTAGAATACTATTAATTATACTGGCTCCATACAATGCAATTGAGGTTTAAAAATAAAGGTTCTTGGGATCCCTGGGTGGCGCAGCGGTTTAGCGCCTGCCTTTGGCCCAGGGTGTGATCCTGGAGACCCGGGATCGAATCCCATGTCGGGCTCCCAGTGCATGGAGCCTGCATCTCCCTCTGCCTGTGTCTCTGCCTCTCTCTCTCTCTCTCTCTCTCTGTGACTATCATAAATAAATAAAAATTTAAAAAATAAATAAATAAAGGTTCTTTATAATACTTGATATGTATCAAATCTGACTGATAATTTTCTGCAATAACAAAAAGTAATACTCAGATATCACTTACAAATAATTAAATGGTTGCAGCATTCAGTAAAATATGGAGTAAAAGTAAATATAGATTTACCCTGCAGTCTAACTTCTGTCACCATTCTCTGTAATACTAGAATAAAATTTCTTCCATGCTACCTTACCATACCACACAATGCTACACTGCATGATCACACAAGGAAGAAGAGTAACTTTATAAAGAAACACAAGATAATGTGCTAAAGACAGTTTGAGTGTGTCATTAACTGTTGTTTTCATGATGGTTCTATAAAAAGTTGTGACCAAAAAGATTACTATTATCAAAAAAGTTGGAAATAATATAAACCTATTTTCTAGTTTCAAATGCTTATTACCATAAAAGCTGTGAGAAGGGCTGAAATAAAGAAACTCATGTAATTTGCTTAATCCGGTGTTTTTCCAATTTCAAAGTATACTTATTAACATCTGATATCAGACTAAGAAGTGCTGATTCAAAGTGAATAAAACTATATGACTCCTAAAAGCATCCCACTTCTTTGTTTTATCCAGGAATCGACTCCTATGCAAACAGAACATCAACTAACATATTTCACTGAGCTCAAGACATCACTAGGAAACACATTATCATAATGTTCCAGTATTAAAGACAAAAAGGTTGTCAATTATAAGGATGAACACCAATAAGATATAGCCTAATTTCAGAGGTGTCGAAAGGTGAAAATAAAATGTCTTAGAAACAATAAACTGTATGAACCCAAATACTGCCCACTATTTGAATATATTTGATTCCAGAGTTTAGATACTGAAAGTATGAATAGAAAGGGATATCTGTATTTTCAAAAGACAAGGATAGAATTGTGATAATAGAGAAGAAAATCTATTAAAAATGAAACCAGAGGGAGGAAATGACAAGTCAACACAGAAGATGCTACGACTCTTAAGAACAAAATCAAAGCATGGGTGGTGGTCTTTCAAACAAGCACATTTTCTCTATTTTCCAAATGGATTTCTGCATGTGCTGTATTTCTACATATTGACCTTACTGCATTCACCTATTAATCACAAAGGTTGGTGAATTCTTTCAGATTTTTCACATATAGTATCATGTCATCTGTGAGTAAATAAAAGTTTTGTTTCCTTTTTTGTCATCTTTTTACCATTTATTTCACTTTCTTGCCTTACTATCCTGGTTAGGCCCTATGCTTAAAATAGTAATGAGAGTGGACATTCTTTCTCGTTCCTGATCTCAAGAGGGAAAGCATTCAATATTTCACCATCCAGTATGTTAGCTATGGAGATTTTATGCAGAGTAACTCTATCAAATTAAGGAATTTTCTATTCCTATTTTGTACATTACTTACAGTGACTAAGTGATATTTTATCATATGTTTTTTATACTGAAATAATCATAAGAGGTTCTTCCCACCCTTCTCCCCCTTATTCTGTTAATGCGGTGAATTAAGCTGATTTTCAAATGTTAACTCAATCTTGAATTTCTAGAATAAATTGTACCTGGCCAACATGTATTATCTTTTTTTCATATCACTGAAATTTGCTAATACTTAGCTTAGGATTTTTATGTGTACATTCATGAGCTATTGGCTTGTAATTTTCCTTTTCTGTAATATACATGTCAGGTGTGGTGTCAAAGGTCTGCTAAATTCAAAAGGTGAGCTATAAGGTATCAAATATGCTATTATTAAAATGTGCATCACTACCACCTCTCATTTTCCAAGACAAAAGCCAGTTTCCTAACAAGACAGAAGTTATAATCCATTAACATCTCTTTATCTTATTTCCTATGTAAAATATTACCAGCCATAACTACTATTAGTTCTTGTAAAGAAAGAGAAAAACAGATTTTTCTCATGGATAAGAATGGAAGGCAAAAAATAAGTATTTTGTAAAAATTATTTTAAAAAAAACTTAGTTCCCATAAAATTTAGCATAGCAAGTAATTTTTAGAAATCATATTTCTCCATAAGAAAAACAATCATGGTAATAATTCTGACTAAATAATCCAGGTAATAATCCTGAGGGAGACCAATGCATTAAAAAAAAAAAATCAAGAGTAATCAATAACAGTTATGAAAGGAAACTCATAAATTTCCTTAACTGTCATATTTAAAGTAGAAAAGGTATACAACAAATGAAATTTCAAAGTCAAAGGGTTACTTAATTGATTGCATTTTATTGTTAAGGAAAGAGAGTAAGATTTGTTTAGGATTATACATGTCAGCTGCTAAAACAACAGCTGATGTCTCCAAATGACATGCAACATTACCTCAGTACACTACACAATTTCTCTTCTGAAAGTTCCACAGTACATATGCTAACATATCATATTGCAAAGTGACCAAGATATATATTTTTAGATTTAAAAAAAAGAGAGAGAGAAAGAAACTATTAAGGCACAATAACATCCTGTATAACAAAAGTCTAATACACCTGAAACTGATATGACAATCAAACATTAAATATTCAAGTGGTCAATCACTTCGCCTTCTTATCCTTTAAGAAGGATCTTACGAAAGTAAGTCTTTCTGCCGATTAACCCGGATGGTACCAACAGTTGCCACAATTATTCTTGATAAATCACTCTATCTTGAGAGGTACTCAGGTATCATTTTGCTGATCACTCTTTCCAATGAATTATCAGCAATACCTTAAGTATCAATTTAGCAGTACCAATTAGGTTTTAGGTTTCCTCTCAACCCTCTCACAAAAATGGACTTTTAGGATAAAGAAGAATCACTAAAGGATTTACTCAGTGTTGTTCATAGGAAGGGGAAAATTTTTACATTTGTAAACTTACTTGCTTTAATGACAATAGAAAATACTGTATATACACTACTTTTGAGTATTTCCCAGCCTTCAATTTGATGATGGGAAATATTCTGCTATCCTTCCTAAGACTTCTCTGAATCACTAACCTCTAAGGATTCTTCAGCAAAAACCCCTATAGACTTGGGGAACGGGAACAATCAAGAATAAGCAAAAATAAAATGCTATTCTATAAACAGGTTCACTGAAGATGACTGAAAGTTACACACTTAAAAATAACTACTTTCCTTAAAAGATTCTTTTCATTATTTACAGAATTTTTTTTTCATAAACAGCCCACTACCAGTGATTTTTCAGTTAGTGGTAACTGTATTAGTCAATGTATACTATCAATTCCAAATCTGTATCCCTTTTATCCTAAAACTATATAAAACATACTAAAATCAATAAAAACAGAAGCAAACAGACCAGAAAGATTCTGTAAAAGCTGTAATTAATACATGTCAATTTCAGATTCTAAATCTTGACATTAACAGAGGTTAAGCATAAAGTTTTTAGACCTCTGCAGAATTGGTCAGTACTACTACACAAAGTGTAACAGACTTTTTATTTACTTTATTCCTTTGTTACTCATTATCAAGAACAAACTAATAAATATTTAGACACTGCTAAAATCAGTAGCATATACTAAGGCATAGACAAATTCAGAGAAAAAAAGGGAGGCATCATATGGAAAACATCTGAAGATTTTATAGAATAGGGTAAAGAGATTTTTTAACCTTTAAAAGAATGACTAGAATTCACTTGGAAGAAAATGTACTCCAGGGAAATCACCACCAAAATAAGGCGGGGGGGGGGGGGGGGGGCGGGGCAGGAAAGAGGAAGGAACAATGAGCAAAAAAGGGCTTGCAAAGGAAGAAAGGACTAAAGTGGAGGTATATGCCCCATATAACTGAAGTATGATGAGCTATTGAGCTATGAATCAAATGGTTATTCAACTGGTGAAATGAAAGTTTCTGCAAGAAGTTAACATTAATATAACTCTGAGGGTAGGATGGTGGTAGTATAAACTACAAGAGGGGCATACAGCTAGGACACTGTATCCAGAGGCCAGGAAACTGAAGGTTGTGGAGACAAAGAAGTAAATGACAAACACAAGTAAATGACTCTCAGGCATTCAGACTGAACAACTTGGAATATGTGGTAGTATAACTTCCAGAAGTGGTGAAGAGGAGAATTTATACAGGAAATCATTTTTTAAGCACATTTGCCCTGAAGTAATGCTGAGGTGCCTAAGATAAAAATTCGAAATGCAGAATGAGATTCAGACTCAAATTTCTAGAATTGCCTTAGTTTAACATGGTAAATAAGGAAAAGAAAATACTGAAGAACCAGTGGAAAGAAGTTAGCCATCTCATGGGATGCTCTATGTAATATTTGGAGCCGACTTCTTACATAATCTTAATTATGGAAAGAGCCATGGATGTGAAACAGGAGACACATTCAGTCCTGACTCAGTAATTCCTAGTTCATCTACTTGGGCCTTACCTTCCTTTTAAGGTGAGGACATAGAAATGAGAAAAATTACCCAATTCTATTTTGTGATTCTACATACCTCAAGTAAGACTAAAGCCCAAAGCATTCACTCATACCTAAATAGAAAAAAATAAATAACACATCTATACAGAACTATAAGATCCATGAATGGTCTTAATTTTCCCAGTGGTTTAAAAGAAGAAATGACAAATGACAATTGTCAGATTATGTACAATAGCTGTTAGTAATAAAAAACTTACATTATCCTTTCTAATTAAAAAATACTTTTAAATGAATCGTTTTATTTAATCCTCACAAAATCCTGGGAGCAACACAAATTTACAATCATTTTACCAAGGAGGAAAAAGAATCAGAAAGGTTAAGTTAAGAGCACTGGCCAGTATCATGCAGTTAGTAAGTAAGAAGCCAGAATTCAAACTCAGGGAATATTCCTAATTTGTGGCCTTTTCCATTAGGCTGTCGCAGAATTTTCAAATTAAAATGCACAGTATCTCCAAAGAAAATATAGTAAATGAAAGAGAAAACAAAAGAAGGAAGCACATGGACATATAGTGAGAGGCAATATTAAAATGCTGATGCAAAAAGTAAAAAAAGGTAGGCAAATATTTTTTTCAGCAAATGGAAAGCAAAAAGGTAGGAATAAGAGATACAGATACTATTAAGAAGCAAGAGTTTGGAACTATGAAAAAAATTAAAAAATTAAGATGCCACCTGAAAACATTTATGAAGCCAAGACAAACACATCATGCTATTCTTCTTACCTTTTCAGTTGCTGAAACAGATGGCTTTGATACAAAACCCAACCTGTCCTTCACAGATAACTTAGTTACATTCTAAAAAAATTAAAATGGACATATTCAGTGTTTCCCCAAACATACAGGTCTGTTGGGATTTTGAACATTCTGATTCTACTAATACATACTGACTCATTAAGTACACTGATGTTAATCACACAAACTTAAGGCCTTTTTCAAAGAGACAGAAAGAAAATGTGTGTGGAAAACAAACAATATGCAGTATTAATCATAAAAAATTATGATGTAAAGTAAGGTCTGAACTAGGTATTACTAAAATCCCCTCCACTGATATAGAATCATTAATTCTCAGAATCCTATGTTGACAAGTACTAAACATTATAAATATTAGGTTTGAGTAATTAAAATATGCCTGATTCTTGAGCTTAAAAATAAAAGCCATTCTTTCCTAAAGTATGTTTGTTTTTATAGCCAAATACAACTATCTGGTCATAATCTAAGATCATAGGACTAGGAATTATTATTATGGGGTTTTTTTTTTTTTAGTAACTAAGAATTTATCAATTTCCATTCTGCATGTTTTCATAGACTCTGATTATCTTACTCTTCAGGAATTATCTAAGAAGACTATTTTAATAAAGTAGCCTTCTAACTACATCCTAACGCTACTTTAGGCAGCAAAGGCTGAAACATCTAGACACAAAAGAAAGCTGTTTCAGAGACTGAGGGTGGAGAAACAAGAAACTGCCACTCAAGCGTGGAAGGCAGTGGGAACGATATGTGGAAAAGAGAATCTGAAAGTCAGGAATAAGTGATGCAAAGTTCTAAGAGCTGCATAAGTAACTTGAAACAGTATATCAAGCACACTAAAACCTGATGGCTTAAGCCTTTCCTTCCCAAAAGCTTTCAGTGCAGTCTACTCTATCATTTTTTCTGGAATAGAATTTCTAGTTAAGTAAAAGATGATGGGGAAAAAATAAGACTTAGTGTACTGAACTTCATTTTTCATGCAGTTTTACTTGAAAATACCTCCTCCACAAAAAGAAAGGGAACTCAAGTATTAACTAAAAAGAAGAATTTAAAATTCGAATCCTATAGGAAAAGCAGAATGTGAAAATGTTATGGTAACGGTAAAAAGAAAATTTACAGGTGGAGTTCATCTATGTGTAGACTATGATACTTCTGTATGAAATATATACAATTAACTATAATTCAAATCACATGGGAAACTAATTTACTGAGAACCTGTTACACAATGATAAGACTTTTCATTTACCTGAGGAAGGTCTGAACTGGCACTCTGGGCTTCCGCCGGTTCAATAGTATTTGAAGGTACTGGACCCAACCGCTCTTTGACTGACTGCTTCACCACAGGCAAAATGGGCTGCTGGACTAAGGGCTGCATTACCTCAGAACAAGAAAAAAATGTTAAACGAGAGGATTAGTTCATGGACATGTAAAGTAACCTTTGTTATATGTTATTAAATTGCCCATGCAGAGGTTTAAAAGCTCAGCTTATAATAAAAATCTGTCTTCCAAATTCCTTCACACACATATGTATAGATGTTTTTCTTTGCATAAATTAACTTATTTATAAAGTAAATAATGAACAGGAGAAAATTCAATCAAGAAACAAACTGCCATGAAACTCTCCTATAGGCAACTGATCTAACATTACATAGTGATGGACTCAGTGATCGAAGGGGAGAGAGAAGGAGGGAGGGAGAGAGGAAGGGAAGGATTTCCAAGATGAACACGCGGTCTGAGTTTCTAGAATGTGTTGAGCTACCACATACTGAGTGTCTTCTATCTACCAGGGACTTTTCTATGTGCTTTACATCTTATCAGCCTATAACTGCCTAGGGATTAACTTCACAATAAAATGAGAGAACAGGTTAGAGACATTAAATAACTTCCCTTCAGTCTTTACAGTTAACAGAAGTAGAACCAGAATCTCAACTCAAGTCTACCTGACTGTAGTACTTTTTCTCTTAAACACTATGCTAACAGCTTCTGAGAAAAGCATTGAATTTCACCCAAACCTCCCTCTTACCTTTGGAGAAGTAGTTTGTAACTGCTGGGTACTTCCTTCTCTATGCCAATAAACCTTAATAAAGCGATTGTTTAGTACTGCTTCTGTACTTGATATTGCTTTCTTTGCTTCTTCGTATGTTGCAAATTGGATAAGGGCACCTTCAGGATCACCATTATAAGCAACCTAACATTTAAAATATGATGAACAATAAATTCCAAAAGAATCAATTGTTTCATCCAGTAAAATTCCTCAAGAGATAAAATTCTGTTCCTTCCAGTAATATTCTCTTTACCTTTTTGTATATCTAGATTATTTACCGTAGTTTCCTTTCACTCCAGAAGAAATGTTAACTAAGGACTGTTCAGAGTAGAACAAAGGGCCTCCTCTATATAATACTTTGTAAAGAATGCTCGTTGCACAAATGTTATATGCAAGCATCCAAAATGTTTCACCTTTTACCCCAATATTAATACTGAGAAATAATCCCTGTATTAGTGAGAGATGTGGCCAATACCCAGCTTCAAGAGAAAGCAGTGAACTACTTTAAAAGGGGACTTTCAAACTAAAAATTACAGAACAATCCATTTGTAAAAATTCCCAAATTTGTAATTCTCAAAAAAAATATTTCCAAGAGTATGAGAAAGTTAAACTTTCTCTTAAAAGGGGAAGAAAGGATCTACATAAAGCAATCACATTTTACACATAAGAAAAATGAGATTCAGAGCATTTGAGTTTGCAGACCCATTCAAAATAATACATAGCAGATCCACTTCAAATTTACTCTCTCAATAATAGCAGTGTTTTCTAAAGTGTGGTATGAGCCATTGGTAGTGAAGCAATACAAAATAGGATTAAGAGCAGAGACTCTAAATCAAACTGCATGGCTCAAACCTTAACTGCTACTCTCATGGGAGACCAGGAGCAAGTTACTTAACCTTTCTGTGATTTTTGCCTCTTCAAAAATGGGACAATACCCACTCTGTAGTGTTGGCGAAATAATAATTCATACAGAGTATAAAGTATTCAATATTCACTTAAAAGGATGATGATTTTAGGTAGCATTTCAATAATCATATATTTACGGGAATTCAAACATCAATTTCACCCATATATTTAATTAGGATAAAGTTAAAGAATTATTTTAAAAGATTTTATTTATTTATTCATGAGTGACAGAGAGGCAGAGACATAGGCAGAGGGAGAAACAGGCTTCCTGTAAGGAAGCCTGATATGGAACTCAATCCCAGGACCCCAAGTTCACACCCTGAGCCAAAGGCAGACACTCAACCACTGAATCACCCAGGCACCCCAAGGTAACGATTTTTTTAACTGATTTTTTAAAACACATATTTTATAAATAATAATACAGGTAGCATGCAAATATAGCAAATGGCCCAGTAAAATGAGGAGAAGGTATTAACCTCGCTAGTAATTGAGAAATGCAAACTGAAACAATAGTAAAATACCATGTTTTGCTCCTCAGTTTTGAAATTTTTTCTAAATTTAATTTTACCAGGGCAATTAAACTGTATGAAGAAAAGAATATTCTGAAAGCTTTTCTCTGTCTACATCTAAATGGTAGATAAAATTGAATTGCTATAAAAAGATACTCAGAGATATTCGAGATTTTGTAACTATGGGGTAATATGTATACCATAGACCCATATATATATATTTTTTTAAACATATTTATTTATTTATTTATTATTTTTTTTTTTTTATTTATGATAGGCACACAGTGAGAGAGAGAGAGAGAGAGGCAGAGACACAGGCAGAGGGAGAAGCAGGCTCCATGCACCGGGAGCCTGATGTGGGATTCGATCCCGGGTCTCCAGGATCGCGCCCTGGGCCAAAGGCAGGCGCTAAACCGCTGCGCCACCCAGGGATCCCCTATATTTTTTAATATATATATACACACACACACACACTTTGTGTGTACTAATGGATTGATAAGTAGACACAGAAATACAAGAAATCTGTAATAATACATGATATATTGTTAACAATAATAAAACCATGGGGATATATGGAGAGAGGAACAAAGAGGACACAAGAAGTTGGAAGAGGAAATATTTCCTTTAAATTCTGTTTAAATTTCTATTGCTCCACATCAAGCAAGCATGCATTTTCTCATGTTCCTTTTATAATATTATTTTTTAAATGTCAAGGAAGCAAAAATATCCAAATAACAATTATTCTTATTTAATCATCAGGTTATCAGAAATAATTATTTTAGATGAAAAGAACATACGAACTGGTTAAAAAAATTTCAAAATTATTTCAACATTTTCGAAATATCATATAATATAAACTCAATACTACATAACCTCAGAAGTTACATATGTCCAAGACAAAATGTAATTTTAGGTGAAGTTATATACAATTATACTGATATTTAATCTTTAAGGATGTTCAAAAGTGATACAGGAAAAAGTACATGTTTAAATTAATTAAGGATTACATAGTTTTTGGGCCCCAAAAGTATCTGTTAAGTGCTTCCCAATATATGGGCAGCAAAAACAACCTGACTGAAGCATTGTACAGTAATGCTTCAGAGAAACTGAGGAAATGAACACTACTATAAGATTAGATTTTTTTTTTAGTCTGATTATGTAAAGTTTGCTATAATTTTATAACTTCTACTACGTAGAAAGTATGTAATAATCTGATCAATCAAAACTCCTGCCTTTTGAAAGCAAAAAAACTTACTAAGAAATCACACATCGTTTCAAAAAGTTTCATTTCCAATTTTCCTAATTTAGAATGTCACCAAATTTTCCATATTCTTCTATAAAAGTTTTTTTTCTCACTACATTAAATTCCCTCCCTAAATAATTAAGCAAAGATGAGATAATTATTTCATAGCTCTTACCTGTAAGTTAACCAAGGTTCCAAATCGACTAAAGTGTTCATTAAGTTTGCTGATATTATTTAATTCTGGAGGAACTTTTCTAAGTTCAAGTTTGGTATTTTCATTTCCAAACTGAACCTTTTTCTGGAAGCCTGGGCTGTTTGTTCTATTAAAATTTGGCCTGTAACAAAGATCAAGCTGATTAATACACTCATTTATAAATCCTGACCCCTATAAAGTACAAATTAATAAAGCTTTACAATTTAAGTTCATTTTTTTTTCAGAACTAAAACTACTGGTTGATAAAGAAAATTTAAATTTTCTTCCAAAATCTGAAATTTCCAAATTAGTACTATACATATCTTTCATAGAAAGTAACTGAGAAGGGTTCTACGTCATTTATTACACTGCACTTCAAATCCAGGCCTACTTTAGCAGGAAAGGTTCAGTGCCCTCTTTCAGGAAATTTGCGTATATAATTTTTAACGTACCTCTATACAATTTTTGTTGCACTTCTACAAAAGCTAGCTTACTGAAATGTATCCTCTTCTAAAACACGGATTAAAAACAAAGTAGAACCGTCTCAAACACTATCCAACTTAAAAAAAAAAAAGTCAGAACTATAAACCATACTTTTGGCACTTGAAAAAAGGACAAAACAGACAGGTTACACTGCTTGCCTTAGATCACAGAATTACAGGTAGAGCCAGAACTAGAATCAATTATTAAATGTTAAAGCTCTGACCCTCTCCTTTAACTTGCAAATTTATAAGAGAATCATCACATATACCCCAACATTCCGATTCCTTACCCCTTTCTCTGAAGCCCTTCCCTGACAACTTTAGTGTGTCTATCCAGCCTCCCCTGCTCCCCAAAAGATCACTTTCTAGTTCCTAATAGGACTTGCCACATGCTAAAGCCTCCTCCTAAGCCTGACCCAACTTCCTTCCCTAATAAAGGGCTCATGACCATCCTTTATACAGGTAATTTTCAGTGACATCTCTAAGTGTTTTCTTAGAGGAGGTGTAAGGTAGAAAGAGGAAAAATTGTGTCCTTCACTACCACACCATTTCTATATGAAAATGCCTTCCAAGTACCAACTAAATTAAAAATATTTTAGAAATCAATGTACACAATGAGACTGCCTACAGAACAGAATTATATAAGGCTCATTTTGAAAGAGAATATTCTGCCATAACAATATCCCAATATCCTAAAAATCACTGCACAATAAAATTCCTCAATTTTCCCTGCCAGCTTACTTATCAAACCAGGTCTTCTTTGTAGGAGCTCCAGGCTCCCCGGAACCAATGGTTCTTTTCCTTGATTCTGAATCCACTACTATCCTCATACTGCTTTTATTAGGTGGCTTTTCTATTTGAAAAGAAAAGAGAGCACAAATTAATATTTTCTGTTTATCACAGCTACTTCCTTAAATGCATACTGAAAACAAAGTTCTAGCTTTTTTGTCCAAATGTGCATCTTTAGAAAAAATAGAAATAGATGTAGATTCAAATATAATAATCTAAGGGATTTTAACTATTCTGAATTCATTTCATATCTAAAATGTCTAAAGACTTAATAATTCTTACATGTCAAATTAAAATATGATTCTGCAGATTGCTTCTTTTGGGGGCGGGGTGAGGGGTGGTGGCGGCAGCGATAAAATCCATATCACTGTTTCCATTTGCCATCACCCTCACCATAAATAAATAAACGTACAAACAACAAACAAACCATCTTGAGGCTCTGAATTCATAGTTTTGAAATCAAATGAGCAATCTAAATTTAACATTTATTCAAGTTTTAATTTATTCAAAATTTAACATTAATCCAGTGACCTTTAAGAATTGAAAACTTAAAAAAAAAGAACTGATAGAGTTGTGATTGAAATTGCCTATTTAAACACCAACACAATTACACAAAGCATACCTGATTTAAAAAGGTATTTAAGACTGAAAAGCAGTGCAAAAGAGCTATATATATTTGCTACTTTCAACATTTTACATTTGCTTAATTGGAATGTGACAAACATAGGTATATTTCACCTGTTTTTCCAAAACGACACTAAAGCTTAAAACACGAAAACCTTAATTCACAACTTTAAAATCCTTTTTTTAAAGATAGATAAATAGATTACATATCAAAATAACTTAGGGTGTTTCAGCACAAGCTCTCTCATGGATGGCTACGACTCTGATCTCCACGCAGGAAATCACATCAATCTCTACCGCAAATGAACTCTGTTCTATGAATCAGTCCTCAATTTCTAACTTTTTGGTTTTCTCTGGCCTTCTGGGTCTGGAAATCCTACAAGTTTCTGAAAACTAAGTACAGTACATACAAGGTACAAATTATCTTCATATCAAAAGTACTTTTTAAAATCTTTCTTAAGCATTTCTGTTAACAAAACTACTGTGTGATTTCTGACATTGCCCACATCCTTTCAATTCAGCTTGCATTTATTTCCTCTTATTCTCGCTGAGACAACCTTGGTACAAACTTGCATTACTGTTCACCTAGTCTACTGTACTAACTGGATTTCTGCTTCTGGTCTCCTTCCAGCAACTTTCCCTATATAAAGAACTAGCAAAATCCGTGCCCCAGAGCTCTGCTGCTTTCCTTCATCTTCAACCTCTTCCTCTAAACTAGCACTTCCTATCTACATTGAAGCAAGCTCAAATTACCCCACTTCTAATAGAAACCTCATAAAACTACTTCCCCTCCAGCTACAGCTCTCTCTCCGCCTCACAGCTATTTCCTAAGAGATGTCTACACTTGCTAACTTGCTTCCCCAACACTCATTCAACTTCTCTTCCAAAAATTGGCAGCTGCTGTCATTACTGCACTTAACTTGCTCTTCCTAAATTTGCTGATGCCCTAACTTGCTGCTTAACCTTATAAATACATCTCAGTCCTTCTCTTACTTGACCTCTTGAGGATTAAATGCTTTCTCTCCTATCTCCTCTTGATTTTCAGGACTCCCCACTCCCTGCTTTTGTTTCTGCCTTTTTTATTTCGTTTTCTCAGTGCCCTATGTAAGCTCCCCCTTCTCTGCCCACTGCTTCAAATACTGTCATTCTCCAAGTTACTTACTTGGACTTTCCAGTCTTGCTCTACACAATTACCCTAAGACATCTATCACTGTGGCTTCATTCAACATTTTTGGTGATTCTCAAAGGGAAGGAGAGTGGATCAGAAACACATTAAAAGGGCTTTCAAAACCTGTCAGGCTTGCAGATTTGGACATGCCTCTTTCCATCCCCCTGTACCTCCCACAAATACAAATGACACAGAAGATTAAGAACCACTGTTCTACATGCTTATGATTAGAAATCTGTATTTTCTAAACCAACTGTCTCTTAAAGACCTGGCTTCCAGATCCTATTTCTGAATGGACATTTCACTTCAAATGCCCCAGGACACAACAAATTAAACACTTCTCAAACTAAATTCATTTTCTTACCAAACCTGTTCTTCCTCTCAAATAATGATATTATCAGCTGCCCAGTCATCCAGAACAGAAACCTGGTATCTTTAATTTCATTCTCTCCATTTCACCCATTCTAAGTCCCACAATCCAATAATGTCGTCAATTCTTTCTATTCATTTTAAATCTTTCAATTCCCATTGTTAGTACACATGATCATCTCTTTTTCTAGAATTCTTCAAATGCCTTTAAATGGTCTCTCACTTCCCTCCACTTATCTTCTCCCTCTGTTTCAGTCATAAAAGTTCTTTCAGTTACTCAAAAGTATTATGGAATGTAAGTGCTTCATCTACCTCCTTTTTCTGGCTAACTCTGACTTATCCTATATCTCCATAGCAAATCAAGTAGAAACATCCAGTCTCTTTAACACTGGTGATGTTCAGAGTGCAACTTGGCAGTTTCTTTGCCCAATTGGTATCCTCACAGGATCAATTCTGCAATAGAATTTGTGGCCTTACTCCTGCCTCCCATGGCTGGTTCACTGGTTTTCTTGAAGCTTTTGAGCTATCAAATATCCTTTTTAATTTTACAAGTTCTTTATCTGAAGGTTCACTAAAAAAGGCAGTGATATGTTTTTCCTCCAGTCATTGTAATGTGTTTTTTCCAACTCATCTATATTCTCTCACTCAGATTCTTTCATTGTTATTTATTTAAAGAGTGTTAAAAACAGAAGCAAATTCCCCTTGGTATACAATTAGCGAATGTGTCTATTAACAATATATACTGAGTCCTCCCTCCCCTCAGTGTCCTTTTAATGAATTGTTTTTAATGCTTAAAATTTTCAGCACTGGTTTTGTTGACAATAAATGGAAAACCACTTAGTCCTTATTCCTACCTATATCCAGTCAAGGAACATCTATCAAATTCCCTACCTCTTTAGAAATCTGGAAAGAACAACTCTCATTTGGTTGCTCTTATTAATTCTAAGGTATCAATGGGCCTAAATTTTTTCATGTGTTTAATAATGATAATTCCCCATCAAGTTTAAATTACAAAACATAACAATATAATTATCACATAAGTCTATGACAAATTTAAATTAAGGCCATCATCTACAGACTATAAGAAATGTATACTAATTATAAAATAAATAATATTAAAAGCTTTTAATTATGTATCTATCACCATTCAGGACAGTAAGTTTCAAAACAAATGGGCAAAAGATGGAAACATTTTGGGGGGAGGAAGAATGAAAAAAGAGAAGAAAATAGAAGTATAGGTATTACTCAATTTAAATAGGTTGCTAAATCAGTTCTGTGGTAATAAAAACAATGTTAGTAGTGGAGAATATATTCCTGGGCAGGCCACAAAAATACTATATAATGTATATGAAGTACTAAAATAATCATTATATACAACGATTCTATTGGAAAAGGCATTCAAACTTCTAACCATACATACTAGACATTTCTCTCTCAATAGGCCCACTTCCTCTAACTTGTAACTACACATATATGGAGGTGAAATTACCATAACCACAACTTCTACATGGTAAGATTTATATGCAAGGAGTATAATCCCTCTTCCTTTTCATGATCATCAACAAAAAAGTTTGGCAGGCATTGGAATGAGCTAATAAATACTAATCTGGAGCAGCATTTATTTTTCCACTCCTAAGCAGCAAGGTAAGAAAGAGATGACTTCATATGGGAGGTTCCAGTAAAAGCAAATAGTATTGGTATGATGAAAAGAAAGGTGCTAAGTAGTGACCCAAAGAAGGGGTTTTCTCTGAACTAGTCAGGAGAACTAGTCAGGAAAGCCACAATCTTAAGGGGCTTACAATTTTCATTTATAAGCAATCTTATATCCCGTACATAAAACCGTTAAAAAAATATTTTTTCTTCTGCTGTCATTAATGATAGCTATTAGAATTCCTCAATGAGAATTTAAGATGAGGGAAAGGTGGCATCCACATAAAATGCTTTCCTTTGATCTCAGACTATATAAATTAAGTTGGATATAAATTACAATGTTCCTCACATCCCTATTACAAAAAGTTCTCTGAACACTCAAGTTAGATGCAGAATTTAATAATTTCAATGAACAAATTAAAAAAAATGAAAAGTGTAAGTAATCACAAATTCACTAAACCATATTAGGTACTGACTTATTTAACAAGTTAGGACGCTTATTCATGACTGATGAGGCATAACTTTTTTTTTGACTAGGGAAAAAGACAACAAGGCAAGACTATAAAGAAAATGGGATTTATTTATTTATTATTATTATTTTTGAAAATGGGATTTAAAAGTTAGCTGAAGTAGTTAGGGAAAAAAATATATTTTATTGGCCTACATAATATTTTCCATTATGGCTGATAATCCCTCACTTCCTGATACATGTAGCAAATGTTCACTCTTTCAAATTAATGTGAACTCTCTCCCTCCTCTGAACCTTCATATCAGTTTGCACCTCCAGTACAGCAGTTTTGTTGCCCCAGCTTTTAAGTTTATCATCTAAACTCTTATTTAGAAATTTTATTAAAAAGCTTGTCTCCTCTAAGAAAATTTTAAAAACTAAGAAGTCACTTCCTAAAAACAGAATTCCTTTTCCTTAAAATATAAGCAAACCAGTATCAAATTCTTACATGTAAAATACATATCAAGCACAAGTTTGTAATACTAATTTCATTATCCAATGTAAAAAAAAAAAAATCTATCTTTGGGAATTAAAGCCAGTTTCAATTAAGACTGCAAATGATAGGGGTACCTGGGTGGCACTCTTGAGTTTGGCTCAGGTTATGATCTCAGGGTCCTGAGATCAAGCCCTGTGTCATGCTCCTCACTGGGTGTGGAGCCTGCTTAAGATTCTCTCTCCCCCTCTGCCATTCTCCCTCCAAATAAATAAATAAATCTTAAAAAAGAAAAAGAAAAAAAAAAAGACTGCAAACAACAGAAAATTCCCCCCAAAAAAGCTAAATTAGAAAATATATACTTTCAGGAAATTTCTTTCCCCCTGGATAATAGGATAAAGTGTCACCAGTGACACAAACAGAGAACCACATATTACCTTTTCTCTTAAGAATCAAAGGATCAGAGGATTACACTTAATCACCATCCCTTACTCAACCCCGATAAGTGCAAGACCATATTATGTTTTGCCACTCTTGATATGAAAATAAGAAAAGATTAATCATAGTACCTCTAGGTGGCAAATCCATATCCCCTGACGTTAGTCCTATCAAGTTAGGCCTCTGTGCGTGCACTCTGTGTCTATACATAGGTCTGGAAGTGTTTGTTATGCTTGGGGCTTCAGGATTGTAGCCATCTGTGTCATATGTATCTGGTAATACAAAAACTGTAATTAAAAAACAATTATAAAACGCCACTTGGTAATTTTTTTATATTGATGATTAAAAAAATAAATTATATAATACTACTAATAGATAGCTAACATACTATATATATTACAAAGAAAATTTAGTTTTATAAAAACAAAAAGGTTAAATAGAAATATAACTTAGTCTCTTAAAAATCATAACTGAGGACTTACATTTAATATACATTCATCATGTCTATATTTTATTCTGTATGATTTAAGTAAGAAAAATAAATGTAACAGAGCTAGTCACTCTCCAGATGTTTTTAAATTCCTATCTAAAACTCTGCTCTAGGCATGTCTGGGTGGCTTGGTGGTTGAGTGTCTGCCTTCGGCTCAGGGAGTAATCCTGGGGTCCTGGGATCAAGTCCTGCATTGGGCTTCCTGCAGGGAGCCTGCTTCTCCCTCTGCCTATGTCTCTGTCTCTCTCTCTCTCTCTCTCTCTCTCTCATTAATACATAAAATCTTTAAAGAAAGTAAGTATAACTCTGCTCTAAAACTTCACTACATTATGAATATAAAGAGGGGCAAAACTGCACCTGCAGTAAAAAGAGAGGGTGGAGCAGGAGGAGGCTGGTGATGAATGCCAGTTGTTACTACAGTAGGAACAGAACTGGTTGCAGAGTTTGGGGGAGCATCCATGCCAGATGGCTGCAAAGGAGGAAGTGGAGGTGGTGGTCCTGTCAAAACCAAAGAATAAGAAATATCATCTGAAAGCAAACAAATAAAATAAGTTACTGTATATCCAAACATGATATTCTCATTTATCAGCAAAATTATAGTATCTATCAACTCTGAGCCCTTACAAATTATTAGTTTTCTAGGGTTAAATATCCTTTTAATGGATTCCAAAACAGGTTTAAGCTATTAAGGAATACTGAGAGCTGGGATTCATAAGGGATATGCTAAGTCAGGGCCACTCCAAACCACAGTAAACCAGAGGTTTGGCAAAGCCTGCAAGCAAGGGTATATTTTAAATAAGAGTATCTTGCCTTTAGTTTCTAGCAGGCATATTTAGGATTAGGTATTTTTAACAAAAGCAAATATCAAACTATTAACTTTTTTAAAAGACTATGAATGGACAGATAACAGGTACTGGTGAGCAAATATATTTACTTACCTGTGACAGGTGGTAGGCTGGGTGGCAATGGGCCTGGTGGTGGCACTGGGGGTCTCAGATTCACAGGTGGGGGTGTAAGAATTGGGGGAGGTGGGGGAAGTCCAGGAGGAGGTGGTCCTTCAACAACTGGAGGCTGTGCTGGGAAAGGCAGCATGCCAGGAAGATTCACATCTTCTACAACTACAGGGTCACTTCCGTGGTCAAAAGGGCACATGTCTCCTCTCATACAGAAACCTTTTTCTGTAAGGGAGAATAATTAGAAGTATGGGAAGTGTTGGATATATACATTTTCTGTAAGTTAACAAAGGCAAGAAATTTAAAAATAAGAATATTTTTAAATGTTGGGCAAGTGTAACTAACCATAACACAAGAGTTAATTTCCAGCAATATAAAATCCTTGTGAAATAAATAATACACCCAACATACACATTAAAAAATATATCAACAAGGGCACCTGGGTGGCTCAGTCGGTTAAACGTCTGCCTTTGGCTCAGATCATGACCCCAGGGTACTGGGACTGAGTTCCACATCTGGCTCCCTACTCAGCGGGGCAGTCTGCTTCTTCTTCTCCCTCTGCCCTTTCCCCCTACTTGTGCTCACTCTCCCTCTCTCTCAAATAAATAAATAAATAAATAAATAAATAAATAAAGTCTTTAAAAAATAAAAATTTAAAAATGAAAAGTATATCAAATTAAAATTAGTATACCTAGCTAGCAAGATGATATAAAACTTCTACATACTTTGTCATTAGAAGCATTTCCTTTAGCATTCCCTTTATTCAAATCTTACTTAAAATTTTCAGAATATTGCAACTACAGCTTTAATACAATTTACAAAACCTTTACAGTAAAACTTTGAGAGGCTTCATTTATAAAATTCTAATAGGTAATATTCACATTTCTAGGTTCTAATTCCATGCCAATAACCATTTTTTTTAACCATTTATTTCTAAAGAAGTGAGTTTTGTCAAGAATGTTTTAGTAGCTGATTACCAGATAACTCAGTAGATATATTCTTGTTTGGTCAACTCCAAAAATATATTAAGACTTGTGTGTAAATAAGCACTATATTTCAATTGATGTACAATATTCAGTAGTGACTAATGAAGGTTTAAATAATACTGAAGAATTCAAGAGTGCTTAAGACTAATTTATCACCATTTCCAATAGGTTAATTATCTTTGAGTAACTCTGCAACCCAACCTTTACAACTAGATTCTGTAAATTTAGTCAACTGGAAATACTAATTCAGTACTTTATGAAACAATAAAAGACTTACCATCATAGTCTCTACACCGTTTCTTTGGCATTGGTGGTCTTACATAGGAGTTATGGTCCACTTGGTCTTCATGAAATTCAGACCAACTTTCGGTAGTGTTATTACCATGATGAGTAGGAGCAATTACTGTAATAGTGCTGCTCAAAGTAGGTACAGGGTAGTGACCAGATGAAATATTAGGTACTGAAGAGACCGGAGTATAATTGTTTTCCAGTGGATCTGTTCTATCCAGGTCGTATTTAGGTTTTACAAGATCCCTTTCTGCAACAAAATATAAATAATTTAGAAAACTATACAAAAAACAAAAATCCCAGACCTACATTTTTTCTCTGTGTTTTGGTTAACACAAAGAAAATGCTCAAATTGTACTCAATCCCTTTCTTTTAAAAACTACTAAATGAATACACAATATTCCAAGATAAACTATTTCTTTGCAATATGACCTAAACTATAAAATCACACAAAATTTGCTATATTTAATGAGCTTTTTTTCCTTGGAGTTGTTTACACAAAAAAGACATTTTTTATTTTCTTCAGTGCAATCTTAGTATGTTAAACTTCAGCTCACAAAACAAAATATACAATAAAAGTATGTTTTTTTTTCCTGTGATGAACATTTAGTTGTAATCCACCTAAAGATCCCAGCATGACTTTATAAATCAACAGTATACGCTATTAATAGCATTAATAGTGAAAGCTATTTATTAAAGATGGAAATCAGTGAGCCAAGAGGAAAAAGAGTTCATATTAAACACGAACTAAACCATTAACTGGTCTGTGGGCCGAAGGAGAAAGAAAAGGTATTAAGATTAGTTAAGTGAAGCAATGTTGCACAAAGGCCTAAAATACCAAGATCACAGAGAGGGGAAACTCAGAGTAACAGAGAAATATAAAGCTTATACAACAAAGGTCATAAATATTATTTCCCAAAGACTAAAGATGGCTGTAGAATAAAGGCTAAAAGAGTAGCAAAAATCTAAGCTTGGGTAAAGATGTTCCACTTCCAAGTGTTTTAGTTGTTTTATTGCCTACAGCATCTTTCTTTCAATAACGTACACTAGAAGAAAAATTATACATGTTGGAAATGATACGTTCTTGCAAATATACGCATCTGTAATGAGAATTTTAACTGTTTTCTTAATTTTAAAATGTAATGCTTATATAATACATTGAACATATTTATAGTTTAATGAATTTTATCTATGTGCACAGGTAAAATCAATCATAACCAAAAGAATATATATACATAGATACATGATTATCACCCCCCAAAAATATCCTTGCACCCCTTGATAATTTTCTGCCCGTAATTCCATTCCAAATGACCACTGATTTGTTTTCTGTCACCACAAATTAGTTTGCATTTTCTAAAATTGTATACACGTGTATACTCTTATTGTCTGGCTTATTTCACTCAGTATTAGTATTTAGAAATTCACCCTTTTGTGACATAGATATAAAATTCTATCCTTTTCTTCCACTGTATGGATGCATCAGTTTAGCCACTCACATGACATTTGGGTTGTTTCTAGTTTTTGGCTATTTCAAAGGGAGGTATGATCATTTGCATACAGTCTTTGTGTGGAAATACACTTTTGTTTCTCTTCATAAATACTCTGGAGTTGATATGGCTGGGTCATTTGGTATGTCTAAATTTAAATTTAAGTTACTGTGAGTGTTTTCCAAAGAGTTCTAGTTTATCTCTATCCTTACCAATACTAGACAAAGTCAGCCTTTTCACTTTCAGTCATTGTAATGAGTGTGCAGTGGTGATTCACCGTCGTTTTAATTTGCATGAAATAAAATTTTTAAAAGAAATTTTTAAAAAAGCATTCACTTGGACCACAAAATACATCAAATGAGAAAAAATGAAAACACCAACAAAAACTAAAACCATTTTTAAAACCCTCAAATACAGTTTATTCACAATAGAAGAATACTAATCAGAACATAATATACATATATACAATGTAGATTATTTACCTCGGCTTCGTGTTCTGCTTCTACTTCGCGTCCTGCTTCTATCCCTATCCCTGTCACGAAGCCTCTCTTTACTCCAACTTCGACTCCGACTCCTGCTGTAACTGCGACTTCGGCCTCGTCTTCTATTGTACCGATCTCTATATGAATCTCTTCGAGGAGGGTTTCGGTCATAATCTCTTTTGCGAGAACGATCATCTTTTTTCCTCTCATCACGACTTCTAAAGAAATAAATGATCACTTTTAGGAAAATAATTACATAGATACAGGAAAAAAAAAACCATTAAATGTAAAAGTCACTCACATTTGATTCCTGTAACATGATTCTTTATCCCTCCACAAATATAGGAAACTCAAACTGAAAAACTGAACATCATCTGCTCAAGAATTCTAAAACCCTTTTTAAAGGGAAAAAACTCTGAAAGTCTCAATCCCTAGTCTTATATACCAAGACACCTATACACTTAGCATCCATACATCATGTTTTATAGTACATGTTGCCCCGTACATATAGCTTCACACTTAAGGCATATATCAATCTACTGTACTCTAAATGCTTTTCAAGCCTTAGTGGGAAAAATAATTTATTCACACTGAAAGGAAACTTCATGCAAAAAGGTTCTCACACTGAGATTTCACTGGAATTTGAAGTTAGAAATAAATATAATAATAATTGTTTGCCAAGCACTATACTAAACCTCCTTTCCAGGACCTAGAAATCGGACACAGATATTCTCGGTAAGAAAATTATTGAGTTATATGTTCCTAGACCAAGAGAAGAGTAGACATATTTTGCCCCTAGGTGAATGATAATCAAGTCTAAGCATTCATATAAAAGATACATCCAATATCTGAACACTGAACATGGTTCAATCAATCACCTATTTTCTCTGTATCGGGAACTTGACTGGGGTGGACTATGATTTAGCCTTCTGGAAAACTTCTTCTCTCGCTCTTCCTCCTTTGTTATCTGATATACAAAAAAAATTTTGCATAAGTTTAGCGAATTATTCTTTGCCATGTTACTATTTCAGTGATTTAAATAATATTAAAACAGATGTGAAATTGCTCTCTTCTAAAGCATTAAAAAAATAAATTTCTCTTCTAATACAATCATTTAATTTAACCACAGAATAAAGGCTTGCTGAAAGTTAAAAGTGAATGCTAAATAGAAATTCAGAAATGTTTATCTTAGATAACAGTGTTGAGAAAACACTTAGGCAAATGTCCTCATTTTAACACTATTAGTAGAAAGTCAATTTTATTTCTTCTTTCAAAATTCCAACATGGATTTGGTCTAGCACCAAACACATTAGGGAATATAGAAGAATGCATTAGAACTAACCAAGTCAGAAAAAGAAACATAAGAGAGAATGATACATAAGGTCAAACAGTTCTCCAGTTTCTCATAGCAGTATGGCAGCTATATATTTCTCTTTTCTAAAAAGGACCTTCATTTGTATTGTATTAATAGAAAGCAGGCCTGGAAAACATTCCCTTTATCAATGCTACTTTACTGAGGCCAGAAGTTTTCATGCTATACTGTCTAGAACACTGATTACATAGGATAGTAACAGGTGTTACTAGAAAAAAGATTTAGAGGATAAACCAATACAGGAAGTACTGAACATGTAGCTTCTGTAAATACGGCAAGTCTCCAGATTTTGCATTTTTAATAAGAACTCTAAGACATTCTGATTCAGTGTAAAGGATAACATAACAGTGTCCCAGTTTATGCCAGTTGTTCCAATACTCCTCTGGGATAAGACCCTCTCCTGTCAGAAGTGTCCAATGTTGGATGAGAAATTAAATGGAAATCCTATCAATAGGCCAAACTCTGAGGAACACTGCTTTAAAAACCCTTTTTACAATCTTTTTTTCCTTATAAATACTTTCATTCTCCTCTTGCCACCCATTTCGACCCTCCCCCATTCATAAAAACAGGGTTCAATGCACCTTTTTTCCCTTCTACTTGCTTCAACACACACTCGCAAGTAATTTATGTTGATACATCATCATCTTCCACAGTACATGCTCAACTGGGAACTTTTACTATACCCATGGTATTTTAAATCCAGGTTGTCATCTGACATTTTGACAGTTCTGAAAGATCAGGGATAAATATCCTTCACAATTGGTCAAGAAAACTGTGGAGAAATATTATTATGTCAATAGACGTAAGACTAAGGTTTTACCACTAACTCGTTTTGGGGAAGACTCCTTACTGCTTCTCAAATCAAGAGACTACTTAAGATTTTTAAGAATCAAAATATAATTTGCAATAGCAGATATCTAGAACCAACCCACCAAACTTCCATTGGCAGGCAAAACTTAAATTATTGGGCATCTCTATGTGGTATTAGCAGTTGCAGCACAATAGCCACTATGTTTTTCTTCCTTATTAACAGAACCCCTCTACTGTTAGATATGAAATATACACAAAATTATTTCTGGTCTTCCCTTGCACCAAGTAGTGACAGGGGTGTTTTATGTGTGTGTCTGTGTAACTATCTACATGCATGTATGTGTAAATATGTTCAAATACAGAAATAAAAATATATTTGAGAATTACTACATAATATTATACATATATTTATATTAATACATAATAAACAAGTATTACTTCCATAATCTGGAAAGAAAGAGTATGAGGGGAAAAAAACTCAACCACATCTTCCACCATGCAACAATCTCTCAGTAGTAATAGGAACTGCCATTTATTGAAAACATATTATGTGCTATACACTATGCCAAGTGCTTTATAGGTATTATTTTATTATTACTCACAACAACCATATAGTATTTCCATTTCACAGCTGAGTAAACTAAGACTTGGAAAAGTAATGTTTCTTAAGGTCATAAAGTAGTGACTGATGAAGCCAAAATTTTAACCAAGATTTATTCGACCTACAGCTAGGCTAACTGCAGAAATGTAACAGCTTAATGTCAATTATTTTTGTTTGAATTACAATCTTTAAACATCAAATTGAGGATATCTGGATTTTTATGATTATTAAGAATGGTAAATAAAAAGTAATAAAGTTATAAAAGGTAAATTCTTCAAATCTCCTAAAATGGGGTACCTGGGTGACTAAGTTGATTAAGCATATGCCTTCAGCTCAGGTCATGATCCCAGGGTCCTAAGATCAAGCCCCATATGGGGCTCTCTGCTCCTCGGGGAGCCTACTATTCCCTCTCCCTCTGCCTGCTGCTCCTCCTGCTTGTGTTCTCTCTCTCTCTTCCTACCCCACCCCTACCCCAACAAATAAATAAATAAAATCCTAAAATTAAAAAAAAAATCTCGTAAAGGATGAAGTCATGCCCGCTGCTCTGTAAAGGTCCTTTTACATGACCACCTTACAAACAGTCGCCTACAAAATGCATACAGAACAGAAGCAGATAGATCTAATGTCAATCTAATTATTTTCAGAAAACATAGATAATCCAAGTCCATATTTGTAAGATACTATGCAGAAAAGAGTTGAAAAGCAAGCTTGACACTATTATCCTTAGAAAGGCCTTATAAGGTAGTCCCTTGACTGGTGTCTGCGAACTTTGATTTCTGGAGGGTTCCCATCATTTCCAGATAATAATAGCTCACTTTATGCCTGACTGTGTCAACGATATGGTTTTATGTCAACCACATGCTTTCCTCTGGGAGTCTGGAATTTTGGTACAGAGTAGACAGAAGATGCATCTGTGACCAGCCCAAAATGAAAACCTCACACACTGAGTTTCTAATGAGCTTCCCTAGTTCAAATGCATTAAACCTACTTGTTAAGTGCATCCTGTGTGACTCCACTGGGAGAAGCCTCTGGAAGCTCACATCTGTTTTCCCCCAGACTTCAAAATACCTACTTTTTCTCTTTGCTGATTTTGCTGTAAGAAGTCATAGCCATGAGTATGACTCTGTGCTAACTCCTATGATTGCTCCCAGGGATGGTCCTGAGGATTCTTGACACAAATCAGAAAGTTGAACTAGGTTTAATTATTCCTTATATGTTTTTAAAGAACAGCTAAGGTTTAACACACAAACCCTTACCTCCTCTTTTTTTATATCTTTTTCTTGGTGCTGAAAAAATTCTACCTTTAAGCTTCCCGATGATGGCTGCTCTGGAGGAGGTAGATAACTCTTTGTATTCACAGCATCAAAAAGTTTTTCCACAAATATCTGGGTCTCTAAAAATAAAACCAAAAAACCACATATTAAAGATATTTGCTAAGATATGAATTCTCCCCCTCTACACATCAGAATTCAATATGATGAAATAATACACTGACTTTCATAACTCTAGGAATTATACTAAGATCAACAGCTTCCTAACTAGTGTGCCATGACACAGATCTATGGTAATACTAATCCACTCAATTTTAGCATAGTGGAACTAGGGTGGTCAGAGTTTCTCAGCCAGTCGCCTCCAGCCAGGACTAGTCTCCACGTACCCTGTGCCCTGAGTGCCAAACATAATTATCATTATCCAGATGGTGGCAAAGTGAAAAAATTTTGAAGCACTATCTAGGCATCATTACAAATAGTTTCTTAAGCAGTACTACCTTTAAAGAAACAAGTATTCATTTACTTAATCTTTTAAGGAAAAAATATCAGCATGCTTTAAGAAAGAGAATAAAGATACTAATTTAAAAAAGGTGTCCATTATAAATAAGCTATAGCTGTAATGAGTAATAATACTGTTTGTTCAACTTTGTTACAATTAGAGTCTGTTCTCTTATTGAGTTCCTTTAACATTATGGAAAATCTTGCTTTAAAGGACTTATTAAAATCAACTATTATTTTTAAACCAAAGATTTTACCTTTTTGAAGAAATACATCCAGCTGATCAATACATAATGCCTTTAACTCTTTCTCACTTTTGTCTTTCTTTACCAAAGCAAGAACATATTTTGCTAGGGCTGATGGATCTGCATCACAACTGAAGAAAAAAAAGCAATGTTAAAGGAAATTTAGTCATAAACAATTACACATTTTAAAAATTCTAGTTACAAACTGAATTAGTTTGTATGATAAATCGTTGAGTTAATATACGTAAAAAGCACCAACCCCAATGGAAGGGAATGAAGAAATATAAGTTCTCCCTTATAGTAATATATTTTACATGATATACATAGCCATTATTCTGATCCCTCCACATACGTACTAATACATGTATTAAAAACTCAGTAAGATTTATTATTAAAAAGAGAAGTTATAATGAAGTAAAAACAGTACCAATGCATCAAAAACTACTATTAGTATGGAACCAATAAAAATACAAAAAGTGCCCTCCCCTTCCCAGTATCCCAAGAACTAAATAAATAGCTAGAAAATCAGACAGAGAAGGCAATAAAGGAAAACCTGAAAACATACTAAAGACATATTACTTTAACAACAGAAAAGAAAGTTTAGAAATAAACCCAAATAAATATACGAATTTTTATTTTGTAAAGGTGGCATCCAAGTCAATGAGCGAGATGAACTACACAATAGTATTGAGACAAGCTGGTAGTTACCTATTTAAAAACTAAGTTGGTTCCATACTGATTCCATACACAACAAATCAAAAACCGAAAAACATGAAAACACTAAATATTAGGAAAAAACAAGAAAGTTATTTTATAACTCTAGAGTATTGAAAACTTTCTCAGTTATGACAGAAATCTATATTACAAGAGTAATTTGTTTATACAAAAAAAAAGCCAAAACTTTAGAATGTAGAGTCAAAAGACAAATGAAAAAAAGCTGAAAGAGTTTAACTCATTCAAGAAGGTGAATTCTCCTAATATGTAGCTTCTATCAATCAGTAAGATCAAACCATAAGAGAAAAAAGACTAAGAATATGAATAGATGCTAAAAAAAAAAAAAGGTAAGTCTAACTATGAGTAAAAATATACCCTCATCAATAAGAATAATTCAAATAAGCTGGACTGAAATACCACTTTTTGGCTATAACGCTGGCAAAATCTAAAGATATGAAAATATGTTTTGAAGAGAAGACTATAGGGATACAAGCAGTTTTTAAACACTGTGGATGCTGTGAGAAGACTGGTAGCCCCTCCGGTATGGTAGCATACAATCACAACTGCAACTGACCTAGCAATTCTACTCTGAAGTTACTTTACAGACATATTGACATATTCAAAGTGACACGTACACAAGTCACTCATTGTTACACTGATTGCAAAATAAAAAATGCGCACATGCCCATTTACAGAGGACTGGAAAAAAATTATCCTAACCTACAAACAAGGGAATGAGATACAGCAAAAAGATGCAAAAAAGAACAAGGAAGTTTTCCTATCACAGAGAAATTTTCCTTATCAATTTGTTATATTTAAAAAGCAAGGTAGAGAAAACTGGGTATTCATGTTACCATTTGTGTGGGGGAAAGAGAAGAAAAAATACATATATTTGGATTGGCTTATATGTGAATAATAAATATGTGGAAGATAAATTAACTATGGGAACTGAGGTTTTTGGATAGGAGGAGGTAGTGGGGACTAAGTAAAGGAGGAACAGAGCAAGGGAAGAAAGTTTTTGATGCTCGAGCCATACCTATCCTAACAAAAAGCCAAGTAACTATTTTCAACTAAGCTAAAATTATTACCCTTTTAATTAATGATCACTTTACAAGTTAGGTTAAATAAGAGCAAAATAGCAATAGCCAAGCACTAACATCTACTAAACATCCAGTTTGTGCCATGAACTGTACATACTATATTTAGCTCTATTCTGTAACAATTCTAGAAAAGTACAGCAGTAACCTATGTCACTGAATCAAAAAATACATCTTGAAAAAGACAATGAACAGCTTTGATTGCACAGTAGAAACATTTACAGAAAAACCTGACTCAAGTGAATCAACAAGCCTAATTCAACCATTTATGTTTTGCTTTGTTGTTTTGTAAAGGCTAATACAGTGTCAGAATTGACAACTACTCTATTAAGAAACTAGTATAGCATTTATTTTATGCTCTGAGACTTCCTAGTCTATATCACTGTGGTAATTAAGCATGGCTTCCAACTCTTCACTCCTCCCTTTAGAAAGTAGAGCCGGATTGCTCACCTTTGAGAGTAGGTTCAATTTAGGGACTTGCTTCTAAACACACAGAATGGCAGAAGTGATGGTATCTACCTTCTGAGACTAGGACATACAAAGTATTGTGGCATCATTCTTACTCTCTTTCTGGGATCACTTCTTCTAGAGAAAACAGCTACTATATTTATTCCAAGAACGCTCAAGCAGCCTATGGAGAGCAACATGTGGCAATGAAATGAGGGCTCCAGTCAACAATCAAAGGACTGAAGTATCTTGCCAAAAGCCACATGTGAGTGAGTTTAGAAGCAGATTCTACAGTCCCCATAGAACACTGAGAAGACTGCAGAACTGATCTACAGCTTAACTGCAATCTCATGATTCTGAGCCAGAAATACTCAGTTAACCTGCTTCCAGAATCCTGACACAGGAATGATAAATTGTAATGAGGTGATAAATGTCTGCTGTGTTACTAAGTTGCAGGCTAATTTGTTAGTAATCATGAATCAACTTTTCTCACAGATTTCCATTTATTCACAAAGACTTGAAATAGGCTACTACTTAAAAAGAAGCAAGAAAGAATTCATTTCAATGGTACATGAAAGATTCTTTAAGACTTTTTCTTCAATATTCAATATAGAAATGTACTTCAATATACTTAAACCACACTTAAGGGTAGCCCTGGTGGCTCAGCGGTTTAGTGTCTGCCTCTGGCCCAGGGCGTAATCCTGGAGTCCTGGGATCAAATCCCATGTCGGGCTCCTGGCATGGAGCCTGCCTGTCTCTCTCTCTGTGTCTCTCATGAATAAATAAATAAAATCTTTAAACACACACACACACACACACACACACACACTGTAAAAAAAAAAAAAAAAAAAGACAGGGATGCCTGAGTGGCTCAGTGGTTGAGCGTCTGCGTTCTGCTCAGGGCATGCTTCCAGGGGATCAGGGATCAAGTCCCGCATAAGGCTCCCTGGGAGGAGCCTGTTTCTCCCTCTGCTTATGTCTCTGCTTCTATCTCTGTCTTTCATGAATAAATAAATAAAATCTTTAAAAAAAGCAATTTAAAAATACAGACAAGACAGTTTATAATTTTTTCATGTTTTATCATAATGAGCATAGAAATACTTAGAACTGTGATGAAATAAGCCCAAAGAAATGGGACAAATATAATCTCATGATGTATCTATGGATACACAGTTAGCCAGCAATTCAGTAATACTGCACAAGAGACCATGAAACAATGTCTATTCATGTTAGATAACCTGAATAAGCACTAAACTAGACATCAAGCTAAACATAATTTATTGAAAATCACTGTGATACATAATACTACCACTGTGTTGTACTGTTTTATTGCAACTGCTGTTAATAAATCCAGTCCCCACACGGAATCCAAATGCTGTAATTCAACATTGGTCTTATTGTTGTGGTGAATTTTCAAATTAATATTGGCCTTTCTAATGACTTAACTGTGACTTTACATTTCTCTTAACACCAAATCTATCCCACTACTCAGCCACTCCATTACTTTTCTAAATAGGACACTTTAAATCAATTAAAATTTTCTCAGTGAAAAATGTAGAAAAAGACCTTTGTGATTGCTATAATTATTATAGTTTATAGACTACAGGTTTATTTTATTTTATTTATTTACAAGAGTGAACAAGAGAGAGAGAAAGAGAGAGAGTATGAGCAGGGGGAGAGGGAGAAGGAGGTTCCCCATTGAGCAGGGAGCCCAACGAGGGACTCCACCCCAGGACAATGGGATCATGACCTGAACCAAAGGCAGATGCTTAACCAACTGAGCCACCCAGAAGCCCTAGACTACAGTTTTATAAAATAGCATTCATTCCTGAACAATCACTGCTCAACATCTTCCATAGGAAGCTACTGAATAAAAAACCAATAAAATCACAACTACAGCAAATCAACTACCACACACAAAAATTCTAAATGCTGAAATAGTCTGAAAACAAATTACTTTTTGGTATATGTTAAATTGCAGATTATCTAGTAGAAGCAAGGTTTATAATTTCACATTTAATGGCAAAAATGGGTAAATTTACATTTGAGAAGCAATTTTTCATAGATCCTATAAGAAGTCATTTCATATTTAATATTTTTGAAAAAATGTACTTGTAAATTACAACTGAGTAAAAGAATATCTGAACTACAGAGGTGCAATAATATGCTTCAATGTTATAAATCAAGGAGAAAGGGCAAAATATTTGTTCTCTTTTCTATGTTTTAACCAAAAGTGCCAATGCTACTTCATCTGAACACCCAGCAACAACCTGCTATGCAAGATTAATGCAGTAAAAATGTTTAAGTTACCTTATCAAAAGAAAACCATATTAAGATAGTAAGGATTATTTTTTTTAAAGTCTCCATGACAAGCAAAACTGTTCCTGCAGTAGTTTACAGCACCAGTTGCCACTGCTGATGATAGGTTTGCAAGTCTGAATGAATAAATCTTGTCAGAGCTAGACTCTACCCTATGCAACGTTACTAGCATTCTAGAAACAGTGAAAGAAAAGTGGGACTGAAATCTTTCAGATCAGACAGAGAGAGGAAAAAAAGAACAGATTTTGAAAATGTTTAAGTATAAAGAACACTGAGTGACAGACTTCATCTCTATTTTAGCAAACAGGCTGAACTCCCACTGATTCTATATTCCTTAAGTACTTCTCAATCCAGCAAGTACATAAATCTGCCAAAAAGCATCAAACTAACCAGAGTGCTCCAACTCCAATTACCTTTGTGTGTGTGTGTGTGTGTGTGTGTGTGTGTGTGTTGGGGGGCTTGAGAGGGTTAGGTAGGCAAAACACAATGAAAACAAACTACAAAATAGGGCAGGCATGAAACACAACTTGCCAATATCATTTGTGAAAGGTGGGGTGGAGAAGGAGCAACTAAGTATTTTAGTTTATAAGTCAAATGAGATAAAGTGTGAAGTGGTTGGGGGAAAACTTAAATCATAAAGATGCAATAAAATAAAAAAAATTAAGTACTAGAGAGAAAATAGTGCAGCACTCCTATGCAGTAAGGAGAGCCACTGCTTTCACTTTTAGGTGTCACTATTTACAAATACATTAGGCAAACTCAAATAGTTTCCTGGAAAATGACCAGAGTAGTAAATGCGTATCATTATCAGACAGCTTACTAGGAATTATCAGCCTGGAAAGCTGAAATGTCAGAGAGAAAACTGGTAGGCTTTCAAATAATTGAAAAGCTATCACAAGAAATATTACATTTATTCAATACATCCTCCATGGGATATAATTAGTACCAGTAAGTAGAAGCAACAGATTTTGGCTTAAAATAAGACATGAACTGTTTTAATAAACAAAGGCTTCCCAAAGGCAGAATAAACTGCCTGAAAGAAAGTTTTCCATCATTAGAATGGTTTCAAGCATAGGCGGAACAGCCCCTGGCAGATTTAACACTGGATTGTATAGTAAATCCTTCACAAACCTGAATGAATATAATACTTCGGTTTAATTCTGTTCATGGCACACTGTGCAGATACATGAAACACAAGATAATACAGTATTCTTTTCAATTAACTTATAAATATTAGTAATAAATTTAAGTTAGCTAGCACTACAGATAAAATATATACTATATAAGAGAGTTTTATCAAAAACATACCAAAATCCAAAAAGAGAACTTTTTTTTTTTTTTTCAAAAAGAGAACTTCTTAAACACATGTGTAACCTCTGGGCCTAACACAGTACCTAAGAGAGAACACTAAGATAGAGACAAGATACGCAAATCTCACCGGGTCAACAGCTAACTTTTACAGGAACCCTTTATTTTTCATCTTCATGAAGTACTGAGAATATTAGTTCTATTTTAATAGTTGATTATTTTCCAAGTATCACAATCATCTTTCAAAAATATTTAATGAGCACCTATTATATAAGGCCCTCTTCTAAATCCTGAGTATGCGACTTTGAAAAAAGTAAGTTCTCACGGAATTTGCACGGGGGCTAGAGGAAGGAGACACAATACATACATAGATACACACAACATATTGTCATATAGACAAGTGCTCTGAAGAAAAATAATGTAAAGTATGGAGATACAATATAGAGTAAAAGGAATGAAGGGAAGGAAGGAGGAAAAAATAGGAAAGAAGGAATAAATGAATATATATAAGATCATCAAAGAAGAACTCTGATAAAGTGACATTTAAACAGGGACCAGAGGGATCCCTGGGTGGCGCAGCGGTTTGGCGCCTGCCTTTGGCCCAGGGCGCGATCCTGGAGACCCGGGATCCAATCCCACATCAGGCTCCCGGTGCATGGAGCCTGCTTCTCCCTCCGCCTGTGTCTCTGCCTCTCTCTCTCTCTCTCTGTGACTATCATAAATAAATAAAAATTTTAAAAAAAATAAAAATAAAAAAAAATAAACAGGGACCAGAATTGAAACAGGGATCAAAATGGAATACAAACAAGCTTTGGGCTATCTGGAAAAAGAACAGCCCAGGCTGATGGAACCAGAGAAAAGGCCAAAAGTGGAGGTCTACTTGACACATAAGGCACAGGTGTCCAGTGGGATGGAGAAAAGAGAGCATTCATAAACAGTTGGATTTCTAATCTGTCACTTCATTAAATATTTAAAATTAAATGCTTCAATGAACTTTAACAAATTAAATGTCCAGATCACCATGAAGTCATTCAAATTTTGATTTTAAAGGTGTAAAAGTAAAATTTTAACAATCTCTGAATTTGTCTTAAGGATACAGTAATAATGAAAAGCACTAAAAGGGATAAACATCTAAGAAGGTCATTCTTTTCCAAAAGTACCTGAAGAGGGAAGTATATATGCTAAGTAAGTTGGAGAAGCTAAAGCAATGCAGAAAATCAAATGTTATAATAAAAATAAAACCTCCCAAAAGAACCTCCCAAAAAGACTTTTTTCCTAAATAAAATTTTCAATAACATGAATCAAATCACCCCTGGATATAAAGACTGTAATTAATCCTCCTAAGACACTCTTTATATTCGTTTTTACTTTTTAATTTACGACTTGAAAACAGTAATGACACAGGAAAATAAAAAAAGCTAGCTTTCCAGTACATTTTTTTCAAAAAGAAGTTTGTTTTGTTTTGCTCAAGTTTCTTGGAGACTTAGAAATTCAGTGGAAGATAACTGAAGGAATTTAACCCAAGCTTCCATTTTTGGTAATCTTGAGAAGGTGTAGCTGGAGGTGGCAGTGGAAATTAAAAATTAAATTTAAATATGTTAACTCAGTAACTTTAGAACACGGATATACACCCACATCTGTTCCTACCAAATTTTTGCTTTATATTCAAGAAAAATATCTAGTTTGCATCCAAGTCATAGTTCTATTATTCTGTACTTAGGATTACTCTTTTAAAAACCCAAATCCCATTGCAACAAATATAATATATACACTGAAAAATTCAATTGCCGTAGTTTACTATAGAACTTCATTCAATTCAAATTAGCAGGCAAAAATAGATTATTTGTATGTAGTAATTAGCTACAGCAAAAATTATTCATAAGGCGTTATCACACCCACTTCATTCTACTAAATAAAATCACAATCACAAAATAAGCATATCTAAACGTGATCTTTCCATGAGCATTATACAATCACTTATCACTGCAACCACAATCCATGTGATTACAACACTGAAAACTATTCTGTCAGTTCTTTCATTATCTGTATTACCCCCAAGAAATAGCAGCAATGCCTTCATTCCTTGAGAACAACAGTCTTCAAACATTTTGGTCTCAGGATTGATTTACAAGTTAAGGACTATAGACAACTCCAAAGAGCTTTTATTTAAAAGGGCTATATCTAGCAATATTTACTACGGAGTTAAAACTGAAAAAATATTAAATTTAGTTTAAAATAACAAATCAAATAAATAACAATTCCACAGTTTAACAAAAGAAGGAATTTAATGGAAAGTCTGGGACTCCTGGGTGGCTCAGCGACTGTGTGTCTGCCTTCCCTTAGGCCATGATCCCGGAGTTCCTGGGACTGTGTGTCTGCCTTCCCTTAGGCCATGATCCCAGAGTTCCTGGATCGAGTCCCACATCCGGCTCTCTGCATGGAGCCTGCTTCTCCTTATGCCTATGTCTCCGCCTTCTCTCTGTGTCTCTCATGAATGAATGAATGAATGAATGAATGAATGAATAAATAAATAAATAAATAAAATATTTTAGAAAAATAAATGAAAGTCTAATGTAAGGATAACCAGGCATAGCTGGATCCAGGAGTTAAATGATACTACCAGGACCCTCTTTCTATTCCGTTTTCCCTTGAATTCATTTCATTGTAAGGTAGGCCCTCCTCCTGTGGCAACAAAAAGCGGCCCTAAATAGTTCCAGGCTTACATCATTCTGATAGGTAGTGAATCCAGGGAAAGGGAACTGCCTTCCTCTCCTCTGGCATGATACTGGTCCTTGAAAATGACTCATATTCCTCACTTTGGTTATATCCTTACTCAGGGCAGGGATGGGCAGAGTTCCATTACTAACAGCCTCCTCTAAAACTACATACTCTTTTTTTTTTTTAACATGAAAAAATAATTATATTTCCACAATAAAAATTTGGTGAGAAAACTAACAATGTTTCACAATTTTTGCAAATACCATTAAATGTCTGGCTTAAAAGAAGACAGAACAATTCTAACATCTACTTTTGTATTCAATCTGTTATATTCAATGCTATTATGGTTGAAATACATAAAGAAATCTGACCTCACAAAGATATTTAGTTGGAAAAGTAAGGATTTCACAAATACTATGAAAGGTTTCAGGAAAGTCCAGGAGTCCCCCCAACAAACTTGAGGATCACTTTTAAAATTCACTTTAAAAGTATGTTAAATATATGATTCAAAGACAAGATCAATCTTCATCTTCTCAAAGACCCATTAATTTATATTGTAAAACTCTATACTGTTCAGTGCAAAGAGCAGTCGCCCAAACTGCAAGCTGAGCACAGACCGGTGTGGTCATAGAATCATGGTCACAGAACTTATAAGAAAAGTGGGACTGAAGAAGAAATAATGATATGGCAGCCCACAACAAAACTCCATATTTAGTATACATTTTACACTCCAATTCATAGAAGACTTGAGTTCCCTGGGAAAGGAGAAGACCTCCAAAGGCCACCCCTTGAGTTATTCATATTCACATTCTACCTACTTACAAACCTTTCAGTCACTAGGAAAGAGAGGAAGCCAGGAAATACTTCCCTTCATGACCAAGAAGAGACAGAAGTATCCAAAAGAAATAGCACTAACACTAGAAGTCTGGAAAAAAACTAACTAACCGAACTTTAAAATAATTCAATATGTAATCTGAAAATGAAAAAAAAAAAATCGCCCTGTTTTTCAAGAGCCACAGAATCCCCCTCTCTGAACACTCATGAGCAAACTCTAACCTTTTGGGAGAGATAAATAAGAATGAAATTCAATAAAAACATTTTAAAATTTTTCCTAAACTGCCAGACCTAAGATCTATAGGTATTTCTGTCCGGCTAAATTGTTACTATTGGTATGCTATGCTAGTTTGTTTCCCCTACAGGAATTCTAGGTAACTATGTTTACCTTTTCCCCACACCCAATTACAAGGTGTTAAGATGTATCAACCAAGAATCACATTATGTAAACACACTAATCAAGAGCATTATCAACAAAAACTCACAAAACACAGCTCTCAGTTTAGGTCAAAACTGATTCTGACATACATAAAGGTGTACTAACAAGTTCAAAGACCTGTCACAGATAAAAAAAAAAAAAGTCAATAAACGTCTCTAGCATATTGACAAGTCCTTCCTTGTTGCCTTTTCCTCCTTATATATATTCAGTACGCAAGTTCCATGAATACTGCCATTTCTTCTTAACCTCCTGCCAAAGCCCAAATTCAGGTATTTCACAACTCCTAAAGCTACAAGAAAAAAATAATCTTTGTCTCCAAAATATAATCTAATTAAACCTCTACACGCCCCAGTATCATTCTTAAGAAAAGCATCTGATCAAGTTAATTTACCTTCCCCAGTTTACCACAACGTAGTCCCCAAAATGTCTCAATGTTTCAGCCTGGCAATAAAATCTATTCTTAGTCTGAACCAACAAAGGTTGCTAGATTCAAAAGCCTCTTCATAACCAAAATGAAGAGTCATAATTCCTCATAGAACTGTTGTCCAATTTTGGCTATTTAGTGTTATCAGATGCTTCAAACTTTAACAGAATCCAGTTTGAGAGAATGAGTGCATGAAAAACTTCAGAGATTGGTCACTACAAGCATATGAACAGTTTTCAAAATGGTGTCTATCTCATTCACTATCTATTATAAAGAATTAAACTTCTTTATACTGGAGATATCATTAAAGAAAATAATATAAACATATAACTACAGCCACATTGGCAGTTTCTTATAAAATGTCCCCAAAAGATCCTAAATTAAATATCTTGAACTACTTATTCCATTTAAAACTATATTACAGACATCAGCATCATGGCAGCATGAGTCATTCCCTTCTTCTCTCCTCTCTGATTTATAACCAATTAGATATTCATAACTGAAGCGGGAGAAAAGCGCCTCTGCACAGGATATCAGGACACCTAAGAGACCTATCCATTTGTGCATCTGTGAGTGGACTGGACCACAGAGGCTGTAGCAAAAGCAGAGAAGATGGTGGCTGGTCCAGCAGCAAGCCAGCACAACCTTTCCAGCAGAGGAAGTGCAGGGTAAAGGCAGGAGAACATATGTCTGCCTGACCATGCGTGCTGACACTACAAAAACCAGTTGCTCTCTCTGAAAAGAGACCGCAGTGACTGGGAATAAGCAAAGGGAACTAAAGAAGACAGTCTCTTGCTATCTGCCCTGGGGGGCAAGAGGACCACCCATGGACCTCTTGTACTCCTCCCCCAACTTGAGGATCCCCTAGCAAGCCACTGGCAGACCTAGAGACTAAAGTGCCAAATATACACCTCTCCCCAAGCTCTGCAGCCACCCTTTGGTCCTTTTTTTTCTTTCTTTCTTTCTTTCAAATGTACTTGCTCACAACCTTAATGCAGTCAGCTCTGATACGGGAAAGGAAAAGGCTTGCACTATAGTGCCACCTACTGGAAACCAAAATGAAGACTCCTAATTACAAACCCGCTGACTTGTTAAGAATCAAAGTAAACAGAACCTTGCCTAAATAAGAAAAGGGTTTACTACTTCAAATGGAGAAGCCAAGGCACTTTCCATCAAACACCATGAAAAATCACAGTAATACGGTGTCACACACACACACACAAAAATGACAATTTTCCAGCAACTAAACCCAAAGCCATGAAGTATTGTGATCTGATAAAGAATATAAAACAGCTATTATGAAGAAATTCAATACGCTACTAGAAAACTCAGTAAAACAATACAATGATTTGAGGAATAAAATTAACAAACAAAAGGAGAATTTTATCCAATAGATTAAAATTGTAAAAAAAAAATTCTTGGCTGAAGAACTCAATATATGAAGAATGAATCAGAATGCACTGGAAACAGAGCAGATCCTATAGAAGAGAGAATTAGCACACTTAACAGAAATGATTCAGGTGGAAGAGAAGAAAGAACTAAGATTTTTAAAAAGTAAAAAAAAAAAAAAAACCTGGAGTACATCATATGTACATTACATACATTTATACATTATATGAAAACTGTCAAAAGTCAACAATAAGGAATTTTAAAAGCAGCCCAGGAAAAAAAAGACAGTAACCTATAAAGGTATTCCGATAAGGCTACAAGCAGACTTCACAGCAGAAACTCTACAGTCCAAAAGAGAATGAATGGTATGACATATTCAAAACACTGAAAGATAAAAACGACCAGCCAAGAATACTCCACTAGCAAAGTTACTGAGATATGAAGGAGAAATAGACGTTCTCCCAGGCAGAAGTTGAGGGAGTTCACTATAACTACACATGCTTACAAGAAATGTTCAGATACACCTGGGTGGCACAGTCGGTTAAGTGTCCAACATTTGGTTTCCCCTCAGGTGGTGATCTCAAGGTTGTGAAATGGAGCCTCAAGTCAGGCTCTGTGCTCAACGTGAAGTCTGCTTAAGACTCTCTCCCTTTCCTTCTGCTCCTCCCTCCCACACTCGCTTGCTCCTTTTCCTTCTCTCTAAAATAAATAATCTTAAAAAAAAATGTTAAAAAGAGCTCTTCAAGCTGAAATGACAAAGTACATAAAACTTTAATTAAGGTAATAAATACTGAGAATAGTCAGAATACTCTTCTTTAGAATAGTATATTAAACTCTGAACTATGGCATAAAGGCTAAAAAAAAAAAAAAAAAAAAAAAGCATATTAAAGGGGCACCTGGCTGGCTAAAGTGGTGGAGCAGGGGACTAAATCTCAGGGTTGTGAGTTCGATCCTCACCTTGGGTGTGGAACCTACTTAATGTAAAAAATATAAATTTTTAAAAAGCACATATTGGGACGCCTCGGTGGCTCAGTGGTTGAGCGTCTGCCTTTGGCTCAGGGATGATCCCAGAGTCCCAGGATTGAGTCCCCCATTAGGCTCCCTGTAGAGAGCCTGCTTCTCCCTCTGTCTGTGCCTCTGCCTCTCTCTCTCTCTGTGTCTCTCATGAATAAATAGGTAGAATCTTAAAAATTAAAAAAAGCACATATTAAAAATAACTATAGCTACAACTTAGTAATGAAATCACGATATAAAAATATATAACTTATGAATCAAAAATATAAAAGAAAATTAAAATGGTGGAATCTTTATAGGCAAATGAATGTATGTTTTCATCAGCAGAAAAAGGACTGCTTTGTCTAGATTTTTTTGTGTTACCTCATGGTAACCACAAAGCAAAAATCTATAGCAGAGACATGAAACTAAAAAAGTAGAAGACTGAACAAATCACCATGGAAAACCAACTTACAGACAGAAACAAAACAAAAAACAATCAAACAAAATAACCAGAAAGAAAAAGATGAAGTGGCAGTAGTAAATCCTTACATATCAATAATCATCCTAAACTAAATGATTAGTTCACCAATCAAAATATAGAGTGGCTGGATGGATTAAAAAACAAGACCCATGGGATCCCTGGGTGGCGCAGCGGTTTAGCGCCTGCCTTTGGCCCAGGGCGCGATCCTGGAGACCCAGGATCAAATCCCACGTCGGGCCCCCGGTACATGGAGCCTGCTTCTCCCTCTGCCTATGTCTCTGTCTCTCTCTCTCTCTCTCTCTGTGTGACTATCCTAAATAAAAAAAAAAAAAAACAAGACCCAAGTATATGCTACTTATACGAGACTCATTTCCATTCTAATGATACAGAGAGGCTCAAAAGTGAAAGGACAGAAGATATTCCAAGCAAATAAAAACAGAAAGAAGGTGGACAGAGCCATAATTATATTAGACAAAATAGACTTCAAGCCAAAAAGGGTAACAAGAGTCAAAGAAGGTCATTATACAATGATAAAAGTCAACACATCAAGAAAATATAACAATAGTAAATATATACATTTCCAAATCGTGAACACTAAAATATATTAAGCAACTGAAACAGATCTTAAAGGAAACACAGGCAAGAATACATTAAGTAAATGTAGGGGACTTCAATACCCCACTCTCTATGGTGGATAGATTATCAAGGCAGAAAATCAACAAGGCAACACTGGAACTGAACCACATTTCAGAACAAATGGGCTTAACAGATATGTAGAACATTCTAGCCAAGAGCAGTAAAATAAATATTCTTCTTAAGGGCACATGGAACATTCTCCAACATAGAGCACGTGATAGGCCACAAAACAAATCTTGGCAAATTTAAGAAGACTGAAATCATTCCAACTATATTCTCTGACCACAATGATAGGAAACTAGAAATCAACAAGAGGAAAGTAAGAAGATCTACAAATATGTGGAAACTATATGTGGAAACTATGGAAGCAATGCACTTCCAAACTACTGGGCCAAAGAAGAAACCAAATGGAGAATAAAAAATTATCTTGAAACAAATAAAATAAAAACAACATAGCAAATATTGTGGGATGCAGCAAAAGCAGTCCTGAAAGGAAACTTATAGCAGTAAATGCATACACCAAAAAAATAGAAGTATCTCATATAAACAACCTGACTTTATACCTCAAAGAACTAGGGAAAAAAAAATTAATTAAGCCCAAAGTTATCACAAAGAAGAAAATAATAATGATCAGAGTGGAAAGTCATGAGACCAGAAAAACATCAGAAAGGATTAATAAAACTAAGAGCTGGTTCTTTGAAAAGATAAATCTCATAAACTTTTAGCTAGACTAAAGGTAGTAAAATAAGTGAACACTGAAAAAAAAATTAGAAATAAAAAAGGCATTATGATAAATACTACAGAAATACATAAAAGCTTAAGGTACTGTGAATAATTATATGTCAACAAATTATATAATGTAGAAGAAATGTATACATTCCTAGAAACATAGAGCCCACCAAGACCAAATCAGGAAGAAACAGAAAATATGGACTGAATCAGCAATATAAAATTCCCAACATGAGAAATGACGAGGACTAGACAGCTTCACTGGATAATTCTATAGAGCATTTAAAGAATTAACACCAATCAATTCTCATATGCTTCCAAAATAATGAGGGAACACTTCCTAACTCATTTTATGAGACTAACATTACCCTGATACCAAAACCAGATAGGAATACCAAAAAAAAAAAAAAAAAAAAAACTACAGACCAATATTTCTAATGAATATATGTGCAAAAATTCTCAAGAAAATATTAGCAAACCAAATTCAGGAAGACGTTGAAGGGATTATACATCACAACCAACTGGGATTTATCCCTGGTAAGGAAGAATGATGGTTCAACATACGTAAATCAACAAATATAAGATATCCCATTGATAAAATGAAAGATGAATATCACATGATCATCTGAATAGACATAGAAAGAATATTTGACAATATACAATATCCCTTCATATAAAAAAACTTTAACAGACTGAGTAGGAAAGAGCCAAACCTCAACACAATAAAGGCTATCATACAAACTCACAGCTCACATTACATTCAATGGAGAAAAACTGAAAGCTTTTCTTCTCACATCAGGAATAAAACAATATTGCCCACTCTCACCTCTCTTACTCACAATATAGTACTGGAAGTCCTTGCTAGAGCAATTAGGCTAGACAAAAGAATAAAAGGCATCCAAATTGTAACATTAAAAAGTAACACTGCGGCTATTTTCCAATGACATGATTTTTATCTTAAAAAAAAACCACCCACAGACTTAATCAAAAAACTTTTGGAACTAATCAACTTCAGTAAAGTTGCAGAATACAAAATCAACATACACAAGTGAGCTGCATTCCTTTATACTAATGATGAAATATCTGAAAAATAAAGATAACTATCCCTTTCACAATAGCACCAAAAATAATAAAATACTTAGGAATAAATTTAAGCAAGGATATAAAAAACCTGTACAACAAAAACTACACGACTGTGAAAGAAATTAAAGAAACAAACAGATGGAAAGACATCTCATGTTCATGGAGCAGAGGAATTAATATTGTGAAAATGTCCATCATTGCTCAAAGCAGTCTACAGATTCACTGCAATTCTTTCCAAAATTCCAATAGTATTTTTGCACGTAAATAGAACAAACAACTCCTAAAATTTGTATGGAACCACAAAAGACCCTGAATAGTCAAAAGCAGTCTTGCAAAAGAAGAACAAAGCTGGAGGCACCATAGTCCCCGATTTCAAACTAAATTACAAAGGAGAGTAATTAAAAGTGTGGTATTGGCATAAAAACAGACACTTATACCAAGAGAACAGAACAGAGCCCAAAAATAAACCCATGTAAATATGGCCAATTTATAATAAAGAAGACAAGAATTTACAAAGGGGAAAGGGTAGTCTATATAGTCTCTTCAATAAATGGTGTTGGGCAAATTGGTCATATGCAAAAAAATAAAAAACCAAAATCTTACAACATATACAAAAACTAACTCAAAATAGATCAAAGACTTAAACTTAAGACCTGAAGCAAAAGTCCTAAAGAAAAGAGGAGGTAAACTCCTTGACATAGGTATTAGCAATGAGTTTTTGAAGTTGACACCAAAAGCAATAAAAGCAAAAAGAAACAAGTGGGACTACATCAAACTAAAAAGCTTCTGCAAATGAAACCGTGAACAAAATGAAAGATAACTTGCAGAAAAGGAGATTTCTGTAAACCATAAATTGGAAGGGTTCATACCCCAAAAGATGTAAGAACTCCATCAACTCAAAAACAAACAAAACCAAACATTCCAATTAAAAAATAAGAACTAAATTATCCATTTCCCCAGAGGACATCAAAATGGTCAAAAGACACATGAAAAAGATGCTAAATGTCACGAAACATCAGGGAAATGCAAATCAAAACAACAAGGGGATACTGCCTCACACCTGTTAGAATACCTACCATCAAGAAGACAAAAAACAACAGATGCTGGTTAGGATGTTGTGAAAAGAGAACCCTTATTATATACATTGTTGCTTGGGAATATAAAGTGGCCCAGCCACTGTAAAAAATAACTTGGAGGGTCCTCAAAAGTTTTTAAAAGATCTATCATTCAATCCAACAATTCCACTTCTGCGTATATACCCAAAGAAAATTAAAACAAGATTTTGATGATATATGAATTTCCATTTTTATCACAGCATTATCCACAATAGTCAAGATCTGAAAACAACCCAAACGCCCTTCAACATATAAATGGGTAAAGAAGATGTGATACATAAAGACAATGGAAAATTATTCAGCACAAGAAAGGAAGATACCTTTCCTTTTGTGAAGAAAATGATGGACTATTAGCACATTCTGCTATGCAATGTAAAAGAGAAAGATAAATACTGTATATGTGAAATCTAAAAAAGTTAAACCTAAAAAAAAGAGTTAATAAGTGGCTACCAGGGACTGGCGGTGGGGTGGGGGGAGGAGATGGGAGTGATGGTATTTTAAGGGTATAGATTGTAATGAGTAGTAAATAGGCCATGGAGACCTAATTCACAGTATTACAGACACTGACAATAATATTGTACTATAATTATGTGATAAATATCACTCACTACATTGGCAATTTTATCAAGATATATAAACGAATCAAAGTGACACACTTTACACCTTAAGATTACAAAATGTTAGGGCAGCCCGGGTGGCTCAGTGGTTTAGTGCTGCCTTCAGCCCAGGGCCTGATCCTGGAGACCCAGGATCGAGTCCCATGTCAGGCTCCCTGCATGGAGCCTGTTTCTCCCTCTCTCCCTCCCTCTCTCTCTCTCTCTCTCCCTCTCTGTGTGTCTCTCATGAATAAATAAATAAAATATTTTTAAAAAATGTTCTTCAGGAGATTTATTCAATTTAAAAAACTGTATTACTGGGATGCCTGGGTGGCTCAGCAGTTGAGCGTCTGCCTTCGGCCCAGGGCATGATCCTGGAGTCCCAGGACCAAGATACACATCAGGCTCTCTGCATGGAGTGTGCCTCTCTCTGTGTGTGTCTCTCTCATGAATAAATAAATAAAATCTTTAAAAAAAAAAAAAAAACACAACTGTATTACAAAGAGCAACAAATGATCTGCTGAAGGGCATATTTTTATGCTTTTATGTACTTTGTAATCATTTAAGTATTTTTCACTTATAGTAGCTTTTTAAGATTTGTATAAATCTTAAATTTGTATTTTTTATAACAACTTTTAAATTGCCAGTAAGCAATGAAAAATAATTGGAGAATGTGGGCATAGAACCAGGGAGTGTAGGACCAGCAGGAAGCAGAAAGTCATAAAGTCAAAAACCAGAATTTATACTGACATACTTTCTCTCCTATCACTCTAAATGGCTGAGACAAATAAACTAGAGAAATTACTTGCCACAACACAGTATGACTTCAAAAAACAAGTGTATCTGAACTACTGGATTTAAATACACCATCACCAAAAGCACATTTTAATGTTAAGAAGGCCTCCAACAGCAGCATTAGGTGATATCTGGAAAATAATTCCTCTGTAATGAGGACCAGGACCGGGTTGGAAGAGGAGAAAGAAACAGAATAAAGAGAAGGGAGGGGCAGAGAGGAAGAAAAAGATGGAGAGAGAATGAAAGGGAGGGAAAGGAAAGAAAGAAGGAAGAAGAAGAAAAAAAGAAACTACATATGGCAAGATGTTCACTGCAGTTATTTATAAAGTTAAAAAAAAAAAACCTAGGAAATGAACTAAATCACAAGTAAAAATACGGTTAAGTAAACTATGGTACAGTTATTCAAAATTGGAATCAGCCATTTTAAAAGCATAAAGACTACATATTAGTATTAATATTAAAAATGCTAGGGTAAGAAGTGTGAAGAGGACTTTGACTTTTCATTTCAAAGCCTTCTGGCAGGTTTTCTTTCTTGTAACTATGTGCAGGAATTTAATAGTTTAAGAAAATAAGCTATTTTTTAAAGTAATTACCTTGTCTTAAAGCACTATTAAAACAAATTATACAGTACACTCACATAATGAGTATGTTAGCCATACTATGGAGCCATTAGGAAGACAAGCAGCTAAAGAATATAATCATATGGGAAGATATGCATACTGTCTATTACAATATCTGTATAGTAACATATGAACAACATGATCTAGTCTATGTTAAAAAATTAGTCGACCCTGGAACAATGCAAGGATTAAGGGGGACAACCCCCACACAAAAATCTGTAACTTCTGACTCCCCCAAATCTTAAACACTACTAGCCTACTACTGACCAGAAACCTTACCAACAATATAAAGTCAATTAATACACCTTTTGTACATTATATATAATTACATACTGTATTTTTACAATAAAGTAAGCTAGGTAAAAGAAAACCTTTAGAGTTACTAGGAAAATACATTCACAGTACTACAAAACATTCATGTGTAAGTGGACCCGTGCAATATAAACATGTTATTCAAGGGTCAATTGTATGTACCTAAACATAATACATGTATGTTTATTTTTATAAATATACAATTATGTATTTACAAACGAGGATCAAGAAGGAAGACTCACTTTCTATTTCTATACTCTTCGAATTTTTATTAAAACAAGTATATATTATTTTCAATTGAAAAGAAAAAGAAAAATTCTGTTAACCAGCCAGTACTAAAAAATAGCACAAGCATTATTATAACCATATAGCATGCATTTGACAATGGAATACTATTCAGCAGTAAAAAAAAAAAAAAAAGGAACAAGATACAGATATATATGCAACAATGTGGATAAAGCTCAAGAACATTCAGAAAAATAAAAAGAAGTCCTGCTCTAAAGAGTACCAATTCTAAAACTCCACTTATACGAAGTTCCAGTAACAAGCAAAACTAATATACAGTGGGGAAAAAAATCAGAACAGTACTTATTTCTATGGGTAGGTGGTAGCATGGGAAGGGGAAAGAGGAAACATTCCAGAATGGTAGTAATGTTCTTTATTTTGATAGGGAACGGAGTTACAAAGATATACACATCTGTCAAAACGCATCAAAGGATACACTTTAAGATATATGTACACTACTGTATACAGATTATGTCAAGTTTTTTAAAAAAAAAACTATAAATACTGAACTCTAATGATATGCAATGGTAAGTATTTAGGGTTAAGTTCATTAACATCTGCAATTTACTTTAAAATACATCAAAGAAAGAGAGTGGCAAGTACACTAAAATGTTAACAGTAGAATCTAAGTGATGGGTACACATGGTGTGTCATGTGGTAAATATACACTGTAGTACTATTTGTCTAGTTCATCAATACAGATGGTTAAATTATGGTATATCCATTAAAACACTATGTAACCTTAAATAAGGCAACACTTTTACATATTTCATAGAATGACATCCAAGTATGATACCAACTATGTAAAAAAGAGAATTATAAATAATATATGTATCTGCTTGTATGTTGGCAAAATATCTCAGGAAGAATCACTGAGTAAGAGATCTCAAGTGAATTCCATTATTTCATACACACACAATATTTAATATGATGCCAAGTTAAAAATAAACTTTTACCTGTTTGAGAAGTTACTATTTGTAGACTGAAAAAGGATTCTTCCACAGAAATGAGGTAGTGGAAGTAAGTGACTAAGTTTGGTAGGAAAGACTTATACTATCCACTCATTTCTCATTCTCTATTTCCTGGGACTAAGGAAGCAGGAGGAAAAAAAAACAATATTCCTTGAAGCTGTTTAGCTCAAGCCTGAATTAGTCACTCCTGATGTGTAGACACCAAACAGTAGCTTATTTTCTGTTTTGTTCATAATACTATCTCTGTCTTCATTTATGCATATAATTTTATTTGAGAACTATTGCAAGCCAAAGATAAGAAAGTGCTAAAACGTATAAAAACTGCTAAGTCCATTTTAACTGCTCAGCACTCAGATGGAAAAGCCAAGTAAGGCTGTAGCAGTGAAAAGTGGTAATGACAGTCAACTCAACAAAAGTTAAAGGGATGAAGAGAGTGATGAAAAATATTTTAAACAATAATTAGCTATTAAAAAAACTCTTCTACCAGCTGTAAAATTCATTAGACTAGAATTACCAACCACATAGCATTCTTCTCAGGGCAGCTCTGCGGAGGCCAGTAGGTTGCATATAACAGCATTCAAAAATACTCTGAGGGACGCCTGGATGGCTCAGTGGTTGAGCACCTGCCTTCAGCCCAGGGCGTGATCCTGGAGTCCCAGGATCGAGTCCCACATCGGGCTCCCTGCATGGAGCCTGCTTCTCCCTCTGCCTGTGTTGCTGCCTCTCTGTGTCTCTCATGAATAAATAAATAAAATCTTTAAAAAAAAAATACTTTGAATAAATGTTATTAATATTTTTCAATGTCCTTTCTCCCTAAAAAATCACTTAAGCTTTACATAATCTGAAGGTGCTTTACATAATCTGAAGGTGCTATCAAGTAAAAATAAAGACAGACCCAGAGATTAGTAATTTTTCAAATTGCTCACATATCTACTGCTCTGAAATAAAATTCTCATTAAAGTATGGTAGATTTTATAGTCTACACTCTTCTGCCTAGGTTGTTATACAAACTAGAAATTTCAACCAGTGCATTTAATATACCACACATGAGGCACTGTGCTGGGCACCATATACAACAGGAAGACAGTTAAATCCTAAGCTTTGGCGTCTACTTTCAAGACGTGAGATTCTAATAATGAAATTAAAATAAATAAGAATCAATTACTAAACAAGTAATTGTTGAAAGCAAATGATGAAAGTCATAATCAATGCAAACTGCCCTAGGAGAAGAGTCATGTCATTCCTTCCAGGTGAATGTATCACAAATCACTTTCTGGAAGACCTGGAATCTTCGCTGAGCGTACATATAGCTTATCATGTTACCCTCTAAAAGTTGGGAAGGGGGACAGTATCAACTCTATGGTCAACTAATATTTGATAAAGCAGGAAAGAATATCCACTGGAAAAAGAACAGTCTCTTTAATAAATGGTGCTGGGAAAATTGGACAGCCACATGCAGAAGAACTAAACTGGACCATTTTCTTGCACCAGACACAAAGATAAACTCAAAATGGATGTAAGATCTAAATGTGAGACAAGAATCCACCAAAATCCTAGAGAACACAGGCAACCACCTTTCTGAACTTGACTACAGCAACTTCTTGCAAGATACATCTATGAAGGCAAGGGAACAAAAGCAAAAATGAACTACTGGAATTTAATCAAGATAAAAGGCTTCTGCACAGCCAATGAAAGAGTCAACAAAACTAAAAGACAACCTACAGAATGGGAGAAGATATTTGCAAACGAATTATCAGATAAAGAACTAGTATCCAAGATCTATAAAGAGCTTATCAAACTCAACACCCAAGAAACAAAATATCTAATCATGAAATGGGCAGAAGACATGAACAGAAATTTCTCCGAAGAAGACATACACATGGCTAACAAGCACATGAAAAAATGCTCCACGTCACTTGCCATCAGAAAAAATAAAAACCACAATGAGATACTACCTCATACCAGTGAGAATGGTGAAAATTAACAAGACAGGAAGCAACAAATGTTGGGAGAGGATGTAGAGACAGGGGAACCCTCTTGCACTGTTGGTGGGAATGCAAACTGGTACAGCCACTCTGGAAAACAGTGTGGAAGTTACTCAAGAAGTTAAAAACAGAGCTACCCTACAACCCATCAATTACACTACTGGGTATTTACTCCAAAGATAATGGTGTAGTAAAACGTTGGGACACCTGCACCCCAATGTTCATAGCAGCAATGTCCACAATAGCCAAACTGTGGAAGGAGCCACAATGTCATTCGACAGATGAATGGATAAAAAAGATATGTGGTGTGTGTGTGTGTGTGTGTGTGTATACAAACACACATACCCACAATGGAATATTACTTAGCCATCAGAAGAGATGAATACCCACCATTTGCTTCAACATGGATGGAAATGGAGGGTATTATGCTGAGTGAAATAAGTCAATCAGAGAAGGACAATCATCATATGGTTTCACTCATACATGGAATATAAGAAATAGTGAAAGGGATAAGGAAAAGGAAGGGAACTAAGTGGGAAAAATTAAAGAGGGAGACAAACCACGAAAGATTCCTAACTCTGGGAAACTAACAAAGAGTTGTGGAAGGGGAGGGGGGGGGGAATTGGGGTAACTGGGTGACAGGCAATGAGGAGGGCACTTGATGGGATGAGCACTGGGTGTTATACTATATGCTGGCAAATTGAATTTAAATTTAAAAAATGAGAAAAAAAATGTGATACAGAAAAAAGTTCACCTCTGCTGAAGTTAAGACTCACAAAAAAATGAGAAGATACAAACTGGAAAGATAAGTAATCATACATTTTGAAAGTCAAGTCAAAATGCATCCAATTTATTCAGGAGTGCTAAGGATTTTGATCAAACAAAAGGATATAATCAAGGTTAGGCATCCAGGATGGACACAGAAGGGAGAAAAAACTCTCAACGGTTTAGATAAGGAGTGTAAGGCCCCCAACTGAGCAACGTTATTAAAAGAAAGAGATAGAACCCAATGATTAACTGAAGGGGGAAAAGAATAAAGGGAGGAAAAGCCAAAAAATAAAATTTCAAGCCTGGAAAATTTAAGGAAATGAAATGGAAATTAGTAAATTCAGAGAACATTTATTTTCAGAAATGTAGTTTGACGTTCAGATGGGAGAACCAGGTGAATATACAGCTAGCAACTGGAGTAAGAGGTTAAGGCTTTAAAGAGTGGTTACGTCAAAACATACATATGTGAAAAATAATGTGGAGACTAGAGGTTCTCTGGGAAAAACTGAAATTCAATGCAAATTTATACATAGCATATGCAATATCCTAAGGAAGGAAGTCTTTAATCAAACGTTCAAAGATTCCACAATACATACACACACAGTTGTTGTTGTTTTAAAGGACTACTGGCACAGATTATAATAAAAACCATCCATGGGAATGAATTTAAATGAGATGACAGGAGTAGAAATAGTTGAGGGGGAAAAAAAGGCATGGAAACAAAACTTGAAAAAATATAATTAAAAGGCAAGAAAAAAACTAAAAAGGATAGGACTGATTTGAAAAGAAAGAGAAATGAGATGTTAAAAAAGGCAGTATTAACATTGTTTAATGTTATACATCAGGACAAAATACAAAATTTATGTAAAATCTCTATATTTAATAAACACAAAACCATTGGTAACACTGAGGTAAAAAATCTTGTTTGCATATAAGGAGGAAGAAACTATATGACAAGGGATTAAGAAGTAAATGGGGACAAAGGAGGGAAAAATTAAAGACTACTATTTCTAGATTTACTACTGAAAGGAAAAGCTAACATGAAAGTGACTGAAGCAAAGTATGATTTTATTTCTTGTTTTGTTTTTGCTCCTATTGCTGCTGAGTTTTTCTTCCTTAAGGACTAAGAAATTGACTTTCTATGCCAAAAGGGGTCTGTAAAAAGAGAAAGACTAACGGAGGAAAACAGGAATAAAGTTCAGTAGTGAAAAGATCACCTTTCAATTCTTCCGGTAAAACGGGAACAAAAATAATTTTATGGGTGAGAAAGGTACAGTTAACAAGTGTGGGTGAAGGGAGAAAGACTAGAAAAACTCCGGTTTTCTTCAACTGTAAAGCACTGATAACCATAATGGTTTAGAACTTTATTCCTTTATAACTGCAGCTAGTTATTATGAAAATTTCATAGTAAAAAAGTATGTACAGTAATAGGACAGAATACACTATACTGTATAATAATAAATTAAGAACATGGCTCTAGAGGCAAAAAGCATAAGTTTAAATAACTGTTTAGTCATATGCCATAGGTAGCTGTGTGACTCTGGACAAGTACCTTAACTCTGCCACTCAGTGTCATCACTTGAAAAATGCTTACCTCTCAGAACTTGGAAGTAATACAAAACTCTCAGCAATGCATACAAATGCAGATAGTAGTAGAAGCTGCAGTAGTGATAATAGTAACAAGTAATGTAACTTATTTATGTTAAATCAAGCAGGATATAAGAAGGGAAGAGGCAGGCTCTTAAAAATGTGTCTCAGGGGCCCCTGGGTGGCTCATTCTGTCAAGCATTCAACTCCTAATTTTGGCTCGGGTCATGATCCCAGGGTCATGAGATCGAGTCAGCAGGGCTCCTAGCTCAGCGGGGAGTCTGCTTAAGATTATCTTTCTCTCCTTCCCTCCCCATAGTGTGCCCTCTCTTGGGGCACACTCTCTAAAATAATTAATTTAAAAATCTTTTAAAAAATGTGTCTCAAACCTAACTACAGAAGGAAATAAGTATAATTCCCCTTATTATACCAATAAGGAAAGGGGAGGTTCATTTGCCTAGATTACTCAGTTAATAAGTGGCAGAACTTGGATGTGAACACTAGTTTATATGGTTACAAAACTTGGCTTCTTTCCACCACACAACATTACTCCCACAGCACTACAAAGAACACAAAACCATGCATTCTGTTTTTTAGTACTAAACTCAAAAAATCTAAGCACATAATTAAGTCTGACTCTCCATTTTCTGAAAAATTAAGGATTTTCTAATTTGATTTTGAGGTTTCCCGCCAGCTAAAAAAAGTCCACGATTTTACTGTTACCCTATTTAGTGATGTGTAAACTCATAAAGTTTCAAAATACAGCAGGAAACCTTTTCTGTGTAGAAAACAAAACCAGAAAAATCGAATATCAAAAAAAAAAGCTTAAATTCTTTTCCCAAGACATCCCATTAGCAAAATGAAATGAATGTTAAAGACCAACATCTAATTTCATTTTATTGTTAACAAGTATGACTAAGCAAATGTTTGAGAGAACAAAATGTCAACCTTAAGTATTTCAAGATGCCAATTTTAACACCCGCATTTTCAATAATTTAGGGGTAAAAAAAACCCCACAAAACTCAGAGCCCTGACACATCTACAGACTTTACAATCAAATAACATGCAGATTTACCGACCCTTATTTCACGCCACAACACTGCCCAGGCTAGGTTTTTGTTTGTTTTTATATCGATGCGAAAACTCTCCTGCCCTAAAACACTTCACTAGCTTCCCACTATCCTTCAATTAACATCCAAAATCCTTAACATGACTCAACAAAGTCTTGAATGATGCAGATCCTCTCTCTGGAGCTATCCACTGCTATTCTTCCCTTTGCTTTTTTTTCAATTTCTTTCATTCCCAAAACACTTCTTTTATTTCATTTTAGGGCTTTTATACATCTGTTCTTCAAAATCTAGAATGCTTTCCTGCTCTCCATTTCCATCCTTCTGCCCTAGCAAACTTCTTCACCCCTGCAGGCTGAGATCAAATGTTATACCAGCAAAGCCTTTCCTGACCTTCCACACATGTATTTTGACCGCATTCTGGATTCCTACCACTCAAAGGTCTTGTAATTACTTGTTTAACATCTGTCTTAAAAGATAAATGGTTAACAATATGAAGATAGTTATTTCAGCTCGTTTCCCAATATCTGCAATATCTAACACACTGCGCTCAGTAGAGTTAAGTACTCAATGTCTGCCGGATTAACATATTCAAAATACAGGGGAAGTCCCAAACCATGAGATACTTAACTAGCACAAGTAGCTAGAAAGTTCTATGTAAGTTTTGAGTTACATCTTAACCTTGCTCTTTCAAATGTTCCTCCTTCAAAGAGGCGCTATTTGGCGATTATATTTTTATTTATTTATTTAGCAATTATATTTTTAAAGTAAAACAAAACAAAAAAAAACCTTAATATAACAAACACATCTTAAAGTTTTACAAAACCAAGTTTAGAAATCACAAGTCTTAGATAATTGAAATCAGATTTATTTATTTATTTAGAAATCAGCTTTAAAAGTCATCAAGAACTCACCTGAAATGCAATAAAGAACAAGAATTGGATAAGGGCTCAATTTTACCACAGTAATGTACATTATGAAAGAACCAATCCCAATTCTTACTACTGTCTAGGTTGTATTTATTATAAGTTATGACTGCAGTGCTACAATCATCTAAGTAGGCTGTATCATACCTTAAACTTTATCAAAAGTGAATAAAAATCACAAGCATACACTATTAATAATCTTTTTGGTTATATAGCATAGCATATAGAGATGTTAAATCACTATGCTGTATACCTGAAGCTAATGTAACATTGTGTGTCAACCATACTAAAAAAAAAATTTTTTTTAAGAATTTCTATTTAAACTTAAAACTTCTGGGATCCCTGGGTGGCTCAATGGTTTAGCGCCTGCCTTCAGCCCAAGGCCTGATCCTGGAGACCCGGGATGAAATCCAATGTTGGGCTCCCTGCATGAAGCCTGCTTCTCCCTCTGCCTGTGTCTCTGCCTCTCTCTCTCTCTCTCTCTCTCTCTCTCTCTCTGTGTGTGTGTGTGCCTCTCTCATGAATAAATAAATAAAATCCTCAAAAAAAAAAAAAAAAACTTTTTTAAGTTTTCTGTTCACTTAACACTTATTGAGTGCTAATTACAAACCAGGCAATGTCCAAAGATTCTTATAAATATTATTTCTCCATACAGATGAGGAAATGGGAAGCACTGAGTTAAGTAATTTACCCAATATTATACAGCTGGTAAAGTGGAGAGGCAATATTCAAAGTCAGCCATTCTGACTCCAGAGTTGGTCCTCTAAACATTACGCTGTTGCACCTCTCTCTCCATCCACTGAAATATGGCTTCTATCTTGACCACCTCACTTCAATAAAACTATTTTGCTAAGATCACCGATGACTTCTACCTTTCCAAACCTAAGGGCCACTTACTTGCCTCCACCTTTTTCATACATTCTGCAGCATCCCATGAAGTTGACAACCTGCCTCTCTTGCCATACATTTGTTTCTCTAGTAACAAATACCTTCAACCTCAGACCTGGGGCCTCTTTCTTCCGTATCAACACATTCTTACAAGGAAATTTCCCAACAATTCCACAGTTTCAAATACTTTCTGCATGACTCCAAATTTCTCTAGTCCTGGCCTAAGTTCTCATATAACCCAACCACCTATTTGATATCTAACTTAGGTTTGTAACAAACACCAATTACCTTTCCTCCTCCCCTCAACCTGTTCTCTCCTATCCTTCTCTACCATCACCCATCCAGCTGCTTAGGTTAACTTCTTAACCATTATCCTTAATTTCCCTTTCCCTGATCTCCCACATCTAACCCATCAGCAAGTTCTATAAGATCTACTTATAAGACATATTTCATTCTGTCTCCACTATCACTCTAATATAAATGACCTACATTTCTGCCTACAATGCCCTTCAGAATGGTCTTTCATTCTTGCCCCCTTAATCTCCACAAAGCAAGCAGAGTTAAACAAAATCAAATCAGTCCCTGCCTGCTTTAAATTATCTAATGTTGTCTCTGTAATTCAAATAAAATCCTAGGTCTTTACCATGGCCTCGAAGACCCTAATTTGGCCCCAAATTAGGGGGGCCCTAATTTGTAATTTGGCCCCTGCCTACTTTTCCAACCTCACGTTATTCCATTCTCTCCTCCATCACAATGTTCCTTGCAGCAGCGACTGCCTTCCTTCCCTTCCTGGAACACACTGTGATTGTATCTGCTACAGGGCCTTTGCACTTGCTATTCCTTCTGCAAGGAACAGTCTTTCTCCAGACTTTGACACAGATGGTTCCTTCTCCTCCTTTAAGTGTTGCTCAAATGCTATCTCCTGTGAGAGGTCTTCTAATCAGTCTTTTATATGACCCTCTATTATTACAATTGCCACTTCTATTTTAATCTTATTTAATACTCATTTATTTATTACCATCCTTCCAACTTTGGAATTTAAATGCCCCATCACCAAAGCCTCCCACAGTACATAGCAGGCACCTAATAAACTAATTTAATGAGTGGGTTTTCCCTATTTCATTTAGTTTATTGTAAATCAACCAATTTTGATAAAGCACCTAGCCCAAGATGTATTTTCTACGTATTAAAAGATAAATCCCGAAAACACTCGTTTTTCCCAATCTAAAACATTCCAACACTCTGCACACCCCCACCCCCCAGAGTCTATCTACAGTATCCACTTAAAAACTGCTAAATATCCCATATGGATAAACAACACTTTCTTCCTCCTCTCCAAACTAACTAACATGTAGGCGGGAAGGTGGGAAAAGGGAATCTTCCTGGGCACCTGAGCACCTGTTACATCTTCAATCAGTTAAGAGAGGTGCTGGTGAGCCAGATAGCACATGGGAAACGTGGCCTTTCTTTCAGGGACTGTATTTAGGTAAAACGTGAGAGGCTTACACTAGAACTGTCCTCATCCCTAGTAAGGACCATGCACCTCATTTAAAGAAACAAGATAAAATGCTCTTTGGGCAAGAGGTTATGTTTGGATTCACTAAAAGAAAAGAAACCGATTTGGGGGCCTTCATCAAATGTGTGTAGGCTGGGGCCGTTCTACATATAACGGGAAAACAAGAGAACTGGAGGTTATCAGTTCAAGGACCAACTCCACGATAAGATAAAGGGTCAGCTAAGGCTCTCTGGGGGTATCCCGAACCTGGGAGCGACGGTGGGAAAAGGAGAAAACACAAAACCCCGGGACCTCTGTTCACCGCTTCGGCCTCCATCACAGGCACTTCGGCAAACTGCACAGATCTCCGTGTCCGCCTATCTCCCGCTTCCACCCCTGCAAGGAGAAAGCCCCTGGATACTCACATGGGCTCGAGAGTCTTGCTGAGCCAGGACTTGAGCGCCTCGAAGTTTTCAATGATCATTTTAGAAACCATCCACAGCGGCCCCGAGGCCCGTCACACTCCTCCGCCCGCCCAGGTCGCGGCCGCTACAGCCGCCGCTGCCCCCGCCCCCTCCTCCGCGCGCCGCCCGCGTGGGCCGCGGTAGGAGGCGCCGGTGGCAGGCTCCCGCGAGCCCCGATCGGCGAACAGCTCCGCGGGGACCGTCGCAGGCCGCGAATCCACGGGGTGCCAGGAGCTCCCGGTCCCCGGACCCCGGCTGAGGCAGCAACGGTTAGCCCGGGCCCTCCCCCTTCCCTCCACCCGAGCAAATCTTCCTTAGAGCGGGAACGCGACACGCGCCTAGATCCGGGCTTTCACTCAGCCTCGGGACCAGGTGGTGTTGGCAACGCAGCGCAGGCAAAAGTGAAGAAAGCAAAGACGAAGGGCAGCTCAATGGGAAAACGATTCGGGGGGTCTTCCCGGCTCCCAGCACCCCCAAGAAGATGGCTGCCGATAAACCTCGCGAGAATTGATGAAGTCTCGCGGTGAGTCCCAGAGCCTGCTGGGAGGAGACGTAAGATCGGCGGAGAGCGCGCTGCTCGAGTGCGGTACTTCGATTTTTTTTTTTTTTTTTAATGCGTGTTTCGACGTCTTTGTGCTTTTTTTTTTTTTTTTTTTTTTTTTTTTTTACGCCTCGGTCCACGTATGGGAGGAAGATTTTATTGTTTACAAACAGAGAACGGCCGCTGACTCTAGAAGCAGCGGGAGCCCCGCTTCGTGCTATGTAATCAGACGGCCGTGGCGCATCCTGCTGGAAGGAGCCTCCGGACTGGAGCGCTCGTTGAGAGCGAGCGTCTGCGCGCTGTGCCGGGACGCACGGCGGCCCCCGGGCTCCAGGTGCGCGGTGCTGCCGCCTCCGTCTCTCGGGGGCCTGCGGTACCATGTGGCGCGCTCCACGGTGTGGACAAGACTGGGAAGCACGGGCTCCTGTAATCCGACCCTCCGGCTTCCAGAGGATTAGTATCTCGTCCAGAATCACTCGACTTGATGGCAGAGCAGTAATGATCTAGGGATGCCCCCCCCCCAAAAAAGAAAGGTGAGATAGCCTTGACGGTTCACACAGTTTCCAGCCATCCGAAACTTGACTTTCCCCCCAGCCACATGAGAACAGTGTGTTTTTTAATTCTTTTCATTTAGAGCCGACTCAGCTCCAGATAGGAAATTAAATAGTATCAAAAGACAGAGCCTTCACACCAGCGTCCTAAGTAAATTAACTCCCCCCCCCCTTCTAGGGAAGCTTGAATCTCGCCTGTGTTCTTTTAGTTGCCGTTATTTACTATGTTTTAAGGTACAAGGTGGGATTTTTTTGCAGAAGATCTAGCGCCTGTAAACTAGAATGAAATGAAAATAATTGGCAATATAAAGACACTTAGAGTCTTAAGTACACCGATAGAAAGCTCTTACGGCGGACAATGGCAAACGAAACTGTCCTCAAGAACTCCTAAGTTTATAACTGCTAGATTGAAGTGTCCTTGAGCCATAAGTAGGAAAGATTATCAAGTAGGAAAAGCTAGACATTTGTTTTAAAATACAGCATGTAGAGTAGAATGACGTTAGAATCCAGTCACTGAATAACCAGTGATTTTACTAAGCCAGAAACAAAAGGGCAGATAATGTATGATTCCACTTATGAGGTTCCTAGAGGAGCCAAACTCCCAGTGACAGGAAGTGGAATGGTAGGTGCCAGTGGTGGGAGAATAGGGGAAGATTCATTTGGGATGTTGAAAAGGTTCTGGAGATGACCAGTGTTGACGGTTGCACAACCATGCGAATGTTCTTAATGCGACTGAACTGTACACTTAAAATGGTTAAAATAGTAAATTTTATGTGTATTTTACCACAATAAAGGTGATATTTTAATGTTGCTGTGGGAAAAGTAAAATCCTAATTGTGTAGCCTGTTTATTTAATAGACTTGGCTCAGGCTGACTTCCGAATTTTCAACTTCTTCACCAATGATTCCATAACTGGCCCTCTGCTCCAGCCTTCCAAAGCTAATCATCATTTTTCAACCAAATACTGTATGCTCCAGGTAACCTGATTTGCTCACTATCCACTTCTTCAAATGTTTACATCATTTCCACAAGGAACACCTGCCTCCACTTTCTCTGGCTGCTCAAACCTCATCCATTCTCTCCTCTAATACCACTGCTACTGTATGTTTGAAGTCTTCTTTTATTTTTCCTAAACAATAGCAACAGCCTTTTAATCTTTCTGCCTCTTAGTCTGCACCCATTATTAATCTTCAGTTGCCTTTATCATCATTGGCTTTAATAGCAATCATTGTAAAACTTGCATGTAATCATGTCACTTCCCTGCTTACAATCTTTATCAGTTTCCACATTATTTTCAGGATAAAAATCCAAGTTCTTGAACATTCCATAAAAGGCCTTTCATAATCAAACCCCTACCTATTTGCCTTAGAAATTTCTTCCACTGCCCTGATGCCTTTGCTTCAGCCATCTTGAGCTATTCCATCTTCCTTGAGAGAGATGTGTTCTTACACTAAATGGAGCTATTGCAGAATGTATTTTCTCCCCTTTCTCTTGTTGAAATCCTCATCCATCATAATTCATTGCATGCAGCGTCACCTTTGGAAAGCTATTCCACACCTCCCTGCTCTATAGCGAGACTTTCTCTGGTTTTCTCACTTCAGCCTGTGCTTGCCTCTGATATAGCACTCTTGCTTTATTTTTGCAAGTAACTGATCATTTGTTCCTTAGTAACTACAGTTTTGAAGTTCTTGCTGCAAGCACAGCCCCTGATATTTGCAGTCAGTTCTCAATTTTTTGAATGGTTTGGTGAAGCTCTGCTCCTTTCCATGAAATCTTCCCTAATGAAGCTGACAGTGACCTCTTCCTCCTCTGAATGCATTGTACAGTGCTTATTATTACTCCACATTTAGTCATCAGTGCTTCGTAGCATTCTTCTCTTTCTTATACATTAACATTTATTCCTTATCACTTCAGTACTTCATCTTTGGCTTTGCCTTCAAAGGTGATAATTATCTAGTGTGATTATCAATGCTGCTAAGAAAAGACTAAAACAACCTTCATAGAATACTTCCTGCACTCAATAACAAACATTTCAGAACGTCCAGTATTAGGTTACCTACTTAACATTTTCCAGTACACCATCCTCTTTTCAAAGCACACAGCCTGTGACTTTGTTAGTAATGTTTCTTTAGCTGGGAAGGTTTTGTTGCTCAAAAAACAGCTTCCCACTGATGCCCTAGGCAAAGAAGTTGTCTCTTCTATCTATATTTAGTTTTCTCCTCTGTCTCCCTAACTAGATTATGAAGTCTTAAGGACTAGGAATCAAGCTCATTCATCCTTGTACCTCCTACACTTAGCAGTGTCTGGAACTCAAAAATATTTATTGAAGAATATGTGCTTAATTTTAAATGGGAAGGAAGTAATGGCAGCGGAAAATTTGGATAGGCAAGTCTTAATGATACCTCCTAATAGACATCTCCTTATGGTTTACTTAGCTGCCCTGATCCTAGGAATATTCTCTATAGTCTACTTAACTCCTCTTTTGGTTTTTCCAGTTCTCTCCCCTAGCTGATGGATATAATCTTATTACTCTCAGAGGTGCCTTTGGGGCTCTTGTTTAAAAACTCAGCCTGCATTTTGAAATCACAAAGCTATTCTATATGTTCCATTTCCTTTATAATTCATTACTCTCCAGAGAATTACATTTAGATCTTTATTCCCTCTGGAATACATTCCTTTATTTAGTGTAAGGTAAGGGTCTAGCCTATTTTTAATCCTGATGGCAAGCCAATTTTTCTTTGTACTTCTACACAACAGTCTATCTCTTCCTCATTAGTTTTTTTTTTTTTTTTAAGATTTTATTTACCTATTCATGAGAGACACAGAAACAGGCAGAGAGAGAGGCAGAGACAGGAGAAGCAAGCTCCATGCAAGGAGCCCAATATAGGACTCAATCCCAGGACTCCAGGATCATGCCCTGAGCTGAAGGCAGACACCCAACCACTGAGCCACCTGGGTGTCCCCCTCATTAGTATTTGATGCCACTTACAGCATATATCATATTTCCATTTATATATGGCTCTGGTTTCTGAACTCTTCAATTGGTCTCTTTGTTTATGACTACACCTGGACCATGTTGTTTTTATTTACCAATGTCCTATAGACTATCTTAATACCTAAGAAGGCAAATCCCTCCTTTTTGCTTTGTTTTAATATCAAATTTTGCTTAACTAAATGTAAACCGTTGTTTTTCCAAATACGTCCTAGAATGAGATTGTTGAGCTTGTTAAAAAAAAACAAAAGATCCTTTATTGAACTTATAGATTAATTTGGGTTGAATTGGCATCCTATAATGTGTGACATTCACTGGTGTGCTTTTCAGATCTCCCTTCAAGAAAGAACTCACTGCCCAACTGAAGGCATGTAGTTAGCTCACATCCTCTGTTAACTCCTAAGTTTACCTAAGCTTTCAAACTGAAGTTATACTATTGTTAGGGCAACTCTTTTCCCCATGCCCATCCTTAGCCAAAGACAGAATCAGTCATAGTATAAGGACATACTCAGTATCGATGATAGAGGCTTTGTGAGACCTGTATGGCAGTCTGATGGCTCCCCCAGCCCAGTCCACTTCCTCTCTTTCCCTTTCACAAGTGCAACTCTGCAGTAAACCGTTAGCACTTCTAGCTCTAACTCAGCATCTCCCCAGAGAATCCAGCTTCTGCTACAAGTTAAGTCATTGATTCATTCTATTTTTATAAATTAAAAAATCATGGCTAATAATGAAATCTAGCCATACTTTCTGGTCCAATTACTTCTTTGAAACCATCCTACCCAACTCAATTTAATATGATCTCTCCCAAGACATACATTCTGACAAGCCTTCGACTTTCTCTGACCATCATTGATTTAGCACCTATGATTTTATTTTTTAGTGTATATATACTTTATTCTCCATCAAATCTCTGAATTTAATCCCCTGTGGCCTCCTTGAGTACCTGGCTTCATCAGTTGCTTCCTTATTTCCTATTTGCAACCCTTGTGCTCTACTGGGCCTTTCCGATGCATTGTTCAACAAATGTTTCCTGAAATTCTGCCCTTTTAAACATACCACTACTTGCTGAGAATATAGTAGTGGAGAAAAAAAAGGTATGATATATCCCCTAAGGAGATTATAGGCTCATAAAGAAGGCAGACTTCTAACAATCGTACAGAAAAAAACTTATAATTACAAATTATAGTACATATTATAAAGAGGGAAATATGAACCATTGTAACAGTTTGGACTGGAAATGCTCAAGCATGGCTTCTCTAAGAATATGATATTTAAATGGTTAAGAAAAGTGAGGGCCACTTGGGTGGCTCAGATGGTTAAGGGTCTGCCTTTAACTCAGATCATGATCTCAGGGTCTTGGGATTGAGCCCCCGCATCAAGCTCCCAGCTCAGCGGGGAGTTTACTTCTCCCTCTCCCTTTGCCTCTCCCCCCAGTCATGCTCTTTCTCTCTGTCTCAGATGAAGAAATAAAATCTTTTAAGAGAAGAAAAAAGAAAAGTGAGTAATGAGTACAAGTTAGCCATGTGAAACAAGATAGAGACAAGAACATTTCTGGCTTACATAATAGCTTGTGGGACTTTCCTGAGGTAAAGAAGGGCCAGGATCTTGAAGGCCAGAAAGGTAAGAGCGTGTAAGTTAGGAGGAAACATACCTATCAGCCAAATTAGGTAAATAAGGGACATGTTAAGATTTTTAAACAAGACTTGTTTATAATATGATGTGCAGGGGTGCCTGGGTGGCTCAGTTAGTTAAGTATCTGCTTTTGGCTTAGGTTATGATCCTGGGGTCCTGGGATCAAGGCCCACATTGGGCTCCCTCTCCCTCTGCCACCTCTGCTTGTGCATGTACACACTCTTGCTCTCTGTCAAATAAATAAAATCTTTAAAAAATAAAATAAAATGTGAGGTGCAGCCATTGAGAGGTTTTCAGTGTGGTGGGATGAATTAAAAACATGAACATACTTCTTATATAAAGAAAGCTTAATTGAATTTGGGAGTTTTAAAATGAAAACAAAAAGGAGGTACCTGGGTGGCTCAGCTGCTTAAGCTTCAGCTTGGGTCATGATCTCAGGGTCCTGGGATGGAGCCCTGCCTGCATCAGGCTCCCTGCTCAGTGGGGGAATTTGATTCTCCCTCTCCCTATGCTTACCCCTTCCCCCTCCCTCTCCCCCCCCCTCATGCTTTCTCTCTCTCAAATAAATAAATAAATTCTTTTAAAAAAATGAAATAAAAAGGAGGCAAATCACCTTCAACATAAAAAATGCTAGGATTTTTATTTCCCTAGAAGTAGAATAAAGATCATGTTAATAAAGGGAATATGGTTTTCTCATCTGACTAGAAGCCCATAACTTGAGAAGAGAAATAATGCTCTGCTGTGGTGAGGTATGTCTTTAGGTAATTCAAGAGGAAACCCTTTAGCGATTGCTAATAATGTAAAGTAGGATCAGAGGATATATTATGATTTCCCCCCTAATAAGATCAGAGTACTTCTGGTTATGATAAAAGAATTTGAAGGACAATCACCAGTTCTTTAGTGGGTACTCCATTTATACTTATAATTGATATAATGAGTCCCTACTTGTAATTGATTATAATGAGTCCCTATAGCAATATTTTTTTAAAAAACATTATTTATTTATTTATTCATGAGAGATAGAGAGAGAGAGAGGCAGAGACACAGACAGAGAGAGAAGCAGGCTCCATGCAGGGAACCAGACGTGGGACTCGATCCCCGGACTCTAGGACCACGCCCTGGGCTGAATGCAGGCGCCAAACTGCTGAGCCATCCAGGGATCCCCCCCTATAGCAATACTTTAATGGAAAAGATCTAAAACCTAGCAGAACAATAGAGAGTAAGAGGACTAGGAGCTGTGCTATTGATACACAGAGCTCTTTATTTTATTCCACATAAGGAGAGGAAAAGTTCTTCCATTTTGGGAAAGCACTGTCCAATAAAAATCTACTAGGATCCACATATGTAATTTTACATTTTCTAGTGACCATATTTTTTTTAAAGTTTCAAGAAAGGCGAAATTACTTTTAATATATTTTCTTTTGCCCATAATATCTAAAATACTGTCATTTCAGTATATATAAAATTTATTGAGATATTTTACTTTTTTCTGGTTGCTAAGTCTTTGATATCTACTGTGTATTTTACCCTTATAGCACATCTCAATTTAAGCATGCCATATCACAAATGCTCAATAGCCACACATTGCTAGTGGCTGTGGTATTGGACAGCACAGCTTTAAAACTTTAGAGAGTGTCTGATGTGGCTATTTAATTGTGGCTGATGTCAGTTGTTTCATTGTCATTGGTCATTTTCCTCTGCTCAGGTACTAGCCTTCAGTAAAATTGGGCTTGAATTTCAAAAGCCCTAATTAAGGTTCTACATCATTACTTTTGTAATAGATAATTTTGTCCTAAGGCTACTAAGGAAATAAGAACAAAATGTAGAGGTGAACTTTCTTAAAAAGACTTTATTCCTCCCCTCACTTATTAGTCAGAGAATGAGAGGGGAAGGGACGATAGAGTATACCCAGTTTTCTTCCAATTCTTGGCTTGAAGGACAGAGATAGCTAGGCAATAAATACTTTGTTGGAGGGTCACCTGGGTGGGTCCGTCGATTAAGCATCTGCCTGCAGTTCAGGTCATGATCTCAGGGTCCCCGAATCAGGCCCCGCCTCAAGCTCTGCTCAGCACAGTCTGCTTGTCCCTCTCCCTTTGCTGCTCCCCCTTTTGCTGATCTCTCTCACTACCTCTCTCTCTCTTTCTCTCTCTCTCTCTCTCTCTCAAATAAATAAGTAAAATCTTTAAAAAATATGTATTTGTTGGGGGAAAAAAAGCAATGAAATGAAATAATATGGCAGAGTGTCCACAGAAGCTCTCTAGGGATCATATGCATATAAGCTTGTAAATACCCGCTTCTCATGGAATTCCAAAGTGAAGTTTGTCAATCTGCTCTGCTTTCTCTTTGGGTGTTTTTTTTTTTTTTTTCAGTCATTCATCTTTACAATAGCTCATAGAATGTTATATGTGACATGAAAGATGAAAGGAACCCCAGTAGTCTTGATTCTGAGCCTAAGCTGTGAGACTATTACCTAGGTTATAAGTTTTGTTCTTCAGTGTTCATTCATTCAACAAATAATATATTGAGAGCCTACTATGTGCTATGAACCTCTCTAGACCCTGGAAATACAGAGGTCAAGACAGGGAAGGTCCCTGGGCCTTAATAAACTTTTTAGATGTTTTTTAAATTTTATTTTGGAAAAATTTAAACATGTACAAAAGTAGAAAAGAGTATAATCTTCCCAATCATCCAGTTTCAAAAATTATCAACTCATGATCGATCTTATTTCATTGATACTCCATACTCTCCTCTTACTCCATTTCAAATTATTTTGACAGCATAAACATTACATCATTTCCCTGACAGATGATTTGAATATTGCACTTTTTTTTTCTTCCAGATACTGAGATTTATACTCTCTCTCATCATCTATAGCAGTTTATACAAGGGACAAATGTGTGTGTGTATGAATATGTAATGTATATATGCATATATGCATATAGCTCCTCAACTACCATCCAATTTTAACCATTAATATTTATAGAGTCTTCCTCATAAGTACAACTACAATCTACTCATTGTCATTCAGCCCAGGCTATACACAGCCAAAGAAATCCATAAAAGCCCATGCTAATCATGTCACTATTTAAAATCCTTTGTTGACTGCCCATTTACCAGGCTGAAGTACAAATTTATTCATAATAATACATAATTGAAATATAGTGTGTTTTATGGTATTAAGCACTGTGCTAAGTGATAAATATATATGTCATATATATGTGTGTGTGTATATATATATAGACAATCCTTACAAATGAGCATTCCCATTTTATAGCTGAGGAAATTAAAGCCTCAAGTTGCCTAAGTACATTCAAGGAGTGCTCAAGCATAGGAGAGCTTGAACTCAGATCACTAAACAATAAAAACCACATCTTTAACCACATTTTACTAAATCCTTCATTAATTGGTGTCTGTCTAGCTCTTCAGCTTCATCTCGCTTCTTCACCTTTCATACTCTGTAGTGCTGCCATACTGTATTTGTGTAGTTCCCCAGATAAACAATACTGTATTGAGCAATAAGCAAACAGGCATATGCTGAAGAAAACATCAAAACAGGAACATGAATAGATTTTTTTAGAGAATTCAGGTTTTCTTTCAAAGTATCCAACTGAACATGATAAGAAAAACCAACCAGACAGAAGGAATTTCCTACTAGTATTTTATAATTAGCATTATTTTTATCTTGAATTTCAAATGGAAAAGCACTATACTATTTTTGATGCATTAGGCCTGTAAAATCTTCAATCTATTCCTTGCTGTCCTTTATTCTATTCCAAAATACACTGTCCTTTATTCTCTTTCTTGCACAAGGAGCCCCTGCTATTTAGAACATTTACCATGCCCAACCCTATTTTGTACTTAACTCTTATACACACTTCAGGATTGATCTTAAAAATTACTCCCTCTAGGAAATCTTTTCTGGCAGGACTGAGTGATCATAGTGTGTATCCCTATTATAATTATTATCACCCTGCATTGTTAACAGTTGTCTATCTACCACATTAATATGTTCCTTGAAAGCAAAAGCGTTCTTCTATTCACTGCTTTATTCCCAGTATCTAACATATAATAGTTCTTTGCTTTTCTCTTTTATTTTTTTCAAATTTAGATTTATTAGCTGGCTGCTACAAGGGAGAACTTACACTATGGGGAGTTCAACATTTCAACAGGTGGCAGTTACAAAAGAATACCTATAGAGTTTATAGTACCTGAATTAATCATAGGATGGCCTTGGCAGAGATTGCTCAGAATTTGTAAACTAGGAAGGTGCTAGAAAGATCAGTGGTTGGTTTATCTTTAGGACACATGACTTTGTGGAGTTATTGTTAGGTTGGTCTGTCTGTTGTCTTATTCAGAATACCATGGGTCTGATGAATTGGTATTCAGAGTCTGAAGATAATTTGTCTTGCATGTCATGGTTTTGTACAGTTTTTCTATTTTGTGAGTGATAATATGGTTTTGCAAGTTGTGGTTTCTGTTTCAACTTTAAGTTCCCATTTCACATCCTAGTTGCCAGCTGAACCGGTTTTCCCTTTGTCCAAAGAATAGTGACAAAGCTCTTGCCCTCTCAAGAAGTTCCCAGTCAGGCTATTTTAATATAATTTGATATAATAGAGATATAAATAAAGCATTATAAGTTCAGAAGAAACAACTTTTTAAAACTATCATTTTGTTGAAATCCTGCTATATGCAAGGCTCTACATATGATAATGTACTAAGCAAGTTAAATACATTATTTTATTTAATCTTCAAAAACTCTATAAAAGTAATACTGTTTTTCTTATCCTCATTTTAAAATCAAGAAATTGTGCTGAAAAATGGTTAAATAATACACTCAGGTCACCTAGCTAAGAAATGCTAGATCTAGAACTTTATTAAACAAATATTTGCTGGGTACTATTCCAGATACTTTATTTAATCTCCAAAACAGACCTTTGAAGTAGCTACCACTTTTTATCTTATTTCACTGTTGAGGAAACTGATTCATGGGGAAGTAAAGTAACTCATCTAAGACCACATTGTACAGATGGATTCAGACCCAAGCAACTTGGCTCCATGGTCCACCACCTTACCTACCACCTCTCTCTTGGGCTCTCACATCTTTTTACTTAACCACTGTGCTGATGTGCCTCATTGGCAGAGGAGAAGCTGTACAAAGGGGTTGAGTGTGGCTGGGGCATAGCAGTTAAGTAGCATATTTCTGTTTGGATCAGAGAAAGAAGGCTATATACCATTCTATTCAGGAGGAGTAGTCTCTGTTCAGAGCCCTGGGAGCAGGGAAGTCTCTGCTTGTTCAGGAAATGGTGAGGTTTGAGGAATTCTGAGTGCCTTGGACAGGGAGTTGTGGCAGCTGATAGAGCTGATAGATCTGGACACGAGTGTTGGGACCAGGTTAGAACTTCACAATTGCCCCTCACTTTTAACTGAAAGGATGCGGCTCTTAATACTGCACTTGTCTTTGATTGGCTATTCTGGTTTTAATGCATCTCCAAGGATAAGAAATTTGTCACCACTAAAGATATTCATGCTGGAGGCAACTTCAAAAGAGAAGTTCCAGGAACTGTGTTAAGCAAAGAGACCTTTAGGGGGAAAATGCTGCTTCAAGATAGTCTTAAGGCAATTGCTTTGTAGAGCATAAGATGCATTTGAATGTCTATGTCCTTGTAAATTAAAGAAAAAATATGTCGTCATTTTCCATCAATCCAGGGTCCTGAATAGCATATTTTGTTTATGGAGTTCTGGGAGCTGACATGCATTTACTCAACACATGGATTCCCATATATAGATACTATTCATGTCTCCAATGTAGAAATGAGGAGACTGAGGCTGAGAGGACTCAGGGATTTGAGCATATTGCACAGCAGGAGGTGAGAGAGCTGACATTTCAAGCCAATTTGCCGTATTTCAGAGCCTCTTCTGCCAATGGCCTCATGTAGTCTGAGACCTTTTAGCCTGTGAAAGTGCAGAACCTTCCAAACAGAGCAGAGAACAGGCAGTCAAATGTCTGGAGAGTGAGTAGTCAGGAAATAAAGAGCAGTGCTGGGGCCAAGAGGAGGGAACTTGTTGCAGCTTCATGCATCCTTGCCCCTTTCGTATCAGACCCACCCACTTGCACGCATCACTGGGAAATCTAACACCATTACTTCTACCACATTCTATTCTTGAGTCATTGTACAGCCCACATTTTAGGGGTGGGGTGGGAGGGGATTAGGCCTCATCTTTAGAAAGAAAATGCATCAGTGAATTTGTGGACATATTTTAAAATCACAGTACTACCATTGAGGCTGTGTAAGTACAACAGTGATTCCTCCAGGAGCCTCAGGAGAGAATTGCCTGCTTGCCAGCCTTTGGAGATGGAGACTGGTAGTGTGCTGGTTAATGTTTAGCAACTGGCTTTCTAGAAAATAAAATATATGGATGCATATGTATGTGCGTAAGTTTTACTGGTATAAAGGACATGTAGTATACAACTTAACAAATAATAAGATACATAATACCCTCAATTATAAATTCCCTATAACAAATTGGTTCTGACAAAATATTTTAGCTGATTTTTACTGAATGCTTTTATTGGTAACATTTTCTGCATCGCGCTTTTACATCTAGATAGTCAACAAAACAATAAATCAAGTCCAGCTCTCTGTAGCAATTGCTGATTTCCATGGTTTAAATGCTCCCCAAATAGCCAATTTCAGGTTTTCAACATAATATCACTGAATGCAGAGTTGGAAAGAAATTCACAATAAAACATCTTTATATGCTGTTTCCACCACACAGATTCAATAGATGTAAATATCCTGAGGTGCACAAATAATAATAAAATATAGTGGAATAATTAGGAAGTGATAAGCTTTTAGAATTTATTGCCTTTTAAAAATATAATTGGTGTAATTTTAAGGTTAGATAGTGTTTAATAAAAGTTCTCTAAACAACTGTCTTGCAAAATTCTTAAAGGCTAGCAGGCAGCTCCAGCACACCATTGACTAGAAACACCTTTACCTTTCACCACGTAGGGAATTCCCAACATTTCAACAACCAGAATTGAACACAGGAAACACAAAGCACCAGTAGTTTGAGAGAGTAAAAGCAGTCAGAAGGAACAAGAGGAAAATGGAACTGATAAAAAAAAAAAAAAAAGAGGGATAAAAACCTGAACTGTTTTTCTTTTTTTTAAGGTATCATTGAAGAGATTTAAGTTCAACATAAAAAAAAATAAGCAATTTAATGGATTAAGAGAAGGATAAGATTGTCACCACTGAGACACCAATCAATGACCTGGAAAATAAAAATAAAAATCATAAAAAGAGGCAACTTGTAAATTTGAAAAGCTCATCATAATTTAGCACATCGTAGATTGTGCTATCTTGACAAAAAACTGTAGAAACTCATAATTATCATGTAAATTATTGCTTAACTATACAAATATTTTCTATTCTTCCTAGCTTCAAAATATACATATATTTTAATTAAATTTGAATATACTAATTCAACAGTAACATTTCTGATTACTGCAATTTGAAAGCCATAATTAAAAAGCTAAAATATCCCTGTACATATAGTGCTTGCAAAAATTTTTTTCTTATACGATCCACTTATATGGCACCATATTTAGGGATGTATTAAATGGAACAGGCACATACTGAATAAAACTTCAACATTTATATACTTGTTCATCTTACTTGCTAATATTAGTGATATATTAGCAGAATTTAACATGTATAAGATTATTGAAAATACACAGTTTAAAACTTCTCTCTTAGGGTGGCTCAGCAGTTGAGCATGTGCCTTTGGCTCAGGGCATGATCCCATAGTAGTCCCGGGATCTAGTCTCATACGGGCTCCCTGCATGGAGCCTACTTCTCTGCCTCTCTCTTTCTCTGTGTCTTTCATGAATAAATAAACAAAATCCTTAAAAAGTTTTTCAAAAAATAAAACTTCTTTATTTAATATTGGCAGATGAATTAATGATATTAACCATGGGCCAGTTTGTTTCTAAATAAAACCAAAATACACTCTGATATGCTACTACAGAACCAGCAGAGGGAGCTCAAAGATTTTTTGCTTTTTTTTTTTTTAACTTACTTCGGAAAATTATTTTCTTTCTTAAAAGGTGCTGGATTCTGAAAAATATATAGTTATTATTTAAATCACAAAACATATTAACAAAAATCCTTTGGTTAAAAATATATTCACAAAGAAGATATTAGTATTACCTATTTAGAAATAGCAGGCAATTGAAATTACACTTTTTTTTTCCAATAGCCTGTGCTTCCAAAAATATTTTTTTAACCAATATTTCTAGTTTTGGTAAAGTGGACCAAACTATAGTGAAAACTCTCTGGCTGTAAACATTAAACTTTGATAGGTAAAGTGTGACACATTTTAAGTTTAATTCTTGTATATGTAATAAAACCTAAATATATTCCCATTCACTCAGTTCTCAGCCCCTCCACATACATAAACAGCACTCATTATTCTTTTCTTAAGTATCCTTCCAGGATTTATTTATGAATACACAGACATATGAATATAAAGTCTCATTCTAATCCATTTTTTCCTATGCAATAAGTAGTATCTCATATACCCTATTCTGTGTCTTAGTTTTATCACTAATATATCTTGGAAATCTTTTTATTAGTCTATTATAGAGAACTTACTCATTTAAAAAAAAAACATTTGTATAGTGGATAGCAAGTGTATTTTAAGAACATGTCATAATTTATATTTTCCTATGTGTGAACTTTTGAGTTCTTTTTCTATTGCAAATAATTCTTTAACAATAACCTTACATACATGAGCCATGTTGTATATATAAAGAGTAAAGAATAAAGTCCCAAAAGTAGGATTGCAACATAAAAAGCCATATGAGTTTATATTAATGGATATTGCCAAATTACCACATATGAAGGTTTTACCAAATTGTTTTACCAATTTGTATTCCCTCAGGAATAGTGTGGCTATTTCATGACAATATTGCCAACTGAATATTAGCAGACTTATGAATTTTAGCAGTCTGATAGATGACATGTATCTAAGTATAATGTACATTTCTCTTACTATGAGGGAATTAGCTGAACATTAGTGTCAGAGCCATTTGTATTTCTTTATCATGAATTTACTGTTCATAATCCTTTGCTCATTTTTCTATTGAGTTTTTGTTCCTTATTAAATTGCAGTCTCTCCTTGTTAGGATGATTAACCCTTTGTGATATGTGCTACCATTTTATTGTCTTTGACACACAGAAATTTTCATATCTACATAGTCAAATTTATCAATGTTGTTTACAGTCCTTTAGTTTTGAGTCACAGAAAAATTCACTCTCCACTCCCAGGTCATAAAGAATTCTCCCATGTTTTCTTCTAGTATTTTTATGGTTTTTTTCATTGATTTTTAGATTTGAACTTTATTCTGAAGTACAATGTGAATTATGAACCCAATTTAATTTTTCCAAATGGGCACCAAAACATTCCAAGCCTACCAATATAGTATAACATTCTAATGACTTCACCAAAAAACTATGGTAACTAATAAATGAACTCAGTAAAGTTGCAGGATATAAAATCAACATACAAAAATTCATTGCATTTCTATACACTAACAAACTATCTGGAAAAAAAAAATAAAGAAAAAAATCCCATTTACAAAGCACCAAAAATAATAAAGTACTTTTGAGTAAATTTAACCAGGGAAGGAAAAGATCTATACACTGAAAACTATCAGACATTGATTTAAAAAAAGGAAGAAGACACAAATAAATGAAAGGATATTCTAGTTTTATGAATTGGAAAAGTTAATACTGTTAAAATGTCCATACTAATGTAAGCCATTTATAGATCCAGTACAATCCTTATCAAAATTCCAGTGGTTTTCCACAGAAATAGAAAACACAAGTTTAAAATCTGTATGGAATCACAAAAGACCCTTCATAGCCAAAACAATCTTGAGAAAGAACAAAGATGAAGGCATCACACTTCCTGATTTCAAACTATCTTATAAAGTTATAGTAATCAAAATAGTATGATACTGACATAAATCAGATATATAGACCAAAGGAACAGAATTAAGAAACCAGAAATAAACTCATACATCTATGGTCAACTAATATTTGACGAAGGAGCCAATAATCAATGAGAAAAAGATCATCTCTTCAATAAATGATGTTGGGAAAACTGGATGTTCCCATGCAAAATAATGAATGAAATTGGACCCCTATCTTTTTTTTTTTTTTTTTTTGAGGCTTAAGTGAACTGTTTTTGGACCTCTATCTTAAACCACTCACAAAAAGTAATCTGAAATAGATTAAAGACTTAAACATAAGACCTGAAGCTGTAATATCCCTAAAAGAAAACACAGGTAAAAAGAACCTTGACATTGGTCTTATTATAGATTTTTTGGATATAACACCAAAACCAAAATTAACAAAAGCAAAAATCAACAAATGAGACTACATCAAACTAAGAAGCTCTTGCTAGTAAATGAATGATCAACAAAATGAAAAGGCAACCTATAGAATGGAGAAAATATTTACAAATCATTATCTGACAAGGGGTTAATAACTAAGATATATAAGAAACTCAGATAGTTCAATAATGAAAAATACCAAAAAATCTCATTGAAAAATGGGCAGAGGATCTGAAAAGACATTTATCCAAAGAAGCCATATAGATAGCCAACAGACACATAAGATGTTTAACATCACAAATCATTAGAGAAATGTAAATCAAAATCACAATGAGATATTACTTTACGCCTGTTAGAATGTCTATTATCAAAAAGACAAGAAATAACAAGGGTTGGTGAGGATGTGGTTAAAAGGGAAACTGTGCACAGTTGGTGGGAATTTCAATTGGTCCTGCCACTATGGAAAACAGAATGGAGGGTTCTCAAAAGAGTAAAATTAGAACTGCCATATGATGCAACAATTCTACTTCTAGATATTTACTCAAAGAAAATGAAAACACTAATATGAATAGATATGTATCCCTATGTTTATGGTAGCATTATATGCAATAGCCAAATACATGGAAACAGCCTAAGTGTCCACTGATGAATAAATTTTAAAAATGCACACACACACACACACACACACACACTGGAATATGATTCAGCTGTAAAAAAACCACAGTGAAATATTGCCATTTGCAACAACATGGATGGACCTTGAGGGTGTTATGCTAAGTAAAATTGGTCAGACAGAGAAAGATAAATGCCGTATATTCTCACTCATATGTGGACTCTTAGAAAAAAAGAAGACAAGCTCATAGATACAGAGAACATATTGGTGGTTGCCAGAGACATGGGAGGGGGGGCCCACCATGGCTGAATTGGGTCAAAAGTATAAACTTCCAGTTACAATTAGTCATGGGGACATAATGTACAGCATAGTGAATATAGTTAATAATAGTGTATTGCATTTTTTGAGTTTCTAAGAAAGTGGATCTTTAAACTCTCATCAAAAGGAAAGCAAGTTTGGGACACCTGAGTGGCTCAGCAGTTGAGCATCTGCCTCTAGTTCACCCTGGTATGAGTCCTGCATTTGGCTCCCTGCGGGAAACCTGCTTCGCCCTCTGCGTGTGTCACTGCCTCTATGTTTCTCATAAATAAAAAAATCAATCAACCGATCTTAAAAAAAAAAAAAAGAAAAAAGCAAGTTTTATAACTATGCATGGTGACAGATTTGGGTAAACTTATTGTGGTAATCATTTCACATTATGTAAATATATTGAATTATTGTGTCATACACCTAAAACTGTTATATGTCAATCATACTTCAATTAAAAGAAAACGATCAGTTGACTATATTTATGTAAGTCTATTTCTGGGCTTTCTGTTCTGTTCTATTGGTCTATTTGTCTATTCTTCGACTAGTCCCACATTGTGTTGATTATGTTAGCTTTATAGTAAATCTTGAAGTCAGGTAGTGTCAGTTCTTCAACTTTGTTCGTTTCCTTCAATGTTGAGTTGGTTGTTCTGGGGCTTTTTCCCGTGTAAACTTTAGATTCCATAAAATAACTTGCTGGAATTTGTTTGGGGTTGTACTATATCTATAGATCAAATTGGGAAGGACTGACATCTTGATTATATTGAACATTGAATATCTCTCCATTTAGTTTGTCTTTATATCTTTTCTCAGAGTTTGGAGTTTTCCTCATATAGCTCTTGTACATATTTCATTAGATTTATAAATAAGTATTTCACTGGGGGTACTGCTAATTTAATGTGGTAAATGTGTTTTTAATTTCAAATTCAGCTTGTTCATTACTGGTGTGTAGGAAAGCATTGATTTTTATGTCAACTTTGTATCCTCAACCTTTCTAATAATTACTTATTAGTTCCAGGAAGTTTTTTGTTAATTTTTGAGGGGGTTTCTACATAGATAATCATATCATCAATGAACAAAGACAGTTTTATTTCTTCCTTCCCAATCTGTATAACTTTGATTTCCTTCTCTTGTCTTACTGCATTTGCTAGGACGTACCAGTATGATATCGAAAAGCAGTGGTGTAGAACACATCCTTGCCCGATACCTGATCTTAACAGGAAAACTTCAAGTTTCTCCTATTAAATATGACATTAGCTATAGGGTTTTTGTAGATGTTCTTTATTAAATTAAAGAAGTTCTCTTTCTATTCCTATTGACTAAGAGTGGTGTTTTATTTTGTTCACGTTGTTTAAAGGCAGTTAACACACTGGACTCACACTGTCTTACCTATGGAAGGTAGCAGCTGAAATCTCTGTTCAGATCTTTTAGCCTTCTCTGGGTTACTTTAAATCTGCCCTGAACAATTAGAGTTCAGACTATAGCTAAAATTCGAGCAGAGTATTTGGAACTCTCCTCTCTGGACCTATCTTGTATATTTTCCCTTTTTCTTTCCAGCTATAGTGGTCACCCCAAACTGTATGCTTAGTTTCTTATTTCTTGAAGCCAGAATGACTGGGGGTTTCTCTTCAAATTTTAGCTCCTTTGTTGGAGCCTGCCCTGAGGATAGAAATTACATATACATATCTTCACCTGTTGCCACTTCCTTCACGTGTTGACTTGCCTCCAGCTTCTGCCTGATTTTGGTCACTCTCCAGTTCATTTAGTCGTTTTCTAAGGAATTTATAAAATCATGATATATATTTGAATGATTATTCTAATGCCAGTGTAGAGAATTGGGTTTAATGAACAAAGGTTGGGTGCAAGAAATCCAAGTAACAGATGATGACTTCAAATGAAATACTGAGTATAAAAATAGAGAAGGCAGGGGTGTGTGGGTGGCTCAGTTGGCTAAGCATCTGCCTTTGGCTCAGGTAATGATCTCAGAGTCCTGGGATGGAGCTCCCTGCTCAAGGGGGAGTCTGCTTCTCCCTCTCCCATTCTCCCTGCTTATGCTCTCTGTCTCTATCAAATAAATGAATAAAATCTTAAAAAAAAAAAAGGATAGAGAAGGCAAAATAATTAGGAACATCTACAAGCTCAGGTTAAGACTCTGAACTGCCACATTTGACCCACCCAGAATTTTCCTTATTGTGTAGAGAGCATCAGAAAAAGGAGTGAGGTATTAGCAACCAGAATTATTAATTGCTTGTCATCTAAAATTCATAAATGAAGTGAATTAGTGTTAGCTTAAAGCAAAATGAAGTGAATTAGTGTTAGCTTAAAGCATCCATTTCTCCTCAGTTCCATTCACGGAAAATAAATCCAAGAATTTCATAAAGTACCACTAGTATTTGAAGATATATCATATTACACAGGAATTTTGTCAGCTACTAGCAATAGAAATCTGACTGCTATGGCTTAAACACCTGAGAGTTTATTGTTTTACATCAAAGAAGTTCAAATGTGGGTTCTCCTCGCTGGCATGGAGTTCCACAAAGATAACAGGAACCCAGGCCTTTCTATATTTCGACAGTGCTTATCTTGACACATAGCTTCTACCCTCAAGGTCCCAAGATGGCAACAGGAATTGCAATCCTCATAAGTCCGTTTTAGGGGGAATAAGTAGAAGAGCAAGGAACAAAAGGACTCATCCAAGCTTTCTGTTAATAAAAGCCTTCTAAAAAATCTCAACCTATAACTTTCACCTATACATCTTTGACTGGTCCTTCGTTACATGGTCATACCTGCCTACAAAGGAGGTTGGAAAATACTCTTTTTTTTTAAAGCTGAGACATTTGGTACCTGAAATAAAATTGAAATTATGTTACTGAGGATAAAGGAGAAAATGGATGTCGAATAAGCAACCAGCTGTCTCTGCCACATGTACCAAATGATTTTGTTGGAGCTCTCCCAACCAACTTAAGTCAAACAAAAACAACAAAAACCAGGGAATATATTGACCCGCATCAGTGAACTTCATGTTATCTTTATGCAGGCATACTCAATCTAAGCTCTCAAATAAGCCTTAGGAAATTATTTCCTTTATCTCTCACCTGTGCTTTTATCTGGATTGGAAACAGGCTTAGACACATTCTGCCCTTCTGGTGGCAAGATAGCTACTAGAAATAATGGGTTTACATTCTCCCAGTTTAGCAATCTCGGAAAGAGATCACCTGTTTCTTCATTTTAGAAAGAGTCATAAGAGGGACTCATGGTCCTTGGTATCATGGACCTATGCCTACAATCATTGTAGACAGGGTATGTGTCACTCTAAATGGTCAGATCTGTTCCATGGAATTCATCCTCCTGGGTCAGTCCCAGCTAAACCATATGAATTGAGTTGGGGGAGGTTTGTATCCAAATTAAACTCAATGCTACAAAAAAAAGGGCGGGGGGAGTAAATGGGTGGCAGGCAAACAAAACTACAGGCCTGGTTCAGAGAGTAAAAATTTTGAGGAAAAGAAAATTAATTTAGGTATTTTCAGTCTAGAAATGAAAGGACAGAAAAGGCAAAATACTGATGATCTATGAATCCCTTGCATGATTCCTATTCTCATCAATCTTATTCAATAATACAATGTCCACAGGGAGAAAGTATACTTCAAGCAAGTGCTGGTAATACTCTGAGCATTATGAAAAGCTTTTATAGTTCTAAAACAACCATCAAAATACCAAGAAGATTTTCTTAAGTATGCTATTTATTGGTGTATTTATTTGTGGTAACTATTTTAATTGCTAAATCAAGGAGATTCAAAATGATGCACAATCATAAATTAATCCTTTCAACACTCTGTATTGAAAAACATTGTGAAGAGAATAGGATTCAAAGCAATGATGTAGTTTTTTTCCCCAAGGTCATGAATTGAATTAGTAGCTAACCAAAGCTGCAGACTCCCAAAATATATGACTCATCCTGCTCCACATTTCTATAGCCTATTTTGATTTATCACCATGGTTGGTCCTTTTTGGCATATTTTTGTGGGTGAATGGCAGAAAATGAAAATGACCATATGTTTGAAACTCAGCAACATCTGCCCTAGGGAAATAATAAACAAAAGAAGAAAGCACAAATACTCAAATGAAAGAACCAAATGGGGCACAGCCAAAAAAATCTATGGAGAAAATTTGCCAGCAGCTAAATGTAACCAAGAGCGGTATATAAATTGAGGTATCAGAACTTTCAGTATTTGGTATAGTAGTGAGTATACTTAGAGCTGTTTTTTTATTTTGTTTCTTCTAACAGAATGTCATCCTTACAGAAAATTTTCAAAAATAGTACAAAGAATTCCAGAATAACCTCTACCCAGATTCTCCAAATGTTAACTATTATTGTCTCATAATCTTCTCCTTCGTTCTCTCTCTTCACGTGAGTGTGCATGCACACACATGTGTTCTTGCACACACACACACACACACACTGAACAATTTAAGAGTAAGTTCAGATACAATACTTCTTTCCTCTATACACTTCAATGTGTATTTTCTAAAACTCGGAATATTTTATGTAACAACAGCACAATTTTCAAAATTGGAAAACTGCTGCTGATATACCACTGTTATTTACTATACAGTCTGTACTCAGATTTTACTAATAGGCCAGTAAGGGCAATTACAGCAAAAGAAATTTAGGATCATGCATTACATTCAGTTGTCATATCTCTTTACTTCCCTTAATATGAAGTCCTGAGACTCTTTGTATTTAATGAAGCTAACATTGAAAGTATAGGACAATTATTTTGTAGACAGTCCTTCAAACTAGGTTTTGTCTGATGTTTTCTCATTATTAGATTCAAGTTATTCAGGAATATCACAGAAAGGATCCTGTGTTCCTTTCAGTACACCACATTAGGAGGCATATGCTGTTGATTTGTCTCATTATTTGTGCTTTATCTTGATCATTTGGCTAAGGTGGTGCCTGTCATGTTTCTCCACTGTAACATTATTATGTTACCTCTTATAATTAATAAATGACTTTTGGAAAGATATTTTGAGGTTGTGTAACTATCCTGTTACTCCCCAAACTTTTACACACTAGTTTTAGCATCCATTGATGACTGCCACCTGAATTAATTAGAATGAATTAAATTTTAAATTAAATTTGTTTCTAAAATGTATACCACTCATGCCGTGCTAAGTGTTCACATAATAATGAATTTTATTATAGATGAATTTCTATAATCTAAGAAAACATGATAATCAATGATAGGGAGATAGGATACAATTTAATATGCCTAATAATAACTAAGGACTGTGATTTTATTAGAGGGATGCAAGTACTCTAAAATTGACTTATGGTGATGGTTGCCCCACTCAATAATGTTACTAATTGAGGGGCACCTTGGCAGCACAGTCAGTTATGTGTCTGACTTTTGGTTTTCACTCGGGTTGTGATCTCAGGATTATGTGATCAAGCCCTGTGTGGGGTTCCTCACTCAGGGTATCCTTTGCTTGAGATTCTCTCTCCTTCTCCCTCTGTCCCTCCTGCTCTGTTCTCTCTCTCTCAAATAAATAAATAAATAAATATTTAAAAAAAAATAATGTTACCAGTTGAATCACTAAATTGTACAACTGAAATGGGTGGATTTTATAATATGTAAAGTACATTTCACTAAAGGTGCAAAAATAGGAAAAAATAAGAGTTAAGGAGATAATTATCTGATTTAAGTCAGAACAGAGAAGCAAAGGCCAGTGAAAGTGACCATTCAGTGTCATGACTTATATAAATAAGCCATCCTGGGGCACCTGGGTGGCTCAGTCAGTTAATCATATACCAGGGTCCTGGGATCAAACCCAAATCGGGTTCCCTGCTCTGTGGGAGTCTGCTTCTCCCTCTCCCTCTGCCTCTCCTTCCTGCTGCTCCCTCTCTCTCTTGCTGACTCTTTCTCAAATAAATAAATAAAATCTTGAAACAATATATAAATAAATAACTACCTCCTAACTCCAGGGTTCTTAACCTTCTTTTATATCATGGGCCCTTTGGGTAGTCTGAGAAAGCCTATGGGTTCCTAAGAATAATGTTTTGAATACATAAAATATACAGGACTACAAAAAAAAAGCCGTTTAATTGAAAAAATTTTAAATTATTTTTGTAATGTATCAACATATAAGCTTTCTAAAATGTACTAAATAACAATAGATTTCAAATATTGGCAAGTCAGAGTTAAATTTTATTTTTTGAACACTTATCCATGTGAGGGCTGTTGTTACTGAATATGAATAAGAATGATCAACTTTGACAGAGATGTGTATATCATGGAAGCTAACCTGTCAATGTCCAGTTTGGGGTAGGTTTTTTTTTTCGTTTACAAGTGCTGACAATACAGATTACTAAAAAATATATTATTATAAGTTTAATTAAAGTTTCCATAGGTTGCTTAACAAGAAATGGATAGGTTCCCTCAATGAATACCAAAATTCTGTGAAGCTGTTGGAGTTAAATTTCTATTATGAGGTTATATAGCTTTGCCAATTAAAGGCATAGAGTTGTATTGCAGTTGGCCAGCTCCAGTGCAGTAATGTCTGTGGACAGGGAGGCTGAGAGACAGCACTGCAGTACTTTTAAGGAGTGATTAGCATAAATGATATTTTAAGATACCTATAACAACTTCACTGTGATTTAAACGTATCCATGGGGCAGCGCCGGTGGCCCAGCGGTTTGGTGCTGCCTTCAGCCTGGGGTGTGATCCTGGAGACCCGGGATCAAGTCACACCTCAGGCTCCCTGCATGGAGCCTGCTTCTCTCCCTCTCCCTCTGCCTGTGTCTCTGCCTCTCTCTTTCTGTGTCTGTCATGAATAAATAAATAAAATCTTTAAAAAATAAAATAAAATAAAAAAATAAAAGTATCCATGAATTCTAGTAGTGACAAGGTCACAGGGACCAGGATTTTTGCCAACATTCATACTTAAAGGACTTTCTAAATTTCAGCTAAATGTTACTGAAAATAAAGGTGTAAATTTTTTTACCCATCAAGTTCAAGCACCTTCTGAATTCTATCCATGGACCTTTTAGGCACACAAGAAGTTTGGGTTAAGAACTCCTGATATAAACAGATGGGTAAATTAAACAGAATTAATAACCCTCACATTTTGGTTTTTGGTATAGGTACAGGATTCCTAAAGACAATGTAAATATAGGACGCCTTGGTGGCTCAGCGGTTGAGCGCCTGCCTCCGGCCCAGGGCGTGGTCCCACAGTCTCAGATCCAGTCCCACATCTGGCTCCCTGCATGGAACCTACTTCTCCCCGTGCCTATGTCTCTGCCTCTCTCTCTGTGTCTCTCATGAATAAATAAATTTTAAAAAAGACAGTGTAAATACATCTTTAAGCAAGGATGTTTTAAGAGAAACATTCCTGGGTTTTGTCTATGTCAAGTCTAAGACTTGAAAATAGAGTCCTAACTCTCAGTTTCTTCCAAGTACTTTCTCATAAAATGTGGTCAAAATACTTGGTGCCGTTAATAAAAAATCCAATGATGAGATGTCTCTTTCTGCTCTTTCATTACTAGGCATAATTGCAGCTTGGGATTTTTCTGCCTCATCACTTGTGACAGGAGAAATTGATCTCTTATTTTTTATCTTAGTTTGGGGTTGCCTTTTTAGTTTTCTCATCCTCATCTAAATTTAGATGTTGAATTCTTAAATTCATTGCAAGAGGGAGAAGTCCAGTTACTTGTTCTAGAGCAATTATTTCCTATTACAGAACCCATTTAGTCCCAAAATATATTATCAGGTCCTTTAGTTCTCTGAAAGAAAAATATTAGAGATAAGGTTTCTGCAACCTATATACTAATCAGAGGAAAAATTTCTGAAATTAGGAATTCAGATATAATAAAATTATACTGCTGGAAGTCATGTATGTGTTATAATCCACACTGTGCCAAATTAGGCATTCGTAAGACTATATCTCTGAGCCTTAGGGCTGCTTATGTAGAAAATGAGTATTTTTTTTTTTTTTTTTTTTTTATGTTAGTGAGAGAGAGACAGAGAGAGAGAGAGGCAGAGACACAGGCAGAGGGAGAAGCAGGCTCCATGCACCGGGAGCCCGATGTGGGATTCGATCCTGGGTCTCCAGGAACGCGCCCTGGGCCAAAGGCAGGCGCCAAACCGCTGCGCCACCCAGGGATCCCGTGGGTTTTTTTTTTTAATAATTTATTTTTTGAGAGAGAGTGTGTGTGTGTGCATGAGCAGGGGGGAGGGTCAGAGGGTCAGAGGGAGAGGGAAAAAATCTTTAGTCTCCATGCCCAGAGCAGAACCCAATGTGGGGCTTACTCTCACAAGCCTGAGATCCTGACCTGAGCCAATAGCAAGAGTGAGACGTTTAACTGATTGAGCCATCCATCCTACCTCTAAAAATTTAATAAGTCATGACTGTATCTAACACAGTCATCTACTGAACTGTGTTGGTGGCCACCTTCCCTTGATCTGGCTGGTTTGTCTACCCCCAGTTGCCTGGCTATTAAGAGTTTCTGTTGTTGGGACGTGTGGGTGGCTTAACCGTTGGGTGTCTGCCTTTGGCTCAAGGCATGATCTTGGGGTCCAGGTTTGAGTGCTGCATCAGGCTCCTTGCAGGGACCCTACTTCTCCCTCTGCCTGTGTCGCTGCTTCTCTCTCTGTGACTTTCATGAATAAATAAATAAAATCTTTTAAAAAAAAGTTTCTGTTGTTGGCAATTCACAGCTCTCCATCTCAGTAGAAATATTCGCTTCCTTTCAACAGAACAGGAGACTGAGCAGTCACACTCTGAGGGCTACAGCCCCCATCCAATAGCTAACATTGGGCGTGAAACTTGGCCTGTTCGCTCAAGATGAGAATTTGCTGGGGAACTAGACTGAAGCTAATGTCTTGATGAGATTACATCTTTGCTAACCTTTTCCCCTGTACCATCTTGCCTCTCTCACCCACCTTCTCTTGAGATCACTTCCTCATCTCAAAAGAACCCTCATCTCAGGCTCTGCTTCTAGGACTTGATATAAGATAGCATCTTAGAGTAGACATTCAGCAAATCTTTGTGGACTAAGTGAATGAATGAGTGAATGATTGGAGCTAATTTGTCCAGTGTTCATCATCAAAGTTATAGAGAAAGCCTAAGAATGTTTCATATTGTTTTCAGCAAGTACTGTGTGTTGGGAATATTTCCTAATGAATACTGTGAACATGTCTATAAACTTGCTTCTTTCTGTATTTTCTAATAAAACTAATTTGTTCATTTGCAGAAGCTTCCCACAGATGCTTATTCAATCAGCAGAGGATGGGCTAGCCTTAACCACTGGTCCAAGTGATCCAAGTAATAAACACAATATTTAGGGAGGAAAGGAAAGCTGTTAGCTCATATTCCCAGAGTTCAGCACCTTTAATTAATTATTTACTTCTAATATAAAGGGGTACATTATCAACTTATCAGCAATACAATATTAAGAATGTATGAGAAGACAATGCAGTAAGTGCCCAAATGTGAAGCTAACTTTCAATTATTCAGTGATAGAGATGAGTAATGTAGATGAGTAGGTTGGAACAGATTATACAGCTTGTACCAAGCCACAGAGAACAGATGAAACTCATTTATCAACGTATCTTCTTTTAACTAATAACCAAAGTTTTTTTTCGAAGTTTTTTTTAAGTGGAAAAAACAGTTGTATAATTTTTTTCTTTTTACTAGAGAGAAATTCTCTGTAATTACTACCTAGAACAACCACAAATAAAAGAGCTGCCACTATTTTGTAGGAATAGTAAAGTTCTGGATACCAAGATTTGGATTCTAGGTCTTCTGGTGCATGAACTTTGTTCTCCACTCAGCTCTAGGTATCAGTCTCCTGGCCTCAAATTATTATCTTTCAGTGGGTGTTTAGTTGTTAATGAGCACCTGTTTGGAGATCATTAGGACATTCTCCATTTAATGTAGTACAAGTTTTCCATTTTTGCTTCTTGCAGTAGTGTGGTTAAACCGAAAAAAAAAAAGGATTTTCATTAATTTTCCATGGTTAAGCTACATTTACTTATTCTTGTGGGGGTTTATGTATTAGTCCAAAAACACTGTAAGGTTTTGGTGATCATGAACAGAAAACTCAGTTTTCTCTTCTGTTTATTAAAGAATGTGAGAGAATATATACATATATTATTCTGCTTATTAGAGAATATAGGATCTACCACAGTGGTCTTCAGCCTAGTTAGATCTGAATATTTTAAATTTCTTGAGTGGCTCAGTTGGCTAAGCATCTGCCTTTGGTTCAGATCATGATCCCAGGGCCCTAGGATTGAGCCCCAGCTCAGGGGGAAGTCTGTTGCTTCCTCTGCCTCTACTCCCTGGTCATGCTCTCTCTCTCTCTCTTATAAATAAATAAAATCTTATAAAATAAAATAAAATGAGGGAAATTGGGGCACCTGGGTGGCTCAGTCAGTTAAGTGTCTGCCTTTAGCTCAGGTCATGATCCCAGGGTCTGGGAATCATGCCTGCATTGGGCTCCCTACTCAGCGGGGAGCCTGCTTATCTCTCTCCCTCTGTTGCTCTCCCTGCTTGTGTGATCATTCCACCAGGTAAAGAGCCCCAGTAGCTGTTATCTCCCTGAGAGGGAGCAAAATATGGAAAGGATAATAGAAGAAAGAAGTCACAATATCAACTACAACTTCATGGCCAGTTATAAAAGCAAGGAATGTAGCAGCTTTGCATATTTTATATTTGCATAAATGCATATATATGTGTTTTTCTTCTCTCTTTCATTTATGATTTTATATACATGTTTTTGAAGGTTAAGTTTACAATTTAGCCTTCAGATAACAGAATATTCAGTTGGACTGTGATTGAATTACACAGTAATTCATTGTATAGTAATTACAATAACCCTTGGAATGTTGCATCTCTCCATTTGGGAAGAGGGTGAGGACTTTTTCGTGTGTATGAAGGACAGCTGCATCTTATTGGGTGGAAAACTTGAGTTGTTTTGTTGTTGAATAGAGGGCTAAATGTGTGGAGAAAAGTGCAGATGGAAACTGAAGAGCCAGAGGATAGGCAGTGCAGTTATCAATGTATTGTCTCTCAGCTACAAATGCATCATTTGCCCTACTTCGTGATATTGCCGCTGGACTGTAAACACTGGTGTGACCCTCCAGACAATAGAAACAGGAACACACTTCCCTTCCAGATTCCTGTCTTTGGATGTAATTCAGAGCAGATTAGCATCTGGCTGTTCAGAAGGTCTCCAACCATACCCTAAGGCTGTGCTCTACCAAAAGCCTAACAGCTCTGGCCTGCCTACACTTTCTGGCAATGGTGTATCACTTCTAGAAACCAGCTCCAGCCCACTCACAACTTCCAGCAATGGTGCACCCTTTTCTACAGATCAGTGCCTATACCTGAGTGGCAATTTCTTCACCTACCAGCAGGCTATGTGTCACTATGGTAGCCACTTCCTTCCTGAGATGTCAGACACTCAGCCTGGGATAGAGGACAGTTTGCTCCTGGTAATTAATTCTTTAACTAGCTATGTTTTCACAGGCTGCAGATAGTAGCTACTTTTTTACACCTGAAATTTCTGGACTCCTTTTATTTATTTTGGTAGATGAACACCTTCTACTTATTGTCTAACAAAAGAATCCTAACAATTCTTTATACTGAACTTTTCTTGTTCAAAAAACTGGTGGTTTTGGTTTTGAATTTTTTTTTTTTTTAATCAAGTAAATTGCCTTTTGCTCATTAGTTTACTAGGTTAGGAACAAATGTCCTACATTGGATTGCATTTTGTTTTATAGTGTACTTTCTGTTCTCTAAGCTCCTGTCCCCAAAAAGAAGAAGATGTGCTGTGGAACCTGATTTTATCTATTGTGAAATACACCATAGGAATCTTTGTACCTGAGTAAGTATAAACGTTTTGTGAAGCATTGCTGTAAATAATTGCCTAAAGTCAAGATATAATAGCTAGAGTGAAAATTGATGATGGTTCATAAATTTAATCAGTTGGTACAAATGAATCAGCAGCAAGTTCACTGTTTTCTCTTTTTAAGTCTTTTATTTTCAGAACTAAAAAATGTTCATTATAATTCTCCGCTGTTAGAAAAAAAAATGACATTCTTTTCTGTAGCAGATCTTTTCAACAAAAGAATTTGTGACTGATTCCTGAAATCAAAACACAATTCAAAAATTTTGGGTGGCTTTTTTCTTTTTAAAATAAAAACCTTTAATACATGACAGTCAAGACAGAAACTGGCCGTTGGAGTAGACTGAGTTTCCTACTCCCAGTTCTAAGGAAGTGGTTCTCAAACTTTAGCTTGTGCTAGAATCCCCTGCTGTGCTTGTTAAAACTCAGGTTGTTGGATCCCACCTAAGGCTTCCTTGATTCAGTGGGCATGGAGCAGGGCCTGAGAATCAGCATTTCTAGCAAATTCTCATATGATACTGATCTGAGGTCCACACTTTAAGAATCAATGTTTTGGGACGCCTGGGTGCCTCACGGTTGGGTGTCTGCCTTTGTCTCAGGACATGACCCTGGAGACCCAGGATCGAGTCCCATGTCGGGCTCCCTGCATGGAGCCTGCTTCTTCCTCTGCCTGTGTCTCTGTCTCTCTGTCATAAATAAATAAAATCTTAAAAAAAAAAAAAAAAGAACCAATGTTTTGAGGCAACCACTCAGGACCTACTTCCTCTATTATGTTCCATTCCCCTCCCTTTCCTTCTATTTAATCCCAAAGTGTTTGCACTTGCTGTTATTACCTGGGGCTCTGTATTCTTGGCACCATATTCTGTCTTCAATTCTTGAACTCTTTTTCCAACATTTTTGAAAGTTGGCACATTCTTTTTCTCTCTTTCCTCAGTCACCTTGGCACCTCCCACTGCCATAGCCTTTTCATTGCCTGTTTCACTGCCCAGTGTTATGTTATACTAACTTCCATTGCATCCCTGTAGCAACTGTCCCCTTCTTTTCTCTTTCTCCTGTCCTTGAAGCTCATATTTTATTGCTAGTAGTGAACAGTGGGTGTGGAAATTAGAGAGGTGAGGTTAGGGTGTGTTGCTCTTCTCAAGTCAATCCATGCTGGGAACTAGGAGGATGGGAAACATTCCTTAATAACCCAATTAGAATCGTCCTTGAGATCTACCATCTTATTTTATTTTTATTTTTTTGTATTTTTTATTAGAGTTCGATTTGCCAACATATAGCATAACACCCAATGCTCATCTCATCTAGGCCCCCTCAGTGCCCATCACCCACTCACCCCATCCCCCCGCCCACCTCCTTTTCCATTACCCCTTGTTCGTTTCCTAGAGTTAGGTGTCTCTCATGTTCTGTCACCTTCACTGATATTTCCCACTCATTTTCTCTCCTTTCCCCTTTATTCCCTTTCACTATTTTTTATATTCCTCAAATGAATGAGACCATATAATGTTTGTCCTTCTCCAACTGACTGATTTCAATCAGCATAATACCCTCCAGTTCCACCCACGTTGAAGCAAATGGTGGGTATTTGTCGTTTCTAATGGCTGAGTAATATTCCATTGTATACATAGACCACAGCTTCTTTATCCATTCATCTTTCGATGGACACCGAAGCTCCTTCCACAGTGTGGCTATTGTGGACATTGCTGCTATAAACATTGGGGTGAAGGTGGCATGCCGTTTCACTGCATCTGTATCTTTGGGGTAAATCCCCAGCAGTACAATTGCTGGGTCTTAGGGTAGCTCTATTTTTAACTCTTTGAGGAACCCCCACACAGTTTTCCAGAGTGGCTGTACCAGTTCACATTCTCACTAACACTGCAAGAGGGTTCCCTTTTCTCCACATCCTCTCCAACATTTGTTGTTTCCTGTCTTGTTGATTTTCACCATTCTCACTGATATGAGGTAGTATTTCATTGTGGTTTTGATTTGTATTTCCCTGATGGCAAGTGATGCGAAGCATTTTCTCATTTGCTTGTTGGCTATGTCTATGTCTTCTTTGGTGGAATTTCTGTCCATGTCTTTTGCCCATTTCATGATTGGATTGTTTGTTTCTTTGCTGTTGAGTTTAATAAGTTCTTTATAGATCTTCGATACTAGCCCTTTATCTGATATGTCATTTGCAAATACCTTCTCCCATTCTGTAGGTTGTAGGTTGTCTTTTAGTTTTGTTGACTCTTTCTCTTGCTGTGCAGAAGCTTTTTATCTTGGGCAGCCTGGATGGCTCAGTGGTTTAGCGCCGCCTTCAGCCCAGGCATGATCCTGGAGACCTGGGATCGAGTCCCACTGGCTCCCTGCATGGAGCCTGCTTCTCCCTCTGCCTGTGTCTCTGCCTCTCTCTCTCTCTCTCTCTCTGTCTCTCATGAATAAATAAGTAAAATATATTTAAAAAGAAGCTTTTTATCTTGATTAAGTTCCAATAATGCATTTCTGCTTTTGTTTCCCTTGCCTTTATAGATGTATCTTGCAAGAAGTTGCTGTGGCCAAGTTCAAAAAGGGTGTTGCCTGTGTTCTCCTCTAGGATTTTGATGGATTCCTGTCTCACATTTAGATCTTTCATCCATTTTGAGTTTATCTTTGTGTATGGTATTATAGAATGGTCTAGTTTCATTCTTCTGCACCTGGCTGTTCAATTTTCCCAGCGCCATTTATTGAAGAGACTGTCCTTTTTCCAGTGGATAGTCTTTCCTGCTTTGTCAAATATTAGTTGACCATAGAGCTGAGGGCCCATTTCTGGGTTCACTGTTCCATTCCACTGATCTATGTGTCTGTTTTCATGCCAGTCCCATACTGTCTTGATGATCACAGCTTTGTAATACCACTTGAAATTCGGCATTGTGATGCCCCCAGCTCTGGTTTTCTTTTTCAATATACCCCTGGCTATTCGGGGTCTTTTCTGATTCCGCACAAATATTAAGATTATTTGTTCCAACTCTGTGAAGAAAGTCCATGGTATTTTGATAGAGATTGCATTAAATGTGTAAATTGCCCTGGGTAGCATTGACATTTTCACAATATTAATTCTTCCAATCTATGAGCATGGACTATTTTTCCATCTCTTTGTGTCTTCCTCAGTTTCTTTCAGAAGTGTTCTGTAGTTTTTAGGGTATAGATCCTTTACCTCTTTGATTATATTTATTCCTAGTTATCTTATGCTTTTGGGTGCAATTGTAAATGGGATTGACTCCTTAATTTCTCTTTCTTCAGTTTCATTGTTAGTGTATAGAAATGCTGGGATCTACATTTTAGAAATTTGTGGAATGCTCTTATTTCTTCTGAATATTATATAATTTTTATTTTACTCTTGTTCTGCATCTGTCTTTCATGTGCCATGTGGGTAGCACTGTTAAGAACAGGATTGCAACATTTCCTCTATGTTTGAACTTGATATCTCTTCTTGACTACCATGGCTCCTGATGGTTTTTTTCACTTCCTATTTATGATCTGAGCTTTGCCTCTTAGTCCTAATGATTGATATTACTCTTCTGCTCCTAACAAGAGGATCATATCTGCTTATATGTGTCCTCTTTGAGTAAGCCCTATTTCTGGGACCATAGTGTAGAGCAATGACTTAGTTTTATAGAAATTGGCTTTAAAGAGTAGCAAAAGCAAGCACTATGACATATATAATACATTTTATTGTCTAACTTACAGTGATACATTTGCTGCAAAAAATAGCAGAAAATATGAAGCTAAAAAAGTCTTTCTCAACTAATTCCAAGTGAGAATCAGGACATATTACAAATAAGGCATCCGCTGCATGCAATAGATTAACTTCTATGCATCTAGAGTGGTACTAGTTATGTAACCAACTTGGAAGAACTGGGGAAGTTGTCACTTGAATCATTTTTCCATGTTCTTTGGCTGAGGCGGATAGAGAATATGACTTTCCGCGTCCTGCAGAGCACATGTATTTAAATGGTGCCAATGGTCATGTGATTGTCCAGGGTAATTTCCTGCCACACTAAAGAAAGTCCCCAATTGCGCAAAGACAGATTTAAGCTTAAGATTCAGCGTCCCTTGCTTGCATAAGCCCATTCCCAGGCCTTGGGAAAGACCATATAAATGTTGAATTTGTCAGTTTTTATTTCTTAAGTAGGGGCCTCCTCCCAAATTGAATACATTTCAGACTCCAGAAAACCTAGATCTGCTGTTAATCTTACTCAAACTACGTTCACCTGAAACTCCAGGATAGTTACCTTTTACGGTTTCTAAAACTGTCATAAGCAAAGTACATTACATGCATCTTATCTAGGGTCTAGGTGCAATTTTTTACTGTCATAGATACCATATTGCTACATGGTACATGGGTTGTATAAAAATGACTAGGGCTTATCCATGCATAGTGGCACTATAATCATGTATCATTGGCACTATGCAATAATGACCAGTCTGCAGACATGCATAAGGTGTGGAAGGCCTGGCTGGGACCCACCATACGTGAATCCTCTTTCTTTTCTTTTCCTTTCCTTTCCTTTCCTTTTCTTTCCTTTCCTTTCCTTTTTTCCTTCCCCTTTCTTCTTTTTTTTTCTTCCTCTCTCAATTTCTTTTTTTCTTCTGTCCTTTTTTTGTGAAATAATAACAGGAAAGGAAGAAGGGAAGAGAAGGGAGAGGGAGGAAAGCAAACAGAAAGGAAAGAAACAAGTTGCGATGTATGGTATTTAAAAAATCATCTCACTTTATTCTTTAGGCATATTTTCGCCCTCTGATATTGCCCATAGCTATATGCTTTTTATTTCCACTACATATACATACATGCATGTGTGCATTCATATGTGTGTGTGTGTGAGTATAGGTAAGATCACATTCAAAACTATAATTTAAATGTGAGAATACGGGCATCCCTGGTGGTGCAGCGGTTTAGTGCTGCCTGCAGCCCAGGGTGTGATTCTGGAGACCCGGGATTGAGTCCCACATCAGGCTCCTTGCATGGAGCCTGCTTCTCCCTCTGCTTGTGTCTCTGCCTCTGTGTGTGTGTGTCTCTCATGAATAAATAAATGAAATCTTTAAAAAAAAAATAAATGTGAGATTACCAAAAATTTAACTGCGAATCATGTTTTTTTTTTTTATATTGCCCCATTCACTCACTTACATACAGACTAAACCAATATCTATGTAGTATAGAATGTCCACTCAGTATGGTGTGATTACTGATATCATTTGAATTATATAATCAGAAAATGATTTCTGGAGTTTTAAAATCTTTTGAGCTGTATAGAAGCCTTATAATCTGTTCCTCTGATTTTTTTTTTTTAAATATAGTCTCTTAAATTTAGGAAAATTGATCTAATTTAGATTTTAGGTTTCCTAAAATTAGATTATGCCTAGTCTTTCTCTCCAGACCTATGACAAACTCTAAAATTACAAAATTTAAGCTCTTTAACACTGTCTCTCCTACATCATCTCCTGCCATTCCCACCTTCACACCTTATGTTCAAACAAAATTGGGCTGCTTAAAATTCTCTAATCCAGTTGGCTCCAGGCTAGCAATAGGAGTTAAGTACATACAGAAAGGCATATCTTCCATAGCCCCTCCATGTGCATGTCTCCACCTCATGGGAGGTTAAGTTGCTAATAAGCATGCCAAGATCTCTAACATAAAATATCAATTCTAAAAGGTGGAGGATATTTAATTATAACACTTTTGAACTATAGTAAAATAAAACAAGGAAACAAATATAGTAGAATCATGATTTTTCTTTTTTTAAAAAAGATTTTATCTATTTACTCATGAGAGACACAGAGAGAGAGGCAGAGACACAGGCAGAGGAAGAAGCAGGTCCCCACAAGGAGCCTGATATGGGGCTAGATCCTACGACCCGAAGGATCACAGCTGAGCCAAAGACAGATGCTCTACCGCCGAGCCACCCAGGCACCCCAGAATCATGATTTTTCTTTGAGTCACTTGACAGTGCAGAATAGTGCAAAGATCACGTGCAGCAACTTTGGTTGCATTGGCAATCCCTGTCATTCCAGGAGAGGTATTGTTTGTAAAGCTATGAATAAACAAATCCTAAATAGAATGCCTAGGATTGCAATTCTGTATCTTACTTTGGACAATTACCAGCAGCATTTAATGGGAAATACAGTAGACTGTACCCTAGGAAATAAAATCTTCCTCCTACACTGCTTTTTCCCACCATGGAAAGAAAATATTTTAATGGGAAAGCAGAATAGAAAGCCAATTTTAAATAAATGACATGCAAAACAAAGTTACTGATTTTAGACTTCATTTAGCTTGCCTTCAAATAAATAAGGAGAAACCTATAAGAGAAATGACCAAAAATAAATAAATAAGGAAATAAAAATAGGGTTTATTCTTGTCCCTTTAAAATGACAATAACTAAAAAAAGGATTAGTCACAAACCACCACAGCAGAGCTAAAAATTGGGGCAATCCCCCACAACTCCATGTGGGGAGTGGAGTGGAATGTGTTACTACTGAGCAAACAAGCACCTGGCAACAGCAGGGCAGTGACTCAGGGCAGGGAGTCTCTTCTGAGAGAGGAAGTGGCTCAGCCCCTGCTAGAGCCAGGCTGAGATCTGTGTTTATATAATCAGTACAGGATGACTTCCACTGTCTTCAAAAGAAAGGGATGGACTGCATCTCCCTTATTCTTCTTCAGCTATACTTCACTGCCCCTGATGTTCACATTAAATGCAATTCCACCTGAATAAAATTATTGGCTAACCAGGTGGAGGGAAGGATGAAGCTGTCAGGTTCATCCTTGCCCAAACTTTCAAGAACTCCGTAAAGAGAAGTCAATACTGTTAGATCATTTTGAGGAAGAAAAAGAAAAAGAGGAAGAGAACACATCTAAGGCTAATTCTACAGCTAGATAAGGTATACGAATTTTTGACTACTTGGTCGGTCTTTTAGAAAAGACTAACAAACCTGAGAAAACTAATGTGTAAGTTTAGCCCAGTTAGGAGAAGGGTCGTAAACAAGAACAAAACTGAGGGAAATCATTCCCCAAACTGATGGAATACTGTAGCCAAAAAATTAGGAGACAAAACGAGATCTAAACTGATCTTTTGGTCTTGGTGAGGACTCAGTAATAAGAAAATAGACTTCTTTTGTTAGAAATCATTCTCCATCTATTCGATTGTGAAATGCCTTCTGTAACCTAATCCACACAATTTGAGTTATATCTGAATTCAAAAATTGTTCCATAGATTTAACCAATGCAGGCTTGAAGCCACTTTGAAAAGTAAAAAGTCTGATTGTAAATCACTCCTGGTGATCCTAGAAAATAGATTGATGCATTATTTCCTCATATTTCTCTGAAGGTTTCCAACCATCTTTTCCTGAACTGAACCCCAAATACTAATATCCTGGTGCATACCTAACCTCCCCCAAGATACTGCATCCCTAAAAAACAAACGAAAAACAGGATGAAGTGAAAAATGTCAAAGAAGAGCTCTTAGAAATTAATAATATAATAAGCAAAATCTCTGATAAAAGAGATAAAAGATCAAGTTAAAAAATCTCCCAGAAAAATAGGACTAAAGGACAAAGAAAAATACCTTCGTAAAGAAAATGTAATAGATCCTAAGTATCGATCTAGGAGAACATCTGCACAAAGAGGAGTTCCAGGGGCAGCCTGGGTGGCTCAGTGGTTTAGTGCCGCCTTCAGCTCAGGGCCTGATCCTGGAGACCAGGGATCGAGTCCCACGTCAGGCTCCCTGCATGGAGCCTGCTACTCCCTCTGCCTGTGTCTCTGCCTCTCTTTCCCTCTCTTGAATAAATAAATAAAATCTTAAAAAAAAAAAAAAGGAGTTCCAGAAAAAGAGAACAAGAAACTTCCCTGGAAATGAGGCCATGAGTCTTCAGATTGAAAGAACCCCAATGATTATCAGCAGAATAAATGAGAAAAGATCCATACCAGGGCATATATATTAGTCATGAAATTTCAGAACATCAGGAATGAAAGTATCAGACTTGTTAGCAAGAATTTAGCATCCTAAAGGACAGTGAAACTATTCTTCAAATGTTGTGAGGCAATGATTTTCACCTAGACAAATTAACAGTCAGGTATGAGGGTGAATAAAAACATTTGTAGACACATGGGAATTCAAACATATGACTTTTGTAGCAAATTACTGGAGAATGCACTCCAGCAGATAAAGGAGTATATATGACAGCAAGAAAGGTATCCAACACAGGGAGGAGGCAAAGCAAAGTCCCAGAGTAATAATAGTGAAAGGACACCTGAAGTGACAGCTGGGCAATAAACCCAATAATAAGTCAATCAAGACCAGAGCAGGAGGATGAGGGGAGGCTCCCTCTGGGGACAAATAGAATCCATAGATTATTTGATATGTTTGCATGCCCAAAAAATAATGATATTTGATGTATAAAAATTTAACATGAGAAATTGAGAAATGAAGCAGATGCTAATGTTAAGAAATAACAAAATATGGCAAATAATGCTAGGAAAACAACGTTTTATAGGCAACATTATGACTCTGAAGTGTCAACATTTATACAGCCATAAAAATGTAAACACTGAATATTGATTTGATCCAATCTTGTGGCGTAACTATCTTAGGAGAGTGGCAAATTTTTTTTAATATTAAAAAAAAAGATTTATTTATTTATTTGAGAGAGAGAGAGAGCAGGAGGAGGAGCGGGAGAGGGACAAGCAGACTCCTGCTGAGTGTGGAGCCTGACATGGGGCTGGATCCCATGACCCTGAGATTATGACCTGAACTGAAATCCAGAGTTAGCCCCTCAACTGACTGAGCCACCCAGGAATCCGAGGGGAAGAGTGGCAGATATAAGGAAAGTGAGATTGGTGGTATAAGAGATATAAATCCTCATTTACCATAATAGGATATTAATAATTTGAAATTGATTGAATAAGACATACCAGTATCAACAGATTGTTTAGAAATATGGAGGTAAATATCATAAAAAAAGGTGTGTTACAAAGAGTTTTACCTGGGAATGAGATGGAGATGAGCAAGGGATTATAGTAAGTGTACTGTATTTTTTGGCTATTACTTTACTAAACTCTCCCTCCCCTTTCCTTTCCCTCCTCACTCACAAACACACCCACCCGCACACACACACACACACACACACACGCACACACACACACACTCACACTTCTATGAATTAAGACTTTTGAATGTTTAAATGTATCTTAAGAGACAAAGCTAAGAAAAAAGACTAATTTCCATTTTTATTATAACTTAGATTACGGACTTCATTGCTTTGACCACTGAATGATATCAAGATCTTTCTTTAAAAAAAGATTTTATTTATTTATACAGAGAGAGAGGCAGAGACACAGGTAGAGGGAGAAGCAGGCTCCATGAAGCCCCAACGTGGGACTCGATCCCAGGTCTCCAGGATCTCACCCTGGGATGAAGACAGCGCTAAACCGCTGAGCCACCCGGGCTGCCCTGATATCAAGGTATTGAATGGAGATGAGAGGTTTAATTCTAGGATGTTGGAATCTGTCAGAGACATAGCCTGTTGGGTTAAGTTTAGGATATGATGGCACCTAGGGCTGTGGAGGTGCTGTTAGGGTACCCAGAATAGAGGAGCACACAACCACCCTTGCTGCTAGCCCAAATGGTACCCATGTGCAAGTTAGGAAAAAAGACACTTTCTCAAGACATTTTACAGACACCTGTCAGAAAATAATGAAAATAAATACACAAATCAGTGATGACTGTGGTTGGGAACAGAATCCTCTAGAATCCTGTATTGCATAATCAGGCAACAGCACTGCCTGTAGCTAGAAGTGAAGAGAGGACTGATAAGGATTGTGAGGATTCTGATGAAAGATCTCTTCTGTTTCATAATTTCCTTAGGATTATTAAGCAGATTCATAGGAATATTTGGTAGATTCTTGCCTCCTAAACCAGGAGCTATAAAGATAGGATGTGAGTCTTATTTCTACATATCAGCTTCTATTAAAGAGGTAAGTTCATAGTAAATACTTATAATTTCACAAATTAATGATTGATCTATTAAAATTATAAAATCTTCTTTACTTCCTGTCATTGAGATTGTATTTTTTCACCTTCGAGAAGTATAGAACCAGGCCTGTCATAACAGCCTTTCTGCATTTGAGTTCCAATACCACCACTTTCTAGTTTGTGACCCTGAGCAAGTTCCATAACATTTCTGAGCTCAATTTCATTATATGAAGAATATATACAATACCTACTTCATAAATCTTTATGAGGATTAAATAAGATAATGTTTAGAAAGTATTTCAGAAATTGGAATACAGTAAACAATATGTTTTACTGTTATGAACTAATCCAAGCATACCTCACCTTTATTTATTCACAATTAATGGTTGTATCTGTTTGGATTTACATTTAGCGGGTAGTAGCAAATAACAAAATGGGATCTTTAACTATTTGTCTCTCAGTTAAAAGAAGTTTGGGGATGGGTGGCCTACATTTCATAGGGTACAGCCAGAATCATCAGAGACTCAGCCTATTTCTGTATTCCTGTGGTGCCTTCTGTAGCCATGGCTTCTATCTACAATATTTCCTCATGGTCTAAGATCACTGCTGAAGCTCCAGCCACCGTGTTTGAATTCCACGCAAGAAGCAAGACAAAGAAGAGAAAATAAAAAGGGTACATGCAAGCTGGCTGTCCCTCTCTTAAAGGGCTTTTCTGAATTTCATATCTAGCTGCAGTTGAGGCTGCAAAAAAGTCTTTTAGCTATTCATATTGCTACCCGAGATAAAATCAAAGTTTTGTTATTAAGAAGAAAGAGAATCAATATTGGTCTGGCAGCTAGCCTCTCTCATAACTATAAATCAAGGCCCAAACGTTGCCATCATTACGAAGGTTTTGATTGATCTAAACCCAACTCCCAAATTATGTTGTCTGTTGTTGCCCTGTGGCATGATATGTCTGAATCACTAGAATGTTTTCTTAAAGTTTGTATGAAGGCAATTCACTTCTAGGTACAAGACTAAGATTTTTGAGTTCTAAGAGTAAGACAGGTTCCCAGTTGTTTATATTTCGCTTTCAGTATACAAATATATATATATATATGTGTGTGTGTGTGTGTATGTATGTATTTTATCATGCTGTATTGTTCACAGATCATAGGATATCTCCAAATTGGTGTGTAAAGGGATAAAGTCAGTTGATATAGAAGGATCAACTTTTTTTTTAATTCAATCATTTAAAAATGGCATCACTAACAATTAGCCTAGAAAAAGTATGACCTTATAATTGACAGACTTTTCCAGTGAGAATGCTCTAAGATGTGATAAGACATAAAATATAAAAAATCTTCTCTTTTTAAAGTACATTCTTACTTATTATAGAAATGAGAGAAATCATTTAGGTAATGAAAATGAGGCCCTTTGAGGAGAAAAATTATAACTATTATAACTATTCTTTGAGAATTAAAGCTTAATAGTCAACATAAGCACATCACTGGTTTAAAGGATCTACCATGGACAAGCAGATGACCAATCATCCTGGTTTGCCTGCGAGTTCCCGTGTTAAAACTGAAAATACCAAGTCCTGGGAAACCTTCAGTTTGGGGCAAACTGATATAGTTACTCTACTTTTAGTTAGTATCAGGTTAGCTGGTTCAGGGTTGTGCAAGAGAAATTATTACATTTTTATAAGATCTGGATAACAAAAACCTAACAGATGGCTCACTGTGCAGTAACACTGATTCCTGAAGTCAGAGGTGAAAGAAGATGTTTCTGGAAATGCCACAGATAGGAAAGAAGCAGTTCAATAGTCACAGCAAATCAGTCTGGTTGTTGCCACAGTATGAGCATGTGTTTGTGGATCTTTCTGCTATTGACAGTGAGTGATGCTTGCAAATAAAAGAAATATTAATGAAGAGGGTTTTTATAGTAAACTTCAACCTTAACTTTAAGTGTTAGATATTAATCTTCACATCTGATTTTTTTAGTTCTCATATATGGTTGCCAGTAATATACAGGTTGCCAAGTTAAATTTGTATTTCCAATAACTAATGAATAAGTTTTTAGTTTGTCCCAAATATTGCATAAGACATACTTATTCTTAAAAATTATTTATTGTTTATTTGAAATTCAAATTTAGATGGTGATCATGTATTTTTATTTTTTGCTAAATGTGGCAACTCTATGGGAAGTAAGTCACAGTGTGCTCATTGGTACCAGGACAGTTTCTTTCCTTGCTAGTGCTCTCTGATAGGCAACAGCACATTTCTGTTTCTCCCATGAGCCTCTTCTCATCCTCTCCCTAATTCTTACCATTCTCCTCATGCACCTTAGCCTTTTCAGAAAAGGTCCTGGCTGCTTCACTGGGAAAAAGCACCAGGGGATTAGAGGAGGATATAAAATAGAATTCCTTCAATCCTGTCCCTGTCCTTCTTTCCCTTTAGTCTATGTTCCTATCCTTTATTCTTTAGTTAGGAATTGAGATCCTCTTTCTATTGAAAGTCTTTCCACTGAAAGATGAATCCCAAGATCTTGGCTCCTCCAGTTGTCCCCTCCCTGATGCTTCTCTTTCTTTGAAATGTGCACAATCATGGCTCTTTGATCTTTCACCAAAGGCTTCCCATGGCCGTCTAATTGCCGTCCTGTATCTTCTGTTTTCTTTAACACTCAAGTTCTTTGAGAAGCAGTCTGTGCTGGTTATGTCCCACGCCTGATGAATCAGCAGCATACCTGGAAATTTTTATTAAATGATTGGTTTCAAGATATTTCCACAGACTTACTAAATCCTGGGGTGAGACCCTCACAATGTCTAGCCAGTGCTGCCTCCTGAATATCTCTGAGATATTCAGGTTTTATTCCTGCCTCCGAGAGCCTACTACCTGGGCATTGGTCCAGATGACCAGAACTCCTGCCAGGATTACCGTAGCTCTAATCTTTCAGTTTCCTGTGTGCCTCTAATCTGTATACACTTGCACCTATCCTCAGATTAATTGTAAATTCATATTTTATTTCATCATATTTCTAATTTGAGTCCTTAACTGATTTCCCCTTGCCTTCAGGAAAAAATCCAAATAGGCCACTCCTAACCATGCAGCCGAATAACTCACCACCCTTCTCCGCAAGAATACTTAACTACTGCAGTTTCTCCAGGCATTGTACATTCTTGTTGCTCAGGTTTTTCTTGTGCACCCTCAAAACTCCTCTTACCTGGAACACCTTCAGCCACTTCTTAACCTCACTCCTCGTTATCCTTTAAGATGAAGGAATTATCTATATACCTCTCTACCCTTGGTATATTGATAGTGAGCTCCTTGAGGGCAAACACGATATCTGATTCATTTTGTGACCTCATTATACCAAACATCACTCCATCAAAGAAAGTATGCGGGAATGATTGAATTAAAAAATATTCAAAAGCTATTAAGTTATTTCTTGGAGGAAGAAGTGTTAGAATGCAAGTTAATTTTAAAAGAGACTGAAACTTAAAATATTAAACTTAGAAAGCAACAGGATCTGGGGCACTTGGGTGGCTCAGTTGGTTGAGTGTCCAACTCTTGATTTTGGCTCAGGTCACACTCTCAGGGTGTGGAATGGGCCTGGTGTTGGCCTCCACACTTAGCATTGAGTCAGCTTGAAGATTCTCTTTCCCTGTCTCTCCCTCCCCAACCCCCACCCTGTCCACACATGCACATGCCCTCTCTCTTTCTCTCAAATAAATAAATAAAATCTTTTTTTTTTTAAAGAGAGGAAGGAATAGGATCTAAGAGTTCACAGAGTCTAGTTTATAATTACTGTAGATTAACAAAATTTTAAAAATTAAATGTAACTGAGATGTACACATACACTTCATCAGAACCAACTGAGTCCATATTCAGCTATGTTTGCTGTTTTGTTTTCCTGTGCCTTTGATTCTTTGGTCTTTTCTTAGTTTTTCTTTCTTTTTACCATAAAACCCCACACTGGCTACCAAATTTCTTTTTTTTTTTTAATTAATTTTTATTGGTGTTCAATTTACCAACATACAGAAAAACACCCAGTGCTCATCCCGTCAAGTGTCCACCTCAGTGCCCGTCACCCATTCCCCTCCAACACCCGCCCTCCTCCCCTTCCACCACCCCTAGTTCGTTTCCCCAAGTTAGGAGTCTTTATGTTCTGTCTCCCTTCCTGATATTTCCCAACATTTCTTTTCCCTTCCTTTATATTCCCTTTCACTATTATTCATATTCCCCAAATGAATGAGAACATACACTGTCCTTCTCCGATTGACTTATTTCACTCAGCATAATACCCTCCAGTTCCATCCACGTTGAAGCAAATGGTGGGTATTTGTCGTTTCTAATTGCTGAGTAATATTCCATTGTATACATAAACCACATCTTCTTTATCCATTCATCTTTCGATGGACACCGAGGCTCCTTCCACAGTTTGGCTATTGTGGCCATTGCTGATAGAAACATCGGGGTGCAGGTGTCCCGACGTTTCATTGCATCTGAATCTTTGGGGTAAATCCCCAACAGTGCAATTGCTGGGTCGTAGGGCAGGTCTATTTTTAACTCTTTGAGGAACCTCCACACAGTTTTCCAGAGTGGCTGCACCAGTTCACATTCCCACCAACAGTGTAAGAGGGTTCCCTTTTCTCCGCATCCTCTCCAACATTTGTTGTTTCCTGCCTTGTTAATTTTCCCCATTCTCACTGGTGTGAGGTGGTATCTCATTGTGGTTTTGATTTGTATTTCCCTGATGGCAAGTGATGCAGAGCATTTTCTCATGTGCTTGTTGGCCATGTCTATGTCTTCCTCTGTGAGACTTCTCTTCATGTCTTTTGCCCATTTCATGATTGGATTGTTTGTTTCTTTGGTGTTGAGTTTAATAAGTTCTTTATAGATTTTGGAAACTAGCCCTTTATCTGATATGTCATTTGCAAATATCTTCTCCCATTCTGTAGGTTGTCTTTTAGTTTTGTTGACTGTATCCTTTGCTGTGCAAAAGCTTCTTATCTTGATGAAGTCCCAATAGTTCATTTTTGCTTTTGTTTCTTTTGCCTTTGTGGATGTATCTTGCAAGAAATTACTGTGGCCAAGTTCAAAAAGGGTGTTGCCTGTGTTCTCCTCTAGGATTTTGATGGAATCTTGTCTCACATTTAGATCTCTCATCCATTTTGAGTTTATCTTTGTGTATGGTGAAAGAGAGTGGTCCAGTTTCATTCTTCTGCATGTGGATGTCCAATTTTCCCAGCACCATTTATTGAAGAGACTGTCTTTCTTCCAATGGATAGTCTTTCCTCCTTTATCGAATATTAGATGACCGTACATTTCAGGGTCCACTTCTGGGTTCTCTATTCTGTTCCATTGATCTATGTGTCTGTTTTTGTGCCAGTACCACACTGTCTTGATGACCACAGCTTTGTAGTACAACCTGAAATCTGGCATTGTGATGCCCCCAGCTATGGTTTTCTTTTTTAAAATTCCCCTGGCTATTCGGGGTCTTTTCTGATTCCACACAAATCTTTTTTTTTTTTTTCCACACAAATCTTAAAATAATTTGTTCTAACTCTCTGAAGAAAGTCCATGGTATTTTGATAGGGATTGCATTAAACGTATAAATTGCCCTGGGTAACATTGACATTTTTACAATATTAATTCTGCCAATCCATGAGCATGGAATATTTTTCCATCTCTTTGTGTCTTCCTCAATTTCTTTCAGAAGTGTTCTATAGTTTTTAGGGTATAGATCTTTTACCTCTTTGGTTAGGTTTATTCCTAGGTATCTTATGCTTTTGGGTGCAATTGTAAATGGGATTGACTCCTTAATTTCTCTTTCTTCAGTCTCATTGTTAGTGTATAGAAATGCCATTGATTTCTGAGCATTGATTTTGTATCCTGCCACGCTACCAAATTGCTGTATGAGTTCTAGCAATCTTGGGGTGGAGGCTTTTGGGTTTTCTATGTAGAGTATCATGTCATCGGCGAAGAGGGAGAGTTTGACTTCTTCTTTGCCAATTTGAATGCCTTTAATGTCTTTTTGTTGTCTGATTGCTGAGGCGAGGACTTCCAGAACTATGTTGAACAGCAGTGGTGAGAGTGGACATCCCTGTCTTGTTCCTGATCTTAGGGGAAAGGCTCCCAGTGCTTCCCCATTGAGAATGATATTTGCTGTGGGCTTTTCATAAATGGCTTTTAAGATGTCGAGGAAAGTTCCCTCTATCCCAACACTCTGAAGGGTTTTGATCAGGAATGGATGCTGTATTTTGTCAAATGCTTTCTCTGCATCTAATGAGAGTATCATATGGTTCTTGGTTTTTCTCTTGCTGATATGATGAATCACATTGATGGTTTTACGAGTGTTGAACCAGCCTTGTGTCCCAGGGATAAATCCTACTTGGTCATGGTGAATAATTTTCTTAATGTGTTGTTGGATCCTATTGGCTAGTATCTTGTTGAGAATTTTTGCATCCATGTTCATCAGGGATATTGGTCTGTAATTCTCCTTTTTGGTGGGGTCTTTGTCTGGTTTCGGAATTAAGGTGATGCTGGCCTCATAGAACGAATTTGGAAGTACTCCATCTCTTTCTATCTTTCCAAACAGCTTTAGTAGAATAGGTATGATTTCTTCTTTAAACGTTTGATAGAATTCCCCTGGGAAGCCATTTGGCCCTGGACTCTTGTGTCTTGGGAGGTTTTTGATGACTGCTTCAATTTCCTCCCTGGTTATTGGCCTGTTCAGGTTTTCTATTTCTTCCTGCTCCAGTTTTGGTAGTTTGTGGCTTTCCAGGAATGCGTCCATTTCTTCTAGATTTCCTAATTTATTGGCGTACAGCTGTTCATAATATGTTTTTAAAATCGTTTGTATTTCCTTGGTGTTGGTAGTGATCTCTCCTTTCTCATTCATGATTTTATTAATTTGAGTCTTCTCTCTCTTCTTTTTAATAAGGTTGGCTAATGGTTTATCTATCTTATTAATTCTTTCAAAGAACCAACTCCTGGTTCTGTTGATCTGTTCCACAGTTCTTTTGGTCTCGATATCATTGAGTTCTGCTCGAATTTTAATTAACTGTCTTCTTCTGCTGGGGGTGGGGTCTATTTGTTGCTTTTTCTCTAGTTCCTTTATGTGTAAGGTGAGCTTTTGAATTTGAGATCTTTCCAGTTTTTGAATGGATGCTTGTATTGCGATGTATTTCCCCCTCAGGACTGCCCAAATTTCTTAATGCATCTGGCAAACTTAGTAACCTCAATTCTAATGACTAGTATGTTTTTTCTAGTCATCCTTGTATTCAAATCTGTGCTAAATAAGTCCAACATTTAAGTCCATCTCTCTTACGTCTGCTTGTGAATAGGACGTGTTAGCTGAGTGAAACAACTTATTTCCTTCCACCAGTGCAGACATTTATCATCACCATTTTATATTTTCTTCATATTTTTCTAATTGATCATTTCCTCCACATGAACTAGAAATTATAAAATCTCCAAGCAAAACTGAGTTACTATATGAATAATACTGTTCTTTTTCAGGATATACAGGGATCATTCATGTATTTGTTTATGTTATATTTGCAAACACATGTGAAAAATATTAATTTTTTTGTTTTGCCTTTTATATACAGTTTGTCTTCTGTTGCAAGTAGTGTAGTGTAATGTATTAACTTGTTTTTTTCCCCAAATTTTTTTAGTGTGGGAAAAAAATTTATAACATAAAATTTACCATCTTACCATTTTTCAATGCACAGCTCAATGGTATTAAGTCCATTCATATTGTGCAATCATCACCACCATCCATCTCCAGAAGTCTTTTCATCTTGCAAAACTGAAACTTTGTTCCATCAAACAGTAAGTCCCTACTACATCCTTCCCTCAGCCCCTGGCAACCACCATTCTACTTTCTGTCTCTATGATTTTGACTACTTTAAGTACTTTGTATGAATGGAATCATATGGTATGTGTCTTTTTGTACCTGGATTATTTCACTTAGCACAATGTGCTCAATCTTCATTCATGCTGTAGCATTTGTCAGAATTTCCTTTCTTTTTAAGTCTGAATAATATGCTATTGTGTGTATATGCGGCATTTTGCTTGTCCGTCCATCTGTCCATGGACATTTGAGTTGCTTCCGTATTTTAACTATTTTGAATAATGCTACTATGAGCATGGGTGTCTAAATATCTCTTTAAGATTCTGTTTTCAGTTCTTTTGAGTGAATGCCTGAAGTGAAATTGCTGGATCATATGTTAATTCTATTTTTTAAAGAATTGTCACACTGCTTTCCATAGTGGCTGTACCATTTTACAGTCCCACCAACAGTGCAGAAATGTTCTAAGTTCTCTACCAACATTCATTTCTTGTTTTGTTGTTGTTGTTTTGTTTTTGATAATAGCCATTCTAATGCGTGTGAGGCAGTAACTTGTTTTTATTAGTAGTACTATTTGGCCTGTTTTAAATAATTGGTTAGCCTGAAGTTATTTTTAAGTATATTTATGGAGCTTTTTAAGTTGCTAGCAAATAATAGGTAAAACATTTAGTTGATAGCAATAATAGGTAAAACAGGCTCTAATTTCCTGAATATTGATCTCTAATATTTCTTTTTTTTATCTCTAATTTTTCTGACACCAAATAATCGGTTACCTTGAATTGATGACAATATCAAATATGCTTCCCAACCTTGAAATTTGGCGTTAAAGTCTGAAAAGGCGGGCAGCCTCGGTGGCTAAGCGATTTAGTTCCACCTTCAGCCCAGGGTCTGATCCTGGAGACCCGGGATCAAGTCCCATGTCAGGCTCCCTGCATGGAGCCTGTTTCTCCCTCTGCCTCTCTCTCTCTCTCTCTCTCTCTCTCTCAATCTCTCTCTCTGTGTGTCTCTAATAAATAAATAAAAACAAAAAAAAAAAAGAAAAAGAAAAAAAGTCTGAAAAAAGACAGACCTTTCTTTGGGGAGGGGTTAATTACTATATTTTATAATATTAAGAATTATTATTAGGGGTTTTGTTTGCTTTAGCTATGACAATGGATGTTTTGATTATGTATAAAAAGAATTCTTACCTATTGTGGCAATCATTTCACAATATGTGTAAATCAAGGCATTGTGCTGTACACCTTAAACTTATACGGTGCTGGATGTTAATTACATCTCATTAAAGCTTAAAAAAATAAAAACAAAACAAACAAAAAGAGTTCTTTTAGAGATATGTACTAAAATGTTTATAGACAAAATGAAATAATGTCTGATATTTGTTTCAAAATAATCCAATGGAGCCTGGGAGCCAGAGAAGGTAGGTTATAGATAAAGATTGGTCATTAATTGATAATTGTTCAAACTAGGTGATGAATCAAGAGAGATTTATTAAAGTAGTCTCTCTACTTCTGAGCAAATAGTAATTTTTCATTAAAAAGTTTGTTTTAAGCAGAATTTAATCTATTAGGTATTTTCAAAGGTAATATTTATTAAGTATGGTGAGAGTAGGTTTTCACTTAATGTGGAAAAGAAAAATGTGAAATAATACATTTATATCATACTCACATAATGCTTTTCTTGCCTTTGATCCTTACCATAGATAATTGATTCAGTTCTGAAATTATATTAAGCTTGTATTATATTAGAAAAAATTTCTAATTACTAAAAAATGAATAATTTCTTTAAATAAAATGGAGGCAAAAGCACATTACTCATGAATTGACGTGTAATCCAAGCATGCCACTTTCTGCCTAAAGGCATAGTACAGCTCTGTCCAATAGAACTTTCTGCAATGATGGAAACGTTTTTTTATCAGCTCTGTCCAATATTGTAGCCACCAGCCACATATGGCTATTGAGTTGGCTGATATAACCAAGTGGCTAGTGGGACTGGGAAATGAAAATTTAGATTTTATTGATTTTCACTTGTATTTTTAAGCGCTTTTCATTAGGTCTGGGAAATTATGTTTTTTAGTGAAGATGTATATCCCTTTGACACATGAAAAATAAAATCACAAACTTAGTCCTCCATATGTTAAAAATTGGGGATTAGAAGTTCTACTACTTGACCTGAACAACTTTATAAATGTTAAAATTTAAACAGAAGGTATTATATATAAGTTATCTTTAAATAATATTGCAAATTTTAAATGTAGTTAATTATTATACCTATCTTGTTTTGAGATTTCAGTATTTAGCATACCAAATATGTCCTTAATAATTTCATGTGTATGTAATGTGTTACAGATGAACACATTTAATATCATACCAACCCTTTCATGTAGGGACACTATTAATATTCCCGTTTTTCAAGAAACAGAGACATAGAGAGGAAATAACTTACTCAAGTTAATGCTAGCATCTGGTGGGCATGGGATTTGAACCCACAAATTTGGCTTCGATCCATATTCTTAATTGCTTTGTATATTTCTTCTCTTGAAATAACTTGCTTGGAAAAGGATTAAGAAATAATGATTAATTAGTTGTTAAAAATGTATTTATAAATTTAGAGTTTCTCATCACCTTGGAAAAATACTATGTAACATTATATTATAAGGTTTAGTGAAAAAATAATATAAAATTGAACATAGAGAATCACTCACTATGTTTACCCACCCCTACCCCCCTAAAAAAACTGTTCAGGAAAGAAGACTAGAAATAAATCTTTTCTTTTTTGTATATTCAAAATTTCTAAAATAAGAAAAATGTTTATTATAAAACTTCAGCTATTATAGTTGCAAAGCATATTTAAAACCTCTTTATGGCTTAAATTAATATTTTATATTAGATTTGATCTAAAACTACATTGTTATAAAAGTTCATAAAAAATTCGTCTGAATAGTTAGACTATTTATTTTCCCAGCTGCTCACTCTGACAATTAGTCTAAGTTGAGTCTGAAGATGCTTTTTATTACTAATAAGTTATTAATTCCATATTCCTTGATGATATAATTTTTGTCAGAAAAGCAAAGTGAAATATGAAGAGACAAATCATCGATAACTCCTTAAAACCACTCTTTGAAGTAACATTGTAACCTCTTTGTGGTTGGCAAATAAATAGTGGGTAAAATAAAAAAAAATTGTGAAAAATCAATGTTTCACAAGTGATCCTTGTTTTCCTTTGGTGATTTGAATATTTTAGGAGCCAAAAATACCTTTTGGATATGCCATATGTATATGATCTAAGATGACTTTTTCATAAAGTAGGGGATGCAGAGGATACATTGAGTACATTTGTTTGGACTTCTGAGTTGTATCGAACAGACTCTTAAATTGTTAAGTATCAATATGAATCAGTATGTTACTAGCTGCCCCTTATTTAATATCAATTATATGACAGGCACTACACTAGATATCTTATTATCCTATTAAATCTTCACTCCAGTGAAGTGGGTAAGTTCGTTTCCATTTTACAAGTAAGGAAATTAATACACAAAGAGAAAATGCAACTTGGCCAGAGTCAGTTGCTATGTGACGGTCAGTTTTCCAGTGTAGGCATACCAGCTCCAGTAATTGTGAAGATTAAATAAAATAAGCCAGGTGGAAACAACTCAAATATCCACTGATAGATGAATGGATAAATAATATGTGATGTAGTCATTCAATGAATATTACTTAGTCTTAAAGAGGGAATGAACTTCTGATACATTCTACAGCATAAATAAACCTGAGGACATTAGGCTAAGTGAAATAAACCAGACATAGAAGGATAAATATTATATGATTCTACTTACATGAAGTACTTCCAATAGTCACATCCATAGAGACAGCAAGTAGAATAGTGGTTACTAGGAGCTAGGAGGAGGGGGGAATCGGGAGGTAGAATTTCATGGGTACAGAGTTTCAGTTTGGGATGATGGAAAAGTTCTGGAGACAAATAAGAGTGATGGTTGCACAACAATGTGAAAGTATTAGTGCCACTAAACTGTACCCTTAAAACTAGTTAAAATGATAAAATTTAGGGGTGCCTGGGTGACTCAATCAGTTAAGCATCTGACTTCAGCTCAGGTCATGATTGTGGAGTCTTGGGATTGAGCCCTACATCTGGCTCCCTGCTCAGTGGGGAGTCTGCTTCTCCCTTTCCCTCTGCTCCTCCCCCTGCTCATTCTCTCTCTCTTTCACTCCCTCTCAAATAAATAAAAAAATTAAAACATGGTAAATTAAAAAAAAAACAAGGTAAATTTTATGTTGTGTATGTTTATCATAATAAAAAGCAACTTATGAAAATTTTTTAGTAGAGCTATAGCCCATTATAGTACCAAATCAAGGTGGAGAATCATTATACTTTTCTGTAATAATAAATAAAAGTGGGAAGGAGATAACTAGTGAGATGCCTTTGAAGTGGTCAGACCTTACCTTATTTCTGGAAAAATAATGAAGTATTGCAAATCTAAGACAAATGCAGGTAACTCAACTGAAAAATAGGCAAATGACCAGATCAACAAAATGACCTCCAAATGATCAATAAAGATATCAAAAAGGTGAGGAATCCCTGGGTGGCTCAGCGGTTTAGCGCCTGCCTTTGGCCCAGGGCGTGATCCTGGAGTCCCAGGATAAAGTCCCACATCAGGCTCCCTGCATGGAGCCTGCTTCTCCCTTTGCCTGTGTCTCTGCCTTTATCTCTCTGTGTGTGTCTCTCATGAACAAATAAATAAAATCTTAAAAAAAAAAGATATCAAAAAGGAGTTCAACTTTATTAATCATCAGAGAAATCCAAAATGAAATCAAAGTGAGATACAGCTATATTCTCATCATGATGGCTTAAATAAAAAAGACACAATACTAAATGTTTGTGAGGCTGTGGCTCAGCTGGAATTCTCATATGAGAGGTTGAGAGGAGAGAAAACTAGTAACACCATTTTGGAAAACTATTTGGCAGTATCTGCTCAAGCTGAATATATATATACTCTAATATCTAGCAGATCTACTTGTAAGAGTATACTCTCCAGAAATAAGTACATATATTCACTGAAACATGTATAAGAATATTCTTAGTAGTATTGTTCATAATAGCCTTGTTATGGGTTGAATTGTGCCTCCTCCACCCCTCAATTCATATGTTGAAGTCCTAATCCCTGGTATCTTAGACTGTGGCCTTATTTCGAAATAGAGTCATTGCAAATGTTATTAAAGTGAGGTCATAGTAGGGTGTAGCTCTAATCAGACCAATGACCTTTAGAAGGGGAAACTTTGGACATAGACACACACACACACACAAGATGAAGGTGGAGAGTGGGGTAATATCCTATAAGGCAAGGAATACCAAAGATTGCCAGAAAACCACCAGGAGCTAGGGGAAAGGCATGGAACAGATGCTTCCCCACATCCCTCCAAAGGAACTGACCCTGCTGACACCTGGTCTCGGACTTCTATCTTCCAGAACATTAGATGATGAATTTCTGTTGCTTCAGCCGCTCAGCTTGTGATACTTTGTTATGGAAACTCTAGAAAACTAATACAGGCCTCATATTAGAAAGAACCCAAATGTCAATTGGCTGTATTTATTCAGTAAAGCAAGTAAATAAAGTAAGGTATATTCATGCAATGGAGTACTATACAGCAACAAAAATGAACCAGCTACAGCTACACAAATTATATGAATTGGCCTTAATATAAGGTTAAGAAAAAAAAATCAGACCCAAAAGAGTACATGTAGTATGACTTCATGTATATGAAGTAAAAATTATAAATTAGCCAAAACTAATTTGTTGTGTTCAAAGTCAGGAATAGAGTTACTCTTTGTATGGGAGAAGAGACAGGAATTGGGCCAAGGATTTTTCTGAGGTCCTAGAAATATTCTATTTCTTAATATAGGTGCTGGTTGCATGGGCTGTGCAGTTTATGAAAAATCTTTGAGCTACAGCTTACCAAAGTCTGTGTATTTTAATAAAAAGTTGTTAGAGTGGGAAAAAAATCCAGAAAATCCCTTTTCCCTCAATTGTTTGTGACCTTTGGTAAATTTCTTAATACTCTAGGTGTCAGTTTTCTGATATATAAAGTGATAGTAACAACAGTACTTATTCCATATGTTTGCTGGGAAATATAGGGAGATAATATATATGGTAACACCTACCAAAATGACTGGCAGCATTCAATAAGTGTTAGCTATTATTACCATAATTATAATGATTGACAAATATACTGTGGAATAGTTTTACTTCTAGATAAACAACTGATGTATTTTTTATGGTGACACAGATTGGAGTCTTTTATTTATTTTATGATGACTCATGCAGAGTATAAGCCCAGACACTTAGCCTAGAAAAAATATGATGTGACCAAGTTAGAAGGCCTAACCACCTTCTGGGTTTCTTTGAGCTAATCTTCATTGTTTCTAAGTTTTATTTATTCCACATTTGACTGTGTTAAATGTCACTTTTTTTTTTTCTGACAGTATTAGGAAATAAAAGAAAGGAAAAGAACCTCCAGGATTAATATTACTTTATATATGTATGGTTACATTTCCTTTGAGCTTCACAACAAGTGAGACAGGTAGGGAAGGAATTAGTATTCTAATATTTAGGATGAGCAAACCAGTTCAGCAGGTTAAATGACTTACACAAGAGCTGGATTGCTAAGATATGAAGAGTTGGGACGAAAGCTATTAGAAAATTATATGGATAATTCAGGAAGTAAAAGAAGGTAATTTAAGTGAAGAGTAAGATAATCTTTGCTTGAGCAATGGTGGCCAGTGGAACTTTAGGTGATGATGTAAATGTTCTTTATTTGCTCTGTCCAACAGAATAGCCAGTGCACACTTTTGGCTAGTATCATTGAGGAACTGAATTTTTAATATTAATTTAAATGTAAATGGTCATATGTAACTATCATATGTATGTGTAACTATCATTTCCAGGAATCATGGTAAAGTCCATGGTCAAGGGGTTGGGGCTGTGCTGAGAGCTGGTATCTTGTTCACTTTGTGTGTTTAGGTCATCTTATATCCCAACCTTATCTGGATGGACATGCATATATAGGGTTGGGATTGTTTGGTTTTTAAGCTTGCATATATACATCTAGTATAAGGTATCTATTGTATTTTCAAAGATTATCTTTTTGCATTTTAAAAAGTAGACATTCTTAGGGAATCTGGTGCTAAACCATTTTTAGACAACCAGCTTCTGGGTCAAGGTTTCATACTTAGTAAAGCAGCAACTTCACTGTGATCTATTGAAAGTCAGCCCTCAACATGAAGGTTTGAAAGAAAAAATAAGAAAAAGAAGACAAAAGATAAAACAATATTTAATATGTTTACAAAATAAAAAATTTAAAATACAGAAAAAGAAAAAAAGTAAATATTTTACTTGTGCCAAAGCAGAAATGCCTGAAAGAATTAGCAATGATCATAGAATTTATCCTGTTTTGTGGAAATACCTTTGACTATACTATCTCTTCCAAGAGAAATGTTGACATTTTGAGTTCATGATGTGTTGGAGTTCTGTATTTATTAGTACTTTTTTGGAGGGTGTTTCTTTTTGGATGTGATAGGAACAGTCAATGGAATATTTTTTTATTGTTTTATGAATTTTCAACCACATTTGAACCAAACTAGAAGTGGAGTGGTAGTCTCATAGATAATCACGTCAAGGATACATTTACCTCTCTGAGCCTCAGTTTCCATCTATCCAAAATAAAGTTTTTGGAATAGGTGACTAGGAAGTTCCCCTGAAATGGTAAAGTTTTATGAATCCATGAAAAAAACACACATTTCTCTCTTTCCCGGACATTTGGGTTCCAAGGAAATTTCAGTGGCCTGTAAGCGAGCCAAATTACCTGTTCTGTTCAAACGAAAAAAAAATTAAATTTGACTTTATACTCTATGTACTATATTTGTATGTACACATGTGCTTTGGTAACATTCATGTTTTTTTTTTTTAAAGATTTTATTTACTCATGAGTGACAGAGAGAGAGAGAGAGGCAGAGACACAGGCAGAGGGAGAAGCTGGTTCCACATAGGGAGCCCGATGTGGGACTCCAGGATCAGGCCCTGGACTGAAGGCAGGCGCTAAACCACTGAGCCACCTGGGCTGCCCATGGTTTTGTTTTTTAAAGTCAGTATCAGAATGCTATGATCTGAGTGTTTGTTCTTCCCTCCACACAAATTCAAATATTGAAAATCTAATGGCCAATTTGATGGTGTTGTTAGGTGGTGGATCTTTGGGAGGTGATTAAGTCCACAGGCATGGGATTAATGCCCTTATAAGAGTCCCTAGATAGATGCCTCTTGGCCCCTTCTGCCACATGAGGATACAAAGAGAAGTTGGCAGTCTGAAACCTACCAGGGGGCCCTCACTAGAACCCAACCATGCTGGCATCCTGATTTTGGCCTTCCAACCTTGAGAGGTGATGAGAAATAAACTTTTTAAAAAGATTTTATTTATTTATTCATGAGACACACACACACAGAGGTAGACATACAGGCAGAGGGAGAAGCAGGCTCTCTACAGGGAGCCCGATGTGGGACTTGATCCTTGGACTCCAGGATGACGCCCTGTGCCAAAGGCAGATGCTTAACCACTAGCCACCCAAGTGTCCCGAGAAATAATTTTTTTTTATAAGCCACCCAGTCTATGGTATTTTGTTATACCAGTCCAAACAGATAAAAAAGATTTGAACTTGATGTCTTTACCTTTATTGGAGAAATCATGCCAGATTTCTCAGTGATCATCTTTCAAAAGCAGAATTTATAGACATTTCATGGGAATGTTACATACTATTGACAGGTGAAGTGGGATAGTATAAATATTTTATTTTTTCTATGAGGTCTACTAGATATAAAAGGAACTCCCTTTTTTCATTATCTTGGCCTCTTTGGCTCTGTCAGGCCACTAGCTTTTTTTTTCTCCCCTATTTGAATCTTAAGGTCAGGAAATGGGTATGAATTTTTTCTCAGTTCTGGAAAGGCAGCATCTTATGAGTCACTCCATCTGAATACTTTTATCATTTTGCCCCTTCAGATAGTGAATGCCCTTTATCCTCATTACTGAAACCAGGCAACTTTATCATAAGGAAACCTTATTGCTAATGTTATACTATGTTAATTGTAAAGGAGTATTCTGACTTCAGATGATTTAACAAATGAGGCCTGGTTCCTGTTATGGAAGAAAGAGAGCAGACAATGTTTAACATGTTAACATGTTTAACATGTTGATATATAGAAGACATTTTCCACTCCTAATATTTTATATACACACCCACACTCACATGCACGAATAGTATTTGTCTTCTTATACAATGATCTTGCATTAGTTAGTCAAGAGAAAACTGTCATAATAGGAAATATACTCAGTGTCAGCCCTGCTCTTCAATGATGAAAGTGATTATCAGGCTTGCAGAGAAAACAGGAGACAAAAAACACATAAACCTGCTTTAATATGGTCAAAGAACAGCCTTCTGTACTCAAGGTAAAGCAAAGAACATTTTAATAACTTATGACTCAGCCCAATTTAAAATAAGTAATCCCTAAGGCAAAATGGCTATTGATTTGCTCAAATTTGTTGCTCATGACAACAAAAAATTAAAGTGCTAAATAAAACTAGCGTTAGGACAGTTTATCAGAGTTCAGATATTTTCTAATCGCTGCCTAGTGATGCCTCCATGGATAATAGTACAAATATAAAATAAAGCTCATAGGAAATACTTAATATGGAAATTTTAATCCCTAAGCTACCTCTCTCATACTTTTTTTTTTTCTTTTTTTTCTTTTTTTTTTTTTTTTTTTTTTGTCTCTTTGGTTTCCTTCTCTCTCTCTTTTTATCCTTTACTGTATGGAGACAATTTCAGCTTGCAATATTTAAATAAATATGTGATAGTCAGTTTTCTGTGTCAACTTGGTTAGGCTATAGCTCCAATTATTCACTCAAACACTAAACTAGGTGTTGCTGTGAAGGTATCTTTTAGATATTATGATTAAAGTCCAATTCCAAAGTCCAGTGATTTTTTTAAAGATTTTATTTATCTGTTTATTTGAGAGAGTGACGAGAGAAGGGAGGAAGGGGAGAAACAGACTCCTCTCTGAGCAGGGAGCCCAACATGACTGGATTGATTCCCAGGACCCTGGGTTGATGACCTGAGCCAAACGCAGATGCTTAACTGACTGAGCCACCCAGGTGCCCCCAAATCCAGTTGACTTTCAGTAAAGAAGATTATCTTGTATAATCTTGATTTATCCATTGAAGGGCCAAGAGCAGAACAGGCTTCCTTGAAGAAGAAGAAACTCTGCCTGAAGACAGTAGTTCTAGAACTCTTTTAGAGTCTGTAGTCTGGATTTTGTACACTTAGCCAGCCTGTAGTCTGTAGTCTGAATTTTGTACACTTAGCCAGCCTTCACAACAGTGTAAGCCAATTCCTTGCAATGAATCTCTTAATATACATCTTCTATTGGTTCTTTTTCTTAGACCTTGACTGATAAAAAACATTAGCTATATTTTAGATTCTTCCCACACAGTGTATGAGAATAAAGAGAGGAAAAGGGAGTAGATACCTGATTGTCAAATTGCTCAGATTTTTTCTCTAAAATTACAGAGCTAAACAGATGACAGGAATTTCAGAAACAGTTAAATAAGGAACACTATGTGAAGCTAAATTAAGGTCCAAGCCTCGAAACTGCTTAAAAGATCCATAGACATGGTAACAGAAATAAAACTTTAGAGTAATAAATGATGACTATTTTCAGTTACCAAAGTGATAATTTCTTATATTTTCTAAAACCTAGTTTAGAATTTAGTGTGCAGAAAATATGACTAGTGAATTTTTATTAGGTAGAGATAGAAATCTGCAGACAGAGGATGTAATTTTATCTCTTTTAATCATTCTCTAGATAAATATGCAAAATCATGCATATTCCAGATACAATTAACTATTGAGATATATGGTCACACTAACCATCAGCAGCTACCTGAGTAGTAGTTCTATGTTCTAAGTTCTATGTTGTATGTTCTGTGTTGTAGAGGTAGTGATAAAACTAAAAATCATGAAGAAGTAAGGAAAATTTGGAGTATTTGCCTACCTAAAAAGGCCAGAAAGCCATCTGTAGGCAATGACATGTCTCTCCACTGCTCCTTAATTGGTGAGAATATCAACAAAGACTCCTGGCACATATATATGCAGTTTATATACCTGTTTTGAACTAAGAGGAGACTATGGGAGGGTGATAAGAAATCAGTTTACCTGTGGAGGGGATGACTCCGCCTCTGGGAAGGTAGGAGGGATTCTGGGGGGAAGTATGTCCTAGGAAAAGGGGTCCCTGTGACCAGATAGCATTATTCTACAGAGCATTAAAGTTATTCTTTGTGGGAAGATTATCTCCACATGAGAAGATGATAACAATGGAGGGTACTCGGGGGTTGTTCTGGAGGTGAAACATCAATTATGTGACAGGACTGTTGTAGTCACTTCACACAATTTTGATATTAACAGTGTTTTATTACTTTACATCTTGGCACTTGTCTAGTTTGGGTTCTGCAGGAAGCAGATGCTGGTATGAAGTTATGAGTGCAAGAGGTTTATTAGGGGGTTAACAACTGTGAAGGGAAAAATGTTTGGGCAGGGAGACTCATTACAACATACTGCCAAGCTAAAAAGTCTCTGGTAGTTTAGCAGGGAGTTCTGAAGCAAAGATTGCCCCTTAAAAGGGTCAATGTCAAGCAAAAGTGGCTCAACCTGTACCACCACCAGTCAATGGCCAGATGCTACCCTGAAAGGAACACAACCTCAGGGTGAAAACTAAGGAAAACCCTGACAAAGCTAAGAGCTGAAGGCTGTTGATTAATCACGCTCCTTGCAACTGGTCAGAGAGTGTTTTCTGAATGGGGAATCCAGGCAGTTTATCTCCATGTCTGCCCCAATATGCAGTGTGGCATTAGTGAAATTATGGGTGGCTGTGTGTTTGGAGATGAAAATCAATTAGGCCAGAACAAGAGGTGTTAGTGCATTACCATTTTTAAATTCTACTTCTTAGTAGTTTATAGCGGTACACTGCCACCAATTCTTTAGTTAACTAGAGTTGTCACCATCAAAAGTTTAGGGATTGAATATATCAGATGTTGTTTAAAGCCTCTAAAATAATAAGAATATTGTAAGAATATTGTTACTCCCATTTCATCCCAAATAAGTTGCTCTTAGTGGGTCAACTCAGGGCCTCCATTTGTGTTGGACTATTACAGTTATGAAATGGGCAAAGGAGTTCAGAACAGCTCTTTAGGGGATGATGAGAAAGAATCATTTCCTTCATCTAGATCAAGAAGGTAGGATTTAATGAAGTCATATTGGCTCTTTGTGATGCATCACTATTTTTTTAAGGGCATATTATAGCATAGTGCTTAATATAAAGGAGACTCTGGAGTCTGTGACCACTTGCTAGTGATGTGGCTTTCGACAAATCCCTGAACCTCTTGGTGCCTTACTTTCCCCATTTGTTAAAGATTATAGTAGTGCCTACATCATCGGGATGTTGTGAGGATAAAATGATATAACACATGCAGTCCCTGGCTGGGGAAGGGTTCAATATCTGTTAGCTGTTATTCTACTTCTTCCCCCACTTTTTCTTCCCTTCTTCACTGAATAAGTGCTTTCCCTTTGAATTTTGTCATCTCTCTAGATGAGCAAAATGTTCACAGAACTTGGGAGGAAGGTAAAATGGAAAGAATCTGTTACTCTAACAGGATTCAGGATGTCTCCTTTTGATCAGGTCTTTAGTTTCAGTGTTATGTTCTCAGTCCTGTTCTGGGTGTGTTCAGTGTAAAAAAAAGGACTCTGCCCTGAGCAGTAGCATATTTGAAAAACAACAAATGGACATATAAATGATTAATGAAAACACAAGCACATAAAAAATTAAGTTCTAAAAAAATAAAAATAAAATAAAATTAAGTTCTAAAGGAACAGTCTAGGAATCTAATTTCATTTTGCTGACACATTGTTGTTTTGAGCATGAAAGATGATACCATTTGGGGTAAAATTGTGAGGGTGACCTCTTGTATGATAATACAATAAAAGGTCCCATGTTTATTGTCTTCGAATCTAAAATATATGAACTCAGATAAAAAAAAAACAAGTTTAAAGACATTTAAGCATGATTGTATTGCCTCTTTTTATTGTTAGCCTATTCATGCTCTCTACCACTGGATGTGTCAGGATGGCAAAAAATAGGAAGAATTGCTCAATACTTTGAATAAAGCTATCAAGAAGGCTTAATTTGTGTGTGTGTGTGTGTGTGTGTGTGTGATGATTTCTCAATGAGTTTGTCTTTATTGTTTTTTTTTTTTTTTTTTTTTTTTTTGCTACTTTAGCTAGCTGATTCAGCTCACTCAGTGGCCTTTTTCATTCCAGGAATCTCCTTTGGAAATTCAGGAAGGAAGTAAAGTAAAAGACACAGGGCCAGATTATGGGATCATAGTTTTCAGGGTATAGAAAGCAGGTCTTTGGGTTAAAAGGTGCTTTACTTTGTCCCATCATACTCTCCTGCTCCCTAGAAAAACATGCTTTGTGGCCTTTGGGAGATACACATAGTAGGTCACGTGTGGCTAACCAGACACTGAAACCCTCTTACCATATTGCACACAAGGTGATTCCTTACTGTTAAACCCTTCATAATGACTGAAGTGAGCATGATGACAACACAGTCCCATCTTACTTTCGTGTATCCTTTCAGTGACCTCGGGCTCTCCAGAGGCCTCCTTCCTTGGCGAGAGAGGAGTTAGATTCTTGAATCTCCTACTACCAAGAGAGGGACAAAACAGCATTTACAAAGGTGCCCCTTCCCTCCCTAATGCTTTTGAACGCGCGTTTCAGGAACGTCCTAGAGACGGCTCTCCCTCCGTCGTCCTGTGCTGTCGTGTTGGGAAGCGGGGGCCCGTCCTCAGGTGTGCTGACACGCGTGCCCCCTCTCCTGGACTCCGGTCTCTGCCTGGTGTCACCGTGCACCCGCCTGTGCTTGCGCGAGGCCCGTCCAATAGGAAAGCCCTATCAAGGACAGTGATATTTATACTTTTTCCGTTCCTTTTGCCACCGCCCACTCCCGACAACCTAGACAGTTCCCCCGACTGGTCTCACTTTTCCATCTACGCAGCCCCACCCCCCGCTCAGCCCCACCCCCCGCTCGCGACGCGAAGGGGACGCCAGAGGACTCACCGAGCATGCGCGCCCGTTCCGAGCATGCTCAGTGGTGCGCGCGGCGCTCTGGGGCTTCGCCGCGCGGTGGGCGACGCGGAGGTTTCCGCGGCTGCTGCGGGAGCGACAGGAAGTGAAGCGGCCCGGCCGGGCGACAGCGGCGGCAGAAACAGAGGCGGAAGGGGCGCTGCGGCGGCGACGACGTCGTCGACGGGGGTGGACGAGGGGGCCGAGCGCCGAGAGGACTCGCCCGCTCGGAAGCCGGATCCCGAGCCGGGCAGGATGGATCACCACCAGCCGGGGACTGGCCGCTACCAGGTGGTGAGTTCCCGCGCCCCCGGCCCGGCCTCCTGCGCGGCCCGGGACCTCGGGGCTGCCTTCCCGTCGTCGACCCGGGAGTCCCCTTCTTCGGGCTAAAACCCGCCTCCTTTTCTTTTCTTTTCTTTTCTTTTTTTTTTTCCTTTACACTTCTCGTGGAGCTTGCCTCCGACTCCTTTGAGACCCTTTCCTCTGGATCCAAGGCTTTTCCCACGTCTCTACCCGCACCCTCCCCCTACACCCGCCGAAGGACGCCCCGCGCCCCCCTTCCAACTTGTATTGGTTTTACTTGTGACTTTCTCGATCGTTTCTTTATTCCCTGACCGAGTCACTTCCAGTGTGGATTGTCTGCTGGAAATGGTGCTGAGTTCACGTACCTGCTGGGAAGATGATCGCCGTCACAAACGGGGCGGGTGGGGGGTGGGGGGGAGGAGATGTAAGCTCGGCGAAGGGTAGGATGTGGATTCGGTGAAAAATGTGGGTTGAAAAACTGCGCGACTGTGGAGAACAGCGCTGCTGATCTTGTGTCTCCGCTCTACTTAACCTTGTCATTTTGTCCTTTAACATTTTGTTAGTATTAAAAGTGACTATTCCTTTTTTTTTTTTTTTTTATTTTAGGGAGGGGGAGGTAGGAGAGGGAACAGAAGTTTTCCTAGAAAAAAAAAAATGGAAATCTTGTTCGAAGAATTATTTTTTCATTAAATACAGGGTTTCCAGTTCACCCACGAAAGCCCTTGTATGTGAAAATGAGTGAAAAGTGTCCCTCTCTGTTTTCAGGGTCAATTTTTCTAACGTCGTTTTTCCTGGAGTATTAATTATGGTCCTGCCATTGAGGTTTCTGCTGTAAACACTCTTTAAAAAAATGGACTCAGCAGTAGTTGACTATTTTGCTGTACGTAGGTAGCATGTTACAATGTAAACTTTCGGGTAGTGATCAGGATAAGGAAAAGGAGGAAGACGTTAATAGGTAGCGTTGATGGTGCAATTCTTAGTACTGTTTGTGAAATTTTACAAATGTAGATACAATAGTGCAGATTTCACCTCTCTAATATACATTTTTTTTAAATTTTTTTTTTTTAAATTTTTATTTATGATAGTCACAGAAAGAGAGAGAGAGAGAGGGGCAGAGACACAGGCAGAGGGAGAAGCAGGCTCCATGCACCAGGAGCCCGATGTGGGACTCGATCCCGGGTCTCCAGGATCGCGCCCTGGGCCAAAGGCAGGCGCCAAACCACTGCGCCACCCAGGAGTCCCTCTAATATACATTTGCACATGTGAGCCTTAGTTATGAACTAAGAATTTATTTTAGTTAGCTCATTTTGACAAATATGAAGGCTACTGAAAGATGAAATCCCAATGTGTGCAATTTCGCATTTTTCCAAGAATAAAAGCTCATGGTGTTTTCATTTTATCCGGTTTATATCCTGTAAATCTTCAAATGATCTATATTGGATTTGTGAAAATTTGTCTGTATTTTCAGAATGGTTTAAACAATAGTGCTGTTTAAACAATAGGGAAGGCATTTTTCAAGTTGTCAGCGTATACACTTTTGGTAGTTTTTTTTTTTTTTTTTAAGCCCATTCTTATTTTTGCATATGTTAGCTATAATACTATAGCTAATACTATAGCTAATACTATTAATACAGTATAATACTGAATACTATTTCCAGTGTCTTTTCTAATCTCTTTTCTTTCTTGTTCCTATTTGTTCCCTTAATGGCATTAGGTGATTTGAATCCTTTCTCTTTGGGGATTTTGCTTATTAGATTCAACCATGTTCTCATATACAAGTCACTACTCAAAACATTTTTAGCTGGTAAGGTTGTACCTTAAAATAATTTATTATATTGTCACATTTGCTTTCGGTAGTTATGACTAGTTACAATTTGACTTAATTACTAAAAAAAAAAAATTCTTAACACCGACATATTGAAATTTACTCTCTCATTTTAAGATTTTTTCCCCTTTTCTCTACATCTTTTTTTCATAAGTGGACAGTATCATATTTTATTGCATTTTTTTTCCTCAACTGGAGGTGTGTCCTACATAGACTTTGAAATGGACTTTGAGTGGACACATTCCTTCAGAGCAGAGGGCAAAAATTTTAAAGTTGGTATTCACTTTAAGTAAGTATGGTATCAGTGTGTTTTCCTTGTAAGGCAAAGTGTTTGAGAATCTTAGAATAGTTTAAATTTGGATTTTAATTTCTGTTGCTTTGTAATCACAATAATCATTTTATTTGTCTAGTATAACTCTTGCATTTGCTGAGAATGGCCTGAGTTATTCCAAAGAAGCAGCTGAATTGGTGTGTAGTAGCCTATTTGGCTAGGGAAAAATCTGCAGCTCTGGTTTATATTGATGATCACAACTGCTGTGTGGCTTTCTTAGTTCAGTTTTTTGAAAATTCTGGAATGATTAATAAATCATTGAACAGTCAACAATTCCAGTTGTTGACTGTTAAGAGATGACTAAGTAGGAGACAGGCAGATATGCTTAGGGATGAAATAGTATGTGACATTAATTTATCACTCATAGATAGAGTTAAAATTTAGCTTTCCATATTGGAAAATTAGTGATGCACAAGACCATCAGAACAACTTGCTACCATTAACCAGTGCACAGGATTTTATATGGAAACTGGTTTTTCTGTGGTCTTTCTTCCATTGTTAGAAGGGATCTGAATTTTGTTAAGTAAAGCAGTGGAAGACGATGTAGAGTTACAAAAAGCCTTCATTAATAACCCTTCTAATTTCAGAAGAAGCTAGATGTGCTAGTTTCCTTGTGTTATGGGGAATTAAGTAGTCTTTGGTAGAAAATGAGCAGTGTTGCCAAACTATGTAGTTGTTGATTTGGCTTGAAGCTGTTAGGCCACATTCTACCTTTGATGTTCTCTATTTTAAAGGATTATGTACCTGAACCAAGCCGACTACTAAGGTGTCAAAGATCATCCTGTAGACAAGTAAAGTTGGCACTGTTGATTGTAACAGTGGTTTCCCAAACTGTTTTCCAGAATGATTGTAATAGATGGTCTTAGAAGATTTATGACCTATGTTAGCATCTAAAACCATATATTTGCATATTAAAACGATGAGAAATTCTGCAGTAAAGACAATGGTTTGGATTTGTTTGACCTAGCTTTTCCTAAATTTTGATCACAGATTTTTGAAGAAAATTTTAAGATTATGTTAATATTTCCAAAATGTTAATATTCTGTGAACATAATAAAGTATTCATACTACAGAGGTCTAGGTACTTTGGTCTTATATCTGGAGAATTAGAGTTGTCCTTGATAAATCAGCTGGGAAGGAGATAGACTACTGATGGTTAAAAAACCCCCAAAACACCTTTTAAAGGCATCTGGGGCTTATATTTAGGTTGTGCTGTTTACAGTTTGTGAGGCCTTAGCTTTTTTACTTAACATTTTAAAGCCTCGGTTTTTGTCATATTAGTACCTACCTCATAAGGATTATTATGAGAATTATATGTTGTAATATATGTAAAACCTATAATACAGAGGTTGTTACATGGTAGGTATTATGAATAATTTAAGGTATACAAACTATAAAGTGTTACATATTTCAAAAATTTCAATTTTTGTTTGTGACTACTTTTGTGTCTCTTTTATATAGCAACACGAATATCAACTAGTTCTTTGTTCATGTCAAATACTGTGAAAAGTCTTGATTTGATTTTACCATATTTATAGGCTAATAAGTTTGTTAATTTTAATGATTGCTAGCAGAAAACAGGAGACTCCCAGATCAGAAACAAATAGAATTAATTACTTACAGCACAGCAGGCTGTATGAACGTCAGTATATTTGGGTTTCCTTACACCCAGGTTCCATGAAGGTGATGGGTCTAGATGGATGCATGTGGTAGGTCACAGTGGAGGAACTCAGGACCAAGGCTCCAACACTTTTATAGCAAGCAGCAAACATTGTAGCGAGCAACAAACAAGGTAGTTCACCTCTCCCGGGGAGTATAGTTATGTGCTGTGGTAACTTTGACCTTCTTGGTTGCCTACGTGACTTATTACAAGAATCCACTCAGTATCAGGAAATAGGTAAGTTTTGCAGACTTTCACGCTCAGCAAGAATATGCAGGAACAGCTAGGCCCATGGCAGACCGCGTTACTCAATAGTACATGTTCTAGATGATATAGATAATAGATGGGGATTTTTAGGTGGAGTCATTTACTTTTGCTTTCCATGTTAAAGAAATATTGTAGTTTTTTTACCTTATGTTGCTCTCTAGTTTTTGCCTTCTTTTCTTGGCCCACCTCTATTTCTTTGATCCTCACTTCTTTATTTCCTTTGAATTTATCAGTATTCTTTATCTGGTTTACGTTCTTACCACATCACTTTTACATCTTCAGAGTTGCTTATTGCTTAATCTGATAGATGTTTTTCTGTGTTCATCTTGCTTGATTTATATTACATTGACACTAGGAACTTCCTTTCTCCTTGAAACTCCTTTTTTTATTCCTAATAGAAAGAAACTTTCTACTCTTTACTTCTCTGACTTTGTGAACTCATTTTGTACTTACCCCTTAAGTGTTAGTACTTTCTATGACATTGACTATTGTTATAGCCTACTTACTACTTTCTTCCTTCATCTGATCATCCTTCAGTGTGTCTTTTGCACTGCATGACTCATATTTGTAGACCATAAATTTGATTTTCATTTCTTTGCTCAAAAATCTTCGGTGGCCTGTTACTGAATTCCCTCTCCTCCACATTTAATATTAAAACTTTCAAGTACCTATATAGAAATGTTGAAAAAATTATACAGCTAACCCCCATATACCAATTGTAGGGTCTGCAGTGGCCAACAGTTTGTTATATTTGTGTTGTATATTGTACATATATCAATCCATCTTTTTTTTTTTTTGATACTTTCAAAGTTGCAGATATCAGTGTACCTCTTTGCAAATCACATGCTTATCATTAGCCTAGAGTTCAGTATTTCTTTGTGGTTCTCTTTTTTTGGGGGTAAAATTGACATATAGCGAAATGCACAAATCTTAATGTGGCTTATAAATGAGTCTTGACAAAAACAAAAACCTTTGTAACTCAAATCACTTTCAAAATATAGAGCAGGGATCAGCAAACCATGTTCCAACTACTGTTTTTGTAAATGAAGTTTTATTGTAACACAGCCATGCCCATTCATTTACAATGCCAGAATTGAATTTTTAAAAAATATTTTATTATTTATTTATTCATGAGAGACACATAGAGAGGCAGAGACATAGGCAGAGAGAAGCAGGCTCCCTGCCAGGAACCCAATGTGGGACTTGATTCCAGGACTCTGGGATCATACCCTGGTCTAAAGGCAGACGCTCGACCACTGAACCACCCAGGTATCCCCAGAATTTAATATTTGATGCGGGGTTCACAAATACCAAAATATTAACTATTCTGCCCTTACCAGATGACATTTATTGATTCCCTCGTATAAAACATTACTATCACCCTATAAAGTTCCTTTGTGACTCTTTCCTGATTCTTCTTCTCTAGTTAATCACTGTTCTGATTTTTTTCACTTCAAATTAGTTTTGCTTATTCTAAAATTATATAGCATATGGTCAGCAAAATTTCTTTCATTCGGCATGAAGTTTTGGAGACAGGTCCATGTTATTGTATATATCAATATATCCTTTTTATTGCTGAATAATATTTCATTGTATAAATTGAATGGATACAGTTTGTTGATGGACATTTGGGTTGCTTCTGGGTTTTGGCTATTAGGGATAAAGCTGGTAGGAATATTTTTGTACAAATCTTTTTTATCAACATATATTTTCATTTCTCTTGGGTGGAATTACTGGGTGATAGGGTTGGTGTATGTTTACTTTTATAAGAAACCAGCAGACTTTGTTTTTTCCAAGTAGTTGTACCATTTTATGCCTATACCAACGATGTATGAAATTTTGGTTGTTCCACCAACTTGCCAGATTTTGGTGTTACCAGCCTTTTTAATTTTAGCCATTCTGGTGGGCTTATTTGAATTTTGAAATATAAATGTCTGGTTTTAGTATACAAGTTCCTTGAATGTACCTTTCCATAGCTGTACTGTGCAATATGTTAGCAGTTTCCCCTTGTAATGTTTATGCACTAACTGCTGTTGTCCAGCAGGATCTACTTATTATTAGTTCTTCTGTCTTTCTTTCTTTCTTTCTTTCTTTCTTTCTTTCTTTCTTTCTTTCATTTTACATGTTTATTTCTCAACTGCAGTTCAGTACCACACCCCTGTTTGTCTGTTCTTAAATGTAAAAACTCCTACATAACTATAATTGGAAGAGGGAAGGAGGGCAAATTACTTGCATTTTATCTGTGTCAAGGCATAGAAAAGTTGAAAATCACAGTATTAGACACTTTGTTATAATTATGTTTTTATGTGGCTTTCTACCCTCTAGACTGGTGTATTTCAGAGATGCTTCAGGGTTCCTGTGAATGATTTTTATTTCATCTTTAAAATAGGTTTTAAACTTATAAAAACTGTAATTGAGGAAATTCACACTCAACTGTATATTATACCAATTTTCCTCAGCTTGAAGACTACTATTATGTTATTGTGTGTTGCCAGGTTAATTTGGTTTTGAACAGTGCCCATAGTAAAGTTTCTCTGGCTATTCTGTGCTTATGGTGATATTAACTGTAAGTGTATCACTAATTGGATGGATTGAATGCAGCTCTCTCTTTTTTTTTAAGTTATGCAAATGAACAAGACACAAAAAGTCTTGGTAAGGATGTGGAGAAATAGGAACCCTTGTGCACAGTTGGGAATGCAAACTGGTGTAGCCACTGTGGAAATAGTATGGAGGTTCCTCAGAAAGTTAAAAATAGAACTACCTTAGGATTCAGTAATTGCACTACTGGGTATTTATCCCCAAAATACAAAAACACTAACTTAGAGTGATACATACACCCGTATGCTTATTGCAGCATTATTTATGATAGCCAAATTATGGAAGCAGCTCAAGTGTCCATCCATAGATAAAATGGATACAGAAGATGTGTGTGTGTGTGTGTGTGTGTGTATAAAATGGAATATTAATCATAAAAAGGATGAAACATTACTATTTGTAACAATATGGATGGAACTAGAGAATATAATGTTAAGCCAAATAAGTCAGAGAAAGGCAAATACCACGTGATTTCACACTCGTGTGGAATTTAAGAAACAAACAGAAGAAAAAAAGAGACAAATCAAGAAGCCGATTCTTAACTATAGAGAACAAAGTGATGGTTACCAGATGGGAGGTGAGTGGGAGGTGAAGGGGACTAAGAGTATGCTTATGATAAGCACTGAGTAATGTATAGAACTGTTGAATCAGTATATTGTACACCACCTGAAACTAATGTAATACTGTATTCTTAACTACTGGAATTAAAATAAAAAGCTTAAAAACCTTAATTAAAAAGATAAAGTTTATAGGAGTATACTATATTAGCATTTCTAACTGATGCTGAATCAAATGCTAGCCATCGCTTAGGCATATTTGAACAGTACATGACCTAGTAATGGTAAAAGATTTGTGCAGTAGCAAGTATATGTGTTGGAATTATGTCATGAAAATACCTTATAGTTTATATGCTTATTTTATGTTTTGAGTACATAAGATTTATGCTTAAGATAAGGTATGGGAACAGTTTTTGGATATCATTACTAATTGTGAAACAGAGGTCCTGTAATTTTTTATTCAGTTTATAATATTTATGATGTATTTCTGTCTGCCAAATTCTGTTTTAGGTGCTGGTGAACAAGACAATAGCCAATTGTCGTATGGCTCATACTTGGTGGAGGGGGTGCAGATAAGTAAGCATAATTTCAGATAGTACCAGGTAGTTTAAAGAAAATGAAGGTTGTGGAATGACTAATACATTTTATCAATACTAAAATAGCAATAACAGAACAGTAATGATTTTGTATTTTGTCAGAAATATGCTGAGAACTCTGCCAAGTGCTTTACACATATGAGCACGTTTAATCCTAAGACCACTTCTGTGAAACAGATAATGTCCTGATCCTCACTTTGCACATGAGTAAAAAATGAGACATGAAGAGGTTAAATAATAGGCTTAGCTGCAATGGATCTAGTATTCAGATTTTGTTGTAGTTTTAGTTTTATATTGCTTTGTAACAAACTACTCCATATGCAAGCATTTTATTATGTTTCAAGATTCCATGGGTTAGTTCTGATCAACAAAGAGGTTCTTCTGCTTCATGTATTGATTGCAGTGTGATGATTGCTGGGGCTGCAGCCATTTTGGGGCTAGATTGGGTTGAAACATCCAAGATAGCTCGCTCACTTGGCTAGCGCTTATGCTATTGATGGGGAGCTCAGCTGGCACTGATGACTGGATAATTTCAGTTGTGTTCTGTGTTAAAGTTTAAAACAGTCATTGGTTCAGCCCTATTCAAAAGGAGAAGAAATAAACCCCATCTCTTAGTGAAAGAGAGACGTGTGTATATATGGAGGTAAGAAATTGGTGGTGATCATCTTTGGAGATGTCACACCAGTTGGTTTGACCCCTCAGTTGACTGGAGTCAGGATAATCAGAGGGCTTCATTCACTCTAAAGGTATGACAATCAAGCTGAGACTTGATTGAACTGTTCTAGGTGATGAGTATTTCAAGTGTGATAGTGGCCTATGGTGGAAATTAGTTTGCTGGTTTAAGGATATGAAGAAAACTTTGTGGCTAGAATGAGATGAAAGGAGTTGGCTTAGTGAGATGGGACAAGCCATAGAAATTTCATGAATGTGATAGGTAATGGAACTTTCATTTACAACTTTGTTTTATAATTTTTGTTTTGTGAAAGCAATGAAGTCTAGCTACATAATCTCTAGGACCTGCTGCCAGATGAAAATATGGGGTCCTCACCTAGGGCAGGGAGGCAATCTCCCTTTTCTATAGGTATGCTGTCTCAACCCATAGCAGATGGACAACTCCCAAAGCATTGCATCTTCTGTGCCAGGACTTGTTCCATATCTGAATCAGCAATAGGAGGAGACCTTTCTGGTTTGCCTGTGAATGTGTCATGATGATGGCAGCCTGGGATGCCTAGTTATGGGACAAAGGTCGGGAGGTTAAGCAGAGCCAGAGAGTTCAGGTGACTGAGAAGCCTTCCTGGGGAGGAAGATTGCTTTTAAGCTAAGGTTCTAAGCCCCTGGCACATGCTCTGATGTCCCATTGGGGTTCACTTACAAAATTCAGAGTCTAAGATAAAATTATAAAGAATTTTAAGATGGTGACCATAGAGCATTAAACCCCAAGCATGGGGCCTTCTGGAGGCAGAGTTCTGTGTGACTACACTGGTCATGTGCTCATGAAGATGGCTCTGAAAGTAGTCTTAACTGCGGGATGGTAGTCGTGGTGATGGTGATGGTGGTGATGATGATCATCTACACCAAGTGTCATCAAACAACTTCTGTAAAGGGCTGGATAGTAAATATTTTAGGCTTCCAAGGCCATGTTGTCTCTGTCATAACTTCTCAAATCCACTGTTGTAGTGCAAAAGTATCTGTACTAAGTATTTAAAATATATAAACAGATTAATGTGGCTCAAAAACAGTGGGCTAGATTTAGCTTGCTAGCTGTGATTTGCTCACCCCTGATGTAGGTGTTATGGGAGTGTACCTCAAACAGTCATAAAGTTTGGGCCTGTTGCCAGATGCTTCTGACAAATTTTTTATTTCACCCAGTCTAGAAACAAACCCTTAGGAATGTGGTAAGGTTGTTTTGCATCACTTACTTGTACCTGGTAATCAGGCAACCACCTAGTCTGTCACTAGAATTGGAGTAGAGATGAATGGGTAGTGGAATTGAGTATAAAATTTTTTTGTGAGAATGGCTAAGTTTCTTGTGTCTAGTAAATCTTCATTTTGTTGGAGTGGTCGCCTCATTGAGGGCATTCTGGCCCATCTTATTTAAAATACCTATACCCTCTTCACTGTACACCCTAACCCCACTCTGTTCCAGTTTTTCTAGAATACTGATCACCAACTGGTACTGTCAACATTTCACATATTTAATTCCTACTTCCTCCCTTCACCCCAATGTAAACTTCATGAGAACAGAGATTTTGTTGAGTTCACTGCTATATCTTTCAGTACCTGGCATATGGTAGGCATTTAGGAAGTATTTGGTAAGAAAGAAGAAAGGAAGGAAGGAATATTGCTAGCTCAAGACCAAATTTATACACTCAAAATCTTGCTTATTTTATTATGCTTTTATGTATTTTTTTCCATTGCTGAGAATTGGGCTTTCTTTGGTGGTGGTGGTGGTTTGTGTATTTGCATTATGTTCCAGTTTAACGTGTATTGTTCAGTTAATCTTTCTGCATATGTGTGCATGCATGAGCCATGCACATGCGCGTGCACACACCCAAACACACACACACACACATCTATGATTGGCAGCATCTAGAGTTGTTCAGTAAGTAATCTGTGAAGCCATATGCAGTGGCCTTGCTTAGTATCTTCATTAATTGTGGAGTTATGGGAACTCCTTTGATTTTCACATCTGTTTTATATCGATTAGTTAGTGATTATTTTCTTAATGTTAGACGTATATTCTAAAATGTCTGATTTTTATGTCTATTATTAATTTTAATAGAATTTAATAGAATTTAATAGAATTTTAAATCAATTTTGTGTATTTTTGCCTGACTTAAGTTTAAATAATTATGGAGGGATGCCTGGGTGGCTCAGTGGTTGAGCATCTGCCTTTGGCCCAGGGTGTGATCCTGGGGTCCCAGGTTCGAGTCCCACATTGCGCTCCCTGCATGGAGCCTGCTTCTCCCTCTGCCTGTGTCTCTGCCTCTCTGTCTCTCATGAATAAAGAAATAAAATCTTTTTTTAAAAAAGTTTAAATAATTATGGGATACATTCTGCTGATGTTTATTAAATTTAAATTTATTGACAAGATCCTTGTTTTTTTTTTTTTTTTGACAAGATCCTTGTAATAATACTAACCTACCTAGTGTGTGATTATATAAATCATCCTGTATCTGTATTTTAGCAATCATATTGTTATGGTTTCTTCCAGAGTTTGGTTACTTAGCTGGAATTAAGGTGTGGATAAAATTCTTGTTAAAGACATGTCAAATGCAAGTTGGGAAATGCTGCAGTGGTCTAAGATTTACTGTGAGATTATTTCAAGCGTTTGACTTGCTTGCTTTTAAGATTTGTTTGAACATGAACAATTTAATATTTTAGAAGTTTAGGAATGTGGTGTGGTTGAGTTGTCTATGATGTTTCTCCAGAATTACCCATTATATTATGTAAAGAAATTATGCTGTTTGGCATAGGCTTTGAGAATCAGGAAATAAACTAGATGGTTTTGTCTCTTTACTAATTATGGAGTACTTACAACTCCTAGACTTTAGATAATGGTCTGAAGAAATCCAGTAGTGACAGTTTTTATATAGAACATTTGTGCACACTCAGAGCTTGCATTTATCAGTGTGATTTCCTCCAAAGAGGAAGGGTTTTGAAATAAATCTTGACCCTTTTTAAATTTTTGTTTGTAACCTTTAGAGAACTACATGAGGCTCTGCTTAACCCCCCCACCCCCACCCCCCGCTTGGTTTGTTATTGTACTGCACAGGAGCCAAATTTTGAACTATATTACTTTTGTCTCTTTCTCTGCCCTTCTCTAACCACCACTCCAAACCATGCTTTCTTGCCTTTGGGCTTTGGAACATATTACTCCCCTTTTTTCTTTTCTCCCACCTTCCTCCAAGATTAATTTCTGTTTATTCAGAAAATCTTCCTTCACCCTCTGCTTTGTGCCCTTTATTTCCCACCCCTTACTACCAAGTTCTTTGTGTTCTTTAACATTGTACACTTATTCCTATCATTTTAAAAAATATTTTATTTATGTGAGAAAGAGAGAGAGAGAGAGTGCATGCGCATGAGCTGGGGGAGGGGTAGAGGGAGGAGCAGACTCCCCGCTGAGTGGGGAGCCTGATGCTGCTGGATCCTAGGACTTGATTTTGGAACTCCAGGATCATGACCTGAGCCGAAGGCAGATCACCAGGTGCCCTGGTGACTGAGCCACCCAGGTGCTCTGCACTTATCTCTATCATAGTTCTTATTTCATGGCATCTACCAGGTGCCCTGGCGACTGAGCCACCCAGGTGCCCTGCACTTACCTCTATCATAGTTCTTAATTTCATGGCATCTATTTTGTGAACTCAGTGGGAAGTAGAATTTAGATTTGTCTTGTTTTAATAATAGTAGATAGCATAGTTCTGGGCCAATATGCATAGTACATACTTCTTGAAGAAATAGATGAAAGTCCGAATGACTTCAAGTGTATGCATGAGCTTATTGGTGTATTATCTTTTATTTATAAAGTGAATGGTTTTGCAGAGTTATAGTAAAACAGCAACAATGTATTGCCTGGCCTATACTCTGATATTCTTGATGTCCATAGTTATGGTAGATATTTTCTTTTTAGAATAGTGCTAAGGGATCATTTAGATGAATTCTGGTTAGTTTTTTTTTTTTGTTTGTTTGTTTGCTTTTTTATTTTTTATTTATTTATGATAGGCACACAGTGAGAGAGAGAGAGGCAGAGACACAGGCAGAGGGAGAAGCAGGCTCCATGCACCGGGAGCCCAATGTGGGATTCGATCCCGGGTCTCCAGGATCGAGCCCTGGGCCAAAGGCAGGCGCTAAACTGCTGCGCCACCCAGGGATCCCTTTTTGTTTGTTTTTTACATAATTCCTCATCTGGCTTTCATTTGCAAGATAATTAACTATGGTTAGGTTATTTGGTCTATTTATGGAAAAAAGGAAAATAAATGAAACTGTTCTAGGTGTGGAAGTTAGCGTTCATTTTCTTCAGCCTTCTTATTTTACAGAAGATTGAATGGGAGGGTCTGGTGGACAAATTTTACTTTATTACTTGAAAGCGTATCAGTTAAGTTAAAATGTTACATAATATATAAAATGTATATTATTCTCTATAGTTTGTTAATATTAATATCAAATAAGGAGAAACATGAGTCTCCTTTTGTTCTCCCAGGTTACTCCTCAAAAAACAATTTCTTTTAGCTGCTTTAACTTTGTATTTTTAACACATATGTATTAAATGTGTTAAATAAATTAACACATTTATTTGTTGATTTATTAATTTTACATTAACTCTTGGACAATGTGAAGGTTAGGGATGCTGCCTGCTTCCACCACCCCCTCATCAGTCAAAAATCCCAGTATAACTTTTGACTGCCCCAAAATAGCTTGCTGTTAACTAGAAGCCTTACTGATTATAGTTAACACATATTTTGTGTATTATATACTGTATTCTTTTTTTAAAGATTTTTTATTTCTTTATTCATAAGACAGAGAGAGAGAGGCAGAGACATAGGCAGAGGGAGAAGCAGGCTCCCTGCAAGGAGCCCAATGTGGGACTCGATCCCAGGACCCTGGGATCACAACTTGAGCTGAAGGCAGACACTCAACCACTGAGCCACCCAGGTGCCCCTGTATACTGTATTCTTACAATGAAGTAAGCTAGAGAAAATAAAATCTTACTAAGAAAATTATACTAAGAAAATACAGTACCGTACTATATATATATATATATATATATATATATATATATATATATATATATATATATTAAATCCATGTGTAAGTGGACCACACAGTTCAAACCTATGTTGTTAAAAGGTCAACTCCGCCTTGTTTTCTTTTATATCCTGCCTTACCTGCCCAGATCATGATCTTTGTAGTCTCCCTTTTAGAGTTCAAATCTTGGCTACTCAAAGCACTATAACCTTGGGCCAATTACTTAACCTCTCTAAGCCATTGCTTTCTCATTGTAAAGTAAGGATAGTACGATACAGGACTTACTTAACAGAATTATCGTGAGGATGAAATGTATGGAAGGCACCTAATTCTAGCTAAATCAGTAATTAGTATTTACATTTTATGACATGAATATATTGCTCACTACTGAGTCAGGTGGTGTAATTTCTATAACTTTTAACATTTTTAATGGTGTTGCCTAATTTTTATTTTTTTATTTTTCTTTGTATCTTTGTTAAGTCTTTGCCTATTCTGTGGTGATTTTTTAAAATTTACTTTTCAGCTATAGTCTTTATATGGTCAGACACATCAGTAATTATTTGTTCTTTTATTTTGTTTCTTGAAGATGTTCTTCTTAGAGCCCTTCTCCTGTTTCCATCTGTAGTGTTTGTTCTCTAGGCCTGATACAGAGCTGTCATACAGAGACTTTTCTTCAACACTTTGCAATGTTAGATCCTTTATTTCTTGAATTTTAAATCTTACTCTGGTTTTTGGTTTACACTCTTATTTTAGTGGGACGTGTTCTCTTGTAAGTTCGTAAGAAAAGATGCTTAGTGGTAAAATTCACTCAAATTTTGTTGTTTTTTCTGTATACCTGCTAAGATTCTTTCTCTGTCATTTTCATTGAGTTCAAGGTAATTTTGATTTACTTCCTGGAACATAGTTATAATAGCTGCTTTAAAATCCTTGCATGATAACTATAATCTAAGTCATCTTGGAATTGGCATCTCTTGATTGCCTTTTCCCCAGATAATGTTTTCTATTTTCTATTTTTTATTTCCAGTAATTTTGGATTTTATCTTGGATCTTCAGAGTTTTGCTGTGGTCCTCCGGAGAATATAGATGTTTTGTTATAGAGACAGTCAGCTCAACTTTAGGTTTTTTAAGTGTTGTTTCACACTCTGTGTGCAGTAGTTTAAATAAAATTTTAATTCCTTAGGCCTTTACTAATCTATTTTGGGTCAGTCTTACACATGCGTGGTTTCAGAGTTAGTGATTTCTCTTAACTTTCTGGCTGGTTGGGCTCCATTTCATGTTTCCCTTGGCTAGAAGTAGGAGGATTTCAATTGGGGTTTTTGTAGCTCAAGCTGTGGTGTTTTTCACAACTGTGGTTTTGCCTCAGAATCAAGTTGCAAAAAGAAAGGTGGGGAGTGGGGGAAATTTCTGTAGGTTGCTTCCTCAAGTTTTAACTTACCTCTACATCCCTAATTTTTTTTTTTTTATAAATGTTCAGATTGCTCAGACGTTGGGTTGATTTGTATGTTTTCTCAAGTTTATAGTTGCTGTCAGTGGGAGGCTTGGCTGAGGGGGCCTGTACAGCCATGCTGGAACTAGATCCCACTGGAGATTTTTGAGATTTTTTGTTTTTATTTCCTTTTGTGTGTGTGTGTGTGTGTATTTTGTTTGTTTGTTTTTATTTCCTACATGAACTTTCTTCCTAATATTTTTGTTTTGTTTTTCTTTCATGTTGGAGTTTTCTCTAAAATTGGGTGTTCCTTCTTTGCCTGTTTGAATTTTATAAGCTGTGTTTATGTGTTTTTGACTTATTAATTGGTGGGCTTCAGTGTTGTGTTATTTTTTGGTGAACCAGCCAAGAAATAAGAAAAGTCAGTGTCTGCAATTTAGTAGGAAGTTGTGGCAGTAGTTGAGGTAAGAGATAGTGATGGCTTGGATTACAGCAGTGGCATTGAAGGGAAGTAGATGGGTGGATTGAAAGATGTGTGTACTGTATGTTCGTGTGTGTGTATGCTTGTTTGTGTGTACTCGAATCAGCATTAAAAGTACTATAAAGGACATTTTGTGGCAGAGTAGGTTACTACCTGTGATTTTTTTTGTTTTGTTTTGTTTTTTTTTTTTGGAGGCATTTTGAAATAGGAAGAGCATGAATTTGGAAACAGTACAACCTGTATTTGAATCTTGACTTTGCTTCTGTGTCCCGTACTCATCATACTCAACCATACTCAGAGGGTTATGGTAGAGACTAAAGTTGATGATCTATGTAAAGTGCCTTTGTTTTGTTTTGTTTTGTTTTGTTTTTTTAAATATTTTATTTATTTATTCATGAGAGACACAGAGAGAGGCAGAGACACAGGCAAAGAGGCAGAGGGAGAAGCAGGCTCTATGCAGAGAGCCCCATGTGGGACTCGATCCGGGACTCCAGGATCACACCCTGGGCTGAAGACAGATGCTCAATCACTGAGCCACCCAGGAATCCTGTTTTGTTTTATAAACAAACATTTATTGGGTTTTTACTATGTCTGGCATTATTCTAAGTATTTACAAAGGTTAATTTTTGTAATCTTTACAAAAACTCTCTGAGTAAATATTTCCTGTTTTAAATGATGGAACTGAAGCTCAGGCAGGTCACAGGTTGTTGGTAAGTGCTAGAGCCTAGACTTGAATCTAGAAAAATTGATTCAAACCCTCATTATTTAAACCCAGTATGCTTCTTATTCTTAGTCCAATACAGGTAATTGAGGATAGGCTTAGAACTATTTGTGCTAGTATTTTATTTCATTTCATTTATCTGTACTTTATTATTTGTCTACACAGTGCTTTTTGTTGACCTTGTTTAGAGCAAAATTAACGTATAATGAAATACTTTCAAGTCTTAATGTTTTAGTTATGCTAACTAAAGATTTCTCTTTGGGGCACCGTGGGTGGCTCAGTTGGTTAAGTGGACTTTTGATTTCCTCTTCAGTAGTGATCTCAAGGTCATGAGATCAAGCCCCATATCAAGCTCGGTGCTCAGCAGGGAAGCCTGCTTAAGATTCTTTCCCTCTTTGCCCCTCCCCCTGTGGTCTCATGTACTCTCTCTCTTTGAAAAAGAAAGATTTCTCTTTAAAACAAAATGCCGTTTTTCAGAAAGTAAAGCATTTAGATTACCAGCATTTCCCCTCCTCAAAAACTATTTGATGAATTTGTTTTATAATGTGTGCTGAGGTTTGCTGACAATTGGAATTTGAGTATCATAGAGAACCACCTACTCAGTTTCTCTCTGGAAAGTAATTTTGCTCTGTTTTTTTTTTCTTTCTGGAAAGTCATTTTGCTCAAGTTATAACATGTTTTTCTTATGCATCTTTGCTCCTAGTGCAAATCAATAAAGCAGTGGAATTCAAGTGTGTAAATTTTTATTCAAAAATGCCAGTAATGTCAAGTTGCATGGAAAACCTCAGTGTAATAGTGTTTCTCTATTGACCAGTATTTAGAAGTGTGACACTATAGTGATCCCTATAATGTGAAGATATTATTATTTAGATAGAAATAAATAGGGTGAATCAGCACAGAGGCACACGATAACTAACTTTTTTTGAAAGGAACAGAGAGAGATCATGTGTGTGTTTGGCTTCTGATATTATGAAGTTACTGAGATTATGTATTTAGATTTATCAGCCAGTTTTTGAGGGTTTGCTTTGGCATATGACACTGATGGATGAGCCCTTCAACTTTTGTCTGCAATGGCATCTTGTCATTTGCTGTGCTTCCTGGATGAATCATTAACAGTTTATCTCAGTAATTGGTATTACTGTATTTAGTTTTGCTTGAGGATTCTGTTCATAGCTTCTCTGTGTTTACTGAGGGAAAATTGATGTCTCAGTCCTGGATCCTTGCTGGTCTTGGCTGTCTGATTTACCTGTGATAAAATATGCAGACCTTTATTTCCTTTATTCCCTCTGTTGCAGCCCTAGTTTTACTGTATCGTGACCTTGCTTCAGAACTCCTACTTGTTGAAAGCTAGAAGTTCTAGGGATTGATGGGTTGGCATTTATATCCATTTCTTACACCTAGTATAGTACCTAGAACCTACAAGGCACTTAGTAAAATACTGGTTGAGCAATTGAATAGAAATGAATGATTCACAGAAAAAAGATGAAGCTTGAAGACCAGTCAGGATTATGCAGCTAGGAGGTGGTAGATATCTTGAATTTAGATCTTCTGGCATCAGATTATCTTCTTTTCTAATTTATTCACTTAGCAGCTACCCAATCATCTAAGGAAATGTAAAATCAGAAAGTACACCATGCTAATTTTGTAATGACAAATGAATGCTTGTAATAGTAACTTTAACACTATTACATGAGGATAGTTGCCTCATGTCCTTGCAAGTGAAACTAAATCATACCAATTACACACTATCCAGCTTCAATCCAATCTCTCTGTTAGAGGCAGTCTCCACAGTTCTTGATTCAGTTTCAGCTAAGACTCTTTCAAGTTGGCAGAGTAAAATAAGGACCCCTACAAGAGAAACAAAATGAATAGTCAGAGGTAGGAGGAAAACCAGAAGGAAATAGTTCTCCAGAGACTAAAGATAAACCAATTAGAAATACAGTCAATTGTGTTGAATGTATTAAAGGTTTTCTTATAATGAGGACTAAGAAAAAAGACTTTTGGGTTCAACAATTAGGAGGTAGGTGTTCTTAGCAAGAACTCTTTGAGTGAAAGCCAGTTGGTAATGGATTGGGAGGAAATGAGAATTAAAAGTGCACAGAATAAGAATAGATCTCTCTCTCTCGCTCTCTCTCTTTTAGGATGTTTGGCACTAAAGGCAAGAAAGGAGAGATGGAAGTAGTTCAAAAAGCACAAGGGGGAAGAAAACCCTTTATTTTTAGCTGATGGCAGTTTTTCTCTTTTTTAAGTATGGCATAAATAGAATATACATGTGGGTAGAGAGAAGGAAATTAGTGGAGAAAGGAAAGAGAGACAATTTAAAGTAAAAACGATCCATTGGGAGGCAGGATCTTCTTTGTACAGTTGTCTGGCATTTAGGAGCAAGGAGTTTAAGTTCGGATAGATGCCATAATGCTAAATTTAGAGATGCAGGGGAGAAAAGTTAAAGGAATTTTTGCTTGAAAACCTGTTTTCCTCTGTGAAGTAGGAAGCAGAGATTTTTGAGAACTCCAAGGTTGGAAGTGGGGAATAGAAGATTGGCAGAGTTGAAACACCTGCCCTGGTGAGGACTAGTTCTGATAGCCCAGCAGGAATTAGAATAAATCTGTAGTGGCACAATCTTGTGATTTCTTTTCCTCTCTCTACCAAGACAATAGCAGTTAGACTCATTCCAAAAGGGTAGATGTAGCAGAGGATATAGGAACTAAGAAATTGAGTGTGAATATTATGCAGATTTTTCACTTTATAATCCTGGCTACGTACAATAGAAAGTGGTTAGTGAATGGAGGACCCAAAGAATACATTTAGTGGAAATTAAGGGAGTGAGAAAGATAAAGGCTAGGAGCTTGTGACCAAGTACTAAGATGTAGAAATCTTTTTTTTTCTTTTAAGGTTTATTTATTTATTCATGTGAGACACAGAGACACAGAGAGAGGCAGAGACATAGGCAGAGGGAGAAGCAGGTTCCTTACACGGAGCTTGATGTGGAACTCGATCCCAGATCCCGGGATCACGCCCTGCGCCGAAGGCAGACGCTCTACTGCTGAGCCACCCGGGCGTCCCTGGAGAAATCATTTTGTAAAGTAACTGAAGGTCTAGAGGTTTTTCATGGTCTGTAGGATTTTAATATTTTATTGGAAATTGTTAGAAGCTGGATTTGTTGTAGAGTTTAAGTTAATCTGTTGGTTTTTACATAATCATTTTCTTATGTAGCATTTTTTTTAACTTTTATTTTAAAATATGTTAAGCTTACAGAAATGAGTGGAAAAATATTGCAAAGAATTCATGTATATCGTTTATACAGTTTCCTCAAATATTGAACTTTTTAAATATTTGCTTTGTGATATTTTCTTTAAATGTGTGTACACATACAAATGTATACTATGTTTTTTTTCTGAAACATTTTAAATAGCAACCATGCTGTCCCTTTACATCTAAATGTCTCTGTGTATATTTTCTGAAAACAAAGGCATTCTATTATAAACTACAGTGCAAATTATTGAAATCGATAATACTTATATAATAATGTAACTTGTAAACAAATTTCACCAATTTCCCTAAGATCTTTTATAGCAAAAGAAAATACATTTTTACAATATCAGCATTCAATCCTTGATTAAATCTTGTGCTTAGTGTTGTGTCTGTTAGTCTCTTTTAATTTGGAACTGTTCTCTAATCCTTTTAGTCTTTCATGATAGTGTTTTGGAAAGATTTGCATCTGCAATTTTGTGCTATTCCCCACAGATATCATTTTTTTCTAATTATACTTTTCACCCATTGGCTCTAGAATTCGTTGATTATGATAGCCTGAAAAATAGTTATGGTGGTTGTGTTGTCAAATGGTGATTTCCTAATTCTGTCATTTCTTCTACATTTATTTAGGATTCTTTTTTTTTTTTTTAATTTTTATTTTTATTTTTATTTTTTTTATTTAGGATTCTACAAGGAAACATTTTCCTTTCCTTCAATTTATTCATTTATATCAGTATGAATTAATGGAATTCTTATTTTATTCTACTAGGTATAATCTGATGCTGTTATCATTTATCATGAGGCTCAGCTCATCCCAGATTTGACCATTGGGCGCATCTTCCATCAGCTTCTATGTCCTTAGATCATGTCTGTACTTTCCTACCATATAGCATCTAGATAATGTGAAGTATCTGATTTCTAGAGTGTGGTTTGGATTGAAGAAGGTCCTGTTTACACTTACACATAGGGCTGTCATGAAAGTAAACTGACCAACACAAGAGTTATTGCCACCGTAGCTTACTACTGCTGTATTGGGTGCTTAATGAACATTTTCTCGTGGAGTTGTTTGTGGAAAAATTTTAATAAAACAGTTGGAACATTGGTGGCACTAACATTGGTTAGTGTGCTGTGCCATCCTTACAATTAGAGTATAAGGAGTAGATAGTATTATGTGAAAACTGAATGCCTTTGTAATTTATTTAGAAGAATCATATAATGTGATAAACAAAGGCAAAAAAGCACACCATGAAGAAAACTCTTATAGATGGAGAAGAGACAAAGAAAAGGCTCGTAAGAGTTAGTACGACCTCTAAGATAGGTTTCGTTAGAAAATCATCACACTAAAATGGATACATGTTCATATCTATTTAGCACTATTAATTGGACTGATGGAAAATAACAAACATGATCATGTCGGTTTATGTACCTTTGTTTTCTTATGAAGATAATGGTTATAAAAGATGATTGAATGGATGTACCATCTGTTTTGATTTTTTTCTTTCAGTATCATTGAGAAATTTTACATTGTCAGTTTTATAACTTATAGAAAATTATTCCTTTAGTCAAAGTGGAAATCTCTTTAATGTATCACCTTGTGTCTTACTTTAAGAACACAAAAGAATGTGTCTTACTTTAAGAACACAAAAGAATGTTTCTTACTTTCATCTCCCAGTTCTAGAGAACTTGGGAAAAATAGAAGAGTAAAAAAGAAAAAAAAAAAAGAAAAGTAAAAATCAAAGAAATAAAAAATCTGGACAACTTGGCAAGCACTCATGCTGCCCATTTTGTCAGCTGTCATTTTGTAACATTTTTTCTTATTTAAAAATAGAATAATTTATGAGTTAGTATACAATTTTGTTACTTCTTTAAATTTTTTTTTAATTTTTTATTTATTTATGATAGTCACAGAGAGAGAGAGAGAGAGGCAGAGACACAGGCGGAGGGAGAAGCAGGCTCCATGCACCGGGAGTTCTTATTTTATTATTCGCGCCCTGGGCCAAAGGCAGGCGCCAAACCGCTGCGCCACGCAGGATCCCCTTGTTACTTCTTTAATACAATGTCATGATCATTTCTTTATGTTATTATCATGTTAGAAACACCATCCTAAATGGCTGCATAGTGTTTCATTATATTGATATTATGTGTTTATACATTGTTTCCAGTTTTCCGTTATAAAACTGTGATGACATGGGCAGCCTGGGTCGCTCAAGGGTTTAGTGCCACCTTCAGCCCAGAGCATGATCCTGGAGACCCAGGATCGAGTACCTCATTGGCCTCCCTGCATGAAGCTTGCTTCTCCCTCTGCCTGTGTCTCTGCCTCTCTCTCTCTCTCTCTCTCTCTCTGTATCTCATGAATAAATAAATAAAATCTTTAAAAAAAAAAACTGTGATGAACAGTTTTATAAAGAAATCCTGTTTTAAGTTTCTGATTAGATTCTTTGGGTGTAGTCAAAGTAAATGTGTTTTTAAAAATACAGGCAGTATAAGTACAGAGAAAGAAGCAATCTAGGCATCCATACCTTACCAACCAGAAATAACTTAGGTTAGCATTTGGTGAGCATAATTTCATTTGTACGTATAGAAGGGAACAATGTTATAAAAACAGAATAATGTTATTTATGTTGTTTTAAAAAATGAAAACGTGAAATATGATTTTGTTTGAATTTAACACCCAGGGAAAAAAATTTAAAGAACTGCTGGATTGTAGATAAAGGTTTCTTTAACACAGAGCTATTAGATTATGTAAGACTTAAAACACTAAAATTAAGAAAATGAAAACCAGTAAGAACTTGGTTGGGGTAATTTAAAAAATGGTATGTTTTAATTTTAGATCTTAGAGAGTAAATCCCTGCGGTGATAGGTGAGTGATAACTAATACTTTCTCTCATCTCATCTTTTCCCCATTTCCTGATTTTAATGTTGCGTATATTTTCACTTTTTCAGAGTGTATGTTTCTTTTCTGTTTGCCAACAGCTATTTAGTCTCTAGCTCTGTATTCACTGTTAGTTGCATTTTTAAGAGAATTCAGTGCTAACCACCATATCTTTTCTTTTTCTTTGATTCATTTTCTGATTGCCTGGTTTTCATTATGGAGTAATTTTTTTTAAAGAAGTCATGGGTGTTGTAAATACTTTATACATGGAAGACAACTTAGCTTGACTTTTTTAAAGTGTAAACATTAAAATTATAAAACATTTCAAATATAAAGAAAAGTACAGAAAATAATGTAAAAGATGGTTTTATATCCACTATGGAGATAATGGCAAATGGGGATAATAGCATTTTACCATATGTGTTTCAGGTTTTGAGCAGTTTTTTCCTTTTATTTTTTTAAAGAAAGATAATCTTAAAGCCTTATATTTATGCCCTTCCCTTCTTCCTTATACGCTCTCTTGAATTTGACTTATGTAATTTCTGTGAATGTTTTTACTACATAAAATAGACACTTTAGTTTTAGATTATGTGAAAATATATTTATTACAATATTTTGCTGTTTTATATTTTCCCAGCTTTATTCACCTCGCATGTTTTAAAGATTGGTCTATGATGATCCATGTATATCTATCAATATAAAATATTGAATTGTGTTATAAATCATGGAATAGTATTCATTTTCTACTGGCAGACAGTTTTCAGTAATCTCACTATTACAAATAGTGCTGCCGTAAGCATTCTTTTACTTGTACCTTAATGTCCAAGTGTGAGAGTTTTTTAGTGTTGACATCTGGAAGTAGATTTATTGCACTCTACACACCTTCAGCCCTACTCGAAATTGCCAAATTGCTTTTCAAGGTAGTTGAGTGAATTTATACTCTTTATTAGCTGCTCCAACTCCATCCTTTCTAAGAGACAGTCTTTGCTCTTTTAATTGTTAGGGATATTTTCTTTTTTTTTTCTTTTTTTTTTTTTTAATTTTTTTTTATTATTTATTTATGATAGTCATACAGAGAGAGAGGCAGAGACACAGGCAGAGGGAGAAGCAGGCTCCATGCACCGGGAGCCTGACATGGGATTCGATCCCGGGTCTCCAGGATCGCGCCCTGGGCCAAAGGCAGGCGCCAAACCGCTGCGCCACCCAGGGATCCCTATATTTTCTTTTTTTCATTAATTTATATTCCTTATGTGATACTGTTTGATTTCTTTTGTCCAATAAAATGTGTTTTCCTAGAGTTTTCATTTCTACTAACTTTTGTCAAAAGATCACCCCCTATATGGCCTGTTTTTGGTTTTGTACCTATATTTTTTCACAGTGAACTATTTTTTGAGTAAAAATTATGTTTATGAGCATTTGTTACTGCTCTGTGCTGTAAGTCACTTATGTTTCCTTTGTCAGTGTATACAGTCTCAGGCAGTTTATCTCTGATCCTGTGATCTCAGTGATTTTTAACCTTGCCAACTCATTGATTTTGTTGTGGGAGAGGATAGCTACTTGTGACTTTTGTGACTTTCTTTGTTGTTGGCTGTCTTGTCTGCTGTGGTAAGAAGGGCTGTCTCTAGGATTGTTCTAAAGACTTGAATGATGTGGGGGGTTGGAATTTATTTTCTTGTTTAGGATGTATAAATCAGTGAATTTTTGTTTTGAAAACATGTTTTAATTTAGTAAGCTTTTGGACCCAACATTTGCTTATTAAGTTAGGTGAGTGCCCATAAAATTGGATAATTAAATAAATATTTCAGGTTTCCACTATGTATAAAGCACTGAGGAAATCATAGGAATATATGAGGATGTTTCTTGCTCTTGCAGTGTTCAGTGCATCCATTCTTGACTAAGCTCTCTTTTCCCACTTTGGTGAAATAAAAACTCTGGGAGGCTTAGACAACAGTGTATTTTTCTGTGAAGCCTACTGGAAGCTCTAAACTGAACTATTTTAGGGGATACTAGGATGAATAAAGCATACTTCTAAATTCAGAAGGTTATGAACTGATTGGGAAGGTAGAAACATTCCTAAATAATTAGAAGTTGCCAGGGTCCCTAAGTCCCCAGGGCATCATGAAACAGTACAAACTTGCAAGAGGTAGTTTCCTGAAAGGAAATGGTTACAATTAAAATTTACTAGATCATGTTTTTCATTCTTGTGCCTAAATAGGTTTGCTTTTAAAAGCTCTAGTTGTTCAGATTCTGATTGCTGAAAGGGGCTTATTTCATGTTTGAGGACATCTATTTTGATGTTTTTACTCTATTTTAATGTCTGAGATCTCAGTTCTTTATTATGAAGCAAATTCCTTAGACAATTTTGCTTTTTAAACTTTACCAGATACCACATTTGCTGACTTATTTTGGTGCATGCAAATCAGAAAATCTATCAGCGTGTTCTTATTTAATTTGATTAAGGAAATAGGAATGAAACATTTCATTACAAGTTGCTATTATATTGTCAATGGCACTATATTATCATATTACTAATGCCTTTGTTAGATAGAATAGCACACTCATATATTTCTCTCCTGTCACCCCCCCCTTCCTTTTTTTTTTGAGGACCATGAGATCAAGCAAGTAAGTCTGTCTTAAGATCATTTTGACCTGTTGGTAAGGAGACAGAATTGTTAGGGCACATTTATAATAAATACATAGTAGGTAAGATCTATATAAGTTAAACAATTTTGAAAAAAATCTTACTATTTGTAACAACTAAAGAATTAGGTTACACGTTTGTCATTAATTAGCTATGACTACAACTAATGAGATGCCCTGTAGAACCCTTTGTACTTAAGGAGGGAATCTTAGGGTCTAGTATATTTACATTGGAACTTTAGCGTATAAAAAGGAATTTAACCAGAGGTTGAGTGCTTTTGAAAATAGAAATTTATAAAATCGTTACCCCATCTGTTTAGTTTCTTTGTTTGTTGCTGGTCTTTGGTATGTAAATATGCTGCTCCCTCTTTTTGTCCTTTCGCTTGCTTAGGTAGTAAGTAGCTCTTACACAGACGTCAGAGTACATAGGTTATTCACTTTCAAGACTTCCATTTTACACTATTTGACTGGTGACCCATTTTGCATTTCTTTTTAATTTTAACCAATGTTGACTCCAAATACTTTGGAGCTTTTATTTTCGTAGTGTTCAAGAAGACAGATACAACCTTTTATAAAGCTCTTACTTCAGCTGGGAAAACAGATTGCAAATGAACAATTACATAAATCATTGTTATGATAGGTACTCTGAAGAATAGTGTGCTTTAAGAGTACAACAGAGTCCTCATCTACTTTTGGGAGATGTGAAAGGCTTCTGTGAGAACTTGATTTTAATCTGAGATCTGAATGATGTGTAGAAGTTAGCTAGGCACAGAATGTGTGATATGGAAATAATTGAACATATATAGCTCAGAGTTCTTTTCTTGTATGTGATTATGTTTAATGTTTCAAAGAAATGAATTAATAGTAATAAATGATACAGGCCTAAAGCTCAGAAAAACAGTCTAGTCTGGCAGTATAGATTTTGTCTTCTGTTCTTTAATCATTCTGTTGTCTCATTAAATATCTCTCTCATTTTTTCTTAAAACAGATACATATTGTGTATTACATTCTTCTAATGTATATTATTTTGGCTGCAATTACAGGTTGTGTGATTTTTATTAGAAAATTGCATATACATAAACCTAGGGGGACTGCTGTAATGATATTATGTAATAGTTTATGTGGGAGAAAGCTTTTTATCGTAGAATACAGTGCTTACACGTATTACCTCATTGCTTCTGAGATATACCAAACCAGAAACTAGAGGTTTCATTTTATTGCATTTTGAGTTTATTAAAAATTTCAAAATAACTTATATTTAGGGTGAAAAATATAGTAGTAGAAAACGATGAAGTCTTTCTCCTCACCTGCAGTTCTTTCCTGTTTCTTGCTTATCTTTCCAAAAATTTTGATTGCACATGTGTATTACACAAATAACATCTCATTATTTTAAACATTCAGTTACATACATACTCTTTGCATGTTTTTTTTTCAACTGACATGTGAACAGACAATAGCAATTTTACAATGAAACAATCCTTATTTATTTAAAAGATAGTTTAGTTGTGCCCTCATAAAATATCTGATGATACTTAGTTTTGTTTTATTTTATTTTTTTCTTTTGTTTTTTTTGATACTTAGTTTTAAACAGTTGTTTTGCAGACTTGTTCAGGTAACAGAGCATCTGGAGCTCATGGTGCTTTTTGTGGAGCACCATGAATAATGAAATGATGATATCTTTCATACTAAGAAGAAAGTATTAAATATAAAACTACAACCAGGATTCTGTACTTTCAAGAGAAGAGGCTGAAAACTAGGCATAATTTGCCAACTCACAGTTTTTTTTATTAATACTCATTTCTTATATATTCTTTCCTAATTGTTTATATTTTTACTTTTAATATAAACATTCATTTAATACATTAATTTAGTTTTTATTAATGGAAAAATGTCCAGAGACAATGATGTTTTAGTGGAAATAACCCTAAAATTAACATAGTCCTGTTAATTTGCTAAATAGTGTGTTTATATCATTAGGAAGACCTAGAAGTTTTATTGGTAGAAAAATCTACCTTCATTTGCCAAGCAGCAGTGCCTTGTGGGAATCTACCTTCTGAGCTATTGGTTTAGATCACTTGGGCTATCTGCAGGGATTGTTTAGCCCCTGCTATATTACCTTATCCCTAGCAGCATAGATAAGATAGCTCACTTTCTCTGTGAATGATTAAAATGGGTAGATTGACTCTACCAGTTGATTTTATTGCAGCTCTAATCTGTTTTTTCCTCTGATTCAGGTGTTAAAGAAGGCAACATAGAATGATAGAGATGACCATAGGTTTTTGCTGGAGTCACATTATATAAGAGTTCAAAGAAGCCTTTGTCATCTATTAATATCATACAAAGGGCAAAAATCCCATTATATGTAGGATGATCATTCAATTTTCTTGAGAATGAAAGGGGTGGAGAAAATGCTAAATTGAGTGGAACCCTGAAATAATAGGTATAAATTAGGACTGTCTTGGGAAAAACAGCTGTATGGCCATCCTAGTTATAGCAGCCCTGCCAGAGATTCATCCAAAATCCGCCTGAAGCTATTTGTTGCCCTTACAGAAAAGCTAGTGTTCTCATAATTTAAAAGATCTAATTAAAATTTTAACAGTTTTTTATAGAGTTAAAAGTTATCTCCTTACAACTACAATCTCTTCCCAGTTTTGTCTTCTGGTATTAAATGTAGTCAGAATATGGTAGTATCCAAAATACATTATCTCTTTGCATACTTTTTTTTTCTTTTTGACAACTTTTTTTTTTCAGATATTCACTCAACAACACTGTAGTTCATCCATACATTCTCATTTTGATATGTTTAAAAAACATAGCTTCTCAAAAAGCAATGCTCACAGTTATTAATCTTTTATCTTCAGATAGAATGAAGTGCTACAGCAAAGGAGAGCTGCCAATTAAAGGAAAAGAAACAATAGTTTACACATGGGAAGGCTGGACTTTCAGCTAGTGTTAATCATAATGCTTATGGTTGTCTTATTTCAAAAATAATACATATACATCAAATAAGGACTAACTACAAATATGCTTAAGATGGCCCTCTTGTCATTTATCCTTTAGGCTAAACAACTGTGGCTTTATATGCAACCTTTCATCATCCTGGTCACTATATTCAAGACATATTTTAGTTTTCATTTGCTGTTGCCCATGTTTTTTCCAGGAGGCTCAAAAATAGGACAAGCTAGGAGTATCACTTTTGAGGTGATGTGTAGACAGTAGACAGAGCCTAGTTCATTATTTATTTTTTCCTAGTTCATTATTGTATATATGGAGTTCTCATCCCACTAATCTCTGACCCCGCCCCCTTTTTTTGGTTGCTTATTATTATCCTTAAAGAATATAAAATAGAACCACTGGACAACATGATTAAGGAAAATTTCCATTAAATGGCATTAATTTGATGAGCATGTAATTTGATTTGAACTCTTGAATGAATTTAGTTAAAAGGCAAAGTAGGCTAATTTATAGAGGCACCAAACATATCAAAATTAACAAGTTGAATTTTGGAAGTTCTCTGCCATAGTGGGTAGAGATTACTGATTGAGTTATTGGATTTTACTATTGATACATGGGACATGTTCACCGTATATTATAATTTTGTAAAAATAAAACAAAGTGTGAGGTAGGGCAGTTGAAATAATTTAGGGTATGTTTTACAAGTTTTAAAGCTTTACTTCTGAGATCGTATGTAAAAGTATCTGTAGTTACTTTTTTGTCTGTTTTTAAAGATTTTATTTATTTATTTGAGAGAGAAAGCATGAGCGGAGGGAGGGGCAGAGGGATAAGTTGACTCCCTGCTGAGCAGGGAGCCCAACTTGGGGTTCAATCCTGGGACTCAGATCGTTTGCTGAAGGCAGATGCTTACCTGACTGAGCCACCCAGGCACCCATGAATACATTTGGATAGGTTTTAAGATAAGTTGGTCATTCTGGGAAGCACATTTATGTATTTGATATGGTAAGGAGTGTTTCTTGTGAGGAAGCAGAGGAGAGCTATTTTGTCATATAGGATCTTTTTCTTTAGTACGCTTCATCCACATTTGCAGCATTAAGAATAGAGATAGGACAGTGGTTTTCCTTTTTTTGACACCATCACTGTTAATTGTTTAGTTGATAATGGTAAGTTTATACTATATACTTAATATAAGTATATTTACTTTCATTTGCTTTAACTTGCTCATCTAATATTTTTGCTCTTCAAAGTATGATCAAAGATGGAACTCTCCTGGGTACCTTGTAATAGGAAACATAGAAGATGCTTGGTGACGCAAGACAGAGTGTTGCTAGTCAGGAGGGTGGTCATGTGATGCCTGCTTAGAAAACCGCTGCAAGTAAATACAAAGCTCATAGAAAATTCACTTTATGATTATTTGACCTTAAATTCATTATCTGTGAGTAAATGTTATTACCTAAACCTTGGTGTTAGGGGAAAAGAAAAAAACAAACTTGTCTTATTAACTTGAGGAATGATTTTAAGTATGTTTATGGCAGTTCTGTTACAATAGAATTTATGAACTCATAGAAGTATCGTGCTAGTGTGATCACTTACCAAGACACATACAAACAGTAGTGAAGTAAGTTTTACTTTGCATATATATATATGTATATATTTTGAGGCAAGGGAATAACTATTTATTGGAATGATAGCACCGAATTATTTCAGGCCACAAAATAAAGTATATAAATTAGAGGGGAAGGAGGAAACTAGTATTTATTAAATGCCTTCTGTGTGTTAGGTGTTAATGTTAGATGCTTTTCAAATGTTATTTTACAATTCTATGAGGATTTTGGCTGCATTTTGAACTTAGACTTGGAGACACCGAGGAACTGCAAAGAGGTTTATCAAAGCTCCTAAAAGGGGGAACAAGAATTTGCATGCTCTTTTTTTTTTTTTTCTCACTACATCACAAAACTCAGATTTGTGTGTGTACAGATTTGCTCTGCTACAAAATTTATTTTGGGGATTATTTTTAACATTGAATTTCTTTAAAGTGCAAAAATAAATTAAGGTATGAAAATTGAATAATGTTGAAGACCTGTAGTTTCTCTTCAAGATTCTAGCGGATTTAAAAGTATCTTAAAAAATCTAGTAAGAATCTTTTCCGAATATATTTAAGGTGAATTATAGTACCTCTTAAAAATTTTTAAAAAAGATTTTATTTATTTAGTAGAGAGAGAGAAATCCTGAGGGGGTGGGGAGCGGAGGGAGAGGGAGAAGCAGATTTCCCACTGAGCGGGGAGCCCTATGTGATGCAGGGCTGGGCTCATTCCCAAGACCCTGAGATTATGAACTGAGCCAAAGGCAGTTGTCTATTTAACAGACTGAGTACCAAGGCACGCCTTTTCGATGAGTCACTTTTTTAGAGTATTGATGCTTTTGGTTGACCTATAGTTAGTTTGCCTACATGTTGTTATTATCATCTCCTAACAAATGAGCATTTAAAAGATTACTTCTAAATGAAGTATTAAGTCCATAGCCCTACTGCTTAGGTTTGATTCCTGGCCTTACCCTTCCTAGCTGCTGTGATGTCTGGCAAGTTACTTTAGATGTCTACATTTTCAAGGTTGTATTCACCCCCACCCTTTTAATCTGTCAAATGGGATAACATTCTCTATATCATAGATTTGTTGTGAGGATTAAATGAGTAAAACGATTGCAGATCCAAAATATTATCTTGCACTTACTGAGCTTTCAATAAATATGTTGTGTTGAAGAACATCTTCCAGGATTTTACGTTGGATTGATTGATCTTGCTTTATAAGTAATTCTTTTGGTACTTGAGAAAAACATCAGAGTATTCTACATTTTTGGAATGATTATTATTTCATTTTATTAATTCAGGTTACATTTTAAATTATGCTAGATACTAGTGTAATAGAAATGGTATTGTGGTTTTATTATTAGGTGCTTTACTTTTTATCATAGTACATAGTGATTAATACATGGTAGACAATATTTATGGTAGGATTGAATGAATTTGAATCTATTTGTAGTCATGATTTTTTTCTTTATGCTTTCTTAATTTGAACTTCATTTTTACTGTAAAGAAACAACCAAAATTTAAATTCTTCATGACTAAGTCTCTTACAAATTTTGTTCATCTTTTTAAATGGTTTTACTTTGTTTTTAGCTAAAAAATGATCCTTTCCCTGAAATAATCTTTAAAAATTCTCTTAAAATTTAAAGAAATAGAGACGCCTGGGTGGCTCAGCGGTTGGGCATCTACCTTCAGCTCAGGGTGTGATCCTGGAGTCCCAGGATCAAGTCCTGCATCGGACTCCCTGCATGGAGCCTGCTTCTCCTCCCTCTGCCTATGTCTGCCTCTCTCTCTCTCTGTCTCTCATGAATAAGTAAAAATCTTTAAAAAATTTTTTTAAAAATAATAATCAGAATGACATTAATACTTCTTTTTCTTTGTTCTCTTAGCTTCACAATGAAGAGGATAATTCAGAGTCATCGGCTGTAGAACAATCATCAACTTCAAACCCAACACCGCAGATCATTCAGACCACTCCTTCAGCATCGGTACTTGAAACGGAGTCTTCTCCTCCACCTTATAGTAGTATTACTGTGGAAGTACCTACAACTTCAGGTATTGTTTTAGTACCAAACATTTAGTAATACTTTTAGTAGTTCAGGCTTTTTTTTTTTTTTTAAACTAGTGTGGTTTTGTTTAATTATAGAGTTTGTTAAAGAGGCTTCCTGGTTTTATATATATATTTTTTAAGAAAGGTTTTCTGAAGGACAGTTTGTAAAATACTTACTCATAAATTAATTACTTGTCTCTTATTTTTGCTTTCAAAAAAATTACAAGTATAAACTTTATTATGCTTACTAGAATCTATTTCTAATGGAGTAGCATATTCCTTTTGGAAGAAATAAATAAATTGTATATGCACAAAATTCATTTATGTATATATATATATATATATAGACACATGCACATATAGATACATGTATATATACACACACATACATATTTGTGTTTGTGTATATCTACTTATATAGTTATAAAACAAGTTGTTATTGATGCTGAATGTGAGCAGGAATGTGGTATGTATGAACAGAGGTGAAGGGTGCACATAATTTAATCATATACACGGTAATAATGCCTGGACAGGAAGCAGTGGTTCCTGCGTCCTACTATTCATTGTATCTCTTCAGGTCATTCTGGAGAACTACCGTCATCTATTTCTCTGGCCACAATTTATATTTTCCCAGTAATGCTAAATTAATTATTATATTATATAAATATATATATATATATATATTTTTTTTTTACTTTTATTCCAGTAGAATTAACATACAGTGGTATGCTAGTTTCAGGTTTACAATATAGTGATTTAACAATTCTGTATTTTACTCAGTGCTCATGATAAGTGTACTCTTCATCCCACTCATATTTCGCTTATCCCTGTACTCACGTCCCCTCTGCTAACCATCTATTTGTTCTCTGTGGTTAGTAGTCTTTTTTTTTTGTTATGTCTTTGTGTTTTCTTTCCTTTGTTTTGCTTAAATTCCACATATGAGTGAAATTCTGTGGTATTTATCTTTCTTTGACAGACTTATATCACTTAGCATTATATAGTCTAGCTCCATCCATGTTGTTGCAAATGGCAAGATTTTATTCTTCTTTAAAAGGTTGAATAATAATCCATTGTGTGCATATGTATATATCATTATCCATTCATCTATCAGTGGGCACTAGGTCGGCTTCCATAATTTGGCTATTGTAAATAGTGCTATAGTAAATACAGGGGTGTATATATGCTTTTGAATTAGTGTTTTCTGTTCTTTGGGTAAATACCCAGTAGTGTGATTACTGGATCATAGGGTAGTTCTATTTTTAATTTTTCAAACCTCTGTAATGTTTTCCACCATTGGCTGCACCATTTTGCATTCCCACCAGCAGTACATGACTGTTCCTTTTTCTCCAGATCCTCACCAACACATGTTTCTTGAAGTTAATCATTATATAATTAAGAAACATTTAAAATATGTTTTTATGTACTATTATAAATAACCTCTAAATATTTTATACATTCATTATGAAGCATTCTTTAAATCTGTTATAAAAAAATTTTAATATTAAAAAAACCCTTCACTAGAATATTTCATCTTTCTTATCTGTTATTCTATAATTAATATCATTATCTGTCTTAAACTCTTGCCAGCTTTCTCTGATTACCATTTCTGCTTCTATAGATTTTATCTAGACCACATGGATTGGTAGAATGACCAAACCATTTACTTTTTTCATTTACAATTTTATGCAGTTACTGAAAATCATCTTTATGAAGGTTTTCTCACTAATAAAATAATAAATGATTACTCCTTTTATTTGTATATAATGTTTATTTAGATCAATATGCTTGTTTAGTGCCAAGTTTGATGGACAGTTTTTATATTGATCTATAGCAGTTTTATTTATCTTATAATTTAATAGTTGGATTGGTGCTTGCTAAAATTTATTATGGGCTGAATTTTCTTCTTATTATTCTGTGAGTTTCCAGAATATAGTTGAGTGAATTTGCTATCCTAAATTAAAAAAACAAAAAAACAAAACCTATTTGATAGTAGTCTTAAAGAAAGAAAATCAGTTGTTTTGCTGATGTTTGTGTATGTTTTTGAATGATGATGGTAAGATTAAAATTGTAATTTTAATTACAATTGCCACTGCTGTTTAACAAGCTAAATGGAGTAGAACCATTTATTGTTATTAGTTCTCGTGGATTTTGGGGTGGGGGGAGGCTCAATTATGCAGTATTCTCCCAAGATCTCATGTGATTATTGTCTTGTGGTGACCTGGAGCTCAAGTCACCTTGATTCCTTCCTTATTAACATATTTGGCAGCTGATGTAGGCTTCAGCCAGGGCCTCAGCTGGGACTATTGGCCAGAACACCTGTATGTGGCCTCTCATTTTGGCCTGTGCTTCCTCCCTGAATGGAGGCTGGGTTTCAAGAACAAGCATTCTGAAAGCCAGATAGAAATCCTATCACTGGAATGCCTGGGTGGCTCAGCAGTTGAGCATTTGCCTTCGATTCAGGGCTGATCCCAGGGTTCTGGAATCGAATCCTGCATTGGGCTCCCTGCGAGGACCCTGCTTCTCCTTCTGCCTGTGTCTCTGCCTCTCTGTGTCTCTCATGAAAAAATACAATCTTAAAAGAAAAGAAACTAAAGACGCTCTGTCACCTGTTATGGCATTGCCTCAAAAGTTACACAGTGTCATATCTGCCACATTTGGTTTGTTAGAAGTGAGTCGCCAGGTTTAGTCTTTATTCAAGAATTAGTCTCTACCTCTTGATGAGAAGAGTTTCAACGAGTAGAGTGAGTTTCAGCACCGTCACAACTGTCTCCTGCCTCTTCCCCTATCACCAGACCTTTTCCTTTGTCACTCTTTTTCATTTCAGTAAATGGCTCCAGTAGGCCAAAAACCTTGAAGTCATCTTTTTTGGGACCTTATCACAAAATTAAATGTTTTTTCTCCTGTACTTTTCAATGTAATGAAATATGTTATTAATAGATTTAATTTTTAAGCCAATTTCTTTACTCTTAGAATAAATTATCACCATGTTCTCATCTCTTCTGGATATAGATTTGTTAATATTTTTTTTAGAAATTTTACAGTTTCATTAGTGGGATCTTTATGTACTATCCTTATGTTTTAGTATTAATATTATGGAAGCAACATAGAATGAATTGAGAAACTTCTCATTTTTCTATGCTCTAGAATAGTTTTGATAATAGAGCATGGCATTTTTAAAGGTAGGTAATTTTCAGTTGTAAGACAAGTGGAGCCTGCTACCTGGCTGTTCAATTATTCTTATAATGTGTGTGACTATTAGTCTCAAAATTTTATTTTTACAACTGTACTAAAAGACCATTCATGACTGTTACTGAGCACAAGAGTTAAGTTCTAGAAGTTTGCATCTCTTTAATGAAAACAATTGATACTATTTTTCTTCAGCCTTTTAGTGTTGTATTTTAAGCATTGACAGTACCGATTTTCTGTGGAGGTTATGTTCTTCAGTCAGTTACTTTCCAACTGGGCTTACAGATCTGAGCGGCATCAGTAATAATAGTTGACATTTGTATAATGCTTTTACAGCTTACAGAGTCCTCTTGAATACTTTTAAATTCTGTCATACAGCAAGTAATAGCCTTTCTGGGTCAGTTTTATGGATGAAAATGTAGAGCTTCATAAAGTGCTTAAGTGACTTGCTTGAGGTCACACAACTTAAGGAGCTGGGACTGGAGCCCCTCAAACATTAAATTTTCTGGTTGAGAACTGCTACCTTAAAGGGTAGACAGAAAATAAGTAAAATTAACCAGTGAAAATTAAAGCAGTAGCAAAATAGTGCTCTTTCCCAACTTTCATCTGTTACTGGTTAGGATATTTTTGTCTATCGTGGGAGTTTAAACTTTGAAAACTTACATATCTGTTGTTAATATAAAAGATCTCTCTTCTTGGATAATGTATGTCATTGTTCGAGTTTTTACATTTCTACTTTTAATGTTAGTGCCTTAAAATTCATTGCTTTCACTTAAATTTTCCTTCTAGTCTTCAGAACTGAAGAAATCTATTTACTTGACCACGTGTGGTGTTTTTACATCTGAATAAGTATTTTCTTTTTTTTTTTTGAATAAGTATTTTCTAAGAATTTATGACTCTTGTGCCTTTTTGGTGGATAACATTCAGTAGTACACTGCCGTTAGCACTTCCTGTCATTGGATTAAAAATTGCCCAGCTTTAGATCTTTAGCTCTTATTGATAGCATTAGCAAAACTTATTTTAAAGTCAGTATACATTAAAATATAATAGGAAAAGTATTGCTAGAAAGAAATGTGTTCTCATGTTGGAAATGCAAAAAGTTCTGATGGAGAAAATGTACAAATACTGTAGTTACAATGAGGAAATCACAGAAATTATAGCGTGGACTACTATGAGAACCTACTTGTTTTTCATGGCAGAGATTCTAGCATAAATCTAATCAGTTTATTGACCTATATGTATCATTTTACTTGTACTGCTTAAGATGGTGATAGGTGATGCAGCTGTTTTGTTTCTTTTTAATTAGCACTCTGGACTTCTGTGTTATGTTTCTGGAGGTCATATTTTAAAGAGAGTTTAAAAATTGGGGAGGGAGAAATTACCCATTAAAAAAAAGTCTAAAAAAACTAGGTTGATGGGCGGGAGAGTAAAAAAGAGCTAAGAATTGTCAGGCTTTTGTTTGTTTGTTTGTTTTTGTTTTTTTAAGCAATGAGAGATGCTGAGTTTGCCGAAGAGATTCAGGCAGTTGCTAAAACTGCCTGTAGAAAAATGAACCTCACATATTATCAGAGCAGATGGGGGAATCAGGAAATCCCTGGGTTCTGCTACTTACTGATTGTGCAATACTGTGCAAATTACTTTTCTGAAACTCAGAGTTGCTAGGATTAATGTATACGAAAGTGACGTATTAAATGGTTGTGTTATTCCTGATATTTCTGTTTCTTTGGCTGTGAGAGTATGAGCATGTAAATTCAATTCTTTTGAGCATAGCAGTAGGCACAGAAGATTCTTGTTATGCAGTGAATTTCTCACCTTCATTGTACATAGACTTTAAGAATTTCATTCTTGATATTTTTATTTTGTATATCAGTCTTTAGATAATATTTGTCAGTTTTTTCCCTTTATAATAAATATGAGGCTAAACTAATAAATATAGTTGTAGTGATTTATATGTTGCAGAGACTTATTAGGACTACAAAAAGCAGTAATAGTCTTTAGTGGTCTTTTGTAAATTATTAAATTATGTTTTTGGCTGTAAAAATTTAATTAAATAGTTTGTTTTAATGGTTATCCTTTTTTAATCCTTGTCTTCAGATTCAGAAGTTTACAGTGAGTTTTATCCTGTGCCACCTCCCTACAGTGTTGCTACCTCCCTTCCTACATACGATGAAGCTGAGAAGGCCAAAGCTGCTGCCATGGCAGCTGCAGCAGCAGAGACAGCTCAGAGGGTAAGGCAGTCTGATTCGTCCCTTTTCAGAATATCACTTTTGGTAATTCTCAGTACATTCAGTAATATCAAAAATAGTTCTCTGAGTTTGAGTGTATTTGCGTGAATAGATTGTTTTTTAGTATCTTCTCTATCACTAATTATGTGTGTCGTTTTTGATGAAGTGGCACTCTCCTGTCTATTCCTTGACCTCCTCATTTCTGTTTTTGTTTCTTCTTATTTCTATTTTTACTGATCTTCCTGTGTCCCCCATCTTAATTTCTGGGCATCCTAGTCCTTACCTTTACCAGTATGTTTCTTGTGCTCACTTTTGCCACCCATCCTCTGACTTTTTCATATTAGGTACCCCACCCACATCGACCTCTTCTCTGTTGATGTCCTTATATTCTTCCTCATATAATTTAGATTCTGTGATCCATAACTATAATCATAATTTTTTTTTTTTCGGGATGCCTGGGTGGCTCAGCGGTTGAGTGCCTGCCTTCAGCCCAAGGTGTGATCCTTGAGTCCTGGGATCGAGTTCCACATCGGGCTCCCTGCATGGAGCCTGTCTCCCTCTGCATGTGTCTCTGCCTCTCTCTCTCCGTGTGTCTCTCATGAGTAAATAAATAAAATCTTTAAAAAAAATTATTTTTTCCCCTATTCACTCATATATATTAGCAGAGCAAGTCTAGTGACTCCATGATTGAACTCAGTATAGGTTAAAAAGCACAGAGAAATAAGTTGCAAGGCCTTCAAATTATGTTTGTCAGTTCACTTTTTGTGTGTATATGCTCTTTTAACACATCCCACTGTAGAATTTTAGAATGATAGTCAGGGGTTCCACCTGTCCTTTCTGTCTTCTCTTTCTGTCTCAGAGTCAGTGATACACATGTATAATACTTCTTGTTCTGGTAAAAGGAGTGACTGTCTCAGGAGTGAAGAATCAACGAGATGCATGTATGCTATTCTGCAATTAGATAAAAGGTGGAAGTTATTTACATTTTATTTTGCTTATTTTAGAAGATTTTATATATTTACTTGAGAGAGAGTGAGAGTAAGAGAGCACAGGGGGGGGTGGGGGGGAGAGGGAGAAGCCGACTCCTCACTGAGCAAAGAGCCTGCCTGATGTGGGGCTTGATCCCGGGACTCTGAGATCATGACCTGAGCTGAAGGCAGATGCTTAACGGATGGAGCCACCGAGGCACCCATTATTTATATTTTAGTGTGGCTGCAAGCAGGGCTAGAGTTTGTTGCCTTTTTTTCTTGCTTCAGACTTTAGAGATATCATTTTAGATTCCTAGGTTCACCCCATTTTGTTCAGGAAAAGACATTAAAATCACTTTACACAGAAAGCTAAAATTGGGTGAGGGACAAAGGGAGAGAAAGGTGATTCTATATGCAGCATTCTTCTGCTGCCATCAGGCCAGAGCTCACTGAGTAGATTATCTGATAGGTGAGGGTTTTTTTTCTGGTTGATTTTCTTTCATCAGTACCTCCCTTTCCATGCCTTGCTCCCACTCCCATACTCCAACATACACAGAGTTAAGTGTCAACATAAATAGCTTTGGGCACAGAAGTAAAGACAGCCTCAAATGTATTATTTATGCTTTTCCCCTCTAAGGGTGAAAGCAAGTCTTTGTTAAAACAGTGGCATAAAATATAGCTCAGTCATAAGGATTTTTGGTGCTTGGAGGAGAGAATCATACAGAAAAGAAGGAGCATAGGTCTGTAGTGTGGAGTTTCTAACAAAATCGATTCTAGGTTGCTTAGCATGTTATATGGTTATATATGCATTATATACATGGATGCGTTCTCCGTGAACCAGAAGGACAGTAGCTCCTTTTAACAGGGAGTGTCTTCCTAGAGATCGTGGAAATGGCAGAGGTCCTTAAAGGAAGTTACTCAACCTTGGGACCTCTACTGTCCTAACTTCCACGCTATAGAACTCTGAAGAGATAGAAGTAGGCATTGTCTTGCTCTCTGTGCTTTGGGGAAAGCATAAAGCATAAAGCATAAAGCATTACCTTTTGGAGAGAAAACTCTGTAGTGTTCCTTTTCCAACATTTCACTGTCATCACTTCCAGTGTCTTGTTTTAGAAAGTAATGTGATCCCAGTCTGAATTGGAACATGTCCATAAGGAAAAGTTTTTTGTTTTCAACTGCTTCTAATATCCTTGTAACTCCAGCTTGTGAAGATTGTGGAAAATTTCATGGAAAGCAAAAATATAATTGAACAGAAGAGACTTAGGTTCCTGTAAAAACTCTTTTAATTCATCAGTTTCTAACCCAGTACTCCAACACCGTTTTCTGCAGAAGACAATTGAGTATGGGTTTCTATACCTGATTCAGATAGAAAACTGGCCTCATTAGCATTTGAGTATGCATTCAGTTGTAAGTGAATCTTAGTTGGGTGAGATAAAAGTTTATTTCTTAAATCCACGCTTATTGGGAGAATATAGGTAGGTAGTAGCCAGAAGACTTGGAAACAGTGCTGTTTTCTGGTATTTCCTGTTTGTAATGCATAGGATTACATGTAAATTATGGGTTGATTAAATAGATTTATAGAAATGAACTATTCATTTTTTAAAGATTTATTTATTTGAGAGAGAGAGAGAGACACTGTGTGCATGCTAGCTAGCACAAGCTTGTGTTAGAGTGGGGAGAGGAGCAGAGGGAGAATCTTCAAGCAGACTCCTCACTGAGCACAGAGCCCACTACCTGGGGCTCTGTCCCATGACCCTGAGATCATGTCCCAAGCTGAAACCAAGATGCTTAACCTACTGACCCACCCAGGTGCCCCTGAATGATTCATTTTTAATATTTTTTATGAAAAGTATTTGAATTAAAATAATTTATTTCAACTTTTAGAACATACTTGTATACTAGTCTTATAACCTAACACTGGGTAATATTCTTTATCGTGTACCTTGTTTTGTTTATTTACTTTTTAAAGATTTTAAAGTTTATTTTAGATAGAGAGGAAGCTTGACCGGGAGGTGGGGAGGAAGAGAGAGAATCCTTAAGCAGACTCCCTGCTGAGTGCAGAGGTGGTTGCAGGGCTCAGTCCAGGACCCTGAGATCATGATCTGAGCTGAAATCAAGAGTCAGTCACCCAACTAACTGAGCAACCCAGGTGCCCCTGTACCTTGGTTTAAAGTTTGTCAGTAATTTGTCTTTTGACATAAAAACTAGCACTTTATAAATTGTGAGCAACTCCAGGTTAAGGACTATGTTTGCATTTCTAGCACCTTTCTATTAACCTAGTATATATTTGGTATGTATGAATTTATTTTATCTTTTAATTTTAAATTCAATTAATTTACATATAATGTATTACTATTTTCAGAGGTAGAGGTCAGTGATTCGTCAGTCCTATATAATACTAAGTGCTCATCACATCACATGCCCTCCTTAAAGTCCCGTTACTCAGTTACCCTGGGATTCCCCTACCTCCCCATATTTGGTATTTAATAAATTACAGTTTATTAAGTTGATGAAAACTTTTTAAAACTTAGCAATGTGAAATTAGAGAAAAGAAATACCACACTTGTTTTCTTAATAGCTTTTCATTTTAAAATATTTTGGTGTCTTTTACCACTTTTAGAACTTATAAATCAATGTTTAATATAGTTGAAATTATTACAGAGTACTATGTTTTATCTTTAAGCATTTTATATAAACGTTGCTCTGTTATTTTAATGTTTTAGTGAAATTCCATGGAATCAATATACTATAATTAAGTGGCCATTCCTCTCTAGTGACAGAGGAATTATTTTCAACTGTGATTATGTGTTTGTTTTCCATTCTTAATGTTGTAAAGGACATCTTTGTGCTAATGTTTTCTATCTTATTAAAAATGATGCCATATTATAAAATCTCTGTACTGATTTTTTAAAAAGAGTATGAATTATTTATATTCTTGCCATCATATTGACAGTGGTTTGGAGGGGCTCACATTGGGCTTTAATATTTATTTCTTGAGTGAACTTGAAATTATACGAAATTTTATTAATGCGTATTTAGTCATTGCCAATCACTGAATTTTCTCTACAAGTGTTGCCTACGATATATGATTGCAGAGTTTTAGGGATGTTTTTGCTCAAATGAGCAATATGGTTTTGAAAGTCATTTTTTTAAAAAAAATGTTATTTATTTATGAGAGACACAGAAAGAGAGGCAGAGACATAGGCTGAGGGAGAAAGAGGCTCCCTGTGGGGAGTCCGATGCGGAACTTATTCCCAGGACCCTTGGATCATGACCTGAGCCAAAGACGGATGCTCAACCACTGAGCCACCCAGGCGTCCCTGAAAGTCATTTTCTTTTGGCAGCATAGTGAGATTACCGTGAATGTATTAGCATTTTCTTGACCAGTTTCCTGAGCCTCAGTTCCCACTGGGAAACACAAAGAGGGCCAAGTAGTGTTGCCACACATAGTGTGGAATCCTGGTTAGTAAACCCAGTACTTTCTAATGGTCACTAAACATGCACCCATCTCTGATCTAGGGAGAGACACTCTCTCTTCCAAAGCTATCTGCAATATAAACATCCTTGTAAAGACAGTACAAAGGAAAGGCAGCTAGTGCCTCTACCTGGAAGACGTAGAAACATGAAGGACTGATGGAAGAATTATCTCCTGACAAGAGTCCACTATTTATGGGCATTTAGAGTAGCTTTATTTTTAACATTTTGGGGAACCTTCCTCCATACTGTTTTCCAGAGTAGCTGCACCAGTTTCCAGTCCCGCCAATGGTGCAAGAGGTTTCCTTTTTCTGCACATCCTTGCCAGCACCTGTTGTTTCTTGTGTTGTTGATTTTAGCCATTCTGACAGGTGTAAGGTGGTATCTTATTATAGTTTTCATTTGCATTTCCCTGATGATGAGTGATGCTGGGCATCTTTTCATGTGTCTGTTGGCCATCTGGATGTCTTGTTTGGAAAAAATGTCTATTCATGTCCTCTGCCCATTTTTTAATTGGATTATTCATTTTGGGGATGTTGAGCTTTATAAGTTCTTTACATATTTTGGATAATAACCCTTTATCAGATATGTCATTTGCAAATGTCTTCTCTCATTCCATAGACTACTTTTCATTTTGTTGATCATTTCCTTCACTGTGCAGAAGGTTTTTATTTTGATGAAATCCCAGTAGCCCTAGCCTCGAAGACACATCTAGTAATAATTTGCTACGACTGATGTTTAAAAGAGGTTACTTCCTGTGTTCTCCTCTAGGATTTTAGTGGTTTCCTGTCTCACATTTAAGTCTTTAATCCATTTTATTTTGTATATGATGTAAGAAAGTGATCTAGTTTCATTCTTTTGCATGTTGCTGTCCAGTTTTCCATCACCTTGGTTAAAGAGACTTTTTCCCACTGGATATTCTTTCCTGCTTTGTTGAAGATTAATTGACCATATAGTTGTGAGTTGTACATTTTTATTTTTGGTAAATATTGCCAAATTGCCAGCCATAAAGGTCATACCAATTTAGATTCCACCACTGATTATGAAAATTCCTCATTCCCATTCAGTGCAGATGTGTCAGTCACATCTTTCTTGATGCATTTTCACTTGTTAAAATTTTCACTGATCCAGTGTTCAGTTTTTATCTTTTTTGTGTGTTTTCTTTTAAAGTTACTCTTTTCAAGGGTGCTCATGAAAAATTAATACTTATGTTTTTGAATACTTATTATATGCCATTGTAGTCATTGTATCATTTTGTCTGAACAACAAATTGAGAATATTTTATTTATTTATTTATTTATTTAATTTTATTTAAATTCTTATCTTTATACTTAATAAAGTTGGAATTAGTTTTTTAATGAGCTGTTCTAATGTTATGTGTTTTACAGATTCAGGAGGAAGAGTGCCAACCAAGAGATGACTTTAGTGATGCAGACCAACTCAGAGTGGGTAATGATGGGATTTTCATGCTGGCATTTTTCAGTAAGTGATTTTTCATTTCCAAGTTGTTTTTTGCGTATGTTGGCTGTGTGTGTATTTAAATAACGTAGTTAGTGAAGAAAGGCAAATATTGTTAGTGTGTATCTACTTTATTTAAAATGTAAATTGTTCTTGATATTGAACTCCATGTGATCATATGATACAATAATAATCCTGATATTTATTACTACTGTGTATTGCAGTCATGATGCTAGATGCTGAAATTACACTAGATGCTAGAGTTATATAAATATATTTAAGATAAATACATTTTTGCATGAGAAATGTTGCATGACCATGCAACAATGTAGGAGCATGCAGAATGAAACTATAAATTCTGCTTTGGGGGCAAAAGACTTCCATTTCAGTGTATTTAAGCAAGAAGAATTGTTGGAAAAGGAAGTACTTTAGGCAACTGGAACAATATGATTTGAGACACAGAAGAATGCAAATATGTCTTGTTTGGAGGAAATGGTAAGTAATTAGAAGACCAAAAACCTAAGTAAGATTTTTTAACGTGTTGCAGAATTCTTAGTTAAATATCTGAATTTATAAAGTAGACTTTATACTTTGAGGGAAGACTATGTTATAGTCTATTATTTCAATTCCTAACACAGAGATTGGCATTTGGTGTACTCAGTACATAATATTTTGACACTTGAATTGTTTAATTGCTAAAATTAAGTTTTCAAAACTCAATATTCACGTAAGTAAATTTATTAGACTAGATATGGTAAATTTCTGCCCTCAGCCTGTTTAAATGATCACCACTCTCATAGAATGCTGATTTAATTCATTTTAAGTATAAAATTTATTTTGATAATAAAACTGAGGAAAGTTTACTTGTTTCAAGTACCATATTCAACTTTTACACAGAAAATACATGCCTTTAGTTGAGTTACTTTTGAGTCTGGGAAATCACTAATCCTCCATTTTGAAAATTTTGAGAAGGTTTCTTGCTTTTTTTCCTTCCTTCGTTTCATCTGCTGAAGAATAGAAGCAGATAACCACTCAGAAATGGGTTGGTGAGTGGGAAAGCAGTTACATTTTTCTCTTCAAATTTAGTAAATTATGGTCTGCTTGGTAACCAGCTAATAGATATGCAATATTTAAATCTTGTGGCTTTAGTTACAATTCATATTTAGATACGATGGTAGGTACCATGAAAAGAAATGAACACTTTGACTAGAAATAGCTACTGTTTTGTACTGTTAGTCTAGTAAATGTTAGTTTTTTTCCTTAGTTTTAGTTCAACTGGTAACCCTTTATTATTAATAACAATCGTCCCACATATTTTGTTTATGAAAAGAGTAGCATCAGTATGTTATATCTTTCAAAAATCTTAATTGGAAAAGAAAATTTAAATTGATTGTACTGTATGTAAGTATAAATACCTGTTTCTTAGGCATAAAAATGTGATTTGATACCATCTATTTGACTCAGAGTTTAATTATTATTTCTCCATTTCTGTATTTCACTTAACCTTACTTACTATCTTCTTTTTAACCTTTTTTTTAGGTTTGAAAACATTTTGCTGATAAAACAGTGTTGTAAATGTTTGGTAATCTAGATACTTAGTTGCCTTATTTTTGCCCTGTGGTGGTATATTAATTAATATGAATAAATATATTTCATATATTTAGTGTAAATTACCTGCTTTTGCTACATTTTTACTAAATGATGTCTCTACAACTTATTTTTTATTCTCTCTATTCTATTAAAACTGAACCAATATTGTGAGAATAAAATTATAAATTATTTTCAGGCTTCATTTCCTGATATATATATATATTTTTTGGTAGGAGGTAGACCAGTTTGAACTTACTGGCTTTGATAAGCATAGATTTATTTGTAATCACTACCATCTAGTGGCTGTTCTTCAGATTGCAACTTAATATATTTTTCATGCCTATTGATCTACCTAGTAGCTGTTGTCTAGATTTTATTCTATTTTCTGTTTCTATGGTTCAGAAATAGATTTTATTTTTTAAATTTCATTATGTTTTTAAGTTTAATTTCAGTATATTTACTATATGGTGGTTATGTTAGTTTCAGGTGTACAACATAGTATAGTGATTCAGCAGTTGTATATATTACTGAATGTTCATCGTGATAAGTATACTCTTAATCTCCATTGCCATTTCACCCATTTCCCTCCTACACACACACACCTCCCCTCTGGTAACCATCCGTTTGTTTTCTATAGTCTATTTCTTGGTTTGTCTCTCTCTTTTTTACTTTTGTTTGGTTTCTTAAATTCTACATATAAGTGTGAAATCACATGGTATTTGTCTTTCTCTGACTTACTTGGCTTAGCATTGTATTCTCTAGTTCCATCCATGTTGTTACAAATAGAAATATTTCATTTTTTTATGGCTGAGTAATAGTACTTTGTGTATCAATCACATCTTTTTTATCCATTCACCTATGGATGGACACCAGGGCTGTTTCCATAATTTGGTTATTGTAAGTAATGCAGTAAACAGGGGTGCATATATCCTTTGAACTAGTGTTTTCTTATTCTTTGGAGAAATACCTAGTAGTAGTGTGATTACTGGATCGTAGGGTAGTTCTATTTCTGACTTTTTGAGGAATCTCCATACTGTTTTCACAGTGGCTGCACCAGTTTGCATTACCACCAACAGTATGTGACAGTTCTTTTTTCTTCACATCCTCACAAACATTTGCTGTTTCTTGTCAGAAATAGATTATTCTTTTTTTTTTTTCAAAGACTTTATTTATTCATGAGAGAGACAGAGAGAGAGGCAGAGACACAGGCAGAGGGAGAAACAGGCTCCATGCAGGAAGCCCGATGTGGTTCTTGATCCCGGGACTCCAGGATCACGCCCTGGGCTGAAGGTGGCGCTAAACCACTGAGCCACCGGGGCTGCCCAGAAATAGATTATTCTTTAACGTGGCTTATAACTTAAACATTTCAGATAATATAAGTTGTGTGAATAAAACTATAGTGAATATCAATAAAAGTATTTCAATTAAAACTTTTTGATAGTTTGATTCTTGCCTTCTCTCTTATAGCATCCACATTTCAATCTCTTACCACATGTAATCCTAAAAAAAGTTTACACATAAATTTGGTAAAATAATTGCATGTATATGTTCAGAAAACAAAGAAAGAAATATATGCATCCCTTGATAAATTTTACTTTTCATTATCCCTTGCAGTGTCATAGCAAAATGCATCACATGTGCCTAACCTGCTTGTATCTGATCTTGCTTTTATATAACAGAGTTTTTAAGAGAATGGATTGAAAGTCAATTATTTGTTAATTAAAAGCTGGAAATTAGGATTTAGTCCACTGGATAATTGATAGACTGTGGAAATAACCTTGAACTATAATCCTTAAAAATGTAATGGACTCTGTTTAGAAAACTTTTCTTCGAAGGTTTAGCTTTTTGTATCCGCTTGAATCTTCACGTTTGCCAGCTATAGTAAAAATTAATCACCTGCATTATTCCTATTTTATTTTTATTTTTAAGGTTTATTGATTTGTTTGAGAGAGAGAGCATAAGTGGGGGAAGGACCAGAGGAAGAGGTACAGAGGGAATCTCAGGCAGATGCCCTGCTGAGGCAGAGCCCCATATGGGCCTCCATCCCATAACCCATAAGTCATGACCTGAGCCAAAATCACAAGTCAGATGTTTGACTGAGTCGCTCAGGTGCCCCCATTATTCCCATTTTAGACTTGAGGGCAACACAATTAACAACATAACAAATTGTTGTGATTTTAAAAGGAATCAGAATATTGTTTTGAAATATGAATTCTGAATTGTAAGAAATTGCTATACTGTCTTACCAAAATGGCTGCCGCTCTGCTTTCCCACTAGCAGTGAATGCTTTTCTGTTGCTCTGACCTTATCAGCATGTGGAATTGACAATTTTTAAAATTTTAGATGTTCAGTAGATGTGTGGTAGTATCTCATTGTGCTTTAATTCCATTTCCCCAAGGATTGATGATATTGAGCATTTGTATTCACTAATAAGCGATTTTGAGCAGCTACCATGGACAAGTCATAAAAGTTAACAGTTCTTAAAGAGGTTGCCTGGGCATCACACATGTTGAAAAATAATACGTTGATGATTTGTTCTGTCCAGATAAAGCTGTGTTTATAATTATATAGCTTTTAGGTGAAGTTGTATATGGTAAGTGAATCCAGAAAGAGAACACTTAAGAATGGTTAATTATACCTTAAGAAACTCATGTGATATTTGTGAAGTATTAAACATTTTTGTTTTCAAGAAAAAAATTTGTTTTGGTCATCTCATTGCTTATAATTTAGCTGAAATGTATTCAAACTAATGAATTGTTAGCATCTCATGTCTTAATGGCTAATTTTTTAAATGAGGAGAATTGCCTGAGGATGAGAGAAATTTACCTATATGTAGTTCAGAACTAAGTTTAGTAAAATTGATTATTCCTTGTCTAGGAACTTAGTGTCTTTGAAACCTAATACATTTATATATATTTTTATGTGATTGAAGAAATTAAGAAGTGCTCATTGTTAGTATTGTATGTATTATATTCATTCACTTACGATTTTCGTTTGTTGTCAAAAAAGTATCAGATTTTTAAAAATTTAAAACTTAAAACTTTTCATTTTTAAATAATTTAAAACTTAGGAAAAAGTTACAAAAATAATACAGTTGCCATGTAACTTTGATCTAGCTTTCTCAGGTGTTAACTTTTTATGTAACATCAGTGCAGTGATCAACATTAGGAAATTAACATTATGAAATAGTACTAACTAGTTTACAGACTTTATTCAGATTTTACCAGTTGTCCCACTGATGTCCTATTTATGGTCCATGATTTTATATATATTATTTTGTTGCCATTTTGCCTTGGTCTGGCCTTAATCTGTTCTTAATGGGGGGTCAGTTTGTCAGTCTTTGTTTCTTATGACTTTGATTCTTTTGAAAAGTATGGTCCAGTTGTTTTGTAGAATATCTCTCAATTTGGATTTATGTAATGTTTCCTTACGATTAGATTTAGGTTATGCATTTCCTCTTTTCCTCCCCCTCCCCCTCCTCCCCCTTTTAAGAATACCATAGAAATGATGTGCCTTTCTCAGTGCATCCTATCAGGAGACAGTGATCTAGTTATGTGTTCTTACTGGTGATGTCAACTCTTATCTTGGTGGTGTCTCCTAGCTTTCTTCACTATAAAGTTTTCCCTTTGTAATTAATAGGTATCTTGTGGCTTTTGGAAGTTTAAAAACTAAGCATTATTAGTTAACAGATGAGCTGTAGTATACAATATTGCTTTCTAGGTTATCCTGTTGCCATCTTTATATAGATGCAAGGTATTTATTATAATAAAAATCACTAATTCTAAGAGGTGAAAGACTAGGATGCTCCTATCTTACCTATAGCTCTTATTTTGTGAGCTTATGTAACACTTAACTGTTCCTTTCTTTTTTTTTTTTTGCACTTTACTGTTCTAAGTCTCAGTTTATCATTCTGTAAAATGGAATTAATTCTGATCTTGCCCCTACTTAAAAGGCCAATGTGTCAATTAAGTTAAAATATGTGAAATACCGTAAGTTACAGAGTACTCTTAGTTGAAGATAGTAGTAAGGTTCTCCTTTCCCATCATCCTCATTGGAGCATTCACCTTTTACATTATTTAAAGTGATTGGCAGCCTTCTTTCAAATGTCATTAACCTGTCTGACTCCCTTTCTTATAAATAAGGGGACTGGGAAGATGAATGTGGAGAGTGTAATTGGAGCAACACTGAGCATTCTTTTTACCAACTTTCCTGAGTGAATTGCCCTGCTTCCTGCTGCCTGCTACTCCGTATCTTACTTTTCTAAGGAATATAGGCTATTTAAGCCTTTTTTTGCTTATTTGGATTCCATGTTGGGCCTTGCTGTGAGGGGAATAGGTCTCCTACACCTTTTAAGCTTCCTGTTTTGTCTTCGGTTTCCAGAGAAACATGGCACGAATGAAGTAGAGCTGAGAGAAAAGTGTTCCTGTCTTTTTTTCTCGGCGTGTACCTGTTCATTCCCTCTGCCATGTGTTGATGTGTTGTTTCTTTTATGCACCGAAGGTTTATTTATTTATTTATTTTAATATTTTATTTATTTATTCATGAGAGACACAGAGAGAGATAGGCAGAGAGAAAAGCAAGTTCCATGCAGGGAGCCTGACGTGGGACTCAATCCTGGCACTCCAGGATCATGCCCTGGGCCGAAGGCAGGTGATCAGTCGCTGAGCCACCCAGGAGTCTCCGCACTTAAGGTTTAGCATACATTTATTAAATTTTTTTTTAAAGATTTTATTTATTTATTTATTTATTAATGAGAAATGCAGAGAGAGAAACGCAAAGACAGGCAGAGGGAGAAGCAGGCTCCCTGAGGGAGGCCCAGTGCAGGACTCGATCCAGGACCCTAGGATCACACCCTGAGCGGAAGGCAGATGCTCAACTGCTGAGCTCTCCCCAGGCGTCCCTATTAAATTTTCTTTTTTGCCAACTCAGACATGTCATAGAGGATTTAGAATTGAATGCTTCTGCCCTTTCTGTATTTTAAAGACCTGTTCAGCTTTATTTGCTATCTTACAGGCCAGGGGGAATAAAAAGTGAATCTATCTATGCTTAAGTAGTCACTAGCTTCACTGTTTTCCTAGTGCTTAAACCGATTACAGATGGATAAAGTTATATATTAGTCCCTCAGAGCTGCCATGAAAAGAAGCACCAACTGGATGGCTTAAACAGTGGAAATTTATTTTCTCACAGTTCTGGAGGCTAGAAGTCCAAGATCAAAGTGCTGGAAAATTTAGCTTCTGGTGCGGGTTCTCTTCCTGGCTTGTGGATAGCTGTCTTCTTGCTGCGTCCTCTTTTCTACATAATGGAGGATAGAGAGCTCTCTGGTGCCTCTTCTCTTCTTATAAAGACACCAGTCCTAGTGGATTAGGGCTCTACCTTTATAACCTTAATTACCTCCCTATAAAGGCCCTGTCTCTATATACAGTCACACTGGAGGTTAGTGCTTCATTCCGTGAGTTTTGAGGAAACACAGTTCAGTCCATAACATATTATATCTTGCATGAGCACAACTTTGAGATTATATCACCTATTAGTTTTAAGGCCTAGTAATGCATACTGCTGGCAGAGAGCACAAAGAGAACATGATGAGTCATTAAATACTTTTTTGTTATTTTGTGTCTCATTTCTAATGTAAGTATAATTATATGTATAGTGGATATCTGTAAATCTGTTTTGAAAGAAACCGTGTTTGAATTAATTTTCCCCAAAGCTAAACATACACACACTCGTAGGTAAAAATGCACTTCTGAATATTTTGCTGTCTTGTATTTTCTCCATCAGTGTTTCTTATGTTTTAATTAACTACATGACAGGCTTACAAAATGATAGAAGTTTATAGCACACAGGGATAAAGGAGTAAGGTGCTCAGGACTGGTGGCAATCTGTCCTCTGCCCCAGATCTCACCTGCCGACCGAGGGGGAACAGAGTAACTCTCTCAGTCTGTCACTAGCTCATATATGGCATACCTTATATGGGAAGCTCTACTACTATTTGGGAAGCTCTACTACTGTTTGGGAAGCTCTACTACTGTTTATTGATGTAGATTATTTACCTTAAATAGATATAAAATAATTTCTGATCAGCCATTACATGTTTTTCTCCACAGATAACACAAATATTAAACAATTAGATGTAGAACAGCTATATCTAATAGTATATTCTATGATGATGGAAATATTCTCTGTCTCCGCTGTCCAGTGTGATAGCTATAAGCTAAATGTGACTATTGAGTGCTTGAAATGTGGCTAGTGTGACTGATGGACTAAATTTTAAATTTCACTTAGTTTTAATTAATGGAAATTAAAATAGCCCTCTTTGTAGAGTAGGGTAGGTTTCTAGAACTAGTGGAGAAAGCAGTGTGGCTGGTGGCATTGGATAGCACAGAGGTAGAAGATAGCAAAATCAGCATCTAGTATAAGAAAATTGAGTGTAAGCAAGTTTTATTTCCAGTAGCATCTCCTGAATTTTTTTGTGGTTTTTTTTTTTTCGGAAAAGATATAACCTACTGTAGAAAAATATTATTTTATATGGGTAGTAATAATGGTTAACATTTCTTAGCAATCACCGTGTGCCAGGTTCTTTACTGTGCTAAGCCCTTTAAATTCATTATCTCACTTAATCCTCTTATCCGCCTTGTGAAGTAGATCCGTACAGATCAGAGAACTGGCTCACAGAAGTAAGCAGTGAGTCCCAGGTCATGTATCTAGTGAGTGATATATGTCACATTGTGATTCAAACACAAGTCTCTTAATTTCAAAATGCATTCTCCTATTGTATCATATAATATAGCTTACTATAAATGATCAAGAAAGCTGTGCCTAGAAGGCATTAGGAAGGAAGAAATTATAGGAGTAGGAAAATTGCTTTGAAGAAATAGCTATTTTATTTAAATTTATTCTAAAATGTTTTCCTCTTTGTCTTCAGAATCCTGAAAAATCAGCATTTCTCTATATTTTCCCTGAGGGTTAGAGATATTGAGGATAAGAGGATGGGCACTGAACAGGACCAAAGTCCTGCTCAAATTGATGTTCACTTTTATTATCATTTCTATTATTATCTTAGACACAGATAGGGCATTCTGATGATATCTCAAGGACCTGTGTCGGAATGGTTTCTGCTACAAGTTATAGAAAATCCTTACTCAGCTGTTTTAAATAGGTGGTTATCTCACAAAACAGAAAATCCATAGACAAGCAGATAGACAAGCAGACTCAGCCACTGCAAGTATTAGTTCTGTGGCTCTGCTTTCCTTTTTCTTCACACTCTAGCCCATGTGGAGTTATACTTTAATCCTCCGGCTGATAGCAAAATCCCTGCAGCAGTTCAGGTGTTATATTCAAATTAGAAATCCAGTGGATAAGGGGGATTTTTTTTTTTCTTTTTAACATTTATTGTAGAAATTCTCAAACTAGGCAAGAGTATAACCTGTATGTATTTATCACTCAACTTCAACAATGATCAATTTAGGGCCACTGTTATTTAACCTATATTCCATCCTCTGTCTCCTTGATGTGTTTTTAAGAACGAAAGAATGCATTTCAAAAGTCCTATTAAAAAAAAAAAAAAAAGTGGCAGGGGCTCCTGTGATTTTCCCAGACTACTCAGGACCCCTCTCTTTTGGGGTTAAGTATGTGATCTAGCCTTCCTTAAAATAAAGACTCTGTTGGTGGGTGGGTTCCAGAAAAGGGGTAAAAGTAGGTTTTGTTAGATAGGAAGAGGCAATGAACAGTACCTCCTCTGGAAACATTTTATAATTTGTTTGGCTTATCTTTAATATTGCTTTTAAAAAAAATCCAGTTTGGTTAGTTGATTGCTTAGGCTGGAATTCTTGGGTGGAATCACATGGGAGCTGAGCTACATTATGACTTGATTTTTAGCTGGTTTAAAAAATGCAGTTTTACCTATTGATAGGTTTTAAGGAATTGATTCCTGTTGACCAGACTAACAAGAAACCAAGCTTATCTGTTTGTTAATGTGTAATTAATAGCCAATATATTTGCAAAAGGTAAACTACGGCCTATAAAGAAGATTTAATTGGTACAAAGTCAAAAGAAAGAGAATTCTTAACTTCCATTGTGCAATGAAGTATTGTTAATATTATGTCTCTGTTAATTTGTTTCCAAAGTGTGGTCCTTAAAAGAACTATTTCTCTTGCTTTTAGTGGCATTTATTTTCAACTGGCTTGGATTTTGTTTATCCTTCTGTATCACCAATACCATAGCTGGAAGGTATGGTGCCATCTGTGGATTTGGACTTTCATTGATCAAATGGATCCTTATTGTTAGGGTGAGTGTCTTAATAGCCTCTATCACTTTGATCTCTAAAATTAAAATCTATGAAATTTCTTGTGTGGTTCATAAATATTCCCTTTACATATATGAATCAATTATTTTGAGACTTATCTTTTATACTTATTGTAGTGATCTCTGTGTTGTAAACATTTTGATACTTTATTATATGAGAGCTTACTATGGAAAGAGCTTTGAAATCAGAAAAAAATTTGAGTTTGAATCTTACTTATATCAGTGTCCTAACTTTAAATTTTTAAATTGTTCTGAGAATTTCTTCCCAATAAGCTGGTATTAGCTGCCTTTCAGGATTTCTGTGAGGCCTAGCAGTAATATAATTAAAGCACTTGCCTAGTTGCTGTACAAATAAACGTGCTCGGTAAGCTGTGGCTGCGACTGCTGTGATACAGTGTACTCATGCCTAAAATCAGGTAAAACATAACATTTTCTATTGGTTAGTAAAATTCTCAAGGACTTAATTTCATCTTCTCACTCTTTCTTTTTTGAGAGCTCAAAAAACTAAGACCTGTGAGGTGTCTATCTGAACTCACCCATTTTCTGTTATGTTCCCTTTCCACCTTTCTTATTTCCCTGTTGTTCCTGGAATTCACCCTTTGTCTACTTCTTAGCACTTACCACATGGTGTGTAGGGAGATAATGCTAAGTCTTTCTCCCATATCAACAGTTTGTCCCAAAATAATTTTCTGTAACCATTCCAGTGGCAGTAGCACTGTTTGCATAGTCTTCCCCCACTCTACCTTTGCCTCTTGGAGGCCCCTTTTAGATCCTTTTGGCTCCTGTTACAAAGCCTTTTCCCTAATTTCTTTAGGTAAGACCTAGGAGAATGATCAAGAATGGTTTGGGGGCACTGCATGGCTCAGTAGGTTAAGCATCCAACTCTTGATCTCAGTTCAATTCACATCTTGATCCTCAGGGTCATGAGTTCAAGCCCTGCATTGGGCTTACCTTAAAGAAAAAAAAAAGTGATTTTATTTATTTTTTTAATGAATTTTCTTAAAAGTAACCCACATATTTACATGCTACTATACAATTGATAAAATGCTTAATTTCTACAAACATATTTATTTAAACATTGATTTCTAAATGAGTGAGTCATATCCTCCTAAAATATTCAGTAGAATCACATACTTAATGTCAGCTTCTCTTAAGTGCTTCAGACACTTCAGTTATGTACCTACATCAGCAAATTGATTTAAAAAATTAATACTGGACTTAATGTGTTTCTTCAGTATTTTTGAAGTTATGGCTTCCCAGAGTTTCAGTAATTTTATCAGACCTCATTCATCTCTGTTCAGACCAAATTATAGATTTTGGTTATTAATCAGTTGATTCTTGGGTGCGACATGACTTGGCTTCTTCTGAGATGATCAAAACCTGAGCCAGTGTAAGAATAGCCCCCTGGCGGATTCTTTTTCTAATTTCATTTAAAAAAATGTGAAGTGGATTCCCACCATGAGCATAAATGTGTTAAGATGTTAGCATACAAAGATAAAGCACAATCCCTGCCCTTGAAAAAGTTATTACTAGAAAAACTTCAAAATAGTTGAAGTTAATTGTGTCCAATGGTTATTATTATGTTAGTAATATAATTAATTACTATTATGCAAATGGGATTTCTCATTTTAGTCACAGAACACTGAAAACGTTTTAAGGACTGTTTTCTCAACTCTCCTAAACTTAGTAAGTTTGTGTATTCTAGATTCATAAAAAAAGTCCAGTCCATTATATGCAACCTGTGCCTTCAGGGTATCAGGGCCTAATTCTCTCATAGTCCCCTAGTTGGGAGGGGGTTGATTATCTAGTAATTAAGTCCAGCTAATGTGGTAAGATGGAGAACTTAAATTCAAAAACTGGCGATCCTCAAAGTTTTCTAAGGTATATATTAGCATCAAGTTTGATCACTGGGACTGTTTCATTTCCCATTAAGATACCACTACTGAGGGGCACCTGACTGACTCAGAAGAGCATGGGGTCCTGAGTTTGAGCCTCACATTTGGTGTAGAGATTACTAAAAAAAAAAATAAATAAACTTAAAAAAAAAACTTATAAAATATACCTTTAAAAAAAATACTGCTACTGGGTTAAGGTTACTATTATGCTGTTAGTGTATGTTGAGATTTAATACAAGAAAATAATTTAAAAAAATAATTTATATCAAATAATAATGGCTGCTTTTCTTTGAGTACTTACTATGTTTCAAGCATAATTTGCTACAAACACCGAATTCTTGACCGCTACTTGTATCAGCAGTGCTCATGGTAATCCATCTTTGTTGATGACAAAGCTAAGAATTAAAAGAGTCTAATAATTTGCTCAGTGCCCCACAGTTTATATGTGGATTAGATAGAATCTAGCTTGGTCTCAATTCAGTGCTTGTTCTCCAAATTCTGTATGGCTTCTGTGACACTGTACTTTGACTTTGATTATAATGCTACAAGCAATAAATGCCCTGTGGAGCTCAGTGCTGAAAGGTTTTCTCCTAAAAGCCCGATGTTTTATTTTATTAGACAGTAAGTAATTTATAAATCATACTGCAGATTTTCTTTTTGTTTCTGAGTTGCCATGACACTCAGATTTAATGTAAATATCTGTAGCTGATCCTGGTATTATTTCTGTCTAAGGCTTTTGATGTTTTTATTGTTTAAGAATGAATATGTGTTTTATTAAAAACTATTTTCAAAGGTAGACAAGGATGTAAACAATAAAATACTGGTGTTATATTAATAAAATAAAATTAGATAAATTCTTAGTGTTGGTTAATTTATTTTCCAAAATTTGATTTTTGCATCCTGTGATTGGCCAATCAACATGATTGGTTTACTCATTAAAAAACCCCAACTTGGCTTAGCCTTGTGACTATTAGTATTTTAAAACCTTTTTTCTAACTCAGTAATGATCCCAAAAGCTTATTAGTTTCTCCTTTTTACATAGTGAGTCTCCTTTAATTGCAAGGTGAAAGTAGTATTTTGCATTTGGGAATAAAGACTAGCTTTGGTAAATATTTTTGGTGAAGAATGATGTTCTTTTCTGGTTGCCTTTTGCCAGGTTATATTATTTTTTTAAATATAGTCTACAATATATTTAAAAATTAGAAAGTTAAAAATGTATTGCTTTGGTTCTTCCTTTTCGTTCTTATAGACTGCAGGAGAAGCTTTTATTTCTAATAATCACTTGATTAAAAAAGTGTAATGCAGTCCTACTTTACAAATTATATTTTCCCAGTTGTTTAGGTCTCCCTTGTACATATATTAAAGATGTAGGAGTGTGTGGGATCTGCATCTTTAATGGTATTTTAAAAATCATAATCTTTGAAATTTTTAAACTCTAAACTGAAAGTTTAGATTATGGCTCATTTATTAATTATAAATACTTCCTGTGGAAATACTTAAAAGTTTTAAAAAAACAAATTTAGGTAGTCATTAATACATACGCTTCCTTAATTGTGACTTATTTTTTAAATAGTGACAGTGTTCACAAGTATTTTAATTATTACCAAACCTATAGGATTTTTAAGCTTTTGTGGAAATTACCAAAGAATAGTTGGAAATAATTACCAAAATAAAGTTAGATACTTTTAATTTCAGATTTGAGGGCAAATCTCCATTTGACAGAATGATTTTTAGTTAAATCAGAATCTGTTTGAAGACCAATGAATTAAAAGAGAGTAGTAATTTTTAGTAGTTTTAGACTAGATTATATTAAACACTTAAAAAAAATAACTACTTGGAACATGGTTTAGGTGCTAAAAGACGTTAGGGAAAAATTATCTGAAGTAACTGAAGAATATTAGGTTTTCTTAGAGAAATTTTAAAATAATAAATCATGACATCCAGAGGCTCATCAAGGAAAAGATACCTATGTTCAGTATCATCAAGCTCTGCCTTCCATCTATCTGCCTGTATGTATTCTCATTTCACAGAGAATATAAAACCATCTACCATGGTCACTGATAGGAGCTGTTGAAATGCCACTTCAAGGTTCAGTTAGCTGTTCTCAGCTCACTGCTGGGAACTGAATACGGGAGCATCTAGTTTGAAAATAAAAAGACTCTAATGAGTTGGGGGTCTTTATGTGCCTAGTATTCTTGGCAGTGATTAACAGTAGGGGGTGTACAGAAGGTCAAAAGCTCCTCTTTTTAGAGGTCAGCTGAACATCCCCATCTGATAAGATTAAACTAATGTGGCTTTTGGTGTTAATATCTAAAGCAGCAGGTTGCCGTAGTGTGTTTGGGATGGTAGTTGTGGCTTTGAGAGATTATGAAAAAAGAACAGACATGTGAACTCTTTAATGAGAAAATTTGATTCAGATATATAGAATTTACCTTTCCTAAAATTTGGAAATTGATTCTTGTTTGTAAAATATTTTGTATAAGTTTGCTAAGTTTGTATAAGTTTGTATAAGTTATCATGTAAAAGATTTTGAAGGGTTTGTTTCCTCAAATAATTATGTGTGTCATTAAGCATTTTTTTCTCTTTGTGTTGTTTTAAGTGCAGGAAATTATTTGAGGTAAATCATTCTAAAATTCAGAGTAATCTATGATTTTCATATTTAGGTACATAAATATGGTTAATGTATTTATGTTCACTTCATAGTTTTCTGATTATTTTACTGGATATTTCAACGGACAGTATTGGCTTTGGTGGATATTTCTTGTACTTGGTAAGTTTATTCCTAATGCATTTCAGTTTAATTTGCGTTTAGTTTAACTTTGCTATTTCCCTCAAATTGTAACATGTAAATACATTGTATTGAAACATACATGGAAATAATTTTTCTACTGTAAAATTCTCATATCCACGTACTTAATTTCATCTTAGCTACTTGGATCATTATACACTGATTTCTAGATTTCTGATTGAAAATCCAGAGCTGGTCAATTTAAAAAATCAGTGACTGGATGATAATTGAATATTGCAAAACTTGAAAATCCTAAAATGATTTAAAATATTATCTTTAGCATTTAATTTGGAAAGTATACATGCATAATTTCTTTTAACTATCCTAGGATATGTTGAGAATAGGATAGTTGGAAGTTCTATGCATTTTCTTATTTTTGGAACATTGAAACATTCTTTATACTTTTGAAATGTACCCTGCATTAATCATTAATCAGCCAGAATAAGGAAAGGCTTCATGCCTAACGATCACAGTACTTCTGTTGAGTTTTCTTTTTACAAGGCATGTCTTTTTTTTTAATATTGATGGATTTCCAATTTTTGTTCCCTGGTGATTTTCACTTTAGATGTATGATAAATTAATCTCAAAATCACAGATGCCTTTAATCCACATTCCAGATTTATTTACTGACATGAAGAATATCCTCTCTACTTAGATTTAAAGCCTACATTTCTCTAATAACATAATTGTACCAGAAAATAATAGCATTTCAGTAGGTGGCAGTGTTCTCTTTGAGTTTTTGTTCAGTCCTAGTTTTGGATCTTTAGGATCTTTAGGGAAACAAATTCTTAGTGGTCAGTTAAGGTAACTAAAATCCTGTATTCTTTATCTTAACAATTAAAGTGAAATTATTCTGATGTGATTTTGTTAGGGAGCCAGACTCCAACAACGGTTTAGGCAGTTTTTTGTATTGTTAATTGTGTTCTCACTACCTGAATTCTGTGCTCATAGTTGAATTTCTTACTTAAAAGTGAAAAAATATAGAAAGTCTTAGGTATTTAAGCATATTAAATAAGTAGATTTGCTTCTAAATATGTTAAGGATTGAATGTTAGGAAGACAACTCTAGGGCCTAGTGGAATGCAGAGGACAACCCGTTTCCACATCAGAACCACAATCTAGCATTTAGGGAATTGTGAAAATTTAATCCATGATGAAAATGTTGCTCTCACATATACTCAGAAGAATGTTGAGTACATTGTAGAACACTGAGGAGCATAGCTGCTAAATGATTGGTTTCTAGTTATGAACTGGCTTATTTTAGAAAATGCCTGAGCAGGACCACATAGTCTTAGAAATAGCAGTTTTTATAGACAAAAGTAGGGATTTCACAAATAATTTTTGTTTACATTTTTTTTGTGTGTGTAATACTTTTACATTTGGATCACAATACCATTACTTTTGAATAGCATCTGGAAGGGCAGGAGAGTGGAATTCACAATGGGAGTCACAAATGGAAGGAGTTAGGATATGGGAAACAGATCGGCTCAGATTTAGCTGAAATTTGTATCACTTGCTTAAGTCATTATTTGTATATTTTCTATATTTTCTCTTTATTACAACCATACCTTTTTTTACCTTTTACTGTCTTGGAGTTGAGGTACAAGTTTAGTTTGGGACTTTGTATTTTAAATTGACAGAGTCTTCCTTTCAATGAGGAAAGTTACATGCATGTATTATTTTGTTTTTCTGTTTTTGTTTTGCACTGCCTGTAACCTAGTTAAAAATTTACTGAAGTTAATAAATGTTTCCCTTAGAATTCTATGCTTAATAAGTATATCAAAGAACTTATTAATAATGCTAATGCTTTTTATACTTACCTGTCATCTGAAACGTTGAAGCATTTCACAGGCATTGTTTTATTAATTACTAAGGATACCTGTTATATAAATGGTTGTTATTTAAAAATCCTGTTACAGAGAATACCGAGAGAGATGTAAGATTTATCCCAAATCATTTAAGAAATCACTAGTGGTTGCTTCCCAATTCTTTCTTGCTTCTCGTTATGTAAATTTGTATTATAGTCTTTTATTATTACTTGAAAATAGGAACTAATAATTAAAATTATTTACATAACACATATCTTCAAATACAGATTTCACAGATACAGCCACTTGATATTGCTAGACAGGCTTATTGGTTTTAATCCCACAATTGTTAGCAAATTACTTACATATAATCTCTCTTGAATACTTTACATCAGTAAATATGTCTTAGTTTTCTTAGTAGTTGTGTTAATTGAAAAGTTTCATATAAAGATAGGATTTCTCTGAGTTGAGTCAGCTTAAATGCATTAGATAACTGCTATGTAAAGAAATCAGGGAATAAATATATTTTTGTGTAATTCTGGATTTTCATGGCTGGATTTACTTCAATTTTTACTTTAATTTCGATACATCTAGACTTTGAAAGAATTTTGGGAGGCAGTAAACTTTTATTATATTTTTTCATGATGGTATTATTATAATATAAAATACATTATGGAATGAATAGAGTCTTACAGATTAAATTCCTTAAGCCAAGAGGATCTTGTTTATAATTGCCTGTTTTAAATTTATGATGCTCCTTCCATATAAGAATACAATGTATCTGTATTATTTTAATCTTCCCAGGCCTGCTTCTTTTCTTCAGAGGATTTGTTAATTATCTAAAAGTCAGAAACATGTCTGAAAGTATGGCAGCTGCACATAGAACACGGTATTTCTTCTTATTATAGAGGTAAGAAATATTAATACATTAACTCTATTCCCTTCATGTATTCATTTTGACAAAATGCATATTATGTGTACTCATGTTGTTTACTTTTAAACCTAGCATATTTAATGTATGGCTATACTGTTAGCATTCAAGACTTAATAAGTTGTGAACTTTTTAAGATTTTTAAAAATTGAATTTCATAAATTTTAATTTTTAAAATATATGATGAATAAAAAATTTTGAAGTCAGAATTTAACTTTTTTAAAGATTAACCACAGGATGTAAGTAACCATTAGCACACGATTTAAAGGCTTGAAAAACAAAATATGACAAAGCACTTAGAAGGATGGGCATTTTGTACAAAACTATGTGAAATCCACAGACATGTGTTGAAAAAAACAAAACACAAATTTGTGGTTGAAAAGAAATTTTCCATGCACTAATCTTAACAAACTAGATCAAAGAATAAAAGTTGTGTGAAGAAAATAGGAGCTCTGATGTTGTTTCCTAAATGACTGTCAGTTTGTATCAATAATGAAACCTTCAACTTGAATAAATGGGAATGAAGAAATGAGTAGAGGTTGTCTCACTAGTTATCCAGTGAGTTTCTGGAGGCTGCATGCAGCTAGCTAGCTAGTAGTTTCTTCACATGAGGAGACCTCATGTCTCTATTTTCTATAACAGATTCTTTTTGTTATTGAAATACAGTTACATACAGTATTAGTTTCTTGTGTACAACATAGTGATTTGACATTTGTATATTTTGTGAATTGGTCACCACCATAAGTCTAGTTACCATCTGTCACCATAAAGTTAATATAATATTGATGGTATTCCCCGTGCTGTAAATTACATCCCTATGGCATACTTGTTTTGTAACTAGAAATTTGTACATCTCGATCCCCTTCACCCATTTTGTGGCCTCCCATCCCCAGACTCCTTCCCCTTTGATAACTACCTTTCTGTTCTTAGTATCTGTGAATCTGGGTATTGTTTTGTATTTTTATTGTTTTTTTTTGTTGTTGTTGCACTTGTAAATGAAATCATGTAATATTTGTCTTTCTATCTGACTTATTTCACTTAGCATAATACCCTCAAGGTCCATCCATATTGCCACAGATAGCAAGATCTTTTTTATGGCTGAATAGTATTCTATTATATATACACATATATATATACACACACACAGACACACACACATACACACCCCACATCTTTATCCATTCATCTACTAATGGGCACTAAGGTTATTTCCATATCTTGACTATTGTAAATAATGCTGCAGTTAACAGAGGAGGGCATTTATCTTTTTGAATTCATATTTTCGTTTTCTTCAGATAGCTAGCTAGAAGTGGAATTGCCAGATCATAGGGTAATTCTATTTTTAATTTTTTGAGTAACCTCCATACTGTTTTCCAGAGTGTTGCCTCAGTTTACTTTTCCAGCAGCAGTTCCACAAGGTTTCCCTTTTCTCCATCTCCTTACTAATACTTATTTCTTATCTTTTTGATTATAGCCATTCTCACAGGTGTGAAGTGATAATCTCACTGTGTTTTTCATAAGCATGTCCCTGATGTTTAGGGATGTTGAGCATCTTTTCATATGCTTGATGGCCATCTGTATGTCTTTGGAAAAATGTCTGTTCAGATCCTCTGTTCATTTTTTAATTGGATTGTTTGTTTTTTTTAGTTACTGAATTGTAAGAGTTCTTAAACTATTTTAGATATTGACTCCTTACTGGATATATGACTTAAAAATATTTTCTCCCTCTATACTGTTTTTAAAGCAAGTGTCATATATTTCATGTCTATAAATGATTTGAACTTTTAAAGTATTTGAACTATATAAGCAAAGTGCTAAAACACTTAACTGGATGTATCTACAAGTACAAAATCTTTCAAAGTTACTATAACTATTCTTTTTACAAATAGTATGGTTTGTGATGATTGTTTAAACCTTATAACAGGAGTTTTTGTAATCTAGTATAATATACTTATTTCTACTGAGGAGTACAATGAATACAGTTGTATTTCTGGAAAATATTAAAGTATCCTTTTAAATGTTCTTTTACCTCTATCTAGAAGGTGTCACATTTTCTCTTTAACCACTAAAATGCTTTGCAAGCAGTAACAGTAAGAGTGTATCAGAATGTAAGATAAAAGGCAAAGTAATTTTATTAATTTAAATGATATTCTATGAATATTCAGTGTAATTACCTTGTTTGCATTTTCAAGAGTCCAAAATACAATGTAAATATTTTCTAGATGGTTTCCTATATAGAAGCTTAAACTTTGGAATAAATTCTGATATATGCTATTTTATGTTATCTTTACCAAAAGAACATTGTATGCTTGATGTAATACTACTATAAAATGTTTTTTTTTATTGTACTATCATTTAAATTTTTGCAACTTAATATACTTTAAGACTAATTCTTTCTTTGTCCCTAGACTGCATCGACCATTGTTTTCTTATACCAATGTGAAATTTCCAGATCATCTGTAAACCTACAACTTTAATAGCATAGAAGACTACTAAAAGCAGAAGACAAATTAGTGAAGAAAAGATAGATCTTCAGTATTGAATGGCAGGATGGTTTATGCTTAAAAGCCATTTCTGTTAATTTTCTTCAATATTTATATTTCATTTGTTTTGCACATTTGCATATGTGCCCATGTAAAGGATTTGCATATACTTGAAAGAAACCATAAAGTTGTAGCAGTAAAGTCCAGTCATATTTGGTTAATCAGTGTTTGATATAATTGAAAGAGGTGAGTGAGAAACAGTCTTCCAGCATGTAAATGCCATTGACTTCTGACCTGACATTTAGTATAATAAAAATGAAATTATTAACCATGTCAAATGCTTTAGTTTCTGGCTCCTAGATTCATCTAGTAACTCTACACATGAAATATCCTTTATTATATATAGTTTTTGAAACCTTCAGTGCTGATTATAGAAAAGCTTTGTCAGATTTTTGAACATGATATTTACATTATTCTTTAGCAAACTCTTTCTGTAAATAACCATGCATAAATTACTTTCTGCGTTGTTTTCTTAGAAACTGTGTCTGGATATCTTTTCATTAATTTAAAATTAAGTGAACTTAATATATAGAGAAAATTTGAGTGTTAAAGATAGCTTGTTTTAGGACAGATTTTTAAAAAATGAGTATTCCACATGTCCTTTATAAGAAAATTTTTTTATTTTCTTTTTAAGGGACATGCCAGTTCTAGGGATTCTCAGTCGAGAAGCTTGGTTTTTATAGCATTGCCATCTTAGAGATTCTTGCAGGAAGAGATTGTATTAGATATTATATTTATTTCATTTAAGACACTTTTGAAAATTAATTTTCTGAGTAAGATATTCTCATTTGCATTTGTCTTTTAAAAGCCAATAAAAATATCTTTCATTTATCATTGTAATAATTTTTTCTTTAGATGTTTAGTTAAATGAAGAAAATAAAAACTTTTACTAATAATAGCTTCTGCTTTATGATTGTAGGATTAACCTATAAAAATCATATCTTGAATTGAGATATGCAAAATAATCTGTTTTCAAGTTAATGGAAATGTGTCTGTGGAATATGGGGGTGTGGTGTGTGTATGTGTGTTGCAGGAGTTTGTGTGTATGTGACCATTATTATAACTGGAATCTACATTCATAAACTACTACATTTTACAAATCATTCTATGTCTCATCTGTTTTCAGTTATATTTTTGCTTTTGAATACCAACATTAAAAATGATGGGAATTATGTTATCTTTTAAACTTAAAAATCATTTAATCTATTCAGGACATATAAAATTGGTTGCTTGTTTTATTATTAGACACTGACTACTTCTCAAAGATACATCTAAAACTATTCAGGGACATTTTTCCATTTCTGAAAAAATAAATTATGCTTTATAACTTCTTTTGTATTTCTCTGTATTTTCTGATTTATTTCATTGTCTTTGATAAATAAAACATGCAGTTTTGTTTTGCTAATTGAGCCTCCTATTTTTTGTTTTCTCTCATTCATTCTCCTTTCCCACATAAAATTTTTATTGTTGATTGAAGTACCTGTGTTACACCCCTTGACATCAAACTAGCATGGGGTAAAGAAAATATTTAATATAGTTGCCTGATTTGGAAATTAAAATTAGAATGTATCTATAAGAAATGTAATCTCCTGCTAGATCTCTTCTTTATCTCATATGAAGTTTCAATTTACCTGTACTTTGTTCTTTGTGATAATTTTTAAATGAAATTAAGCTATCATACATAGTAATTTTAGATTACTCGGTGAGCTATTTAATATTTAACATCAGTTTATTAAAATGTAATATTTTAGTTTTTGTGGTATTTATCCTTGGTTTCTGAATATGGTTGTGTCACTTTTGATCCAACATCAAAATCTTCACTTTTTGCTTTGATTCCCCCTCTCCCTCAAATCTATAAGGTTCAGGTGTGCATGTTACCTGATCCTCTATAATTGGTACAATTCAGTGGTAGCTTTAAATCTCATCATTCAGTCGGGCATAGAATATTATTTTTAAAAATTTAACATTCTCTTCTAGATCTATCAAATTCTGCATACTTCCTTTCATTTCCTGTGAGCTTGGGTAGAACAGCTGTTGTTGTGTTTTGGGGGTGCTTAACTGCCTTTGCACTCTGTCTTAAAGTTTGAAATCAGAATCTTTGTTAGGGTGTCTAAATAATTTTTGAATGAATGTGAACTGGGGCTTGGAAGTTAATGCAAATATTTATTAAATTATTTCTGTTATATTTGAATAACTAGTTATGGCTAGGATAATCCATTTTCATGTATCTGTGTAATCAACTAAATTTAAGATAAAAATACATTTTTCTGTATAGTTTGTTCAGGATTGAAATTAGAAATTTAAAATTAAAAGACAAACCCCATTATACTCAGTTAAAATAAAAATCTCTTTTTAATAGAAAAATACTAATCTCTAGTCTTTTGAGTCTGTGAGATAATCTCCCATGCCTTTGAGGTGGTTCATAAATTTTAACCTGTTAAGACCGTAATCATTAACATTTCCAGCAAAACAGTCCACAACAAGAAAAGTGAAATCCAAAAAGTCCAACTGGAGAAAAAAAAATCAGGTTTTTTTAATTTAACATTTTTTTCAATTCTTCTGTAGCCTGCCAAAGCACAAAAGTAACAATAGTGCTTCTGATACCGTTATTTAACTGGAGTGACATATGTTCTGAGTTTGCTCAGAAACAGTTGTGATTATTTCTGTTTTCTCAGCTTAAATAGTGCCTCCTCTTTCAAAAGTGTCCTAATTTAGAGAATAAATTACATGATCACCCTACATATAACTGTAACTTTACTGAGAATTGACTGCCTAAACCCACTGCTCTTTGAGAGAAGGAACTGGAGTATTAGGTCAGGAGCTAATTATTGTCACAGCCTTTCCTAGCCAACCCATTTGTCAGGCCTGTAGAATATGCACAGTATCTTTTTATTTTTCTTTTATTTTTTTTAATAGAAGTTGTATTGGAATGATTCCAGCTTTTGGTAAATAGTAAACAATGAGCTTTTATATTTTAAAACTGCTGTTAAATGTTATTTTAATTGTTTATTATTCTTCAGATAGTCATATGAAATGTTAGTGTATTTTTTTTAAATCTCATTCTTGATAAAGTTCAACTGTTAGATGATAATGTGCCAATTATTATTACAGGAATGTCCTTGCCCATATATAAAAACATGCTGACATGTGTTTTGCTTATTAATAAAGTTCTATAGATGTGGAAATGTGAACCTGTGCATCCTTTTGAAAATCAGTTTAAGATTCACAACATATTATTACCATCTTAGCCTCACAAAACGTATTGGTAGACCTTATTTGAGATGAAAACAGCTGGCATGGAATTAAGTTAGAGTGTGGAGCAATATTAAACTTGTCACAGTAATTTGAATGTTAGATGATAATGCAATTTAATTTTAATACATGCAAAAAATCAGCTTTATGAAAATTTATGTTCATTGCTACTTTGCAGCATATCAGTGGTAACCATAGGTCAGACCTCTCTTTGGGCTTATATTTTCATTTGGGACATAGGCCTAGAATGCAAAAACTTCCTTCAAGTTATTTAGAAGAAAATCAAAAAGCTCATTCCATACTTGATAAAGGTTTTTAAAATATTTATTTTGACCTCAACATGCATGGTGGTTTTTTCTTTTTTGATGTTTTCAGCTTAGGTTTTCATTCTTTTGAGAGGTTGAGCTACCAGCTTTTAAAAACCCAGTTGATTTTCATGAGAACCATTTTTAAAAATCCAGCAATAAATGGAGTATCACCTTTTTAAAAAAGATTTATTTATTTGAGAGAGAGTGGGGGGAGGGGCAGAAGAGAGGGAGAGAGAATCTCAAGCAGATTCCAGCTAAGCAGAGAGCCCAGTGCAGGGCTCAGTCTCGTGACCCTGAGATCATGACCTGAGCTGAAACCAAAAGTCAGATGCTCAGCTGACTGAGTCACCCAGGCACCCCTAGAGTATTACTTTTTTTTTTTTTTTAGCAGTTGAGGTTATGGAAAGCCAAAATCACACACTTCTGGTTCCCAGAAACTTAGAGGTAGCTTCTCTCTCACACTTGCAAGAAGAGTCACCTCATTACTTTCCTACTCCTTTTGTGTTTTACTTAGTTCAGCATTTTACCTTCAGTGACACAAGAAGGGATATAGGCTATCCTTACAGGATAATGTCTTCTTTTAGCTTTACCAGAAGCATAGTAAAATGAGCAGGTAAAACCAAAGTTTACCCAAATCTCAGTAGAAATCTGGAGGAGCCACTGTACTCAGAATATGAAAACTAACAGATAACCTTATTGTAAAGTATGAACTCTTCAGAGATTCAAGAACAGTACTTGTACTACATAAACCCCTAGTATGGAAATACATTTATCATTCCTTTCCCATCGAACTTAGTTTCTCAAGCACCTGAATTCCTGTGTGGTGATTTGGTTTGGCTGCGCAATCTATGGGATTTGGGCTCTTAAATTTTAATTTTCATCTTGTTCAGAGATAAGACCTAAAGACTTTTTTTTTTTTTTAATCAAGTAGGCTCCACACCCAATGTAGGGCTTGAAATTGTGACCCTGAGATCAAGAGTCGCATGCTCTACCAACAGCCAGCCCAGCACCCCAAGACCTAAAGAATCTTAATTGTTTGTAAGCATTGGTGATAAAGTAAGTGTAAGGTATCGCTTCCTAAATCCAGTTTTTAAAATGACTGGCAGACTACGGAAAACAGTCAGTTCATTGAGTGTTAGGAACTTTTAATTGAGTCTTAACATTTCCCTAATCCAATGGGATCTCCAGGGATGAATTCTTCCTTTTAAACTTATTTTTATCATTTTAATTTTTTTTTTTTTTTTAGGGAGATGGAGGGGAGGGGCAAAGAGAGAGGGTGGGGAGGGGGAGAGAGAATCCCAAGCAGGCTCCAGACCCAGCATGGAGCCCAATGTGGGTCTTGATCCTACAATCCTGAGATCATAACCCAAGCCAGAATCAAGAGTTGGATGCTTAACTGAGCCACCCAGGGGCCCCAACAGGGATGAATTCTTAATTGAATGATCCTGGGGGCCTCTCAAGAGCTGTGATTGTTATTCAAAATGGTGCATTATAATCAACTGGAAGTTTGGGGGAAATTAACATTTTAGCCTCAATTACCAGAGGATCCAATGCAGTACACTTGTCCTGTAACAGCATGTTTCTTTCTGTAGTTTGAAGTTATGGGATTTTGGTGTAGTAGGAATCTGCTGATTTCCTTTTTCATCCTTATGTACTCTGTATAGCTAGCTCCTTGTACAAAGGTGATGGATAGTTACAATGTTAGGATCAGTGTATCAGCCTTCTTGCAGGAAAAGGGAAAGGCACACAAAACATTTTAAAGAGTTAATGAGCATTTCTTGAGCTCTTTATGACCTCTCTGAATGAGAGCCTTTCTGGTTTTCATGACTTTATACACACAACGTGGCTCCGCAGGGCTGTATCACAGGGCAGTGTGGGAGCGTTGTATAGAATAGAAGTGTTTGTGCTGAGAAGGTGGTTGTTTTCTCTCTAATCCTGTAAAGTGGGCAGAATTGGATTAATTTTCACATAGCTGATGTTTCCTGCCTCAAGAAATGTAACTTCTTTCCACTAGCACGCACCTTTGTCATTGAGGAGCTTCTGGATTATTAAGAGAAGCAGCTTTATGTAGCAGAAAGACTGGCTTTTGGAGCCCAATTGACTAACCCTGAACTCAAATATCAACTTTCATGTAAGCAGAGGCAATTTGCTTAACCACAGCCTCAGTTTCCTCAACTGTTTGGGAAGCACGCTATGTACCTGAAGATTAGGTGAGATTTATATGAAAGAAAAACATTGTACCTTGCTCAATGTGTTCCCAGACCAGGCTGCCTGTTACTGTCAACAGATACCTCATGCATTGGAAATAAACCCTTGCCTGATGTGGGCCTTGCACCTGCCAAAAAGGGTGATTTTAATAGCATTGTGCTGACCTAGTGTTAGTTCCTTATAACTTCTGTGAAGCAAGTGGAATCAAGGCCGAAGATTTTAAGGGACACAACCATGCAAAGGAAGGGAGTTGCCCATTTGACAAGCAATAAAGCACTGCAGCTGGTGGGGAGTGTGGTAGCTCACACAGATCTTTCCAGGCCAAAGTGTGGAGGCCCCAAAACCAATCCCACAGAGCTTCACTGTTGAATGGGGATGAGGTTACTTTTTATAGGTATTCCTGAAAGTTCACAGTATGCCACTTGCTTTTATGAAAAACCTGCATTAGTTGTTTTCGCTGACTGAAAGAAATCTAAAGAGGATTTTTGCTTTAATGACAAAAGATGAAAAGCAAAAATAGCATCCAACATTTGTTTTGCAGCAAGTTATTACAAGGGTAGTGTGCACCCCAAGCAGCCAGAGTGGCCCTAACAAGCTTCTTTCTCTGACCTGCCCTTAAGTATCTCAGCATCAAGCCACCAGAGCTCTGAACTGGGTCTGTGAGCATCTGTCTCTTAACCTGATTTGTTTTGTGCATTTGTTAGCAAGATGTGTCATAAGGTATCAGAAAAGCCTAATGATTTTTGGGGTCTAGGAATTTTCAGAAATTAATGGTAATAAATTTAATGATAATTGCTTTCATATAGATCAATGGTAATTGCTTCTTCACTTTATACATTTCGGCTTACAAAGGTTTCATAGGAACGCTTTCGGGTAGTAGGAGAAACCTGTCATTTGTGCTGCATAGCTGTTGCTCAGGGAGCCATTGCTCTAAAATCCTGGGTGATCAGAAAATAGTGGCAGATTGTTGTTACCTTCATGCTGTTATCTTCACATGAAATCCAACTACCCTATCCATTTTTCCACCTTCTTCAAAAAGAGCTTAAATACCATCTCCTTTGGGAAGGTCCATTCTCTCATCCTCTCACACTGACCTGGTCCTCCTGGTTTTCATAGCCCTGTGTATTATTTCTGTCAAGGCACATAGGCACTGCATTATCATTACTCACTTTTGTGTTACTATCCTCAGTTGTAGATATTAAGCCTTATTCAACTTTACATGCCTCCCCAAAACTCAGTACAGCTCGGTAAATTGGAAGGGTGGATGAGATGGCTGCTAGTGCCAGGCCGTGTGTACACCAGGTTATGTAAAATGCTTTCTGCCCTTTAACTCTAAGCCAAAAGGAGGAAGATTTATAAACAGAAAATGTGAGATAGGGACAAAAGTCACAGGCCTGAACAATTGATCTCCAAGAGAACCAGGGCACCCTTCACTAGAGAGGTGACACTAGAACTAGATCTTCTAGAGAAAATACAAGTGTGTAGATATGTTGAAATGTATCATAAACATTTATTGTTTTTCCATCTCTTGCATGATGCTCTTTCTTGATCCTCCTCCGAAGGAAGTAATCATTTTTCCAATTCTCATGGCACTCCATGTGAGCCTCTTTATTATCCAACCACGTTCTACTGTGTGGCACCGCTATTGGCATCCATGTCTCATCACTGCTGCTTGAGGCAGGATCCATGCCTGCTGTAACTCTCTAGCCTTCAGTATGCCTGGCACTTGAAAAATCAAGCCTGAAGTTTTCCACATGTCATTGTGAATTACTCACTTTGCTACTGCAGATACTACTAACTAACCTCAGTAGTTAACAATGTACAGGCACCCTCTCTAAATACACGGTACAAGAATATAGAATAAATTATGATACCTCTTTTTCAGATACCTTCCCATTTTTTTCTCCCTTTTCAGAAGTAACCACTGTTAACTATTTATTGTATATTCTTACAGATTTTTTTCCACATAAGTTTTTTACTAGGATGACCCTGTCTTCTGTGATGTCAGCAGAACTTCTGATTTCTTATAAAGGTGAGCTGCTGATCCCAGGTATAATGTCTGAGGCAATGTTCCTGTTTCTCTGCATTCCAGGAGGCAGTTCTCAGCTTCTTCCTGAAATTCACTTTGTTTTCCCTGAGAAACCAAGGTTTATTATCTTGGTTCTTTAGTCTTTAGATGAGGGATGACTTGAGGCTTCAAGGCCTTTGGGAGCTGGGTTGTTCCAGGATCTGATAATTGCAGCATTTAGATGTCCTGCTTTCTGATCTGATCTTCTGATAGGTCTATTTTGGCAAAAAGTTGTCTGGAACTAGATTATTAGAAGGAAAGGGGTTGGGGCTGACAAAAATACCCAGGCTGGGTAGGTTTAGGGAAGCCCAAAATGATTCTGGGTTTAAAATTTCCCTTGTTTCAAGACCAAAATTATGTTCCAGGATGTGAGAGTCACTGTTCTCTGGCTAAACCTACAGACATTTATAACCCCTCCTTTCTTCTCTAATTCTTCCTTTTTTTTTTTTTTTTAAGATTTTATTTATTTATTTGACAGAGAGAGAGCACATGGAGGGGGAGCTGCAGGCAGAGGGAGAAGAAGAAGCACACTCCCTGGGGAGTAGGGAGCTCAAGGTAGGGCTCGATCTCAGGACCTCGGGATCATGACGTGAGCCGAAGGCAGACACTTAACTGACTGAGCCACCCAGGTGCTCCCAATTCTTCCTTTTTTGGACTCAACTGTGACATGTTGAGCTGAAGCAACTGTCTTGTGCCATTGAAGCCACAGCTGGTAGACTAACTATGAGAGCAGTAAGGAAGGAGAAGCCTTGATTTTGCTGACATCATGGAGCAGTGCCTGAGCCTTGGACCTCCCTTACCTTCTAACATTCTGTGCAATGAGAAAAATAATTGTTTAGTTATTGTTAGTCAGGTTTTCATTACTGATATTTAAGAAAAATTCAAACTGATACACAGATATAACCATCCATTTCCCCAGAAGAGCTGCTCAGGTCATCAGAAGACAGTAATATGAAAAAAGAGTCACAAGACTTACTGCTCACAGTGGCCATTGACCATCCAGGCTCTTTGTACTTGGCTTGTTGATTGTCAGTCAACTCAATACAGTGGCAGTGTCTAAGCAGTAGGTTTACATCTGCTTTACTCATGCCTTCATTCTCTTTTTTTCTCCAATTGGGAATCCCATAGAATGACTAACTTCCCAACAACTGCTTCCAGAAACGGCCTTTGTGAAAATGTCAGCAGCTACAATTCAACCATTATCTCCAAGATCATTTGATGCTACCCACACTGCCCATCAACAAAACTTTGCCAGGGAAAGCAGGTGCCATTTTTAAATTATCGCTTGGCAAAACAACAAATAAGAATGGTCCAGGCGCAAAAGGGCACTCCCTTTTGCAATGATCTAGCTCCCAAATGTACGGTATTGATTTGCATTTTCAGAAATTAAACTAAGTCTGATTCTTTGGAGTTAAGGAGGTTTCTAGGTAAAGATCCTGCTGCCTAATAGACTCAAAAAATACTCACTGTCTCCACTCTCACCTGCCCTGAGTTCTGCTTCTGGTCTGGTACAGGATAAATGACTCTTGAGTTTCATTGGCTATCCACACCAGGAAAGTTTGCACAAACGCTTCCCTAATAATGTGTTTGCAATGATTGCTTACAGCTTTGAGCATTGCTATGCCATCCCTCTTAATGTTAGTTGGAAATACATATTTTCTCACTCTAAATTATCCCCCCCCCAAAAAAATTATTTTCTTAGAGAAGTTAAAGGAAGAATATGCAATGAAGTCTTATAGAAATAAGACTTAAGCTCCAGATTCTGAAATTGATTTCTTTTCCAACCGTGCGTAGCAGAATGCAAAAGAGGTGTAGAAAAAAAGTCTGGGACTGTTTACACCTACTTATTAACAGTGATTACCTCTTCCCCTCTCTCCTTTTTTCTTATCTTCTTACTTCCTGCTTTTTCTCCCTTTTCCCCCTCCTCCCTCATTTACTGTTTCTTTGCTAACACAAACCTAGTTTATCATTGTCTGAGGCTAAGAGTAAAGGCCAAATATAAAAAATTCTGAAAGTAATTACTTGTAATGTGAGCTCCATTCTGTGTATTAGCTTCAGCCATTTGTTTACATTTGGCAAATCTCTGGGTCCCCAAATTCTAGAAAAATGTTTTTAATAATGCTAATATTTTACAATTTGAGAACTAGAGGTTTTTTTTTTTTTTTTTTTTTTTTTTTAAGATTTTAATGTACTATTGGAAGATGAGGGGACATTCCTCCGCTGCTTTTGATGTTTCTTCCATGTGGATGAAATGTAATTAGTCTAACTCCTGACCACCCTCTTTATTAGCTTTTCCTCTGGGGAGTAATTTATTTGATGGGTAAATCTGAAATGTAAATACCTAGGTATGTTCTGCTCAGCTTCTCTTCTTCCTCTGGGGAGGTAGCAGCTCACAGGAGTTCCAGTTGTGCTCTGTTCTTCAGGGTAAGCTCTGCTTTGCCCCAGCCCAGAGAAGAAAGTGTAACACGACCTGGGTAGGATACATCTGCCTAATTCTGGGGTTCATTTAACTTAACTATGCCCCCCAATCTAGTTTTATCAGCAATAAGGTCAATATTTTAATTCTCCATGTGCCACTTTTTTGTTTTATTGCTTACATCTATATAACCCAGGTGGGAAAGAGAAGTGCTTTACTGGGATCATCAGAAACTCACAATATATATTCTCTTAGACTAGCTGTTGACTAGATGTTCGTTAGCCATCTTCAATATACAAGACTCAAATGCACAGCTATCTGAATTCTTATATTTGAAGTCATTTATTTGCTGCTTATTTTATTTTTCAAATTTTAATTTAAATTCTAGTTAATATATAGTATAATATTGGTTTCTGGAGTAGAATTTAGTGATTTATCATAACAAGTTACATAACAAGTGCCTTGCTTATGAAGTCTTTTAGAGGAGGATTTTTGGATAGATCGAGGCACAATATTGAAGGAGAAGAATAAAGTTGGAGAACTGACATGACCTTTTTTTCATAACTTACTACACAGCTACAGGAATCAAGACAGTGTTGTCTTGGTGAAAGAAGAGACAAATAGATCAATGGAACAGAATAGAGAGCCCAGAAATAGACAACACACACATACATACATACATACATTTAACTAAATAAAAGAAGAGATAGTCTATATTCATGGATACAAAGACTCAATATTGTCAAGACATCAGTTTTTCCCAATACGATCTATAGATTCGATGCAATCCCAATAAAAATCCCAGCAAGTTATTTTGTGGATGTCAACAATCTGACATTATAAAGATTATAAAGTTTATATGGAGAGGTACTGAATAAGCAAGCAGGAGCCAAATCAGAATCACATTCACACATGTCTTCTCTGGGACCCAATGGCTTCTTGTCACCTCCCTACGTGTCAGCTTTATTATTTTTTCTTTTACAGTTGATTTCTTCAGTTTATCTTTCTTGTGCCTACCTCATAATAGTCATCTCCAAATGCCTGCCTCAGCCCTTGACTTGACTTTGAACCTAACAGAAGCTAGCCTATGAAGTCTCTCTGTGTCCCACCCTCAAACTCCCAGGAGATGAAATTTCATGTGCCTCTCTCCCAGGCACTATGGACTCTGTCAGTCTGTGGTATGCACCCATGGCACCATCTGGCGTTGGGGAAAGGCAGGGTTATACCTGCCTTCATCTGAAGTGGTGGCAGGGGCAGACTACTGCATATTCTAGCATTTTATTTAGTACACTGCACACGCCTAGAAATATGACCAAACTGGAGGATCCCTCAACCTACGATGAACTTTCACATATTTGGTCAGAACTGACTGATTTGAAAGCTAAATTTTTGGGCTTAAATGAAGTTTGAGTGAAAGTTGTGGTCCTGTCATACAGCATTTTCAGATTTTGTTCTAGGTAAAATAAGATTGATGAAAGGATTTTATCTGAGGACTCCTGCTTCTAGTAAGATGGCATAGACAGACTTTGTTCCTCCCATTGACTACAGCTAAAAAACCCCAAACATTATATAAAACAGACCTAAGAAAAAAGGTGGAGAGGCTTTTTTCCAGGGACCTCAGGATCTCAGAAACAACACTGGGGTGATTTCCCTGAGTTTTCTTCTGCCCTGTATATCCCAGACATGGAGCCAGCAACCTGGAAATCCCAAAAGGCACAGACACAAAAGGTCCCCAGCAAAATTCTGATCTCTCTACCCACAGGACCAGGAAAGGGGCAACCTAGTAAAATTCTTGGACAACAGAAAATTCCTAGACAACAGCTACTCTGCTGCAGCCAACACTGCAGAAAAAAACTGTATTCTCATCCAAACTCAATCAACAAAGTGAGAAGTCTAGACTTCAACACTCAGCAGGCTGTAACAAGGCTCTCACCTTCGACTGGGCCAAGGAGGCCATGTAAGGAGCTTGTACTTGGAGGTCAGAGGAAGCCTAGTGGGCATCAGGACTTTTGTCATCCAGGGGTAACAAGGCCACCTCAGTGTGGAGGCCATCTCATATGGAGAGATGAACACCCTTCTTTCCTCAGCAGTAATGAGGAGGAGGCCCCCTCCTTGGGTGTCAATGTGGGTTGAGGAGGGAACTGGACTTCTATTCTGCATGGAAGTAATAAAGTCAGCCAAAACAGATTTCAATGAGACCCAGTGTCTCATGACTTTATATGAACTGTCCAGGTTTCATGTGAAAGAAAATCAATCATCATAACAAGGATTTCAAATGTATACTTACTAACATCTAAAGTAGGAAAAAAATGTCAAGAAATGCTCATGTGACTATTAAGATAAGTATTTAATCTTATGAATAACTTAGATTGGAGAGAAATCCAAGTGATTACAGTCCTCAATTGTTTATTTCCATGTATTTTCAAGAATGCTAATAGAAACAGGTAAAGCCTTCTAACCATTACATCCTGAGCTTGATGCTGTTTGCACATATGAAGATAGAGCCCTTGGGGATGAGAGCTTGAAAAGAGAATGGAATTAAAGGAAGAAGATTATCCAGAGAAACATAAAGTGGTGGTCTTGAGTCATAAGACTAAAGCATCAAGATATACAATGGGATCCATATACTGGGGAGTTTTCTGGAAATGTCTGGAAAATAAAGCTAGTAAGATTCTTGGAGGTAGGTGTGTGGTTTTGCTTTAACTGGAGAAATGTTTTATGTTTTCCTATGTAAGTAGATCATCTATTTAGTTGCCCAAGTGAGTAAAAATTAAAAATGCTTTAAAAAATCATAAAAATATCCATCTCTCGTGTATATTACTGATCATTCCTCAGATTTCTGTAGTGAATTTTGAACATTTTTCAAAAAAATGGAAAAGATGACATTCTTAAGTGATGAGAAATATGGCTAATTCTTTAAATAATTGATCTTGCACCCCTCCCATCCCCTAGGTTTTACATATCTGTAAAAAGGGTATGAGGAATGATCTCTTTAATTGTATGACCAAGTTTGTCTTCTTTTAATGCCTGAGAAGAAGGGGAAAAAAAGATCAGAAGTGTTGACTTAAGGGTAAGTAATAACTGAATGCTTACTAAGTGGCTAGATGAGTATCAGAGAAATGGTTCATGTAAACTTTGGGTTCTGCCCACCCAGAATGCTTTCTCTATAAAACCTTCAATCTTGCTCTCCTCAGGTTCAGCCTTCCTGAACTTACCATATAAACTTTTAATGAGTGCTCTATTTGCAAAACTCCCTTCCGGATCGGCAAACGCAAGTTGATAGGGGACTCCCATGCTTTTTTTTTTTTCTTGTAACTTCCCTTTCCTTGTATTTGCCCCACTGAGCCTTAGCAAGGCAGGAATCACACACATTGCATAGAGTGCACTTATTGGCCAAAGGGAAAACAAAAACAAAAACACACGGACATTTACAATGGTAGTCTAAAGCATTTTTATACTGTGATTTCAGAGTGAAATGATGTCAAACCATCGTGTTGTACAGCTAAAGCTAATACGACATTATTTCTTGATTACATCTCACTAAAGCTGGAAAAGAGAAAAAAGGATTTAAAAAGGGGTGACTTGTGTTAGGCACTTTGATAAAAAAAATAGTATCTGCTTTAGCCTATGTGGAAGTTTTTAGACATAAAATAAAAGCTGCTTATTAAATGCTAGAACCTACCTCACTGTTGAGGGGTAAAGTGACATATAATGATGTCTGGAAACAAAAGGAAGAAAGGTTCGGAATCTTCTATATTTTGACTTAAAGTAAGCATCTAGTGGGGTGCCTGGGTGGCTGACCCCTCTAGTGGCCCCTCAGTTGGGTGGCCAGTTGGTTAAGTGTCTGCCTTTGGCTCAGGTCATGATCCTGGGGTAGGGGTGGAGAGGTGGATGCAGTGGCTTCTGGGATTGAGCCCCACTTCAGACTCCCTGCTCAGCGGGGAGTCTGCTCTTCCTTCTCCCTCTGCCCCTCTCCCTGTTCATGCTGTCTCTCTTAAATAAATAAATAAAATCTTAAAAAAAAATAAAGTAAGCAACTAGAATGCATCAATGCTATTAGCCATCTTTTAAGACAATTTTACAAATAAAATATTTTATTTACTTGTCCAAACAAAATTTAACCCTCAGTATTATTTCCTTCTTATTGTTTATTCTGTCTTTCCTCTGGAATGTACATATAAAATGTGAATTAAATTTAAATCTCAAAAAAAATTATTTATTTATTTATTTTTCAAAAAAATTTAAATCTCAATGAATGAAGACTAAAATATGAAAACATTTTTATTCAGTTATGTTTAATTAGTAGATCAGCCATTATTACAACCCCTCAAATGTGCATATTTGGAAGAGCAGCACAATAAAAACAGGGTACTTTGAAACTCTTTTTATAGTTGTTCTTATTCGTTAGATACTTTTCAAACATGGAGACAACAGCAAACAATGCAAAAAATACAAGTTTGATTATGTTATTAAAAAACTATAATGCTCTGATGAAAAGACATTCTTTTTTCATGTACTCTTTAAAGAGCAAAAATAGATACTTTTTCAGTGAAAAACTAATGTGTTCCTATAACCAGAAGACTTCAGTGGTCTTTTAAAAATAAATTCCAGAGCAGCCGGGGTGGCTCAGTGGTTTAGCGCTGCTTTGAACCCAGGGCCTGATCCTGGAGACCCGGGATTGAGTCCCAGGTCAGGCTCCTTGCATGGAGCCTGCTTCTCTCTCTCTCTCTCTCTCTCTCTCTCTCTCTCATGAATAAATAAATAAAATCTTTAAAAAAAAATTCCAGCAAAAGTTAACGTTGTAAATTTTTGAAAAAAAAAAAGAAAAATCATTTCTAATATCATTATCTTGATACAATTTTCATTTTGGCTCATTGTTTTCCAGATCTTGACCCCGTGCAGTTACTATTTTTTCAGGCAAATTGTGTTCTCTTTTTTCTTCACTATATTTTACCCTACAGTCCATTTTTATACAGTTGTCATACTTAGTATTTGTGATAGTTTTAATAATTTCATTTGTGGGAATTTCTCACATAAAAAGACTTCAGCAAAGAAAAAATACTTTATGAAGATGTTTATGATCCCTTTAGATATAATAAAAATAATACATAAAATGATCATAAAATAATATTATATTGGTGAATAATATAATAGTAAAATAATGAGTATAACCATTGTCCAGCAATGGTAAATCACGGCCTATATACAGTATAGAGTATGATATCAGTGCTTCTGATAGCAGCCAAGAGGATGAGCACTCTGATCATGGTCAGCTCCAGAGACTCAAATGGCCAAGTTGACTGTCACAGTAGGTTGTGTAATTTCTCTGTTCTACCTTCTGTGTTATGTGTCCAACAAAAAGTTTTATTTAACAGACAGAATGTGAGGAGAAGACTAGTGAGTAAAAAAGGCCCGAGGATGGCTCAACCTTCAGTTGGCATTTAGCACAAAAGTGAAATACATCCCCAAACTTGGCAGTGCCATGAGCAGAGATGAGTTAACAAGTTATAGCTGCTCTTCTTTCCTCTCAGGTTTTTATATAAGAAGGAACTAAGGTGCTGAGCTGACTTAGGTCACCTGGTTCAGGAAACCAGCATAAAGGAAAGGAACTTGATAGGCAAAGAAATGGTGTGGAGGGATTGATTAGACTTCTGGGAAGCGCTGGAGGCAGGCAGCCTGCATGGGGCTGGTCCCACACAAGTCAGAATGTTTACCTCCCAGAACAAATGGCAACTGCTCCTTCAGGGCAAAGAGCCAAGGTCATGGATGATGCCCATGATATCCTTGACATTCTGACCTACATCCCTACAGGCAGGGCAAATTGGCCAGGTCAAATTGGGACTTTGGGTTTTCCTTGGGTATAGTTATCCCACTGGAAATATATTTAAGAGATGTTTTAGTTTAATGTCATTATTTTTAACAAAGGACCCCTCAATATATGTAAAAATTAAACTAAAAATAAAAATGGGTCAGGGTTTTCATGAATAAGTTTGCTGCTTATTGATACATCATTCATAAATTTTCTATTTCATTTATTCATGCTAAGTTAAAAGAAAACGTCTTACTTCTTCTTTTTTTTTTTTTAGGGGAGGAGGGGCAGAGGGAGACAGAGAGAGAGAATCCCAAGCAGGCTCCTCACCAGCATGGAGCCCAATGTGGGGCTCAATCTCACAACGGTAAGATCATGACTTGAGCTGAAACCAAGAATCAGTTTCTTAACCAACTGAGTTACCCAGATGCCCCAAATGTCTTATATTTAGAATGTCATACTTATTTTGAATGAAATGTGAAAAAAATTGCAAAATGTTTTAGCACAATGAGATAATAGCCTCAAGTATTAAGCTATGTTTCCTTTTTTAAATCTCTCCTGCGACCCTACCATGTGTTTCTCATGCAGGCAGCAGGGAGGAAATACTAACACTTGTCAGAGTATAGCTATTAAAACAGCAATGTAAGGACGAACAGGTAAGGGGCTTGACTAAAAAAAAAGTCAACGTTTAGTTTCATGTTCCCAAATACATTTGATGTTCATGGCAGGAATAGCAGTTTAAAAGAAGAAGTTTTTTGAGTTGTAAGAAAATTAGTGTCAAAAATCAGAACTCTGAAAAACTAAAGTATAGTGCTATGCTCTAAACAAGAGACATACGTGGCTGTCCCACAGATCCAGGTAGCCCACCTACCCAGACTACACAAAATTATTGCAGTCTAGGGGAAGAAGAGAGTAGACAAGGAGAGCCATGATTAGGCAGTGATGTGACTGAATGGAGGACTCCAGGCACATGCTTGTGGGTTCCGGAGTGCATTGCAACTCTGCTTTGTTTTCTTGGTGGGGACTAGGAGAGGGTGAGGTTCCAGATTTCTCCCATGTTGTGGTGTGGGTCATGACATTAAGGCAAAATGGCTAGGAGAGCGTCTAAAACCTTACCCTGTCCCTAAGATGGGCACAGAAGCTGGTAGAGAGGGCTATGATATCTATGCAACCCCACAGTTAAGAGAAGAGAGATGCAGACGAAGTGCCAAGGACTGTAGGCTGTGAACCAGATGAAACTATGGCCATGGGACTGTGGGCTATAGACATCCCACATGAGAGACCAGTGAGAATGAGGACCCGCACTGAATGCCAGCTTGGGCAGATGACAAGTCCCAGGGGCCCTCTGACTCCTGCTGCCTATACCTGGACATTATAGATCTTTCTGTACCTTTGATGCAATCTTGAAGAGATAGAAAGGGGATGGAAAAAGCATTCCGAATTGACCAAGGAAATTCTGCTCGACTACCATTCCCTTTATATCATTTATGAAATGAGGGCTTGAGAAAGAAATAAGTTGAGTTATAGAAAAATCAGTATTTTTTGCCGAATTGAACTTGCAGTCTATGAGATTTAATGCATAGTTATTAGTATAAAGACCTAGTCAAAACTTTATATCAGAACCTTACATATCCAAATAAAATGAAGTATCTTAAAATGCTTACATATAAAAGGTTAAATATCAACCTTTGGAGGGAGATTTTCATTTTATAAATTCATTCCATCAAGATTTAGTGCATTTGGAAGGGGATCCCGCTCAGTTTCCACAGCCTTCTTATGACATAAATGTCAGTGCTGTTACAGTAGTTTCCTTTGTGGAGAAAAAAAAAAATTGTAACATAAAACTAAGTTTAACTGAGGACTTTGATTCAGAGGAGCCAATAGGTTAGAATTGTGCTTTTTCTCCCTTTGCGGAAAAATGTGTCTCCCAAATACTGGGTCCTTATTAAGCTAATTCTGTATCTGGTTCTTTGAGAAGAGCTTTCCACTTTGATCACCTATCCTGTTTCTTCAGTCCCACGGACACAGCTAATTTGTCCAAAGGTGCACAACTGACCTAAGCTGGGCCAATCAGATTTTCTGTTCCAGAAAATTCAGAACTTAAAAGCAGGGTACACGAGTTTTTGGTAATTGAGAAACTGTAAACTCATGTGGTAAGTTCCCTGAGCAGCCCTGAGTGGGTTCTGAAAGCTTGGTTTTCAGCAAATCTTGGATCTCATCAGCTTTTCTAAAATCCATCAGTTTTGCCTAAGTTAACTAGATCGGTTTCTTCTGGTCTATAAAACCAGAAGAAAATTTCTGGGTGAAATCAGAAGGTCTTGCCTGGGATACTGGTCTTTCTTTCCCTTTCCTTCCTTTAAACATGTAAAAACACACATGCACACCACACAAAGTGTTCTTTCTGAAATCAGCTCACAAAGGTGGTTGAGTCACCCCTATAAAACTTAGCCCTGGTCCCTGATGGGCTTTTTAAAAGAAAAAAATAATTTTTAAAATCTAGTATGTTTGGGGATCCCTGGGTGGCTCAGCGGTTTAAGCACCTGCCTTCCTCCTAGGGTGTGATCCTGGAGTCCTGGGATCAAGTCCCATGTTGGGCTCCCTGCATGGAGCCCGCTTCTCCCTCTGCCTGTGTCTCTGCCTCTCTCTCTCTCTCTGTGTCTCTCATGAATAAATGAATAAAATCTTTAAAAAAAATAAAATAAAGAAAATCTAGTATGTTTTTAGATAACCACAATTACTTAACAAATGGCATGTGTGCACCTGTTGGGTACTACAGAACTTCTCAAACCTTGGAATCATATTAGACGTCACCATCCTTGTTTCCTATTCTAAATTGATGTTTTCAAGTCATGCTTGCTTATTCTTTTTATCACAGCAATCACTGACAACTCAACTTCCCAAAATATGGTGTTATGGAAACAAATAGAGTGAGATCTCATGTTGAAGTTGTGAGACTGATTTGAATGAGTCACTTGTGCATTGTGTGATAAATGGTGCTGGATTTCTCTCAAAAATTTAAACTAGCCTGTGTCCCCTCTTGTGACTTGGTTGCAGTAATTCTGCCAATTTTTTGTTTGTATACATTTTGAAGCTAGGTCACTGGACATAGAGTATTATAATTGTTATGGCACTTATAGTAAATTGGACACTTTATCATTATGATAAATCTATCTCTAAAAATGCTTCTTGCCTTAAAGTGTACAGTATTTGATAAGAGGATTTCCCAAACCTGTCTTTGTGTTTTAGTGAAACTGTTCTTGACATCATGTTAAACCTGTTCTAGAGAATATTTATATCTGCTAATGTTCTTCCTTATAAGAAAACATTAGGGCTGCTTGAAAGTGAATTTAAGATTCCAAAGTAGTCCTTTATGGCTTATTTCTATCAATTCCATAAAATGCAATCTAAAAAATTAATAGAAGGTACTGAAGAGTACTTACAGCCCAGCAAGCACATCATTTTGCACAGGTCTGGTCTTTGGGTTCCCTGCTCTGTCTCATGGAGTAATCCCTCTGGGACCAGCCCATTGGAAGAAATGTCTCATCCCAGCCAGTCCCATTACCTTTGGAGACTGTAAGCGTACTATTTAGGTAGATGGGAAGAAACTGTAAATGTCTTACTTACAAAGTTTCATTTATAAAATTTAAAAGGCTGCAGAATGAATTGTGTGAGCTGCTCATTTCCTGTCAGACAAATGAAGAGTTTACATATCCCTCTTGTTCTTACAACAAGAAAAGGCTGAACAAATCAAGAACTGCACTTAGATCTCTCAGATGATAGAGGTCACCAGGCAAGATGTTGCCTCAAGTATTGAAAAGACAGGGAAAGACAGAAAATCATGGTTTAATGGGAGCAGAAGGCAGTACTAGGGTAGAAAAGCTTAAACTAATTGGCGAGTTGCTGGCGGCTCAGTGTAGATGAGCTAGGGACCCCAAATCTCCTGGGGGCTCAGTCTTACGGGTCTGCCATGGTTTCGTTAGTTTTATCTCCCATTGCCCCACCACATTCTCAGGGTGGAGGTCAGAGAAAAATCTCATGTTTCTGGCAACAGGGAGTGGTGGGGCCCTTTTGAAATCTGCCTAGAGCAGGCTAGAGAAAGTATGTACCAGAGCCCACATGACTTAGGGGCAGGGAAACACCCAACTGTACCTCCCTCTAGCCTTTCGTGTGGGAGAAGAAAAGTACCCAACTACTGCCCCTCTAGTCTTCCTGTGTCATCTAGGCAGGAAAAAAGCTGAGAAGCACTTGTGAAGATTACATCCTAGTGGCACAGGCTCACTAAAAGATTGAGACCTAATCACAGGACGAAAAGAACACTCCCCCTCTCTTTACACCTTACTGCCACGTAAAATGCGCTCCTGTATAATAACCAGGTATTACAACAGAGAAGACTGTAAGCCTCAGATGCTATGTAAGAAGGAGTATCTAGGGCAACCCAATGCCAACAGGGAGACGAGGATGGTAGAAGGAGTTCTAGCCTCTAACACCTGCAGCTACAAGAGTAAACATAGTCTGACTTCTATGTAGGCAAACTTTAAACCTCACACTAGAAGCCTGTTCACATCACATGTCCAGATATGAACAAAAAAGCTGTGAGATGCCTGGACCCAGGATCTGATCACACAATCTCAGATTAAAGTAGGAGGCCTTACCCTTCTCATAGAGTCAAAGTAACTCTGTTCTCTAAATAAAAATATGCCAGTATTTGCAAGTGTCCTAACTGGTTACTTGACAATATTCTCTTTCTTTGTGAATAGCTTTTTTTTTTTTTAAATTACATGTTGAATACTTTGCAGGAATATCTGTAACCTGCAATGCATAAAGAACAACAGTAACATGAACACATGAACACCCATCTTCCAACTCCCAGCTGGAGAATAGGATAATTCCAGTGCCCTTGGAGGCCTTGTGGACATGACTTGGTTCTGTCTTTCTACCTGTGCCACAAGGGAACTTCCCGTAAACTTTGTATTTATCGTCCTCTTGCTTTTCTTTATAGCTTTTCCACATTTTTATAACCAAGAGATGTGTTTTTTAGTTTTGCATGGTTTTGAACATTATGTAAAGGCAACCATCCTAGGTGGATTCTCCTGCAGATAGCTTTACCAGTGCTGAGATTCATCCATAGTAATATATGTGGTTATAGTTCACCTCTTGATATTTTGTTTTTGGCATTTGTTTCTCTTTTGTTAAGATGTATTATTGCTTTGTAGTTTTGGTTGAGTCATTAAGGATCTATGTCAGCCTGTTATTATTGTACACTTTTTTGTATGTTTTATATACTTTACATATACTGCCTGCTTGTCATAAGTATTTTTCCCTTCTGTTTACCCCCTCCTAATCACTCCTATTAATATCTGGGTCTTGGGCCCAACAGCCTCTCATGGGCTCACTTTCGTCCTCTGTGACTACAACATTCAGAGACAGGAAAAGAGAGAAGTTCGCCCCAGGCGTGTTTTAGAGCCTCTCCAGAGGCCCTTCAGAGACTTCCTTTACTAATCACTGGCAAGAGCAATATCATTATCACAGTGGGGTTGAAGTGGAGGGGGGGCGGCTACCCAGCTTCCTCTGAAGCATATGGCCTCCCAAATTGGAGGCTAAGGAAGACTCTCTCAGAAAGAAGTGGAACGAGGGGAAAGGGGCTCTTGTCACACCACCCTACTTACTTCATCAGATTGTGATGGAGATGAAATGATGTAAGATAAGCAAAAGAGAAACAAAGAATGTGAGAAAAAACAAAAAAATAGAAGACATTAGATTGAGAATCTTAAAGCATAAACTATGTTATTTCCTAACAAACTACTAGTTAATAGTTTTCAAGAATCACTATGAACAACATTAAAATTAATATTTTTAGAGGCATGTTCTGAAAGAGCAGTATTTGAAATGTGCCTGATTTCAATAACTGCTGTCCAGGATACAGTGACATCTAGGGTCTATGAGAAGAAGACAGACCATATCATTTTGGGGGCTTTAATGTTGTGATAGGAAGTTGCTGGTGTTCTATTAGATTTGCTGAGGGGATAGACTAAATTTCTTATTCTTCTTTGTGACTTAAAACTAATACATAAGAAAGATTTTCATAAGATACTTAAGATGCTTAGGTTTTTATAAAGGAGTATCTTTCTTATAAACATTGTCTAATTATTTTAAAAACCAGCTTTGAGTTTAGATTTTAGCTTTTTTATTTTTGGCAAATACTGTCTTGAACAAGAGCTCTGATGACAGGATTCATCCACTTGAAGTCTTCTAAGACAGATTACACTGGCCAAATCATTTGAGCAAATGGAAAGCATTATATGAGATATAGTAATTCTATAATTATTTGTTGATAATCAAAAGATTATTATATTGAGTATAATCAGTCTTCTAAATACATTGTCTTCTATCTCTTGATGAAGTTACAACTTTATTTAGTAGCAAGATATCATTTATTTTATTTTTTTGTTTTATTTTAAAGATTTTATTTATTTATTCATGAGAGACACGGAGAGGGAGGCAGAGACATAGGCAGAGGAAGAAGCAGGTTTCCCTCAGGGGGCCTGATATGGGACTTGATCTCAGGACCCCAGGATCATGGCCCTGAGCCGAAGGCAGATGTTCAACCACTGAGCCACCCAGGCGTCCTGCAAGATATGATTTAAATATTTAATTTGTCTTACCTATAAGTATATAGGTTAGGTCTACTGAGAATGACTTTATATTGTGGTGAAAGACATTTTTTCCCACATATTTCTTTTACCTTTTGTTCAGAACTGAGCTTTTGGAGTTAATAGCTTTTGGATTTATTGCCAGTTTTATAAATCCACAAGGCATTTTGGTTCAAGAATGGAAATAACATAAATAAATTTGTAATAGAGTTTTATAAAAGAGCAGTAGTTGCTCTTTTTTCCAGAGCTGGAAAAGAGGGATTGTGGTAAAATTGAGCAAAATTACATATGCTGTGTCCATTTAAAATTGGAGATCAAAAAGAGAAATATCTTTTCTCTGGGTCCATAGGTTCTTTTTCTTTCTTTCTTTCTTTCAAATTTTTTTTTATTTATAATAGTCACATAGAGAGAGAGAGAGAGAGAGAGAGAGAGGCAGAGACACAGGCAGAGGGAGAAGCAGGCTCCATGCACCGGGAGCCCGATGTGGGATTCGATCCCAGGTCTCCAGGATCGCGCCCCGGGCCAAAGGCAGGCGCCAAACTGCTGCGCCACCCAGGGATCCCTTTTTCTTTCTTTCTTTTTCTTTTTTCTTTCTTTCTTTTTCTTTTTTCTTTCTTTCTTTTTCTTTTTTCTTTCTTTTTCTTCTTTCTTTCTTTCTTTCTTTCTTTCTTTCTTTCTTTCTTTTTCTTTTTTTTTCTTTTTTTAATGGAGAGAGGGGGTAGAGAAGAATTTGAGACAGAGAAAAGATCCTGGGCAATGGTAAGAAGATGAGAGAAAACAATACATGTCAAAGCTCAAGCAGGCTAGTGTTGCTGAGCACAAGTCAGAGGTAGCGTAATGGAAGAAGAGCCTTGAGACTCCAACGGGGCCAATGATGAAGTCCTAGTATAAGACAGAGGAGCCATAAGAGCCAGAAGAGGTCAAGATAGGGGAGAGAGGAGATTCCTGCTGGATCAAGTTTCCTAAGAGGACAATTGGTGATAGAGTTAGGATTCCAGGTGGTGCAATCTCCAGGGTATGGTTGCAAGGGAGATTGGTGAAGTAGAGCAGGTGCCTTTAATCTTCTCATTTACAGAGCACAGTTTTCCAGATTATAGTATGCTTCCATATGGTAATCATCTTAGTGGTGTGTGGATGAACATTTTTCATAGTTGTGTTGTAGGAAAAAATATCTCATATATAGCACAACTGAGACCTTCTGGATGTTATTGCTCATACATAAATTAAACATTTTAAATGAAAGGGTTTAAAGAAAAACATTAAGTGCTAGTTCCAGAGGAAATGATTAGGGTGGAAGTCATGAAGGTGCCACATGAATGATGGAGATTGGGGAACCCGTATATAAGAGGTGAAGTTAGAGGGGAGAGTTCAGGAAGGTTTGGGGGCCTGAGGGGTGTGGTGAAGTCTTAAAATAGCCACTGAAATGGTGGGTCATGGAGTTCTAGGACAATGGAAAAATTAATAGGCAGTGTTATGAGCCCAGCTGAGGCTGGAGATGAATGACATTTGTACACCAGCCAATCTTTGTGGTTGTGAGATTTGTCCCAACAGCCCAGCCACCTGTAGCCAAGACTGACTCTGCAGCATGCATCCCAGGATGGGGTTTTGCTGGGAGACCTTGAGCAAAGGTTGGAAATGTGGGGGAATTGAGGGAACCTCTGAAAACATATAGTGCAATTCCACTTCTGGATTTGCAGATATGTGATACTGATCCAGAACACCAGCCTGTGGCATCTGCTGTCCATAACGCTGGACATGCGGGGATCCCTGGATGGCTCAGCAGTTTAGTGCTGCCTTTGGCCCAGGGTGTGATCCTGGAGTCCTGGGATCAAGTCACACATCAGGCTCCCTGCATGGAGCCTGCTTCTCCCTCCGCCTGTGTCTCTGCCTCTCTCTCTCTCTCTCTCTCTCTCTCTCTCTCTCTCCCTCTGTTGTCTCTCATGAATAAATAAACAAAATCTTAAAAATAATAATACTGGGCATGGGTATCCTTTTTCTGTCAATCAAACTATACAGGCAGCCTGCCAAATTGTTGATAAGAAGGGTCTGAAAAATATCACTGTCAGAGCCATGGATGGCTATGCTCAGATTTGGGTTCGTGGGGCTCAAGCCTGACATTTGAGCACCTGGGCACCCCTATGCTGGGAACAGAAAAATCACTCAAAGGAGAAGCAACCCAACTGTAGCAGAAATTTGGGATGAATGCCACTAGAACTGTGTAATCATTCTGCCACATTGGATGATATCAACTGGATCAGCACCAACTGCTTGTGCCGTCCAGGTGTTTATCAGGTAGCCCCAGAGGGGATCCAGTGATTGTAGTGCATACATGCTCCCACCTGGGTGATTGAGCTGCTGCACCCTGGGTTGTCCCTGGGCATAAGGGAGGATCTACTCCGTGATGACAAAAGTCACCAGCCTCCCTCTTCTTTTTTTTTTTTTTTGGTTAGCCTCCCTCTTCTTAAAGCCAGATGGGCATGGTCAGTTTTCCACTGGTCAGTTCATTTGTCCCTCTGTGGAGGACGTTCTACTACACATAGAAGCCCTTATCAAATCCACCTGGTAAGCCCTAAATGACAGTTGGCAAAACCAGTCTTTACTAAACACTAAAATGTCTCTAAATGAGAAAAACTGTCCTCCAAAATAAGATAGATTTGGACATTATTACATTCTGCTTCGCAAGGAGGAACTTATGCTGTTATCCAAACAGAATATTGTGTGTTCATACATACTAATGTATCATCTTTATTAAATTATGTGAGGACACAAGTAAATGCCCTGAGAGGTCCAATCCCTGGCCCTGGGGACTTGTTAAATCAAAGTTCAGATCATGGGGCTCTTAATGGAAAAGATTCTTACTTTGGGACTCATGATCTTAGTCTCTGTTTTCTCTTGCATGTACTAAGTTGTTACTGGGGTATCTGCCACCAGTGCAACCAGATAGTGATCATGGGAGGGGCTGCTTCCATGCAAAGAAAACCCCCTGCAGACTGCTCAGGGCACACTTCCAGGGTGGGAGGAGAGTGGAAAGTTGGAATTGCTGGTGCAGAGGGCTGCAGGGCTGGAGGGTGGGGTTATGGAGAGGACGTGACCACTGGTTGACTCAGAGCTGGACTGGGCGATCAGAGATTCCCCACACCTCACCTGTCCTTGGAGTGTACCCCTCGCCCACAGTGGGGGCGGTCTGGGAGGGCACAACCCTGAGAGCACAATGTGTTGTTTAGCCATCTAGATGGTGTACACGGCTGAACCTGGCTAAGGCCTCGATAAACTTTTCAGATCCTGGCAGGAGGGTGCAGAGCCAGGCTGGTCTTCACGCTGCTGGAGACAAGACTCCTACTTAAGTTCTCTTGCTTGTTTAAAACTGGGACCTAGCAGTCTGGAAGGGTCTGCTTCTTCCTCCCACCTCTCCTTCCCCTCCCTGTACCAGGCCAGTTTCACATTTTACTGGGAAGCTCTGAGTTTGAAAACCAGCACCTAGAAGAGCCACATTTTGTAGAGCCAGAAAGTGCAATAGCAGTTACTGGGGGTGAGGGAGTGAGGATGGGCAGTTACTTACTGTTGAGTGGGTGTGCAGTTTCGGTTTAGAGTAATGAAAAAGTTCTGGAGATGAATGATGGTGACCTTAGCATGTCATTGTGAATGTACCTTTTTTTTTTTCAAGATTATATTTATTTATTCATGAGAGGCAGAGACATAGGCAGAGGGAGAGGCATGCTCCCTGTGGGGAGCTTGATGTGGGACTTGATCCCAGGACCTCGGGATCATGCCCCGAGCTGAAGGCAGAGGCTCAACCACTGAACCACCCAGGTGCCCCTATTGTGAATGTATTTAATGCCACTGAGCTATACACTTAAGTGGCTAAAACAGTAATTTTATTATTTTTTTAACATGGAGCTTGAACTTACAACCCTGAAATCAAGACCTGAGCTGAGATCAAGTCAGATGCTTAACCAACTGAGCCATCCAGGTGTCCCTAAAATGGTAAATTTTATGTTACGTCTATTTTACAACAATTAAAAAAAACAACAACCAGACTTTGAATTAATTCAACAACAAATCACCAACATGGAACATGATACTTGAAGTCTTGTAGACCGTGCCTTTACCATTGGGGCTCTGATATAGCCCTGCCTGTGCTGAGGGTCTCGAAAGACCTTTCAGTTGATTAACTCTGTCCACTTCTCAATTTACTCCTCCCTCAGAGAGAGACTCGGGATCAGGCATGGGCTGTGTAACAGACACCAACCCTCATTCTGTGTCTCTCCCTTTCTCCTCGAGAGCCTCCGTGCAATGAAAATATAACCTTTGCCTTCTCCTTTTCCTGTATTTCCTGTCCCTCCCCCCACTACCTCATTAGAAGAGCCTGGAGACCCCATACCAATCAGTTCAAGTAAGTAGGCACTCGTGGGCACAGGGGGATTGCTCTCTGATTTAGGATACCAATTTCAGCCAGGAAAGACCTACTAGTATAAAAAGTAGATCATATTATTCTGAAATGAACTTTTTACCTTGTGTTTCATCCCCGTACAGGAAGCTACGGGAAGGGCGGGGCTATGTCTTAACTGTGGCTGTTCCTAGGGTCTAACACTGTGCCAGGTATATAGGAGTAGGTATTCAGGAAATTTATGCACCTGAACTGGGGAGATTCATACTAATTAAGCCAATTAAGCTAACATTTAGTAAGTACTTATATTAATTATCTATTGCTGTCTGGTAAATTATCTCAGACTTAGTGGTTTAAAACAATACTCATCATATATTACTGTTCACAATTTGCTGGAGCAGAAATCCAGGCTTAGCACAGGAAAGAGGGCTTCATGATGACTGGGACCACAGGCAGATGACTTGAAGGCTGGGGTTGGAAGCATCTGAAGACTCATTCACTCACATGTCTAATGCTTGATGTTGGTGTCACCACATCAGGATTCTCCATGTGGCCTGGGCTTCTTCCCAATATGGTGGCTGGGCTTCCAGGGTAGGCATCCTACAAGAGACAAAGAGAGAGAGGCTGGAGCAATATATTTCCTTGTATGACAGCCTCAGAAGTTGCACAGCATTATTTCTGTAACTTTTGGGACAGTTACAAGGTATGTCTGGATTCAAGAAAAGGAAACAGACCCTAGTGGAGGTTGTGTCAATCTTATTTGGTAAGAAGAACATGTGGGATGGATCATGTCAAATGTGGCCAAATCGGAAAATACATTTGCCACAGAGCCTCTAATGTGTCAGGCAGTGCATTAATGCCTTTCTCTAGGCTTTTATTTAGAATACCTATTTAAATTCTTTCAGATGATTGACTAGAGTCAATGACAGTAATATTCATTTATTCTTCTTCTATTTCATATTCTCTTAAGTCTAAAAATGCAGAATATAACCAGTCGTCTCTTTTTATGATTCAAGGTTGATTTACTTATTAACTTGTTTGCTTGGCAAGTATTTATTGAGCACTAGTTGCCAGGCACTAAAGTTAGGTGCTAAGAAGAGAGATGAACAAAACAGATGTGGTTTTTGCCCACATAAAGGTTGTGGTCTGGTTGGTGATAGAAGAAGCATTGTAGCCATCATTTCATTTACGTGCAGAATGAAGACTGAGTCAGTTACTAGCACCATAGATTGACAAGGATATAAAAGACTTTAACGAGGGGCGCCTGGGTGGCTCAGTTGGTTAAGTGTCTGCCTTCGGCTCAGGTCATGATTCCAGGGCCCTGGGACTGAGCCCCACGTCTGGCTGACCCTCATCAGAGGCTGAGCAGTAGGGCTCCCTGCTCAATGAGGAGCCCGCTTCTCCCTCTCCCTCTGCCTGCCACTCCACCTACTTGTGCACTCTCCCCCATCCCCTGTCAAATAAATAAATAAAATCTTTTTTAAAAAACCTTTAACAAGGGCCTTGTTTTTCTTTCTTACAGGCCATGTCGACCAGATGGTTGACCATTCAAATTTTAAAATCGGTGCAGGTTATGAGAGGAAATTTCTGGTGATAAAGCCTCATGGTAACTTAAGCTCATTTTTTTTCTTGTCTGGTTTTCTGTCAAGCCACAGAAGTGGTCAGTTCTCTCCTTACAAAACTTTGTTCCATACTAAGTAATTACTATCAAGTCCCTTATTAGTTTTTCCCTTTTCTGGCTAAATTTCCTCAACTTTTAAATTTTTCCTCATCGGGCTATTGTCTATTCTGTAATCATTTTATCATTTTGTTTCTGTAGGGAATCTCAAACTGTACATAGTATTTTGAATAAAGCCAAGAAGCCACAGGAGTAAAAAGAAAGATAATGTGTAGGCTTCAAACATATTTCTGTGAGTACACACTGCTAACACTGACTTTATTTATTTATTTATTTTTAAATTTTTATTTATTTATGATAGTCACACACAGAGAGAGAGAGAGAGGCAGAGACATAGGCAGAGGGAGAAGCAGGCTCCATGCACCAGGAGCCCGACGTGGGATTCAATCCCGGGTCTCCAGGATCGCGCCCTGGGCCAAAGGCAGGCGCCAAACCGCTGCGCCACCCAGGGATCCCCTAACACTCACTTTAATGTGATACCACATTGTTTATGTGTATCTTAGGATTTATTGACTCTTCTATTCCCCTTTGTAAGGTGAGTTCCAAGTCATACTTGTAACTTTGTTCTAGCTTGTGCTTTGTTCTTAAATGACTGTGCTTAACACCACCATCAGAATCAACACTTTACTAATTGAGATAGGCTCTGGGATCTTATTTTCTTATTTTTTACCTTAAATATACCTTAAATATTTAGAATCCTTTTCCACCTAGGATTGAATGTTTGAATCTATATAGACAAACCAATTCTAAACACCCTGGGACCCAGTTTAATTCATTCTGGAAATATTTATTGAAATATTTCAAAAAATATTCAAAAAATATCCATTCTGGAAATATTTATTGATTCTAAGAATTCTGAGCATTAGACCTTCTAGCACCTTACCTACTACCTGGCCCATAGTATGCTCAGCATTCTTAGAATCTAGTTTCTGGTAAAGGAACTAGATGTTAATTGAATTACAGACCAAGAAAATGCATGCTTAATAGCAGGTGTGTGCTGTTACAGAAAGATGTGAGAGTTGGAACACAGAACCTAATATTTTACTTGTGAACTTTTCATTTTGAACAGTTTTAGACTTACAGAAAAATCAAGAAGATGCTACAGAGCATTCCCATATACCCAGTGCAGTTCCTCCTATTATTAACATCTGACATTAGTATGGTACATTTGTTACAATTGATGTACCAGTATTGGTATATTTTCAGTGAAGTCCATAATTTATTCAGGCTTCCTTGGTTTTCTCATAATGTCCTTTTTCTGTTTCAGCATTCCATTAGAATACCACATTACATTTAGTCATCATGTCTCCTTTGGCTTCTCTAGGCTGTGATAATTTTTCAGATTTTCCTGGTGTTTGATGACCTGAAAAATTTTGAGGAGTACTGTTCAGATAGATGTTTGTAGAGTATCCCTCAATTGGAATTTGTCTAATGTTTTTCTCGTGATTAGAATGGGGTTCTGGGTTCTGCGGGGGAAGACTATGGAGATAAAGTGCCATTATCATCACATCCAATACAGGGTACACGCTATCAACATAATTTATCACTGTTGGTATTGACCTCGATCGCTTGCCGGAGGTTGTGTTTTTAGGTTCTTCATCATGAAAGACACCATTTCATGCCATATTCTTTGGAAAGAGTTTCTATGCACAGCCCACACTCAATGAGCAAGGAGTTATGTTCCACCTTCTTGAAGGCAGAGCACCTCAGTAAATTATTTGGAAATTTTTTGCGTGAGAGATTTGTCTTTTGTCCCCCGGGAAGTTTATTTTATTTTATTTTATTTTATTTTATTTTATTTTATTTTATTTTATTTTATTATTTTATTTTATTATTTTATTTTATTTTATTTTTTTAAAGATTTTATTTACTTATTCATGAGAGACACACAGAGAGAGTCAGAGACATAGGCAGAGGGAGAAGCAGCTCCATGCAGGGAGCCTGATGTGGTACCTGATCCCACGTCTCCAGGATCACACCCCAGGCTGAAAGTGGCGCTAAACTGCTGAGCCACTGGAAGTTTATTTTAATAGCTAGCTTTGTTGTTAGTTAGCCATGGGACCTCTGGCAAGTTGCTTTACCTCGATGAGTTTGTTTCCTTATCTTTAAAATCTGTCTTCTTCACATGAATGTTTGAGACATGGTAGGCCCAAATGCTTTGTGCTTTATGAACTGTGACCATATAAGGGTCTTGATAATTGTTTCTCTTGGTTCAGATTTCTTGTTCCCTGGGACAGCATTTTCTGAAGGTTATCTGTGTGGTGCTTTCCCCCTGGCCATCAGTGGAATGGCCACTGGTGGAGGGGGACCTGAGGCCTCAGGGGACAGTTGCTGGCTTGAGACAGACTCACAGGCCCAAGGAGGGAGTTCTGTATAGCTTTACATTCCTTCCTTCCCTGCCAGGAAAGTTTCTCATCTGGGGTGATTGCTGTGGTTAAGATTACCCAAGAGAGCTGTTTTAAGGCTGTTCACCAGGTCAGAGGTATGAGGAAGAGAGGGCTTTCTCTAATCAGGTAGCACGAAGAGAGTCCGGAGCGTTTTGGTCCAAGGATTTCAGTAGCCTACTTGATACTCCTTGCCTACTTTTTGGGGCTTTCTCTCTTTCTTTGCTTCTCCCTCAGACTCTCTTAGAAGTATTTTTGGTTTCAGTTTTGTGCAAGTTCCTAACACAGTTGCAGGTTGTGATTAGGTTGATTGTCTTTATAAAAGACACTTGAAAGTCAGGTTCAAACACGGCACACGCACGTTCTTTGCAGAGGATGTCAAGCTTGTTGACTGGAAGCCTGCCTGCCAGAACAAGATCCTTCTGCGAACACCAGAAACAATCTGCTATTGTCTCCTGGGATAAAACGGTGCCAATAAAAAATGAAAACTCTGAGCCAAGAGGAGGGATACTGCATTAACTGCTTCACCACTAAAAGTAATTATGGGAAGGGAGAGAGAGAGAGAGGCAGTAATACCCTCTCCTTTGTGTTTGGCTTGCAAGGACACACAGAGCACATACGTGACCAGAGCACAGCCTGTCCTGTGTCCTGGTACCGTGGAGGGACTTGTGTGTGTGCACTTGTCAGGGTCAGAGCCCTACCTTCCTTCTGAGCATGCTTGATGCTGCCAGTGGAGAGAGCTGGGCGCCCCCTCACTTTCCTTTCCGCTTGATTGTCTTGGTTCCAAAAGCTGTTACCTCAGGTATAGGCCTGTGCCAGGGCTTAGAGGGAAGGTGGGGGGAGTGTGGGTAGCTTTCAGGGCACCTTAGGGGAAGGGGATAAAATGCAGTATCCCCGGAGGGGACTTGGGAAGGAGAAATGAGAAGGGAAACACCAAAGAAAAGACACTGAATTAGGTAATGGGGAGGCTTGTCTTAGTTTTAGTAATTCTTTAATTTGTGACTGAATGAGCATGAGGGCAGGAAAAGTTAGGAACCAGGGGCTCAAAGTCTCCAAGCTCCCTCTTCCATGTTCTCCCCTAGACTCTGATGAATGAAGGTAAAGAGATATTGATTAAATCTCTATGGGAGACTCCATTTTCTTCCTCCCCACAGTCTGTGTCAGGGTCTGATCTCCATCACAACTCATGGGAAGCCCTCTGGTGATGTTCCGAGCCCCCTGTCCTTCAGCTGACCATGGGGCCAGCCTACCTAACTCCTGTCCTCACAGAGTTCAGCTTAAAAAATTCAGAGGCTGTGCAATAATTCGAGACTGCAGGAGTTTGGGGGGCGGGGGAATGGCTTCATGTGAGTAATCACCAAGGGGTAACGAAGGAGCACCTGGGGCAGCAGCCAGGGTTCGCTCCAATTAATCAAGGTCTTTCCACACAGACAACATCTTCAGGGGAAAAGCCCATTTCTGAGGGACTGAGCTTGCTGGCCAGGTCCCATTCTAGTTCCATGCACTACAAGTTTGTCTGTGATACTTTATGAATTATCTGTGGTAGAGCGGTGTTGGGCGGGGGAGTCATCTGCCCTGTTTTAAAATTGGGGTCTGATCATTTTGATACCTGAATCACAGCCACGTCTGATTCCATTAGGATTTTTAAATCCTAGTTCTCTCTGTGGGTGTGTCTGATAATCTTCTAGGGAAGGTTTGTGAAAAATGGTAGAGGGTCTAGATGATATTCTTTCTTCAGAGACGATGTCATTTTGTTTTTGGAAGGCAGGTAGCAGAAGAGCAGATCATCTTAATCCAGTGGGAGGGAATCTAATTGGAGCCTGAGACTCCATCTTTCAGGCTTTGACTCTTCAGAGTTTGCCCTTACTTCTAAGGTGTAGGAAGTTTCCAATGAAACCCTGGAGTGTTGGCCTGGGCACTTTCACTCTGGAGAACTTGAACTCTATTTTTCCTCCTAGCACAGTGAGGCTGTCAATAGCTCTGCAGTAGTGTTTCAGTCTTTTACAAGCACTTTCTGGGTCAGCTTCTTGGCCTGCACCACAGACAGATGGAGGACTGTCTCAAGAGGAAACGTGACTCAGACTATCAGGCTTATTTCCCTGCAGATCCCTTCTCTCCGGGATCTTGGCTTCTTGTATCTTGGGTTTCTTGTCCTGAACTCTCACTTTTGACTCTCTTGTTCCATAAGACTGCTAAAAGTTTTGCTCAGTTTCTCTGCATCTCACCAGCCACTTTCTGCCCACCCTCTTAGTTAATTTTTCTTCTTTCAAGGATCTTGACCCCCTCAAGTAGCTACTTTCATAGTTCTTCAATGCCATGAAATTGAGTGTGTGCGTGTGTGTGTGATGCTTGTCTGGTTTTTCTATGTGGAATGATATATAAGCCATATAGAAAATCCTGTCCTTGTTTTAAATGTCACTGATGGAAAGTATTCTAAAGTTTCCTTTTTTTATGCCTTGTTTCGAGCCTTTAGTTTTAACTTAGAAAACCAAAAAGGCACTTGTTTGACTTGACTTCTAGTTTAAATATGATATGTCTCATATTTGGGATTGTGTATATGTTTCTCAAGGACAGGAGTTTATATTTCTTGCTTCTCCCATTGTGACTTACAGAGTAGGTACTCTAGAATAACCGGCAAGTATGTGGATTTTATAGTTACCACCTTACTGGCAAGAAATTCCCCCTCTACCCCTCTGGGAATCCAGCTGAATCATTCAGGGTGTCAGCCAGACAGAGATTTCCTGCCTGAGATAGGACAGACCATCTGTATCTCACTTGAGGCAGAGGATAAAGGAAGCCAAAAGACAGATCACATTAATTTCTTCAACTGTAAATTGGTAGGATGATTCTAGACAATATCGAGGTTTCTTCAGACCCAAATTGTTTGGAACCCGGTAGCAAACTCACCCTCATTCTTTGGTCTGTTCATTGAAGAGGTTGTTAAAGACAGTGCCTATCTGCACCTTTGTTTCATTAGGCCCCTCACATGCTCGGTGACACTCTGTGATAAGAGAGACTAGTCTGCGTGCTGATTTTTTTTTTCCATTAACTTTGTCTACCACTGTATTAGTTCCCCAAGGCTGCCCTAACACATGGCCATGGACCTGGTGGCTTAAAACAAATTTATTCTGTCTTAGGTTTGGAGGCCAGGAAGTCTGAAATCAAGGTTTCAACAGGGTTGGTTCTTTCTGGTGGCTCTGAGGGATACTGTCCCAGGCCTCTCTCTTGGCTTCTGGTGGCTGCTGGCAATTGGCATTCCCTGGCTTGTTGCTACATCACTCCAATCTCTGCCACCATCTTCCCATCACAGCCTTCTTTCTGTGTCTCCCTGTGTCTGCTCCACTTATGAGGACATCAAACATGGGGTTTACGGCCCACCCTAAATCCAGGTTGACTTAATCTCAAAATCCTTAGTTCCATCTCCAAAGACCTTATTTCCACATTCTGAGGTTCTGAGTAGGCTTGAATTTTTGGGTAACGCTAGTCAACCCACTGTAACCACCAACATCAATCAAACAAGAAACTTTATGAGGGCAGTAATTATGTATGTCTTGTTCACAACAGAATCCTCAATGGCTAATTCAAGGCATTTAATATTTGTTAAGTAAATGAATGAATAAGGTTGAAATAGGGTCTAAATGGTAGGAACTTACTACATATGGCCAGCTACATTCAAATTAAGAGGACATTCATGGGCTAATCTTCTAGAGTGCTTGCTTTTTATGAGTTTCCAATGTATTTATATAAGTTCTATGCCACATTAGGGGGATGGAAATGCAATCCATCAGTGAAAATTCTAATTTTGCTTTCTCTCTTCTTTTTTTCTTTTGTTTTCTTTCTATTCTGTTGGAATTGTTTACTATTATGAGTTACAAGTCCTCTGTTTTCCTTTCAATTCTTTTTTTAATGTTTTTTTCTCTCTTTTTTTTTCAAATCCTTATATTGCACTTCCAAATAGTATGGGTCTGGAATGTAATATATATATTCTTATATAAATACATATTTCAATATATTCAGTAAATATATATTTCAATAAAACTTAGATGAAAAAGATCCCAAGTGTTCAGGTAGCTTAATCTGGAAAAAGAGAGTGATGCTTACTTAGTGATTTTTTAACTGTTTCCCTGAAGAAAGCAGCTTATTTTGTATTTTAAATTAGCCAGAAGAGGAAAAGAATTCCATGTTTTCCAGCATATAGTCTTTTAAGGTATTACCGTCTGCATCTCTTCTAATAAACGAGGACATAATGAGGGAGGCGACATTATACATAATAAGCTTCTAGCCATCCAACTAAGAAATCCTTTCTCACGCCATTTCCTGCAGAGTGAGATTGTACGGATGCCTGCAAATATCTAAACTTGCTGCACTGTTTGAACATCCCTATTACCTTGCTGAGCCTCAGATCTAGTTCTTTGATTTGTTCTCTCAAGCTCCTTAAAGCTTCTTCTATGCCAGTTTGGATAGTATTTAGGAATCTTGATGAATATGCTCATTATCTAATACAAAGTGACATAAAACACTCCTGCCACGAACTCTGCCACATAACCATACCCTGCTGAACTCCCTCGATTCATTCGGTACTAGATTAATAGCATTTATGTTATTCATAGATCTCGGTTGACCTTGATCTGCTAGAAACTCCCTCCTTTTTATCTCTGTTCCATACTGGGGAGGTTTTGTCCAGCACGAACAATGATTCTTTTGTACATCAAAGCACACGCTTCCCTTCCCCAACATCCAAGTTTTAATTTTCCTTGCATACATAATATGTATCTCTCTTCTGTTCAATGTCTGTTACTTCTTACCTATGTTTAATTGATGGATAATAGAATTTTCTATTTATTTTGCAAAAGAAAAGTACTTAAAAATTAACCTTTTAGTTAACAACAATAAAAAGACTACAGCTCTGTAAATGAAAAAATTCACAAAAATGATTTTTCTTCCCTTTTTCAAATTTATGAAATACAGATTAAGCAAAGATCTAGTCTCATACCTCCATTTGTTCAGCATCTTTCAAATAACAGTATTTGTCTTGGAAAACAAAAGAGGGTTTTTTTTTAAGATTTTATTTATTTATTCATGAGAGACACACAGATAGAGGCAGAGACATAGGCAGAGGGAGAAGCAGACTCCCTGCGGGGAACCCGATGTGGGACTCGATCCCCAGACCCTGGGATCAGGACCTGAGCCAAAGGCAGACATTCAACCGCTGAGCCACTCAGGCATCCAAATGAAAGAGTTTTAATCACACTGAAATATCCCTATTTGAGCTGAGTATTTAATATATATCTCTATGTATTTGGTATATGTGTGTGTGTGTATATATACACACAATCTTTTAGTGAGTAATGATACAGACGTCGGATAAAAGCTTGTCAGCAATAATTGAGAGTTTAATTCACTGAGTCACTTCTGACATTCCTTTTAGGAAACTTCTTTGAAAAGCACTTACCAAAAGCTAACAAACAAATGAACAAAACAGAAAACAAAATCTAATAACAAAAACCTCATAACTTAGAAATTACTCCGTACCATGAATCTTCCCTCCTTTCAGTATAACACCTTAACTATAAAGTACTCCCTTCAATTAGCTTATTCTTTGGTAATCGGTGAATACTTATCGGGTAGTTAGTAATTCTGTATAAAATATTTATAACTCTGTTCTCCACCAATTACTCCAGGAGGTGGGTAAAATCTTTTGAAACCTTCTTTTGTGGAATCTGATTCAGAGTGTTCAAATGTCTCTTGTTTCTACTTCAGGATTCAAATTTTAACGTATTTATTTGATATATTTGTTGTTCTGGTGCATTGCTTCGCTCTGAGGAGACACTCCATAACTATTTGAAGTAGCAAAATGTATAATGAAAATTATATGCCAAACTTAAAATGTTTTTCCACATTCTCAAACTTTAGTTTGAATAAATAGCACCTTGACAGCTTTTTTAAAAATGCAGAGTCCTAAAAAAATAAAATAAAATAAAAATGCAGAGTCCTGGGCCCCATTTTGAGAAATGCTGACTTAGTAGGTGGGGGTGGGGAAGGGGCCAAGCCTACATTTTAAGTAAGCAGCTCTGTTGATCCCAGTGTGCTTGGCTACAGATTGTACTTTGAGAGACATTTTTCTAAAGTATTATAGAGCAAAGAACTTACTTAGTTCCATTGCTGGGGAACCTAGAGTCTGAAGGTTTGAAAGGTGCAGTGGAAATAGATTCTGGAATGCTAACAGTATACCTGGACACACAACAAAGATGCACAAAATATATAAACTAGGTAGAAGGAATATATGATAGGTATGGCTCTTAATACCTTGCAACAAGTAGGAAGGGGAAGCCCTTACAGAAATTGATGTTGTAGGTAATATGGAATGAAGAGTGTCATTGGAGGCGAAAGTGTAGGATGTTTTCTTCTTTCCCTCTGTTGGGCTTATTTAAAATGAACTGCCCCCCCACCCCCCCGTTACTCATGCAAAACACCAGGACAGGCTAAAACTACACCATGGGAATAAAATTACTCACCAGCCCATCTATACTTGTTATTGTTTTTTAAGTCTTCCCATAATTGTGCCGTAGAGATACTTTGGAAATGAGTGATTCAATCATTAGACAGTTTTTAACTCCTTTAGGATAAAAATGCTCATTTCCCCAGACGAATAGGTGTAGGCTATTCAGAGTCCAGATTAACATAATTAGTGTAGAGCCTGCTTTAAAATTAGGTCATATAGTTAATTGTTTTTATCTACATTTGGCTTTGGTTAATTACACGAGCTAATACACGTGAAAGTGCCTGGCCCGGAATCTGGCATATGCTAAGTACTTAGCTCCAATTGCTTATTTAGCATCTCCTCTTGGATAGCTTGCAACCACCTCAAACTCAATATAAGCCAGATTGAACCATCTACCGTGTCTCTTTTCCAAATGTTTCCCAAACCAACCAATCAGTCAAGTCAGAAAACTTGTTTTATCCTTGATGTCCTTCCCCCTCCAAGTCTTATTGATTTGACTTCCTACCTATAAATCATCCACTTCATTCATTGCTCGGTGAACCAGTCATGGCCTGTAGAAAGTTTCTGGGCAGGTTGTGTGTGATGGCTCTCAGGTCCAAAGAGCTTAATACGCACAAGAAACACAGCAGTCAGCATGCAAGGGGAAGGAGGCCAAAACACGAAGTGCCCTTTCAAGCCACTGTAAAAGTTTTTGAAATTTTTATTCCATAAGAACAATGGGAAAAGTTTGAAGGGTTTCACACTTGGGAGTGATGTGATCAGATTTGAGTTTTACAAAGATTGCTCTCTTCCATCTCTTGGACTCTGTTTGTCACCATGTAAGACTAGGTCACGGAACTTCCCTCCTCAGGAGTATTACATCTGGTCCCCTTGACCTCTTCCTTCTCCCCTCAAGTGCATGCTCTGCATTGCAACTAAGCAAAACCCACAAACAAAACCCTGGGGATCTGATTATATCATTTTCCTGTTTCAAGTCTTTTAATGGTTTCCCAATGCCCTTAGGATAAAATCCAAATTCCTTGACGGGGCTTCCATGACTTATGAGTAATATTTACCTTCCCAGGCTCTTCTCTCAACCACTTTCCCTCCTACATTCCAGGTACACTGAACATCTTTTCAGTTATTCTAACGAACCATGCTCCCTCTCGCCCAGACCTTCCTGTTCTCCATGCCTGGGCACCAATCCTGCCCAGCTCTGTTTGGACTGGTGAATTCTTTAAGTTTTATTCTTACAGCCTTTGACTATGTGGAATATACCCTGCTAATGATCCCCATCTTTTCCAGTTGTAACGTTTATCACGTTTCCCTGCTAGACTGACAGTCCACCAGGTCTGTCTTGGTCATGACTTCAGCCACACTTCCTCACACAGTGCCAGCCCCTGGCAGGCTCTCAAGACCCCTGGCAGGTTGTCAGGAACAGCTCCTGCAAGAATGAATGAGTGAGCAGTACCTCATTCACTTTCTTCACTTTGCCTTTATATCATGTCTTCCTTCTAAAGAATGCATAGGAAAAAGGACTTCCTCAGTAATAACATACTTGTTTTGAGTTTAGATTACACGTTTTAGTCCTATTACAGTGTTGGGAATTATTTTTATTCCTTAATTCCTTAAGGGTTTAAGGATTAATTCCTTAATTTATCAAGTTAAATTTTAGACAGGGATATGAACTCTGATAGTAGGCCAACAAAGAAAGACCTAAGGGACATTTTTTTCTATTCTAAATGAGGGACACTAAATAATTGTTAAATATAATTAGTATAATCAGTTGCTTAGGGTTTTCACTTATTCCTTTCACAATCATAATATTTGAAAAATGCTTTATATTTTGTGAAGTGCTTTTCGCACACTTGATCTCTTTATCCTAACAATGCTGTATTATCATTACCTGCCTTATAAAGTAGAAAATCCAGGTCTGCCTGTGGTGCACAGTGACTCCCCTGTGGTAAGTGGTAGAGCAGGACTTAAACCTATGTCTTGACTTCAAATCCAGTGATCTTCTGCTATATCACATTCCTTCCTTAAATCTACTGAAAGCCAATCCGAAATGGTTACTTCTGGGCATGGTTTTGTGTGCATGATTATTTAATCCAGTAAAAGCTGAAAATAATTGTGAGGAAAAGAAAATAGGGAACATGACTTTTGTCCGGGAGTGGAATCCGTTTCTGAAATATATGCTTGTAGAAGGAGCAACAACCGTGTGGCAGGTATGCCACTCCTGATTGCCATTCTCTTTAAGCCAGTTTACCCCCGAGGAGGAAGACCCCGATGGATGGAGGCCTCCAGCTGCTGTTAAGACTTTTCAATTTTTAAGAGCCAATCAATCACCAGAAAAGACTGAGAGTCAACTAGAAACTTAGCAAATCTAAAAGGGAAGATAGAAGGCAGAGGTAAAAAAAGAAAAAAGAAAGAAAGAAAGAGATAATTCTTGCCCAGATGAAAGTTCTAATCTATGGCGGAAATGCATAAACCTTCAAAACCTCTACCAACATGATGAGAATTAATAGCAGGTGATTTAATGAAGAGCCTAGGTCAATGGTTCTCAACCTTGAGCACCTCAAAAATCCCTCTAAAGTTCTGTTGCCCAGACTGCAGCCCAAACCAATTATACCAAAATCACTGAAGATGGAACCCAGGCAGCAGTACTTTACAAAACCTGCCAGGTGATTCTAATGTTCTGGCAAAGCTCAAATATGAGAAACACTGCTAATTGTTCTTTTTCTGCTAGTTTAATAGGAGTTACCTCAATCTTAGTTTTATGACCACCGATGTGGCATTTTTTTGATTACTTTGAGAAATGCTGAAAAATTTCTGAAATATAGAAGTTCACTGAAATCTCTAACTCAATGAGTGCACATTACAATGAGCAACAACCACTAAAGCAGTCATGAAAGCTAGGCATAGGGCTCTGGGACTTCTCTGGTTTATCTTATTTAAGTAAGTTGAATTCTCACAATCCTGAGGTTTCAGTATTAGCCTGTTTGAAGATGAATCAGCTAAGGTTCAGATATTATCTGCCTAAAGTCGTATAGCTGGTAAGGAGTAATAGAGACAGAATTTGAACTTGCTTGCCTAATTTTGTAGTCACCAGCCTCTAAACCATTCTATATATTCATTGGGGAGTGAAGAGATGCTATTAAAACAAGTAACAGCAAACCTCACTTCCAGAAAGGTTGGGCCTTGCTGTGCCTTACTTTTTAGCTAGAATACAGTAGACTTAGGTTGTATTTCTAGTATTTTCAAAATCTGTGAAATTTAATTTTTAGGCTCAAGTTTTTTAAATTAAAAAATGGAGGATAATGTTATTTACAAAGTTTATTTTTTTTTTTTAAAAAACAAAGTTTATGTTTTCCTTTTTTTTTCATACATACATGTTTTTGTTGTAGATCCAGAGTTCGAAGGGGCATTTTTCAGAAGAGCAAATTTCCTTTCGGCTCCATCTCTCAGCCACAGGTTTTCTCCAGAGACAGTAGTTTGGAGATTTTATTGTATTCCAAGGAGAATGAAATGACCACAATTGATTTAGGCTCTTCAAGATTAATTTCCTGGGGATGGGGAGAGGAAAGATAGAAAAATATGGCCTAATAGCAAAATAGAAGTTGGGGAATGATCTTTGGATATATAAGAGTGACTGCTATGGTTTAGGTGACTGGCCACTTAAGCAATGCAAATTGGTGTCAATTTCTGAACTGCTAATATAAATGATGCTCCAGTGAAGAGCTTTATATAAACATCATTTTGCACATGCCTAAGTATTTTTTTTCTTCTTTTTCAAGGGTTTTATTTATTCATTTGAGAAAGAGAGAGAGAAAGAGAGCACGGGTAGGGAGAGGGGCAGAAGGAGAAGCAGACTCCCTGCTGAGCAGGGCACCCAACAAAGGGCTCCATCCGAGGACCCCAAGATCATGACCTAAGCGAAAGGCAGATGCTTAACTGACTGAGCCACCCAGGTGGCCCTCACATGCCTAAATATTTACATCGGATAAATGACCTAGAATTTCTGGGTCATAAGTATGTGCATTTAAATTTTGGTGGATACTGCCAATTTGTCTCCATGAAAGCCGAATTCATTTGCACACTCACGAGCAGCAAGAGACTTCCTGGTTCATAATATATTTGCCATCATTGTACTCCACCAAACTTTCTCAACTTTGCCAATCTGGTGGGTGAAAAATGGAATTTTTCATTCCTTTGGCTCAGGGCATGATCCTGGTGTCCTGGGATCGAGTCCCACATCGGGCTTCCTGCATGGAGCCTGCTTCTCCCTCTGCCCATGTCTTCTGCCTCTCTCTCTGTGTCTCTAATGAATACATAAATAAAATCCTTAAAAAAAAAAAAGGAAAGAAAAGAAGGAAAGAAACGTAAATGTAAACGTAAAAGAAGTAGTCCCAGCCATTTCCCAGCACTGTTTTGAAAGTCCTGCTAATGAATCCTGGGGCTGTATTTCCGAGGGTTAGTCCGCTCTGTTGTGGCCTTGGGACTCCAGTAGCAATGCCAGGTCACTTAGTTCAGGTAACACTGTGGCAATCAGCATATTAATATTTCCTAACTAGTCTCACTCTCATGCCAACATTCAAAAGGACAACCTAAACAACTATTTATTTGCTGGTTTAAATCTTGTCTTAAATTCTGCAAATGAAACCTGAAGCTTTTTGAAGTCAAGTCCCTGAGTAATAAAAACATCATTATCAATGCTGGGCATGTGCTGAAATCACTTGTGTCATTGTTTTGGGCAGTACATAGATTATGGCCAAATAGTCCTTTCAGTTCATAAGGAGCCACAGTGCAGATCTTACAAAATTGTTCTGACTTTTCTGCATGCTCTGACTTGCCATGAAGAACTTCTCACAGTTAGGCAAAGTTTCTGGATTCCTCACTGCTTTAAGTTTTAAAAGTGCCTGTTTCTCAGAAATGTACTCGTGTTACTTGCAATTGTTCTCATTGGCAACACATATGCCAACACCTGTATTCTAGGGTTCAAATATCTTTTTCTTTCTTTCTAAAAAAATATGTTTAATTGATTGTACATTGGGGATGAATGAAATATTCGAGTATGGTGGTTGATTATTAATTTGTGCAGATATTTAGTTTGGGGAAAACATCCTGAAATGTATTTGCTACATTCTTATTTCTTGCTATATGAGTCCAATCTATTCCCATGGTAGCATCAGAAGTCAACATGAATTTCATGACCAGATAAAAGGGGGGCTCTGGAGTGTTCTTAATTCATTTGATGCTTTATAATTTTGGGAACTTCCTCCACTATCTGCCCACTAATTTGGCCAGCTATAGTGTTTTTGTTGTTTTATTTGTTTGCTTTGATTTGATTGGTGTTGTTTCTGGTCTTCTAGAAAGAATCAAAAAGGAGTGCTTTTTGGTGACTTGGTTCCAAGCCCAAAATGAAACAAGATTGATTATAGGATAGAGAGGGACTAGAGGCTAGTGATACATTTAGCTAGGCTTTTGGCCTATAATGAGTAAAAAACTGAGGTCCTCAGACCAACAGGGGATGGTAAACGGAATCCTGCCAACAACCATGTGAATGAGCTTGGAAGAGGATCCTCTCTAATTGAGCATTGAGAGGACCTGCAGCCCTTTCTAGTACCTTGGATGCAGCTTGGAAGAGCCCTGAAACAGAGATTTAGCTGAGCTCTACTTGGATTATTTCCCTACAGAAACTGCGAGGTAGTAAATGTTTTTTCAAGCCACTGAGTTTTGGGGTAATAGATACATAATACAGGTGAGTAGGGCCAGATCACAGAGGCCACGGTAAGAAGTTTGGATTCTCTTTCATTGCAGTGGAGGGAAGGATATGATCCCTTTTAAAAAGACTACTCTGACTCCTATGTGGGGAATGGATGACACAGGGACAAGAGCATTAACAGGAAAATCAACTAGGAAGCTCTCAGGGAAGTATAGATGTGGAACATGTGTATTTATGGTACATTTTGTGCATATGTCTTGCTGGGGACTGTATATAGGAAATAAGAAAAACAGGAATTACAGATGACTGGCACATCTTTGGCTTAATCAACTGGATAGATGAAGGTACCAGTTGCTGAGATGAGGAAGATTGGGGGAAGAGTAAGTTTGGGGTGGAGATGGAAATACTTATGCTGAAGATAGTAAGGCCATGTGGAGATGTAAATGGAGAAATGTCAGGGATTCAGCTGTGTCTATGTATGTTTGGAGGATAGGTGGGGAAGTTCTTTGGGGGAATCTATTTACATGAGTGCTCTGAATCCTCTTGTGAAAGAAATATCTTAAGAGAAGTCAAGATGCTCTCATTTGGTTGAAAGAAAACAGGCTAGAGTTAGAGAGGGCTGGTGATCCTGTATATAGTATCTTATCCTCTGCCTTAGTCCACATGTTCTAGGGTAAAGGGAATACAATAATGGCTTCAATAAACATTAAAATAAACACTTTCCATAAATCCCCATTGATCCATTCATCACCTCCGGAGCCAACAGTTCTGTAGAATGAGAGATGTTAGACTCAGCACAGACTTTGACACTGATAATATGAGGAAGCCTTAACTTGTCTTAGCAGTATAGCAGTGTCCTTGTCAACCATTGGTGATGGCCACTTCTGTGAACTATAATATGTAGCTGCCATTTTTGGCTTTAGCAGTGATAGGTGCTATCACTAAAGCATAGAAGAGAAAGAAAAATGGTAAATATCAAATTATAGCCAAGAAGACCCTCCTTGGGGGACTTTTCCCTTGTTGAGAAATATGAAATGGATTGAATTCTCTCAAGTGGGTTGGATTTGGAGAATACTGTTCTCGTAACTGTATTTTTTATCTCCAGGATATGCTCTCTGGAAAACAGGAGTTACAAGAGTGATTTAAAAAGGGCTTCTGTATTTGTTGGAAAACTGTTGTCAAGAACGTTAGCTAGTGAGCCATACAATGTACCTATATAAAATCCTAATGTTAATAATATTTACTATTTTAGTCAAGAAATTGATGTGCTTCCACTTTTATGTTCAGAAGACTGACATATGGGTGCCTGGGTGGCTCCGTCAGTTAAGCAACTGCCTTCAGCTCAGGTCATGATCCTGCATTGGGCTTCCTGCTCCACAGAGAGCCTGCTTCTCCCTCTCCCTCTGCCTGCCACTCCCCCTGCTTGTGCTCTCTTTTTCTCTCTGTCAATTAAATAAATAAAATCTTTAAAAAAAAGGGGGTGGGGGGTGGGGGGCTGACATAATTGGTTGTGTTTCCGATGTCCCTATCTCTTAGGAAGATCACAGTTAAATTTTACTTTCAAATATGTTTTTGGAATATTTACTTTCTTCTCAACTAGAGTTTGTATTTTGTAAATTCATTTCTTAATCTTGTTAAGGTGATATTATGAAGTCTTTTCCTGTGAGTTCTTTCCACTTTTTTGTCTTTTGAGAAAAATGAGGGACTTAAATAAAACATTTTAAGGTAGCACAATATTGGATTATAAATGTCTTAAGTGTTTTCTATATTGTGCAATATGGCTCAGGGATTTTTCCATATGGCACTAACCCTTTAATTTTAAATTTTTAAAATACTTCTCATTCTTAAATAGGAAAAATAAATTCAGATGGTTAGATTAAGCTCTTCTTTGTCTTTTGCTATTTTTTTCAAACATGAACATTTGGGACACTGGGCTTTTTGAGAGCTGAATGTTCTTAGACAAATTATATAGCCTAAGCAAGTTTACAGACTTTTTTGGAATGAGAAAGTTATTGACTGAGTAGAATGAGTTGAAAGGAAGTTCTGAACTAAAAATATTATCACATGAATTCCATATATTTGCTTTTTAAGATATCTAGAATAAAAAAAATTAATGGGATATTGAGATCTATTTTTTCCCAAACCATTCTTTTATAAAAAAAAAATTTCTGGCATAGTATATGCCATTGTTTTCTCCAATACAGTATTTATTACTTCTGATATGGTTCAGGAATTAATAGCCAGCAAACTTGTTGGCACAGAAAAAAATTACTATTTCTTGAAATTTCAGAGATAAGGTGAAATTGCTAAATAAGTAACAGGGAAGATACACACTCTCTTATGTCATTATTTTAAAAAAATTTCCACATACTTACCTACTATTATGTTGAAAATTAATTAATATTATATATAATTAAAATATTATATATAATTCATTTAAGACAACTGTTGGGAATGAAAGAACTTAGAAAGAGCTACTCTTGTTAAAATTAAATGATGCTTAGGGATCTCTTCCTGTTTGGTACCCCAGACCCAACCCTATAGCTTACCCAGGGTGAGTCAGCTTAACCTAAAATGCTCCAATGAGTTAGGTACTGCCTGAAAATCAAGAGTTGGTCATATATTTAAATGACCTTCGGAATCGTTCCAGCCTAAAAGATTTTTTTTAAATCTCTTTCACACATGGGATAATCTATTCTTTGTTGATTTTGTATTTGTTGCACTTGTTGGTTTTGACTTTAGACTCAGAGGGCAATTTATTTTCCTTATTTAGAAAATCTCAGAGGACAACCTCACTATAGTTCCTAAATAATTGTTTCAATAATTTCTATAGTATGAATAATTAGCTGAGAATGTCTTTTTTCTCTAAGTCAGTTTTCAGAGTAAACTAATAATTTTTCTTTTCCAGCTTAGTAAATATTAGACAGACAAGACTACATTATACTAACTTGTTAGCTTACTACCAGAAAGTTCCCAACTAAATTTCTAGTTTGTATTTGTAATGAATGTGCTTAATATAGGATTCTTGAATAAATGAATTAATGAGTAAAGAAAATAATCTCCCTCCAAACTGATCCTTTCAGATCTGGTTCTATCTCTTAGTCCATTACAAATGAGAAGTTCACTGACTTGTTCACAAATATTTCCCCCACAGTCTGAAGCACAGTTGACCGATGACATATGCTACCTAAATGTGACTTTCAGGTTTTATAACCAAACCACAATCCTACAGACTGAGTAGAAGATCTGTTGTGAGCCTTCTGTCTCTGGCCAGCTTCAGATGTATTCTAAAAATGTCCAGAGTGATCTGGGATATGTTTCATACTGAATCTTGCCTTGCACAAATTTAGTCTAAACTTGACAGGTTTCTTTGGAGTGTTGCTATATAAAATAGTGACATACTATAAGCCACATAAGATCACTAACGTCTTCAACCAGACAGGCACTAAACATTTTTTTTCCTTGGTTGGACTTGAACTGATAGCCCTGATTTCAACACTTGAGCCAGACCAAGAGGTGAACACTTAACTGAACACCCGATAGACAGATATTAAGCATTTAAAGATAAGGACTAGTTATATAAGGACTAGTTATCATTTTGTGGTGTCTTTATTCTTGATGTTAGGACTAGTTAAGGACTAGTTATCATTTTGTGGTGTCTTTATTCTTGATGTTATAAAAACTGGCACTGTATACACCTGAACCAATCTATGTATGTCTATAAAAAATGTTATATCAGCTTCACTTGAGACAGAATTCTCTTGAAAACCAATAACTAGTATTCTTTTTTGAACACTACATTTGTTATGATTAGAAAGTTACATATTCTGCTTAGAGTCACTAACTAAATTTAAGAATGTTTCCTGAAAGTAAACCAGAGCCACAAACCTACATCATGATACACTCTAGTTTAGAATATGCTCCATCGTAGAGCAAAACCACAATAATCTATCAAGATTTTTCAACCTGATTTCTAGAATTCATCTTTGTTTTTCAAATGAGAGATTTTATAAACAATCAGGTAGACCATTTCAGCAGATGGAAAGAAGTTATGGTTGCCAACTGAGAGGTTGTTTTTATATATATATATATTTTTATTTTTAAGTAAAAATATTTTATTTTATTTTTAAGCCCCCAACTTGGGGCTTGAACTTAACAACCCAAAATCAAGAGTTACATGCTCCACTGACTGAGCCAGCCAGGCGCCCCTGTCAACTAAGAGGTTTTTAAAGGTGAAATCAGCTCCTTATTTATTGACTCACTGGTGTGATGGACTCCAGGGATCAATTTCAGTATTTTTGAAAGACTTTAGTGATTTGGGAGATTGCTGTGCTCACCAAAGCAAAATTTGAAAAATTTACAGTAAAATATACATTGCAGAGTTCATTTGCCATCTGAATGAAATCCATTAATATATTCACATCAATAGCTCTAACTTCTCTTCTGTAAAATGAAAAAGTCGGACCAAATGAGTTTCTGAGCTTATGTGAGTTCTAAAATTCAATGATTTTAAATATCATGTGGCTGCCATAGTAATCTTAAAATTTATAAGATACAGTAGACTCCTGATATTCAGGAGGGTTGTTTTCTAAGATCTTCATGAATTCCTCAATTCGGATATGGAAATATGTCATATTTCCCAAGTATATCTTCATGATATGAGTTAACTATCTCTTTGATATTAGCTGAAGTTTTACATCTCACTTAATGGACATTTTAAAAAGTTGAGTGTGCATGACGAGAAAGAGAGTGAAAAAGAAAGATTCATTCAGATGGGAGTGCTGAGGTGTTTTCTAGGTCTGCAATCTGGCTTTGCATCGTGATGATCTTGGATACTGTAAAAAAGTTGCTCAGGCTTTATCTCTGATCCATGGATTCAGAATCTGCCTGAAGAGTAGGTCAGTACCCAATATATGCTATATTTTTAAAAAGCTATGATTCTAATGCATAGCTAGATTTAGGAACTACATATAGGTCTAACTAAGTGATTCACTTGAAACTACCAGCTGCATCATTCGGTCCTTTCAGAAACGTTCATGTCACTGTTCTGTTATTCTACAAGAGTTTATACCTCAAGTATTTAATCCTTGAATGGCAAAGTTCTACATTCAGCATTTACAGTGGGGGGTGATAGTAACCCTGTATTCTGTTTGGGCTACCTCACATCTTTAGGGATAGTAAGTTTGGGGGTGCATGCTTTACAAGAGAAATATTGACCACATGAATTTGCAGTCTAGCATGTTGATTCCATGCTGATCTATCTTAGGGAAAACTTGTCTATGAGCTTGGGTGACAGAGTAGAAGAGATCCTTAAAAAGCAATATAGTTCTTTAATTATCACTCTTGGTTTATCAAAAATTAAATCAATCTCAAGTTTTATGGGTAAATGTATACAGTATACATTTTTATTTCTGACCTAATTTTATATAGTTTTATATACTGGTTAGCTGACTTCTACATTACTGATCCAATATCTATGTCATTCTTTTTTGGTATTTCTGCTTTCACATTAGGGTAGAAATTACCCCAATAACCAAGAATATAAATACAATAAAAGAGGATTGGGGGCACCTGGGTGGTTCAATTGGTTAAGCATCTGACTCTTGATTTATGCCCAGGTCATGATTTTAGGGTTGTGAGATCTAGCCACGTGAGGCTCTGCTCTTAGCCGGGAGTCTGCTAGAGATTATCTCTTCTCTCCCTTTGCACCCTCCACCTGCTCATGCATGCTCTCTCTCTAAAATAAATAATTATTTTTTTAAAAAGAGGGTTGGGTTTATCACTCTAAAAAACAAATATTTTGGATCCCTGGGTGGCTCAGTGGTTTAGCGCCTGCCTTTGGGCCAGGGCGTGATCCTGGAGTCCCAGGATCGAGTCCTGTGTCGGGCTCCTGGCATGGAGCCTGCTTCTCCCTCTGCCTGTGTCTCTGCCCCACCCCTCTCTCTTTGTATCTATCATGAATATATAAATAAAAAATCTTTAAAAAAAGATAAAAAACAAATATTTAGTAAGATTCTAAGAGCTCATTTACTTTCTTTTGAGACAAGTACTAATTTCAAATAGCATTGTAAGATGGAATTATATTATGAAAAGAGTAAGGTGTTTGTGCCAGCCTAGCATCTAAAAGAATGCCCAGCACATAGAAGTTCAATAATAATTTATGGGGCAATTTAATATGTTTAAACTGAGTTTTAATAATGAACTCTATTTTGAAATTTTTTAAAAAAATATTTCATTTGTGTTCATTCAATTTTTTTTTTTTTTGATGATTTACCTGAATGAGTAGGGGTATGTCTGGCCTCAGGGATTTCAGAGACTAAAATATTGTTAGGTCTGCTGTCCCCATTCTACTTCTCTTTCCTGGTTGGCCACATTTTTCCTATTTCAGATGCATTTCCTCTATGTAGTGAGGAGAGGAGGTTACAGCCTACTTTCAGCTAGTGACCCCAGAGGAAAGAAGGGTTTCCTCCCTTTACAGGGTCCATATATAATGTCCCCAGAGAAGGACTCATTGATCTAGCTTGAGTCACATGCCCATCCTTGGACTGAGCACAATGTTCAAAGAGATGCACTGCTAGCCAAAGCTCTGTGACTAAGGTATGTGTGACATCTGTGATTAATCAATTGTGATTACCAGTTGGAACCACATAGAGTGGGAGGGGGGAGCAGTCATTCCTCAAAAGAAGTAGGGCTATTGCTATAAGAATCCTGAAAATGAGACTAGGCAGACAAAATCAATAGGTATCTGCGACACACCTTCCCATTTGCCAGGGGCCAAGCTAGTTGGTGGTCTCTCTGCTCTGAATGCAGGTGCACTTAGTGAGGTAGAAAGACCTGTAAGCTGACAAACAGCAATCCAGAGGGGAGAGTTCTAGTGGGGGAGGTCCAGAGTGCCATAGCCCAGAGAACACCACTTAGCTTAGGGGAGACTAGAATGCCATCTCAGAGAGGATGGCATAAAGAATTGGCAGCGAGTGTGTGCGTAGCATGCAACAAATATTCATGGGGTGAATGAATAAAAGAATGTTGAGCTAGTATTTGAGGCAAAGTGATCAGCTTATACAAAGGCAGAGGCTGTGAAGGGCTGTTGTATTTGGCAGTGGTGAGAAAGTCACTGTATCTGTCCTTTTAAATGAGAGGCATTTGGAAGAGAAGATGGTGAGAAGAGTTGAGTCTTGAGAGCTTAGGAGACCACTCATTTATTCACTTTTTGAGTACCAGTATATGCCAGGAACACATAATAAAAAAATAATAAATATGTAATAAATCAAAAACAATTGAGTTGAATTTTATTTGGAATGTGATAATGAGGAATGATGTGGTCAGATTTGAGGTTTAGAAGGATGGCTCTGGCAGCCATGTGTAAATGTATCAAGGAAAGATAAACTATTTGTTTATTTATTCACTAATTCTTATTCCACTCTAGCATGCTCACTTCCTAAGTCTTTTGATTCCTTTATTATTAACCATGATAGCTCTGGCATTTCTATTCACTTACTAAGAGTCATCCTAGGAACGTATTAGTGCTGTGTCCCTGGATCCTTGCTGGTGTGTTCGATTCCGTACTACAGAAGTGTGCTGCTGTAGCAGATACTTGCTCTAATCCAATGTGTGTTTTGCTCCTGTTGATGTAGTTATTTTCAGAATTCAGTCCCATATTCTTCTAGTTTCTTCTGGTATATCTTGGGACCCTGTAGCAATTTTAAGGTATAATCTCTTTGCTTTGTTAGAAGACCTGATAATTCTTCAGGGAGATTATATTTTGATTTAGTGTTATGGGTCTGGTGGCCAGGAGGCGGGTGTAGATTTAGAGTGGTATGTGATTGTGTTAGGCACAAGTCCCTTAATTTTTAAGAGAGGTCTGTCAGGAGCCTTTAACAGGGAGGAGTGGGTGACTTCTGCAGGCCCAGACGGCTTAGGAAAATATGAGGATTCAAGATTTTTTAGTGTATCAACTCAGCTATTCCTACCCCCTATCTTAGGTTCCCACTACTTCTGAATCAGGGCCCTGACCTTGGAGTAGTCAATGGGTCAGGGTAAAATATATCACCTCTCCTGGAGCTTTGTTACTCTAGAACTAAGTCCTGGGTCTAATCCTAAAATTTTCTTACCTTCTGGTTTTAAAAAGTGAGAGGATTTGTTTGTTTGTTTGTTTGTTTTAAAGAGGGAGGGTGGGAGAGAGAGTGAGAGCATGACCCAGCAAGGGCAGAGGGAGAGGGAGAGAGAGAATCATCAGCAGGCTCCATGCCCAGCTTGAACTCAGGGCTTGATCTTAGGACCCTGAGATCAGATCTGAACTAAAATTAGGAGTCAGACCCTTAACTGACTGAGCCACCAAGGTGCCCAAGAGTCTTTTTATATACTACTTAAGGAGCCCCCTGGCTTGAACACTTATATTTTAATTGATGGTTAATCACTCTCAGATGCTTATTGTCTTTCCCCAAAGCATCAATTGATCCTAGGAACATGTGTCCAGCTGTCTGATATATTGTATCAGTCAAATGTTCCCTTCCACAGGTACACAGGCCCAGATCCTCACCAGTAAGAGTTTTAATAAGGGTTTTAACAATCACACACGGCAACCCATGTAAGCAGCTTTCTGTGCTCTCCCCTGCTACCCGTGAGGGGGATTCTTATAGCCAGCAGACCAGCTGGTCATCCTTAATTAAAATTCCACTTAGGGTCGGCTTCCTTGGACCACCCTGGGCTCTTGGAAAGCAGAATCAGAGACTGATTAAGGTGCAGTTTATTGCAGAGTGCAACATCTAGGGGGAATGAAAGAAGCAGGAGTGGGCCCTGGGAGGAGCTGAACTACAGGGCACCTGCAACAAAGGCCTCAGACAGTTTCAAGGCCTTCAGGGTCTTTAACTGACCAGTCATTGAATAAGTGAGTGGGGTGGTAACCTTTGGGTAAGAGGGTAATCTTCAGGTCAAGGCAATTACTGCAGATAGACACAGGTGAGAACTGTTGGCCATCAACACCCCCAGTAAATGAGCAATGAAGGCTTCAGTTCCAGGTCACAGACTGGAATCTGGGTGAGTGCCCCTCACATCCAAGAGCTCCGTGGGAGTGGAGTGGTAAGTAGGTCCTTCTTTACTGTAAATTTGATCTTTATCTTGTGGAAGGCTATGCAGGAACTCCAAGTAGGAATTGCAAGTAGGTTGGTAATCCCAACAACGGAAGTTTTAAAGGTGGTGAAGAATGCGTCAGAAAAGATGTGGGAAAAACTGCTATTAGGCTTGAACAAAAACTAAGTGTTCAACACTGGGTATGTTCTGTAAAATGGTCTGACTTTTTTTTTTTTTTATATGCTAGCTATAGCAAACACCTTTATTTAAAAATCTGTAGGAAAAAAAAGCCCCCCCCCTTTTGTTAAAGGAGTCTTATAATCTGTACATTTCTTTCCCTTTAGGTCCTGACTGAAAGGTAATTTTAGAATGTGGTTTTTGAAAACATGAGGCTTCATAGTACACAAAGCCTTCTTAGTAATGGAAGAGACAACACACAAAGAGTAAGGAATGTGTTGTTTCCTCTTTCCTTCTAGAACTAGAACTGATTCAGTAAATATCTAAACAACCAATCCTTCATGATTTTGAAGACTTTTGGGGGAGGAAGCATGAAGTCTGGATGACCAGTAGCATTTCTTCATTATGCAATGTTTGCTTTTTACTAAGGCATTTTGTTACCTAATTATTTTTTTTAACATATCCTGATTTATAACAAAAGAACAGTCTTGCTTTATGTAATTCCTTAGGTGCTAAAAACGTATACTTTTTCTTATATTTATATACATTTTTTTATTGCTCACTTTTAAAGATGAAGACACTGAGATTTTAGAAATAAATTGCCAGATACCATGCTTCTGCCTTCTAGAGCTTGTAAACTTTCCAAATACTACAAGACCTTGGATTTATTTACAGTCTCTTGCAGCCTGATAATTTAGCAAAACATCTATGATTCAGAAACAAAAGTGGGGGAAGGGTGGAGGAAAGCATGTAAACCTTTCTGAAATGAATTTAATTACGTGGTCTAGAAGGAAAGAAGTCTCCTTTTGCCTTGGGCAGGGAAATACCTTGGACCCACCCTGGATGTAGGAATAGGGGAAAAGACCAAAGGGATGTGAGGAATTCAAGAGATTTACCTCAGGGTAGGGAAGTGAATCTGATGAAATGGCACCTGAAAACCACATTTGTTCTGGGAGTCTGAGACCAGGAAAGATGTGGACATTTTCTTGGAAAATGATCAGAAGAGAAATCAGGAAGGTGACTGAGGAGGGTGGAGGGACAGGTTAAAGGAATTAAGTAGGTACACCTGGGCTTAGAGACCGCAAGGGTAGGCCTTGTTAACTGTCGGCAATGATTTGGATATATAAATACCACGGAAGGTAAAGTGCTACCAGGAGTGAAACAAATAAGTATATATAATTATTAGAAAATTAAGGCAATGAAAATAAGCCTGAATATGAAATCATTCACACTTATAAGAATATTCAGGGTAGTTCTTTTACAAAACTTCTTGGTGTTCAAGGACCACGTTACCTTAGATAAAAACTGTAGAATGTAGTTTAATACCTCAAAAAATAACCTTGTTTTAATGCTGTAAATTGTATCAAACCTGAATTCAAGTATTCTAGGCCCATCCCGTGGCCCCTCCTCACCCACTCAACAAACAAAATGCCACAGTGATTGCACTACACAGATCACACTGTCATTCATTTGGGTGTGAGGGACACCGCAAATGCCATTATTTCTGACCCACGAAGTGCCCAAGGTGACCGGGGCACTTGATATTCTCTCTAGGAGAGAGGTTTAGTGACCTAAGGGAGTGGCTGGTCACCAGAGGACACCTGGAGTAGTCCGCGCTGGAGCTGTGGTTTTGTCAGTGTGCCTAAAAGAAAGAACTATGCCTTTGTCAAACTCTTGCCTCCTTGATGGTCACATTTAACCTTGACTTTCAGGATCTGTCCTTGGCCCTTCAGCTATTTTAAAGTACAGTCTTTGCCTCTTTGTGTATTATATGCCACTCTTAGGGGAAGGTTAGAAGATTCTCACAATTTTTGCTTTCCTTTAAGAACTTCGAGATGGTATATGGAATTCCTAGTATATACTTATTTTTGTCCATACCCACATAAGAGTTAATTTGATTTGGGGAGACATTTGAGAGTCCAACAGTGATTCTCATGCTACCTGTGGTGAAGGATAAGTTTCTTTTTCTTTTTCAAGATCTTGTAGAACAATACTTTCTAGAATACAGTAAAATTACTCATGAGGAAAAGGAAATAAAAACGCTGAAGAACTACAAAACACAAACCCTAGTTTATTTTTAGATTTTTGTGGACAAGGTTTACTCTGTCAATTGTTACAGAAGTCTCTAAATACTTAGTTCTGTGCTCCACAGAAAAGTCTAGGGTTCTACTCTTGCCTCTGCTGTTTCCTGATCATGTTGCCTCTGGCAGCACATCTACTCACCCAGAGCATGAGTTTTCTTATTCCTGAAATGGGTATAATAATTCCTGTTCTTTCTTTCTGGGCATGGTGAAGATCCTGGCAGGAAGGCAGGAAGCTTGGTTTGTAACTAGTGAGGTGCTAATTACATATTTTAGACCATATGGGTTGAAATGGTTCGGTTCCTATGTGATGTGCTTGAGAAAATTTTCATTTGTTCTAGCAAAGAAGTGAGTTTTTCATCTAGTTAAATGTTTTGCATTTAACGATTGTCTTAAATTCCAAACTACTTTAATTTTGAATGTTTTTCTTCTAGGAATATTTTGTACCTTTTCCTGGTCAGCAAAATCTAAGAGCCAGGGAGCCACTGGTGTATCAAGAGAACTTTGGAGCTTTTTCAAGCTATGCACTTTGGTCCCTTGCCCCAAATTCCAACCTATCCCTGTTCTCCCAGGGTGTGATAAAATTTTTCAAAGTTCATATGTTCTCTTTCATAAGATTTTTCCAACTGTCTTATAGGGGCACATCAAAAAAGGAAGAAAGGGGCAGCCTGGATGGCTCAGTGGTTTAGCACCGCCTTCGGCCCAGGGCATGATTCGGCCCATGACCTGGGATCAAGTCCCACGTCAGGCTCCTTGGATGGAGCCTGCTTCTCCCTCTGCCTGTGTCTCTACCTCTACCTCTCTCTCTCTCTCTCTCCTCTCTGTGTCTTTCATGAATAAATAAATAAAATCTTAAAAAAAAAAAAAACAGGAAAAAAGATGTGGATGAGATTGCATAGGTTAAAAAAAAAAATCTCACAGGACATTCTGATAGTTCAACCATTCAACCCTAATTTGAGAGCAATCACTTTCTACATAGTGTTAGGTTGTGAGTTTTACAAGTAGATTTCAGGGACTAGGAGATTAAGAATTTAGGAAACAGAGGTGCTAACAGTATGAGAAGTACCTTAAGATTAACTGGATACAAGGTCCATAATCTGGAGACCAAATGCTTGGCCTGAAATATGGTAGATTATGATAATAGACATTTGCCATCATTAAGATTTAGGCAAGGGGAAAGGTAATATTAGCTTTCAGTGGGAAGGAACCTGCTAAACTAAACTTTTATGAAGATACAATCTGATTTTTGCTTGGCTGTTTCTTGGATTTTTCTATGCTTCAAATATCTAGTGAATCTATATAGTATCTTCTGTTTTCTGGATCCTAGGCACGTATTCTGAAATGGGACTCCTGACTTTTCTGAAATCCCCATAGCAGAGTGTGTGCTATTATATTATTTTTAAAGAATTTGTTTATATTTATGCATTCATTCAATTATTTATTCAACATATCCTTATTAGTCACTAAATGTAGATGATGGCAACACAATGAAATGCTTAACACATCTTTGCATTCAACGCTATTCATGATTCTATAAAACAAGTGGTACACATGCCAAAGAATCTCAAACTACATTCTGAATAGTTAATAACTTAGAATTATGAAGCTGCCCAGAAAAGAGTACATAGTTTAATCTCACATTTGTTCTTTAGCAGATAATTATGATTCTCCTGATTATACTGGTTCAAACTTTAAAGTATTTGGAAAAAAGATATTGCTAAGAATATAGCTACTTGAAATGTAACCATCTACTACAGTAACATTAGAGGAAACATTTATAAAACTTTAGAATCCTGTTAAGGGAGGAATGTGGGTTTGAGATTCAGATAGAAGTAGGGGCAGCTGAGTGGCTCAGTAGTTGAGCCTTTGGCTCAGGTCATGATCTCAGGGTTCTGGGATGAGTCTGGCATCAGGCTCCCCACAGGGAGCCTGCTTTTGCCTCTGCCTATGTCTCTGCCTCTCTCTCTTTCTGTTTCTCATAAATGAATAAATAAAATCTTAAAAAAAAAACTCAACACCAAAACCAAAAGACTAGTTCATAACAGCACTATTCATAACCAGAAGGTGGAAGCAACCCGTGTCCCTTTACAGATGAATGGAAAAACAAAATGTAGTGTGTGTGTGTGTGTGTGTGTGTGTGTGTGTGTATCAATCACAGAATATTCAGCTGTAGGAAGGAAATTGACACATGTTTAACATGGATGAACCCTGGGGACATCATGCTAGGTGAAATAAGTCACTCACAAAAAGACCTACTGTATGATTCTACTTATATGAAGTACCTAGAGTGGTCAAATTAATAGAGATAGCATGGTGGTTGTCAGGGGCTGGGGGAAGGAGGGATGAGGAGTTGTTTAATGGGAATAGCAAAAGAATTTCAGTTTTGCAAGATGAAAAGAGTTCTGGATTGGTTATACGTTGGTGTGAATGCACTAAATACCACAACCTACATTTAAAGACGGTTAAAATGGCAAATCTTAAGCATATTTTTCCACAATTATAGGATAGAGTGAAAAGCTCTAGAAAATAAAAGAATTTTATTAGTCTCTCTTTTTTCTCTAACTTATGACCTTACATAGTCCGCCGTACAATTTTGAACTGTAATAACCTTGATATTAGGACATCGGGAATGTAATTTGTACAACTTGAAACATCTTTCCAGATGACCCTCATTGCCCTTCATCAAGATTGTGTAAACAGTTCAGAAAGGTTAAAAACATTGCTGGAACATAGCTGTTTGCGGAAACCTAAAATATGTAGATCAGTTTTCTCCGATCTTGGCCATGGTGGAGCACAGACCTTATTAACTTTTTCACTATGTTTTCAGTGTTTTCTTAGGTTTCCATTGCTGCCAGTCAGGGGCCCAGGCACGTCCAGTTTTATCCCTGCCTGACAAGGTTAAGCCAGTTGATGATCTGCATTTCTGGTCAGCTTTATTTTCCATAGATTTCTCCTGATAACACATACTCTAGAGTTCACACTATGGTTAGCAGCTGAAAAGAAGTCCAAAGATTTTTAATATTCAATAATTTTCTAAGAGTAATTTTCTATGTTCCTGTGTCCTCTATGGAAAAAATATAGTTAGCATAAAAGACTTTTTTTTTCTGGATTCTACATTAAGCAAAATTCAAAATCTAAACTTACTGATGATCCCTGCCTTTTATGCTGTCTCCAAATCAACCTGTTTAGTGTTTCCTTCAGTTATATTCTAAAAAGCGAACAAAGTATTCTGCTGTGTGCTCTGACATTCTGAGCTAATATGCAGAATTATGATTAAGTTGATCATTAAGCTTCAGTAAATATTTTAGGTGTACTTGCATTCTGAAAACAAGTGTTAAAATGAAGATAAGGCTTGCTTTTACTCCTGTGTTGGATGGATACAAATATGACTAGTAGATATTTTGATGAAGTTCGGATTGTAACAAAAATAAATATAAATCCTCTGTACTAAACCTAGTTATTTTCTTATTGCACTGACTGCTGGTTAATTGTTCTTTCTTTCAGAACACTGTTAACCAACTCATTTGTCTACCTCAGCTGATTCATTATTTTTTCAGTATTTGGTGATAGTAAATATACTTTTTTAAATAACTAGAATAGATGATGAGTAATTTCCATAAATCAAAGCCCAAAGCTTTCTAATGGTTTATAAGACTCCTCTTTCATCCTGAATTAAGAGATTTGGGAGTAAAGCAAAATTCCAGAGCTCATATTTGGAAAGAGGTCTTTATCTTGCTGACTATCATCTGCCTCTCATGAGCAGTCAGTTCTGGCCATGAAACAAGATGGTACCTCCTGCAAGCCTCTAGGGATGGGACAAGGAGAGTGAAATCCATGACATGGAGGGAATTGGGGGTAGGGGAGAAGAAAGTGAAAATTGAAGATGGGACTGTGTGAGGCAAAGTTCTTCCTCATAAGTTCACAGATCAAGGAAGATATTTAGGTCCAATCCTAGCAAGAAGCTCTTATCTGCCAAGGAGAGATAATCTTCTTGATATCTCCTTTTCAGTGATGGAAATCCTTTGTATGAAAAGATACAAAACTTAAATTCATAACCTGATTCTCAACTAAAGGGGAACCAGAAACCAGCCCCTAGGAACACTGATTTGAGTTCCAGGTAGTCGACTGGATTTAAGAACTAGGGTCCTGCTTCTAAAGTGACCTGAGGGAGAACTAGGATCTGGGCACCTAAAGAAAAGAGTGTTTTCGGAGCCCATTTGTGAACATACCAGATGCCCAACACTCACTCATTTGGGACTGAAGTGGCAGGTAAAGTGTTACAGACAGCTAGAATGGGGTTAGGACAGGTGGGCGCATTTATGAAGTAATGTAAGATAAAAACTGACAGAAGGTATTGGCATGAGGTTATCCACTTGCCCCCTCCCATCTTAGTTCTTTCTCCCTCGTAGTGAGGTCGACTGCCACCTGCAGGTCAAACCTTACCAGAATTCCAAGGTCATTTTCAACCATCAAAAAGAGATTCCCTTTAGGATACTATCAATTGACTCTGCAAGAAGTCCTTACAGTTAGGTGGAAGTGACCATTTAGTTCTGATAACTGAGTTTCACTATCTCAGGAACTTTCTAGAACTGTCTTCTTGGATTCCCACATTTATTCAGTAATTATTTGTTGAAGATCCACTGACAGGCCTAGGGAATGCAGAAGTGTGCAGAATGGATAAAACTGTTTCCTGCCCTGTGACTTCTGACCCAAGGCAGAGGTCCCACTATCTGCTGCTGGTTTCCTAATGCTGAAGCACATTTATCTGCTTTGGAAGCAGACCTCCTCACCTCTGGGTCCCTTATGGATGACATTCCATCCAGATATTTTATTCTTTCCCTTTAGATTTCCTACATTTATCTGTCTGATTGCACTACTGACACCCACCTAGCTCTGGCTCCCGGATGATCCTCCCACACTGGCTTTTCTCTATTTGCTCTCCATTCAGTGAGCACATCTGCTTCCAGGTCTGACTCTGAGTCTGCACCATTCAATTAACATAATCTGGGACATAATGCCAAAAGGTTAATAGGTTTTGATCCCAGGACCCTGGGATCAGAACCTGAGCTGATGGCAGATGCCCAATCACTGAGCCACCCTGGCACCCCAAGATTGATAGTTTTCTAAGTACAATGTCACAAGAATGTGGACTGGAGGCACATCTAAATTCAAAACTAGCTTTACCATTTCTAGCAAGTAACCCAAGACAAGTTACGTATACTTTTTCAGTCTATTTCATTATATGTCAGCTACTCAAAATACCTCTCAGGGTTTTTGAGAGGTCCAAAAGGGATAATGTATGTCAGGCAAGTGGGATACAGTAGGTACTCTAGGATGGTTCTCTACCTCTTTAAGCAGCTTCATTATCTCATTTGATAATGACAGTAATCCCGAAGAAAGCCAGACAGGGAGATAATTCCTATCCTGCAGATACAGACACTAAGCCTCAGGAGAGTTAAGTTACATCAAGTAGGTCAGAGGAGGAGCTAGTATGAAAAGCCAAGAGCTAACTTCTGTTCGGTGTTGTTTTTTCCCATTAAATTGTGCCTCTTTTAACAACAACAACAACAAAAACCCAAATTAAATTCTACCACTACTTATTTTAGAAATGTTGGTCAAGGGGCTCCCTGGTAGCTAGTTCATTAAGATTCCAACTCTTGATTTCCTCTCAAGTCTCAGTTCATGATATCTGTTCTCACTGGGTGTGGAGCCTACTTAGGACTCTAGTTCTCCAGGCACCTGGGTGGCTCAGTTGGTTAAGTGTCTGCCTTTGGCTTAGGTTATGATCCCAGGGTCCTGGGATTGAGTCCTGCCTTGAGCTCCCTGCTTCTCCCTCTCCCTCTGCCTGTCACTCCCCCTGCTTGTGTTCTCTCTCTCTCTCTCTCTCGATTTGTCAAATATATATTTTTTAAAGATTCTAGTTCTCCTTCTCCCTCTGCCCCCTCCTCCCTTCTCACAAGCATGTTTTTTTTTCTCTCTCTCTCTTAAAAAAAAGTATTTGTCGATAGCTTATAGTTTTTTTTTCTCTGCTCAGTTCTTCCTGTCAATCTTCTGTTAATTTGTCCATGCTGAATATAAATGCGATGTGGAAAGGGATAATAACTGTCTGACAATAGACAAAGTATATTTAGTTCTTACTGTGTAGCAGGTCCTGAAAATATTGTAAATGTTTATCATTTACAACCCTTGTCTACATTTTAGAATGATAGAACTGAGAATGTTCATGAGCCCACCTTAGCAAAGCCAGCAAGGGACAGATTATGCATTTCACGGAAATCTGACATCGGAGTCTAAAATTACTTCTTAGTTACCTCTTTATGTAAGTGATGAATGTACTTGTTATTTATTGCTATCTGTCTTAGCATTTTATATTGGTGGCTAAATATCTGCTTATACCAGTGTAGACTGAAGGGGGCACAGCCAGCACAAAGTGAAGAGAAGACTTTTAATTTCCAATTTACTGCCAACAGGAACAAGCTTAGAAATCTGTGCTGTGACCTCAGGCTATTTTTATGGAAGAGGAAGGATGACTCAGAGGGCAGAACCAACAGCACAGAGCCAGGAGTTACAGAAAATTATTCGAGGAGAGTGAGACTGGCCTATCATCAAGAAAGTGGTGTTAGCTTGTGCTGGAACCAGAGTGGCAAATGGGCGGGTGGAAGAAAGGAAAGAAGGAAGATGTTGAAAAGGAAGCAAGAAAAATATCATTTATTTTAGATGATGTGATAAGTTATTTTAGGTTTTACATATAAATTGAATTCTTAGTTTTCAAAGATTAATATAAATTTGTTAAGCCTTTCAGGTAAAACCTTCAACTTTCAAAGGCAAACTATTAGATTGACATCAGGCTTTTGAAAACTCTTATGCAAAGAGAACAAGAGAGCACATTTAAAAAAAATGAATGGGGGATCCCTGGGTGGCTCAGGGGTTTAGTGCCTGCCATTGGCTCAGGGTATGATCCTGGAGTTCCCAGATCGGATGGAGTTCCATATTGGGGTCCCTGCATGGAGCCTACTTCTCCCTCTGCCTGTGTCTCTGCTTCTCTCTCTCTCTCTCTCTCTCTCTCTCATGAATAAATAAATAAAATCTTTTAAAAAATTTTTAAAAATGAACGATAAGAACATGAGGGCATGATAATAGGATATAGGAATTAAAGTGAAAGAGACTTCAGTATCCAAAACTGGACCAATTTGAAGAACAAAACAGTCAATAGTGTTGAATTATAACTTATAGATTGGTATTAGTGAGTCCACACTGCTATAAATGGGGATAAGGAATAGCTCTTTCGTATGGAAGAACTCAAATGAGTAAATTTAGAAGGAATGTCAGAAATATAAGCACAACATTATATAGGCAAAGACCTTAGTAATAATTATTGCAATCCAATAATGCTAAAATCAGTGGGCAGAGGTTTGAAGAGAAATAGGATAGTAACATAGATTGAAGTATCTCCCAAGATACCAGAGGGAAAACTTAAGTGGACACACCTGGAAAAGGCTTTTTGCCAAAGTGATCATGGTTAAGCTATTGACTTTATAAATCCCTAGACATGTAAAGCATGAGAAGGGTACAACATCACATCTATGATATTCCTTTTTTAAAGAGCCTTCTTTATTTCAGAGTACAAACATGAGCAGGGGAGGGGCAGAGGGAGAAGCAGCCTCCCTGTTGAGCAGGGACTTCTCAGATATGGGGCTCCATCCCAGGACCCTGCGATCAAGACCTGAACTGAAGGCGGAGGCTTAATGGACTGAGCCACCCAGATGCCCTACATCTATGACATTCTTAACAAAAATTTATAATTTCATTATAATGAGCATACCAGAAAGGCCAAAATGGAGATGTATTTTACAAAACAACTAACCAGTACTCATCAAATTATCAAGGTGTGGGAAGACTGAGAAACCATCACAGATGAGGGGAGAGTAAGGACACACAGCTAAATGAGATGTGTGACTGTGGATTGGATGCTTGAACATAAAAAGGATCCTAGTGCAGGAAAAGCTGATGTAATTTTAATAAGGTTTGTAGCTGATAGTATTTCAATGTTTTCTGTTCTTGATAACTATACTGATTATGTAAATAATATGAGGGGAAGCTGGGTGTATTCATTTCAGTTGATTAAAACTTTCAATGTTAAAGGCAAAACTATAAAACTTCTGGAAGACAATATTGAAGCAGTATGGCCTTTGAGTAAGAAAGCATTTTGTAAGACACCCAAAACTTAAACTGTAAATAGAATGACTAATGAATTATCACATTAAAATGAACAACTATTGATAACAAAGTAAACAAAAAAGGAACAAAAACCTAGATGTTACAAACCTAAAGCTAAGAAAGAATTGGCATTATAAATATATAAAACCTATATAAAGAGTTCCTACTAATCAAGAAGTAAAACACAAATTTACTAAATAGTAAAGTAGGTAAAAGCATGAATATCCTTTCACTGAAACATACATGACTGGCTCATAAACATATGAAGATGTTTAATTTCATTAGTCATCAGTAAAATGAAATAAAATTCAAATACCATTTAACATTTCTGAAACTTGCAAAAACAAAAAAGTTAGATACTACAGTGTGGGAGAGGATATGGATCAATGGAAAGCTTGTTCACTGCTGGTGGGACTATTAATTGTTAGAACCTCTTTGCAAAAAGTGTAGCTCTATCCAGTAAAAGTAGAATTTGTGTTTAGGAGTCCTTGATCTAAGTCCTGGAAGAATTTCTTCACAGAAACATCTTGAGATATATATAAAAATGTTCATAGTCACAGGATTCTGAGGAGTCAAAAATCAGAAAAAATCCCAATGGTCATCAACTATAGAATATATAAATAAGCGTATTTGTAGTATATGGCAGTATATACAAAGAAATGAAAGCTACAAAGTCAATCTAAGTGAATCTTAAATATGTGAAAGAAGCAATGCATACTTTGTGATTTTATTCACACAGTGCTGAAAAAGATAGCAAAACTAAGCTGTTTAGGGATTCACACATAAAAAAGCAAAACTATAAAAAGAAAGGAATGATAAATTCAGATGGAGATTGCCCTTGGAAGGAAGGGAGAGGTGATCAAAAGGAGACACACCCAAGAGTCCTGTAATATATTGGTAATGTCTATTTCTCTATATACATTCTATGTAAAATCTATATAAAAGAATGTTATATCTCATATACCAAATAGTATTATAAAATATTATTACATACATACCAAATAGTATTATAAAATGAAAACATTTTTCAAGAAAAGAAAAATATTGCCTGGAAAAATACCTATTTATCAAAAGCCTCTGCTCTTATAGAATGTTTTTTGCAGCTTGAACATTGAACACATAGAAAATTCTCTCCCTAATTTGTTACTTCAAATGACCCCAGAATTTTTTTTTTAAAAGAAGTTTCACTGTTTAAGAATGGGGTCATGAGTTTCCAGGCTGTTTTTCTGATCAAGAAAGAAAAAAGTGAAGATAAGTTAGCTTCAGTTCCATCCCACACTTAAGTCACTGAAGCACGTTAGTCCACACTCGGCCATCTGCCATGCGATGTGCAGCCAGGGCAGGGAAAGCAGCCCGTGTGAATTCAGAGACTTATCTCTCTGACATTCTGGTCCAGAAAAGAGAAACAGAAATCTAGTACTATCTGTTGAGCTGACATTTTCCCACAGTCTATCTCAAATTTCATAGTCCTTGTTAAGTAAGTTGATAATATCAGTCCTATCCCCAGTGGGCAGATGTTAATGTCATTTAAATAGAATATGAGGAGGGGATTCAATGAACCAAAAACCTCACTGAGAGTACTGAGACATCAAAGATGGAGAATGTAGGAGAAAAGCAAAAATTCTTTGCCTCACCATTTTTTTTTTTTTTTTTTTTTTTGCAAATTATTTAACCCTTGATGGAGGAGAGGCAAAGAGAGTCCACCTTTATTTATTTATTTTCTTTAGGCAGATGCAGTCATCTCTGGGATACCTGTTTTACTTTCTTCCCCTTTTTCCTTCTCTGCCTTTGCTTTATTCCTTCCAACTTTTAAAATACGCTTAATATTCTTACAGATCGGTTGAGTAGGGACAAAGCCAAGGTTAAATATTAAGTGGGGGTGATTATGGATTTGTTTTTTCCTTTTTCTTCAAATACCAATCAATGCAGACTGAGTGGGAGAATAATTGGTTTTCATTGCCACTTGCATTAAGACTTAGTGTGAGCAAAATATGTAACCTAAATTGGTCTCCACTGATGGAAAACTTTTCTATCGATTATCTTTTCAAAGATTAAGTCAATGTTAAAATGAGTGGCAGACTTTGGGGAAACAACAAGATGGGAATATAATATGGTCAGTTTTGATGTGTGAAGTCCTGGTCCCACAAACAGATGTGGCTGTCGTCTTCCTGTTCACAACTGTGTGTATTTCTATGCAGCATTAAGCAAAGGGGATATGTAACAAGTATTTAGGATTATTTATGTACTAAATTAAATGACTGGGCTCATGACTTTGTTTGGCCATGTAAGGGGATTAAAAACATTCATATTCTAAATTCTAGAACAACACTTTCTGATTCGAAAATAAGATTTTTTTTGTTGTTGTTGTTTCGGTTGTAGGTGGTAAAATGAAGAATTCTGTATGGCTACTAAAAGGAATAGCAAATGAATTGAATCAATTACATTTCGAAGGATGTCTACTTATGCTAAATAAAATCAGTAATTCCACTTGTAGAAAAAGATTGGTATAGATTAAAATTTCTTAGGAATTTTTGGCCTATAAAACAAGTTTCCATATAAAACCTCTTCAGTTCTCCAAAACCATATGCTAATCTGTAAAAGTGTAATTTGAGATATTGAAAAAGAGTGATTATCAGAGTGGGAAGACCTATCTGCAAAATTTTCTATTGGCTTGAAAATTTACGAATCAGAATAAATTTCCAGATGACTACTGATAAAATACAAATTACCTTGGGTGAGTAAGACCTTACATACAAACACCTATATTAACATTCTAGCATGGAGTTGTTTTTTAAACGAAGGAGCAAAAGTAAAAACATGATTAAGTGAGCATTCTACAACCAGATAAGAGAGAATTAGTAAAGTTGCAGTAAAGTGATCCAGCTAGGTTCTTTGCTTTTAGAGCCTTTGTTCTTGCAGTGTTTCCCGTTTTAACACAGGATCAAATTTTTAAATTAAAGGGATTAAAGCTCTTATTGGGGGAATTTCATGCTTCACCCAGTGGGTGAGACCGAGTGTTGTCTGGGAGGATGTGGAGGCGTTTTCATACCCCTGAACTCACATGGAGGAAGCAGCTGCTCACTCCCGTTGTGAGGGGTGATTATAAGCTTGAGACTCATTATCTTTTTCAGCTTGTAAACAGGCTCTGAGGACAGTTTTCAAATACAATTGTATTTCAAAATATTTACTCTCCAAAAAAACTCTAAGTATTTTGAAATATACCTAGTTTTGTAAATGCTCTGGTAGATCTGATAAGAGTCCTATTAGAATATTTTCCTCCTAAGGATGATTGCCACATGAAAATAGTAGAAGAGTTTTGAAGGGAAAGACAAAAGTGCTCTCACATTTAATAGCTGGGTGACTTTGTTTTAATCTCCATGCTCCTCTAAGCCTCAGTTTCCATATTGGTAAAATGGGAATAATATCCTCTGTTGTATGGGGTTGTTCTAACATATATTAGAAAACAGTACATGAGGTAACACAATGTTTGTAACAAGTGGATTTCTAAATTCTTAGGAAGAATGACAGTGCTTTGCTCAGCATAGGCAAACAATGAATACGGTATTGATGTATGTGAAGTCAACACAGAACAATTATGTGTATCTTCAAGTAATTTCTTTGTGATACATTACTTTTCATTGATGTTGTCTTCAACTAAAGTATATTAAAGAGGAGTAGACTCTTTCTCAAGAAAATCCTCAGTCCTGTCTGCATTATCTGTACATTTGATGCCTATTGGCACTTCTCATAAATGTCATATTGATGCCGTTTTTATCCTGAATTTGGATTTTTGTAACTTTTCCTACAATGAAGTATGTATCTGCTACTTTAGTTAGGAGCCATGGTATGTCCAACAATACTGCATGTGAGGCTATCATTGATATTACAAATTCAAACCTAGTCCAATTTGCTAATTTTTTTTAGTGATTAAGAACTCTTAATGACATTTATATATATATATCCTAGGTGATGATGAATGTAAACTTGATAGAAGAGATGATATTTCATAGGGGTTTTGTTCTACCAAAAATCCTGGTTGCTTTGCTGAATTAAATTCTCTGCACACTCTGCTGGCCCCTAGTTCAGCTCAGATCCATATTTAATTGCATTCCTTTTCTAGGCTTTCTTGGAACTTCTGAAATAAATTCTTACTCTGTATTTATCTGGCTAAGTCCTACAGCAAGTGGCTTCTACCCTCACAGCAGTACCATACATTGTGCTAAAGTAACTGGGCTGGTTAGAAGCCCCCGTTCTTAACGCTAAATGGTGCTGCTGCCAAGCATGGCCCTCTTCTCTTTGCATGAGATCCTACTGATCCTCACTGGGGGCAAGATCTCCAGAATCCTGAGAAACTGAAATATACAAATGGATAATGGCTAATACCATACAAAAAGTCGAACTCTGATCTACCATTTGTAGCAACCAGCCAGGAAACCCAAGTTCTCTCCACTAACCAGTTGAGAAGCCAGCCTACTATCTATAAGTCAGACTTATAGGAAGTCAGACCACTATCTCTAGTAACCAGCCTCAACCCACACCCCATAAAATAACCTCTGTAACAATCAACCCCATATGGCTAGGACTTGATTTGTAACTGACAGCTTTCTTAATTTTATTTCTGCTTCCAACTTCGAACCAACCAGAGGGTGCTAAGTATGAATCCCTAGACAATGGCATATGATGCCCTGCTTCTAGTTAGCCTACCTCCAGCTCCCCCGTGCCAACAGCCCCCAATCAGGGCATATTTGGAGCCTTCCTTTTTTCCACTATGAAGCTTTCCTACCCCTCAGCCTGCCTTTGAGTTTTGACTAAAGTGCAAGTGACAGAGGGTGACTCACTTGCTGTAGCAAGCAAGCTCTGAATATGCAGCCTTTGCCTGTTCTCATTTGGTTGATCTTTGTGTATTTCCACACCTGGTTTTTGGCATGGTCACTATGGTTTGTTGAGGTTGGCCCTTATACCAGTGCTATGCCTGACCAAAGATTCCAGTTCTCCATGCCAAGTTTTACCTCCTCAGCCCAGAATTATGGTATATAGGTTGGCTGCTCCTTACTGGCTGTGTTCACCCACCCACTCTGTTCAGGCTGAATTAGTCCTCTGGACACAAGGAGTGGTTCTTTCTTTCATTGTCATGCTCAATGGTTCATTGGGCAGGCTTATGTTTTAGACAGCCCATGTCTATTCTACTAGGTTTTCTTTGGGGGTGTACCTCTCCTGCAACAAGATAGTCAAAATCCTTTTTTTTTTTCCTTTTGCTAGGACAGTGAATAATAAAAATATGAGTGAAATATCTGGTTTACCTTACTACAGTTAACTGAATTTCATCTCACTAGAATTTAAACAGCTTTTTTGAAAGTAGGCTTCAGCTGAACATTTTAGTTAGATAGATGTTCAGTATCTGAATGGCTAGAATAGAAAATTCTATGCTGAAATCCTTAGGATTGAGCAATTTATACTGCCTTTATACTGTCTACCTGCTATGCAGCAGACGGTACATTTATACATATCTCAGTGACTGTTCTTCCAGCCACTTCTCCTATGTCCTTCATCCCAGTTTATCTTCTTGTGGCTCTTTAGATTTTAGGGCCAGGAAAATGCTCTTTTGTTGTTTTATGTTAAAAACAATAAATTTTTCATGATCAAGCATGTGGTTTACTTATTTCTTCTGAAGATACTATATCTTACTGTTTCAAGACTGTTTTATGGGGTAATCTCTATGCATGCACTAGATAAAACATATTAAGATGTACCATTTGTGGTACACTTGGTGCAAAAAACCTAGATGACTTGGCATCTGATGAGCAGATGTCTTGTATACTAGGCTAAGGTCATATATTGACAAGGGATGACTGTTGTTACAGTTTACTTCTCTGGAGCTCTCCTTTGGCAGGGATGTTAAGATACATCCTGACTTCAGAAATATTAAAATATCTGAAAAATTCATCTTCGAATTCAGAAGCAGTCACTACAAAATGAGCCAAGTCCCATCCCTCCCCACTTCAAAAGCTTAGCCAGGTTGTACCATCAAGTTAGGTGAGCACCTGAAAAAGACACTACCTTTAGAGGCTTGTTGCAGGAATCAAAGGCCTAAAAAGAAACTGAATTCCTCCCTTTCTCTTCTCAAAGCAAATTCTATTTTTCTACCTTCAAAATACATCTCTGCTCTGTGCACTGGTGTGACATCTCTCTGCTGCAACCACATTTCAAGACCCTGCATTTTTGTTCCTGGGCCGCTGCAGGGGCTCTGCCTTTATCTGTTCCCTCCTCCTCTCTGTCCTCCACAGCACAGGGAAAATATCTTAACACATGTAATCACATCTCTTTCCTGTTCACAACACTTCAGTGGATGCCAGGTGCAAAGTGAGTGAAATCCCAACTCCTCCCTGATGGGGCTTGCCACCTTTTCCAACTCCATTTTGTGCCTTTCCCCCATCCCACTCCGGTTCCGCCCCCCATTCCCATTCTTTGTATCTGTCAAGCTCTTTTGTGGCAGGGGAACACCCACCCACCCTAATACCACGATAACCTTCTCACTGCTAACTCACCATTTTTCAGGTCTTGACTTGAATGACAACTCCTCAGAGAGGCTTTCCTGCCAGCCCTGTTGACATAAGGCTTCCTCCCACCATTTCTTCCCCTCTGCCATCTGCAGTTCTTCTACTACGCCATTTATTCCTTCTGTAGCCCTCCTCATCATGTGAAATTGCATATTGATTTGTTGGTAAATAGACTAACCTCTATGAGGGGAAGCAGACTGTTTGCTTGGTCACTTAAGTGCTCAGCACATAGTAGTGATACATAATTAATGGTCTGTGGGATAGGAGCTTCAAATGACGGGACTCCAGACATGGGCCTGGAGAACTGTGCCAGCAGCCAAGACCCCTCCCCCAAGCCCAGAGGAAGAAGCATATCTAGTAGAGCAGTATTTCCTAGTGGAAAGAATATTGGATAGGAATGAGAGGCCTGGTTTTGCCACGTCACAGCTGTATTAACTGGAAGTGAGTACTTAACCTGACTATAATTCTGTTTATTTTTATAAAGGCGATAATCATGCCTACTCATTAATTATTGCGAGAGTATATGAGACTGATGTGCATGAAATTGCCAGGCAAAGTGAAGTCATTATTCAGATAGGCAAGGAGCAAGTTGTAGGAATTAAGGCAGAGACTTTGTCACAGCAGCTGATAAATGGCCAGGCACTGTCCCAGGTATAGGACCAGAGCCTGACTGGGAAAGGTGTGACAGATTGTAAGTTTCCAGAGCTACTGAGTCCAGGATCCATAGTTTTCCACTGCCAGGGTCAGAATTTGTCCCATTGTTTTTTGGAGATGAAGGTGCCTGGGCAGGTACCAGGACTCTGGTGATAGGTTTGAGAAGGCCTCTGAGTAAGGGATGTGATAGCCTTTCTCCTGGTTTTTCTGTTTCCCTCCATACCTGTAGGCTCCCATTTTGTCCTATTTCTTTCACTCTGATCAATTTCTTCTATAAAGAGCAGAAAGGCACTCACAACTGACACTCAGAAGAATGTTTGTCTTATAACAGGTAGTCACGGTCTTAACCTAAATAAATGAAACTTTGTAAAACCTTAGGCCTTACCTGACCAATTGGGCATTTGGGAATGATTTGCTTTGTACACCTCCTCTGTAAATGTTTGTGCTTGTGGCAGAGGTGGCTAACTGTCTCTTAGAATTCACGCCCTTCTGTCCTGTGTATAGACTCTGTGGGAAGTGGCTGCCTAGCCAGGACTGCACATGTGAGTTCCCTTGCTTCCAAGTTGAGCACCGTGTGTGATGTGTGTCGCCTAGGCCAAGGCGTCTGGTCAGTGCTGTGCCTTCTTCATGCTCCCTGTCCCCTCCCACCACTGAATGCAGATGACAGGGCTCTGAAGAATGGGAGAGCCAGAGCTTGGAGCCTGTGTCCTTACCCCCCATATGGTGGAAAGCACTCTGCCCTCCCACCTTACACTGTTAGATGAGAGAGAAATAAACTTCTGTTGGGTCAAACCATTGAATTTTTGCTTGGTTCGTTACAACCACTAGTGTTGTTACAAACATGGGAGGTGTTTTCTGGGATTAAAATTGAAGACTGGAAGTAATTCTGCTTAATATTTAAATCGGAAGATCCCAAAGTATAACTAAACATATTAGGATGTAAATGATCTAATGCCCAAGCAGAAGTTAGCACCAGTTATATAATCTAAATACCAGTGACCAGGGAAACAACCACCAAAGATCAAAATACTGAGCAGCATTAGCAGAGTACAATTTCCTAATCCGTAAATCAGTTTGGAGACTCTTATTTTTGTGCATCTTCTAAGATGATCAAACTGCTGGAGTTGAATCATGAAAACCTGTAAAGCAAGTTAAAGGCTGTAATCTCTGTATCCATCAGATGATGATTTATTTTTATTTTTGACACTGCATCTTCCTATCCTTTTTTTTTAAATCTTTGTCTGCCTTATTGTTTCTCACATTACTTTGAGAGTAAGCCAGAAGGTGGTAAAAGCTTGTGTTTCTCCAGCTCACGGAAACAGCTGACATCCTGTCTCTCTCTATTAATGAGTAATAGACAGGTGGATACTTACCAGTGGCTCCAGCTGAATTATGACAAGACCCATCATGAGCCAGGCTGGGAGGCTTGTCTACTGTGTGAGTCAGGGTGGTTCAATAGAACAGCTCCTGGGTTTCTCAGCAAGTGGGGACAAGTCTGCACATCACTGGCACTCTCTAAATAGTCCTAACAGTTGTTTTTGTAAAGGCCCTTACAATTATTCTCTCTGCTGATGTTTGTTTTGTAGAAAATCTGTTGGGTCTTTTATAGGTGAAGCTAAAGCATGCAGAGTTTCAAAACCTTGCTGCATGTTAACAACGGCACCAGAATTCAGTGTTCATGAGAATGGGACACGTGAAAGAGGCCCCTGGCAAGTTATGGCCCTTGTCACTGGGAAGCTATGCTAATATAATGTCAGGGTGAAAGAGTCTTCTTGGTTGCCCAAAGAAATAATGCAGCTTGTTGCTGTTACCTTGGTGAAGCCTGTATGTGGTAACCTTCCTTCAGAAAGCTTCCAGGGTTTACGGGTATTATTCATTCTTTCATCAAGCCATTCATGGAGCAGGTGTGAAGTATTAGCATCCCTTCATAAGGGCGGTGGAGACAAAGTCGTTTGCTGAAGATGTTATTCACCTCCAATGTTTTCTTTCACCTTCTTGGAGCTGTGTCTCCTCTACCCAAGTGAACTGTGTAAACCAGAGTCAGGCATTACACTTGTAAGTTAGTCCATTTCTAGTGTTATCAAGCCTGGAGTGAATCTCATCAAAATTTGCAAATAACTGACTGAATGTATGAATCAAAGAGGTGAGGTGAGGTTTGAAATGACTGGGTGAATATGAGAGCATGCTGTCTTATTGTCAAGACTTTTCTTTTGTTAGCATTAAGAAAGCAGAGTGTGCAACTCCTACATAATTCTTATTGCAGGCAGTTTCTTTTTCTTTTTTTTTCCTCTTTTCTTTTGTCTGTCTTTCAGATTTTAGCTATTCATTTGACAGCACAAGCAAGGGGAGTGACAGGCAGAGGGAGAGGGAGAAACAGACTCCCCTCTGAGCAGGGAGCCTGATGAGGGGCTCGATCCCAGGACCCTGGGATCATGACCTGAATCGGAAGCAGATGCTTAACCAACTGAGCCCCCCAGGTACCCCTACTTATCATAGGCAATTTCTTAAGTAGGGCCAACCTTGCTTTCAAATGTAGATATTTTGTACACCATCAGTCTAGCTTATCTGATACATGATGGCAAAACTCCCTTGTTGTTGGAAGAAGGGAACTCAATAAGTAAAGCCGCACAACTATGCCAATGGCAAAAAAGGTGAATGCAGTTGTTTGCCAGCTCAAATGATACGGCAAGAAGAATGATTGTGATTCCTGAGATAAATATAAGCAAAAATGAGTTTCACAGGGAAACTGAGACAAGAGCATAACCTAGGCTATATCTGTGTCTTCTAACTTGATGGCATAACTGTCAGAACACCAGGGTTGGCCCACTGGGCTGGATGCTGGAGAAGATAGGGAGCTGACTATAATTAAATGGTATGACTTAGATTTTTCAATTTGAGCCCTGTACAGAATATTTCAGAAGAAAGGCATCTGATAGAATTGAAAACCATGAGCTTTGACTTCGTTCAGACTTGTGTTTATGTATTTGGCTTCGTCATTCACCAGTTCTGTGAGTTTGGATTTGGATTTAACCTCTCATTGCTGCAGTTTTCCTATTTATGAAATGGATTACTTCTAACATTATTGTGAGGTACTCTTCTAATGATTATTTTATTGCATTTAATTAGGTAGTTTGACTAGTTTTTTGAGAGTAAAGTATCTTAGAATATGAATGTGGGAATCGTTTTTGTTTTAGGATCCTTTCTAGATATTTTAACATATCAGGTACCATTATCTTGACATTGATCCGCCTTTAACAAGAAAATTCCCTATTATCCATTATGTAGTAAAATATGTGAAATATGAGTTGGGGATACCGTGCTGAATATTGAATTATAGTTACCCACCAGCTTTTAGCACAGGCTTGATCTAAAACCTAGTGGATGAAGTTAGCAGAGTATTATGAAACAGTAATCTTAAAGATAGAGAATAAATCTACTTGAGAATATTAATTAGAAGTCGATGCATATCCTCTGTAAATTTATATTATAATACAAATATATTTCACTAAAGAGCAGAGCTGTCTGCTATTTGTAGTAGCTGTAAATATCACATGAGAGGACTTTATTTAGTAAACTATGTTTTATATTGATTTGTTATATATCAAACCAAAATTTAGAAATAAGTTTCTTAGTAGTTGGTAATTTTACTGATGTTTAATAGAACAGTGTGTGTGGGGGGGGAGGGGAGGGGTGGAATGTTAATCCCGGGCATTACTTTTTAACCTCATTTTCTTATTGAAAGTTATTTCTTTTTAAAACTTTTTCAGTGGAAAAATGTAAACATATTCAGTAGACAGGACAGTGTAGTGAAACTCTACCCATAGTCCAAATTCAGTAATTACTAATTCTGAACCAAATCTTGTTCCAACTATTCCCTCATGAGTTCCCCTTCCTCGTATTTTTAAAAATATGTTTTTTAGAACAGTGAAAAAACTTGCCTATGGTAGTTTTTTGGACTTTTATTGTTTTTGCTGGCCTTGACAGTTTTGAGTACTTAGGATATCCTGTAGAATGGCCCTTACTTGGAATTTATCTCCTGTTTTTCTCATAACAGACTGGAGTATGGGTTACTAGGAGGAAGACCACAGAGGTCAAGTGCCATTTTTATCACATTACACCCAGGATACATACTATCAACATGATTTCTGAATGATGTTGACCTTGGCCACTTGGCTGAGGTGATGTTTGTCAGGTCTCTCTGCTATAAAGCTAATTGACCCTCTGCTCCCATCTCCATACTGGGGATGACACTATGAACAGCCCGTGCCTCAGGAGAGAGGAATTATACTCCTCCTCCTGAAGGAAATATTTACATAAATTATTTGGAATTTTTCTGCAGGGGACATGTCTCTTTCCCAATTAACACTTGATTCCATTATTATAATCATGTTATTTTGAGGCAAACTCCAGATATTTTTTCTCTTGTAAATATTTCAGTATTTACAAAAACATGATAAACCCCTTTATTTTATTTTAAAAAATCTTTTATTTGTCTATTCAACAGGTACCGGATATTTTTAATTTGGAATACGAATTTTCTAAAATAAAATTACATTCCAAAATTAAATACTTGAATACATGTGAACTCGATAAATACTTATTGAGCATCTGGTATATGCCAAGTGTTATGCCAAGTTCTGGGAATATAATGAATCAGAATAGAAGATGGATAGGAAGTCACATTTAAACCAATGTTACTTGTCTTGCTTCCTTTGCCTCAACATAGATAATGAAAAGGGCTTCGATTGTGCTGGACAGAAATAAAAACTATGTTCTCATTTTAAAGTTGAAACTGAATTATAACATAGTTAAGTGACTTCACCAAGGTCATTGGACTAGTGAGATGTTCTAATGTGACTTGCTCTCAGACAGGGTGGTATCAAAATTTAACCGGGGATCTGTGAACAGTTTCTGTAAATGGACAGATTTTTAATATTTTAGGCTTTATACCACTTATGATATTTGTTGCATTTTTAAAGTGTTGGAAGGAAGAAAATGTAAAATCCAGTCTTAGCTTGAGGATGAGGGTGCGGTAAAAACAAACTACAAGCTGGATTTTGCCCACAGGTCGTGTTTCTCCAATCCCTGCTAACCACTGCACTCTATTGCCTCCCATCATCATCATCATGGTCAGAATCCCTAAGAAACTCTGCCATCTCTGAGGGCTTAATTCTTCCTTTGACAGATTGGGTCCATTTCCTCTTGTCATCCTGTAAAATTATGCTACACTAGGCTTGATTTCCCAGGTAATCTGTCCACCAGATATGTCCTTTTAGGGTCTAGGTAGAGGAATATAAAGAACTCAAAGACCCCACGTCTCAAGGAAATCTGAATTTGGTGGTGGATTTGAGTGATTTCCCACAGTACAAAAGGGTAAGTGGCTTACCTAAGCAGTGGAAGTGGTATAAATAGTTCTTCACAAAGAGGGCAACTTTGCCCTTTGTAGTCACAACTCCACCAATGAGTCTTCCTCATTGCTTCTGTGGGAAACCCACTCACCCATTAGGCATGTATAGCCATCTAGAGGAAGGCTTTCTGATTGAGAAAGACACTCCAGCAACTCAATACCTTATTTTTAAAAAAAGACCTTCTCTCGTGAATTGTGAATGAGGACTAGACCCAGTCAAGGGTCAGGTCACGGTCCTGACTCTCACTGAAAGGCAGTCAGCTCCTGATTCTTCATGGTCTATACTTCTGAAAAATCATAAAGTGGGCTGAGATGTCATGGGTAAAAACTAAAGCTGAATGTAAGCTCACTGGAATTTGGTATCTCTAGGTACATTTATTGGATCCTCAATGTGATATGGGCCTTGTTGAGCAATTCACAGAGATTATCTCCCTGATGCTCATAACTTGGTGAGGTTAGCATCATGTGCCCATTTCACAGTTGAAGTGTAGATAAGTTAAACAACTCAAAAACAGATACGTCTGATTGTAAGTTCCAATGGGTAATTGACTACCTACTAGCTAAGCACACAAGTTTTGCTGGAAGAGTAACTGCCATCTGATACCTTCTAAATACCAGGTAGATTGCTGGGTGCTAAGGCTATTATGAGCAGGGTGGTGGGGAAGGGAAATTCCAGCTCTTAGGAGGTGTGTGTCCTCTTCTCCCTTTGAGGTCAGCACCCTGCAACTTCCATGTGTCTTTCCGCCTCAACATTCACCTTTGCCTGTGGTAACATTCATTATCTATGTCTTTCACACCCGTGTAAGAGTTGCTATCTTTCCTTTACACCCTTTCTCCTATTGGTGGAAAATGTGGTGGGTCATGACAAACATGGATATTTTAGTGTGTCCACATGTCACCTGAAGAGGCCCTTGATGCACATTGACCTCCTGGACTCTTAGTTTCTCTAGCTATAGAGAGGATAAACTATATGTGACAACTATTGTCTAGGGAAATATAGGCACTTTCTACTTAGAAACATCCTCAGGGGTGGATATTCCTTAAATATTTTTGTGGTCTGGATATTTGCTATGAGCTTTCTTGCCATTTTTAATTAACCAATTCATTTCCCTACATCTCAGCTCCATTGATCCTGGAGCATACCTTTCCAGTTTGATGAAGCAGGCCTGTGATTTTTTAGAGTCACAACAGTATAAGAATGCCACAATTGTGTGACAATGTGAGCTACTCATCTGCCAACTTTGAAGAGATCCAACCACGTAATTTATTGTGAGCTTCCCTAGCTCCAGATCTCAGTAGTTGGTCCTGGAGAAACCCAGGGATCAGAAGCTTCAATAGACACTTTTGGCTAAGAATATGGTTTTTCACAATCAGACAGCTTATATTATAGTTCTGAGACTTCTAAGCGGTTGAGTTGGACAATTTATTTAATCTCTAATCTCCATTATAAAATGGGGTAAGACCACTTCCTAGAGCTGTAACAAAGGATACTTCTTCACATTAACCACAAATAATTCATAAATATTGGTCATTATTTAAAATAATACCAAGTTGTTAAAATGTCTAATCTATACTATAATTTTGGTGTTGTATAGATTTATTCTGATCTTCTTGGTCTAATTTTTCTCCTTTTATAATCATTTTCAACTTATTTTATTCACTTACACTTTTGTTCAACTCTTAGAATGTTCTTGGTATGCTTAATGTCCTAGGGGGAAAAGAAATAAGCTAATTTCTGTCCTGAGGAATTGGTAATTTGCTAGAAGATTGGGTATATACATACCAGACATTTAAGCAAAACCAAAACAATATGTCGTCATTAATGTCACAGATCTGTGCTTCTCAAGCCTTGCTGTACATGTGGATTTCTTAGGATCTTGTTAAAATACAGCTTCTGATTCAAGTCTGGAGTGAGGCCCATGCTGCTGGTCTGCAAATATACTTTGAATAGCATGATCAATGCTGCAGGATTTAAAGAGTGCAGAGACTAATATTGACCCTGGCTTGTCCATAATATTAACAAAAGCAAGAAAACTACATGAACTTTTTCTACACCATTTTGTAGGTAGAAGTTTAACATATTTTCATGATAATGAGGGCAGTTATTTTCTACCAGGAAGGCTAGAGCAGAGTTTGCAACTCCATTCACGGCAATCTTGCAAACCCTAAAACACAGAGTAGTCATATCTTCTGTTTTCTTCCTAGTTTTTCTATTTTTTTTTCTAAATTTCTATTTTATTCACTTTTTTTCTAAATTTCTATTTTATTCACACTTTTTTTCTATTTTATTCACACTTGTAAAGTCACCTCAAATATTTACGTAAGAGAGGTAAACTAGAAGTCAATGCATTTCATTTCATTGTTTTAGATACCACTGGTTGGAAAAAAAAATTCAAAGGTTTTAAGTTGAAAGTTAAATCCGAATGAAATAGACCATCTGTTAACTAATTCTAATGATGCAACATCTTCAGTCAGTTAAATCAGGAGCTCTGTTTTGTTGTTGTTTGCTTTTTGTCAGGGGAAAAGCTTTAAGTGTTAGAACCATATATTAAACATCATCTACATATATTTTCATTTAGGTATTATGAAGATCAGCTAAGCTTTGATAATGCTCTTTAGGAATGACAAGTAGTAATAAGGCCTAGAATCCTGGATGGAAGATTCTGCTCAGCTATTTCTTCAGACTCGAGTGTTGGAATGTCAGTGAGTGTTGTCAGGACATTGCTGGGTTCAAAGGAGAGTGGCTTTGGTGGATCTCTCTTATTTATTTCACAAATATCTCTGTCCTATTCACTTTTATCTAAAGACTTGCTATTATTTCTGCTTTTGTCCTGCTTCACTTTCATCTCATGTATCAGGGATTGAAACCCTGGTTCCTCTAATTGTGTCTGACATGAAGCTGTCAATCTTATCTCTGAGGCCTTCATTGAAATGTTCCAGATGTGTGACAGGCTCTAGGATCGCAGGCGCGACTGGCCTCTTATTCTTAAATGGTCAGTGCATCCTCTCTTTCCCCAGCCTCTAGGCCTGTCCACTAAAGTCATGCATGTAATGTTACTTCAAAGCACCTTTCTTATCCAGCCTTTTATTTTCCTCCTTCAGAAAATGACCAGCATAGTGTGTCATTTTCTCTTATTGGCAGTGTGTAAGTCTTCAGTTCCCAAAGGGAGCACAGAGATAAATCCCTTTCTAGAGTTTTACATCTTCAACTCACTAGTCCAAGCTCTTATAAATTGGATTTATGAATAAAATTGCAAATATCCTTTCCACATTCGCATAGGCCCCAGATCAAATGAAAGTAATTGAAGGGGAGTGTTCTAAACCCTTGATAATCTGCCTGTCCATTTATTGTTTGTAAATGACCTTTTAAAATTGTAAGTCTCCAGAAAGCTCACGTTGGAGCTATTCACGTTTCTTTACAAGTGTTTCTTCTCCAGTCTGGACTATAGGTAGATGTATAGACAAAATGACTCATCTTCAGGACATTACACTTCGATTGAACTGTATTCATTTTAGACTTAAGTCAATGTGTCTTATTTAAAGTCTAGCTGTACCCATTGTTCTTTTGTTGTTAATATCCTACGAATCAGTATGACAGCGCTACTTTCTTACCCTCAATTCCTTTTGGCTTTATATCACCAGCTTATTCTTCCTTGATGGTCACAATTAAGGGCAAATGTTGTTGCTCCAACATTTTTCTTCTACTTCTGAGTGGTTAAAAAGTCAGCAAGGTATGCGAAGACATTATTGGATATATATTTTTTAATTTTTCTTTATTTCAAAATTTTTAATCTTTTTGTTTCAAATTTTTATTTAAATTCTAGTTAGTATATAATATTGGTTTCAAGAGTAGAATTTACTGATTCATCATCACTTACATATAACACCTGGGGCTCAACACAACAAATGCCCTCCTTAATACCCATCACCCACTGAGCCCATCCCTGCCCACCTTCCTCATAGCAACCCTCAGTTTGTTCTCTACAGGTAAGCATCTCTTATGGCTTGCTTCTCTTTCCCCCCACCTTTCCCTATGTTCATCTATTTTCCTTCTTGAACTCCACATGAGTGAAATCATATGGTATTTGTTTTCTGACTGACTTGTTTCACTTAGCATAATACATTCTCACTATTTACATCGTTTCAAATGGCAACATTTCATTCTTTTTGATGGCTGAGTAATATTCTGTGCGTGCGTGTATACCACTTCTTTATCCACTCATCAGTCGATGGACATTTGAGCTCTTTCCCTAACCGGCTACTGCTGATAATGCTGCTATAAACATTGGGGTGCATGTACCCCTTTGGATCAGTATATTTGGCTAGAGAATATCCAAAGACTTCTGACATTATGTTCCTACCAGTTTTGTGTATTATTCCATCTGACTGCTTATTTGTCTTTTACTTGACTACATCTCCTGGAATGTTTGGACTCCCCATCTCCATTAATAGAGCAGTACCTCTTTCCTCTCAGGGATAGCCTAGTTCATTGCCACTGAATTACTGAAAATTAGTTTTTACAAAAACTTTTTCATTTTTAGTTCAGGTTATAAAATAAAGTAGCTGTAGATGTTTTTAAAATAAATTTTAAACATGTATTTTTATCATTTAAAAAGGAATTAAATGCATCAGATGAAGGAAGGAATAGTTAATATGGGTAGTTGGCTCTTCTTCCACTTTAACACGAATATGAATATGGAAATAGGATGGGGCCTAAGATCCTGTATTTCCAAGAAACACCAAGGTAATGCTGCTGCTGGTGTTCTGGGTGCCACACTTTGAGTGTGAGGCCCTAGGAGCTTAGACTTTCCCTATTCTCAAATCACAACTAATGATTAACTTTGCCTATTAATTGTATATCAAGTTTTTCCCCAGCTACCAAGATCTGTTATACAAATTTCAGACAATACAGAAATAAAAAACGTAGGAAGCCAAAGTTCTCAATAATCTTTCCTCTTAGAGACAGCTGCTGTCAACAATCTAATGCATATTCTTCCAAATTATTTTCTATGTATGACTATCTTTCAGGAAATGAACTCATTCAAAACCTTCTGTTCTTGCTTTTTTCACTTTCCAATATGTTTCAAGCTTTCTTCCCCCATGTAAGAACCTGTAGTCTTTCATTCTATTTTAAGGATGGTTCATGTATGCATTAGGTTTTTATGTTAGGAAATTTACATAAACAAATTTTAAAAAATAAAAATAGCAGCATTTTTGGCAGGATCCAATGTTATATACATGAATAGTTTAAAATAGAAGTTAACTTGTCTCTAGATCATGCAGTGATGGCACTTTTAAAGGAATGAGCAAGCAGAGTCAAATGAGACCCTCTGGTCTGGTTGGAGAGGAGACCTTTTCCTCTCTGAAATGACAGTCTCCTGGGGCTTACGTGGAGGCCTCGGTTTGGGTACATAAGGATGAGGACTATAGAAGGATATAAGGATACCCTGGGGTTTGTCTAAGAATTACCACTCAGAGTCCGGAGATCTGTGAAAATATCTGGGGATGCTCACTGCCTTTCCTCCCCTTGCCAGGGCTGGAGTCCCCAAAAGCCTTTAGCCTCAGGCAACAGGTGAGTTGCTCCACACAGCTGCAGGGCAATGGCTGGTGGCCTGAGCAGTTCCCCAGCCCAAGGCAGGGTAACTTTTAGAGGTAGTGGCTGCTTCAGAGGGATGAGAGTAGTACTACAGACCCAGCTTAGAGACCTACTCTCCCTGGAGGGTAAGAGTGGTGGTCTGTGCCACCTGCCAGAGACTGATATTCTCCATTTAGAAAGGGGGCCTGGGTGTCTGTGCAGAGAAGCTGTTTTATACCAACAGTAGGCAGATTAAACTAAAAATTGCTCTTATTGTACACCTAAAACCAATATTACACTGTATGTTAACTGGAATTTATCTTTTTTTTTATTTTTAAAAGATTTTATTTATTCATGAGAAACACGGACAGAGGCAGAAACATAGGCAGAAGGAGAAGCAGGCTCCCCCACAAGGAGCCTGATGTGGGACTTGATCCCAGGACTCCGGGATCACAACCTCAGCTAAAGGCAGACACTCAACCACTGAACCACACAAGCATCCCTGTTAACTGGAATTTAAATAAAAACTTAATGGGGCACCTGGCTCGCTCAGTCGGGGTGGAGAGCTTAGGACTCTTGATCTCCACGTCGTGAATTCAAGCCCCACATTGGGCATATGGCTTACTTAAGACAAACAAAACCTTAAGCACACAGAATATAGTATATAATAAACAACATGCAGAAAAAATTGCTCTTCAAGTGGCTGCTTAGGCTATAGGGACACCCATACTGGCTTGAGCTGTATACCTTTGATTCCATATCAGGAATCCGTGAAGCCAAATGTCTATGTCCTTTCTCTGTCTCTCATGTAAGAATAAGAATTTCTGGCCAGAATTTCTTCTTCCTTAAATTCCCATCAGAATAGGAATGACCTGCCTGAGATCTTTGCCATTAACTTCACTGAGAATCTTTCCACGATAAAAAGACACTCTTCACCTCCCACCCCCAGCCCCCACATAAGGCTAGAAATATGATAGATTCAGTTAATCTTCAACAGGCAATTTCAGACGTTTTAGATCCACTTCTACCGTGTGATTAATTGCTTCAATGTTTGGCAAGTATTAAACGGGAGAGTTTGGTGGGGCGGAAGTCGGAGTGCAGGCTGCAGCTGGCCCGCTGTTTGTTACTGCTCAGGCCCAGCCTCTGCTCTCCCTCAACAAAGCACAGCTGCTTCGTGTCTGTCACAATCAATGGGATGACATTTCCCAACTGGTAATTACCAAAAGGATTCCTGTTGATGCCTTTTGGAACTGCCAATCTGGAAGGTAGCTCTTGGCTCCCGCTGAGTACAGTATGTCTGCAGTTGGGCTTTTTATCTCCATTTTCATACTGGAACTGAAAGAAAGGTTTGTGTGGAGACTTGCAGCTTACTCCCTAGCACACCTCTTCCTTCCCCTCACCTGTCTACATGTTAAGAATATCACAGAAGTTCTCAAATCCTCTGCATACGCAGGATAAGACTGGTCTAGGAGTCAACTAGGAAAAAAGGTGCTGAAGAAGCATGAACAAAAGCACTAATGTGAGTTGCAAATTAAAGTTTTTACCCCTTTTCACCCCCCAAACAGAAAAGTATACAATCTGTTATTTTCTGGGTCCATAAATGAGAGTCTTCCTCATGGTTTGGTGTTCCCTGAAGAGAAGAATTCAGAATTCACTGGGTACAGGAATCTAGGAAAAACACTCTCTTCACATAATATGTACAGTCTTTCAGGCACCAGGATGCCATTTAGTAGGTAATTTTTAAAGGAAAATAAATAAGGCTGTGGCCAGGTGGTTCTACAGGAGGGATCAATCTGTAAACACGTATCAGAGAGGAATACATTTACTCCTTCCTTCCGTTGATTCATGGCAGGGGTGCTATATGCCAGGCTTTGTGTTAGGTGCTGAGAACTGGAGCAGTACCATGGAGGTGGGGATAGCACTGATGCTATTCAGATAGCATACCACATTGAAGTTGAGAGACTCTCCTTCTACCTGTACTATTCTTACCAATCCTGGGCTCATAAAGTCCTAGATTCTCAAACATATACTAGTTTCCTTACTTTTATCATATTTTGGTGAGGTGGTTATGGCCTCTGAGCCTTGGAGTTAAAAAAAAAAAAGCACATTGAATGTAAGTGGATTAGAGGACTCAGGCACACGAGTGTGGCTAAGATGGACAGGCAATGAGAAATTGAGGGCAGAGTAGAAATTTAAAATGGTAAAAAAAAAAATCATGAAAAGAAGGAAGAAAAACAAAGACTAACTTAGTACAGATTTATCGTTCAAAGATTGAGGTAGTTTGACAAGAGTGCCAAGACCAAAAGCAGATTGGTGGCTGCCAGGGGCTGGCAGTAGTGGAGAATGGGTACCACTGTTAATGGGTTAGTTTCTTTTTGAACTGAGAAAAATGTTCTAAAATTTAGATAGTGATGGTTACACAACTCTGAATATACTAAAACTCACTGAATTGTATACTTGAAAGGGGTGAAATTTATAGTATATCTATATCTATAGTGTATCTATAGATGAACTATATCTCAAACCTGTTATTAAAAAAAAAAAAAGGCACTGATTCAAGCTTGACTAAGATCAAGTGCCATCTTTCTGTGAGGTAGGAACCTAAATAAGTGTTCCTGCAACAGACAGTCTTACTTCTGAATCCCTGGTAAACTTAGTTTCTCCACAGGAGGAATGTACCCAAGTAAATTTCACCCAAGTATATATTTTAAGGGGGAAACTTTATAGCTTAGGCAATGGTGGAAGGTGAGAGAATATCAATTATGAGAACTGTCAATATGGTAGAATTGATATTATAAATACTTATGTATCTAAAATGAATACAAGAAAAAAGCCAAAAACTGACACGTGCGAAAGCTATTTACCTTTGCTGTTCAAGATAGTAGCATCTAGTCACAGAAGGCTAAAAGTTTGAGCTAATTAAATTTAATCAAATAAATTTAAGTTCAGTTTTTTGGTCACACTAGTCATATTTCAAGTGCTTAGTAGACTCATGTAACTAGTGGCTACTCTATCGCACAGGGTAGATATAGATGTTCCACTGGAGAGCTCTGCTCTAGGTGTTGGGTGGTGTGGTGCTGTATCTGCACAACATGCCACAGTTTGCCTTCACAGGATAACCTAGAACAAAGTCTCTTTCTCAAGAATCTGCATTGACAGTCCATTGAAACCTAGGTTCGTCCCATTGAAAATGTGAAGCCTCATTGCATCATTCATGGCTTCAATCAGCAGCAAGCCGAGCTTCCTCAGAATCCTTAGGTTAGCACTCTTGAAGCTTAGATTTTATTCTGAAATCTACATGAAATTTCTTTGTAGTGTTTCAGATATTTATTTCACTTTTTATGCCTTTTTTTTTAGGTACATAGTTTAAAAAGCTGATATAGATATTTGACAAACACTCATGGCTACATCCCAAATATTTACCTCTCAGAACCTTACTTACTCTTGGGCAAATAATGTCTTTGTTTTCTTTGTCCTAATTTCCTGGCCTATCAAATGGAATTTTTACTTTCCTTCATTCTGGCATTATAAAATTACGATTTGGGGATTATCTTTATAAGGTGCCACAAAGAAGAGAACGGTGTAAGGTAAATAATTATTATAAGATTTCTTTTAAAAATTATCTTTATTGACAGTAATATTAGGTAATACCCGAAAAAATACATAAAGGAGAAATCAAAAAGCCACCTGTTAAGATACCTCTCAGAGGGAAATGTTCTGAACATTTGGTTACAGTTGTTCATCTTCGCTTTATACTATATATACAGTTTCACAGAATTGGAAGTGTATTGCCTATACCTTTGATTTCTAGTCCTAAGCGTAGGCAACTTCACTGTAGAATTGTGGTTAACAACATCAACCCTGGTGCCCTCACTGCCTGTCTACAATGGCAAGCTCTGCACCTTACTAGCTATATAACCTTGGTCAAATCACTTAATTGCTCTTTGTTTCAGTGCCTTGAATTCTATGATGGGGATAATAATAGTGCCTAACTCTCAAGATAGTTGTGAGGTTCAAATGAGTTAACGTGAGTAAAACACACGTAATGAAGCATGGCAGACAGCATTTGCTATTGTTACTACAAATAGGACTGGTTTTAGCCACTATTTGAGCTTTGCAGGACTGAAGTCCCTCTTGAAAATTCCCTCTGCACTCAAGGGTTCCTGAGGTCTCCCAGGGGAAACCATCCAGTCTGTCCATTCCAGTCTGTGAGTAGAATCTACCACAGTTTTTCTCACTCTGCCCGCCTTCAGTTGTTCTCTGCTCTTAAAATGGCTCTAGGTCTCTTGACTGTTAGTAGTGATTAGGATACATAAGAATCCAGAGCCATGCTAAATATGCTGCCTACCAATTCTTCCAAAGCCAGTACTCTTAGAGGGTACCAGACTGTTGGAGTTTTCGTGTAAAAATGGAAAGGCCCCTTCCGATTCTGTGTTGTAGAGCCCAACTGTACTCCAAAGGGGCTGGCTTTTGTTTTGTTTCTATTCTATAGAGTAGATGATCATAAATCCAAAATTTCTTTCTTGCTAATACTGGTATTCTTTCAGGATTCATAGTAATAACTTATAGAAATATAGAAATTTAAGTCCCTCTCCTGTGAAAGGGTATGGAAGGAATGCAAACAAGTGGGTGGAGAAGGGAGGGAGTAAAATCTTGTCTCATCTCTCACAACTCCTCACCTACGTAGAAGTTTAAGCTCCATGAAGATAGGTATTTGTCCACTGTCTCCTATAGTCTCATAAAATCTTAGGCCCATAAAAACTCATTAGGATATTAAAATATATTTCCAGTGTTAGAAGAGGAAGAAAAGAAAGTAATACTTACAAAGTAACTACATGCTAGAAACTCTGAATATGTGACCTCTTACAGCTTTATAGTAAACTCTCAGGGGGCACCTACTATTCTCATTTTCTTACAGATGAAGTAACTGAGTCTAAGAAAATTTAAGCAGTTCCCCAGGTCCCACCATGAGTAGGTGACAAAAATCTGGGTTCTCCTTCAGATCTGTGTAATAGACCCCAAGTAATTCTCAAAGGACAGAGCAATCATTTGACCATTGGCAAAATTCAGTTTTACTTAATTGAATTTATTCTTAGGTTAGAATAAATTTAGGTTCATTTCTATCAGGAAGAACATCTATTACTTAGTAACAAAAAAAAAAAAGGTTTGGTAAAACATTTCTCATCTGCCCTTGTTATCAAATAATTCTTATACTGCATTTAGGCAAAGCATATAAATATACCTTGAAATATGAATTTTAAAGTTCAACTAAACAATTCGAGTTATAGTCAACCTATACTTACATTTTATTTTAGAAGTTTTAAAGGGATTCCCAAATGCGTATTTCCACACTTTTTGGTTCTCATCTAGCAGAGGAATAGAGGTGGTGGTTGAGTTTCTCTAAGACCATTTTTCAAGCATTCTTTTGAGTTTCTCTCTTAGGCTTTTTATTAAAGCTAGTTTAACTTTAGCCAAGTCCTTATTTTCTAAGGGGCACCATTTTCTCTCCTGCTGCCACTGTGGATTACTTTGGAAAAATGTGTTTGAACAAGGAGCCATGCTATCTTTCTACTTGAGCATTTGAGCTCCCCGGTTGCTTAGGACCATTCACATCTTTCCAGGCTCCAGACTCAATGGAATCTTCATGAAAAAGTGAAACACAGTGAAATAAATCATAAGAAGGTCTGTTTACTTTAGGTCAGATATTGAACTTCTGATATGTGGTCATTAAGGTGAGTGGAAGTAAACATCCTCTTTAACTATCCAGGATAAAGAAAGTTCACAATAATTTCTTTTGTTCCTTATCTCTGTTTCTCAATGAAGTGTCACCAAATGGCAGTTGCTGGAATGCAGCCATTTCCTCTGCAAGGTATTCATCGGCAGATCTATGTCAGTTGATTTTTAGATCTAGCTTTCCTGTTGTTTCACCGTGATGAAATAACAAGTGGTAACTTATTTAATCAATAGAGTCTGCTTTCTTAATATACTTCAGGTGTAATAGAAGCTAGCCTCATATAACTGACCTGGTGTATTTGCCTTCCATTTCTTCTCATACCAGTGACCCTTTAGTCAACAGAGTTCCACTTTCCTGTGAAAATCATGAGACTGAGTTGAGATGATCTCATCGGCTTGGTTTATGACATTGCTTATTTGGTAGATTTTATTAGACTTTTTCCAAAAGCACATTGCTCCTGTCAGATCTAAATATCTTACAATATTGGTAAGGTACCTTTAATATTTCAAGATAAACTATTAACTAGTTTTAACAAATATTGACCTCACCATAACAGGTTGACTGGTTTGCGAAACTGGTGGCAACTGCTAGAGATAAAAGGAACAGTACAAAGAATTAGAAGCCCACATACAGCAAGCCCTATATCTAGACTCAATATAATGACTAGGGAGAAAGTTTACATAAGCATTACTACGGCATGCTTGGAAGTTTCTTTGATATGACATTAATTAGACCAACCTCTGGTGATAACATGACTCTTTTTTGTTGCTGAAGGCATATTGTATGCTGCATATTAACAGAAACAACTGGCTTACAAAAATAAATATGTGGCTATTGAGTATACAATCCAATAAACTCCTCAAATAAGAACATTCTCTCTCTAGGTAAAATGTGTTGTTAATCAATGTAATTGTTCCAATAAATTCATTTCATGACATAATTACTTTTATTTATAATACTTCCATAATAGCTTTTAACAGTTTTATTAGATACATTAATTCTCTACATCTCCACTGAACACATACCATGTGAAAGGCAGTATGCCAGGAACTATGGATAGAACAGTGTGTTAGATACAATTTTATCTTTGAGGCATTTAATCTAGTTTAGGAGAAAGACAGAAGTGCATTATGATAAACACCAAAACTGAGTTATCGTCAAGGTGATATGGGAATATTAAGGAGAAAAACATTAACTCTTCTGGGCAGACTAATCTGGGTAGATTTTTCAAAGGACATTTGCTACCCTTCACCCCCAGCTGTAACCCACATGAGGTTTAAGTCAAAAATTTCCAAAGATAGCCTTCCCCATCACTGATATATTCTAACATCCCTCCCTACTGCACTCATCAGAATCTTGAAGATAGTGATAGATTACAGGTATACTTAAAATTTAAAAGAGGGGCACCTGGGTGGCTCAGTGATTGAGCGTCTGCCTTTGGCTCAGGTTGTGATTCCGGGGTTCTGGGATCGAGTCTCATATCGGGCTCCCCAGAGGGGGCCCACATCTCTGCCTCTCTCTGTGTCTCTCATGGATAAATAAAATCTTTAACAAAAATAAATTTTTAAAAAAGATATCAAATCTTCTTTATTTATAGAGAATGGAACTATTTTTTTTTCTTTAAAAAATAGTACAGCTTTGGTATCTAGCCATGTGCACCTAGTGGGATGTCATGTCATGGAACAGGTAGTAGGGAGGGGAGAAGAGGAGAGTTCCAAGGATTCCTGCAGAAATATTTCCAGGCACTTTTCCTTTTTGATGGTTTTTAAAAAACAGATATATTTGTCATTGTATTGGGTGAATTTAGGGCAAAAGTCTGGGAAACTCTGGTAAGAACCTCCTCAACTATTTTTGCCAAGACTTTAAGGCTTTCCAGGCCGCTGTATTGTTTTCACTAATGGTCTGTGGTTAATTCCTAAGAAAGCCAAATAAAAATGTACTAAAATCCAGCAAAACAAGCCAAAGTCCTAAAATTCAACCTAATAGCATAACAATGGTGGTTCTACTTAAGCAAATACTGAGGATAAAAAAATTATTTATGTTAAGCCAAACCACACCAACTATCTAAGGGGTAGTAGCACAATAGAATGATCCTCATGGAATAGCTGTTCAGGATATCAGCCCCACATAGTCCTATATTCCCTACTGACCACAGGAAGTTACTGTAATGATTTCTAGGATAGTTAATGGAAGATCGTTATTTGCCTAATCTTCAGAAATATAAAGGCAATTCATTGGGTCTATGTAATAGGACTCCTTGAAAAGAGTTAATCTGTCCATAATTTGACACAGAAGGGTTTTATAATGTAAATTTCAAATATCATGAAGCCATGTGTATCAAATCTCAACACATTTTAAAATACTGAAGTGTTTATTTGCTTCCAGAGACATCTTTAAAAAAAAAAAAAAAAAAAAGCTTTATTGAGGTGTATTTTACAAACAAAATTTTCACCTGTCATAAGTATACAATTGAAAAAATTTTAGTAAATTTGTAGGATTTTCCAACCATCACCACCATCCAGTTTCAGAACCATTCTGTCATGTTCAGGAGTTCCCTTGTGTCTAAGGAAGAACCCATTCCCACTCCCAGTTCTAGGCAATTACTAATCTGCATTCTGTCCTCTAAATTTGCCTTTTCCAGACCTGTCCTATAAATGGAATCCTGCAATGTATAGTTTTCTGTGTCTACTTTCTTTAACACAATGTAATTAATGTATTGTGGTGCCTTTCATGTTGTAGGCAGCATGTATTGTAGTTCATCTTTGCTGTACAGTATTCCATTTAATGGAATTGTACATGTATGGAATCTCATGTAAGGGATGTACGTACATTTTGTTTATTGTAGTATAACTGACACCTAACATTGTGTTACCTTTTCCAATTCTCAGTGTCTCTCTCTTCTCTCAGAGAAACACTAGAGTGTCTTCTTAATGGCAGGAAAACAAAACAAAACAAAAACCCTGAGGGTTTCATTTACTGTTTGCATTCTTGGAAAGGTTAGGATTTATAATAGTTAAATGTAAATTGGTTATTTGTGTCACTTTTCCCCTCTTCTTGACTTTGAATCTTTGAATCCTGGAGACAGTGAATCTCTTTAAATTCCATGCTTAAGGGCAGCCCCGGTAGTTCAGGGGTTTAGCGCCGCCTTCTGTCCAGGGTGTGATTCTGGAAACCTGGGATCGAGTCCCGTGTTGGGTTCCCTGCGTGGAGCCTGCTTCTCTCTCTGCCTGTGTCTCTGTCTCTGTCTCTGTCTCTGTCTCTGTCTCTGTCTCTCTCTCTCTCTCTCTCTCTCTCTCTGTGTCTCTCATGAATAAATAAATAAAATCTTTTAAAAAAATTCCATGCTTAAAATTTGTGTGAATATTTTTTTCTGGAGAGAGCATCTAGAGCCATAATCAGATTCTTAAGTGGTCTGTTCCCTAAAACAATTTAAGAGCCAATCTTACTGTTCCATTTGGTTTCATTCTTGACCCATTTTCCTTATTACACTATATAAACTTTCTTTGGAAAACATTTGCTTTCACGGCTTTATGACTTCAACTACCAAAAGATAGAGCCTGGATAGAGATAAATTTTTCTCATCTAAATTGTGGCAGTTTTAAGTGTATTTTGAATTATAAGGAAGCCTCCTTTTCTAAGCATAAACTGGGAGTTTGGAAGTTTGTGTTACTTATTTTGTGTCCCTTCTCAGTCTATCTTCAACCTTAAATTTTCCCAATTCAAAAAGTTAGGCAAGCTGGAAACTCATCTTACCATTTTCTCTCTGGGACTCTTATCACCTGTCATCATTTACATCTGTCCGACTGAGGCTGGAAACCACAGCACCTTCCCCAACACTTGCCCCCATGTGTTTACAGTAAATTATACCCTTTTTAAATTTTTTTCTTTTTTTTAAAAAAATTTAATTACAGTATAGTTAACATAGTGTTATATTAGTTTCAGGTGTACAGTATAGTGATTCAACAATTCATTACACGGTGCTCATCATGATAAATATACTCTTTTTTTTAAGACTTATTTATTTATTCATGAGAGAGAGAGAGAGAGAGAGAGAGAGAGACAGAGACAGAGACACAGGCTGAGAGAGAGAGAGAGAGAGAAAGAGGCTCCACTCAGGAACCCTGATGTGAGACTGGATCCCAGGACTCTGGGATCACACCCTGAGCCAAAGGACAGATGCTCAACTGCTGAGCCACCTAGGTGTCCTGATAAGTGTACGCTTAATCCCTTCACCTATTTCACCTCCCCGACCCCATCCACCTCCTCTGTAGTAACCAACAACTTGTTCTCTAGAGTTGATTCTGTTTTGTGGTTTTCTTTTAAGTTCCACAGATGAATAGAATCATGGTTATTGTCATTTTGTGGCTTATGTTGCTTAGCATTATATTCTCCAGTTCCATCCATGTTATTGCAAATGGCAAGATTTCGTTCTTTTTTATGGCTAAATAATATTCAGTGTCTGTTAGTCATCTATTTTTTTTTTTTGAGACATGTCTGTTCATGTCTTTTGTTCATTCTTTTTTTTTTTTCTTTTGTTCATTCTTGATTGTTTTGTGGTATCTTGTTGTATAAGTTCTTTATTCTATTTAGGGTAATAACCCTTTATTGGATAAGTCATTTGCAAATTATCTTCTCCTAGTTACTCAGTTGTATTTTATTCTTGTTGACTATTTCATTTGCTGTGTAGAAGCTTTTTATTTTTGCCTTTGTTTCCTTGCTTCAGGAGACCTATCTACAAAAATACTGCTATGGCTGATGTCAAGAAATTACTACTTATGCTCTCTTCAACAATTTTTATAGTTTCAGGTCTCACATTTAGGTCTTTAATCCAGTTCAAGTTTATTTTTGTGACTATGTGAGAAAGTGGTCCAGTTTCATACTTTTACATGTAGCTGTCCAGTTTTCCCAACAGCAGTTGTTGAAAAGACTTTTTTCTATTGTATATTCTTGCCTCCTTTGTCAAAGATTAATTGACCATATAATTGTGGGTTTATTTCTGGACTCTATTGATCTATGTGTCTATTTTTGTGCTGGTACAATATTGTTTTGATTATCTCAGCTTTATAGTATATCTTGGAATCTGGGATTGTGATATCTCCAATTTTGTTCTAATAAGATTGCTTGGCTGTCTGGGATCTCCTGTTTTTCCATACACATTTTAGGATGACTTGTTCTATGGAAAAAATGCTGTTGATATTTTGATAGGGATTGCATTAAATCTGTAGATTGCTTTGGGTAGTATGGACATTATAACAAGATTTGTTCTAATCCCTGAGCATGAAATATCTTTCAATTTCTCTGTGTCATTTTCAATTTCTTTCCTGAATGTTTTATAGTTTACAGAGTACAGATCTCTTCACTTCCTTGGCTAAGTTTATTCCTAGGTATTTTATGACTTTTGGTGCGATTGTAAATGGGATAGTTTTCTTAATTTCTCTTTCTGCTGCTTCATTTAGTATATAGTAATGAAACAGATGCCTGAATACTGATTTTTGTGTCTTGTGGCATTATTGAATTCCTTTATCAGGTCTAGTAGTTTTTTGGTGGAGTCTTTAGGGTTTTATATATATATATTATTATATCCTCTGCTAATAGTGAAAGTTTTAATTCTTCCCTAGCCATTCAGATGCCCTTTATTTATTTTTCTGGTCTGATTGCCCTGGCTAGGACTTTCAGTATTATGTTGAATAAAAGTGAGGAGAGTGGACATTCTTGTTTTATACCTGATTTTAGTGGGGGGAAAGCTCTCAGTGTTTCCTCATTGAGTTTGATGTTCTCTGTGGGTTTTCCCTTGATGGCCATTATTATGTTGAGGGATGTTCCCTCTAAATCTACTTTGTTGAGAATTCTTATTATGAATGGATGTTGTACTTTGTCATGTGTTTTTTTTTTAAATCTATTGAAATGATTATACAGTTTTTTCTTTACCTTATTAATGTGATATATCATGTTGTTTGATTTGCTAATATTGAAACACCCTTGTATTCTCTGACTAAACCCCACTTGATTGTGGTGAATGATTTTTTAAAATGTATTGTTGGATTCACTGCGCTATTTTGTTGAGGATTTTTTCGATATTGTTAAGGATTTTTGGATATATTTTCATCAGAGATATTGGCCTGTAGATCTCTTTTTGGAGTATCTCCATCTGGCTTTGGTATTAGGGTCATGCTGACCCCATAGAATGAATTTGGAAGTTTTTCATCCTCTATTTTTTTGGGGCGGGGGGAGGAGAATACTTTGAGAAGGATAGGTATTTACTCTTCTTTAAATATTTTTAGTAGAACTCACCTGTGAAGCCATCTGGTCCTGGACTTTTGTTTTTTGGGAGTTTTTTGCTTACTGATTCAATTTCATTGTTGGTAATTGGTCTGTTTCAGTTTTCTATTTTTGATTAAATTTGGGGGGTTATGAATTTCTATGAATTATTTTTTGTTGTTCAGTTTAAATGACACTGATTTTTAAATGCATAGTTGGGTATTCGAGTGGAGAGATGAATCCCCACTTGCAGGTAACACATTCATTAGTATTTTTCTTGGGTCTACCAATAGCTCTAACTTTTCTCTATCTACTAGATTCTGACCTATAGATGTTTTTCTTTAAGGGTCCTAGGAAAATGGTCTTAGGGTGTGGCATTCGATAAGGATGCTTGTTTAGGAATCTTTAGTGGTAAACTTGGAAAAGAATTATTTCCCATTTTGAGCTCTGGTACCTTTCTCAGATTGCAAGAAAAAGCAGTCTTCAGTCCTATGAGTTTTCTGAGAAGTAGGAACATCATGACTACTGATTCAGTCAACCCAAAATCATTTTTAGAGGCCCTAATTTTAACAGTTCCATGCAGGGAATGTATGAAAAACATTAAGGGGAGAAGAAACAAAGTCAACACACTTCTACCATCTGTATGTTATTACTGATGTCTGTATTAACATTCAAGTGTCAACCTATTTCCCAAACTCCAGACCTCACTGTATAGCTACCCAGTGCCTAGCTCCATCTGCATGTTCTTTAAAAGCTTTATGCACTACATGTCTCTAGATGAACATCTTGCCTCTCCAAACTCCTCCTCCTCCTGTGTGTGCCATCTTAATGAGTGGATCTGACACCCAGATCAGCTCCCAGTTCCTTCCTCTTACTCTCTAACATTTAATGGTTAGTAAGGTCAGTTAATATCTGTCCTTTCTGGTTCCTCCTCTGCATCCCTACTGCCACTCCCTTATTTTGTGTTCTCCTTCTCTCTTGCTTAGATTTCTGTGGGAGTATTTCAGCTGATCTTGCCACTGCCAGACCCGCTGCCATCTATCCATCCCCACTCTGCTGCCACTGTGATCCCCTGATTCAAAACCTTTGCTGCTTCCTATTGGCCAGGATAAAGCCTATATCCTGATTCATAGAGCATTCTTCACAGTGCTGACGTAGGTTCTCTTTTTGGCTTCTCTGTGCCATTTCTCACCATGCACTGAGTTCTAGCTAATCCAAATGTCTCTCCTGTTTCCCAAATGCCATTTCCTTTTCATCTATCCATACTTTTGGAAAGGCTAAGAAACTAACAGTGGATTGTCCTCTTGTCTCTTCTCTGGGTTTAGAATGCTCCCCATGCTCAGCCCTTCATCCTGCCCTTTTCTTTTGCCAGACTACTTCTTATCCCACAAGTCCCTGTCTAGCTGCTCTCCCTTTTATACCACCCTTGCTCCCATTCTGAGGAAAAGTCAGAATTTCTTCTAGCTACGTACCTCCAGTTCCCTTTATCTTGTGGATATTGTGTATATTTTAATCTCAATCACTATGTGGGCTCTTGGAGCCATGGCATTTTATAGACCCAATGGCTAATACAGTGCCTGGCATACAGTAGATTTTCAATAAATGAATAAGGAAGTTTGCCAAGACTGTGGTAATCTTATAGCTTGCCTTGCTCATTCTTACTAATGAGGAAATTGAGACCCAGTGGAATTTGGAGAGTTGCATAATTTAAGGCAAATTCTGGAATAGAACCAAGGTGTTTGGCTTAGTTGAATGCCCCTTCAGCATCGGCAAAATTAATTCGACAGATCTAAGGAAAGAATCTTTAGTTTTAGTGATAAAATGTAACTCAGATAAGGAGATGTTTTGGTGGGAAAAGAGAGAAAAGTTTGTTTTATTTCAGAGGTTATCATGTTATTCGATTAACTTTTGTAGCCAATGCAGAAGAGTATGAAGATAGTTAAAAGGTAGCAAGAATTGCAAGCCCGGAGAATGATCCTAATGAAGAAATGACAGCACTTTGCCTAAACTCATCAGTTAATGCTGGTTAGCTTAGAAAGGTTTCTTCTCTTAAACTCTAAAATAAGTAAGATGTGGAAACTTCACAGACCCCTAGGGATCAGAGCTTGGCTGAGGGACTGGCAGTGAGAGGAACAGGAAAGCAGTATTTCTTTTGAAAGGGAGCCAAACACATGTTTCATTATTCTGGGTTCCCTGTTTGAGGCAAGTGATTTGATTGAAAATATTCAGTTGTAGAAAGGAGCTGTAGTTTTTGTTTATATTTTCATGAAATCTTTAAATACAATAAACTAAAAGTCTGGAAAGAAGAATCAAAATTCATGTTTTATTTTCAAAAGATGTCTAGAGTTGGGGTGCACATTGTGGAACAGAAGAGATAGAATTTAGGATGTTTCTTTTATTCATAGTAAAAACAACTACAAATGAGAGTAATTTGGTAGGGAAGTGATCACTATAATACATTTCTTTGTACAGAATGTTTTTACCTCACCGTGCTAAATTTAAAAAGATACAGATTATCTGGCAAAAATATAGACTATATTTGAGAGGTAGATTTTAGGAATTAAAAATGAAAGCACACATATTTGGGCGGATGATCAATTTCAGCACCATTAGCACATTTGCTGATAGAGAGGAGCAGGGAGATGGTGAATTTGTATTGGCAACCAGCTGCTGCTCTGAGGGCAAAAGGAAGAGAGCCACAGGGGATCCATACTGGGGCTGGAGGTGGTGGGAGGACAAAGCTGACACCACAGAAGAAGGTTGAGGCAGGTCTGTGTTACCTTGAGCGGAAAGAAGAGATGCTAATCTGCTTCCAACAAGAAGGAAGACAAGATGGGAAACAGTGGAGAAATGCTTACAAAAACTATTTGGAATAATTTCCAAGGTTATAGAAGAATAGACACGTGCTGTACTTTCTACTGTATATTTAGCAGATAGAGATAGAAGAATTAGGGTTAATTTTTTGGTCTCATATAGAGCTAAAATTCTTATTATATATTTTCTAAGATTGTCACTAACCTAAATTCTAGGGCAACTTCTGTCTCCATCACTTCTCAGACAGCTGCTCTTAGCAGTGAAGTTGGTTCTACCTATACCTATGTCAAGTAAGCTCACTGGGTTTGGGGACCATCTCTTTCTCTTTGGTCATTCCATTGCTTCCACTGACTTTGTTTAGCTATCTTATTGCTCATCAGTCTCATTTTTGCCCCTTTTCATGGTCTGGAACTTTCATCCTCTTTTTTTTTCCTGCTCTCCACCCACAATCTAAATTTATTCACTTTATTCCATTTCTTTAGGACCATATTTTCTACTTTTTAAGAGACTAGCCTGGGTCTGACAAAATAATCAGTTTGTGATGTTACCCATCCCAGAAAATACATTGTTGTTTGAAACATGGCCTTTTGGAAATAGGAGTGACTCTAGGATTGTAGGCTCAGGTATCATGGAGTTATGGAGGTGGGTGCAATGGGACCAGAATCTGGGGAAATGTTAGAGGAATGAGAGGCCTTACTGAACCATTTTTAAAATGCAAAATTCTAATTAAGAATTATAATATGTGTGAAGAGTTTCTGGGTACCTTGTATGGAAAGTCCTAGTCAAATCCTAAATATTAGCATTCCTGTCATTATAGAGTCCCAGAGCAGGGAGGTACTGAGGAATTTGCAACCAAATATCCTCCTCCAGGCCCTTTAGCACCTTCTAAAGATTTCATAAATCAGGGAATATGCAATGGTTTGCTGAAGGGATAAGTGTTTGAGAGGTGATGAAGTTTACTCAGAGAACTTAGAGTTCAGTTTTATTTGAACTAAAGCTGTGAATGGACCTACAGTGCTGAGGATCCTTCTGGGCCTGTTTAAATAGTAGCTCCAATTCCCTTCTTGAGCAGCTTTGCATGTTAGCCAGTGAGTGCTACAAATACTGATCTGTACTGCATGGGGCCCTGTCCCGGGTCAGGGCATGGTGCAAACGCCTTGCAACCTAATCCTTCAAGCACCAACTCAAGGCACAAGCCTGCCATGAAGTTTTTCTTGACAACTTCTGGTCCTTCCCTTCTTTGAACTCCTGTGTGTTTTTTAGTGTTGCACTATTAATTGAACCTTTCATGTCTGTATAGCAGGATGGGGAATTTTGTTCACCAGAAATTCTGGGCACTGCTACTGCTTGGGAGAATGACATTTCCAGCAGCTGCCTGGTGAGGTCAGGCATGAGGGGAGGGTGGGTGACGGCAGGGTGTAAATTGACTCCAGGAGGGGAGGGCAGGAAGATTGGGAATGCTGCATGGGGTGAAGGGAACTCCCTGGATGAGAAAGAGTGGGAGAGTGTGTAAGTGGGTTCTCTTACCATGGGCTTTTTGAGAAGAGAAACAGATGGATATCTAAAATCATTCAGCAAGGTATTATTTTTTTGGCGAGGTCCTAAAAATCCATAGTCAATATCTAGCTTAGTCTTAAGAGTTGCTCTAGTCTTCTTGTTCATTTGTTGTTCATGTGCAACATTCAATACATATTTATTGAGTAACTTTTATGAGCCAGGTACTGTTCTAGGGCTAGAGATTTAGCGAATAAGACTAACATTCTGATGAGGAGACAGACAATAAATAACAGATAAATAGAAATGGATGAGATAATATTATTAGATCTATGAGGAAAATAGAACAGGTGAATTTGGAAATTCCAGCTTTTATGTGGGTTTCATGTGTGTGGCTTATTCTTCCAAAGTAGATGTGAACTGCCCAGGACTATGCCTTCACATCTTGATATCCTCCATTATTCTCATGAACTACCTTATGCCTTTGTAGGTAGTTAATATTTCAAATATATTAATCCAAGAATAGTATTCTATAATGAGATAACTGTGTTTTTATTGCAACATTGAATATATTCCCTATGCTGTACTTTTTCATCTTCATGACTTATTTATTTTACAACTGGAGGTTTGTACCTCTTAATCTCCTTTATCCATTTCATTTATCCCTCGCTTACCTCCCTCTGGAAACCACCATTTTGTTCTCTGTATTTTAGAGTCCGTTTTTTGTTTCTTAGTTTGCCCATTTGTTTTGTTCAGATTCCACATATAAGTCAAATCATGTGGTATTTGTCTTTCTCTGACTTCTTTCATTTAGCATAACATTCTTTTTAGGTCCATCCATGGTGTTGCAAATGGCAAGATCTCATTTTTTCTTTTTTGGGGGGGACTGAATAATGTTCTGTTGTGTGTATACATATACATATGTGTACATATACATACACACATATATATGCACACACATATATTAAATCTACTTTATCCATCTACTGATGGACACTTGGGTTGCTTCCATATCTTGGCTATTATAAATAATGCTGCAATAAACATAGGGATGTGTATATTTTTGAATTGATGTTTTTGTTTTCTTCAGGTAAAAACTCAGTAGTGGAATTATTGAATCGTATGATTAACTTACTGTCAAACCTGCATTCAATTTTCCATAGTGGCTGTGCCAATTCATAGTCCCTCCAACAGTGCATGATGGTTCCCTTTTTTCTACATCCTCACAAACACTTGTTATTTCTTGTCTTTTTGATTCTAGCCATTCTGACAAATGTAATCTCATTGTGGTTTTGATTTGTTTCCTTGATGATTAGTGATGTTGAGCCATCTGTGTCTATTGGCCATCTGTATGTCTTTGGAAAAATGTTTTAAGATCTTCACATTTTTCAGTCTTTTTTTTTGATAGCTACATGCAAGAAAATGAAACTGGACAACTTTATTACACCATAAACAAAAAATAAGCTTAAAAATAAGCTAAAGACTGAAGACCTAAATGTAAAACCTGAAACTTTAAAACTCCTACAGGAAAACATAGGAAATAATTTATTTGGCATTGCCCTGAGCAACGTTTTTCTAGGTATGTCTCCTTGAGCAAGGGAAAAAAGAGTGAGCATAAACTGAGAACACCAAAATGAAAAGCTTTGGCACAGTAAAGGCAACCATCAACAAAATGAAAAAGCAACTTACTAAATGGAGAAGATATTTGCAAATGATACATTTGATTAAGGGGTTAATATTCCAAAACATTATAAAGAACTCATACAACTCAACATCAAAAATAACCCCAAAATAATCCCGGACATTTGGTTTTGTTGGGTTACTTAAACTTACTTGGGTGATTTTCATACTTTGAAGTCTGTAGTTACCTCCACAGAGTAAAACTTTAAATATGCACAAAAAGTTGATAAGATTACAGTGGAAACTGTAACTTCGGTTCTTTGATTTCGGGCTGATAATTAAGAGACCCTCGTAAGTGTTCTTCATAACAAGTATTGTGAAAGGAACACTAAATTTTGTATATTATGGCTCTTTCTATTTCTACAATATTGACAAAATGAGCACAGTGATCAAAGCAAACTACCTCTGACATTTAGGGAAAAGGATTGACCACTAGTCTTTTGGATTTACCTATCAGGTAAATTTGGACACAAAGTAGCTAGTAAGACAATGGTTTAGAAAGGAAATGCAAATTCACTGGTTTGGTATTCTTCTAGTCAGGGCTATGGGGTGCTAGGTTAGAGCATGAGTTTTACACCTGGGAAGGTGTAAAATTTTCCTTATTGGAAAATTACTATGACACAATTTGGGAAGGAAGTAAACCATGAGGCAGGATGGAGTTGCCTGGAGCTAGTCTATAGAGAGCCCCCTCAAAGGGGCCAATGCTACATAAGGACACAGGTGAGCAGGAGGTACAGATAAAGGTCCAGAGTAGAGGAACAAGGGTCACTGCAAGGTTCCATGGGCTGTGGTGAAGGATGCAAGGCTTTGGTCTCTAGGGTTTCCTGGAAGCCCAATTTTAGGGGGAATTCCCTGTGAGATTACAGATTATTCAGAAGCAAGTCTATTTTTTCCATAAAGGTAAGCTATTGCATAGGGTTTCCTCTTTGGATTTACTTTAGGTGACTCAACAATGTATAGGATAGCAACAAAGCCACAAACCCTGAGGCTTCTAATTCTCTGAAAGCAGTAAGAGCTTGTGGCAGATTGCCTGGCACCATCTACTCTGCTTTTTCCACCCTTTTCTGGTCCCATATGGCCTGTCTTCAACTGGATATGTCATAATGACCTCACACTCAACATCTCCAAGGCCGATCTTATCTTCTACCTTTCCTTTGTTGGTTTATGATAACATTCTTTTCTAAGCTACATTAATTAGAAAACAATGGAGCTTTTAAACTTTTTCTTCATGTTTTGCTACATGTGGTACACAGTGCAAACCCAACTGCTCATACATTTAAAACATCTCATATCTTCCTTATTTAAGAGCAGCAGCTGTTAAGCAGGATATTAGCTCGTTTCTACATTTCTACCTAAGCCTGATAACTAAAGTGTTTTGTTTTTTTTTTTACATCTTCTAAGTTTCTTTCATTATATTTCTTTTAACTTCCCATTCCTGAACCCGACACTTTCCCATTTGGGAAATAAATCCACACTATCCCAATGATACTTAAGATTCTCTTTTCTCTTCTGGTTACAGATCATAGTCCTATTCTTTGCATGCTAGATACTTTTTGACTAAGTGCCAAATATTGTGAATTTTACAATGTTGGGTGCTAGATTTTTTTTTTTTGTACTTTAACTATTTCTGGGTGTTGCTCTGGGGTGCAATTAAGTTGGTTGGCATCAGTTTGATCCTTTTGAGGCTTGTTTTTAAGCATTCTTAGGCAGGTCCAGAGTGGCCTGTAGTCTGTGTCTAATTTGGCACCACTACTAAGGCAATACCCTTCTGTATTCTCCTCAAGGCTCCTTGTATCATGAAGTCTTTCTACTCTGGGTGGTGGGAGTAGCAATTCCTTCTAGCCCTGTGTGAGCTCTGGGAATTATTACTCCTTTAGGTGGTTCATTATCTGGCTTCAGTATTTTCCTCACATGCCATTCAATACTCAAGGAAGAAAGCCCTCCATAGACTTCTGAGCTTGCTTTCTGTGTACCTCCCCTCTGCATACTCTGCCCTACTAATTCTAGTTGCCATGATTTTCAACTGTCTTCAACTCAGGGAGACTGTCAAACTCCATTTGGGTCCCTCTCTCTCTCTTTCTCGGCCACACTTGAAGACACTCAGCCACAATGGAAGACACTCTGTGAGCCACACTGGAAAACATTCTCTCAGCCACACTGGAAAACTCTCTCTATACCTGAAACAGAAGTGAATTGGGCATTTGTGGGCCTTACCCTGTTTACTTTCTCTCAAAGATCATTGTCCTATAGCCTGAAGTCAAAAAGTGTTTCATATATATTTGCCTGCTTTTCCTTTTTTTTTTTTTTCTTTTTACAAGTAGAGCAGGTGGGAAAATCTAAATCCTGTTATTGTCATGACTAGATGATGGTGGAAGTCAGTATCTCTATGATCAGGCCATACTTTACCTAGCTATCCTTATCTTCTGGGTTTTTTTTTTCAGTTTGAATTATCTTTTAGTTGAATATTTACACCAGCATGATCAACCATCTACATCCATGGATGGTTAAAAAGTGTCCGTTTTGTCTTGTTTATGTGCTATACTATAATATCTACAAGAGCTGTACAAATTCTAGACATAGTAGTATCCATACTTGAAAAAGCATATTTGTCCTTTAAAATGTAGAATGAAACCAATTCTCTCTTCACTTTGTAAGATGAATGATAGATGCTGAGTGAAAATGAGCCTCTATACACAGTTCTCTATTTAAAAAAAAATTTTTTTTTTTAAAGATTTTTAATTTGAGATAGAGCAAGAGAGAGTGCACATGCACGAGTGAGGGGAGGGGTAGAGGGAAGAGGGAAGGGGAGAAGCAGGCTCTCACTAAGCAGGGAACCTGTTGCAGGGCTCAATCCCAGGACCCTGGGACCATGACCCAAGCCAAAGGTAGATGCTTAACTTACCCACCCAGGTGTTCCCACAGCTCTCTTAAGTATCTCTCTGTATCCTACCTATTCCTTCATTTAGCAGTAGATGCTTGCTAAACAGGGTCCAAAGGGAATGATCAGAAACCCTCTTGTGGACCTTAGAATGTTCAATATGTGTTCATTCTAGTCCTAATGGTGATTGAAGTTTCTTATAATTGGAATGTTAAACTTGCCATAATTCATATTAAGTTGTATTATAAGACTTAAGATCCATTCTCAGTTCTGCAGTTAACTAAGGGCTTAGGGTGATAACAATCCAATCTCTGAGGTTTACATTTCCAGACTCAAGGAGAATTTTCTTAAAGTACAGATAAATTGAGCAGATTTTGTTCTTGCATGTTCAAACACACACTGGGGGGGGGGGGGGAGCTAAGAACAATGAAAAATAACTTTTTGTAACATTCTGAATCTTAAATTCTTTGCATGAATCATAATTGAGATCACTTAAAATAAATTCTTTTTAGTTGACCAGAATTTTTTTCTTAATTTTATGGTGTATAAATCTTTGTGCTATAAAATATCTGTAATTATAGCTTAACAAGAAACCATCAAATGTTCTTGACATAAGTAGGTCTTATTGAAACAAAAGAATAAGAAACTTTTGAAGTAGAGAAATTTGATTACATGACCTGAAAACTGTCCCACCACCAGTGTTTACCATTTTGAATGTTGACAATGAAGTTTCAAGACTGTTAGTCCTAATTTTGAGTGCAATTGAAATGTTATTTTCCTGCTTACAAATGAATGTAGAGTTGACTCCTAACTTTTTGGTCACTTTCAATAATGCAAACTCTTCTAGACAATTTTAATTACCAAGAATCCAAGTTCAAAAATATGTATTTAATTGCACTGGGATTAAAAGGCATGGTTACCTCACTCTCTATTTTCGTGCCTAGTGCCTTTACTCCATTCCCTTGGTCACTGGACTGACTTTTCTAGTGTTAATTGTTGGGGGAGGGGGAGGGAAGAGGTAGAAGGGGCAGAAAGGATCTTTCTTAAATGTCTTTGACATGACAAAGATTTACTTTGACCAAGGCAGATCTCATGATGCTTGGTTCTTTGAAGACCTCTCTTCATTCCCCATTGTTGCATTGGATCCTATTCATGAGTTTCACTGATGTGGATGAATGCATCTTCTGTCATGATCACCTAGGATTCCCCTGTCATTCCCTGAGAATTCTAGCAGTTTCTCCAGTAGCTTTCTGCTGCTGTCTTTGTTTTTGTTTGTTTTTTTCCCCCCTCCAGGGAGCTCTCTTATGCAAGATCTAAGATGACTTTGCCACTTGCTTGCTCATGACATTTAGTGTATGAAAAATGCACATCTGAGACTCTCTGTCCTTAGGAATGATACTATGTTTCAAATGATGGCTTGGACTCTGTTGCCCTAGTCAAAGTCTTGTCCTTTAGATCACTCAGTTGAGTCAGACAACCAGTCTCCTCTGTCCCTTAAACTTCAGGGGACATAGTTCAAGTTCTCTGAATGGTCTTCTCAAAGTCCTTATAATTAGCCCTGAGGTTAGAAGACCATACCATTCTCCCATTCCATTCTCAAAGTGGGGGTGGATGAAGACTCAGCAAAACTACAATTGTCTCTAAAGAAATTCTCTTTCTAATTTCCAATTCCTTTCAGCTCTTCAATTTTACCCTTTTATACTTTATAGTGGGTTTGAGGGGTCAATGTCACAATCAGTTTTTTTAAGCCACTTCCTTTGCCAATTCTGCATAAGTGATATTGAATTATATTTTTGAATGTCAGAGTAGTTGGCACTTCTATTAAGACCTCAGCTGAAACAGAGACCAAAATAGTTTTGTGTTAAAACTCTTCTATATTTATGTTTTAAGATGTGTTAGCTTGTCCAGACAGAAAAATATACTCCAAAGGAACTCTTAAGGAATGACATGTTCAGTTTTACATTTTTAATATGTATATAAGCAAATTTTGTGTTTTTTAAAAAGTTTATTTTCTGATTAATTTAGATATTTTTTAGGATTCATTCTAAGAATGGAATCTTAATTTATGGCATTGTGCTTGTAGGAAATATGGTCAGAGGACCAATTAAATTGTCATTTTTTCCCCCAGAAAATTCCACTCTTGGTATGGTACTCAAAAGTAGAAACAATGGAGAATACACCTACCTCAAAATATGGAGTTCCAGAACTTCTAAAGGAGACATGCATGAGACTAGCATCTTCTTGGGAGGATAAGGTTATTCCTCTTGAGTGCTCTTTCCCATAAATATGGAACCAAAGACTTCTTCATACCTTCTTAAGTTCCTATATTTGGCCCTTTATAGAACGTAAAAAGGTTGTGTATCTTTCATGAAAAGCCTTTACTCTCTGGCCTAAGTCATATCCGAATTCAGCACAGTGAGTCAGCAGGTGACCACCAGGGGGCAGCTATATACAGCCTTTGGGCTTAATTTTGCAGGCACTGGGGAATTATGGAAGGTTTCAGAGCAGAGGAGTGACCTAGTGAAAGTATGTGTTGGGAAGTTTAATTTGGTAGCCAGGGTGAAGGGGAAAGGATTATCCCAGAAAGCCTGATCTGAGACCATCGCTGTAATTTGAAGTAAAGAGGGGCAGCAGTGGCATTAAGGTAGAGACTAGGTTATGGAAAAAGAATTCCAGAATGTTCATTCCTTTTATTATTTTTTTAAAGATTTTATTTACTTGAGAGAGAGAGAGAGAGAGAGAGAGAGAGAGAGAGAGAAAGCACATGCATGTGCCTGATTGAGTATGCATGGAGGGGGTAGGGAAAAGGAAAGGGAGAAAACCTGAAGCTGACCCTTGGCCAATCTGGGAGCCAGAGGTAGGACTTGATCATGACTAGCAGAAAGCAAGAGTCAGGGGCTTAACCGCCACCCAGGCGCCCCCAGAATGTTCATTCTTAATTAAAGTCAGGACCACATGACTGACTGGATATGGAAGAAGAAAATGGAGAACAAGTCTTCTGCTTAGAGGATGTTAATTTTGAAAATGGAAATAAAGCTGCTTAGCTATATTCCCTGCCCTCTCCCCACTATGTATAATCAATTTCATTTTCATATAGAATTATAAAAACTTTTCAATGAAAATTTTAAGAATATCCTCAAAAGAGGCTTTTTGGAATATTAGACATTTCAGTCCCTGGTGGTTTCTGGAGATTTTGGAGGCAATTGTCGGCCTCTTTTCTTGGAAGGGAAAAAATATTAGAGTAAGAAAACATGGTGTTACCCTTTATTGTTAGACTTTTTTTTTTCTTCATTAAAATGGTAGATGTTTGGAGAAATAATGCCTGACTCTCTCTCTCTGAATGGAGGGCAAGCCAATGGAAAATTGTGTTGTGGGAGGATATTACCTCAAGAGCTTTGTGTTAGTACACATGTCCACATTACTTCCCAAAGCATACAGTCTCACCTTATTAACGAGTATTAAGAGAAAAGATCTCCCCCAAATATGAATACCCCAAATGTATCTGAGGGGGAGATCCCAATGTAGTGCATGTTATGTATATTATACACTGTATTCTTAAAGCACACTAGAGAAAAGAAAATGTTATCAAAATCATAAGGAATAGAGGATACTGTAATTACAAAAAAAAAAAAAAAAAGAAAGAAAGAAAAAAAGAAAAGAAAAATCCACATACAAGTGGACTCATGTAGTTCAAACCTGTGTTGTTCTAGAGTCGGCTATACTCCCACAGTTTTGGTTGTAGTGAAAGTGGAAAAGACAAAATGCTCCAATAAACACAATGAAGTTTTGAGGTTTGCCACGGGGAATCCGTATCAATAGTTTTGATATAGAATTCTGTGTACCATGCCAGGCCTTCTAAATTATGTAGTTAATTTCAGCAAACAGGAACTCAGGATAAAGATTCTCAAAAGTGTGATCCTGGTTTCTCTGTTTCTGCTCTCTGGAGTTCTGGGTCACCTGGTCCGGATCTTTACTACATTAGGCTACTGCACATTTGGTATCCATTGGACTCACTCATATGGTGGCACTTACCCTCCTTGGATTGTCTAGATGGCCCTTTGGTACCTTAAAGGTGTCCATCACTTATGACTCATCCCACACAGAGATGCCTTTTCCTTTTCATAGCTTCAAAATATACTCAGACTGATTATTTCTCACCTACCCAGTGCTACTACCATTGACAAGCCACCATAGTATATTACCTGGATTTCTAGAATTGCATTTTATGCAATTCTATGCATCTACCGTAGCTCCCTGTTTAGTCTGTTTTTCAACATTGGAGCTAGCAATCCTGATGATCCATTCGTGTTACTCCTTAGCTGAAAATTCTGCAGTGGCTCCTAATTTCACCGTTAATCAAAGACTGAGTCCTTATAAAGAACTGGAGTTCTCTGCTACCTCATCTCCTGTGTTTCACACTTCACTCACTGCACTTTACTCACACTTAGAATATTCCAGACGTGGCAAAATGCCTTCGTTTCTTCAAGTCCTCTGGGGATTTAGGAGAAAATGAGGCCAACCCTGACTGCCCTGTTTTTATTGCAAACTTTTCTTCCCACCAATTCTGATTATCTTTTCTTGTTTCACATCCCCACCCCCCTACACACACAATTCTCTATTTAATTCTAATGTACTATGTAATTATGTTTTCTTTTTTAGATCTCTTCCTCTCTCTCTCTCTCTGCTAGAATATGTGCTCTGCAAAGGTAGGGATCTTTATCTGTTTTATTCACAAATGTATTGCATTTGTTTAAAGTGGGGTCCAGAGCAGTGCCTAGAAAAGAACAGTAGATAATAAAGGAACTGTGTATTTTTCATTATTTGTGAAACTTGAGTAGGGCCTAAGAATTAAATATAGGCATGTATCTCTTATTTTTATGATATTGAGATTACATAGAAGAATGTCCTTGTTTGTAGGAGAATAAACACTAATGTATTCAAGGGTCATGAGACCTCCATTAACAAATGACTTAAATTGACTTATACAGTTTTAGCAACATTTCAGTAAGTTGAGACTATTTCAAAATAAAAAGTGCTTTTAAAAGTGTTTTTCTGGGGATCCCTGGGTGGCTCAGTGGTTTAGTGCCTGCCTTCAGCCCAGGATGTGATCCTGGAGACCTGGGACAGAGGCCCATGTCAGGCTCCCTGCATGGAGCCTGCTTCTCCACTGCCTGTGTCTCCGCCTCTTTCTGTCTCATGAATAAATAAAAATCTTAAAAAAAATGTTTTTCTGAGGTGATGTGGAGGTAAAGATGAGTGGTATGCATGAAGGGAAAGGAGATTCCACACAGAATTGCTTGGGTTCCTAGCAATAGGTCTTTAAAAAAAAAAATATATATATATATATATATATATATATATATATTTATTCATTCATTCATTCATTCATTCATGAGAGACAGAGATGTGGAGACACAGGCAGAGGGAGTAGCAGGCTCTATGCAAGGAGCCTGATGTAGGACTCCATCCCAGACCCTGGGATCAGGCCCTGAGCCGAAGGCAGATGCTCAACTGCTGAGCCACCCAGGTATCCTGCAATATGTCTTTATTTGGGATTTAGCACCTAGTTCTCTGGGTTGGGGAGTGTCTCCTAGAACTGCTTCGGTTAAGAGTTTTTAGTTCACCACAGAACTTTCACCTTTCTGTAGTGCATAGGATCACAGGAGGCTGGGCCAGCATAGGTTCAAGTACAACCTGCCCTTGTGTCTGGAATCAGCACTTTTGTGCTTCTCATCCCCCTGGTATTGAGTCTGAGCCACTCTGATTATTTTAGGTCCCTGGTTACTCTCTAACTTTCACCAAGATTCTCCACGTACCTCTCCATCTATCATATATGCTGGAAAACACCATGCAAACTCCTTCCTTCTAGTCCTTGCACACTGGAATGCTTCCCTCTTCCTGCCAGATATCCACAGAGCTCACCTCTTATCTTTCATATGTTTTGCCATCTTCTCATATTTAAAATTCCTCCTCCCTGGTTCTCCCATCTTCCTTTCTTTATTTTATTTACAGTAGGATTATCACTGACACATGATCTTATTCACTTGTTTATTTTCTCTCTCCTGAAGAAAACGTCAGGTGTAGGAAAACAGTTTTTTTTTTAATTGATGTTATTTTGTTACTGACGTAAGCTCAGGTTATGGAATAGTACTTAGCACACCCCCAGGTACTTGGTAAATTTTCTGCAGATGAATTAAACAAATATATCCCCCATTGTGGATAGGATTCAATGAGTTGTAGAGTGTACGGGGAATGGTTTGGGACTGACCTCACCCTGTGGCCACTTAGCTAGAACCCCCTGTTTATATTTAATAAATAGGAAGCATCTGCTTTCCAAAATAGCAATATTCTTTTCAGTTCTGTCAAGGATAGTGAGATTGTCTGGAGTAGGTTATCCCCACAGAAAGTTTTCATTTTTATTCAAGTGTGCAAATAGTTTCTGTAAACATAGGTTGTAACAGGGATATTTGTGTTTCTGGAAGGGGAGAAAGAAAGATTTTCTTTTTGATAGGATCCAAAGTCAGTTATTTCTCAAAACGTAGTGACTCGAAACACAACATTTATTTTGTTTATGAATCTGCAATTCGGTAGAGCTCAATGGAGACAATTTGTGTCTCCCCACTTGGTATCAGCTGAGGCAGGTTGATAGTTTTCTGAAATTTTATCTGCTTTATGGTTTATCAAAAAGGAAAGGGACCAAGTGGCACTTACCGGCTAATGGGTAACATCAGCATATGCTGCAGTTAAGAAGCAGAGCCCTCTGGAATTACCAGTTTAGATTTGGCAGCATGTTTTGAAAGAATAAAATAATAAGGAGTACTCATGTTTGTGGTAAACTGTTCTATAAGTGGGTATCTAATATGAAAGGAGAAATATATAAAAGGAGGTCTACAGTTAGGGTCATTCTAGAAGTTTGTTATTCTATTCTATCCTAAAAGTTTAAACCCCTTGGAAAGATTCTAAAATAGGAAGATTTCAAGTTGGGAGGAAACATGGCAGGGGAAAATAAGCAAGGAAAATGTTCTGGTTATCTATCCATGTATAGTAAACTCTCAAAACTTAGTGACTTAAAGGAACCATTTCCTACCCCCTCCTCCAATAATGTAGATCGGTAATTTGGGAATGGATCCAGACAGTGTAATCAAGGCCAACTCAGGCTGCAAAATCCACTTCCAAGATGGCCTCTTTAGGCACATTTTTGGCACCTCTGTGATCCTTGTCCTTTCTCTCCCCACGGTGTCCCAACTGGTAGGGCCTCTGCTGATGACTTATGCTTCTCACAACTTTTCACAACTTCTCATAACAATTTCTCACAAATTTTAAGATGCTCAGATATTTTACTTGGTGGCTTAGGGCCCTCGGAGAACATGTTCCAATGGACCCTGACAGAAGCTTCAAGAAGAAGTCACAGTATGTCACCTATGCTGTATTCTATAGATCAGGCAAGTCACTAACACCAGTCAAGACTCAGTGGGAAAAGTAGCAAAGAATTTGTAGACTCCTCTAACCTTACAGTCTGCCTTTTGGCCACAAGTTACTTACATTTCCCTGAAACACACAAAGCATTCACATGTCCCAAAGCCCCCCAATTTCATATTTTTGTTTCAGCATTGAAGCATTTTCTTTTTCAGCATTTTCTTTTTCAGCTTGAAGTCTGGGATCTGATCAGTTAAATCAGGTCCAGATGTAAGTTTCTCAGATGAAGTTTGAGTACAATTCTGAAGACTTATGAGCCAGAGATGAATTTTTCCCTCTCCCCAACACACAACATAAAATGGGAGAACTAGGTGGGAGAACCCCAATAAACACTAGTTCAAAAAAGACGAAAGCAGAATCCTATAAACACTTATTGGTTTGTAGCAATGATGAAATCCATTGGGGCATGTGTTGTCACCTCCTTGATTAAGGCCCCTTGATTGGTCTTGCCCCTTGAGAATGATTCTCTCTGGCTACTTGCTCTGCCCTCTGGACTCTTGGTTCTGCCACTGAGTCATGCTTCCTTTTCTATGAGAAATGGTCCTTGCTTCCAGCTGACTAGTTTACTTAGCCGGCTCTTCCCCCAAAGAAATTCAGAGGTTCAAAGGCCTCTTTTCATTTTGTAATTTCAGTTCAAACAATATGATTCCTTTAAAAACTTTGTGGGTTTGTGTGTATCAAATTATAATCCACTCTATTGGTTCAAAGCCAGACAACACTTTCTGAAATAGGTGTTTTGTTTGTTTTTAAACCTCGGACGAGGAGTCTGGATGCTTGGAGAAAACATCCTTAATATTTTTAGAGTACATTTGTCTAGGAGAGAGGATCTGAGAAACAGGACCTTATGATTTTTAGAAGCCCGAGTATACACATCTTTCAGTAATTCTTAGCCATATTCTGATATGGTTATCCTTAAGGTGATGCTTTGCTGGTAGTGTTTGAGATTTAGTATTTACCTGGAGACCATTTCTTATTTTGAGAGCATATTGCTAACTAGAAAAACTAGGATTGGGCAGCCCCAGTGGCCCAGTGGTTTAGCGCCACCTTCAGCCCAGGGTGTGATCCTGGAGACCCGGGAACCAGTCCCATGTCAGGCTCCCTGCATGGAGCCTGCTTCTCTCTCTGCCTGTGCCTCTGCCTGTGCCTGTGCCTCTGCCTGTGCCTCTGCCTCTGCCTCTGCCTCTGCCTCTGCCTCTGCCTCTGCCTCTGCCTCTGCCTCTGCCTCTGTGTGTGTGTGTGTGTGTGAATAAGTGAATAAACAAACAAACAAACAAAAACTAGGACTTAAAAACTCTTATTTTTAAATCCAGTGAGTCCTGGTTTCTTTCTTCTCAGTTCTGTTTGAAAGCTGAACAATTTTAAAAAAAATTCTCTTGAGTGTTATCCCCACAGCTATAATGAGCTGATTGTCACTTTTAGCATTTTATCTGGAAATCTCTTTAGATAAATCCTTCAGTTCATTAGGGTTTTTTTTGCTTGTTGCAAATTAGAGGGAAGGAGACCCGTATTACCAAATCTTCAACCACTACACAATAGAGTGTACTCTTTTCTCCAGCCTCTGGTCACAATTTCCTCATAGTCCTTCAAGCCCAATGAACCCTTTCCAACTTTCTGCTCAACGCTGGGTCCACCAGCCAATGTTCCAGGTTTTAGGTTTTTGTTTATGACATCCCATTTCAGGTACCAAATTCTATTTTGTTTAATGCTACAAAACTACACTGACGCCTGATGACTTAGAACAACCATTTCATTTTCCTAAGGATTTTCTGATCTAGGAATCCAAACATGGCTCAGTGGCCAGTTTGTTTCTGATCCATTTGCAGCATTAGCTGAGGCATTTAGAGCCAGTGAATCCAGTTAAGTGGGTTCTTCACTCACATATTCAAGTGCTTCTTGGCCTCTTTCTCTTTCCATGTGGTGTCTCCAGGATTTCTCCATGTGGCTTGATCTTCTTATATCGTAATGGTCTCAAGGTAGTCAGACTTTTTATATGGTGGCTCAGGGCTCCCACATAGTGTTCAAAGAGATCTGGGAAGAAGTTTCAAGTTTACATTTTCATCTAGTCTCTGAAGTGCCAGAATAACCTATCTACTATGTTCTACTGATCAATCAACACACCAAACCCAGCCCAGACTCCAAGAGAGGGGAGTTAGACTGGAACTCTCAATGGGAAGAATAGTAGCGAATTTGCTGCCTCAAGAATTTAGGTGTTGAGAGGTGTTGGTGGTCAATTAGATTTTAGGATTTTATTCATGTTAAAAGTATTTAGGCATTATTTACCTTTTATCACCTGTCCTTGAATATGATTTTATGTTGTTTTGAAAAACCTACTTTCAGGAATTTGAGGGGTCAATGAGGGACTAGAGTCTGCTGTAGAGTTTTTAAAGCTATCAGAATTTATGTATGTATTCATTAGTTTTGCTCTAACACTAAATTTAAACGAAGGGAAGTTGGGTCATCAAAATATCCAAATCAATTACCACATTTGCTGAATATTCCCAGGCACTGAGACACTGGATATTTGCTTAGCTGACTGATGAATCTTATGGAGTGTCTGGCTTTTCTTGAATTTCAGAGAAATAGAGGATTTATATCTTAACCCACAGATACTGCATATGTAGGGAAATGAAGCCAAAAAGAGTAGAAACAACCACAATCTTATATGGCTCTGGTTTAATAGAGAAAAATGCATGGAGAGCTTACACTTTGGTCTTTGTTCCCACAGTCTGGCTAGTGTCATTTCTGCAACTCCCTGCTGATATAGGAGGAAATAGGATCTAGGACCCCTGATAATGAAGACCCTTTGGGAAAGCAAGAAAACTCCTATTCAAAATCCCCATTCTACATATTTCTGACATTGTTTTGATCTTAAAAATTTTCCTAAAATAAAAAGGAAATAAGATAAAGTTACTTTTCCAGAACTTCAAGACACACTTAAAATTACATAAAGGGAACTTTCAAGACACATTTCTAATTATAATGAGAATTTTGAGATACATTTCTAACTGTCATCAATAATTAGAATTACACAAAATTTTTTTTCTAGTAGGCTTGTGAGATGTCAGATCTTTCTGAAAAAAATTGATATACTTGTGTATGCATATTAAAACTTCTAAACATGTTAAAGGAGCATAAAAGCAACTTGTTCACCAGGCCAATTTTTTTTTTCTGTCTTTCTTAACATCTTGCATAGCCAGTTGGATCTTAATCTTACCACAGTCTAGCTTTTGCCATTTCCCCAGAAGCCTGATGACTATTGGCATTAAGGTTTGGTTCTCAGGCTTAGAGTAGACAGACACACCACTGCCCGCACACACACAACTGATGGACTAATAAGACAATGACTTGATAACATGCATATGCTCCTCGCTCTCTGGATACGAGCTCGGGCAAGTATCAGTTATGACAGATTTGGCCCCTTATCCAAGTTAGGTTAAATCAAGCCAAATATCGCTGGCAATTTTCTCCTATGAGTAAGATATTTCTTATGAAGTAGCTAGCTTCTGATTTGGAAATAATGATTTTAAAAACCAATGAATTTCTGTATACATACTGAGTAGTAATGATCAGTGAAGTGGCAAAGCCTTTGAAGGTGTTGTTAGTTTGGAAGCTGGACAGTAATCCAGACAAAAAAATATGGTCATAAAAATATAGTTTAGAGAAGGAAATCAAGAAGTTTATTTTACTAAGGAGAAAAGATGATAGTTGATAAAATTCTGATTAATAATGTATTGCTACCAATGTGTGAGAAAGTAAGGTGGTCACAGACCATACCAAACTCTAAAGAAGTTCTGTGCAGGGTCCGGTGTTGTCCATGTTAAATTGTTTTATGTGTTCCATCTCCCACCACTTCTGGTATGGGAAGAATATGTCTGGGTGATATCTAGAATTTGAAGTTGGAAAATCATTACTGATCTAGTAAGTATAAAATGCCTTGTTGATTGCTCATGGAAATAGCTACTGAGTTATATCATTTCACCCAGCTTAGTTTTTGACTAATCCATGTTGCCAAGCTGAAACCTACTGTTTTTGTTCTTCAAGTACATTTTGGGTGTCAGTGATTTTACGGTTAATCAATAAACCCCTGCCTTATGCTAGGAATCAGGGCTACATGAATAGAAAGGTCTTCCCTCAGTGATCTTACTCTCTAGAGGTGAACAGTAAACAAAATGTTAAAGTATAATGAAATTAGTAATAAAATAAGGGTATTAAGGTGCTATGGGAGTATGGCAAAGAGAAGATAAAACTCCACTTTGAGGATTAAGGACAATTTCACAGAGGAGGTAATATCTGAATTGGAATTTAAAGATTACTTGGAATCTCCAGGCAAAATAGAAGGTCATACTCTAAATAGAGTAAATATGGACATTGGAATGGAAGTTTAAAGAATCCTGTGTTCCAATCTTGTTTTCAATACCAGATAAGACCTCCATTGTGCGTGGGGGGGTGGGTGAGGGGGGCGAGGAGAAATGTTGTAGGTTTGATTTTCCTGGGAAGTAGCAGAGAGAATAGATGCTGGTCAGTGGAGAGAATTATCCCAAAAGACATCAGTGGGAATGTATAATTGAAGGATGAGGTCAAGTGGAGTCAGACTAGTGTGAGGGGAAAATAGGATTAGTCTCTATTCTAAATATAAGTGTAAAATTAGACATTAAGAGAAAATGGACCAAGGAAGAAAGCCAAAGATTCAGCAATGAACAGAGGGAAGTTGGGGTATTGGATGAAGAGTTAGAGGTAAGGAATAAGGGAACCAGTGGATAAAGCTTGAGTGTTTCAGAGTAACACAATGAGAGCAGGAATCTGCTTTCTGTTCACACCCTAAGCAGGCAGCCAGGCTCTAGGCAGTTACCTACAGGAGCTACATATTTGGAAGACCTAAAGGATACCTTTTTGTATGGACGAAATTTGAGAGCATGTAGTAGAGAAATGTGGCCAGAGAGTAGACAGTAATAAAACTGTGAAGTCCTTCTAGTTCATAAGGAGTTTGAAATTTCTCTGAAGGTACTTAGAAGACACTGAAAGATATTGAGCAGGGAGATTTGCATTTAAGAAAATTTTCTGGTAGCAGTGTCCAGGATGAATTAGGGTATAGGCAGTGAAGTGGAATGTAAGGGGATTAAATAGAAGACTATATCAATAATTCTGATGCAAGATTATAAGGACCTAAAAGGCAATGGCAATAGGGACAGTGAGAAAGAGGAGTATTTGAAAGATATTTAGGTACCAAAATAGACCTATTATATAAATGATCTTATGTAAGAAGGGAGAGAAAATGGAAGATTGACACTAATTTTCAGTATTCAGCCTGAGAGGCATTTTAGTCAAAGTAGATTAACTACTTATAACAACTTCAGAATTTCAGTGTGGGTAACCTAATAAGTGTTTATTTTTTACTATGCATTTTGATAATGGTGGGGGTGTCACTGTTCCATACAGTCATTCAGGGAACCAAACTACTTCCATTTCATGGCTACACACTCCCACAGGGCCTCAGAATCCTTCTCTGATACTTGGTCCAGCTTGTGGATACAGAAAAACAGTGTGGAAGATTGTAAGGAGATTGTTAGTATCTAGACAAGGAAATTACATGTATCATTTCTGTTCTATTCCTATTAGTCCAGACTGATTCATATGGCTACACTTAAGTGCAAAGGATCCTGGGAAATATAGCTTGGGTGTCCAGAGAAGAAATTGAACTTTGCTGAAGATACCAGCACAGTCTGCCTTTCTAACCACCAACTATATTTTTCACTATTCCTTTCTTGCATAGGAGACCTCTCTTTTGCAAGTGAGTCAACCTAAAGTTCCATCTAGTAATTCATTCTGATCAAAGCGCACTCTCCCAGATGATTTACCGTGAGAGATGTAATGCCTCATTAGTTTGGTGACTTATGGTCTAAAATAGCGAATTTTACACTGGTGCAACATAGGCACCCTAAACAGTTCCATTAAGAAATAGACAAATGGTTAATACATAGTCACTGGTGTACAGCAACTCAAATTCACTGGGTAGATATTATGAAATGTTTCCCATTCTGGAGATAGAGGCATTTCCTTAATAAGTCCCAGTTCTGTTCTCTTGGAGAAATTTCCTGGTTCTGTCCTCTGCGAGATGGTTGCCTGTCCATATCTTCCTTAACCACATCTGAAGTAGATGTTGGAGAGTATGTCTTTAAGGGAGACATGGCTTTTACTGCTCATTCTTACTTGAGGGATGTCTTAGAGCAGATTTGCAATTTCTTTGTCAGTATAATTCCCTCAAAGTAGTAGGCTACTGATCTTAGTATTTCCAGTCACTTTCATGTGCCAATAACCATACCCTTTCTTAGTTCTTTTCTACACTAGTTCTCATATTTGCTTTTATTTTTCCTTTTAAAATGATTTTCTCTCACATTTCTCACTGAACATAACAGAGGCAACCTGAGGCTATCTGAGACAGTAAACATGGGTTGGAGTTTAGGACCCTTAACCAATCTTTGCTATAAAGTTGAGTTATTTTGTTTGGGTAGTATTACTGGACTTTTTTTTTTTCTTGAAGCTTTTCTCAATATTTCATTATTAAAGGTTTAGTAGCCATAAATTTTTCTAAACTTCTATGCTATCTTCTATTTTTGCTTGAAACAAGCCAATTCTTTTTAAAGTGCATCACTTTCTTATAATACCTTGCCTAACGAAGACAGTAGCAGGTAACACAGGATATTCTGATTCTTTCTAGCTACTTCTAGATCTTGAGATTTTGTTGTCATGTGGAAGATAGGCAACAGTTTTATTGTTTTGCAGTTGTGTGATCCAATATGTCACTATCTTTTTTTTTTTTTTTTTGAACTTATGTCAGCTGTTTCTTTACTGCTTGGTTTCCAATCAGTAAGCCAATGCCATGCCTTTTTGGTGTTTATCAGAATTCCTCACTTAAGATAACAATTTAATTGGGCAGGCAAGCCTGAGTAAAATCTCTCAACTCAATGCCTCAAAACAGAAGTTTAGTTCTTGCTCATGTGTCAGTTTAGTAAGAGCCTGCCATAGGGAAGGACTCTATTTAAAGCAGGCATTCAGGTATCCATGCTGCTTCCTTTTAGTGCTTCTGCCTTCCTAGAGCTTGAATCTTTCATGGGGTTCTATGCATCTGGCTATCAGACTAAGGAAGAGCAAGAATATATAAGATTAAAATCTGGAAGTGACATAAATCATTTTAGTTCAGATACTATTGATAGTCAGTCATATTGGCCATACCTAACTGGAAGGAGAAAAAGAAAACAGGATTTGCTGCATCAGACTAGAAGATGACTAGGGGATACTATATACTCTGATAAGAAATACTGGGTGCATCAGGTTTAGATATATATTTGGGGGAGAAGAGTGAGTTAGGTTTGATTAAGAGAGACCTCTGATTCTTCCAGTGGGACCATATAAGAAGTATTATAAACCTCATATGGAGTTCACATTAAAGGTATAATTTTTAGAAGTAGATGTGGTAGTGATTTACATATAGATTACTAATCTATACACCCAACATAATTTAACCATGTCTGTTGCTTCTAAACTTCCCACTTTTTCTTACTTTGATACTACTTCTCTGCCCACAATGCTTTTTTTTCCATTTTATGTTTTCTCTTCTTTTTCTTTCACATTTTTACTCTTTTTTTTCTCACTTTCCCCTTTACCTTTACTCTTTATATTCTGCTAATACTCTTTATTTGAAGTGCCTAAAGGTCTACATTTTAACAACTAGAATTTTAAACAGGAGTTTTAAATTAAGTACACCAATAAAAATAAATGCATTAATTTTAGAATGAGTATTTAATAGTAATCTAGAAAAGCCATAGGCATTGATTATTACCACATGTATTTATATTTGAATTGGCAAAACATTTTCTCAAGGAAGCTGGGTAGCAACTCAGAATTTCATTTTTCTAAACATTTCATATTGATATTTTTCCAAGTTGGTGTCTAATACAGTTAATCTCTAGATTTCAGTTTGCTCTGACTGTAGCAGATGTTTGTATATTTTTCTTCTCTCTCATTGCAAAAGAGATACAAGAAGCTTGCATTTGATTTTGTCTACTTAGTAAGCAGTTACAGACATTAATTCCAACTAGAATACTTGGTTTTTAGAAGTGACTCATGGTAAGCTATAAGTAGTTATATGTATTGCACTCTTGTGCTTATGAAAGGAACAAAAAGGACAATTAGAATGGGGAAAAAAGATATTTAAGGGGGTCATTGGTATGGCCAAGAATTTGTATCTAAATGAGCTATGGCATGGATATTAAATCATCATGTGCAGTTTATAATAGCAGTGAGGAAAGAACAATTTGGCCGGCAAATGGAAAGAAATTCTATTAGAAATTTCACTCATGAAGTTGACGTGAGGAATTGGTGTGTATGTTGTTTCACCAGCTGAAGAACCTGAGATGGAAGCCCTAGAAATAGTCCATTTTGGGGTGTTTAGAATTATGAGAATCTTCAGATTATGAAAATCCTTTTTTAGGGATCCCTGGGTGGCGCAGCGGTTTGGCGCCTGCCTTTGGCCCAGGGCGCGATCCTGGAGACCCAGGATCGAGTCCCACGTCAGGCTCCCGGTGCATGGAGCCTGCTTCTCCCTCTGCCTGTGTCTCTGCCCCTCTCTCTCTCTCTGTGACTATCATAAATAAATAAAAATTAAAAAAAAAAAAGAAAGAAAATCCTTTTTTGGTGTACTTTTTGTCCCCCCTTACTTTATGTTAGGGCCTTTATGGTATTACTTGGAAGAGTTGAAGCTGGATTCCTCTCATAGTGTTCTAAGTCTAACCTAAAAGACCAACAGATTTTTTCTTCATTGCTTTTTCTGAAGCACCAGTAAAAAGAGATGAACCAAGTTAAAACTTTTGTCATGTGATGAAATTGTAAGAAATTTACTTGATATATGTGACTCCTTTTAGCAGTATGGATGGATTAGAGGTTCTAAAAAAATCCTCACACTGAGAAATATGTAGGTTCTGGATAAACAGCACTATCAACAAAAATACTTTTACACCTATTGCTTACATCATAAAGAAGAGAAACCCCCAAGGTGCCCACATAAAAGGAAAGCAAATATAGTAAGCATAAATTAGCTGAAACAAGAGTGGTAGGTAGAAGAAACAGCTTGAACTGCCTTGGAAGAAAATGTGAAAATCAAGGAATTAGAGTTTGAATATTAATGGACATGAGAGAAAAAGGGAGAAACCATGTGGATCTGGAAGGGCATCAGCTGAATTTAAGACCTTAACATAATCCTGGGCCTCTTTGAAGGGACTACATCCTCAGTGAAAAATGTGGCCATTTAAAAAATAAAAAAAATTAAAATCTACTTGCTCAAAGCAAAAAATTTATGTCTCCAACTAGGCTCTCAAGAGAATTATGTTGTATTTCCAGTGTAATTCACAAACTCTAAGCTCTAATACACTAAAAATCATTTCAGATAGAAAGGGTAATCTTTCTATCCAGTAGAAGCAAATACAAGCCTCTTTACTGAAAAGTATCATAGACTCAGACTTCTATAGATTTCTACAAATTAAAATAAAAAAGTAAATTACCAAAACAAGAGGAGGAAACAAGTGACAAGAGTTAAGAAAAATAGTATATTTATGCCTTCAAGGAACTTTAGATACTGGAATGATCTGAAAGATAATATAAAACAATTATGTATGACATTAAGTAAATAAAAGATGAAATTGGAAAAAAATCTATGATGCTATTAAAATATATGGAAATAAGATCATTGAAATTATGATTAATTTCTATTTTTTGGTAATGACTAAGATAATTTTACCAATAGTCACTGGGTGCAAAGGAGCAACAATAACACTTCAGTGTTCTTAGAACGTAAACGGAAGTAATCGAAGGCAGAAATAGAAGGCAGAAAACAATAGAATGACATATTCTGAGTGCTGAAAGAAAATATAATGCCATCTAGAATTCTATATTTAATGGAAATATCCTGTAAAAAAAAAAAGTGTATTAAAGAAATTTTCAGACACAATCTGAGGGAATTCTTCACCATATCTTGAACACCAAAGGAAATAATAAAAAGGATGTTCTTTTGGAAGAAAAAAAATAGGGGTGTATAAAATTAAAAAAGGTTAAACATTTGATAAATGTAAACAAATATTACTGTGAAAGAACAAATACTGTCTTAAGGGGTTAGAATGTATCTAGAATTATAAAATGAAAAAGTACAGAAGTCAGGAGAAGGTGAATGTAATGAAAGAATCTTAAGGTTCTTCCATCATAAAAATACTAATTTATAGACATTGACAAGGGAAGTTTGAATTTTGTAATCTCTAGGACAACTGGAAACTAAGATTCATAAAAGTGTGTAAAGTATAAAGCTGATGGAAGAAAAATTGGATTAAAATATAAACTACCACCAGGGGCACATGGGGGGGGGGGGGGTAGGGGGTGTGTGTGTTCAAATATACCTCTTATCCACCAGGGGGCACCTGCCATCCTGGCTTATAGAATTCCTTTCTACTCCATGAGGCAGTACTACCAGATCCTGGTGAATGCTCCAGTAGTATCAGACCAGCCAAGAAAACCAACTAACGCTGAAAAGGCCCTTAAAATCGAACTCATGTTGGAATCACAGTACACAAAAATAGGCCAAGACTCATATGCTAAACCTGGATAGGGTGACTACTTTCTAAAATAAATGCTGTAAGCAATATTCAGTCTAGTGCATTAGACAAAATGTCCATTATACAATAAAAAAAAATTACCTGTTCTTGCAAGAACCAAAAAACAAAAAACCCACCCAACAACCACAACTTGAAACAATCAATTAATGCTGACACTAAGATGAATTAGAGACCTTCCAAACAATGACAAAGACCCAATATTTGTATCCTTGCAATCTCAGAAAAGGACAGCATGTGGCTGAAAGACTATTTGAAGAAATAATAGCTAAAATTTTCAAAATTTGGTAAAAGATACAGACTTGTAGATCCAAGAAGCTGAGCAAATCTCAAACAGTAAAATCCCAAAGAAATTTATCCCAAGACACTTCATACTTAAACTTCTGAAAACTAAAAACAAATTTTAAAACTGCCAAAAGGAAATAGTACATTACCTATAAGATAATACCAATTTGAACAACAGCCAATTTCTTTTGTGCAACCATGGAAGTTTTTTTTTTTTAAGATTTTATTTATTTATCCGTAAGAGACACAGAGGCAGAGACATAGGTAGAGGGAGAAGCAGACTCCATGCAGGAAACCCAATGTGGGACTCGATCCCTGGACCCGGGATCACTCCCTGAGCCAAAGGCAGATGCTCAACTGCTGAGTCACCCAGGCATCCCCATGGAGGTCTTAAGGGGCATGACAATTTTTTCTTTTTTATATTTTATATTTAAATTGTCACAGATAAGTTTAACTGAAGGTTTAAAATGTTATTTCCTATCCTTCCAGATCAAGGTCTAAACCAGTATTTATTGAATACCTAAGTGCTGTGTCTTCAGACACAAGCCAGGAGGGAAAGGAGGCTCTGGAAGAAGAGACTTGCAGGGGTCACCCACCTGGGAGTTGGGGACTGTCCCAGGCAGGGCTGACCGTGGGTCTTCTGGACTCCAGAGTAGCTCTCTGTACCTGAGCACTTCCATGGGAGGAACTCAGGTATGAAGTCAGGGATCTAGTCTCCCTCCCAGCTTCATACAGCATCAACTGTGACCGAGGTGAGGTCCCCTCTCCCAAGCCTGTTTCCCCATGTGTGCAATGAGGATGGGGCTGGCCAGATCTTGAGGGTGTTGCAGTTCAATTGCTCTAGTCCTGAACTAGTCTAGTCCTCTGGCACATACCTACCTGAGTGGTCTGTTTCACCCACCTGCTGGACTTCAGAAATGACTCTGGCTTGGCTCTCAGACCCACAACATTTTTCAATTGCTGAAAGAAAAGAACTGTCAATTATGAGTTCTATATCTAGTAAAATTATCTTTTAGGAAGAAAAAGAAATAAAAATACTTTCAGAAGGAAAGCTAAATGAATCTGTTGCTATAGACTTGCCCCTAAGGATTAGCTAAAGGAAGTTCTTCAAATAGAAAGGAAATGATAAAAGAAGAAATCTTGGAACACCATGAAGACGGAATAACAAAAACAGAAATGTGTAATATAGACTGTCCTTTCTCTCATGAATTTTATGAATTCTACTTGGTTAAACCAAAAATTCTAATATCATCCAATACCAAGGATGATACTTAAAAGCAAGTAAAGTGGAGCCCTAAATAGAAGTTGCCACACTTCACACAAAGTAGTAAAATGTTGGTATCAGTATACTGTTACATGTTAATATTATAATATCCAGAGCAACCACTTCAAAAGCTACACAATGTAATACCTTTATAAACACCAAAAATAGTCTTAACGTGTAAACATGTTTACTACTTAACATGTAGTAAAGATGTCAATTCTTTCTATATTGATCTATAGGTTTGGTGTAGTTCCTATTGAAGCTCTATCAAATGTTTTGTGTAGATACAAACTTATTCTAAAGTTCATATGGAAAGGAATAGAAGAATAAAGAGAGAGTGTGTGTGGGGGGGCAGACTGGGGTGGGGAGAGGGGGGCGGGAAACTACCCAATATTAAAGCTTGTTATATGGTTACTGTGGTCAAAGACTGTGATATTGGTGGAAGGACCTGATCCACAGATCATTGGAACAGACTAGAAAAGCCAGAAAAAAAGCCATACAAAAGTGCAAAATGAAGCAATAGAAGAAGGATAGCCATTTTATTTTTAAAGTGGCAAAAGTTTAGAAATGGAGAGCAGATTAATGGTGACTAGGAATTATGGATGGAGGTAGGGGCAATGTGGATGATCTTTGTGGTATTGAACTGTTCATTATTTTGATTATAGTGAACATATAAGTTGATATGAGTGATAAAATTATATAGAACTTAATACACATACATACAAGCACAAATGTGGCAATTTGAATAAAATTGGATCATATCAATGTCAATATGCTGGTTGTGATATTTATACTATAGTTTTGCAATATAGTCTTTAGAGAATATATAGTCTTTAGAGAAAACTAGGAAAAGTGTAGGACCTTTTACATTTTTACATTTCTTACAACTGCAGGTGAATGTATGATTATCTCAATAAATATCTGAACTGAAAAAAATCAAAAAGAAGAATAGGAAAAGAAATAAAGAAGATATAGGTCAAATAAAATGTCTTACAATGTAGGTTTAACTTCAAGACATGAGCGATTGTGTTAAATGTAAACAGACAAAATACTTCAGTAAGAAGACAAAGATTGTTATGCTAGATTTTAAAAATCTGTGGCTAAATGGAGACATACTTCAGAATATGAAAAATTTGAAAGTAAAAAAGAAAGTGACATGTCATTAGAAGACAATTTATTTTTTTTTAAACTAATATCTGTATTGTATAGTAGTATACATATGTTAGGTGTGAAACATTCTCAGAGCCAAAAAGGAATTTTATAAAGCTTATCAGGAAGATACAAAAATTTCAAATTTACTTAATCTTCATCATTTCTGGCTTTTTAAATTTATCTTGAAGAACAAAGTGAGAGGGTTTCCTTTGTCAAGACTATAATAATTAAGACAGTATGTCATTTTCTTAAATATACACAGACAGATGAATGGTACAGATAGATTTGAGACCCAAACATATAGATAACTTGATTTTATAAAGATAGCATCCTTGTAGGGATATTTCCTGTAGGGAACAATGGACTTATTAATAAATGATATTGGGCTTGCTGATGTCTGTATAAAAACATACTTGGCACTAAGAGGGTATACAAATATCAGTCCTGAATGGATTAATAAACCTAAGTATGTATAAGGCATAAAATTTCTATTAGCTGATTTGGAAAATCTCTTCAAGTCATTCAAGTTTTATTGCTGCAACTTAACAAATACCCTAAATAACAAATAGCAAAAGTTGTCAGGTTTAGTGTGTGTGAAATTAACATAGAAAAATGAATTCCATTTCTGTGCACTAGCAACATATAGAAAGGTGTAACTTAAAATCATCTACACAAATTTATTTGTAGAATCAAAATTCAAGAACTAATAAGATTTTCATAGAAGTTGACATAGTAATCTTAGATAAATATGAAATAAGAAAACAAAAATAGCCAAGACTGAACAATAATGGGAGATGATTTAAAGATATCAAGGTTATTATGAAGCTATACCAATTTATAAATGTAATATTAAAACAGATATTAGAAAGTGACCCATTTATATCTAGAAATTTGTTATATAATGAGCAAAACACTAGAGCAGCGGAGAAAGATAAACTTTTCAATAAACTGTACTGGGATTTTTGGTTACCCATATGGAAAAAAAAAATGAAATTAAATTGATATTTCACACTATACTAAAAACTTTATTCCAGATGTTTTAAATACATTAATGTAAAAAACAAAACTAAAAAATTTTAGAAGGAAATATAGGAGAATAGTTTTATGACCTCACGATAGGGAAATATTTCTTAAACATGACACAGAAAGGAAAAACCATAAAGGAAAAGATCTATAATTCACCTCTACTTAAATTAAAAACATCTGTTCATCAAAGGATATCATTAAAAAAGGACAAAAATACCACAATCTGGGGAAAGTATTTGCAAGCATAAAGCCAACAAAGGATTTGGGTCCAGAAAAGATAATCACCTGTAAATTAACTCATTAGAAAATGTGGGTAAGACACAGATAAACTTTACTTACAAGAAGAAACACAAGTGACCGACAAATATATGAATATATACCTCATTGGTAATATGAAATGCAAAATTAAAACTACAATGAAGTATTTTCCATCCTCTAGATTGGCAAACATTAAGACATTGGACAATCTCATGTTTGTTAATCTCTTATATGCAACTGATGGATGTGTAAATTGGTACAATCACTTTGGAAAACAATTTGGTATTATGAACTATTGGTTCATGGCCTGGGAATGAGCTTCTGTGAAACATTCTCAAAACTCTTGCACATTTTCACTGTTATAGCAGCCTTAGTTGTATTCACAAACTGGAAGCAACACAAGTAATTCCTTTGCAGAGAATGGATAAAGTGCAATAGCATAGAATAATTTATGGCAGTAAATATTAACGAGTTATAGCTAGCTACTCATGTCAACATGAATTCAATTCAAGGACATAATGTTGGGTAAAAGACAGTAAATTATAGAAGATAGTACCAATTAAGTACAGAAACATATTCACCAACATATGGTTTAAGATGCATACTATGTTGGGGATAGTAAACACACAATTCAGTATTTACTTTGGAATGATGAGTTAAATATCATAGGAAGGAGAACCCAGGGGCTTCACTAGCAAAATATCATTGGATTTCTTAAGCTGAGTAGTAGGTAATGGGTGTTCATTTTTTTATTGTTCATGATACATGTATACATTTTATGTAGTATGTATTGTACATAAAATGAATAAAAGAAGTGATTGGTAATTTCAAATCTGAGACGTGTAGTGAGGTAATACAGTGTCCCTTGCCCCGATATCATTTCATCTTCCGTTTGCTCTACAAACGTAATGTGAAGAAAACTCAATGTGTGGTAATGCCTCCTATGTTGACTTGATGATATTTATATTGCAAGGCCATATAAAGGTCCCATTCTGTAGACCTTGAATATGGCATTTGATGATATAAGAATTGAAGATGGTGAACGGGCTGGGCCACCATTCATCACTGTTCCCTGTTTGCCTGATAGTGTTAATAATTCAAAGCCATTAATCTCCGATTTCTCATAGGGATTGGACGCAGACTCAGGTTCTTTCTGTAGGTAGCTGTTGCCAACAGACCCAAACTAGTTCTCAAGTTGAAACTCACTTTCACATTACTAGACACTGAGTCTAGTATATCATTGTGAATGAAGTTACAGGAAGGAAAAATCTGAAAGAAAAAAACATTTTACGTAAAAGTAAACAAACTTGCATATGGTATAGTATATTTGTGCTTTTGACAAATACATAAATGGATGCATCGCCCATAACACGTACAGATTACAACCTTTCCATCACCCTGGAGAGCTCCTCTATGCCACTTTAGTCAATTTACTCACTTTTCTGGTGTTTTGTTGTTGTTGTTGTTTTCATAGAACAGCTTTATTTGTGGGAGAACTTCATATATATGGAATCATATAAGACATATTCCTTTGTGACTGGCTTCTTCCACTTAGGGTGTTGGACATGAGATCCACCCATGCTGTTATTTATCACAAGCTCACCCTTTTTCTTGCAGAGTAATATTCATAAAAAATACCACACATGGTTTATTCTTTTGTTGATAGACATTTGAGTCAATTCCAGTTTGAGCTTTTATAAATAAAGCTATTATGTTCATTCATACAAAGAAAACCAGTACTGAATGTTCATATGTTTTCACTCTAAGGTAATTATCTAGAATGGGGATGGCTGGGTAGAAGGTAAATGTGTGCTTAACATTATGGGAAACTGACACTTTTCCAAACTGGTTCCATTATATGTGCACCCCTTCACCCCCATCTCCCCAACACAAACTACGAAAATTCTCATGTTTCATATTCTCATTCACAGTTGATATTGTCAGAGTCTCTAATTTAACAATTTTAGTGTTGTGTAATGGTAGCTCCTCCCTCAATTTAATATTCAGTAGCTCATTTAATATGCATTTCCCTGATGAGAAATTATGTTGAGTACTTTATGTGCCTGTTGGTCAATTGTATATCTTCTTTTGTGAAGAGTCTAAGTCCTTTGACAATTTTTATTGACAAGTCTTTTGTCAAGTTATGTTTTGTGAATATTTTCTCTCAGTGGTTGGCTATCCATTTTCTTGATGACTTTTGATAGAGTTTTTAACTTTGAGGTTTAAAGTACTCATACTTTCTTTTATGATTATTTTATTCTATCTAGGAAAAGTAGTCTATGACAAAGTTATGAAAAATCAAATATTTTCTTTTGGAAGATTTACAGTTTTGTCTTTGTCTATTGTCCATCTAAATTCATTTTTGCATTGTGAAGTGATGGTCAAGATTTATTTTTCCCATATGAGTAGTCAGAAAAGATTCTTTTCCCCCATTGAATCACCTTGACCTTTTGTTGAAAAGCACTTGACTGTATAATTGAGTCTACTTCTAAAGTCTCCATTCTGCTTCAGGGAGATCTGTGTGTCCTCTCCCCAAACCAACATCTTTATTATCGTAGCTGTAGCATAAGCCCTTCTCCTCTGTTCTTCTACTTGAAAATTATTTTTGGTATTTTAGGGTCTTTGTATTCCCATTTAAGTTTTGAATTACCTTGTAACATTCTACTTAAAAAGGCTGTCAGAATTTTTGTTTGAATAGGCATAAATGTATAGATAAACTTAGGGAAATTGGCACCATGCTAATATTGAATTTTGCAATCCATGAACATGGTTTATCTTTGCATTTATGTTCACTTTCTCCAATTTCTCTGAGAAATGCTCTTTATGTTTTTAGTGTAGAGGTCTTGAAGTTTTTATTAAATTTATTCCAAAGTATTGTTTTTAAAGTACACTTATGAATAGCATAGTTTTTAAAGTTTATATCTTCCAATTGTTTTTAGAATAGAGAAATGCAATTGATTTTTTTTAATGTCCTTGTATCTTGTGACCTTGCTAAATTTAATTTTGGGGCATGATATATGTTTTGTAGCCCTCTTAGGATTTTCTACATAAGTAATTATTGTCAATAAATACAGGGTTTTTGTTCTTGTTTTTTATTTGACTTATTACATTTTAAACTTTAATGTTGAAAAGAAGTGGTGATGGCAGATATTCCTCCATATCTCAGGGGGAAGGCATTTAATGTATACCTGCTAACTATGATGTTAACCATAGGTTTTCTGTGAGAGTTCTTTTTTTTTTTTTAATTTTTATTTATTTATGATAGTCACAGAGAGATAGAGAGAGGCAGAGACACAGGCAGAGGGAGAAGCAGGCTCCATGCACCGGGAGCCTGACGTGGGATTCGATCCCAGGTCTCCAGGATCGCGCCCTGGGCCAAAGGCAGGCGCCAAACCGCTGCGCCACCCAGGGATCCCTCTGTGAGAGTTCTTTATCATATTGAGAAAGCTTCTATTGAAGGTTGCTGAGACTTTTTGTCAAGAATGGATTTTGAATTTTGTCAGATGCTTACTCTGTATATTTCTGATCATACTTTTTTTTCATGTTTAGTCTGTTGATATAGTAAAATACAGTGATTATATACTGAATGTTGAACCAACCTTACATTACTGTAATGAATCTCCACTTGCTCATGATGTATTATCCATTTTATATATTCATGGGTTTCATTTACTAATATTTTGTGAATATTCAGACTGGCCTACACAAGTTGTGAAGTGTTTTCTTTCTTTTCTGAAGGATTTTGTGTAGGATTACTATTATTGTGTCCTCAGATGTTTGATAGACTTCACCAGTAAATCCATGAAGATCTTTCTATTCCTTTTCTTTTGCTCAATTATTTATGAGGTTTTTTCCTCCCTTCATCTACTCCCTTTCTGACAATCAGACTTTGAACTTCTCAAGATAATAAGATTACAGCTTTCTACTTGAGTTCTAGCCTCCCCAGGACAAATGTGCAGGAGACAACATAAGTGAAAAGCCACATAAAGGTACATTTTACCTTGTGTACTTCTCTTTGAGTTTCCAATCCTCTCCCCTCACTTTATTCTGCTTTCACTCTTCACTGTCTCCAAATAGTGTTTTTTTATATTTATATATTATTGAGAGTTTACAATTATCTGGGAAAAGCTTAGTCCATTATAAACTACTCCCTTTTTGAAAGTCAAATCAATTTGTATCATAAAAATTCTCCTACAACTTACCTATCATCAGGAGTAGCTTGTTTCACGAAGTAGTGAGCTAACTGAATCTGAAATATCCAAACCTATCACATGGTTATTTAGACATAGAGTACACAGCACATAGTGCTAATAAAAGTGAGTTTCAGATCAGATGAAAACTGGACTGGAGGTACTTATCACTTCAAATTGTGTCTGAAGGTCTGAATATTTCATTCTTACAATCAGCAAAATACTTAAGTTCTTGTCATAGAATGTAACCTTGACCTCACTGCCACTAAAAGTTATTTTAAAAGTTGTATTTATGTATTTTTTTAAATGGTACACAGTCCACACATACCTTCATGGGTCATTTGAAAGTACACCAGGGACAGTATAGTGTTGAGTACAGGTTATGGGATTTCATTACCCAGGTTTGAACATGAACTCTACTGCTTTCTGCCTAGGTAATCTGGGGCAAAGTACTTAAACTTCCTGTACTTCAGTTCTCTAATTTATAAAATAAGGATGAGAATAATAATCCTCAGAATTGTTATACTCAATGTGTAACATGGTAAGTGCTGGGAAAGTATCTGGCACATAGAAATTATTAAAAATGTCGCCTATTATAACCAGAGACCTCAGCCCCTGAACCCAATTATGTTCTTGTTTCATAGATGTGGTTTCCATTATGGTATTGCTATGCAGTAAGGCTCACTAAAGAAAGTCTTATAAACTTCTTATGAGTGGGTAGTGATATTATCTCCATTTTATAGATGAAGAAACAGATGCTTAGAGAGGTTTGTCGTTTGTCCAGGGCTGTTTTATCAGTAATAAGCCCTCATACCCAAACCTGCATACCCAGACCTGTTAACCACTCGGCCGTGTTTTATTTGGCCTGATCAACCTCAAGCATGAGCGAGCATAGACTGGCTTGTTATGCAACTACAAGTAATAGTTATACTCCATTTTTGTGGTTCACATTTATGTCCTTATGACTTTGGGGGATGTGCTTAGCTCTTATGCTCAGTTTTTTTTAAATGGGATTTAATGGGGTTTCAGTGAGCTGATGTTAGCATAAACTCACTTTGACAGGTAGAAAATAAAATTATTATTACTTTTATCACTATAATTACTGCTCCTGATAATTAATAAGTGCAGTGATTGTGATACTAGTAGAATCATATGGCTGGAAAGCCTCATGAAAGGACATTTATTTCTTCCATTCAGATGGGATTTATCTAACTTCTCCCAGTCTTCCCCATCTCCTGTCTTAAGCATTCATGATGTCAGATGACCTACTGCTCCGGTTTTCCCAGGAGTTATGAATTTCTCTAGTTGGGATTTTCATTGCTAAACCTTGGAACAAGTTGGTGATCCTATAAATGAACCCTAACCTATCCTGAAGAGTTTTTGCCTTCTTCCTTTGCTCTATCTACTGGGTGGTGACAACTGGTTACCATTTTTAAAAATAACAACCCTTGGGGTGACCTGGGGTGGCTCAGTTGGTTAAGTGTCTGACTCTTGATTTTGGCTCAGGTCATGATCTCAGGGTTGTGAGATCAAGCCCTGCATTAGGCTCTGTGCTGGGCATGGAGATTGCTTAAGATTCTCTCCCCCTCTCCTTCTGCCCTTCCACTGCTTTCTCTATCTCAAAAAAGAAAACAAAATAAATGAAAGGTGGTGGTTTTATTACTTTTTTATTATCTGAAGACTGTTGCCATATCATTTTCCTCCCTCTTTCCCCCTTTGGCCAACCAACAGGTTTTTACAGAGGACTCATTTCACCTGGTATATTGTACTCATTTCTCTGAGTGATGTAAATGATACAGGGTGCTATGCCACTGCCCTGCGGGAGGCAAATAAGGTGGTTCCAGTTTCTTTTACCTTTGCCCATAGGCCTTGTTTCCTACCTCTTTAATTATATGTATTGATTTGCTTTGAATATTATGCAAATTGACCATGCCTCTTGTAATTGGCGGAAACCAGAAATATGCACAATACTTAACTTCAGGTGCTATTCCATTCTGGATAGAATAAGATCTCATAGGAGCCATGAGGACCCTACTTCTACTTCATATTCATGTGTCATCTCTGCTTTGAAGTTATCTTAAATCATCACCACACCATAGCAGATTCTGGTTTGTCTAGAAGCTCTTGATGCCACTGCCAGTGGAGCTAATCAGTATCTAATAATTTTTCATCACAAGGAGCAGGATTGTCCATCAACTACTCTGCTTTGTATTAATCTCAGTGGTTTGAAATACAAAAATTATACTTGACCGGGTGTTTACAAATCATTTTCACAGTAAAAATGAACTGCATATTTTTCATAATTCTAACCATCAACTAACTTTCTCCAAATGCCATCTGCCTTTTATTAAATTGCATTTGGACTACTTTCTCTAGAAAAAAAAATTCTTCCCTTGCCAATTACCCTCCTACACATATTAGTGGAGGAATTCAAGCCCATGTCATAGTGACCTTATTTCTTGACTTGAATCTTTTCACATTTAAACAGAGAAAATATTTCCTTAAAACAGGTGTTTAGAAATATCTGGGGAACTCTAATAGCTTACAAAGAAATGAGTTCACTTTGTGCCTCTTTCTTAGGCCCTGGAAATACTTAACCGTTTAGCATTTTGTTTTTGAAAAACAATATCATTTATGGTCTAGACACCACAGACAGCTGTTCAAATTTAATTTAAATGGGCCCTGTTTCTGCCATATTATTTTTTCGCACATCTAGCTAAATCTCTGAATAATCTTGGCTTGAGTCATTAAACAGGAATTAGAAACTCCAATTGTTGATTTTCTTTTCTTTTAAGGTACATACCAATGAGAAATTTTCTACAAATTTTGATTATTAGTTTTAAACCAATAATTTTCAATTGTTCTTTATATGGCAGCTAGTCAGCACGCCAGTATTTAGGGAAAATTAATAATAAATGTGTTAAATGGAAGTTTATCTTGAAATATAATCTCTTTTAAAAATAAAGATTTGGATTTCTCTCCTCCCTGTTGACCACATTGTATATTGCCACATCAGAAACTATAGCTGCTTTCATGTTTGAGGAAACTGGATCATTTGAACTATGAACACATATAAACACATTGTTTTTTATTCTGTTCTCATTCATGCATATTTGTGTAAATTTCATTAGGCTCGTCAATATTATTAAAGTCTAGAAGTTTTTCCTAACTGTGGGTCACTAGTTAATTCATCAAAGGTATAGTAAAAATTTGGATGTATTGCTTTAGCATATAACCATGAATGTTTGAATGATATTACATTTCAGAACTATTTTTAGATTAATTTATATTTGCCTCCAAAGCATTGGGAACTGTAACATTATACATGTATTTTTTTTTAATTTATTTATTTTTTTATTTATTTATGATAGTCACACAGAGAGAGAGAGAGGCAGAGACATAGGCAGAGGGAGAAGCAGGCTCCATGCACCGGGAGCCCAATGTGGGATTCGATCCCGGGTCTCCAGGATCGCGCCCTGGGCCAAAGGCAGGCGCCAAACCGCTGCGCCACCCAGGGATCCCTATACATGTATTTTATATATTTGGGTCAAGGCTTATAACTGCCACCTTTTTCCTTGGTATAACAGATGAGAGGCAATGCATTGCTTTGCAATGCTAGCACATGTTTTGTTTTGAAATAGTTGTTTTTACCAGGAATGAGGTGTTTTGTATCTTCTATGCATTGACAGGGAAATTCTCTACCTCTGATGTCACTAGATTTTTCCCCTCATGGTTTTTGCTCCTCATTGTGGGGAGCCAAGTAATTAATTCTAACCATTGTGATCAGTTTCATGCATTTGCAGTAATACTCCCCTTTTCATTTTGAAATGTCAAAACTTACAGTGAAATTTACCCTTTTCATTGTATAGTTCTGAGTTTTGATAGATGCATACAGTAGTGTAACCACCACCACAGTAAAAATATAGAACAGTTCTAATACCTTACCATTTATTTTAAAAGTGTAATCTGAAAGAAGTTTAGTGCCTCATACATTCAGTTCAGGTATACTTGGGCTGACTGGGTCAGGTGAGTAAACAAGGAAAAACCCAAAGGATTAATCTATCCATTTTCTTACTATAATAATCATGTGGTTATAATGATGTTATGTAATGATGGTTACAAATCACTATGTTAAGCACTTATAAGCATACTGCATTCAACCTTTTTGATAATCCAAGAGCTATCACCTATTTTTCTGTGTGCGATACAGAATACAGGGAGATTGCATAACATTCCCTCTCCAATGTGGCCAGAAGGTGGTGGAGGTGGTGTTGCCACCTATCTGATTACTAAGTGTATGTTCTCAAGCCAGGATGTTATCCTCCTGACTTTCACAGTATCAGTGGCATTTAAAGGACCTGATCTTTCTTTGTTGTTTCTGATCTATTGTCATGAACAATTGATAACATACTGAATTACACTGAAATTAATACTAATTCATTGATTCAAACTCTATTTATTGGGTGCTTACAATATAGTAAGCACTGAGTATATAGCAATGAATAAAAGACAAAATCTCTGCCCATTTAGAACTTTATTCTAGACAATAAACATATGGTATGTATATGAAATATATACTACTATGGAGAAAGAAGGATGGAGAAGGAATATTGAAGAGATGTGTCCATTTTTATCATGTTGGTCACCAAAAAGCTTACATCAGAGTAAATACTCAGAGGAAGAGGGGCATCTTAAACTATTTGGATATCTGGGGGCAAGAAAGTTTCATATAGTGGGATTGACAAGTGTAAAGGCTCCTCTCAGGGGAGTCATGTTTGTGTTTGACTTGCCTAAAGAACAGAATGTGGGAGAGAAGGAGTCTTATCACAATTGCTCTAGCTCTTCTGAAAATTGATTAAAAGGGGGCAGCATAGGAGCAGGCCTATGAAGGCTTTGCAATTGTTGAGAGATGATGGTGGCTCAGATAAGGTGTTGGTGGAGGGGGTGGTGAGAAGTGTCAGGATTTGGGATATATTTTGAAAGTAGAATCCTTCTGCTAATGGATTGGATATGCAACAAATCTAGAAATTAATGATGAATCCAAGGGTTTGCGTCTAAGTAAAAAAAATTCAACAATTGTGTTAGTTTGAATTCTAGGAAAAATGCAGTTTGTATTTTAGAAGCAGCTAAAAGGAATGAAAATTTTGATATTCTATTTTATTGGCATGGTTTTAAAATATTTAAAATCTTAATATTCAGGGCAGCCTGGGTGGCTCAGCAATTTAGCACCGCCTTCAGTCCAGGGCATGATCCTGGAGACCCAGGATCAAGTCCCATGTCAGGCTCCCTGCATGGAGCCTGCTTCTCCCTCTGCCTATGTCTCTGCCTCTTTCTCTCTATGTGTCTCTTATGAATAAATAAAATCTTAAAAAATAATAAAATCTTAATCTTCATAACTAGTACTAATCTATAATAAATGCGTCATTTGATATCACGTTTCTCTGTTATGGATAGACATATATAAAAAACTTCATGTAAGTAGATTGCAAGCTGAAAAAAACTTTTTGGTGCTTGAAGATTTTACCTCCAAATTCTCTTAACACAATACATGCTTCTCCTGGTCAGGCCTGACTACTTATTCAGTGGTTTAATTTCTCAACTAAATGGAGTTTTTTTGTATCTGAAGCTATGAAAAGGTTTTTTTACCATAACCATAGAAATGGACAATTTAGAGAGCTTCATTGTCTTAACAGATCAGGGCATATCTTACTTAATTTATAAGCACTTGGAAATGATAGTACATATGAATAACACTCTGGCTTTGAAATAAAATTTAATGGAATTGAGTTATCATTTAATGTTTAAAGTAATGAAATCTTTTACATCTGGACTCTATCTCAACACATCAGTGTCTCTATCATGCTTTAGAATTTCTTAAAGAGCATGCTCTTGACTTCGCTTATCACTGCGACTCCTTTACCAAGTTGCCCTGCGAATGCCAAAAATCTTCCTAAAACATCATTCTCATTATTCCCTTCCTTTCCCTTAAGAACCAAGATTCAAGTCCAAACTTACTTTTTTGGCATTTATGATCATGAATTATTTGTTTCCTTCAAATTTTTATTTAAATTCTAGTTGGTGCATTATTTTTATTAATCTATTTTCTCTATCCCACTCTTTCTACTTTCCAATACTTCATCCACTCTAGTCAAGACAAGCTCACTCTAGTTGGCCTCATACATACATGCACCATGGCTTTTGCCTTGCTCAGGGTTCTCTCTCATGGCCTATGCACTCTAAGCTATTCAACTAATGTGTGCTTTTTTTAATTCAGTCAACAGTTATTTATCAAATACTCATCAGGTGCAGGGAGCAACATGAGCTTCTATATGATGTGTGTGTCTTTTGGCAAGTTTTGTTTCTGGAACCATTCTCATTATGTGTCCTCCACCCCATAGCAATTCTCTCAGTAATGCCACCTCCCCTTCAGGCTGAATGATACTGTGATCAGGGAACTGCAACTATGGTACCTATGAAATTTATTATGATCTTTTACAGCCACCTACACTTGTGAATGTAAAGCCAGGTCTTTGTAAGCTAGGTCTAATAACAATTTAGTAACAAGCACATTTCAAACAAATTATGTACGAAGTCCTATTCTAATCACTTTATGTATATTAACCTGGTGAATGCTCATGACATAATATATTAGCCCAAATACAGTGATGAAGCATTGAAAAGCTATTATAAAGTTATAACCTCCAAACTTGGTTAGTATAGTTCACTGGGGGCAATCTACTTGCTTAACCCAGTGTTGGATGCCATGGGGACTGACTCGTTTATAAGCATTATTGCTATAGTGATCTTAGCTCTCTTCTGCGTGTCATCCAGAAGTTTCATCAGCAGGCCTTCAGTATCTCACCTCTATCAGATAAAACCCTTAAAAGACCAGCAATGGGGATCCTTGGGTAGCTCAGTGGTTTAGCACCTGCCTTCAGCCCAGGGCGTGATCCTGAGTCCCAGGATTGAGTCCCACGTCGGGCTCCCTGCATGGAGCCTGCTTCTCCCTCTGCCTGTATCTCTGCCTCTCTCTCTCTCTCTCTGTCTCTCCCCGTGTCTCTCATGAATGAATAAATAAAATCTTAAAAAAAAAAAAAAAAAAGAAAAAAAGAAAAGACCAGCAATGGAATAAGCCTCGTGGTAAACCTCTAGAGACTTCTCTTCAGTTGCAATGTGGGAATCGCTTAAGCCTCGTGGAATTAATCTTTTAGCTTGTGAAGATTTTCTAAGTCCTCTGTATTAGGCTTCTCTAGAGAAATATGTATCTATACACACACACACACATATACTTGTGCATATACATGTACATACATATACATATATATGGAGATTTATTATAGGAGTTGGCTTATGAGGTTATTAATGCTGAGTAGGCCCTCAGTCTTGCTACCTGCAAGCTGGGAAACCAGGAAAGATAATATAATTCAGTTCAAACCTGAAGGCCCTGGAACTAGAGGCTTGCCCAAGGTTGTGAGAAGTTGGATGTCCCAATTTAGGCAGAGTGCAAATTCTCTCTGCACTTTTTTATTTTATTTTTTTTTGTTTTATTTTTTGTTTTTATTCAGGCTCTCTGGGGCTGGGGTGGGGGCTGGGTAGGATCATGTGCACCTGCCTTGGTGAAAGTGATCTTCTTCACTCAGGCTGATGATTGAAATGCTACTCTCTTCCAGAAACACCTTCACAGACACACCCAGAAATGGTTTACTACCTATCTGACTACCCCCTATTCTGGTCAAGTTGACACATGGAATTCACCATCACTAGTCCATCCCTTGTCAGGTTGGCACTCATACCCACCTCCTTAAGCCACACTTAATCTCTAAGAAAAGACATTAAGGTAGTCATAGTTCCACCTAACATAATACAACTATCCTGTGCACAACCCAAAACACACTAATTCCTTCCTTAGAAGAGGAAGTAAGGTCCCTGAGTGAAATTTACTCCTTTCCTAAACTTTTGCAGGGTCCAATTTTCTTTAATTTCTAGAGACCCCCTTTTCAGAGTCATTGACCAGACTCTGATCTTTCTGTACCCTTCCAACTCCCTGTGACTCCTGTTGTTCCTTTTCACAGTTCTATGATCACAATTACACATTCTTATCACATAGAACCATATTTCTTCTGGACATAGATTAAGGCAGGATTCAGGATGGTGGGAGAGATACCAATAATATTAAGACACTGCAGGACACCAGTCAGGTTCTTAGTGGTTAGCAACGAGACACTTATTAAGGATCTTGGTTAGCTCATAAAGTCACTGGAAGGGCTGCAAAACCATCCATGAGGAGGTGGCTGCTCTCACTCCTCTGATCACCAGACGTGACAGTTTGCAGTACAGCTGCTTCGGCGTCAGGAATTTGCTACTATAGGCATTGCCAGGGAGAGAGAATGTGAACTCCCCAGACCTTTGCTCTCCTGTGTCCCAGTTCCGGAATCTAAGTCTTGTGCTTTGATTGGCAGAGTCAAGGTTACATACTTCACCCTGGGGGCAAGGGAGGAGGAGGCTGGGGAAATAAGTATCCAACATATTCAGCTCCTTGTGATCTTGGATCTCAGCCAAGACTGAAGAAACGGGGCATTCATTCCCCAAACATATAAAAGAGTTGGGATTCATCTATTTTACGTGACAGATGTCCACTACAGACAGTAAAAAGACAGAAAAAAAGAAATCCCAGCTACAACATCTCCTTTGTTTGTGATCATCTATGTAAGTGAAAGCAGTCAGCCCATAAACCGTGATACCCTCTGCAGTTATCACTGAGCTTGAGCACCACCCACGGTATTCAAATGTAGAATGTGAAATGTGGAAAATCTGTTACCTGTCTGAAGTTACACATTTGGGGGATTGCAGAATCAAGACTCTGCACTCAAGTCTCTGTTAAAAAAATCTATGGTTTTTCCATTGTACTCTTCTGAGAGATGCTTTCATATATAGACAGATACATATGATGTGGATATTGGTACTGTTAACCTAACAGTTTTGAACATCTACAAAGCACTAATAATTTCATTTAAATCATTTAATTTTGCCAACCTTTACAGATTGGCTCATTTTATAGGATTTTTTAAAAAATATTTATTTATTCATGAGAAACACAGAGAGGCAGAGACATAGGCCGAGGGAGAAGCAGGCTCCATGCAGGAAGCCTGATTTGGGACTCGATCCCTGAACCAAAGGCAGATGCTCAACCATTGAGCCACCCAGGTGTCCCTCATTTTATAGGATTATGAGAAAACTGAGAGTCAGTGGTAAATCACTCATAGGCACACTAAGTAAGTGAAAGATGCAGCATATACTTTTATGCTTCTGTGCTTTTTAAAATTAATACTTTTACAACTTTTTCCATCTGATCAGTTATATCTTGAAGTGTTATTTCATCTTAAAAGGAATGTGTCAAAATTCTCAAATTTTAAATTTTTTTCCAAACATTTTAACATGTGGTTGTACATGAAATTTGAAAACTATTTTAGAAGATAATCTCTACTCTTATTTAAAAGTATAAGTTTATTATTTGATACATATATTTAATTGCAAAAAGAATAAATGCATGGAATAAAAAACCAAATATATAAAGTAGAGAGTAAAAATTCCTGCTCTCTGGAAAGATAATGACAAAATCATTCTGGGTTCAGCACTTCTGGGGATTATTTGATTTATTTAATTATATGTTTATAAAGGCCCTATTTCTCTATTTGTAAACTTTAGGCATTACATCCCTTCATAAAATAGGGAGAATTTGGCTAGTTTTTCCCACCCTTTCCTCTTCACTATGTTTTTGTTATATTTGCTCCATATTAGATTTCCTTTATAACTTAGCATAATAACCTCTGAAACTTCTACTTCTCAATCCTTTAACTTCAATTTGCTCATTCTCTTACATTTTACCCAGATTTTCCAGATTTTTATGTCTCATAGCTGTATCTTTTTACATTGCTAGTGTTTACAAATGCTGCATTTTCCTCTTACTTATTTAATAGGTCTTAAGTAATCCTTACTCCCAAGGTGGAGCTTGAACTCATGGCCAAGATCAAAAGTCATAAACTCCTCTGACTGAGCCAGCCAGGCACCCTGCTCTGTATTATTTAATGTTCTGTGCCTGGATAGTAGGTTTATTTTTAAAATTGAAAAACAATAAAAGTTTGCTATTGTTGTTCAGACTATAAAGAAAGGAACAAATTGTTACAGAACTTGTACCACTCAAAGGTCAATGTTAAATGGCTTCTCTCCTACTTCACTAAATGCTCTAAATCATTTCACAGTTAAGTTTGCCTTGGAGATAGAGCATGATTTTCTTGTTTTAGCTGGTTTCCTTTCTTTCCCCTCTTGTGGAGCCTCTGAATTTTTTTTTTTTTTCTGTACTAAGAAACAACTCTTTCACCTCTTTGCTACTTCTACATATTAATTATTTCAATGAATTGACTTTCCTTCTGAAGACCCACCTCTTGGTTGTAACTGACTTGCTGTGAGGGAGAAAGCAACAAGATGGAGCTTCTCCCCACCCTAAATATCAACCTGAGAGGAATTTTACCCCTGGGGATGACCTCCACACTAGCATTCCCCTGGGGATGATACAATTTCTGTAGTAAACTCACCTCTGTTTTAGTGCCAGCGCAAACACTCCTGCTCTCAGGTTCCTGCACGCATGGAGGAGAGGTGAGCACAGAGGTGAGCTGGCCCAGCTGTTTCTAGACTCCTCTGTTAGTAGCACATTGATTACGGCCTCCCATTCCTGCTTTCTAAATTGGCCCCACCTGCACTGACAAGAGGAAAGATTCTCACATCTGCTTGGTCTTTTTCTGGACTTTAGCTTCTACTCTGGCTAACTAGAAATAAGATTCCCATATGTTATCTCTTTTCTGGTAATTTGTGATTTCTCTGGTATGCCAATGAGATTCCCGCCCTCTTTCAGTACTGTGATGAATATGTTCCCTTTTATACATCTTTACTGACATTTCACTGGGATTTTGAGAAAATAGTTAACTTATCTAGCAGGTTTGTTATCTTGAACCAAAAACTCCTCTACTTCTGTTTTTTTTTTTTTTTTTAAATTAGGGCACACTCCTTGAGACTTAAAGAAAAAGTTATAGTAAGTATGCTTTGAATATGGATTCAGGAATGGGCATAAGTATTTTACAAAGGGTTTCATTTATTATTTAGCCAAAATGTAAACCTAAAGGGATAATTTCAGTAACTTGAATGTTTGCTCAACTACCTCATTCTTCAAAGATTCCAGTTATATGTAGCATCGTTGAATTTTATGATGATTTATTTTGTCTTAGAATTTGGAAGGTATTTTGTCTTTCTGGATTTTAATTGTCATGTCTGCGTAATCATCTGTCTTTCTTGGATCCCTGGAGTGGATTTATTTATATGTATCCTTCTTGGGATTAAACATGATCTTGGAATCTTATGATTCATGTCTTTTCATAAATCCTGAGAGATTCTATTTCTGTCTCATTATTGCCTATCTGACATTCTTTTCTTTTCTTTTCTTTCTTTTCTTTCTTTTTAATTTATTTATTCATGGGAGACACACAGAGGCAGAAACACAGGCAGAAGGAAAAGCAGGCTCCCTGCAGGGATCTGGATGTGGGACTTGGTCCTGGGTCTCCAGGATCAGGCCCTGGGCTGAAGGTGGTGCTAAACCGCTGAGCCACCTGGGCTGCCCCTTTCTTGTTTTGAAAATAACATAGGACATATTTTGGATTTTCTCATTCTGTCTCTGGGTCTCCTACTTTTCATCTACTGTCTGTGCAAGAAGAGTAATTTCTTAAGCTATATTTATCACCACTAATGTTCTCTTAAGCTGGGTCACATCTATGTTAAACCCATTCATTTGGTTTTACCTTTCAACAGAGTTGGTGTTTTTTTTTTTTTTTGTTTGTTTGTTTCTGCAATTTCCATTTGGTTCTTTACACCATTACTCTGTCTAAATCTGTCATTTTTAATATTTTTGAGTCTTTCTATTATGTGTTTAATCAACTTCAACATACTCCTTTCCTAGCGTATATCAGAGTTCTATTTGGATTTATGAGAGTGATATTCCTAGTAATGCTGCTGGGTTTGCTGTCTCTTTTTCACATGAATTGTTCTGCATTCTGTAATTGTGGATTGTGACTTCATAATAAGCAGGGCTTCATCCGTGAGAATCCCTGTCTGAAGGCCTGTCCTTCTTAGAAGACTGTTGAGTTTGTTTTTGCCAGGCATCTCAAGTTTATTACTGACTTTGTGTTAATAATTTTTGATGTCAATTTCTCATTCTAGGATTCCCAAACACCATGAATATTATAATTTCAAATCCCACACCCATGGGAGTTATTACCCCATAATGAGGAATTCTCAGGGGAGATTATTTTTCTCATCCAGAGTCTGGATGGAGATAGCCATGGTTTCTTGTGGTCTTTGTGTGTTATTGGGTGGATTATTATTTTCTAGCTGCGAGAATGATTATAGTCTTTTGGGTGTCCTGAGGTTATGAGGTTTTTACAAATTCTTGCTCCTTGTAAGCCCAGGCCTTACTTTCTGTCGGCAAAGTAGGCATTAGAATTTAGACTCTAAAAAATGGAGATGAACATGAGGGAAGTTTCAGTTTGAAAAGTTACCACTTTGGTTTTCAACTCTTTCTCCAGGCTTTTGGGTATTTCAAAGCTCCACCTGTTTCCTTACAAATTTGCCTTGTGTTTTTAAGGATGCAGGTAGTTTTTAGCCAGAATTTCTAGGTGTTTTGCAATTGGAGATTTTCTCTCTTTTTTGCAGATTATCTTTTCTGGCATTTTTTAGGAAAAGGAAGTTCTTTTTTAAAAAAATTACATAAAAATCACAGTTTCAAAAGAATAGTTTTCCTTCTAAAGCTGTTTTAGTCTTGTCATTTTCATGTCCTCTCTTTTTTGAATGAAAATTGTATTCTGAAGAAGAAATGAACAGCAAAATATCAAATTTGGAATCATGACTATTTCAGCAGTTTTAATGGTGATGCGTTCTTGGCAAAATGTCCTGTTATTTCAATTGTGAATTGCTTTAATAAATACCTTCCCTATGGAAGAAGACAACCTCATTTTTTAAAAACAAGGCATATTTTCTTACAGTAATTTTTAAAGAATTTATTTATTTATTTATTTATTTATTTATTTATTTATTTATTCGTTCATTCATTCATTCATTCATGAGAGACACAGAGAGGCAGAGACATAGGCAGAGGGAGAAGCAGGCTCCTCACAAGCAGCCCAATGCAGGAGACTCGATCCCAGAACCCTGGGATCATGACCTGAGCCAAAATCAGATGCTCCACCATTGAGCCATCCAGATGCCCCTACAGTAACATTTTTAACAGCTTTATTGAGCTATAACCAACACACAAGAAGCTACACATGCCTAAAATATATATAATTTAATATGTTTTTGACATATACATGCACTGCAAACATCATCTTAAAATGGTGAACATTTTCATTATCCCTAGAGTTTTCTTGCCTGCCTTTGTAATCTCTCCTTGCAACCCCTCCCTACCTATGACCCACCTCTGTGTCCAGGCAACTCTTGTTCTGCTTATTGGTACTATAGATTAGTATGGATTTTCTAAGGTTAAATAAGTGGATGCAGTAAATACTCTTATGTCTCTCTGTCTTTCATTCAGTATAGTTATTTTGAGATTTGTCTGTGTCATTCTGTGTGTCAATGGTTTATTCTTTATATTGACGAGTGCTATAATATACTAACATATCACAATTTCTTACCCATGTACCTGTTGATGAGCATTGGAGGTGTTTGCAGTTTGGGGTTCCAAAATTAAGATAGCTATAGACATTTATGTATAAATCTTTGTAAGAATATACAGAGATAGCAAGCATGTCCATTGGTTGTAAAGCGTGGGAAAAAAGGAGTCAAGGATGGCTTGAAGATTTTTGGTCTGAGTAACAGCAATGATGTATTTCTCATGGATTGAAAAGAAAAAAGTTGCAGGAAGGACGATTTTTACTGTGGATGGGTTTGATTTTTTTTTTCTTTTCTTTTTTCTTTTTTTTCTATAGAATCCAGTAGTTTGGATTTTGATATACTGAGTTCAAGATGTAAATTACAAATCTAGATAGAGATAAGGAATAAGTTCTTGGATAACTGAATCTGATCAGTGTTAGCATGGTCTATTTTTCTTTACTTTTAATCCATCTGTGTCTTTATATTTAAGGGGAATTTCTTGTAGACAAAATATAGTTGTATCCTGTGTTCTTTTTATGATACACTTTGATAATCTGTAGTTGGTGCATTTTAGAGCATTGATGTTCAAAGTGCTTCTTAATATAGTTTGGTTAATACTACCATATTCACTACTGTTTTCTATTTGTTGCCATTGTTCTTTTTTTCTGTTCTTCCATTCTTTTTCTACTTTTTGTGGTTTTAATTGTGCATTTTATGATTCCATTTTCTCTCCTTCCTTCACATATCAATTATACTTTTTATAGTGGTTGCCCTTAGCATTTGCAATACATATTAGAGCTAATCTAAGTGCACTTTTAAATAACGTTGAGCAGTGTGAATACTTTATTAAAAAAATCTTAATTCCTCTCATTCTTTGCATCATTGCTGTTACTTATTTCACTTATATATAAGCACACATTAGTGTATACACATGAGATATATACATAAACCTGTATAATCAAATACATTGTTGGTATTGTAGCAGACTTCTATCTGTTAGAACAATTAATAAGTTTTTATTTTATCTCTCTTATTCCTTCTTTGATGCTTTTATTTATGTAGATCTGAGTTTCTGGCCTAGATAACTTTCTTTCTCTCTAAAGAACTTTAACATTTCCTGTAAGTCGAGTCAGCTGGTAACAAATTCTCTCAATTTTTGTCTGAAAAAGTCTTTATTTCTCCTTTCCATTTGAAGAAAAATTTCACAGGGTACAGGATTCTAGGTTGGTGGGGTTTTTTTTTTAATTTTCTCTCAATATTTTAACATTTTATCTCAATATTTTAACATTTAATATGTTAAACATATTTAACTTCCCACTCTCTTGCTTATATGGTTTATGAAGAGAAGTTGTATATACTTCTTTGATCCTCTCTACATGTGTTTTTTAAATCCTGGCTTCTTTTAGGATTTTTTTTTAATCTTTGATTTTCTGTAGCTTGAAAACAAGATGGCTAGGAATACGAGTTTTTTTTGGTTTGTTTGGAGGTTTTTTTTTTTTTTTTCCAAATATTATGTTTGGTACCCAGGTAGTCATGGATTTATGGTTTGCTATCTGACATTGACTTGAGGGAATTTTCAGTCGTTGTTTTAAATACTGCTTCTCTTCCTTTCTTGCCTCCCCTTCTGGTATTCCCTTTATATAACAGCTTTTGTAGTTGTCCCTTAGGGTTTGCATATACTTTTTCTTTTATTTTTTTTCCCAGTCTTTACTATAATTTCAGTTTTTGAAAATTCTATTGATGTATCCTCCAGCTCAGATTCCTTTCTTAGTGTGTCTGGTCTCCTAATAAGCCCACTAAAGGCACTCATTTCTTTTACAGTGTTTATTTCTAACATATCTTTTGGGTTCCTTCTTAGGATTTCCTTCTCTCTGCTTACATTGCCCATCTGTCCTCTCATGCTGTTTACCCATTAGAGACCTCAGTGTATTAATCAGAGTTGTTTTTAAATTCCTGGTCTTGATAATTCTAGCATCCCTACCATGTCTGGTTCTGATGCTTGCTCTGTCTCTGCAGATTGTGTGTGTGTTTGGGGGGGGGGGTTTCTCTCTCTTTTGGTATGCTTTGTAATTTCTTCTTGATAGCTAGACATGATGTAGTGGGTAAAACGAACTGTTGCAAATAGGCTTTAGAAATGTGGTGGTGGGGTGTAGCAGGCAGGGAAGCATTTCCAGAATCCCATGATTAGTTCTCAGTGTTCTGTAAGCCTGTGTCTCTGGACTGTAAGCTTCATGAGTGTTTCTTACTTTTTAAAAATCTCCTTTCAGGCAGGAAAGAATGGCTACAGTGGGTTAAAGTTTGGTATTTCCCTTTCTCCAGCTCACTTGGATTCTGATAACACCCCAGCTGATTAGACTCTGGTTAAATAGTTCCCCCTGAGGGTAGGCCTTGTTAAGAACAAAGTACTCTAGCAGTAGTTTAAAAATTGTTTCTCCCTCTCCCCTGCTGGATGCCTGAAGGGATTTTTGTCTGATATTTACTGTATCAGCCTGGTTGAGCTCCAGTTGGTAAATCTCACAATGCTGTAGGCTCCCTCATCCTCATGATTGGGTCCTCTCCGAGGTTTTAACACTCAGTGTTCTCCATACTGAGCTCTAGCAGTTTGTCAATTATAGTTTAGGTGTCCATACCCTCTACCAGTTCCTGGAGATGAACCCTGGTCTAGTAAGAAGTAAGTCTCTGTATTTGCCTGTTTCTCCAATCTTCAGGGGAGTGGCTCTGCCTTTTATCCTGTCCTGTCACAGATTTGAGAGAGTTGTTGATTTTTTAGTCTGCCCAACTTTTTACTTATTGTTAGGATGGAGTGGTGACTTCCGAGCTCCTTAGATGTGGAACCAGTAAATGGAAGTCTGATGACTGAGTCTGAAGCTCACGAGTGAGGTCTAATCTTGAAATATGAAGTTGAAATGTCAGAATGTTATTTAAATGGTGGTAGGTGGAATAATGTCCCTCAAAGATGTCCACATCCTAACCCCCTATGAATATATTAGCTTGCGTGGAAAAGGGAACTTTGCAGGTGTTATTAAGTTAGGGATCTTGAGATTGGGCTCACAAGGACAATTCAGAGCAATCTGCCAATGTAATCACATGTATCCTTATAAAAGGCCAGAGTCAGAGAGAGGGAAAAGAGATAGAAAGGGAAAAACTGGAAGATGCGATGCTGCCAGCTTTGGAGATGGAGGAAGGAACCACGAAGCAAGGAATGCTGACAGCCTCTAGAAGATAGAAAAGGCAAGGAAATAGATTTTTGCCTGGAGCCTCCAGAGGGAATACAGCTCTGCTGACACCTTGATTTTTGGCCAGTGAGCCTTCTGATCTCCACAATGGTTAAGATAACTGTTGATTTATGCTAGTAAGTTTGTGGTACTTTGTTAGGAAACTAATAGGAAACTGTTGGCTGGATGATATCACCTGGAAAGTGCATGACAGCTGCTAAATATCATTAGAATGTTCCTGTTCTTACCTTTTATCTAGACTGCTTTGTTCCTCTTGATCTCACTGGATATAGAAACTACATAGGCCCAATTCAATTCTCACTTCAAATCACTTTCTGCCCTGTCAGGATGGAATGGATGCAGGATTTGCTCCCTATGACCTTCTGGCCTTAGATCCGAAGGCTTTTCTTTACTTAATCTCCAGGATTTTGAATTGTGTGTCTTGATCACCAAGTCTACCACTTGATCTCCAGCTGTGTGGGTACTTTTAAGACTTCTAGCAACTTCGACCTTGTTTTTGTCACTGTGGTTCCTCAACTTCTTGCTTGTTAGTTTTTGAGTTCTTTTGGAGACTGGATATGATCCTCTTTGCTTCCCTTTCCTGGTTTTGAGACTCTTGCCTATACTCAACCATATATGGCTTTCAGGGATCTGCTCTTTCATTTAGTCAACATAGCATGCCCACAGATAGTGTAAAATGCGGGAAATAAAATTAGTCCCCTAGGCACACCTAGGTTTGAAGGCAGATCGGTCTGCAGGAAGAGTCTATGCTCTTTGTTAGGATACTACCCGGACTCTTGATTTCTCAGCCTCGTGAAAGTCGATTTGCCTTGCATGAAAGTTGACAACTCCTCTCCCCAGCTAAACTGAGGAAGAGTTAATGCCTCACCTGCCAGTCCCAACTCAGAACTCCCACTGCCACTGTTCTGGCAAGTGAGCATGTTTTAGCTGCTACCCATGTCTGTCTACCTTTGTAAATCTCTCGCCTATATTGAAACACTTTAGCTAAATGTGTTTCAGAACATTTACATTTATATTATCATTTTGATAATCAGCAGAAGAGTAAAACTTCAATTCTTTCTCTTGTCAATGGAATTGGAAAGTGTACATCAAGACATTAAAAAAAGAAAAACCCTTCAATCCTTTGCTGGAAAGCTCTATCATCTTCCATCAAACCAAGCAGTCAATGAACAAAAAAGTATGCCAATAAGAACGCTATGGTTTCAAAATGTTGCCATTGTGCCTGAGAAAATTATTTCTACAAACTGCTCCATTCATTAGTTCTGATTTCATTCCGGATCAAAGTCCTGGCTTTCCACTGAAGACAGAAACCCAAGAGGAGCCCAAGCCAGTGAATCAGCAATACAGCCCCCTCACATCCCCAGGAGTTTAGTGGCAGGAGGCTAAATGTGAAACTTCTATAATGAAAAGTAGCAGCAGAATTGTTATTTTTATTCAACCTTTACATAACTGGAGAATTCTCAGCCCCCAGATCCAGGCTGTTTCTGAGTATGGCAGGCCTCCAAGGAGAACTTTCACACGTCCGTGGTTCTGGTAAGGCTGGATAATGTCCCTCAAGGTTGTCTCTGATTTCCTCAATGGGCCACTGCTGACCTCACCATGAATCCTGGGGAGAAGTCAGGCCCAGTAGAAGGCAGGTAAATGCTCAGAGCTTTGGGGGACAGCCTGGCTTTTCTGCGGTCTCCACAGCAGGTTGAAAGTGATCTCTGAGTTTGGTCCCATGTCAGTAGTTCCTCTAACACAGCTGGTGAGGTGCTGGAGACCCCAGAGCCCCCAGAAGCGCAACCACTCATGTTTTAGGGGGGAGTATACTGCTCCTCAGACCACCTCTGCCATAAGGACACACAAAGATGAATGGCCAGCCCGGATGACAGGGCCACTTCTCTCTGCAAGCTGCATACAGAGCGCTTTGTGTTCCTGACGATTGCAATACTTCCCTTCTGGCAGAGGCAAGCTGGCTTCTCTAGGGCTGCGGAAAGTAACGCTTGTTTCTGAATTGGTTGGAGTTCAATCTCAATTATGTCTGGGAACAACACACGTTCCTTTCCCCCTTCTCTATGACTGCAGTGTTAATTTTCAAGTAAACTTGTGCAAGTTACTTTCAAGTTGAGATCGCCACACAACATTGACATTTATTGGGCACTCCCCTTGGAGCCTTCCTGGCAGCGGAGCTGCAGAGGTGTTACCCCTAGGCCGGGGGCTGGGAGGCTCGGAGGCTCCCTCTTTCCAGACCTCACGTACCACCCTCGAACGAGGCTGGAAGACGTTATTTGAACAGGATCACATTCAAATCTGCCTCTCCTCCTCCCACACCAAGCCTGATTTCACTTTTTCCCTACGTGGGATAAAACTGGAACCCCAGACCAAGGCCAAGAAGGAGAAAAAAAGCTGATATAATTTCATTTGTTTGCCATTTAATATATGTGCTGCCGAAGCGAGCACCATTTGTTGGCCATTTAAAAGTGACTTTAAAAAAAAATAAATAAAAGTGACTTTTATTATGCACGCAGCCGGCTCCGTAGATTTCCACCAGGTAGCATGCCCACCAGCAGCAAAGCAAGGGTAATCTCTCTTGTACAACTTGAAGTTCTGCTCTTGTGGCTTTTTTAAAGCCTTGGTATTTCAGCTGACCCTGTTTCTGAATTCCTTTACGTGGCTCCAATGTTTTCTGTGGATCTTGATGAAGAAATGAATGTTGTGCACTTTTTTTTTTTTTTCTCTCCCTCCCCAGTGGCCCACACCAGTTTCCGCCGTGAGGTGCACCTGTTTCTACTATCTGCACATACTCAGCCAGGGCGTATTGCCGAGGCTGCCCATGCAGCTGTTGTTTTGTCATTAAAAAATACAACTGTATTCATGTAGGTTTAAGCCTCGTGAACTCTGTAACTTGGACTTGTTAAAGGGAGGCAGTAAGACTCTGTCTGGACTGCTGATAATAGGTTAGATAAAGATCCCACACTGACCCTCACACAGCAGTGTTTATAATAATGGAAGGAAGTCTCCAGCAATATACAGTCCGGCAGACAGCAGATGCGGACCATGCGAAATTAATGATTAACTGCATGCCAGTGTGTTTGTCAGGGAACAGTACTGCTCTTTAAGGGGCTTACATAGTCTATGAAAGAAATTAGCTCATGAGAGGGACTCATAAGGATAAAAGAGAAAACTTAAGTAGAGGCTTGACATATCCTGCTTTTCTCACAGGGCAAAAAGTTAAACATAATGGTCTCCTTTTTACAGTGTGAAGTTCTGACTCTGAAGTTGGGGCAGATCATCCACTTGTTAAAACAAGACATGAACATTCCTGTTGCTCCTTCAAGGGGGAGAGGGACGGTGTGCACTCACATTGAACTCTAAGTGTAACCAGAAAGAAGGGGGAAATTATCCAACAATTATCTCAGACACAGAAGACCGTGAAACCAAAAATATTAGGAAAGTGACAGCAAAGTAGTAAATATGACTAGACCTTCATAATTCATGATCCCTTGGGATTAAAGGGGCTTGAAAATGCCCAGAAATTCTCATCAACATTTACAGGTAAAAGTAAAGGTAAATATTAGGTAAGTATTAGCAGCCTTGGAATTCACTGAAGACATGTTGCAAGGAATATAATCTCCCAAGATATCTAATTAAAATGAATTTCATAATGTTAGTTTCTTCACACTACTTGAATTTTCATATGGAATCCCAGTGATGGTTCAGCAGATTAAAGATAATAGGAACCCAAGAACTTCCGTGACCAATATCAATCTTGGAATGTTTGTTTGGCTGAAGAACCCTGGGCGTCCCTGTGCCTCAGCCAGCCCCGGGGTCCCTCCACAATGTCTCTCCTCTGCTCCAGCAGCACATCTTTGCAAAGACAAAATTTTATCCCAAAGTTTTGAATGACTCGCTCATAGAATTTAGTGTCTGGTACCTTTTGTTTCCTTTTGAGTTAGGGCTAAGGCCAGTGGAATTCTGTATAGAGAAATTGGGAGTAGGAGTAGGAAAGAAAACATGTTAAAAGTAGCTCATAAAAGAGGAGGAGGAGGAAACTCCAGGTTTTGTCTTTGCAAAGTCCTCCTGTAGACTGACTTAGGTTTCCTTCTTGGACTTTGTTTCCTCATGCCTGCACCCCTATCCCGCCTCTTCCATCCAGAAACCCTGGTTTATTTGCTGTTTCTTTATATGTTCTCTACTTCACGAAGTTCCTGACATTAATCATTCCAACACAGTCCTCTCTCTTTTCTGAGTTTGATTTTTCTTCTCTTTATTATGTCATTTAATTAGTTCATTCTCACATAGTGTTTTTTGTTTTTAAAACATTTTAAGGTCCTTGAGAACAGGGAATATATACACATAAATCACACACACATGCGCATACATGTGATTAATATATATACATATATACGTGTGCTTAATATATATTCTCAAATTGTTCCCTAATATGCCAATTGTATTTCAACAAATTTGTGTTATGTATGTTTATAACACAAATCTGTTGCAAATTCATTTTTTACACATACACACTGATATATCAGGCATAGACCTGGACATGATGAAACAGATGATTGCTTAAACCTGAAGAACACATGTTTATTATTTTTAATCCAGTTTACTTCCTCTTTGCATTTTAGATGGTATAGTTCTCTTCATATAAGAAATAGCCACATTGTAGCTCCTGAGACCACTTCCGTTCCTACCAAGTGTCATTTTCCCTGGCTAAGCCACTTTGGTCCTCGGATTTTTTTTTTTTTCCTCTCAGGTCTGGTGCAATCCCTCACTGTCTATGCTAGTGTGGAAGGACATGGGACTGGACACTTTTTAAATGTTATGTACATTGAATTTCCTTTCTTTGTGTCTACAACTGACAGCTGTCCTCATACTATTTGAATGTGAAAGTGGCAAATTAACTTTAGATATATATCTATATCTATATATGTAGATATAGATATTTATTTATATTAGAGAGTGAGAGAGTACAAGCAGGGGGAGGGACAGGGAATAAAGGGAGAGAATCCCCAAGCAGACTCCTTGCTAAGTGAAGCCCAATGACTCTTGTGGCTCCATTCCAGGACCCAAGATCATGACGTGAACCAAAATCAAGAGTCAGACACTTAAGCAACTGAGCCACTTGGGTGCCCCAATGTAAAATTTTTATTCTGACAGATGCCTGGGTGGCTCAGTGGTTGAGTGTCTGCCTTGGGCTCAGGGAGTGGTCCTGGGGTACTGGGATTAAGTCTTGCATTGAGCTCCCTGCAGGAAGCCTGCTTCTCCCTCTGCCTATGTCTCTGCCTCTCTCTCTGTCTCTCATGAATAAATAAGCAAAATCTTTAAAAAATTTTTTTTTATCCTGAGCATTTCAATAGAGAGTCCAGGTTGTCTCTTCAGGGACAGTTATGGGGTCTGGGCTCTTGATAGTGTATCTGCCAAAATGCCACTATCAGGAAAATAGTAGCAGGCCAGTATGTCTACAGAGGGGTTGGCAAACCAGAATTGTATGTCTGAAGATAATAGGGAACTGGATTATATAAAATTCCTAGATGTTGGAATTTTATATAATCCAGGAAATTTATTAGAAGTTGGGGCACAAACTTCAAAACTGTAAGTAAGGATGTTAAAAAATAAAAAGTAATGACAATTTCACATAAAAATGTCCAAAATAAAGGATAATCCTTAAAATTCAACACATCTCAGTGTATGAAAAAAATATGTTATTTTTAGTTTCCTTATTTTCCTAAAACCTCTGCGAACTTCAGTACTGGCCATCACTAGTTGATGGTTTGGTATTAGGAATCTCTAGCTTAGACCAAGTGGAAGAGGTTTAAAACCAAATTTCTTCTCGTTACCTCTCTGGTTGGGAGAGTGGGCTCTGTTTTCTTTTGATATTTTTGTCCATGACCTAGTAAACATTTGAGGAGAAAAGCCCTCAGGATAGATTTGGGAAGAGAAAGGGCTCAAACATGTGCAAGGAAAAGTAGGAGAATCTTTAAGAGTGGCCATGGTGGGCAGCCCAGGTGGCTCAGTGGTTTAGGATTGCCTTCAGCCCAGGACGTAATCCTGGAGACCTGGGATCGAGTCCCACATCAGGCTCCCTGCATGGAGCCTGCTTCTCCTCTGCTTCTCCTTCTCCCTCTCCCTGTGTCTCTGCTTCTCTCTCTCTGTGTGTCTCATGAATAAATAAATAAAATCTTAAAAAAAAAAAAAAAGAGTGGCCATGGTATAGTTTGAATGTACTCAATTTTGCTAACTAAATCTATGCTTTCTTAGGAGTGTCTGTGCTATACAAACTCATGCATGTTCATAGAAAGTTATAATATCAGATTTGCATGGGTATGGCTCATACACACAATGAACAGAGATAGTTGGTAGATATTTAATGTATGTTTTTTGTATATTCCTATGTTTAGATTGTTCAGATTTCTATATTTGCTATAATGTTTTTACTGGACAAAATTATGTATGTGCAAACATGGGATTTCTGTTATACTCAAGGTATTCCCTAATTTATCAATAATGTGGCAAAAAAATTGTGTTTTCACAACATAGTGTAGCAGAACTGTATATGTATATTTCAGAACAATGACAAGTTCAACAAACATTGGATATAACTTTAAGTGAACTCTACCTCTATGCAAACTAGATATCAAATGGAATGAGTGTCTCCAATTCTTCACTTCTATACACAATAGTCTTAAACCCCTAATTGTATAACTTGGAGAAAGGCTAAGCCTCCTTGATATTTCCATGTCCTTGGTCTGGTGGGCCTCTTAGGTTCTAGGGTTTTGAATTCTCAATTTCTGTGCTGTACTCATTAACTCAGCTGCAAGACTCAAAAAGCCCTCAGCAATTTCACAAAAAGCATTGGCTTTATATCTAGTCAGTGCAGGGTACCAGCAGAAAGAGGGATGGGTGTATGGTCAGAGTACTAAACCAATTAGCTCCCTCTCTGCAGTAACCAGGGCTGGCTCTGTTGTTGGGAGAAGCCATAGTTCCTAAAGGACAGTCCTCTCCAAACAATGTGCTGTTAAGACCCACCTCATCTGTGCTTTGAGCCAGAATTGTGATGGCTACGCTAGAGCTAGCTCTGAGTAATTTCTTGGTCTCCTGCACCTTCCTTGTTCATTTCTTAAACTTCCCAGGTTCCAATTTGTGTAAGTGCCATCTATTTCTTACTGCAACCATGACTTGTATACCTGGGTACAAATTCTGCATGTTTAACTTGAAGCAATTTCCTTAATCTGCCTGGCTTCAGTTACCACTTACAGTTGCTGTGAGAATTAGATTGGAATAGAATGATGGAGAAATCAGTACAGTGAAAAGAATGTAATAGTCCGTGATTGAAAACTATTATTGTGATTGTTACTTTTTTTAATCACTTCTTTCTCATTCCTTTGTATTAAATCTGAGCAACAAATAACCTTGTTTGGGCAACGATCTGAAGGTTGAATTCAAGATAACAGAAGTGGGTGTTTTTCCTTTCAGATTAAATAGCTTCACAAAGTTTACTCCTTGCTACCATTTAAAAAAAAATTTTTTTTTCTTGCTACCATTTCATTAACGAAAGTTAAACACTGTGAAGAATTATGTAGAATCCTCTCCCACTGAGAGATTCCTCAATGGGCCACCTGTCATGAATGTGGCAGGTTAGGGCATCTCCCTCAGAGAGGCCTTTCTTATTCGGGAGGGCAAATGGTACTATAATTTTACAGGAGGGAAGTTGGAATTAATATTTACATTGAGCATTACATGTAGAACAACTTTTAAATTTGAATGCGAACTTTCTGTTCTTATGGCCTTCTTTTGGGCACTTCTTTGAGTTTGATATATTTTTTTTTCCATTCAAAATTTTTCCTCTCACAGTATCTAGCTTCTATCTTTCCTCTTTTTTTCTACTCAGATTCTCTTCATTTCCCTGACTTCCTAGTTTCAACTCTTTGCCTCTTTATATTTCTGGATCTTACTCCTAAACTTACAACCCAAAACACAGTCAACACAAGGCAGAGGACCCATCTCTGTTGAGCAGCCCGCAGAGTTTCAGGTGGCAAACTGTTTTGCTGACATACATTCCTCTCCCTACCTCCTGCGGACTTTAATCACTTTTCACAGCAACCGGTTTGCCTGTGAGGGATCATTGCACAGGGCAGGTAGTGGAGTCCGTATAGCTTTGGGCAGCCTCTCTCACTGGTTAGTATTTGAGATAATCTCAGGCAGCTACAGTGGCTGGGGAAGATCAAAGGTATTTTGTCTGCCTGAGGTCAAGATCACTCTTGCTTTGCGAGTCTGCGTGGTTCCAAAGCTATGCCTGCAGATACTGCTTTCTCTCCCAGAAACTTTTAGCAAAAGATACTGAGTGGAAACAAAATGTTAAAGGCAGCTTCTAAGTCCCACAAATTCAGTTCCCTATACTCTTCTTACGAGATAATTTGTATGTCATGGCTTGAGGTTTACAGTACCTCTTGACCAGTCCTTCCCTTCCAACCTGTGAACCACTTTATTTGTACCTTTCTGGATAGAGGAAATGAGCAAGTCACCCTCTAATTAATTCTATACCTGACTCCTCACTTTAACCCACCCAAGCTTTACCCGCAGGTGGCATGGATTAGCTTGGACTATGTTTAAAAATTAAAAATTAAAAATTAATACCTCCTGCTCAGTAAGTTCTTGGACTTTTCACCACAGGTAAATACAAAAGAAACCCCCTTCATATTGTAGACAAAAACTAAGGGAGAAATAGCACTGTCCATGTAGTTCAGTGCTACAGTGTGCTGGAAAAGAAGATGGGGAGAACTAAAATGATTCAGGTTGTCTTAAGCATCTTTGAATTTTAAGTAAAACATTCTAAACAAAGTAGCTTAAGTGAGAAAGGAGAATTACAGGGATAAAGGCACACATATTAATGGAGTTTCAAGGCAGGGAAAAGTTGAGTCCTAATGGAGACAGAACAAGGACCTACGAAAGAGAGCCAATGAATTTCCTACCTTTAGTTTCTTGGTTCTACTTCTGTGTACAAATCTACTCCCTGCTCCTGTCTCTGCCCATGGGCTTTCTCTCCTCCTCCAAGACGTGGTAAATCAATGTTATTCAACAAATTACTGCGGTGATAAATATAGTCTATACCTGCATTGTTTAATATGGTAGCCACTAGCCAGAGGTGGCTGATGAGCACTTGAAATAAGTCTGGGGTGAAAAAGAATCTGAATTTTTAATTTTAATGAGTTTAAACATTAAAGGTTTACATGTGGCTAGTCTCTACCATTTTAGGCAGCAACACAGTGAAAGATAACTCTTCAGTAGTGTCTGCATTTGCATATCCTCAATATGAGCCACTAGCAAAGACTAACAATCTTAAATCCCAATTCCAGCTTCCCAAGAGAGAAACATTGACTGGCCAAACTTGTATTAGCTACCATCCCTGGTTCAACCAGCTTTCCCAGAGGGATAGGAATATATACTATCAATATGTAGCCAGGGCCAACCGTGATGTAGGGAGAGGAGGATATAATTCTTAGAGGAAGATGATCATGTTCTATGTAGTTACTCCAAAACATATCGACTCCTCATGTTAACTTTCTACACTGATTAATTTTCAAATCCCCTTTACTGACCAATGCAAAATAGACTTAAGATTCTTGTTTATGCAAAAACAGGAGTTTGTGCTTTCAGTAACATCAGGGAGGTAGGTAAGTGGGAACAAATAAAAACTTGAGAATAATTCAGAAATCAGAAATCCATTTCTGGAGGCATTGCCCTCTTTTTAGTTTTCTCTTTTACAGGCAATTTAGTTTGAGAGAGTAATAGAATACTTGACTAGCACCTATCTAGGAGCACAGGAATATTATGGACTATTATTCTCCTTTTATTTTTTTCTGCTGTCAAAATTTATCTCTAGTCTTTAACCAGTGGAACAGATAGAAGAGGCCACATAGCTTTGCAACACTTGACCCTGAGATGGAGCCTTCTGCCCTGAGGTTAAGCAACCTTTCTAGTAGGGGTAGATGAGGAGTGCCAAGTATAGTCTAAGGTCAAATCTCTAACATTTCTTCAGTAGTGCCCTTTGTTTAGTCTAAGTACTTTGGCCCTGTCTATCTGACCACCTCATCTGTCCTGATCTTTGAGAACTGTTGGTTCACTAAGGTCTTAGTTATTGACATCTGACTTATTATAGCCTCGAGCTTTGCTCTATCGCTTTCCAACCTTGTATACTCCTTAATCCCAGTTTTCAAATCCCTTTCCCAAACTCTAGCATACTGTGGTCCATATCAGGCATGGTTCCTGATTACTCAGATTTTCTGTCTTCATGATATTCCTTGAAGGTACCAGCCTGATGAGTTCCATTGTCCGGCATGACAGGTGTGCTCTTTAGCAAATGTTTTCAGTTGAGCGTGTTTCCTACCTTTTTGTTAAAAAGTACATGTATGTAGTGCACTGGCACTTCAACTAGTGGAAAAAAAAACTATGTTCTAACAACCTTCCTTAAATATTGCCAGAAACTTTATACACTGGATCGGAATAATAATAAAGCAATAGGACTTGCATTCCTATTTTCAAGAAAAATTTATCCAAAATAGGGCCCAGAGGATGGCTGCATTTTCTTTTAATGTCTATTTTAGACCCATTTTCTGATTATTTTTATTTCATAGGCCAATGTACTATTTGACCCTGAAATTATTATTGATTTGTGCCCAGATGTGTGGCATTACATGTTTGCATGTAGTTTTTATCCTATAGAGATGCAACTTATTTGGGTCTGGTAAAAAGATATATAATGGTTTATTGCCTTGTAGGACATTAATCAGTTTTGTGTCACACTAGCTTACACTGATACTCATTTTTGTATTTAAGGAAATAATAGTTCCTTAAAATGTTTTTGGAAACAACTTTACCACCTACTGGTGTCCTCATTAATTAATGAGTTGAATAAATGGTGCACATGTTCATTGCATATTTGAGTCAATTCCCAAGTTATGAAAATTTTGCCAATGCACATGAGATAAAAAGTTTCAGAGTACTAAAATAGTATTAGAAGCAAAATCAAATGCGAATCTTGTAGGGGGAGGAGGAGGAGCTGCGCTGAAAATAGTGAGGTTGAAAGGAGAGAACGGATAGGCATTGAGTCAGGGAAGAACATACCAGAAAGAAAACTTTAGACAAGAGTTTCCTGGGCCAATTCTCCTCCTCACCCTGTCACCAAGAAGTCATGGAGGAATAGTCTTATGATTTGCAGAAATATATATATTGTATATACATATATATATATATAATAAAAAATAGAAAACTATCTCTTATGTCTGAAGTTTTCTTTATAGGAAGCATAAACTTCAATACATTAAAAAACATGACTTTTTTCCCCCCAATTGTTGCTTAGGGCAATACCCTGAAACTAGTTACACTAAGGTTTTCTTTGACTAGCTGATGTTAAGTGATTCATTTTAATAGAGAAGAAAGTGATAGCTTTAGAGGGAACTAGAGTGGGATGAGGAGGGGTGGGCATCAAAGAGAAGAAGAGGCAGAAGTTGGAGGAACAGAAGGCAGTCTGTGTAATGATTTATCTTCAAATATTTATTTTCAAAAGTATTTTCATTTCTTTTTAAAATAGAGACTTCATTATTGAAAGTTTATACCTAAATAATTCATTAAATGAGGTGTTGTTACAACTTTTTCCCTTCTCTCAAAGATAATAATGCTAGTGCCAGGGGATCCAACATCTAGTCACATCAACCATTTGCAAACTGTGTGGTTGGCCAGAGTCAGTATATTCTTTCTTTATCCAGCTATTTTTAAGAATGAGTATAACCATCTATTTTAACTTCTGAGTCAGATTCTATTTAAACATCACACTTTTAATTCTGGTTTTTATCTAGCTTGTGAAGGAGAATGCCACATTAATAAAACAAGATAAGTGATCTCACTTTGAAAAAAGAGTTTTCACTTTGTAAATTCCTAATGTGAATTCTCTTAGTAGGGATTTTCCCCAAAATATTTAAAATATGAATCTATTAAGGGAGGAGAGGAGAGTTCTAGATACACACCTGCTATGTAATTTGAAGTACTACAGAAACCTTTCTACCTCTATCAGGATAATAAGATGAAGAGCCCCTATTTCATGTTAGCTGGCATCTTCAGTTTTTGGAATGGCACCAAGAAATACCTATAATGAAAAGAGTAGACTTTTTGCTTTTTTCCTCCCCTGCATTCCTCTCTCTTTTTTTTCTTTTCTTTTCAGGATGTGTTATTGCATAGACAGGTCCAGTGCTCTGTGTTGGGGCTAAAATGATTTATTCCTGTTTGGGAGAGGACTCTTCTGGGGATTGACTACTCACCCCCAGCCAAGGTAGAAATTGTAGAGTAATATCTATCTTGCTTCAGTCCAGGTGCTGAGATAATGGCCAGGAGTCTGTCACTTAACTTATTATTCAGATTTATGTTCCTAAGAGGCTCTGGGCAGATACCCTAGAAGGCTAGTCTGTGAACTTTGGATGGCAGCTACTTTGAGAGGGTTCTGAGGGACTCTGGAGCATGCATGGGAAGACCACTCTGCTTGGTCTTTTCCCTCAGAACTATGAAAAATGGGACCCACAGATGCCTGGAGAAGCTGCTTAGAAACCATTAGAAACTCTGTTCACATGGAGTGTGGAGATTGTTGACCGTTGTTATATCCCTCAATGAGGAGAAGCAATAAATTTCTCATCCAGAAATCTAGTTGCATGGGGTCTCCAAATTACAACGAAGATTTTTCCTTCTCCCAGTGTAACCGGAAACTCAGCCATCAGATTCTTGGCAGGAAAGAAGTTGAGTTAAGTGTGACGACAGACTGAGAAGCTTCAAGCTCCGTTGGTAAAGCAAGTAGGGGGAAAGGCAAGAAAAGCACTTCCTTAACCTCCACCCAGATTGTAAATGTATTTTTGTGACTTTGAAATAGGTTGTGTTCAAGCTTTTTGGCAAAATGACAAAAATGAGATTTTTCAAATCTTCCTTTACATTACACAGATATGAATGGTACCAGACCTACCATTTAAAACAAAACAAAACCCCAAAACACAGTTGAGCTACTAGCCTGTAGTGTTTTGTTTTTTTTTTTTTTTAATCATTAATAGGTTCTTTCCAAGACAGGAAATCAACAAGAGAGAAAATTTATAGCTAGTCTAAGTAAAAGAATGCTGTTCTGAGCCCTGGATTTTCTTTTCTGCTTTTAAATATCCCCATTTGTCTTCACATTTTCTTTTCCAAACCCCTCCCCATCCCATTCCATGCGGTAGATGCTTAATATGCTAACACTTAGGAGAACAGAAGGCTTTCTCCAGGGAGAGTCACAGAGCTGTTCTGTGTGACTGCCAGAACCACCGACCTGAACCCTCTCTGCACTGCCAGGATGCAATCTGTCTCCAGTCCCTCAGCAGACGAGAGGCCCAGGGGCACCTAGGATTAGCTTTCTCCTTCCAGAATTGGAAGATGGCTTCAAAGATTGAGGGAATTCTCCAGAGAGATTTTTTAAATAAGGTTATCTATAGAAGTGACCATTTGAAAAAGACACTGTCTAGAGACCTACATTTTTGTTAGCAGTTCCTCTATTCACTTTAGACCCTCATTCTGTTAAAGCATTTTTCTTCAAAAAAGTTGTTTCTTCTAATATGCCTTTTAGTAGTATGCACTGAGATGATTAAAATAGGGCTCTGATCTTATAATTATATGAGTCATGATACATAATTATGTGAGAAAACTTTAAAAAGGAAAGATAAAATATTTGTCTATTCTGGTCACAGAGACAGAAGGGGATATTATGGACCTCAAGAACTTTTTTTTATTCATTCTTTTAAATTTAAAAATAAAAGAATTGAGATTTTTCAAGCAATGAAATTGGCAAAGATTACTTTTATATCATATCTGCTAGTATGAGCAGGGGACAAGGCAATTGGCATTTTAAACATTACTCCTAGTATAAATTTTTGGACGACAATTAAAATACACAATTTACAGATGAGATGACAGGATATCTGGGGTTTGCTTTAAAACTGACTAATAAGATGTGGTTGGAGGGAAGTCAAGTAGGAAGAGTAAAACAAGGTCAACTTTGTATTAATCGTGGAAGTTCACTAATGAATAAATGTGAATACGTTACACTATTCCCTCTAATTTGTATATGTTTAAATTTTCATAATTTAAGAAGAAAAAAAACACCCATGTCTTTTCATTTATCTGTTTATTCATTAAATGCATTTCTCTGTACCAGGCATAGTTCTAAGTGCTGGGGATACAGTAAGGAACAAATTTATCTCTGCTCTCAATGAACTTAATTCTAGAGGCAAGGAAAAGGGCTATAAAGACATAAAAAATGAACATAAAATATAGCAAGTGGTGATCACTGCTATAAAAACAGGAGCAAGTTAAGGGAGTGTTGAGGTGAGACTAGTGTGCTTTTCAAGACAAGGTCCTTATGGGAAGCTTAAGCAAAGAAATAGAGAAACCCAGGAAGCAATCTCCATGAATATCTGGCAGAAAAGTATTTCAGCAATGTTCTGGGAAGAAGACACAGTAAATGAAAAGGCTGTGAGGTGAGAGCATGCTCGGTGTGCTTAAGAACTACCAAAGACAATCTGTGATGGTGAGAGGGGTGTGAGATTAGAGAGATAACCAGAGACAAGATGATTTAGGGCCTCGCAAATCATTGGAAAGATATTGGCATCATTCTGAATGAGATGGAAAGCCATTAGAGTTTTGAGCTGTTGGGGGACAGCATCTAGCTGTTCTAGGAGTCTGTTGGAGATGGGGCAAGCAAGAGTGAAGATAGACCAGAGGCGATCTCTCATCAAGGTGAGAAATTATGCTGAAGAGAGCTGTTGAGAAATCATTGAATTTCTGGACATTTTGATGGCAGAGTCAATAGGATTTCCTGATAGATTGGATATGTAGTAATGGAGAGAAAAAGATGACTCCAAAGTATTTTGGCCTGAGAAATCAGACCCCATCACTTCTGTTAGGGAGTAGAAAATTGGAGTATAGCTTTTGACACCCTGAAACCTTTAAGAGCCTACTGTTGAATGGAAGCCTTACCAATGATGGTTGATTAACACATATTTTATACGTTATATGTATTATATACTTACTATTAAAATAATGTAAGCTAGAGAAAATGTTTGAGAAAAAGCCTAAGAGAAAATACCTTTACAGTACTGTACTGTATTTATTGCAAGATATCTGCATGTAAGTGGACCACAATTAAAACTCCTGGTGTTCAAGAGTGAGCTGATTGAATGTGGAGGTAGTTGCTATAGAGAATATAGTTAAGGCCATGGAACTAAAGTAAATCACCAGAAGCAAGTGTCAACAGAAGAGGAAAGGTCCTCCAAAGACTGGGATACTTTCCGTGTTAAAAGTTAAGGAAGGTGAGGAAGAAGCAGCACAGGAGGGTGGAGAACCACAAATAATGTCCCTAAAGTGAAGTGACCAGATTGCTTCAAGAAGTAAGGACAGATTCATTGGGCCAAGTGCTGCTCCTGAGGCAAGGAAGATGAGGACTGAAGTCTGCCTCGGCTTTGGCCCTGTGGGGCACATGGCTGTTCACAACTGTGGTGGAACAGACGTGTGATTGGAGTTTTTTAAGATAGAAAAGGAGACAGCGGTGACAAGAAGTAATGACAACTCATGTAAGGAATTTTGCAGTAAAAGAGGTGGCCTAGCGGTGTGGCAGGGAACTCATGGCATCCCTGGTTCAGGAAACTTGGGCTTTTAATAAATGGACTGCTTACAACAGTTTGGATAGGGAGTAGGGAAACCACAAAGGCTAGTACATTATTGTAGGGCTATTTCTTCCCTGTCACTTCTGATGAGGTAAGAGGAGGGAGCCATTACCAGAACCTGGAGAGAGAGGGAGAAGAGCTCTATGGGGTGGGCTGACTGACCAGAGTTGAGATGCTCAGCTGAGAGATGTAGCTAGTCTGAGGCCAACCTTCCAGGTAAAGGAGAAGTCAAAGGAGTAAGTATGCCAACTTCCCCTTCCTCTCTTTCCCTCCATTCATTCTCTTGCTCTATGCCTCAGTGCTGGAACCAAACCCAAAGCAATAAGCCCTAGGAATTTGTCAAGGAAGTCCATGCAGATCCCTTTGCTGAGACGAGAGAGTCAGGGAATGGGTCTGGAGAATTAAAAGGAAGATATTCAGCATAAAGAAGATCAGAAGTGAACCAGTAACTGGAGGGAAAACCTAGAGTTAAGAGAATTAGAATTGATAATACCAGAAATTCCACTCCCAGGAATTTCTCCTAAAGATATAATAAAGGACAGACAAAAGCTTTAACTATAAATTTAAAAGCTAGGATCACCAAAAGCATAAAACGGAAATCCTGTAAAAATTAATCTACTCAATGGAATACTATGTGTAGTTAAAAGTAATCTTATAGATTATAGATTAACATAAAAATAGTGATAATTGAAATAAATATAGTTATTTCCAAAATGCATTAGGTACATTATGATCCCAATTTTTTTTCAAAGAAAAATACATCTGTTTACCTGGAAACAAAACTAGAAGCATTAATTTATACTAAAATTTTTTTCTCATGTTCTTCACTGCATAGACTTCATTATGTCTGACTTTTCATCAATTTTTTTTTTTTTTTACTTTTCATCAATTTGAATGTACTTCCCTCCTTAAGAAACACTTAGTTTTCATCCCACATTGACCTATACTCCTGCTTCTTGCTCCTACGAATTCTGCAGATGTGTTGTATTTTTTGAAGTTGATCTCCAAAGCATCTATGTGGGGCCCTGATAACACGTTCCGCTTTGGCTCCGTTTCTTACACTAAACTTCATGTACTCAAATGTCTGGTTGCCACACATCCTTCCCACAAGAGTTGTGGAATTCCAATTCTGTGCTGAGAAAGTAGAAACATGCTTTAGTCACATGCATTATTGCTGATGCTAGAATACTAGTAGATGTTAATGATAGGTCAAAGGTCGAGCTTGAGAGAGCCTAGCACCCGAGCAGAATATTGTTACAGTCGAAGCCATTTGTGGACACTGGGTAGGTGGTGGATGTATAGGTAGATGGTAACTGTGATGAAACTGCATCAATTATTTATAATTATCAGTTCGCTAGACAGCATTTATTGAGCAGCTACTCTGGGCTGAAAGCTAGTTTGGCAATTGTGTGGAAAGAATACAGGAAGTGGTCTTTGTACTTAAAGAACTTATTTAGTTGGTGGTACAATGAATCCATGAGCCAATAAGAATAATAAGATATAATTAAATGTAAAATTATTTCTTACAGTCCATAAATTCTATGCATTTCAGAGGAAATGGAGAGGGTGGTATTGATGAGGAGTGTGCTACAAAGATTTTGATCTAAACTTGGAGGGAGGAGTGGGGTTTGAAAAAGTGTTGGGAAGGATTTAGGGTGAGGGAGAACTAAACAACCAAGGACTTTGGGGGCTGAACTAAAAGGTTCAAGGAGCAAATAAGGGCAGAGATGATGGCAGATAAAAACTTTTTTTTTTTTTAATAAACTCAAACGTTCCCAAGTTAAGGAAAAAAAAAACAACTTTACATTCTTGAGCCAATTGACTGTAACATGACATGAGGATTAACTTCTTTAAAAATCTTTGGAGAAAGGCAACCACTTGGTAGGGAGGTGATTTAGTTTAACAGGTCATTAAACAGGTTAGGAAACATGAATTTTAGTCTCTGTAATGACTCTCTTTTGATATCAAGTCCTTCAGCCACTCTGACCTTACATAAAGGAAGGCGTACGTATCAACTGTTTCCTGTCCGCTGGGCCTCTTCTATATCTGCTATCATTTTGTTCTCATACAAACCCTCAGAGTTGTTTTGGGTTTTGTTTTGTTTTTTGATCTATGTTATGCAAATGAGGAAACTGAGACTCAGAGAAATCAAGAAACTTACTCAAGCTTATGTCACTAGAAGTGGTAGGGTTGTGATTCCAGCTGAAGCTACCTGACTCGGTGACCCCACAATGTCTCAGACTGCTCTGGTTTCAGAACGTCAAAGCATCCCATAGCCATGCCAGGAAAACACATCCAGGGAGGTTTACATAAATTCCACTCTTCTAACCTTGTCGATTTCTGTTTTTCCATCTTGTGATAAGGCAAGATTTAATCATAACATAACTGCATGTTTCACAAGAACACGCCTTGAAAACTGAAGTATCTGTTTTCAAATAGCACTGAAATTCTAGAGGCCAATATGTTTTCTAAGAGTGAAAAGTTCTTGGCCCAGTACCCAAGCACAAGAGTCTCCTGCTATGTGCCTCCATGGAAACAGGCCAGAGATGTCCACAGCTACGCAGCAGAGGAATGTAGCCCTTGGAGAGATAGTCGGGGATGGTGCTCAGCAACAGGAGGAAATGGCTACATTTCAGTAACCTGCAGGACTTGGAATTCACAGGAAATGATTTCTTCCCTTGTGGGAGCTAAGGAATCCAGTAAATCTGAGTGCCTGTCAGAGAAGCAGCCACCACTAGGCTTGCTGATTACATTTGCAGTTAAAACCAAAAAAACCCCACTCGTGATATTTCTGACTTTGAAAATTATATCTTACAGGGATCTTTGCTAATGCCTCCTCTACAAGGCAGATTTACCCTTCACTGAAAATCCTTGTAGCCCACAGAGATAAGCCTCTTGTGTAGATGCAAAGCAATGACTTTTCCCCCCAAAATGTGGGTAGAATGGGACTTTGGTGTGTTAATCAATTTCTACAAAGTCCAATCTGCCTGGAAGCTTGGGTAATTCCTAACAATGCTACCCTTTACCTCTGATTCACAGAAAACCATTCACGTTACTTTTGAGGTTTTAAGCCTAGTAGTGTCTGATTGGTTTCCCCGATGGGGCTACGGTTTGGTTAAGAACACTGCATTCTTAAGTCAACTGAAAGGCTGACTATTTAGCAACCCAGGAGATGTTGGTGCAGATTCTTGAAAGTTCTTCATGAACCAATGCTGGTTCCTCAGGAGGCGCATTCAGCTGGGAAGTCACTGTGGCCCTTTCTTTTTCCTTTGCCGGACCTGGAATTTTAGAAGTCTCTGATGTGTGGAACAGGGGAAAAAGCACTTGGTAAAAGTCTTTAAAAAACATATGTCTGTTGTACACACACCCACCTCCAAAGAGGCCCTGCAAAAAAGTCAGTCTAGAAATGATGATTTAATGCAGCTCCTTTAGTCTGCAGACCCATCCTCTTCTATTCCACAATGGGAATCTCTGTCAAATAAGAACGGTAATATAATTGAATATTTGGCCACATTTCAGATTTCAGAGTGAAACCCTCTACGTTATTCCCATGCTTTCTGTTAACGTTTAATAGGAAAAGTAAGCAGGTAAGCAGGCTGCACATTTGGACTCAGACGGAGCTTTGTCTATAGCTTTGGAACCCCGCTAGGCTTCTCTTTTTATCTCCCCTTCAACTGACTCCATGTGAAGCACCTTTCTCTCCATCATCCTCTCCATCTTTCTTTGCTCTGCTCTCACCTTCTACTTTATTCCTCCTTCCCTTCCTTCTTTCTTCCCTTGTATCTCTTTCTACTTCTCCTTCTCCCTCTATCCCTTCCTCCTCCCTTCTCTCAAAAACAAATTACAAACACAGATAGACTCAAAACCCTAGAATATTCATTGTACTGAGGGACACAATGGCCTCCAACCAGTTTGACATCAAGTTTAGTTCAGCCTTCTTTGGGTATCTGCCTTCTGAGCAGGGCAGGGCCCAGCCCATTTCCAGTATGTTCTTGCTTTTAGACTGCTTTTCTAAAATTACTTACATAGCAATGGAATTAGAAACAATTTAAACTACTCTCATGGACTATTATCTCCATGCACAGTTTTTTGTTTTGTATTTTTTATACCAAGGTATAGTTGACACATAATATTACATTAATTTCAGGTGTACAGTCTAGTGATTGGACGAGTCTGTACATTATGCTATGCTCACCACAAGTGTAGCTACCATCTGTCATTACACAATGCTCTTATGATACTATTGATTATATTCCCTACATTGTACTTTTTATCCTTATGATTTATTCATTCTGTAACCGGAATCCTGTATCTTCCACTCCCCTTCATCCATTTTGCTTATCTCCCTCTACCTTCTTCCCCTCTGGCAACCATCAGTTTGTTCTCCATATTTATGGGCCTATTTTTACTCATTTGTTTTAGATTTCACATATAAGTGAAATGATATTTGTCTTTCTCAGTCTGACTTCTTTCACCTAGCATAAAACCCTCTAGGTCCATCCATGTTGTTGCAAATGATAAAATCTAATTCCTTTTTATGGTTGGGTAATATTCCATTGTGTGTTGCATCTGCAACATATATCTGTATATATGTGCACATATATACACATGCCACAGCTACCTTATCCATTCATCTCTTGATGGACACTTGGATTGCTTCCGTATCTTGGCTATCGTCAATAACATCACAATAAACATAGAAGTGTGCATGTCTTTTTGAATTGGTGTTTTTGTTTTCTTTGATAAATAGCTGGTGGTAGAATTACTAGACATATGATGTTTCTGTTTGTAAGTTTTTGAGGAACTACATACTTTTTTTTCTGTAGTAGCTGTTCCAATTTGTGTTCTTACCAACACTGCAAGAGGGTTCCTTTCTCTCCACATCTTGAGCAATTTATTTCTTTTTGATTCTAGCCATTCTGACAGGTATAAGGTGATAGCTCATTGTGGTTTGGGTTTGCAATTCCCTTTCATTTGCATCACATGATTAGTGATATTGAGCATCTTCGCAGTGTCTATTGGCTATCTGTGTCCTCTTTGAGAAAATGTCTATTGAAGTATTCTGCCCATTTTTAGATCAGATTCTTTTCTGGCATTGAGTTCTGCAAGCTCTTTATATATTTTGGATATTAACCCCTTATTGGCTATATCATTTGTGAATATTTTCATTCATTCATTCATTGCTTTATTGTTTTATTGATGGTTTCCTTCACTGCACAAAATCTTTTTATTTTAGTGTTGTCCCAATAGCTTATTCTTACTCTTATTTCCCTTGCCCGAGGAGATCTAGAAAAATGTTTCCAGGCCTATCTAGAAAAAGGCCAATATCAAATAAATTATTGCCTATATTTTTTTTTTCTAGGAGTTTTATGGTTTCAAATCTTACACTTAGGTCTTTAATCCATTTGGGGTTTATTTTTGTATATGCTGTAAGGAAGTGGTCCCATTTCATTCTTTTGCAAATAGCTGCCCAGTTTTCCTAACTCAATTTATTGAAGAGACAGCCTTTTCCCCCATGGTATATTATAGCCTCCATTGACGTAGATTAATTAACCATATAAGCATGAGTTTGTTCCTGGCTCTTTATTCTATCAATTTTGTTGATCTATGTGTCTGTTTTTGTGCCACTACCATACCATTTTGATTACTAGAGCTAGGTGGTATATCTTGAAATCTGGGCTTGTGATACCTCTAATTTTCTTCTCTTTTCAGATTACGTTGGGGTCTATTGTGATTCTCTACAAATTTTAGTATTTTATTCTTGTTTTGTAAAAAAAAAAGCTGTTGCATTTTGATAGAAATTGCATTGAATCTGTAGATTGCTTTGGGTAGTATGAACCTTTTATTAATTCTTCCTATCCACAAACATGAAATATATTTCCATTTGTGTCATCTTTAATTTCTCTCATCAATGTTTTATAGTTTTCAGAGTACAGGTCTCGTACTTCCTTGGCTAAATTTTCTCCTAGGTATTTTATTCTTTTTGCTACAATTATAAATGGGATTTATTCTTAATTTCTCTTTCTGCTACTTCATTATTATTGTTTAGAAACACAATCAAGGGATCCCTGGGTGGCGCAGCGGTTTGGCGCCTGCCTTTGGCCCAGGGCGCGATCCTGGAGACCCGGGATCGAATCCCACATCAGGCTCCCGGTGCATGGAGCCTGCTTCTCCCTCTGCCTATGTCTCTGCCTCTCTCTCTCTCTCTGTGACTATCATAAATAAATAAAAAATTAAAAAAAAATTTAAAAAAAAGAAACACAATCAATTTCTGGGCATTAATTTTATTTCCTGTACAGAATTCTTCTTATAATTTTTTGGTAGGCTTCATACAGTTCTAAGAGTTGAATTAGCAGAATTCATATCTTCATATATAGAAAAACTCAACACATGGTAATGACCGAGAATCAGACACAAAGTCAGAACTATCAAGAAATCAACGAAACACTGTTGAATTCCTATTTTTAGACCATTAGAATGAGCGAGATAAACATACAAACATCATGCATCCTCAGTCTCACGGAGTTTATGATCATGTTTGGGATGACAGGGAACTTACACATGAAAAAATATCTAGAAGCAGCGCTAGCTGAAAGTCATTGAGCACGTATTGTTAGCCACCATGGTGCATTCTTTGTGTTCTGTCCTGAAATCCCTGAAACGACTCTACAGTGTATGCTGGACCCACCACAATCAGTTTTATGGGTGAGAAAACTGAAGCTTAGGGAGTAAGTAACTTGCTCAGATCCCTTGGCTAGCGTGTGGTAGAGCTTGGAGTTAAGCTGGCATAATCCATAAATGTTTTGTACGGATGAACAGGACAGAAGAAAATTCTTGAAGTTCAGAGCTGGCAAGTCACTGTGTTCTGGGGAGGTTGCAAAGAGACAGCATTGGGGTGCCTGAGTGGCTCAGTTGTTCGGTGACTGCCTTCAGCTCAGGTCATGATCCCAGGGTCCCAGGATCGAGTCCCATGTCAGGCTCCCTGCTGGGTCCGGAGCCTGCTGCTCCCTCTCCCTCTGTCCCTTCCCCTGCTTGTGCCTGCGCTCGCTCTCTCTCTCTCTCTCTCTCTCTCTCTCCCCATCTGATGAATAAATAAAATCATTAAAACAAAAAAAACAAAAAGCATTTCAGGACTTGCAGACACCTTGGAAGTTGAATCTTTTCCATTAATGTCACACTTGGGGGAAATTGGGACACAGAGACAGAGATAACCTGCTTGAAAGCAGTGGCCTCTGAATGCCATTTGTAGGATGGATGAGTAGGGTTTTGACTACCTAGATGGAGGGAGGTAGATGGCATTCTGTGGGGGAGGCAATAGGAATGATGGTCTTGGGGTGCCTGTATGGCTCAATCAGTTAAGTGTCTGCCTTTGCTTCAGGTCATGATCTCAGAGTCCTGGAACTGAGCCCCACATTGGGCTCCCTGCTCAATGGGGAGTCTGCTTCTCCCTCTGCCTCTGCCCCTTCGCCATTTGTACTCTCTCTCATGCCGTGTCTCTCTCAAATAAATAAAATCTTAAAAAAAAAAATAGTCTCCCAAATCATATTCCAATTGTTTTTGGTGGTGTTTCTTTTTCACTAAGAACATTTCATCAATATCTGGTGTGTTTAAAATGGTTTCAGGGAGAGGAGTTTGGGAAAGGAGGGCTAAGGGGACCTTTTATAAGTAGTAGCACTTGCTGCAGTCTGAGGGTTCTTACCCCCATGGGACTTCCAGTCAAAGCTGCATATTGCTCCTGTCTGTTGAAGTCTCATGGATGGCAAAAGGTATAGCCCAGGACTTGCGAGCAAGACTGGAATAAGGCTACGGTAGAGACAGAAATGCAATAGAAAACACGTCAGCATACAGTCTAGAGCTCTGAAGATGAGAAAGTCAAGCTTGTAGGGAAGCATGCTGTAGTCTCTTTCCTCTGTGTTATCCTCGAACAGAGAACAGTTTTATATAGAATGTTTGCTGCAAAACTAGACACAAATAGTTCCGAGGATTAACTTTGAATTTCCTGGATTTGGTGGGCATAAATCAGGGCCTTCATGCTATTTTAACACTTTTTGAAAACAAGGTCCTTATGAATAAATGGCAAAACTGGGTCAAGAAATGCTTATTCATTAATAAGTAAAATCTAGAACTTGGAGTAATGCTCCCTAATTATGAAATGGGCAGCGCTCTGTACTGTTTTCTGATTGGCTGACATCAGTTTGAATGCAAAGCTTTATTTCACTGCAGAGTCCTGGCATACTTCACACATTAACATTCTAAGCTGTCTAAGTAGGTGTGAAACTAATTTTGTGTTTATTTTTTAAAACCCACCTATGATCATTTAGGACCATCCACTTCACTTTGGGAGGGCAGCACCCGGTTGTAGGTGGGCCCTGGGAGACAATAAAGGAGAGGATAATTTCTTAAATGGCTTAAACCAGAATATTTATAGTTTCCTGGAATAGTTGTAACTACTTATCCATTTTTCCAGCCACAACTTTTCCTAATAAGAAGGGCTTTGAAAAACCTGCTAAATCTGGGCATAAAAGGAAACAGAAGTTTTCCTAGAGCAGTGGAATTTTTTAAAGTCACATAGTAACCTTATTGATGAAATCAGGAAGAGAGCACTTTCAGATCAGACTTGAGGGAGGTTATTTACAAAACATGGGATTTTCTCAGCACACCAGGCACATTCTGCAAGGTTTCCTGCAATATGAAGACACATACTGTCACTGGTTTCTAATCGTGTCAGACCATCTTGGAGACTCATCTTCAATGGGGAATGTTAAATGGCATTACTAGTCACTGATTCATTCAGAATTAGCAGGAAGACTTTGCAGAGGTCATGTGGCACTTAAAAAAAAAAAAAAGCAAATAAAAAACTCAGATTCATTAGCGGTTAAAGTGGGAAAGAAAAGTGTATTTTCTACTTGGATATAATGTATCTATTTTGGATTAGTCTCATAAGAGCACTTCTTATTTATGAATATCTAATAAAATTTCATTTAAAAATTTAGTGCCCTTTGAACCATGGACAATCTGATCAAATATACATTTTGGAAAAGCCCAATTCACACTGACCATCATTATAAACGGTTGGTTTGGTACCTTCACCCCTGGAGATTTTAACTTGGTTGCAAAGGAAGCGTCACTAACACAAAATAAGTTCCTTGGAAGATCTACGACCAAGAATTTTTTCCCCCTCCTCTTTCTTATTGATCCTCTTCCTCTAAAAAATTAAGTACCAAGTAAAATAATTCTGACTGTTGTGAGATGTTGCTAAAATAACGTCTCCCTCTCAGACTGGTGGCCTTCTACTTCTGAAGTCACCATCCCCTCTCAGTTGGGTCCCTTGAACAGAATACTGATGAGGGGAAGGTGGAGTGAGTCCCATGCCTTGCTGCCATATTTTCCTTAGGCCGCTCAGCCTGACCAGGGTTCTGCAGCTTTGCTTCATTAATCCTAAAGCATAGTGGTTAAGCTGGGAGACCATCACTGTGCTGCAGATTCTGTGGAACACAGTCTGTTATAGACAGGTCGGAGGCATCAACTTTGAATGTAAAGGGCACGTATCATAGCTAAATAATAAGATCAGTCTTACGGTGAAGACATGATATTTAAATGCAAATCCCTTTTATCTTTCAACAAATTTTATGGGGTCTTTATGTAAATTGTAGAGTATTAAGAAAAGTGCAAAGGTATATAAGATGAAAAGTCTTCAAGAAGTTTCAAGAGTAGTAGATGAGATAGCACATAAACATCAATAACTGAGATAAAGGGCTGGAAAATAATTATGCTTATGCTGAAAAAATGCTACATTTTTTCTTCATTAAACACCTACTATCAGGCATTGTGGAATCATTTTACACATTATCTCATTTAATCTCATAGCAATGAGAGGGAGAAGGCTTTTTGTTGTTGTTGGCTCGTCAAGTAAAGCTGCAGGAGTAGAAAAGGAACAAAGAAATCTGTAACTGGCTGTGATCAATTAATTGTAAACACCCCTGCACTTGGACCATCTTGAAGCAGACACTATTTCCCCATGTTGACAAATGAGCAAGCTGATACTTGGCCAATTTAAGAGACATATGCAAATTATGTGTGGCAGAGCTAGGACTTGAATAATTTGAACATCCATATCTCTGTCCCAAAGGCTATATCCTTAATCACAAATTAATCCTGTTTCACATCCCAGTTATTAACCAATCCCTCATGTTTAGACAGTCTAGTTCCTCTTGTCTCTTACAGAATCTTCTCCTTATAGAATCCTGCCAAAAAGCAGCCTATAAGAGCTCCCAAGTAAAAGGCCAGACAACTCAGAGCCCAGGAGAGTAGAGAAGAAAAGAGAGGGCTGAAACATGAGAGGAGAAAAGGAGGAGGAGGTTTGGATGAAGTGGCCTAGGAGAAAGAGATTGATAAAGACATGAGGATGCTTAATAACAAAGGAACCAAGTAGGAGTTTAGACAAATACGCATGTAACAAAAAGCATATTAAAGGGTGGCTCCATTGTAGTGGCACTTGATCTGCGAATTATAGACCTTTGGGACATGTATCCTGCTTTTCATAACCAAAGAAAAGTTACTGATAGTTCAATATTATTGGGTTAGTCAGGAATTAGTTAATTTAGTTTCTTTCTCTGATGCTTATCTGTGGGAATGAAGGCATCAGTACTTTACCCATTCTAATATCCACTTCTATATATTTTGGTGAGTTAAATCTCTACTTTGTGTTGTCAGTTAAGGTCACAGAAGTGATGGGGATGATATAAGGAAGGCAATGCTATTTATCTAAATATCAGGGGGAAAGGGGCCCCCTAAAGGGCAGCCACTTAAAACACTTTCCTGGAAAGATGTCAGGTTCTCATCAGACCTCATCTCTGAATGGACTACCAGGGCACATACCACCCTCAGGGCACTGACCCTTGGCTTCATATTTGTTGGGCAAAGGAAATGTAAAAAAAAAAAAAAAAATGCATTTGGAGTCCAATGATCTACATGGAAACCTCAGCTTTGCCCTTTAGCATCTACCTACATCTGAACATATTTCAATCATAAGTAGCAACAATACTTTACCAAAATGTCAGGGTTATTGCAAAGAGTAAAGGAAATAATAGACGTGAAAATACTCTGCAAATTTCAAAGGCTACTCTAGAGTTTCCTACTGCAGTTCTGAATTCTCAGGTGTGTGCTCATCTACCCTTCCGGGTTCTGACTAGTAAAGAAGAAACACTGAAATCGAGGGTGGGAGGCGATAATCAACAATATTAATGGAGGTCCAATTTTTTAAGTTGTGGTTCCCAAATTAAAGTTGAATCAAAGAATGTGTCAAGACCCTAAAGCCAAACCAGGGAGCCTTCTAATATGGGTCCTTAGAACATGACCTTGCAATCCTTGTGCAGGAAGAGTTGGATCTGTGAATCAGACTCCTGCCTATGGCATGAAGCATCATCTCTCCTCTCTCCAACCCCATGGAAGGCAGATTCAATGTTCTCTGGGCCCTGACTCAAATGTGTTTTTTTTCCAAGAAAGGAATAAAAGAAGAGGTCATGCTTACTCATTATTATTTGTTCTGTGTGGCTGACAGTCATGAGAGAGAGACAGGGTGGCATCTCTCCCTACTTTTGAGACAAAGAAGTGCCCCCCACTGGAGAAAGGAAGGTGATCTGATGGGAATGGCTAAGAGAGGGTCTCTGGTGTGGTCTATTCCAATATAGCAAAAGTTGCCTCCTCTGGGGACTGCCGCTAGATTTTAATCATTTTGGCAATACTGGATACCTTTGAGAATCGATAAACTGGTGAATATTCTCTCAGAAAAAGAATTTATTAAAATGCATTTAAGGGGCAGCCTGGGCGGCTCAGTGGTTTAGTACTGCCTTTGGCCCAGGGCATGATCTTGGAGACCTGGGAATGAGTCCCACATCAGGCTCCCTGCATGGAGACTGCTTCTCCCTCTGCCTATGTTTCTGCCTCTCTCTCTCTCTCTGTGTCTCTCATGAATAAGTAAAATCTTTTAAAAAATAAAATAAAAAAATAAAATGCATTTAAGGCTAATGTTTTTATATAAGTCCAGAAAGTTCAGAGACACCATCCATGGACTCTCACTGGAAGCTAGATTTAGAGTTCCAAGGCTGTACAAAAGTTACTTATTAAGAATTTTCCTTATCTTGAAGGAATACCAAAGCCTACTATTAAAAATACTGTTTCTCAGAAAGTGAAGGCAGAAAAAAAGGTTGTATGTATGTATTTGAGAGAGAGCAAGCCTATGTGCATATATGTGAAAATGGAGTGAGGGCTGGAGAGGGAGAGAGAGCGACAGAGAATTCTTAAGTAGACTCCCCACTGAGCGCAGAGCCTGTGGTGGGGCTCGATTCCAGAACCCCTAAATCATGACCTTAGCCAAAACCAAGAGTTGGCTGCTTAATCAACAACCACCCAGGTACCTCAAAAAGGTTGTTTTGAAAATGATTGCTAATGTATCAATTAATTTGCATTTTTAATTAATCAGGGGTTTGTTTTGTATATCCTACCAAACTGGCCTACACAGCACAACACTATGCTTATTTATTTTAAAGTTATTTATTATTTTATTTGAATTATGGAATATAATATCTTAGGAAATAAATTGCTGTCCACATTAGTCAATTGAACATTGAAAAGGAAACTTATTTTGGTGACAAGTTTTAATCTGAGTCTTTATTTTCTTCAAACTGAGTGGTACACAGCAACTAACTTGATGCAACTTTGGAAGATGATGGTTATGCTCTCCCCTTCAGCCCTGCTCCATTTTTTTCTACTCTGCCCTGGGGCTGTCTGTATCCAGGATGCAGCCTCCAGCAATGGTGACATGTATGGACCTTAAAAAAAAATGATGCAACAAAGTTAGTCTTCCCTACCCCAGCCAACTCTCCATCTGTAGATTTCTCCCCAAATGTGCTTCTTCACCCTCACCTCCACCCAGCTTGTTCATGGCCTTGCTCACTTCTCTTGTAGAACCCCTTCACCTGGATTTCAGGCCCTCTAAGGCCACTTGCCAGTCACAAGAAGACAGTTGCCTTTATGGCTGAGTTCCTCCATCTTTTAAAATTTTGCAATTCCAGAAGAGATCTTGATTTTTGCATTGAATGATCCAAAGGTCTACATCTCAAAGAATGGGGCAGGGGAGCTTTTTAACACAGAATGTAAGGCTCTACCTCTATAGAAAGTCTGTTTGCCCTTTAAAATAAGAGCTTATTGGGGATGCTTGGGTGGCTCAGTGGTTGAGCCTCTGCCTTCAGCTCAGGGTGTGATCCTGGGGTGCTTCAGCTCTTCACATCGGGCTCCCGCAGGGAGCGTGTTTCTCCCTCTGCCTATGTCTCTGCCCCTCTCTGTCTCATGAATAAATAAATAAAATCTTTAAAACAAATTAGAGCTTACTCAGTAATTCCAGAGAATAAAGTTTTATAAGGAAGCAAAACCTTGGAAAAACAATACTCCCCATTACAAAAAACATTTCTGGGGGACCTGGATGGCTCAGTTGGTAAAGCATGCAATCTTGATCTTGGGATTATGAGTTCAGCCCCACATTGGGCATAGAGTTCACTAAAAAACCCCAACAACAAAATGCATTTCTGTGCACATCAATTTCTAAGTCATTAAAGAACAGTAGGGTTCATAGATGAATCCTAAGGTATAAATTAAATGTTAAAATATCAGTAATACATTGATGCTTTTTTTTCCCCCTTTATTGTTGATTTAGATCAAAGACCATTTTCATGTTGGATTATTTTCTGTATAAAATTCTTGAAATCAAGATAGGCAAAAATATTTTAGGGTCTAGTTCAGCTAGTGGCTGCCTCACAGTGGCTGGCTGCACCTCATTTAGACATCCATCCATCACATTTTTAGTGACATCTGATAATCTATTTAAGCTGCATAGGCACCAAACTCATGAATTGTGAGGAATTTCCAAGGTAATGTATAATCATGTCCAACATTTTAAATAAATACAAAATTGACTTTATAAATTGTTAGCTTTAGAGTTGAAACCAATGACAAATCTTAAAATAATTTTCTTTGGCAACCATCTAAAACAAATTTATATTACACTACAAAATGTTTAGTGAATATGATTTTTATATTCTGGCATTACTTTATTATATTTTAAGCATATAATAGTGACATAGTCTTGATGGAATAAAGAATTGATATTAGTGAAAGTTAGTTAAGACAGACTATTTCCTGCACTGGCTTAAATTTATTTTCCTCACTTTCTCTTTCTGCTCATCAGACAACAACACATCTAGTAGAAAGATGAAATTTTTTTCATTTTTTTTTTTTGCATCTTTATATGATCCATGTTTGTTTGATTACTCCTCACACGGATTTCCTAAATATTAGATGACAATAAAATGATATTAATGATAAAATGATATTAATTGCTTCATTTTATGTTTCATTTTACAAAGATTTTTAAACCCTGGAGTAGATATTATTTTCATATTTATATAGATAAGGAAATAAATATTTGTCTTTTACCCTTTTTTAATATTACTTTGTCAATATTTCCCTCATGGGAGTACTTTATGTATTTTGTATCTATACACATATATAAATTTAAAAATTAAGATTTTGTGTATACATATCTTGATATTAAATAAAAATATCTAAGAAGATAATATATACTTTTCATTGAAAATCATTTGCCTATAAAACCTTAAATATGTTGCTAAGTTATCTAAGAGCATCTTTTGATGATGACAGTCTGATGACAATTTCTTCATAGATAAAAAAAAAAAACTTTACTATCTGGAAGTTTTAGATCCATTCAGTATTAGAATTCTGAAACTTATCTATAAAGTGCTAAGACATAGTATTTTTCCCATTCAATTTGACACTTGGAGTGGTTTCTTTCATTTTGGCACTTTTGCTGTATTTCAGTTTAGGGGAAAATTAATTTCTCTCAATTTTTAAAAATCTTATCCTCTCATTTGTTTTCTCTTTTCCCTCTGGAGATCTTATAAGGCCAGGTTTCATGCCCACTGGATTTATATGCCATTTCTCTGAACTGTTACATTTACATTTCTATTTTTTGTTTTGTAATCAGAGAAAGTTATTTTACCTCTATCCTCTCCTATTTTTAAAAATTTGCCAGTCTTATGTTGCAATCACAAGAATTCTTTCAAGTTATCTGGTTCTTCCCTTTTCACAGCAACTTGTTTTGTGGATGAATTTCTTTATGAATCTCTTTGAGGATATTGTATCAGTTATAAGTACATTTGATCATGAGCAATAGAAAATCCACCTATAGTAGCTTAATAAACAAGGAGCTTTATTTGTGCCTTGAGGCAAGAATCTGGGGTTAGGCAGACTGAATTTGGTCTAGTAAGGAGGATCTCTCCATTTTGGGCTTTGCCATGTTTAACATGTGGACCTCTTTCCTCATGCTTATCTCTAAATGGTCATAAGAGAACTTCTCTTTTAGACATATTTTCAGGTTCTAAACAAGAAAAGATAAAGACAAAAGACTGAACCAAATGTATAGCTTTTCTTTATAGATAATTATTTTGTAAAATGCTCCTTAAGGCTAAATGGGCAGGAGAAGAACCAAGAGACAAAAACTCTACTAAAGTGATTTCTTTTTATAGGTCACTATCTAGAATTGCACCACATGGCTACCATAGACCAATCATTGGAAGGTTTTTAAAAGAAGGAATTGCAAATGGAATTGAGTCAACTAACCAACATTGTCTACCAAAGATACTAATAGGAATTTTAATAAATGTTCTATTCTTTGAATCATCTCTCTTATACTACTGCTCTTTCTCAAATACTTGAGAAAAAGTCATAGTTCATGCTACTTGTAGCTAAAGAACCAGATGAAGTTTTGTCTCTTTATTTCAAGTTATTTTTCTTATTTATGTATTTCCATTTATGCTAAAGTTAAGATTTTTCAAATCTTGTCATGTTTATTCTAGCATTTGTTAATTTGAAAAGTTTACTATATTACTTTACTATTTTAGATGGTGTGGCTGGAATAGTCACAATTCCTTGAGTCCTATATGAGGAAAGCTTCTGATTTTGCTTGATTACTAAAGCTAGCTCGCTAATTAAATGGAAATTGGTCAGCTCTCCACCAGGTACCCTCTTTACTCTTCACTGTGGATATGTGATCTTGGTTCTTATTTGATTCTGGATCTTTGCCAAAAAATTTGAAATGAACCAGAACAGCTCATTTTCCAAAGTTTGCAAAAAGTTTAACTTAACATTTGTTTTCATTATTTTTCTTTCTTCATGGACTTCTGGGAAGACTCTGCCTTGGGTTTTGAATTTTGAGGGAAAGGGAGGAAAGAGAAACAAAAACATTATGGAATTGGCCCAAAAGAATCAAAAAGGTAAGGGTGTTCTTATTGAAAGCTTTGCCTCCTTGAATTAGTACAGTTTTACGAGTATGGGTATTGATTTTGTTTTGATTATCCTTAACCTTTACTAGTTCACAAAATCTGGAGAAGTAAATTTTTTTTAAAGATTTATTTATTTATTCATGAGAAACAGAGACTTATTAATTTATTTATTCATGAGAAACACAGAGAGAGGCAGAGACAGAGGCAGAGGGAGAAGGAGGCTTCATGCAGGGAGCCGGACGTGGGACTTGATCCCAGGTCTCCAGGATCACACCCTGGGCCGAAGGTGGTGCTAAACTACCAAGCCACCAGGGCTGCCCTAGAGAAGTAAAAATTTAAAAACATATTAGTAAGATACTGAATTAACCCTACACTAACATAACAAAACAGGGTCTGGGATATAATTGAAGGTGGATTGTGGGAGGAGAGAAGATGGTAGATACATGAGAAGCAAGCTCTAACATTTTTGAGCCTTTGCTAGAAGGTGAGAAAAAAAAGACATCTTAAGATGATCTTGATCACATATTAGGCTTTTAGGAGCTCAGCAAACATGTATGCCCAAGGTAAGATTTGAACGAACATTTATTTAGACTTTGAAGTGTTTGTCTGGGTGGTGAAATCCATATGAAGAACACCCAGATATGCTACCTATACAGTCTGGATTGCTTAGAGTAGTTTTGATTTCATATATATTTCTTCCCACAAGATATACTGTTAAATATAACTAGTTACATTTAATATATATTCCCAAATGATATTTTATCAATATTTATTTTAAAATATTTTGTCAAGTTATGTACACATAGACCAAGTGACTACCGGAAGAACAAAAAACAAATGTGAAATTACATTCCAAAGATTATTCAAGTTCACTTGACAGTAGAGGGGGAATTCAGGAAGGGGAAAAATTAATGTTTGAGCAACTATTTGTGTTAGCAACATAGGAGGCCATTTATATACATCATCACTTTTAATCTTAAAACTTTCAAAATATTATCTGTATTTTAAGTATAAGAAATCTGAGAACATGAATAATTTTTTTTGTTCAAAGTCAGAGTTAGGTCAAGAGGTATATGGACTTGCTGGGGCCACCATACAAAATACCACAGACTGAAGGGCTTAAACAATGGAATTTTTTTTTTCTTGAGTTCTGGAGGTTGAGTCTCCAAGATCAAGGTGTTGGTAGAATTAGTTTGTTTGTTTGAGACCTCTCTTCTTGGCTTGCAAATGTTGCCTTTATCTGGGCTCTTCTCACCATATTCACATATGGTCTTTCCTCTATGGGTGCATTCCCCCATGTCTGTGTATGTGTCTGAATTTCCTCTTATATGGACATCAGTCAGAGTGGATTAGGGCCCACCCTAATGAATGGCTTCATTTTAACTTGATCAACTCTTCAAAAGCCCTATCTCCACAGTTACATTTGAGATACTAGGGATCAGGACTTCAATATATGAATTTTGGGGGCATGCAATTTAGCTCATAACAAGGAGACAATTGTATTAGGAATAGTGAAATGGACATCAGCCATGAAGGCTTTCCTCCTCTTCTGGTCTCTGAGTATCCTGGAGGGCATTGATTCTCAACCATTTATCAAGCATAAGTGTACCCCAAATACAGAAATGGGTCCAGCTGGTATGAGTAGAGAGGATGTCAGACTCAAAAGCCTTATGTTAGAACATTTAACCCAGGAGGAATCTGGAAAATACTTAGTCTAAAGTATCACGTTACAAATAAAGAAGCAAAAGTCCAATTATGAAATGACTTGAAGATATCATAAAATTGGTGTAACAGAGCTAACATTTTTATAAGCTGTTGTATGCTTGCTATTCATTGAGGATATATTCAGAGAATAAATATATACATTTATGTGTATGGATATATAAATATATATATAAATAAGATGTCTTCTAATCTTTAAAATGATATTTGAAGGTAGTCTTTACTATCTCCAATTTACTGATGGAAAAAAAGTCCTGCAGCTGAGATTTAACTTTTTTTTTTTTTTTTTTAAGATTTATTTATTTTAAAGAGAGAGAGCAGGAGGGGAGAGAGAATCTCAAGCAGACTCTCTGCTGAGTGCATAGCCCCAGGTGGGGCTTTATCTCATGACCCTGAGATCATGACCTGAGCTGAAATCAAGAGTTGGTTAGTTAATTGACTAAGCCACCTAGGTGCCCTGAATTTGTTTTATGAATACAGTTTTTTCCTTCTCTTTTAGCCTTAGTATTTTTTAAAGATTTTTTAAAGATTTATTTATTTATTTGAGAGAGATCATGCATGCATGAAACAGCTCATGAACAGGGGAAGGGGCAGAAGGAGAGAGAGACAATACCAAGCCAGCTCTGTGCTGAGTGTGGAGCCTGACATGGGGCTCAATCTAATGACCCTAGATCATGACCTGAGCTGAAATCAAGAGTCAGAGGCTTAACCAACTGAGTCACCCAAGTACCCTATCTTTAGGATTTTTTTAAATCATTAAAATAGAGACAATAATGGCTACCTTCACATGTCATTTTAAAGATTAGAAGATAATTTTTAAATATAATAGTATATATAATATCTATATAGTCATACACACACACACACACACACATCTATAGATATAGATAAAGATATATAGATGTATAGTGTCATGGAGAAGAGTTCACAAAATCTCCAGAAGGGAGAGAATCTATCCAAAACAATTCAAACTCTCACATGTGATAACATGCTAACTGACATAAAGGAAAATGTCTCCTTGTCACTTATTTTCACATGACTGTATAGCCATGACGATTACAATTAGATGTGACTAAAGACCTGGGTAACTTGATTTCATTTTGTTTCATTTGTTTGTTTTGTGGGCAGAGGGGCTGCTACTTTAAACTTCTGCACCCCCTACCCTCAAGGTGGTTTAAAGAGATTGTGGTTGATGGAGCTAATAAAATTTGTCATATCTAAATCTATTTTTCTCAGGGCACTTGATCAACAGTCTATGGGTACCAACTGTGTCTTTCCATGAGAAAGGAAAAATAACTTGCTTTGTCGAACTATGTAAGCCTCTGCTCAAGTCCCAGCTCCTTCTCTTGAAATTGAGCCTATAGGTGGCAGCAACTGTTAGCTATTGAGCTTGGGTGACATGTGCCAAAAGTTCTCTTGAAATACTTTGAATACTTTAAATATTCTTAGATACTTGAAAATGCAATTTTCTCTAGATAAGAAAGTGAAAGGTCAAACTTGAGTTGTGATTGTTGAATGATTCATACAATATAGTCAACATTAAATAGATTAAAAAGTTGTAGTGGCTAAAACATTCTGTATTTTAGAAGTTTAAGATGTGATCATGGTTGGGTTCAGTCTCTACATTTGTGGCTGCTGTGGTCAGATTCCTTATCCTTTGCTCTCCATGGTTTTGTGTAAGATGGATTTTTGAACCTTGATTATTCTTCCATCAATTCCTCTGTGCTTATCATTCAATAAAAGTTGAGATTTAAATTCATGTACTGTTTTACACAATAAATGTATCACAGAAACATTGAATGCAATTCAAGTTTTTGCAAATCAAACAATGTTTCATGCATAAAGCAGCCTAAACCTTAAGGGTAACTCTCAAGGAAAATCCTACTGCAGTTTGAATTATTTCATAGGAACCTTTTTTGAGAGTTTGGAATTTTGCTAATTTGTTTTCCTGGATGAGAGACACCTGTATTCAATACACCTTCCAAGAATCCATTAGGCTCTGGGAGAGTGGAGGCAATATGGAGTTTAGTTGGATGTCTGTAGGTGACTGCTACACCATATTTTGGCATGACTAATCTGAACACATTAATCATCCTTATGGTTTATATAGCTTGTGGCTCAGTCTACTGGGGAGACAGAGGGTTACATCAGCCACATTTCAATCAGCTGGACCTAGCCTTTGTGTTTCCTTATTCTCAAGAGCACTGAAAATGATGCTGCTCCACCCACTACGCCTCTCTAACCCCCCTGAGACATCACACAGAGAGACTAGCTACTTCTAACACAGATCTTTGACTATTCAGCAAAAACAAATTTCTTCATAATTTCCAAAAGGAATTTTTATGTGAATTATTAATTATTAGGCTATTTCTAGTGTATAAAGAAAATGTCCAGTTTTCCTTTGCTATCCTGACCAATTTGAAGGAAAAAAGAAGTGGCATCACTTCGGGAACACAAGTTTTAATGCGTGCCATCAGTGAGAGTCACTGAACCAGAGCAGAAGGTAAAAAATAATTTAGAATAGATGTGTCTATATTATACATGTCAAATAATTTTAGAAATATAAGGGAGAGCCTTTTTATGTTACAACTTGTAATATTCATAAATTTTTATTTTAAAATAAGATGGCTGAAACTGAATATTGTACTGCAGATTCCCTGAGATAAAAATCAAAGCGTTAACGTCCTCCCTTGGGATTAGCCTGCAATGACTTCACTAGAGTTTTTTGTTTTGTTTTATGTTTTGAGGGAGGTTGTTGGTTTTTGTTTTTGTTTTTGTTTTGAGTGCACTGTATGGAGATAAAGAGGATATAGAACAGTTACATAGACAGTGACCTGTAAAAGCAATGTTTTATGTAACCAAATCAGCTATAACCTCTCTAGAATCCTGAGCAAAAGTTACTAGGTGCCCCAAGAGAATGTGCTGGAAAACAAAAGTATCATATACCTTTTAGGGCACTGCTGAGGGAAGAGTCTAATACAAGGCAAAGGTGGAGAAATGAAAGAAAGTGCTTCAAACAGATGGTCATTTTCTACAAAGAACTTCCTTGTTGTCCTTGCACTTGAAAATACAGTATACTGTGTTTAATCCTTTAATCCTTATCTCTAAAGATAAGAATTTGTCCCAATGATTGTTTTATTATTGTTCCAAAGCTTATATAAAATGTAACAAGGCAGGTTTTATATACACATATTTTTAAAGGATACTACCTTTCTACTTTTTGACTTCAAGTTTTATCATCACTAGATAATACCTGTCTCCCCAATAAATTGGTCTGTTTGTATGCACAAAACAATATTTAGCAGAAGCAGTATTTAATAAACAGTTAAATTTCAGATCCATTCTTTCCTTTGAAACACATAGGCTTCTCTTGTATCCTTAGGGCTTGGTCCTCATTATAAATTCCCTACAATCAGTGAATATTCTTGATTCTGTTCTCCTTTGCCTTGAGTTGGGTAAACTGTAACCACTTGGTCCTGAAGGAAGTATCTTAGGGGATTCTAGAAAATAATTTCCCTTCAGCAATTATTTTGAAGGGAAAAAAATAGAGTGATTTTGTGGAAAAAAAATAGAGTGCCTCCAGGAAGGCCAACCCCCTTTACTCAAAATGACTCCCTTCTCTGTAATATTTTCTGAAGTCCACATTTTAAAATTCCTTCTTCTCCCCCGCCCCACCGCACTGTCAAATTAAACTGTGATTAATAGTATTATGTCTCATAAAAGGGATCTTTTCTCCATGGATTGGATTAATCAGAAGGCTTCAGCATTATGTATTAAATGTCAGTTTTTAGAGAAAAAATGGCCAAGATGATTAAGGCCCATCTTTGCAGTCTCCACATGGCTGTAGTGATTGTGTAGCAAAATGCTAGTAATTTCTAGGACAAAAGCTCTATGATGGCAAGATTCTCACCTATTTTGTTCTGTGCAATTTTGCCAGCACCTTAATAGAGTGTGGCAGCTAAAAGTTGCTCAATAAATATTTGTTGAATGAATGAATCATTAAGACAATTACTGGAGTAAATTGAATGGTTTGCTGGGATACAATGTCTAACTTTTTCCAGCACTGAATTAAATTCAGTTTCATCCAAACACTCTATTATTGTAACTTCTAATTAAGTTCTTTAGTTTTCCAGGGACGACTTCTGTGCCCATTCACTCATCAGTACTTTGGCACCATGACTAGATTACCAGCCATTTTTCTCTTAAACATGCAACAAGCTTACCTCCAACCCAAGAAAGAATTCTTTCATAGTCGCCTCACTCTTGAGTGCTCTAAGGCATTGCGAGTTTTTGCTGTCTACTTGAACAATTGATAGTAGTCCTTTGAAGTAGAGCTTTGAACAAGAGATAAGAAATAGTAATCTAACCATAGCCTATGCTGATAGTCAACAGGACCATCTTGCTATTCAAGCCATTGAAGATTATTAATCTCAAAATTATGTTGAAGTCATAGAATATACTTTCTAATTCTCAACTTCTTTTCCTCTCCTTCCCTTTGGTATCCTTTATTTGTGTTAAGTTGTGCTGGCAGGATATAAATATAAATGATAGTGGTATTCTATATCCACCCTCCTTCTCATGGGCAGAAACAAAGTAAGGTCTCAGTATAAATGTATGTGTCTTTTTTTCTGATTAAACAGTTTCAAACAAGAATCTCACAACAGATGTGTTCTTTTTTAAGAAGTGTCAATAACAGATATTAGGAACTTTTTTTTTGAGTGGTAGGAACATTGAACAAAAGGCACGGCTGTCCATACTAGGACTGATATTATGCTTACCTACCAATTCAACCAGATCCTGGAGTGACAGATCCAGTGCTATTGAGTGTCTATTCTTGCATTCTTCTACTTCAAAGAGTCTTGAGACAAATTCTCAGAAATGGGCTAAATAGCCAGAGTAAAGTTTGTTACTCTTAAAAGGCTTATCCATCCCTCCACCCTCCCCTCATTTGGTCTTTACATTGTCCAGGAGAAAACTAGTCATAGGGCTTATTTAGAAACATTTTCATGCTGTCGAGACTGGTTCAAACATTTTCCCAAAATTCTTTCTGGACTGATCTGGTTTTTCTGCCGAGAAACTTATTCTCACTGCTACTCTGTTTCCTGGGATTTGGACATGAGCTATTGATGGCTTTCTGTGGTTTTCTCTCTTCGTGTCTCCATGTTGAGGTTACTCACCTTAATATATCTAAGTTATCTTACTCTATGAAACGTCTTTGTCCTCAAGTTGAAAAGCAGAGCCAGGGGGAAAAGCAGCTCATGTCCTCTTACTGTGTGGCAGAGACCGAGGCTTGGGACACCCCCAGTGGCTCCCTCCAACTCCCCCCCCCTTCCCAGGGGGTATGGCAGCAGGTTTCTGGAGTCAGACAAGGTATTGTCATGAGGATTACACTGATTAGCTCTAAGTCAGTTAGGTAACAGGAGCCCTTTCAATGGTGTCCTAGGATTCTGTCAAATTGACTATTCAAATGCTGGTTTTTGGGATCCCCTCCAGCATTCCTGAATGTAATCCAGGCACGTTATTGCAGGTTTTATTTGAGAAGGGGCTACTTACTTGTCACTTAGAATATTTTCAGTTTTAAGTCAAAACCTTCTTAGCCAAGGGGGGAAAAAAAAGAAGAAGAAAGTAAAAGAAATGAGGGAATATGGTGTAAATTGGAGCTGGTTGGGGGAGGCAGAAAGGCACAGAACAAAATGCAGTAGTGTATCAAATGCCAAACTTACATTAAGTGCACGTGTGCTCTGGGGAATGCGGTTTCTGTTTTGTTTTACATAGTAACTGTAATGATTTTGTGCTGTTTAGTGTTTTGCTTCTTTAAGGAACTACTAACATCCATGAAGTCAAAAGCCAAGGAATATAGGCAAGAGTGCAAGTCTGAGCTGTTTACAGGACTTGTGTGTCTCTGTTCCACCCCTCGCCTGGAGGGAGTGCTATAGACTACCGGTGGATACATGGTTTACCATCTTAGGGGGTTGAACTGGATGCTATTAAGAAGATAGCTTGGGTGCCAGGGCAGAGACAGTGGCTCCAAATGAGTCAACTGTTATTGTTGCCAGAAGGACAAGACTCAGCAGCCCCTTGGAGGTGTTCAAAACTTGGGGTACAGGCAGAGGAGATGAGGTCTTAAAAAAACAGCCACTGAAGAGTGTCTTTTAAGTAAATATGAATTGTTGAGTTTTCGCAGAATTTTACTACGCTTCCCCTTTGTATGTGCATTTTTCTATATACAATTTTTTTAAAGCATCTACCTAGCTTGATGCCTGACACATTCTTATAAAGATCTAACAAATGGGATTTTCATTTCTCTTTTCCTATGGCTTAAAGGCCTTCTCATAAGACTAGAAATCTAAAATAAGTCAATTTGTGAATATTCTAAAAACTGAAGTACTTTGAAGAATGCATCTCTCCCATCTATTTTCCTGGATAGTCTTCTTTGCAGTTAAAAATGTCTTTAGGATAAAACATGGGTACTGCCTTTGCTTTGTAGTGCTTAGTTAGCCCTGGTGAATTATTAGGTAAATAAGATCGTTGACAAAATGCAGACAGTGAGAGGCAAGAATATCTCTAACTCTCAGTTGGTCCACATTACACAACCCTGCTTCTAAAATTGTCATTCATTCTGAATTCTCTCAAATGACCCCAAAATAGATAATCCATCTCTGATGCTATTTACTGTGGCTATTTTCATTCTCTGAGTGCAACTTTCTAGCACTTAAACATAATAATACTTCCCTCAACACTATCTTCAGGACTTCCTGCCAGTTAGAGACTTTTCTATATCCTCCCCCGCTCCTCCCTTCTGGCTTCTCCCAGCTGTTGGAGCTGGCTGGTGATGCTGCCAGCTTCCACACACTCCCTGGAGAAGTGGCCTCCTCGCCAGGTCGGGACGGGGCAGGGGGTTGCAGGTGCGCAGCTCTGTTCCCTCCAAGACAGAGACAATACCGGCCCCGGTCCACATCTCTGTATTTCTTTTCCTCACATGTGATTGTTCAGTTGTTAACTCTGTTTTTGAAAGTCAGGTTTTGAAAGACCAGGGAAGAAAAGAAGTGCTCTGGCCAAAAGACTCCGGAGAAGGGAGCAGGAGCGGTTGCTATGAGCTTTGAAACATGCACGCGTGCGTGTGTGTGTGTGTGTGCACGAGCACATGCATACACACACACACACATACACACACACACGCATACACAAATACACGGACAAAAGGATAAATTGAAAGAGAATGCAGCAACCCCTGCTTGGTTTAGCAGTCTGGTCAGCCCCACACATGAGGAAGTAGAGCTTTGTTCCAAGCTAAAGGCTTGTTTTCTCGTTCATTGTCTTTCAGGGTAAAATCGGGGGGGAAATTCACCTGTCTGAAGCAAAGTTAAACTGCCAGCTTGAATGTGACTGCATGGGAACTTGGGTTTATTAATGAATACAACATACCCTCTTTGATTTGAAAGCTTTCACCCTGCTGAAAAGATTCAAAAGGCATCGCTTCCTGCACCAGCGCAATTCCTTTATCCGACTCAGTGGTTTACCCCTACCCAGCTGCTATATCTCATTAACAAGCATTTGACCACTGCAGCCGGCCTGGGAGTGTTGACACTTGAAAGGCCCAGGCAGGCGTGGGCAGGCCATCAGCTATGGCAACAGGAAACTGCCCCGGAGACAACACTGAGAAAACAGCAGCTGCAAAAGCCAAAGTCAGAACAGACATAAAGGGTTGCCTATATCCACGTCAGGCTGGACTATCAGTGCGTGCCTGTGGGTCTGAAGTCACACATCCATTTAGTATATTTATGGGACAGGCGGGTCGCTATCAACATGTATCAGAATCTGGACTTGTTGACAACCCGGAATAATTTTTTTGACTTACAGTGTTCTCAAACCTTAGGTTTCAAAGCATGTTCTCGCTGATGTGCGTAAGAATGTTCACTAGAGGCTTAAACTTGATAAACACATTCACTCTGGTGGAAGTCCAAAGTATATATACCTGAATCCTCATCCATTTTCATGCCATCACACTTTTCTTTTTTTTAAAAAACAAATCAACTAGTAAAGCTGTCATATAAATATGTAAGATTTCTTAGAGTTTGGCTCAGGGATCAAATTGTGATAATTTTGTGTAAGAATATCTAAGAATGAAACAGTTGTGTAAAGATAGCTCATAAAGTGGGATAATCCACATATATAATTGTAATAATTTTAAATACTTATTCTAATGAAATTTATGTACTAGTCATTGAATTGTTGGCAATAAAGTACCATACCCCTGAATCTGCTCCCAAGTGGTGTGTACGTAGTCATCAGAGGAGCTCAAAGTACAGATACAAATTAGATGGTCTCATGCAATGTTTGGAGCAAGTATTTATCCAAATCTTGTGTGTTCATGTTCAAGCCTATAAAAGCATTTTGAGAGGATAGGTAAGCAATAGTTCAAAATCTCAAAGTTTTTTATTCATAACAAAAACCACCCTTTTCAAAACAGGAAAATGAAAGCTAAATGAAAACAGATACTAATGCAACATGTAATAAGTGAAGTTCGTTGTCGTTCAAAGAGTGGTACATTGTTTTCTTGTTATCATTAGGTCAATAGACTATTAGTAATTATTACATTGATGTGTACTAATACTATATTTTAAAAATAATTTAGATTTACTTATCCCATTATGTATATATCACTCATAAAAACTACTCTAAATTACATTGCTACTCTAAAATGATTAGAGAAAAAAAATGTGTGAACTTAACATTGCTGATTAACTTTTTTGTTGTTAAAGTGTTTCTTGAGTACAGTGAATTTTGCGCTTCTACCTCCATCTACCTATTCTTTTTCTTTCACCTTTTATATTCCAGGGAAGAAAAAAAATGTATGAACCACCCCTGAAAATTTACGTTATTGACAATATGATAGATTTAGAAATGTCTTCCTCATGGTTATTAAGATATTTCCATTTGACTTCAGTTTTTCCATGGCAATCATATTGGGTTACATTTATGTCCAATAGGCAGGGAGATAACAAGGCTCTGGAAACAGACATCTTGGGAGTAACTTCCAGTCCTGCCACCTACCAGCAAAACAGACTTTAACTAACTTTGTTGTGTTACACTCAGACCCCTAGTTTGTTAAATAGGAATAAGATCAATAATACTTATTCATAGGGTATTGTAAGTGCCAGATAAGTGTGGATCCACACACATAGTGCCTATCACCGACTAAGCACTCAATAAATGTTAACTATTAATATCAACCCTTTCCCCACTAAATCATGCTCTCTCTACACTATTTTATATTTTCATAGAAATTATTGTAGCTTATGTTGTCATATGTATGTTAACTTGCTTATTTTATAAGAAAACCTCTCCCCTATCTTTTCCTACTCTGTGATATATATACTCATAAATATAAGCTCTAAGAAATAAAGGACCTTATCTGTTTTGTTTACAAGTGATTTGCTTGAGTCTAGTATACTATTGGCATATACTAATGGCTCAATAGATTTGTTGAATCTTAAATAGTGAATGGATGAATTTGCATAGCTCTAGGCTCAGAGGTAATAAAAAAAAATAACCAAGGGTGAGTTTTATAGATTAATCCCAAAATGGAAAAATGCCTGATGTATACAGTTCTAGGGATAGGGTGAATACTATTTCAAGGAATGTATATATTCTTCTATTATAAAATTGATGCCAGTGCCCTGGAAAATGCCTCAGTAATGTGACATTTTCAGTTCTATTAGACAGATTCAAAGTTTCTGTCCTATTTTAAAGATGTATTTATTTATTTATTTATTATTTATTTATTCATTCATTCATTCATTCATTCATTCATTCAGGATAGACATAGAGAGGCGCAGAGACACAGGCAGAGGGAGAAGAAGCAGGCTCCATGTCGGGAGCCCGACGCAGAACTCGATTCCGGAACTCCAGGATCGTGACCTGGGCCAAAGGCAGGTGCTAAACTGCTGAGCCACCAAGGGATCCCCAGTTTCTGTCCTATTTAACTTGCATTCTACTCTTACCCAAAGAATAAGTTGTTTATATTTCAGGGCCCATGGTTAAATCCCCCATAATATGTATACAACATTCTTATTATCCACTAACATGATTTCACAGTGTTGTTTGGAGTTTTTGTGAATTGAACTTTTTAGTTTTTGGTAAAATGTTTATTTTCTGGTAAAGAATTAGAAGATTTGAGGATAGGGGAAATTATGGCACCAAAAAGGAGAAGACTGACACTTGAAGGACCATGGGGAGAAAGTAGGGGCTCTAGCAGTGAAGTAGAGGATGATCTCAAAGTCTTAACCACATGGAAACCTGACGGTAATAACCTCAACTCCACAAATGCTGGGCTACAGTCTGCCAGTCCCCCAGAGCAGGGACAAACTATGGATTATTTGGGAGAGGGGTGGGGAGATCAGATTTTTCAGAGTTGAAAAATGTCCAAACCATTCAAAAAGCACTGTGATGAGCTCCCATCTGAAGCTTCCCATCAGTCCAGCTTAACTCTGACTTGGTGATCTACAACGGAATTGACTCCATCTTAGCATTAATTGACTTAAATTCTGTCTTTTTATAGCTTTGCTCACACCTAAAATCTTCTCCATCCCCAAGTCACCCATTGTGATTTGGGACTAGCATGTATGCTGGACACTGTTCTGGGATGGCATACACTGTCTTATGTAATCCCTGCCACAATCAGTATTTATGTTCCCATCTTGAAGATGATGGTAAGGAGCTAGAGGCCAGTTTGTCCATTCTCCTAAGGTAAGTAGTAAGTATGCCATTTGAACACAAGTAACATGCTGAACTTTAAATTTTCTTTCTATTACATCCCATTGCTAGTAGGATGTCTAAAATTGCTTTAAATAATACAGAGAAATTGAGTCATTCTGATATTTTATATTTCAGAGATACTTTTCAAAAATGTTTCAAAGGTGCTAGTTCCTTTGAGAAACCAAGTGGCCATTAAGGCATTGACCCTGGGGTAGCAATTGAGGGTATGTGTCAGAAACAGGCACAAAGTTGCGTGTCACCCCATGAAGAGGACAGAAAAGAGAGGAAGAAAATGGCCAAAGGGAGGAATGGAAAAGATGGAGTTGCTCTACGTTTGCAGGCACATTTTGGAGCTGACGAATGTGAGGTCTGTGGTGGGAGAGCAAAGTATTGTGGAAATAGCCTTCTGTATCATTTCTCCTGCAGAACCCTCTAAGTGCTTCCTCATGGAACTCATCCCTATGGTTTGTGTTCTCATCCTTTCATGTCCCTTTCTGATTCCCTGCACTAGTCACCCTCTCTAAAATGTCCTTTATCCTTCAACTCCCATCTCCTCCTTCCCTTCTCTGTATGAATTCACTCCTTGACCCTTATCACTATTAACAAATGATATAGTTGACTTTCTTTTTTTACTTATTACCTGCCCCTGCAATTTAAGCTCTTCAAGGAAAGAATTTTTGTTGGTATTGTTTACTATTATATCCCCAGCATGTGAAAATGCTTTTTTAATGTGTTAATTATTAAAACTGTAGTTGCTGGGCAGCCCTGGTGGCTTAGCAGTTTAGTGCTGCCTTCAGCCCAGGGCATGATCCTGGGGACCCGGGATTGAGTCCCACATCAGGTTCCCTGCATGGAGCCTGCTTCTCCCTCTGCCCCCCCCTCTCTGTGTAATAAATAAAAATTAAAAAAAATATTTAAAAAACAAAAAATCTGTAGTTGCCCAGGATGTGGTAGATTGAAAAAGTGAGCCAGTTAGTGGCTTCCCTGTATCTATGCCCTTTACGATATGACTTTGCAGCAACTCCTGTTATATTTGGAGCCTATTTTCCCACTCTTAGAATTTGGGCTCTATTGGTTTTGGTCAATAAGTTGGAACAAAAATGGTGTTGTGCTTGTTCCCAGTCTAGGCCTCAAGAGGCCATGCATACCTCTTAATTCTTTTGAAACTCTGCTTTTACCATGAGGACATGTCCAAAGAAGCCTGCTGAAAGATAAGTTATTTCTGTTACCTTTTTCTTATCTCAGCTGAGGTCATCTCAGAGTTACCAGCTCTAGCCAACCCACCACTGATCACAGATGCATGAGCAAACCCAGCTAGGATCAGCCAAGCTGACCTAAACCAACAGAACTACTAGTAAACTCAGACCCATAAACAAAAAAATATTGATACATGCTACTGACAATTTGTGGTTGCTTGTTATGTAGCATTGTGTGTAGTAATAGCTGATATATAAAATCAGCTAGTGAGTAGCAGGAGGTAAAATTTGACCCCACATTCTGTTACTAGTGTCTATGTTCTCAACCACTGTGTAGGTTCCACCCTTAGGCGCATTCACAGTCTAGTAGAAAAAAAACAATATCTAAGCAAATGAAGTACCTTGTGATAACCAAAATAATACAGGCACTATTCATTAATACCAAGAGAAGAAAGTACTTAATTTTGTCTGGAGAGGAGAAGGCAAAGAAAATTACATGGCCAAATACAGTATCACAGGGGAATCATCATCAGAGCTGAATGTAGGTAGAGCTATCCAGGTACATAGGAAAGAAAAGGACTTGGGGAGGAGACAGTAACAACCCAACAGCTTGTTTGGAAATAGTTATGAGGCTCAGTGTTGCTGAAGGGTAAAGTATGAAACAGAAATGCCAGACTTAAGTTTGGAGAGTTGGATGGTATATCCAGATTATTGTTTGTAATATTGAGGAGTTTGAGTTGAATCCTATGCAAAATAATATCATTGAAAGCTTTGTAGGTAGGAAATGCTGTGATGAGACTCATGTTTGGAAAAGTCAGCCTGGAAGCAACCTGGTAAGTGCATTTGGTGGTGGCTATGATTGAAAGGAGGAGGAGACTCCAGTGTCCATTATAATATAGAGTTCTAATGGTGGTAATGGAAGATTGAGAGGAGGGAACACTACTTATTGGGAAGAGAAAGAAAGAAAGGCTTTCTGAAGAAGTGAATTTGAATAGGTCCTTGAAGAATAGACAGGCTAAAACAGTAGAAACAGGTAGGAGGCCATTCCAGTCTCAAGAAATAGAACAGATGAGGTCATAGAGGTAAGGAATTACAGATTATTCTCAGAAATGGAATATTTCCTGTCTTGTAGGTAAATTCACCTGAAGACTAGAATATGAGGTTGATTACTATTGAGAAGGAGGCGTATGTAGAATCATAAAGTCTCAGGGTATTGGAGCTGAAAAAGATCATCAAATTGGGTCAAAGCTATAGTATTTAAGATCTTGAAAGCCAGTCTAAAGGAGTTTAAATTAATTTAGTGGTCCTTTGGAATCACTACTAATTTTTGAGCAGCTGTAAGTATTTTGTACTATTGAGAAAGAGGAGATTAGGGCTGAAGGTGCTTCTATTGGGGGTGGGAAGTAAATGGGTTTGGAACATGTTCATCCAAATGAATTTATGGGGAGTGACATATGATCCTATTGGCAAGTTGACTTTACAATATTGGGTTTCATTAGCTTTCTTTAACAGAAATAATGATACCAGAGAAAAAACTGGTCTGAAAAAGAGGGACAACTTTATTATTTGTTGAGTCTAAGTTCTAGAAGGACTCTCATATAGACATATGTAGAACAGAAATGGAACTGTCTGGAGTTTGGAAGGGAGAAAAGAGCTAGGAGAGTAATTTGGTACATAGTCATACTGACATGGTATTTTGATACAGAAATAGGTATTACCGATATAATAGAAGGAGGGAGGGAAAAAGGCAAGATATCAAGAGGGCAACTATATAATTTTTCCTCCAAGATGGAGCACTCTTGAGAGTGAAAGGCAGTGGTATTAATACTTATTGAAAGACAACGGACTCTACCAAGATGTTCCCAAGCGAGCCTGGATGTGTAGACACCTTAGAGGAGAGAGCAGGCTGTAGAGACTTTGGGGTTCGTGATCAGCAGGGAGGAAACCAGGGAATGGCTCGCGGAAAGCTTCTGCATTAGGGAAGGGTTGCCTACAGAGTTCATTCTGCATGGGGAGACCTGGTAACCAGGAAGGGGTCTGTTGAATTCTATGAGGAACTGTGGGGCCTACAGAAACCCACTATCACTACAGCTCTGGAATATTTAAAAATTTCTATCCACAAAATAGCATCTGCTTTTGAGGGGTTAAAACTGGCTATCCCTCAGCTCTGCCACCTACATTTTCCTCATGTTAGGGACTAACTCACGTTGTCCTCTCAAACACCACTGGCCACCTCTTCAGCATGTCCCAGGACAGTTTTACAGCCCTGAACGGAGTGCAGATGAATGGCTGCCTGTTTCCATTTTATGCTTTGGATTTACAGGTGCAGGTTGTATAGCTTCTCATTGTTACTTAACTTGGAAAACATTTTAAAAGCTTCCAGCATGTCAAGCTCTGTGATTTTGGATAAAATTGGATTTTGAGTTTGTTGTGTGCCTTTAATATTTCCTGTGCTGAGAAAATTATAATGATAATGCCAAACAAAGCACCTGCTCTGCATGAAATGTCTTCTGACTCTTCATTTGGTGACGTTTGAATTGGGAAGGTGAAATTGCTATAAGCATAAATTATCATGAAAATATTAATTCTTAAGTTGATTTAGGGGTGTTGTGGTAGATCTATGTTCAGTTCCTCAGGAGGTGAATGTGACTCTTTTGTTTGGGTGGTAGCTTTTAAACCAGAGCTGCTGCTTGGGCAGGGGCAACTTGACCCTGGAGGGATCATTTTTGGCTGAGGTGGTAAATTATCTTGACCCAGGACGTTCTGAAAGGCTGCAGAAAATTTCCTTTGCAGCTCCTGTGTGGCTCTGCTTCTTGCCAGTTGTCCTAGTTGGGTAATGAATCGCACTCGCTCCAACAAAGTGCTCCAAGCAGACAAAATAGTCATTTTCTACTTTTCTCCAGTTCTTTGTTACTATAAAATAAATTCCTCTGGTCTTTTTGTCCTAGCTTATATCTATTAAGAATCTGCTGAACCAAGTTTGCAAAATTGAGTATGCTTAAATGTAAAACCGTTGTGCTCTGGCTAATGGAGGGCTTATTTATGTAAAAAGGTCCATTGTACTTTATGATGTCCATAATATCTCACAGATTTGTTGGAGGGTGGATATAAGCTTGATTTCTTTTTTAAAGCAAACCTATACAAAATAATTTTCTACAAAGTGCTATCCTCTAAGGCATCTAATAACCATCAGCTCCAAAGAAGCTCTTAGAAGAGAGTGAAATAAGTTAGCATTGCCTTGTTGGGTTATAAAATCATATAATCACAGGTGTCTTAAAGCTCGTGTAATCACGCGTCAAGTGAGGAAGTGGTGGCCTAGAGATGATGGAACTAACCCACACCCACACATTCCTGATGGCCAAGTCAGGCCCAGAACCCGGTGGTTGGCATCCCAGCTCCATGCTTTTCCTACAGCGTGACCAGCATGACAGGTGTCTCATGATCACAAAACCAGAGCACTTCAGAGAGCAGTTGCCTGACACCACGGGTGATATGTGAGCCAGCTGCATGGCATATGCTTTGTGTTCCTTAGAGAAAATTTCAGAAGTTCAACTGCTTGTAGACGTAGGGCACATTTTTGGATGCATAGGTCATTCCGAAGTGGCAAAGATGGTCTCCAGGGTCACAGACCTGGCTTCAACACCTGCAATTTGTGCAGGTGACAAGTGGATCTTTGATGAAAGGTAGACATTTATGGGAAAGGAAGAATGTAAATTGTTCGCCATGCAAATATTTACTCGAATTGTGTTTCCTTAGCAAGGGAAGTATTTATATTAGCTTCTATGGTGTGAATTCCCTTGTAGTCTGATCAATCTCATCCTGCTTCCTCAAAAACACCGTGCGATACCATCACACAGTATTCCACTGATGCAGCTCACTCGTTCCATACATGTCCTGTGGCCATGCTTTCAAATCTCAAACTGGGACACATAGTCTGATGTGCCTGAATATGCTGATGTGGCCTGTGAAGGATATTAAAAACCATGCTGTCCAGAAAACTCTGCAATGGATGATTACCTAGCCTTAGGTACTAAAGAAACATTATGAGAGAAAATCGGAATGGCTTTGAGGGAATTTGGTAAAAAGACTTTAAAAAGCCATGGGCCCTGATTCTACTTCTATTCACAAGTACAGATGTTGCCTAAGATGTCCCAAGGAAGCCTCTATTGTGAGCCTGTGGTATTCCAATTATTGAGAGTCATTTTAGCTGTGACTGTAGAAATTTTAAGTGTGCAATTTGTGTTCAAATTATTTGGACAGTTAGTTGTAGTAACTGTGAAGGTTCAAGTTCCAGTTGATTACCAACATCAGAGGTGGCACCTCTGAGCTACATGAAATACATGAGCTAATATGTAGCTCTAAAAGAATATTTGTACTAATCTTCCTTTCGGGTTTCACTGGACAAGGACGCAAGAACAAGAACAAGGTATACTGTCATGATACACAGAGAAATATATCTGTTCTTTTTCTCTTGGTGCTCTGGCCATGTGAGATTTGGGAAAGACATTTTTGATTCACAGTCATTGGCTGATGTGCTCTTTTCAATGGCACAATGCTACACCCTCATACAAACATTAAAATACATTAACATGCCTTGGGAAGTACTCTACAAAACAGGTCTTAAAAGCTTCTTCCCTAGGATAAATTCCTAGTGGAAAATTCCTAAATATTCTATAGAACTGAAGCAATGATACTCCATTGCAAAAGATTTGAAGATGACCCTAAGGCTGCTAATTAGGTACAATAATTTTTCTGAGGATTGCTCAGGCATTTGGAAATGGACATGGTATTTTCAATACTCTTGTCTCTGTTCTTGACTGCAATCCATTCTCCAGAATCAGAGGCCACCATCCCCACCTCTTCTATTTTATAGTCTATATATATGGGATCATTAACAATTTGCTAGAGCAATTTAATATGATCGAATTAACTCCGAGTAGAGGAGGAAGCTATAAGTGAAATCATACTGCTCCAACAAAAATAGTGTTAAGCCTTCCAACAAAATCTCATGAAATGACAATGTACTCCCTGAGTTGAAATAGCTTGGTGGTTACAAGCAGATAATTTGGATTCTGTATTACTACCTATTTGTCCTTAGGCACATTATTTAACCTCCTCACATCCAATTCCCTAATCTATAATCTGGGGAATAACAAGTTCTCTCTCATAGCATCGTTGTCAGGATTAAAAAGATGGAGTATTTAGTTCAAAGCCCATTTTCATTAGTGTCTGGACTTTGTAAAAGTTCAACTAATGGTAGCTATATTATTTTTAGTAGTAATAGTATTACTAGTGCTACTGCCACTATAAAATTACTCACTGGATGGCTATTTATGTAAACCACATAAGTGCCTACTCATTCATTCATTCAACATTTATTAGAATCGTGTCAGACTGAGGGCTAGAGAGACAAAGGAAGACATAATATATAAAATATGTGCATTTGTACACACACACACTTTATTAAATGTATATAAATATGTAAATGTCCTGTGCCTGCCTCAAGATTATCTAGTATGCCCCTTATTTTTGTCACATGGCAAAATAAACTTCGGCATAGAGCATTGGCATTGCTGACACAAAGATCGATAGGGCCATGGCCAGATGTCACATTTTAAAAATTTGGTCCTGTGACCCCATGTTAAGGATTCAAACAAGCTCCAAATCAATCAGGTCATCATCAGCTAATGACAGGTATTTTGACTTTATTGTTAGAACCAACCCAGGGAGGACAATAAAGAGAGTGAACTCAATTTGGTTTTGGTTTTGTTGCAGCTGGATTACTATCATCTAGGAGCCATTTAGCAAACAGACGAGAGACACATGGCTTTATTTATAGCAGTCTGTAGGGAAGGAATGCAGCCGATTGCGACATCCCTTCCGCAGTAGTTTAGCTACACAATTATCTCTATCAGGTGGAGGATGCATTAGGCAAACATAGGCTCATGCTGGAATGGAGGCAAATTGATCTCTAAATGGATGGTGCAGGTTAATTAGGCAACGCAGTTTCACCTGGAGAGTGACAGTTTTACAAGTGGGGAGATTTAGTACGAGCCGTGTTTTTAATTTCTTGAAATAAACATCACAATTGCTCCCAGTTTTCTTTAAAAATATATTTTTACATTGTTCTGCCAATTCAGAGACTTTGAGTTAAAATTATCCTAATGATTTATATCATTGATACTTCCGACCATGTGTGGGTACTATTTCAAGTGCACTGCTCTGATGGTATAGCACTTATACCCTTCACTCTGAAATAAACATTCCCCAAAGCTCTCAAACAGATAGTGCTCAGAGCTTTCCCCTGGGTCCTCTTTTGAATTAAATCAATTAGGAGAAGGCCATATGTTCACCATATGTATGTCAACTTGCCAGGGATTCTTGAAAGGAGAAAGACATTTGAAAAAATTACAGATCACTTGGAAGCACACAAACTGAAAAAGGATTAATCAACCAACCAGTTAAATCTCTATTTCTATCATTCAAAAGTTGATTAAAATTAGACAAGATAACGTACGTACCTTCTGATGATTATTATATTATTGCACTTCCAATTTTTTTTTTCCATTCTCATATGTAATTAATTTCTCAGGCAGTATAGAGAATCAATCACTCTTTATCAAGTTTTCTTCACCTGTTCACCTGGAAAAAGTAAAATGATTGCCAGGCCAGTGGTAGTAGATCTTAACAAAACTCTTCAGAGTTCAATAGTCTACAGACTGTACGCAACAACATTTGGTGAATATTTTGGCTGTCCTTCATTAACTGGGTTGGGAATCTAGTTGGCTGGAGCCTGATTGTCATATCAGATATATTAGAGTTGGGATGTGTAGAATAGGTCTTTCAGTCCAGCTTTTAATTGCACAGATGCTGTTGTTCCATTGTGAATCCTTTAGAGGCCTCACATGGTGTTTGGCACATTGCAGAAGTTCCATACATATTTTAAAAATTGAAACAATAAGGAGACTGAGGGCTAGAGAAGCTAAGGGGCATGAGCAAGGCTATCTAGTTAGTGAACAGGTCTTCTGACTCCTAAACCTTTTGCCTCTACACTATGAACACCATCAAGTATTTTCCACAGATCCCCACATCCTCTGGTGTTGCCTCCCAGGTTAAGTGTGACTCTCACCTTGGCATTCACCATGTCTGTCCAGTCCCATCTCCCTTGCTCCTTCACACTACATGGGTGTACTTGTGTGCTAGTTCACATGTTCTCTGGATTTACTCTCGTTTCCTTTTTGTTGTTGTTGTTCCTTTGCTCAGGCTCTCCTTATCACAGTGACAACATTTTCTATCCATTTCTACTTTTCAAAATCTTAGCTCCTTCTAGATTAGGGGCAAACTTAAGTAGACGTTTGAGGGCTGGGACCTAATCTGGTTTTTTAAAAAAGAGTTTTATTACAGATAGCAAATACCTTAGGTGGTTTCCAGGAGGGTGGCCGAAGCACATCCTTGAATGTGTGCAGTGACTTGAATATTTAGTCCCCATTACAGGGAGTTGAGGTGCTAAAAAATGTGGGGATAAAGGGTCTGGCTGGATGGAGCTCTGGAAAAAATTTAAACCATACAGAAATTATTTTTAATATATCCCCATGCTTCCCTTCTCCTTTTGGCTCTTCTCTCCTTTTCCATCCCACAAATGCAGTTAAAGTTGTCCAAAGTTTTATTGCTATCCCTAAGCCAGTGGATTTTACAAAGGTAAAAATAGTTATAGTGTTTTCTTGCTTCTTAGTTCTGTCCAATAGTAACACTGACTCAACAGCAAATTCTTACATGGTACTTCCTGTGTGTCAGGAACACTTTCAGAATACACACATATTTAGTTCTCATAATCAATTTTTGGGGTAGATACTACTATTATCACCATTTTACAGATAAGGAAACTGAGCCATGGAGAAGGCCAGTAAGTTGTTCACATTGCTCAGCTAGTAAATGGCAGAGCCAGGATTTAAATTCATCAGTATGGCTTTAGTCTGCTTTTAATAGTAACTTCTCTCCATCCTCCTCTTCTCTGATACCAGATATAAGAGTATGGTCAGTGGGGAATAACTCCTTAATTACACTTTTACTTGTCTATACTGTCTGGAGTCTCTAGTTGGATTTCCAAGGGTATAAACTATTTTTCTTTCTTTATGTCCTTTCTGGCCTGAATGTAATTCCTTTTATGATGAACTCATGAATTCCTTATATGATTTCCATTAAATCAACAAATATTTCAATTTCACTAACAATAGTCTTCTCACTTTCCTTTTGCATTTTTAGTTTTGTGGTTTATTCAGGTAATTATCTATGCCTTTGGTATTAAATGGCTGTTTTCCTGCTCCTTCAAAACTCTTTGTTTACTAAAAGTATCTGCAACTCTGCACAGCTCTACCTTTGGGCAACACTTAATCCATGAAGTCCAACTGAAGGGATCTTGCTCTTCTCCAGGCTGGCAATTATTTTCCTTTGCTATGTCACCTTTTGAAGATCCATGATTACTTTTTTATCTAAAATTTAACTCACCAATTTTTAGATAGCATCTCCTAAATACCTTAGGTTTACCATTTACATCTTGAATAAGATATTTTGTCTCTTAAGTTCGGTACTCAGATATGGGGGAAAGGTACATGAGTTTATTTGCTTGCTGATATTGGGACAAAACTGTAAGTAGTGAACAATGATCCCGTATACTTATATTTCGGCAAAGATCCCTGAATTAGAGAGATGGGAAAAATACTCAGTCACCATGAAAATTCTGGAATTGCTTATAGTAAACAAGAATGAGGATAATGACCAAAATCCTATGTAAGGAAAATATGACAGTTCAGACAAAAAAACAAGGAACAGCTGTATGAAGAAAGATTTACAGTAAGAAATGTGAAACCATTTTGAGAAGAGTTACATATTTTAGGGAGAGAACCACTTAATATTTGAAGAGGACATAGATTCAAAGAAAAAGTAATAAATGGAATGGGAGTATTTCATTGCATCTTATCTCTTGCTATAATAGGAAGTAAACAGACAAAATGAAATTAACCCTTGGCACCCAATGCCCTGGTGGTTTTCTTGGAACCTTGCAAAAAGGATGGACCATATGGTAAGGACTGCCTCTGTGACAACACAGGCTCAGATGAAATTTCAAGGATTATAAATCCTCTTGTTTCATCTCATAATTTGATCGCCAGCTGGCATTGGGAAGTATAACATTGCACAATTAAGTGTCTATGGGTTTTTTATATCCTCCTCGGTAGCATCCGGATTTGGCCTCCACATTCTGGAAAACAGAATGTGGCACTGCTCCAGAAGGATCATTAATCTGCCTCAGTAGGGCAGCCTTCCACACGGGAGCCCATCCATAATGGTCGGTTGTAGTGATCTGTCACACCATATGGGGGAAGACGAAACAAGAGATTGAGCAATAGAAGGACACACATAACTTGGAATCCTGGCAAAAACGGAAAAGAAGGAAGGAAGCATTGCATATCATCTGTCCACATAGCTGAGCAGAGGTCAAGTAGTTAATTACATGTGCATTGTTGGTCTTTGAGTCTGTCATATAGACATGGAAGGGAAAGAGAATCAGCAGAGATTGTAAATCAGTGTTTTTGGAGAAGTACCAAATTAAATATCCTTTCTGTGGTATCTTTCAGGGGCCACTTGGATGTGGGGGAATGGAGTCCCTGGAAGGCACTGCCATACTGTGTACACAATGACCGCCCATGTGGTATGGGTTATACAGAGAAGTTCTAAGGGAAATACAGGATATAAGCCACAGCGTGGATCCCACATTTCTTCAGGATGAACGGTGGATGAACACTACATCCTTTTTCCAGTCTAGTGTTCACCTACCCTTTGTTCCCCCTTATATGAGCCATACTGCATATTCATGGCAGTTCACATTTGTTCACTTTCTGGAGTTTGGGACTGCCCAGAAGAAGAAATGGATGGTCGAATGGATATATTGGGTGGATTACACAAATGTGTGAGCAAGTGAATGTTCACACACAGCACCACTTCTTATAACCAGTAAGCTGTTTAACACAAATACCGGTGGCAGTTACAGTGTTGATCTGCCGGAAGCAATCTTGTAGGATGTGGGAGTAGTGCAATAGCAGGGGAGGGAAAGAGTGGGCATATAGGAAAATCCTATGAGGGAAATTGTGTGACTTTCTTATTTAAAATAGAACCTTCCGGACAAACATTATATGGTCTCATTCATTTGGGGAATATAAATAATAGTGAAAGGGAATAAAGGGGAAAGGAGAAAAAAATAAGTGGGAAATATCAGAAAGGGAGACAGAACATGGAAGACTCCTAACTCTGGGAAACGAACTAGGGGTGGAAGGGGAGGTGAGCGGGGGGTAGGGGTGACTGGGTGGTGGGCACTGAGAGGGGCACTTGATGGGATGAGCACTGGGTGTTATTCTGTATGTTGGCAAATTGAACACCAATAAAAAATAAATTTATTATTAAAAATAATAAATAGAACCTTCCCTATTTCGTCTGTTTCTGTGGTACTTTGGTTATTTATTTATTTATAAGATTTTATTTATTTATTCATGAGAGAAAGAGGCAGAGACACAGGCAGAGGGAGAAGCAGGCTTCCTGCAGGGAGCTGGATGTGGGACTCGGGCTGAAGGAGGCGCTAAACCGCTGAGCCACCTGGGCTGCCCAGTTTCAGTTATTTAATATGTGGTTTCCCATTAGTTTGAAACATTGAAAAATAGCAATCCAAAGTATTTTGCAATGCAACTTTCAGGGTTCATGGACCAATAGATGTTAGGAAATGCAAACTGGGGAACTGTTGAAACCAAAGAGAATAATCTGTGTCATAGTACCTATTTCTCCCACCTTCTTCAGGTAAGACTGGGCTGATGTCAGCTCAGCTACAGCAAAGACAAGAGGACTTGGTGATGGGAAGGAAGAAGGGAAAACTTAACCTTTTTTTTTTTCTTTTTTAACTTAACTTTCAGGGGAAGGAGCTCACTCAGCAGGTGGGATCCCAGGGCTCTGGGAGAGCAATTACATTGTGCAGGCACAGACAACAGGAAGTGAGTGCAAACAGGGCCTCTTCTCAACATAAACACACACAGACTTAACCTACGGCTGAACTTCTGCCCTTGAGTGACCAGTGCCATTAGGACACAGGTCAAAAGGTTGTAGGGTGACAGAAAGTGGAGCCTTATTGAATGAAAGAGAAAATGAAAAATTCTTTTGTTTGCTTAGAGCTGTGGTTTGTATAGCTACCGTGATGGCAGAATGGAGTCCGGAGTGGGAAAAAGACGTTCCTGATTTATCACAGCCTGAGAAAGGCAGTTGGGGCCTTCAGTGCAGGATTAAAAAAAATATGTGGGAGATCTGCATAAAATGAAAGCAAAGGGCATCTCACTATTCTTTTTTTTTTTTTTTTTTTTTAAGATTTTATTTATTTATTCACGATAGACAGGGGTGGCGGCAGGCTCCATGCCAAGAGCCCCATGCAGGACTCAATCTGGGGACCCCAGGATCGCACCCTGGGCCAAAGGCAGGTGCCAAACTGCTGAGCCACCCAGGCATCCCACATCTCACCATTCTTAAGGGGGAATGCAGACTTGATCCATCTCGGGATTGTAAGGAGGTACAGAGAGCATCTGGACATTTACTTTCCCTATTGTGCAGGATAGAGGAACTAGGAACGCAGGTGCACAGCTGGCTGGCCCATGTTCTTCTCTCCCATCCTCCATGGCAGGCAAAACCGCCACAGCCCATTAGGAGAAACTTCCTGGTGCTAACAGCTGTAGGCTCTGGGAGCACGTTCCATAGCAACACACGAATGACTATAGATATATATGTTCACCTACAAAAAGGCATGACAACATGAAGCTCACCGGGCAAGTTGTTTAACCTCATAGACAAGTATAGGAACGAAATTTCCTGTTGAGTTTGGCTATTTCCACCCATTCAAACTCTGACACATTTGCAAGTTCTGGATGATTCTATGACTTCCGGAACGTTTCTTCAGGGTGCAACATTAACCGCTTAAATGAAGATGCAAAAGATTATCCTGTGTTCCAGTTCAGGCTATTATTCTGTTGGTAAAAATTATATAAAGAAAGAAATATTACATTGCTTTGGGGAGGGGGCTGTTGAACTCCAAAATGTCTGGTATTCTAGAACCTCTTAGGTTGGACTTGAGCTATGTAACTTTGCTCCTAATAGCTGAACAAATAATGAACTACCGCTTTTCAAAATGACTTTTATATCTGCAATAATTGAGCAGGTTCAAACATGTTATCTTTTCAATGCCATTTTCAACAACTTGCCTCCGAGTATTCATGACTTTTGTCTCTTAGGGTATCCCCACGTTACAACCATGACAGGCCCTCAGAAATGAGGCTTTAGCTCCTTGCAAATGCTGAGCAGACGTGAACACCCTCCTGGGAGATTGATGAGTCCTATTAACCTTGTTGAATAGATAGAAACTCAGAAACAAAGTGACCGTTAGGATTAGGAGGAAGTCAGTGTCAGCACCGGGATTAGAATTCACACTTGCCTGCTTTCTCAGCCCACGACCAGCTCCCCCATGGATCCCAGCTTTGTCTCCCGCCCCGAGTGAGGGGGCAGGGTGTTTCCAAACGTTGACAGAATCCTGTTACCCTCAGGCCTCCACGTTGTAGGAAGACCCTTCCTTTAAATAAACGGCAGAGCTGGAAAGTAACTTTGAGGTGAACCTTTTCCAATCTCCAAACTTTATAAGTGAGAAAAAGGTCATAAAAGTGCTAGAGCAAGAAAACCCAGCTTGCAGTAATTCCATGGGGGGGGGGGGGGGGTGGGTAGTGGTGGTGGCAAATCAGTGTGGTGGAAAGTACCAGAAAGGATCTGGAGTCCAGCATTTGAAGCCTGGCTTTGACTTTCAGTGAGCCTGCTCCTTGTCTGGAAAATGTAGAAAACAGCTCCAACTGTAATGTTTTACGCAGATTAAATATTTCAAGTACCTGAGACATTGTAGGCACTTCTTAAAATTTTTGTCCATCCCTATTTCCATCATTTCTCCCATCAGAGTAACACAGTTTCTCTATGTGAGAAAAACAGTACCCAAATGTGTTCCCCTAAAGGTCCAATCTCAAATCAGCAGGACTTTGTAGGACTCTAATCTTGGAGCTAGATTGAGCCCAGTGTCAGGAGTTAGGACCCAAGGGCAGTATGTGGCAGTTTAATTTACTGAGGCCAGGGTTGCTGAGAGCCCTCAGCAGTATTTTGCTCCAAAGGTAGGAATTGCCAGGGTCCAGGGGTCAAGTGGAGAGTCAAGTCTGGGGAATGAAGATCATTTGAACATCAGTGTTCTAGAAGGTGTTGCCTCGATGGACGAACACTGGTGCAGATTCACACTGCCATGCATTCTCTCCAGACTGGTAGGCCTGCTCTTCCTTTATCTCATTTCTCCCTCCCCAATTCTCTCCACTCCTCCAAAAGAACATCTACCTTTTCCAATTTGACAAGCCGGGTCTTTATCCTTTAAGTAACATAATTTGCCTTTTATCCCTCTGAGAAGAGATCTGTAATTCATCTTCATGAGTCTGAAAAGGAAGGGAAAGATACCTTTTACTCTTTCCTTCAAATCTGAACTGGGATTTTCAGAACATAAGCCTTGAGTGGATGGTTGAAACAATCACAAGAAAGAGACCTCTGTCCAGTGAGAAGGACTCCATCTTCCAGAGAAGGCTTTACATACTTTTTATGTTAAAACTATTCAAAATCAGAATGTGCTACAGGAGGCGAGGCTTCAAACAGGAAAGATTGGGAGAATTGTTTTGAATAATGCCCCCCTTATCATGTAATGGGAACATTAGGGCAATAACAATTACTGAGAATCTATCAGAGTAATGCCCTGTGCTGTGCTCTTATGTACACTATCCTGTTTAGTCCTCAAGATAGGACCTTTGAGGGGTATTTTCTATTATTTCCATCTGTACATGAGGGACTACGGTACAGAGAAGCTGAGTATGGGAGCTCAGGGCCCAGATTTTATGGAGTACCCAGCAGAGATTCAAACGGAGAAGGATCTATCCGGAACAAGAGTCATACTCTTGACTACCATGTTTTACTAGCTATCCTGCTGAATCTAGGATTAAGTAAACTCAAACACTCTTCTTTACTCCCCTAATCTTGTCTTTAGGAAATGTAGGACTCTTCTCCTCTGATCCAACAGGGATCTACTTCTTGGTCTACTCTCCTTACTTGGTCATCAAAGGCCTGGGCCTGGGTCAGCAGTGTGCAAACACAGCACAAAGTACACATTTGGTTTCCAGGTTTTGGTGGAAGGGTAGCCCACTTACCCTGGTTGATGGCCCAGTGTGACTGGTATTTCTGAGAGTTAGAAGCACCACACTGTGGTATTGGGGAGCTTATGAATAAGCCTGCCACAATACTGTCTCTCACGTTTGATCTTGGAATGAAGGGCAGCTTTCATGGGGCCAAAAGATGTCTATCATTTTCTACTTCTTAAAGACTGGAAGAGTAGGGTCTGAGACCACTCTCTTGGATGCTGTTTTTACTCCTTGTGATCCTTTCAAATTCTTTCCATATAGATTATTTTATGTTTTAAGGAAGCCTGAGATTGTTAGTGACTTGATAGTCTCTTATTTACAGGTGTTTCACATAGTCTCCTTGAGTTTTCTAAAACACTAACTGGCTGAGCCTTCAAAACCTCTAGCCTTTTCTGCAAAGCCTTTTCTGCAAAGCTTGCCTATTGCTTTGAGAGCATTTTTTTAAATGTGAAAGCTCTGGATTCACTTTTCTCCTTTCTCTGCTATGACGTCTGCCCCCCCCCCCCCCCCGCCCCCGCCCGCAGCAAAGAGTCCGTGCCCTGATCATCAGACCTCTCCATGGAGAATTGAGATCAAAAATGACATGGAAATCCTTTTTAACATTGTCCATTATCACCCACCCTATTTAATAAAAGGGCAGACCTTTCTTTGGTCTTCCCCCTGAACCTGATATATTTAAAATGTAAGGAATGTAAAGAATGCTTATAAGAGTGACGTTTAGGCACCTATGTCCTTCTCTTGGCTTCTGGGCAAAGACACACTTGCCCAGAGGAAGGTGGGCAGAAGTTTGGGGGGTGTGGGTGTGGTATGTTAACGAAGTTTGTTCTGTTTATCCTCAGACAGGCTACTATCATTTTTTTACCTTGGAAAATAACTAAGTAATATTTAGAATTAAACACTCCCTGGGAAAGTGGTATGAATATTGAGGGATTCAGGTGAAAATCACTTTCAGCCTCTGCGTGATTTAATTCTTTTTCTCTTTTTTCCTGAATATTGTGTGTTCAGAAAAACACTGGGTTTAACTACAGTGCTAACTAACCATGGTTAACCGTAGAAAAAAGATAGCTTTTTCTTTGATTAAAACAAGTGACTTTTCTCATACCGAGCCTCAGCTCAGGGGCTAAGACTGGTGAAGTGGCTGCTCTGCCCTCTGTTTCTAGAAAGACAAAGCTTTCCTGAGGCTACAGGAAGCCAAAGCCACAATTCTGAAAGGGAAAACATTTTCTTTTTTTTTTTTTTTAAGATTTTATTTGTTTATTCATGAGAGACACAGAGAGAGGCAGAGACACAGGCAGAGGGAGAAGCAGGCTCCATGCAGGGAGCCTGACGTGGGACTCAATCCCGGGTCTCCAGGATCAGGCCCTGGGCCAAAGGCAGCGCTAAACCCCTGAGCCACCTGGGCTGCCTGGGAAAATGTTTTCTGATTGTTGATTAAGACTTCGTTAACTTTACCAGGGAAATAATGAGTTTGGTTCTTTCTTTTAGCCTCAGGAAGACTTAAGCTATACCCTCCCACCCCTTTCTTCTTCAAGGAGTTGCCTATACTGATGCCGAAGTGAGAAGAATTGGTTTCTTAACAACCCAGAAAGCCAGTTGGAAAGTATTATTCTTTGCCTCTGCAAAACCAAAAATAACTGGTATTTCTTCCTGGTGAGAAGGCATGAGTGCCACACAGAAATAGTGTCCCAACTAATCACAATGGGATGCTTGCCATCTTAGAATGTCTTGCTGGAATTCAAAATAGATGAAACTGAGCCCAGAGCTGGTCACAACTATGAAATAATCTTACCGTTAGGGTTTTGCCTGACTTATTTTATGCCATATAGTTCAGATTTGTTCTTTTCCTTTTTTTTTTTTTTTTAACCTATTCTTGGCACCATACAGTTGACCATAGGCACACAGATATATTTCTGGATTCTCAATTCTATTCCATTGATCTATGTTTGTCCTTATGCCAGCACCATGCTTTCTTGATTATTGTTGCTTTGTGCAGTGAGTTTTAACATTAAGAAGTGTGAGCCCCAGTGGTTTAGCGCCGCCTTTGGCCCAGGGCCTGATCCTGGAGACCTGGGATCGAGTCCCATATCAGGCTCCCTGCATGGAGCCTGCTTCTCCCTCTGCCTCTGTCTCTGCCCTCCCCCCTCTCTCATGAATAAATAAATAAAATCTTTAAAGAAGTCTGAGCCCTCCCACAATATTCTTCTGTGTCAAAATTGTTTTGGCTATTCTGCATCCATTACAAATGCATACAAATTTCAGAATCAGCTTGTCAATTTCTAAAAGTCAATCAAGCCAGCCAGCCAGCATCCTGACAGGACTGCACTGAATCTACAACTTGGGGAATACTGCCACATTAACACTATTAAGGTTTCTGATCCAGGAACAAGGGTGTTTTCCATTTATTTAGATCTTTTAAAATTTCAACAATATTTTGTAATGCAGAGTATTATGTTTTGAGCTTCTGTTGCTAAATTTATTATTTTATTCTACTTGGTATTATAAGTGGAATTGTTTTTTAGTTTCATTTTCAGATTGTTTCATTGCTAGTGTATGGAAATAGAATTGATTTTTGTTTACTGATCTTGTATTCTGAAAACTTCCCAACCTCTTTGGTTGGTTGTACTAGTTTTTAGTGTATTCTTTGGGATTTTCTATGTACAAGATCATGTCATCTGCCAAATAGAGATAGTTATATTTCTTTCTTTTCAATCTGGGTACTTAGATTTTTTTTTTTTTTTTTGTCCTTCCCAAATTGCCCTGCTAGAACCACCAGTACAAAGTTGAATAAAAATGGTGAAAATGGATATCCTGTGTATTGTTCATAATCTTAGAAAAAAGCATACAATACTTCACTGTTAAGTATGGTGTCAGCTCTGGATTTTTTGTACATGCCCTTTATCAGATTGAGTATTTTGTTGAGTGTTTTCATCACAAAAGGGTATAGATTTTGTCAAATGCCTTTTCTTCATCTATAGAGAGAATTGTTTTTGGTTTTTCATTCTCATAATACAGTATATTACTTGATTTTGGGGTGTTAAACCAATCTTCCATTCCTGATATAAATCCAATTTGGTTGTGATATATAATTTTTTTTTTACTGTTGTCAGGTTTGCCTTGCTAGTATTTTATTTCATATTTCTGTGATTTTCATAAAAGATATTGGTCTATAGTTTTCTTTTAGTGTCTTCACTTGTATCAGGTGTTAACCTTAAAAGTAAAACTTAAGGTTATTTAAAAATGATTAATAAAACAAAAACAAAACACACACACAAAAAAAACCACAAAAAAACAAAACTAATCAAAAACAAAAACAAAACCCTGCCACCTATTTTACCAGAAAAAGATGGCTTTATTCAGGAATAACAGAGAATTATAATCTAGGATGAGCAAAGTCACAGACAAGTTGGGGAACATGGAGAAGAAGTTCATTCTTCTTTAGAGAAAAGTAAGTTGGGAAGTCTATTCTAAACAAAAGTGGAGCCTTATGCATCCATATCCAGAAGAGGAAATAGCCTGTCATAAAACAAACACAAAAGCCTAGGAGAATCTGGAAAAAAAATATTATAGATTCAAGTAAAAGATCACCTGATAAATTCACAAATAATCAGAGAATAGTATGAGATAATTAGTTATCTTCTCTGCCATCCCTCCCAAAATCACCTTTGAAATTAGTTTTAATGAGAGACTTAATTGATGACCTTAATAAGAAAGGTGACCAAAGTTAGCCATTACTTCACAAGGAAGGATTCAGCATGGAACCAGTGACTGGAGATCTTTCCCTACATTACCCTTTTGATGCAAGTGTTGTAGGGACTTCCTTATAGTATAGGAGTAAGAGAGTTTAGTATCATGGAGAGCTACCCAGGGCAGCCATCTGAACCACAAGAGTGATGTTAAAAATGTTTTTTAAAAACCCAAAACAAATAAGTAAACTTATTGTTCTAAGCCAGTGAAATTTAGAATTTTTTTCTTTACATTTTTATTGCAATCTAACTTAGATAACCCTCAGTAATACAGGTCCTCAATGAATACTGAAACCTAAAGTAAAGAGAACAAAGCTCTTTTTTTTTTCTTTTCTTTTCTTTTTTTTTTTTTTTTTGATAATTCCCAATCAGCTTAAACAACTGATTAAGTTTCTCCATTTTTATACAAGCATAAAAGTCTTGGCTTTGTATTCCTCACATATGTAATATATATTATTCCTAAAGACAGCTGAATATTACAATAGGTGACAGGATTTGAAAGATGCCCTATTTTCATTTGTTTACTTTAAACATTGGTCCATTGCAAATTCATATGGAGGAAAGACCAAATTAAAAGCACAACAGAAAAAGCGGATGTCAAAGACTCAAAGAGTGTCACATTATGTTTCTTCATCTTCTGAGTTTATTTCTATGTTTCTGAACCTAGAGAAGTCTGAGCATATGCTCCAAAAAGGAGAAATAAAAATAAAGAGCCAGACATCACAGCAAAGTAAAAAGCCAAGAAATAAAGACAAGCTATTAGCCTTCTGATAAATGGGAAAAAGCTGATCCCCACTGGCTGTAAGAAACTCTATGTAGCCTCTGACCTGAAGCCCCCTGGCAGCACAGGTGATGAGCATAGCACTAAGGCAACCTTGGTAAGATGTGGCCTTTGAGGTGGGTACTTTACAGAGGCTAGGTTGTAAATTTATCCGTTTATGACCATCCTGCCTGAGTTCTCACCAGTTTTGTAGACAAAGCGAAGCTGGAAGGAACCAAAACTATCCCTAAAAGCCCATCTTATTACCACTGTTTATTAAAGATCAGCAACAGACACATTTGTTGTGTGCTGTTTCCTACTGAGTGCTCGTCTACTTTTTTGAGCAGAAATGTGTACACGTGTTGTACAGCAATGATGGTACAGCTTTTTTTTCTCCAGAGCTTCCTGATTTTTGTTTTGTCATTGTTCTAGTGACACTCTGACCATTGGAGTTCCACAGGCCCCTGGATTCTCTCCCAGCTCTCACAGATCATTCTGTGATTAGAAGAGAGACCTCAAGACTTTTCCCCCAGGAACATATTCAAAGCAGATGTTGCTCGTTACTCTTTTTCTGCAATAAGGAGATGGAGCAGTGACATTTGGATTACCTTTCTACACCAGCAGGTATTAGCTGAAAAGGAGAAATTATTTATTCCTCATTAAAATTGGCTTCCCAGAAAACCTAAATGTCGTAACCATGACTTTGCACTACATTAGGGAGACTGATGGCAATATGTGGCACTAAATGACCTGAGTGACAAATTGTGGCTTCATTGGCCCGGAAAAAAAATCTCATGTTTCAGATTAGATGGCTTATTTTAGGTCAAAAAAAGGGGGCCAGTGAATTAACCAAGGCATCAAGGGATTTGAATGCCCCTAATTAAGTGGTCACTTTGCAGAGCTCTTCATTTTAAGAAGAGCTTGTTTGCTCATAACTTAACACTGTAATTGCTGGGAGGAAATATTGCCATGGCATGAAGTTCACTTACCCTGCCACCTGCTACCAACTGTGAAACACTATTCTAGGAATTCAAGAATGCTCTTTAAAAAGAGCTGGATTAAAATGCAGAGGGGCTCTGGATGCAAAGGAATCCATTCCATCTAGGAGTTAGGGCTTTAACTTCCCTATCAATACTCCTGGAAATTACAGGGTGTGAGTTGGCAACATTATAGAGAGGAGTAATAGCAAAAGGGACAATTCGTATTTCTCATTCAGGCGAATGCAGCTCATTCTCTTTTTATTTATTTGGGAAAAGTATATCTTGCCAAAATGTGTCTTGTTGGTAAAAGCTTATCATCAAAAGACAAATAATTTGGGAAAAGAGGAAAGTTTCCTTTTCTGCCATCTCTCTAGCTGAGGATATATACACCTCCCACTCATTCAGTATTATTATGCCTATATCACAGGTGAAGACAATATTAAATATTAAGTGAGTCTTCTGTGTTTTGAGAAGGAGAAAAGAATGTGACTCTTTCAGTCTGCCAGACCTATATCTTTAGTTTCCTTTCCTTTGCATGTTCTGGTTCGTACAGTGATGCTGTGGTTCTTAGCCTTGGATCCAGGATTCTCATTTACTTAAGTCGATAGTTATGTTGCTCTGCATTTTATTCTCATTGGTCACAAAAATAGATGATGGGAGAGTCATATTATTTTATAGCTATTCAGAAATATAATTAATATTTTCAAAGTGCTTTAAAGACTTTGGGTGAAAGGAAATGCAATGGAAAGCAGAATATTGTTTTTCTCTTGCATTTTTTATCAACTTTTAATAAAGCCTCCTCTTACAAAAGTATTAGCATCTGGGAGTGACAAGACATTTTCCTTAGGAATCTAGAGAATTCAAAATTGATTATGTGGTATTAAAATGCAGAAAAGAATGGATTTTTAAAGTAAATTTCAGCAGCGTTTCAGATGACACGATTTTGCGAGCATACTTCCTACAAAACGGAAGAGACATTCCAGGTCTTAGAATTGAGTCTGTCTTCAGATGGAAAATCACCAACCCTAGGTTTAGTTCTATACACAATCTCTGATGTATCCTCTTCAAGTCTTCCCACGTACACCTTCTTCTTGCAACTTCCCCACTGTGACATGCCCCCCAGCTTCTTTCTGCGCACATAAACATCCCTCTATGGAGCTCAGATTCTTTTCTTGGTTGGCATCCCCTTCTGGAATTCTTGGATGCTCAGCCGGCTTTCCTTCCAGAAGCAATTATTTCCTGAGAGTCCTTTCTTAATCCTCATCAATTTTGTCCTTTCCTCTTTTTTTCTGGTTTAATTCTATCTCCCTATGTCATCAGATGCTCACTGAGGAAAAGAGCACATTTTATTCTGCTTCTGGTTGCTTCATGAGACAATATTTTTCAGCATATAGAATAACACTGAAATTTAGCCACCGATAACATTCTCTATATCCAGTAGAATGGGACTAAAGACAAAGAGTAAAGAGGAGAAAAAAAGTCTTCTCATAACATAACATGAAAAACTCATCTCCATTTCAGTAAGAATAGATCATTGTAATTTAGGGGCTCAGGGGAACCTGCCCCTAGTTGGTTTCTAGCTGGTTTCCTTGAACTATGGCATGGGATCTCAATCACTTTACTAATGTCAAATTGGGTATTTGACTGTAGAAGTAGCCTAGTCAGCTGTGGGGATGGGATATATATATATATATATATATATATATATATATATATATATATATATATATAGTGGCCTTCTTCCTGGTGGCTCTATTGAGAAAGCACCAGGCTTTCTGGAGAAGGAGGATCGTTGATATCGATCAAATGGATCTTGTCACACTGAGAAACTAGGGACATGACTGCAGGGTGAGTCCAAGTCCCAGTACACCTACTATAAGGACTAAAGAAGTCAGAACATTAACACCTGGCTATTCTCTCATAGACACCTTCTGCAGGGAGTGGGCTTAGAAGAGAGTTGCCATAACATACCATATTTTCAAGCCTCAATCCATTCTGTGAAGTCCATTCACATACTTCTTTCTTAGAGTTTCTTATCACCAACCCCCAACACTCCTTTTTCCAAGTTCTTGTCTATGGGACAAGATCAATAGCCACTTCCAAAGAATCAAAGGAGTTCATGCCCTTGGACCTGTTTTCTTACACAAAGTAAAGAATACAATGTCCACTTAAGATTATTCCGTAGCCTATAATATCATTTCTAATTTGCCTCTGAGAAAGACTTCCATTCCCTAGTGCTCTTTCACTAAGTGTGTGCCTATACCACGTCTGAGCCAGGCCACAGTGGATAATCCGGGGACAACCTCAAAAGCAAATATCTGTCACTTGGAGAATTTTTAACTGTACCAGACTCTTCAGGTTCCCCCAGGAAGTGGCATTGCTGCATTACTCTCTGGGTGGGAAAGAGTTGAACCAATGAATCCCACCAAGCTGTTACTTCAAGGGCTAAAGGCCAGTGTGAGGATTCTGGCGGTTACTGAGAATATCCATGACAACTGTTCACTGACAAATTGTGGACATGTCCACAGGATGTGTTTGAGTTTCATTATACCCACCACAAAAACAAAGGAAGTCAGAGCATCCCTACCTGGCCAAAAAAAGTCTGGCAAGTGAACCTGTGACAAGTTTCATTCTGAGACTCCAGATCTGAGTGTTTCCTCAGAGACCAAAAGAAATCACAGTTTTCACAGTTGCTTTTCACCTGGGTAATGCGCAGGAACAAGATTCACAGTATGGCTGTGTGGTAGTCATGGAGCATGGGTCCTCAGGACAACCCAGCCTTTCTTTTGGTCTCTGGCTGCTCTGGCCCTGAGAACTGAGTTGAGTCCAGGGTCTGAGGAGATGTCATGACCCTCTGGTGGAGGCTGGGGTCAGCCTCTGTTGGTCACAGCTGGAGGTTCTTCCTATCACATAAGGCCATCAGCTTAATACCTACATCCCTGAGATTAAATAGGACAAATCTGCTAGTCAGATCATTTTCTCAGATCTGATTTCCAAATTAGGCACTCCACCTATTATGATTATATCCACTTTTCTTCCTACTTCCTCTCTTCTCCATTTCAGTTGAATCACCTATAACCAACAGTCCCAGCCTACTAAACCTAGTTGTTAAGCACATTCGAAACACTAGATTGCTTCTTTCCCCAATATTTCCTTTATGGTAAAGGAAAAGATGGCCTTTTAGACCCATTTGAGTGAAGAAGGAGGTTGACATTCTAATCTCGTTCACTGTTCCCAAAGTCTTAAGTATCCTCCACATAAAATAATGATTTTTTGGCTTTTTGGTATCAGCTAGTGTGATTCTGTGTTTGGTTTTAGTTTCAGTTGGCTAGTGTAGCAACCGGCTTGAACTCTCTAGCCAGCTGCCGCCGCAGAGCACACTGAGTGCTGCCACTGCGGTGATTACACCTGCTTCAATCGTGGTTGCCACCCAATCCAGAATGATGCTCTCTCCTCTTTGGTTTAATATATTCAGAATATATGACATGATTCAGATCATGATTCTCAAAAAATAGAAATCTCTGCCTGGGAATAACTTTCTTCCTTATTCAGATGTTAAACTTTACCCTCAGATGACTTTGAGGTCCAGTGCTGGCCCCACAGTCAGCAGTAATGAGGAGATGGTATTGCAGGAAATGAACAAATAAGATTTAAATGAGGTTGGGGGTTCTGTAAATCTTCTGAACTTTTGCAGATAGCCAGTCCTATTCCAATTGTAAAGAAGCCTCACTTTTCCTTTTTTTTTTAAAAAAAATTAATTTAATTAATTAATTTATTTTTAAGATGCCTCACTTTTCCAATCAATGGCTTAGCTTTTGCACAAGAGACCTGGTGGGTTTGTTATTTTTGATTGGAATTTTAATTTAGCAACTTAGAGAGTGAATTTCTAAGTTTGGCTTCTGGAGGTCCCAGCCCAGTGTCTAAAAGCAGAAAGGGGCAGCACCTGGCTGGCTCAGTGGTTGAGCATCTGCCTTGATCCTCTCCCACGATCCTGGGGTCCTGGGATCGTGTCCCACATCAGGATCCCTGCTTGGTGGAAAGCCTGCTCCTGCTTGCTGCTCTCCTTGCTTGTGCTCTCAATCCTTCTTTCTGTTAAATGAGTAAATAAAATCTTTTTTTAAAAAATAAAAGCTATAAGGAATTCTTTTTGAATGGTCATATTTTCTCAGACTCATGCTAGCCCTGGCAGAAAATGTGAATTGAGGGTGGGAGTGGTAAAGGGTTAAGACAAAAGACAGAGAGAGCCGCTGAAGACTATGTCAGTGATCAGAACTGGGAGGTTTCTCTATTTAAACCAGAGAGTGAGAATGGAAAGGAAAAGTATGGGTAGTTCAAGAGGCATTTGAGAAATAGAGTTAATAGGACTTGGTGAGAACTGGGTACAATTTCTTCAGGAGGAAAGAGGTTTCCAGCTTGGATGAACTAAGTCAGTCTCTACAGAGTCAGAGAACATAAGAAGAGCAACAAGATTGTCAGGAAAGGTGATAAAGTTAACTTTAGACACATTCTGTTTGAGATGCTAGCTTTTCTTAAGGAGGAGTTCCAGGCAAGTTCAGTATTGCATTTTTGTGTATACAAGCTCCTTACAGTGTCTGGAGAGGGCTGAGAAGGCATGGGTCCTCTGTGCCCAAGCAGGGTGGATCACCTAGCCCGTTGACCCTGTTTTTCCTTTTGTTAAGACATGGAGGGGTTTCCTGCAGAAAATCAGGACTTTTCTACTGATTTTGGTCCAGCATTGTACATGACCTGGAATTTCCCCACAGGGGAACCTGTCTGTTACAGCTGGTAATTTTTATTGGCTTGACCACATGTCCCAGGCACCAGTAACTGGCAGAAACTTGATAAATTGAGGCATGTTGGATATTCTTGCATACGACCCAATTCTTCACAGATTCTGTGTTTCTAAGTTTCTGTTTTTGATTAGCGGACATGAAAAGTCAGCTTTACCCTTTAGGGATCTCAAATGCATTTCTTTCCTTCAGCCTACTTGCGTTGATTTTGAAGCTCACAAAACTTTCCCGAAGCACAATGTACTTCTAAATATTTTCTCCTAGATGCTGAAAAAAAAAATCGTCTTGCCGTTCCCTCAGTAACTCTACAGTGTTGTCAGTGAGAATGGCCTTGAATTCTGTTTTGGCTTCTGGTCCTCCATCACTAGTCTTTAGCATTCACAATCCTTCACAGAGGAAGCATGAGAAAAAATGTGGTGTATTGTGAAAAACTTGTGTTTCATTCATCATATTCTACCTTGGTGCATAAAGAAGCTTGGCCTGTAAATGTCATGCAAAACAACTGTCAGGCTTTATGAATGTTTCACACAAAATATTTCTGGTTGTTGGACTCGTTTGGCTAATAAAAGAGGTTTGTAATTGATTTCTTTAAAAAGTCTATGCAGTACAATTCTTTTGGTGTCAATGCCTGGCAACAGTTTTGGGGAGAGAGACTGAATCTGGCTTGGCTGGAATTTATAGATTACAAGCACAATCTGAGAGGGGGCTGTTCGCATGTTCTCCACCTCAAAAAGATTGTCACGTGATGCTCCCCCCACCAGGCCAGGATGCTGAGAGCCAGCCACAAGACAAGTGGCCAGGAAAAACATTCCCTCTCTTTATTTCTTTTGGATGCAACTTGTCCTGAAACCTCTAGAGACAAAAACGACTTCTGTTGTTTTAGTAGCAGTATGTGAACAACGCTCTTCTCAGTACTTTTCTTTAAACCGTGAGCTATGCATTCTCTCCTTGCCTGATCTTCAAGAGGTCAAACCCAAGGCACAACTTGTATTGCTAGGTTCCCGCCAATCTAGCTATTTTTCAAAAGTGCTTGCTTTAAAAAGATAAAAATACATTTTTATGAATTCTTGTTGGAAATTTTCTTTGAAAATGTATGGGGGAGCCTGGCAGCAGAAGGGGATCCTTGAATCCATAATTAGCACTACATTCTGGATCAAATGTGTGGTTTCATAAAAAAAAAAAAAGTTTGTAGACAGTGGTTCATAGAGGAATATTATGGGGGTGCATATATTAAGCTTGAAATAAGTGTTGAGAGGCTTTAGCCAGACCATCTGAATCAGTTTTGTCCATGTGTTCATACCACTGCTCATGGTCATCCCAAGGTCAATCTTGGACTTTCACAGGCCAGCCATTTTCTGCAAGGCTCTTCAAGCAGGTTTGTATCTAAAACAAAAGTGAGATTTTCCTTCTGTAAAGTGTTACTGAATCACAGAGAAAATGATAATGAAGACCACACAACTACTCTGTTCTAGGCACAACACCAAACATTCTACTTGCTCAATTTTTAATTATGAACAAATACAAAGGGTCATGATGTCATGACATGCTGCCCAGGATGCTTAGCTAGGGGTAACATTTCAGTATGCGTGTATACTGAGGTCATGGGAGGAAAGTGTTGGGAGTTAAAGCTGGAAAGGTAAGCTAGCTGACCGTTGAAAGATCCCCATGACCCATGCTAATTACCTTAGCCCATAGGGATCTCTTTCTCCCTATTTCTTCTCCTCTTTTCTTTGGTCCTTATCTTCTCATATTTCATTCATTCTTTGGCTCCTGTTGTTTCCTCTGCCAGTAACTGTGAACCCTCAGCTTCCCTGATTCCCTTGGGCTCTGTATCACTGTCCATTGATTTTGACTGCCTTGGCCATTCCCTCTCTGGTCCACCAGTTGGTGTAAACTGTGTCAGTGTGGCTGAACTACACACAGCATCATTTTCTCCTGAAAGGATTGTCCAAAGAGATATTTGGTTAGAACTATGTTCTGTCCATGAAACGTCTTTGCATGCTATATGCTTTGATAAAGAATCTTTCCTTGCACCACATTTTGAACAGGAAAGTAAATACCCTTCCACACTGGCATTCTTCATTGTAATCCCCAGGAAAACAGAAAAGCTTACCATGAGGAGAAGATGCTATAACCTTTTTAGATGAAAACAAGATGCTAGAAATACTTCTGTTTCTCTTTCTCTCTCTCTCTCTCTCTTTCTCTCTCTAAAACCGGGGGATGTTAGTTAGCTGGGGATCACAGGTATCAAGATTAAGAGAATTGAGGCTCAACAAAGATGGGCTGATTAAAAGAGTATTAGGTGAAATATTTAAATTTCTGAGGGTATTTAAATTGGTTTATTACTTCTGAGGGTAGCCACGGAACTTGCAAAAATATGGTCTCTGAATCATTGCCAATAAGCTGTGAGGGTAGCAAATGTCATGTGGAACATATGGAGAAGGAATAAGTGCATATCGGGAGGTCATACAGGTGAGAACTTGGCTTCTCCTGACTGAGAGCTATGGATTACTGAAGATGTAGTTTGTGAGGACTTAGAAAGAGGTTGTGATCGCTAAAGGCTCACTTTCACTTAGAATCAACATTAAGCTAGCTGCATTTCTTAGTTTGAAAAGCACTAGTTTGGTTAATCAGTAGAGTCATAAAAATTTTTCTATTTCTGCATGTCATTTGACAGAATCTCAATTTGGGACTAGGAATACAAGCTCTGGACTCTTCAAGAACTAAGTTGAAATCCCTTGTGCCACCACTGTCTGACCAAGCATCTTAATTGCTCTGTGTCCTAGTTTCTTTATGCGTGAAGTGGGAATAATAACATGGCCTATTTCATAGAGTTATTACAAAGACTAAATAAGCTAATGCATGTAAACCTCTCAGAAAAACACCTAACATAACAGACCCATAATACATGTTAGCTATAATCATAATCATGATGTGGATGCTATCTTTGAATACCACTTAAAGAAATGTGGGCAGTGCTGTGTGTTTCAGAGAGTGACAGCTCCTAGACATGGTGAACGTCAGGAGTGCTGATTATTTCATTGATATCAACTCTGAGTGTGGCTCCCTGGGTTGTGTCCTTGGCCCTTACTCTGTCAGGATTTTTGCTAATGATTTGTATTATGATATAGGAGAAGTACATACCAAACCTACAGGTGAAGCAAAGTGGAGGCAGAATGACAATGTTAAATGCTAGAGTGGGAATTTAAAATAACTTGAGAAGTTGAAAAGACGGATTCACAAAATGCAGTTTAATAGGGTTGAGTGCAAAGCCTTATATTTGGATTCCAAACGTTAGTGGTGCTATTCTGGGGTAGAGGACATCTGATTTGAGATTAACTCATATAAAAATTAGGAATAAAACAATTTAAGTGACTAGAAAGTAAGGATGTCTGAAAGCTAATGGAGTTTTAGGCTACTTAATGTAACAAAATGGTCCTCCTTGCACCATACTCTGAGCTGGTCAGATCCTTGGGAAACATTGCACTTTGTGCCAGGTCAGAGGGGATCAGAAGGGATGTTGGCGTGTTAAGAACTCTATAGGTGAGTGTAAGGGTGGTAGAGGCCAAGAAACTTGATTGGTAGTTGAAGGAAATTGGGATAATTGGCCTGGAAAAGAGTAGTAGCCAAGGATTTAGGATACCTATTGTGAAACATCTGAAATACTTAATGGGGAGTGGCAAGCCAATGTGTTGCATAGAACTCCCGAAGGCAGGAGTGGTATGTGTGTGTGTGAAAATTACAGTGAGGTGGACCTCATTTAATGATATGGTAGTGCTTTGTAGAACATGTGTCTAAAAGTGGAAAGTATTGCCTTGTGGAGCAGTGGGCTTGTTGTCACTTGAAGTACCTAAATGTAGGCAGGAAGACATCCATGGTAGAGAGGAGATTGGGCCAGAGAGTGCCTAGTGTTCTTTCCATCCTAAGAATCTTTAGCTCTCAACCTAGTACCCACTTTCTCCACAGAATTGGTTGTAATTAAGGAGACACATTTAAACAGTATCAATTCTGAATCAAGATATCGACTAAACTGAACACCCAGAAGTGAAGGCAGAAAAGCAGCCAAACAAAACCCAGAGCCCTGGAAATGGAACCTTCCATGGTAACCACCCCTAGAGAAGTACAAGTAGGAGTTACAAACAAAACAAGATAAAATAAAAGCACATAAAAACACATTTCAAACAAACAAAAGCCCAAGGAGCTTGTTTAAGAATTATATAAAGAAATCCAAGAGGTTGTGGGGGGTAGGTAGGGAGATGAATAGTTCGCAATGAGCCATGAAACTAGGTCCAGAATAAGGAGATAGAATCAGTGTTACGAGTAGAATTAAGAAGAAGAACAATCAACCTATACAGCATTAGGATATGGAAGGTGAGGAATGCCAGTGGGGCATAAAAATTGGAGAAGGTGGAATTAATCCTCCTGAAGGAAACCAGCCCATGTTTAGAAGCACCTACAGGGAGAGAACTGGGTGGGCTTTTACTTGATTCCGTTTGGAAGAGTGCCTGGGAGATGTAGCTATTCTCTCATTTATCTGCCAGAGGTATAGACAATGTGCAATTCTAGCTGGAAGACGCATGTTATGAGACATTCAAAGGGAGGAGAAAAGAAAGCCCACTCAAAAGAAAGAGCAGTTAAAAAAATTGGAGGAATAATTCCCTCCTGCGCTTTGTAAGAAAGGGATGTTTTCAGAGACAAGAGTTGCTTAACAAAGGTGAATTAGCAAGGAGGGTGCCAAAAGCAATCACCTAAGCAGCAAAGAATTTGGAGACTGGTTTAAGAAACCTGGGTTGAAGGATAACTCTTCAACTGATGCCAGGGCTAGGAAGTTCATTAATAAGGGAAAGGGGACAAGCAGAATAGATACAATCTACTTACAAGAAAACAAAGTTAATAGACAAAATAAAGCAAGGCAGGTGTGTAATGGAAGTAGAAGCAATTAACTTTGAAATTCAGGCAGGATTTGTCGGGGGCGGGGGAGGGGGGGAGGTAAGCAGACTGAATAATTTTGTTTGGAACAGGAAAAGAGGAAGCTGATGGAAAGGCTGATAATTACAGGGTGAGAAGAATGTTCCCTTTCAGTATACAAAAGATGTTAGGAGACCTGGGGAGAAAGGATGGCCCTGAAACAAACATGCTGAAATGAAATCCTCAAATTCAGGGGTGACGGATTAGGGTGCGAAGTCAACAGCTCGGGTTTATTGAGTTCGTAATAGGTCCCAGGCCCTATCTTCTAATAGACTGCTTTTCTCTGAGAAGCTCGCCACCTAGGTGAGGTTAGTAATCATGTTTATTAACATATCTAATCCTTATGATAATCCTCTGAGCTAAGCATTCATACTATTAATATTATATTATATTAATATTCCTATTTTACACAGGAAGAAATGGAGACAGGGCTGAGATAGCATCATGCTTGAACACAATGAGTAGTTGGTTAACTGTGAGATGAATTTGGTCAATTTGACTCCAGAACCTTCTGATCTTAACCCCTATTCTGCTCTGCCTCTTGGATGAAGGAACCTCTAATGGGGTCACATTGAAGAGGCTAAAAGTTGCCCTCACTCTCAAATACCTCCTCTGACAAAGTGACACAGTACCTGAAATTCTCCCACTAGGCCTCTCTCACAGGAATATTCATATTGCAAGAGGAAACCTGGTAAACCATTATAGACCACTGACTTTGTAGAATTGATTTCCATTTATTCAACAGCCATTTCCTGAGTGTTTGTTCGGTGCCAGGATTTTGCCATACAGTCTGTATGTAGAGAGGAATTAAATATTTTCCCCTACCTGAAGCCCCGTATGCTTAGGATACTATACAGCCCCCTCGGGCAAGCTGTCACCACCTTCAGAAGCTTCTGGACTGGGCTTTCCATTCTAAACGCTTCCCATTAATTCCCACATGACAGTTACAGCTGTCGGTTTAAATACACATCTCAGCTGGTCTCTTCCTATTGGAATCCTTTGATGGCTTCCCACTGCTCTTGGGATTAAGACTCAAATCATTAAAATGGCCTACAAGGCCTGGTATGATCTGGCCTCTATCTAACTTTCTAGATTGACCTTGCTCTCCTCTGCCCCGTATTTTTCCAATGTCTCCATGATATCATGGTTCTTCTCAAATTACTTTTGCCCACTTAATTGCTATTTATTTTTTCAGGTCTCCTTGCCAATGTCACCACCCCAGGAAGTCTGCCCTGAGTACCATCTTGTAGCTCCCTGTGGTTTAATCATCCAAGCTTTGACCAGTTAGTGTGATTATTTGATTAATGTCTGGCTCTTTCAGTAGACTCCATTAGGACATGGATTTTGTTTTGCTCTCATTTGTGTCTTTACACATGGAAAAATGTGCAATAAACCTTTATTAAATTGATGAATCTTTTTCTCTTGGAAAAGATGCTTACTTTTTAAAAAAGATTTTATTTATTTGAAAGAGAGAGAGAACACATGAGCAAGAAGGAGGGGCAGAGGGGGAGGGAGATGCCCTGCTGAGCAGAGAGCTGGACACAGGGCTTTATCCCAGGACCCTGAGATCATGACCCGAGCCAAAGGCAGACACTTAACCATCTGAGCCACCCAGGTGCTCCCAGAACTGATATCAGTTCTCCACTTCCTCCACTGTGTTCAGTTGACACTTAGGCATAATGTCTGTCACCTCACAGTGTGTACACATATGGCTGTATCTCTCTTTTCCTTTATATTGTACTCTACTCCCCGTTGCCTTCTTTTATATTTGACATTTAACACCCCGAGAGATTCTTTTAATGGTTCAGTGATTTATTATCCAGAGAAGCATTTTGGACATTTCTTATCAGCTATCTCATAAACTCCTGGAAGGCCAATAGATGGCAGTGTTTGGGTCAGCTGCCCATTCCCAATGCAAACAGATGTGGTCATGGTGGCAAGGTCATAGAGTACAAATCACTGAAATTACTATGTAAGAAACTGCCTGTATGCCTTCTTTGAAGGCCATCTTGAACATAGCAGGCTTTCAGAGCCGACATTGAGCTTAGCATTTGGAAAATATTATACATGTAATAAGTAATCGTTGAGTGGTCAGTGATGAAAGAAATAAGAAATGACCGGGCTGAGGATACCTAATAGTAATGGCAGAGCTTGGTGCTACAGTTAGAACTCATATCTCCAGATCAACTTTCCAGGGTCCGTTTGATTCTACTGTTTCACATCTAATGAAAATGTGAAATAAGTAAAACAGTAACGAGAATGACATCTAGAAAAAATAAGAGTATTGTGTTAGTGTACTGTAAACGACCATTGATTTTGGCTTTTGGGTTTGTTTGTCTTTCCTGCTTGCCTTGTTTAATACCATTCCCCTCTAACTCTGAAAGTCCCTTGCGACAAGTGCAGTGAGAGGCTTTCTCTGGATGGAGAAGGTCATCTCTCCACCATCTAGCATCCCCTGGAATGCTTACCTATCCACATTACTTGGCCTTGGTTTTCTGCACACTGTATTCCCTGGCACAAATTATGGTGTTTTTCTGGATTATAAAACTTAGGAGTGTAAGAATACCATATTCTATGGGAATAAAACTTTAAAAATTAAACCGAGGGAAAGGAAAAGCTTGCTTGATATTGCATTTTTAAAGATATTTTGGAGTGGGCAAGTTAAAAAAAAAATAAGTTTCCCCACACTCATGGATAGTAAGAACCAGGGAGGGCATTAGGAAGTGACACACAAATCAGACTCACCTGCAATTGGAATGCTGAGACCATTCTTTCAGTAATTGATTATTTACAATGATTTTGTTGACATTTAAGAGAAATGAGGTTGTTGGGGTATTCTTCTGGGGACAGGTTACCCTGGATTATGCAACCACTTGTCTCTACCCTTTTTGTAACTGTAGAGCCACAGAAGCAATACACTTAGTTTATCTTTTCAAACTCTTCTCCCTTGAGCTTTGTTTGGTGGGAAATCTGAAGTTGCTCTTGACAGTTAGCCTAACTTTTTTTCTTTTTTTTTTCTTTGCATAAGGGAATAAACCCAAGCACAGCCTTTGGGATGATAGTGGACTTTTTGTTCTCCCATTGAAAGCCTCTGGGATTGGTAGCTGATGAGTCACCCCCGGTCAGATTTACAGACAAAAGCTTTTCTGATTGGCTGTCACTGGGTCAGTTTCCCACCCTGTCTTATCTCTGTCTCATCCTTGTAGCTTCACAATATGACTGGGTGTAGGGCCGTGTTAGTTTAGGGAGAGATAGGGTGGCTTCGTCTGAGCCTTTGCCTGGTACTAGTGATATTGAGGGAGACAAGAGATGGCAAAGCATTTTGTTAGGACCAAAGTGCTACAGACAGTGAGGGATAGAGCAGACAAGACATAATGCTGCCAGTGGCTAAGGCCAGTATGATCCTGAGAAGCTCATGTGTTGTAGGCTGAGGAATTCTGAGGAAATTCTTTGTCTGCCAACTTTAACTGAAGTGCCTTGCAAACAACACAAACTTTATATTTAGTGAGCATTTAAAAAAAGTGTGTTGCTATAGCCAAGAAGTAAGTTATAGTAAGGTAAAAGGCACAGCTGGATTAAAAATGACTGGGAAGGATGATTAGCTAATAAACATGTAATTCTTGTGTTTACGAAGAGACAGTGCAGGCTGCAAGAAGAGCATGCTCGAGAAGACGTGCCCCAGCCATTTCATTTAAGAGGTTAAGGGACTTGGTCAGCGCCACCTACCAAGTAACGGCAGAGCTCAGATCTTCTGACCCTTAGTGCTTGTCACCAGAGGAATACCAACCTAGGTGTCTGACACCCGGATTCAAGTCCTGGGTGTCCTACTTACTGCGTTTCCTTCAGTTTCTAATCCTGTAGTATGGCAGGAAATACTCCTACTCTGCTTGCCTCCCAGGCTGGCTGTAAGAGTAATATATGCAGAAGTATTTTGCCAGGAGTTATGTAAGTGCAGGGTTATATTGCAGTTGTTTGCCTAATTCAAAGTATTACCACTTGATACTATCTGTTTGATAAATCCAACTTTGTAATAATGGAGACAAAAACCTGTTTTCCATTTTCTTTTACCCTTTAGAGTCTGGCAATGGTGCCAAACACACACGATGTAGAATAGGACTCAATAATCGTTGATTTACGGAAGAGCAGGATTTGTGAAATTCAAATGTACTTGTGACAACAGCGCTTACTTTAGAAGTATCTTGCTTTCAGGGAATGTGTGTAAATAGACCATAATCCAAACTTAATATTGCTCATTATTGTTTTCCATACCATGGATACTAATGAGTTTCCTTTTAAAATGATCAAGGAGGGAAGCTATTTCTTATTTGCCTGAGACATTCTCCTTTGCCAAGTCACAAAATTCTCCCTAAGTTCAGGCCCAGACTCCGATCAGTGTAACTTTATCAGGATATCCTCACATTCATCACTGATACCACTGCGGTTCTTCGTAGACCTACTATGTGTTTATTGAAAAACTATGATGGGACTATCGTCCTTTTCAAACATGTAGATAGACAACATTCACCACACATCTCTTTTCACAGACTTAGCAGAGACATGGTTTAGAACTATAAATATTATGACAGACATTTTTTATGGAGTTGAAATTCATACAACACAAAAGTATCTATTATAAAGCATACGATTCAGTGGCATTTAGTATGTTCACAGTGTTGTGCAAGCAGCACTTCTATCCAGTTCCAAAATATTTTCATCACCCCAAAAGGAACTCTGTACCCATTAAGACACTCCCTAATCCTCTCTCTTTCCCTCCCTCCCTGCCCCAGGCCCTGACAACCACCAATCTCTTTTGTGTTTCTACGGATTTACCGAAGTGACCCAATTTTATTGGTTTAAGTTGTTCTGTCCAGCAATGGTTCCTTTAGCTTCATACTGCTTTTTTAAGAAGATGGTCAGTTTATATTTTCAAGCCACAAAAATCAAAATATAATTAAAGAGAAGTTAATTGACTTGCCACTGGCCAGTCCAAGAGGCCCTAGCTGGCCATGCCAGTAATATAATTGACAGATGACATGTGTACTCAGGAGGAAGAGAACCACAGGTTAGCATTTGTCAGTTACTCATACTAGCCAATCTCAGAGTTGTGCTGTTGAGTTCCTCCTATTACATAGGATGGTCAACAATGTTTGTTTGTTCATTCATTCATTCGTTCATTCATTCAACAAAGAATGTGTGCCTAGCACATATAAGTTGCTGGGATACGCATTTATGAATGATTGCTGTGTGCATTGCAAGTCACAGCTCCTAATGCAGACAGTTTACCAAGCACTAGTGTCTTGCAAATCACAACATGTGAAGTAAATGTTATATTTTTAGAGAGGGATCCTTTAAATACACACCTGCATACACACACCTGCATACACACACATGCGTGCACACACATCGGTTTGTTAATGTTTGGAAACCAAAGCTCTTTTTTAGCTGGACTCGTTTTTTTGCCTAAAACAGCTTTGTAAATGTCTAGCATCATCTGGGTGTGCATGGCAAGCTCACGTCCTGTTCTTTCTGGCCGTCGTTCCTCAATGCCTGACTAAGTTGGCTGTTGGACTCTTCAGCTCATTCAGGAGCTCAGCAGATGTGTACTACTGTAACTTCGTTGTGGTCTCCTCCTGAAACAGGGCCCCTGATGCCATGATGTCTAGCTAGTTCTCTTCTGTACATTACTCATGTGTGGGTGGAAGGTGTCCTGCAGAATGCTAAAGTTTTAAAGTGAGGAAAATGGGGGGACCTCTGAGGGTTATTGGGATTGCTGTATAAAATTATTTGGGGCATGAATTTGGGTTTGGTTTAGTCCATTCTTTGTTTAAAAGAAATCGCATTATACATGGAACTAGGACCTGGGAACCCCCAGCCCCTCCCCAATATCATGGTCTGCCTGGGCCTTCGTGATAAGAAGTTTCAGGTTATTCTATTGAAATGCAGGGGACTAAAGAGGGCTTGTTATCTGTTGTCTTTCAAAGGCCTCTCAGTGGTGAAATACTATCTGAGAGCGAAAGAGACACAAGACCAGACTAGCAGGTGCTGATCCAAAATGAGGTGAAAACACTCACAGCACAAACTTACAGCCAGCGTGCATTTATTTTTGTGCCTTTGGGTAGGAAATGCCTCACAAACAAAACATTAGCTAGATTCGGGCTTTTGGAATATGTTTTAAAATTTTATGGTATGTGTGCTAAAAGAAACAGTTAATGATTCATCACAGTGCTGAATTCTGGCACATAGCAGAGGAAGGATGACATAAAGGTGAATATAAAAATTAATAATTTGTAGTTTAGGTTGAGACATTTTTCAATTTTGAAGAAATTTGCTGCTATGTGGTTCACAATGTGGGCTTTTATTATTGCCTGTCCTTTGGAGGAAAGAGTTTACATTTCTTGGATGTACCAGGGAAAGGACTCCTGTTTGACCTTGAAAAGGGATAAGGAAAACTGTTCTTTTGGCTGTACTTGTTTGCTGTATTTTCCACTGAGCTATGATGATCATATCAGGATTCTGTTTCCGAGGTGATTCGTTTTTCCCAAATGGTCCACAGTTTTGAAAACATTTATATTATGCAAAGAAAAAATGCTTCTCTATTCTACCTCAGCTCCAGATCCTTCTTCGCTTTCAAATCAAACTAAAAAACTTGAGTATTCTTCAGAAAGCCTCCGTTATTTCACACACGTACTGTGCACTCAGATGCAATCACACATAGAAATCACTTGCAAGAATTGAAATGTTGCTGGTAACTTCCTGTGAGGATACTGTCTTAGTTTCTCCAATGATGTGGATGCCTGCTCAGAATAGAGGGAGTCCTTCCCCAAAGTTGGGCTCTGGAAAAGTCCTGGTCATTCAGGGATATTCAGTGTTGACCAGGTCAACTTAAGGTCAATGTATTTTCCATTCTCAACCCTCTTCTTACCATGAACATGTGCACCAAAGATTTTTCAAAGACAAGTATGTTCTGCCTAGTCATGGGTTTTGGGGGTGGGGTGGAAGGAGAAAGAGAAGGAAGGAGAGGAGAAGGACTAGGAAGGTGAGAGGACAGGAAGGAGGGAAACAGAAGGACAAGAAGAAAATGAGGAAGGGGGGAGATTTTTGTCTCTATACATTAGCCTCTGCTGCCGGGTGGATATACAGGTCCAGCTTTCATACTGATATGAGAATAATAACTGGCCAATTCTCATAGGTAATGTTGACAGTGACATGGGAGGGTGGGTCTTATACATAGGTTGTTTCTTTGGAAGGATTACAGTCCAGCTAAACCCTGGATTTTTGGCTGTGCCCATTAAAGACATAAATGAGGAAAAAGAGAAAAGGAAGTCCATGGATCCCACTGCCTTTATCACTAAAGAGTCCCTTTCCTGAGTTTTATGGCCTTTTTCATATTGTATGATTTATCCAACTAAAGAGTCTTTGCAAATGCCTGTCTGAATTGCTCTTCCTTTTCCTCTTTTAGTTTAATTCATTTTAGTTCATTCATTTAATTAATACTTACTGTTAAGTTTTGTGCCAGGCACAGTTTTTGGCCCTAAGAATGATGTGACCAACAAGACAGCTTGGTCTGCTCCTATAAGACTAAAATCCCATTAGGCAGAAACAGACGGAAAGTACACTATGTACGGCCATTGCTTGACTACTATGTTGTCCTCAAATTTCAGCTCAAGCCTCACTTTCTCTGTGAGGTCTTCCTTAAAAATTGTTTCTAAATGCTAAATGTCAAACTCTGCTATTAAAATTCTCTTAATTTTACATATGTTTTTGTGATTATTTGATTAAAACTGCACCAGGAGAAGCGATGAGGCCCTCACCCCCACTGCATTCCCAGCAACTAGCACAGTGCCTGGCACATAGTAAGCACTTGATAATTTTTGAATAGACAAGTGTATATAAGTGCAAGTTAGACCGTATAGCAAAATGATAAAGAGATGAAAATACCATATACTACAAGAACACTTGGACTTTGCCAAATCTGGGGGTTTCAGAAATATCAAATATATTTCTTCTGATATTACCAGTGAAGTCATCATTCCTCATGAATCCCAGGAAGAAAATTGCAAACAAAACAAAATGAGCAAAAAAACCAAGCTTTCCAATGGAGAACTGAGATTGTGATTCTGATGCCCCAAACTCTCTGAAACTCGAACCAACAATTCTTTCCAGTTACCTCTCTTCAGATTTGGATGGGTTTTTTTTGTAAAGAAAATGTATCTTTCTTTCTTTCTTTTGCTGACTTTAAAAAAAAAAATTTCATACCTGGCAATGTCAGGCAATTGTTTGCTCTAGTATAGGTCACATAATCCAAGCTGGGACATTGACTGTAAAAAGATCTAAAACTATTGGTAAATGAACTTATAAAAAAGTCAGATTTATTATTTTGGACAAGTAACCTACATTCCAAGCCCTGACGATTAAAATTGTATGCCATTTTGAGGTAATGGAACTTCAAGTTAAACAGAAGAGACTTTTCTTTTTTCAAAAGGAAATAATTTTTTTTTCACCTTGATTACTGCTAAGGTTATGTTTCTACCATGAAACTGTTTCTATGATAGGCACCTCAGTCTTTGAGGAGAGATCCTGGAAAAAAAAATCTCTTTTCTGATTCATTCTTCCCTGGCACCAAAGAGTTTTGTGGGTTTATTCTGCAGTTAGAATTTACTTCATGAAATGCTTTAGCTTCCTCTTGCCATGGGGAGTAGTTTGAAAATGGAAACCAGCGTGCGGCATGTTGATATGCTCCAAATACTGGTTCACAGGTACACACAGGTACTCAGGCTCGCTCTGTGACATTGTTAAAGTCACTGGCTGAGAGAATTTTAATCTCCAAGATCGACCTCTTTCAGAAACAAAGGGGGAGGAGGTAAAGAAAGAAAAAGTACACACCTGCAACCTATTTCTTTTTGAAGCAAAGCCTTTGAGCAGATGGAAGATGAGATAGAGAAAGAAAACAGGCCAATTGCCAAGAGAGTTTTGTTTACAATACAGGCAAGTTCCTTCAGAAGTTGATAGGGAGCCGTTGTCATGGAGATGAAGAGAAATATTGCTGCAGGGTTTCACAGAACAAATTCCTACTACAAATGTACCTGGATTTAAAGATGATGGAGATGGGAAAGGGGACAAAGAGTTTACAGTAATGCTTCTCTCCATAGCTTTTCAATACATTCTTCAGGCCCTGAGAATTCCTTGCCTTGGGGTATGCAAAATAAGTAATCTAAATAAAGGTTGCTTTTTCTTGTATTAAATGGAATTCCTAACTAGAATTGGACAGTGTTCAAGTGAAGCGTCAATAGTCCACAATATATTCTAATTCTGGAACGTTGCCTATTGTTGGTAAAACTTCTGAAAAGTAAATTATCATTAAAAACCAAAAAGGACAGTTTTAGTCCAGTTACTGTCCTGATGACAGTAGCACAGGTAAAGTGCATACAACTGTACGCTGTTCTACAGCGTATGAATATGAATGAATATAAGCCTTTAAAAATGAAATAGAATCGATCCCTCTGCTCCCCTCCACAAGAGCAAAATGAAAAAAATTCCTCAACATTATAACTTGTTGGCTGCAATCAGCATCCAATATTTTATTTAATTTTAACCTCCAAGACTCTCTATTTGCATTTTTTGAAAAACATGGGAAATCTTTCCACCAATTGTCATTCTGACGTGTGAATTGTTTTGTGGAGGAAATGTCCTGCAAATTCCCAGTTTTCCAGACTCCCTTTTAGGAAGTGCTTAGGAAGCTCTTTTCTCCCTGTTATCCTTACTCTGACAATTCCAGCCGAGGATAACGTCACTTCTTCCTTTTCCTTTCCCACCTCCCACCCTTTCATCCCACTAAGCCCCTTGTTAGGCTTTAATTGAACAAAGCAACACCTGTGTTTTTTACGTGACTTCAAACCCCTATTTCCAATCCATTTCTTCAGCTGCCTGCAAGGGTTGTTTTCATTGACAGCAGGTAATTAGCAACTTCACACAGATGGAGAAAAAGCAATCTAGAAGCTCCAGAAGAAGACTTTGCTGTCTACTGCTCATATTAAATTTAGATGCTGACAATCAAAACCTGAATTGTTTATTAGACATTGTAGTTAAGGAAAGAGCAATGAACTCTGAGTTAGAAAGCCTTGATTTCTCTTCTTGACCCCTACATTAACCAGCTGGATAACTTAAAAGTTGCCTAACCTAACCTTGCTTTACTTAACTCTGGCAATTGGGGTGAATGATGTCTTTGGTCCTCGTAATGTTTCTCTATAAGAATCACACACAATTTATTTGATAGTGTACCTATTTGCGATATGGCTCATGACAGTCTAGAAGCTACTGTAAAATCATCATGACTATTTTTCCTTTCTCGGCCCTCATTCCCTCTCTCTCCTCTCACACTCACGTTGGCATCCTCGATTTCTCTCTCCATGTTGTCTCTCCACATGATACACAAGAGATCGGTCAATGCTATTTGAACACTCTTTGCCGTTTGGTAGGATATCTGGCAGCTTCTGCAGCTCACTCCACTGCTGCTATAAGTCTTCATACCTACTCAGGAGGATTCCCAGACAGCATGCTCGAAGACTGCATAGGCCCAACTATCCACCACTGTGTACCTGGACTCCTCCCCACCGCATGCACTAAGGTCATCAGAAGATGTGAAGCCATAAGCAAAGAAACCAAAGCATGCCAGAGGATGGTTGCTTAGAGGTGGTTTCATGCTGGAACTCACATGCTTTGTTTTGTTTTCTTTTGTTTTTCCAGAACCTCTTTCTTTTTCTATTTTTTAATTGAAATAGTTGACCCATAATGTTACGTTAGCTTCAGGTGTATGGCACAGTGATTCCACATACATGCGCATTTTTAAAAAATTTTATTTATTTATTCATGAGAGACTCCAAGAGAGAGGTAGAGACACAGGCAGAGGGAGAAGCAGGCTCCAGGCAGGGAGCCCGATGTGGGACTCGATCCCAGGACCCCGGGATCACGCCCTGAGCCAAAGGCAGACGCTGAACACTGAACCACCCAGGTGCCTCAGGTACACATGCATTTTTAAATATTGTGTCTCTTCAAAACCCTGCCTCCTTGCATGAGCTATTTAAACCCTCTACACTTCTGTTTCCTCATCTAAAACTTGGTTGTTTAAATGAAATAATACATGTACAAATGTTTCTAGCAGTGCCTGGAAAAAAACAATACTTGCCTAGTGTTAGCTTCATTACTGAGGAAGGTAAAGGTGGCGGGGATCCACGGACACATTTTCTAGTGATTTTCAACTCCTGCTATTTTCAGAGTTACTAGATCTTATCCCACTTTTTAAATTTTATTTTATGTCTCTTTTGCTCATTTTTCCTGTCTTCACTTCTTTCTTTGCTTTACCTCCAAGACATATATTTTACGCTCTTCCTAAAGCAATCTTGATAAAAGGAGAGGCAACTTCCGATTCTTGCATTATGATTTCTGAAAAGGGAAGGGAGGGAATTAGCTCATCTAACTTCACTGAAATACATTGCCCACTTAAAGGCAATTAGTAGTTCTGTGGTTCAGGAAAACAGGATATTGATTTTTTTTTCTTTGATCCAGTGGAGTAATCGACATGTTTGTGTTGATTTTTGCATCGCTAGAACTTGGAGCTGTTCACAAGACACCTTGTTTTACATCTAATGGAACATTACACACCCAGGAGGAACTCAAGCATGTTTATCAACAGTTTTTCTTGTTTTAAAATGGATTCTAACACATGCTGCAAATAAAGTTTATGATTTTCCAAAGCAGTTGCAAGAGAGATGCTGGAGGATGAGACACTACTCTGAGCCTCCTCTGCTGCAGCATCTCTCTGCCTCCCATTACTGGGCTTGTAGAAGGTAGAGATGGGCTTCCGTTTCTGCTGCTACTTTCAGGTGGCGGTGTTTGTGATTTACTGCTGGGCCCACTGAATTTTTAAGGGAAAACACAAGAACTCGGGCTTCTGTGTTACAAATATATTTCAGGGGAAATAACTGTCCTGTGTTTTGGAAGAGTCCCATTTCTGCTGCTTAACATAGTCTAAGATAGTACTGAAAGAGCCTTGAGCCCTGTACTTCACGCTGTGTGCTTCAGTTTCCTTGTCTGTAAGCAGTGATGAGGGCACTGCCACAGTATGAAGATTATCTGTGTTTGTAAGATAATGATAGCAATGCCTGGCTTAACACAAGTGCCCAGAAAATACAGCTCTTGCTTGCATTGTCTTCCAAAAACTATTTTCAATGGCTCTGGGTATATGGGTGCAAGAGGTAATTGTTCATCATTTCCTTGTAATCTTTCTGGAGGCTGTTCAGCATGACCCCATCATTCAGTGCTGTTTGAATGCCTGGTCTCTTGTTTACGGATGCTTACATATGATGGCTCTCTCCATGCCTCACAGGGGAAGTAAAACCGACAGTAAGACACCAGCTGGAATTAAGACCTGTGGATTCTCTTGTTTTGTGAAGTAGGATTAACTGTTTTTCAACTTGTTTGTTTTCCAGGAAGGGAAACTTTTGGCCCCAGTTTCTTAGATGGGTTTGAATTTTGTTCTTTATCGCCATAGAGAGATTAGTTTCTTTGGGATGGACTTCAATTTGTGTTCTGAATTTCTTGAACTTCTTCATTTCAGGCTGAATGGTCATCATTTTACAGCAAGTGTATTGGGCAGTTATAAGGTAGCTGCTGTTGCCACCCCCCAATCTCAGTGGCTCAGGACACAGTTAAGTGCAGGGTGGGGATAGGGATTCGGTTGCCCTGCAGTGCCTCTGCTGTCCACTTGGGGGGCAGAGGATTGCCTTCGACTGCCTCTGATTAGCAGATGCATGAAGAAAACTGTGTGGTGGGTACATGGCAGGCTTTCTGGATCGGGCCTGGATGTAGTGTATATTGCTCTGCCCACATTGCTGATCCAGAATTTATAACTGTGTGGCACCTAACTGCAAGGGAGGCTGGAAGATGGAGGCCAGCTATGTGCCCAGAGAGACAAAAGAAATGATGGCACACAACTACCACTGGCACACAACTACCAGGTAGTTTCTGCCAAGGCAAACTAGCTGGTTCTACCAATTCTTTAAATGATGAAATATTTCTCATATAACACACCTATGTGTAAGATACAAAGAATAACAACCTAAGTACCCAGGTTGAGACGTAATACATTTTATAGGTACACATTTCACCAGTGCAGTTGAAATCTCCTATATGCCTCTCCATCTCTGCAGCTCTTTCTGTATTACTCTGGAACAAGCACTGTTTTATCTATGTTCTTTTTGGTTATTTATATTTATACCCAAACTCTAATTTCTTGTTGTTTTTGGCCTTTGTGCACATAGTATCCTTTAGTATATATATAGCATGTGTTCTTTGGCAACTTAGGTTGTTTTCACCCAACTTTTGATTGGGTGATTCTGAGATTTGCCCATGTTGATGTGTGTAGCTGTAAATGGTTTGTTTTCACTGCTATATAGTATTCCATTTGTTTGATAAACCCCAGTAGATTCATCTAGTTTCATGATCATGGGCAATTTGGTTGTTTTCTGTTTTTTTTTTCCTTTTTGCAATCAATGGTGCTATGAATATTCCTGTATATACTTCTTCATACACATAAAATTGCTATAAGGTATGAATCTCCCTGCTGTATGGGAACACTACTCTTAATATTTTATATGGTAGTGTGGATCCCTCAAGGAAAACTGAAGTTAATTTAGATTTCTATTCACTCTGGCCAGGTTGGTGTGAGTTTGTTGCCATTGAGAGCAGCTTCACAGAATGTGGACTAAAACAGACCAGCACATTCCAGCTCTAAAGATCCAGTATCCATTTTTACTTTTTGAAGAAAATTGACAAAATGAATCACTAAAGGAATGAATTCTATTTCCATTAGATGTCTTTCTTTGTGCCCAGTGGCTACATTATTTTGTGGGATTTCATAGTATGTAATGGCATATCACTTTTTGAGGTACAGCATTTCATGTGACATTCCATGTTTATTTCAGAGATAAAAAGGAAGAGTCCCCAAATTTCCTTTCCTGCCCATTCAGTGAAGTTCCAACTGCCCAGCCTCATTTTTCCATCTTGAGGTTTTACTTTCCTTCAAAAAGCAAACACAATCCTCCAGACAGTACATAAGAGAAAAGCAATCTGATAGTTCTTTAACTATTAGAAAAGCCGAAATATTCTTAATTTCAGGCCTGGAAAGAATTGTATCCAGGTTTCCCAAAAGGGGGATGATTTGATAAAAAAAACATATACTCAATGGCATCATCGTAGCAATGACACGGTGACTGTCACAGGCCTGCTTGAGAGCACCTGTCCACAAAAGTAGGTGGAATCACTCTGGCATGATGTTGGATCACAGCCAACCCTCAATGGGACAAGTCTATGAGTTTCACATTAAAATAACCTTCTGGCAGCCCAGAGGAAGGACAGTGTTTTCCATGATGAGACAAAAACCGAGAAAAACAATCTCCCAAGTAAAAGCCACAGAAGAAAGAAAGCTGTTCTTGTAGTATAGCCTTGATTAAGGTTTGGTTCATCCATCAGATAGCCAATCTTGCAATTCCACACAAATCTCAAGTTGCTGTCACATGATCAGAGGTTTGCATATACCTATAACTTGCCTATGTGAGGAAATCTTTTCAAAGCTTATGAGCCTAAAGTATTAGAAAAATAACCACCACAAATGATTGACATTTTAGACTGCATGTGTTTTAAACTACGTTTAAAAAAGACTTCTATAATTTTAAGCCAAGTGATAGTGAAGGAATTTATTTTCCACATATAAAACTGTTGCTGTGATAAGTTTCTTTGAAAGAAAATGAGGCAGAAGGAATAGAGAATTTCTTACTTCTCTTTGTGGTCTAACTCCTAGTTGTTACTGGTTACTAAGTCCTTCATTCAGAACCTTAATATCCTAACTGCCTAAAATGCAAAGTACCAGCATACACTGGTTAATAGCTAAGCTTTAGTGCCCAGATGCCTGGGTTTACATCCCAACTGTGTTGCTTCCAGAATCTTCTCAAATATATTTATTTCTCAGTTTTTAATTTGTAAAATGTGAGTGATCATACTAATATTTACCTTGTAGTGTTTGAGTGGGAGTTAAATAATTCAGTATAGCTTACAAAACTAATAGGCTTCTTTTTATTATTATCCCCCACAACAAATGTTAGTGAGCCTTTTTGCCAGGTCCTGTGCTAAGTGCTGGTGACATAAAGTTACTGCCTTGGAAAAGGAGCAGTATAGGGGGAGACAATAACTTTCTGTAAAGTAAAAAATACATTCATATTTTAGTAGGGACCATTCTTGTGTTTATGTTTACTTTCTTCAAATAATCTTCAATCCTCCACAAATAATTTTAAAACATCAGTTAATACACACACACACACACACACACACACACACACACACACATATATAAAGATTTATTTATCATATATATATGTGAGTTTGAGATTTCACTACATTATATATATATATATATATAAAGATTTATTTATCCATTTGAGAAAGAAAGAGGGAGAAAGAGAGAGACAGAGAGAGTGCACGAGTGGGCGGGGAGCAGAGGGAGAGAATCTTCAAGCAGACTCCCCACTGAGCATGGGGCCTGACAAGGGGCTTGATTCCAGGACCCTGAGATCATGACCTGAGCCGAAACTAAGAGGCTGATGCTTAATGCTTTCTTGGGAGCTCCTGCTTGCAGATTTTCTACCCTTACAGGTTCCCATTATAAATTACATTTGGAGGTCTTACCCACAACTTTTCGCACACTCACTTCCTCACCAGTACAGTCTCTCTGATACCCAAATCTTATATCACCTTCTCACATCTTGGTTCATACATTAGCCTCTCTTCATTCTTACAGAAACTCCTTAGTAACTACCCTTCCCTATAAGGGTTTTTGATTCTCTATTCAAATCCATTGTTAGAAACAAGCCCAGCTTCCAATTTCTTCAAGTTTCTCATTGTTTAAATTATAAGTATTTAGCCCGATAACACTATTTGCAGTTTTAGTATTTTTCTTTGCTGATGTTTTATCTTACCAGTTCTTTGTAGTCACAAACGGGAAACATGACTTAGCTCTTAGCTCCCTTTCCTCGATATTTTAAGAGTAGTTTAATGTAGTGAAATCTCAAGGATTATAAAATATAAATTTTATTTGAAATAATGAACTAGGTTTTAGGATCAGAAATATGAGGTAGCATGTACCCTGCCATGTCACCAAGTTCTTACAAGATAGTATAGCAGACTTTTAACTGTTCTGAAGACATTTGCAGAGTGCTTCTGGAATTTGCTAATTAACAATAGTTCAGTTCCCTCTTGGTTTACCTCCTTGTGTTTCTTTCCATAAATTCAGCAAATAGAATTTCATAAACATCAACGTATGTTTCCTTTATTTGTTCTGACTCTTCTCATTGGAAGAGAACTTTATTTTTAGACAGCTGTACTCCTGACTTTGTCTTGGCTGACAGGATGTTCTTTTTTTCACTGGGAGTGAAATAATGGATGGGAAGTGTTGGAAATAGTGGTATTTTATCAGGTCTTTACATGGGCACTTATGAAGATGATGATTTCTTCCTTGTCCAAACATTTTCTCTCTCCTGTGGAATTGTCTAGTTGCTTCAGCTGATAATTAGATAATGAAGAGTCCCGTCCTTTGAAAGATTTTTTTTTTTTTTAATCGAGCAACTGTGGTGATGACTACATTTCTTCTAGTGGCACCTGGAAAAGAAAGTATTTTCTCTTTACTGTGAAAGCACTATTTTCAGAGCTCTTCAATAGGGCTTGAGTTTCACTATAATTCTTCAAAGAGCTGCTATTATTTGGGGGTACTTCTGGTAATTCCCATGAAAATGATAAACTGCAAAGGCCTGAAGGCTTGAAGCCTACAGTCACTAGCAGAGTGTTGGGAGGAGGGGCATCAGCTTTGATGTGTTAATTACATAGTCCCTCCTACTCCTTAGTCCTCTTCCTTAAAGCTTGTGTGAAATCAAGGTAAAAATCATGATAGCCATCCTCTCAGGAAGGTATTACATGGAAAGGAGGGAGGATCCTTCCAACTGTTTTTCCTCAAACAAGACCACCCCTAGGGTATGCAGGCAAATGTTTGTTTTTTGCAGCACCTTTGTCTGCATAGAGACAACTCTTGTTTGTTTCAAGTTTTTATTTAAATTCTAGTTCTATAATAGCTACTTAAAAAAATGCATTACAACAATGAGGTCATATATAGCACTTTTCATTGATGATTTAGAATAATTAGTAGAGAAGAGGTACTGTATTTGTTTCTGGTATTTGTTTCTTGTCCAATATCCCACGTCCTTCTTTGTTCAGACTAAGGCATCCTCTCTTCGTGTTCTTAATTATTAAATGTAATAATTTTCACCATGAGAATAAGGTACCAATGACTGTTAATTCATAACACAATAGTTCTTTGGATCCTGTTTATAGTAAAGCAATGTTGATCTTTCTGCTTCTAAATTTTACCAGTACCATTAATCTCATTTATTTGATGCTGACTGCAGCATTACTCTTGACGTGTATCATACACATTGCAGTATCATACATTCTGCTGCCCATCCCACAAACACCTGCTTTCAAAGATTCTCTCAAACGTTGTAATTGGGCTTTATTGATGATGCCCACAAATGCAAGTCTTATTCAGAGTACACAGAAAATATGAACAATAGTTTGTTTTCTGGTCATATAGAATTTATTGTGTGGAACTTTGTAGCATAAACAATAGAACAGATATACATCTTCCAAACATATCACCTCTAGAATTCTTTAGGCCATAATCACTGCATTCCTAGATTGTGACATCCTTTAATGTTGACCATCACCCTGCCTTCCCACATGGTCCATCATCAAGAAGATTATACAAGAGGCTGTGGACAGAGTAAGGAAAGTGACTCTTGCAAGGAAAGTGTGTTCCTCACCCAGTGTGGTTAAAGATCAATGCAGAGAGTGCCTTGTCACTATATGGATGGCCTCCTTGGTATTGGAGAGCAGTTGGATGTCTGAGGAAGAGATAGGTGTGGCAACCTTGGAGGACTGCCTGCCACATGGTGCAGAGCTGTGAAGGGGATGGGATGACTATCCCAAGGGCCACCATGGGCAGGGAGGGTGCATTGGGTAAAGAATGCCAGAATCATCTTATCATCCTTGGGTGCTGTAGACCCAAGACTATATTGTGGTCAGCACATGCAGAGAGCCCACATATACTGCTGAACCCTGAAAGGTTAACCCAAAGCCTGAACTTGTCCTTTACCTGTTGTGATTAAGAATTTATCTAAATCAGGGATCCCTGGGTGGCGCAGCGGTTTGGCGCCTGCCTTTGGCCCAGGGCGCGATCCTGGAGATCGGGGATCGAATCCCACGTCGGGCTCCCGGTGCATGGAGCCTGCTTCTCCCTCTGCCTATGTCTCTGCCTCTCTCTCTGTGTGTGTGACTATCATAAATAAATAAAAAATTAAAAAAAAAAAAGAATTTATCTAAATCACATAGCCAGCAGCACTATTCTGGCAGCCCAATTACCATACTGGACAATGGGAATGACTCACTCTCAGAGGGTTGGAGGAAAACTCAAAGGAGGCAGGGCACAGAAATGGATCCCTGTGGGTTTTGACCAAGACTTGGGACACCTAGTCCAGATGGTGCTGTGGTCCCTGTTGGTCTCAGGAACAAGAATGGTCTTGGAAGAAAATATTGAGGGTGAAACTCCAAAAAACAGAGCCCCCTCCCAACACACAACAGAGGTCCCACTTCTTTGGGTCTAATGGCCTCAAGTGATAATAGGATGGACAGATGATTAGACTGATTATGTGAATTTGTACACTATGTATTTTATTATTAGCTGGCTGGTGCTTTCTCTTTTTCTCTCCTGTCTGTCATCCATTTATCCAACAGTGACTGAGTGAGTGCCTTTGATATGACCAGAGGGCCAACTTACCTGTTAGACGTTAAAGTCAACAATATTTTTAGGAGCTCAGAAAAATGCTCTAATGGCTTTTATAATCACAAGAAAGAAATGAACTCTTAGGTCCAAGAAAATGTTTTAATATATAAATGTATTCATCTTTATACCAACAGTCATAAAATATCATATTTAATTTCTTTTTATGGAGGAAGGTGCTCATAAAGGTTATAGTGCTCAGGGCCCAAGGAAGTCAACATGTAGCACTGATGGCCAGCACTGTACTAGGAGCGAGGGATGCTGCAGTGAGCAAGAGACAGTTGTGTCTTTTGTGGTATATGAGTGTGAAGGTAGATGGCAAAGAATATGGTAAGTTACATTACAGTATAATTTATTCTTCCAACAGAGGTCTGCCCAAGGAACTGTAGAAGGCTAGGAAGCATGGTTGGGGTACGTCTGGGCAAATCAATGATGGGTGGGGGAGGACTGCCTCATTTCATTCTGGTACATAGCCAGTTCACCAGAGTTTTTACCTATTATTCTTGTAATTGATGCAGATGATGATCTGAATGTATTATAGGCAGCTATTAAAGTCAGCTACTGGTAGAGCTTTAACTTTGATACTGGTTGCTTTGAAATTTAAGCATCCCATCTGAAAGCATTTTTGAAATAATTGTGAAATGTGTAATAAATGTATGTATAATTTGCTACCTGGCTCTGTGTCCATGATTACTTCCAGGTTCTTCAAACTATCCAAATCAATGGTAATCCTAACATACCATACTGAAGCTTTGGAGAGTGGAATAGACATCTCCAAGTGATGCCTATTTAAATACCTCCCAGGGTCATGATCTCATTACCTTTCAGCCTAGTCCACAAAGGATAGCTTTGTACCTTAGTAAGTTTCCTTTGATACTTCTTACTATAAATAGCAATAATAAATAAAACTCTCTGTATCTTTGTTTTGCCATAACAGATATGATGCAATATATATACCTCATTAGTTTAAGCTGTATTTGATGATACCAGAGTTCCCTTAAAGCCATAAAAGTATAATGTATTTACACTTTGTTTAATGGAAACAGGAATCCAACTAAACATGTACTTTTTTCAATAAGCCAACATTTAGTGAGGATCTCCTCTTATGCCAGGCACTGTACCAGGCACTGAAGGGCCATAAATAAACAACACACAGTTCTTATCTTCAAAGAATTCATAACTTGGAGGAGAACATGGGCAAGAAAATCAGTGATTACAATACTGTTATGGTCACCTTTGATGACAGATGGACTCTCCTACTCAAAGTTTGGATTGGATATTGAGACTTCTCATGCCACACACACACACACACGCACACGCACACACACAGGACTATGAGAAGTTTTACTGCTTACAAAATTGTGGTCTCTGAGGTCAACAGATAGTCCTCTCCAGCAGATCTGAAATGGCTTGCGAGAACCAGGGAAGGAGACTTACTGGACTAACAAAGCACTTGGTTAGGTGAGGAGGCCAGAGTGAGAGTTCCTGCACACACAGGGTCTTGCATGGTTCAGATCTCCTGCTGGCGCCAAAGGAGGAGCACCTAGGCTTTCTTATCACCTTATCCAAATGTGGAACACAAAAGAAAGTGGAAATAGGCTTAAATGCTATCCACAGTCAAACACAAACACACACACACACACACACACACACACACAAACTGGAGCCAGACTCCTCATTCCAGATACAGTGTGATAAGAAATGCTATACAGGAGGTTTCCAAGGGGGTGCTTATGTCACATAAGCATTTAATCCAGCCTTGGAGGGTGTGAAAGATTTCCTGGAGAATGGTGCTCTTGAGTGAATGATGAAGAGTAAGAGGATGTTAATCATGAAGATCAACTCAAGGCAGAGAGTATCACACTTGAAGCACTAAGGGTGCATTTTAGAAGGTGACTATTCTAATCTGAAAGCTGCCTGAGGTTTAATAAGAAGGAGAGAAGTAAAAGCCATATTAATGAGAGGTATATGACTTGATTAGTTGACCTTCCTTTGTTAATCACAGTCTTGGTTTAAAACAGTAAGTCTCAACATAGTTTTAGGGGGTTTTCAGTAAGGGGTGTGCAGTGAAGAGAGGGGGAAGGCAGGGGAATAAGAACTTCTTGGTCAGTCTTCTTATACTGCAGAGATCACTGTGCTCTCCCAACCCATTTGATACCTCTCCCAGGGGAAGGAATTCTGTGTGGTTTAAAAACAAAAACAGGTGATTTGGATATATGCCAACTTCCACAGAGTAGAGAATTACTGGACTAACAAAGTAAAGTTCTAAGAGTGAATTTCAGGCTTGGCTCCACTGGGGGCAAGGTGTTGGGTTGGATGGGAGAGGGGGCATGAATAGTGTAATGATTTCCTAGAGCATTAAAATCACAGGGGAGGTGAGGTGTAGGTGGTGATTTCGTGGGTAGTGAGATTGAGCCCCAGTTGGGCTTCACACTTAGCATGGGGTCTGCTTAAGATTCTCTCTCCCTCTCCCTCTGCCCCTACCCCCTCACATAAATCTTTAAAAAATAATAAAATTACAGAAAAGCCGGGTACATGTGGTTATAAAAAGAAGACCAGGTTCTGACTCTTTAGTAATGTTCAATTAGTGGAGGACAACCAAGGAAGGATAAAAATAAGACTCAGAGCAGGGCAGTAGAAGGAATTGAAATTGCCAAGAGGAGCTGGACCCTGCAGGGAAGCTAAGCTCCTGCTGTGTCCCTCCCACTAGACTCCCTTCTTCCTATTTCTAACATGCAGCTAAGAAGTCCACCTTCAGAACATCTAAGAATGGAAGACAATACTAATCCGACATTGTTCAGCCATGAGCCTTTGTATTGCTGTCCACGTTTCAGGTAGCTCTCCAGGAAACTGGAATCCGCTGCCCTCAAACCTTGGGCTCTGCGCTGCTGGGGGCAAAAAAAAAAAAAAAAAAAAAAAGAGTAATAAAAGTTAGAACTGGTCTGCTGAGCAAAGGCTCCTTTTTTTTAAAGCCGGAGGCTAGGAGTTGGGGGAGGAGGGGAGTTCTATTAAAGGAAGAAAACTTTCTGTGACCAAAGCAACCAGAAGGACCCCCAAAGCCTATGGGGGCTTGAGGAGAGAGGGATGAAGAAGTCCTGTGGATTTGTTACATCAAGATGTTACTGTTTTTAATAAAGGTTCCTAGGTGACCCTTAGACAATTAACTCATGGTCCAATTGTCCCATTATATATCTTCAGCTGATTCTTTATACATTCTCTTCTCTTTTCCTAACACTACTAAATTTGAGGTGTGATTATGAGCGACTACATTCATCATTAATCATAGTGCTTAATTCATTTCTTTTTCTTGTAGTTAACTGAAAAAAAGGAGAAAGTTATTTCAATCAAGGTATTATCCTTTTAAGAGAAAAGGGGATAATTTTAAATACAGGCAGAATGCTGTTTCTAAAACCAGCGCAAGTAGCCTAATAAAATAATTCTGCCCATATGAATGAATCTACATTTCATTTTCACTGCCAAGTGCATCCAACTGAAGCTGGAAAAGCTGTGTAGATCAATGTTCATTCAGGTGATCATAGGAAAGTGGTTCTAAAGGTTACTGTTTTAGCAAATTAAAATTTCAAGAATATAATTACAAATATAGTACTTAATAGTAGGCATTTTTAAGATTGCATGACTTTAAGAAAAAGTTGAATTTATAGTTTCTAGTTAACTCAGGGGTCAATAGCAACAAACTTTGAACTGAAAATAAAAGCAGAGAGAAAGATAGGTAGAGAAATATTTATTTAATAATATGGCACTTACCCAGAAGAAAACATATTTCATAACTCAACTTACTGCTTCACATTAACTTGAAATATTCCATATTCTACTCACCTACTCCCTTCAATACTCTTTAAATTTTTACCCACCAATTTGTAAGAGACAGGTTCATTAGAAGACATATAGTTAATTGGATATTTTCTATGACTCATCAGGGCAAGCACGTTTCATTAATGATATAGGCTACTCTGATACGGCCAGCACAGAAGATACTCAAAATGCATAGGAAATAATATTTTTTGGATTGGACTGTCAAGAGGAAAGATTTTTCCCATTAGGCTGGATTTATAATGTCAGGAACTTTAGCTAAATGTTTCAGAGTTGCATTTCAACAAGGTGAGGATACTCAGGCACAGTGAAAATGCTTAGAATTAGAAGAAATCTGTGGCCATCTACAACTGCTTTCTCTTGTATGTCTAGGAAACATGATGGTCAACCTATGGGTTTCCAGGTAAACTCCTGAAAATGATTCACTTTATAGCTCTTTGTTTTCTTTAACTACACAGCATAATGGAAAGGATGAAGAAAGGGGCCTTGGTGAGAAGTGTTTTGTTTTTCATGACATTGCTCAATATGTTTTGAATACAGGATTTCCTAGGAATATTGATGGATTTGTACATGTGTGTCCATACTCCTTCAACTGCCTTCCTATTGCTAATTGGCACTTATGAGTTAGCTTTTCTAAGTCTTAGGAAGGTGTCTGGGGCCACATCTTTGAGTGAAATCCTGATATCTGATATATGGTCAATAAAATGATAAAAACAATGAAGTCAGTTCTATTTAGTGAAAATATTATTAAATCTCAGTAATAAAAATTACCTTTAATCCTACTGAAATATGTTGCATTTTGGCTTGTAGCCTGAAAAGTGTTTTAAGTTTGATATTAACATAAATAGAAACTCAATTAATATTTATTCAATGGAATAAACTGCACACATGGTATTAAAAATAATAAACTTTGGACTCATTCTTAGAATGGTTAAATCAGCATTCTTTTGTGTGTGTGTGTTTTTTTTAAGCCTTGCTATGTTTTTTTCCTATTGTAACTTCTCTCTTCTCACTCTAAATACTATTCCTTCCAATATTTGGGGGAAAAAAGTGAATATTCTAAGAATCTCTAGTTAAAGTGTCTTCAGCTAAAAACTGATATGCTAATATAGTAGTATTGCTGACCTTTTTGTTATTTCTTTTAATTTAATTTAATTTATTTATATGACAGAGAGAGAGAGTGCAAGCAGGGGGAGCAACAGGCAGAAGCAGAGGCAGAGGGAGAAGCAGACTCCCTGCTGAGCAAAGAGCTTGATGTGGGGGCTTAATCCCAGGGCCCTGGGATCATGGCCTGAGTCAAAGGCAGATGCTTAACTGATTGAGCCACCCAGGTGCCCCAAGCTTTTTGTTATTTCAATAATGAACACTTTGCTGCTTATTTCTATTAATCATTTGTTCAAGGGATGGGAGTGGGACACCTGATCTCTTGAGTATGGCCCATCAGGCTGGAGTTGACACTTTATTTCTGTGTCAGGCCACCAGCTGTGAGTGAGGATGCAGATCTGTCTTCACGTTTCCCAAAGATAGAAGCTCTCTGTATTCCACTGTTCTGATAAAGAAAAAACAAGTAGTATAAACTTGCCAACCAGAGACAGAATCTTTTTTGGTGGTTTTGGAAAATACAAGAACTATGGTTTCTAGCATGAGAAAATTGGATGTTCATTCTTCTGATGATGGATATACTTATTAACTATTTTCCACTGACTCATGAGAATGAGGTGATTTGATAGTCAATAAAATGACGTAGTTTTAGTGGCTCTGTCTTTTCAGACTCCCAACAGCAGAAAAAGAAGGGAGACATCAAACAGTATTTTATTCTCATATATTTGGTGAGTCAGGAATTTGGACAGAGGACAGCAGAGATGGTCTGTTTCTGCTTCACCATATCTGAGGCCTCAGAAAGGGAAGATTTGAATAACTGGGCATGAATCAAAATACTAGAGGCTATGATCATCTTCACATGTATGTCTGGCATATGGCAGAGACTACTCAAAGGCTTCACTTAGGTGGTTCTATTGACCAGAACTCTCACACGGGACTTTCCATGTGGTCTGAACTTACTCACAGTATGATGGCTGCTAGGCCATTGGACTTCCGGCACAGCAGCTCTGGGCTTGTGAGTGTGCACCTATAAAGAAGGTGGCAGCCATGTGGCCTTTTGTGACCTAACCTTGGAAATCACATATTGTCACCTCTACTATACGCCTTTGGTCAAGCCTCAATGAGCCCACCCAAATTCAAGGGAAGAATAAACCTCATCTCTTGATGAGGGGAGACTTTTGGAGATTCTGGCCATGCTTTACTTTTTTATTTTTATTTTTTAAAGATTTTATTTATTTATTCATGAGAGACACACAGAGGCAGAGACACAGGCAGAGGGAGAAGCAGGCTCCATGTAGGGAGCCCGATATGGGACTCGATCCCGGGACCCCGGGACCACCTGGCCATGCTTTAAAACAGACCCAGGGGAATGGTTTTCTTTTGAAATAGCCTTACTCAGTATTGTGGATAAGGCTCAGATTAGTCCTTCCCTGTTTCCTCATGGACTCTATTTCTATGAGCATGCAGTTCTTCTAACTCACCGTGTGATAAATACTTCACCTACATAAAAGAAGAAGGTGAAATAAATGTTGCTGAGTGCTGATTCTATCTGTCATACTTACCCCTACTAAACTTACGTCAGTATTAGCTCTGCCTAATCGCTTCTAAACTTTCTTAGAATCCTTTGGGAGTGTTTCTTTCCAGAGTCATTGAGATTTTAGAGAGGGTTTCACTTGGTTGAAAATTATATATCTCCAACCTGCTAAAGGTGCCATCATCCCTGAAGAAAGTCTCAGATTCTCTCACAGACTTGTTGCCCTTTCTTTAAAACAGAGAAAATTGGGTTCCAGTTGATGGAAAAAGACTCAAACTTCTGCGTCTGTAATAAATATTAACATTATAATAAAAGATTTATGAATAGCTCAAAGTGTTAAATGTTTTACAAGAAAGTGTGAAATCTTCTCAGGAAGAGGATAGAGTCTCTGCTCTTAAAGGAATATATTATCTTTTGTGAAAAGGTAGACAAGGAAATGCAACCTCTCAAAAAATGTACGGTTGCTCCAGAAACAGGTAAAACTACACATGGTATGCAAACACATAACTAGCTTAGCCATTCTTCCTTGGTAGCTGAGCCAGGATGCATGAATAATCGGAGCTGGGTGATGCTCAGTGGTGAAGGTGAACCCTCAGGGAGAAGAATCAAGTTCCGTGGTGATGTAGTAGAGAGAGCACAGTGGGAAGAAGATCCAGAGATCTCTCTGGGTTTCAAAAAACATGAGATATTTTGAGGTCCATTTTCAGAGATGTGTGTTTTTTGACCAAATGGAAACTTTAGACCTATTTCTAATTCTTGGAAATATTTTCTATCTGGTTCGGTTCCTTGACACCAATTCTCACCTTCTAGCTACCAAGCCATGGATTTCATCAAAGCAAGACTGATGCTTCACTAGAGCCCTGGTGTCTTATGCAGAATCTAGAACAATACATGAATCCAGGATATGCTGGTAACATTTCAATGGAATTAGATTACCTCAGACAGACTTAGCCCTTAACATCCCATGACCAGCCTACACCTGCTTAGGCTTCTGTTTCTGGAGTTCCCAGAATTGCTCTAGGGATATTCTATATTCTTGGCTCTGCTTTATAATCTGAAGCCTTTGGATAAAACAATCCTGTTCCTTTGGAAGTCCACAAGGCTGTTTTTAATTGAGCAGTCATATCATGCTGGTTATGCTCAATGATTTTTTTTTTTTTTTCAATGATTTTTTTTTAGCATACTAGCCCTTTTTGAATGAGCACAGGGCCTAAGCCAAGCTTTTTGGAAAAAGTAGAAAAAACAAGAAATCTCACATGTTAGTTTTTCCTCCTAGAAAAAAAAGAATCTGAAAGTCAGATATACATATGTGCTTTCAAAATACTTATAAGAGATTGTAAGAAAGTTTTATAATTGTTTTATAAGTTTTATAATTATTTCTCCCTCTTCCCACTTAATAATTTTTATTTTTAGCATTTTCTATACTCATTTTCTGTGGAAACAATTCTAGGTTTCAAGGCTTGCTGCTTCTCCTTGTACATTTTATACTTTTCTAATCGATGATTTCTGTCATTTTCAAGAAGGCAAAGCTAATGAAAACTCACATGTCAGGGCACCTGGGTGGCTCAGCGGTTGAACATCTGCCTTTGGCTCAGGTCGCGATCCTGGCATCCTGGGATTGAGTCTCACATCGGGCTCCCCTTGGGGAGCCTGCTTCTCCCTCCACATGTGTCTCTGCCTCTCTCAGGAATAAATAAATAAAATCTTAAAACAAAAAAACTCACATGTCATAGTATTTCAAGGGCAAAAGTAGCCCACAGAAGCCCCACTGATGGCCAATACTGGTTCAGAACTCGTTTTGCCATGACATTGCTGCTGCTACAATCTCCCGCTGACTCCTTGAAATAAAGTTTAGGACAATCTGGGCCCTGATAGGGTTGTCAGCAGAGCCCCAAAACTGACGACTAACTCTGACACTCACAATGCTCAAAACAGAATCAAAACAAAGTGATTCTGTTCCATAATCTTAGCTATGCCCAGGTCACCATCTTGCCTGGCTGGTTTTGTTGGTGGCAGCATAACCTGACAGATTCCAAAGGTGGAACCCCTTCCAGGAACCAGGGAGTGGTGGATTATATAACCAACCTGGGGTAGTATCAGGTTTACCAGAGGCTGATAACTACAACATACAATTACTTGCCTTCGCCAGACACCCAAGGAGATCTTGTTTTTCTTCATAAGACAGTAAAATGGTTCAAAATTTTACACAAATGAACACATCATTTTTTAAGATTTTCCATGTGAAATCTATAGTTCATTAAAAAATACATTCCTTAATCTCTTTTCCAGCTATGCATCTACTCTTTGTCAAGGGTGGTGGTAGGTAATATAACAGGCAAAAGAAGACAGAGTGCCAAATATATAAAGAGGATAAGGTGAAAAGTACATTTTTGTACGTAATCTCATTTATTTGAGATGCAGAGAGACATAAACTCAGCAATCAACACTTCAGAGTCAGTGTGTTTAGTTCTATGACTCTCTGGAAAGGATCTTGGTTTCATGTTACATCAAAAAGAGAGCAGACATTAAAAATGATTCCTATTCTTTACCCTGCCTCAGTCTACTTGTCTGTGTTTTATGGCTTACAAATATTACAAGGTTAAAGCAGGAGAGGGAGAAAAGAATGGGCCCATCAAGGAGAATTTGTCCAGATCTACTCCCAAAGGGCCTGGAAGGCCCTGAGTTTTCCCAGTTTTTGCATTAATTCAAAGGACTCTGGAGATCTAATCTAGATCTAGGCATAAATGAAAATCCAAAGTGACCTTGGGATTGAAGTCTAAGTCTGTGTCCTTAGCTTTACTCCTGTACACTCTCCTCCTAGCAGTGGGCCAGAGCCAACCCTATCTTTTTGAGAACATGCAGGTAGGGAATGATTGAGTTTTAAATTACAGGAATTATTTTGATCTTAAGTAAAACTTTGTATTATTATTAATATTATTAATAACAATGAAAAATGGAGCCTCATCATTTTTAAAGATACTGTCACTTCTAGTATCATTTGATCAAAGAACTTAGATAAAGAAAAGAGTATCTCCATTTCATAGAGCAATTCACTGAGGCTCTATGGGGATAAATACTTTGTACAAGATTATTCAGAAAAGTGAGTAGCCCAATGCATTTTCCATTAAAGGGTTTTTGTGACTCTCCCCCGAATGCGTTCCTTGAACACTAGTTGTGTTAGGCAGCATAAGGGCCTTTCAAAGATAGCCACATACTAATTTCCAGATCTCGTGAATATGTTACTTTACACTGCAAAGGGTATTTATGGTTATGTATGGAATTAAGGTTGCTAATCAGCAGACTTGAAAATAGGGAGATTATCTTGGATTATCCAAGTGGGCTCAATACAATCACAAGGGTCCTTAAGAGTGGAAGACAGAGTCAGAGAGGATGTCAAAGTGACGCAGTATGAGAAGCACATCTGTTGTTGGTGGATTTCACCATGGAAGGGCCACAAGCCAAGGAATGTAGATAGCTCTAGAAGCTGGAAAAGACAGGAAAATGTACTCTTTCCTAAAGCCTCTGGAAAGGAGTGCTGACATTTGGATTTTAACTCAGTGAAACTGTCAGACTTCTACCTTACTGTGAGATAATATATTTGTGTTGTTTTAAGCCACTAACTTTGTGGTAATTTGTTATAACAGCAATAGAATACTAATACCCCAATGCTATGGAATGTTTTATTAACAAGTGGTTTCTGAGACAATGATATGCTGGTAAGTGTTTCAGAATCAGCTCTCCAGGGAAAGAAAAAAAGCCCTATTAGTGTTTGTCACTTTTTATGGTGTAAATAAAAACCACCATTGCTGATTTCAGACTACCAGTGACATGGCTTATCTCAGAGTTGGGAAGAGATGCCCACAATGTGTCATGAACTGGTGCCAGCCAGCTGCAGTAGGCTCACTGGAATACGTTTGGGGAATTTTATATCTAGCCCTTTCAGCATTGCAATGTGCCCATTAGGTTTATTAGTGGTAGCCCTTTAGAGAAAAAATCTGCTTAATGCTACACGATCCGGCACTCCCAACTTATTTGACAACATTCTTTTCCCAAAATGGTGGACGTTAAGTGGAAAGTTGGTGACAAAATACTATCAGCTGAGTCATCTATTGTCCTATCTCAACCTAGATTTTTTTACACTCTACTAAAACATCCACCCAATTCATGAATACCATTTACTTTTTTCTTATTATTCATCTCATAATAATCAGGGAATGTGAGGCTAGGGGTAATAATATAAGACGTACTAAACAGGGGGGTAGCTACTTGCGGCTAGCCATCATTACTGACCACCTAGTTTGCTAGGCAAGGCAAGTAGCAGCAAGCAGCTGAGGAATAAGTGACCTATATTGACATCAAAGATCTAGCAACTGAGGCTCCCTTCTTTTCTATCATGATCAGTCCAAGTTGTCAACTGAGAGAGGGTCACCTTGCTTCAAAGAGACCGGCTTTTGAGTGCTGGGTATTAGTGTAATAGGATAAATGACATTTGCCCTATGACTACTACTTCATATAATTCCTCATAGGCTTTTCAGAAGCTTGGGGGAATCTTTTGATAATGATTTAATTTTTCACTGAGCTTGTTAATTCTGCTGATTGGAGCATAGGGGTGGGGGTGAGGTGCTTTAATCTCGCTAATTAACTGCATTTCTGTCTCTTCCTGTTTAGATAATTTCTTTTGGATGACTCAGTTTCTTTAGGGTAAATGCTCAAGTCTTTCAGATTTCTCAACCGTTTCCCTGCTCTTCCCCAAGATGGTGTCATATGTCTCAGGGTTGGGGGCTGAGGGAGATCATATAATCCTGTGGCAGTGGGCAAGTCGGGCTTCTATGAATGCAGGTCCTTGTTCTGTGTGCTGTTCTTGGGCTCTGCGGTGAGGAAGTTTGTCTGTTCTGGCCTGCTGGGGTCTGCTGACATTTGGCTGGCTCCATGTGGCCTCGAGAGAGATCATGCTGATATCCACACCTGATGTTTGTGGGTGGAGACGTTTGCTTGCAGTCTCATGCTCTGCTGCCCTTGCTTCCAACCCAGACTTCCTCCAACCCTCCCAATACTCTGGGGGCTCTCTTTGGAGGTCACAGGATTCAAGTGTGTCCCTCATTGAAAATTGCTACTACAGATTCTCAAAGGACATCTCTCTCGTTGCTGCATTGTCCAGCTGGTGGCATGTTGGCTGAGACACAGAGACAGATATAGACCCTCCTTGTCCCTCAAATTGTACCAGAGAAAGGAGGTTGATAACTCCAGTGTTCATGGGTCTCCCAAGATGTCAGAGAGTGGTGGGGATTAGACACTTCAGAATCTGGTTCTGCCATTTTTGACTACCACTTCTTTGCTGCTGCTGCTTCTTCTCCTTCTTCTTCTTCTTCTTTTTTTTTTCTTCTAAGATTCTATTTATTTATTCATCAGAGACATAGGCAGAGGGAGAACCAGACTCCCTGCAGGGAGGCTAATGTGGAACTCCATCTCAGGACCCCAGGATCATGACCTGAGCCAAAAGCAGACACTCAACTACTGAGTCACCTGGGTGTCCCTTCTTTGCTTCTTTTTATACTCTGCCACGCTCAGAGAAGCAGCTTCCTATCAACTGCCTGTGATTGAAACATTTCTTAGGCCACATCTACTTCAATAAGCCTGTGGCTTAGCTTTCATTGGTGGCAGAAATAACCTTTCTGTATCAGGGGAAAAAATTCTAAAGTATGAGGTGGTCAGGTGTGATTTCTCATATAAGGAATCATGGAAAAACTAAAAAGTAAGAATTACCTAGCATGAAAATACACTAAATATCCTGGCTATTCCCATTATACTTGCCAATAGAATTATGCAAATGAGGATGTAAATCTCCCCATCCCTACTCCCATTCCCAGTATAAAATCACTGGAGAATTTAAGCCCCCATAGTTTTATCCTAAAGTGTGTGTGTATATATATTAATTTGATTCCTTCATGGGAGCTAAGGTGGTATAATCCTAGTCAAAATTAATATTCATAATGTGCTTTTAATAGATTCAAAGAAAAGTCTTTATTTTCCAGAAAGGCCTTTCCCCTACCCTTTTTATTCTTCTAGTGATTTGTATTTTGTTCACTTAGCATATATTACACCATATTGTAATTAGTTGTTTTCATATCTTCCTTCCTGTCTCCCAGTATCTCCCTACATGTATACCAAGCATGCATGACCATAAGAGACAGAATTTTATGATATGTCTATATCTTCCATCCATGTATCCTGAGTAGTATGCCTAGCACACAGTAGCTGCTCACTCCATGAATGGATGAAGTGACTTATTAGGTAACCTTTCAGCAAATAAGCAATTGAGAAAAAAAAAATCTCATTCCATCATCAATATCAGGTCTCTGGTAGAGGCATGATGACTCAGCTGTGAGACCAACTCAGAAGTAAATCACAGATGAGTGAAAACTTTGTTTTAAAAAGTGGGACATTTTCATCAAATTTGATAATGTGGATTGACTGTGTGAATATGAAATATCCAACCAATGGTAAATATCGAATAGAGGTTTAGAGCACTATTTTATATGACAAAATAAGCAAAATTGGAGCAAACGGTATTCTTTCTAATATTTAGACATACCGTAAACACTGAGGTTTGCTCTCATTATGATGGTTTTGCTATTGTTGATACTACTACAGAGTACACTGCTGCTAGCTCCAGTCAATAGTTGTTTTTTTATTTAAATCTTTAAATTTAAGTGATTTATTTTATCTAGTTATTTAAATTATTTAAATTTTAAAATGAATGCTTATAGAAAATACTTATAGAAAAAGTGATAAAGAACAGATAGGTTTTAAAAAGAAAATATACCTTGTGAAGATAACCATCATTACAAGCTTGCTTTCTATATTTAGGCCTCTTAGAAAAAATTACATCATGCTGTATTTACTATTGTACAGAGTGCATTTTTTTTTTTTACTTAATAACAATAATATTGACATCTTTATAATATTTTCCTTTTTTCAATTCTAAATGCTGTCGTACTAACCTATTAATATATTTTTCAATATTAGGAAGTATTAGAATTTTTTTCTCATAGTGTAAAAATCCATTTGGCTTCATTAGTAGGATTTTCTGTCTGTTATACCCAAACAATCTTTTTTGCCTTTAGGAAGTCCCTATTATTTAAACAGGAGAAGTAGTTTTTATTGGCCTGTGCAATTGATTAATGAATTACGTCCCAGGCCTGCTTTTGAATCTTAGGCTCAGCTGTGATAGTGAGACCCACGTTTTGCCTTCAGATCGTTTCAGTACTGTTGGAACACACCAACCAACTTGAATGTGTGTTGCCTTGAATATAACGTATGCTAATTGGTTTAAAATACAGGCAGATCTCACCCTGGGTGTTTGCAAGTGAAGAAAGGTTTTAGACTGTGAACATGCTGTTTGAAGTGCGAGTGTCCCAGGAGTTTAGAGCAAGTTCTGCTCAATACATGAAGCTGAAATGGCCTTCCGCCCATCTGTCCAACAGGTTACATTGATGTAGGCATTTCTCAAGTATGGAATATCTGTATATCTCAGACCAAATTGAATTTCTTAGAAGTTACACTCAAAATTAAAACAAAAACAAAAATGTCTCTGCTACACTGTAACGTCCTGAAAAAACAGTTGCCACTTATTCCTAATCTGAGAGAACTGTAATAAACTGAGCAAAGAGGACCTTTATATTCTCTGTGTGAGGGGGCTTCCAAGCACCTTAGTTAGGAAAACCAAAGTAGGTGGATGAGTGTAGGAAACTTTTAGAGGTTGGACAACTTCCTAAGCTCTTCATCAGGATACTACCTATTAATTTATATACATTAAACTCAATTTTATACACATTATTCTCTTTACCATAAAGGGCTGTATAACCTCTACCTGATTATATATTCAGGTAACATCTTTTGGCTTAGTTTGGGTACTATATGAGTTTAGAAATAACAACATTGCATTTATTTGAGCATGCCATAGAGTTCGTTCATCTGGCTATCAGAAATGTCTTACTTTTTATAGTCTAATATTTACACTTAGAGCAAGAGGAATTGCCACTTGACAGTGAATATGTTTTAGTATCATCATTATCTTGGAGGCCTGTTTGTATTCCCTTTGATATTAAAATTGGGAATTTGCAGAACAATGTAATCATTGTGTAGCATTATAAGTCCCATAATGTGATGTAATTGGAAGTCAAAGATTATTCGGGAATGGAAAGCAAAGTACAAAATGACTAGCTACCTATGAATGTTTTCTAATTTTTCTACAAAGAGTATTTATAGGATAATACAAACTTCATAAAAAATATCTGCTGTGACTTATGTTGTACTATAAAATATTTAATTATATTTGACACGTGTGTGTGTGTGTGCATGCATGCACACTAAGTCATGTGATGCAATACTAAATGTCTTCTGAAAAATGGAAGCTAATAAGGAGTTGGGCCAAGCTCTGGGGTGAATTATTCATGGAAACTGACATCTGCAAAGCTCAATGTCTAATAAAAACACAAGGCAAATAAGTAAATGTTTCCTTTTCTTACAGAAATTGATTTTTTTGTATGAGACAGATGTTATTATGTTACCTTATTCTAAATGACTACTACAGAGTGAAGAATGAAAACAGCATTTTAGTTTTTATGTTTATAAAGTGAAGTGATCTAATTTAATTTGCTCATTTTAAATAAAAGACATTTTAATAGGCCTGTAAGTCAGGGTTCTATTAATTAATGGGGAGTGCTGCAGAAATAGAATACATTTCTGGATATCATTGCTGTAGGAAAAGATTTACTAATAGCTTTATGAAAATAACCCTAAATTACAATGATTATATTTGTTAAATGTAGAGTGGGTGCACTGGGCTCATTGATGTCTAAGGTCCATTTTGCTTTAAATTCTATTCAGATTTGAGGTGCCTGGGTGGCTTAGTCAGTTAAGCATCTGCTTTTGGCTCAGGTCATGATCTCAAGGTCCTGGGATTGAGCCCCACATCCAGCTCCCTGCTCAGTAGAGAGTCTGCTTCTCCTTCTTCCCCTCCTCCCTCTCAACCTCCATGCTCTCTTTCAAATAAATAAAATCTTAAAAAAATTCTATTCAGAGTTATTTCTCAATGAAGTGCAGCGTTTTCCAAGTTGTTTGAGAGAAAGAATTTTCTAGTTTTTCTTCAACATTGCTGAAACAGAGTGTTTACATTATTTTAAATTCCTTAAATTGCAAACGAACTGTTGTCCCATCTGTGCAAGTGAATGAGCAAAAATAAACGAGGTTATTTGCTGCAAATTAAAGTATTTTATATTTTTTACCAGGAGTTAACCATGTTTCAGCTATGAGAAACTGAAATTTAGATTTTCACTGAACTTTAAATTGTATGGCAAAAATGACCCACAAGTGGTAGGATAATTTCTCGAAGGTCTCAAAATAGCCTCAGACGCCCAAGCTTTGGCACACTGGCCCTTGAGAATGGAGATGAGCCTGTGAAAAGAAGTAGTTGCCTCTCAAATGCTCTAACCCTGGCATGCTTGGTACTCACCTTTGAGTTCTTAGATGGCTGGAAGCAGATTATGTATGTGTGATCACTTAAATTCCATTCAGAGGCTGTTGCCACCAAGGTGTCATGGAAAGGGTTTGGGCAATTATGAGGTAACTATAACTGTGGAAGAGATCATTAGAAACTAGAAATGAGCTTGAAAGAAGTTTTGGGGTTAAGCTGAGACATAAGGGAATCTCATCAATTCCTTCAGCAAATATTGAATAGAGGCAAAGTAGAAGATGCCACACTTCTATAGAGGATCTAGCTGCACTGTCCAATATATAGCTACTAGTCATCTATGCCTATTTCAACTTAAGTGTTCATGAACTGAAGTAACTGAAGTTCAATTCCTCAGTCACATTGTCCACATTCATGTGCTCAATAGCCATGTGTGGCTGGTAGCTATCACATTGGATAGTGTGTATAAAAAACATTAACATCATTGCAGAAAGTTCTACTAGAGAGTGCTGGTGGAATGATCAGAGACGTGGTCCCGGCACTTTTTATGCCAGTAATCCATTTAAGGAGGTTACATAAACAAATAGCTTCAACACCAAGCAGTGTACAGCATGAGTAATTTGAGAGGGTAAAGACAAGATAGCAGAACGAGCTCAGAGGAAGGAACATCCAGTTGTAGTGAATAGAAGACAGTCACAGGAAAGATAGAATTTGAGGTCAGAACAAAAGAAAGAGAGTGTAGCAAAGGTAAATTGAAACATTTGCTACACAAAGGAAGATAGGCATAGGAGGGCAGAGAGGATGGGGAGTAGGCTGTGGTGATGAGATCGTGAGAGATCTGGGCACCTGAAGCCATTGGCATTCTGGCCGCGAGAGACCTTGAGGCGAAGGGTGTGGGCTTTTTCTGGAGGACTGAGAAACCACTAGAATTTTTGAGCAGGGAATGTGATCCAAGTGTTATTTCAGGAAGATATTTCTGGCAGCAGTGTGCAGACTGGATTGGGTGGAGAGAGAAGTTGATAGACCATGTTAACACGTGTTGGAAATGGGCCACATGTGCACTTGTAAGAACCTGGATACATACTATGGTGAACCTTGATTCAAATAAGCTTGTTTTGTAATGGCACTATTGGAAATCCAGGGATCCATAGCTCCCCCAATGGCTGACTTTTGTACACCTCTCTTTCATTACTTTTATTGTCAGAAGGATACAGATTGCTCATAATTTATAGCAGAGCACCTAGAGGGACTCAAGGACGAGAAGGTAAGATCAGTGGGAGAAGTTAAGTGAATGGAAATAATTCAGGCTAAAGAGAGAAACAGAATCAGACAATTTAGAGTGGAAGGATCTGATTGGTTTAGAGAACCGAAATCTTTATCTAGGTAACATCCACAGTCGTCCCTCCCCCCCCAAGCCCCCCCCCCCCCCCCCCCCCCGCCAATACTTGTCCCACTTACACAGTGGTGGCTTGGCACCGACTGGTACTGACTGCGTGCATCTCTTCTCAATTTTGCTTTCAGTGAGGCTCATGATAGAGTATTTGCACCATGGAAATTGGCAAGTGCCAGAAATCAAGATTCTCTCAATCCCAGCTGTGCCACCGAGTTGTGTCACTGAGTTGTGTCACTGCTATGCCTACAAGAACTGTGACAGTGAGCTTGATCTTGTTTTTAAAAGACAAGACCAAAAATTAAAGATACTGTGAAAGATCCTGAGCAGTGATACCAAGGGAAGGGAGATGAGTTCTTCTAACCTAGGGTATGTAATTCTAGGTATATATATGGATCTATGGTGTTTTGTAATGTTACATACATTTTAAGCTACATATACAGATGCTTCAAAGGTACTCTTTTTAGATCTATTTATCCCTTCTTGCTTTGCTGTGGAGCTGTTCAGGAGTTACCCAGAAGAGTGGAGACTCCGTCTTCCTGGCTTCCTTGTACAAATTTTATGTAGCTTTACCTATGATTTATGGGCAGGAAAGCTGTCTGCATAGTTCCACTCTTACTAATTGATGTGTATAGCTTGTCTCCCTTTAAGTGTGGGAATAAGTATTTTTTTTTCTCTCTTTTAATGGGCTTAGACCTCTCCATAACTGTCGACTTTCCTGCAGCAGCAGCAGTGAGCAATGCCTGCCGTGGCTGCTGTTTTACTGTAGCTACCAGTTGCCATCAGTTGTGTGCTTATCATGTACCTGGTACTATCATATATACTCTCCAGGCACAATCTCACTTAATTCTCAACATCATCCTTTTAGTTAGGAACTATTATGCCCCTCTGCCAAATGAAGAAATTGGACGGGAGAGGTGAACAAACTTGCCCAAAGTCACAGAAGTGATTGAGCTGGGATGTCAGTTCAAATCTCTTGGACATTATAATGCTGACCTCTCACCCCTGAGCTATATTGTGTGGAGAAAAACTCTTTCCTGGCAGTGATAGGCCTACCAGGAGCCATGATGAGTGAGGAATGAGGGCTTTGGCAATTGGGAATAAGGCTTTTTTAGTGTGTGCCCAGAGTGTGTTGCTGTTACCTTTATTGGCTTGTGGGGAGAATAAAGCCCAAGGTGCACTTGGACACACAAGGGGGACCTTGTTCTAGAGATCTGACTTCCTTTGAAACCTCACAGGTAATGAGCAGATTCAGTGGTTCTAATAAAACGCTCGTGAGAATTCCCAGATTGAGTCAGGGTCCCAGATTGAGAAAATCTATGACCCCATTTTTCCAAGTTTTGCCTCATTCCAAAGCTCTAATATTTTAAAAACAATAATGACAACAAACTGTGCAGACATTTCTGAGATTTAGAAGTAAAAAAAATAGTTTCTGAGATGCAACCTACACAATAGAGCTGTGGAAAAAGCACACCGTGTGGATACCCTAGAATGCTACCAAATGGGTAAATGACTCTCTAGCATCCATAATGCACAAAACATGCTTGCAAAAGGACCCAATTACAATAGCAAATAAGGCTTGTGGAACGGATGCCATTTCGTGAATTGCGTGCGTAATGTGGTAAAGCTATCTTCTTTTGTAATGTCATGTTTGTGTATATTCACACTTATGCGTGGACATGCATGTGTAATAGCAACTCGGCGAAATACCCAGAGGGTGTGGAAAATCCTGCCTAGACTTGGGTTTTTAGACATGCTTCCTTTATTCTCAACACCCGTGCACATGAGAAACTGTAGCTTGAGCCCAGACTTGGCAGGCAGACCCTGTTCACTGTTTTTCTGAAACACTCTTCCTTTCTCTTCAGTGGTACCTATTTGGGGGATACTAAGCAGTCTCACACTGGCCTCTCAGGCTTCCGAAGGGTATTGAAGACTTGTTTGGAGCACATAATTTATGCCGTGCTGAAAAACAGTCGGGACTGTAATGGTGCCCAGAGAATCCAAGTTCTCTGAAGCCCTGGATCACATTAATATGCGGTATTTCATTTACAACCCCTTGCTAAGTAGGTTTGAGAGGATAATGCCTTGTTTGAATAATAATATAGCACATTTTGCTATTCAAAGTGCTTTCACATAAATCATCCTTTTCATTTTATTTTTGAAACAATGAGGGAGATAAGGCCAGGATTATTACCTACAGGGAATCAGAAGCTCAGAAGGGTCAAGTGATTTACTCAAAGTCACATTGCAAGTTCTCAGCAAAGCCGAGATTAGAAGCTGTGATTCTTCATTCTCGGTTCAGCTGGGTCTTTTTAAAAAGAATGTCAGTGCCCACAGCTTCATGGATAGAATACTGAAATTCTCAGGCACAGCCTCTTGTTTCTAAGTGTGCATTTCTATAGTTTGCTTTTAACATTGAGATGTTGTGGCCTTGTGAGATGGCAGGAAAGTTTTGAATAAAAGTTTATACTTTAACCTTTTCTCTTAGTAGATGACTTTAAAATCAGACCTGGAAGTGTATGGATTTCTTAAACTAAATATACAAAATTGGGTTCAAGCTATGTATAATGATAGTGATTCTTATATTTGTTTTTAATCCTGATATCTAATCATGGGCAGGGTGGTGAGTTTTACATGAGAAAGCATTTGGTAATCCCTGAAGTACTATAATAGGAAGAGCTGACATAGGTACTCTCAATGTTAGAAATTATTTAATTGAGTTAATTTGTAGTTTAATAGTTTCAACTTGTTTGAAATGGTATTTTGACTTGTTCACAAGGTTTCTGTGTTTGGTCCCTTTTCATTACTTTCATTCAAACATTCCTTTAAACACATCTATATTATTTTACATAATACTACGCATGATGATATATATGTGTTTAGCTGTATAAATGCTAGAGGGTTTAGTGCAAATACTACTCTCTTATACTTCTTTATTTGGATCCATTCTTGCTCTTCTCACACTCCTCTTGCCCCCCAGTGACCCATAATGACCAAAATATTTATCTTTTAGGTATCCTACTAAATTTGTGTAATTGCAAGTAAAAATAGATAGACACAGATAAACATACACGAATGTGTAAATATCTATATGTATGTATACATATATATACACACACTTGTGCACAGGTATAGTAGGGATTATTTATCTTTTTTTTTTTAAGATTTTATTTATTTATTCATAGGAGATACAGAGAAAAAGAGAGGCAGAGACACAGGCAGAGGGAGAAGCAGGCTCCATGCAGGAAGCCCGACTTGGTACTTGATCCCAGGACTCCAGCATCACGCCCTGAGACGAAGGCAGCGCTAAACCGCGGAGCCACCCAGACTGCCCTATCTTTTTTTTATAAATACAAGATTGGGCAGTCTGGGTGGCTCCGCAGCTTAGCATCACTTTCAGTCCAGGGTGTGATCCTGGAGACCCGGGATCGAGTCCCATGTCCGGCTTCCTGCATGGAGCCTGCTTCTCCCTCTGCCTGTGTCTCTGCCTCTCTCTCTCTCTCTCTCTCTCTCTGTCTGTCTCTCATGAATAAATAAAATCTTTAAAAAAAATACAAGATTATATAATAAGACTTTTACATAACTTATTTGCTCACTTACTAGTAGCATATGAAAACATTTCTACTATATCAAATGGTTTAGTTCTCTTATCTCTAGTGTCTGCATTATGTATAGAGCATGGTAAGACTACACCACATGAATTCAATCATTCAGTTATTAGTAGGCTTTCATTTCTTTCTACTCAATTCTCTTTTTCCAACTAGAAACAATCATACATGAAATATAATCAGGCAATGCTTCATGAAATATATATTTGCTTATTTCTATATGATGACTGGAGTAGGAATTATAGATTGAAGAGTAGTTTTGACATAATAGTTATCTGTCACCTTGTTTTCTAAAAAAAACTTTCCAGGACTGTATGGATATTCTTTCTCATTTTCTTTTATCCCAATCATACTGTTTCTTTTTATCCAAATCTATAACAAGTGTTCCTATCTTTCTAATCTCTACTAGTTTGTGGGCAAATTGATAAAGGAACAAAGGAACACATATATTTTTTTAATCACTCTGCATAATAATGGGAACATCTTTTTTTTTTTTTTTTTTGAAGATTTTGTTTAAGAGAGAGAGAGAGAATCAGTAGGGGGAGGGGTAGAGGTGGAGGGAGACACAACTCCCAGCGGAGCAGGGAGCCCAACGCGGGGCTCCACCCTAGAACCCTGGGATCAGGACCTGATGGGAAGGCAGACACTTAAGCAACTGAGCCACCCAGGTGCCCCAATAAGGGGACATATTATTGTGCTTTAAATTTTTCATCCTCCACTACCAGTGAAATTGAGCATCTTTTCATGCCATTATTGTAATTTGCTTTTGCTTTTCCATAAACTATCCCAAACCTGTAACTCAACAGTTTTTTGTTTTGTTTTATTTATATATAATGCCTGTTTATTGTGATAAGCATTATATATTAATCCTTTATTATTCAATTTACAGGGGTTTTTTTTCCTATTCTAAGTTGGTCCTTTGACTGTGTATGACATCTTCTGCCAATTTAGTTTTTTAAAATATAATATGTTTCTTTGTTCTTTTATAACCACTTAGTTTCCTGTATCGGTTAAAATTACACAGAGGTCTTCTACATCTTCACATTTCTTCAGATCAATGGACTATTTACTCATGTAATGTATCTCAATGAAATGCTGAAAGATTGAGGCCCACGTTAATTTTTTTTCTTTGTGTCATTGCTAGTGATTAAATAATCTATTCTTTTTCCAATGGATTAAACTACTACTTTTGTCTTTATTAAACTCTCATACATGCTGGAATTCTCTCAATTAATTCTCTGATGGTTTTTTTTTTTTAATTTCCTAAAACTGATGGAAAATATATCAGTTTATAGTCTGGTACCACTATTTGTCTGAAGGTAATTCCTGGAATTTCTGGTATCAATTGTAATGAATAGTACAATATCTCAAGAAGACACTCTCAGGATCCAAGAGCCATAATCTAAAGGCATTTTGTGGCAATTACCTGGCATTTCAGAGGAAAAGGAAGATATTACAATATAAGAATAAAAAGTATAGTGTTAACATCACAAACAGCTTAAGGCAAAGAAGTTTGAGTTTCTGTCCATTTTTCATGAATTTTAGCATGATATTGGCAATGACAGAAACATGAAGGTATGCATTTGTGACACAATTTGGCCAGCATTGTTCTGTTTGTCCATGAGTCTTGACCATGACAAAGTTGGTTGTTTCAGTGCTATTATGCAATATGTAGGTGTCACCTGAGATTGATGTCATAGTAATAATTGGTTTACAATAGAATCAAAATCTGACCTTGTTAGCTAAGTATTTGACAAAAATCCTGGTATATCTCTGTGTATGTTAAAGAAAGGAAGGCTGGATGGGAACATAACTGCAGATTTAAAACCCACATTCCAACACCATTGATTAACTGAAATTATTTTTGTCCCCACTGCATTTTTCCTTTGGCCGTGGACTTAAAAATTTTGTCTCACTTTGGGTGATCTCGCATTCCCAGGTGACACAGAGCACCAAGGAATAATTCTAGGACACAAGAATCAAGATTCAAAATTACTCTGATAGCTCATGACAAAAGAGTGACATTTACCCAGGATATAAGTAAAATTCCTCATATTGATTAAGAAAAATAACTCATATAGGAAAACATTATATTTGAGCAAGTTTGCTATGACCCAGCATAAATATTATGAGGCATTTATGCTTTCGTGTCATATCTTTAGGCCACAAATGAGTTGTATATTCTGGCCAGGGATACCTGTGTAAATATGGAATTTCTCTACTTCACTTTGAAAATATATTTTTTAATAAATATTCTTGTTCCAAATCAGTTGATGTCAGGTCAATTCCATAAATGTGTGACAGGTAACTACTATGACGCAGGCATTAGGGAATATTCCAGGAACAGGTATTCTCATAGGACTTTGCCTCTGTACTTAAGGAACTTGGAGTTTAATGGGGAAGGCAGACCTAAGAAACACATGATATCAAAGTACTCATAGGAAGGGCACCATGGTTGCCTAGCTATCAGCTGTAAAACTTGTTAATGGATTTTCACTGATACACTTTTACCTGAAAGATGTCCTGGCTCCTTTTTAACTGTGCCATGTAGTAGTGAGATAGTGAGTTGTTTTCACACTGCTGAGGAGTCCTGAGTCCTCCTTTCCTTGACTTATGGCTAGAAAGCAGCAAGAGTTTCCTGACTAATTGATATTTCAAAGAAAAATGAGGGTCATTTAAACATAATGCATTTATTCATAAAACTATTATAAGCTACAGGTTTGATTTATTTGACCCCTAGTAATTGGCACAGATTTATAGTAGAGCTAGGCTGCTCCAAATATTTTTATTATGATGATTCCTACAGGAAAGAATCAAAGCAAACAAACCAAACAAAGCAAAAGTAATAGCAACACATTCTTCCTGCTGGAAGCAAAAGCCGAAAGGAATATTCTACCTGCCTATTGGCCTTAATCTTTCTAAAGGCCAATGCTCATTCTCTGTCGCACCTGGATTTGGAAATAACTTCCCTATTGTTCGAGAGGCCCTGCTGACATTTCACCTTTCTCAAAAAGCAAAAGTACAACAAAACCTCCTAGATTAGTATTTCCCCAATTGTTTTCTTCAGAACAACAGACATGATGGAGTTCAATGGTAAAGGGGTACAAATAAATTAGGACAGTATTTTATACTTTTCCCCCTTTTAGAATTTTACAGTGTACATTATCAGAATCACATTGGCTTAAGTAAATATGACAGGACTAAAATGATATGACTGAAGAGCTTTTTTAAAAAAATTAAAGAACTAAATAAAATAAAAAAAAAAACCTTCTATCAACATCCCTGGGAAGTTAGAACATGCTACTTCAAATAATATAGAATGTGGATATCTTGACAGTTTGATAATGAATGTTCTAAGAAGTTTGCTTGAGGAATTAACTATTGATCTTTATTGCTTTTGGAAGTTCGGCATTGCTACTATTGATTATACCCACTTTACCATGGAAGAAATTATATATACAGAAAAAGTCCCCAGAATTTATTTGGGAAGAGGAAAGTGTATGCATGTGTACGTGTCTGTCTATCTTGGAGGGCTGGGAGATGGGATTGAGTGAGAGAATGTGAGAAAACATTGTAATTGATTTTTTTTAAATTAATCTTTAAGGACTTTACTGTTTGTAGAAATTAAAATAACACATGATATAATTAAAACCAACTTAAACTAAAGTATTCCTTTGGCAGAAAGTGTCATGTGGTTACAAACTTTCCAGATTCATGAAATGTGCAATATGCAGTCCCACTTTCAATAGATCAGTGCTCATTTTAGAAGGATGTAGCAAACTGAGAGTTTCTAGAGGAGACTGTGTGGAAGAGGTAATTGGGTGATGGGCAGTAAGGGGGCACTTGATGTCATAAGCACTGGGTGTTGTATGCAACTGATGAATCACTAAACTCTACCTCAAGAAAAAAGAAAAAAAAAAAAAAAAAGGATGTTCAACCTCAGATTCCTATGCAGTGAGTAAAAGCCAATATCCCAATTTTATAGGTAAACAGGCACAGAGAGGTTAAGGGACATGCCCAAGGCCACAGAGGAAATCAAAGCCTGAATCTGGCACATTCTATTCTCTGTTCCCAGAAGAAACCACTAAACCATACTTCCTCTTCACATGGGAGCTTAGAACATTTAACATGGTCATCTTGCCTTTTTTTCTTCCCAGTGACCATGGAAAGTCTTTTCTTGATTACATGGTCAAATCAGATCTTTTCTTTTTCAGCCTTCCCCACGCTTGCCTCTCTGGTTCTACAGCAGCAGCCTATCTTCTGTCTGCTTGGTTTAGGAAGCTCCTTCTTCAGGGTTTCTGAATTGCTGGCCTTTTGGTGACGTTTGGCGCAACAACCCTCTCTACCTATAACCCACATCGCTGACCTCAGAGCTCAATGAACGTTTCATTTACATGCACAGTCAAATTAAATTTGCCCAGCCTTTGAAAACTTACATCTGTTGAGTGTCTAATTTGTATTGCCATTTGTTTCACAGATGTGTAACAAGACAAATACCTGTCCAGGCTTACATGGGATTCAGAAATGCTTACGTTAATCATGCTGGTGGAAAGAGGTTAAGGGCTATACAATAAATCAGTCTCCAAATGGTTTTCACTTGGAAAGGCCTGGGAGAACAGGGTTATTTTTATCCTAGGATGCTTTTAATTTGAATCAAAAATGCTTTACCACATGTTCTGCCACAAGTTCAAAAGGATTGGTAACAAACATTTAATCTTTTTCTTCTCGGATTGGCGCTAAGCCCTCATCAAAAAGCGTATGCAGTCAAGCAGCTTATCTCCACTGAGCTGCTTCCCTTAATGTGTTCCTAATTATAATCGTATATATTGCTCACTGTGGCCGATTGAACAATATGGCAGTAATTTCTTTACAGGCCTCCCTGCTCTTTGAACTGTGAGTACAGAGGGCTAGAACAGAACCAGATCAATGGGATTTGAGTGCTGGCAAATCAAGCCAGATGCGATCTTTAGAGAATGAATCTCCAGCTGTTTCCCAGAAAGGAATTTCAACAGACAGCTGGGGACCTTATCATTATCATCATGATCATGATCTTCATCATCTTTCCCACAAAATACACCCACAACGCTATAGGAAATGTGCAACTATTCTCATCTCTTCCTAAATCACTACCCATCGTGGAGTCTCCTAAATGCTTTGAAATGGAGACCGTGTAACACAGATAAGTCTGTGACTGATGATGTGGGATGGAGACATAACAATATTATATTGACACTATGTATTTGTCAGTGCTGCATGATATGTGGCTGAAAGCAATATCTAAAAGTCCTCTTTAAAGTACAACATTTCCATGTTGTGTTAGAAGGAGCTAACATAATTCTCATTCTCTTGGTCAAAATGGTGTGTTATTGCTTTGTGCATACATTCTATGCCCTCTACATCACTATCACCAGGCCTTGTCTGAGGTAGTACCCAAAAAACATTTCTGGGAGAAGTGTTGCTTTGCATTGTGCCTTATACTGTAAGGGAAGAGGGCAAGCTTAATAAGTTAGAAGGAAGTTGTTGTGGCCCTCAAAGAGTCTCCCAATCTAAGAGTCCCAGTGCACAAAGTTAAGAATGATTATTATTATTTTTTTGAACAATTTAAGAATTGTTTTACTGAAAGGAAATATGCAAGAGTAGAAAAACCCACAGGATTTCCCACATGCAGAACCATCCAGAGTTGGCTGGTCTACATGAAATGATTTATGTCTCCTTCAAATGCCTACCTCATAAAAATCCTTCACTTCTGACATGCTCTGCTCTGGTGCTCCCAATTCCTGATCCTGGTGTCTGTTTTAGAAATCCAGGACTTGCTAAGGCCATCTCATATCCATTGGGTTATAGCACTCTATCTCCAGGAAAGAATTTGAGAAGAACCAGGATCATTGCAAACTGTTGTTACCAAATGAGGTTGGTCAGGTAAAATATGGAAGAGGTGGAGGTGGGAATTCAAGGTCAGGGGAACAATACTTAGGGACCCCCAAAATATGAGTGGATGAGAAACAAGAGCAGGGATCCCTTTTTTAGAGTAGTGACCACAGAAAAGGAAATCTGAGAGAAGGAGCAGAGGAGGTTGATTCTCAAAAAATAGAACAAAAATAAAAATAACCAAAAGCCTTCGGGACTTGAAGTGCATTGTACAATTTCTTCTTCCATGTGGTTCTTAGCACTGAGTGTTAAGACCTAGAACATGTAGGTGATGAATCCTGAATGTTTAGTTACATTTGCTTACCTGAGCTAGAAGTTTGAGGAACTATACCACCATACATGGGTACAGAGTAAAATAATTATTTATATTAATCTGTCACCCAAATATGACCTGAATGTGACTAAAATTATGCAGTATGTCTTGAAGTTATCTTTTCTGAGGTTACACAGATAGTAAATGTGAATTGTTTGGATCTATGGTCTTCAAACCTTTTTTGATGGAAAATTCTTATGAGTCAGAAAAAAATTGTGAACATGTAACACCAATATATGTATATTTATTCATAAGTTGTACATATACTTCTATTGATATTGGTAGTAATATTTAATATATTTCTTCCTTGCTTTAGGGAAAAAATATATTGAAATATCAATTCACATGGCTTTTGTCCACAATTCTTTTTTTTTTTTTTTTTTTTGTCCACAATTCAATGGCTCATCTTGCTCCTGTCCTAGGTATGAACACCCCACCTAGGAACAGACCATACCTCTAGAGAAGTAGCTGGACAGCTGTGGATCTCATCATTATGAAATTTGCTCTCCTTTTTAGGGTACCAGTACAGAATTGGAGAAGGGCAGAAAAATGCACTTGGTCATGCATGGAGAATTCCGAAGATCTTCCTGTGCAAGGGAGGGGAAAAAATTGCTTATCAAATAAGAAACGCATGAGGTTTAAAGCCTCTACAATGTCTGTTTCTTTTAGCCAAAATTTTAGCAAGTATATATGCACAATAGGGCTAAGAGAACTGGTGTCTTCTAAAGAGTACATGAAATTATCATTGTGTTTTGCAAAAAATTAAAAGTGAAAGTAATTTCCACTATAAACCTATTACAGTGCTTCCCTGTTTCCCGGCCACAGGTCAGTGAGCAAATTTGAATTAAGATTTGGATAAATGGTTCCTTCTGATGGAGAAGGGCAGGTAATGTGATCAGGGCTGGGTAAACAGAGGGCATCAACTCTGTATATTGGGTTTCTGTGGATGGGTACAGAGATGATTGCTGTATATTCTTTACTCTCAAATATTTTTTTTAAGTGAGTAAAGAGAATAGCAGACATTATCCTACAAATATATATTTTTAAAGATTTTATTTATTCATGAGAGACACAGAGACAGAGGCAGAGGCAGAGGGAGAGGGAGAAGAAGGCTCCATGAAGGGAGTCTGATATAGGACTTGATCCCAGGACCCCAGGATCATGCCCTGAGCCAAAGGCAAATGCTCAACCACTAAGTCACCCAGGTGCCCCTATCCTAGAAATATTTTGAGAAATTAATGAAAGTCCTAGAACTGGGTTTACATGAATAATTTAAGCAGGTATATGGGGCTCAGAGACACTTAAATAATCTGGAAAGAATTGTAATAAGGCCCAACTTGATGGAAGAAGTTGTTGGAGAACGTGGTGGTCTTCCTTTGAAGTCCAGCTTTGGAAGAATGAACACTGTGGTGTAAAAGAAAAAAGAGTTTAACTTTCTTTTAGGAGTGCATACCAGTTCTTAGAGCCTGTATAAATACTCTATTTTATGCCAGTTGAGTCGTCACAGGTTCTGTGAAATCCTCCATTACAACTTTTATACAAAACAAATCAATTCTAATTCAATTCAACAATTACACATTGATCTCCTAAAATGTGCCAAACATAATACAGAACATGCATTTTACAGGAAAATTGGACTGTGCTAAGATATGCAGCAAATCATCTGCAATTTTATGAAAGGGAAGCCAGGCATGCTAATGGAGTTTGTTTTCATAAACATGAAGTGTTTGGGCATGTTTGATTTTTCAGTTGGGCTGCTCAGCCAAGCTGAGTTAACACCTTGTAAAAAGTGAGTTGCTTCTCATTTTCTTAATAGGAAGCAGCGAGAGTCATCGTTAAGATCCCTCATATCAGCTGGAGGCCTTCTGTAGCATTCCTGAAGCCTCTGAGGTTGAACCTAGGATGCAGATCCATCTGGATACTTGAGACCAGACAGTGTGTTTCTCCAGAGAATTCAAACTATCTCCCCATCAATCTTAGACAAGAAAACTATCTAAAAGCAGATCTTTGTTTCAAATGGCTGAGTGGGAATAAAAGTTCTATTGATAAGCTTTTACATCATACTAATTTCTTGAAATATGTAGCTGGATCCTCATTTTTACAATCCACTTGGCCTTTAGTACATACCATATTTCTGCATCTGTGTGGATATCACTTTTCTCAGTAATATAATGTTAACTTAAGAATGTGATAAAACAGGAAGCATGCTGGAACTTTTCCTTGTCCTGTGGCCTTAACAAGCCACAGCTGTATCAGCAGCTGGTCATTGAAGGAACATGGTGCTAGCCTCTCCCAGCATCCTTTTTTAACTAGATCAAAAGGAAATAGACGAGGCAGAAGGTTTTATCATCAAAGCCAATAGAAATCTGTGGGAGCCAATATTTCCATTTAGATTGCTTTAGCCTCATCAGGCTGAAAAGATTTTTTCTCTAGTGGGAAGAGGTTGTTAAATCAGCCAATTTGAAAAGCTTTTTCATCCTCAGAACTTTATCCTTACTTAGTTTGTCAAAGAAAGGGAATATGGTGTCAAAAAGTTTGCTCACCTCCCAACATGCTTTGCTGAGTTGTCAGCTTATTTTCTTACCAATTATTTTAAAAGGTGTATTAACTACCACTAGTGATTGCTTAAGTGGCATTTTCACTGCAAATCGCTTGCCATAGACTTTATAAAGGAACCCCAAACTTCTATTTCATTTGCAGGTAAAGCTAAAGAATAACCACAATGAAGGAATTAATAGTATCAGTTTCTAGGAAGAAGTCAAATAAATAGTGTTTCATTTGAAAAATAAGTGTCTTAATTCTTTCAGATGACACTGTCTCAATGCAATTATTTGCCAGTCCCTATAGGCCAAGTGCAACTTGTCAATCAATGGACTCATGGAAGCCCTCGGAAAATGTTGAGAAATATTCTGCTTATCTTTAAATTTTATTTTAAAAGACTTTATTATCTTTAGAGCAGTTTTAAGTTAACAACAAAATTGAGAGGAAGGTACAGGGATATTTCATATATCACTACCCACCCACATAAGCATAGCTTTCCCCTTTATCAACATCCCCCGTGAAATGGTGCCTCTGTTACAAATGATGAACCTACATTGACATGTCATTATCACCCAAAGTCTGTAGTTTACCTTAGGGTTCACTTTTGGTGTACATTCTGTAGGTTTGGAGTTTTTGGTAAGGATGTGGGGAAATGGGAACCATTGGGCACTATTGATAGGAATGTAAAATGGTGCTTTTCACTTGCTGTGAAAAGTAGTATGGAGTGCCCTCAAAAAAATTAAACAGAATCACCATATTATCTACTATGGTGATCCACTTCTAGGTATATGGTGCAAAGGATTGAAAGCAGGGACTCAAAGAGGTGTTCGTACACCTGTGTTTACAGCAGCATTATTCACAATAGCCAAGGGCTGGAAGCAACCCAGCTGTCCATGAACAGATGAATGGATACACAAAATGTAGGATATACGTATAATGGAATATTATTCAGCCTTTAAAAGGAAGACAATCATGACATATGTTACAACATAGATGAACCTTGAGGACATTACGTCAAGTGAAAGAAGCCAGTCACAAAAGGACAAATAGTGTATGATTCCATTTATGTGAAGTACCTAGAGTAGTCAAATTCATAGGTACAGAAATTAGTGTGGTGATTGCCAGGGACTGGGTTAGGGGATAATGAGGAGTTATTGTCTGAGGGGCAAAAAGTTTCATTTTTGCTAGATGAAAAGAGTTCTATGGATGGATGCTGGTGATGGTGGCACAACAGTGTGAGCATACAATGGTTAAGATAGTAAATATCATGTTATGTGTGTATTATCACGGTTTTTTTTCTAAAAAAGTAAAACAAACACCTCAAAAGCAAAAAGGAATACAATATGCAGTGCCCAGATCGTTATTTCTAAATACCATTTTCTGATGAAAAGTACCAACACTCTTCTGAGAAATGGCTGTTTCTAGGGCTGGGGAAGAGAGAGTACAAGGTAGGCCTAGAGAATCTTTCCAGAAAGAAATGAAGTTCTCAAAGAAACAAAAAGAGCAAAACGCAACAGGACAACAAACAACAGGGCATGTCAAAGGGACATGAGCGCCGACTGGAAGAGCCAACTGGCCATAACTGGCACAATTTGGGGAATAAAATAATATAGTATTGGATTATAGCCCAAAGTATAAAGTATACATCTGTGGATCCATTCTAATATAAATCAGTGTTTCAGTAAATCAGTAAATTGAGGAGATGGGACCAGTCTGCCTTATAGAAGAATTCTAAATAATATATGTAGGTACGTGCTCTGCAGGAAGTGAAGCTTAGCCTCTCTTCACCTCAATGGAGGCCAGGCTTCCTGGATGGCTGAGTGAATAGAGTATGGGAAGGAAAAAAGAAGAGCAATTTTGCAGTGGGGAAATCTAGCAAGCACTAGCTTAATCAAGGTTAACATCACCAGATAGTGAGTTTGATATCCTGCACCCACTTATACAGTGTGATAAGAAGGATACTTCTTTGGGGTATTTTTCCCTCAAACCTATAATACCAATCTAACCATGAGGAAAGCATTAGACAACCTAAAATTGAGGGGCATTTTACAAGATACCCAACCAGGACTCTTTAAAGTTGTCCAGGTCATCAAAAATAAGGGAAGACTGAGAAACTGTCACAGCTATAGGAAATTAAGGAGACATGAGAACTCTCTATCATACGGTGCCCTGGATGGAGCTAAAAAAAAATTTAGTGGGAAAACTGGAGACATTTGAAGTAAATCAAGTTTATTTAATAGTGTGTACCCGATGTGAATTTCTAAGTTTTGACAAATGTTCCAGGATGATATATCGTCAAATTAGGGGAAACTTGGTGAAGCATGTATAGGAATTCTCAGGACTATCCTCAGAACCTTTCTACGAGCCTAAACATTATTTTAAAATTTTATTTTTAAAAAGGAATATGTTACTTGCCTTAGCATGATAAACTATATTTTGAACAAACAACCTATAGATACTTAAGGACACTAAAGATGTTTCTTTCAAAATCAGTAAAAAGCCTAGCAAGTAATGGAATAATAAATAATATGTAATGTTTATTAAGCAATTATGGCAAGGCCCACTGTATAATACATAGCAAGTGAAAAGTGTTATCACTTAACATTGGAAGTACTTAAAGTTGAAACAAGTAAAAATTATATTTTTAAGAAGGAAAGAAATAGATATCATTTCTACTACACATTATTTGTACATATTTGGCTCATTGCAAAAACAGCAAAGAATCAATTGAATAACTATTATTAGTAGAAACTATAATTATTGGAAAAATTTAGTGAAGTGACTTGGCACACAATAAACGTATTTAATAACTTTCTTATGCACCAGCAATAGCCATCTGTATAAATACACCAGAAAAAGAAATTATGCATAGAATCAAACAGTATAATATATATAGGAATAATGTAAGTGCCCAATAACACAGAAAAGAAAAAAGTAATTTAGGTTTATGAACATGATGGAATATTATGTGGGTATTTATTTATAACTGTGTTTTCAGGAGAATTTGTGACAATAAGTCAGGTATCTACAATAAAGTTAAATAAAAATTTAAGATGCCAAATTACATAGTAAGCCAATTCAGAACGTGGAGGAAACTATGCAAATAAAAAACCATAAAATTAATCCATTGATACTTGGGTCAAAACAGCTGAAGAATAAAACCTCTCCGTTGTGGTAGGTCAAGGAACAAACCCCCACCATAAAAGATGGGAAATTTGGTTCTTTGTATACTCAATAAGGGGTTTTGATGTGAGCTAATATACACCAATCTGGCCATTCTTAATCGTCAGAGGCTTTTCCGGGGATTTCAGGCAGTTTGACAAGAGCGAGGTGGGAAAGTTAAGTTTGAGATGCACGTTAAACAGACAAAAGGAGATTTCCAATATGATGTCCCACAAAGAATACACAAACATGAACAAAAGTCACTCTCCAAAGGAAAATGTTTGTGTCAGAGGGTGAAATTGAAAGTTTGTCTAGCACATGCCCAATTTTGGCTCCTTGGCAATTTCCGGTAGGAGAGGTTGAGCAGAAGTGGAAATCTGCTGTGGGGTGCCTTCCATAATAAAATTGTCCCTCACATGGACATGGCCCTTGAGGCTGTCCTGGAGAACCCTGCTAACAGGGCAGCACTATTCGACAGCGCCCCCAAAGGCTGTGCCTTGAGTCCTCACATCAGCCCAAGTAAAAGGTTCTCAGGGTCCCCCCCCAGCCTTCCTCCAGTTAAACTTCCATCGAAATGTTGCTCTGTAAAGTTAAGAGCCACCGAATGCAAACGCTGCCAGAAGGAACGAAGAGTTCGAAAGCTCAGAATTACTAAACCATTAAGTTCAATTAACAAGTGAAAAATGAACTAAGTTGCTCCAGAGTGATTTTTAATTCTGTCAAATAAAGAGGAACCAGACTGCAGGGTAAACTCTTATTTATTAGTTTTGGTTAATGAGTTTTTCCATAAGCAGAATTTCTTAAATTTTATTGAATCAATAAAGTCACCATTTGGAAATCTGGTTTTTCCCACCAGAGTAGGATTTTAATTAAGCATACAGCAAACACCCAAGTGCTGTAATGCGACTCCACGGAGGTGTACTGGTCTACGGGTTATATGAGTGGCCTGGTCGACAGGGTTGCCAGGGTTGCTGAGGTCCTTCATTTGCATGTAATCTCTACCACGTACCTCTGGCACATTAATTTTTATCTTCAGGATGGTGGTATTTGCCTTGTATTCATTAGCAAAGAACCACTGTAAAAATAGTAATGTTAGAGCTTCTCCTTGAAGGAAGAGAACTACATCCTTTCCTCCAGTCTCTGAGCAGACAAGGCATTGATTATTACAGTTTGGAGTATCTTGAACTTCTAGGAAGGCCTGAGTTCTGGTATGTGGCCCCTCCTTTAAAATACAGATAGCTTTGCTGTGTTTCATGCTCACAGGATACATCCTGCTCTGGTCACCTGCTCTGTGAACACCTGCCTTTATTTATGAGAGAGAACACGGACAAAAGGGAGTTGGAGGGGCATAAATCTGTCCCCAAAACTTGAAAGCATCACGAAGCATGTGTGCTTTGCAGATATCTGTCGGTCAGTGCTTCTTTATGTGGTCCCAAGTTCTCACATTTCTGTTTGCATTATGTGTTTTTAAAGATAAAAGAAGTAATGGGTACTTGGAGATTGCCGACATTCCTCCGAGAATGCCTCCATCACATAAAAGGCTTCTTCACTGGTTCTTCGTTAAAGTTGTGTGATATAATAGTCACGTACTGTGGATCTGAAGAAGTGGACTTCAGTCCCATTCTCCAGACTGTGTTTAGCTACAACATGGACAGCTTTGCCTGAACCAGAGGGTCAAGCCAGATACATCAAGGGAGCAAGTGTCTACTTCTTTCCCCTCTTCCAAAAATCTCTGTGGTTTCACGTCATAAGTGGCAATCCCAAGGACAGATTCAGGGTTTGTTCGGGTCTTTGGATCTTATAAAATTGGGGGACTCTCTCAAGAGATTTATTTCTAATTGCTGTCTGCTATACCATGTTAACTACAGTATAGACACGGTAGTGATGGTAGAGATATTAGATTCATTCCACTGCTCTAGAGAACTGTGCTTTTCTAGTGTTTTCTCTGGCCTGGTAACCCTGAGGGGCATATCCCTCAGAAGATACACCTGTGGGGCACCCGAGTGGCTCAGTGGTTGAGTGTCTGCCTTTGGCTCAGGTCATGATCCCAGGGTCCTAGGATAGAGTCCCGTATCAGGTTCCTCTCAGGGAGCCTGCTCTCCCTCTGTCTGTGTCTCTGCCTCTCTCTATGTGTCTCTGATGAATAAATAAATAAAATCTAAAAGAAGAAGAAGAAAGAAGAAGAAGAAGAAGAAGAAGAAGAAGAAGAAGAAGAAGAAGAAGAAGATATAACCATGTGTGAGTGGAAAGTCAGGCATGGCTGTGGCTACATAGCATTGCCTAGAGGCAACAATAGCCTCATCGTTACCCTGCTTTTGTCGTGAACACTTCTGCATCCTGTGTTAGACTTATGTCTTGGTCACAGAGATTTGGCTGGCTGTTTCTAGCCTGCAAGCCCATTTTCCGTCCTGTGGTAAGCCCTGGCAAGAAGCCAGGTGGCTTAGGTACCCTCATGGGCACATGAGAGGCTTCTCTGCTACTCACCCTCCTCTATTAATACCTCAGGGTCTAATCCAGAAAGTCACATTGAGAGCTCTGTGGTGGCCTCCACACCACACTCAGACACCCACCTGGAGGTGCATTCCAGGTGAAGTAATAGTCTCTGGGAACCTAATCCTGTTACATGTATTTTTTTCTGAAAAGAATTATCTCCAATTTTACATTATAACAAGTAGTCATTTAAGTGTTATTGGAATAACCTCTGCCTGCAGATTCTCCCACAGATATTTCCCACAACTGTTTAATATTTTTTTTTTATTCTAGAGAGAGAAGGAACTGGGGAAAAAAATCCAAATTATTAGAAAGAAAATAGCAAATTACCCAAACCAGATATTAATTTCTTATGGGTCTGTCCTTCTTTCCATGAGTAACAGTTTTATGTTTTTTTTAGGGCACAAGCTTACACATTTTTCTGTAGTTCTTGCTTCCCCCCTCCCCTCCAACTCTTAATATTGATGCTTATACCATGGTTGTTTTTCCGATTTGCTTTACAAACTGATTACTTAGTCCTGGGGTTCCTTTCTAAGACTCCAAAAACAAGAATAATAAAAGTTTGGGAGGGGGGAAGATCAGGGGAAACAGTAATATGTTTAAATTATAAATAGTACAGCTATTTGTTTTGAAATGGCCTTAAATTGGACGATAAGATGACATACACATATGCATGTCACTATCACTCATTGAACCAACTTATTAAAGTAATAACAATGAAAACACTTGGACTTTTGGAGATCTGCACCAAGCCTTTCTAGACGAGCAGTTTGAAGGGATCCCCGCTGTCTCTGGAGCTGCGGTGCGCCCATCAGCAAACTGAGCAGCTCTTCATACTTCACAGCGTGAGCACCCCAGTGACTGCGGACAACCACTGTCTGCAGCTTTGCCTGTGGGATATTCTGTTAAAGGTCAAGTCCATAAAGTGGAAACCCGGCTGGTAGGAAAATAAATTTCTGAAAATAATTTCTGTCACTCTAAAAAAGAAACCATTAATTCTGAGCTTTCCACTCTTTCTGATTCTGTTGGCCACTAGGACCTCAGGTCTCTTCCCCGGTGTGGCACTTTCTGTCCTCACATCCCATTGGTTTTGTTCCCTTATGAAAACACTTCCTCTGACCCATCTTATGATTACCTCACATTAAAACAATCTGACTTGTGTATACTTTGGGATTTCATGATTTCTTTCATCTAGATTTTTCACACCTAGAACACAAAATGGACAAATCCATTATGGTTATCGGGGCTTTGTTTTGGTTTTCTGCTTTTGTTTTTGTTTTGGTTATCTAGTTGTTTGGATTATTTTCTAATAGTCTGAAAAAGCTGCTTATCACTACATTTTCCTATGTTATAAAGACACATAAAACTGAGGAAGAATATCGAGTTTTTCTTTGTTGTTATCAGGCACTACAGGCTTCTGCAGAGTTTTCCGTGCTGAGCTACTCTTTGATTTGTGAGCAAAAGTTTAAAAGGCTAAAAAGGGGGAAATTGGTTCAATATTTCAGGCACAATGAAACATTTCTTTTGTCACTTTATTTCCCTGCTCTATTAATTTGTGGTTACTCACCTTCTCCTCAGAGATCCCCAGGGAACCCCAAATCTGACTCTCTATGATCTGGCACATGAACCCAAACATTTCTCCCAGTAAATTACATCTCACGTGTAATAAAACAAAATTGGCTTTTTTGGAACATAGAAGAATGTTTCAGGCCCCGATTGGCTACATTTAGGTTTGTTGCTCACATGCGTCCTGACGATGAGGCTCCCCGTGGCCTGTGCTGGTCTGGGAAGAAGAACGTAGGGTTCACTCACTGGCCTGAACAATGCTGGAATGTTTTTTCCCTGTCCATTCACTCAAACAATGTGCCATTCTGCACCTCATAAGCACTTGATTTATCCCAACTCTTGGGCCTGACCTGTAATCCCCCTCTCCTTACCCATCTGACCCATCTGTGTTTCATTTCCCACTCATCAGCATCCAGAGAGCTAGGCCCAGACCCTGTTTGGAACCATTAGACAGAGATTGGCACTCTTCCCTCTGCCTGCACCACATCCTCCGCTGGAAAAAAAAATGACCATCAGATCAGAGAACAGAGCCTGCTTTGTCCCCTGCAACGGGGATCTGGAAGCATTTTCAATCATTTGCACTCTATACCCACTCAAACGCATTAATGTGATCAACATTGGGCCTGTTGTGGGCATTTTTTCCAGCAAATAGCTTGCTAACATTCCAGGCATGTACTCCCCCGAAAACAAGACTGAGACAGGGCCCTGAATATTCAATTGGAAAATCACCAACAGCAAAAGCTTAGCTTGGCACGGCTGGTGTTGATTCTTAATAAGTGACTTCCTAAAGCCGAGGCATGGGGCTTACAGCGTCAATGACTTGTTTGAAAAATATTTTGTAGGTGCCTCATACCACTCTATTTCCTGTGGTATGCGTCATATTGTGAGCTATTCCAAGCCAGCTTGGTTAAGCACGCTAACTTTTTTCCCCCCCAAGATTGTGGTGTTTAACTAAAAATGTCTTTATACAAGATGAGCTCATAGCTATTAGTGCTGATGTAGTTTTAACTGCTTGGATACCCACTGCAGTTGGTTGAAAATGTGCTGAAAAAAAAAAGGCAAACCTGAGCAAAAACATATCTCACCCTGCCTAAACGGGCGGACGGCAGTCCCAGTGACAGCATTTCTTCTGGGGGAGAAAGTTCCAGATTTAAGTACAATGCGTACCTTTCACTTTCATTAAAAAGACTTACTGTTCTTAGTGTATTACTGAGGTGCTGAAGACATCTGGAACATGGGAATAAAATTAACCCTTTCTATTTCTTCAGGTACTTTGTAAAACTCACCAAAGAACAGAGGTAATGATTGGAGAAAACAAGTGTATCTTGTCGACAGTTTCCTAAAAGGAAATGACAAGAAATCCAGAGACCAAAAATTCTGCCTCTGAGATTAAAATATTTATGAGTACGATTTGTGTAGGGATCAAATGAAGTAATATATGGAAGATACCTTAGAATTCTAGATCTGAGGAGGAAACTAATACTGACCCATGCCTACTCTGTGCCACATACAGCTTTTGGTATTTCTGCATCCTAGAGAAAGTGTTCTTTGCAGCACTTATGATGTAGATATTCTTTTCATTTTGCAAGCAAGGAAAGAGAATTCCAAAGAGATTTGGTGAACTTCCCAAGGTCACACAGTGATTAACTGATTAATTATAGAGGCAGGATTCAAAACTAGGTTTTCCATGAATACCAAGCTTGTGTTCTATCCTTTACCTTGCTTGCTGCTCACAGGTTGCACCACTATTATTATTGTGGTTTTCTACTTGCTCAAAGGGTGTGTGTTTGCCATGGAGTGAGGGGCTAGAACAGGAGATGGATGTAAATTTATGTCATATACTCCCTTGCCTTCCTCCAGTAAATAGGTTACAGACAGCGTCTAGTTTGCGGCCCTTACCCAGTGGGTGACCAGTAGCTATTAAGTGATTAGACATTGTACATGCCATCTCTGAGTGATTTGTGTTTCTACAATAGGGCCTTTTATAACATAGAAGAGAGGGATTGAGACTCTGGACACTGCCTGGGCTGTGTTTGCCTCTCGGGGCAAATAATTTTCCTTGGTGCCAGGAGCAGCTCTGACGTGGCTGCTCTGCCCTTGTGTGGCCTGGGGCTTTGAGCTCCCAAGTGAGGGCCTGATTGCGTCTGCCATCAAGTAGGAGTACAACAAGGTGAAGCCAGGGAGGCCAAATTGTGTGTCAGTAGATAAGGCAAGCACAGATATTTCTAGGCCATGGAGGGGGTCAGAGAATCTCTATAGGAAATGACCAAGACCTCTGGGGGCAAGAGCTATTGGACAAATGCACTGTACAGTATTATTAAGGCAAGGAAGACCCTCTAACCCCCTCCACATTTACGAAGGCACATACTGCAGCTCTTCCCATGAAGTGGAAAAAGGGGCTTTTGTGTTGGGTATTATCTGTAAGTGTTTTGGCTTTGCCAAGCTTTCAGGCTACAGAATTACGCACTGGGACTGTGAATGGTTAGTTGATCCTTTATGACCTGATACTTAGTGTGTTATCTAAAGGAAATAACTTGTTTCTTGGTGAAGATTTGCAAGCTGGGAAAGTTTCTTTTTCACAACATGGCTTTTAAAAAAATATAAAATTTTAAAAAAATTCTGTAACTTCCCCCCAACTCCTTACAATTTAATAAGTTTGCAAAACTATCAGTTCAGAATGTCGAGCTGAATGACAACTAAGATTGGTTCTGTTCTCCAGTTGTAAGTAGTTCACATTTGCTACCTGAGGCAGTAGAAGAAAATTTCTTTCGAGTGAGTAAAAAGCATTATTATTTTGAAACAATTCTGATTTCAGAAGTTTATCACCACTGGGCAGTGACTTTTGTGGAAAAGCCATATAAATATGTTGCTAAACTGATGAAGTTTTCACAAGTTTTAGAAATATGTACATTCCTTTATTCTTTCAATTTAAAGTCTACATTGGAACTACTTAATGGAAAGGCAGCATTAGGAAAGGCATGCAGATTTTTCTAATAAAGTAGGTGATGCGGGTACCAGTCAGAAATCAGTTCAGTTTAGACCCTTTTGTAATTTCATCGGAAGTCAAATCTTTTACACCAAATACTCTTGTGTTGTTATATTTCTTGCAAGTTGATTTGTTCTCTCTTGTTAGACTTTCATCCTTAGCAGAGTAATGGGAAGAAAACATGTAAGAAAATGTCAAAAAAAACCCAAACCCCTAAATTTGCATGATTCATCACGGTGTTAAAGAGAACATTTGGAAATGTTGGTTAGGAACAACTGAAGTCTTCAACTCATGACGTTTGAGCTGATTTGAGTTTTCCTTAAGCCAGTTCCATCGCAGGCTTTCATGTTTACCACGGACATAAATTCCCCATGGCTCTTAAGTAAGGGCTACGTCTGAGAGACGTGAATAGAATGCTGGGATTTTTCTCTTAAGATTACATGTACCCCTTCAAGTAAAGTTCCATGCAACTTTCCTTCCCAGAGCTATGCACACAAAATTTCAGGAAACAGCAGGTCTTAATTAGGCCTCCAGTTTATAGTTTCACCTGAAAAAATACATTTAAAAAAATCATATATGTTTGGCTGTCGAGATTTTTCAAGTCAATAAATTCTTGCTAATTAATCACATTAACGGTGCTCCTTAAAAGTTGAAACAGAATCAGAAAACAAACCAAATTCCCCATAAATATCCAACATAAAGGCCTATTCACTGATGCATTTTCAGTTTCTAAGAATTTTACAAGTGCTTTTTTTCTCCCTGACAGGACACCACACACACACACACACACACACACACACACACACACTCACTATCTGTAGTCGGGTTACATTATCTGCACAGGAAAACAATTCTGGTGACACATTCTAATACTTCAGAATGATGTCACTGTGTGTGAGTACTTTGCTGCTTAGTACCCATGTGTGTGACTGTTTAAAAAAAATAGAGCCCCCAAACCATCAACATGTCACCTCATCTTTGAGTCCCCACAAAGGGAAAAATGAATGATGGGAGGTGGGGTTGAAGAGATAAAGGTGAACCAGGGATGCAGGAGCTAAAGGAGCAAGTGGACTGCTGTCTGTCCACCATCGCATTCCTCAGGAGGACCCTAATCCTTGGTATAAATGCCCAACTAATATCCTAGTTGATACTTCGGTGTGCCATGGTGAATAGTGTACAAAAGCAGATTGCTTAAATCCCCTTCAGAAACATAAACAAATAGATCTGAAATCCCACCTCTCTATGTGGTATGCTTCCTGAGAATAGTGCTACTGTTGTTCATGAAGAAAATAACCTTTCAAACTCATAAACTTTAAGCTCCCCAAATTTCTTTGGTGTGTATTTATCAGAATGCTGTATTTGGACACCAGTGCGCGGCAATTTAAAATCTTGTTACTTCTCGGTGTGTCGTACTGTTTTCAACAAGTAACCAATTTTAAATCAGCAAAATGAGAGAATTCCACATTCAGGGGAATGGATTTTCATATCTTTTAAATCTTTCGTATAGTAGGGAGACAGTCCTAATTTTATACATATATAAAATGGGAAAATGACTAATGAGAATTTCTGTCACTGCCCCTCCCACAACCGCAAAATGGTTGGTCCTGGCAGCAACACAACATTTTATAAGATCCCTATTCAGAGATTTTAGGATTACAGAGTTGAGCTGATTTTATGCTATATAGACAAAGAGAAAAGTAGCAATATAAAATGACAACAATAACAATTATCTAAGGGAGAATACGTTCCAAGACCTCCACTGGATGTCTGAAACTGCAGATAGCACCGAACCCTATACATACTATTTTTTCCTAGACATACATATCTAAGATAAAACTTAATTTATAAACTAGGCACAGTAAAAGATTAATAGCAATAGCTAATAATAAAATAGAACAATTACAGCAATGTACCATAATTAAAGTTACATGAATGTGGTCTCTCTCTCAAACGATCATATTGTACTGTACTTGCTCTTCTTCCTGTGATGATGTGGGATGATAAAATGCCTAGGTACTGAGATGAAGAGTGGTAAAACATGTGGGCATATGTCAAAAAGAGGATTATCTGCTTCTGGACCACAGTTGACTGAGTGTAACTAAAAACACAAAAAGTGAAACTAGATGAGGAGGTGCTACTGTATTTTAATTTCAGATACTTGCGTTTGCATTTCTTTTTTGAATTCTTCTTTCATGGGGGAACTTCTGACCTATTATTCCTTCCTGTCTCCCTTCGTTACATTTAGGTCTTATATTCTGGGCTCTGTGTTGCCAGCCATGAAGGAAGACTAGGTAAAAAGCCAGATGTTATGTCGATGAGTAGTTGACCTGACCCCAGCCAAGCTTTTAACTCGTTGTTTAAATTGGGCAAAATATTTTGCCTCAGTTCCTTTACCAGTAAATTAAGGAAATGGAATTACTGATTCACTCAACCATCTTTTGATGAGTGTCCACTCTAGGCAAAAAAACTATATACAGTGGATGGGAAGATGCATAACAGAGGCTGGCTCTTGAGGGTCTTATTGTATGGGCAGATATGTAAAAGATTGGAATGGGGATAACATCGACACATACATTCCCCTTTTCGATCAGCATGCTATTTTTCACTACGTGGAAAAAAGTAGGACGGAAGGAAAATATCTTGCAAAGAAGCTTATGAAGCAGTAAGGGTTCTTTGTCCTCTCAGCTTTTCATTGAAACTCAAGGTGAGGAATGGCGGGAGAAAAAAAAAAAAAAAAAAGAACAAGTTAGTCGTGAAATCAAAAGCAGAATGGATCTGTGTCCCACTTCCTTCCAGTTTGGGGCTCTGGATGCAGAGAGCCTGGCAAATTGTCTAAATTCACAGCAGGGAACAGCTCCAGCAAGTGTAGAAATGATGGCATGGCAAGAGAGGGAGAAAGAGTGCTCAAGTGCGCCTTTTGTTCCCTTGCACCTGTTAGTAGCACTGGAGAGATCTAAAATTTCCCACATGTCCCCATTGACACCGAAGGCTGAGAGCCAGCAGGACTACGGTGGGGCTGCAGCAGTGAGGGAAGAGGGGATCTCCTAGCAGAGGCCAAGGAGCTGACCGTCTGTCTCACTCAGGCTCAGAAGGAGTCCAAGGCTGAGACTCAGAAGATCTGAAGGCCTGAGACAAAGGAGGTCAGCTGAGGAGCAGGATGCCACTGCAGCTGGGCTGACAGAAGAAAATAGCATTCTCCCAGCTACCCAACTTCATGACCAGATTTAGTGAGGGCAGAAACCTATGTGGGGATAGGGAAAATTAATTTACCTCAGCCAAAGGCCAATGAAAGGCAGAAGAGAAGCATGGGACTGGGTTAATACCAGGGGCTTTGCCAGAACCATAAGGATGATAAGCTTCCCCCTGGACTCACACGTTATCTGGGAGTGGAGCAAAGGGGTCTGTCTCAGGTGAGCTAAACTTGGTGAGGAGTTTCAACTTTACTTTGACTAACTCTTTGCCAAAAATGGATTGAATTAACTTAAAAGGGGAATGTCCTAAACTGGAAGAGATTGAGTCACTCTGAATTGGTGGGTTTAGGTATCTGCCCCCCCTCAAACCCCAAGTCCATTACCGCGGGGCCTCAGAACAAAATGCAGACCCAACATGGATAATACATACATTTTTTTAAACATCTGTATTGAAATGTATACAATACAGATGTATCCTCTTTTATGGTAATATAACAATAGCTTTTAGATGTTTTCTAGTTTTTCAGGCACTCTCCTATCCATTATTTTATTTGCTCTTCTAGTTAAGTGTGAGAGGTTGGCAGGGTGAGTTATTGCCTCTGTTTTATAGGTGAGAAACCTGAAGCTCAGTGAGGTTGGCTTGCCCCTCTTTATCCATAAAGTGGAGACAATAATACTTGACCAAAGTCTTGGGATTTTGATGGGATCAAATAGGAATGGGGAGCTCATAGGCAGATACGACTTACTGTAACCCCAAGAACATGTAAAAGCAGATGAAGCAGGATGAGAGAGTAATCAAAATGACTAAGATTTGGATAATGCTGTCAGACTGCAGAGATTTTTTTACCTCATGAGATGATTCCTATAAAGGTTTCAATAAATCTGGGCAGCCCTGGTGGCTCAGCAGTTTAGCGCTGCCTTCAGCTCAGGGTGTGATCCTGCAGACCTGGGATCGAGTCCCACGTTGGGCTCCCTGCATGGAGCCTGCATCTCCCTCTGCCTGTGTCTCTACCTCTCTCTGTGTGTCTCTCATGAATAAATAAAATCTTAAAAAAAAAAAAAAAGGTTTCAATAAATCCATTTATGCATGAAATGCTCTGGTGAACCTCATGTTAAATAAATGAACACTGGAGAACTGTAGTTGGGTTCAAGGAATAGATATCTTTTTGTGATTTCATAAAAGAGCATGGAGCAGCCCGGGTGGCTCAGGGGCTTAGCACCACCTTCAGCCCAGGGCCTGGTCCTGGAGACCAGGGATCGAGTCCCACGTCAGGCTTCCTGCATGGAGCCTGCTTCTCCCTGTGCCTGTGCCTCTGCCTCCCTCTTTCTCTCTCTCTCTGTGTCTCTCATGAATAAATAAATAAAATCTTTAAAAAAATAAAATAAAAAAATAAAAGAGCATGATTTAGCACACTCAAGTTTACACTTTAGCACTTAAAGGAGTTTAAGTGTGGTAGGGATTATCAAATATATGTTTTCTGCAAGTTCATATTTTTCAGCTATCTTAAAGCTGTGAAAGATGTGATAATTGTGTACTTAAACAATGCAATTTAATTTACACTCAATTCCTGTAGAATACACAAGTGTGGTGCTCAGTTAACCTAAGGTTTTTAAAAAGATTTTACTTATTTATTTCAGAGAGAGAGAGAGAGAGAATATGAAGGAGGGGCAGAGGAAGAGGAAAAAGCAGACTCCTTACTGAGCAGGGAGCTCGATGTGGGGCTCGATTCCAGGACTCTGGGATCATGACCAAGCTGAAGGCAGATGCTTAACGGACCAAGACACCGAGGCGCCCCTTAACCTAAGATTTTGATCATAGGCAAAAGGCCACTCTGGGCACTTCTCTCCAGGAATGAAGTGGCCTCCTCTCTTGGCCCTTGTGGTCTTCTGGGGTCTTGTTGCTCCTGATGTCTCCAACGTGATCTCACATCTTACCCTTTTTCACTTACTGCCTGTTGGTCACATGGCCTTTCGTATAGCTTCTCATCATCCTGGTGAGGTTTGTGGATATGATCTTCCCTCAGCAAGGAAGCTTTTCCCTTCTCTGGATTTTTGGCTCCTTCTCATACATTAGAGCCCTTCATCAATACCTCCTCCCCAGTGAAGCTTTCATGAATTATCCCATTTAAATATAGCCCCATGCTAACCTCTATTTTAGCACACACTATTTTTATTGCACTTCATATTTTATAGCTATATGTTCTATTGGCTACTTAGTATTCATCATCTCACCAAATTGTAAGAGGTTGGACACTTTGTTTCATTCATCACTGCACAACTAGACACTATCTGAAACATAATAAATAACTGTTAAATTAACAGGTAAATAGAGAATAAACTAGGTATATAAAGCCCTTAGCCAAGTGTATAGCATATGACAAAAGTTTAATAAAATCTGGCTGTTTTTATTATCATAGTATTAATGACCTCAAAATCATTGTTCTGGGGTGCTTGGATGGCTCAGTCCCTCTCCTCCCCACTTGTGCTATCTCAGTCACTATCTCTGTCTCAAATAAATAAATAAATAAATAAATAAATAAAATCTTTAAAAAAATCACTGTTCCTTAAGTTGTATATAAATATCAGGGTAAAATATTAAGAATATATTATGAAGAATGTAAGAGATTTTGACCTTTTCTACGTGATTGTTTTGTATATATTCTCAGACTGATTCAAATTATTCCTAATTTAAATTGCAAATCCCAAAATAGAATTATATGTGGTAGAACCACGTATAAGGCCTTTTTAGGATTTCCACAATTACAGATAGAAGTGTCTTCTACTCAATCCCTGGCCTGGCAGGGCTGCTGATGGACTTGAGCTTTTGGGTTGGCATCCTTTTAGGATCTCTAGAGATACAGCTGAGAGTGTTTGTCTTGCTGGGTCCCTGTGCTAGCAGGACTGTTTACAGAATATAGTTGGGAGTGGCTGGAGCCAAATATAGGGCCTTTTCAGGTAAATCCATATATTAATATTATTATTCTATTTTTAAATGATTATTGATATTTCTTAATGACCTAGCCCATGGTGAATTTTCATAAATAGTCTACATGTTCTTGATAAGAATGTTCATTCTTTATTTTTTAGGCACAGAGTTCTACATGTATTGATTTATATTAAATTTTTTATATTGCTCAAATATTTAAAATATGTGTTGCTTAGAAATTCATTTGGCTCTGAGTCAATCCTTTCATTCTCCCTGACAGAAAGGTTTTCTCTCTTTTTAATTCTTTCTCATCCTGTAACTGATCATTTCAGTACCTAATGCCCTAATTAGAGAGGGTCTAATTCTGTTTTGATGGCTTTTGCCAACTCTGTCTCCCAAATTGGCTTGATTGGGCCTGTGTTTTTATAATTGTGGATTGTAAGCTCATCTTTCTCTGGACTCTATACCTGGCAATTATGTGAAGCCTAGGTGGAAATCATATGTCTTCCTCTAAAGAGTTTCTTTTATTCTTTTTTAGGCAACCTCCAATTGGGTACAATTTTGAGTTTATTTCTCAGCTTGGGGTTTCTTGGACCGTGTGAGGTGTATAAATTTGAATCCCAAGCCCATGTGAGAACAGACTTTGGTTACAAATTGTCAAGGGAGACTTTTTCCAACCCAGCTTTTAGCTGGAACCAAGATGTTGCCTTACAGTTCTCTTTGCTTTTAGGTGTATTTTTTTCTAATCCACCTTTTCACTGGCAGTGTAACTCTTCCAATGCTGAACTTATTCAGAGAGGATTTTTAGTTTAAACTGCAATATTTCTTCAACCCAACATCTTGTCCTTAGTACTTTGCTTTACCTTAAAAACCTAAACCTCCATACACCTGAACTCATATAACACTGCGTGTTAAGTATACAAGAATTCAAATAAAATATGATTGAAAAAGAACAACCTAAACCTGCACAGTTCAGGGATTTACAAGAACTTTAATGTCCACTGCACCATTGCTCTTGGTTTGCTTCCCACTTCCTAGACTCTTCCTGGCTTTGAGTCAATAAGTGTTTTATATACTATTTTGCCAGCTTTGTCATGAATTTTAAGCATCTGTACTAACATGTTTGTTCATAGCATTGGTGTGAAATTCAGTGAGAATCTATGTAGAGCATTTAGCTCATTGCCTGAAATATATGCAGATCTAGGGCCTTGGGTTTGTAAAACACTTCACCGAAAGAAGAAAAAGCTTTTGACATTTGTGTTAGTGATAAGAAATTGTCTGAGTTTTCTATTTCCTAAATAACTATCTCTCACACTATACTGCTGACTGAGTGCAGAATAAACATTCAATTTTGCTAATTATTTAGATGAGAAGAATGTGTCCTTGATTTTTCTATATATGCAGGGCAGAAGTAGCTGTGAATCGGCACACAGAAATACTAGGTCAAGGATTTCATTTCTGATAGCCCATGGACTAAGGCAACCTGGAGAAGAAGAGGCTTTCACAAATAATAGGAATTTTTTTGCCACTTTTCCTTTCTATCTAATTTTCTTTCCATTGAAAGCAGCTGTGCTCTTTCTCATTCTGACAACTCAGAAATCAGTGTAACCCATTCTTCATAAATGTTTTAGAATATGCTGGCAGAAGCTGCTTCTGACAGTAGGCTGCTGAATGTTCAATGGTGCTTGATTATGTGGAAGGTTCAAAGACTACTGTGATTATTTCCTTCTTTGTAAAACTGTCCTTGTCTTATTACAAAACTGCTAATTCTTCCAGAAACCAGAGATTATCTAAATAAGCAAAAGCAGAAGCAGTACTGTGTAACGAGGACAGTTTTTTTCTTTTTCCTTTTTTTTTTCCCCTGGGGGAGTGGGTGACTTTTTTTTTTAAACAGCTTTATCAAGATATAATTCCCTGTACTATCCAAGGCACATATTAAAATGTACAATACTATGGTTTGCAGTATATTAAATTCTGTATAATTTTAGCTTTAGAAACTATCATCACCACAGTTAATTTTTTAAAAATGTTTTCACCACCTCACAAAGAACCCCTGGGGACACCTAGGTGGCTCAGTCAGTTAAGCTTCCAGCTCTTGATTTCAGCTCAGGTCATGATCTCAGGGTCGTGAGTTTGAGCCCCATGTAGGGCTTCATGCTCAGTGCAGAGTCTGCTTAAGACACACACACACACACACACACACACACTCTCTCTCTCTCTCTCTCAAATAAATAAATACTTCTTTTTAAAAAAGAAATAAAGAAACCCCGTACATTTCAGCAATCACTTTCTACCTCCAACCCTGTTCCTCCCAGCCCCAAACAACCACTAGTCTACTTTTTACTTCGATAGCTTTCACTTATCTGGACTTACATATAAATAGAATTATATGTGGTCTTTTGCGAGTGGCTTCTTTCACTTAGCATAATGTTTTAAAGTTCATTCCTGTTTTAGTGTGTTTTAGTGTTTCATTTCTGTTTATGGTCAAATTATATCCCATTATATGGATATTTATCACATTTTGTTTATCCATTCATCATTTGACGGACATTTGGGTTATTTCCTCATTTTGATTAATATGAATGGTACTGCTATAAACATCTATGCATAGGTTTTTGTGTGGACATACTTTTTTATTTTTCTTGTGTATATATCTAGGAGCAGAATTGTAGGTCTTATTGTAACTTCTTGTTTAATCATTTGAAGAACTGCCACAGTATTCTCCAAAGTAGGTGCACCATTTCACATTCTCATCAACAGCACATGAGGATTCATATTTCTCCACATCCTTGCCAACTCTTGTTACTATCAGACTATTTGATTCCAACCATTCTACTGAAATGGTTTCTCATTGTAGATTTGATTTGAATTTCTCTGATTATTAATGATGTCAAGTATGTTTTCATGTACTTATTGATAGTTTGTGTATCTTACTTAAAGAAATGTCTATTCAGATCATTGGCTTTGTTTACTTAGGGTGAGGGTAGATTTTTAAATGATTTCTAAATATATGATATTTTTTAAATAAAACCTAACAACTTAACATGTACTATCATATCAATAATATACATAAGAAACTTACTTGATTAAGAAAAATAAAAGTACCTGAAATTGGAACTCTTAAAGAAAAAAACCCAATTTGTTATATAGATCATTGAACAAAAAGAACTTCAAATAATAATTATTAAATTTTGCTGGTCACCTATGTCCTTCATTATAGTGTTCCCCAGGGCCTCTTTCATTAGGACTTGGATCCATTGACCCAATGAAAATCATTTCCCAAAATATTATATTTGACTGCCATGTTCCTCCTTAGCAAATCACTGCTCCAATCAAGGGACATCTCAGATCTTCACCTGTCTATTCCCTTGGCAGCCCTTTAAGAATGCAGAGTTAGTGAGAAAGATGTTTTGATTTTTTTTTTTTTCTCAAATAATACCTCATCTCCTCAGGCAGGAAATTTTCTTACCTTACTATTGACAGAAGCCTATTGACCTACCATAACTTAGAAGTCATTGATGTTAAATACCGTCATCTTAACCCTGCCTGTGGAGGAAGTAGGGCAAGCTTTCTCATAACTCAGCACACCAAATGCTGTTGTTGATTTTACCCATTTCATATCTTTATGAATGGTAGCCATAAACCATGGAATTTCCAGTGGAACTCCAATCTCAAGAAACTGATCATTTTTAAAATGTGTAAGTAAATAGGACTTAATTTCCCTAGTGTTTCAAAAATCTTCATATAAATAAATTCAGAAATCTTTTTTAAAAATCCTTTTTTTTTTTCCAACCTGGCATCTTGACTTGTACATGTGAAACATCTTAGAACACTAAAGTCCCCTAGACAAGGTTGGAGCATGCAAGGGCCCTTAATAAGTTAACTGCTCACATCTCCCTTCAAATTGACATTTTATAAATATTACCTTAACATTTATTTGGAGTATAAAGAGAAATTGGTTTCCAATCAATAAAAATTATATGTAATAAGGTATTTTCCATAAGTATTAAGGAGTATATGTGAAATCATATATGATAGAGATTATTTGGAGCATTAGTTATATATAATAGCCACAGTTTATAAAGAACTAAATGTCCCTCAGTAAGGGTTTTATGATAATTATGGGCCAACCTATTATATGGTTGATATAAATAGGCTTAAATAGGTAAGCCATTTTAAGAATGTGAAATTCTATAGTTATGATATGGAAAGGTCTCCAAATGTTTTAATTGAAAAAATACAAAGTGTACAGCAATATGTATACCATGAAGCCATATATAAAATATTTTTGCAGCAATATGTATACCATGAAGCCATATATAAAATATTTTGTGTAAATTTGTGGACAAATTTACAAATGCATGAAATATTTGTAGTTAATGCAAGGAACTAGAAGCTGGTTGTTTTGGAGGAATAAGGTGGTAGATGGGGGGGCAGGGGAAAAAAGAGGCTTCTTACTGTACATCATAGAGTGTCTTTCTGTTTTATGTGTATTAATCCTATTTAATAATTCACAAATCTTATAAATAAATCAACCAAAATGAAGAATTTGTCACATATTCTTATTGCATGCCATTTCTCATAACATATAAACGTCTTAGGACACATTGTAACTCCCAAAATTTAGGTAATCAAATATTCCACCTTTGTAAAATGGACTTGGTTTACATTATTAGCTTTCTTTCTGGAATTCTGCTGAGACAGCTAACTTCATATGACTATGTGCCAGCTGACTTCAGAGATTATGGTCCTCTTTACAGAGGGCATATAGGTGAGAACTTAAAAAAATCTATTTTTATTCCAGGTAATTTTATTTCTATGGTTATTTAAAAACTTGAATGAGGAAACTTGAATCATCTGGCACCATATTTCTGATTTATTCCAGTAAGTTTTATTGACCTTTCAGACTAGAACTCTGGGGACCTGCCCGTCTAAGTTGCTTCTTAATCCTACTGTGGTTTCACACCAATATAAGAGTTTTGCTAATGTTATATTAGTTAAAACTTAGTAGAAAATAAAATAACAGAGAGTCTAAAAGCTTACTTCAATTTTAACCCAGACAGAAGTTTTAACTTTTGGAACCCCTTAATAAAGGCACCAACTCTTTTCAAATCCATTGTAAGATGTCTCCACTTAAAATGTCTTATTACAGATGACATTTAAAGAAAGAAGAAACAAACAAACTCAAGGAATGTAAAAGATGTTAAGAGAATTTGTGAAAAGAATGATTTAGAGTTATTTCTTCAGACCTTCAGAGTTTTGGTTTAATTTCATTTTAGTTAAATGATGCTTATTATAAGTATTATTTATGAAAATGGTGAAAAATCATCTTGCTATAGGAAAAATACCTTTATCTAGGTGCTATGACCAGAGATATTCCATTAAGCTTTAGACAGATTCTCCTCTTCTTTGTGTGCACTCTATTTGTGTATATGTGTTTATATGTTAAATATAGTCCTTTTGCTTTGTTACAAATAAAATCTGATTTCTTCTAGTTATCAAATAGTTCATATATAAATAAACTGATAAACTTTACTGAAATGACTTGATCTTACTTGAGAATGACTATGTATACTATTTTCCTGAGAAAATGGAGCCAAAGCAAACTCAAGTTTAATTGAGAAAAATTATGACAGTTCCGTGTAATTTAATATTTTATTTGGGGACTTTTTTCAGTAATATCAACTAATCTTATACTCTGAATCTTGCAATGTGATCTATGTTTGCACTCAAGAAAATCTAGTCGAAAAAGTTCACCTATAGATACTGAGGGAGGGAAAAGGAGCTTCATAGTGGAGAAATCTCCCAAGCCATAACTCAGCCAAGTGGTCAACATCAACATGATAAGCAATGCTAATGGAATGTATTCTTGATAAGAAAGTGACGCTTTACCTCTTGGTGTTCCTTCTCCTCAAAACACCAAGAAAAACATTAGACAAATCCCAGCTGAAGGGAATTCTACAAAATACCTGAGCAATTCTTCTTGAAAGTGTCAAGAAAATAAAAAGCAAGGAAGTCTGAGAAGCTATCATAGCCAACAAGACACTAGGGAGACATAACAACTATAATAGTGAATTCATATGCTTTTTCCCTTGCTGTTCTGTCAGTTTTTGCCTCATGCACTTGGACATTCTATTGTTAGACACATAGGAGTTAACATTCGTTATGTCTTCGGGGAGCAGTGACCCCTTTATCATTATATAATGCCCCTCACTATCTCTGATAACTTTCCTTACTCTGAAGTCTGCTCTGCCTGAATGAATAGCTACTCCCTCTCCCTTCTGATTAGTGTTAGCATGGTATGTCTCTCTACATTTCCTTATTTTTAAAGAAATATATATTTTATATTTAAAGTGATTTCTTACAGACAACATAGAGTTGGGTCTTCTTTTTTTATTCAATCTAACATTCTCTTTTTTTAATTGGCATATTTCAATCATTTATGTTTAAAGTAATTATTGATATAGTTCAATTAATATTTACCATAACATTTATTACTGGCTTCTCTTTGTTACCCTTGTTCTTTGTTCCTATTTTTGTCTTTTGCCCTTTTTCTGCCTTTTGTGGCTTTCATTGATCATTACATATAGTTGATTTTCTTTCCTTTCTTACTCTATCAATTATACTCTTTTTTTTTCTTTATTGTTCTGGTGGTTGCAGTCCTAGGGTTGCTTAAGGATAGCTTTTGTGTGCATGTCTGTTTATCCAGGATGCTGTTCTCTGAATTCCTACATCTGTGTTTTGGTATCTGACATTAATTTGAGATAATCCTCAATCATTATGGCCTCAAGTATTGCTTCTGTTCCCTTCCCCATTTCTTCTTCTGGTCTTACCATTACCTGCATGTTACACGTTTTTGCAGGTGACCTTCAATTCTTGGATACTCTTTTCTATTTTTCAATCTTTTTTCTTTGTTCATTTTTGGCAGTTTCTACTATCACATCCTCAAACTCAGAGATTCTTTCCTCAGACCATTGTCTGTCCTACCAATGAGACTATCAAAGACATTCTTCATTTCTGCTGCGGTATTTTTGAGCACTAGCCTTTCTTTTTGATTCTGAGAATTTCCATCTCTCTACTTACATTAGCCATCTGTTCTTCCATGTCATCTATTTTTTCAATTAAAGCCCTTAGCATATTAATTATAGTTTTTTAAAAAAAATACCCTCCTGGTGTAATAATTCAAACATTCTTACCATCTCTGACTCTGGTTCTGATGCTTGTTCAGTCTCTTCAAATTGTGTTCTTTCTCTTTAGTATAACTTGTAATTTTGTTGTGGTGATAGATGAAAGTTGGAAACAATATACTGAGTAAAAAAAAACTTTAATAAATTGGACTTTAGTAGTGGTATTTCTTGTATAGGGGGAGAGAAATATTCTATAGTCCTAGGATTAGGTCTCAGTATTTTGGGGAGCTTGTGCTTCACAGACCATAGGCTTTGCCAGTGCTTCTCAATCCTGCCACCTTCCCCCACCAATCCTGCCACCTTCCTCTCAGGTGGAGCAGAATGGGTAGGAGGAACTGGATTGGGATGCTCCCCTTCTCTAGGTAAGTCAGCTCTGATAAAACCCCATCAGGTTAGGCTCTGGTAAAAATGCTTTCTTCTCAGGGTAGTCCTTGTTAGGAAGAGCAGAATGCTCTAGTATATTTAAAAATAGTTCCTTTTATCCTCCCTTTGGTGGCACTATGAGGGGATTTTTCTCCAGTATTTACTCTGAAGTCTTTATAAAGCTCCTGGAGGTACAATTATCTTTGATTTTTTTTTTTTCATTTGAAAACGATAGATGCCTAGGTGGAATCTTAGGTCGGAGGCACTTGTCCTGCTTGGTGTTTGCACAAAAGTGTGGGGGTTCCCCTATGAGTGGTTCCCATGGAGTATTTAGCCCCCAGGTTGGTTCCCTCTGAGCCACCAGCATTTCATCTATTATAGTTCAGATTTTTTTTATCCTACACTGGTTCCCATGGAGGTCTCTGCTTATGGATTTCTGCTCTAATAAGTTGTGATTTTTCTGCTTTTGTCTGTCACTCCACCAATATGGTGGACAATGATTTGCTGTGACCTCAATTCTCTGACAGATCTAAGAAGAGTTGATTTTTCAGTTTGTTCAGCTCTTTACTTGTTACATGGAGTGGTGACATCTAACTTCTTACGTACTCGAATTTACCTGAAACTTCTGTGAAGTCCCATCAATTTCATTATTGGTGGCTCAATGAAAAACCGAGGCTTGGGTTTCCTGATTTTGCAAAATTTGGGTCATTAGGTACTTTTTTTTAAGTTCTGGTTTATCTGGTTCTCACTTTTTTGTTCGATGAGCTAAAAAAGCAAAGCCTTGGTTGTCAGCTTCTGAGGCAGAGAGGTTTCACCACAGAGCATGACTGTGTCACCTGTCCCTCCCAATAAACAGTTGCTCACTGTGGGACTAGGGTCCCCACCCAAAGTAAATGACTCCATTACAATTTCAAAAATTATCATCAGCAAGCACAGAATATTTGGGCAAGGAATCTGGACAATAAACAGAATTTGGGGGAAAAAAAAGAACTTTGACCAAGTTATGTGTAATTTAATAACTATGGTGTTGAATGGCATAGAATAGAAACCTAACACCAATAAAAATAGGTGTTGTAATAACCATTAGAAGCAGTGTTCAGTGTTGAACTTTTACTTTATCACTTCTTTTTATTCTCCTACAGATTTTGTCCCAGCACTGGTTAGCCTGGATGATTATTTATTCCACAGACATTCATTGATCTCTCTAGTCCCATTTTGTCCCCTTATGAACTGTGTAAGCTCTATAAGTACTTAAAATTTTTTTTTTGGATTTCAGTGTTCACTGCTTAATTTCTGAATCATAGAATATCTGAAGTTTCTAGTTCCAGAAGTATTTAACAAGCTATGGATTATTGAGCAAAGGATTCATTTAGAGTGATGTTAATCAGAGAAAACAACTTTGGAGAAGGCTAAAAACTGGAGGGCTGATCTCTCTCCTTCCCTCCAGTCTCCGTAGCAACTTTCTGTAATGCCTTCTAGACCTGGTTCCAATTTCATGTCCCCTGAGAGGACATCCCGAACTTCCTGTGGGTGACTCCTCCTCTCTTTCCTATAAGTCTCTGTTACAACTTACGGAAGGATTCTATGGCTCATCTGTGTATGTGCTGCTTCCCCCTATCCTTTACACTTTATATCCTTTATATCCTTTATATAAGAACAGGAACCACATTTCATCCTTTGAACAAAGCTCATCCCTCCTATAACACACATCATTTATTTATATCAGATGATTTTGGTAGTTGATAGAATTTTATGTTTTATGGATGTTCAATATCTGTTATATATGTCCCAAACTAGCCTACAAGTGTGCTTAGCAAAAAATGTATGTGTGCCTTCTTTTTGTGCTTTCTTCAGTTCTGGGTCCATGGCAGGAGGTCAGTAGGTGCTATAATTATCTGAACTGGGAGGAGACAGATGGTGATATTCTTGATGGGCCCTTTCTTAGGATTCCCCTTGTTTAGGGGCACCTGGATGGTTCAGTTGGTTAAACATCTGACTCAACTTTGGCTCAAGTCTTGATCTTGGAGTCATGAATTCAAACCCCACATTGGGCTCCATGGAACCTACATTAAAAAATAAAAAAGAATCTTTGTCTATCATCATTTAAAAGTACTTATTAATTTACTTGCACATTACTCATATCAAGTAGAAGTTTAAACTAAATGGTTTAATCTATTCTTTTAGGCAATTAAAACTATACACACAAGTGTTCATTCCTAGAGGGGAAGAAAGGTGCCAGCTTATCTTGCCTTAGAGTACATTGGACAGTATAAGGTATTATAGCTGTTTCGAAAAAATATTCTTTTATGACCAGGCTGAATCATGGCCAGGGAACTTATGTGAGCAAGGAATTTTTTCGTAGTTCAGAGGGTGAACTGCAGAGGTAAGGCAGGGATACTTTTAACAGCATTGCACGTTCTCTAATTCAGACTTTCTCTTCCATGACCCTTTCTTTATAATGTGACTGAACTAACAGAAGAAAGTTGTCAGCATTCTCATGTATATTTTCTTGAATAGGTCCAGTGCTAATCCATCCTCAGGCCTGAAGGGACCTGAGATGCCCTGTGAGTTGCTGACTCTTCAGACAGAAGAAATGATTTAGTATAGTGCAGATTGTCAGGTGGGTTAATTTAGTCTAATGCAGGCAAAATCTCCTTTTCCTAAGAAGCCACAAGAATTTTTAATTGAATTATTTAGGTAATTACTAAAATGTGTTTTACTTTGTGGGTAGCTTTGGAATTTTCTCTTCTCTGTTTATTGATGATATGGTCAATAAATCTGTTGGAAGACCTCAACACCTAGTCAACAGTCATCTTCTCCACTCTCTGGACTGTCATCATTCTGAGTAACTCGTGACAACCTCACTGCATGGTTCCATACTCACCTCACCTTCAAGGACCTTCCCTGACTCAGGCACCTCTTCATGGCCATACCCTAAACCTTGTCAGATTCGGACTGATCCACTTCTCAAATAAAGCGTTCACTCATTCTTAACCATGTATTCTCAACCATCTCTCTCTCTCTCTCTCTCTCTGTCTCTCTCTCTCTCCCCCTCATTCACTCTCTCTCTCTCTCTCCCCCTCTACCTCCTCTCTTTCCCTACATCCTTTCTTCCTTCTCTCATGTTACTATTCCCAACACACCAGTTCTCCAACTTCTTCAATATCTGTATTTTAGAGTCCTTTGTCCCCCTCCTAAGTCCTTCTTGTCTTACTTAGCTCCCTATGCAAGCCATCCCTTCATCCCTTTGTTTACCAGTATTCTAAAACCTCTTATTCTGTTGTTTTCCCACCACAATGGAACAGAAAGAAGGCCCACAAACCTTAATGAATATAATTACTACCTTCTCTGCTTTTAAATTCATTGACATTTTAAGAGAAAAATTACACTGTATTGAAGATTGGTCCATGACAGATTTCTGTCCTTGATCTCAGTGAAGCACTCATAGCTCCCTGACAACACTATCATTTTTTTTTTTCCTGGTCAACATGCTCTCATTCCACAGGGTATTTCAGATAGTACCTACAACTCTCAAAATACAACCCCACTCACTCCAGTTCCCTTTCACTATCAGCCTTTGATCTTGTCTTTTGGTTCACGGAGATAAGTAATTAGATAGTAATTTTTGATTTATTTACATACAATTCTACCCTTTTCTTCCCTCTATTAAAAAGAGATTTTTTTTTCCATTAGGAATCAAAATTTGGTTATTCCATCTCACTCTTTATGTTTAATATCTACCTCTCCTCTGACCCACTTAGATATGGAGATGGGGTGATCCCTTATTTCTAATTCCTGTCCCTGTCCACTGTTTTCTTCCTAGTTCTCTTTTTGCATTTAGAGCCCATCTTTTTGAAACAATTGTTTTTCCTGTTATCTCCACAGTGCCACGTCCTAGTCATGACATAACTTAGCCTTCATTATTATTGCTCTAGTCAAACAGATCTTTAAAAGACTGATAATGGTTTCCTTATAGCTAAGTTTAAGGAGCATTTTAAGTCTTTATCTTACTGGACCACTCACTAATAAAAAACAAAACTGATTGCTTCCTCCTTTTAAAAATATTTTCATTCATATTTTCTATGTCATAGTACTCCCTGGTTTTCCTCCATGTCTTTACATATTTATTTATGGTTACTTTGTCTCCTCTTCCTTGGCCTATACCTTTTAAATTCATGCCACGCAAAGAGTTGTCTTTTATGCTTTGACTCTACACCTTGTAGTAGAAGTGAAATAGTAGTCCCTTTCCAGAGATATCCACATCCTAATTCTCAGAACCGTGAATATTTTACCTTACATGGCAAAAGGGGTTGTGTGGGCATGACTAAGTTAAGGATATTGAGTGAAAAAATATCCTGGATTATCCAGGTGAGCTCAATGTAATCACATGAGTCCTTATAAAGGAAATGGGAAGGCAGGAGAGTTCTTGAAGAAAATATGGTAGTGGCAACAGAAGTTGGGGGCATCCAGGAAGCCTCCAGAAGCTGGAAAAGGTAAGGACATCAATTCTCCCCTAGAGCCTCCAGAAGGAATGACACCTTAACATTGTAAAAACTACTTCAAACTTATGACCTCCAAAACTATAATACGTGTGCATTGTTACAAGCCACTAAATTTCTGATAATTTGTTATAGCAGCAACTAGAAACTAAGACAACTCTTGCCCTGGATAGGCTTATCTGACACTTCAGGTCTTTATCCTTTTATACATTAGAAGGCTCCTGAAGTGCTTATGATAACCATGTTGCTGTCAAAAATTCACCACTTAAACATATAATTCCTGTCAGAATTCAGTTTAGATATAGCCCCCATAGTAAGATTGGGTAGGTGAAAAGTTACTCAGCTATTCAGTAACTCAGACTGACAGAGGTTCTGCCAACTTCAATATTTGCTAAAAAGAAAAAGAACATGGACCAGCACACCTGGGAGGTTTTTAAAGGTTTGGTCTATAAGTGGGATAGTTTTCTTCTCAATTCCACTGGTCAGATTTCAGTCATATTGCTGCACTAATTGCAAAGGATACAGGGAAATGTAGCTTACTTATGTGCCCATGATGAAAGAGAAAACATGGGGATTTCATTTAGCAGCTTTTGGAAATATCTCCCAAATCTATATTTCTACATCCAGTCTATTTTCAGACAATTAGAGCTGCATAGCCAACTTCTTATTGGATAGCTTTGTTCAGGGGCATCTAAGAACCTTGAACTCAACATTCAAACATGTAACCCATCATTTTCTCAATGTTGTGTCCTCTGGTATTTCTAAATCAGTGAACGGAGGCACTGCTACCCAAGTCAGAAACTCAGGGCCATCTATGACTTCTCTTGTACTGCTTAATCAATCACCAGGTCAATAAATAGTGAATAAAAGAATTGTTTCATTTCTGTTCATCTTTCCATCATTACTGCCATCGCTCTAATCTATGCCATCACCATCACTCACCTAGACCACTGAAAATGCCTCATAATTTGCATTTTTCTTAATCCTCACAAATCCAATTTTCAAACTGTAACCCAAGTGATTTTCTGTGAATGTCAGTTCCCCAATTTATACCATTCCCCAATTCAAACTCATTGTAAAATTTACCAATATTCTTAAGACAAAGTCAAAACATAATATACCTTCCAAGGTATACCTCTCCATGACAGATCTCCTGCTTGTACCTCCTGCCTCTCCTCCAGCCCCACCCACATAGCTCCATGCTACTGTCACACCACATGCTTCTTGGTTCTCTAAGGCTCTGTGCTGTCTCTTGCTTCTGAATTTTCATACATCTGTGCTTCTTGCCTGACTCCTCTCCCTTGCCTTCAAATTTGACCAGTCTAGTCTTACTCATCTTTCAGACATCAGCTCAAAAATCATTTCCTGTGGGAAACTTTCCCTGATATCTCATAAGAACATAGAATCCATATTATACTCCATTGTGTATATCTGTCTTTTCTGAGAAAATGCCAGGTACAGGAGGACAGGAAAACAGTCTGTGTTCTTCTCTTTAACCTCAGCACCTAGTATAGTGCCCATGATGTCATGGTGCCAAGTAAATATGTGTTTGTTTAAAGGATGAACAGATCTTATTTGTGTGTATGTAAAGCTTATGAAGCTAGGTAAAGACTAAGGTATTTATATTTTCATCACTGAAGTCCAATTCCAACTTTTACTCCTAATTTCTTTACAGGTTAAAATAATATTAATAACAATGATAACTATTGTCATGGCATGATCTTCAATCACACCAGTAGCTATGTTTTATGTATACATATATGATTATCACGTTAACTCATAGTGGTTCAAAGGGACATAAAAATAGCAAAAGCTACTACTAAGTATAAGCCAAGAATGCTTTACAAATAAATACAAAAAACAGAGCAAAAGTTGTTTTCTAATTCAAGAAAATGTGTATTTTATATATAGACAACATATATATTTACACAATATACACACAGATGTACATTATACACACATTTTATATACAATTTGCCTTTAATCCAAAATTTGTGCATTTTTAGCAAGAGAAAATAAATTTATATACATTTAATGATTATTAAACTAGATAAACTTAAGCCACTTTTTTCATTCAGAAAAGGCCTAACATAATTCTCAGAGTGACTTGGTCTAGCATTTTTAAGATTTTATTTATTTATTTACAAGAGACAGAAAGAGGCAGAGACATAGGCACAGGAAGAAGCAGGCTCCCCATAGGAAGCCTGATGTGAGACTTGATCCCAGGACCCAGGGATCAAGACCTGAGCCAATGGCAGACACTCAAACACTGAGCCACCCAGGTGCCCCCGTCTAACACTTTCTTGACAAAACAATTACTTGTGAAATCATTAAGGTTGATATGCTCTACATTTCCCTAAATTAAATGAGGACAATCTCTAATTATGGAAGATACAGTGCATTTATCTAACTTCAAGCTTGCAACTTTGGTGTGGAAATTTTTAAAAGAATGCTTAACCAATAATAAAATGTATTTTAGTGCCCTAAACTATGTTACTATTACATTAAGAATTAGACTTCAATTACACCAAAATCTGAAAATTCAGAATGACTATTCCCAAAGAAATTATAATCCACCCCCAAGTGAACAATTCCGATTTTGAAAGAAGTTCTTTTAACACAAGACAATACAATCTTTTATTTGGCACATCAAGCAATTCAATAAAATATTATGGGAAAGGATTGATCTATGTAAGATTTAAGGGCTTTGATTTGCATTTAAATAGCATCATTTCTTAAAAATCTATGCCTTTTTCAGTGGAGAGTTTAACAAAAGATGGAAAATATTACAGATTGTAAAAGTATGCATATAATTGGTCTTCAGTGAAAAACATAGAGAATTTTTTATTCGAAGATGAATGGCAAAACTTTTCCTAATGAGACTGAATCAGTCAATGCCCCCAAGCCAATTCTTGCTCCAAGTAATTTGGTGAGTAGTTTGATGTTTTTGTCTGTAATAACACTCTCACAATTTTCTTCCAGTTTGAGGAAGCAAATTGTCTGATAATAATAATAAGGTTTATAAAAAATGTTCTGATGCTTTGTGACTCTGCACTGTTCAGGGCAGCCACAGAAAAATCTACTCATAAAAAAGAGAGAGTTTAAGAAATGAAACTTAAAAAGTGAAAAAAACGTGGCTTCCAGGAAATTAAAAAAGGAAGAATGAAAGATAGAAAAACCACACCAACACACAAAAGGAAACAGTACACAAAAGTGAGGTAAAGGTCTAACTCACTGCTTTTCATTTCTCCATGGCAATAGTTCCAGGGAGCATCTACTTTGGATCTGGAGTCTCAAATGCAGCTTTGCAAGATTCTTGCATCTGTTGGACTCACTGTGGAGCTTGAGGAATGACTACCTGCTCCATCAATGCAGGTCTAATCCAACTGTAGCTCTTGTCTAAACCAATTAGCTCTGTCCCATCTTGAGGAGACACAACATTGATTATGCCTCATTGTAGTTGAACTTAAGCTGAAGAATTGCCCTGGAAGTTGTGGTTAAAATATTTACCAATGATTTTTGAGTTTCCAACATGTGTCAGGAGTGTACTAGATCTTTGGAATTCAAATAATAATAATTACTGCATCTACAGTATCCACATATGCTAGGAATTCTCCTGAACACTTACTGCAACTCATTTAATCCTGGGCTGCCTGGGTGGCTCAGTCAATTGAATGTCTGCCTTTGTCGGCTCAGGTTTTTTTTTTTTTTTTTTTAAAGGCAAATGAAAATTTCTTTATTTCATAAAAATACACAGATACACAAAGGGCAATGCAAACTGTCCACAACAGAATTCATGCAAATTGCACAGGATCTGGAGTGGCACAGCTAAGGTTGAGAGACTTACAATGGAATGATATTATTTTTTTAAAGCATTACCTCAACTAAAATGGGAAGTTGCCAGGGGCATGGAAAGAGCTGCAGGTGAATATTTTTGTTTGTTTGGAGAATATTTGCTACACTCCTTAGCTGAATTCTTATCATGTACAATGTAGAATCTGGTGAAAGCAAAGGAACCCTTGAGATACCTTGAATAAGGAAAAAATCTGGGAGAACATCATAGAGTCAGGGGTCACCCCTCATCCATCCCATAAAATTAAGGACCCCTTAATCTCAGGGTCCTGGGATGGAGCCCTGCATCAGGATCCCCGCACAGCAGAAGGTCTGCTTCTCTCATTCTCTCTCTCTCTCTGCTCCTCCCCCCAATTTTTGCACATGTCCCCTCTTTTTGCTCACTTTCTCAAATAAATAAATAAAATCTTAAAAAAGAATAATTCATTGAATCCTGACAACAACATAGCATAGCAGCTATTGCTATTATCCCCATTTTACAGTAAAGAAATTAGGCTAGAATCATTTCATGACTTGCCCAAAGTCATATAGTTAAATGGCAGAGCCCTTGACAAGTGAGACTAGTAGGAGAGACATGAACCCAACACTTGCATTGTAATGAGGCATATAATAATAATGTGTATAGTGTATGACATAGAGACAACAGTGGTGCCCTCAGCACAGACTGAGGGTGTCAGAAAAGACTTCTCGGGAAGATGGTGGTTGAACTAAGTCCTAAATAATGGATAGGCTTTAGACAAGAACAAAGATAATGCTTTTAAGGTAGAAGAGGAGCGTGAGGAAAATCCCAGAAACCAAAGAACACAGGTGTTTGAGTAAAAACACAAAGATCAATAGGAGTCTAGGGGAGGACATGGAAGTAGAGATGAAAGATGGAGGTGGAAAGCTAGCTAAGTTTCAAGCCCTGAAAAGCCTGGATCACCATTCAGGCCATGGGGAGTCATTAAATGAGTTTAATCTGAGAAAAACCTATTTGGCTTAATATTAGAATAAACAGTCAAGAGAGTGTTACTTATTGGACAAGGGCACAGATTTTTTATTTGTTTGTTGGCTTTTTAGTCAAATATTTATTTTGAATACTGGCTTCAACTTATTCCACCTGTGGGTAAATCACTCCGCTAGACCTCCACTGCCTTGTTTGTAAAATAGGGTAAGAGCTTTATGCTTAGAAATGGCTGAGTAAATGGAGGTATCCATCACGTGCACGCCAAATTGGAGAAGATAGGAAGAAAGGATACTAGTTAAGAGTTCATTTTAGTAACTTAGCAGTGAGATGATAGTCCTTAATGAGGTGGGAGTGAGGACTGATTTTTGTCTCTCCCCAGGAATATTTGGCAGTGTCTAGAAGCACTTTTGTTTGCCACAACTGGGGGTGGGTAAAACCAGCATCCAGTGGGTAGAGTCCAGGGATTGGCTAAACATTCTACAATATGTAGGACAGACCCCCAGCCCCACGAAAGGAACTCTCCAGCCCAATATATCAACAATGCCGATGTTGATAAACTCTGTTCTAAGCTAAGGTGTGGCAGTGAAGATGGAATGAAGAAGACAGATTGAAGCAATGTTAGTGAAGCTAAATCAAAAGGTCTTGGTGACTGACTTGATGAGGAAAGTGCCATAGTTACAGGGCTGTGGTCTGAGTTGTTTATCCTGGCACTAATCAGAGTACTTTGGACATAACATGGTATTCCAAAATATTTGTTGAGTGAAAAAAGAAATACGTGAATGAATGAATAAATGAATGAATGAAAGGAGAAACAAGATTTGAGTCTAGTTTATTGGCTTGGGCCATAGTGGTGACAGACTCTGAAGGACAGGGCAGAGGAAGGGGAGATGGTGTTGGGGGAAAGATAGAGATTTCAGTAATGGACTTGAGATACCTAAAGTGAATTTTTATAATGTAGATAGACCAAGCTGTTTAGTTGTTCAATGCTTTGATTGTTGATTACACCAAATGGGATACATTTTTTAAAAATGGGAACTCTCTTTGAGTCTAAAAATCACATTGGAGATTTATAAATTATAACCAAAGATGAATTCAAGTTGTTATGATAGCTAGAGAAATCTACATTTTTGCATTAATTTTCTGAGGAAACCATATTTTAAAACTTCCAAAGATGTGGTTTTAGGATGCTAACTATTTCCTTCCATGTCTTTCTTGCCCAACCTCACTACTTTGGCTCTGAAGTGAAGTAAAAAAAAAAAAAAATCTACTCAAGCCATTTAAGCACCAGCAGCAGTGGGATTACTTCTACCTTCAGATGTGGTTACTTGTCCTCTATACTCATCCCTTCTCCAAAGCCATTCTGTCTCCAAGGGCCCATCTGTCATTGATCTATTATCCAATGGCCTATAGAACTACAGTGGAGACATTTTCCCCAGGGTTCTTTTTGCCTACACTCAGTGCCACTCAATGGCCTTGTTGAATGGTTTCCCTACCACTGGCAAAGCACAGGAATGGCAGATGCAAGAACATTGAGGTCACTGCCACTGCTGTTTTTACCCTGTCACTCCACTCTGAGCTTATCATTTCTCTTCATACATTCCTTACCATGAAGAGAATATTGCTCTTTCTAAGCCTTTTCCTACTCGAAAAGCCACTCTGTCCTTAGCTTTTACAAATCATTCCCTAAAACCATTTTGAGCAGATTGCCTAGTGTATTTGCAAAGTGCTACACCACCATGCCCAGGACAGAATCATGAAACTTAACTCTTCTTATCTTGGGGATGAGATCCATCCATGGATCATCTCTCTCCATGGATGAGATCCATCCCAGCCAGAGCATCTGTTGGTGAACAGACCTTACTTCAACCTTCTGCTCAAGGATATTTATCTTTAGTAACCTTCATCTTCTCAGAGATCACAGCAGCTGTCAGTTCCATGAATTCTCATTATATTTTCCAGAAACTTCTTGAGTCTTTATGCAAATAGCACATGTGAGGGCCTGACCTGATTATTTTAGTCTGATCAAGGTGGACACCCAGAATATGTTCCATACTTGTCCTTTCCTATGTAAATTTTTAATGAATTATATTTTATTTTCATATTGGTACTGAAGAGAATTTTGTTCTTGGTCTCTCTGCATTTCCTGACTCTTAAATAAGAAGGAGCACTAGTTTTTCAACCTAATTAGCTATTCAAAACGTAGCCATATAGACATTATGCATTCTGTTCTCTGAAGCTCTTGTTAGGCACCTTTAGGATACGATATACTGCCTAACTAGGATCTTAGCCAGCCCCTTTGAAAGGGAGTTGTGATTGGATTCAGTCCTTTCATCATGGCCTAAAATTATTTTTGGTTAGACTTTTAAATCTTAAGTCCATCCTGTGATTTCTGTGGTCAGAGGGTTTGGCAATCATGCTTTCCAAAAATATTGAGACATCAGGAAGGCCCTGAAACTAGTGCAGATGTCAGCACCTTCATTTATAAGAACTCACACTGCCGTCATGGAAAACATGCTAATGCCAGAAAGAGGGAGGAGAGATTAAAGGAGTTCTAGAAGCAACAAGTCAGAGCTGGATTTCCTGGTGGTGGTGCATGCATGCACACATAGAAGGATGTCAGAAAAGAGTTTTAAAGCTTTTTTTTTTTTTTCAAATCTAGCAAAGGAACATTTTATCCATTTGTCAGACCTGTGAGCTCTGCTGCCTCAATTGCATTAGCTTTTTGTTCATTTTTAAGCGACTGAAATAATGAAAACAAATTCCTTGTGAAGTCTCGCCAAAAAGCATCAGGGGAAATGGTATCTGTTCATGTATTGGATCAGAGTTCACACTCTGACAGAGTATTTTCATGTCAAAACGAGTATCTCCATGGTTATGAAGTCCTCTTCTTGTCAGCTATTAAATTGCTACCAAGGCTACAGGTAGGGCTTTTTTTCCCTTCATTTTAAAATTTCCTCCATTGAAAAAAAGTAAAGAAAACAAAAGAAGACATTGAGTCATTGATTTATACAGAAATCCTAATGTGCTACTGAGAAAATGATGTTTTGTGTGGTCACATGATCAAAGTTTTCTCCCATGAAGGATTAATCTAGTTCTGGGAATAGTTCTGAGAGTTTTTATATCCATTTTTCTGAAGCTTGAAGAGGCTTCAGTGTAACACGGCACCCCAAGAGGTCTGTAAAGTTGTTAAAATATTAAGAAAGACATAATTGTTAAAAGACTAGCTCTTAAATAAAATCCCTGGTGGAATATGAAAAATCTCCTAAAGCTACAAGGCGACAGTGTTGCATTGAGGACTGATGTAACTCAGTTCATTTAGAAAATACCATAAACAGCTTTATTATGGGGATTTGGTAAAGAAATCTTTCATTAATAGGAAATATTTGGCTCTACACTGCAAATAAAGTGATGTTTACATAATTTGTTAAGATCTTTCAGAGATTCAATATCCTCTGCTCAGACTTAACATGAGTACTGTATTAAATATATGATTTTGAAAAAAAAACTTATAAAATTCAGTTGTGGGTAATGTGATTTCTTATTTTGAGTTGTATGCTTTTGTTGTTCACTGGATTCATTTGATGTAATTAGGGGAAATAGTTCAAATCCCTACTGCAGACTTACGTGATATAGATAGTCTTTGATAGTGGATCTTGTTGGAAAAAGATATGCTCAGATTGTGAATCTTCAGATTCATCAAGGGGAATCTGTACTAGATTCCCAATGGTATATGCAGAAGGAACATTTCAGTCAAATACATTGTTGACTAGTATGGGCTTTGACTATAAATCCAATGAAATCCTGAACCTGCTGATCTGGCCTAGATCGAGCCTTTGCACTTCTGTTATCCTTTGGATTATGCCTAGAATTTGAACTAGTCCAAGTAGTCTGTTTTATCTCCTTTCCCTGAGGACAACCCTGGTATTCATCAGCTAAAACTCCACCTGTGTCCTTGGCTCAGCTCAGAAGTACATTCCCTTGGAATAAAACAGAGGTGGTGGTGAGCCAGGTTTGACCCAGAAACACTAAGTAATCTCTAGAGGTTAGAGTGTAGAGCCAAGAGCCTCTAAATCTGAGGCAAGACAATTCAATTTTGAGTATCAGTGAACACTGGGGTTAGCCTTTGGTGCGCCAGGTTAGGTGGGGAACTAAATAAATGTACGTGGCTAAGACTTCCTTCTCCTCCTGTAGCCCCTTGGACTCTGCTGGCTTCCTTTTGAATCTATAGGAGAGCCAAGATTTTAACCTGTAAGCCAAGAGAGAGGCATGATGAAATAGGCATTTTGAAAAGAGAAGCTAGGAGTTATTCAAATAGCAGATCAGAAGGAAAGAAGGCTGGAGCCAGGACAGTCAAGATCATTAAAACGTTCCAGGTGAGAGACCAAGAAGATGGGCACAAGGAAAGAGAGTTAGTTAAAGAAATAGTAATGGAAAATGACTCTCAAGATGCGATGGAAGATCCCCAAATAGGTCAACATGAGCTTTTCTTTTCTGAGCTTATCAAATGGCATGGGAAAAAAAAAAAAAAAGGTATGTACAAGATAGGAATGCAATAAACCAAATATCCAGTATGTAAATGATTTCAATGATGGCAGTAAGTGATAGAATAACCCAAACTGTAAAGAGCTGGCTAATGCCTCTGTATGTTCTCCTCTGTAACTAAGACAGGTATTAATTTTACATTACATAGCACTAAGTCTTCACTTTGTACACATTTGATAAAGTTCATCCTGTAACAAACTACCCCTAAATTATGCATTACAGTGCTCTGTTTCCGTGTGCAGCAGTCACTCTTCCTTAGTGGTTTCTACCCTATGAGATGGTGGTCCCCTAGCACATAAAAGCATGTGATCATTATCGTCCATCCCCTGGCTTCATTATTATTTCACAGGATGGACTGCAGAAGATAAAGTATAAATATCCCTTTCTTACTATTCATTACCAGTCGCATTTTCTCATATTCAATTTCATTCTTCCCTTCCAAGAAACCTAAATAGGAGTAGATATTGATTTTTGAAATGTGTTTCTTAATGGTTAAGAAATGGCAAACTATACCCTGAAATGTAACTTTAAATGTGTATTTTATGTCCTTTGGATAAAACAAAGATCTGTGCTTTGTTCTATCTTTAGTGCTCTTGCCACATATCAGGAGACAGATTATTTTGTGTTTAGCAGGAAAAAATATTTTTACCATTTTTTTCAGTGTGTAAAATGAATAAAACTAAAATCTCTTGCTTTGCAAGCCCTTTTAGGGTTTAGCAGAATCAAGAGGGGAAAATTCACCTGCAATTTTGATAAACAACCGGACAGGACACAGACTACAACTCCCCCCAAAAAAAATTCTGATTGAAAGATTTATCTCCTGGAAGAAATCCATGCAGATAAAGTGGCTGGATAAAGCAGGATGGAATAGCACGCAATTGAAACTAGTTCTTACATTTTTCATGTAATGGCATTCTTTTGTTCTTTGTATTAAATATTCTACATAGTCTCTATATTAATTGATGGAATTAAAGCAAGCTAGATATTATGTGCACATGCATCATTTCTGATTGGCCCGATTTGAAAGCTTACTGGGGCATGAAAAAAAAATTCATCACACACACAATGCTTTCTTTCTGAGCAGCCTAAGGAACACAAGACTGGAAACAGAAATGGGAATGTGTTCTGAAAATCACAGCCTTGAATCAGCAAGCTATCAGTTTCAGAATAAAAGCACATAAGACTCAATGTGAGGATATTATCCTCAGTTTAACCTATGAAAAGTACATCAAATCCCAAACTTCACACCGTAGTTCTCTTTAGTCACTGACAACACTGCTGATGGTGTGGTTTTCCTTATAGGCAAATGCGAAAGAAAACCTAGATTTTTGTGTGCAGTCTTTGCTGGCTAACAGGGTCAGCTTCATGGGGCAGTCACTCAGGTCCCAGTGCCCAGAAGGGCCCTGCATTGGGTTATATCTCGGCTGTTGCTGAGCATTAAAAATTTTAATAATTTTTGAACAAGGAACCCTGCCTTTTCATTTTGCACAGGGTACCTACCACAAGTTACAGAGCCAGTCCTGCTTGTCGTACCCAACATTTTGGAGCTCAGTCTTTTTGCCTTATAATGGCAGGACATGAAGCTTTTGGAGGATTTTTTTTTTTTTTTTTTGGTGTTTGTTTGTTTTTCTTTTTTAGAATTAGTCTCACTTTTTGGAGCTGGTTTATTTATTCTTTTGGACTTGAATAACTCATGTCTCTGATGGCAGGGTATTATTCTATTCTTATTCGTGGAATTAGATCTCCCTTCCCTCCCCCATCTGCACACACAGTTTAATAACATGATCTATTAGTTACAGATCATGATATGAGATAGAGCTCTAAGTCAAACTTTTGTCATAAATGCAGAATACATTCCTCTGGCCTTTGTTCTCTGAGTGGAATCTCAGTGCCTCTTTCATACACTCCCTTGCTTTTTCCCTGATGGGTCTTTCAGTGTTTTACTTGGTACCCCTTCTTATGCAGCTGTCAAAACTGTGCTTCAGAAAAGCCTAACCAAAAAGAAAGAAGCCAGATTTTCACAGACATTTTGATTAACTTTCCCCTTTTAAAACACTTTTGAATTTTAAAATGCTTTCTGTGGAACATAATTAGTTCTTTACCTACTGCTGCATCATGTGAATCAGTACTAACTGAATAATAACCAAGTAATTATCTCTTGCATCTCTATTAAGGGAATTCATGTTGTTGATATTGTTAATGTTGTTTTGTTTTGTTTTAGATCACAAGATTTTTTTTTTTATAATTAGATTTTTTTTTTAAGATTTTATTTATTTATTCATGAGACACTCATGAGAGACTTCTCAGAGAGAGAGAGGCAGAGACACAGTCAGAGGGAGAAGCAGGCTCCATGCAGGGAGCCTGACCTGGACTTGACCCCGGGTCTCCAGGATCTTCACCCTGGGCTGAAGGCGGCTCTAAACCACTGGGCCACCAGGGCTGCCCAGATATGGTTAATATATCCTTATGTTGGTTTTTTAAAATGTTAAATGTTATGATTTTTTAAAGATGGATATCCTAGCTTCTAAAACATGAGAGGGACTAGCATCAGTGGTTCAGTTGTTCTTAAATTAACGAGGCCCAACTTATCTATCATTTTCTTATGGGTAGCATTTTTGTGTCATGTTTAAAAGATCTTTGCCTATTCTAAGCTCATGAATACTCTTAAATTATTTAAGAGAATACTCTAAATTATTATCCAGAAAATGTATTGTTTTACTTTTCACGTTGAAATCTGTTCCACGCAGAATTCATTTTTGTATATGATACAAGATAGTGAGATGGAATTTAAGGTCTATTTTTATTCTTTTTCTGATTCACACAGTATCACCTATTGGGGAAAAAAAAAGGCAAAGGAAACCATCATTGCTACTGGTTGTGATAACACCTTTCTCATCAATAAAGTATTTGTATATATGTGGGTTTGTTTCTTGAATATTTCTGGGATGTTTTCAATAAATTTACCATCTATCCTTTAATCAATAATTAATTTAATTAAAATTGCTTTAAATTAATTTTAATATATGGTGTTGTAGGTTTTCTAACTTTGCTTTACCTCATCAAGGTAGTCATTGCTATTCCTGGTCTTCAACATTTCCACCTTGAGTTAAATCAACTTCTCAAACTCCACAAAAATATCTTTTGAGATTTTGACTAGGAATGCATGGGATTTACAGATCAAACTGAGAAATGACTTTTCTTATACTATTATCTAATTTATGGACATAGTATATGCAACATTGATTTAGATCTTTTAAAATTTATTTCAATAATGTTTTCTAGTTTACCCTCTTATGCACTAGTGTTAGATATAGTCCTATATATTTAATTTTTGATATTATTGTAAATAATATATATATTGTAATTATTGTTTTTAATTTTAATTTCTAAATTGTTAGCATTTTATTAATATAATTTATTTTTGTACATTGATTTTGTATGTACTGACTTTGATAAATTCACTTATTCTAATGGTTTGTCTTTTGGATTTTCTATGTATATTCTCATCTCTACTCTTCAATACATATGTATTTTATTCCTTTTTCTTGCCTTATTGCAATGGCAGGGCTTCCAAGAAACTCTTAAATGGAAATGGTGATAAGCTATCCTTATCTTTTGAGATATCCTTATCTGAGAAATAAATTTTTCAGCATTTCATTAAGTATGATATTTGCCATGTTTTCTTTGAAGATACTCTATTAGCCTATAAGGAAATTTTCTCCTACTTCTATTTTGCTAAGAAGCATTTGTTATTTTGTTTTGTCTCATCATGAATGGTTGTAAATGTTTTCATTTAATTTTTCACATTTATTAAAAGGGCTACATGCTTATTTTCTATTTCTTTTAATATAGTGGATGACAGTGATTGATTTTTGAGTGATAAATCAGTTTTGCTTTCTTTGTGGGGATATATCATGTTTTCCCATATTGTTGAGTTTAGTTTGATATTATTTAGTATGTTTGTGCCTTTGTTCACAAATATCTGTAATTTTCCTTTTTTTTTTTTTTTTTTTTTTATGTCTTTGCCAGGTGTTCCTGTCAAGGTTACAATGGCCTCATAACATGAGTTGGGAAACATACACCCTCTATCTAGACTATAAAAAAGCTTGTGCAGGATTGAAATGATTTCTTCCTGAAATATGTAGAATGATTCTTCTTTGAAGCATCTGTGCCTAGAGTTTTCTTTGTGGGGAAGTTTCTAATCTTTTTAAAAGATTTATTTAGGAGTCAGAAACTTAACCAATGGTGCCTCCCAGGTACCCCAGGAAGGTTTATAATTTTGAATTCAATCTCCTTCATAGATAATAGCATAATTTAGGGGGCTTTTTATTATCAACTTTGATAAGTTCTCTTTTTTCCGAGGAATTTAACTTATGAAATTAACATAAAATTGTTCATGATCTCCTTTTGCTATATTTTAATGTGTGTGATTTTTAGTTTTTTTCTCCCCCTTCTAGTGAATGTATTTAAGGCTTTAAAATTTCCCCTTTAAGCACTAATCTTCCTACATTGTACACATGTCACTCATTTCCAAATATTTTCCAATTTCCTCAATTAAAACTTTGATTTTTATCTTTACAGCACAGTGAGAACACTATAAACTCTATGCCACTGTTTTCTGTTCTGTTTCCACGCTCTGTGCCAAAACCAGCTTATTTCCCGAGGGCTTGTGGGGCTCACCTCAAAGTATTTCCCCTCTCTCTGCAATCAAGGTTTAATCTTCAAGGATTCTGGATCTAGAATCTTCAAGTCCTGGCTGCATTGGTTTCCTTTTATAATGTTTAATGTTTTCCATCTCTTTTTTTAAATATTCAGATTTTGTAGTTGTTCTTTGTGAAGGATGAGTCTGATAGAAGCTACTTCCTCATAGCCAAAAGCAGTTTACTGCTTTAAAATTTTACTAGTCAAATGCATTTCACTTCTACTTATGTTATGCCACATTTTTGTTCAGATTATTATTATTATCTAGAGAATGGCAATGTAGAGATATTGAAATTATTTTTGAAAATATTTAGTTTAAAAATTAATCATAGTATTTCCCTTTACTTTATGTGTCTTAATACAATGGGCTGTATGTGTGTGTGTGTGTGTGCTATTTCAATATCTGATTTTATTTTCTTGAAGGTTGCCATGGCAAAACTGGCTTTTAGGTCAGGGGAGAAGTGGATAAAGCACCAAACACTAGTAATTTTTGAGTTTGATCAAAATTTATTCCCTCCTATTCCTATTTATTCCTTCTTGTGTGTTAACAGTATGAGAATTGCTATGTGAGGGATGATGGTTGAAAACTCCTATTAGTGAAGCTGAAACTTACATGGGATGTTCTCTGATTTATAGATATAGGTCAGCACTTTCAAATAGTTCTCATTTGTTATGTTGCAAAGTGTTTCTTACTGCTGAAAACATTGAGTATTATTGGTGGCTCAGTAGCATTATCTTTCTCAAGAAAGATCAATCCCTAAAAATGTTCAGTACTTTAATGTCACTTTTGGGAATGTATCAATCACAAAACAGGTGATTTATTCATTATGCACAGATGAGTGAATTTTGATGTGGTCACTTGGATCTATGTCCCATTTGTGATTATTTCTTTATTTCATTAACCAGAAAACAAGACTTCTCCTGCCAATGTTTTATGCTTTCCCTGAGAAGCAATATGCTTGCATTTTTACTATCAGATTGCTGTGAATTCCTTATGTTAAATTATTTATATCATATGACTTTCCTTAGTAAGCTTTGCAGCCTGGACCCACCCTGGAGACTCTGGACTTAGGGCACTGATTCTCTGAGTGCCTTTTTCTTAACCCATGATTTTATCCAGATAGGCTCAGGTTATGCTGAGCATCAAGGGCAACCTTAAAAAAGAAAAGACACACAAAAATAATATCTTGCAGTTTGAAGAGTGGAAGAAGGGAGAGAGAATTAGGTTATCCTACCAGGTTGTCCTGGGGCTGGGAGAGGAATTATGTTCTGCATATATATATATATATATATATATATATATATATAAAGAGTACAGAGTAATAATACTGGTTCAACAGGTAACTCAGGAAAATCATATTTCCCTAGCCACACTAAATAGCTTTAGGTCTTTCTTATGTAGTGATATCAGAGCTACTTTCTTTTTCTTCACTCTGGAAAACTGACTCCCTGGACCAGTAGTGTCCCTTTCCCTCATCTTTCATCCAGTTGGATCTGTGAGTGGAAGACCACTGTGGAAACAGTGTACACGCAGGGTGATTAAGTATGGCTGCATGGAGAAGGCTTCTGAGCTGGAGATAGGCATGACCTATCTCCTATAGAACAGCCTCCACTATATAGCTTCAGTGATTGTATCATTTTGTTCTCTAGCATTGCTATCCTCTATTTGAAACAGATCTAATAGAGTGTATATTAATTGCTTCAAAAGCCCTTGAATTCTTGCCATTATTTAAGTCAAAAGCAGCCTGATGACAGTGACACAGTGCAACTGATGTATTGTCAGGGTGGAGAGAGGGAAGAAAACATTATTAGAAAAACCTGGGTAGCACCTTAGTCTGCTCAGGTTCCTATAACAAATTCCACTGAGTGGGTGACTTACACAGCAAAAATGTGTTTCTCATAGTACTGGAGGCTGATAAACCCAAAATCAAGGCACCAGCAGATTTGGTGTCTGTTGAGAGACCACTTTCTGGCTCATAGATGGCCATCTTCTATGTGCTCATAGGGCAGAAGAGGTGAGAGAGGTCTCTGGGTTCTCTTCTGTTAGGACATTAATTCCATTCATGAGGGCTTCATTTTCACCTCACAAAAGCCCCACCTCCTAATATCATTAATTGAGGGGTAGAATTTCAGCATGTGAATTTTATACAGTCTACAGCAAGTAGACTGTAGGCTATGAGTTAGTTGCCTTTTTGGACTGTTTTTGGAAGGGGAACGATGCCTCAGGAAGGTCATAGTCAATTACAACAGTGTGAAGATTGTATCAGAGAAGCACCTGATGAGGATATAGTTAGAGTGAGAAAGGAAAAGGGGGGGTGGGAAGCCCGGGTGGCTCAGTGGTTTGGCACCGCCTTCAGTCCAGGGCCTGATCCTGGAGACCTGGGATTGAGTCCCATGTCGGGCTCCCTGCGTGGAGCCTGCTTCTCCCTCTGCCTGTGTCTCTGCCAATCTCTCTCTCTCTCTCTCTCTGTCTCTCATGAATAAATAAAATCTTAAAAAAAGGAAAAGAGGGCTGGTGCATTTTACTACCTCTCTATCAGTTTCCAACATATCTAAGTTTCTAAGTTGGGATACTTGCTTATGAAGCAATACCAAAATAGTTTGGATTTCTTGGAGTCTATGGAGGAACGTCAACATATTTAGAAAATGCAGGATATCTCTTGCATGGTTGGTGTCTGTCCAGCATCTGTTTAACTTCTCTAGTTCCCTAAAACAAACTAGCTAATGAAGACTCTAGCTCCAATCCCATTTTTTCTTGCCCAGACAAATGGTGAAAAATTTCTTTATTTATAAAATATAGTGGTTAGATTCAGTGATTACCAAGGTCCTGCCAGCTCTGATCATTGAACTTTTGTGAAAACTGAGGTTTTGTGACTTCTCACCCTGTTTAAATATTAACATTATAGAGTACTCACTGGTATTTCAGGTGATTTAAGGACCCTTCTGTTCATTCCAGCTACGATAGAAACTGCCAGGTGCTTAACATCAAACTTCATTTTCTTCCAGTGGGTTGCCAATGCCTAGATGCCAGAGATCAAAATTGCCTTTTGGAATATCATGTGATAACTGATATCACAGCAGTGCAGCCAATTCGAGAGAAAGATGACACTTGTTATTTTTCAAGAGAGCAGTTCAGGTACAGGCAGAGGGGACTTTGGTGTTTCAAAGTGAGCTTGCGGATTAGGGGCAACTCACAAAGCTGGTGCCAACTGTTTCTTTTGGCAGGTCACCAATGTCACTCAGATCACCACTTAGCAATTATAGATGTTAATTACTTTGAAGTTTATCAATCTACCTAAAAGCAAAAGCAATCATCTGATGAGTCAGGTTATTACTCATATCAAACATCATTATTGTTTCTTTGCCCATCAGAATAAATATGTAGCTCAATAGAGTAGAAAGGGACTTACATTAGGAGTCAAAAACCCAGTTCCTAGGATTTCATAAAGTAGTTGTTGGACATTCTTAGGGGAAATCATTGATCTTCTCTGAGCCTTTCTCCACATCTAAATTTAGAAATAGTCCCTACACAACACCATTTTATAAGATTGCTAAAAGACCCAGAGAGAATATTAATTCACCTCTAGTTTTGTAAGTGAAAAAAACTGAGACTCAAAGAATTTTATTCACTTAATGTCTCCATGAAGCTGGAAATTCAGTGTGCTTTCTATTAAGTCTCATCATCTCTATTTTGAAACCAAATGAGATAATGTGTATAAAAGCTATAATATAAAAACTGTAATATATTGTACTATATTGCATGGTATATTGGCAAAGGAGAACAGTAATGATATCTCTCTTCCAAAGGAGAAAACTAAGGCACAGGAGGGTTGAAAGATTGTTTGAAATCAGCTATCAAGGTCTAGAAGTCAGGCTTTTTAATATACCAATTTCAGTAGTATCTCCATGAGAATATACTAGATGGAAATATTATTTCCAAGGGGGCTAAATGTACTTGTCACTAAGTGGCAGTATAGAATAATGGAACAGGCGTAAGCTCTGGAGGCTGGCAAAATGGTTCCAAATCAGAACCCATGTCTTACTAGCTATATCACTTTGGATAAATATGTAGCTCCCTGAGTATGAGATTCCTCAGGTAAAAAATGTAGATCTATATAATCAGTAATATACTACTGGATACTTATGGAACATTTTTATGTCATAATTACTCCTTCAGTTTTACTATTATTGTTTCAATGGTTTTAAATTTATTAGCTCTGTGTATCCCCAGAATAGAATTATTGTGATAATTTTAAGATTAAATATGCTGAGCACCTGTTTCCTTCTTTCCTCTCAAACATGACAACTCTAGAGGTTTGATATCCATGCTGGTGACAAACCATATACCATGGCAAATTGTGACCCAAATTAGGAAGTACGAGGATGGGAAGGGGAAAGTAATGGGATTCATTGTTTTGTATCTATCACAACTTAGAGATGAATTATTGATGTTTAGTGTTTTTCCAAGCATTATGGACAATAATGCTCTGACCTAACATTATGTTAATTCTAGCCAACCTGAAAGGAATAACAATTTCATTGGTTTTTCAATTGATGTTGTTGGTCCACAATATGATGTTGTCCACAACTGAGCAAAGATATTTTCCCTCCAAGAACTGTTTTCTTATTCAAGGATGGGCAAACTGCATCCATTACATAGCACATATCATTTGATTCTTGTAATTTTATCTGGTTAAAAAAACATAATGAGAAGGAACTAATTTCACAGGACATGTTTCTAAAGAAATTATACCCTATAATCAAAATCAAAATTGACTTTCCAATTAGAAAAGGAATTCAGGTCAGGAATGTGAACTAGCAATTTCAAAATATAACCACATATATTGTTTAGAACAAATATTAAGAACAAACTCTTTTTGCTGCCCTATTTACCAGAAGATCTTTTCAGCAGTTTCTGTAAAATCTTACCTTGTTGCCAAAGAGTGATTTGAGGTTCAAAAGCAACTGGAGAATAGAGCTATTATTTCTGTGACTTTTCATTAATTCTGAGCCTTATGGTGACTGAACATCTTTCTTTCCAGAAGCTCAGAGACATTGTTTACTGAGCTGCTATGCTAATTTGTACTTTGGAACAAAGCTTGAGCTAGTACCTCCTTCAGAGATGGTGCAAATGAATTGGGTAGAAGCAATGGTACCCAGATCTTGTAGTTATGGAGATTGTCAGAACTTCAACAACAAAATATTTCACAATTACTCTTAAATCTTTAGATATAATCTCTCTTCTGAATTCTAAATATATTAACCATGGATGATATAGTCACCTAGAAGACCCAGAGGCACCTCAAATTCAACTCATCCCATATGTACTTAAAATATTCTCCTCCAAATCTGCTGCTTCTTTGGTATTCTACATCTTGATTAATGATTTACTATCCACTTAGATGTCCAAGCTAGAATTTGACCATCATTCTTGATTCTTCCTTTTGTTTCAGCATTTGTATCCAGTGAATCTCTCCTGACCATCAATTCTACTTCCAAAATGTCTTTGAATCTGCTCATTCCTCCTCCAACCATTATCCTCATTTTCTCTCTCCTGGATTATTGTCATAGCTTCCTAATGGGTCTGCCCGTCTCCAGGGTAACCACTTTCCATTCCACCCACTGAACTGCTGCCAGAGTGTGCTTTCTGAATAACAAATCTGATCTTGTCGCTCACACAATTAAAATCCTCCAGTGGATCCTAGCCACTTACAGCATGAAAATTCAAACCCTTGAGCATAGACTGCAAAGGCTATTTTTGACCTGGCTCCTATGTCTTTTATCTGTAACCCAAAACGATCCTCCCTGAACATCGCATGGTTTGGTTTCATGTAATCATCTCTAGTGTTTCCATGGCTTTGCACATGCAGTTCCCATGCCTGGAACAGCTTTCCCCTTTCCCACCCCTTACACACCTACTCACAGTTCAGGTGGCATCTGTTCTGCACAGCTCTTCTTATGCCCCTCTGTGCATATTCTGAATAATGATCTCATGCACATCCTTACAGTGATTTTTACTTCATTATATTTTAATTCATTGTTTATGTATTAGTTTCCCCCTTCTTTCTGTGTATTCATTTGAGCATTCTTTGTATTCCCAGCATCTCTCAGAGCACTTGGCAGTAGAGTAGGAACTCAGTACATGTTTGCTGAATATGAATGAATACTGAGGCAGCTGGCTTCAGTCAAAGCGCAGCAACCCCGGGCATGCAACTTAATGTCCTTTGAGACTTTGTCCTCATTTGCAAAACCAGGGAGGACAGAACCTATCTTCCTGTTTTCCAATAGGAATTAAATAAGATGGACATTCTCCATAAACAGTAAATCGACACACTCCTGTAAGTACATATAAGATCTTATAATTATTATGACCTATTATTCACTGAACAATATATTTCTTAAAAATGATTTATCAATACACATGGCAAGTGAAAACACATCACAAAACAGCCAAGGGTTTCCTTTCACTCCCATTTCCTTCACTTTCCTTCTTCTCACTATTGATGTATTTATGCTTGATGTGATAACCACCACCACCGGTGTCCCAAAGATGCCATATCTACATGACTCTGTGTACTGTCCCCTTGCTCAGAATGTCCCTTCTCTCTCCTCTCCTGGCGAATTTATCTTCTAAAGTCTGACTTGAGAGTTTCATGCTCTTGCAAGCCTTTCCTGTCTCCATGAGGCAGAACTGCTCGAACTCTTCTCTCAAACACCTGTGATATGCTTCTCTTATGGTTTGCACCACCATAAATAGTTTTTGTTTGTGTGTTCATCTTTTCCACATTCTATTGTGAGCTCCTTCTGGTGTTTTCTCATTTTCCTAGGACTGTCATTACTGTTTCCCTGTGATTGCTCCCTGTGAAGTGAGTCTTACTCAGATTCCCAAACCAAAGGGCACAATACAATCAAAATATTTAGTCATCCACAGTCCCTCAGATTGTCACTCTTGCTTGAAGGGTTTGTGCTCCAGGAGACACCCTAGGTTCATGAGTTACTCTCAGATTCCCCTTGATGCCTGTCTGATGTCTGGCTGAGGCTCCTGGACATGTTGGAGGTTTCTCCAGGTCACCTGGCATTGTGTGGCTTGATTTATTTTAGAGCTTTAACTGGATGCAGTGTCCTTGGTTTCCCTCTTCATATCAACTCAGGTCTCCATATGAGGGTGGCACTCTTTCCTCTCTGGTTTCCTTTCTCCTGATGCCTGAATTTTTGCTCAGGGACCACAGCCCTGTGGCTTACCCCAAGATATCTCATCCGGGACAAATGCCCCTAAATATCCCATCCCTCCCTTCCTCCTTCCCTGTCCTCTGTTTTCCTTTTTTCTCTTTCTCTTCTCACTCTTCTTTTCCTTTTTCCCCTATATTGACAGACTTTTTTAAAGGCAGCCAATTGTCACCAAAGATTTTCTCAGTGCTAAGCACTGTGTTAAACACTGTACATGCATTATATCATTTTTCCTTACAATAAATCCATGAAGAATTACTATTAATATTCCCATTTTAAAAGAAAAGGACACTGAGATGTATAGAGATATCATGACTTGGCATACATAGGATTTCAAACAACCTGGGTCTACTTAAGTATAAAGCTCATGCTCTTGACCCCAGTGACATTGTGCATCTGAGGCATCTCTGACCACCACCACCCTTTCTCCTGTCCGCCTCTCAACACTTCCCCTGAGCCTCTGCTCCGCCACCAGTGGAACATAGTTTGCCTGCGTTGTGACCTAGATGATCATTCCCAGCTGCACATCCATGATCAACCTTCATTACACCACCTGTCAACCTCCCTACTCTGCCTTTCTTTATCTACCACACCTGGTTACCTTCACCTCCTGATATATAGATGAAAGAAAGAGCTGTGTGACCTCTTTATCTTTCTGTTCCTATCTTCTACTACAAGTGGGCCCCAAACAAATCCACTAAACAAATAGATTTTATGAACAATAGTGGAAGAAAGATGAATAGAAGCATTATTCAAAATTCTTTTGACCACAAATTATTTTAAGTACCATTGATTTTATATAGAAATATTTGACATGTTAATTAAATATTCTCAAAGGAGATTGCCCAAAGTTGACTACTAGGCAGTCTGGTTGGTTTGGGTTGAATTAAGGTGACATATTTAAACCTAAATGTAGAAAACTGGGTTCTTTTAAAGCTGGAAAGGGAAATTTAACCCCATAAAACATTTAATTGTGCTTTCTTCTTAATTTTAACTTTAATATTTTATTATAGTTAGAAGCAACCATATTGGTGATAATTTGTCTTTTCAACATTCTTAGCAGATAGAGAAATAATGGTAATTGTAAATTTAAGTGTAGATAGGTGGCTTGGTCAGGATCTTATAATGAACCCAAGGAACTGCCTCCCTTTTCATGATTTTGATCACTGGCAAATCCTAATCCAGTTTTTGGTTCTTAAGGAACTACTTATAAAATTTGTTAGTAAAACAAAGCTAATTTGAAGTCAGTTATTTAACTTGTGGAATCATGAATCACTGTAGACTGTATGCTGTTGACTGAATGCATTTTGTTCTGTGTAAAGTCACCTAAGTTAGGAGCTTTCCTCTTTGAACTCTGAGCACATGATGGGAAAAGGCCCATCCATGCATCTCTGCTCTACACTGTAATTACTCTTGCAATTTGGTCAGTACCATTTGGTGTTTAGTCATGTGTGATAGACAGGATAATAACTCTCTCCCTTCCCAAGATGTCCATGATCTAATCCCCCAGAATCTATGAATATATTATGTTGCATGGTAAAAAGAAATTTAGGTTACAGATGGAATTAAGCTTGCTAACCAAGTGACCTTAAAATAAAGAGATCATTCTGTATTATCCAGGTAGGCCTAATATAATCACAAGGGTCCTTGAAAGAGAGGGGCAAAAGAGAAGGTCAGATTGATGCAAGAAGGACTCAACCTATCATTGCTGGCTTTGGAAAGGGCAACTATCCAAGGCATGTTGATGGCCTCTAGAAGCTAGAAAAGGCAAAGTAACAGATAATCCACTAGAATCTTCAGCAGGAACACAGCCCTGCTAACATCTTAATTTTAGCATGGTAAGACTCAAGTCAGACTGCAGACTTCTGACCTGCAGAACTATAAGATCATAAATATTTAATATTCAAGCCACCAAGTTTGTGGTAATTTATTATGGCAGCTGGAGAAATATAATGTAACATCCCTATGATGAAGATATCCTATCTGTCCACAACCTTAGGAAATGGTAATCCCACCCTTTCCTGGAACATTTATGTATCTGACTTTGAATTTTGATGACACTCTCTCTCCCCAAATGGAGGACATGTCTACCTTTCTCACATCACTGCCTTTTCCAAGGGAGGAGTGAGTCCCACAGAGAAATGCTAGGGCTCCTGGTGATATCCTAAATTTATTTTTTAAACACCTTTCTTCCATCTGGGGTGAGATATTCTCGACTGGTTTGGAGAATGTTGAGTGGGCCCTGCCTGACGGAGCTGACATGGTGCTTTTTCCTTTAAGTGCCTAACAGTCTTTTAGTAAAGTCTGACTCCTCCCCAGCTCTACCCCTTTACCACATATGTCTACATATATCAAACATGAATGGTGAAAAAGTTCCATGCTCTTGCCCATGCCATTTTTTGCACTCCAGGGAAATTGAGAATGTAACCAGACCAGAGTTTCTCTGAATCACCATATATTCTGTGACAGATAAGTAGTTTTCTGAGCATTTTAGATCAAAGAAAGAGGTAGATATGTTTAAGTTCCATTTGCTATCCTACCATGATACAAAATTAAAAATCAGATGGCCTCTGATTGGCTCTGGCAATCTGATGGCTCTGGCATGGGCAAGAGCATCTGCCATCAAGGAGCTTGGGTATCTATTAAAAAGATATATATAATATGATCTTTCTGGTGATAGATTTCTATCTGGTATGTACTGGTAACTCCTGCATAGCTGGATCTGTTTTGATTGGCTAAGACCATATTGCTTGGCCATTTGATATGCCATATTGGCTCTTATGTATTTTGGATGTAAGAGAACCATGAAATTGACCTTAACTCATCTTCAGGGTGGAAATGGAAGCCTATTGGGAGAAAAGAGTCAGAACCTTGAAAATTTTACAAGAACTACAAAGCAGGGGAAAGAGAATTCCAGAACATGGGCAAGGTCAAGATCCAAATAATTGTTGGCTGTGTATGGAAAGTACCTGATCCAAAGTGACACGGGTGCTAAGTCCGTGCCTGGGGGAGCTACAGGACTCTCAATCATTGTCTCTAAAGTAATTTGGTTATGAATTTCTTAAAAAGTTGATCAGCATAACAATTTGCTTCCAATTCTTCTGTTGTTGAAATGAGTGTTTCTGGTTCCTTTTCCTTTCTTTCTTTCTTTTTTTTTTTTTCTCAAATGTTACTTATTTTGGCACAAGATGAAATAGTCCCTCACCTAGCTCAAAGGATTACTGATTTGTAAAATGGCTTTTTCATTTTAATCTTGATTTTTAAAATTTTTTTAATTTTTTTTTTTTTTAAATTTATGATAGGCACACAGTGAGAGAGAGAGAGAGGCAGAGACATAGGCAGAGGGAGAAGCAGGCCCCATGCACTGGGAGCCCGACGTGGGATTCGATCCCGGGTCTCCAGGATCACGCCCTGGGCCAAAGGCAGGCGCTAAACCGCTGCGCCACCCAGGGATCCCCGATTTTTAAAATTTTTAATTAATTTATTAGCCATCTATTTCTCCCTCATGCTATTTGTAATAGTTGAAAGCACAATCTAAATATCCATCAGTAGCAAGAAGTATAATGACTGCTTAAGAACATGATTGGTCTGTGTGCAAATCCTCTCTGGAAATAGCCACAATATAGCCTTGAACTTAAATTTAGCATTTCTGAGTTCCTATTTTTGCCATTTATAAAATGGCATTCATAACATCTGCTTCACAGAATTATTAAGGATTAAAACAGACAATTGAAACTAAAATTTGCCACATTACCTAGAATACAATAAGCTCACACTCATTAAAAAGTAATTTGTTTCATCATTTTTTTCTTTTTTCTTATTAAAACAATGAATTATTACTGCAGAAAACAAAACAATAGAGCAAACACAAAAAATACAATGGACATTTATGCTATTCCAAATTTTTGCTGTATGGTAGTATAACACAAAATGAATTATAAATTTAAGAGCATTAATGGTTCTAAAAATTGACACAAATACTTTATTACACACACAGAGTATCAAAACAATGGATAATTAGCCAATACCTTAAGAATTCCATTTTGTCATCATTTTCATGTGGATATGCTTTCTTTCCACTAAAATGTTTTTAAAAGTAGTTTAATTAAATTGCTTCTAGCTAAGTCACATGCCATCCAGGCAAATGTTAACTTTGGTGGCAAGAAGAGGCGAGGGCACAAAAGGCTTCTGTACTCTGTTAAAGATCTTGAAGGTGGACCCTGGAGAATCTTTGAAGAATTTTAAAGCAGAGGCTAAGGAGGGCTTATCCCAGTTTTAGAGTTTGCAAAACTGAGACCTGGAAAAAGTTACTGAGGTATCCAAGTCACCATAAGACAGAGGTGGGGGCTGTGAATTAAACCAAAAGTTTAAGTAAGTAGCCTTGAATCCTTTCTGGACAAGGTTAAGTAGGGCATGGATATGTATCAAGCAGTCCAAATGGATCATGTCTCTTTTCTGCCCCGTGGGAACTTCCAGGCATTCCTTTTTTGTTGTCAAGTGTGTTACACTAATAAACCCTGGATACCTGTTGCCCACATTAGTATTCTAATGATGAAGAGGAAAAATAAATTAGTTGTTACTCTATTTATGAACTGGAGTGACTGCAAAAGGAAATAGTAGGTAATCTCATGGCTGCAGGGAAGCATTTTATCTTGAGTGGCATGCCTAAGGGTTACTGTCCAAAGCAGACACTTTTTCAGGCTGGTTCCTGCTTCCACTTATATTGCTTGTGAACCAGGAAATCTGCAGAATGTTTCAGAATTGCTTACTGGCCTTGTAAATTTTGCTTCAATTCCATCCGTGAAATATACATGCTCTTTGAAATGTCCAAGATCTTTTTAAAAATATGCCTCTCTGGTGACATGTCTGATTGACCGACGTTTGGACCACAATGGCACAAGAAAATTGTCAGTAATCAGTGCTGTGAATACACACGCCTACCTGATTCATCCACTGAGCTCAGCTTGGTACCAGTGCTTTTGTTTTACATTCATTAAAATTCCTAGCAGGACCAAAATGCTGAACATCACCCAAAACAAAACCAAACAAAACCAACCAACCAAAAAAGAAAAAAAAGGAAGAAAAAAAAAAAAAAAAAAAGCTTAGGCTCAGATACAGCAATGTTGGTTAATGAAGAAAGAAAACAAGCCATTTATATATTGCTTATTCTTCTTTAGCTCATTGTAATTTTTTTTTAATTTGAAGTTCTGTGGCAGTTATAAAACCCCAAACATTGTTTTTCTTGCTTATTCAATCATCTTTGCCTCATGAAGATAAATTGAAAGAGAAAAAGAAAACAAAAATTAATGGAAGATGTTTGGTCTTTCATACTCACTCTGAATGTTCAAATATAGTAGGCTATCCATTCATTTTAACCAGAAATTTTGGTCATTAAGCCTTCTAAAAATATAATTTTGCTGTTTGCAAGTTTAGGAAGTATATAGGGGCTAAAATAGGTGTTTTATTTCTATAAATAAAACCTCTACCAACCATATATTATACAAACATGCAATAAGTTTGATCCTTATCTTTGAAAAATACAAATGCAAGTTAATTCCAATTTTAGGAAATACAATCGTATCTTAAGGGAAAACCGTAAGCTATTCCAAGATGGAATTGTCTTTTGATATAAGCTATTGGGTTTTACTTTGTTTCTTCTTGAATATGTGAGTACTCATTGCCATTACATTTACTTGTAGTAGGGAGTAAAGAGATAATAGGTAACATGTTCTGCATTTTTTTAAAAGACACTGTGTGAAGCTGGAGGAACAACCATTTTCAGGAAATGTGGTAGAGGCTTCTGTTTGTCTCCACAGAGTTTGTTCACACTCTCTTTTTTTTTTTTTTTTTTTTAATTTTTTTTTTTTTTTTAATTTTATTCATTTATGATAGGCACACAGTGAGAGAGAGAGAAGCAGAGACACAGGCAGAGGGAGAAGCGGGCTCCATGCACCGGGAGCCCGACGTGGGATCCGATCCCGGGTCTCCAGGATCGCGCCCTGGGCCAAAGGCAGGCGCCAAACCGCTGCGCCACCCAGGGATCCCCACACTCTCTTCTGTAATAATACAAAGCCTGATTTTTATCAGTGACATATTGACACTAGAGGCAACACCACATCTTCCAACTCCTTTGCTAGGTGTGGCCCTGGGACAAGTTCTGGATATGTGTATTCAACTTCTGGAACACATCTTCCATCTTCCTCCTTTTTCCTGCTTCATGTGGTCGTGATGGCTGGTTATTCATCTTGAACTATGAGGATAAGGAAGCATTCTAGCAATGGCAGCATGGGAAACTGGAAGCAACATGTTTTATAGATCTGACTATGGAATCACCAGGCCATCCCTAAACTACCACAATCCAGACTTCAATGTAAACAGAAAAGAAGGTTCAGCATGTTTATGCTTTAGGTATTTAAGATCTCTATTATAAGCAGACAAATATAAACCCTAATGAAGACAGAATTTGGTGCCTCAAAGTTGAATGGTGGCCATAACAAAACTAAAATGTAGATGCTAGTGGCTGAGAAAATGGAAGCCAAAAAACCAAAAAGTTCCTGTTATGTTGAGGCAACACATTGGATGAAACAACTACTATTACCTCTTAGAAAGTAGAGTGCATACTGTGGTCGTAGCATGAGCAGAAATTTTAGGAAATTTTGATATATTATCTTACGTTTGTTACTGGCTGCTGCTTTAGCAGAGTCCACATAAGAAGTAAACTGAGGTGTGAGCTAATCAATCTGGTAGCCAACTGCATCCTGCCATACAAATTGACCAAGAGTCTAGCAATCCTAAATTAGTAAGTAATACTAACTACGCATACATGGTGCCTACAGTGTGCCAGGCACCATTCTAGTGCTTTATATATTTCACATAACTGAAGTCTCCCATAGCACAATAAAGTCCACAGTGTTTCTAGACCCCTTTTTACAGATGAGAATCAAAGAAGTTAAGTAACTTTCCAGTTGCACATCTTACTTACAAGTGAGGAACCTAATTTGAATTAGGCAATCTGAGTTCAAAGTTTGTATTCTTAACTGCTGCACTAAACAGTCAGTGGTTTGGACCTTGTGGAATTGAAAAAGCAAATTGCTTTTGTACCCTAGACAGAGGCAGTTCTAACTAAAGGCTGCAAATAGGGCAGAATTAGCAGAAGATAAGGTCCGCCTCTGAGTCTTTCTCAAGCACCTGCAGTTAAGAGTTCTCTGCCAGACAATGGGAGCCAGCTCAGTGGCAAAGATCAGATGAAGAGTGTTGTCTCCTACCGCAGTTCTTTGTTTCAAAGGGCCTTAAGAGAGCCAGCCTGAAACATGAGAGAAGGGGGTTGGGCAGAGCCCAGAGGCGGTAAGTAAAAGACCTGTGTGTTCCGTCTTAAAAACCCTGACTCTACAAGATTTCTATCTGTGGCTATTAACACATACAACTGAGCAGAAGCAAATAAACTGGAAGTCCATTAGATTTTTGAAGAAATGATTTTACTAAAAACTCAAAATTCTGTTCAATCCCAAAAGCATTTGCTTGACCTCAAACCAGTACCAGCAAGACACAGGCTACAAAAGCTGTGCAAGTCCAAAAAGGACACCCTCTCCAATGTCCACCTCAGATGCAGCCCAGGGGATAGTGAACAAGGGAGCTTCATTCAGGAGAGCTTTCTTATGAGATAATCTAGGAAATTGTCAACTGCCAATAAGGGAGTCATGAAACCTGCCCAAGAAGCTGTAGCTCCCAAGATGGTTCTGTTTCCCATTCTTCCATGTCATCAAGCTGCCTGCAATCCTTACTATTGGTGCTGTTTTTCCTTACTAATAAATTTGGCTTTCTCCCACCCATCAGATGTTTCCTTCATAGAGGAAGGAGAATATAAGTATTGGAATTGTAATAATTTTTCATAAAAAAGAATATGAAGACAATTATGAAGCCTCTGCTCACCACATCTCCTCCTCTATGCCATGGCATTTCTCCTGATCCTCTACTTAAGGCTTTCCTAACTTTCTCTTCCTCTGTGAATGACATTTTACAATGATATCACTTTTGTAAAATAATGGTGATGCCCAACTGGGTAGAAGATTTCAGTAAGGGTTGAAGGTAATGCTAGATTAAGTTCTCTGCAGATCTGGAGTCACTTTAATCTCTTTCACTTTGACATGTCAGAAATGGGAATGAGGTTCCAGAATAAACAGTAAAGCGACTTCTAGATAACCCAATAAAAGAAGAAAATATGGCACATTTCCTATAATTCCAGATTGTGTAGGAGGACAAAATATAATCAGTGGAGAGGAGATTGATTTTGTACATTAGAAATGCTTTTATGTAGTTTTGAGCTCTGATTGAACTTGTTATTTCTGGACTCCATGACATGACTTTATATCAGGGTAATGTGTTTGTCTACTCAATTTGTATAATGTGTCCAGAGTCTCAAGAAGTAAATGGAGGCATTATCAATGCAAATGAAGAGTTAGCCCTCAGCTGTGATGCTCTAGGGATGGATATCCAATCTAGATGTAGGTTTGTTGGAAGGAAAGTAGAGTGTCAGTGTCAGTTATCTGTGATGGCAGATGAATATAATATTAAGGATTGCCTGATAAACAACGGTTTTCCCTGAGGAAGAGGATTTCAGGTTCTTTTCTTAACATCTAGTCTCCAGTGAGAGATAAAGACACCAAATGATCTGGAGAAAGCAAACAAACAGATTGGCCACTGGAAGGGGGAGAAGAGCAACTTGCACCCAGAGGGGACAATGTAGTAGATGTCCTACAGGAACAAAGCCTTCCTCTGGCTCAGGGTTGGTATACAAACATTGGATTGTTGCCGGAGCTGGCAGCAGATGGTGGTGAGTCCTCTGCCAACACGTGTCCTTTTCCTTTGATAATGGTGTCCAGAATTCTTGATGAATAGTTGGGTAAATTCTCTAAGTTTCTGGGTGGAGACTCAAATCAATAGAACTGTGACACCCTTGAAAGATAATACTGGCTTTAGTTAACAGAGGTGTCTGTGACAGGGTGTTACATAATCATGCATTTTTTTTCTTTTCTTTTTTTTAAGACCAGTCAGATCAAATACCCCAAAACTATACTTTTTACACCAGATAATTTTTTTAGAACACTGAAGTCTCCTTAAGATGGTAGCAATTCAACATTCGAAATGGGTTTGAGTCACTAGGTAGTTTATACTAAGTTAGCCCTGGTTTTAAACCTACCAAACTACCTTCAGTTATGTCACTGGGCCTGATACACAAATGTGGAGTAAAATTCAAAAACACTTCGGTGATAGAGGGGTGGGGATTACAGAATCAAGCACCAATATCATGTGATAGCCTGTTCTAATTCAGGCAACAAAACAGAAACAGGAAGTATTGCTCTGAACTGAATTATTGAGATAGATTTATATAAATAGATTTACAATCTACCTGCGTAATTCAGAACAGAACATCTACTTACAGCATATACTAAGCCCAGACCATAGTGTGTGAAAAAAAAATTCAAACTTGTTCCATTGTTCAATCTCCCCTACCTGACCAGTCAATTTGGGCTACCCCAAAGGTTGTATGTACATTCTGTACAGGTATCAGAGACGTATCTGAGTACAGGTGCCTCTGGTAAGCTATCCATCATTTCATCTGGCCTTCAGTCATTGGATAGGAATCATTATTTCTTTATAGTCGCATCTTCCTATAAACACACAGCCATCTCCTCTCTTCCTGAGGCCCCAACCTGGGAGGCATGGAATGAGGGTAGAGGGACTTCATTTCTCTCCTGGGATTCCAAGACTACCTCTGTTCAACTTGCTTTCTTCCATCCATCCTGTCTCCCTTCAACCCAAATGAATAATCTTCTAGACTGTAGCAAGGGAGAGGTCAACAGTCTTACAATGCTTCCTCCCCCCCCCCCCCCCCCCCGCCCCCTGCCATTTATTTTGTCTTTACACAGAGTTGTCACTATTGCTCACGTGCTAGGTTTCTTAAGTCTGGCAATACTGACATTTGGGACTGGATATTTTATTGTCATGGGCTCTGTCCTGCTCACTGTAGGATGTTGTAGCAGCATCCCTGGCCTCTACTCACCAGATATCAGTAGCATTTCCAGTTGTGAAAATTGAGAATTGTCTCTAGACCTTGCCACGTGGCCCTGGTGCATTTGCCCTTGGTGGAGAACTATTTCTTTAAGGTTGTGTGCTTTTGGAAACCAAAGCTGTTAAAATTTCCCTGGAGACAATAAACAGTGTATGTGAGACCTAGTAGAAGAGGTGGCCAAAGGAGATAGGAGAAAGTGGGAATTTATAATTTATTTATATACCCTCTGCCTGACATTCAGGAAAAGGAGACAGAAATGTTGGGAGAATTACACACATTTCTACACAGAACATAAAAACTTAAATGTTAGAAGGGCTTTGGCTTTGTTTTTTTATGAAGTAATTGTTTTCTTCTTAACATTGCTGTGACTTTTCTAAGAGGATACATCAATACAAGTAAATTGATACAACTAAAATAGATTTCCAAAGCATGAACATTAAAATGGTGCATGATTAGCTTATAATTGCATTTTTCTAAAACATGAATTTCTTCTAATATAAATTAATCAGGATATTATATAGAACATCATGATGGCATCTTCTTAAACAGGGAAAAAAAAACCCACGAAATGTTAACTATGCCACATTTCCTGAGGAAGAATGGCAAAAGTACTAAATTGTAAAAAAAAATAAATAAATTTCTGAGACATTTTGAGTTTCTGAACGTAAGGGAAAGGAAGTCACCTATTCCCCCATGACTGATCTAGGATGAGCCAAATAGAAATGTCAAGGCTGTTGACAGAACAAGAATAATGGACATACATTTATGGCCTTTGTCAACAGCCCCAGAGATCAGTGGCCCTGTTGGCCAAAACCAAGTATTTCCTCCAAAGGATGAATCTTAAAAAAAGAGGTTTCTAAGATACAGTTTATATCCAGGTGTTGTATCCGCCTTTTTGACACCGTCCAGTCTCTTCTTCCCAGACAAGAAAACTGAAAACTAATGACCAAAAAGTTTACTTTCTTCCAGGCAATGTTTGGCAAACTATGGACTGATCAGTGTATTCATTCTAGTGGCCCCCAGAAAGTTTGGGAAAAGATGGAGCAGTTATTTAGGATTTTTGCCACTGAACACTTACACACTTTTCCACATGTATAGGAAAAGAATCTAAACCATTTAATGTCGAACCTATTTCTTCCTTTTGAGGGTGATGGTCTTTAAATCTGGCACCTCTTTGATGTTGTGCTTACACTAAGAAAGATTTCAGTTCTGTGACCTTTACTTATCCTAATGTGACAATTGTTTTACTTTGATATTATTTTTCTCAAACAGTCTTGATATTTGAGCTTCAAAGATGAAAATTGAAAACTCTGAGTTACTCTATTTATAACACTTCTCTAACACCAATTAAAGTGTTTTATGTTTTCAGGTTTTATTTTATTCTCAAAAACCTGTACTCATATTTTCTCATGAATAAATATGAACATCTGAATTGAAAGTTAACCAAATTGTCAGCAGGAAAGGCATACAAGAGAAAATATATCTCATTAACAAACATGAAAAAAAGTATTTAATTCATTAATAAACAATGAAATGCAAATTAAAACTAAAACGAGATATAATTTTTTTTTTTACTTATTGAATTGGCAGTGATCAAAAAATTTTAGGGTACTCAATACTGGACAATGGGAGAGAGAAATATTACAACCTCTTTTGAAAATAATTTGATAATATGTAGGAAGGATCTTTTAAATTTTTAAGCCTGAGACAAGTAGTTCTAAATATGGGAATTTATCCAAAGAAAATTATATCAAATACAGAGAAAGTTTTATGTAAAAAGGTACTCACTGTAGTACTATTTAGAATATAGGGAGAAAGGGGAAATATGTCTGACAATAAAGAAAATTTGAGTAAAGTGTGATACATTTCCATTATGAATATGTATGTAGACATTAAGTACACTAAGAGATTACTTGTAATAATATTATAACACTCATAATACATAGGAAATGGTACACTTCAAAAATTATGTCAATTATATATCAAAATTATATAAAAGTGATGCTTGGAAAAAAGATTAAAGTATAGAAAAACATTAATACTTGTATTTAGTGAGACTGGACAAATATTTTTAAATTTTCTAAATTGTTTTCAAGAATTGTATATTAATCTTATATTTTGGAATAAAAATTGTTACTTTAAAAAATGTATATACATTTTAAAATGGTTACTTTACAATTCTAATCTTCACATGTATCGTTCTTGAACTATTTTTTTTTCAGATAAAAAAAAAGAACCTCAGAGTTACAACATTAAAAAATGACTATAACTTATATACTAGTCACCAGTTTGTCACTTAGCCTAGCTTCAGCCATCTTTGGTAAAATTGAGCATCCTTTTTAAAATAATGATAAACTTATGTCTCATGGCTTGTTCCAAATCTTATTTATTATTGGTCAATTTAATTTCCAATACTTCAAACTAGATTCTTCTCTGCCAATCTTCTCTGTTAGTTCACAATGGTATTTTCTAAAACTAATAATTTTCAGTTACAGTTTGTCTTTCTTTCCTTGTTTGTTTCCTAGAATATTATCTATAATCTAGTTTGAATTTTAAAATGCTCTCATTCCTCTGGTAAACAAAAAAGAATTGTCACACCTGCAGTTTTTCCTTCCCTGCTCTTCTAGGGTTAGGAGTGTACTGGGTGTTGGGCAAGAGGGGGCAAAGGCCTAGTGTTATACCTGCTGCCTTCACCCATGAATAATCTCAGGATTTCTGGGCTATGAAGCAATTCCTATGTCTTACGGTGTTTGTGGCAGGTAGGGGAGTTGACAGGGAAAAAGTGGGAAATACCAAAAAATACTTCAAAAATCTTACGTAGTACTTAGGTGGTTTTCAGTGTGCGATCCTGAACTAACAGTGTTTCTGACTTGCTACAAACAGAAATTCTCAGGCCTCTTAACAGACCTTCTGAATCAGAAGCTGTGCTTTTGCTCAAGCCCTCCAGGTGATTCTGATGCACACTACTTTTTGAGAACACTAGTTAAGAAGAGACCTAAAGAAAATAACAAGCTAATTTGCAATTTTGTACAGTACCTTTCGAATAAGGTTGAGGCTAGCCAAGGTACTTTTTGGAAATAATTATCCTTATCATGTAAAGCCTAGCTGGTTTTTCTCTCTGACCTCCTAAGTATTAACAATCCCCTTGTGAACTGTCTTTTCCTTTCCCTCTGCTCTGAAGCTGGTCTTTTGTCGTTAGACTCTGTGGCCGTGGCCTTGGCCACGACGTTGCGATGCACCGAGGCAGCAGAAGTCCTTGGATTCCTTTTCCGTATGACTTGCTTAGGACAGTATTCATGACAGTAACTGTGTACTATATTTCCTACACTTTGTATTTCAAACACGTCAACCTGTTTAAAACCAGACTGAACATCTGCAGCAGATATGTGGCATCCACATTTACTCCCACAAATAAAGAAAATAATTTCCTTCGCCACAATTCTACTTTGCAAAAGTGTTTGCCATTTAGAACAGGAATCTCTCTAGGTTTATTTGCTGGTTGTTTGAAACCATATCAGTGTTCTTTGATCAGCATCAGGGGAGTGTCTAGAGAAAGAACCCACCATCGTTACTCTGGATCTATAAAAGAGCATGTCTTCTGGCCATTCTAGGCTTTATTTCCATATTTATGTTCCAGAATTCACTATCAGTTCCAGTTCTAAACTTACACTGTTTCATGCATGGACACTATTCCTGCTGCTCCCATTTATTATGCTTCCTCATAGTAGTTTTGCAGGGCATTTTCTTATCTTTAGCTGTTTTCTTACTCTGGCAGCCCAGATATAAGGCCTATGTTTTAATCAATCCATCCAATTTCCCAGACCTAATCTCTCTTCCACACCCCTGCGCCATATTTTCAACTCCTTGCTTTGTGTCATTCAACCTTCTAGTGGTTTTCTAACCCTGGAACTGTGCTTCTCAAACTTTGCTGTGCATCACAACCATCTGGTAAACTTTTTAAAACACAGATTTCTAGGCTCACTGCCAGGCATTCTGACTCAGTGGATTCTGCAAAGGACTGCAGAGCCATCATTTCTAACATGCTCACTAGTGATGCTAATGCTGCAGTTCTAAAGACTACATTTGAGATCCTTCATTCATGCAACTGTTTTGTGATGTACCTTTAATTTTTACGTGTATGAGACAGACACTAGTGATGGTCTCAGCCCTCCAACAGCCAGTTCCCCTTTCTCCTTAATAACAGATCCTAACTGTATTTTGGGACTCACAAGAGACTCTTGCTTTAGGAAGACCTGCCTTCAATTGCATTTGCAGGATGAGGATTTTAAAAAGTTGAAGATAATTAAATTAATAAATTGAAATTCAGAATAATTTCATTCCCCCACCCTTGCCCTGCCCGGTGAATGACTTAGTCTGAGAAAAGGATAAAGTCAGCTGCAGGTGGGGTAGAGGAGCTTCCAAGAAATGTTTCTTATCTCTCAAAGAGATACTGGAAGAGATAAACCCTCTTCCTGGCTCTGGACTGATAGGGTTTGTTGTAAGAATGCTACATTCTGCTCCTGGCCATCAAGAGAGCTTGCCAGATGTTGAGGACAGCAGAGTGGAAAAAAAAGAAATAACAGGCCCCTCAAATGATGAACGGACAATTAACCAGCCTGGAGCCATGCTGCCTCAAGACTTCTTATGTGGGATTTCTGTTTCTTATAGCTAAAACCAAATTAATTGATATGATGTATCTATCTGCCATCTATTTACCTTTAACTTGTTTCTATAATTAGATTATATTCAATATTCTGATTTCTGTTCAGATCATATAAATCTTCCACCTTTCTATAGAGAAAGAATTATAATTATTTTAATTATAGAATTAGATTATATTGGCTTAATAAATATGTGATGATCAGAAAAGATACCTATAGCACTGTTAGAATATCGCTATATTACTTGGCTTAGCATACTGTCTATAAACATGATGTCAAGAAGTCATCACATTTCTTTTGTTACACAGAGATTTGGAAGGAATAGAATATAGGAAAGTTAAGTCTAAGGGGCTGTGTATAACAGGACACAAATTTCAGACTCTACTCAAGAGGGCAGGACCCCAAAAGGCAGAATGGGACCCCTCAGCTCCCGTGGCACAGCAAGAAGGAACTGGGAGGCTCTGCTTTCAAATATCCTTCCTGGTGTCCCTTTGTGCATGCTTATACCTCAATACGGTTCCCCACTGTGCATTTACTGTGATTAAAACAAAACAAAACTTAATCTTAGCATTCTCACTGAAACCTTCAAAGACTCTCCATTTTTCTTTTTCCTTTTTTAAATTGTATTGTGGCAAGAACACTTAACATGAGATCTACCCTCTTAAGAGATGTCTAAGTGTACAATACAGTACAGATTTTCCTTGACTCACAATGGGATTACAACCAATAAACCCAGTGTAAGTTAAAAATACTGTAAATTGAAAATGCATTTCATACACCTAATCTACCAAACATCACAGCTTAGACTAGCCTACCTTGAACATGTTCAAAACATTTACTTTAGTTTACAGTTTGGCAAAATTGTCTAACTCAAAGATGACTTTATACTAAAGTATTGGATATCTCAAGTACTTTATTGAATACTGAAAGTGAAAAGCAGCACAGCTGCATGAGGACAAAAAGGTTGTAGGCGTATCGGCTGTTTACTCTCATGATCGCCTAGCTAACTGGGATCTTTGGTTTGCTGCCACTGCCCAGCATCACGAGACAAGATCGTACCACATATCACTAGCATGGGAAAAGATCCAAATTCAAAGAATGTGTATTGCTTTCACACCATCATAAAGTCGAAAAACCGAAAGTTGAACCATCCTAAGTCGAGGACCGTCTGTATAGGCACTATGTGGTACAGCATATGTCTAGAATTTATTCGCCTTGCATAACTAAAACTTTATACCCATTGAATGACAACTTCCATTTCCTCCTCCCCCTACCCACCCTGGCACCCACCGTTCTGTTCTCTACTCTTGCATGTTTGATCATTTTAGATTCCCCATATAAGTGAAATCACTCAATATTTGTCACTCTGTGACTTCTGTTTATTTCCCTTAGCCTAACATCATTAGGATTTGTCCATGTTGCCACATATTGCAGGACTCTCTTCTTTTATAAGGCTGAGTGATATTCCATCATACATATAGATCACGTTTTCTCTCTCCACCCACCCACTGATGAGCAGTTAGGTTGTTTCCACACCTTGACTATCATGAATAGAGCTGCAGTGAGTGTGAGGGAGCTAATATCTCCTCAAGATTCTGATTTCAGTTCTTTTTGAATAAATACCCAGAAGTGGGATTGCTGGATCATAGGGTCATTTTATTTTTATTTTTTTGAGGCACCCCCATACTGTTTTCTGTAGCAGCCCCACTACTTTACACTCCATCCACAGTGCACAAGCATCTACGATTCTCCACACAGCTGCCAACACTTGTTACCTGTTGTTTTTTCATAACAGCCATTGTAACAGGTGTGAAGTGATATCTCTTGAATTGGTTTTGATTTGCATTTCCTTGATCATTCGTGGCACTGAGCATCTTTTTATATAGCTATTGGCTATTTGTGTGTTTTCTTTGGAGAAACATTTTTTTAGTTGAATTATTAGTTTTCTTACTATTGAATTACAGGACTTGCTTATACATATTGGAAATTTAACCCTTATCAGATAGAGATTGTAATATTTCCTCTGATCTGTTAGTTTGTAAAGGCTTCTCATTTTTCTGAAGATAAACATTCCAAATCCTTGCCTTGGCCTACAAGGGGCTGTATGAGCTGGTTCCCACCTATCTCTCAGCCTTCTCTGGCACCATTACCACCCAGCCCCCTTGTTTTTCTTGTTATTGTTATCCAAGTCCCAGAGGCCTGCTTTCCATTCTGAATCCCTGGCATGTGCTTCCTGCCTCCTAAAGCTTTGAATACAGACAGCATCTCCTCTTCCTAAAAAGCATCTCCCACATCTTTGCCCCTTTGCCTTTTACCTTTCATCTTTCCTAATTCAGCTGGAGGACCACTCCCAGAGAGAATACTTTTTTGAGACTAGACTAAATCTTCTTCTATTCTTGTATATTCTTTTAATACCATAATTTTCTTTTGCGTTACTTATCACAATTTTAATTATATAATTAAATCTGCAATTAATTATTGTCTGTCTCCTAAATTATCATGGGAGCCCTTGAGGACCAGAACATTATCTGTTTACTACCATAGCCATAGCACTAGACACTAAACATGGGTTGAAAAATCTCATTTTCCTTTGGGCACCTTCTCTAATGACTGTATTTGTACTCACTCTTCCTTCACCAAATATTCAGTAAATGGTCAGCCTGATTTTGCATCTGATCTTTTCCACCACTGCAGTCAAATGGACAAAATGGGCATTAATTTTTCTGTTTCACAGATTAGAAAATAAGCCCCAAGGAAGTTAAGTCACCTATGCATGCTTGTTTCATTTCTATGTTGGCATTTAAAATTACGGAGCCTGACTCGTGCTCCTTGGCTTCTCCTTGGAGTAGTCACCTCCAGGACATTACTCAGCTGCACAGAAAGAGTACACTCATGCTTAATAGACCACAGCTTGCTTGCTTGCTTGCTTGCTTTTTCTTTCTGTATACCAAAATTCTGTGCAACTTACCCTTGCCTGAGTCATTCATGGAAAGCACATTCACAGAGAACACATTGTGTGAGATAAACCAGCCCACCCAGGAATGTCCTTTCATCACTCCAGGCACAAAGGGTCCATGGAAAGTTCTAGGAATATCTTTGAAAGGGAAGTGAGTGAGAATTCAAGGCAGAGCATTTCTCCCGGTTACTACTGCCCCACTTACCTTTAGACTACCTGGCATGTGCTTAATAAGTATAAGGACTTAGGAAACCTTGATGGTGAATACAAGATTTTCAGTTCCTTCTAGAAGACAGTAATTCAAGAGATACATTAATGCACTTACAGAAATTAGGATCCCATCCTTGGCTTTTGAACCTCTGAAAGTAGCCCTGGGGCAACCAAAAGGTCTGCGGAGAGAACTTGCAGAGTCATCAGTGGTATTTGTCTAAGAGATAAGTAGCTATGGTGAAGTTCCTTGAGGGCTCTGGACCTGGCTTCTCCTCTTCCTCCCCTCTTGACACTCCACTGTCAGTAGCTCAGGAGTGAGATCATCTTCACAGGGCACTACTTGCTGCTTAAAGGTTACATGATGCTGTTTTCACATGAGCAAGTGGTTTAGCCCCGATTGAAGAAGTATAAATAGAGGGAGAGGCAAGAGGCCAATTAAAGACCCAGTTTAGGGGCTATTGGAGTGTTTGGTAAGTGCATGTTAAAATTCTGCCATCAAAGCTATATGCTTCTCTTTATCAATAAATACTTGTTGCTGGGTATTCTGAGTCCACTTTGTAATAGGAGGAGTGAGGAATTTCAGAGGAATAGTAAGGGAACAGGAAGACGGAGTGGAAAGAACAGAGGCCTTCAAGTCAGAAGAATGGATATGGTTTCAGGTCTTCTACTCACTGGATCAACTTCCTTTGGGCCTATATTTTATTCATAAAACATTAATAGACCTGTGTGCTTCACAAGTGCTGTGAAACTTCATAAGCAACTGTGAAAGACAAATGTGTCAAAAAAAAGTAGCTTAGCATTTAGTTACCTGTTTCATTAACAAATATATTTAAGGGTCTGTAACATATATTAATAAACTTATCAGACAAAATTCAAATCTTTATGGTAGACTCCTACTTATCCTTCAAAGTTCCCATCAATTCTTTCTTACTTCTTCTGGTTATGTTATTCCCTTAAATAAATATTGGCCTTGATTAAATCTCAAATGCTCTTACTACATTGTTATTTTATGGATTTGTTAACATTCCACCCTAAACTGTGAGTTCCCTAAAGCAGACATTGTGCCTTATTCACCTTTCTGCTCCCAAGAGACTTTTGGAGGTCCTTGAGCAGAAATATGGTATGATCAGACTATCATGCAGACAAGAAAAGAAGTTTGTATGACTGGAATATTCTGTCCATAATTATTGTCTTGAGACACATTTGGTAGGAAATTCTCTGAAGGTAAGGAGAGTCTTGCCATCTTGAGAGTTGTCCTCCTATGACAAAGTAATCAAAACACAGCAACATGACTATTCAGAAACAAGATGGGCAATGAAAATGATTATACACCCAAAGTGTTGTTGAACAATTCTTTTCTCAAAAGGGTTCAATATAGGCTCATTCAAAAATGTAAACTTAAAAAAAAAAAATGTAAACTTAATTTTTTCCCATTAGTTTCTCTTTTTTAGTTTTCACTTGCAAAAAGAACATTTTCTTGAGTAAAAAAACTGACAAAGAGCAGTTTGGGTATGGCTTGCTTTTAGTGCCAACCTATTCCTTACAGATAAATATTTATGGAAGGAAAATGTGACCTAAACAATTTTAATCCAAATGATAAAGGGTATGTTTTATTACAAAAATTTCATTTACTTTAAAGTATTTTCATGGACTCAAAGATCCATGAAGTTTACAAAATTAAGCCACATTTCAAAAAGTGATTTCAATTGTGGGATAATTTCTTGAACTCTTTTGGCATAGACCCAACTTTTGCCAAGTTGGGTAGAAATTCTTACCTTCTTTGATTTCAAGAATCTGAGTTCTTCCAATATTGCCTCAGATGTTTGTAGTTTGCACTGTGTAAGTGTTCCTGGAAATTTTCAAGTCGAGCATTTTTAAGGGAATCCTTTAAAATGTAAGAGGGAAGTTAGAAATAAAATCACCAATAAATTCCTTATGATATGAATAAGCTGTATGTCACAGGTTTTATAGGATCAATATTACTTGTGTCAGATTTTAGTAAAGAAGGATGTAAATGGTCACAAGACTGGGCTTTTTTTTTCTTAATATTATAAACAAGGTTACAAGATGCTGTTCTCAAGTACCATATGTCTTCCTTTCAATTGTTAAAAACCATTTCTAAAGATCTAACACAGGAGCAGATGAGCCACACTGGCTGGATTTGGAGATAATTGGATTTTCTTTTCTCTCCACAAAAATTATGCATGCCTGGAAAGAACGGCAAGAATAAACTTCAACCGATGCCTACTAATTACCATCAGCTAGTGCCTGGCTTTTGAAATCTGATTTAAGAAAAAAAATGAAATGAAACCACAGGCTTGGCTGATAGAAAACTGTATAATGTTTAAGCAGTGATGGGGGAAGCCCAATCTTAAGCAGGCTAGACTTTGGACCAAACCCAACTGATGTTTCTCATCCTTGTTTATTTTGTTACTTGACATGATTCAACTCATTAAGGATTTCAAAGGTCCAAGGGAAAGTTCTTCTACTTTGCCAAGGCATCCTTAGTTGGAATTCCATTATCTCCCATGATCCGAGACAGGGATTTCCTCCTACTCAGTTCTGAGTAATTATGTGTAAGCAAACCCTTGGTGTTCTCGCAGAGTGACTATACTGAGTTGATGGTTCACCATGAATCATTCATGCGGCAGACATCTTCAATGAAAGGGTTAGGAGGGATAACATTGATTTACAGTGTTTAGATGAAGTATGGCTTTCTCATTCATTTCATTTGCTTCATCAGAGTTGGTGCTTACCCCTGTACACCATACCCTCTCCTAAAATGATTACAGGAAATGATGAGACAACAAGTGTATTTCATCAGCCTTTTCTGCTCTACAGAGTCGAATTCAGATTATGCCTTAGGAAAGAGTACTCTTCTTTTCAGAAACTGGGAATTAGTGGTCTTGCTCTGTTTTTCCTTCCCTTCCTCCCTATATTCCTCCTCTCCCAACCAATGAAACAGAAGAATTTTATACCGGGAGGTGTCTTTTTTTTTTTTTTTTAATTCTACATTTTATGTGTCACATTTTTAAAGCATTTTTCTTTTGGGGAAGTGGGGGTGGGGGGTATGCAAGAGATTCCTCTGAGAATATTATAAATATACCTTCTCCCACAGTGATTCAAGTAAGCACATAGTCACAACTAACATACAACTTTAGGACAGTTGCAGTTGGACTTCACCTATGGATCCCTCTTCATGCCCCTTCCCTCCTTTCCATGCCCAAGATGTCAGGTTAAAGCCTGTTCTAAACATCCCTGTAACAAATCCTACCAAGATTTAAAGGAAATGGAACCTGAGACAATTTTTTCCTAATTTTTTTATGACAGGTAATAATATTCGCAAGAGAACAGCTCAAAGTAGAACCTGATGGAGTTCAGGATTCTGGGCTATCCTGCGTACTTAACGTGACACTAAAAGCTTTTTAAGAGCTTAACTGGTAAAATCACAATGCATCATAGAGACTACTCTGGCAAGTCCCTCAGTTTCTCCTGTCATTCTGTATAATAGCTTTATCTAGAGGCCATACCATTTATGTATTTAAAGTGTTTGGTGCTATCCACAGACTTGTGCCACCATCACAATTTTCAAAAATTTCCATCACCTCAAAAAGAAACCTCTATCTTTTAGCACTCACTTCCTATTTTCCCCTCAACCCCTCCCCCAGCCCTAGGCAATCACCAATCTACTTTTTTGTCTTTGCGGACTTGCCTACTCCTCAAATGAAACCTCAAATGGATTTTGCCTACCATGCTCTTATAGAGGACTGTTGTTCCAGATGAAGTGTCCATAGCACTATTCACTTGAATTAAACAATTCATCATCTGAGTGCCTAGTGGGAATAAAGCATTATGTTAAGCATGCAAAAGTTTGGTAGGTGAGATTTAAAAAAAAAAAATATATATATATATATATATATATGTATGTATGTATATATATACATATATATGTGTATATATATGTATATATGTATATATGTGTGTGTGTGTTTAGAGAGAGAGAACCCATGAGTAGGGAGAGAGGCAGAGGGAGAGGGAGAATCCCAAAGAGACTCCTCATTGAGCGCAGAGCCCAACAGGAGTCTTGATCCCACAACCCTGAGATCATGACCTGAGCCAAATCAAGAGTCAGACAGTTAATCAACTGAGCCACCCAGGCACCCTGATAGGTGAGTTTTCTACCTAGTTGTGAGAATTTTTCTAAAAATAAGTGATAAATACCACAAAAGCAGTACACAGTGCTATGGCATTTCAAAGTGTCCCACCCAGCCTTGCTCTCCAAATCTGTCAGGCCCATCCTCACTTCTAAAAGCCAGCACTCACCAGGAATTTCCCCAGAGGTGGGTTTCCATTTATGGTCAACATCCTGAACCATTTGGTGGACTCCCAAATGATTTCTGGTTCTGAAGCCTATTCTGTTTGTTGGATCTTATGACAGAGATGGAGAGTTGCTTCCTGCTTCCTTCATGACTTTCTGGTCATGCTGTCTTCTTTTTGTTCTTTATTATGTCAAATTTCTTCTTGGCTAGGTGCCTTTGCATAACTATTCTGCTCATTTACTCTTCTTGATTCCTATGATTTCCTAAATTTGAACCAACCATTTTTCAAGTTGAGGCTTAAAATGGTACTTCCTAATGGTCAGACTAGCCCAAATACAGCCTTAGAAAAACCTTATACTCATTCTTCATCTCTTTTACTATAATTGTAATTTCAATTATTTCTATGATTTGTTAAATATCTATTTCCCCTACTAAATCATGATGCAAATAGTCACATAATCTCATAGCTGTATTTCTAGAATCTAGAATAGTGCCCGGAACAGACTGAACTTAATGTATATTTGTGAATAAATGACTAAATGAAGGGCAGGAATATGATCACAACTGTTTTATCTTTGTGCAGATACATATAACATATATGTTTTATATGTACATATATGTATCATATAATATATGAGGACTAGAGGCAGCCCATTCTCTAAACCAAAAAAGAAGTATTTAACATTCTATACTAAAATTATCTATTTCTTTTTATCCCCATCATTGGAGAGCAAGTTTCTCAAGGCCAGGAATGTGCATTTTAACATCTGACATATCGTTGTTATTTATTTATTTATTTATTTACTTACTTACTTACTTAATTCATGATTTTATTTATTTACTCATGAGAGACACAGAGACACAGGCAGAGACACAGGCAGACGGAGAAGCAGGCTCCATACAGGAAGCCCACTGTGGGACTCAATTCCAGGAATCTGAGATCATGCCCTGAGCCAGAGGCAGACACTCAACCTCTGAGCCACCCAGGCATGCCTTGTTGTTATTTATTTATTGCAATATATATAGCAGTTTGTGTCTCAAAAATGTTGGCCCTTTCTCTTAATTTGACCTCTAACTCTCTGTCCTTGGTCTTCTCTGGCAATACTAGCAGTCAGGGCCATTGACCTAAAGACTACCTATAGGTTGATGACTCACCAAACTGGAACTCTAACCCTCTTTTAACCTCTAAGTACCTATGGTTACATCTCAAATTTAAGACAATTATGGTTCTGTCTTTCCTCTATCCCTCCAGAGCTGTTCCATTTCAGAAATGGCTTTACCATTTTTTTAATGATCAAGCTAAAATCATTGATACTTACTTTTCCGCCATACCCCATGTCTAAACTATAAGTAAACTCTTTATAAACTTACTAGGACTCCTTTAATTCATTTTGTATACTTGAAAGACATACCTGAGATCCATTAGAGTGTTATTTTATTCATTTATCACTATCTGACATCTTTTTATTAATCTGTTTTCTAGGTTTTGAACATGCTTCCTCACTAGGCCATCAAATCCTTGAAGTAATAGATCTTCTTTACTTTTCATTATTTTTATTCTCATGCTCAGAATAGGACTGTACCTTAGCAGATATTTGTTGAATGAATGAATGAATGAAAAAATTAGCATTTTTGGGAGTAGGCTAAACTGAATAGGAGAAGCAATGGCAATGGGAAAAGTAGTAGCACATCTTTGGAAAAAAATTGTTGAGGAAAAAAACAATCAAGAAAAGGTAAAAATGAATTAAGATTCTAGAGGGTAAGTTTTAACAGATTTGGGATATGCACCTCTTTGTGAATTTTACACTATTGCTTGACACATAAATACAGAGTATTCCTTGGGTACTCCAAATCTCATCCAAGATCTTCTCAGAAGGGGACATGGATGTCAGAGTAGGAATTTCTAGAGGTTGATTTCATTCTGACAGTCAGCTTCTGTCTAACGTTGTCACTTTTTTAAAGCTCCAACCATTACATCAAATTCCTCCTTGAGATGGGCAGAAGTGAGAGGATCCAGTTGGTCCTACACTGGGCTCACAAAATCTTAGGTTAGGCAGCAAAATGGCACAGGACAAAATACAAAGCAAAACAATTGCCCAAAAAATCCCTTTCCTGCAGTGGAGTTACTCCAGAGATAGCCAGCTTCTCTAGATCTCTCCTTAATCTTAACTAAAGTATTATTAAAATTTCTCAAGATCCACACTGTGCTCATAGCTTCTAGAAAGAAGTAAATTGCTGTCAAACTTTGCATGGATGCAGGGACTTTAAAATGGATCATTGGCCAAATATAATTTTTCCATTGAATTAGCCCCAAGAATAAGGAAATGTGTGTCTTCAGAACAACTTCTCTTGTGACCCTCAAATATACAGCATATTGAAGCCACCAGAGGCCACCGAATCTCCTACCTGCTAGATTATACTGGAATAATGTGACATTTTACTAACACTCCCTAGAAAACTTTGACTTTGCCTCGCTTTCATGGGATGGTGTCCAGGATAAGCAGGGAAACATTTTCCCCCCTATTTTATCTGAGTTTGCTCAAGGAACTGAAATCACCATGTCCTGAGCCACATGCCATGTGCAAGTTCTCCAACAAGCACACAGAAAACTCTGAGGAATCGTTATTCAGTGACTCTTGCCTTCTGCAGACCTGTGGAATTCAGGTGCCCACAGGAAGGAGTGGAGAGGTTTTTCCAGCCTGACCGTATCAGCCGTCTCACCGCAAGAACCTTCTGTTTTGGCTGAAGTCCTTCTATCAGACTCAGGCTGTGTATGGCCAAATGTGAGTTTAACAGGTCTGGTTTACATTTTATAAGTGTTTCCTTCACAGGACCCTGCTCTTATACCCAATGGCTTGACTGCTTTGTATTCTTGCTTGTTTTTCAAGAGGAGGTATGATGGTTGGACATTGGAGAACATAAACTCTAGAAGTTTAAATTCGGGGAGCAGTGAAATTAATGATGACAAAGCATCACAGGTACTTGAATAGAGTGGAGGAAATCACACAAGTAGAATCCATGATATGAGGATGTAGGAGGTGATTTAATAACTGTGAGCGTGGGGTGAGCAGTAACAGCTATAGAAAGTTTTTGGTGAATTAAGCAAAGGTTTCAGTAATTATCCTTTTCTCATATTTGTGAGTTGTGGGTTGCTATAAGCTCTAGTACTGCAGCAAAAGACTTGGTAGAGAGGAAAACAGTTTTAAAATTTCTCTTAGAACCCAGCCCACTGGAATTATGAAAGCAGCCTCAGTAAGTCAGATAGACTTGCTTGCCTCCAGTTACGGAGGTGTAGGAAAAGGAAAGACTTCAGTTACTGGAAACTAGTATTTGCGTTGGACAACGTTATTATTTGAATTGGATGGTGGAGGGAGAAGTGCATCTTAACTTTATCAAACATGTTACAGATGTAATTTGTACCAAACACATTACAGATGTAATCCATCCACTCAGGGCCATTTTGTTTATAGATGCAGGATGATTGGAAGTATTTCTTAAACCTGTTTTTAAAATTGCCTTTAAGATCCTTGAGTATTCTAAGAATATTCTTAAGCTCCTTAAGAATTCCAAAATAATTTGTTTGCAAGTCAAAGACTGACACCTGCTATATTCTATTGTTGATTACTTTTTTAAAGTAACTTAAGCATCTGGCCTGCTATGGAAGCATTCCTTGCTACTGTTTTCTTTTGTACATAAATGAAACCCAGAAGCCCAGTCAATAAAATATTTTTCCGGTCAAAGAGAATAAAACAGGCTGGGATATACCCATCTGACACACAAGCTACTTTGCCTTTTAAGGTTACATTCTCTGGGATGTAAAAATTACTCAGCTAAGGTGACTTGGATGGTGATTTCTGAAAATACTCGGTTAAAGGTAAATGAATCATCCTCCTCCAAATAAAGTGGGCTCAGTATCTAAGAGACTTGCTTTTCTGAATTCTCCCCCTCACCTTCCATTTTTATTATCTGCTAGATTGAGAGTGAGTTGGGCTCACTGATCACCAGCAGGGAGAGCGACCCTTCTTCCTCAGCTCATTAACTTGCAGGAAGCCTTCACGGTTCACTCCAGGGCCCATCACGCTTCACTCCCCCAAGGAGGGTGTGCTCTGCTTTGAGCGTGGGGGTGGGAATGGAGGCGTTTCCGTTCTATTTTGGTTTCTCCTACTGACTGGCTGCTCAGCTGTTCATGAGTCACCTTAACCTCAAAATCTGTCATTAAGACAGAAATAATGATACCTATTTTCTGTGCCTTACATGAATGCATGAAGACGTTATTCATATTTCTGAAATACATGTGAGAATTAGTCAAGGTTAGTTAGATAGAAGGGAAAGTGCAATGTAATTGTTCTTGAGCCACGATAAATACGCTTTTCTCACTTAGATTTTGAGAATTCTCTGTACTGAAAAATTAAGAATGAGAAGAGATCCTAATAAAGATTAAATTTGACAAAATGTTTATTTGACAAACTGGATCAAGAATGTATATGATGGGACCCCTGGATGGCTCACCAGTTGGGCACCTGCCTTGGGCTCAGGTCGTGATCCCGGGATTCAGGATCCAGGATCCAGGATCCAGTCCCGCATCAGGCTCCCTGCTGGGAGCCTGCTTCTCCCTCTGCCTATCTCTCAGTCTGTGTCTCTCATGAATAAATAAATAAATCTTTAAAAAAAATGTATAAATACATGGCATTACAACTTATTAAAATATTCAGTTAATAAAATTTTATTAAGCATCCTGGCATTGAATTAGATTTTTGGGAGACCATATGACACAGAACCTGTCCTCAAGGCAACCACAGAGTGTAAATAAAACAGTAAATGACTCTAGGTAATGGCATATGTAAGTCATATGGTATTTGGAAGAATTTTTTAACCTTAATATCATCAGTATTAGTGGTTCTTAAAGCAGTCGTTAGGAGCTCCAGAAAGAGAATTCAACCTTAATAGTTTATATTTATCTGAGAAGTTTATATTTATCCTAAATAGATTTTTCTCCAGTATGAGGTACCTTAGTTACCCTTTTTCTACCTTTGTGAGTTGATTTTTTTACCTATTTGTGTGTAGAAATAATAATGTTAAAGGACATGAGTTTGTCTTTTGATAGCATTTTGTCCACATTCCATAATTGTTTTAATTATTTAGTGCTATCAATACTATATAACAAATGCTCCATAATTATAACTTCCACTAGGCGATTCTATTAAAATTTCAAAGTGATAATTAGCCTGTGTTATAATTCTTGTTTTCAATATCCAGCTAGCTCACATAAGCAGATTGGTTTGTGCAGCCACTTCTTTGCCTTTGTCATAAAGGCCAGGTTTTTCATGTGGATCGTTTATATTTGACCTCTGAACTAGGAAGAATATTTTATAGATGCTCTATTTAATTCTTTCTGGTCTTCCCACACACAGCTTCTACCATGTTAAGCAGTCTTTACAACAGGCTCCTATAAAAGACATATGACAGACTGAATAGTCATTAGGGCAGGCCCCTATAAATAATAAAAATAAGTTTATTTGGGTTTGGGGATAGAACCAAACACCTACCCTTTATTCTCCCAACCAAAGTACAAGGGAAGATACACTCACTAATTGGCACCCTTCTCCATAGGATGGCTGGAAGAATTCTGAATCTGATATTATTGGCCTTTCTTGGACCAGAACTCATTATGTAGTTCCCTCTATTTCATGTCCCAGGGAGAGATGAAAGGGTAGCATTGAGTCTCCTCATTGCAGCACCCAAACACTGGCTAGAATCCCAAACACTCAGCCTCAGAATATGAGCTGGGTTCATATCTTCTATCACATTGCCCTGCTCCTCCCAAGTAGGGCTAGCTCATTACTGATCCTTCTCTCTTAACCATGTTCCCTCAGATACCTGGCTTTTCTCTTAGTGTTCTATTTTCTCCACCAAAGATCAATTCAGGGAGAAGTGGAATTCTAATTATAGTTGCCACAGTGGTTTTATCTCACTTAGGAAAAAGAAAATAAATTGAATTATTCTTCTGGCTATATCTTGCTGACCAAGAGGGAAAGTTTCTTTTCTTTTCTTTTTCTTTCATTGTTCTTATCATGTTTTAAGTCAACACACTTGTCATCTGAACCCTAAGCATATTTAATAGGATGTTTCCCTTTCTTTCACTCAGGGACAAATATCCTGATAATATTTTGTTCAAAATCCACATATACAGGTGGACATATTTTTCTTTCTCATTCCTCAATTTTTAGAATTGGTACAGGAACATGATTGAAATTCAGTTTCTTAAAAATTAGATAGTTCTCTATGTCTAATTCATTAGATTTTACATACTCCTTTGAACACTCTTTTTTTCCCCACTTCCCAGCTTCTTTGTTCCCATCATACAAAGTAATCCTTGCAGAAATTATCAGCATTATTCTCCAACCTCTCATTCCTCAACTGTCCAATTAAATCCTATCAGCTGAATTATAGATGTCAGGAACTATCCTTTTGTTTTAGAGGGAAACTGAAGGAGCGCTATTTTAGTAGCTCAGATTAATCAGCATCCAATTAACCTTGCTTAGTCTTGTTCTGACCTAGTAGCTAGGGTTCTGACCAGTGCCCACTACCAAGTGCCCACCTTTGTCACCAATATCTGAAAATCTGATACGGGATTCATCTTTGAGAATTTACCTGGATAATGTACTCATCCTTCCCATGAGCTGACTTTATCTTCATTTCTATTGCCCATTCTCTTCTGTATTGCTATCGCATCCACTATCTGTTTTTTAGTTTGGTGTTTCCCTCAACTACCCCAAATTCCAAACACCAACTGTCATCCAAACTACATCTCCTCTCACTCACCCCTTTTTCTGCATTATCATATTTTCACTGACTTTCTCCTGAGCTTGTCTGTATAGCTTTGTATGTCAGAATTTTCCAAAGTCAGGAATTTTGAGTTTTTAAAACTATATGTTTAAGTGTGTGTGTGGTTATGTGTGTTTGGGTCAGGGAGGGCTCAAGAAGAAAGGAGAAAACTCAGACTCAGACAAGTGGCTGAATAGATGTAGACAAGTAAAGGTTGAAGGAGCTTTTGTCTTTTTGTGTATTAATTCTCCTCTTTCTGCCTTCAATTGCTGGCCTCACCCCATGTAAGTTCCTTCATTCAACTGAGTATTGGCCCCTTCCTAAAGCTGAGTCCACCCCAAAATCTGCTCCTACTACTCCTCTTCCTAGTGGAGAACCCAGTCTCACTTATACCATCATTTGACGACAATTCATGAATCATTACCACATGGACCTTCCAGAAGGGAAACAGCTAATACAGCTCTTTCTAGAGACACAGTTTGAGTTTTGGAGATACAGTTTGTTCTAATATACAAGACAGATGGGAAACACACACTCTTAGCAACTGCCTGAGTTACCAACACTTAGATGTTTCCTTTCAGCAGGTGTCATACTATGGGAAAAATACATCACCATGCAGGAGTGTGTGAAGGACAAGCAGTCATAGATTAATAATCAGATACTCTCAGAGCCCAGTAATGGATTGAAACCAAAACCAGAGATACAATCTCCTTACTATGAACATTTGCTTATAAATGGCATCTGTTGATTTCTTTTTTTCTCCACTGACTTTTATTAGTTTAGGCTGCCACAAAGGAATATGATAGACTGGGTTGTCTAACAACAGATAATTATTTTCTTACAGTGCTATAGTCTGGAAGTTAGAGATCCAAGTGCCGTCTGGGTGGTTTCTGTTGAGACTTCTTTTCCTGGCCACCTTCTCAGGAAGAGAGGGGAGGAAGGGAGAGAGTGAAGGTAGAGAGGGCAAGCTGTCTGGTATCTCCTTTTATAAAGGCACTAATCCCATTATGAGTGCCCCACCCTCATGACCTCATCTAACCCTAATTATTTCCCAAAGGCCCCTTCTCCAAGTACTATCCTGCTGGAGGCTAGGGCTTCAACACACAGATCTGGGGAGACACAGATATTCATTGTATAGCAGGCTTGTTGTCCTGTATGTATTTTTTCCTCACCAAGTTTTAACTGCGTGTTTTTTAGAGAGCAAGTTTCGAGCTATTCTTTGTAAAGCAACTTCTCTGTATCACAAAATATTGCTAGTTGAAGAATGATTTCTGGTAATTGTAATTATACTCAAGCTCTTAACTTGTAGGAACTTGGAAGAAGAAAAGAAAAAAGTCTAGGTTGTATTAGCATTGTGCCTTTAAAATTAAGGTGGGCACATGATGTAATAAGCACCGGGTATTATATAAGACTGATGAATCACTGAACACTATCCTTGAAATGAATAATATCCTTTATGTTAATTAGTTGAATTTAAGTTAAAAAAATAAAAAATAAAATAATATCTTTTTAAAATAATGGTGATCAATGCTGCAACACAGGCATAGGTCATGGATTCGGCTATGATTGTAAGTGTAATAAAATGTGTTTTGCACATAGCAACATCAAACCGTGAAGCTACACTCACTTACAAATCCTCATTACCTTATATACGAAAACTTACGCTGAGTGGCCTGAAATAAGGTCATTATACCCTGACGCTTTCACAACCTTCTCCTTTTCTTTATAACAAGTGCTCACTATTATGGGAAGAATGCCTGCCTTTTCTTTGCAGCTTTGCAGAGCTTTAAGGAAGCAGGGTTTTTAATCACATTCTTCTTTTCTTGCTTGCACTTCTGACTTCTCTAAGTTGGCAACAGAATTTTAAGTTCATCTCTGAGATAGCATCACTCTTTAACCTTGGACAGTTTAAAAGTCTCTACCAGGGCATTTCTAGGCATTTTATTGCTTCATTCCTTTATTCTCATGTCAAGGATAAGTGGATTTGAGCCAACAAACAAAATTAGAGCAGAGCCCTTACTCTATTTCCAGATCAGCTAAACCAATTAATACAATTTAATTAAAACTTATTTTTTCCCCCTTTCTGCAGAAGGGGCTCTGAGTGCAGCTGTTGCAATAGGGTTTTTAGTGTGCGGCTCCAGCTTCATTTAACTCTTGCAGTGACATTTTCAGAGTGAGATGCTACAGGAATGTGACACTACTAATCGACCTCGCTTTAAAATTCTCACGTAGCACCAAGGCAAATTATCTCTTTAAGTTGCATATTTTATTTTCTTTCTTTTTTTTTTAAGTTGCATATTTTCTTAATCTGAAAAAAAGAAAGGTGATTCAATTCTTACTCTTTTTTCTTGGGATTTAGGATACTCTTCTGGAGTATCTGTGCCTCCAATGAACTGTTCGCATTGGGAAGGTCTCAACCAATTCATTTGAATAAATGTAAAGTACACCTGTTACCAGAAGAAATGTCCTCTAACGATAGCATAGGATGTTTTAACTTGAATAGGAGTAAAAATTTCATAACAGAAATGAACCCCATTTTTTCCTCTGTAATATTTACCTTGAGCATTCCTGTAAATGATAAGAATGTGGTATTAGCAAAATAATCTCAGATTCATTGGGATACAAGACAAATCCAGCAAGAGTTTCCCTCTTCATTTGGATCCCCTCACATTTTTTCATGGGTTTTTAGAGGTACCTCCTGGGATTCAGCCTGTTATGGGCACAGAGTTCAAATTCCTTTCTCAAAAGTACACAATTATAACTTACTTTATTGCTCTTCTCTGACACTCTTTTCCCTTTCCCTAACCATGACATCTTTTTTGAGATTAGGGCAAAAACACTTATTCTTACTTTGTATCCAATCAGAACTGAGTTTGACTGCAGGTAAATAAAGTGGATTATTTTGCTCACATAGAAGTCTGGAGAGAAGTAGACTAGGTTGATATAGTAGCCAAGCACCCCATGTAGAACCCGGGTTTTCCTTTCTTCTTTTCTGCTAGACTTAATGAACAACCTTCAACATCGTGGATACAGGACAGTTCTAGAAACTCCACACAGCCCATCTATGTTGCGAGAAGGGTGAAGGAAAAGGGAGAGAGCAAAAAGTATTTATGCCAACAGAGTCCAGCTTACATTTAAATATTTTCTTAGAAATCCCATCTAGTGACTTCTGTATACCTTTTTTTGGATTTCAATTAAGTACAGAGAATCTGGGAGAATGAATATTTTTATCTTGAGACAATGATTCACTCAAATAAAAGTGGGGTTCTTTTAGTGCAAAAGAAGATAAAAATATACATTTCATGAACAACTACTTATATCTTCCAAAGTCTACAGCATGGCTACCCAACACCTATATATACATTTATTCTAATATTTTACCCCTTACAGAATATTGTAAAACATGTGTAGATATTTTTACCTGTCGAGATGACTGAGGAAAAGTGTGTGTTAGTAGCATTTGGTGTCTAGGAGCTAGTGATGTTAATTGTCCTGTTACATGTGTAATACTCTCAAGTAATAAAAAATTACCTCAGCTAGAATCCCAATATTGGTTCCCATTCAAACACAGGAATACCACTTTCCTGACAGGAAATTATATCCTAAATTCAAAACTGTTTCTCTTCTAGGTCAGATGAAGGATTTCTGGGACTGTGTAGTTTTTACCAGATGTACCAGTAATCCAGTTACCCACCTGTAGAACATCTAAAATATAATGGTGATATAGGAAGAGCATTAGTTGCAATTAAAATTCACATCTGGAAAAAAGGTGAAGTCAATAGTTCATGGCATATAGCAGATCCTCCTGATAAGAATAACCACAACTCTTCATTGACTAAGCTGGTAGCCTCAGTTTAGGTATCTTGGAAGATTTCTCTGGTCTATTATCCTTCACTGCCATGTTTGAGCACCTTTGACCATCGAGCTTTGGGATAGGAGCATACTTTTAGGGTTGCATTTGCTCTTAGCACCATTCAGAATAACAAAAATTGCTTCTGGCATTGAATAGTTACAAGAGGATATTGCCCTGTCCTGGAATTGCCCTGTTTGTTTGCTTGTTTGTTTGTTTAGACAATATGGGTTCCTGAAAACTTAGTAGGCTTTCAGTCTGCTTGCTTTAGCCAATTTTCTGAGTAACTATGGCCAAAGATCCTGTGTGGATATAGTTTTATGCATGAAAGTCTGTTATCTACTGGCTTCTGTTATCTACTGGCTTCTTCAGGTCTGACCATTTTCCTAAACTCCTACTGTTGCCTTAGGGTAATTTGAAACAACCTTGGATAGGGATACAAACCTTTTTTCCAATGATCACTCCCTGTATTTGGCAGAGAATTTTTGTAGAAGGAATATGGGAAAGGCCCAAGATACCAATCTAAAACTGCTTCTTCTAAACTGTCCTTTATTTAAGACAGGGAAGAACTTATATTGTTCAAACCTCTCAGGCTCAAACCATGAGAGTTTCACTCAACTTTGTCTCTTGGCCAAGTTACTTTGCTAACCCATCTCTGTAGACAGATGGTCTAATTGTAGTCTGTGCTCATTTAACTCTTGTAGAAGTTGGCTGAAGGAGGAAAGAAGAAAGAACAGATCCTACCATCTGAATTGTTCCTGACATTTTCCCTTGGTTTATATCTGGTCAATGTGGTTATAGTTGAACCGAATGTTTGTTACTGAATTTGTGTCTCTGCCCCAATGATCACCCTGACAAATATTTACTCTTCCTTCTAGACTCAGGTAAAAATCTCCTTTTTCTTTTATTATATATTCTTTGAACTATAATTAGGCAAAGTTGGAGGTGTGTCCTTCCACTGTTTCATAATTCTCTGCATGCACATCAATTAAAGTACTTATTACACGTTTCAAGGGAAGACTCCCTGTGCTCTTAAACTTATATCATCAGTTTATAGACCAATGACTGTTACATAGATTATATAAATAGATTTTCAATATTTATTTATTTTTTAAAAATTTTTATTTATCTATGATAGTCACAGAGAGATAGAGAGAGAGGCAGAGACACAGGCAGAGGGAGAAGCAGGCTCCATGCACCGGGAGCCCAACGTGGGATTCGATCCCGGGTCTCCAGGATCGCGCCCTGGGCCAAAGGCAGGCGCCAAACCGCTGCGCCACCCAGGGATCCCGATTTTCAATATTTATTGAATGAATTATACATGAATAAATAAGTTAATGATGAAAATATGAAATGCCTCAATTATTTGATTCCAATTTAAATATGTGTAATACACATACACACACACACATCTAATGAATTTTCCTCCTTTCCTAAAAGTAAAATGACTGATAGGGTTGAGTGGAGGAAGAATATATTTCTTCAAGGTTCAAATTATTTAGTTTCTGATGAAATTTGTTTATTTACAGAATATTCTCAAATTTGGGGGTTAATGTGACTTCTAAAGATTTCACGAGATTGTCTGAAGGCATTTTAGACAGAGATTCCAGCAACATGCAACAAACATTCAATGAGCATTTGTGTTCAGTACAAAAGGAATTAGAAAAATATATTCCCAGGATATATGTATTTATCAAAATAGGTATTCTTCAGCATCATGCAATAAACATACTACTGTAACATCATTTGTAAAGTGAAATTCTTTAGATCAACTCATCTGTCTCTATCGAATTAATTTTCATCTGTCCTAATTATTTACTTGAGTGTTCAAACAAAACATGCCCATTTTACAAAATTCAATCTATTCTTGTAATACTATAATTATACAATATTATAGAAATAGATGCTACAAAAATTTCCCTATATTCTGCTCCCTAAAGACAAGTTTGGTAGATATATTTTCCAAATACAGACCAGAGAACAAAATCACCCTTAAGAATATAGCATGCAGGGCACCTGGGTGGCTAGTTGGTTAAGTGTCTGCCTTCGGCTCAGATCATGATCCTGGAGTCCTGGGATAGAGCCCCATGTGGGGCTCTCTGCTCAGCAGGGGAGCCTACTTCTCCCTCTGCTCCTCACCCCATTCATGCTCTCTTTCTCTCAAATAAATACATAGAATCTTTAAAAGTAAAAAAATATAGCATGCATTCATACAACTCAATAACAAAAAAGCTCAAATAATCCAATTTTTAAAATAAGGAAATGACCCAATAGGCATTTTTCCAAAGAAGATACGTGGATAGCCAGTAGGTACATTAAAAGATCCTAAGCATCACTAGTTATTAAGAAAATGCAAAATAAAACCACAATGAGATCTTGCCTCACACATGTCAGAATGACCATCAGAAAAAAGAGAGAAAATAAATGCCAGCAAGGATGTGAAGAAAAGGAAACCCTTATGCACTGTTGATGGGATTGTAAATTGGTATTACCACTATGGAAAATAGTATGGAAGATTCACAAACAATTAAAAATAGAACTACCATATGATCTAGAAATTTCACTTCTGGGACTATACCCAAAGGAATGAAAACACTAACTCAAAAAGATATCTGTACCCTGATGTCACAGAAGCATTATTTACAATAGCCAAGACATGGAAATGACCCACGTGTCCATCAATGGATGAATGGACAAAGTGGTGGGGCATATATATATATATATATATATATATATATATACACACACACACACACACACAATGGAATATTATTTGGCTATAAAAATGAGGAAATTCTATGATTTGTGACAATATGGAGAGATATTGAAGGCATTATTCTCAGTTGAAGTAAGTCAGACAAAGAAAGGCAAATACTGTATGATCTCATTAATATATGGAATCAAATAAAAGACAAAAATAAAACCCCAAATTCATAGAAAAAGAGATCAGATTCTGGCTACCAGAGGTGAGGGATGAGAAGAGGGGACACAGAAGTAAGGTGGTCATTATAGGTTAAGTGCTAGGAATGGAATGTACAACATGACGACTACAGTCAACACTGCTATGTGATATATGAGAAAGTTTTTAAGAGAGAAGATCCTAAGCATTCTAATCACAATGAGAAATTATTTTCTTTCTTTTTTTTTTTTTTGTATCTGGATGAGATGATGGATGTAAACTAAACCTATTGAAGTAATAATTTCACAATATATATCAATGAAGCCATCATGCTGCATACCTTAAATTTATATTGTAACATATACCAATCATTTCTCAATAAAATCAGGAAAAAAAAAATTCCCTCCCCTCTTCCCCCAAAGAAAGAATAAACCATGCTAGTTTGACAAGGTAGCTGTCTGAATGGCTATTCTACTCAGAGGTTTGGCTAAAGGAGAAGAAGAAATATGATGTGATAGTTTAAAGGGAGAAAATAATTGAGTGCAGGTTAAGACTTTTGAAAATGTATTATTTGCTTGTTTTTTCTCCCTTAAGATGATCAAGTTTGAAAATCTTTGTAGGCTAAGAAGAAAATCCAATATAAATAAATGATTTGGGGAATGAAAATAGATGGGCTTATGTCTTTAATAGATGGAATGCAATGCGATATATCACATTTTTAGCTTATATAAAATTTAATTCATAGGATTTCAGATCCAGATATCTTCCCTCGTTGGACAGATTTAGAAAAATATAGCCTATTCAGGTTGAGTGAGTTCTTCTCATTCACTTCCCTAATTCCAATTTGAACTGGTAATCTCAAATGTGGAAGTGGTGAGATTTAGGGGATCATCTCTTTCTTAACATTCTTCATCTACAGGTGAATAAGAAAGACAGCAAAGGAAAGGGGAAAAAGAAAAGAAAGAAGAAGGGGAGACAAAGGAAGGGAAAGGAAAGAAATTTAATTCTTGTTCCTACTTTTCAATTTCTTCTTATCTAGTTTTCTCAAGGTTTCTTCACACCAGTCACATTGGTGGATGGATAAAGAATGAATAAACATTATATGTTTTTGAAAAGTAATGTTATTCAATTTTCAAAGCAGTTCAATGTATTTCTGCACTGCAGATATAGAGCTGAGATTCAAATAAAGTATCTATGTTTTTTCTAAGTTCATGTAACTTAGAGTTGGGAGTCAAGATTTGGAAGCATTTTTTTTTTTTATTCCCAAGTAGATATTTCCCTTCCTTAGCTTCAATATTTTAAAATGTGTTAACTTATCCTTAACATTTAAGGAAAATATTTAATGTTTTGAAGTAGTTTATATGTCTTTACATTTTAAAAATCAGAACTTTTCTAAATATCAAATAATCAATACATTTATTGACTACTCAAATAAGATACAGCCAATATTGTGCTAGATGCTAAGTGCTGATTGCTCGTGTTATGACCTTTGGTCAATAAAAAGTCCTCTTCTTGGCAATCTCATGGCAAATCCAGTTTTATGGGACCTGAAGCTTATGGTATCTGGGGAACCCCTTCATAGAAAAATAATTGAAAACAATAAAATCAAAATCAATTATAAAAGTGGATATTTACATAAAATGAGAAAGAAAATACATCAATCACAAATTTTTAAAAACTGACAACATCAATTATCACAAAATTCAGAAGAGCAGCATGGTATTTTTACTAATTAATTACTTGACTCACTTCTATAACATATTTTGTCCTGTACTCTTGGGCTGCATGCTCTTTAATTGCCTTTTCATAGGATAATAATTTTGTAATATTTTCTTTAGAAATATAGAGAAGATAATTTAATCCTCTTTACTTCAGGGTTGATCAAAAATATATTTTTCATCATTTACAGTTTAGGAAAGATTATTTCAGTTTTACAACCTGGTATTGCTAATATCATTTAAATATCTGGGTTTGGGTCAATTTCCAAAACTATCAGATTTTTGTTATATATGAACTATAGGATTGGAGGGCATTTCAAATATTCTTGTGCAGTGATTCATTTAGTTAGGGACACTCATTAACTGACAGGCTATGGATGTCATCATGTTATTACTTTAGGTAAACCAGCACAGCAATCAGTAGTAGTGTTTCTACACCAGGTCAGCTAGCAACGACTTAACTGTCCATAGAAGTGACTACAAACCATAATATTATATCTTTAACTTGCCCAACCCCAAAATGCCACTGCCACTTGGGTGAGAATGGTAGGGGCTATGAGCTTGACAGGGGATGTTGGGTGAAAATGTGCAGCCAGATGGGATTAAAATGTCTTACTTTTACAAGTTTTAGAAACTTTACAGATGCAGCATCATAGTTTTCAATTACTTCCATGTATATAGTTCGGTTATTGAAAACTGTCCTGTATAGGAACGTTCCTACTGCCAAATTCCCAGTTCACCTGGAATAATAACATGATGACATCCATGGTATATCATTTATGTGTCCCAGTTAAATGAATGATTTTCATAAGAAAACTTAAAATGTCCTTTGATGCCTTGCTGAGGTCTCATAAAATTGTGCAAGGCCTGAACTTAAGCTCCATTAGTGAATAGGAAATCCTTCTCTAGTAAACTATTGCCAGAAAGAGTCTCCAAATCTCTAAGCAATTACTAAGTAAAACCAGTCAGAAGGTCATACCTCTTAATTTCTTGATTGCTCTACAATCACTCTGTTTGTGATAGCCTAAATAAAGGAGGGTGAATAACTTGCACTGTTCTGTCTCATAAAATGTATATTAACCAACAGTGGATGCTTCATTATTTTTTTAATTTATAAATTTGCTGTTCCAGCTGAAGTAAATGTTTAGTTTTGATTTTTAGTTTTTCTTTGTATAGATACAAGGAAGAACAAATGGTAAAGATCATGTCACAGTAATACATGGAGGTAATTAGGGAAATATAAAGCTTAACAAACTAATCGAACCTTAGGGTAGAGAAAGCTCTGTTACACCCAGCAAAGCTAAGCTTTGGGGGGGAAGTTAATGCTTCTTCAACAGTTGTACTAAGAACATTAAAAATACTTTTGCCAAGGAAGGATATCAACATTTTAATCTACCTTACACTGATAAAAAGAAAAACACACAGCAGGGAGGAGGCAGAGGCTGGTTTTCATGGAGCCACAGACGGTAGAAACAAAATGTCCTTTGTTTGGAGAATATTACACCTGCATTAAATTTACTGCTGACATCTCTTCATAGAAATTTGATTTTTCTCTCATTCCCCCACCTTTGATTGTTTTCAACACTGAGGAATGTGAGGCATGCCACTTGTCCTCCTTGTCCTTGCGACATTTCTGTCTTCAGCTGTGAAAAGAGAAGAGGGCTTCCTCACCCCCTGGCCATCAGCACGTCATCTCAGAAATGCACCTGCGACCCGTAACATGACACTCTACTGTGCAGAGCTTCATACTTCTGTGACAGACGCAAGAGATCAATTTCCTGCTGATTGGGCCTCAGAGTCAGGGAACTGTTCTGACAAGGGAAGTCTCTTTCAAATAATCCTAACTACTAAGGGCAGTTCAAATAAAAATGTAGAACCCTTCAAGGAGCTGTGATATCAATATCATAAGGAAAAGAACTGTGGCCATAAGCACAGAGGTTGTAGGGATTTCGTTGTGGGGGGGGGGGGCGGGGGGCTGGGGTTGTCCATATAGTGAGTTGACTTTGAGATTTTACATATTGTCTGAATATTCCACATAGTTGCCAAAGGAGAGAACGTGAGTGTGATGGATAGTCCATCATGCAAATTTGATTCAGGAATTTTTTTTTTACCTATGAAATCATTATATATTATAGATGAATTGAGCTTTGTTACTTATGTTTAGGCCCTTGTAGCTTCCTCTGAGGTTTTGCAAAGGTAGAGTCTACTCTACATCTGTATCCTGTGTACCTCTATGATCGCCCCTGCACTTGTGCACAGCAGTTTTTCACTTAGCTCTCATCTCTTATCCTATCCATGGGTTTCCTTTTTTTTTTTTTTTTCTATCCATGGGTTTCCTAAGACAGAGCTATGCTATATCCTCTGGACCTTAGTACCCTGCATTCCATCTTGGCGAATCTCTACTAAATGTTCAGTTTTTAGTGGATTAATGGATTGTTGATTGGATTAACCACTTCCTAGAGGATCCTGGAGATACAATAACATTTTTCACTGAACTATGTCAGTTTGGTCTTGACTTCAAGCTCAGAATTTTTTTTGAATTAGGAAAGCAGAGAAGAAAGAGAAGGAGGATAAGCAAGTTCAAAAGATGAAGTGTGTTATCTTATGGTCAGAAGATGTGGGTTCCAAACATGACTCTAACACTTGCAAGCTGTGTGACTTTGAGAACTGATTTAATTTTAGGCATAATTCTCCTTTTCATAAAATGGGGATAATAATAGAATCTAGGAGATTAAATGAGAAAATGAATGTAAAATGCTTAGGGTTGCTTGCTCTAGAGAAAGAATTCTATAAAAATTAGCAGTACGAGAAGAGTAAGAAAAAAAAAAAAACTTTGGCTTCAGTTTATGGAAGATTTTATCTGCGTATCATAAATTAGAAGAAAGTTCCAAAGAGGTGGAGGCACGGTTAAGATGTGCCTTTAGACCACCTTCTCTTCCTATCTACTCAGAAATCACCAGATAGGGCCCAGCTTCTATATTACTATTTGCTGTATGAGTACCTATAAACCTCCCTCTGTAAACTGCAAATGTGCCAAAGATTTATTTATTTTTTTGGCAAAAGGGCAGAATTAAAATGGAAGCCATTTAGATGTCTTTTCTCACACTGAGACTACATTGCTCACTTTTTATTTTACCATTTAACATTTAATATGAGAGTACTCCGAGATACTTTTAAACATTATCCATATACTTGGCTATAATCCTCCAGTCTACAGTTGTCTCAAAAGATCCCATCTCTCCACATTCCATGACTATTTCCAAATTGCCCCAATCGGGATCCCTGGGTGGCACAGCGGTTTGGCGCCTGCCTTTGGCCCGGGGCGACCCGGGATCAAATCCCACATTGGGCTCCCGGTGCATGGAGCCTGCTTCTCCCTCTGCCTGTGTCTCTGCCTCTCTCTTTCTCTCTCTGTAACTATCATAAATAAATAAATTAAAAAAAAAAAAAACCAAATTGCCCCAATCTATCAGATTCAAATACAATGTTAGCTCATAAATAGGCCACTTCATTGTGACTAATTCAAAGTCTTTCCCCTATTTCTCCCAGATTCTTTTCTTGTTAGGAAGTAGAGAACAACAACAACAACAACAAAAATTTAGTGGTAAAAATTTATGTAACTTTAATCTTATAAATGTTACCTAAGTATGCCCCATTTTCTTAGTCTATGAGGTCACTCTTTAATGTTCATATCACAGTGGTTGAGCCTGATAGGCTCATAGGAAACTGCAAAGTCTAGACTCTTACCGGGTTTGCTCTTTGCTAACTCCCAAGTATTTTTGGCTTGGGAAGGCCTCCAAGTTCCCCATAAATGCCCTAATTGTTAATCACCAGTCAGCTGTCTTTTCCACTGTAGGGTCAGGACCTTCCTCCCACCATCTTGAACCTGGCCTCTCTCAGTCATCTGCTGCTTTCCCCTTGCCCAGCTCATCTCAATTTGTTAGTCAACTGCTCAGAATGGTAGCTAAGACCTGACCATTACTTATTAAGCTTTTCTCAGAGTTTATAGGCCACACTTGTCAATCACAGCCCCCTTCGGGTTACTTCTGTCTAGATGTGGTCTTGCCACCATGTTGTAGGAATGATTTTATCACCACCACCTCTGCCAATGATAAAGATCTCAAACACATCTCCCTTACTCCATTCCTCTGCTGGGGACCATTTGTTCCTCAAACCTGGAGGAAGGAAGGAGCATTTCTGCCTTTTACCTGTCCATAGCCTTTCAAATCATCATATTCTCTCAGGATAGATATCCTCTGGAATGTTTTACAGTGAAACTATCCAATCCTTCCAAAGAAAGGGCATCTGTAGGGGTATCATCTTACCTTTGAACTGCTTACAAAACAACTGTCTGTCATGTATACATTTCGAGAATATTGGGTGTTATTTAACTTCAACAGTGCTGTTGAGTGTAGCTTCCTCCCCCCTCCCCACTAGTATGTGGGGGGAGGTCATGTCTCTGTCATTCTGCAGTTGTCTAAGACTGCTCTCAGGAGTCTAATCATCCACTTTACTCCAGGACTTATGCAAGATCAAAGGTACAGGACTCTCAACGAATAAGTAATACACTCTGGAGTCAGTTCATTGTAAATTCACGTTCAGAAAAGTTACATTTTCCTAAAATAAGCTATCTCCCAAGATTCAGCTTTGTCTACCTGGAAGACTGTTTATTTGAAGGAGCTATTTGGCTCTTGAAACACATTGTTATAAGTCTATCATTCCAGAATAAAGTTGTGTGTTATCTTTGCATAGCCAAAAGGTCCATGCAAATATTTATTTTCAAAAATAAAAAAGCAGTTTACTCCCAAAGTTAATGTAAGAATCCACCTTGATAGAAACAAAAGAAAAACACCATGTTACCTTAAAAGTTAGTTTTTCCTCTTTCCTTGATAGATGCATATCTTCCAACATCTGGGGATCCTAGTCTCAGCCAAAATACTGTACAACTATATAACAGGATATTGTGTCAGAATCATATTGTGAGCTATTCATTGAGGGGTTTTGTCCATATTCTCCAAGGTAGCAAGGCTCTTTGCATTCTTTACTCTGGGATACTTGCAAAGTAGAAGCTAGAAACTTTGGCCAAATCCAACCTCCTCCATTGTTTCAGGTGTCTGGGAGAGAGAGACAAACATATACCTTTGATGGGGAAAAATATAAAAGAATATGTTCCTAGACATATTGGTGGATCCCCAGAGCATTGCAAATACTCAAGCACCTTTACAAAGCCCCAGAAACATTAATGCCCTCAGAGTGAATAACTTCTCTCAAGCATAGGAGCTCCCTGCCTCACTAGAAATGCCCACCATCAAAGTGAAGCCTAATACAACTGGGCCAACAAACCCAAAGGGTACCCTTAAGCTGAGAGAGCATATAACTCCAAGGTAACCAATGTAGACAAGTCACCGACATGGCTGTGGCTGCTGTATTGCTTGGGGGCTCTGTGGCACCCTGGGACCATTGCAGATTTATGTATATTTAAAGGAAAATAGGAAATTGAGATTTTTTTCCTACATCTCAAATCGTGAACTGGGATTCACATTTTTCTCAGCAGATGGATATTGGCAGAACCCCTATTTCACAAAGAAGCTGAGACCCAGAAGGAGATTCATGAACCTATATCCTAATATCTCACCAACAGAAGATGACAAAGCTGGGATTTGCATCTAGATCTGCTTAACCTCAAACACATGACCTTTTCAAAATTTCATTTTATTTTGATTCCAGTATAGTTAACATATAATATCATGTTAGTTTCAAATACGACAAACATGCCCTTTTAACCAAAACTGGCTTTCAGGTTGATCAAAACTTGAGGAAGATAGTGACTATCCAATGGAGACACCTGGAAAATACCAACTTTACCAATGATCAAACTAACACCACAGCATATAAGCATCATAAACCCTTTGATATGATGAACTAAGAAGGATGCAGCCTAATTTTTTTTTAATATTCTTGCCCAAAATACAGAACCTCTGTCCAAACATGAGAACACAGCAGACAAGCCCAAGTGAAGGGACAGCCTATAAAATAAAAGGTCACTGTTTTTCAAATGTGAAGGTCATGAAAGACAAGGCAAGACCAGGAGACTATTGCAGACAGGTGGTAAGGTGACATAGCAACTACACATGATGGAAAATTCTGGATTGGGTCCTGGGACAGAAAAAAGAACACTAGTGAAAACCGGTGATATTCAATAGAACTGTTGTGTATTTAATAATATCATACTGATGTTAAAACCCTGTTCTTCACAATTTTACTGTGATCATGTAAGGTCTTTGCTTGAGGGGGACTGAAATGAGGGATCTAAGGGAACTCTTATACTGTGCTACTTTTCTCTAAATCTAAAATTGCTTTTCAGTTAGTTTTTTTTTTTTTTTTTTTTTTTTTTTTTAACTAAGAAGCAATCTGCATCAATCATAGAGGAGGTTTCAGAGAAGATTTTTTATCAGTTCCCAAATCACTTGCTGCAGACATTTCGGGACACCAGAGCTTATTCTAAGAACTCAGGGGGATAGTATCTCTGTGCACAAAAACTTGAGGGCACTTTTTTCCCCTGAGGGAAAGGTAATTATGATGCTAAAAGCTAGGAGCTGAAGCAATGCTGTTGACCAGGCAAAACAAAACAGCACTCAGGCCCTTCTAATCTGAGACCTCCTTTATAAATTGTGGAAGACATTAGTCTGAAGCAGATATTTAATTGAATATAGTTAAGCTTTTCACACAACTAATTCAGGGAATTCCTTCCTCTATGTGATATTTATAAATGGAATGCTTCATACTTTAAGATTCTAGTGATGATGACTACCAGACAATTATTTCCATTGTTAAACAATTCAAAGATACGATTTCCAGCTAGAAAATATCTATTTATGAATCAAACATGGGCTGAACAAGCACTGTGCAGGAAACTAAATCCCTAGTACCAGAATATAATGAGATCAGCTCCTTGCCATGGAAACAATTGCTTTGGTGACAGGGTGGAAGTGAGGTTAGAATAGGGAGAGTGGGATACAGGGGTATGAGGTTACTACAGGGGTTAGATAAGAAAGGATAGCTGCCCCCACCCCCACCCAGCAGCATTAGGAAGGATAAAGAAAATGCTATGGAATTAACAGATAAGAACACTAGCAAGAGAACAAAGCTATATGATGCCCCGTATCAAATATTGTGTGAAATGTGGTGGTAAAGAAAGGAGAGAGAGACAGAGGAGGGGAAAGAAGTGGATGTGATAGACATGTATCCAAGAAAAAAAATTAGGTGGGAAGAAAGGCAAGCTGATGGATAAGAAAGAGAAAGAAAGTCACTGATTTTACTAGAAAAAAAACCAAAAGGACTTACCAAGATTCCTCAATTTCCTTAATGTTTTCTCTACCTTTTAGCCAACTCTGAAAGACCTCTGTAATCCCCACGTAACCACCACCTTAATTCCAGCTAATATTGGCCTCAGGCATCATAGTATCAATTCTAATACAATTTAGAATTTGACCACTTTTTTTTTTTTTTTTTTTTTAGAAAGTTATTAGGAAACTAAGTTATCAGGAAACTGCCCTTCATTAGTTACAGGATGTTTTTAGGAACTCAGATACACTTAGGCACCAATAAATAAACTCAAGAGTGGGGTTAAACTGAGACACTCAGGTTACACTGTTGCTGTAATGCTAGGGAGTGGTCCTGAAGCAAATGACTGGTAATCATCCAAATGGGTGGATTCCATCTGTGTCCACAGTAAATATGCAGAAAGCACATTTATCCGTGTATTTCAAAAATTTTTACTGAGCATCAGGTGATACCCTAGGTTCTGAGGAAATAGTGGGAAATAAGTAGGATACCATCTCTGCTTAAAAAAGTTATTTTCACTATAGTAAATATGATACAAAAAAGAAAACAGAGTAGATGCAACTTGACCTGCCTGGAAAGTGGTAGGAGGAAGGGCAGCTACCTGACTTAGGTGTTCTCTGAGCTGAACATCTTAGATGTTCTTGAGAAGCTCTAGAAGGGTGAGGCAGATGGGGGTGAGGGGGTGGGGAGAGGTGGAATGTTCCAGGTAAAGGCATACTGTGGTAGTTGCAGGCACAAAATCCAAAGCCAGACTTGCTGAATTTGAATCATGGCTCTACCAATTACCATCTGTGTGATCTTGGCCAAGTTCCTTAACTTTTGATGTTTCAGTTTTCTTGTCTGTAAAATGAGAGTAATAAGGGGACTGTGTTAAATACTTGAAGGAAGTGCTATTTATGTTTGTTAAATACATACATGCATGCATGCATACATAAAGTTGGCCTGGGGTTACATTTACAGATGATTAGCAAAAAAAAAAAAAAAAATCTAAAGGGTATAATGGTTATACTGAATCTTGAGGTTTGGAGCAGGAATGACGGAAAGCTGTTTAAAAGCAACTTGGAGTACTAGGGTAACTTCAAGTCATTTAGAAAAGATAGGGGCACAGGGATGTTCCAGGGGACATTCTGGTTATCTATCACTCTGTGACAAACTACCTCAAGATTAAGTGCTTAAAACCACAACCTATGATTATGTCTCATGATTTTGGAGGTTGATGGGCTCAGCTGCAGGCTCTCATTGCAGTTGGGGTAAGATGATGACTGGGACTGGATTCATCTGGATTCTTACCTAGGAGCACCTGGGTGGCTCAGTCATTTAAGCATCTGCCTTTGGCTCAGGTCAGCATTCCATTGGTCCTGGGATTGAGCCCTGCATCTGTCTCTCTGCTCACTGGGGAGCCTGTTTTTCTCTCTCCCACCTCCTTCTGCTTGTGCTCTTTCTCTCTGTCAAATAAACAAAACCTTTGAAAAAAGAAAAAAAAAAAAAAAAGACTTCTTACCTTGCAGTCTGGATCCTGGGCTGGAATGGCTGGAACAGACAGACCCTAGTTAGGCATCTCCCTGTCCACATGGTCATTCCATGTGGCTAGCTTGGGCTCTCTCACAGAATGGCAGTCTCTGGGCAATCAGACCTTTCATGGCAGTTTCCCATACAGCCAGAATTCCAAGAGATAGGAAGTGAAAGCTGTAAATTTCGTAAGGCCTTTACTTGGGCACTACCACAGTGAGATTTCCACCACACTCTGGTTGAAAGAAACATGAACCAGCCCAGATTCAGGGGAGGGGACATAGACTCTACCTTTGATTAGAGAGAGGCCAAAGAATATGTGGCCATTTTTAATCTGCTTCAAGAGGTGAGGAGAGGCAGGGCTCTAGAACTGGGGGTGGGAAGGATGCCTATATTCAGGAGAACCCCATATAATATCCAGTCCTGTTTGAAATTTATCTAGTAGGTAATATTAGAGCCATCTTAGGTTTTAACTTTGAAAATAGTAAATCTCTAGATGTTACAACTAAAGATAAGATAAAGCAGATTCCTTTATTGTAAAGTTGGAATGAAAACATGAGAACCACAAGGGAAAGTAGAGAATATTGTTCTTCAATATTCTAAAGTGTTGTTCTTTCCTTCCAGCATTGCTTCCTGCAGAGAAATTCTCTAATGGCCACCAAAGGGCCCTAAGGAACAAGACATGCAACTGTACCCAGGATGAATTCTGGATAAGAGGTGAGCTTGGAGTTTACCTAGCACTCAGAATTTCTCACTTAGTTTTATTGCTTTGATTTATACAAAGACCATTTTGGTGTTGGAGAGTTAACCAATCTTGGGAAGGTGAGTGTTGCATTTTTTGATATAGCTGCAATATTAACTCAGAGGAGCTGATCTGATTCTGTAGTCATTTCTTAGCAGCTAGTCCTGCAAAGAGTGTATAGACATTGTCCATGTTCTATAAACATTTCCATAAGCATCGATTAACATTTTCTCTCCTTCAGTGTCTATTTTTTAAAATTAGAGCCCAAGAATTTAGAAAGTTGCTTATGGAAGGAACATTTGTATAGTTATAAAACTGAAAGCAATCTGATTTTCATCAACAAAATTCCACCTGGTATTGCCACATGTAGGATTTCTGGGCTAAAAGGAAGATTCCTCTTTTATGTGCAGATTCTTAGGTACTAGGAGTAAGTACCTGGTCTGGATAACATGGTTCTTTCTTCGCCATAAAAAAAAAATGAAACACAGAGCTCAAAATAATTTCATTTAACCATTTCCCCAAACACAGGGAACACTTCCATTCTGTTTAATATGTGCCAGGTATGATTCAGAGTATTTTATAAATAATAATTCATCTTCTCGTCATTCATACCCTATGAGACCACTGTTGTTATCATCATTCTCAGTTTTGCAGATGAGGCGTAGAGCAATTAGTAAGATAGGTAAAAAATGACAGAACTGGGAGATGAGCCCATGTGGTTGGGCTCCAGATTCACATTCTCAAACACTATGGTTCATTGCTTCTATTTTCTCCCTATGGCCACTATTTTAGTCTCTTTGTAACTCTATTTTTGACTCATACTATTACAATTATTGTAGCTTCCCAGAGAGAAGAAGCCCCCACTTCTATGTATCCAAAGTGTCCAGCATTGAGCTTAACAAATAGAAAGACCTCAAGAAATGGATTTGCCTAAATGAATGAAACTAGTTTAATAATAGGAGGATAAATGATTCTTAGATCGTCAGATCTGTCTTTTAAAGGACTGTATTATTTAACAATTATGATGCTTTATACACACTTTCAGTCTTCAATCATATTGGGAAGAATTTATATATTTATCCTATTTCTACTTTCTCCTGCATGTTTAAGCGCTCACAATTTTTTGCTGTCTGAAAGGATTCATAATAAATCTTACAACTCAAATTTGATTCCAAAACAAAGATTGACAAAATTTGAATCAGAAGGTCAGATGTTATTTTTGAATCAGATAGCTCTTATCATAATAAAATTTTGAAAGAAATGACATTTTGTACATTAATGGTTTTTAGCCCTATTGAGAAACCTTTTTTTTTTTTTTTTTTTAACACAGGTAGGTTAATCAGGACGGATTTCTGTGAACCATAAACTCCTAAGTATACAATTTAATTGAGGACATTGTTGACAAAATGTCTATATGATAGGTACTATCGCTAAGTATACATTGCTTGCCAATGTATCATAGACATTTGAAAATGTATAGGATTCAGCAAATATTGTTTATTTTATTATTCTTTGCTAACTTTTGATACTAATGATCAACTTTAAGATAAAAAAAAGCTATACTTTAATCACTGAACTATGCACATTCAATTTTAAGACAAGCCTCTTGACAAATAGAAAAGTTTAAGAAAAGTTATTTTTCCCTAAATGAGAGGGCAATTTTATGAAAATGTTATAATTATGATCTTAATTTCCCAAGTTTATTGATTCAAGTCCTTGATTAAGACAATCCAGCATTTTTTTCTGCTGAAAAAAAAGACGCATATACAAATATATTTACATGTATATTAAAATATATATGATACTTCCAATATTTGAAAACTATTTACTCTGAAAATTCAGTTACAAATGCTCTGTTTTAAATATTTTCTGAAAATCAATTTATTTAAAATGTGAATCATTTTATACTGTAGGCTTCAAATATATAATATTTCTTGTGTTTCATATAAAAAATGAAACAAGACCTTTTCTTTACAAAAATAAAACTCAGAGATTCTAAAAAAATAAACATATGAAAGGATAGATAATTTCAATATTGTTTTAATAAAAGCATGCTTTTCTTATTAAAGTTTTGGGATGAATTTAAGATGCATAAAACACAAACCAGGGATATTGTAACTGGGACACAATTTGAGGATCTAATAAAACTGCAGACTTGAAGCCTCTAGCCCCTGTTACAAGGATGTTATCTGATTTCCTAAGTGTAGCTATTAGGCTGGCTTGTCTGCTGCCTGCCATTGGACCAAGAAAAGACCAACCTTCACCTCACTCCTCATCTTTAATACGTAAGGGTTCCAAGAGGAGGCGTGGGGGTGGGTGAAATGGAGGCAGCATGGAATATGCCAAATGAAATGGTCTAATGTAGCAAAACAGTTTGGTTATTTCGTCTTTTTTCTTAGACCAGGGAATAACCTCTATCTGTTACAGAGATTCTGACAGCGACCAAGGCAGGTCAGCTAGTGCTGAGTGAAGTTGGACAGTTCGATACTGAACACAGCAAAGAGACATTCTTAAAAGGCCAGTGACTTCAGGATAGACTGAATGTCAGCAACCATGTATTTGATAACTAAAGTCCTCTAGTAGGGAGATGACTTACGTGGTAGTTAATAACTGAACGTGCAAACCTTAAGGAAAGACTAGATATACAATAACTTGTTTGCCTGTTATCTAATCCGAAGACTTCCTATTTCCAGTTTTGAAGCAAACTTGTGCCACACCAAAGAGAAAGCTCAGCTCCTACTTATCTTATTTTTACTTCATTGACTTTCCCAGACACCATGATGGGGGTAGGACTTATTTATAGAATGAAAGACTTTCTATTTCTATTTATATAAATTATAAAATCAATCTTTCCTTCCTATCTTGCTTTTTTATTTTTAAGATTTTATCTATTCGAGAGAGTGTGTGCATAGGCACATGAGTGGGGGGAAGGGCGGGAGGAGAGGGAGAAGCAGATTCCCCATTGAGCACAGAGCCCCTAATGCAGAGCTCAGTCACAGGATTCCTGGGTCATTACTCAAGCCAAAGGCAGCCACTTAACTGACTGAGCCACCCGGGTGCCTCTCCTTCCTGTATTTAATGGTAGAGAAACCATTGAATCCCAGAGCACTTAAATGAGTTGTTCAGAGTACACAGGCCTTAGGGAATAGTTCATACCAAAAGCAGAGGTGCAGACCCAAACGCCCAGCATAATCTTTGGATTAACATGCATACAGTAAAATGATTGCTGTAAAATTATCACAGAAGCAAGGAGAATATCATTCATATTTGAGGGAATGATTAAACAACTTAAGCTGACTACTCTCTGCATTTCAACAATATTTATGCTATTAACTTAATATTTTTTCAGTTTTCGGCATATGAATCCAGTCACTGTTTCTGTTTTTAAATCTTGGACTGTAACTTCTTACTTAAATAAATAGAAGACTTGAGAGGTTGCATGACTTATTCAAGGGCATGTAGCTGCCAAGCAGACCCCAGAGAACTGAATCCTCTTCTGCAACTTTCTCCTGAAATACATTTTATTTGGAGACTTCCTCTTAGCTCCAAGAAACACTGGACTTGGGAATCATGTAGGAGAGGACAATTGGAGGTTGATGCTGTAAGGCACAGTAGCTTTCTCTCTGTCTGCTCCAGTAGCACCAAGGCTTCAGAAGTTTAGGACAGGACAAACTTAGAGGGGCCCTTCTAGAGCCAAGGGTTTTACCACTGTTGATAATGCATTATTTAGGGCAATGATCAGTGCCAGGATGTTTTGCCAAAAGGCCATGCTGTCACACTGCACAAAGCCTAAAGGTTATTTTGGAAGTCCCTGTGCTTACTGACTTTCATAATAGTAGATGGTCTGTGTAAAGAGAATAAAACGAGACGGGTTTTTATCAAAGATAAAAATGTAAGGGCTTGTATATTCAAAAATCCTCTGAGCAGGAATCCGTAAGTTCATTTCTCTGGTTTTAAAGCCAGACGTACGCTGGAGCATCTTTCAACCTAGTGCCAAAATCTGACATGGAATGGCAGAGTGAATGCAGCCAACTACAGCAGAGTACAAGAGGAGTCACACGGGTCACAGCTACTCGGCACTTAAGCTACTTTTGCGAACTGCAGGTAAGCGACTTGCTTGCCATAGACGTTGGTGAACACAAATAAATTGACCAACAGGAACTCCATGCTGCTAAGTCAGAAGATTTCAGCCTTCTAAGAGCTGAAAGACTAATACATGGCAAGCTATAATAACTTATTATGGTTTTAGGGCCTGGACACTTCATGGGCATGAAGTATACTATCATGAACCCTAAGAATTTGTGAGATTATCTCAAGTTAGTGCAATAGTACATCTTGCCACCGTTGACATAGGCATGCACTGTTCTGCCTGAGGCATTAGATGCTTAATTTTATCAAATTCAGATCCTATAATTTGAATCCAAGCCAAACCACAATCAAATCATAAAATTTCCAAATCTGCCACCATCTTGGAAATGTCAGATGCTGGATAGGGGAGCAGGAAATAACTATATAGGGAATAAATGGAACTTGCTTTAGTGAATTTTACATCTGGTTCTTATGTGAGGCCATCAGTCCATTAGATATAATTTAAACATCTTGATTAACATTTCATTACCTTACATGACTGCTAGAAAAAAAAAAGTGTCTCCATGCACCACGCTTACCAAAATATCCTAAACTCCTTTGAGTTTGGAGGAGCTAAATATAGTGCTCTCTCAGGCCACTTAGATGGTGTCTGAAGACTGCTTGATGTTAAGGTAAAAAATAAACCTAAGAAAAAGGGATGTTTTTCTATGCTTAGATATTAGGACGCACTAGAAGCATGGACTGCTTTGGCAATCCCTGTCGGACCTCCCCGGTGTCTGAGGAATTGTATGCTCCTTTCTAAATCCTTTCGGAAATTGCCAGTTTGATAGAATAACATTGCAGGAAACCACTCAAATTGAACATATTTGTTGTTTTATGTTCTGCCAAGCAAATGTCAGAACAATGCCAGGAGACCAGAGTGGCTCGAAATTGGAGGGGGCAGCGGGGGAGGTGAAGGGAACAAGGAGCAAAAGAGACAATGAGATTAGAATAAAAAGTTATTTTAATGGGGAAGTTTAAACCCATAAAACAAACGCTTGCTTTTGAGAATTAAAAGCAAAAGAGATTGCGTCTTCTCAACTGTCTTGTGGTCAACAGCATGACGTCCAATCTGAGAATTTTTGTTGTAGAATTTCATTATTGTGGTCCATAATTTTCTGGTAAATCACTATCCACTGATCAATAGGTTGCCAACAATGAAGACTAAATTGAAGGCTGACTTGAAGGACTCATTAATGGAGCCTATTCTTCCAGTTTTATGCCATCTATCTTGAATATGAATCTCCTTTACCACTGGGACTTTTTTTCACTTTGCATTTTTCAATTACACAGCGTGCCATATAAATCATCTTAATTAATTAGGGACAACAATTTGCCATAATCATTTCTTCAGTCTCATGTTTGAAGTCCCAGGGAAACTTTTATTTTTCCTACATCTGCCAGTGTAATAGAACTTACTGGTAGTGATTCTGAATAAGCAGGAATTTATTTTTCCAGAAAGATAGGTGTGGGGAAGGCTGCAAGAACGACTGTGTTAGCTTTACCTTTTTTTCCTTTTTTTTAAGTGGCTGACTCATAAATTAGGAACTTGATTCTCTCTCCCTGGCTTTGGATGGTTTCCTAATGAGCAGAAGGGCTGTTTTATTTATTTATTTACTAACCGATGTGGATTCAAACCCTTGATAGCACGTTAACACCTTAGTGACTGCAGTATATTAGCATGACAGGCACACAGTGCTGGTTTGGTTACCAGGAAAAAACTTTTTGCCTCATCTCCATTCAAGTATTGAACCCTGAGCCAAACATATGCTCTCTATTTTTGCCAGGTTATCATTACATTTTAGCACATAGAATAAATTTGATACTGACTAAAATTGAATGCTACTATAAAGTAAATAAATGTACTTTCTTTTCCACAGCAGTTAAAAAAATGAAACAAAACTATAGCTTCCTTTCTAAAATATCTAAGCATGTCTATCTGAGCAGCAGCCAAATAGTGAAAACTCTTTTTTTAAAATGTGTAATAACACACCCAGTAAATTGTTTAAAAGTCAGAATTTGGATTAATTACATAGTCTTTGGATTAGTATTAATGTTTGATCTTAGATGTGTATTCATCTAATTGCTCTGAAATTGGAGATTTTATTGTGATGTGCATGACAACATATTTTATATTCTCTAAGAGCCACTATGGTTAGGTTTGATGGTAAGTATTATTTTTACTTAGCGAGTACAAATGGATGTGTATAGGAAGTGAAGGGAGTTGTCCAATATCACATACAATCACACAAAAGCTATACCACTGGAGATAAGAACATCTAGAACTTACTGTCAAAGCATAGCTAAATAAACACACACTTGTGATCTCATTTTTTTTTTCCTGCACTCACATGATTGCTTCACCAAAGAAGCAAGAGAATAAGAGAATCATTTGCTGCCTTCACAGGCCTTCAGGCAAAGGGAGTAAAGTGATAATTACACACAGTTTATATAAAGAGTCAGTCCAGTCTTCCTGGTAGGCAGAGTAGGTGCTCACATATGTTGTGTGATTTGAGAGAGAGAAAAATTTCTCCTTGTTATGTATCCTCTGGGCTGCTTGTATCAAGGGTAGACAGCTTCAACAAAGGGTGAGCTCTCTTCACAGTTTTCTATCACTCCTCATTGCAAGTCATCCTGGAGAGCTCTCCAGTCCCCTGCCCCATCGACTCTGCCTTTGTCTGGTTTGGTTTGTTCCTGGCTCTCAGATCAGGTTCTCCTTCCTCACAAGATCTTCTCTTTGCCCTCACTGTGACCTTCAGCAAAAAAAATGAGTTTTACATTTTTAAATAGTTGGAAAAAAGGATCAAAAGGTAAACATTTCATGATATATGAAAAGTATAATAAATTCTAAATTCAGTGCCCATAAATAAAATCTTTTGTTTACACATTGTCTATGGCCACTTTTGCTATGTAATGACAAAGTCAAGTAGTTGTGATATTCTGTGTAGCACCAAAGCCTCAAATATTTCCCATCTGGCCCTTTTAAAAAAAAAGAAGTTTGCTGACCTCTGCCCTAGACTCCACAATCAAGTAAACTGATGCCCTTAAGTGCTCATAGCAGGACAGTGGCTAACTGTATATCTTCTCTACTACAGTTTAAGCTTCATGGGGTAAGCTTATTTTGCTCAATATAATATCTCCAGCACTTACAAGAGAATGCCAGAGCACGCAGTAAGTGCTCAATAATGAGATGTCAAGTTAACCCTTCCTAAGAATGTTCTAAGAATGACTTTGTAAATAATATGATTTATAATGAGTTATTCCTTTATCAGTCAGTTAAAAATTATTTTGTGGGTAATTCTGTACCTGGTTAAAACAAACAACAAATAAACCAACCAATTACAGATAAAACAGGTGGTAATTTCAAAAAGAGCTATTACCTAGAGTGAATCTATATTATTTCTTATCAATGACCAAGTGAAACAGGGTTAATAGTAGGTATAGGATTTTTTTTTCCATTTATTCCAATCACCCCTTTTTGAGGATTGAAGGAAGAACTAGAATTTAGTGTTAGAAGTTAGTGTGTATTTCTGGCTATCTTGGAGAGTCTTCTAATTAAAATACTGTTTTACCCCTTAATAAACACAGAGATTACAACTTTTCTAGATTCATGACATTGTTACTAACACACAGAAAGAAGATGCATGTGGTCTGTAACTGACTTGTAGGATGGCTAAGTGGCCACAAAACATGAAACCTAAAGGTAGTAGGTACTAACTGTGCTAGTTTGTAAAGGCTGCCATAATGAAGTAACCCAGACCAGATAGTTTCAATAACAGAAATCTATTTTCTTACAGTTATGGAGGCTAGAAATCTGAGATCAAGGTGTGGCAGGGTCAATTTCTTCTCAGGTCTCTCTCCTCATTTTGTAAATGACCATCTCCCTGTGTCCTCACATAGTCCTTCATCTGCATACATATCCTATTCTCTTCTTACAAGGACATTGGTCATATTGGATTAGGGCCCACCCCAACGACACTTTATCTTAACTACCAATTTAATGACCCTCTCTTCAAATACAGTCACATTCTGACATTCTGGGGATTAAGACTTCAGCATATGAATTTGAGGTGGACACATCTGAGCCGATAATGCCAATTAAAATGTTCAAGAAAATCTTCATCTACAGATGTTTGTCGAGCCCAGAAAAGAGCACACCAGTAAACCACACCCAAACTCTACTACTTGGGATAACAATCCTTCTGATAAAGAAGAAATATATCTTGGACTTTAATGTGCAATACAAAAATCTGTTTACTAATTCAGGTTTATAGTTTTTGTTCATATTTGCCCTCCTTGCTCAAGTAATTGATTCTTTGATAAGCAGTATCCAGTAAATGTAATGGTAGCCTATCAACATGCACAGTATCATATCATTTCCAAGTATCTAAGTAACTTTAGTGCCTCAATGAAATACTTTGGTTCAGTATATTCACTCTCTTATTCATCATGACATTTAAATGACATGGTTGTGTGAGGTCACTCAAAGGCATAATTAAGGGAGGGATTTACTGAATAACTCTCTTCAGTGGGACTTTACTTTTGTTGGCATTAGCCCTTTGCCATGTAGATATTTTTCCTAGAGGATGACTTTTCTCTTTTCTCTGCTCTTCAGTCCCTGGGGCTTGGATCTGATTTGGACTAAATACTATAGTATAAACTCAAAGCATTCTGAACACCTTTTGATTTGCTAGAATTGCTTCCACAAAGTTTACATTGATATCAAGTTGACCTACCTGTTTCCCAAAGTTTGCAGTTAGTTTCAAAGAATGTATAACTAAACTTCAAACTTCTAATAAGGTCCTTTCAAAACCTTGAAATTTAAAGCTTTCTTCTATCTCCTTTCTCAACAAAAAAATCCTTATTTCTTCTCTCTCTTTCAATCGCTCTTCTGTTTGGAGACCTAAAATAGTTCTTAGAAGAATTCTGAGGCTTAGATGTTTTAGTAGGCCTCTAAAATGGACACATTTTCAATTATGCCCAGAAACTACCCACCAATGTGTCAATTATCCAATGATGTTTTCTTCCTTCCTCTTTCCTGTCCTTTTCCTCCTTCTTTTAAACAAATTTATGTTTTTTTAAGAAACCCATGTTTCTCATTTCAGACAATTGTTATTTCATTTACTGATTCTAATATGTAATTAAAATATGTGAAAAGAAGAATTATGGATAGGATACACATGAATACATGCATGGCTAGTACACAGACCGTATTGGAATATTGAAAATTAAATAGCAATGAAGGGTTTGGAAGGGGCTTGAACTCTGTGGCTTTTTAGTTTGTTTTTTTGTTTGTTTGTTGTTTTTTTGTTTTTGTTTTTAATGAGACAGCTCTATTTCAAATACAGCAAAATATGATATCTGTTTAACCTGTGTGCCTATTATATTATGTACTTTTCTCTATACTTGAGTTCTTTTGAGCATGAGAGTTGAACTGCATTCTTCATTATCTTTCCTTGACTTTGGGCCATCTCTAAAATCTCTCCTGTGCCAATGACTGGAGCACCATTCAGTGTTGCTGCTGGACTGAATGAGTGGTCAGTCTATTTGGGCTTTCCTGTGAGTTGTATTTTTTTTTTCTTTTGGTCATCAATAATTCTGCCAATGATAACATTGTGTCTTTTAAATGGAGAGAAATGAGTTTGCCAGGAGGGACACGGTGGTTCTAATGAAGGCGGATGAAGCGATTATGTCTCATAGAGTCAGGACTGGCCACCAATAGTTATCTTCAGTTCTCAGGGTGAATCATGAAGGTTTTCTAATATTGACTCAAGAATAATCCTGCTTTGTTACACAATATTTGAGATGGAAACTGTTAGCATGAAGTTCATTCCACAACAAACATTTCTCCCTCCAGTACCTACAGAAGCCCTTCCTTCATGGTCTTAAATGGAACCTTCCTGGCAGTCTTTGTTTCTAGACATGCCACTCTGAACAACTATCTGTGCCCTTTCTTGTCTCCTAACTGTAATGACTATTCTCACCCTGATATAAAGCTGCATTATGTTGTTAACTTATGCCCAACACAAGTCTGTAAGTGGGATGCCAATGATTAGACAAGAAATGTAAACTTTTTTTTTTTAAATAAATCTGGCATTTTCTTGATTAGCAATGGAGAAAGACTCCAGGCTTTACCACTTGGGCTTAGCACCCTGAACTCTAACTGGCTGATATTCTCAGAGTTATATTATAAATCTTTTATTATTATTATTTTCAATCCTGGGTAGATAGTACCCAGGACCTACCTAGATAGTAGGTCCCTGGAAGTATTTGTTCATTGATAGATTCAATGTCATAAATACATATATTCTTTCTTAAATAATCACCAATATTTCTTTGCTTTGTTCACTTTATATTGAACATACATGTTATCTTAGGATGTTTTACATACAAAATTTAATGTAAAATTTCAAATATTTCAAATAAGATTAAAATAATAGTACTAGTAGCAGACATGGCCTAAAAATAGAATTTGAAATTTTGTTCTTGAATAAGTTTAAGTTGTATAAATGCCATGTTAAGTGTTAAGAGTGAGCAAGTGGGTGGTTTAGTGGTTAAGCATCTGCCTTCAGCCCAGGGCGTGATCCTGGAGTCCCAGGATCGAGTCCTGCATCAGGCTCCCTGCATGGGGCCTGCTTCTCTCTCTGCCTCTCTTCTCTCTGTGTGTCTCTCATAAATAAATAAATAAAATCTTAAAAAATAAAGAGTCAGTAAAAGTGAGTAAGTGAACAGGTAGTATAATTTATTTATCTGGAAGTTTTCAATTCAGATGATAATTCTAGAATAAATTTTTCTTTTTATTGGGAAATCAGAAGATTAAATATGAAGAAAATGTGCACTTTTAAACAGTTCTTTTCAAAAAGCATAAAGTAAAAAAATTAATACAGATTTTATTATTGCATTTTAAAATATTGACTCATCTGTGGTTAAATCTTATTTTCTCTGAATCAGTCCTCTTGATAGTCTGGCATTAAGATTTGCAACAAAGACTTTAAATTGTTTTGCTTTAAATGGATAGGAACATGGAAACTGAAATAAAAGCCTTTCTTCAAAGCCCATGAAGCATGAAACCATAATAGAATTCAATCTTACTTACTGAACACTCTCAATGCTGATTTATAGGAGCTTACGTTTGTTCAGTTTATAAAATTATGATTTTGGTGAGCCTGAGTTGTCCCAAAGACTTTCAAAATCATTGTTCTTTTGAATGAAAAATTAGTCATATGATTGATATTTCACTTAAATGATTTCTTGGGAGCTTGGGTGACTCAGTGGTTGAGCGTCTGCCTTTGCTCAGGGTGTGATCCCAGAGTCCCTGGATCAAGTCCCACATCAGGCTCCCTGCATGGAGCCTACTTCTCCCTCTGCCTATGTCTCTGCCTCTCTTTCTGTGTCTCTCATGAATAAATAAATAAATAATCTTTTAAAAAATGATTTTTTAATGTTCTTAATGAGTAATTGACACAAGGCTGTCCTATCTATGAGATGTAGTCCTTTTCAGTACTCTTCCTGCCTCATGCATCTAAAATATACTAATCAATGAGCAAAGTAAAGTCATCTTTATTTTGTTTTTTCTATTGAACTTCAAAATTATGACATACTGGGAAAAAGGGTATTCTAGAGATATATTTAACAAATACTTGTAAACTCACTATTTGGCTTTAACAAACCTTAACATTTAAAAATATTTGCTTCAAGGCCAACAGATCATAAGCCTGCTAAGTTTTTGGGAGGAACATACTGCCAAGAACATAGTGCTAAATCATGGACTATTTCAGATATAAAGCAACCTTTGAGCCCCTAAGAAGAGTCTTCTCGAATGCCAATCTCAGGGGCACCTGGGAGGCTCAGTGGTTGAGCATCTACCTTCAGATCAGGTCACGATCCCAGGGTCTTGGGATTGAGTCCCACACTGGGCTCCCTGTAGGGAGTCTGCTTCTCCCTCTGCCTATGTCTTTGCCTCTTTGTGTCTCTCTAGAATAAATAAATGAATAAAATCTTAAAAAAATAAAAAAATAAAAAATATTTGCTTCAGACCATGTTTCTGATTCCTCATGTTTGTTCTTGGGTTTTATTATTATGTGGACATATACCTAAAAGCAATGCTTTGCAGGTTTTAAAGTTTTATATGAATAGATTTGTATATATCAAATCTCAAATAGGCTATATTTGTATAGCCTATTTTTTAATGTACATTTAATAGATACAGTTCTACTTCATTTATCCCCACTTTGTAATATTATACTTATTTTATAGTTCAGATTATTTAATTTATTCTACTGTTGATGAATAAGTAATTTATAATTTTGTGAGTAAATCATTATCATTGTAAAAATTATTTGTACATACCAAGGGTTTTTTGGGAGGATAGGATTATAGTGGAGAGTTCTATTCCTAGAAGTGGAATTTACCACCCCCACACACATATCTCCATGTATTAAAAGTTGTCAAATTCTTTACAAAGTAATTATAACAACAACAACAACAAAGTAATTATAACAGTTTCTATTCTAAGCAATAAACTTTTGAGAATTACCATTTTCAAATATTCTTGACAACATTTGATATTGGTAGGCTTAACATGTTGCCAATTTGAAAGATTGCATCTTCTTATTATTTCCCTATGTATGGGCCTGATTACTTATGACTTTTGAATATACATATTCTCTCTCCATATATAATCAACTTTTTATTTATAAGAATTATAGCTTTTCAAAACTTTGTCCATTTTATCTTTTTTGGTTGTTTTATGTATTCCTTATATATTCATTTTTATGCTTAGAATTATTTTTTCACAATTATTATTTTTACATTTTACTGGTAGCTTATTTTGCTGTTCAAGATATTTTTGTTTCAATGCTATCGAAGCTATCAATAGGGACTCCTGGATGGCTCAGCGGTTGAGCATCTGCCTTTGGCCCAGGGTGTGATCCTAGAGTCCCAGGATTGAGTCCCACATCTTGCATGGAGTCTGCTTCTCTCTCTGCCTATGTCTCTGCCCCTCTCTCTCTGTGTCTTTCATGAATAAATAAATAAAATCTTTGAAAAAAAGTTATCAATACTTTCCTCTGATCTTTGTGCTTTTATGAAATTTGTGTCTAGGAAATCTTTTTCTAGCCCAACATCATATTCAATATTGTCCTATATTTTCTTCTAAAAGATTTAAATTTCAGCTTTTTACATTCATAGGTTAAATTCACTTCAAACTTAATTTTTTATACAGTGTGAAGTAGTGTTTTAATTTACATTTTCCCACATAGAAAAATATTGTCCCAGCACTGTTTATTTAAAAGTTCCCAGTGACTATTAATGCCACGTCTGCCATATATGTCTACTTGTGTGGGTCTATGTCTGAATATTCAAGGGCGGCTGCTATCAAAATATCTGCTTAGGTCCTTGACATGCCTAAGAATTAATAATTAATTTTCAGATTATTGGTTTATGGCTACATTGCTTGGCATTGACTTCTTCATGTGTTCCTCAATTCCAGCTTATTCTGTTTCAGGTTCATTTTGTCCATGTCATTTTTGAGCTTAGTTAAATTTACTTAATTTTTTTCTTTCATATTTTTGTTCATTACTGTGAGTCAGAAATATTATATAGTTATTGCTTGAACCAAATTATGATCACTTGAGGCTGATCCGAGATGAGTATTGTCATATATTACACCCAGCTTTTTCTGTAAGAACATCTAAAAAATGCACAGGAATGCCACCCTCTTCCCCCTCCTTGCCCTCATCTTACTCCTACACATTTCTCTTGTGGCATCAGCATTTTGCTAGACATGGTGTTCTCTGCTGTTGACTGCCATGGCCCTCACTGCTCTTTGGGGGAAGGTACAAAGTGCTTTTTTCCTGAGCATGCTCAGGTTCTCACTGCATAGCCGAGGTAGTCATGGTTAATACTGTGGAAGTTGGGATCCCTGGGTGGCACACCGGTTTAGCGCCTGCCTTTGGCCCAGAGCACAATCCTGGAGACCTGGGATGGAATGCCACGTTGGGCTCCCAGTGCATGGAGTCTGCTTCTCCCTCTGCCTATGTCTCTGCCTCTCTCTCTCTCTCTCTGTGTGTGACTATCATAAATAAATAAGATTTAAAAAAAAAATTAAAAAATACTCTGGAAGTTTTCAAGAGGATGAAAGAGAACTTCACAAGTCTGTGATCATGGCTTGGGATCTCTCTCTCTCTCTCTCTCTCTCTCTCCTTTTAGAGAGGGAATGAGAGAGGGAGGGGAAAGGTAGAGGGAGAGAGAGAATCTTAATCAGGTTCCACATGCAGCACAGAGCCCAACTCAGGGCTGGATCTCACAACCCTGAGATCATAACCTGGACCAAAATCAAGAGTCAGATGCTTCACAGACTGAGCCACCCAGATGCCCCTTGGGATCTCTTTTCAGGCATTTCTCTGCCTCACTCTGGGTCTAACTCCATGATGCCAGAGCTGCCTTACTTTCCACCATAGAGGTGTTCTGCTTATCTCCATCCCATGGAATTTAAGATAGGAGCTCTGGGGACTCCTAGGAAGATGAGAAATTTGTAATCCAGGCTTATCCCTTTAGTTTCATCTTCCTGCTCCTTAGCTAACTATCCTTTGTTTGATGGTCTTTAGTAACCCTCTACACTTGAAATTGTATAAGTTTCCCTTTGCTGTTGTAACAAACTACATAAAGTTAGTGGCTTAAAACAACATAAATTCATTACATTACAGTACTAGAGGTCAGAAGTCCAAAATGTTTCTCAGTGGGCTCAAATCAAGACATTGCTGGGTGGCATGGCTCTAGAGTCTCTAGCAGATAATTGGTTTCCTTGTCCTTTCCAGTTTCTAGAAGCTACTTGCATTCTTTGACTTGCAGTACCTTCTTCCATGTCCAAAGCCTACAGTGGTGGGTTGAGTCTCTCTCACGTCATACTGCTCTGACACTGCTTCCATTGTCACATCTTCTTCTCTGGTCCTCTTCTACAATTAAAGGAGCTCTGTAATCTCATCAGATCCACTTTGGCAATCCAGGATAGTTTCCTTAGTTTAAGGTCAGCTGCTTAGCAACCTTAATTCCCCCTCATCATGTAACAAAACATATACATGGGCTCTGGGGATTTGGACCTGGACATCTTTGGGAGCCATTATTTTACCCACTGCAGAGACAAACCGTGCTCTATGCCCAGGATTATAATGTCTGTAAAAAGGTCTGAGAATATGATTGTTTAGTATCAGTACTAAAGTACCTAAATTTAGTATATTTACCAAATTCTATGTTGTTTTAAATATCTTTACATGTGAGACATCCCTAGCTCTGTCCAGATGAGCTGAGTAAATGTCTATAGCTGATGGCCATAGATGAAGGTAACATCAGATCATTATGTCTTTCAGATTTCAGGGTCTCCTCACCTGTCATCAGTAGGTAGCTGCTTCAGCAAGAGAACCTATACATACCTCCTCAGAGCAAGACACAATACACATGTAGAAGCAGTCTAGATCGCCTTTTAGAAAAGGATATACATGTATCAGAAACAAGATTTGTAGAGAACTACAGCTCCTAACAACACACCCAATTTAGAACTTTAAACTGAACAACCAGCCATTATGTTTGTAGGATTTATATTTGATTTAATTCTTTGTACCTGGCTCTTCCCTAAGGCTATGAATGGTGGTTGTTCATTTTCCTTCTTTCCCTAAACTATCCACTTCCAATGTTATGGGTTTTTTTTACAGTACAATGAAAAAATCTGTTCCAAAATTATATTCAAGTCTTCATTTTAGAAGAGAGAAGACAACTTACATTTAAATGACAGTTTTTTTTTTTTTGCTTAAAAATTATTGAGGTACTATTTACAGTGTACCCAATACATATATATACCTATACATATGTGATAGGTTTTTAAGCCTTCCAAAAATTGTAAATACCTGCTTTCGTTCTCTATCTATGTCTAGACCACAGGCTCTGAACATGTCATCTATTTATATCCTATCTTACATTTCTTTACCTTAAATATTGTTAAAAAGACTTGCCAATGAGTCGACACAATTTCTGTCCTCCTCTTAAAACCCTATCTAGTCTCTCCTCAAGGTTGTATAAGCTTCTTTCATACCCTATAAGGTTTCTCTCTCACTTCCAGCTTTTCCTCAAGTGAGTCCATTTTGCTCATTCAAGCTATTTTTTCCCTTTAATGCCCAGCCTGAGCTGCTATCTTTTGTCATATTAAAACCAAATACTAGGAATACGTACCTACCAAGAATACATTTGATCTAGCTGCCTTTCTCTTTTTGCCTCCCACAGAAGCTATAAAGAACAGTTTATCTTAATTGTCTAAAAATATAAATTGCATGAGAGCAAGGATTGCATCCTTTTTACATTCTGTAACCTTCAAACAATTGTGTATAGAAAAATGTTGAAGTGCTCAATTAACAAATGAATCAAAGCACTACCATTTCTTCCTTAATGTCACATATTTTTACACAGCTAAAAATATTTTTCTGTGGTCTTGGCATTTTGTATGTGACATGGCATCTGCTCTAAAAGTAACAATAGAATTATAACAGACCTCTCAACTGCTATTTTCAGTAAACTATTTTGTCATTGTAAAATCTTTTGTTAAAATGCAAGAAAAGATAATTATTCTTTTTTTCTTAATACCATTGTGAATAAAAATGCAGGGTACTTACAATAGAAAAATTATCATTGAACTGTCTAATGAGGTTGAGTGGAGGCATTTTTTTTAATGTGTTAATCCTCTTGGGACCACTTTTTTTTTTTTTTTTTTGCCCAAGTTATTTCTGCCTCAATAACTTAAACATTGCTGCTCTGACCATAATCTGTCCTTCAGGCTTTTCTTTTAAGGGGCACAAATACAAAATCACTTCCTTTCCTGTGTAAATAGAAACTTGGCACTGCAGATATATCTGAATAACAGATTACCTAAACTGCCCCTGGGAAGCCTGGCACAACAGAATCAGACCCAGGGACAGACAGTGACATTTGTTGAGGTTTTACAAGATTAAAACCCAGGCCCCCAAGTATTTTAATATTTCAGTTGCAGATCATCAAATTCAGTAAAAATCAAACAATGAAAAGTGATCAACTTCATTTGTATATGATGCCAAATAAATGCCTGGATTGCTTTTACTCCTATAAAACTAATGGGTTGGTTAATTAATTAGTAGGTTGCTTGCCAAATCGTAGAAACACAATACAGTTGATCTCAGAATTATGATTATAGAGATAAGAAAAGTAAATAGAAAATAACTAATTAAACAGGGTAATTATGTGTTTAAAAACTGTGCTGGGAAATCAATCAGTTTCTTACCTGAGTGCTGGGGATGTGTCAGTATCAACTGAGTTTGCCATACAAATCCTTGGTTTCTAGTTTACAAAATACCTCTTCCAATTTTTTCTTTTTATTTATTTTTAATTTTTAATTTAAATTCAATTTGCCAACATATAGTATGACACCCAGTGCTCATCTGGTCAAGTGCCCTCCTTACTGCCTGTCACCCAGTTACCCTATTCCCCCGCTCTCCTCCCCTTCTGCAGCCCTTTGTTTATTTTCCAGAATTAGGAGTCTCTCATGGTTTGTCTCCCTCTCTAATTTTTCCCTACTTAGTTTCCCCCTTTCCCTTGTAGCCCTTTCACTATTTCCTATATTCCACATATGAGTGAAACCATATCAGTTTTTCTCTTTTTAAACAGTAAAACTAAAAGTGAGAATCAATAATTCTCATTTTCTCCTTTTCAAAATAACATCTTTCCTTTGATTTATGTAGAAGTTATCTCCCTAAAGTGTTATACACATGAGCATGTGTATTTGTATTGTATCTTCTTCTCCGTTTACTTCATCTTTAAAATCTATGCAAATATTTCACTCTGCTCCATAACTTAATCTTTATTTGTGTTTCCGTGAAAATACTGGTGTTCCCTCAAACTTTGAGTAAATTTGATTCTCCACAATAAAGCCCCTATGCTGTGACCTTGTCTTCTACCATCACAATCTGGGGCAGGTGTCTTCTGGATGGGCTCTTTCTCAGCAGAGCCCTCAGCACAGGAGCCTTCTCTCTCACACCAGGGGGTAGCCAAAATTTGATGGCCTTTGGAAAATGGAGCCATGACAGAGGAGGAGGCTGCAATTGGTTTTATATTTAAAGGTTTACAGATTTCCTTTTGTCTGTTTAACAGATAATTAAAATGATCATTCATATACAAAATAAATTTTTGATTTACCCATTCTTTCAAAAATCTTCTCCTCGCCTAGATTTCTCTGAGTCAGTGGAACTACTCAAGTCTTAGAATCTCTCTTCCCCTGACACCCCACATCCACTCCATCTGCAGAGACTGTCATCTCTGCATCCTACACCCACCCCCTTCTCACCAGCCTCACTACCACTCCTAATCCAGCAACCTGAAATACTTTTCCTCCCTCACTTCACTCCAGTCCATCTCAAACAGTCTTCCTCAGCCACAGCTTCCCTGATTATCTCTCTGAAAAAGGGCCCACGCTCTTTTTCTAAGCTCTCACATTTATTGCTTTTCCTGTTAATAAACAGCTTCCCAGTTCATCTCATTGTTTCCAGTTTTACGCCCTTACAAAACATTGTCTTTTTAGCTTCCACAGTGATCCTCCACCAAATAGAGAGCAAAATCCACAACCCTTGCTGTGTTTTTTACTGAGTTGACTGCTAATCCTGGATTTAGTTTGTTGGTTTCTCAGAGAGGTCTTCTCTGTCTTAAGACACCACTTTAGTGTGTCCTTAAGACACCACTTTATCTATGCCCCAAGTAACTCTGTAATACATCGCCCTGTTTTATTTTCACTAGATCTCAAATCCTAATGCAAATACCTACTACTTTGTTTTGCTTTATTATTCAATTTTGTGGTGTTTGGCTCTCCCAAGAGAATAAAAGCTTTACTTATTTCATTCAGTAATGCAAATCTAATGCCTTGTGTCCCGCTCTATAATAGGTGCTTCATAAATAACTGTTGAATGAATAAATGAGTTGATTATGATTCAGTAAAGCAGGGAGGGTATGCCCTCTAAAAGTGGTTTGGGAACACAAAAAGACTCAATCACAGGAGTTAAAAACAAAGCAGAGAAATGGTCTATCGCATGTTTTGGGGTTTTGTGCTTATTTTTTTGTTTTATTTGTTTCACATGGAAATTCTGGAAGTGTATTAAAAGACCACTAAACTCTGTCAGAGATGTATGTATCTTATGACATTAAAAATGAGTAAAGTACTTATATTTAGAGATGACCACATATGTAGCTTTTTTATCTGAATGCTGGCAAAAGCTTTGTGTGAGACCGACCAAAAACCCCATTTTACAGGTGAAGAAGGTAGAGATTGGAGAACCACCAAGGACACACAGCCTGTTACAGATCTGAACTGAATCAAACTTTTCTAAAAGCTATATACTTTCCATTACATCATATACCGACCAGATTTTGTTTCTTGCAGCTCTGGGAGAGTCACAACTGCATTGGGCCACAACTTCTTCAACAACAAAGAGTGAAAACTAGCCTTGTTTTACAGGATGGTACAAATTTAATCAAGATGAGGTACCTGCTGTGCACAGTACAGGTTTGACACAATGGGTACAAAATTTCGTTGAAATCCATAAGCTACCAGATATAAAATAGTGATTACTTTAAAAATCAGCAAGATAAGTTAACATTGAAAGTACTATATTATTATCTGACTTAAAGCTGTAATTGAATTTATTGTAAAATCTAGAGTAAAGGCCAATGCAATAAAACATTCCAGAAATAGAAAAGCCAGGCTTTCCTTTTCTTTTTTGGTTTAGATGAATCAGCCTGTATATGCCCAAAAAATCCTTTTGGTTTTGCAGAGGCCAGGGTACCTTATAAATGCCATCTTGGCCCAGTGTCCTAGGGGTTGAATAGGAAACTTGGAGAGTTTTGTGGATGATGTCAAAATATTTCTCTTGTTTGGGAATATTCAGAATCCTTTCATAGTATTCTTAATAAGTTTGGTGGATATTATGATACTGTGTTAAAGATACTTGACTTTGCTGATAGCAATTGAGTATGCACCCTAGAATTTCATTTCATTCCCTTTTAAGAGGTGCACAAAGATATACTTGGTTAGCATGAAAGAAACTCATTTTATTTATTTATTTATTTATTTATTTATTTATTTATTTATTTATTTAAAGATTTTATTTATTTATTCATGAGAGACACAGAGAGAGAGGCAGAGACAGAGGCAGAGGGAGAAGCAGGCTCCCTGCAGGGAGCCTGATGTGGGACTCCATCTCCGTCTCCAGGATCACTCCCTGAAGGTGTCACTAAACCGCTGAGCCACCTGGGCTGCCATTCATTAATAATTTTAACATAATTAATGTTCTTAACTATAAAAGCCACCATTCTTAACTATTCTTAACTAATTATAGCCACCATTTCTTGAACACTTAGTGTGTGCCAGATATTTTACATTTAATATTGCCAACATCCCACCAACCACGCAAGATAGATATTATTAAATGTTAAATGATTTGCTTGAGGCCAGACAGCTAGGAAGATAAGAGAACTATGATTTTAACCCAGTCTTCTCTGATTTCAAAAATCTTATTTTTTCTCTCATTCCACTGTATCTCATTCATTGAACAAGATTAATGCCTATTATGTAGCAGGCACTGCTGGAGATATTGAGTAAAACAAAGTCACTGTTCTTATGGGGCTTATAGTATAGTTGGGCAGAAAAGAAATAAGCCAATATATCACATAATATAAAATCTATAACATAACATAATATAGCATAACATTAGTATGGTATTACATATGTAGTTATATGAGCTATAAATTCAAAACAAAATAAGGGACCAAGCCAGGAAAGTATGTTTGATAAGCAGGTCAGAGAATGTCCTCAGACTGGCCCCTTTAGGACTTTGTTGGCCACAAAGGGGATCTTGATTTATATATCAAAAGTTGCTTTTAAAAACAGCAACTAATAGACCAGAGAATCCAGACATCTCCAATAATATATTCTGCTTTGGACAGAACTAATTAAATCATTAATTTACATATTCTTTCAGGAAAAGTTTATGCAGAACATTTTATATATCAGGCATAGAGACAGTGCTAGGGCTAAAAAGATGAATGAGACATAATCCCTTTCCTCAAAAGGAAGGCAGAAAGGCAAACAGAAATTCTTGAATAAATTTTATGCAAAACATGAAGTTCATTCAAAAACATTTAATGAGATTCCATTACGCCCCAAATCCAACCACTATGTGAGACATTGAGGAGGTATGACCTCAAGAGAAAGGATTCTGGAGGGAGCTACAGGGCTGTGTTCAGAGAAGACATGTGATGTTACCTTTAAGGAATGAATAAAAGTTTGCACAAAGACTGGTGAGATGGTCTAGGTAGAGAAGATGGCAAATAGGAGAGCAGGGAATTGGTATATACAGGAACAGTGAGAAGACCTGGATGCTGGAGTACAGGGTTCAGGAGGGGGCAGTGATGAGAGATAAAATAGAAGGTGGGAGTTGACCCTGAAAGATACAGTATTTAAAGTGTGGATTCAGTCAGGGGACTATGATGAGGGACACTTTTTAGTCTCCTTCTGTCTTGTTTTCATGGAGAAGAACTTGTCCCATCCTGTCTCTCTATCCCTTTCACACTCTTGGCCAGAAGTGTGTTCATCAGGGGAAGATGAATTTGGGGCTTGACTATGCACAGTTCACACTGCTTTTCCACAGGTGTGCTCACAGGAGCGTGCTCTGTCCGCTGCTACTGGCCAGTGGCTGGGTGGGAAAACCTGTCTAATTTAGAGGTAAAGTATTAGAAAAGCCATTTGCCATGAATCTAAAGTCACATCTCGGGGTGCCTGCGTGGCTCAGTCAGTTAAGTGTCTACCTTCAGCCCAGGTCATGATCCTGGGGTCCTGGGATGGAGCCCTGCATCTAGGCTCCCGGCTCATCAGGGAGTCTGCTTCTCCCTCTCCTTCTGTGCCTCCCCAACTTGTGCTCGATCACTCTCTTGCTCTCTCATGTTCTCTCTCTCTCAAATAAATAAATAAAATCTTTAATATAAAAAAAATAAAGTCACATCTCTCAGTCACCTTTATCACCAATAAAGCTGACATTTCTATGCCCTGCACACTCAATTGTTTTCTGTTCTGAGAGAAGAATTTACTTATTAGGTTTCCTAAAACTTCAACACACCTGTGAGCTCAGAAAAATGGTTACCAAAGATGTATTCATCTTAATCCCCTGAACCTGTGAATACATTACCTTACGTGGCAAAGGAAACTTTGCACAAGTGATCAGAATTAAGGATCTTGAGATGGGGAGATTATCCCAGATTATTTTAGATTATTCCAATCTAATCCCATGAGTCATTAAAAGATGAAAGTCTGACAGTTGGGTCAAAGAGAGATGGAGGAATGGTTAGAGAGACACAACATGGGAGGGGTTTGGCCACATGATGCTGGCTTGGAGATGGAGGAAGGGAGCCACAAACCAAGGAATGCACAGCCTGTAGATGCTGAGAACAAACTCTAGGGCCACAGCCAACAAGGAAATGAAGACATTGGTCCTATGACCACAGAAACTGAATTCTGCCAACAAGTCAGATGAACAGCAAACTGACTCTCCCCTAGAGTCTAAAAGAAGGAAAGTAGCCTGGCTCACACCTTAATTTTCCCCCAGTGTGACCTGTGTCAGATTTATGATCTACACAACTGCAAGGTAGCCATTTGTGTTGTTGTTTTAATCCACTCAGTTTGTGGTAATTTGTCATGGCAACCACAGAAAACTAATAAATACAACATCACACGGAGCCAATGGAGGGGGCTGATGGAGGGGCTTTTTGTTGGTGGTGGTAGTGTGTTGTTGTTGTTGTTAATTGAGATACAATTGGCATATGACATTGTGTAGATTTGAGGTATGCAATGTGTTGGTTTAATACTTTTATATATTGCAACGTTATTAGTATGGTAGCATTAGCTAACGCTTTAATCACATCACATAATGGTTATTTTGTATTTATGTTGAGAACAGGTAAGATCCAGGCTTAAGGAGCGAGTGAAGATCTTAACACAGGAGTGATGGCATGCTGAGATGAACATGGCAACTCTAATAACCAGTAGAGTCTGAGTTTGGAAATGTTTGTGAGACAGAGTAGGCAGTGTGGGGCACTGGCATGCAGGGCTGGGTGAAAGAGAAAGGGTATTCCAACTTGGGAATTTGATGGACATTCACACCATTCACCAAGATTGAGACTCCAGAAACAGAAACAAGTTTGTAAGAATAAACCATGAACTCAGTATTGATGTATTAAGATGGAGATATTTAAACCCTGTAGGACAGTCAGGAAAACAAATTGACAAGTTGGGAGCAAGTTCCTAAAGGAAAGTAGAGACAGCGAATGCCTTGGCGTGACTGAGATGATGCAAGGTGAGAAACATTTATAGCTCTAGATCTAATCATGATTTGGATTGTGATAAAATTATTTTAAACCATTTATGTATTTTTTCACTACTAAACCAGTCATCTAGAGCTCTCCATAAAGGAAATATGGCCAAGGCAAGTTTAGATAAATATATAAATGACTTTCTAGAGGTCACTCAAGAAGGCTGTTCCATTTCATGCCACATCCTAGACATGGGCCTGACATTTTAATTTTTATCAATATTGTATTTCTAGACCTCCAAATCATCCATAAGAAGTTTAAAACTTTTCACAGAATTCCACTGATAATCCCACCATGTGCCACTCCCAGAATCACACATCTGACACTTTGAATCACATAAGCGTTTAATCAGATCATTGTCCACATTATGTGATTATCTTATTTTAGTTTTTCCTCGAATGCATTCATACCAAGGGAAATGTTAGTAATTCCCTCTTAGCTTAAAACGCATTGTCCCCCAAACTGCAGTGTAATCCTCACCTTCCATGTTAAATCCCATTGTTGTTAAAGAGTATGTTTAGATAACATCTCTTTTAAACTTAAAGTTGAAAATTATCTTTATTTGCTGTCTGTGAGGCAAAGATAACCAAACTGTGAGCTTCATTTAACAAAAAACATCAATATAAGTCTTACCTCTGAGTTTCACTGTACAGAATTGGTATTGTTGGGCAAAATGATCAGGAGTTCTGAGTCAGAGACCACACTGCAGATTGGCCATATTATTTCTTTTACATAGCTGAATTTGCAAAAGTGACCCAAGACATAAACCTTCTTAAAAAGAGATGAAATTTTTTCTTATTGACATATAACATTATGTGACATAATCAACATATAACATTATATTAATTTCAGGTATACAACATAACAATTCAATATTTGTGTGTCTTGCAGAATGATCGCCATGCTTAGTTTACTTTACAATTGCCACCGTACATAGTTACAAGGTTTTTTTTTCTTGTGTTGAGGACTTTTAAGATCTACTCTTAACAGTTTTTCTGTATGCCTACTCTATTGTTGACTATAGTCACCATACTCTGTATTACTTCCCCATGACTTAATTATTTTGATATTTTATAACTTTTAACCCTCTTTACCAATTTCTCCCACCCCCTACCTCTAAAAAAACAGATGAAATTTTTAAAGTTTTTTTTACACTTTTTATTTTGAAAAAATGATAAATCTAGGAGTTGAAAAACAGAGTGGAGAGTTTCCCTATGCCTATCACCTGGGTTTCCCTAGTGACAACATCTTGCATAACTATAATTTTTCAAAGCCGGGAGTTGGCATTAACACAATACCATTAACTAGACTACAGGTTTTACTCAGATTCCAGAGGGTTTTGAACGTACTTATTTTTTGGTACATGTATATATAGTTCTGTACAATTTTACCACAGGTATAGATTCATATGAGCTCCACCACAGTAAATACAGAACTCATCCCAAAGGAGCTTCCTTGTGGTACCCTTTATAGTTATACCTTCTCCTTCTCCAACACCTGGCAAATACCGATCATTCTCCATTCCTATGGATTTATCATTTCAAGAATGATATAAGTAGACTCATACAGTATACGACATTTTGATGTTGGCTTTCTTCTAATTCAACATAATTACCTTGAGATTCATTTGTTTCTGCATATAATAATAGTTTGTTCCTTTTTACTGCTGAATAGTGTTTCATGGTATGGATTACTGCAGTGTGTTTATCCTTCACCTATTGAAGGACATTTGAGTTGTTACAAGTTTGAGGCTATGATAATTAAAGTCATTATAAACATTATGGATAGGTTTTTGCATGAACATAATTTTAATTTCTCTAGAATAAAACTCCAAGAGTATGATCGTTGGGTCACATGGTAAATATATGTTTAATTTTATAAGAAACTGACAAATTTCTAGAGTGGTTGTGACATTTTATACTCCCATCAGCAATTTATGAGAGGTCCAGTTTCTCCACATCCTTGCCAGCATCTGGTACTGTCAGTACTTTTCTAAAAATTTTTTTGTCATTTTAATAGGTGTGTTGTGAAAAAACAGATGGATTATTAATAGTATTGGCTTTTTAAAAGATGTATTATTTGAGAGAGAGAGTGAGCAGGATCTGGGGGAGGGTAGAGGGAGAGAAAGAGAAGTAGACTCCCTGCTGGACACAGGGCTCAATCCCACGACCCTGAGATCGTGATCCTAAGATGATGACTGAGCTGAATTCAAGAGTCCGAAGCTTAACCAACTGAGCCACCGAGGTGCTCCTATTACTGATATTTTTGGAGCTCTGTATAGACACTTGAATGGGTTCTCTAAAGAGCACAATTTCTTATTCCCATATATGAGTAGAGTGTTTTAGATAACAAGTAAAAGAACAGGAAGTTGGATCTTAGCCTTCCATATTTGCAAGTGAAAATTAACACAAGAGTGTAGAAATTTAAGACCATGGACAGCCACAAAGATCTGTTTATTTATAACAGACTCCCTGTTGGAATCCTTGTGGCCAGACTCAGGGGAGAGCACAATAGAAGTCATAGCTTGATAGCTACCTTAATGATCCTTTTTTTTTTTTTTTTTTTTTTTTTTTTTGAGAGAGAGAGAGAGAGAGCCTATGTGTGAGAGAGAATCTTAAGCAGGCTCTACGCCCAGTAGGAGCCACATTCAGGGCTCTATCTCACAATCCTGAGATCATGATCTGAGCTGAAATCAGGAGTCCAATGCTTAACTGACTGAGCCACCCGGGCCCCCCTTAATGATTTAATTCTTGATGTTCAAATGATAATGAGCCCTTATAGACCGTTCCAAAGAGTTCAGCATGCTTGCATTGAAAATGGTTAAGATCTAGAAGGTCTTCTTGGTCTGAAAACTCTGTTACTTATTTGCCAAAAAACAAAAATAGCTATTGGAAAATGCAGTTGAATACTGCCAGTTTTCTTTATTAAGGAATAATTAGAGTAATGAACTCAAAGGTTATGAATTTTTAGATATTCTGTCTCTTTTAAACACATATATCCTATTTCTTTTTTTGTTTATCCACAAAATTAATGAGCACTTCAACCATTATAGCCCACAAAAATATTTCCACTTGCAAATGATTACACCAAAATTTCCCAATGCCTGTTCTAAGAAGCAATAGTTACAGGCAAAGTTAACAAGCCAAAGAAGAATTTCATGACCAAAACAAATTAGTTACTTTACAACAGATTTTCTCAAAGTCACTATTAAATAGATGAATAGAGGTACAATATGAAACTCCAGAGGTCAATGGAGTACTGAGAACTTCCCTAAAACTTATTTCCACAGAACCTTTAATGACACTGACTAGTGCAAAGACCAGATTAGAAAACCCTGAGTAATATTGATTCAAAATGTGATTAATACACAAATTATTTACATATCACTTATATTGTTGGAAGGGAACCATCAGAGATACTTTAATTCTTTTTTTTTTTAAAAGATTTATTTATTTGAGAGAGAGGAAGTGGCAGTGGAGGGTACAGAGGGAGAGAGAGAGTCTAAGTGGACTTCATGCTGATCAAAGAGCCTGATGCAGGGCTCGATCTCATGACCTTGATCATGACCTGAGACAAAAACAGGAGTCAGTCGCTTAACCAGCTGCACCACCCAGGCACCCTTGCTTTAATTTATATATATATAGTTTTTTTTTACGTGGTCAACTTCTAAATAAGTCTAGTTCAGATTAGACTGTTCCCATTTTTTATGATTCAATAATTGTTCATTTGATTGCATTAGATGTTGAGCAATATTGTTTATGAAAGCTATAATAGGAAAACCAATAATGCTATATGGCTTTTAGCTATTTAGTTGAAAATTTCAAAATAAGTCAAGATTTTCTTCCTTTGGGAAAAGAAAATTTTAGGAAGAGAAAAGGGAAAAAAGCAGAAGTCAAATAAGCCAGGGTGATGGAAGCCTGGATGCCTTTTCTTTTGACACATAATAGTTAAGAGAATAAATTTAATCACAAAGTTGCACTCAAAAACTCAAGCAAGATAGTGATTTAAGAATAATATTAGAAATTTAAAATTATCAGAAAACATAAAAATAATCAACATATTGAAAATAGAAGTGTCATTTTATTTAAGAGGCATTAAAAATAAAAGACAAGGAAATCTGTGCTATTTCTTCCTCTAAGCTGTGAGTGGAAATTCAGAACTTGTATGCACTAATTGTGGGGAGTCTCAATGCTCCTTAACGAACCACATGGAATTGAAGAGAACTGTTGAAGTCCTTGCAGCAGTAGGAGCTTTTGCAAGTCAAGATAAAAACATTTGTCTTTAAGAGGTCTAAAAGCATTAAGGAGTATATAAATGTAAGTTTTCTCCTTCTTGTGGAAAATGGTACAATATAGTGGAGAGGATATGAGCTTTGGATCTATACAGACCAGAGATGGGGTAGTTTAAACTCACTGTGCTTTTAGTTTACTCATTTGTACAATAGGTATAATGATATCTATGTGAGAAGATATTTAGAAGATTAAATGAGATGATAAAACAAAAGCTATTAGCATAGTGCCTAGAAAATAGAAGATATACAAAAATGTTTGTTTCCTTTCCTTTTCTTCATGGTGTGCTAAGAGTATGCTATCAGCAATTTTCTGAATACCCTGACATGCATGCTTTCTCATTTGATACAACCATTAGTCATATAAGTGGCTTCAAGTTTGGTTATCTATTTTAAAATGATGTAACTTAGGGGTCCCTGGGTGGCTCAGTCAGTTAAACATCTGCCTTTGGCTCAGTTCATGATCCTGGAGTCCTGGAATTGAGCCCTGAGTCTGGGCTCTCTGCTTAGTGGGGGGCTTGCCTCTTCCTCTCCCTTAGTCCCTCCCCGCAGCTTTCACTTGCTCTCTCTGTCTCACTTGTTCTCTCTCTCAAATAAATAGATAAAATCTTTTAAAAAATAAAATGATGTAACTTAAATGACATTAAACTAGCAGAGTTTAAAATTTGAGCTTAGTTTCCATCTTCCTTCTAAATCTGTTACATATTTGGAGACCTTTTCCAACCACTGGGAGTTAATAAGGTTAGTGCAACTGTGGAGTGCATCAAACTTGAAGCCACCAATTAGAGTTTGTGATATGTTCAGATTACATCCACTTTGGCTGCACTTCTTGCTGTACAATGAGGAAGGGAAATAGAATGTGTGAATGTATATATAGAGAATTGATCCTCAGAGAGAAATGATAACAACAGAAAATATTAGTCATTTTTAACATTAATCATAGACACACAGCAACAAAATGCTTTTATGCTAGATTTTACCATAGATTTATGAAGAGAGTAGAAATGATTTAAAAGTGTTTATATGAGCTTATACTCTGTATATATGCTGTTATGGACCATCAATATATAAATGTAAATATACTGTTCTTAAGTGAGCCTGACTACTTACCTAATGTCAGTTTTGAGCTTTGACTTGCTTCTGACTATAGTGATGGATTATAAATGATTCTTAACCTACACGGAGCCCAAATAGCATGCCACGTCTCAGGATCAGTTTGGGGAAGAAAGGAAGAAAACTTTACTACTGTTACTAAGGAAGTGATATTCAGATTGCAAGGGAGATCATTCGAAGGTAGGTACACTAGAGATAATGATGGGAAAAGTCAATATGTGTCACCTAAGAGGGCCAAGTGTCTCCATGGAAGGCCATATTGGTTTGTACTACTAGTGCCTTGGGAACTTGCTGGATATGATGTACCAGGAGCCAGCATGCTGGTCCTATACTTTCCAGATATTTTCCTTTATAAACCACCTTCAAATACAGCTGAATCTCTTCTGTGAGAAACTTACAGGCCAAGGAGCCAATGCAAATCTTTGGAGGTCTGTGTACAGCAACAGACATATCTTTGTAAAGAATCCTTTTGAAATTGGAATGTAAGCCCCTTTTTCTCCAAATTTAACTGAATCACAAATATAGTATTATTTGGGAATTTGAATTCTTCATATCAATAGTTTCTGTTTTTAACTTTTAATTTTGTTCTTGCTAATTTTACTAGTATTATGAAGTATAATTGACATGTAATATTTCCTATTAGTTTCAGGTGTATCTCATGTTAATTCAATATTTATAGATTACAAAATGATGCCTACAATAAGTCTTGTTACTGTCTATCACCATACAAAATTATTACATTATTATTGACAGTAATCCCTATGCTTTACATTATATACCCATGACCTATTTATTTCACAAAAGGAAGTTTGTATATCTTTAACTCCTTCTCTTTCACTCATTCTTCAACCCACTCTGAAAACCAACAATTTGTTTTCTGTATCCATGAGTCTGTTTCCATTTTATTTTGTTTATTCATTTGCTTGGCTTATTTTTAGATTCCACAGGTAAGTGAAATTATACAGTATTTTTCTTCTCTAACTTATTTTGCTTGGTCCAATACCATCTAGTCCATCCATGTTGTCTCAAGTGGCAAGATTCCATTCTTTTTATGGCTGAGTAATATTCTATTGTGTGTGTATGGTGTATGTGTGTGTTTGTAGTGATACCACATCTTCTTTACTCATTCATCCATTGATAGATGCTTAGGTTGCTTCCATGTCTTGGCTATTGTAGATAATGCTGCAGTGAATATTGGGGTACATAATGTCTTTTCAAATTGATATATTTATTTTCTTCCAACAAACACCCAGAAGTGGAATTGCTGGATCATATGGTACTTCTATTTTTTTAAAAAAAGATTTTATTTCTTTATTTGACAGAGAGATCATGTTCACAAGCAGGGTGAGTGGCAGGCAGAAGGACAAGGAGAAGCAGGCTCCCCACTGAGCAGAGAGCCAATGTGAGGCTTGATCCCAGGACCCTGGAGTCATGATCCGAGCTGAAATCAGATGCCTAACCAATGGAACCACCACAGACACCCCTGATAGTTCTATTTTTACTTTTTTTAGGAACCTCCATACTGCTTTCCACAGTGGCTGCACCAATTTTCATTCCCACCAGTAGTGTATGAGGGTCTTCTTTTTTCTACAACCTCACCAACATTTGTTATGTTTCTGTCTTTTTAATTCCGGCCAATCTCACAAATGTGAGATAATATCTCATTGTGGTTTTGTTTCCATTTTTCTGATAACTATAAGAAAAGATGTTGGATATCTTTTCAAGTGCCTGTTGTCCATTTGTACATCTTCTTTGGAAAAATATTTTTACTATTAAAGGAAAAGAATTATGTAAATGTAGTCAGAATGTATATATGGATATATGTAATGATTAATATACAAATGTATTGAATATATGTTTTTAAATATTTTATAAATATAATTGAATATGTACCATCAAAAAAGAATAATGGAGGGACCCACAGATTAGTTTGGAAGTCTCAAGAGATTGAATGGGCTTCTATTAGATTTACTTATGCAAACATTCCCAAGGATGCATTTGTTGCTTTGAACAGGAGCTGTGTTAAACTAGAGAATTTATTTGGACATTCATTATTGTGGACATTAAAGGCCATAATGATGCTCAATGTTTTTTATCTTTTCCCAATAGGAAATTAGAGTAAGAGACATATAGAACTCTCTTTTCTTAAAACCAGAAGTTTGCCTTTTAATTTTCACTGCTTCTTAGCCATTTAGCCATGCCTCATCTGTATTTCTCAGTAACAGGAGGATGACCCAAATCCAATAAAAAAAAGTGATTCTTTGAAGAAAAAATATGTACATGTTTGTTGCTTTATAAACAAGATTTTGAGAATTAGTCAAGAAAGGTTGTATTGGGTTAGGAAAGCACCATTTGCCTCAACCACAATGGAACCTCCTTTTGGAGGCAGTCTCAGACTCTAAGTCTAGTCTGGGTTTTAATACTGTGGCATCTGGAAGTCTACAGTGTGAATTTCTCAGGTTTCATACTCAGCCTCATCTATGAACTACATATTTTAAACAGGAAGCTAATGACCCCCAAGTTTATCACAACCATTCAGGTAATAAAAAGGTATAGATACTTTCTGTTATGTTCTACTTTATTCATCAATATAGCTTTAGTTTAGCTACAACAGGACATTTCTTCTTCCATAAAATATGAAAGATGTAAATATTGGCACTTAAGCACAGATGGATTTGAATTTAAGAAGCTTTTATATACAGTATATACACATTTGAGTTTAATATACTTTTATATACAGTAACATTATAATCATCCAACATTAGCAAAGGGCAATGGCTTGCATTTTGTTCAAGCAATATTATATACATTATACATATATAAGCAAAACATATATATGTATATATATAGAGAGAAATAGATTAGAAAACAGTTACTCTACAACATGTTGGAAATATTTTTCATTTGTCCAATGTATTAAATTTCATCAGAGCTATAATCAGATGAATCCCATAAATTTTCTCAGGAAATGTTTTTATTAGTATTTAACTTTACAGATGTCAAGTAGATAACTGTTCTGTCAAGTAAATATATTCATTTTCTGAGATAGAGAGGTAAATGAACACATAATTATGTGCCAAAAAGAGCATTTTACTTTTCATACATACTATTAATCATGACCACCTTTACACATATGGTACTTGGGAAATATTTCACTTTGTCCCCAAGTCATCTCACAGGACTGATTTTTTTAAGTATTACATTATTTTTTTTTACAGAGGAAAAGGCTTGATCCAGTTTATAGTTCTTTTCCGTTTAATCCCTGGTCTTTTTCCACGTTTGGTTCCTTTAGTGCTTATAACACATTTTTCTTCTTTTTTAATCTGGGAAAATTTAGCTTTGGAGCACCATCTGTTTCCTAGTGAAGTGCTTGTATTCAGCTTCCCAGATGGGTTGAATAAGAAAAAAAGGTTAAATGATTTAACTTGAATCCATACTGTGAGTCATCTGCCCTCAGCTCAGTCCTGACAAAGTGAGAGATTTTCAAGGGGTTTTCTTCTTCATTACACTAACTTGAAGATCACACAACTTTCAGCAGAGCTTTCTTGGAGCAGAGTAGCAAATATACTCAATATTGTTGAACAATAATTTGGATTAACTATTTCTAACGTACAGCTTTTCAAAACTTGAAAAAGTGAATGTTTCCTTTCACAAGAAATTAAAACTTCGCTTTTTCAGTTATCAGTGCCTTCTAGCTGTCATCCTGATCTCATTTCTCTCCCTTCCCAGCACATCTTGTAAGCTTCTCCCATATTAATCTTGTAACAACACCCTCTTCCCCCCATCTCTCCTGAAGAGTAGGCAGTTTCTTCCTACCAACAGTGCACAGAAACTAGCTTTCCAAAGAGTGCCTGAAATCCATATTCTTTAGTACTTTTCTAATTTGAAGTGTTAGTATTTCGATATAGTTTCAGAGTTTGTAGAGCAAAAGAGTCCTGGTATAGAGTTTGGCTAGCAGAGGATGCCTGTATGGGTAAAAGAATGAATATTTATTAAATTTATTACATTTTGATAGTATGAAAAGAGGGTCAAAATTGATTTATTTAACTGGGGCCAAGTTTCATCTGGTGTAATATTCTAGTCCGGAGGCTATGATGAAGTTCAAAAGAAGTAGAGATGAGAGCTGGCCTTCAGGAATTTAGTTTCTAGTAGGAGCCATAATCAAGATGTGTCCCCACTTAGGGCAGACACAGATTATTTCATTAATGAACTGAAATCTGTGACAATCAATCTAACCAAAATCTGATGAACTATTTTTTTTTTTTTTACTGAATTGTTCCTCATAACAATTGATTCAGTTGTGCATTTCAACGTGATCAAAAAATGGGAAGTCACTTTGCTCTTAATGTTTTGTGGCAAGATGTCCTGGTTTCTTATCAGTTTAACATAAAGTTACTATTTCTACTTTATTAATATGTGGACATATTTTAGTATTACATAGGGGAAGCTATAATGATTCGATATAACTTATCTCCCTCTTAAAGACCCTGAAATAAAATCTTATCTTTAGGACTAATTTAAGTTTGAAAAAAAATAACTTCATAACTTCACCATAGAGGGTTTGCAAATGCATCATAAAGTAATACACATATACAACCTAGCACTAGGCTTAGCCCATAATTCAGTAACTGTTCATCATTTTCACAAGAAATGTGAAGTAGAATAGATCCCTCCAATGATTCTACAAAGCTAGAAAAGTAATCTGAATATTTACATCATCTAAGACATAATTATTAATAATAGCAATAATATTAAAAGATTTCCAAATTATTTTTGACTACATGAGATTTCCAGATGTAGTTATCTCCCCACTGAATATCAATTTTAAGTGTAATTAGTTGCCCAATTTTTTTCTTCCCAATTAGATTGTAATCTCTATAGGTCAAAAATAGTCTCTGCTTATTCAAGACTATATCTACAGGCCTTAGACTAGTGTCCAGAATATTGTAATAATATTTTGTTGTACTGAATTGCATTGGGAGAGGCAATATTTTAAAAAATAATTTTAAACAAAGTAAATAAGCATTTTTATACCAACATGAATAGAGTTGTACAAGCATGCAGAGCTGGGGTTACAGAGAATCACTAAGGAAACAGCATGTGACTTGGGTCTTGATGGATGACTGGGGCCATCCAGGTGGAAGGGTGGGCAAGGTATTCCAGGCTGAGGGAACAGATTTGATTTTCAATAAATGGAAATGAAAAAATTATCTCCTTTACCTTGTTATCTTTATCATTTGGCCAAAGAGTTGCAAAATGTTGAATACATTTCTTTCAATCACATGCAATTTAGAAAGATGCCAGCATGACCAGATGGATAGTTTTCAGATTCACACTTTGGAAACACATGGTGCTTCTCTGAGGCAATTGTGTACTGTTTCTTTTTAAATAGCAGAAAGCATATGGGAACAGGATTGGATCTGTCAGCTACTATCAAAAGAATGGTGAAGCTTCTAAAATAAATTAAATCAAAACCTATAAAGTGACAAAAATTTTTATCATATTTTGAAATTCTAAAGTTTCACATTTGTAGATACATGGATATTTAAAAAGAAAAAAAATCTACTTTTCTTAAAAACCATAATCCCTGACACAGCTGCCAAATCTGAGGGAAAAAAGAGAGACAAGGTCAGTGTAATGAGATTCTGAAAGAATTTCATTGATCAAGGATTAAGTATTTCTACTCTTCACCAGTTTACAAATTTCTCTTCCTAAGTGAAGCATTGCCTATTTTCTGCCAATGTCTCTTTCTTAACACAAGCATAAAAACACAAAAAAATAATTACAATATCAAACATCATATATATGAAAAAGCCTGCTTTGATTTAACTAACTAGGAGTTATGGTTGTCCATTGCTTTGTGCAAAGGCCTCTCTATGTCCTGTTGGTATCTTCAAGTTTCGAGTGAGTGAATTCACACCAATTCTAACCACAGTGCTTCCATGGATAAGTTTTATAACCAGGTCAAATCTTCCTAATGCTAGACTTATAATTCTACCATATTCTGTCTTTTCTATGGTGATTTATCTTTCCCTAAATTATTATTATGGGATTTGGGATGATTAAACTTCAAGGAGAATGATTTCATAGGGCTGAACCCAAGGAATTAAAGGAGCTTTAGATAGCAAACCTCTATTTTAGGAAAACATTTGTTTTCAAGGAGTAGGACTTCCTTTGCCTTTTATCCTTGCAGAGTCCTTGATCCCAGATAAAGTAAATGGTCTGCTGGTGGCTTTGAAGTCATCAGCTATCCTTCATTCATTCAGGAATGTGCATTACTCTTCTTGGCCCCCATGTGCATAAAACTTTGCTTCCAAAATCTGTTACATGCCAAGATGAATTTGTCAACTTTAATTCTAGAATGGTGATACAAAAATAGCACCATCCGTTATTCTTATTTATCCATTCCATAAACATTTACTGACTTCTGGGATAGGTGTTATGGAGCATTCAAAGATAGATTAGGTGTATATCATGACTTCAAAGAGTATACAGGCTGTTGGGGAAACTAAGATACAAAGAGCTTTAACACAAGGAATAAATTGCTAAGTATTGTAAGAAGGTACAAACGAAGTGTTTTGTGAGTTCAGAAAAGCAACAGGTGGTCATAGATGTATAATAGTCATAGACATTTGGCTGATTTTTCTTTTTGGCAAATTCAGAAAAATCCTTTGACACAGTCAAAATGTTTAAGTCAGGATATCAAATGTGCACAGCTAGCATGAGATTTTATATTTCTGCATGATAGTAAATCATCATCATCATCCCAGCTTATTGGCAATTCCTTCTTAGACTTTATCAAAACCTCAGGCTGAAACTAGAAAGTGATTACGAGATGACATGTTCTTTATTTTATTTTATTAAATGGGGTGGCCTACATTTCATATACTATTTTTAAATATCTAACACTCTAATAAAAACTATTTTTAAAAAAATCGGTGTTTGATATTGGCCTCAACTTTAGAGACACAGTGTCCTCAACATGTCTGATTATTAACAGTATTTGGGTCTTACTGGATAAGCTCCATTTATGTTTTCGAATTTACTCTTTAAACTGCTTCAGAAATTAAAGCCCAAAACCTAGTGAGTTAAGAAACTTCCTAGCTCTTATGTTAATATGACTGAAAAATACTGAAAACATGTTTGTTAATTTCTGTATATTGTGGCGAATTGAGATGTTTCCTAAAGCAGTACTGAGCAGGAATAAAGCAACATAACTATTGCCAAAGGAACTGAGAAAATAGTTAAAGAAATGGGCCTTGAGACTGGATGACCAAGTAAGGAGAGGAAGAATCAAGCCTCCAGGTGAGTAGTAAAAATGATGAGAGGAGCAAAATTTCATTCGGCAACAGATTGAGAAGACAGTTCAGGGTAGGAGGGGTCTGAAGAGTTTCTTCACATGCTGTCTGGTTCGTGTTGCTTGGGTAGACATAGTAACTTGAAGAAGTTGCAACTTGGGATCTATCTTCATTTAGTTTTTGAATGACTATATCTCAGATAGTTCTGCCACCAAATATTTATGTCATACATATTTGTCATCACCCATGCCATTTCAATTTCAAACCATTCAGCATATTTCAAGAAAGAGTGAATGATCATGGAGTACTGGAGCCAGGCTTAGCCAGCTGTTACTCTCTCACCATGACTTTTCGAAGATATCACCCCCATTTCCAAAGCTTCCAAATCAAATCATTGTAACTAGTGAATTTGCTAAGTCAAAGGTACTTGCAAAAAAATTAAATTAGTATTAGATCAATAGAAGACTTTATATCTAAATTCCAATATGAAATAATACATGGCCCTCAGAAAACAATAACTTCCAGCATATGCTTTGTTAGTAGAAAAAGGAGCATTTAAACTCCAAGTTTGGCTATGCCAAAAAACAGTTCAGCTGTGCATATTCTATTATAATATATACAAAATACAATACCATTAAGCAAACACAGACAACTCGAGTATCTTTGTATCATACTATCAGCTAAATCTGTTGGAAAGATGCTCCAAGTCAGAACCGAGAGTTGAGAAACTTGTTTGCCATAGGTAATACTTTAATTATCCGAGAAATAGATGAACTCACATTTAATAAATTTACTTTAACATCAGTGATTTCTTTGTTAACCATTCTGTTGTTGACCAGAGCATTGTCACATTCCATAGGTTTAAGCTCCCACCCTAAAACACAACCAGAAAGCCAAATGTCTTTGCTTCCAAGAATATTGGCCTCTAGGTAATAATAATAATAATAATAATAATAATAATAATAAAGCTTTTTATTAATAGCAAAGTTAATACAGACTTTCTGTGTCAAATGCCTTTCTCCCTTCCTCCCACTTGATCATCCCAAAATCACTCACGAGCTTTGATGGAAAGCCACCAGCATTACTCCCTGCTGCTGAGATTTCTGTGCTGGGATAGAGCCATGGACACCCAGCAGTGCATACCAAGCAGTGAGTTTGCTGTGTCTACACATCAATCTCATCTATAAACTTGTCTCATTTTGCACTTCCAGATGGTTGTTGCATCTCCAATATAATATATTACATCACCTTAAGTAGTAAAATCAATTTGAATTTCTTTCATTGAACTGACTTTCTTGAGGGCCAACTTTTTGTTGTTGTTGTTGCTTTTAAAGATTTATTTATTCGGAGAGACACACAGAGAAAGGCAGAGGTATGCAGAGGGTGAAGCAGGCTCTATGCAGGGAGCCTGATGTGAGACTCAATCCCAGGACCACAGGATCATGCCCTTAGCAAAGGCAGATGCTCAACCACTGAGCTACCCAGGTGTCCCAAGGGCCAACTTTGTTTTATCTTCTTATCCCCAAGATTCCTAGGACAGTGCCTTCCATACTATAATTAAAGAGAGGGAGTTGCTAAATTCAAATAAATTCTATAAGCATTCCAATAATAGTGTTGGAATGTCATGTGAAAGAAAAACTATCTGTCTGCAATCCAGCCTCATGATATGAACTTATTGAATCTCTCATATATTCTTGTAAGCTCAAGAAGCTGACTTTGTCTCATGGACACAGAGCTACGTTAACCTTGCCCAAGAAAGCAATGAGTGAAATCAAAATGTCCATGTATTACTTTGCACTGAGAAATGTGGACACATCCTTCTCAGCTCACATTTCGGAGTTGGAGCATCTTTAGATTTAGCTATACAGAATTAGCCTATAGCATGATAGAGACATACTCAAGTTGTCTTTACTAGCACAAGTGGCACTAATAGGAAGAGGCAACACATTACTATAATTCAAGTTTAAACTACATGTTTTCCAGTAACCTAACTAGTCTTAGGATTGTTTCCAAGGAGACAGTATCAATTATGGTTTGAAGGAAAAAAAGTATTTCCAAAAAAGAAATAAGTTTTATAGGAATTTAGAATTTACTCTTTTGGTCACTTTTGCATAACACTCTACCTAAATTAGTAACATTTGTCTTTTCTTATTTGTTGCTTAGCTGAGATTTTATTCTATTTGGGAAAAAAGCCTCCTAGTTTTAATATAATGACCTGGAGAGTAGACAACTTTCCCAACATACTAATGACATATAGGCTTTTATCTTCAGATAAATGAAAAATTATTAGAGTTTTGAGCAGCTAGATAAGAAAACCTTGGGAGAGTGATGCACCTTTGTACATTGATTCTTATTGAGTCTACTCTGCAGCTTGGATCAAAGCCCTTATGCTATCAGCAACTAGAGCACAGAAATATTTTTAAATTTCTGCAACTTAACTATATTAAAAAAATATGGGCTATATAGACATACAATTTTTTTTATTTTTTTTTTTTAGACATACAATCTTAACCACTAAATTAATCTAAATTAATCAAGTACATGCTTAAACAATACCCCTACCCATGCCCTAGACTGAACAATGGCTTCAGCAACAACTTTTTCCAATATAGTTATTAGAAATATTCCATACTATTAAGACTATAAGTCACCTTTTTCTTTTTCTTTTTCTTTTTTAAGTTTTTATGTATATATGTAATCTCTACATGCAAGATTGGACTGTAACTCAGTACCCTGAGATCAAGAGTCTCACACGTTTTCTTTCTCTTTTTTTTTTTTCCCACACTTTTTCCTATTAAGCCAGCCTGGTGACCCTAGTAGCACATGTTTTATTTTATTATTTATTTTATTTTATTTTATTTTATTTTATTTTATTTTATTTTATTTATTTATTTTATTTATTTTTCTAAGTGACCTTTAATAAGTAGCTTGAAAAGGGGAATTTTTATCCACTGCCCCCATCACTTCCTCATATGATAATAATCAAAGGATTTAAGATTAAAACTTAAGGAAAAGGCCAAAAAATATGGTTTTTACCAGTGTTCAAGACAGGAACCTCACAAAAGTTATTTCTAAGATAAATGGATAAATGTTATGGACTGAATTGTGTTCCTACCCACCCAGTCTCCATGAAATTCAGAAAGTGAAACCCTAATCCACATGTAACTATATTTAGAGATAGGGCCTTTAGGAAGTAATTTAGGTTGAAAGAGGTCATAAGGGTGGAGCACTAATCCAATAGGACTGGTATCCTTATAAGAAGAGGAGGAGACACCAGGAGAAAAAAAAAAAAAAAAAAGAAAAGACCTCATGAGGACACAGCAAAAAAGCAGCCATCTGTAAGCCAGAGAGAAGCCTCAGGAGAGGCTTGCCAGTGCACTGATCTTAGACTTTCAGCCTCCAGAACAGTGAGAAGATAGGTTTCTATTGTCTAACCCACCTAATCTGTAGTGTTTTATTATAGCAGCCCTAGCAAACTAATAAAATAATGTAGTAAGGACTTTCTAAGGGATCTGTTCAGTCATGCCTCCCCCTTTGCTAAGAACTATCCACAGACAGAATGGATCCCTAAAACTTCATATGTCGTGAAAAATGTTGGCCGCATGGTTACAGAGACTCAGTTTTGTGGGGGATCCCAAGCACAAGTTAGGGCCAATCATAGTTTCTCTCCTCAGAAATTGAAAATGGGCATCAGAAGTGTTCATCAACCTCTATAGGACTTGAACTCGGTGATATAAAGCAGAGGTGGTGTTGGCCATGTGCACAGATTACCCCACGTGTCAGAGATCCATACAACAGGAACCACCACGCCCACCCGTTTCTTTTTACTTTTTTTCCAATGAGTACTTTCTAGATGCTAGGTAGTGTCATAAGAGTTTTACATATATTAACTCATTTAATCCTTATAACAGCCTTCTGGGAGATAGGTTTTACAGATGAACAAACTCAGTCACAGAGAAGTTAAATAATTTGCCTAAGACTAAACAGCTGGCAAGTGGAAGAGTGAGGTTCAAATCAGGCATCCTAACTCCAAAGTCCAAGTTCCTCCCCTCACCATCTATGCTACCTCTCCCTTTAAAAGGGGAAGAAGGAGGAATGGGAGGAAGGTGAGAAGGGAAAGAAGAAATTTACCCAGCTTTTCTAGTCCTGACCAGGGCTCAAGTGAATTGTGTAATGTGGCAGTGCCTGCAGGCCCCCTGAATGTTTACCTTAGAGCAGTTCCCTGATCTTCTAGGTCTTATTACTGTAAAACCTTTTCCTCTGTGCAACAAACATCAACTCAGAGACATGATTTTGAGAATGCTGGACAGGAGGCTGCATTTGCGACATGAGGATAAACGTAAGAAACATGTCATTGTGAATGAAAACGCAAGTCAGCAGAAAGCCAGGAGGGAGTATCCAGACATTTTTTGTGCTTGGGAATTTGGCAAATTGAGATCGTTTCCAGACAATACTTCTGGAATGTCCCGAGTCTTCCTAAGGTTTATCTGATTAATCAAATTAGCTTTGAATGCTTGGTATTTGGAGTTCCTTACTTCCAGACTCACTTCTTTCAACTGAGAGTTTGGCAAAATTTATATATGGGAAACCCCAAAGTGCCTTAAGATGTACTCATTTTTTGCACATTTTTAAAACTCATTTCACATTTGAAGCATTTTACTAAAAAAGAGAAAAAATGTAAATGACATAAAAACCAGATCTAAGTATCTTTCTAAGAGTATGTAGAATTTAATTTCAGAGACATGATAACATTATATTAAGATAGATGTCTTTGTTTAGACATTTTATTGTACTCAGTAATTTTATGACTTCATGTTGAGGGACTAGAGTAATGTGACAAAGGACACTTACACAATGCTTTTGACAGGAACGAGTAACAAATCTGTAAACTAAGAAACGTCTGACCATGAAAAATGGTTGCCTTCCAACATGTACCAACATCAGCATACTAAATTTGAAGTAAAAACAAAAACAAACAAAACAAAACAACATATTTATAGGATACACATGTCTAAATTAAGGGTCCTTATGTGTCAGGACAAAAAATAAGAGGGATCTTTCACCATCTTCCCTAAAAAATCTTAGATCATTCATTCTTTGCCTGACACAATGAAAATGCCAAGTAGACCAACTCATGGGTCTCATAGTTCATCAAGAGTCTGGATACATTTCCATCTTCCTTATAGAGCTGGAAGGAGGCCAGCAGACAGAGAAAATGGAAGTGTCTTGATATTATTTAAAGAAAGAAGAAAAGAATAAAGGTAGGCTCAGAACCCAAAAATTCTTTGTCAGAGTAGGATAGTCCTCTGTCAGGCTTTTCCATTATAAAAAGCTTACAGATTTCTTCAGGCTATTGGAAAAGAGCAATTTCTTATTTGTTTCTTTGATTATCTCTAAAGCTGTGAGATATGCTATACACTGAGAGCTTCTTTGTTTCACATGACTACAAAGCTCACTTGAATTTTTTCAGTTTATAGAGGGGCATACTTTATGCCCCTCAAAGTAGAGAGCAGTTTTGAAACTAACAATGAGAATCATGGATCATGCAACCATGGGTATATTTAGATCTTGCTTGAACTATATTTTGTACCAGTTGACCTCTTAAGTACCCCCGAACCATCTATATTTCATATGATATTACATTGCAGCTACTCCACAGAATATTTTAAGAGACTACCCCAGTATATTTTCAAGTTGGAATTTTAGTATCCCAAGATAGAAGTTACCTGTACTGAAAAGGGATTGTTTGCCTTTGTATACAACACACTCATTTAAATTTTTACCACCAGATTCCTATCTTCTTGCTGATGCATTTCCCATAAATTGAGCTTAACCAGCTTACTTTCCTTAATGGGATAAATCACTAATGATGAAATATGTTTGTAGTGTCACAGAAATGACTACTAGATTGATTTTAATTTTGTACATGTTTGTCATCTAAAAAGAGCAAGTTCGAGGGAAATAATGAAAACTCAAAGCTGTTGTTAATTCCACATTTTAAAGTCTTCCTTCCAGACCATACCTGGAGTTCTAAAAAGCCCCTAGTTTGACACGTCACTTTCTTGAGTTACAGACAGTTGCATTCCTTAAAACCAGTGACTGTCACAATGAAAGAGAAAAGGCCCTCAAGAGGAAGTAGCTGTCAAGGATGGCTAGACTGGAAATTGTACTTATCTTGACAGCGGTTTTGACTGTAATGGATTAACCCTGGGATTAGCGCTTGCCTACTTTCGCCTTTTCCTACCTCCCCCTCTTATAAGCAAATGTCTGGATCCTGTGATGTTGTTCTATTGTCTGGAGACATTTTTGTTTGTCACAAGTGAGAGGGGTGGTGCCATTGGCATCTACTGAGTGAAAGTCAGGAATGATACTAAGCATCTTACAATGTTCAGGACAGCCTTCCCCCTAAAAACAAATTATCTGGCCCAACATGTCAAAGGTGCCAAGGCTGAGTAGCCCAGTTTTAGTCTTACTTTACAAATATCAGAGCATATGTGTTAATTCAGAGCACTACTCTCTTTTGCCTCAATTTGTTTTTTTTTTTTTCATCATTGATCTCCTTCATCATGAGATAAATGGGCACTATATCTTCCATAAAAGAAATATCCTTCTGTGCTTAAAATATTATCCTCTTGAGCTGTAAAAAATACAATTTAGTGTAGCTGACTCAGGTATGAGGTCAGTGGATGAAAACTGCTTGCCACTGTTGAATAATAGTAATTTGGACTCAACTAAGTCATTCTCAGCCCTGGCTGCACAATTATAATCACCTGGGGAGGCTTTCAGATGTATTGGTGCCAGGGCTCCACCCCTTAGAGATACTGGTTTAATTGGTCTCAGTTTGGGTCTGGACTCTGGTGGCTGGCAAAGCTCACCAGGTGGCTGTAATGCACAGCCAGGGTTGAGAACGATTGGTTCCAGCCTGTGCGGCACCACTGGTATGCCAGCAGATTCAGAAAATTCACTGGAGGGTTCAGATTGGGATTCATTTTGGCAAGGACCTGGGTAAGTAAAACAGTTTCAGAAATTCAATTGTTCTAATGATCTCATCAGTGTTCTCTGGATGGCCAAGGGTTAGAGTGAACCCCAAGATGTTCCTAAAGTCCGTCACTACCTGCTAATAACCATCTGAAGTTCTCCCAGAGAGAAACTAAATCATTTGAATATATAAGCAATGCCATCCGTGAGTGCTAAATGAGCACACCATGCTAACTTTCCATGCATGTTTATCCTTTCCTTGCATTGTTCTCTGTATACCACATGAAGTAGAGGGAACCATTACAGCTCTTGCTTACTATCTCAAATAATACATTTTCTTCTTTTGGGGTTGGGAAAGGGGCAGAAGGAAAGGGAGAGAGACAGTCTTAAGTGGGCTCCACGCCCTGAGCAAGCCACACTCGGGGCTCGATCTCATAACCCTGAGGTCATGGCCTGAGCTGAAACCAAGAGAAGGATGCCTAACTGACTGAGCCATCCAGGTGCCCCATAAACGATACATTTTCAACAGTGAAGATGGAATGATAATAAAAATAAAAATAGTAGGTAATACAAATATATTTCTAAAGGCTAATGTTTCTTCTCTTCCCATCCATAATCCCCTGGAATGAAAAGGATGGCTTTTCCCTTTTACACAACTTCCCTTCTTCCAAATATCTCCCTCCTCCAGGCTAAGCCTTAAACAGTAAACATAGATATTTTCTCTACAAATCTGGAGGACCCAGTGGTGGAGGTCTTCCTGTTATTGTTGTTGAAATGTTAAGACTAGTATGTGTATGTGCGCAGAGAGGAGTACTGTAGAAGGAATTAGGTAAAGCAGGGTCTGCTCAAGAGATTTAGCAATTCCTAGCCTTGCCTTCCACCAAACCTGTCTCTCAAGTGCATTGCTTTGTTATAGGATCAGGTCTCTGTTCCATCCAGTCATGAAGTGATAGGCTATGGCCCAGCCTTGAAGCTGTGCCAAAGAAATTTTATATAAGAGTAACAACTTAAATGAATTAATATTTGCAAAAATATTATTCCTATAATAAAAGCATGTATGTTTATTGAAGTTGAATCAGTCAAATTCAAAAGATGTAGACAAACATTATTGTTCAATATCAGTATGGAGAACACCAGAGTATTCGGTAATAGCTCTTTTATTTGAAGGATGATTTATATCAAGTGCAAGGTATAACATATGCAAATCTGTTATGAAAAAACACAGAAATATTCCTGACTCTTGACAACCCCAAAGAGTGTGGTTATTCATTTAGGATACCCTATCAAGGCTTTCATATCATCTCAGGATATACTGAGAGTTGAGGAAGCCAGTAGAACCAAACCAACGAGAGTAAGTATTTCTCTAATGGCCAGCTGACTCTTCCCAGTATATCTTCTGTTAGTTTTGAGGCAACTCTCATCAGGAACCTTTGGAGAAATGAGATTGTGTGAAGAATTCTATATTGTCATCAAGCACTTTTATTTCTTCAAATAATAGTGCTAGTTATGCCTTATGGAAGATTCAGCTAGAAGAGGTAGTCAATGCAGAATACATACTTGCACTGAACAAAGGGATTTGAGAAAATGCTAGTCTATACCTCTGACTTAGCTCTCATACATCCAAAAGAGAGTAATGATTGTCTCAGCTCATTCTCAAGATCTAGAGAATAAGGTACATATGTACTCCTCCAATAATCCAGTCTTTTGACAAACTTTTAAATATGATGCATTTGGGTCCTTATAGTTTTTTATTTGCTAATACCTGCCTCTAAACTATGATAAATGAGAGTACTAGAAAATCACTAAAACTATCAGAGAATAATATGAGCAATTATTTAAAAAAAAACACAAAAGTTTTAGGGTCAGATCTGAGTTTAAATAACAATTCTGGCCCTTCCTAGCTATTATCTTTGGCATGTTTTTAACCTCTCTGAACCTCAAGCTCGAAATAAGGAATTGGATACCAGCCATCAGCATTGCTGTGAGAATTAGAGGCAAGGCACCTGGCACAAACTTGACCCCAGAGTAAGCCTTCAATAAATAGAGGCTGTTGTCATGACCTGCATTGCATTCTTGCCCCAAGTTTTACTTCTTTTACCTCCCTACCAAGACTCTTCAAATCTTCTGCTTTAATGATGGAAATGTGGTTTGAACATGCAGAAATAGAATTGGGTCAAATGACCCAGAAAGTCTGAGAACAATCACTAGGGACACTGGGAAGTAAGTCTTCATTCATGAGGATAAATAAAATAAGAGGGATGGGAACCTCAGATTATGGTGCTAACATTATATTCACACTTAATCCTTAGCTTTCTTTGTTCATTCTATGATAGGACAGTTTCATAATTCCAATTTCGAAGTCTCAGAGGAAAACAATGTTGTATCTTTAGATAAATATACCTTTAGAATTTCTTTGAGAATTCTCCCTCTGATTGGATTTCACTTTCTAATTTTATGTTTCAATATTGTGTGATACGTGATGAAAAGTGACCTTTATCTGTTAAAAAGTGAATAAATCTCCTTTGTCATTGATCAAATTTGAGATGACTGATCTTCCAGACTTTACTAATTACACCTTTGATTTGTAATTCATAGAATTAGGTGACAATACCTACCCAAAAGAATTATTGTAAGATTTAAATATTTAAGTGTAAGTAAGGCTTGGCACATAAGATGTGCTCAATAAATGGTCATTTACTTCCATCTTCATATAGTGGTTACTCAACTAAATGTTTTTACTAGCTGCAAATGATTTTGGGGGGCGGGGAAGCAGAAGGGTATTATTATCTCTTCAAATTCACAGTCTCAATTGTTGGTTTCTTTATCTTGTAGACCTCCCTATAACGTAGAGGCACCATTAACTTAAAAGAAATTCTCTGAGACATGAAGCTAAAACTTAGTGCTTTGCAAGTACAATATGCCTCAGCATTTGGGATTTGCTTTCTCAGTTAGTTCTGACTAAATGTATGGAAACCTATTAACATTTGGTGTGGTTTCTGCAAAGAGAAACAATTTTCAGAACTACAGAAACCTTCTAAATTATATCTATTCTGGAGCAAGAACAAAATCTAGGTAAGCCTGGATTTTATTCTAAAAGGCAGCTTTCATCCATCCTTTAATTTAAGCCTCATTGGTATCAAACCTAAGGTCAATTTAGAGGAACTCTGCTTGGAAATAAGCTGCATGCCATGCTTTGGAAACAGGCAGTAGCCTCCGTGGGCTCCCACCCCTATGGACTGAGCTACCACAGTGTTTTAACCCCGAGTGGGCATTGTTCTGAGAAGAGGGAAAGGACCTACCTTATACCAAAGGCATGTTTAATATTTGAAGTGAATTCAATGCCATATTTCTATGCAAACACTCACAACATAACTTTTATTCTGTGTTAAATAAGAGAAAGGCAGAGGCATTGTTGGTGAGACACAGTGGAGTTACTGTTCAGAATGTATAATGGCTCCGGGGCTGATTAGGAGGACATTTGTCCAGGAACCCAGAAAAGATAATGGTCATCAAAAGTAGTTCCAGATGTCCCACATAAACAAAATGCATCTAAACACAGGTACTGTAGGGAGTGGGAGGGGAAGTGGGCAAATGTAAATGTCATGCCTTCACTTTTAAATTCATCTTGACATCTAAAGGCAGTAAATCAGTAAGGGCTCATGCGTTTGGAAAGAGTATTAATAGGGTTAAGTACATTATAAGGCTAAGGGATTGGGAATAATTCTTTTCTAGTTCTGTGGAAAATTCAATTGCCAGAATATTTATTTTAAATACAAAAGTTAATGAGTTAAGCATAAGAATAATAGCATAGAATTTTCCTTTCAGTTTTTATTAGAAACAGATTAAGTATAATTGTTAACAAATAAATTCATCTCAAAAATAGAGCAGTCAACTACTGCTTTTAGCGTGAACATGTACCTATTCCAAAATTGCCCTGTTAATTGAAATTGCAAAATAAGTATTTTGCAGCTTTCAACTTACGTATAAGGAAGGATTGAATAACATGATAAATGTTGGCTGAAAATAGTAAACTGAAATTCTACATATGGTTAAGGTCTCAAAAGTCTATTTTTAAATATGTTGGAAGAAGACTGGAAGAAAATAAACTGAACTGTTCATAATGGTTGCCTTCAAATGGTGGTATCATGGTCGAATTTGTTCGGTTTTCTGTTTCTATTTCTGTATTTTATAGAATCTATATGTTTTATTTTTACAATCTTTGGGAGAATAAAACAAACTTTCTATGATATCATAATATAGAAATATCATGCATATTTCTGTTTCAGTGGAGATGGCATTCACATACCAAGAGTTGGCAAGCTTTCTGTCTTTTTCTTTTTTACATGCTAAATTAATCAAATCATGCCAGGATATTTTTCATTTCTTCTGAATCTCAATGAGAATTTTGCTTTGAGACAAGGACCTCAATTTTTTTTTTTTTTTTTTTTTTTTTTTTTGGTCTACCCTCACACAGTGCTTGTGCTTTTTCTGGAATCCAAATTAGATGCCTTCAACCAACTAATCTCAAAGGCTATAGAAAAACAGCCTCAGTAGAGCCCCAGCCAGCACAGGCCCTGTTACTTTAAGACTAGCATTCCACCTCCCCCTCACACCCACATACTTGTCCTCTCTTTGCACAGCAAGTGCCAAGCAGTGACATCTACTATAGTTTCTAGGACACGATGGTCTCTGCTCTACAGGGAAAAAAAGGGAGAGCGAGCGAGAGAAAGAAGGCGGGTGGCGAGGGACAGAGAACACAAATCCAGCTATGTTCCCAGAGGATGAGTCACTTCCTCGCAATAATCCTGAGATGCTGTTTATGGCTGGGCTGCTGATACGCAGCCCAGCTCCATTTCTCAGCGGAGCTGCAGGACGCAGCCTCCCCCTGGCTGTCCATTAATCATGAGGGGCTGTTACCCAGTGTACACAGAGTGGGAGTTCTGCCTATGAGTGGCCTCTAGCTGTCTCCAGCTCAATGAAATGACCCTGTGTGAAAACTTGTTTTATGAGAGATTGGTTTATTTGTAACTAAACTACTTCCTCCGTTATTTGATAAGCTCAAATATTTGCTACTGATAGTCTGAGAGTGTCACATTTATTATCCTATTTCAGTGCTTGCCCAACTTCTTTGGATGTGGCTCCATTAACCCTTGGAGGGAGAGCAGTAGCTGTTAATAAACCAGCTTCTATTTTCTTCCAGCAAATCCAAGGCCATCTCGTAGGCAATCTGCATTACTTTAGATCATTACTTGACATGTGAATCCAAAAGAGACCTTTATATTCCAAAACAGAACGTAGACAACTATAGAAACGGGGCTCTGTAGAACTCCTGGGATGTTCTGAAGCCACCATAAAAATGCAGGGAAGGCATTCTCACTCATTAACATAGATCTAAGATGTTCTGCACATATTAGTATTTCTGAAAAGGCAAATTTTAAATATGTTGCAATGACTTTCTATAGTTTCTTAGACCCCCAAATATTTGGTATTTGTGCAGGGCATGCTGTCTTAAATACTGTAGCATTCTGCATTTTGAAACTTTGCCTTTTGGAGTCTGGGCTCATTTGCATTTGGCAGAACTAGATTTCCTGCTTCTACAGAGGGTGGGGGGGCAGTGGTGAAAGCCTTTACAGTGCTCCCTCAAAGGGCTTTCTCAACATATTAAACTATGTTTCCAAGAGTTAAGTGAACCAGAATGAGGCAGATTTCATTTGAAATGAAAAAGAAATACAAGCTTTGTTACACGCAATACATTTGAAAACCTAAATTGAAATATCCTTCCTGACAAACCCATATTGGGACTATTTTTCAGTTCTCTTGCTCTCTGACTGGCTACACAGAACTCTCAGTGAATGCAGAAGAGGCTAAGGAAATAACCACTTATGTGTGGCAAAATGTTCCAGCCTTGCAGAGATTTTCCCAAAATCATTAGACCCACCAAAATGCTTTCCACTGGCCAGGTCCACACCTTCTTCATCATATTTTCCACACTTCTCCAGACTTCAAGTTCTGTCCATCTGTATTTCCTAAGAGAGCTAGTCATTTGTAGCCGAAAATGTAACAGAGTTTATGCTCATAAACCAAAGATCGCCTTGATTGTCAATCAAAAAAAAGGGGGGGATGGGGGGAGGGGAGAAGAAAAGAAAGGAAGAAAGAAAAGACAGAAAAAGCTTCCCTCCTAATTCATTTTAAGACAGTCATAATGTGATTTTTGAAGAGGAAAGTCATACAGACTCACCCCCCACCACACCCCAAAAAAGGAGGTGAATTTAGGGCACCTACACTCTGAGGGCGTATAGAGATGAGCACGAAAGTTGCCAGCTAAACCTACCCCACTGGGATGGCAAATGGGAGGGGGTGAGTGTTAATGGCATGGATCCCACCTCTGATCACTTTTAGCCTCTGCTCTCACCATGTGGCCTTCTGAATCATCACCCCAACTGCCTATCAGCGGAACAAAGAGTGGACCTGAGTGATAATCAGAATCGTCATCTGCAGGGAATCTGTATTCAGAAATAATCTACTTATATAATGGGAAAAAAAAGAAATAGTCTACTAACAAGTTGAATAGATTTTATATTTTAGAGCTCCCATCCCTTCCTTTATCTTGTTTGTTTGTTTATTGTGGTAAAGAACACATAACATGAGATCTACCCTTTCAACAAATATTTTAATGTACAGTATTGTTAACTACGAGCCCAATGTTAGCTATAAGCAGATCTCTAGAATTTTTTCATCTCACATGACTTAAACTGTATACTCTCCCCCCAGCCTCTGGCAACCACCATTCTACTTTTTGCTTCAGTGAGTTTGACAACTTTAGATACCTCATATAAGTGGAATCATGCAGTATTTGTCCTTCTGTGACTGGTTTATTTCATTTAGCATAATGTGGGCTAGGATTTCCCTTTTTTATGGCTAAATGATACTTGTGTGTGAGATATATACATATATTCTCTTTACCCGTGAGATATATACATATATTCTCTTTATCCATTCATCTATTGATGGGTATTTAGTTCGTTTCCTCCTCTTAGCTATTATAAATAATGCTGCATTGGACATGACAGTGAAAATATCATATATCATATATCATATATATATCTTTAAAAGATTTTTAAATTTATTTATTCATGAGAGACACACAGAGAGAGGCAGAAACATAGGCAGAGGGAGAAGCAGGCTCCTTGCAGGGAGTCCAATGCAGGACTGGATCCCCAGGCCCTGGGATCACGCCCTGAGACAAAGGCAGGTGCTCAACCACTGAGCCACCCAGGCATCCCACAAATATCATATATCTGATAAGTAGTTAATATCCAAACTATATAAGGAACTCCAACAACTCAATGGCAAAAAAAAAGCAAATAACCTGTTTTAAAAATGGGCAAAAGACATGAGTAGACATTTCTCCAAGAAGGCATACAAATTGCCAACCGGTATGCATAAAGATGTCCAACATCACTAATTATTAAAGAAATGCACATCAAAACCACAATGAGAGATCACCTCATACCTGTTGGGATGGTCTTTATTAAAAAATAAAAAGCAATATGAAGCACCTGGGTGTTTCAGTCCGTTAAGTGTCCGACTCTTGATCTCAGTTTAGGTTTTCATCTCAGGGTTGTGAGTTCAAGCCCCATGTTGGGCTATGCACTGAGTATGGAACCCTACCTAAAAATATAATAAATAAACAAACAAACAAACAAATAAATAAATAAAGTAGCAAGTGTTGGTGGAGAGGTGGAGAAATTGGAATGCTGAAACACTGGAAGTGGGGATGTAAAATGATGCAACCACTATAGAGGATAGTTTAAAAACTTAAAAATAGAACTACCATATAATCTGGCAATCCCGCTTCTGGATATTTATCCAGAAAAAATTGAAAGCAGGACCTCAAACAAATATCTGCACCCCCAGTTCATTGCAGCATCTTGGGCTTTTGTTAGTTTGTTTGTTTATTTAGAAATTCTACCCATGCAAACTTTATATTGTGTCAATTAAAAGGAAGTGATGATGGAAAAGGAAGGAATTCAGTCTAGGCACCTAGGCTTCAGTTATCACTTCAACTTTACTGTCAATATGACCTCCGGTAGGTCACTTAAATTGCTTGGGTCTTGATTTTCTTTTCTCTCAAAGGATTATGATGCCCTCTACCTAAGGCCTGTTATGAGAATTAAATGTGGTAACTAGGGTAGGAGTTGTATAAACTGTAGAGTACCATCCAAATGTTCGTTGTTGTAATGTGAACGAGCAAAACAAAATTCTGCTTATCCCTTTCCTCTTGGCAAAATAGAAAAAAAATCCAATGTAGAATTTGAGTTCTCTAGTCTTCATCAATTCTGTATTATTAACTGGATAATAACTAACTTTTCATGTCTCTTTTGCCATGTACATACAAAAATATTTTATTCTTTATATAAATTTCTTAAATATTTATTTATTTGAGAGAGAGAGAGGGAGAGAGAGTGTGTGTGTGTGTGTGTGTGTGTGTGTGAGTGAGGGGAGGAGAAGAGGGAGAAGAACAAGCAGACTCCCACTGAGTGTGGAGCCCCAGGCCAACTCAATCCCACAATCCCGACACCCCAGGCAAAATCAAGAGTCAGACACTTATCAAGTGAGCCATCCAGGCACCCCACAAGTATTTTATTCTTTTTTTTTTTCAAGTATTTTATTCTTAAAAAAAAAGGATCACAAAGTATATGTATGTACATAATATATTAATATATTAAGCTTTCTTGTATGAAACAATCCAAAACTGTGTGATCTCCTTATGTAATAAATATATTTTCAGGCAAGGTAATTTTAAAAATATATTTCTATGTTAAAAACATACCTGATAATTACTGTTACTTATGCTCAGCTAGTGAGTCACAGGTTCCAGGATAAAGGACTAATAACTGAAGTTGAAATAACTATGACATGGAGCCGGAAGTTCTCCTAGTCAGGGTCTCCAGCACTAACTTTCCACCACAAGCATCTGTGCTAGGGAAGGAGCAGAAAGGTGATTTGGCCTCCCACATGGTGCCCTTTATTTCACCCTCTACTTTCTGAAGTTCTCTTGCATTACCCATTCCATCACATTGCTTTCTGTAGCTCAACATACCAAATCAGTCCAGTGGTACAACAATGCTTACTGGAATGTCGTCGGAACACAGGGATGAGCTATATACAGCTGAAGCTGACTTCTGCACAAGGTCATATTGCTTCGTTATCTTGTTAGTTCCTTCCAAGCATTCCCAGTTTTTCCTTCACTCTTTTTAGTTCATAGTGTCTGATGTGTATTAGATACTCACATTGAAGAAGTTTTCATTATTCTTCTTGCACTTAACCCTGGAGATGAACTTGACTCATCGATAGCACATCTCGATTCTTGTGCCACCCTCAACTGTGTGCTTTCTGGTCCATGCTATTATACAGACTCAGAACAATAGTTAAGATTTGGCATTAAACTTTTATCTGGATTCAAATACTATTTTTTTTTAAATCTATAGCACAGTGACCTTGAATAAATTATTTAATCTCACTAAGCCTCAGTGTCCTTATATGTAAAATGGCAATAATATTACCAACTGCAAAATGTTTTTGTTAAATTTTATGTAAAGAGGCATGTAGAATATGCTTATTATTTGCTTTTTTCTGCAGCATGCCTTTTTTATTAATAAAAGATATCACATATTATGGAGAAGGATGCAAAATTCCCACCAAGTTTAAGAAAAAAATGGGAGATTTGAAAGAATTTTTATACGTACTTTGAGTTTCTCTGAACTATACTTTCAAGTTACCACATATTCATCTTGTTTTCCTCTGCCATTTCAGGGGAAATTTTTGAGAAACACTATTCATGAGTTGAGATTTACCTAGTGCAAATGACAGAAGCATCAACTTAAATGGACATAAGTAGAAAATGGGATTTAGTCATTCACATCGCTAAAATTATACAGGTGTAGAATTCAGCTGTAGTTGAATCCAGATTCAAAGAATACTATAAAATAAAATGTTAATAAGCCTTTGTTATTAAATATTTTTTCATTCGTTATTTCTCTGATCTGGATCAACTTATTTTCCTTCTCTCTGCCTTTCTCTTATTTTTTCTTCTGAGTCTATGTTTTCACTAAGAAATCCTATAGGGTTTGAGTAACTCTGATTCCTAAGTGTTATCTTTTTCAAGTTTGGTTTGAATCTAAACTTTATTCTGAATGGGACTGCTTGTTCCATTTTCATCAAGCTAGCACTAACATCAAAGCACATGAGAATGTTGAATAAAAACTTTATACTGACAGTGTAGTCACTGCAGTGTTATGTGGCAGATGTAAGTCTAAATCTTCAGTCAAGAAAATAAGAAAGAACCTAGACTCCTGCTATTCCTTTCCTTCTGCTCTGGGATAATGAATAAAAGGTAGGTCACAATCTTAAAATATCACCCTACTTGATCTAAAATACTTCACCTGCACACATTTGCAGATATTTACATTTTATTTATATTTTGCCAGCATTACCTGCTTGTTTTCCTGACTATAGAAAGAGCTCCCCAAGGGAACAGAGTGCCTTTCTTATTTTTACATTTATTTCTAAAACTTAGCTGGTATGTAGTAGCAGGTCATAAAATGTGAATACATTTTATTTTACTCGCAAATCATAAGTAATATACTTGATCAGGTTTAATTACACATTTTCAAAGCTAATTTCCTAAAATGATGCTCTCTTGGTTGCATGACATGTATAAATTAAGACATGGAATGTAAAAATACAGAAGTTTTATTCTGCAAAGAAAACAGCAGTAAGTTTTTTAACTTTGCAGGTCATATGATCCATTGTAACTTACCCTTGTAGTGGGAAAGCAGCGATAAACAATACATAAGTGAATGAATATTGCTGTATTCCAGAAGAACTTTCTTTACAAAAACAGGCTATCGGTTGATTTGGCTCAAGGGCCATAGTTTGCTGACCCTTGTTCTAAAACAAAACAAAAGGTTGTAAGGTAAACTTAGATTTTTGAGAGTGACCAATAATTCAGGTTGCCAAGTGCTGAGAGTTTCCCAGGATAAGGGAAACTGTTTCCTTTTCAGTTTGAAAACAGGACACTCCCAGGAAAACTGAAATGAGCTGGTCACTCTACTTGCCTCAGATCCTAACATCATTCATTCATTTGTTCATTTAACAATGAGTACCTACTAACATTAAATCAATACTCAAAGTTTCGAATTAAAACAAAGCACTCACAGTGTTCTGCATTATTGGTGATCATATAACATATAATCCTGAAACTGATTGTAAAAGACGTTACTTTTACTTTATTCATTATTTAAATTTCGGCAGCTTTAGAATGAACATATGGCAGTAATTATCAAAATAAAATAAGATAAAAGGATATTAAAAGAAAAATCCCTCATAATCTAACAATATAAACTTTTTTCTATTTACATCATATAGAAGTTCTTAATCTGTTTCACTAACATATATTTTATTCAAGCAATAAATGATGTCTTCCTGTAATAAAAATCCAAAATTAGACTTTTTTATAGGCAAGAAATTTGAAGAGGTTGCCAAACATGCTTAGGAAAATCCCAGTGACTTCATGATTCATCATTTGTATTGAAAATTAGAAGGTGAGAAAATTGAGAGGAAAAAAAAATCTCACTAATAAGGATTAAAAACAAATGATTCATTTCTTAAACTTTTTCAGAGAAGCAAATTATAGCCAAATTATAGGCCTGACAAACCATAATTAAGGCATAAGAGGAATTATGGGGGATTGAGAGGTGAAGAAGGCCATGTTTCAACTTAAATATCAATTTCATTTAGCATCATTAAAATTAGCTCTTTCCTGCTACAAATTCTTTTAGTTTCTGAAGTCACTACTTAATGAAAAGGGAAATGGAATATTAGAGCCTAGCTATATAAATCAAATGGGATGAAGCATGGAGAGGAATTTATATAAAGTTTTAAATAATGTTCATACACAGACATGGATAGTATTTTTACCTGGAATTTAGAAAAGAGTCTTCAAATCCAAAAGCCAAGGACACAATGAAGTGCACACAATTTTCTTTCTCCTCCTTTGCAATGTGTGTGCTTCAAGAGAGTTTCTGAAATTATCATGGCTCTGAGCAGTTTCTCTTTAGATAGTTTTAAAATTTGGAGGAGAAAAAGAGTGATTTCTGATTTTCAATCCAAGCATTCATACAGCAAAAATATAAAATTAAGAACTCAATTTATTGGAATATCTTGAGGATGGATAGAATGACCTTAAAATAAATGTTTGTCTAGCTGATTATTAATCAGGAGCGTATTTTGTTTTTCTACTTTCCATTTTATTTCATACTGTATTAAAATGACATAGGAGAACCATATTTTGCCTTCCATAATTCAATAATAACCACAAAAGAACCTTTCAACTGAACAGCATTTTTATATCATTGCGTATTATGAATAGATACTGTGTACAAAATCTAGATGCTTTAGGTGTGCATTAAATGAGGGCAAGAGGGTTTGGTTTTTTGCTTTAGAATTTTAATTGCATTCATTTGTAATCCGGTAGAGGAAGTAAACAGCATACTAGTAACATTCATCAATGCGAATAGGGTAAAAAGTGATTTCAATAGAGTCTGGCTGCGTGAGCCTAATCAAATGAGGCCAGCAGTGTTAATACGCTCTTCCATTCTCTCAGTAATAACAGTTCATTCATGAAAAACTTTATAATCATTTTATTAGCCATCCTTGTCAGAGGTCTAGTAACTTTAATTTAAGGGTCTTTGATTGAGGAAGAAATGGAAGTATAAAAATGTAAAGAGGGCACTTGTGGTCTGAATGTGGTCCATGCAGTTAGCATATCCCCCTTTTCCTGCTGGAGAACTTCCAAAAGCAACAAGGAGAATGGGAAACAAAAATGCAAACTCCATTTTCAGCAGAAGTAAGAGACAGCTCAAATCTCCAGAGCCCAAAATAGGTGTAAGGGCTGCCAGAAGCCGTGGAGACCGAGCAGGGCAGAGCAGGGGCTGTGTGGGAGGAAGCTGAGAGAAAATGCCTGGGGAGTGAATTCCCTAGCAGCAGGCAGGGGGCCAGCTTCTGCAGATATCAGAAAGAGCAAGATGACAACCCTTCGACATGAGCAGTGCACCGTGGTTGTTAAATCTAGATCCTTGTTTGCCAGGCAGGATTTGGGTGGCACTGACTGGCAGAAGCAGCAACCCTGGACCTGAATTGATTTTGAGACACTGAAGGGAGAGATCTAAAAAAGAATCACTCATAAAGCAGCCATATGTCCAGGAAAGCAGCTTATCCTCTGACCACAGAGTTCAAGATGGTCTTTGCACTATCTTGCACCCATACTGGTACCATTGACTGGGGAGCAGTGGTAGCTATGCCAACCAATGTGCAAAAATGCCATAGCCTGTGCCTCAGCTCTGGCAACTCCTCCACATCTGAAAGTCCTGCAGTCATTGGTCCAGAAACATGCAACTTTTCAATGATGAGTGCAACAAGGAAAACAAAAATGAGGTACTACAAGAAAAAAAAAGAAAACAGAAACAGGAAACAATAAATTACAAAGAGCATGCACCTGGAGGGCAGCATAGCTTAGTCATGAATAGAATGGAGTCTGGAAGCAGAGTGCCTATTTACAAATCTCTAGAGTAAGTTAATTCATATCTTAGTGTCTCATTTTCCTCAGTCTGTAGAACAGAGTTCAGGTAAGACCTATTACTTGGGGTTATTCTGATGACTGAATGAACAATATTTATAAAATGCTTAGAATAGTGCCAATATATACAGAGTAAATTGTACTTTGATTTAAAAAATAATAACTTAGGGTGCCTGGGTAAGAGTCTGATTTCAGCTTCAGTCATGAATCCAGGGTCCTGGGATCCAGCCCTGTAGCAGGGTACTCCTCAGTGGGGTAGTCTGCTTCTCCCTCTCCTGTAGCCCCTCCCCCTGGTCATGCAATCTCTCTCTCTCACATAAATAAATAAAATCTTTAAAAATAAGATAAATAAATAAGTAAAAAATTTAATGGTATAATCACAACTGTGAAGCAAGACTACAAAATAGAAATACAAGAATTAAAAGAAATGGTGAGATATTAGGAGGAAAGAAAAAATGAATTAGGATTGTTCAAGAAAAGGATAGGAAAAAATATCTAAAAATAAAGGTGGCAATGGACAGATTGCAAGGGAGAAAGACACTTTCAAAAATACAGTGGGTTTACAAAGTATAAGAATTATTAAAATGACAAAATTAAAATAGATTTTATTTTTAATTTTATTTTGGATTTCCTACAGTTGGGTGGGATGTCAGGTGACTGAGGAGATCTGATCAGTCAAGTGAAGTGTGACATCACAGGCATGTAAGAGGCAAATAGAAAAAAAAAAAGTCTGAGTCTCAGAGAAATTAAATGATGCCCTCAACTTGGGAGAATCTGAGACCATCCCGTTGGACTCCAGTGGCCATGCTTTGAATGATTGTGATCCATAATATCATCTCTGTCTCACAGGCTTTCTGTAAGGATCAGACAAGAACAATTTTTCCATAGCACTTAGGTAACTGTAAATGTGATACAAATATGTGTTATTTTACACAGCTACTGCATATGAGGCTTCCCTGTAGAGGAAGAGAAGAAGTCAGAATAGGTACAGCTGATCAGAATGCAATTAAATTTTTCCTCTTTCTGTCTTCTTGAAGACAAAAAGCATTTCAGCTCAGAATGATTCACTTATAGTCAACAAATGCGCTCAAAGTCCATGCCTCTTTCTACCTGAAGTGCTCTACACCTCAAACCTCCTAGTCTCTCTCAATCATATTCACCCAGTGAAATGGACTTCAAATGTCACCTCCCCTGGGAATCTTCTCTTAACCCGTCTAGAAACTTAATGGTCAGACTACCACTCAGCTGCATTTATATCTCTAACCTGATGTATTGAAATGTGCCTTTACCCTTCACTAGCCTATGCTATCCTTTGAGTACAGGCACCAAGTCCAATTCTTCATTGAATAGCCAGGCTAGCACAATGATTAAAAACCTATTTGGCCCTCGGTATTGGCAGAACAGACGCATGACTTTGCCTAGATTATTAGAGTACATATAGTTGCCTCATGGTTATTTAGCTGGAAGAAACCAGACACTGATCCTCTAAATTTTAAGATTTATTAGTTAATACTATACTGAGACCAAGATTGCTAAGCATTTGTTAACCATTTCTATTCATTTTCTAATTTTATCTTTGTTCATGTCAACTATTAAAAACCATAAATTGATGTATATTTCCTTTTATTGGGCAAAGGAGCTGAGTAAAGTGATAGCCTATCCAGGGCTAGAGTATGGGACGACAAGAAGAGAGGGCAGGTAGAAATGGAAAGAGATTTCAGGGCTGTGGGTTGGAGGTAGGTTGAGACCAGAGGAAGAGTCGTGTGACCAGAGTTAAGACTCAGGAAAATGATGCAGTTGGTCCCAGGCAGGAGGCCTGGCAGTTCAGTGGGTGATAAGGAGTCTTTTCTCTGTCTTGCATGCCACAATTGCTGATGCTACTCATATGGAACCTAATCCAATCACCACTGAATAATTTTACCAGAAGACAGATTACAGTTTACAGAACATTTAAGAGACCAGTAATATGGTTTCTCAAGAAAAAAATCATAAAAATAGTTAAAAGAAAAACTGAATGTGAGAATAATTCCACGAAATGTGAAAGCTGAATGAACGATGCCAAAACTGAAATACATCATTTATCAGACATTATTGTTTGATCTTTAAACCCCAAATTCTATATTCACTGAGATATTCCAGGAATATTTTAACACAAATTCAAAATGTTTTATAAATATTTTCTCATGATATTTCACAAAAGCCCTTTGCAGGAAGGAGCGCAATTTGTAGTCATGCCCATTTTATAGCTATGGAAATACCAAGTGAAAAGGCAAAGAGTGGTTGCCCTGGGTCTCCAGGATATACCAGGTGGAGGTGTACTTACTTTAATTGTGACTGGCCAGTCTGAGAGGTTTTTGTCAAATACATGAATGCTTTCTTTCCAGGCAGCGTGCTGATATTTTCATAGAAACAGGATGAGTCTTGGGGCACTTGGATGGCTCAGTCAGTTAAGTGTCAGACTCTTGATTTAGGCTCAGGTCAGATCTCAGAGTTGTGAGATCAAGCCCTGTGATGGACTTTGTGCCAGGTGAGGAGTCTGCTTAAGATTCTCTCTTCTCTTCCTCTGCTTCTTCCTATTCCCTGCTCCTCTGCTAGCACTGGAGCTCTCTCTCTCTCTCTCTCAAAAAAACAAAAACAAAATAAAAACAAAAACAAAAAACCCTGAATGAGTCTGATCATACACAACTCTGCAGATGATTAGAATAATATTCTGAACTTTCTGTTGTCTGTGACAGAAAAGAAAGCTGATGAGAATAGAATCCTATTAATGTAAAAAAAAAAATCTAACTCTCCTTGAAAACCATCCCGAAGTACCTCCTCCACAGAACCTTGCCATGTTCCCTCAATCATTTATGGTTCTTCTCCCTTTTATTCTGCATAGCATTTAGTTTCAATGGGCTTATAGTGTCTTACTTAAATATTTATGTCTCTTATATTATACTCATTATAATTCTTACCTAAATAGAGTATATGTTTGCTGATGTATTTACTTATCTGTGTGCTCCATATATGTTTTATATGAGAACTCCAAATATATTTTAATTATATCATAGAATAAACCTTAAAGGTATTGATCCATCAATCAGAAAACAATTCCCAATTATGTTAACGTATAATACTTATCTCCTTCTCCCTTTGCCTCTGCCCCTCCCCAGCTTGTGCACTCTCTCTCTCTCAAATAAATAAATAAAACCCTTTTAGAAAATTATTTCCTTTTAAGGAATTGAAAAATTAAAATATCCTATAACATAAATAAATAAATAAATATTCTATAAGTAATTGTATTACTTATTCAGCAGATTTTATTATGTATTTATTATGTGCCCAGCAGTGGAGTATAGCAGAGTACAATACACTTTTTTTTTCTTTAATTTATTTATGATAGTCACAGAGAGAGAGAGAGAGAGAGAGAGGCAGAGACACAGGCAGAGGGAGAAGCAGGCTCCATGCACTGGGAGCCTGACGTGGGATTCAATTCCAGGTCTCCAGGATCGCGCCCTGGGCCAAAGGCAGGCGCTAAACCGCTGCGCCACCCAGGGATCCCAGCAGAGTGCAATAAATGAAAGGTTTTAGCATTCATAGTGCCTAAAGGGTAGGAAGAATAAACAAGTAAGTAAATAAAATACATATTATGATAAATGCTGTAAGAAAAATAATAGAACAAGATAATATCATTGGAAGTGATCAGGTGAGTGACTACTTCAATAAATGATTAGGAGAGGCCTCCATAAGGAGGTACTATTTGAACGGAGGTCTGAGTGTAGAGAGAACCTTGCAAACATTGGTGAGGAACACTCTATGCATAGGGATTAGCAAGTACAAAGGGTCTGAGGTGGAAAACAGCCTGTGCTCAAGATACAGAAAGAAATCAATGAGGATTGAGGTTATCGTTCTTGGTAATTATGATACAGAATGATGTTGGAGTGTTGGAGATGGAAGTAGAATTCATGTGAAGTTTTATGAGCCATAATTAGATTAGGTTTTCTAGTTATAACATCAACTGTATGCTTGTCTACAGGAGATTTGAATGTCATGTTTGGTAGCATCTGGGTGAGCCACAGTAACCAGTTCTCACTGGTGGAATGTGAACCGAAATGCTCTGTGTCACTTCTAGGCCAAGGTAATAGAAGACTGTGCCTTCTTCACCGTCCCTATTCCCTCTTTTGCTGGAAATAGAGGACTCTCGTGTACCTAGCATGTCAGTGCTACTTGATGAAATTAGCCTAGAGGAAAGCTTCTCATTAACTAAGAACACAGGCAAGAAATAAACTTCTATTGTCTTAAACCACTATAATGTTTGGTTTTGTTAGAACAAATTATATAATGCAACTGATGCAGATATGATGTGACTTGCATTTACAAGTAATGACTCTGGCACTGTGGTCATAAAGAATATAGGGCTCAAGCATAACAGCAGGGAGGCCATTGAGGTTGTTGCAGGTGTCTTGATGAGCAATGATGCTCATTTGGTTTAGGAAGTAGACATGAAGATGTGGAAGGCTATGGACCACTTTAGGACATATTTTGAAATTAGACCCACTAAAGCTACTGATGAGAGAGAAAGAAAGTAAAGAATATCACTGATGCAAATTTTATGATATCTCAAAAGAGGATTTACACTTGAACAATTTTCATTTCCCTCTTTTCACAGGTATCACAGGGACCGGCTTTGCCCTGAAAGTTCTTATAAAGTTTTTATTGGTTTTACTCATATTTAATAATCTTGGAAGAATTATTGAAATTGACATTAATATGAAAACTGTTAACATAACCTAATCTTTTCAATAATGGCTTATGTCTTGACCTCAAGAAAATACAATAAAGGTACAGTCTTCTTTAGTTTGGAGAATGCATTTCTATTTGGGTAGCCTAAATTTACAATTATTTTCCTCAGGAACCACATTATATTGCTCTCTCATCTTGAGCCAATGCTTAATATGTTTTTTCAAATCTTTTTTTCTTTTTCCTCTTAAATTACTTGAGAATAAGTTCATCCATAAGTAGAAAAATCCAACTACAAGTTTCTTTGTTTGTTTCTACTTTTCCTTGAATAATTAGATACCCCAAGGTTGTGAGTCCAGGATTGTTCTCAGGAACAAAGCCTTGCCTGATTCAAATTCATGAATCAGTGTTTTAGTTAAATGTGTGTCCATTTGTTACATTGATAACCTAAAATGTCATATGTAATATTGATAACATTGATTCATTACTTGATAACCTGGAATGCTAAAGCCTAACAATATCTAGCCATTGTGAGATGAAAACTATGAATTTTCCACAGGGAATTGGCTACAGCAATAGTATCATAAATGGTTCTCAGGCAGGAAAATGATGAAAGGGGGAAAACATGACATATGCTAGTCTAGTCTATCCTTTTTTATCAGGAAAACAATATTTCCTTGAAGCCCCTCCCATAAATAGTCCAGTCATATCTTATGGCCAAAAATGGATCTTATGGCCACTGTTGTTGCAAGGGGGTCTGAGGAGGTAATGAATTTTAATTGAACACGTTATCATCCCAAACAAAATTGGTCATATTTAAGGAAAAAAGAGAGTATATTAATTAGGGTACAAGCTAGTGTCTATAATATACAACTCCCATACTATAGATGCCTTACCATCCATAAATTCAGTGGGTATTCTAAGGCTACTAAATATCTCTGTCATCTTCTATGAGGCCTCACTTGTAGACCTAAGATTGAACTCCAGTTGCACCATTTCCCAGGTATCTGCAAGGGGAGAAGGGCCTAAAGGAGCTCACCTTCAGTTATTTTAAGGGTATACCCCAAAATGGCACCCATTAATCCTATCCTCAAATTATTGGCCAGAACTTAGTCATATGGGTATAACTAGCTGCAAGGGAGGCTGGAAAACGTACTGGCTAGCTGAGCATCAATACATCTAGCTGTAACTATTAATTTGGAAGAAGGAAAAAAATGGAGATCAAACAGGGTGGGGAGAAATGCAATAAGAAGTTTACCAAAAACATCTCTTTCCCCTTCAGATTCCCAGGGATCCTTCAGGCAGCTACCTCTGGACAAAATTATTTAGCCATCCAAAGCATGCTACTTATGTCAACACCTAGCTTATCGTTCTCCATCTTATACTAATCTATAATTAATGAAGAAAGGACAGGTTCGTTCACTCCTTTTTCCAAACATTGAACAAATACTTACTGAGAATCAAGTCCCTAGCTGGAACTAAGATCCAAAGAGAGGAACAGTGCAAAAAGATGAGCAGAAATAGTACAAGAGGGCAGAAAGATCATGTATGCTCAGAGAAGGATAAGATTAGTTTGACAGGCTCTTCTCACATAGGACAGCAATAAGAGAAAAGGTTGGATGTACACTGAAGCAAGATGCCAGCCTGTAGAGTTAGAATTTATTTCTTTAACAGTGCAAAGCTATGAAAATGTTGTAAATAAGGATACAGCATTATCTGAGATTTTTTTTGGAAGATTACCCTGGCTGCAGCACAAGTATTTGCTGCTCTGTGGAAGTGAAATTGAGCAGGGATTCATAGCATTGGAATAGTCCACATGGGAGATGATGCAGGATGTCACTTGGGAGGAAGAGAGCAAATGCAAGAGAAGCAGATGTAACAACTCTCTGTATTTGAGGAAACAAGAGAAAGGATGAAGTGCATCAGACCGGCTAATCTGTATGACTAGGGGTCTGGTACTAAAATTAGCTGGAAGGTAGAAATGCAGAAAGAAGAACACATGTGGGCAAAACATAGAGAACTTAGTTTCAGACTTCATTTTGAGATCTCATTCCAGAAGGCAGTGGGGAGATGCAGTAACTATGATATGTGACTAATAAAAATAAGCATTTTGTGCTTTGCAACAGTTTGTACTATGGATATTCTCATATTTTTCTGGGAACCTCTCCCAACTCAACATTTGGCTGCAGTCATTATAAGCCCTTGAGAGTCATTCAGGAAATTCCATGCACGTATGACTCCACTTTGAAAGTGCACACCCAGGAAAAGACACAAGGAGTTATGATGCACTCTGTAGAGTCAGGACTATACTATGCTAACAATAGACCTGCAGAAGCCTGGAGCCCTCTAGGGACTTGCTCTAGAAACACCATATGTGAGGCTAGATTCCATGGGTGATGCAGATCTAAAGGCAGACTTGAAGCTTGCACTCAGCAGGACAGGATAAAGTGGCCGACAGTTAAAAAAAAAAAGAAAAAAAAGAAAGAAAGAAAGAAAGAAAGAAAGAAAGAAAGAAAGAAAGAAAGAAAGAAAGAAGGAGAAAGGGGGAGAAAGGGAGATAGAGACAGAGAAAGAAAGGAAATGAAAGGAGGAAAGGAAGGAAAGGAAAGAAAGGAAAGGAAAGGAAAGGAAAGGAAAGGAAAGGAAAGGAAAGGAAAGGAAAGGAAAGGAAAGGGAGGAAGAATGCTAAATCAAAAGAGCCAGCTGAGTCACTGGGAACCCAGTAGATAGTTTTATAATAATATGGCATCAAATGTCATTAAGTTAAGATTCACAAATCATCAATAATTTTTCATGTGATGCTGCCATTTGAGACGTAATCAAGGCAGGCAACATGGCTTATACATAAGAGTATACTTTAACAGATGACTGCTGTCAGGGGAGATCTGTCCTAAATCAAACTCTCTCTTCATTCCTGTGTCTTCATATACCACATCTTGGCCTCCTTACACTCTCTAATCTATTTTTCTGGCCTCCCCTTTTTTCCTATTTCTTTCCCACTTGGCATTTCCAAATTTTTCTTACTGCTGGAATCCTGTTTAAGCTCATCCTGGTTCTCTTTTTGTCTAGATTGCTGCATTTGTAAGATCTTGCAGAAATTGACCTCTGGCTATGTTCTGAAACTCTTCTCTTAAAAATTCTCAAGTGCCTGGGTGGCACAGTTGGCTAGGCATTGACTCTTGGTTTTGGCTAAGGTCTTGATCTTGGGGTTGTAGGATCGAGCTCAGCCCAAAGTCTGCTTAAGACTCTTCCTCTGCCCTTCCCCTCCATTCTCTCTCTGAAATAAATAAAAAAATCTTTTAAAAAAATGCTCCCAAGGGCACCCCATTGTGGCAATGTCCATTCCAGCACCAACCAAATTGGAAGTAGCAATATGGGGAAGCCTGGGTGAGTCAGTGATTGAGCATCTGCTTTTGGCTCAGGGTATGATTCCAGAGTCCTGGGATCAGGTCCCACATCGGGCTCCTTGCATGGGACCTGCTTCTCCCTCTGCCTGTGCCTCTGCCTCTCTCTCTGTTTCTCTCATGAACATATAAATAATAAGAAGAAGAATAAAAGAAAGTAACAATGTGTACTTGGATACCTGTGCACTCCAATTTTTAATGTTTTTCACCTCTAAGTTTGGAACTAATTTTGTCTATAAAGTATTACAGTCATATTTTATAGTTAGATTCATCACCAATAGGTCTGCGAGGTATCTTCTATCTTATTCAACAGATTTTATGCTTAGGATCCAGGAATGGTGTTGGACAATGAGATCACATTGATAAAAAGACGCCAGCATCTGTCGACAAAGTTAAGTCAATCTTAGCAGTTAAGACAATAAAAAAATTTTTATTACAATGTACAATGTTAAGTTCTGTGAGAGTTTGCATATTTTTTCTCACCTTGCTGCATATTTCTATATCTACATACCTAGAGAGCCTCACTCACCCAGATAGCTAACAGCAGAACCACTTACAAAACCATAATCATCAACAAGTGAGCTTTTTAGTTATAACTGACTATGCAGACTTGATAAATGAAAAAATCCAAGCATACTGATTTCCATTAACTTTATTTATATTGAACAAATATGTTTGCTGGTAAAACATTCATTATACTATAGCAATGACAAGAACAGCAATTTTCAGAATTCATCCAGAAAATCCTGGGGAGGGAAGGGGTATCTCCCAAATATTTCAGAGGATCTGCAAGGTCAACACTGTTTTCATAATTCCACTAAGACATTTTATGATATTTTCCCTCTCTTTCTCTCGTTAGCACTGAGAATTTTCTCAGAGGTCATCTGAGATAAGATGTTACAGACTGAATGCAAAAGCACATATGAGACGTTGTCTATTAGCTAGACATTAAAGAGTTTTTTAAAAATGGTAAACAATACAATTACATTTTCTCACTGCATTTTTGCTTTAGAAAATATTTTCCTGGATACATTATTGATTTGAACAGGTAATGGATTTATTTTTAATGAATTAATAAACAAATACTTTAATGCGTTTCCCAGCTTTAAGATTTAATAAGTTAAATATTGATAGATATGTCATGCCATATTGTCAAAAGTGCTTTGGGATGCTCAGTAATTTTTATTGTGTACAGGGTCTTGAAAACAGCTTAAGAACTGCTGCCTTAGATTGGTTAATGGTTATTGGAAATATATGGGATGATTTTTGCTTTTTTAACAAAGAAAAGATGAGCATCCGAAGGTTTGAAATAGAAAATAAAAATTCATTTTAGAGAATTTCACATAACATTGTTGAATAAGGAAAGCATTGTTTTCACATAAGGGAAGGAGAGAGGATAAAATTACGCTTCTTGGCAATCTTGAAGAGCTTCAAGGAGGAGGTGAGGACTGGATTCACTGAACCCTTAGAAAATCAATAACTATATATTTAGTTTATATCTACTTCTTTGGGAACAACATAACTTGAGAAGCTTCCAAAATATGAAGCCAGAATCAAATAGATATTCCTTTAAGTTTAATAGTCAAAGAGAAAGTAAGATGTCAATACTGACTCCCCAGGCAAGGCTCCACTGAGATGCCTTTGATCTGAACAATAACTCTATTGTCATTAACACAAATGCTGCGTATATTCCTTCCTCAATTTATGGGCTCAGATCTCATGGAGCCAAAGGGACTTCAGTGTATGTGTCACAGAAATATCAGCTGGAGTATGAGCAAATATTGATCAAAACCTACATTTTTACAAAGGGCTCTATGATTTTTAAAAAATTTATATCACTTTCCAATTTTGTATTTGAAATATATTTTATTCTCACATATCTATAATAGGAAATGTTACAAATTCTTTTGAAATGAAGCTGAATATTGACAGCATTCAGAGAAGTGCTATATGTATTAACTCCATGTTTGGTCCCAAGAAATCCATAAACAAAATTGCTCTTACATGAAACAGAAATTTCCTGTGAAAGCTAGAGCTATTTTAACATCTGAATCAGAAAACTTTATATTAAATGGTATTTTACAATTTAAATAGCACTTTGGTTTTATAGGAAATCTTGTACACAGATATTCATAGCAGGTATATTCACAATAGCCAAAACCAGGAAATAATCTTAATGTCCATCAACAAGTGAATAGATAAAGTTCATACCCATACAATGGAATACTACTCAGCAACAAAGAGATGATTCACTGTTACAACAAATGAAGGAATTTCAGAATTGTCATACTACTTGAAAGAAGCCAGAGGCAAATAGTACTTGTTGTATGATTTTATTTACATAAAATACTAGAAAATACAAACAAATCTATATTGAGAGGAAGCAGAGAGAGTTTTCAGAACAGGGGAGAGGGGCTCAGGAGAAGGAGGAGGAGGAAGGATGGACTGCAAAGGAGTACAGAGATTCTTCTAGAGAGATGAAAATATTCTGTAATTTGATTGTGGCAATGGTTTCTCAGGCGCATACCCTGTCAAAACTTTTAAAATTGTACACTTTAAAATGGATTCAGTTTATTGGATGTAAAATTATACCTCAATAAAGTTGATTCTTAAAATGCAGTGTAACACAAATAACCTAATTAGATGGTCTCAAGGATACTGTGACATAGTAGAGAAAATTGTGATCTCATTTTGCAGTTGAAGAAACCGGAGCTCAAGAGATACAGTGACCTTCCCAGAGCCAGGAACTCCCAGAGCTTGAGAAAGATAGTTGTAAAGAATAGTGACTTTGAACCTTTTTCCTGTGATTTTTTTTGTCAAGTGCCATATTCTGCAGATCTCCATTGTAGGAATCCATAAATGCTGGGATGCTGGGATTGGGTCTGAGTGCGGGCCAGAAGGGGTGGTGGTGAGGCAAGGCAAAGACATGTCTACGGAACCCCATGGCTCTGGCACAGCTTGATTACCTGAAAGTGCTGGCGCAAACATGGATGCCAAACAGCAAACATCTCCCTTCAGACCTCTGTGGCTCTATCATTTACTAGCTGTCATTTACTTCAGTCATTTTTTTTTAAATGAGCATATATTAGTCTAATAAGCAGAAAAATACAAATAAAAATGAATCATGATTAGTAAAGCCTTTCATAATCACTTTAACATTTCTGAACATAATGAATGATGGGTATAGCTTGAATTTATCTGTCCTTATTTGTATAGATGAATGAAATAACCAATAGGTCCACTATCACAGATAAAGAGCATTATCAGTGTTTTCACTTGGTCATAACTTCCCTTCCAAACTCTGCTGCTGCCTCTAGGCGCAGTGTGATACCTCATGGATAAGATCCAACTCACGTGGCCAGGTGAGTGTCAGAAACTCACCTGGTGTCACCTGGCTGCCATGACCACCAGTGCCAGAGCAGACACAGCAACTATAGGAAAAGGAAGGCCCAGATTCTCAAAGGACTCATCTACCCTTGCCAGACCAATCCCTCTGAAGATTCACTGACCACCAGGTTTCTCTCCAAACTGAAGGTTTATAGAAGTAGCCAAGATGCTCACCCGGAGAGAAACAGGGACATCCTCTGGCACAGAGAATGGAGGTAAAGGGGGATCAGAACATCTCTGGATTTAGAAGGAGGATTGCCCCAAGGACAGGACGTTTGCACACGAGGTTGCTATATAGTCAGATTTAGTTACATAGAATTTTTCAGTGTGCTTATGCCCCTTAACATTTCAAATAGTTTATCTCTTACATTTTGGGTTTCTGTTAATTTGCTTACTAACTATGCAAGAATATCTGGGTGTCTAATATTTTGAATACTCTCAAGAGTGCAGAGGATGAAGAAGATTCCATACGATAATGTTCCACAAAATTAATTACCTGGGAGAATTCATGAACTTTGTTAGATTTGTGACAGCAGGGAAGTGACTAGGCAAAACCTAAGCCTTATTCTTGACTACGATCTCTCTCACACCTCTCAGTCACTGCCAGTTTTGCCTGACTGATTCTCATTTGAATAACATTCTTCACCATGAATGGTCACCACCATAATTCAGAAAGACCAACATCCTTCTCTCCTTTATGACCGCAGAAGTCCAGCTTCAATCCCCATCCAACATATTCCACGCAATGTGATAGAAACATTCATTACAAAAGTGCAATCAATCCCCACCAGTTCTCTGTACCCAGTCCTCTCATGGTTCCCCATTTCCTTTACAATGAAGGAAAATGTCCAAATTCCTTTTTAGGGGTTACAAAGTCCTAATGAACTGCATTCTACTTATCTCTCAGCAACGTCTTCTACCACATGAAATCCTAAACTCTACCCTTCAGCTAAATGAAAGTTTTCCAGTTTCTCAAACACAGAGTGCTGGGCTCTCAAACACGCTACCACTTACTCTTCCAGAACATCCTTCCTCCCTCGTTTTCATCTGACACATGTTCATACCTCATTTTAGCTCTCACTTCTTTTAAGCCCTCCTTTATGGCCTCCATCTTGGTCACATGCCCTTTCTAGAGCTGAGTGTTCCCATTAGAGTGGTTATCACAGTATTATAATGAACTAGTTGTGTGTATATTACCTCAGAATCATAAACTCTCAGACACACGAGTATCTTGCTTTTTTTACCATTTTCTCTCCAGTTTCTAGTGTAGTGCCTGCCAAAGAGTAAGGACTTAAGACATATTTCTTGAATGAATTGACTGAATAAGCCATCTTAACAAAAGATTAGAGTGCATGGCCCTGGACTGCTGGATGGCACCAGTTTAAGATAATATATTGGCTGCAGATGGGAAACATTGCTTTCTTCCAAAACTAAGGTAACAGCTAGTGTGGGTTCATGAGTCAACATCTCTCCTGGCTGAATATTATCTGATACAGTTGAATTTAGTTGAAAACCAAAGTTTTTCATCTCTGTTGGAAGAATATGCAGAAACACTGTCATTTTCCAACATACTATTCTTTCCTTGGCAAGAAGGATCCTCTAGTATTTTAATCCATAAAGCATTTCCATGATTAGGTTTAAGGTTTGCCGTAGGTATAAGTGCCCTGTCCAATGAGACTAATGCACCAAGGTTAAAGAGGAAAAATACTGGTAAGCTTTAAGCATGTTTAAGATAATTGGGCCCAACATGCGTAAATTGCTTTCAGATGAAAGGCTCTAAGCAATTGTTAAATTATAAACACTGAAAAAAATTCTCTGCATCCAATCTAGAGAAGAAAAGGTTTCCATTTGTACAGCAAATTAGATTCAGGTATTCCTGTAGGTCAGCATTTTTTTTTTTTTTTTAAAGGCAAGGGAAGCTCTTCTGGCGCTTGCCATGTCTGACTCAGAGACGGAAGGACCTGGTAACTGCGGAAGCCTTTTCGCCTTGCACTTGTGCCACAGCAATTACATTGGAAGGGGTCCTAGACTTGTGGGGTGTGGGATGTGGGATAAATTTGGAGAAAGACCACAATATGTAAACAAAACCTGCCAGTTTTCCAAAATACCTAACCACAAGACTTCACATTTTGGCAACTTAGAAAGAGTCAAATGTGCTTTATTCTGACAACAAGTTTTATTCTCAGCAGGGAGAGTTATGAATCCCAGTTAAAGCAAGCAACTACCAATAACCAAAGTTAGAGGAATTTTTAAATATAGCCTATGTAATAAAACTTAGCAAGCACATGTTCAGAGATAATATGCATCAAAAGACCAAGGACATCAGTGGAATCTTTGAAGTGTATGCATGTTTTCAAAATCCTTTAGATTAAAAAATCCTACAGAAGGAGAGTTATTTCTGAAGACAGATTAATAGCATTAAACTGCTCACTTTATGTTAACTAGATCTGCTGGCTGGCGATATTATCAAACATAATAGTGTTTGAATGTTAGATAAATTTTATTATGACTTCTCAGTTTCCAATGTCCTAAAAGTGCTATATTTTATATTGTTGTTATTTGGCTTTGCCTAACTAGCATATACTTTAAAGCAATCAGAAAGTCAAAGGAGGGGGATCCCTGGGTGGCTCAGCGGTTTAGCACCTCTCTTTGGTCCAGGGCGTGATCCTGGAGTCCTGGGATCAAGTCCCACAATGGGCTCCCTGCATGGAGCCTGCTTCTCCCTCTGCCTCTCTCTCTCTCTTTCTCTCTCTGTCTCTCATGAATAAATAAATAAGTAAAATCTTAAAAAAAAAAAAAAAGAAAGAAAGAAAGAAAGAAAGAAAGTCAAAGGATAGATAATCCATCTCCAAGCATTGTTGTATTTTCCCAGAATTTCAATATTGTTGTTGGTCAGAGAAAACAACTGCTTCAAATCCCAAATAGTTCTAAACTTGTACCATATCCATTGCCAACTCACATTTAAACATGCCCCAGGGTGCTGTTCATCTTCCCCACCTTCTGGAAAGAAACGGGCTGCAGGCTTTCTCCCTCCTCAGCCAGAGGCTTCTCCCTCTCCAGAGCCTGGCCTTATCAAGTCTGGAGCGTAAGGAAGGGTGAACAGCTTAGTTGCCTTTAAGAATCCTGATGACATTGCCGTGATCAGTTTCCAGGGGAAAAGAGAAGCATAGACTAAGTGGTCTATGGTACCTTTGCTAAAGTCTGAGGTTCAAAAGTAGGGATTTGCAAATGACATATCAGATAAAGGGCTAGTTTCCAAAATCTATAAAGAACTTATTAAACTCAACACCAAAGAAACAAACAATCCAATCATGAAATGGGCAAAAGACATGAAGAGAAATCTCACAGAGGAAGACAAGGACATGGCCAACATGCACATGAGAAAATGCTCATCACTTGAGCATTCTGCATCACTTGCCATCAGGGAAATACAAATCAAAACCACAATGAGATACCACCTCATACCAGTGAGAATGGGGAAAATTAACAAGGCAGGAAACCACAAATGTTGGAGAGGATGCGGAGAAAAGGGAACCCTCTTACACTGTTGGTGGGAATGTGAACTGGTGCAGCCACTCTGGAAAACTGTGTGGAGGTTCCTCAAAGAGTTAAAAATAGACCTGCCCTACGACCCAGCAATTGCACTGTTGGGGATTTACCCCAAAGATTCAGATGCAATGAAACGTCGGGACACCTGCACCCCGATGTTTCTATCAGCAATGGCCACAATAGCCAAACTGTGGAAGGAGCCTCGGTGTCCATCGAAAGATGAGTGGATAAAGAAGATGTGGTTTATGTATACAATGGAATATTACTCAGCAATTAGAAACGACAAATACCCACCATTTGCTTCAACGTGGATGGAACTGGAGGGTATTATGCTGAGTGAAATAAGTCAATCGGAGAAGGACAAGCAGTGTATGTTCTCATTCATTTGGGGAATATGAATAATAGTGAAAGGGAATATAAAGGAAGGGAAAAGAAATGTTGGGAAATATCAGGAAGGGAGACAGAACATAAAGACTCCTAACTCGGGGAAACGAACTAGGGGTGGTGGAAGGGGAGGAGGGCGGGTGTTGGAGGGGAATGGGTGACGGGCACTGAGGTGGACACTTGATGGGATGAGCACTGGGTGTTTTTCTGTATGTTGGTAAATTGAACACCAATAAAAATTAATTAAAAAAAAAAAAAAGTAGGGATGGTGGGAGGTTGGAAACCCCATGAAATAAGAAGAGGATAGGAACATTCCAGATACTGTCTCAGAAGGGAGTTAGGAACAGTAGTTTAGGACTAATTTTTTTTAATTTAAAAAACCTTATTTTTCTTTTAATATTCCTTGGATTCCCCTAAAGTTGTGATTTTATTAACTGGATTATTTTTTTGTTTTTGTTTTGTTTCTCAAGGTTACTTTTTTTTAATGTTTCAAGTTCTTACTTAAATTCTAGTTAACATAACGTGTAATATTAGTTTCAATAGTAGAATTTAGATTCATCACTTACATACAACACCGAGTGCTCTTCACAAGTGCCCTCCCTAATCTTTATCATCCATTTACCCCTCCCCACCAACCTCCCTCCAGCAACCCTCAACTTGTTGTCTATAATTAAGAGTCTGTTTTATGGTTTGCCCCTTTCCCTCTTGTTTTCTTTCCTCTATGTTCATCCGTTAAATTAAATTCCACATATGAGTGGAATCATATGGTATTTGTCCTTCTCTGACTGACCTTTTTTGCTTAGCACAATACACTCCAGCTCCATCTATTTTGTTGCCAATGGCAAGATTTCATTCTTTTTGATGGCTGAGTAATATTTATTGTACTTCTTCTTTATCCATTCATTAGTAGGTGGACATTTGGGCTCTTTCCATAATTTGACTATTGTTGATAGTGCTGCTATAGACACTGGGGTATACATATTCCTTCAAATCGGTATTTTGTGTACTTTGGGTAAATATCTAGTAATTATAATTGTTCTGTCATAGGGTGGTTCTATTTTTAACTTTTTGGGGAACCTCCTTACGTTTTTCCAGAGTGGCTGCACCAGCTTGCATTCCCACGAACAGTGTAAGGGGGTTCTCCTTTCTCCACATCCTTGCCCACATCTGTTATTTCCTGTGTTGTTAATTTTAGCCATTCTGACAGATGTGAGGTGGTATCTCATCAGGGTTTTGCTTTGTGTTTCCCTGATGCAGAGACATGTTGATCATCTTTTCATGTATCTGTTAGCCCTCTGATTTCTTCTTCAGAAAAAAATGTCTATTCATGTCTTAGAAGTTGTAGATTAGGACCGAGTAGTTTAGATTTATTAAAATCCTATAGTGATTAGAAATAAAATACTTTTTTTAAAAGACACATTCATTCATTTATTTTCCCATTCATCTAGGAAATATTTGCTGACTTACTCTACACTTGTTTGGTATGAACTCTGCCTGGTACTGAAGATATAACAGTGAATGTAAATGGAACACTCTCTACTGCTTACAGAACTTCCTATCTGGCAGGTGTATAATATATGTGCTTGCGTGCATGCATGTGTGTGTGTGTGTGTGTGTGTGTGTGTGTGTGTGTGTAGGTAAAAATATAGAGATGAAGAAATATAAAATTTAGAAATAAAATACCCTTTTAATTTTTTTTTGCAAGACACCCCAAAGAGTTGGAGCAGGGAGAGAGGGACTTGCTTCCCAACTCCCCATTGTGGAAGTTAATGAAAGAGACATCTTCCTTTCCCATCTTCCAGCAATTAGGACCATGCTCTCACCTAGGAATGTGAACATGATAATGGCTCAGAAACAATAAGAAATTAATCAGGAACGCCATACCAGGAGTGTCCTGAATTCAGCAGTGTAGCAGGAGTTTCAGTGGTGAGGTTCTAAGCACACATGGTGTGATTTGAACCACTTAGCTGCCCAGCTTTAGACTTCCTACCAATTTCCTTTCCCAGGTTTTTCTGTGATCTTATCAGTCTGTCTCCTATACCTTTTATTGCTCCAGTTGAACAGAGTTCATGTCTGATGCTTGTCACAAAGAATAGTGACCGGCTGAAGGGGAGACATTAATCAACTAGGACTGTCATTGTCAATTAATTACAATCATGGTTAAGTGTTATGAAGAAAAGATATATTTGTCCTTTTGGGTAGAAAGCAAAGAAAATGATTAGGAAGCTGAGGCCCATGTCACGTGAAGACTGGAGAAAAAGTTTCCCAAAAAATGAATAGAATGCTAGAGTCACTAGAGAGGAAAGCCTGCTGAATCCCAGGACCCACAGCAAAGGAAGAGAAGGCTGTACTGGAGTCCTACATGAATCTGTGAAAATAAACAACAGTAAGACCTCTGTAGGATTTTGACATTCCCATTAGGGTCACTTTTGCGCTCTTAAACAGAAACTAAAGAAAATCCTCAGAAATGATTTGCATTCCTCTCGGCACTTCACACAATTCCTATATTCAAATGCTGACAGCTTTATGTCTGTTCCACTCACACTAGAATGGTCCAGTGCAAGTCCTCTAGACCTCTCCTAGGTTCTTGTGCTCCACCCGTCAGATGTCTCCTTGTCTTGGCCATCCAGGTGATTGCTTTAAAATGTTACATGATTATGGGAATTCTCTTTCTTAAAATCCTTCTAGGCCAACATCCCATCACCAAAAGGATGAAGCATATGTTCCTTAACAGACATAAAATCTCTCTCTAATGTGGTCCTGACAATCTTTCCAGCCTTACTCCCACCACTCACTCCCCTCAACTTTGTGTTCTAGCAACACTGCACTACTTATAATTCTCCAAACATAGTAGTAGGTTCTTTGCCTCTGTACCTTTGCTTACCTACTAAATTCTCTAAGCCTGAGACACAATTTTCCCTATCCCTTACTTCTCTACCTTCTCTTAATTTTAATTCATATTTATGAATGAGCTCAGATATCATCCTTTCCTTCAGAAACTTTCCTGGAACTTCTGGATTGGATGAAGAGCTCCTGTAACAACTATATAGAGATAGATATTGTCATGATATTCTGAAGACTGGGAAGTCCAAAATCAAAGTGCCATCTAGTTAAGTTCCTGTTGAAGGCCCTCTTCCTGACATATAAGTCTATCTCCTCATTGTATCCTCTTATGGCAGGGGAAGATAGGTCATCTCTCTCATGGTCCTTCTTCTAAGGACACCAATGCCATTCACAAGGACTGCACCTCATGTCCTTATTACTACCAAAGGACTACCTTCTAACATATAATTTTGAGGATGATAAAAACATTCAGTCCTTAATACCTGAAAAGGTTTGCGTCTTATTTATTTTGGTATCCCTAACCTCTAGAATGGTTTCAGCCAAAAATTAGGTTCTCAAAAAATATGTTGAATAAATTCATGTATATAATGTTCTCATTAATATAAGTAACAAAATTATAACCTCTGATTTTACTGAAGACTTTGACTTATTTAATGTGATTTGTTTCTCCAAGAACTATGTCCTCTACCTTACTCTCTGATAACTTCAATAATCAATAATCTTCCTAGAAAAGTGAAAAGACAGAGTTGATGGAGAAAATAGCAAGGCAAGAAAAAGAAATGTGAAGGAGTAGTGTTGCTGCAAAGATGATGAGTCACAGAGACATTTGCAAAATGAAGAAGGAAAGAGTGGGAAATGAGAAGTCTCAATTATGGTGCGTGATTCAGCCACAGATTAGTATGCTGTATCTTAGTTCCAGTTTCCTTCACATCTATTTTAACTGTACAGATCTGACTTCCTGAAGTAATCTATTTCTAGTAACATATATTCAGCCTTGACATGTGTAATTCCTGTCATGGGCCACATCAACCTGTGAAAGATAAAATTCAGATTCCTGACAATGCTTGGTGTAGGAGCCCTTACTTAATCTCTGAGCTGCTTGGGAATTAAGTATGGCTAAGGCCTTGGTGGAGAAGGATGTCCACACACCCCCCCTTGGCAATCACAAGTCCCCAAGAGTGTTGGCCTTTTCCCTTTTTGCACAAACTCCACTAATATTCCTCTATCTTCAACTGAGGTTGAAGAAGGATCAAAAAGCTGAAAGCAGAGGGTTTAGATGATAGACAGTCCTGGATTAACCCCCAATTCTATCATTTCCCATTTTTGTATGACCTTAGGTTTATTAACTTCTCCAAGCTCAGTTTCCTCAGAAATGGGGACATAATAGTGCCTGACTCACGGGGTTTTGGTGACAAGTAAGCGCTGATAATGCATCTGTGACACTCGTAGCACTATGCCGAGAACACAGTGAGTATATTCAATAAATGATGCATACATTAATTCTTTCCAGCTGAAAGGAATACATTTTGGCCCATGATGACTCACTGGGTCATGTAATATGAGGCCAGACACCACCTCCTTTTGGGTGGCTTCTGCGGTGTCTTCCAGGTAACTGAGTTTGCAGCAAACTCTGCCTTAAGGGCCCTAGTTATCTTCTTCAGAAACCATGAATCTCTCATTCTCTGGCCTGATGTATCACTGCTTCTTTGGAGGACTGGGACAATCCTGTTGCCATCCTTCTTTAAGGCATGCTAGACTCATGGCATTTGCACTTTCAATCTTTGAGAGTTTGGCCATATATTAGGTGTGCTGCCAGGTGGTTCCTGTGGAGAAGCAAGTACTTAGCCAGTGAGTAAGACTGACTGATTATTCAGTCTTCGTATCTTAATTAGTATGTGTGAATTTAGGTATTCTGGAACATCTCAAGATGTTTCCTTTGCAAATGTCAAGGGTGTACCATATACATAAAGGCCCATTTCCGAGAAAAGCATCATGCACCAACTAGAAATAGATGTATTTTGTTGGGGTTGTGTGTGTGTGTGTGTGTGTGTGTGTTTAGAGAGATGAAGAGAGAGTGCAAGTAGAGTGAGGAGGAGCAGAGAAAGAGGGAGACAGAATCCTAAACAGGCTCCATGCTCAGTGCAGAGCCTGGCATGAGGCTCAATCTCATGACTCTGAGATTATGACCTGAGATGAAATCAAGAGTCAGAAGCTTAACCAACTGAGCCGCCCAGGCACCCCTGCAAATAGATGTATCTTAACTAAATGCAGCTTGGAAAGTCCTATGTAACATTTCCTCAAATGGGTAATAGACCTACCCTTTAAGGTACACATCAAATGTCATCTCCTCTTCTGTGAAGTCCTCTTTGACTTTTCTCAAATATGTTTGCTATTTCTTCTTCTTTGCTTCATAGTATTGTGTGCATAACCCATATAACATTTGCCACTTCACAGTTGGTCTCATTTACTACCCATAGTTACTTGAGAGCAGAGACTCTATCTTTATACTCCAAGTACTTACCTATTACAGTTTCTAACACGTAGTTATCTCTCAATAATTTTTTTCCTATAAGAATGAGCCATGGAAGGTCATACTCATTCTGTGGTGGCAGCTCTACAAATCATATCCCTATGGAATTGGGTTACACCTGCTAATTCCACTAGACTTAAGGTAGATTGATCTGTCTTTACTTTAGCTGTGCAATGTTTTCCTGGGAACTTCTGCTATCTAGACTATCCTAGTATACCTTAGATTGGTATCTCCCAAGGTCTTGGCTCCACTGGCAAAGTTTACCCATGAGAAACCCATGAGCAACCCATGATTAAACCTCTCTGTGCCTACTATCATTTACCAACGATAGTAGAAATGCCATAGAAATCTAACCAACATGCAAGCAACACACTACCAAGATTGCCAGAGCTGGCTTTACAAGAGAAATTTTCAGAGATAGTAATAATAGCAGGTGTGCAATTTTCCCACTGCCGATAGCATCCTGGAGCAATAGACAGGGTCTCAAGAAGGTCTGGTTGTCAGGCTCCAGAAGAGAAACCTCAGACCTTTGAACTGAGTGACCAGGAAATAATAGCTCCTCCCCTGGCACAGTCAGGGACTGAGATCCAATAGAGAGTTAATGGATGAAACCTTCGTTCTAGCCCTGATTCATTAGTCAAGCACTCATGGTCAGGGAAGCAAACATTTTGGGGTCCACACTGTATGGTTGCATCTATGTGATATGGCTGGCTGGTGCCATGGCTTGTACCTCAGCATTCATGGTTGGGGTAACACCAGCCCTTCCCTGGCATAATCAGGGGATGTTGAGGTTGCAGCTTTCATGACATGGGAGATGGATGACAATTTTCACCATGTCAGCCCTCTATCAGGATCCGGGGCCTGAATTACTCAGCTATAGCTGCTTTTATGGAGCTTTGCAGGGAAAAATCTGTAGGCCATTAGTACAGGACAAGTTAAAACATGATGTTTCAATGAATTTAATCTTTATATGGCTCTAACTCATTAGCATCTGCTAGGCCTAAGTAAAATTGGTGAGTTAAATTCAACCAGATTGACTTACTTCCTTCTTATAGACAAAGTCACTAACACTCCTCTCTCTAAAATAAAAATGATTGTTAAGCCCATAAGTACAGGACCTCCATCTAATGCAACCCTAGTGCCTGCACTACTACTCTTGTTGAGTGAATAAATGAATGAACCTCAGTTACGGGATTTAAACTTCATTGTTGGTTGACTTTGACATGAAAGGGGATTGAAATGTGTTCGTTATTTGTTTATTGTTATTGAAGTCATTGTAAAACCATAATAAGGGCTAGTACTATTTAACAGAGTCGTTCTTTTTATACTCTATCTCTCTACAGCAGCTGTTACATACTTCCCTAATATCTACTTGCTGCCTTTGGATATTTTTATGAAGTTCCTTTGGAAAGCACAGTCACCAATTTGGTGAGAATTTAAGAAGTAACAGCAGTATGAAGGGGCTAAGTGCTGGCTGGACTTAGTGGCTGACTTAGTAAATAAAATATGAAAAGGGAAAAATAGTAGTCTTGCAGTGGAGAAACCTGGCACACGTTTTCTTAACCAAGTGAAGGTAAACATCAAGGTAAACATGATAGAGCACTTTGATGTCACATAGTCTCTGATATTCCTCTGTGACATTCTTTTCAAAACACATAATTCTACTGTACAACAAAAACTTCAGATAAACCAACATTGAAGAACATTCTACAAAACCCTTTCCAGTTCTCATAAAAAAATGTCAAGGTCATTAAAAACAAGGAAAATCTGAGCAACTGTCACAGACAAAAGAAGCCCAAGAGACATGATGACTACATGTAATATGGTATCCTGAGTGAGATCCTGAAACAATAAAAAAGTTTTAGGGAAAACAAGTGAAATCAGACAAAGTGTGGAGTCTAGTTAATAGTAATGTATGAATATTGGGTCCTTAGATGTAACAAATGTACCACAGCAATGGCAGATATTAACAATGGGGAAACTGAATGAAAGCTATACGGGAACTCTGTCATTTCAGCTCTTCTGCAGACCTAAAACTATTATACATTTTTTTTTAAATGAATGATACTTGATGTAAATGATACTTTATGTAAAGGTGTTTAGAGCCACTTGATTGAAGGCCAGTAAGAATACAATGACTAAAACTGGGTCTGGCACACAGTGAGCAGTCGACAATCTCATTTGAATAAATTTAATGGCTATAAAATATTTTTGCATCCTATGAGCTATTTATTTGCAATTAAAAAGAGTTTTAAAAATCCTTAAATTGTAAAGTTATGGGAGAGGTTACTCAAATGGAGGAAAAACAATGTTTTCATTTACTGAAAGTTTCCAAAAGATATTCAAACCAGGGATAATTTAAGGAAAGTTCCAGAGGAGGTGGCATGTGCAATCGGTTAGCAAGCTGCCCAGCCAAATGGAACATTGCTGTAAGGGAAAATGGAGAGGATCTGATTAAAAGTAGGTATGTTTTCTTATGTGAACTTTAAAAATTGATACCATTTCCTCTTCTGCCTTTTGTTTGTTGTGGTGAGCTCTAGTCTTCTTGCTTTCTCTTGTTTTTATATACATTTTTTTTCTTGTGGCCTTTCTCACATTTCATTTTTTCTTCTTTCTTACTCCCCTGATTATCTTCTGTCTTTCTTTTTAATTTCTCATGACCCAGCAGCCCCAGGCTGAAGGTTGATTCACTTGCATGTGAATGACTTAGCTCCTTGTCTTCTATTCTCAGGCACCTGGCTTTGAGTCTCCCCATTGCGTATTAGCATTTTCTTTAGGGACACTTGCATACATTTAGAAAGTACTTTCTGATTCATTTTTCTTAGGTTGTCTGTATCTGAAAACAGATGCATCTCATCATGTTTGTTAATTTACAAATCTAGAAAACAGTGTAGAATTGGTGGCAGAACATATTTCCCTATGAGTAAAGTAGCAATAACAGTGCTGTGTTCACTTAAAATATGCTCAAAGCAGAGTTATGTAAAATGACAAATACATTTTTATCCTTTTATATGTTTTTAAACTTAACTTCATCAGTTTTGATATTTTATTACCCAAGGAATCAGAAAGTTTAGTTTTGGATCTCCTATCTGGGAGACTCTGGACAAGTCATTTAATCCTTCAAGTCTCTCTGTGCCCAGTAGTAAAATGGAAATGATCTATATAACACTTGACATCCTCAGAGAAACAGTCAATCCTGATCCTCATTCCAGATGTAAAATCTATGATTCTAAATTTGAATCAGTATTTGAAGGACACTTCTATTCACATTTTACTTTGCAAGGCAATGAAGATGCCATTGAGAGTTATAGAGAGTCAAAGAGGGCTTGTCCACTTGACAGACAATGTGTGGAAGAAGAGGGGAGGGAGATGCTGGAGGTTTTGCTGTGCTTTAAGATCAAACACACACTAATGTACCAGTTCAAATGGGGATGGGGTTGTCCTGCCAGTTGCTCTATAGACAAATGTGATCATGTCCTTTTGAATCTATAATGAGAAATCCCTAATCACACATCTATTTTTATCTATAATGTATATACTTGAATCAGATTTTTGAAGAGGATAGAAGTATATATTTAGTTTTGCTTATATAATTTATGTTGCTGCTAAGGTGTATGTCTAACCAAAATATTTATGGAACCATTCTCTGATATAATATTATTTGTACAAAAAAGGTATAACTCTTTTCTTTTATTATCATTCTCTCTGCCAAGGAGCCCTGGGACTGCATAGATGGTAGTTACAATTTCACAATCTGTGGTTATCCCCTTATTTTATTATTATTCTTTTTCATAAACCAACTATGTAATCAGCCAGCATTTTTGGCAATCTGACTGTTTCATTTTTAAACAAAATGACAATTTCTTACATATTTTTGTTTTGGATAATAGAGCTCACAGTTAATGAAGTAGAACAGTAGAGAATTTTCACATTGTCATTATTTCATTTGTGTGCACAAAATGACCATTTCATTTTCCTACTGCCTAGGCATATCTCCTTCCTGAAAGGAGAAATTATAATAATATGTTACTTTTCCTGATTGGACTTACTCTTAAGTATTATTTGAGTCTGTCCTCATACTAACCCTATGATGGCGAGAATAATACTATTATACCCATTTAAAATAAGAGGGAACAAAACAAGAATTTTACATAGAAGTAAGTGGCAAAAAGTTGGAATCAACATAAATATTTTTGTTTTCCTTTTTTGTAATTTTTAAAAAATTTGATTCCAGACAACACACAATGTTGCATTAGTTTCAGATGTACAACGTAGCAATTAAACTTCTCTGTATAGTATGCTATGTTCACCACAAGTATAGTTATATCTGTCACCACACAATGCTAGTACAGCATCATTGACTATATTTCCTATGTGGTGCCTTTTATTCCTGTGTCTTATTCATGGCATAACTGAAAGCCTGTATGTCCAACTTCCTGTTTTGCCCATCCTCCCATTGCCCTTCACTCTGGCAACCACCAGTTCTTTGTATTTATAGGTCTGATTCTGCTTTTTGTTTGTTTGTTCATTTGTTTTGTGTTTTAGATTCCACATATAAGTGAAATCATATGGTGTTTTTCTTTCTCAGTCTGATTTCTTTCACTAAGCATAATATCCTCTAGGTCTCTCCATGTTGTTCCAACTGGCAAGATCTTATACTTTTTTATGGTCATGTAATATTTGTGTGTGTGTGTGTGTACCACAACTTCCTTATCTATTTGTCTATTGGTAGATACTTAGGTTGCTTCTATATCTTGGCTGTTTTAAATAATGCTGCAATAAACATAGGAGTGTGTATATCTTTTCCAATTAATGTTTTTATTTTCTTTGGGTAGATACCCAGTGGTGGAATTATTGGATCATAGGATATCTCTATTTTTTGAGGGAACTCTATATTGTTTTCCACAGTGGCTGTGCCAATTTACATTCCCACCAACAGGGCACAAGGGTTTCTTTTTCTCCACATCCTTGCCAATACTTGTTATTTTTTATCATTTTTATTTTAGCCATTCTAACAGGGTGTTACCTAGGGATACCTCATTGTGGTTTTGATTTGCATTTCCTTGATGACTAGGAATATTGAGCATCTTTTCATGTCTCTGTTGGCTATCTGTATTTCTTCTGTGAAAAATCTTCATTTGGGTCCCCTGTCCATTTTTTAATCAGATTGTTTTTTGGTTCAACATGAATATTTAAACACCAGTAGAAAATAAATTTATTTAAAAAAACATGAATATTTAAACTTCTCGTAGTCTACAAATCATAATTCATTTATTGGAATACTATATAGCCATTAAAAATGGTTCATAGAAAAATATTTGTGACTAATGAATATATATATACACTGACATGGAAAGTTTCAGTATATTATAAAAGTATTTGTCCAGTATTCTCTATTTTTTTAAATTGCATTTATGTATAAATATTCCTGCCTAGAAATAAATATTTGAGAAGATCTTTTGAGAAATGAGTCAATACAACAAATTGATTACAAATATAAGTTTGCAGTGAAATAGATCAAATTATGATTTTGGATTTAATTACATTATCATTTACTGTATAATTTGAATCAATTATTTGTTCACTCTGTCCTACTCTATATAAAGTAAGGATAAAAGTAACCTCAAAAGTTAATTAATATGTGAGCATCCAATGAGATGGTTCATGTAAAAACCCAAGTCTAGTTATCCACACATAGCAGTCATTCAATAAACTTTGTAATATTAATATACATCCCTGGGTCAATGATTATGAAAGGTTTTGATATTATTTTTCTTTTACACATTTTCTGATTCCTTAAAATGATTTAAAACTTTTATTTTATCTTGTTTTGACTTTAAAGAATACAACCAGAATGAAACTCTGTCTTTTGGCTCTGAATGTAGTCTTATTTCCATATCATTCATGTCATTCAACTGAAAATGTGACCCAGGATCTGGGAAGTGGTTAAGACCTTGGGCCCTGGAGGAAGCCTGGCTGGGTTCCACCATTCTATTTGTGTGACCTTGTGTATGTTACTTAACCTCTCTCTGCCTTAGATTGCTCATCTTAAAAAAGGGGATAATAGTAACTTCATCATACAATTACTGTGAGGGTTGAATAAGATAAAGCCTGCTTGGCATGTAGTATATTACATTACAATTCCAAAATATTTCTCAAGTCTGTTGAGTCTGCATTTGAGTATTGTAACATTATTTTAGTCATTGGTAGAAAAAAATACAAATCTATGGTGTATATAGATCTTTGTCTGTGAACCGGATGCTTCCTTATGCTGCTAAACTAGTCTTGATTTTCACAAATGGACTTAAAAACAGATGTTATGAGGCATCCCAGATATTTAGATAATTTGGACATGATTAAAATATACATATTCATGAGCATTTCTATTGTTCACCTTTCTTAAAGTCAAAACTCCATTATAATGTCCATAGCATATATTATAAAACTCCTCCACTTTATCTCTCACCATTGCACTATAGGCACCCCCCCACACACACCTCCATGCAAAGCCTCAACTATTCAATTTTCCATACTTTATCTCACTTTTGAGTTTTTATATATATTTCTTCTGCCTAAAACACATTTTGTCTTTTTTTCCCTCTACTATACCAACAACTGGTAGTGACTTATATTCATTCACAGGTCTCCACTTAGATGCCACTTGCACTGGAAGTCTTCCTCACCACCAAGCATGGATCCTGTGACTCTGCTATGTCTCTCAGTCCTCCTTGTGTTTTAATGAAATGTCTTCTCTCCTGTCTGATTCCATACTGGCCTATAAATAATGACAGTGGGGTTTGTGTCTAGGCCATAGTTGTAACTACATGAATCTCAGTACCTTACACCATATTGGACATCCAAGAAATAGTTGTTGGATGTGTGATTTTTAGCTATTTGTTCTTCATAGGTTCTATGCAGCATAATGGCACTTCTGATGAAGAAAGAAAGAAAGAGAGAGAGAGAAAAGAAGAAGAAAAGAGAAAGGAAAGGAAAGGAAAGGAAAGGAAAGGAAAGGAAAGGAAAGGAAAGGAAAGGAAAGGAAAGGAAAGGAAAGGAAAGGAAAGGAAAGGAAAGGAAAGGAAATAAGGTAGGCTATGTAGGAGACTGTTTTGCTAGCAGGATGATTCTTTCTTGAAATATTAGACATGAATTCCATTAAAATGCACTGAAATTGTTTCATTGGAAGAATTAAGCATTCATCTTTGTTTCTTATATTTAGAAGCATATTTCTATAACTAGATATGCTGTTTACATAGAATATAACAGGCTCTGAACATACAAATAATCAGATAAATTATGTGGATGAATTATTATATATACATATCATATTATTGTATAATGTATTTGAAGAATGGATTGATATTTTTTCTCCATTAAGAATTCTTTTGAAGAGTCTATACTGTACATAAATGTGTATATACATATAATTTTTTACAGCTGTCTCATATTTGAAAGTAAAGCCATTTCCTTTCAAAATTAGACATTAAGACAGACAACTATTTTTAATGGTAACAGATTTTGGAGTTATTCTAAAGCACTATTATTGCATTATTGATGCTTGACTTGTAAGAAACTATACATGATTGTTGAAAATGTCAAATAGCCATTTCCAAGCCTAGGCTTTCAGAGAACATAGCACTGCCTTTATTACTGATGACACATATTCATCACTAAAACTTTTAAAAAAGTATCTTCTGAGAGTATTTGTGGGGCCTGAAAGTGTACTCCTTTATTAGAGATTTAAAAATGAAAGGCTTAATAAGCTAGTTAATAGTTTTAGAACTAGGGATAGGTCTTTGGCAAGACTGTAAAGAAGTATAATCTGGCTTTGGTGATCTTGCATCCTTCTTTGGAAGACTTTTAGCATCTCTCCCAAGTGGTGGGGGCCCCTCATTGCTCTCTGGGACCATCTCTGTCTCTAATGGACTTCCCCCATACATTCACTCTCCACAACCCACCTCCTCAGCATCAATGCTGGTGTCAGACGGAGTTGCGATCCTACCTTCCACTTCGACTTTCACAGAAAATATAGCAGAAACACAGTGTTCAGGAGGGTCCTACTCTTAACTGATTCCTGCTACAGCAAGAAAGCATAGTGAGAAAGGATCTGGCCTGGTTTACTAGGATCTAGGTTCTAGTGTCCCACATCTGTTCTCCAAAGTGTGTTTTCTTTCTTCTTCAGTCTTGTAATCTCTAGGTTCCTACTGTTTTGTTGGATTTCAGGCCACCAGCATTGTGTCCTCTGTTTATGGACTGTCTGCTTGCTTCCCTTTTCTCAGATCATACGAGATATTTCCCTTTGGACTTTCTGTGCCTGTCTTTCTGTTCCTTTCCCATTGGCTTTAATCAAACATCAGGACTTTACATCTCAACTCTGGAGTTACACCTTGACTATCAGTATATGAGCTTTATGAGGCCAGACAACTTCCATTTCTATTATATATTCCCTGTTACCTTACTTATTAGCACTGATGCCTTTCCCTATAATCTGCACAGTTCACATTAGGTTGACTAAATCCATGATCTGATTTTTCCAAAATTTTATGTGATAATGCATCAGTGCTAACCTCTAACATCATATCATGCATCTTTTAGGAATTCAGTGGTGTTGTGTCATAAAGAAGTGACAGGTGTGAAAAACTTTTTTGTTTCTCCTCTGCTTAAGTCATTGATAGAAAAAAAAAAAAAGTCATTGATAGAAAGAAAGTGGTTTATAGTGAAAAAAAAAATGTGGCTCAGAAGCAGGGCAAAGACCTGATCCCTAGTTCCTCTGATTCAGAGTAGGGCATCAACTTAGGGAAATGTAAGTGATGTTGCTCCGTTTCTCCTGCATCCCAGTGGGAGCATTCAAGTGACTATTTACACACTACTGGTGATGGCCAGAGTCATAGCAATTTTGCTCTCATCCATAGCTTCTCTTGTTTTACATCTATAAATATTGACAAATTGAATGTTGTTGGTAAGTAGAAATACTTCTGTATTGAAACCCTATTTCTATTAGCCAAGCAACTATTCTTTTTTTAAAAATATTTTATTTATTTATTCATGAAAGACACACAGAGAGAGGCAGAGACACAGCCAGAGGGAGAAGCAGGCTCCATGCAGGGAGCCTGATGTGAGACTCGATCTCAGGTCTCCAGGATCATGTCCTGGGCTGAAGGCGGTGCTAAACCACTGGGCCACCAGAGCTGCCCTAGATGTCATCTTAAGACATTTGGCTATCTGAATGCTCTGCTCACAGCTTGGGAGTAAAAATAAGAAGTAGAAATAGTATAATAAAAAAAAAAAGAAAAGAAATAGTATAATAAATAAGCATGTTGAAATGTGGCACCAGACAACTAAAACAACCTGGCCTCAGGGAAGGGATGCAGAAAAAAATGAATAGAACTCTGGGGTCATTTTATATAAAGACAAAAAAAATTGATTATGTCTCTCAAAGGATGATGAGGGCATTACAGCATTGTAGGACAATTCAATAACCTAGATTAAATTAGGTTCATGTTCTCTTTGAGGAGACAGACAAGTTTACAGTATATTTGGGACTGTCTCCAGCCTCTATCCTCCCAAACCGTCCTCCACCCTGCAACCAGAGCTCGGCTTCTAAGACAAAAATTTCATCCCGTCATTCCCCTGATTAGAACTTTTCAGTGGTTACCTCCCCTTTGCAGAATAATAATCTAAACTTTTTAGCCTGATACACAAAGCTCTTCAGCCAGACTATAATTTATATTTCTCAATGGGGCTCCTACCATTTCTCCACAGGATAGAGCCTAGGCACAAGATTTAAGACCTAGAGAAGGCCCTGGAAATAACAATCATAATATATACATTATTAGACTGTTTGCTATATTTCATGTATGAGGCTAAGAGCTTTTTGATCACTATGTCACTTATATAACATTAAAAATGTAGATGTTGATTATTTTATAGTTGAGGAAACTGAAGCTCAAATAGAGATTGACTAACACATCCAAGAGTTTATAGATAGGAAGTAGACAAGTAGGTCGATGTTAAGTCCAGGCAGTCTGATTCCTAGTGGGTAGTGATCTCAGGCCTTTGCCTGTTGCCTGTGAACCCCATGGGCATCCTTGGTCATTCTCCCACCAAAGAATGGCCCCTACATTGCCATCAGGTAAGCCAGGATTTTTTTAAATGTTTCAATAAGAGAAGTTAAAGATGATTTCTGCATGTTGCTCAGCAAAATTTAAAAATCAAAGGGGCATCAGGTAAATGTGTGACAAAATGTGTCATCTTTTTGATGGGATAGACAGAAAACAGAGGTCCTGATCCACTTCAGGTAATTAAAGGGTCTGTGACACATCTTGAAAGTGAAGAGGTATGAATTCTAGGGCCTTGGCGGAATTCCAAACCACATAATTATACCTTGCACTTTCTACCTAAAAATTTCCTCTGAGTTTCAGCTGGAAAATAAATTCTTCACTTCCCCTACTAAATATTGCTACTGTGGCTTGTGAGGCATCATTATGCTTCTTTAGGCAGACCCTTCCTCTATTTCATTGAAGTTTCCCTTGCAAGGTGGCCCAGATTAAAAGGTACTGTTTTACAAAATCTTTCTATACATTGTTGGATAAATATGGTAAGCATGGCCAACTCAATCCCAGAAAGGAGATAGATAGATGATAGATAAATAGATGGGTAATAGATATATAGGCATTAAAAACATATGAAAATCAAAGGAATGGAAAATTATAAATATTGGATTTCATTGAATTATTGTATGAATGGTTCATTTAAACTACAGCTCACCTCTTACACAACTGGTGGCTCTAACCCCCTGTCAGGATGATTGTCAGCATGAGGAAATAGAAGAATTATTTTAACGGTAACTGATTGAAATAAAGAACAAGGGTCATTTGCAAGTGTCTTTCTGAACTGGATTATGCTTAGCTTTCAAGTGTAACCAAAATTTGTCTCAAATAATTATACTAAAAGTGTTGTAACAAATGGTACATAATGTAGATGTTTCTTTATTAAAAGTGATTGCATCTTTTTTATACTCTGTAAATGTAAGTAGAATCCTTGCTAAATATTCATAGAGATGAAGCATAGAAACAGGGAAAAAAAGAAATGAATATGATTATACTGTCATTCTAAATGAACCACTAATCAAATTTATTAAAATTACATACTTTATTAAATTAGTGAACTGTTCGCATTTATTGAATAATGTCTTCAACCCTATCCTAAGTGCTTTACATGCATCGTTCTGAGAAGAGGACTCGGCTCTACTGAACTGCCAAAGGGGGAAAGTGGGTCAAGAGCATCCACTCATTTGACTATTACGGAAGATGAATCGAGTAATTCCAACATTGCTTTCTAATTCCCAAATAAACACATTGTATAATGGCATGGCTTCAAAATTTAAATTAGTTTTTGAATAAAACAACATTTCAAAGGAATGTTGTACTTGTAATGAGGCTGCTTAGTAGATGAAGAAGGAAAACAGATGATCAGAGTGACCACAAGTCTAATGAATGATCTGTGAACAATAATTGCTTTGATACTATAAAGCCATAGCTCATTCCAGGTCAAGAAATCTTTAGGTTTTCCATCTTTTTTTTATAAAATCTGAAATTTTAAAGTGTTCTAATCTACATTTAGTTAAGTTTATTCTCTGAACCATAGCAAGACTCTTTGTTGGTACTAACTGCTTAGTCTGTAAAAAGCATAGTAAATAGTTACACTGGGAATTAAACTCTCAATCTAACTGTCATTATGCAAAACCATGAAAAATGATCTACAGGGGTTTCATTGAAGAATGCATGTTGTTCATACTTGATCTGTTATGTGTATGTATGTCCATATATTCAAACACTACTCTTTTTCCCAAAGGAGAAAAAAGCCATTATTAGGAGATTTCCATTTGTAAACTGACATTTTGATTTTAAAAAATCAGTCTTTTAAGATTTCATTGTTTTGTTTCATTTCTTTCATTTCACAGTTATCTTTATATGATGTACCTTGTTAATTGTTGTTTTCTTCTTAAGGTAAATTACAGCTTTGTGAAATGGTCAATGCTACTCACAAAATGCTGTCAAACTGTGAATTACACAAGCCTTTGATGAAGATAATAAAGATCAAATAACATTGCCTTTCCTTTTCCAGACAGCATTTCTTTCCAAGATTTGGTTTCAATCAATACCATTATTGCTACCCATGCATTTTTGTCGTTCCAAAGAAAAAGAAAATTCTTCTTTGTCTTTTTCTAGCTCATTAGATAACTGTGTTGGCAATTAGAATCTTTTTAAATTTATACTTTTTAATGGAAACATATTAATTTTATGACCACAATGCTTTGCCCAACAGAGTTGTTGTCCTTGTGTGTAAAGATGGTGGTTGTTTGAAGCATTAGTGAAATAGGACCAAAACACCAAAACTTTGAAAAAGAATTAGTTGTTCTACTTCTTCAGCACATTTTTCCTTGTATACAGCACCTTAGTAGCATGAATCATTTTAGAAACAATCTGTGATTAACTATAAGCTCTAAATCATGTCCCAGGGCTGACCATAATCAATCCTGGGGAGACCTAGAGACTCAGCTTACATTTAGTCAGGATCCTTCCATCATGGCCCACCAGGTTGGATCAGCAGATTCAGAGTCCCAAATACAGCATTTCTCGAGCATACTACTATGTATCGCATCATATCTTATACACTTATTATTTACACAATATCTGTTTTCCCTTTGGATTGTAAGCCCCATGAGAGCAATGACTGCAACTTAATCAAGTCTGTCTCCCCAGGACTTAGCAGAGTAGCTGGTGGCTACAGTAATTGCTTAATTAATATGTGTTGAGTGGATATATGAACTGAAACACAGTATGCCTTCCCAGTTTAAGTCACTGTTTTCATTTTTCTCATCCTAGTCTAGAACAAACCTACTTGGTTACAAACAGCTGTCAAGGTGAGGAGGGGATAGACCAAAACAGAATTTCTACAGGGTCCAGACAGGGCTGAACATAGAAGCCCATGATGAGTACTGTCAAAAAAGTTCTATTCAGTCATGTGGGAATGCCCTAACTAATTTTTTTAAGAAAAGCTAGCTCTTATATTTTTACATGAAAAAAACATTTCCTGATTTTTTAAAAATACACTTTAGGCCATAAGAATATGTTGGCTTCCCACCTTCAGCATACCTGGCAAATTGATAATCTCTGATCTATGTCTTCAGTTTTACTCTAGTGTCTAAATTTGTAAAGTAATCTCTCTTGGTGGTTGATTCCATTTGTTAAGATAGCTAGTATGCATATTAAAATCAATATTATTACCAAATTTTGCTATGTTCCTTTCCATGTGGTCTGGTTCTTTAGTTCAATTTTAACTTCTGTCTCTCCTCCACCAGTTGGGTTCTTCTGATGATAAATATTGCTACTTTTCAGCCCCAGTGGAGTCATAGTTTGAATGTTTTTGCGTGTCTTGAGATCAGCCTGAAGTAGCTACTTCCTGTCACTTTGGCCCATATTGAAGATGGCCAAAGACAGGCACAAACCTGATTCAACCTCTCCAAGGTTAGTACATTCCCTGCCATCCAACAAGTCATATCAATAAGATTATGGTTAATTATAATCAAAGCTACCTCAGACTTTCATTTCTGTCAATTACCCATTACTCAATTTGAAGGTTGTTCATGTGGACTTTACACTAGTTCTAGTGTGCCTTTTGAGCCCTATTCTTTTCCTATGGGAGAAAAAAATCTTCAGTTACCCCTAATCAATTTTGTTCTAATTCTGACAACAGCATTTAGAAACAAGATCTTCCCCCCTTTGTAGATCCTTCATAACTGGCACCAGTTATGAACTCAAGGCCCCAAGCCAATGAATACTTTCTATTGGGCCTTGCTCAATAGAGTAACAACTACATCTCTACCTTAGAGGTACACTAATCCCATGCAGGGGTGTCTCTGTTCTTTAGTCCTGGCCCTGAAGAGAAAAATGCCCTCTTGTAGTGAATCATGTGCTCCCATTAACCACAGGTAAAAGAGTTACTGTCTGATTTCTTCAGGTCCATTTAAACTTCATCTGAGATTTTCTCCTCCCTTCTCTAGCCCCTTTGAAATTGTTTCTTTTTCCCCTCTTCTGGAATAGCTATGTGCTACATTTTTTGACACTCATATGCTAGGCTTCATTCATTCCATTGTAAATTAGTTAGCTTTGCTTTCAAATGCCTGAGAATTATTTGTTTTGATCCTTTATTCTCTAATACCCAAAGATACCTGTGATGTAAAGTCTTCATGCATAGAAGTACATATTTAATGGCATATCTTCCCAGTTATATGCCATCTCCTCAAGGAAACCAAGAAATATATGTTACTTTTGGCTATAATCTGGAAAGTGGGTTGTGATCTGGAGGTTAGGTAGTGAGAGTAATAAAGGGACAAGGAGATTTACTTTTCTTAGCTGTTTGCTTTAGGTCTTCTCTTTTCTCATATTTGCTGCTCTTCTACATTAATAGTTTCTCTTATTTTATGTCAGCTGCTCATGGTGTTTGGTCAGTCCATGGTACCCACACTGATTTGCCTGGACTTGGGGTCCATCTCAGCCCTTTCTCTGACCATATCTCTTGCCCTAATCAAGGACCCTTGGCCTCATAAAATATTGTCTCACTGCCCATGGTATGAAATTCCCATGCTTTACATGCAATTCCTTGCATATGGAATCTCACCTATACCCCCTGGGTATATGAATGCTCTGTGCCTACATCTCAGCTCTTATATTCCTGTCCCTCAGGGACTCTGACTCAATCTGCCTACTTGAACTTCAACTGCATCAGGTACTAACTGCCTAAATTAATGACCCTTCTTCATGGTGTTAGTCATTGCTTCTCAAACTTCCCCCTCTAGACTATGAGTGCCTTGAGGACCAATTCCATTACTTACTCACCATCTCATCCCCAAAGCCTTGGCTAGGTCACTGGCACCAGTAGTTTGATCAAAACTTTGTGCAGCTAGAGCCTTGCTGCTGAGATATGCTCCACACCTCTGGGTATCTAGGCTTTGGACTGTCCTGACCTATGGGGTCCTAGAACCTTTGATTTATATCTGACTTTTATGCAAGTGGACCACTGACAAGCTTGCTCAGGTTGCTTCCTATTGTTCCATAACCCAACCCAATTTGGTTGTCCCTATTTCTCCACTCTTCTAATCTGGGGGAAGATCAAACCTATTGCAAATGAAAGTAATTGAGGAAGCTAGGTATAACCTCACATAAAGCCTCATAGTATTGGCATCCCCTGTGAAATGGTTAGAAATGCAGACTCTCAGGCCTCACTTCCAATCTTCCAAATCAGCATCTGTATCTTATTAAGATTCCAGGTAAAATGATTCATATGCAAATTAAAGTGTGAGAGGCACTGACTTAAAGCATTCACACACATAGTGCATAATGCAATATATTATGTATAATAAAGCACAGTTAACTTACTTTAAGATTTATAAACTATATAAATAATATAGTTTATAAAATGAAAATAGAGTATAAAAAATAGTAGAATACCAATTGATTACTTTTCTTTATGAAACTTATGCAATTTTTTTTTTTAATGTCTGCAAAGAAGGGGTGCCTGGGAGGTTTAGTTGGTTGAATGTCCAACTTCTGATTTGGGCTCAAGTCATGATCTCAGGGTCCTGGGATCAAGCTCCATGTCTGGCTTCTCATTCAGCAGGGGGTCTGCTTGATGATTTCTCTCCCTCTCCCTCTGTCCCTCCCACTGCTCATGAGCACTCTCTCTCTCTCTCTCTCTCCCTTTTTCTCTCTCCCCTGCCTCAAATAAATAAATAAATAAACAATAAATATTTTTTAAAAATAAAATGCCTGAAAAGTAGGAACAACAAGCATTAAAGGCAGCATGAAGTAGTAAAATATCAAAGAATTCAATTTTGTAAGACCTAAAGCTTTGCTATAGGTTAGGCAATCAACTATTCTGGGCCTCATTTCTTTGTTAAGAAAGATATAATGTAAATTTAGGTGAACTCAAAAAGTTGTCTAACATTTGTATTTTTTATAAGTAATTCTCTATAATTCCTTCAACTTACAATGTTGTAGTTATGTAATTACTGAAGCTCATCTTAGCAATTTAAACTTTTTAATCAACCTCTGTATTTGTTGGTTCTTCTCTCTCTTCTGTAAGTGGGATTTGCTCTAGTCGGGATTTTTTTTGGCTGCAAGAGACAGAGAGTCTAACAGTGACCAACTACCCCAGTTTGCTGGGGATGGAGAGGTTTCTTAATAAAACCAGGATGGCCACATGCAGATTGGGATGGTTGGTCACCCTACTCTGTCCAGATTATGCCAGAAAAAGTTTACTGTCCCTTCTGTCCCTTCTGTCCACCAACTAGCTTCCTTTGTTTAATATTTGTTTCTGGTTTCTGCACAACTTAAGTCTTTATGAAGATGTAGACTTTGTGATTACATCCTCTCTTTGGAGCCAGGACACAGATTTTTAATTCTATGTGAGCTATAAATAAGATGTTCTTAGATTCAAATGGGCCATGGCAGAGGTGGACAAAGAACTTAGGTCATGTGTGACTGAACACTGGGATTTTGGAGAGCAGAGACTGGGTGTTTGGATTGGCCCTTAGATGGAAACATGAGTAGGAAGTGATTTTCAATTCATATCTACTATGTCCTTTCATTATCATTCACTTTTGCCTCTATTCGTTCAAGTTTATTCCCCAATACAAGTTCATGTACAAGTATGAAATACAAGCATAGCACTTCTCACTCTGTAGCTAAATGCCTTTAAATGATCTCAACATTTCCTAGCACAGCCTATTCTTCTAGTAGGTCATTTTGAAGCCTTCCTTGAATATCTAGCCATCTGGTTCCAAACTTCATTAGCTGATCTTAGAGACTTCCCAACTGCACTTTTCAAGGAGAAGCATATCAGAGTCTGTCCCAGGTTTTCCTACTTCATTCACAAAGCTTATTCCTTCACCAATGAGGTGACTTGTTTGTATATTTTAACATTCTGATTTTTTAATGCAGGGATTTTTCTCAAATACTTTAGAAACAAAGTGCAACATGGCTTTCAACAGTTAAGCTTAAAATCTACATTCCTCAAATTATCTGTAATTACTTAGAAACAAATGTATGATTCATAACATAAATTTCTATGGATTGGTGTAAAAAAATCATCATAATTGAAACTTCTCCTATAGTAGTTTTTTCTGTATTTGAACTTTACAATGAAACCAAACAGCAATTTCTCTTCCTGCAGGAGAATGCTCTCTTTCGCTATTTCTTTGCATAATGTGATTACTGATCCATTTCTGCTTCTCATCCCAGGACCTTAATTTCCTTTGACTATTATTTAGATTAATATAGTAGGATCAAATTTTAGGAAATACTAATTCAATAGAGATTTATTTCTATTACATATAGGAAGATACCAGAAAAAGTAAAGCTGTAATTATAACTGATATATTTTATCCTTTATAATTATCAAAACCAATAACATCTATTTCCCCAAAAAATGCTTTAGATACATTTTCAATTTCCATTTGTCAAGAAAATCTCCTTTAAAGAATGGGGCATACACTAGGCATGAGTGATAATTTACTGGATTTCTACTGCTATTCTAAAATAGCCATCAATAATAGCCTTAATAAATTGTATGACTTACACTCTGGCATCCAGTTAGAATTTATTAAACTAAAGGAGCTGAGGTGACTCATTGATTCACAGAAAATACCCTCTGAAATACTCATTTTGTAATCAGCCAGGTACATTCAACCTTCAGACATACACATCATCAATCACTAAAAAGATGTAAATAAATAAGAACTATTCATTTATTGGGTGAATATAAACATTCATCTGTAAGTCTGTGATGCAGTTTTGTAAGCTCAAGACCACAGCTCATGGACAGTTTAGAAACTTTCCTGAGCTAGTAGATGCAAACCTCTTACTGGTTACACTGACTTTACCATATATCCATTTTATTCAAGTAAAAACTGGTTTGCTTTGTAATCAGTATATTTTTCTCATTTGTCCATTGCACAACTACCCTAGTTAGGCCTTCATCACTCTCAACTAGATTATTTCCCTTGTAAGTAATAAAATTCTCTAGTTTCTTCCCACAAAAATCCACATACTATATTATACTATACTAATTTTCTTAAAACTTTGATCTTAAAATGGAACTCCTTTACCAATGGCCTCTAATTTTATATCAAAAAATCATCTTGAAATACTAAAATTATGAAATCATGAACACTTGGTTGAAAGTAATTTTAGAGATATTTAGTCCATCCTCCCAAAGCATATATGTTTTATTTATAAAGTGTATTCTATATTCATCCTAGCATACACTTTCTTTATCCATTACACAAATTTTTATGGAGTATATTTTAGACATGAGTATAGTCCTAAAGATATGTGGTGAACAAAACAGACTATAGTAACTTTTTTAGAATTTACATTTGAGTGAGAGAGAAAAAAAATCAAGGAAACTAGAAAAATAATCAAGCATTGGTAAGCGCATTGAAGAAAATGAAACAATGATAGTGATTGCTGACTACTTCATTTTTAAAAAAATATTTATTTGTTTATTTTAGAAATAGAGAGTAGGAGGTGAGAGGCAGAGGGAGAAGGAAAGAGAGAATCCTCAGGCAGACTCCTTGCTGAGTGCAGGGCCCAATTCAGGGGCTCAATCTCACAACTTTGAGATCATGACCTGAGCCAAAATCAAGAGTCATAGTATGCTCAACTGACTGAGCTACCCAGGTGTCCCTGATGGCTACTTTAGATTGGATGTTCAGTGAATATGCATTAGTTTCCTAGGGCTGCCATAATGAATTACCACATACACGTTGGCTTAAAACAACATAAATTTATTCTCTTATGGTTCTGGAGGCCAGAAATCCAAAGTCAAGATGTCATCAGGTTTGTGCTCCCTCCAAGGCTTCTAGCAGGGAATTCTTCCTTGCGTCCTCTAGCTTCTGAAGATAAGATGTTTTCTGCTTGTGGTTATATAACTCCAATCACTGCTTCAGTCTTCACATAGCCTTCTCCTCATCTCTCCATGTCTCTCCTTTGCATATCTCTTTGAAGACACTTGTCATTGGTTTTAGGTTCACCTGGGTAATATAGTTCATCTTATCTCAAAATCCTTATATACATCTGCCAAGACCCTTCTTCAAAATAATTCAAATTTATGGTTTCCAAGATTAGGACGTGGACCACCATTCAGTCACTGCAGAAGATTTCTCTAAAAAAGTAATATTTAAGTTGAAACTAAAATCACAAAAAGGAACCAGCTATGTGAGGATTAGGGAAAGAGATGCCAAGGAGAGAGACCAACCAATACAAGGAACACAAAACAGAATGAAGCTTGACATATTTGAGGAATCAAAAGAAAATCTGCAAGGCTGAAGCTTCATGGCAGAGAGAAAAAGTCATACAAAATGAGGTCAGAATGCTAAGCTGATCATGGATATCATGGTGGATATTTAAAGATGCCCTCTTGAACTGTTGGTGGGAATGCAAAATGTTGCAGCCAATCTGGAGAACAGTTTGGAGGTTCCTCAAAAAGTTAAAAAAAGAACTACTCTATGATCCAGGAATTACACTATGAGGTGTTTACCCAAAGGATACAAAATACAGATTCAAAGGGGTACATGCACCCTGATATAGCAGCATTATCAACAGTAGCCAAACTATGGAGAGAGCTCAAATGTCCATCGACTGTTGAATGGATAAAGAAGATGTACTGTGTATATATATATATAATGGAATATTATTGAGCCATCAAAATGAATGAAATTCTGCCATCTGCAACAAGATTTATGGACCTAGAGTATATTATGCTAAGTGAAATAAGTCAGTCAGAAAAAGACAAATGCCATATGATCTCACTCACATGTGGAATTTAATAAATGAAAAAGATGACCATAGGGGAGAAAAAGAGAGAGACAAACCATAAAATAGACTCTTTACTACAGAGAAAAAACTGAGGGTTGTTACAGGGAGGTGAAAGGGGCTAGATGGGTGATGGGTGTTAAGGAGGGCATTTATTGTGATGAGCACTGGATGTTGTATGTAAGTGTTGAATCACTGAATTCTACTCTAGAAATCAATATTGCACCATATGTTAACTAACAAAATTTAAATTAAAAAATAAAAATAAAATAAAGCATTATATGCCTCTACACTTAAATAAGTAAATAATTAGAGTTCCCCCAACTTTTTGCCAACAATGGGAGTACACATTTTATGTTTTAGTGAAAAAGAAGCCACTGAAGAATTGTACACAGGACAGTGGTATGTTGGAATTTCAATTTCAAGAATTGCACTGGTTTCTGTGTATAGAACAGATTCTATGAAACCAGGAGTGAAAGCAAGGAGACAAATTAGAAAGATGTTCAAGTAAATAATTCAGGTAAGAGACAGATGGGAATACAGATAGCTTTAGAAGAGAGGAAAAAATATAGATGTAAGATATATTTTGCAGTTATAGTTCATAGGATTTGCTGGTTGATTGCATACTCAAGAAAATGAGGATAAGAGACAGATGAAGGATGGCCTATAGGTTTTTGGTACATGGTTTACTATTTCTGAAATGAGAAAGACTGAGAGGAGCATGTTTATAGCGATGAAACTATGCATTTGATTTTGGCCATTATCCATGTGGAAATGTCAAATAGTTGGATTAAATATCTAGCATTAGAATAAAATGTCATAGTTGAAAATATAACTCTGGTAGTTACCTTGCCTCTGCTTGGACAGTATTGATGATCACTTGATTTTTAGGAAGTCAATTGTATTATTGCACTTGTAATTAGAGCCACTTTATAGGCCATATAAGCTCACTGCTCTTTTTAAAGACTACATGCCCTCTCTTACTATGCTGCCCCCTGATCAATAAGCACTACAAAAAAGAGACTTACCTAATTTATTCACTTTGTCCCCTAAACTCAAGTTTTCACTGAAATCACAAGGTTTCTGAAAGAGACTCCAAAAAAGGAATTGAAAAAATTGAAATTATGGCAATATAATCATCATGATTTATATGGCTTCCCACAATATCAAACTACTCTGTAGGAAGCTGTACTCATTTGGATACATAAGTTCTGGAATAGTTTTTTAAAAATTCTTTACAATAAAATCTTACATAGATTTATACCTCCTGTGTATATGTGTGTCTCTCTATATATATGTATATATGTATATACATATTTGCAAACACATATATACATACATATATGAGACATGATCTAAACGCGTGTGTGACTGATAAAAGATATAAGTAGAAGAAAAGAAGAAACACTTCACTGCTTTAACCAAGAATGGTGTAGTAATTATGTGAAGAACTTATACTTATTGACTTCAGTTGAGAATAAAATCAAATTTAGTGATTAAACAGTCTAAGTTGTCTGACATTTCTCCAAAGAAGACATATAAATGGCCAACAGACACATGAAAAAATGCTCAACATCACTTGGCATCAGGTAAATACAAATCAAAACCACAATAAGATACCACCTCACACCAGTCAGAATGGCTAAAATTAACAAGTCAGGAAATGACAGATGTTGCCAAGGATGAGGAGAAAGGGGAACCTTCTTACACTGTTGATGGGAATGCAAGCTGGTGCAGTCACTCTGGAATACAGTATGGAGGTTCCTCAGAAAGTTGAAAATAGAGCCACCCTATGACCCAGGAATCGCACTACCAGATATTTGCCCCAAAGATACAGATGTAGTGATCCTAAGGGGGCACCTGCACTTGTTTATAGCAAAAACATCCACAATAGCTAAACTATGAAAAGAGCCCAGAAGTCCATTGACAGATGAATGGATAAAGAAGAGGTGGTATATATACAATGGATTATGACTCAGCTATAAAAAAAAAGAAAGAAAGAAGAAAAGGAAGAAAGAAGAAAGAAAGAAAGAAAGAAAGAAAGAAAGAAAGAAAGAAAGAAAGAAGAAACAAATCTTGCCACTTGCAACAACATGGATGGAACTAGAGGGTATTATGCTAAGCAAAATAAGTCAATCAAAGAAAAACAATTATCATATGATTTCACTCGTGGAATTTAAGAAACAAAACAGAAGAGCATAGGGGAAGGGAGGGAAAAATAAAACAAGATAAAATCAGAGAGGGAGACAAATCATAAGAGACTCTTAATCATAGGAAGCAAACTGAGGGTTGCTGGAGGGGAGGTGGGTAGAGGGATGGGGTAACTGGGTGATGGGCATTAAGGAGGGCATGTGATGGAATGAGCACCAGTGTTATGTTAAGACTGATGAATCACTGACCTCTATCTCTGAAACTAACAATATACTGTATGTTAATTAATTGAATTTAAAATTTTTAAGATTATTTATTTATGTATTTATTTGCCAGAGAGAGAACACAAGCAGGGGAGTGGGAGAGTGAAAAGCAGGCTCCTCCTGACACAGGGCTAGATCCTAGGACCCCAGGATCATGACCCAAGATTAACTGACTGAGCCACCCAGGCACCCCTTAATTAATTGAATTTAAATTTAAAAAAAAAATCCAAGTTATCAGATTTAGTCTGGGACCCCTCAGTTTTACTTCTATCCCAGCAACCATGAAGCATAGTTGTTTCCAGGATAGGTGAACTGACAACATACAAATGCACAAAAAATATGAAGCACCAGTGAGGAGAATACTTTGACATAGAAACAAATAATCTGTGTAACTTAGCTGTCTGCAGGGCCACCAGGGGAGAGTGGCAATTGTAATCTCCAGAGCTATTTTCTCTCTCTGAGAGACCATGTGATATTTGTGCTTTGAACCAAAATATCAGGGTTTGAATATGGCTCTACTACTTATGAATGTGTGACTTTAAAAAATTTGTATGAATTCTCTGAATCTTAATTTTTTCATCTGTAAAATTTTCATAATATCAATTACTTCATACGAAGATGGCAAAATGATTTGAAATATATTTGTATTGATTTTTGTCAGTTGTCAACGTAAAACCCATTTTTGTCAATTATCAACATAAAACCTAAAAGTGGATTTTTCTCTGCTTTTGTAAGTTCTCAAAGAATCTGAATCCACTGACCCACTGACGTTGGTTTTAGGAGCATTAGTTAAAATAAAAACTGTGAGGAATGACCCAGGGGAAGGTGGGGGATCCCAAAAGGACATTAAAAATCTTCTCACCCCTCACAATGAAGAAGAAATGGGAAGAAATATATGGAACTTTCAGGACAGGGAAAGTACAGACTTAGAAAACCTTTAAAACTCCCTATCAAGGAATGCCAAGTGATCAAATACAACCACAGAAGACCAAATGAAGGCTGTCTGCTTAAAAGTCAAAGAATATCTGTCCAGAAAATCAGTTTAGCCTTGGTCTAGTCTTTATATGGATAGGAAAAAAAGTAAACTAGTCAAAAGAAAAAAGTAACATCAATAGCTTGAAAAATGGCAAAATGTGGACTTTTCTAGACTGATTAATATTTGGACATCATCAATCTGAGTAAATTGAGATGTACACTTTACACTTACCACAAGGATCTCTGATATGTACCCAGAGATTTCTCCACCATAAATATAGACTGGTTGTGAATTTTTCACTGGCTAACTGTAATAATGTAGCCTGTAATAATATTAGACTACCAAGGGCCAAAGACACTTCAGAAAAAGTAAATAGGAAAATGGTGCAAATTAAAGATGTATGGAGGAGTCACTGCCCTGAATCAAGGAATCAGCCAAACAACCAAGAACCTACCTTAGGAGTCTTCTCTTTGGAAGACTACCTAAAGATGAGTGGAAAAGCTATTTATTCACAGGAAGAAAATAAAAGTGCAGAGGACATCAAATTTTTTGGCACCTAGAATTTTTATTGGTCCATCACCCTGTTGTCCAGCATAGTGCCATTAGCTAATTTCAGAGCTAAAAAGAGGGAAAAATGTTGTGTATACTTAAAATTTTAGTACACCGGGGCTCCAAATCCACTAAATAAGTGGAACCAGTCCTGTCTCGAAGATAGTTCAGTAATTTGAGAAAGGCCAGATGAAGTTCCAAGTGAAATAATGATCACAGAGGAAGGAGGATGAAACAGACTATAGCCCACTAGGGGCTGTTTGTTTTTAATATTATCAGTGAATTCACAGTGCACATATATCCAAATTGGGAATCAGCTGTCTCCTTTCCAGCTACTTCTCAACTCTTAAAGAAGTAATGGAAGTAACAAAATTGATTCTTCATTCATTGGCTGAAGATCAAATAAATTATGTTGAATGACCACAGGCTATCAGTCTAATTGTCCTAACATTGGGTTATGCCTTCGGTACCAAGAGCAACAACTCTGATGTGCCCAAGGCCACAGCTGCTTAAAATGCCTTCATCCTATGTGTAAACTTGCATGCCTCCCCAAGAATGGTTTCTGAGAGCCTCATTTTCTTCTTCACTCCCTGACTCCCTCTCTTTTTAAATGAAAGAGAGGACATAGGCATCATCCATCTCCTTCTGTGGTGGTTTTCCATGTCCTGATTCATACTCCTATCTGGTGGACCCCACATCCCAAAGTCACTTGAACATCTCTGTTCTTCTCATATCCAATAATTCCATTTACCTTTGATTATGTGAAAAGAACCTGGGCTATTGAGCAATTTCTAATCATGCTGGAATACCACTGCTCTCCTCTACTGGCTCTGTGGCCTGGGCTGGTTTCCCTTCTCTGTGTCTCAGTGGACCTTTGGTAGGTGGGCTCAGTTGCTCTTATCCTAAAAGTAGTCTGTAGTGATTGTTACTCTTCTGTGTGTCTACCAATGGAGCAAGTTAGAAAGAAGATGGGCATTGTCTCTGAGGGTAAATAATGAGTTAACACTTAGACATGCTGGGCTTGAATAAATAGGAATGTGATGACCAGGTGAACCCATTATTGTTTTAAATGTTACCTGAAGCTTAGTTGAAGAATAACCCTGGAGTGGTTCATATGTTATTTGAATTTGTTCAGGGCAGAGTGCTTTAAAACCTTCCATGGCTCCTAGCTTTCTTCAGGCCCAAATCCAAATATTGCATAAAGTTTAAAGATGTCTGTGCATCCCACTTCCTCTCTCCAGGTATGATGCTGTGTATACACAGGGTTTGAGATGACTCTGCCTTGCTGGAGATTACAGTGTAAAGCAGATAATACTCACCTGGGTATTCATGCATGGACCAGAGATGGAAGGTCCATAAGCATCAAGAAAAGCAACCTGAGGGGCGACCAAAGCCATAATTTTGAAGGGGAGAAAAGTCTCTTTTATTATTCCCTTAAACCAATGAAATATGTATCCTTTGTATTCAGTATCTTTGGAGAAGAATCCTCAACATGCTGTATATGTAGCTTATTGTTTATAATCCTTCCAGGTATAATGCTTTTCTAATGTCTAATTTAAATCTCTTGCTATAATATAGACCTCCTCCCTGCTAGACTCAGTGAAATAATAAGTCCAGTTAAATACCATTCCTTTGTATATGTTTACATTATTTGAAATTGGCTTTTTCGATCTTCTCTTCTGCAAAATCTGCAAAACCCATTCCTTTAGCTTCTCTTAGTAATGTAATATTTCTGAAACTTCTTAATGGAACTGTTTCTTTTTATCTAATGTCTCAATCAAAAGCCAAATACTCAAAAACTGGAAAGAACTCAAATATAAAAGCTAAACTTACACCTAAAGGAGCTAGAGAAAAAACAGCAAATAGATCCTACACCCAGCAGAAGAAGAGAGTTAATAAAGATTCGGGCAGAACTCAATGAAATAGAGACCAGAAGAACTATGGAACAGATCAACAAAACCAGGAGTTGGTTCTTTGAAAGAATTAATAAGATAGATAAACCATTAGCCAGCCTTATTAAAAAGAAGAGAGAGAAGACTCAAATTAATAAAATCATGAATGAGAAAGGAGAGATCACTTCCAACACCAAGGAAACACAAACAATTTTAAAAACATATTATGAACAGCTATACACCAATAAATTAGGCAATCTAGAAGAAATGGACGCATTTCTGGAAAGCCACAAATTACCAAAACTGGATCAGGAAGAAATAGAAAACCTGAACAGGCCAATAACCAGGGAGAATATTGAAGCAGTCATCAAAAACCTCCCAAGACACAAAAGTCCGGGCCAGATGGCTTCCCAGGGGAATTTTATCAAACGTTTAAAGAAGAAACATTACCTATTCTACTAAAGCTGTTTGGAAAGATAGAAAGAGATGGAGTACTTCCAAATTCGTTCTATGAGGCCAGCATCACCTTAATTCCAAAACCAAAGACCCCACCAAAAAGGAGAATTATAGACCAATATCCCTGATGAACATGGATGCAAAAATTCTCAAGATACTAGCCAATAGGATACAACAATACATTAAGAAATTATTCACCATGACCAAGTAGGATTTATTCCAGGACACAAGGCTGGTTCAACACTCATAAAACAATCAATGTGATTCATCATATCAGCAAGAGAAAAACCAAGAACCATATGATTCTCTTATTAGATGCAGAGAAAGCATTAGACAAAATACAGCATCCATTCCTGATCAAAACTCTTCAGAGTGTAGGGATAGAGGGAACATTCCTCAACATCTTAAAAGCCATCTACGAAAAGCCCACAGCAAATATCATCTTCAATGGGGACACTGGGAGCCTTTCCCCTAAGATCAGGAACAAGACAGGGATGTCCACTCTCACCACTGTTATTCAACATAGTACTGGAAGTCCTAGCCTCAGCAATCAGGCAACAAAAAGACATTAAAGGCATTCAAATTGGCAAAGAAGAAGTCAAACTCTCCCTCTTTGCTGATGACATGATACTCTACATAGAAAACCCAAAAGCCTCCACCCCAAGATTGCTAGAACTCATACAGCAATTTGGTAGCGTGGCAGGATACAAAATCAATGCCCAGAAGTCAGTGGCATTTCTATACACTAACAATGAGACTGAAGAAAGAGAAATTAAGGAGTCAATCCCATTTACAATTGCACCCAAAAGCATAAGATCCCTAGGAATAAACCTAACCAAAGAGGTAAAAGATCTATACCCTAAAAACTATAGAACACTTCTGAGAGAAATTGAGGAAGACACAAAGAGATGGAAAAATATCCCATGCTCATGGATTGGCAGAATTAATATTGTGAAAATGTTAATGCTACCCAGGACAATTTACACGTTTAATGCATTCCCTATCAAAATACCATGAACTTTCTTCAGAGAGTTAGAACAAATTATTTTAAGATTTGTGTGGAATCAGAAAAGACCCTGAACAGCCAGGGGAATTTTTAAAAAGAAAACCATATCTGGGGGAATCACAATGCCAGATTTCAGGTTGTACTACAAAGCTGTGGTCATCAAGACAGTGTGGTACTGGCACAAAAACAGACACATAGATCAATGGAATAGAATAGAGAATCCAGAAGTTGACCCTCAACTTTATGGTCAACTAATATTCGATACAGGAGGAAAGACTATCCGTTGGAAGAAAGACAGTCTCTTCAATAAATGGTGCTGGGAAAATTGGACATCCACATGCAGAAGAATGAAACTAGACCACTCTCTTTCCCCAGACACAAAGATAAACTCAAAATGGATGAAAGATCTAAATGTGAGACAAGATTCCATCAAAATCCTAGAGGAGAACACAGGCAACACCCTTTTTGAACTCGGCCACAGTAACTTCTTGCAAGATACATCCACGAAGGCAAAAGAAACAAAAGCAAAAATGAACTATTCGGACTTCATCAAGATAAGAAGCTTTTGCACAGCAAAGGATACAGTCAACAAAACTAAAAGACAACCTACAGAATGGGAGAAGATATTTGCAAATGACATATCAGATAAAGGGCTAGTTTCCAATATCTATAAAGAACTTATTAAACTCAACAGCAAAGAAACAAACAATCCAATCATGAAATGGGCAAAAGACATGAAGAGAAATCTCACAGAGGAAGACATGGACATGGCCAACATGCACATGAAAAAATGCTCTGCATCACTTGCCGTCAGGGAAATACAAATCAAAACCACAATGAGATACCACCTCACACCAGTGAGAATGGGGAAAATTAACAAGGCAGGAAACCACAAATGTTGGAGAGGATGCGGAGAAAAGGGAACCCTCTTACACTGTTGATGGGAATGTGAACTGGTGCAGCCACTCTGGAAAACTGTGTGGAGGTTCCTCAAAGAGTTAAAAATAGACCTGCCCTACGACCCAGCAATTGCACTGTTGGGGATTTACCCCAAAGATTCAGATGCAATGCAACGCCGGGACACCTGCACCCTGATGTTTCTAGCAGCAATGTCCACAATAGCCAAACTGTGGAAGGAGCCTCGGTGTCCATCGAAAGATGAATGGATAAAGAAGATGTGTTTTGTGTATACAATGGAATATTACTCAGCCATTAGAAATGACAAATACCCACCATTTGCTTCAACGTGAATGGAACTGGAGGGTATTATGCTGAGTGAAGTAAGTCAATCGGAGAAGGACAAACATTGTATGGTCTCATTCATTTGGGGAATATAAATAATAGTGAAAAGGAATAGAAGGGAAGGGAGAAGAAATGGGTAGGAAATATCAGAAAGGGAGACAGAACATAAAGACTCCTAACTCTGGGAAACAAACTAGGGGTGGTGGAAGGGGAGGAGGGTTGGGGGTGGGGGTGAATGGGTGATGGGCACTGAGAGGGGCACTGAGGGGGGCACTTGACAGGATGACCACCGGGTGTTATTCTGTATTTTGGCAAATTGAACACCAATAAAAAATAAATTTATTATTAAAAAAAAGAAAAATATAGTGGGTAACTACATGCCCTTGTAGGTGACAAATACATCAAAATATGTTTATTGTATTTTTCTTATAAAATTCTTAATTACTTTTGCCAAAAATTAAGTAAGTTTGGCTTAAAAAAAAGCCAAATACTATTTCATTAAAAGTAGATATCACACATTACACATAAACATGCCTTCGTATAAGTGAATGACCATATTCTGTTAAACAAACAATATTCTGGGGAAAATTCATGATCTGTATTAAGTCAGTATTCTCTTCTACTTAGAACCCTGTGACAGTTCTATGTCTGTTGCAGTCCTGCCTTTCAATAAAATGCTAAACTTCCATATATGTTTTTTCTTAACCTAATTTTCACACATTTCAAGAAAGCATTAGTAAACTTTATCTTAAAGTCTTGATCTTTGTGTCATTCAAATGATATGGATGACATTTCAAGTTCTACAATAATTTCATTATGGTTATTTTTATTATTTTAAAATAAAATCATTCTATGATCTTTAAATATAGACTAAGAAAAGTGATCGATGTCTGGGAGAGATCATTTTTATTTTTTTCCACTAATATTGGAAATTTTAATAATTTGTCTAGGTCACTTAAGTGTGTGTGTGTGTGTGTGTGTGTGTGTGTGTGTCCCAATTCTACCTGATCTTACAGCAGTCGTTTTTGTTCCTTTAAAATATTGACTCTAAATTTATTTTGAACCGCCTTATATTCACAACACATCCATCAATATTTGTGACCTGATCCAGTATTTAAGATAAATCCTTTACCCAGACGGACATCAATATTGAAATGAAGTTTTGTTAAGGCTTCCATTAGGACTGATTTTCTTAGGGATAATATGTGATATGGTAGTAAACATCTTGCTTTTGCTCATGTGGTACTTCTGGGAGCTGAGCAGTCTACCCTCAGGCAAATGCATCCCAAGCCAAGGAGGGATGCACCCTCATATTCTGTTAATTGATTGAAAGGGCAAATGATCTATAGGAAAAGTTGCATCATTAACTTAATTGAGGGCAAAGCCTAATTAGAGGGGAAATGAAGTAGACAGTGCCAGAGACCCAGCAGGCCTTCATCTGTGATGTCAACAAACAGACCTTGTAACTAGAACCAGACAGAGACTGCGGGCCTTCATTTACATCTTCAGTTTCAATGTGAAAACATTCACTCTGGATGTGTGTGTGTGTGTGTGTGTGTGTGTGTGTGTGTGTGTGTTTGCATTTGAGTCTGTTTGGCCAGGGGAAAAGCAAAAATTTACATAGTTAGGTAGAAATCAGTTCCTCCCAGATGGAGGAGAAGCTGTCTAGAGGGGAATCAATATGTTTTAAACAAGTTAACTGGATTGTATGTATTTGAGAGGATAATCCAAAACACATTTGGACTTTTAAGTTTGGTGAAGGGGTAGATCCTATTCTCAAGAATGGCCTTAGAAGTAAGTCAATCAAACAAAAAAGATTTTTCTTTTTTTCCTATGTGAATGTGGGCTGATTACAGTGGGAATTTATTTGGAACCTTATTATATTACCATAGGAACAGATATGAACTATTTGAACACATTTTGATTGACACCAATTTATCCTATATTAAATAGCCTTCCTGAAATAGGTACAAAATTATAGTCATTACGGAACATAAGAGAGATTGATTCCACCGCAATGTGTGTTGGAAGTGAAGATATCTTGTTTCCTCTGTATTCTATAACTGAACTGCTTTCTAGCAACTCCTGGCAACTTGGGTATCTTCGTAGAATCAGAAGTTGCTATATTATAAATAGCAATATTAAATTTTAGATGCTTCTTAAGTGTTTTAAATTTAGGGTTCATATCTAAACAGAGATAGATGGTGATGGTCAGAACATGTGCTTTTTATTCTTCCAGAAAACTTTCCATCTCCAACTTGCCATTGAGTGCCCTTTTCTTTGACTGCAGCAATACAAATAAAGTCTTTCACAAGAAATGCCACCTAAATAAAGAATGCAGGCAGACATTTTTGGCTACAGCACTAGTTGTTAAAATACATAGGTATTTAGCTATAGTCCTTGACTAAAAATTTGGCCCCATTTATTATTTCTCATGCATAGGCAGATTTCTAAATTTAAATAAGAAAAATTAATATTGATGTTAATAAATAGAATAACTAAGAAAGAGAAAAGTCACACATTTATCACTACAACTTAATTTAGCTGAGCATACCAACCAGATGAGCAATAAAGTCAGATCTATGTATAGTATAAAAAGAAAATCTTACTGACATTGGACAGGACACTAGTAACAATTTGCACAGGTAGGAACTTAAAATCATATTAATACATTGTCTTAGAAATCTAGATTGTTAATGATAATTTCAGACTTAGTTAGGAAGCTCTTTTTTCTGCTACCATTTATTTCTCTGAATACTTATACTTCTTTTCAAGTCTAATTCACGCACAAACTGCTAAAGATTTTCAAACTATATCAATAGAAAGAACTAATCACAGACAAGTTTTGATCTTACTGCTCACATGGCCATAAAGAACAAATCTAGTTGCAGCTACTAATCATTAGTAGAAACATGAATGCTTTATCTTCCACAATCTTTTCTTTGTAAAAGCTCACAAATTTCATAAAACAAAAAGAATGAGTGGTCTATGTTTTGATGATTTCCTTCAACCATAGAGCTAGACTCAACAATTGAATGCTGCATTTTGTTTAAATGCAGATATAATCTCCTTTTCCTCTCAGATTGCATTTAGTGAAAGATTGTTGTCAGACAATACAGCAAGTAATCTTTAAAGTAATAATAACAACATACGCATTTTCTCAAACTGAAATCTAAGGAGTTCTTGACTTGTTATGTTTAGCAGTAATGTTTTTACCACAAATCCATAAAAATCATGGTAGATTTTTGCATTTTTCTCATCATATATTTAAAAAAGAAAATGTGGATCTGAAATAATAATTCAAATCTCTGCCAGAGTAGTAGTTCTGGATTAATTAACTTAGGTTCCACGTCATACTGCATTTGATTCTGGAGAAACATCACTGAGGGCTTTTGCCACCTAAAGGACATTGGAAAGGAATGGAAAGTCTAGGTCTCCTTATGGCTTACATTCTACTGCCTGAGCTAATAATAAACACTGGCTGACACTGGCCAATGAAGAATACAGGACACGGACCTTCCAAATAACAGGACTACAATTCCTCCCAGAGTTTTGTATTCCACTATTAGAGAATCCAAACACCATCACCAACCAGCACTACATAGAAGAATCCATAACTTAAATTTTTAAAAACCCACATAATAGTCCTAGTAATTTGTCTACATAGTGTCAAATTCTATATGATTAATATTTTTTTTATTTTCTTCTAAATGTTTAATATTAAGTCATCATAATGTTCATCCTCATATTGGGTCCTCATTCTTGTATTTTGAAGGCAAGGTTGGGTATTCTTTTCCTTAGGAAGACCTGGATATGAATCTGAATGCTATATACCACTTGTTAGTCATGTGTTCTTGAGGTACCTCTGAAACTTTTAAAAATTTTCTGTATAAAATTGGAATAATAACATGTACTCCATTGTATAATTGTAAAAGTTCATGAAAGTTAAATAAGACAGGGGTGGGGAGATGTTTTATCAAATGAGATGGGGTGAGGTCAATTTTTCTTATTCCAAACACAACTATTCTATCAGGAGTCACAACCCTTGTTCCCACTTCACAATGAAATGACTCCAAGTAAGTGGAAAAGGGAATAAACTGATAACAATAAAGGGAAGAAAGAGTGTGTGGAGTCAAGAGCAAATAAGAAATTTCAACAAATTCCCAAAAGATAGGAGCAACAGGACAGCTACTGACCAAAAAAACAAAAGGGAGGAATCCACATTCCAGGAAGGCCTGTGAGGAAGCCTGATGGGAGCCAGTCTTCTGAGGCTCAGAGTTGACAGCATGGAGAGTAGAAGTGAAGAATGGAACTTAAATAGGCAGACTAAAAGAACTACAGTTTGCTCCACCTTACCAACCCCAGTCCCTCAGCCCTCTAACAGGCAGAAAGACTGGAATTGCAGCCCATCATTTACCTCCAGGCTAAACAGGCTTTATGGGAGCAGAGGGAGTTGGGGTGGAGTTCACAGGCTTCCCATTTAAAGCTAAGTCTTCCAGTATGGATAAGGAAGATCAAATACCCCTGGCACTAGCCTTTGAAGGGCTTTCTTCCTCAGACAGCACCACACTGTAGTGAGGTGAAGTCTGCTGCCTGAGCTGGAGAACCTCATTTGCATCCTGAGTAGTAGCTTTCCAGTTTGGGGTAGAAGCCATTGTAAAAACTGACCTTTCTATAGCACAGTTACCTGTATCTCCACTGACCACCTCTATTAAATCAGGCCTTTATTTTTCAGTAACAACAGAAAAATGTGAATCGCCAGGCCAATGTGGAGAACCAAGAATTACAACTGTGATATATTAATACTTATTATATGATATATGCCAAAGTCTTGACATTTTTATTAATTTAATCCTTTTAGAATTAAAATCTCTCTTAGATACTATTGTAATTACTATTTTACAGTTGAGGAAACTAAGTCACATTAGAAGCATAATCACTTATCCAAAGCCACTTAGTTAATAAGTGATAGAGCTGAAATTAAAAGCCAGAAATCTGACTTCAAGAACGTATATCCTTAAAAGTTATAAAGCACTACCTAGCTCTCTCTTTTTTTTATTTTCAAAGCTTTTTAAAAGAGAAAGATAGGGAAATATAAATAATTCAGAGAATGGAAAAAATAGTCAATTCTTAGTAAAGGTATAGCCATTACATGTTGGTGACCCATGCTATACCAAGGTACCAGTTACAAACCCTAGGTCTATTACATATTTACTATATGAACTCGAGTGAATTACTTAACTTTTCTCCACCTCAGCTGTGCCTTCTATAAAATCAAAAAAAAGGAACTGTCTTGTACATACATGCATTTATTTATTTTTTCTTTTTTTAATTTTTATAAATTTATTTTTTATTGGTGTTCAATTTGCCAACATATAGAATTACATACAAGCATTTAGAATGTTTTCACTATTCAGTAAATATTAACAATTACTAATACAACCTAAGTTTTATATGTGCCAAATTGACTCTGTTCTTTATGATTTTACAGCAATTTTACATTAGTCTATTGCTACAAAACTGGATTTAGAAAAATGCTTTTTAGTTATTCAGTGAGGTTCTAAACCAAATCTGAGAAACAAGACTTTTAAATGTTAAGCATTATTTGTTCTTAATTTAATTTTAATTAAATAAATTAATCCCATTTGTTTAAAATTTGACTTTATCTTATTTAAAAATTTATATCCATACTAACAGAGATTTCTTATATTTTATATTAATAGAATGTGGTTATTAAACATTTTTTGAATCTCTAAAATTTTTAATCTTACCATTTTGCTTTATAATTCTCCTAAAAATTGTCTTATGGATAGGACTCCCTTCATACATAAGGGTTGGCACACTATAGTTTTTAAATTGTGTCTGTGGGTACTTGTCAACCTTGGAAGAAAGTGCATCATGGGAAACATACTTAATTTGTGTCTACAATATCACTGCTCCAAGGATGATGGTTTCAATAATAATGCAGAAGATACCCATCACCCGAGTTGCAAAACATTAGTCCTCAGTAAAGTACTGACAATTAGAGTTGGATCCTATTACTTCCTGAAGTTTTCATATGAAATATGACTCTAAAAAATTATCGAGGTCTTTACCAAAAATACATCATTTTTTTCAGAACTACAATATCTTAGTGAAATATTGCTCAATCAATTTGTTTGTAAGAGGTTTTGCTGAATGAATTAGTTTCCTATTGCTGCTATAACAAATTACCACAAACTTGGTGGCTTAAAACAACACTAATTTATTATTTCATAGTTCTGGAGGTCAGAAATCTGCAATACATTTCACTAGACCAAAACCAAGGCATTGGCAGGGCTACGTTCTTCTAGGGGGTGTAGGAGAAAGGGGCTAATTAACTTGTTTTTTCTAACTTCAAGAAGCCATCTGCATTCCTTGACATGCGACCCCTCGCTATATCTGCAAAGCCTGTCACATCTCTTCTATGACTTCCATCCTCCCACCTCCCACTTTTAAGGACTCTTTTGACTACATTGGGTCCCTGTGTAAGGTTCAACATATCAGCAGGTTCCAGGGATTAAGATGTGGTTATCTTTGAGAAACTTTTTATGTGTTAGAAGTATGAAAATTTCACACTGAAGTATGAAATTAATCTCAATAATAGTAATCTAAAGACAGCAATCATCTTGAAAGAAACCAACAAATGTAGTCAAAATGAATAAACAAATGATGAGAACCAACCTTATTCTATGACTAACAACAAGAAGAGAAAACACTACTTGATATATAATTATTATATTTGATTGGCATGGTGACTCAGGAGTTCATATTTTTAAAAAATACTTTACCTTCATGGATGCAGTGTATTAATGAATATGTGGGAGGTAAGAGGAGAACTGGGAAGTTGGGGAGGAAGGGAGTAGAGCATGACTCATTTATCATTTTATATCTAAATGACTCATGAAAATTATAAAATGGAAACTTTGCTATCTACTAAAATAATTGCTCAATACAAACCAAAGTAAGGTCAAGAAATCGTATTTTTTTTTTTTTTAAGAAATCGTATTTTTAATGGCATATGGTGGGACGAAGGGCTTTGGATCCAAGTCCTGTCTCTTATACATGACCTTGAACAAGTATGCTAACCTACCTAAGCTTTCTATCTGTTTCTATAAAATGAGGCAGTAATATCTGCCAGCTAGATAGGCTTAAGGGTCTAATATAATCCTCTCAGTCTCATGGTGAACAGTGAGTTATATATAGTCTCCTCAGTCTCTACCAATACATTAATCCTCAATATATTATATAACCTTCCAAGTTTATATCACATAAACTATTTCTCTTCAGATAAACTACATTAGACTACTCTCATTTAGGAGTCACTAAGCTGGAGAGTCATCTATTACCTTTTCTATTTTACTGAGTCTCAACAGACATTTCTGAGATTAATTCTAGCCAATCATCCAAAATTAATGTAATAGCCTCCTATCTGATTCAGATACATATGTAATTTTATTATATTTCTGTTTTGTACTTTATTATATTTCTGTTTTGTACAGTTTGCATCAAAATTAGGTCTCAGTGATTTTAAGTAGTTGAATGACATGATGTTTTCCTTGGTAAAATACTGTTCACCATCATTTCTAGGACTCCCTCCAATTCTCTAACTTATTCTGATGCCTCAATATAATACAACACATACTCTAGATAATGTAGTATGAAGTACACAATCTTTACTTTTTTTCTCTTAAAATTTTGCAGACATAGAAGCATTATTTTTTTCTATCTTCTATAATTGAAGATTGCTTTGCCTATATCATTGGTTTTGACCCCAGGATCTGAACCAGATATTTGGGAGAAGTAAAGCAACATGATGGTATAGAATCTCAGCATTAGAAGTCCTCTTGATAGTCATTTAGTCCAACCTCTTAACAATGTTTAAATTTTCCATGGGCTGATGGTACAAATATCCATTTTTTTTTAATGAAGTGTGTAATAATTAAGGCTTATTGGAGACAAAATCTTCTGACGTTGTCATCTAACACATAAAAAAATTGTGTGTTATTTTAGAACTTCTCAAGTCATACCCAGCATATGGCACACTACCTACATGCATATTTCAAAGCCAATTGTAATTTGAAATAATGAAAAAACCTGTTTACAGACCTCTTATGAAATCTGAAATGGTTCCCCATTTCATATGCCCATAGTCCTGGAAAACAGCCCATGAAGTTTAGTAAATCATCCTTAACTAGACAATTGCTTGCCCAGATCCAAGGGAAACTAATTATCAGGTTTGAAGGATTTTTACCATTACATCTTGAGATATCATATATATATATATTTACATATATATATATATATTTAATTTTTTTACCTACTGATAATTACATTCAGTCCAATGACATTTATACACCCTTTGCTCAGAGGACAATTAATTCAAATATTAAGGTGAATTTTTCAATATTTTTTTAAAGATTTTATTTTCAAGTAATCTCTACACACAAAGTGGGGCATGAACTCACAATCCTGAGATCAAAAGTCACATGTTTTACCAACTGAGCCAGTCAAACAGCCCAGATTTTTCAATATTTAAAAAAAAAAATTAAGGCACTGCAATTTTTTATCAAGGATTAGTAAAAATGTTTTTAAAGGGGAAAATTATCAGAAAAATTTTAAAGAAATTAAGAAAAATGGCCATTTTCCTGTGCATAGTCTGAGGACTGCCAGCATCAGGTGGCCAAGTGTACTTGTTAAAAATGTAGCTCTGTGGCCTGTCAAACCCACTAAGTCAGATGGAGATGAGGGGGATATCAGGAATTCCTGCCTTAATAAGTGAGTATGATTCATAAGTACACTACAGTTTGCAAACTATTCATTCAACCAAAAATATTTGTTTGTCACCTACTATGCACCAGGCACTATTCTAGACTAGAGATTATTGAACTACTGCCTGAAGACCAAATCCAGCCTGTCACCAATTTTTATATGGTTTACCAACCAAGAATAAGTTTTGTGTTTTTAAGTGATTTAAAAAATCAAAAGAGTATTTTCTAACACACAAAAATTACATGAAAGTGAAATTTTAGTGCTATAAATAAAGACTTATTGGCACACAGCTACACTCATTAATTTCAATATGGCCTGGAAGGGGGCACCTGGCTGGCTCTGTTGGTAGAGGATCCAACTCCGGCTCAGTGTTTAAGTTCAAGTCCCATGTTGGGGATAGAGATTACTTAAAAAAAATAAAATCTTTTAAAAAAAATTTTAAAAATCAATATTATCTGAATGTGTTCATGCTAAAAAGGCACAGGTGAGTAGTTGTGACAATCTATGGCACACTTTCACTTCACACTGCTGCTAAGCACAGTACAAATAACAGTGACATAGTTATAGCTCAATAGCATTGCAAGTGTCATACATATTCCTGTACTGAGGCATTTTATTGTGGTTTTTATTACTAACATAAATCCATCATGTCAAAACAAGAAAATAAAATAAAAGTGGATGTTGCTCAGTGGTTGAGAGTCTGCCTTTGGCTCAGGTCATGATCTGGGAGTCCTGGGATCGAGTCCCACATCATTCTCCCTGCGAGGAGCCTATGTCTGTACCTCTCTCTGTGTCTCTCATGAATAAACAAATAAAATCTTAAAAAAAAAAGTGGATGTTGAATGTCACATATTTAAGGCACAACTGAGTGTGGGTTATTATGTTATGCAATTAAATGGCAAAACACTGTATTTGTTATTTAAAGACAATATAGCTGTACTAAAAAAAATACAATATGCTTCAACATTACTAGACCAAGTACTAATTGCAATATTTTCAACTTGAAGGAAAGCAGAAGGCAGGGAAATTAGAAAAGTTAAAACAAAATAGCCTCATCTTAGAACTTTTTTTCACAAAATAAATATTACAATGAGCTGCAAACAAAAAAAGTTGTATTTGTTAGCCATGTAAGAAAACATATTTTTGATGGTAATGTAATTAAATTGACATTGGTACAATAGCCAAAGTAACATGTCTGGAGAAAACAAACTTATCTTAGAATAGTAACCTATTGGTGAGAATGCTTAGTCAAAAAATTGAGAATATTGAGGGCAGCATCAATTGCCAAATAAAATACAAAACAAATGATTGTGAATAATTTCCCTTGGCTTTTGATGAACTGACAGATGCTAAAAGTGTTGCTCAGCTGTTTTTTATCTGAGGAGGCAATGTTGAGTTTGAAATGCCTGAAGAATTAGCCTCTATCAAGAGTTAGTATATAACAACTATAGGCAAGAATATGTTCAAAGATGTTGAGAAAACACTAATTCAGTACAACCTGAATTGGAATCCCCTTAGGCATATTAAAACTAATAGTGGTAAAAATGTACATGGAGCAGAAAATGATTTAGTTGAAAATATGTGGAAAGTTTGTGAAAATACAAAATGTTAAAGCCTATGTTTATTCACTATATTATTTCATCAGCAGAGCTTTACAGAAAATTAATCTACCTTATGCTTCTGAACCAGTAGTGTCAGTAGCAAACTTCGTTCACTTTTGTGGGCTAACCATCTTCATCAGTTCCATGAATTTTTTTAAACAGATTTTATTTATTTATTTGAGAGAGAGAGAATGAGTAAGAGAGAGTACACAAGCTGGTGAAGAGGCCGAGAAAGAGGGAAAGTAGATTCCCTCGTGAGCAGGGAGTTCAATGCAGGACTCAATCCCAGAACTCAATCTCAGGACCCTGGGATCATGACCTGAGCCAAAGGCAGACCACCCAGGTGCCCCAGTTCCATGAATTTTCTGACTTGGCCTATCACACAGAAATCTGATAGTTTAGCAGTGAGAAAGTTTTATTGTGATTTCTTTATTTCCTCTCCTCCTTCTCCTTCTCTTCTCCTCCTTCTTCTTCTTCTTCCTTCTTTTGTAAGCTCAGTGCCAAGATTTTTAAATTTCTATAAATAAGAATTACCTTCAACCACTGTTTTCAAACTCTTGGAAGTTAACTTTTGCTGTAGACTTGATGTTGTTTCTTTATGAATTCAACCTAAAATTACCAGGTCAAATAATACTATATGAGAAACTTGTACTGTAATAAAATCATTTTGACAAAAAGTAACACTATTTGAATCACTTGTACTGTCATGCTCTTCTATTCACTTCCCATTCTATCAAAGGTTAAAGCAAGGAGCTTTAACTTAGCAGAACTTTTTTTTCACAAAATAAATATTCTATTCCTACACAAATGTGTAGTAGCTATATCTTCTGAACTCCAGTAACATTTGTGAAACATGACTTAAATGTGAAGGATATTTCCATATTTCAAAATCCATTGAAATGTGTAATTGAGGAGCTTCCAACAGGCAAAAGTGGAAGTTAATAATCTGCAATGTAGTCACATGCTAAAATAAAAATATCAAGAGAAGAATCTAATAGAAGGCTATAAATGCTATAAATGCCTCCCAAATGATGAATATGCTCAATTAAAGTCAAATGTTAATGGATACCTTCTGTCTGAAAGGATATTTTTAAAGGTGAAATATATATAATCTCATACACATTTTACAAATCAGCATTAACGGATAAACATTTACAATGATAGAGAACTAACTTTGAATTAATTTTAAACCCTAAGTAAAATGTTATCACCTTTGAAAAAAGAATTGTATTCTTATTAGTAGACCTATATTACAAAAACTACACTATATTGTTATTATTTAAAATTTTATGAATGCAAAATTGTAGAAAATTTTACTCTCTTATGTAATAGTCTTGATTTTGCCTCTTTGCCCACAAAGCCTAAAATGTTTATTATCTGGCCCTTTTATCAAAAAAGTTTTCTGCCGTCTTCTCTGAATCCCCACTGATTATAATCTCTTGGGAGAAAGGACTGGGCCCTACACATTTTGCTTCTTCCTCAGTGACCAAAACAATTGTTGCCACTCAATGGATGCTAATGGTATCTGTAACTAGACAGAGCTTTACAGTGAATTGAGAAAGGACTCTTTTGACTGTTATAATGATGATAATTATTGTGACTTTGATATAATGTTAGGTAGGACTTGCTCTCTTTAATATGTTTTTAGAAATAAATTCAAGGCAGATAAATGATTCATCAAAGCAATTGCAAGCAATTTCTAACAGATTAATTCTGCCAATTTCTCCATAGAGAATTAATGGATACAAGGGATATACAAATGATAGGCAGAGTCTGACTTAATTTGTTCATTTTATAGAAAGGAAAATGATTCCATCAAACATAACTTAAATATTGCATTTTCAAGGAGCTTATTTTATGGTATATGTTTGTATTTCAAATGGAAAATTGTATTCCAAAAATCAAGTAATCAAATCACAGTCCTAGGAATAATGCTATTTCCATACATTAAATTTACATACTTGAGCATGCACAATGAGAATACTTGAAGTACTTGCAAATTCTCCCCTTTCTCCCTCTATCTTTTACATATCAATCTATTTCATAACTGATTCTTCATCTATCCCTACTTCTACTGCCTTTTTATGTTTCTCATTTTTTAAATTTAAATTCAGTTAATTAACACATGCTATTGATTTCAGAAGTAGAGGTTAGTGATTCATCAGTCTGATATATCCATTGCACATAACATCATGTGCCCTCCTTAATGTTCATCACCCAGTTACCCTATCCCCCAACCCCTCTCCCCTCCAGCAACTCTCAGTTTGTTTCTTATGATTAAGAGTCTCTTATGGTTTGTCTCCCTCTCTGTTTTTGTTTTATTTTATCCTCTCTTCCACTATGATCCTCTCTGTTTTGTTTCTTAAATTCCACATATGAGTGAGACCATATGATAATTGTCTTTCTCTGATTGACTTCTTTTGCTTAGCATAATACCCTTTATATCCATGTTGTTGTAAATGATGATTTCATTGTTCTTTGATGGCTGAATAGTAATATATATATATATATATATATATATATATATATATATATATACCCCACTTCTTCTTTATCCATTCATCTGTTGATGGACATCTGGGCTCTTTCCATAGTTTGGCTATTGTGGACATTGCTGCTATAAACATTGAGGTCCTGGTGCCCCTTAGGATCACTACATTTGTATCTTTGGGGCAAATATGCAGTAGTGCAATTGCTGGGTCATGGCGTAGCTCTATTTTCAACTTTCTGAGGAACATACATACTGTTTTCTAGAGTGGGCTGCACCAACTTGCATTCCCACCAACAGTGTAAGGTTCCCCTTTCTCCTCATCCTGCCAACATCTGTCATTTCCTGACTTACTAATTTTAGCCATTCTGATCGGTGTAAGATGGTACCTCATTGTGGTTTTGATTTGTATTTACCTGATGCCAAGTGATGTTAAGCATTTTTTCATGTGTCTGTTGGTCATTTGTAAATCTTCTTTGGAGAAATGTCTGTTCATGTCTTCTCATTTCTTGTTTGGACTATTTGTTTTCTGGGTGTTGAGCTTGATACTAGCTTATTTGATAAGGCATTTGCAAATATCTTCTCCCATTCTGTCCATTGTCTCTTGGTTTTGTCGACTGTTTTTTTTTTTTTTTTTTCTGTGCAAAAGCTTTTTGTTTTGATGAAGTCCCAGAAGTTCATTTTTTGCTTTTGTTTCCCTTGCCTTTGGAGATATGTCTAGCAAGAATTTTCTGCAGCCAAGGTCACAGGGTTGCTGCCTGTTTTCCTCTAGGATTTTGATGGATTCCCGTCTCACATGTAGATCTTTCATCCGTTTTGAGTATATTTTTGTTTATGGTATAAGAAAATGGTCCAGTCATTCTTCTGAGTGTGGCTGTCCAGTTTTCCCAACACCATTTGTTGAAGAGACTGCCTTTTTTCCATTGGATATTCTTTCATGCTTTGTGGAAGATTAGTTGGCCATAGAGTTGAGGGTCCATTTCTGGGTTCTCTATTCTGTTCCATTGACCTAGATGTCTGTTTTTGTGCCAGTACCATACCATCCTGATAATTACATCTTTGTGATACAGCTTGAAGTCTGGAATAGTGATGCTACCAGCTTTGGTTTTCTTTTTCAACATTTCTTTGGCCATTCAAGGTCTTTTCTGATTCTATACATATTTTAGGATTATTTGTTCCAATTCTATGAAATAAGTTGATGGTATTTTGATTGGGATTGAATTGAATGTATAGATTGCTCTAGGTAGCATAGACATTTTAACAATATTTGTTCTTTTAATCCATGAGCATGGAATGCTTTTCCATTTCTTTGTGTCTTTCTCAATTTCTTTCATGAATTTTTATAATTTTCTGAGTACAGATCTTTTACCCCTTTGGTTAGGTTTATTCCTAGGTATCTTATGGTTTGGGATACAATTGTAAAGGGATTGACTCCTTAATTTCTCTTTCTTCTGTCTCATTGTTAGTATATAGAAATGCAACTTACTTCTGTGCATTGATTTTATATCCTGCCATATTGTGGAATTCCTGTATGAGTTCTAGCAATTTGGGGTGGAGTCTTTTGGGTTTTCCATATAGAGTATCATGTCATCTGCAAAAGTGAAAATTTGACTTCTTCTTTGCCAATTCTGATTCCTTTTGTTGTTGTTGTTGTTGTCTGATTGCTGAGGCTAGGACTTCTAGTACATGTTGAACAGCAGTGATGATAGTGGACCTCCCTGCCATGTTCCTGACCTTAGGGGAAAAGCTGTCAGTTATTCACCACTGAGAATAATATTCACTGTAGGCTTTTCATATATGGCTTTTATGATATCAAGGTATTTTCCCTCTATCCTTACACCATGAAAGTTTTAATCAAGAAAGGATGCTGTACTTTGTCAAATGCTTTTTCTACATCTATTGAGGGGATCACATGGTCACATGGTTCTTGTCCTTTCTTTTATTAATGTGGCATATCACATTGATTAATTTGCCAATGTTGAACCCCTTCTGTAGGTCAGGTATAAATCCTGCTTGGTTGTGGTGATTAATCCTTTTAACTTACTGTTGGATCCTATTTGCTAGTATTTTGGTGAGAATTTTGGCATCCATGTTCATCAGGGATACTGGTCTGTAATTCTCCTTTTTGGAGGGGTCTTTGTCTCATTTTGTGATCAAGGTAATGCTGGCCTCATAGAAAGAGTTTGGAAATTTTCCTTCCACTTCTATTTTTTGAAACAACTTCATAAAAACGGATATTAATTCTTCTTTAAATGTTTGGTAGAATTCCCCTGGGAAGCCATCCAGCCCTGAACTCGTTTGTTGGGAGATTTTTGATTACTGCTTCAATTTCTTTGCTGGTTGTAAGTCAGTTCAGGTTTCTATTTCTTCCTGTTTCAGTTTTGATAGTTTATAGGTCTCTAGGAATGCATCCATTTCTTCCAGATTGCCTAATTTGTTGGCATTGGCATATAGTTGCTCATAATATATTCTTAGAATTGTTTGTATTTCTTTGGTGTTGGTTGTGATCTCTCCTCTTTCATTCATGATTTTATTTATTTGGGTCCTCTTTCTTTTCTTTTTGATAAATCTGAACAGCAGTTTGTCAATCTTATTAATTCTTTCAAAGAACCAGTTCTTAGTTTTGTTGATCTATTCTACTATTCGTTGGGTTTCTATTTCATTGATTTCTGCTCTAATCTTTTTTTTTTTTCTTCTCCTGCTCAGTTTACGCTTTATTTGTTGTTTTTCCTCCAACTCCTTTAGATGGAGTTAGGTTGTGTATTTGAGACCTTTCTTGTCTCTTGCAAAGGCTTGTATTCCCTCTTTGCTGTATCTCAAAGGTTTTGAACAGTTGTGTTTTCATTTTAATTTGTTTCCATGAATTTTTAAAATTCTTCTTTAATTTCCTGGTCAACCATTCATTCTTTAATATGATGCTCTTAGCTTCCATGTATTTGAGTTCTTTCCAAATTTCTACTTGTGATTGAATTCCAGTTTCAAAGAACTGTGGTCCAAAAATATGCAGGGAATGATCCTGATCTTTTGGTACTGGTTGAGAACTGATTTGTGAGCCAGTATGTGTTCTATTCTGGAGAAGGTTCTATGTGCACCTGAGAAGAATGTATATTCTAGCGCTTTAGGATGAAATGTTCTGAATATGTGAAGTCCATTTGGTCCAGGGTGTCATTCAAAACCCTTGTTTCCTTGTTGACGTTCTGCTTAGATGTTCTGTCCATTGCAGTGAGTGGGGTGTTAAAATCCCTTACTATTATTGTATTATTATTGATGTATTTCTTTGTTATTAATTGGCTTATATAATTGGCTGTGCTTATGTTAGGGGCATAAATATTTAGTTGTTAGATCTTCTTGTTGGATAGACCCTTTAATTATGATATAGGGTCCTTCCTCATCTCTTATTACAGTATTTGGTTTAAAATCTAATTTGTCTGATATAAGGATTGTCACCTCTATTTTTCTCATGTTTCTCCTGACTTGGTCTCTGAATCACTGATTATACTCAATAAATATTTGTCAAATGTTCAATGACCAAACCTGAACTGGATCACTGTTGGACGTACAATTCTCAGATTGGTCCCACTCAGTCAACTCGCTCCTATCCATCTACTATACTCGAAATGATCTTTATAAAAATTCAAAACAGATCTTGTCACTCTCTTGCACAATGATCTCTCTTTAGTGCCTTCAGTTTAAAGCCCAAATCCTTAACATAATATATAAGACCTTTCATAACATGACCCATGACTACTTCAGCCTAATTCCAACTACATCCTGCACAGATTTCCCTTGTACCAGTTTCCAGTGTTCCCAAAACATCGGGATTTCATTTTTCTTTTAAATTTGATTCTTTTGCTTGTGTGGTTCATTCTATTTATATTCTGGCCCACTCTTTTCCCATTCCCTTTCTGCATAGTTCTTTATTTTCAAAGGTCTTGTCCTCTGAATATATTTGCCTCAGTCCATGCTCCCTGCACCCAAGCTATGTGCTTACCCATAGTTCCTATCATGGTAATGCATAAATATGTGTTTATTCATCTGGCTCACCTACTCAACCTGAGCTCCTTGAATGCTTCAGTCGTTCCTTCATCCATCCATTTATGTGTTGTGTTCTCATACTTATTATAATGTCTGGAATATAATCAGTTCTCAGGCACATATCTTCTGAATCAAAGCCAAGCCATTGTAGGAAGTTAAGGCCCTAAGTTCAATGGAACAAAAAGTAATATTTACCAAGAGCCTCCCATGATTAAAAAAAACTGTCATTTTTTTTATCCTCACAGCAACACTCTTAGATGGGTATCATTGCCCCCTTTCCACAAATGAAGGAACTGAGATTAAATTATGGACTCAAGGTCATATAGCAAGGGAAGGTTATAGGCAGGTTCCAAGCCAAGTCTGCCCATTGTACTTCCATGCTCTACAAATCCATCTACTGGGCAATGGACTTTGACAAATATGTTATTTTCTCATTGGTTTCTAATTTGCTAAATCTAGCTAATCTCATGAACTAACTCCTACCATGATATTATTAGCATATGGGTTCGTATGCTAGCACAGATTATCACTTCCCAAAGAGAATATTTTAACATGAAGGAAATATTCTACAGAAGCTTAATTGGAGAGATATTCAGGGGTCATGATCGTTCCAAGGTTCAAGGAATTAGGGAAGAATCTGCCTGGTTCAATCAGTGGAATTCAGATATGTGACTTTACATAGAAATTAACACTAGGAGCATATATTGACACTGTTCCTATTTATAAAGAGTAATAAATGTAATATACAACCCTCAGGTATAGTATATAATTCACACAGCTGGCTGTGAAGCAGAATAAAGAAAGTACCAGATCCTGAGACTTATTTGCTAAAATCCCAGGGAAACTTATATAAATATATTTCAGGGAAAAAAAACTATCAAGAGCTGCCATTTGTAATATTAATACCTATTATTTCACTCTTCATTTACTGTGCACTATATGCTAGGTAAGGTGGTAGGCATTTATTTTTTACATAAACCTATGAGAGGTACTATTACATAAATCACCTTAACCCTGGCATAAGCAGGTTTGTATTTTAAAATGTCTAAAATTTGTATAAGAATACCTCTCATATAATGTTATATAGACAAAAAAAAGTCAAGGTTCAAAGTCAATGCCCAAGTTATTTCCACCATTCCATGCTCTGGGGTTCTAGACTTCTTCGAAAATGATGCACCATCCATCTTAAGACACACTCAACTCAAGAATCAGATCAAGGGGCGGCCGGGGTGGCTCAGCGGTTTAGTGCCACCTTCAGCCCAGGGCCTGATCCTGGAGAGCTGGGATCGAGACCCGCAGACTCCCTGTGTGGAGCCTGCTTCTCCCTCTGCCTGTGTCTCTGCCTCTAGAGCTCTGTCTCTGTCTCTGTCTCTCTCTCTCTCTGTGTCTCTCATCAATAAATAAATAAAATCTTAAAAAAAAAAAAAAAAGAATCAGATCAGGGACTTTGCATGACTGGAAGAGGAACAAGAAGTACGGATGGGAAGTGAGTGTGAGTGTAGGAGGATGTGTGGAGAGGTAGAGGGATGTATGCACAATAAAAGTGCTCTGGAAGTAATGGAGTGTGATGGGACACTGAGGGAATACAATTTTACCTCTGTTTATCCAAACGTCCTTCTGACCTCCATTCTGAGTGTGAAGGAGACACATGGCCTCAGAAGGTCAGGGCTGTTTGCTGCTGTGGAATGCAGCCAGCATTCTCAGTACATCTCTACTTTTTATTAGAGGGAAATAAGAAGTGAAGGAGGACTTGGGCAATAATAGGCCATTTTCCACAGACCATTTCAAAGAGATGCGTTCTCAGAAACCATCCCCTTATAGGTTTCTAACACAACTCAATCAATATATTATTGAAGAAATAAAAGATTTGCTGACACCCACCACCAACACAAATCAAAGATGTGTGGGTCTTGATTACATTTTCTTTTTGTTGTGCTGCTCTGCCTATAATTATTATTTTTAAAAATTACTAAAAGAACAGTGTGTTTTGAAAAAAAAAATCAAATACTACCAGGTTATGTTAGGCAAATAGTGACAATGACCCCCTTATGTCCTTCTTTTATGTGTCCTTAGGAATGGCCTGCTTTGTAATATCCCATAGTTTGGTTATAGTGTAGTTTATTTAACTAATGTCTGTTTTGGGTTGCCTAAAGTACTTTATAATTAAAAAGAAAAAATCTGGACATAACATATGTGCCTCTGGATGAATTTTCTAGCATAATTTCAGGGACAAATGCTATTTGCAATAAAGATAGATTCTCAAGCATCTAAATGAATGTTAGAAAAAGATCTGTGAGAAAATGTTAAAACTTGCCAAGGATTACTCCTGTGAATTCTTGCAGATGTAATTTTGACAACAATTTTTAAAGAAAGAGAGAATAACAGAGATGTGCATGCAACCATTAAAAACTAGGAGGGAAATGGAGTAAATAATCTGGAAATCAAGCCTTTGTTATCATTCTAACTTTTTCCTTCTCATAATCTACTTTGCTCTTAAAAATCTACAATTTCCACAAATCTTTAACATTTGATTTCTAAATCTGAGGACAGCTTTCAAATATAGTGGTTAAATTCTTGAATATAGTAGCACCACAAATCAAGAATATACTACATTTGTATCTTGAAGATTTAGAATAGTACGAACCAAAAAAAAAAAAAAAAGGACAAACTATATTTGAGAAAACTTCTCTTAGATCATTCATGATATTTGTGTTAATTTTATCTGAAGGAGAATTTATATTAAAGGTGTAATCAAATTTGCTTTTAATGCCCAACATATCAAATATTCTAGAAAATGTTTAGTTGGATTTCTACTGAAAGTATTTTGTTTTTATCATAGCTATTATAGTTTTTCATTTTTCTATAGCTGTGATACTTTACACATTTATTTATGAATATATCCTTGCTAAAATGTGAATTATTTTAATGATTGCTTTGTCTTATTTATTTTTACCACTCCCCATTTCAGGCACTGACCTAAATCAAGTCGTCAAAAATGGGTTTCATACATCTTTTTGGAGCAAGAACTAGAAATTGTATATGATGAAAGGTTTTAACTACCATTAAAGAGAAAAAGAAATGGCGTGGTTTATTTTTTAAGTGTGCACTCACATACACACACACACAAAGTAGTAGAGTTGAAAGGAGAGAAAAAAGAGTAAAAGTTCATTGGAATCCTGTGATTTATAGGAAAAGGCTCAGCGAGCTCACATAAAAACCAAAGGGGGGAAGTGGTCGGACATTGGGTCAAATCTCCATTCAATGTTGTGTAATAAAAGGCTGACTGTAGCCTTTCAGCCTTGCTTCTAGTCATAGACAATAGCAATTGCAGAGCAAGACTAATAACAGGATTTAGCATAAATCCACCACAGGAAGTGAACAGTTGTACTAGCAAATAATTAGCCAGGAAACATTTTATAGCAGCATCAGGATGCGTCCGTGAGCTTTCAGACTCTCAATGCATTTGTGATCATGAAAACATAATTAGTTCTCGGTGATTGTAATTTTTGTGTGTGTTTGTTGAAGGATAGTTCTTTTCCCCTCCTTTCTTTTCACAAGCAGGCCTTATTTTTCCTGTCCTAATTTAGCAGCCCCAGCGAGGGTTTTGAAGTCTCAAGGGAGGGGTTTCGAATGTTCTCTTTTTTCTCCTGCTGATGCTTTTTTATTGCAAGGTGGATGGTGTTTATTTTGCACGGCTAACAAGTGAGTTCAAAGCAACACGTTGCTCTTGAACTCCTGCCAGATTCCCAAAGCTGAAAGCCCCCCTGCCTGGTAGAGCCGACCTGTACTATCAAAGCCTGATTAATTTGCAAAGGAATGTCAAAATGACTGGTGCACCGCATTTTCCACCACCCGCTTCATTTGACACTTAAAGGAAAGCTAAGTGGGAGTGTAAAAGGAAGGAAATTCATTCAAGGCAGCACACCCTATAATGTGAATTAATTTCACAAGAAAAATGGGAGCTCTCTGCTGAGTACTTCCCGTTTTCATCTTCTTTGCTCTTTCTTTTAGCTACTGTTTTCGTGAGGGCTGCTAATAAACATTATGTTTCTGTTCTCACATCATCCATATTAAGAGTAAATGCTGTCATTAGACTTGGCTCTGAAATTCTTTGTGTCAAAGTGCCTACATGAGGCTGCTTCATCTGATTCAGTCACACCACTTAAACAGCAGCCCCATGAAGACAAAAGCTTGGTTCAGGCCAATATTTTTCTCCTTTCAACGCTTAAAAAAAGCCACTTCAATCAGAATCAAGAAATCTATGTTGATGAGCAAATACAAATTATTATTGGAGAAGGCAAGACTGATGAAACAAAGTCTTAGACTGAATTTCTGAAGGTATAATTCAGACGTGATTGGAAATTCGATTCAGCTTACATATATGTATTGATAATAAAACAAAGGTCAAGTAAATACAAGACTTCAATTTCATTTACTCAGATTTTAATCTGTATCTTGATTGCCTTTTATAATCTCAAACTTTATTTAAAACTTGTACTGAAAGTATGATATTGGCATATTCTTACCAAGTGAGATCATCTACAAATCATTTCCCTTGGCACAGACCCTAGAACTCTATTTAAGCCTATACCTGATTATTTTCCCAGTGCATTTGCATGAATTCTATAGATTGCTATTATCATCACCGCGGTGAACAGTAGTAATCTCACCTTCAGATTGTCCCCCTTACTTGAGTTTTAACTATGCATTTCTTTACTGTTACCCTTTGCCCTACACTTAACTCTGTACATCAACATGACTTATCTCTATTATCAAAATATGAGGTAATCTGGAGGTGAATCTTCTGGCAATGCCTCAGTTGCTTGAAAGTGAGCTACTGGGGTATGGTCATGCTGTAGTTGTCTAAAAATGAGTGCAGGTCAAACTGAGTGCCATGCTGCACATAGAGGAAGGCTGTAATGCCACAAACCCAGATTTGGATTACAACTGAAGCACTTAATAGTTATGTGGCCAAGACTAATTAATGAAACTTTCAAAGCCTTAGCTTCCTCATATGGACAATAAGGTTAATAATAGTCCCTACCTTGTGGTTTATTGTGCTCGGTACTGTGCATGTCAAATAGGAAGCACTTAATAAATATTAGCTATTGCAAAATCATAGCAGTTTGGAAATTCTATGCTGCAAGAATCAGGAATTTCCTCAAGTGGGTTTTAAAAATAAGAAACACCTGATCTAATGGGACAGGAATCTAGAATTAAGCCACACTCCAGGTTTGGTGTGACCAAGTCTTCCGTTTTGTCTTGGCATTTCTCTTGGCCCTCTTTTTTGGGTTAATTTCATCCTTGGGCTGGCTTCCCTCATGATTGGAAAAGAGCTGCCAGCAACAACTAGGATAGTCATCTCCTTTGTTCAGTTCAGCAGAAGAGATAGGAGATAAAAGTGCTTTCTCAGCCATAAAATAGAACTTCCCCTTGTAGTATGACTGAGGGTACCATAAGCTCTATACTCATCCAATGTGGCATGATGGCAGTCACCATGTACCCCGATTGTTTTAAGCCTGGTTTTCCAGGCCTATTCCTAGTAAGGGGGAAGAGAATTTCATGATGACATATACCAATGGGGATCTCATCCTGGAGCTGAAGATGGAGGTCATCTTTTTCTGAGTCACATGAAGCTGGAGGCAGAAGGGTGGATGAATAAACCAAGTTGGAGTTCTATTAGGAAAACTGAAAGGAATGATGGGGTCTATCAGTTAGTGCTCCAGAACAGAAATAGTACACTAAACTGTGTAATTTAATAATATTCTAATTATAAAGGTGAAAGCAGGGTGTTTCTTTTAGTTAGCAACAGACAGGAGCTGTTCCCATTCATAAGCCTGAAGGAAGAGGGAGAGAAGTAGTGCTAGAATTACATCATTTCTATTTTTTTCTACAAAGAATATGTATAATTTTTATAACCAAATAAGGTAATAGTAATTATTTTGTAAGGGCTGTTTTTATGGAGTTGTGTTAATTTTCTATAAAATTTACATATACCAACTTATTCAGTACTGCATTTGATCCTTTTATTTATTTTTTTTTTAAAAGATTATTTGAGAGAGAGAGCCTTTGTGGGCAGGGGAAGGGGCACAGGAAGAGAGAGAGAGAGAGAGAGAGAGAGAGAGAGAATCCTGAAGTGGACTCACAGCTAAGCGAGGAGCTCAACACTGGCCTGATCCCAGGACCCTGACATCACAACCTAAGCCAAAATCAAGAGTCAGACACTTAACCAACTAAGCCACCCAGGCGCCCCAATATTTGATCCTTTTAAAGATAGATGGCCCTGAGATAAATAGGAAAAAAATGTTTTTCTGTTTAATTAACAAGGAACAAAAAGTGCCCAATGCTTTTCTAAGAGCCTTTTTTTAAATCAGGAAAATGCTTAATATTATTTAAAATCACCAGTTACAGTTTAAACTTCAGTTGTGCTTAAAGTTCATGTAAGTCCTGGTTGATTTTTATGGGCCAGCAATGGGACAGCAAGATGAAAAAGATAATGCAGTTATCTTTAAAGGGCTCATAAAAATGTGAACAAAGGTGAACACAGACATAGATGTGCACATACACAGACAAGGCTGAATTGGGAATAGGATGGGCATTCAAAAGTCAGAGAAAAGGTCAGAACACAGAATGGCATTTGAGTGGAGCTTGAAGGCTGAGTAGTAGATCATGATACTACTGCATGCTATTCATACGTGATGTGCTCAGGAGATACTGTTAAGTTTGGTGAGGACTTGGGCAAGTGGGAAGGTGTAGAAGGAGATGAGCCTGTATTTTCATGTTACAAAGTTGGGCGTAAGCTCTGTACCCAGTGAAGAGGTATTACCAGGCTTTTATTTATTTATTTTTTATTATTACCAGGCTTTAATCACCAAATTAGATGATCACAGATTTTCATTACAAAAAGTAAATTCTAATGGCACTAAAGGAGGAAATTAGAGACAGATAATGTTTTCAGGAGACTCTCTAAGACAGAAAGAGCAAAAGGCCTGGTCAGGATCCTAGCATGGGATAATATAATAAAGCGGACCCATTTGAAAGATGTTTCTTGGTAAACGAACAGATTGGATGAATAAGGGCTTGGGATAAATTGAGGATGCTCTGCTTTCCCACTCAATCCATGCTTCCTGAGAGATGTCTTTCACCTATGGCCAGCTATCACATATCCATTTATATTTTCCAGGCTTTTATCTTTAGGACGGATGCATGTCATGTCGCATCTATCTGTTATAATCAGATGGATGTCCCATAAGCATTTCAAAGTCAACAGATGGGATTAAAGCAGAGATTATAAACTTCCCTTCCAAATGTATTTCTAGGTACACTCTGCTGCTCAAGAGAGGTGGCACCTCCCTGGAGACTCCGTGAGTCTTTCATTTGCCTGCACCCTTCCATTTAATCACCAGGTCTGGGTGACTTTTACTCTTGAAATATATTTTTCTAAATTTGCCCTTGCCTTTCTGTCAATACCACTGCTATCTCAGAGTCATCCATTTCCTTAAACACCCCTCCTTCCTTTATTCCATCCAGTTCGTCCAAACCTCCTTCCAGTTTTGTCTCCTAAAGAGTCATTCATTTGGATCAGGCCATCACCATTGCTTACTTTTATTAAAGTGATAATTATAATAATGCTTTTAATCTCATCAGTTCAGTTCCTCAGCTAATTTTACCCACCTTATTAAGGGATCTATCACCAGCTCTTCTGCTTCTGGTTCAGGCCACCTTCCCCTATCCCCTGGTGAGCCATCTAAAACACAATCTGCCCAAGCCACACCTCTGCTTACTGTCTGTCACCAACGCTCTGAAGGCCAATATTTGTAGCACGGCTGACAGTGTTCTTGAAACCTCTGCGTCCTTCTCCCCACCAAGTCCCAGCACTCCCGGTTTCACGAAGTAGTTTCTAATTACATACATTAGCATAACCATAAATACAAGTTTCCAAAATCAAGGCTATTTAGTCATTTCCTGTTCTTTTATGCATAACCTGTGGTTCTTCAATACCTCTAATTATTGAATTAGAATATATTACCACATTCTCTACAGAGCACACAGTAGTCCAGTATTCTGGGATAATGATAATTACAAATGTAGTTCTAGAGTCCTGTATTGAGATCCTGAAACTTTAATGGCATTTCCACAATTGAATTATGTAACAAGTACTATGGCTCAAGTTTATCTGGTTTATTTTTCACCTTGGCAAATAATACTAGTAATAATGATGTTGATGATAGCCACATGGATTAAAGACCAGCAATGTCCCAGCTGTTGTTAAATACAGTTAACAGTGAGGGAGTTGGGGCATCAAACCCTGTGCAATTGAAAAGCTGCATGTAATTTTGACTCCCTAAAAATGTACCTGTTAATAGCTTACTATTGCCTGGAAGACTTATCAATAACATAAGGAGTTGGCTAGCAACATATTTTGAATATTATACGTTACATACTGTTTCCTTTCACTAAAGTAAGCTAGAGGAAAGAAAATGTTGTTAAAATAAGAAAGAAGGGATGCCTGGGTGGCTCAGAGGTTAAGCGCCTGCTTTCGGCCCAGGGCATGATCCTGGAGTCCTAGGATTGAGTCCCACATCAGGCTCCCCATATGGAGCCTGCTTCTCTCTGCCTGTGTCTCTGCCTCTCTCTCTGTCTCTCATAAATAAATAAATAAATTTTTTTTAAAAACCAGAAAGAAGAGAAAATGCATTTACATTGTTCTACTGTATTTTTTGAAAAGAAATCTCATATAAGTGGATCCATGCAGTTCAAACCCATCTTGTTTAAGGGTCAACTGTACTTTATCTTTATTATCTCAATGACTAAATCTCAGAAAGCCTCAGATTGTTCCCCAAAGCAGTAATGCCAAAGTGAAGATTCAACTCCAAACTTTCTGATTCCAAGATTCATTTTCTTGCTACCAGGAGACAACATTTAACAAAACTTTAGGAAGTGTATGAGTAAGTACTTTAATCATAACCAAGTATATCAAGTTATCTTTAATTCTGTGCTTAACTTCTTGCCTTATTTTTAGCTATTTGTATGAAACAGTTGGCTAATGCTCAAATATTTACAGTAATGTTCAAAAGATAGTAGCATAATATCTATAACTTTGCACTTGGCTGTAGAATTCCCACTTAAATTAATTGCATGTCCAAAACAAACACCAACTTTAAACATACCTGAGCATCTGCCTGTGTTGATCCTCACAGAAGTTTCTGGCCATTATAAACTTCCTCAAGGGAGACTCTGTCAACTGCTCTCCCCCTATGCACATCAGGTTAGATCCCCTCCTTGTATAATGTTGTGACCCTTCATCTGCTTCTACCACACAATTTTTTAAAATTATACTTTAATACGTTTTTCTATATTTATTTCTTCAGGAATATCTGCCACAGAGAAAATAAAAAACCCATAACAGGAGGCAATTGGTTTGCCTTCTTCTTTATAGTCACCCATCATCTAATCCTGTGCCTGGTATGTTTGCATCTATCAGAGGAGTGGATGCATGCGCGAAACTACTGAGGAATACAGATATGTGAAAACCCTTTCAACGTTAGGAATCAGCAAACATGGATCACAGGAACTGAGGAATGGGAGCTGTTGAGAGAGGTAACTATTCAATTTCAGAGGACCACAACTACGATGTTGAAGAGTTATAAACAATAATTAACAGGAAGTACAATGACTAACACAGTGTGTTGATGATAAGAGTCTTACGATGGAAATAGTAAATGATTAATTTGGTTGCAGTAAGTTCCTAGTTATATAAACTTGTTTTTTTAATGGTTTGACTGAACAATTCAGAAAATTCTCCTGTTAATTACCACATATTTTTTACTTACTGCTTCATAGATAAAAACATTAACCACATTTAACCTTCCTCAAAGACACCATTCGCATTGCTCTCTTGTATAACTTAAATATCTTTGCACTCATGACATAGAAGGCCTTTGCAGGGATGCCTCGGTGGTTCAGCGATTGAGTGGCCTGCCTTTGCCTCAGGGCGTGATCCCAGTCTGGGGATCAAGTTCCACATTGGGCTCCCTGTGAGGGAGCTTCTCCCTCTGCCTATATCTCTGCCTTTCTCTCTGTGTGTCTCATGAATAAATAAATAAAATCTTTAAAAAAACAAAAGGGCCTTTGCAGTTACAACTCTCCAAACAATTTCTGGTTTGGCTGGTGTATAAAATGAAATTAGGGAGGAGAGTGTGATCCAAAATTAAACAGGAGGCATTACATTTTCTATATAAATGGGGCTCTACTTCAGTGTACGGCTGAAAGGAATGGCACATGTACAGAAGGCCTCACTTAGTTTACTTCAAAAACTAGCCAGTCATAAATTGAAAAACGTCTCATGGAATCCAGTAACTTAATCTTTTAACTGGTGGGACTCCTGGGTGGCTCAGTGGTTGGGCACATCTGCCTTCAGCTCAGGTCATGATCTTGGAGTACCAGGTTCCGGTCCTACATGGGGCTCCCTGCAAGGAGCCTGCTTCTCCCTCTGCCTATGTCTCTGCCTCTCTCTTTCTGTACCTCTCATGAATAAATAAATAAAATGTTTAAAAAATTGTTTTAGTCTTTTTAACTGGTACCTTTTTATCATCATGTAGGAACCAATGATTCTAGGGAAAAAACTTGTGAAAAACATAAGCTTCTCAAATGTAGAAAATCTATTGCTATAGCCAAAGCCACTAAATTATGTGTATGATCTACAACAAGGCAATTGTTTTCCAGGGCCTCAGGTGATTTATCTTTATAATGCCTGATTGCCTATTGTGGTAGCCAGCCTCCCAAATGACTTCCAGTGATCTTCATCACACCCATATGTAGTTGGAGTTCACACCCATATGTAGTCCCCTGTCACATCATATCAGGGCAGATTTGTGACCAACAGCATACAACAGAAGTAATGGTAGATCCCTTCTGAGATTAGGTTACTAAATAGACTATGGTTTCTTAGATAATCATGCCTTCTTCTTCTTCTCCTTCTCCATCTCCTCCTTCATCTCTTTGTCTCTGTCATCTGGAATCTCCCACTTGCCATTAATATTAAATCAGCCTATGAGGAGGTTCATGGCCAGAAACTAAAGTCTCTGGCCAACAGACAGTGAGGAAGTGAAGTCTGCCAATAGCCATGTGAGTGAACTTGCAATTAGATCCTTCAACCTTGTCAAGACTCAAGATGACTACAGCACCAGCTGGTGTATTGACTGTAACCTCTAGAGAGAGACCCAGAGCCAGAACCAACCAGGTAAGCTGCTTGCAGATTTCAGACCCTCCGAAATTTGTGAGATAATAAATGTTTTAAGCTGCTAAGGTTAAGCATAATTTCTTATACAGAACCTAATTCAAAAAATCCTTAGGAGGGTGAAATAAGAAAAAGGGCTTAGAAAAATGAAAATAAAAATGCTATCCAACAGCTAACACATCATCATGGCTAATTCCACCTCCCATTAACTCTAATAGTAGACAGAGTGTCTCAAGTGTCTAAAGAGAGATTTCAGTATAACAAATTCAGCTATGAATATGTTCTCCTCAAATCTCATAAAATAAAAGAAATATCACAAGCTGTGTTCACTATTATAGACAAACTAAAATTTATTTTGTTCTGTTTTCATAATGAAAATTAACTGTAATAATTTGTTTTTATAAGAAAAAAATTTTTAATGTTTACTTTTCCTCAATAAAGATATAGTACTCTTCAGGACCAAGAAGATAATCCTGCTGGAATAAAAAAAAATATTAACGTTATATTCATAAGTTAGCATTCACTTTAAAATCGATCCAGTGTGTGACCATCACATATGTAGAGCCAGAGATATCCCCCAAGAAATACTTAACTTTTAAAGAAGCTAACATCTTAGGATCGTTCTTCCAAACTGAAACTAGTAATATTCCTAATAGCCTGTAGGAAAAAAGAAAAAAAAAAAAAAAAAAGAAACAAACATACCTTATCTAAAGTAACTTTGGGATGAAATATTTGATAGTAGTTCATGCTTTATAGCTTTAAATTCCAGGATTAATATATTTCAGAAATTATTTAAACTCCAGGATTAATATAATTCTAAAAGTAGTTAAAACTATTTTGGCAAGAGATGGCCTACAAAGATATTATACTTCATTTAGGACTTATTTGCCACAAGAAAAAAAGTTTTAAAAGATACATTTAGAAGAAGTACAATGTAATAAATAAAGAAATGAAAGTGCTTTATAAAGCTGTATAATATCATATAAATAACAGGTATTATAATATTGGCAATTATGAAAGCAAACCGTAAAATGGCATTTGGGGGAAAACGTGTACAGTGAGAAAAATAAAAGCTACATAAAAGAATGAGGGAGGAAATTTAGACTCAGCCGTGTCAAAAGCAATGTGCTTCTTAACCACTGAAAAAAAGCATTTCCATTAGCAGGACAGATTTAAGTGGTTTAACATTGGAAGACCATAATCTTCTGAGGGACGGAAATCTATGAAAAGATCTGTGAATAATAAAGGAATTGAAAATAGAATAAAGGGCAGAGGGAGGACAAGGAGAAGAAAAATGAGTAAAAGGATGCTTCTTAACAATATAATTTGAATTTAAAACTCAGAACATCTGCTTTTATAAAAATCTGAGTGTATTAGCTTATAATAATTAGCATCTTCAATTGCAAGGAAGAAATAAAAGGACTATTAGAAGAAAAAAACACACCATCTTGAGGACAATAAAGTTTTCTCTGATTCAAAAGGGGAGCTTCTTACAGTCCAGTAGCAGCTGTATGTACATCTTTCAAAGGGCATTCTTCTGAAGGAATTTAGATCAGACAGTCAATTCTTTTTTGGTAGTAAAAAATTGTATCTGTGAAATATTTATTCTCTATTTGACCTTCTTTTCCAATCTTACCATCATTTAAGAACTTTGCACAATAAAAAGAATGATCTTTTCTGTTAAAAAGTTAAAATTTTAATTTCATAGGCTCTTCCAGCCCATCAAAGTATTGTTAGAAATACTCCTTTTCTAAAAAAGAAAAATAAAAAGTTTTTGACTTTCCAATTTTATTTTTCACTTAAGGAAATAAATTCTTCTCTTGGTTATAATTACTAATAGAGTATTTCCTTTCTGTAATGGCAACTTTTAAGCTGTATTTTCTAGGAATTGTGTGATTTATTTTTATTAATTTCTGGGAATAAAATACATTACTATAAATTTCCTTAGATTCTGGAGAAAAATACCTAATAATAATATTTACTTCCAGAGAATGTGGTTTTTCCCTTCTTGATGTAGCAAAATTCTATTGCCCTCAGACTCTTACTGGTTTTCTACATCTGGTTATATTCATCTTTGACTTTATATGTATTAAAATTATTACTTTCTAATTTGTTTTTACAAATTACCATGTTTATAATATGCCTGAATCTCCTTCCACATTTCATAAAGTTTAGAAAAGCAACAAGCTTTTCTAGGATTTGAATATTTTGTGATCACATTATTTCTTATGTGCCTCAGGTTGGCATAATCTGGAAAAAAAAGACCTCATTAGAAGAAAATTGCAAGACAGAGCAATCTAACCCATGAAGTGCAGATGCATAAAGGTTTTGTAGTTCTTCACTCTCATCATTCCAGCCAGGCCTACAGATTTCTAGGTATCCTACTTAATGCAATGACCTGAATTGTCTACTTTACTATCCGAATAATTGGTGGTTACTTGCCAAACTACAACTTTGCTTTAGAACGAACTCCTGAAGTATAGTGGAGAGTTAAAACTACTATCAAGATAATTCAGTGCAAAAGAAATACACTGAGAGAAACCTGCCTTATTTTTTTAACTTTATCAAGATTGATACTGTCTACAGGGATGAAACTCATTGCAAGTTTTTTTTTATTTTACCTTCATAGACACTTTCTGCAGTCTAGACTAGTCAGGTCTGTGGACTGGAACTGACTTCATCCTGCTATCTAATACTGACTTTAACTGCCTCCTACCAAAATTTTTCAGAGGCATATATATGTTAACACACAACAGAGATGGCTTTTCTGTTATCTACATAACTCATTGCGAAGTACTTGATGGAATAGATTTTTGAAAGCTTGGTTGACAATTGACAAAGACAAGTTATTTTATTTACAATGCATAAAGATCATGTATAATTCCTTGCAAGAGGATTTAACATTCCATCTAAACAATATTTGATAAGAAAATACATTCTGAATTTGTACATGTGTATTAGGAGTGATAAAATTGATTTTTCTCCTCCAAGCTCTATTTTCATCAATGAAAGGAAGTCACCAGTTATTTAAACATGAAAATTATCTTGATATATTAATGATTTTATAAACCTAGAAGTAGAATGACATAAATAAAAGATAAGATTACATGTAAGTCCTTATCTTTTATTTACGTGTAAGACTTACATGTAAGTCTCCCAGAGAATAATTAACCAATCATGGTCTCAATGTAAGTTGTTAGTTTTATAAAAATACTTATTGTATGAATTTTTAAAAATTTAATTCATATAATAAAGCTTACTTTAATGTAAACTTATGTATTAATATAAATCCTCACAATAACCTTTGAGTGAGAACAATTATTATCACCCCACTCCTTCATTAGATATTAGTGGCAGTCACTAGAGGATGCCCACAAATGAGCCATCCAGTGCTCATCCTTCTTAGCACATGGTAAATTAGGTACAAATGAATGATTTTTTTTTAGTTGAAGAAATGTGTGCAAAACTGATCTGTTATCTCTGTGAAAAATATTAAGTATTCATGTATGACTCTCAGTGTCCCTTTCCACTGCCTTAATAACATTGGAAGCTCTTATCAGGATGGTATTTTCAATAACCTGAATCCCAGAGTGATTACCATGAGTAAAGAGCCCCTGAAGAACAGCTTAAACATGTAAAATAATTGTGGTGGGGGAAAAAATGTTGTTTTCTGTTACTGAGACTTGGAGACTTGTTTGTTGCTACACCATAACCTAGCTTTTCCTGACTGATACACCAATTATATTTTGTCACTTACCATTTTTAGTCTGGAACACATAAAGCTAATTTTATTTGTTTTAAAAAAGACAGTTGTAAGAGAAGTGATAAGCAAGGAAGGAAGAAAAGGAGAGGGAGAAATATGCTGCTTTATGCTGCTTTATGCTGCTACTGCTTCTTCTCACCTTTTCCTTCTTTCATTTTACATCTTCCTATGATCAATCTTGAGCTGATGAGTCTTGAGTGCTGAGTCTCTTGAGCATTTTAGAGACTCAGGGACAGAAGTGGAGAGTTTGTTTCTGGATATGGAAAAGAAACATGGAGACTTCTCATTTAGGACTAAGTAGAAATATTCTTATTTGCTATGATGGAAAAAAGAAAACCCAGCAGACTCTAGAATATCAAATATCTTCTCTTTCCTACTATCAAAAACTCTGAAAAATTAACTTGAACCATGTGAAATTAGTGTTCATATGGGTCAAGATGATTAAGTAATGGTAAAATAACTTCAAGATAGTCACTTGTGAGCCCTTCATATAATATTGGAAAAAATACTAATTTCATAAGATGTAGTTAGGAATCACTCAACTGAGAAGGTGGGTAAAGGAGATTCTTTCATTACTATTATTTCCATAAACATACGCTATTCCTAGAATATTGATATCTCCATATAAGCTTGTTATCGTATTATTGTTTTGACAACTCTGTGACCTAGGTTAGATAAGGATTAATTTTTCCTATTAGTGGGGAAACTGAGGCAGGTGATGAGACCAAGGTCACACAGTAGAATTAAAAATAGGTCCCAGGTGATCAGTACAAAAACATCATGCAATACCCAATATAAAAGATTACATGCTATCTGATGGGACGAAGATGTTTTATTTTTAAGTTATGCATAATGCCAAAATAACAATTTTATGTAAACAGTCTCTTCCAGATAAGAAGAAAAATGCAAACCAATTATTTACCGAAGTCTAGTTGTTTCAGTGAATTAACTAAATCTAAGTACAAATGATTTGCCATTTAGATCCTATGTCAGCTTTGTAAATACATAGTCCCTCCTTCCTAAACTGTTCTTGAGACAGCTTCATGACCTGAAATTTCAATTTCAATTTAAAATGCTCAAAATTAAGTATAAATTTATGGGGCATCCTAGATCTGAGCCTGATGAGGTTATATTTGTCAGTCCCACTGTAGTCTTGCTAATTTCATTTTCATCACTATTTTCCAAGACACACATTAACTTAGTTCTCCTAATCAGGGCTGCATTTTCTTAGTTTCTTTTGCTAATTTATCTTCATCTTTCTAACCCCTAAATGTAATATGGTCCAAAGGCTCTTTCCTAGAACCTCTTTTTATTTCTAACTGCATTCATTCTCTAAATGGTCTGCATTCTCATGACATTAAATGCTGTATATAGACCCACAAATCTCAGCTGCAATCTTAACTATTTCCCTGAACCTCAGACTCATGTATCTATCTAATCATCTACTCATCTTCATCATTTGTGGGTTTCACAGGTATCTCAAGATTAAGATGTCAAAAATCATATTTCTGATTTCCTGCCAAAATGTTCCTCCTACATGATTCCCCACCTCTCCAGTTGTCTCAAGCTAAAAACTTTGGAATGAGCTTTGATTTGTCTTTTCTCATACTTCATATCCAAACCTACAGTTCCATCATTTCTTACAACCCTACTACTTTCCACCTCTACCGATTTTGAGCCACATTATCTAACATGTGGATGTCTGTAATTATCTCTTAATTTCTTGTTAAACAATGTTTGGTGTGTTTACACCATGAGCATGAGCATCACTTGGTAGCTTGTTAGAAATGCAGAATCTCAGTCCTCATCTTTGATCTAGTAAAACATAATCTACATTTTAACAAGATTCCCTGTGATTTATATGCACAATAAATTGTGAGAAACTTCATCCTAACTGGTCTCTCTGTTCTTGCTCCAGAACCTCTATAGTCCATTTTCAACACAGCAGCAACCAGAGTAATCCTTTTAAAATGACGAGATTAGTATTGTATCTCTGCTCTGCTTAAAACCCTTCATATCTTACTACAAGTAGTAGCCAAAGTTTTCACAGGGGCTGACAAAGCACCTGCATACCTGGAACCTGCTACCTCTTGGCACTCAATGCCTACAGCTCACATGCATTAAGAGCATGTTGATTGGATATGGAAAATTTCTAACTCTTCTGGGCAATTCCTTAGTGATCCCCTCAATATATCTTACTTCTACAGACAGGTAACTTTATTCTGAATGTGGGTTTAAGAGTCCTTACATTTTACAGAGATACAATGAAACAGATGTAACAATACAATGGCTGAGATTTGCATCAAAATAATATGAGAGGAGGAGAAGCAGATAAAGGTATAGATGAAACAAGATTGGCTACAAAGGAAGGTAGTTAAAGGTTATGAGAAGATCACTTGTTTCCCTATCAATTTTTGTGTACGTTTGAGATTTGTCATAAGTAAGTTTGTTTGGGTTTTTTTTGAGATTTTATTTATTTATTGGGGGGGGGGGGCATGTGCACTGGCATAAGGAAGGGCAGAGGGAGAGAGACAAGCAGACTCCCTGCTGAGCAGGGAGCCTGATGTGGGGCTTGATCCCAGAACCTTGGGATCATGACCTAAGCTAAAGTTAGATGCTTTACTGACTGAGATACCCAGGAACCCCTGTAAGCAAGTATTTTTAATGTGTATAGATTATAGAGAAAACATAAAATCATTTGTTAAATTTATTTTCTTCTTTTTCTTGATAACAGAATAAAATTATATGATGTCCAAGTTTAACTTTGGTGGCAACAATGAACAAGTAAGTCAAGACAATACTCTAATAATTATTGTTCTTTGTGCTTATGATTTTGCCTCTCCTTAGGTTTGTGTAGATAATATATCCTTTATTATTAAGGATAAATAAAACTTTATTATAAAAAGTTTTCTAACAGCAGATCATTTTAATGGAAGATTCTATCCCCTGTGGAATTAGAACTATAACTACTTTGACAGAATTAAACTTTGAGGTTTAATTATAGTTTCTTCTGGAAGAGTACTGATATCCTATTATTTAATAAGTAGTATTAGAGTTTCTCACTTATTTGACTATTTTCCTGGCACAGAGTCTGGCACATAGTAGACAGTCAACAAATATTGGAGGAATAAATGAATAAGTAAATTAATGGTGGTGATTCTTAAAAATGAAATCTAACCTAGTTTTTCCAGCTGTCAAAATTGAGTTATGACAAAATTATCCTTTCTCAAATGATTATATCAGCAAAGGAATGTGAATTTCTCACCTGGTTAGGATTGTAACCCAATATTTGTTTTAGGCTACATTCTCTAGATAACAGATTCTAAGGTATATATTTGCATATAGAAAGTTTGTTGGAAAGTACATGAGAGAAAAACATCTGTAAGAGTGAAGAAACAAGGACTCAACAAAAGGAAAAACAGAACGGGGAGAGGGAAGTGGCAGAGGCCTCAGCCAGTCCTACCTGGAGTTCCGGAGCTGGGTGGCCCTACAGAGTCCCAAAGTAAGGCATGGGAGTCAGGCCTTTATAAGCCTTGCACAGAGCAGCAATTACCTGCAGACTGCCTCTAGGGCATTCCATGGAGGGCAATGCTTAGGGAGGGGGTTAGCTGTGAGCAGTCAAGCTACAACCTTACTATAATATTCATTTTCACACCCCATAGTGGAAATTTCATCCCTCCCAAAAATGTTCTACAATTATTTTCTTTCTACTCATTTCTCCACGTGACCTTTGTCTCTACCGTATACTGAATCTTTTCTGTATAAAAGAATATTGAATTCACTCTTTCCATTTTCCCCTTCTCTTAACCTGTGAAATTTGCTTTTCTTCTACTTTAAGCCTATTTTTCCTTAACCCTATATATTCTTTTTCCTTTGTATTTTATTTTAAGACTTTTTTATTGTGGTTAAATATACATAAGATAATATTCATCATCTTAATGATTCACAAGAATACATTTCAGTGGCATTTAAAACATTCACAATATTGTATAACTATTATTATCTTTACCCAAAATGAAAACATTTGCTCATCCTCAGCAAAACTCTGTATCCATTAAACAATAACTCATTCTTCCCACTTTCCCTCAGCCCCTGATAGCATCTATTTTCTGAATCTATGAAGTTGCCTATACTAAGTACCTCATATAAGTGGAATCATTCAATATTTGTCCTTTTGTGTCTGACTTATCTGACTTCAAAGCATAATATTATCAAGATCTATCCATGTTGGGGCATATATCAAAATTTAATTGATTTTTAAGGCTGAATAATGTCCCATTTTATGCACATACTACATTTTTCTAATCCATTCATCTGTTGATGGACACTGGGTTTTTTTCTACCTTTGGGCTATTATGAATAGCCAAGGAGACTGCACCATTTTAAATTTCCACCAGAAATGTATGAGAGTTGTAATTTCTCCATATCCTCACCAAAATTTTTTTTATTTTCTAATTTGTTTTTGCTGTTGTTATTTATTTTTCCTTGTTGCCATCCTAATGGGTAAGTAGTATCACATAGTGGGTTTATTTTTTTTTTAATATTTATTTATTTATTCACGAGACACACACACACAGAGAGAGAGAGAGAGAGAGCCAGAGACACAGGCAGAGAGAGAAGCAGGCTCCATGCAGGGAGCCTGAAGTGAGACTTGATCCTGGGTCTCCGGATCAGGCCCTGGGCTGAAGGTGGCACTAAACCACTGAGCCACCTGAGCTGTCCACATAGTGGATTTAATCTGCATTTCTCTAATGAGTAATGTTAAGTATTTTTCATATACTTTATTGGCTATTTGTATATCTTCTTTGGAGAATGCCCTATTCATTCTTCTAACATGCCAATCCCTTTCTGGTCCACATATCCTACTGTACTTAGTTGTCTAGTTTTCTAGTCTCTTCACCCCATGATGCACTGTTCCTATCATGAGAGTCCAAAATCCTTTGCTACTCCCCTAATTCATTTTCTCTACATTCAATACCAGGCTGAGAAGTATAGATTAGAGAAAGCAAAAAACTCTATTGACTGTGGCCATGTCAAATCTACGCTATTGAACTTCACCCTAGTATTCAGTGCTGCTCATCATATAGGTGACATGGGTTGTTTGAAAAAGATGAGTAATTTACCACTTCTTTAAATTGAAATTATTTGTGATCTTGTCTAATTATGCCTGACTTGGGGGTTTTGTAGGAAAATAATTATAGGGGATCCCTGGGTGGCGCAGCAGTTTGGCACCTGCCTTTGGCCCAGGGCGCGATCCTGGAGACCCGGGATCGAATCCCACATCGGGCTCCCGGTGCATGGAGCCTGCTTCTCCCTCTGCCTGTGTCTCTGCCTCTCTCTCTCTCTCTTTGACTATCATAAATAAATAAAAATTTAAAAAAAAGAAAATAATTATATTTCAGACATATTTATCTGCCCTTAATAACTATTGAAATTCTTTGAACATAGAAGGCACTTAGTAAAGGTTTGTTAATAAATGAAAGAATGAATATTGGGTAGGAAGTACCAAACGTGGGGTGCCTGGCTGGCTCAGTTGATAGAGCATGCAACCCTTGATCTCAGGGTTGTAAGTTCAAGCTCCATGTTGGGTGTAGAGATTACTTAAAAATAAAATTAAAAAAAAATAACAAACATAAAAACTATCTCATACTGAACATTTTTTTAAAGATTTTATTTATTTATTCATGAGAGAGAGAGAGAGAGAGAGAGAGAGAAGCATAGACACAGGCAGAGGGAGAAGCAGGCTCCATGCAGGGAGCCCGACTTGGGACTCAGTCCCAGGTCTCCAGGATCACGCCCTGGGCTGAAGGCGGTGCTAAACCACTGAGCCACCTGGGCTGCCCTGAACACTTTTTTTAAGTGCAAAAATGTGTTTTTATTAAAGCACAGGGACAGGACCTATGGGCAGAAAGGGCTGCCTTTTGCTGAAATTTTTAATGTACAGAAAGATACACATTAATATATATTGTTCTATGGCTTGGGTGTCCTATGTAGAATTCTTGTGAAGAACATAAAATATCTCATAATGATGTTGTTTTGAGGGGCAGGAGAGGGAGAGATAAAATTGAGTTAAACACACAGAGCAAAAGCAAATACACTATAAAATATCATGTATATGTATATATATAGTGGTGTTTCAGAATTTCTTTTCCTTTAGTGACCACAGTTCTTGGTCATGCTGCTTGGAAGAATGAAGAGGTAGACCAGATGAACATTGGTGGGCAGCAAAGCAAAGTTTATTGAGGAATAGTACAAAGCTCCCAAAGAGGGTAGGAACCCAAGAGGGTTGTACTTTGGCATTTATTTTTTTGAAGATTTTTTTTTTTAATTTATTTAAAAAAAATGTCACCTATATGATATATAAAACAATAAAATTATAGCCATAGAACAGAAACTATTAATAAAAGGTTTTTGGGAGGGGAAAAGGAATTTGACAGATTAGTTACCACTTTCTCATAAGTTTCCAGCATTGATCTGCAGCATTGAATTTTGAGAGACACAGAGATAAAGAGGCAAAGAAATAGGCAGAGGGAGAAACAGGCTCCATGCAGGGAGCCCAATGTGGGACTCAATTCCAGGACTCTAGGATCACACCCTGAGCCAAAGGTAGATGCTTAACTGCAGCACCACGCAGACATCCCAATCCTTTGGCATTTAAATCTAGGGGGTTTTATGAGATTGTTGGTGGGCTATTTTAATCTGATTAACCCTCCATGCACCTGTCACCCAATCAGGTTTTGATCCACGTGCTCATCTACCTCAGATAGTTGTTTACATGAGAAAGGTTAGAGATCTCCTTTCAGGGTGGTGTAGAATAACAAATGGAGTCTTTTCCTTTTAAGGACAGTTTCCTCTTAGGACAGGGGCCCCTTGCCCTTGCCTGCCTTTCTTCCAACTATCCTCTGTTAGTGGGAAATCCTGTTGAGTGTTGTAATCTATGTATATATGTGCAAGTGTGTAGGAGGAAGAGTAAAAAAATATATATAGCTATCTCCTTAATTAGTGACAACATTCAATAAATTGGGAGATTGGAAGTTGGAAAGGGAAAAACTAAGGAGGAACAAAATTTGAAAATCATTGGAATTTCAGAAACAAGTACAAATTACACATGTCCCATTATAGCCAACAGGGTGGAAATCAGGACTGTAAAGTAAAAGGTCATAAGAGAGGTATGTGGAATTTAAGAAACAAAACAGAGGATCATAGTGGAAGAGGAGAAAAAATAAAACAAGAGAAAATCAGAGAAAGAGACAAACCATAAAAGACTCTTAGTCACAGGAAACAAACTGAAGATTGCTGGAGGAGAGGGGGGTGAGCTATGAGGTAAGTGGGTGATGGACATTAAGGAGGGCATGTGATGTAACGAGCACTGGGTTTTATATCAGAGTGATGAATCACTGACTTCTACCTCTGAAGCTAATAATACATTATATATTAATTAATTGAATTTACATTTTAAAAAATAAATAAAATTGTACAAATGGGGAAAAAAGGTTATCGGAGAGGTATAAAACAATAAAATTATAGCCATAGAACAGAAACTATTAATAAAAGGTTTTTGGGAGGGGAAAAGGAATTTGACAGATTAGTCACCACTTTCTCATAAGTTTCCAGCATTGATCTGCAGTATGAGGGCCAGAGCACAGAAATCGGTTGTATAAAGTTGCTAGTAATGGGGATAAAAGAAGGGAAGATAGTAAAAAGTCAAGAAGATGAGAGATATTAGAGCACCAGTGAAGAAATTACTGAACTCACTACTGGAGGTCAAGGATGTTTATATGACTTTGTGGATTAGAGCACTCTATTCCCTTGAACTACCTACCATCTTAGGATTTCACGTGAGGGAAGCAACTGGATGTGGGGGCAGATGGGCTTTTTCTTTTTAAACTCTGATAAAGCAGCCAATCAAATGTTTTAATCTAATTTAATTTAAGATTTTATTTATTTATTAATGAGAGACACACAGAGAGAGGCAGAGACATAGACAGAGGGAGAAGCAGGCTCCCTATGGGGAGCCGGATGCGGGACTTGATTCCAGGACTCCAGGATCATGCCCTGAGCCAAAGGCAGACACTCAACTGCTGAGCCACCCAGGCATCCCCATTTATTTTATTTTAATTTATTTTTTCCCCCAGGCAAGATTTTTTTGCTTAGGAGAGATGGTGTAAAGCTAACTGATAAGAAGAAATAGCTAAAAGTATTTAATTTTTTCTATTTTTAAAATTCTTTTTTATTTTGAAACAGAAATAGAAGATGAAAGCAATTCATATTAAGAGTCTTATAAGTTGAAAACATGTGCAAAGTGGCTGTAAAGAACAATTCAGTAGAAATGGAATTGCCAAGTCATAAGAGATTCACAAATTGCCCTCAATTGGGCTGCTGAATTGATCTGTGGTCTCCACATCCACAGAGGAGGATGTTCGCTGTCCTTGACACAAAAGAACAGTCCTATCCAAATCTATATATCCAACCCTCAATATGTTCTTTTAAGGAACATTAACATTTCATACACCAAGAAGGCAATAATGGGTACAATGAGAAAACAAGAGTTTTGTAGCTTAAAACAACTCTTGAAATATTTCAACAAATGGTCACTAGGGAAAGACATTTGTCTCAGTGCTGTAGTGGAGGAGTGGAGGATTCTGCATATTTCATTTGACTGTAAAAATCATGTTAGGGCTCTTTGCTCCTCCCCATTCAACAGACAGCTAAATCTTCTGGTGCAATGCCAGCTGCATCCCTGAGATATGATGGTGAAGGTTGGAGTAAATGGATTGGGCCATATTGGGCACCTAATTACCAAGGCTGTTTTAACTCTGGCAAAGTTGATATTGTCACCATCAATGACCCCTCTTATTGACCTCAACTACATGGTCTATGTTTCCAGTATGAGTCCACCCATGGCAAATTCCGTGGCATAGTCAAGGCTGAAAATAGGAAACTTGTCATCAATGGAAAGCCTATCTCCATCTTCCAGAAGTAAGATCCCACCAACATCAAATGGGGTGATGTTGGTGCTGAGTATGTTGTGAAGTCCACTGGGTCTTCACTATCATGCAGAAGCCTGGGGCTCAGCTGAAGTGTGGGGCCAAGTGAATCATCATCTCTGCTCCTTCTGCTGGTGCCCTCATGTTTGTGATGGATATGAACCATGAGAAATATGGCAACTCCCTCAAAATCATCAGCAATGCATCCTGCACCACCAATCCCTTGGCCCCTCTGACCAAGGTCATCCACAAAAACTTAGCATTATGAAGAGACTCAGGACCACAGTCCATGCTATCACTGCCACCTAGAAGACCATGGATGGCCCCTCTGTGAAGCTGTCATGTGATGGCTAAAGGGTTGTTCAGAACATCATCCCTGCTTCTACCAGCACTGTCAAGGCTATAGGCAAGGTCATCCCTGAGCTGAACAGGAAGCTCACTGGCATGGCCTTCCGTGTCCCCACCCCTAATGAGTCAGTCATGGATCTGATCTGCTGCCTGGAGAAAGCTGCCAAATATCATGACATCAAGAAGGTGGGGAAGCCAGCATCAGAAGACCCTGTCAAGGGCATCCTGGGCTACACTGAGGACCAAGTTGTCTTCTATGACTTTACCAGTGACACTCACTCTTCCATCTTAGATGCTGGGACTGGCATTGATCTCAGTGGCCACATTGTCAAACTTATTTCCTGGTATCACAATGAATTTGGCTACAGCATCTATGTGGTGGACCTTAAGGGTCCACATGGCCTCCAAGGAGTAAGAGCCCCCTGGACCATCAGCCCCAGGAAGAGCAAGAGGAAGAGAGAGGCCCTCAGTTGCTGTAAAATCCTTGTCCCAACTCATCTCCCAACACACTGAGAATTTCCTGACCTCCACAGTTTCCATCCCAGACTCCTTGAAGAAGGGGAGGAGTTTGAGGAGACCTACCTTGTCCTGTACCATCAATAAAGTATATTGTATTCAGCGTTAAAAAAAAAAATCATGTTAGGTAGCTATTTTAAAATATATTTTTTAAAAGACCATTCAGAACTTCTGAGGAAGAGGAGTTGCATTTAGGAGGACCCTAAGAGTTTAGGGACGCAACTAGATAACATAAAATAACCCAGAAAGAGAAATGAAGACTGACAGAATAGACTCCATGGCTAAATATAGAAGCCACATCGAAGACAGAGACATTTGGAAGCTAAAAAGACCAGCAGTGCTGTCCGTGGAAGGGAGGGACACTGTGGGCACAGACCGGAGAGAAAAACACCCTCGCATCAGGCCCCCCAGGCACAGGGAACCTCAACAGGGAGGACATATCCCTATAACATTTGGCTTTGAAAGGAAGAGGGTTTTAATTTCTTGAATTCCTTTTTTTAAGATTTATTTATTTATTTATTTATTTATTTATTTATTTGAGAGAAAGAGTGAGAGAGAGCACGAGTGGGGGCAGGGGCAGAGGGACAAAGAGAGAGAGAATCCTCAAACAGAGTCCCTTCCTCTCTGAAGCCTGTTGTGAGATTTGATCCCAGGACCCTGAGATAGTGACCTGAGCCAAAATCCAGAGTCAATTGCTTGGGCAGCCCCGGTGGCCCAGCAGTTTAGCACGCCTTCAGCCTGTGGTGTGATCCTGGAGACCTGGGATCAAGTCCCGGGCTCTGTGCAAGAAGCCTGCTTCTCCCTCTGCTTCTCTCTCTCTCTCTCTCTCTCTGTCTGCCATGAATAAATAAATAAAATCTTTAAAAAAAAAGAGTCGGGGATCCCTGGGTGGCACAGCGGTTTGGCGCCTGCCTTTGGCCCAGGGTGCGATCCTGGAGACCCGGGATCGAATCCCACATTGGGCTCCTGGTGCATGGAGCCTGCTTCTCCCTCTGCCTGTGTCTCTGCCTCTCTCTCTCTGTCTCTGTGACTATCATAAATAAATAATAAAATTTAAAAATAAAAATAAAAATAATAAAAATTTAAAAAAAGAGTCAATTGCTTAACTAACTGAACCATCCAGGCACCCCTAATTTCTTGAATTATTACAATCAGCTGGGATTTTTAACACCTGGAACTTTAAAAATCAGCAGGCTTGGCTCTGGGACAGCGAGAAGAATGTAAAGCCCCCACCCTTAAAGAGATAGCACAAACAAACAGCCCCACAGAGTTACAGCACAGAAATAGCAGTTTGAAAAACAGCTGGGGTATACAGGATGATTTGTTAACTAATCTCAGAACCTATCGGAGACGACCAGGAATCATTGGGAGACTTCTCCAAGAACAAAGGAGTTGACAGGGACCATTTCTCTCCCCTCTCCCCCAGCCTGGGCACACGGACACTTACAGAAACTAGTGCTGTGCCTAATTTGCTAACTGTGCACTCCACCCACACATTCCCCTGTGATACTACCCCCTCCAGTATGCTCTTGACCAGAGTCCATCCAAAGTGATGCCATAGGCCTGGTAGTGTGTAAGCAGCCCTGACAGGGAGCAGCACCACTCTAAAGTGACTCTTGCCCCAGGGAGAGGGGAAGATTACACACATTATTTTGATTGTAGCCCTAGTATTGGGCTCAGAGCAGACAGCTGGTCTGACTACAGGCTGCACTGACCAATGAAAACTTCTCAGGGGACGACACAAGGAAAGCACCTTGCAGTCCAGTGCTACTGAATCTCTGGCAAATGCCTGGTCTGACTCAATTCAAGCCAAGGTAGTACCAGATTGGCTCACTAGCAACACAGGGACAAAACTGTGCTCACAACAGGCAAAGAAAAAACATTGCAGACAACTGGATTGGAGGTAAAAGCAGCTCAGCCACAATAGAAGGGTGCATGCAACACACATGGAGGTTCCCCTGAAATACCAGGTTCTGCTGAACAGGGAACAATTCACTGCAGAGCACTACTTTCAAGAACAGGAGACAAAGCCGACTTTCCTAACACATAGAAATAGACATAGGGAGTTAGACAAAACGAAGAGACAGAAGAACATGTCCCAAATGAAAAAATAGGACAAAATCATAGCAAGAGACCTTAATAATATGGAGATAAGTATGCCTAATAAAGAATTTAAAGTAATGGTCATAAAGATACTGACTGAACCTGAGAAAAGAGTGGAAAACATTAGTGAGACCCTTAGCAATTAGAGAAGATAAAAAAGAATCAGAGATGAAGACCAAAATAACCGAAATTAAAAACATGTTAGATAGAATAATAGTACACAAGAGGAAGCAGATTCCCTATAAAATTCAGCCAAGGGATTCATGATAAATGCGTGGCAAGTATAACAGAATATACTTAAAACATGGGGGAAACGGAGTTAAGTATGGATTCAAACTTCAGTGACCATTAACTTAATATAGACTATTACATGCAAAACATGTTATTATAAAAGTGTAATGATAACCGCAAATCAAAAACCAGTAATAGATATGCAAAAAGTAAAGAGAAAGGAATCCAAGTATATCACTAAAGAAAACTAGCAAGCCATGAGAGAAGAGAGCAAGAGTAGGAACAAAAAAGCAATACAAAACAAAGTAACATATCTATCAACAATTACGTTGAGTTTAAACGCTCTAGTCGGAAGTCATAGGGTAACGAGATGTATAAAAAAAGCTCAACAGTTGAGCATCTGCCTTTGGCTCAGGGCATGATCTCAGAGTCCCAGGATCCAGTCCCACATCGGGCTTCTTGCGTGGAGCCTGATTCTCCCTCTGCCTATGTCTCTGCCTCTCTCTCTCTCTCTCTCTCTCTGTCTGTCTCTCATGAATAAATAAGTAAAATCTTTAAAAAAAAAAAAAAAAAAAGCAAGACCTATCTATATGCTGCTTACAAGAGACTCATTTCAGACCTAAAGACACTTGCAGATTAAAACTGAAAGGCTGGAAAAAAACATTTATCATGCAAATGGAAGTGAAAACAAAGCCAGGTGGCAATATTTATAAGGGGAAAAACAGACTTTAAAACAAAGACTGTAACAAGAGACAAGGACTTTAGATAATCATAAAGGGAACAATCTGATAGGAAGATATAACAATTGTAAATATTTATAGACCCAACATGGGAGCACCCAAATACATCAAGCAGCCAATGACCAACTTAAAAGAAGTGATAAAGAGCACTTGGTTGGCTCAATTGATTAAGCATTCAACTGTTGATTTCAGCTCAGGTCATGATCTCAGGGTACTGGGATTGAGAGCCCCACATCAGGCTCTCTGCTCAGTGGGGAGCCTACTATTCCCTCTCCCTCTGCCTGCTGCTCCACCTGCTTGTGCTGTGTGTGTGTGTGTGTGTGTGTGTGTGTCAAATAAATAAAAGTAAAATCTTAAAAAATAAAAATAAATAAATCGGGCTCCATGCTCAGTGCAGAGTCTGCTTGAGATACTCTCTCTCCCTCTTTTTTTGCCCCTCTCCCACTCAAGCACACTCTAAATAAATAAATAGAATCCTTTTTAAAAAGGAAGTAATTGATAGTCATACAATAATAATAATAATAGGGAATTTTGCTTTGAATGACATGTTGGACCAGATGGATCTAACAGATATATTCAGAACATTCCATTCTAAAACAGCAAAATACACATTGTTTTTGAGTGCACATGGGACATTTTCCATAATAGATCACATATTAGGCCATTAAACAAGTCTCAATAAATTCATACCATACAACTTTTCTGACCATAATGTTATAAAACTAGAAATCAACCACAAGAAAAAAATCTGGAAAGAACACAGATACATGGACATTAAATAATGTGCTACTAAACAATGAATAAGTCACCAAGAAATAAAAAAGAAAGTAAAAAAATACATGGAGACAAATGAAAATGAAAACACAATGGTCTAAAATTTTTGGGATGCAGCAAGAGTAGTTCTAAGATGGAAGTTCATAGCAATAGATGCCTACCTGAAGAGGCAAGAAAAATCTCATATAAACAATATAATCTTAAACTGGAAAGAGCTAGAAAACAACAACAACAACAACAAACAAAACCCAAACCAGTAGAAAGAAGGAAATAATAAAGATTAGAGCAGGAATAAATGCAATAGACCTAAAAAAACAAAAACAAAAAACAAAACAAAACCCAGTAGAACAGATCAATGAAATGAGGAGGTGGATCTTTTTTTTTTTTTTTAACATTTTATTTATTCATTCATGAGAGACACACAGAAATAGGCAGAGACATAGGCAGAGGGAGAAGCAAGCTCCCTTTGGGGAGCCCAATGCAGGACTCCATCCCAGAACCCCAGGATCACTCCCTGAGCCAAAGGCAGATGCTTAACCACTGAGCCACCCAGGTGCCCCAAGGAGCTGGATATTTAAAAAGATCAACAAAATTGACAAACATTTAGCTGGACTTACTCAAAAGAGAAAGAGGAGAGAGGGGGAAAGAGGACTCAAACAAAATCAGAAAGGAAAGAGGAGAAATAACAACTGATACCACAGAAATACAAAGGATTATAAGAGAATATTATGAAAAATTATATCCCAACAAATTAGACAACCTAGAAGAAATGGATAAATTCCTAGAAATATGTAAACTCCTAAAACTAAATCAGGAAGAAACAGAAAATTGGAACAAACTGATTGCCAGCAATGAAACTGAATCAGTAATCAAAAATCTCAGGACAATCAAAAGTCTAGGAGCAGATGGCTTCAAAGATGAATTTTACAAAACATTTAAAGAGGAATTAACACCTATTCTTCTCAAACTATTTAAAAAAAAAAATAGAAGAGGAATGAAAGCTTCCAAATTCATTCTATGAGGCCAGCATGACCCTAATACCAAAACCAAATAAAGACACTCCAGAATAAGAGAACTACAGGCCAATATCTCTGATGAACATAGATGCAAAAATCTTCAGCAAAATATTAGCAAACTGAATCCAACAATACATTAAAGAAATCATTCACCACCAGCAAGTGGGATTTATTCCTGAGATGCAAGTGTGGCTCAATATTCACAAATCAATTAACATGATACATCTATAAGAGAAAAAATAAAAGCCAAATGATCATTTGCATTTGACAAAGTATAACATCTATTCATGATTTTAAAAAAAACCTCCACAAAGTAGGTCTTGAGATAATATTACCTCAGCATAATAAAGGCCATATCTGAAAAACCCACAGCTAACATTATATTCATTGGTGAAAAACTGAGATGCTTTCCTCTAAGACTAGGAACAAGATAAGGATATCTACTCTCACCACTTTCATTCAACATGGAACTGGAAGCCCTAGCCACAGCATTCAGACAAGAGAAAGAAATAAAAGGCATCCAAACTGGTAAAGAAGAAGCAAAGCTTTTACTTTTTGCAGATAACATGATACTATATATAGAAAACACTAAAGACTCCACCAAGAAAACTACAAGACCTGATAAATGAATTCAGTAAGCTTGCATGATACAAAAATCAATATACAGAAATCTGTTGTATTTCTATACACTAATATTGAAGTAGCGGAAAGCGAAATTCAGGAAACAATCCCAAAAATAATAATAAAATACCTAGGAATGAAAAAATACCTAGGAATAGACTTAACCAAAGAGGTAAAAGACCTATACTCTGAAAACTATAAAACATTGATAAGGGAATCCCTGGGTGGCTCAGCAGTTAAGTGCCTGCCTTTGGCCCAGGGTGTGATCCGGGAGACCCGGGATCAAATCCCACGTCAGGCTCTGCATGGAGCCTGCTTCTCCCTCTGCCTGTGTCTCTGCCTCTGTCTCTCTCTCTCTCTCTCTCTCTCAGTCTCTCTCTCCCCCCACCCCATGTGTCTCTCATGAATAAATAAATAAAATCTTAAAAAAAAATAAAATAAAACATTGATAAAAGAAATTGAAGATGACACTAACAGAAAGATATTTCATTCTCATGGATTGGAAGAACAAATATTGTTAAAATGTCCATACTACCCATACTACTAAAGCAATCTATAGATTTAAATGCAAAGCCCATCAAAATACCAATAGCATTTCTTACAGAACTGGAATAAATAGTACTAAAATTTATGTGGAACCACAAAAGACCCTAAATAGCCAAAGTATCTTGAAAAGGAAGAACAAAACTAATGGATATCCCAATCCTAGATTTCAAGTTATACTACAAAGCTGTAGTAATCTAAACAGTATGGTACTAAATGATACAAAAATAGACACATAGATCAATAGAATAGAGAGCCCAGAAATAAATCCATGATTATATGTTCAATTAATCTTCAACAAAAAAGGCAAGAACATGCAATGGGGAAAAAAAAAACAGGCTCTTTAACAAATGGTGTTGGGGAAACTAGACAGCTACATGCAAAAGAATGAAACTGGACCACTTTCTTCACTATACACAAAAATAAACTCAAAATGGATTAAGGACCTAAATATAAGACCCAAAAATATAAAAATCCTAGGAAAGAGCACAGATGGTAATTTCTCTGACATTGGCCATAGCAATGACCTTCTAGATATGTCTCCTAAGGCAAGGGAAACAAAAGCAAAAATAAACTACTGAGGATACATTAAGAAAAAAAAGGAAAAAAAGCTTCTGCATAGCAAAGGAAACAGTCATCAAAACTAAAACACAACCTACTGAATGGGTGAAGATATTTGTGAATGACGTATCTGATAAAGGGTTAGTATCCAAAATATATAAAGAACTTGTACAAGTCAATACTGGAAAAGAAACAAACAGATTATCCAATTAAAAATGAGCAGAAGAAATGAGCAGACATTTCTCCAAAGAAGACATACAGATGGTCAAGACTCATGAATAGATGCTCAATATCACAGTTGTCAGGGAAATGCAAATCAAAACCACAATGAGATATCACCTCACATCTTTCAGAATGGCTAAAATACAAAACACAAGAAACAAGTGTTGGTAAGGATGTGGAGAAAAAGGAATACTTAAGTACTATTGGTGGGAATGCAAACTGATGCAACTACTATGGGAAACATTCTAGAGGTTCCTCAAAAACTAAAAATAAGACTATGCTATTATCCAGTAATCACACTACTGGATAATAGTATTTACTCCCCCCCCAAAAAAAAAACAAAAACACTCATTCAAAGGGATACATGCACACCCATGTTTTTTGCAACATTATTTATAATAGCCAAACTATGGAATAGGCCAGTTGTCTGGATATGTGAATGGGTAAAGATAGAGAAAGAGATGATAGATAGATAGATAGATGATAGATATAACACAATATTATTCAGCCATAAAAAAGAATGAAATATTGCCATTTGCAACAACAAGGATGAGTCTACAGGATATAAGGGTAAATGAAGAAGTCAGAGAAATTCACTCATGTGTGGAATTTAAGAAACAAATGAACCAAAAAAATAAGGTGAGCAAAAAACAAACAAAACGAAACAAAAAAACCCAGCTTCTTAACTATAGAGAACAAACTGATGGTTACGAGAGGGGAGATGAGTGGAGGGATAGGCAAAACAGGGGAAGGGGTTTAAGAGTACACTTATCATGATTAGCACTGAGTAATGCGTAGAATTGTTCAATCATTATATTCTACACCTGAAAGTAATGTAACACTACATATTAACTATACTAGAATTAAAGTATTGATTGATTAATTAATTAGAATGATATATGCTAAAAATGCAAACAATGTAAAGTAGTATCCAATAAAACCATTCTCCCTCCTTTATCTGAGCCTGATTATATTACTGCTTGTGCATTTCTGCTCTGATAATTTGTGATTCTTTCTAAACGACTATGTCTCCAACTTTGGGGCAGTAGTCTGTCCTGAAACCTTGCTTCTCTGAAGGATCTAGGAAAAGTTGTTGATTCTTCAGATTGTTCAGTTTTTTTTACTTGTTAAAATGGAGTGGAGACATCCAAGCTCCTTACATGAGAAACTGGAAACCAGAAGTCCTTGTGTTTTATTTTCTGTAGTTCTAGTGATATGTTTCAAGTTCAATAATAATTTCTTCTTTATCATATAATGTGCAGTGAAATTTTTATATAAGATATTACTTTTTTAACTAAATTTCCATTTGCTTCTCATTATATCTTCCATCATTGTCTTCATTACCCTTGTGCTTTCCTTTCTAATCCTTGAACCATTTTAATATCGTTTGATAATCCTACTCTATCTGCCATTCAGGGTCTCTTTCTATTGCCCATTTTTTTCCTGGCTGTAGGTCATATTTCTCTTATTTCTTTGCATGTATAGTAACTTTTTTGGCTGATGTTGAGTTCTGGACATTGTGAATTTTACATTGTAGTTTTTTCATTTCCTTTAAAAAATATTATACTTTGTTCTGGTAGACAAGTTACTTAGAATCAACTTGTTCTCTCTGGAACACTGTAATGCACTTTAAAGAAACCTCTTCCAGTGCCTGGTGGGTTCAGTCTGTAGAAAATGTGACTCTTGATTTCAAGGTGGTGAGTTTGCGCCCCATGTCGGGTGTGGAGCCTACTTAAAAACATCTTTTTCAATGCTTCTGCCTTCTCTCTGGTAATTTCTCCTTTTTCAGCAGAACTTTCATTACTCTGCAGGCTCTGGTGTTTTCACATCAAGTCACCCCTAAGAAAGAGCCTGGAAAACAAAACCATTTTTTAAAAAAGTACCCTAACCCAAAGGAATGATAACCCAAGGGAATAACCTCAAAATGATTAAGTTTTGACACTGGGTTAATTAGGCAAATATGTTTTCGAGAATTGGATGCTCTCCAAGCCCCCTTATAAATCATAGCACAAGGGAGTATCTAAGTCTAACCTACATTTGAGAAATTACTGGTCTATTTTCATCTTTATAGGGCTGTGAGCTCCCCGCACTGTTCTCATAGCCTGGATATCCTTAAGGAACAGGTGAAACAGATTCTCCATTCAAGGGTCCTCAATTTTTTCTAAAGAATTATCTTTGACTTCTAGTTGGGAAAATTACATGGATGGTGCCAAATATTTCACATAGCAAATGTGAAGAATAGTGGCCACAGCCAAGAGAGCCTAGCATCATTGCCCATCTTATAAAAGTGGCAAATCAAAGAAAGGAGGCACCAAAATCACCAGGTGTTATTTCGGTGTGCCTATCTGAGCTCTGCTCGAGACCCTCTGATTCTAAACTAACAAGCTAGCCACAGATTTCCACTGACATTTGGCCCCTAAAAGGGAAAAATCCATTCAAATCAAATGAGAATATTTCCTCAACTGTATTCCTTAGAGGATATCACCCAGGCTGGATGACTGCCTCACTCCTTAAAAGCCACTGCCATTCTCTCCATTTAATGTTAAAAGTGATGACTTATTAAAGATTATGGCATGGTTTCCTCAGAAACTATCAAAAAGTCCCCAAATAACCCAGAGTAATTTAAACTCCTCATGACTTCTGAATAGCTGTAATCATTATAGTTACTTAGGATTCTTAACCCAAAAAAAAAAAAAGAAAAAGAAAAAAAATTTAAATTTAAAGCTCATGTTAATGAAGGCACCATTTCCCTCACGAAATTTAACTATAATTACTCTTCAAATTGTATTTGATTTTTAAATTTTCATTTCTCCTAAAATTCATATGTAAAAGAAGAATAATCATATGAAGTTTTGGCCTTTTAATGCATTTTAAAACTGCACTTAGAAATTGAGAATTATGCATAGGAGTATGCTGCCAAGTGTAGATTTCTACTAACCGTCTCCTTATGGCAATCCCAAGGCTATTGGGTTTTGGAGAAACTTTTCAGACTTTAAAGGTAGCTGTCAATAATTTAGAAACAGGCCAATGACAAAGTTTATTATTTTTATTTAGTACTATTAAGTTATTAAATTTTCTTCCTCATCTTAATTAATTGTAGCATTCTTTTCCTCAGGAGAATCCTAATGCTATATTTTAGGATAATGCAATATATTTCTAAGCACTTCTTCACACATTTGACTATTATACAAACCTTGTGAAATAAGCAAGGTTAGGTTGTTATCCTTATTCTATTAATTAAAAAAGAAAAAAAACTGAAGCACAAAGACAACTTGTCTAAAGACATGAAGCTGGCAGCACATTAAAAACATTAAAAAATGAGGACTAATCTCAAAAAAAGATGACTAATTTCAAAATCTATTAGTGATTTAAAATGATTACTTCTTCCCATTTTCAGAATGCATCCATAGAGAAAGCCCACTATACTGCTATCTTGACTCCACTTCCAAAACATACACTCATCCATTCTGACTTTTTTCATTTTGCTGTTGGAAAATAGGTACCTGAGGGTGAGCCATAAAAAGATGTCATCAAATCATCAAAAATAAGTGAAAACCATAAAGAGCCAGTTTCTATCCATCCCTGCCAGCCAACCCTCCCCTCAGCCCCGCCCCAAGTACCCACCAGGGGTAAAAGAAAAAAAAAAAAAAAAAAAAACCATGACAGACTTGTAAGCATCCAGCTATGGCCACAGAGCTGTTTGATTGCTTAAGCCGGGTGGTCAGACAATAGGACCAGAAAGAATGGCTGCTTCCTTCCTTCCTGTTGAGTGTTCTGCCTGAGTGAGCAAATTCAATAGCACTTTGCTTCACAGCAACACTAGGCTCTAGCACGAGGGAAAATCAACAAAGAGCCATTCTAGGGCATTTCCAACCCCACCTAAGCCAAGCCTGTGAGCTCTAGTACCACGGGGGGTGGGGGTGGGGGCTGGCCAGGTTCAGGCACTCCTGGGGGTGTTACATGAAAGCCCCTGGACATGCAGGTTATTGTGTATACTAAGGGCCACTGTTTTTGCTGCTTCATGCATCTGTAAATTGCCCAGTTGAGTTATCATTTTCCACTTTTTTTTTTTTTTAATTAAAGATTTTACTTATTTATTCATGAGAGACACAGAGAGAGGGGAGGCAGAGACACAGGCAGAGGGAGAAGCAGGCTCCATGCAGGGAGCCCGAACTGGGACTGATCCCTGGTCTCTAGGATCACACCCCCGGCCGAAGGCAGGCGCTAAACCGCTGAGCCCCCAGGGCTGCCCATTTTCCACTTTCTAAAATGCAATTCTCTGAAATGTTTTGAAACCTTAGTCATTATGGCAACAAAGACAAAATTGGTAGGGACAACTGTGACAACAGTTAATTCTAGAATCATCTTAAAGCCTCCTCCAGTAAACCATCTTTCTTTTCCTCCACTGACTTTTATATCTATGTAGATAATAATAAGCCAAATTGGCAGTTTAGAATGGGAACCAGAGAAGGTCTGAAAGAAAAACATTAAGCATTTAATACTGAGTGGTTCTGTTTTTAACTAAACCTAAACTTCTAACTTAAAGTTGAAATAATTTTGTATTGTCAGTAGAAGCGTGTATATATATATATATATGCAGTGTATAATTTCAAATGTCCTCAAAATTACTTATGTTGTACTTATACACAAGAGAAATAAGATTGAGGAAGATTCTCTCCACATTGATTCAATATTTTCCTCTAATCATTTATGTATATATACCTATGCCACCAACATTTCAAGAAAATATGTCTCTAAATTGCCTGTAAGAATAATGCATTAATTTGTTTTCCCCCTGTATGTAAACCTTAATCAGAATAAATTATATCAGTAGCCTAAATTTCTAGGGATAGTCCTCAAGATTCCAGACCCTAGTCACTGGAGCCTATGAATGTGATCTCAGTCCCACGATTGTGCTATATTACATGGAACCATTGACCTAAAAAAAAGATTATGCAGGTGGGCCTGATCTAACCATACAAGCCCTATAAAAGGAAAGGACTTTCTCTAGGTGTAGCAGAAGAGAAAATAAGAGAGATTCAAAGTGTAAAGGACTTGACCCACCAAAATCGAAGATGGACCGAGCTACATAAGAAGAGATGTAGGTTATCTGGAGGAGCTCTAGGTGACTTCCAGACAATAGCCATCAAGGAAACAGGAAACTTAGTCCTATCTATATGTGCTAGGAACTAGATTTTGCCAATGATCTAAAAACAAGCTTAGAAGGGAATTTCACCCCCAGAGCCTCCTAATAAGGACACAGCCTAGGAGAAAACTGTGATTCCATCTTGTGATACCCTGAACAAAGAATCAAATCAAGCCCACCGAAAACTGTGTCTACAGAACTGTGAGATAATAAATGGATTTTATTTTAGGCCAGGTTTGTGGTAATTTGTCAGGTAGTAAAAACCAAAAACCAAAACCAAAAAAAAAAAAAGACATATTTCCTATTCTTTAGGGCATTGAATTTTCTCAATTTCAAGTGCAAACATATAAATATGAAAATGTATTTTGTCATCTATTGTTGTTGATTTGGACATAGTTTCTGACATTGTGACATCCATAGTGTTTGAATATTCCTGGCAGTAAAAGTGTGTGTGTGTATTTTATACATGGGCATTTCCGTAAATGGAACTTGGTGGTACCCAATATTGTTATTATAGAAACATGTAGAGTACTTGAAACTATAATATGGTTAAACTAAATTATATTATTCATCTGATGGATTTAAACTGAAACGTAACTTAGATTCAAAATTAAAGATGAAAGAGAAGATTCTTTTTTTTTTTTTTAAGATTTTATTTATTTATTTATTCATGAGAGGCACTGAGAGAGAGCAGAGACACAGGCAGAGGGAGAAGCAGGCTCCATGCAGGGAGCCCGATGTGGGATTAGATCCTGGGTCTCCAGGATCATACCCTGGGCTGAAGGCAGATGCTCAACCACTGAGCCCTGAAAGAGAAATTCTTTATTTAGTGACTACAGAATGTATAACACTCCACCCTTTAATATGAAAAATTGAACTCTACAAGCATTCTAATTTGTAGTCATTCATATATGAACTAATTAAGCCCTTTATTTTATTCCCTAAAAGTGAATAAGGAAAATAACCTCTAATGAAGAAAAATAATTCCTAAGAACCAGAAACCATGTGAAGACATTTTTCATTGAAATTTTAAAATGATCCTTTTAGAAATTACTATTATGATACTCCTTTCCCAGAAGAAGCAACAGCAGCTCAGAGAGTCTACAGGATTTAACCAAGCTCATAAAACTGAAGCTAGGATAAAAAACAAGGCAACTTGGGACACCTGGGTGGCTCAGTGGTTGAGTGTCTATCTTTGGCTCAGGGCATGATCCTGGGGTCCTGGAATCGAGTTCCTGCATCAGGCTCCCTGTGGGTAGCCTGCTTCTCCCTCTGCCTATGTCTCTGCCTCTCTGTGTGTGTGTCTCTCATGAATAAATAAATAAAATTTTTGGGCAGCCCGGGTGACTCAGCAGTTTGGTGCCTGCCTTCGGCCCAGGGCGTGATCCTGGGGTCCTGGGATCAAGTCCCACGTCCGGCTCCCTGCATGGAGCCTGCTTCTCCCTCTGCCTATGTCTCTGCATCTCTCTGTCTCTCTCTCTCTCTGTCTCATGAATAAATAAATAAAATCTTTAAAATAAATAAATAAATAAAATCTTTAAAAAAAATTAAAATGAAAAAAAAAGGCAACTTGACAATAGGGTCCCAGATCTTATTTTTAATAAGTAAAATATGATTTTATTTAGAATTTCAAACATATTTAAAAGTTGTAGGTACAGAACAAAGAACCTTTTTCCTGAATCATTTGAGAATTAGTAGTTGGTCTAATATCCCATCACCACCAAATGGTAGATATATATTTCCCACAAATAGGACATTTTCTGACATAAGCACAATACAGTAATCAAAATTGAGAAGTTAACCTTGGTAAATTAGCACTATCTAATCCTCAGACCTCATTTAATATTTACCAATTGGCCCAATAATCTTCTTTATGAGAATAGATCCAGTTATTTTGTTCCTTTATGATTAAAAGTATTTTGTGGGGGAGATTATTTGAAGGTAGGAAATATCCTAGTCCTCATTAAACTTTCATTTTATTCATTTATTACATTGGTATCATCCCATAGATTCTACTTTATTCAATGACTTATAATCCATTACTATCCTTATGTATTTTTGTCTTTATTTTGGCCAATGGGAAGCCATGTAGTCTGGCTTCTGTATCCATTCATTTGATGTATAGCATTATTATTTTTTTTAATCACTTCCTTACCTTCTGGTATAATTGCTTTCTGAAAAAAAGGTCATAGAATCAGCTATTTCTTCAAGTTTCTCTAGTCCCTTTGTGTAGAGAATGATATTTAGAAGACCAGATTTGGATGCTAGATGTATTCATTGCTAGTGGGGTACTAACTTCAGGGCCTTTCACAGAACTAAGGAATATATGTATGTATATACATACATGTTAACATCTATTTTTATTTCTATATATATCTCTCTACATTGAAATCAATGAGTCCACATCAATGCCTCCTATCCAATCCAATATCACTGGGTTAATTGTAATTTTCCACTTTTATTATTTGTAACTTCCTCATCAGAAAGTAAGAATTTATCTCACTTTATTCATATATTTATATATTTGAACAACACACAATATGAAACAAAAATCCTATCACCACTATAACCCTTCTTAATCAGGGTATAATACCCCTCTCTGGGACACCCCCACATGTAGAAGCCCTCCTCATCTGCTTCAGCTCCAAAACCCCATCAGGCCTTTTCTCCATAGGGAAAACTTCATTACTTTGCTTGGACTTCACACCTTACACCAAGGTGACAATCCTCTCCATCCCCCCACCTCCCAACCACCATCATCATGTAGATGCTGTCATCACCCTACTTGGGCTGAACAAGCTGCCTGCCCAACTTGAAATCCTTCCTGTGCAGTGACACTGATACCAGGCCATCACACAGGTGAACACCTTTCTCACCCTGCTTGGTTTTTCATATTGTCATCAGGCTTTTCTCCTTCTGGAAGCCTTCTTCACTCTAGAGCCTGGTTCTTATGCACCCACATGAACAAGGAGAAGAATAAAGCTATGCCACTTGTATAATAATATCATCTTGTACCTGACATGATGAGTAACAGCTGCTTCTGAATCTACTTGCCCAGGAAAAGACAGTAAGGATTAAGTAATTCATTTTTCCCTGATTTCAGAGATACTTTATTGAAAATAACCAAGTTAGACAATTTTGTTCCCAGTGATTCCATCCTATTCAGTCACCTCTCTTTTCCAGGATACAAGACCTTTCTCTTTGAGGAGCTTCTATAAGGGGCATCAGGCAATTTTAGGCTTAATAAGCAAGACAGACTTCTCTTTATTTTTTCCAGAAAATGCTGAAGCATTAACCCCCTTTAGTCTCTTAAAAATAGCTCAGGCTTTGCCTACATAAAAGATAGATTCCTTTGGTGTTAAACTCTGCTCATACATAAAATGGCACCACTTCTAAGTCAGCCTCCAATACTATCATATTAGCTAATTGTTTCATTTGTGCCATTTTGTGCTGCCAACTAATTTAGAAGTTTCAAGGACCATATTGTATTCATCTTTGTATCTCTAATGCCTGAAACACAATAGGCTCCTAATAAATTTTTAATGAATGATTGAATAATTGAGTAAATTATTGAGTGAACAGCAGGAGCTATAAAATGAAACTTCTTTCAAATCTTATCATAGCACAAACAAATAATAAGGTCTTTATAACTAAACTATTGGTTTACATAATATATATATATATATATATATATATATATATACATATATATATCCTATTTTGTCCTCCAACACATGCTACTATGAGGGATAAGAATTCTCAGATTCTTTATGAAAGAACCAGAGTGACATGTGAGTCATTATAATTTCAAAGCCACTTCTTTCTCATTTGCTAAAACACCTGAGCCCAATCCTATTTATGATTATAAGACAGAGTTTTCCTTCATATCTGCCTCCTTTCCTTCCACATCACACATTAAAGCATACAAGATAATCTCTCTAAGGTATAAGGGCACAATCAGCCAAACACTGGCATATTTTTGTTTTAACACACAAACAGCACTGAATAAAGATTTGCTAACTTTAGCCTCCAATCTAGCAAAATCTTCTATATGCTTTCAATAACGTATATAGTTCTAAAACAAATAAATCTATGTATAGCTATCTAGAAATTAATACATCTAGTACTCACTACAAAATTCCCACAGATAACTGATAGATTTGCATAGTTAATGAGTACTAAACAGAAAATCTTTTAGGCTGCATCCCCATTAAGATTGACATATATTTTAACTGCATTAATATTTTGACTGATTCAAACCACAATATAACCAAACTAAAAAAAAAGCATATTGTTTCTATTTATGAAGAAAGATTTATAAAAGGAAATATATCTATACTATCCAGTTAAATTACCTCTTTTGATAATGGTTAGGAAAACTAATAACACTTAGGGTTAACAAAAAGAATTTATTGTAAAGTTCACTAAGACTTACAAATTTGAAGATTCTCAGATGAACTGGTCTATAAAAAGTGTTAGGGGGTGCCTGGCTGGCTCAGTTAGAACATGTGACTTTTCATTTCAGACTTTTGAGTTCAAGCCCCATGATGGGTATAGAGGTTACATAAAAATATTTTTTTAAAAGATTTTATTTATTTATTACTGAGAGAAACACAGAGAGAGGCAGAGACATTGGCAGAAGGAGAAGCAGGCTTCCCCCAGGGAGCCTGATGCAGGACTTGATCCCAGGACTCCAGGATCAGACCTGAGCCAAAGGCAGACACTCAACCACTAAGCCACCCAAAAATAAAATATTTCTTAATAAAGTGTTAGAAATCTCAGCCTAAGATTACTGTAAAATGCACACTTAAGATGCTATACAATAAGTGATGTCATGAAAAATAGCAAACCAGGAAGTCCCAAAAGTCAATCCCTTTACCAAAAGAAAAACTGGACTGGAGAAAAAAAAAAAAAAAACTTGTCAGGATCACTTATTTTGGAACATGGGAACATAATCAGACACTTAGAATAACCATAGGAGTACTTGATAAAGGGAGAGGCTTTTGAACTTTGGTGGAGAGTGACCTGTGTGAACCAGCTATCATATTTCGTTCCTCAGCCCCACTTGAACAAGGAGATGGCAGCCTATACTAGAGCAACTGAACAATTCTAAGGTGGGCAGTAAGGACAATATCTTTCACATATTTAGGATTATATGTTTTGGAAGATCTGGTAGTTCCCTGAAGGATAAGTGCAGATACTTACGTTTGTTTTTTTCCCCTCAGACTGCAGTGAAGTCCCTGGCAACTAATTCCACTGGAAGATTTAGCCACGTGTACTATACATATGTATGTATATACATATACATATGTGTACATAGTACATAAAGAATAAAATTCAGATATTTAAGGAAATAGGTCACTGGCTGATTACAGAGATAATGGAACTAAATGTTGTGTGGTCACATATAATAAGGAACAGAAACCTTGCAAAAATAATAAAAGTTGCTATACAAATGGACAACCACAACCTTCAACAAGGAGCAAAAGTAACATCTCAGGAGGGAGCAAATCTGATTTCCAGGTTTACTACACTATAATACTCAATCTCTCCAATCCTCAACAAAAAATTACACTGCATACAAAGAAACAGGAAAATATGGCCCATTAATAATAATAATAATAATAATAATATAATTTGACAGATGCTATCTCTGACGAAGCTTGATATTAGAATTAGCAGACAAAGACTAGACAACTGCCTTAAATATGCTTAATTTAAAGGAAACTATGGACAAATAACTAGAGAAAATCAGGAAAACAACATATAAACAAATGGAGAATATCAATAAAGAGGTAGAAATTATAAGATGAAACCAAATAGATATTCTGGAGCAGAAAAGTGCAATAACTGACATAAAAAAAATCCCCTAGAGGGAATTGACAGTAGATTCGAACAAGCAGAAGAATTAGTAAACTTGAAGATAAGGAAATTGAAATTACCCAGTCTGAGGAGTGAGAAAGAAAAAAGAATAGAGAAAAATGAACAAAACTTGTAGGACATAATCAAATATGCCAACATATTCATCATGTAATTCTCAGAAGGAGAAAAGAGAGTAGAGGGAGAAGAATAAATATTTGAAGAAATAAAGGCTAAAACTTCTCAAATGTGATGCAAGACAGTAATCTATGCACTCAAAAAACTGCACAAACTCCAAACAGGATTTACCTCAAAGAGATCCACATCAAGATGTCAATCGTAGTCAAATTGTTAAAAGACAACACCAAAGAGAGAATCTTGAAAGTGGAGAGAGAGAAGGGACTTGTCATGTGCAAGGGATCATAAATAAAATTAGCAGCTGATTTCCCATCAGAAATCACAGAGACCATATGACAGTGGGATAACATTATTTTTTAACTACTGAAAGAAAATATACTGTTACCCGAGAATTTTATATCTGGCAGTATTGTCCTTCAAGAATAAAGGAGAAATTAAGACATTCTCATATAAACAAATTAAGAGAGTTTCTTGCCAATAGACTGTCCTAAAAGAAATGCTCAATGGGAGTCCTTCAGGCTGAAATGAAAGGATAGCAGACAATAACTAGAAGCCATGTCACAAAATACAGAGCAGTGATAAAGATAAGTAGATGGGTAAATATAAAAGCTTAAATTATTTTATTTTTGGTTTGTGACTTCTCTTTTTTTTCTTTTATTACTCAAAAGACAAATATATAAAACAATGATTAGAAATGTATGTTAACAGCCACACAACATAGAAACATGGAATCTGTTACAATAATAACATAAAGGGTGTAGACAGAGACAGGTAAGGTTTGAGTGTTGCATACTATTGAAACTAAGTTGGTATTAGTCGAAATAGATTGTTATAAATTTAAGATGTTAATTGTAATTACCAAGGTAATCACTAAGAAAATAGCAACAAAAAAGGAAAAGAATCAAAATGATACATTATAAAAAATTCACCACAAAAAAGTCATTAATAGAGGAATTGAATGAAAAAAATATATAAGGTATACAGAAGATGAATAACTGAATGGTAGAAGTAAGCCCTTCCTTATCAGCAAATTACTTTAGACATGCATAAATTAAACTCTCCAATTAAAAAACAGAAATTGGCAGAATAGATATTTTATTCAAAAAATATTTTTCTGTTGCTAATAGACTCACTTTAGATACAAAGACACAAAGAAGTTGAAAGTAAAAGAATGGAGGAGTGCTTGGCTGACTCAGTTGGTGGAGTATGGGACTCTTGATCTCAGGGTCATGAGTTCAAGCCCCATTCTGGGCATAGAGCTTACTTAAAATTTTTTTAAATAAAATTTTTTTTTTAAAAAAAAGGAAAAGAATGGAAAAAATATTTCATGCTTATAGTAACCATAACTGAGTAGGAGGACCAAATTATTACAGGCAAAACAAACTTCAAAGCAAAAATATTAAGAGACAAATGGGGCATCCAGCTTTCTCAGTTGGTAAAGCATGCAACTCTTGATCTCAGGGTTGTAAATTCAAGCCCCACATTGTGTGTAGAGATACTTAAATAAAACAAGAAAAAAGCTTAAGAGACAAAGAATGACATTACATACTGATAAAAGCTACAAGCCATCAAGAAGATATAAAAATTATTCTTAAAATTATATACTTACCAGAGCAATTAGACAAAAAAATAAATAAAATAAAATAATAAAATAAAATAAATGAAAGGCCTACAAATTGGAAAGGAAATAAAACTATTTTTGTGTGTAGATGACTTAATCTTATATGTGGAAAACCCACACACCCAAAAAAGTGAACGCTAATAAATTCAGCAAAGTTAAAGAATATAAAGTCAAATGCAATATCATTTACATTTCTATACACCAGCAGTGAACAATCCAAGAAGAAAAATTTTCAAACACTCCATATACAATAACATCAAAAAAGAATAAAATACTTAGGAATAAATTTACCCAAGATGAATCAAGATTAGTACACTGAAAACTATAAAACATTATTGAAATAAATTAAAGAGAGCATACATAAATGGAAAGACATCTCGTTTTTAATGAATTAGAAGGCTTAGTATTGTTAAGGTGAGAATATTATCCACGGAGATATACAAATTCAATACAATACCTATCAAAATCCCCAAACTGTTTTTATAGAAGTGGAAAAATCCATCCTAAATTCAAGAGACTCAGAATATTCAAGACAATCTTGAAAAAAAAGAAGAACAAAGTTGGAGAGTTCATACTTCCCAATTTTTAAGGTGAGAATATTATCCACGGAGATATACAAATTCAATACAATACCTATCAAAATCCCCAAACTGTTTTTATAGAAGTGGAAAAATCCATCCTAAATTCAAGAGACTCAGAATATTCAAGACAATCTTGAAAAAAAAGAAGAACAAAGTTGGAGAGTTCATACTTCCCAATTTTTTCTGCCAATTTTTAGACTTACTACAAACTATAGTAATCAAAACAGTATCATAATGGCATAAGGATAAACAGATAAACCAATAGAATAGAATTGGGAGTCCAGAAATTAACCCTCAATTATTTTTAACAATGATGACAACTTAGTGGGGAAAGAACAATCTTTTCAACAAATGGTGCTGGGAAAACTGGATATCCACCTGAAAAATTTTTAAAAAGAAATTGGATCGTTATACTATATAAAAAACGAACTCAAAATGAATGAGAAACAAATTTAAGAACTAGAACTGCAAAATTCTTAGAAGAAAACATTGGTATAAATCTTTATGACCTTGGATTTGGCAATGTTTCTTATACATGACACCAAATGTTCACATGACAAAAGAATGAAAAGATCACCCATGGAAAGTAGAAATTATTTGTCGGGCACCCCGGGTGGCTCAGTGGTTTAGCACCACCTTCATTCTAGGACGTGATCCTGGAGATCCGGTATCCAGTCCCCATGTCAGGCTCCTTGCATGGAGCCTACTTCTCCCTCTGCCTGTGTCTCTGCCTCTCTCTCTCTCTCTCCCTATCTCTCTCTCTCTCTGTCTCTCATAAATAAATAAATAAAATCTTTAAAAAAAAGAAATTATTTGTCAATCATACATCTGATAGGGGTTTCGTATCTAGAAATATATAGAGTTCTCACAATTCAATAACAAAAAGACAACCTAGTTTAAAAATGGGCAAATAATTTGAATAGGCAATTTCCAAAGAAGATATGCAAAAGGCTAATGAGCATATGGAAGGATGATCAGCATCATTAATCATTAGGGAAATGCAAATCAAAATGCAAAAATACATTTTCACACCTACTAGAATGGCTATAATTAAAATAATTATAATAAAAAAAATCATGTCTTGGCAAAGATGTGGAGAAATTGGAGCCCTTGCATGTTGCTATTGGGAACATGAAATAGGGCAGCTGCTGTGGTAAATAGCGGCAGTATCATGGCACCCTCATTGTATGCCCATGTGTTCACCAAGCAGGAAACTCTACTAAGTTTAGAAGCCCAGGATTTTTACTGAAGTTTCTTTAGGTAGATTGATCAAGTCACCAGCCATGTGATTGAATTCAATCTCCATTTCCTCTCCTCTTCAGAAATTTCAAATTAAGCCTACAAATTCTAGCCTTTGAGTCACTTACTTCTGGTGGTGTCAGCCCCTCCCTTAAAACAAAAGGCCCACTTCATTAGTGTAAGTTCAGATATGGTGAAAGGGGCTCCTTAAAAAACAAAAGTCATTCCTATACTCATAGAATTCTAACAATTTTTAAATCTCTGTGCTTGGAACCTGGACATAGACCAGATCATAGGGTTTTGGGATTTTGTTGTTGTTGTTGTTTTTAATCTTACATATGTAAGCAACTACTGGCAATCCTGTAAATTAGGGGCAGCCTGGGTGGCTCAGCAGTTTGGTGCCGCCTTCGGCCCAGGGCCTGATCCTGGGGACCTGGGATAGGGTCCCATGTCGGGCTCTCTGCGTGGAGCCTGCTTCTCCCTCTGCCTGTGTCTCTGCCTCTCTCTGTGTGTGTCTCTCTAAATAAATAAAATCTTAAAAAAAAAAAAAAGTTTAAAAAAATTTAATTTTCTGATTGAGTCATGTTTGAAGTATGAGGAAACCACAACTAACTAGGGTAAGGGAGTTAGGGAAGTGACATGATGGAGGAGGAAATGTGAGGAGCTGCATTTTCAGTGAGGAAGAGCACCTGTTCAAAGTTGCAAGTCATAAAAGAAAAGAGATTATAAGTGAGGACAGGACCTGAACTTCCAGGAGGTGGCAAGGTTCAGGAGATGAGGTTGTGTGACAGCTGATTGAGGCTGAGAAGACTCAGAAGGGCAAAGGGATTGGGGATTGATTTTCTAGAAAGCGGGGATCCCACTGAGGTCTGGGAAGAGTAGAGTATCGTATTTGTTATTGTTAAAGATCATGCACATAGCAGTGAGGATAGACGGACGATAGTGGGAAAGAGAAAAGAAGTGGGAATCTATTTGAAAGGTTGCTATAATTTGTGTAACATGTTAATGTAAGATGGAACCTTGCCATGGGAACAGAAAAGTGGGCAAAAAAGCATGGGACATGATTGTTCTGTTTATTAATATACCTCAAATTGTAATTTAAAATATTCACGTAAGAGTTTTTCTCCTAGTTAAAGGACAGAAACTTCCTTTGGTTCGAGGACCAACGATATTTACCATAAATACTCTCTGATAGTTGTGTTCTCTTGAGGCTGTAGAGGTACATGGGAACCAACTTTGTTGTGTTGGTTCAGTGCTCATCAAAAGAGGTGTTAGGAAATAGTTCATTTTCATGAAAGCACTTCGAATGATGCAAACTGTTTCTAAGATGGTCACTTCCAAATCTAAGAATTACTCTAATGAAAACGGTTATTCTCTATCCTTGCTCGCTTCTCTAATATCTTTATTCTTGGGAGACTGTATGTTCTCAGGGATCAAAATTTGCATATTAGAATGTCTGGGCTGCTAGCTTGTGAATGTTCTCTGACAAACCTTTTCTGTTACCTCCAGAATCTTGCTTTCTTTTGTTTTTTTGCTTTTTCTTTATGTATCCTGTGAACTTCCATAGTTTCTTGTGCACACACCTGCAGGTTTGCTTATTACTTAGTCGTTAATAGTATTGCAGATGTGCCTCTTCTATTTGTTTGCAATGCCACAAAAGTATGGATCCTCTTGACATAGTATCTGGCAAAAAATGTATTAACAAGTATTTACTGAATAAATAATGGAATAAATAATAAATGAATAGAATGGCCAGTTTTTAGTTCATTCAATGGAGGAAAGGACCAAAATGCCAGATACTTTGACTTGATCTTACAGGGAAAATTCATTTAGAGTTGCCTAGACTTTCATCCCAGGGCTGGGGCTAGGATGATCAAATAAGAAGCACAGTTCTTTCTTGTGTTTTTGATGACTATGTTTGTCAGGTTAACTAGAGGCTTTAGACCTAGGTATTATTTGTTTTCATTGATTGTGAATTCCTGTATTTGTCACGTATAGCTCACTGGTGTTGCAAGATGAGTCCATTAAGCATGTTCCCAGATGAAAATAAACACAACATGGAGGGCAAATATTACCATGTTAAATTAGTAAACCTGCAGAGGACATAGGAGTAAATCAACCAATAACTATTTGCACTAGTAGGAAAAAGACAATAATCCCCTCTTTGATATTTTTAAAGCCATTTAAATCTTTTAAAAACATATTTGTTATTCTGCCTTTTATAGTTGCCTAATTTGAGAAATAAAAACACTGAGATAAAGTTCAAGACATGCCAAGTCAGAGTCCAATGATTATTTGAGGAGCCTCTATTAGATGCAAAGTTTGAACACTGATCTGGGGTTTCTGATCTTTTACTTCGGAATTCTGTTCACTAATTTGCAATATCCTGGACTAATGTCTTTTCTTCCCCCCAAGATTCTTTTGCATTTTTGCCCAGAAAGCCTTCTCAGGATTGCATCTTAAGTTTTTCTTTGTGTTAAATGATACGATTTACTCTTTTTCAAAAAAGGCCCACAACAACCTCTAAGACTACTGATGGAGCAAAGGCAGTGATACTTTATGCCTTTATTAGAATTCTGAATTTGGATAAAGCTGGTAGAAAAATGAAATTTTCCCCTGACTTGCTGGTTAATAAGTATACCTATATCGTGGGTCACAGCCACTCCTTCCAGTGGGTGTTTCGGCACCCCCTTTTGTTAATTAAAAGCTAGAATACATGTACCAATTATTCATTATGGAGCTGTCTTAGTTGCACTGGTGTTTACTCCATTATTACTATGAGAGTACACTGTTATTTTGCTTTACAAATAGCAGATCAGAAGTATTTAATTCATCCAGTCTGACCGACGTGCCCTCAGAAACAGAAAGGAATAGTGGGTCGAAATAAATTAGGGCATTAATATTTGTAAACTACAAAGATGATATGATCATTTTAACTAGAAAGATTTTGTGAACGTTTCCGTAATCTATTAACGATGCAGAAAAAAATGCTGCCTTTATTTTGATAAAATGTTTACCATTCTTTTTCTTTCCTTTTTTTTTCCCACCAAAACCAGTTAAGTCTCTTTCATGACTTATAATAAGAGTTCTCCAGAATTGTCATATGCTTGAAAGGTCTTGCACATCATTATCCTTTAGCTATTATTATAATAACTAAATAATTTTTCTAAATCTATATTTCACTTTTGGCTAACATTTGGTTCAAATGTGTGTATACGCAGGAGTTGAACAGGGTGTGCTATTTCTCAAAATCGGGAAGACTTTGTTAGAAGCTCTGTAAGAGGCATTCAAGGTTAAAATTCAGCATGACTCTCTGGGCAAAGCCTGCACCTTCACACCCACCCCCATCCAGCCCTGCGGTTTCCTCCTCTCCCCTCCCCCAGAGAAGGAAGCTCATCAACATTAGCACACAAATGCAAAATAACCAGCCAGGCCTCTCCCTAGGAATACAAATTAGGGGCAGGTAGTTGAAGAGCTTAGAAAGCTGAAATCGTTCACAATGAAAAGGATGAATAGATGAGAGACTGAAAGTGGGGTAAAGTGTTTAGCTTTTGTCATTTAAAGTGACGTCTTTAACTCTTTGCCTTCTAGAAACTACCCCTCACCAAATAATAGAGCTTTGCAATCAAGAGTTCCCTGGTTAAAAAAAAAAAAAAAGGTATCGAGTTTCCTTTTAGCAGGTATAATGATAAAATTAGATATTGGTTTCACTAAGGCCTATGTCTGACAAAACAAAAAACAACAACAAAAAACTGTAGAGAGCCTGTGACATTGAATAATTTAGTAGCAGACTTTTTATTTAAAAAAAAAAAAAGAGGTCTACATTAGCTGACTAGTGCTATTCCCTCCCTGCCCACCCCCCGCCCCGCCCTTTGGTCACTACTTTCAGCTCAATTCAAATCATGTTTTACTGCCTTTACACTTGGCTGGGTTTTGACTTGGGAGGTGAGTTTGGCTGGAAGCTTGAATCTTATTTTCTAATTAGCTCTACCTTATCTAGCAATCAACAGCCAAGACTAGCCACAGCTTTTTGTAATAATTATGAGGTCGATGGCAGAGCATGTCTCTTCCTAGATTGCAAAGCTTTGGATATCCCGAAATGTGTGTATCCCCAAATCAGTGCTGTAAGCCAGGCAACCAGCAATGTGCATCCACATTCTCAAACACAAATCGAAGTGTTTAAGCTTGATGCTACCTCAGCTGTTAGAAGCAGAACTAGAGTTGGAAGATGTCTTAGAGTCTTTTTATGAAACCTAGAGACGCAGAAATGCACAGCTTGACAAAAAACAAACAAACAAACAAACTCTAAAACTGAACATTATCACTTACAGCTAATTTTTGTTTTATTTAAGAGTGCATTTTCTAATTTGGAGACACCAATCCTTGCTTTAATGCTGATAAAGATCATAAATCATCTACTATAATTATTTATTGAATACCTTTAATTTATGTTGTGTGCCCTGCAACCAGACACACGCTCATCTCTTCAGTTTGGTGTACTTCATGCCCCTTAGGAAGGTGTCTTGGCCTGAAACAATGCATTATTTTCCCATCCCCTTTCCACCTTTAAAAACCTTTTGTGTTCTACAGCTCGGCACAGCTCTTTTCTATGACTAGGCGGGATGTTGCCCAATTCAATAAAGTCAATTTGATTTCTGAATTTACTCAGTTGAAATCTTGTTGTTTAATAGATTTGGTGGCAACAGTGGGACCCATAGGTACTTCTTTTTTGTCTTGTTTTGGTTTTTTAAAGATTTTATTTATTTGACAGAGAGAGAGAGCACACAAGCAGACAGAGCAACCGGCAGGGGGAGGAACAGGCTCCCCGCTGAGCACAGAGCCCAGTGTGGGGCTCAATTCCATGACCCTGGGAAAACAACCTAAGCTGAAGGCTGACGCTTAACTGAATGAGCCACCCAGGCGTCCCCTGATAGGGACTTTTGATGGCTTCCAGGAACTGAGAAACACAGGTGTGGTGCCATGCAAACCCTTTGAGTTCACCATCTTTCTTCCAAGAGCTGTGGGTAAATTCTTTTTCAGTTCTGAGCTTTGCTTCTTTTGGGTGGAGCTCCTGATCCAACTGGCTTTCCAGCCCAGGGCTTAGTAGGTCAGCTTGAGCTGAAATTCCCCTGATGCTTGGAATCCTTTCCCCAGTTCCAGTCTGCTGTCCCCATTTACTGGACCCTGCTGGTTTAATCCACTTGGGTCTTGCTGGTGGTATGCATGGCCTTCTCTTGCCAGTCCACAGTAACATTTCTTGGTTACTGCTGGTATGTTAAGGAGAGCATGTTTGTTTGTCTTATTTTGTATAGATACAGGCTATTGCTTTGGTTTAAGGAAATGTTATGTCTGGTTTGATCTGTCCAGACCACTAGAGCTTTCTCCATATCAGCAATAAGGCTGTTTTGCTCTCTTATCATTTGTGTGTTCACTGGAGTAGCACTTTTAATTTTCTTTAAGAACTTTTCCTCTGTATTTACAACTTGGCTAACTATTTGGCACAAGAGGCCTAGCTTTTAGCCTATCTCAGCTTTCAACATGCCTTTTTCACTAAGTTTAATCATTTCTAGCTTTGGATTTAAAGTGAGAGATGTGTGATTCTTCCTTTCACTTGAGCACTTAAAAATCTTTGTGTAGCTATTAGCTGGCCTAATTTCATGTTGTTGTGTTTCAGGGAATGGGGAGACTTAATGAGAGGGAGAGAGATGGGGGAATGGCCAGTCGGTGAAACAGAATATACACAATCTTTATTGATTAGGTTTGCCATCTTACATGGGTGTGGTTCATGGCATTCCGAAACAATCACAGTAGTAACATTAAAGATCACTGATCACAGGTCACCATCGCAAATATAATAATAATGAAAATGTTGAAGTATTGTGAGAATTATCAAACTGTGATACAGAAATACAAAGTGTATACACATTCTTGGAAAATGGTACCAATAGACTTGTTCAATGCACCATTGTCAGTTGGTAAAAAACACCATATGTATAAAGTGCAATAAGAATGAGCTCTGGCTTTACCTGCTTAAAAGCAGGGCATGGATTTCTCTTTGTAAAGTTTATCATTCTCCAATCTTTCTCATACCTGGAGGAGGAAACATAACCATCATCACTGAAGATATAAAGTAAGCACTGAGATGTCTCTGCACAAATAAACATTACTGAAATAAACTTTATCTTCTGTTAGTTCCCCCTGAGTTTACCTTCCTATAATTTGCCAGCCCTAGAAAACCAAACCCCCTTTCCTTTATCATCTCCACAAATTGATCACCCTTTATTAAAATGCTATATAAGCCTCTTTGGGTCTTCTTTCCTAGAAAGGCTCCTATGAATGTAATAATTAAAATATTACCATCAAATACAATCTGTATGCTTTTTCTCTTCTGAATCTGTTTTGTTTTGTTTTTCAGTTTAATTTACAGGCCCTAGTTACTGAACATAAGAGGATAGAGTGAGAGGGGCTTTGTTGTTGTTGTTGTTGTTGTTGTTGTTGTTTTTCTCCCCTACATATAGTATAAATACTCATACATGCATGGTCTATTTTTGTATTCTATTCTGCTCTGTGGATCTTGTCTTTGTTACTGCACTAGTGTCAGCGGTTAATTACCATACTTATAAGGCATAATTCATATCTGACAAAGCAAATTCCTCTCATTATATGCTGTTTCAAAATTTTTTTTGCTAATTTCATGTACTTATTAGGATTAATGCACGAAACTAACAAAATGACATTTTTATCAGAATGGAAAGAAATTGACAAATATTTCATAAAGAAAAGTTTAAAAACATTTAGTGTGAGATAAGAATTCATCAAAATTGTGAGACAAGAATCTATCAAAATCCTAGAGGAGAACACAGGCAACACCTTTTTTGAACTTGGCCACAGCAACTTCTTGCAAGATACATCTATGAAGGCAAGGGAAACAAAAGCAAAAATGAATTATTGGGACATAATCAAGATAAAAAGCTTCTGCACAGCAAAAGAAACAGTCAACAAAACTAAAAGACACCTACAGAATGGGAGAAGATATTTGCAAATGACATACCAGAGAAAAGGCTAGTTTCCAAGATCTATAAAGAACTTATTAAACTCAACACCAAAGAAACAAACAATCCCATCATGAAATGGGCAAAAGACATGAAGAGAAATCTCACAGAGGAAGACATAGACATGGCCAACACGCACAGGAGAAAATGCTCTGCATCACTTGCCATCAGGGAAATACAAATCAAAACCACAATGAGATGCCACCTCACACCAGTGAGAATGGGGAAAATTAACAAGACAGGAAACAACAAATGTTGGAGAGGACGTGGAGAAAGGAGAACCCTCTTACACTGTTGGTGGGAATGTGAACTGGTACAGCCACTCTGGAAAACTGTGTGGAGGTTCCTCAAAGAGTTAAACATAGACCTGCCCTACGACCCAGCAATTGCACTGCTGGGGATTTACCCCAAAGGTACAGATGCAGTGAAACACCGGAACATCTGCACCCTAATGTTGATAGCAGCAATGTCCAGAAGAGCCAAACTGTGGAAGGAGCCTCGGTGTCCATCGAAAGATGAATGGATAAAGATGTGGTCTATGTATACAATGGAATATTCCTCAGCCATCAGAAACGATGAATACCCACCATTTGCTTCGATGTGGATGAAACTGGAGGGTATTATGCTGAGTGAAGTAAGTCAATCAGAGAAGGACAAACATTATATGGTCTCATTCATTCAGGGAATATAAAAAATAGTGAAAGGGAATAAAGGGGAAAGGAGTGAAAATATCAGTGAAGGTGACAGAACATGAGAGACTCCTAACTCTGGGAAATGAACAAGGGGTGGTGGGCGGGAGGATGAGGTGACTGGGTGATGGGCACTGAGGGGGGCACTTGACTGGATGAGCACTGGGTGATATGCTATATGTTGACAAATTGAACTCCAATTTAAAAAAATTAGGCTTCTCATTCATAAATACGATAGCTTTTTTCATTTTCTAAAAAAAATAATCTTTTAGATAATCTTTTAGAATATCAATATACTTTTATAGTTTTCTTCATTTTGATTTTATATATTTTTATTAAGTTAATGACTAATTTTTCTTGCTGTTGTTAATAGGATATTTACATCCCATCCTCTCCAGAGTTACTTTTTTCATAATTGTTGACATGTCCAACCTATAGCTTCCACACTACTCAGCTACCTGGTCCCCAAGGTCTTATTCCAGACCTACACACTGTGTAACATAGTAGGCACTAGCAGCCTCTGGCTATTAAACACTTGAAACGGTGGCTAGTCCAAATTAAAATGTGTTATAAGAGCAAATATTTTTTTTTCAACTTTCTGAAATACAGCTCCTCGAACATTTTCAATTTCATTTGTAATGAGTATTCTGCGTCTTTGGTTGGTGCTGTCTAGACCTTGTCATTTCCAATAACTGAAACCCTCTATAACTCAGTTTCATATATTCAACTACAAAGCCATAACCTTTCCAGTTTTTTTCCTCTAGTGTTCCAGCCTCACCAATACTTCCACCCTCACAGGGATAAACAATCCATTGATCCCACCATGTCCTCACTATACCTAGTTTTTCATCCTAGAACAAAATTTTATTGTCATAATTCCTTGGTTGGATTTGGCACAGCTGGACAATTCTCACTTGTGGTCTTGGATGCAGTTGCAGATGTAAGTAGACTGGGGCCATGATTATCTTACACTCAATCAGATTGGACATCCAAATCAGTCATTGCTGACTACAGGTTGGAAGTTTATCTGGGACTGTCATGAGTCCTAGGATTCCATTTCTATCATTCGTGCCAGCTCAGGTTCAATATGGTAGAGGGAAGGGTTTAATCACAGTGTCAGAAGACAAAATAGCAAAGGATTTGTAGCCAACTTTAATTCAGCACATCTACACTCCTCTAGTATTCACTTTCTTTCCTACTCAGCTTAAATTTGAGGCCAATTGTTATAATTGCATACAGTTTCAATTCCTTTGCCCCCTTCTCAATTTTTGTACTCATCTAACTAAACCGTAAACATGGTTAAATACAACCTTCGACCTACTTTTTTTTTTTTTTTTTTTTTGCACCAGCACATCTGGACAGAGCTGGAGAAAAACATATATCCCTACTGGCTAGTCTCACAAAATGCACCAGTAGACTCTGGGTGGTGCACAGAAATGTTCTGTATTACCTAGGAGACCAGATGATTCTTTCATAGTTTTTCCTTCTCTTCAAACGTTAACAAGAACTACTTCCCCCATCTTCATTCTCAGCTGGTAATATGGTTCATATTTCATCGAAAAATGAGAAGTAATCAGGGGAGAACTTCCATAAATTTCCACAAACTACACACCTGTGTCTGGCACCATCATTCTTTACCTTTTCTCCCAATTCTTTGAATAATCTGTCCCTGCTAAGGTCAGCACCTTTCCTTATTTTCTAAATCCCTTTCACTGCTTGTGAGCAATGATCCAGAAGTCCTCTGCCATGCCTCAACAACTTCTCCTCTCAACTGGATCATTGTCAGTAGCATTTCTACGATATTAAACTATCATTTCTCATATGTTAAAAACCTTTCTGGACCCCAATTCTCCCTCTAGTTACCAACTCATTTCTTTCCTTCCCTCTTTAGCAAGCTTCTTTTCGTTATGCCCACCACTTTCAATGTCTTTCTTCACTGCAACCATTATACCCTCCAGCACTTCCTGCAACCCTTCACTTTCATGTCTTTCTTCCCATTTTCTCTTTAACCCCAGTGTTCTACCACAAACTGCTCCAGTCAACATCATTAGTAACCAATACGTTGTTGAATCCAATGGTCAGTTCCCAGGCTGCATCTTCTTTGTCCCATCTGCAATATTTGACCCTACAGATTATTCTTCAGCTTCTTGAAATAATTTCTTTCTTAGGTTTACAAAACACTACTTTGTTGTGGTTTTCCTCCTCTGTCTCTGGCTGCTCCTTCGCAGTCTCTTCTGTTTCTTCCTTCCCATAATTTCCATCAATAAACAACAACATGCCTCCCAGGACTAGTTGCCTTTAGCCATTCATCCAATCCAATGACTAAATACAATCTCCAAGTATATGTCTAACAGAGACTTTCCTCTAAGCCACATAATCTTATACTCAACTGCCTTCTCAATATTTCCCCTATGGAATCTAATAGATATCTCAATCTTAATATGTCCCAAACTAAACTTTGAGTATTTCCTCTCAATCCTGGTTCTCTTCCATTCTTTTCTATCTCAGGGTACACCTGTAATCCTTTTTTTTTTCAGGGTACCTCTATTCTTTTGGTTGCTACTGCTAGCAATCTGGAGGAAGTTCTTCATTCTTCTCTTTGTCTCATACCACACGTCCAGTCCATCAGGAAATCCTGTCAGCTCAACCTCTGACGTAGAATTGGATCACTTGTACTTCCACTGTGACCACCCTAAATTGAAACTACTTCCATTTCTTCCCTGCAGTATTGCAATAGCCTTCCAGCTGGCCTACTCTCTTCTGCCCTTGACCCTGTGTGTTCTGTGTATAACACATGAGTGCTTCTCTTCCTTTCTTGTCACTTCTCTACTCAAAACCTGCAAAAGTTTCCCTCAAAGTCCACTCCATGAATTACAAGGTACTCACTGTATGATCTGTCCTCATTGTCTCCTAGCCCAGTATCTTTCAACTCTTCCTGTAGCTCATCCTGCTTCAGCCTCTCTGCTCCTCTTTGTGGCCTTTCATTTCTTTACTCTTCTTCGGGCTTCTTCCTCCAAATATCTATTATCTTTCTCCTCACTTCTTAGAGGTCTTTACTTCAATGCTACCTCTCTGTAAGGCTTTCTTTGTCTTACCTCTCTAAAACTGTAACCATATACCCTCCAGCACTTCCTGCAACCCTTCATGGCTTTATTTTTCTTCTGAGCACTTATCTCTATCTAATATACATCTTTTTCTAATATACATTTTATTTAATTATCTTACTTGTCTTCTTCTCTGGAATGTAAGCTCCATGAGGACAGAGGTTTTCAGTTCACCCTGAATCTCCAGACCTTGCCACATAGTAGGCATTCAACAAATAATCACTGAAAGAACAAATGGACATAGAAGGTATCCTTGATATGTTTCTGATTCTGTAGAAATTTTCTAAGATTTCATTTTTTCATTCTGATGATTATCATCTGGTTAGGTATAGACGCTTTACTACAGAAATTTCTTTTGACTCTTAATTAACTTAAATTTGTTATTATAATTGGGTATTAAATTTTACTAAAGGCCTTTTTCATAAATATCAAAATAATCACATGCTCTAGTCATTTATTTTTATTTATTTTTATTTTTATTTTTTTTTATGCTCTAGTCTTTTAAAATATGTTGACCTAATCTTGAATTCTGGACAGAAACCTCGTGTGGTAATGAGTCATTTGGTTTAATCAATCACCTCATTCAATTCTCTAATGTTATTTTGAATATTTCTGCATTGATATCTACAAATGGGTTTGACCTATGTTTTTCTTTTGTGAGACATCTTTGTTATTACTATTTTACTATCCACATAAAATAAATTGAGAAACTTCTTTCCTTTACTCACCAGAACACTTCGTGTGCCCTGGAAGTTTCAATAACATAGGAATTATAGTTTCTTATAATTATGGTATAGATAGAATAGCCTATAAGTTTACTGATACCTGACATTCTTTCAGGTATAAATCTTTAGCAATCTTTTCCAACTGCCTGTATGGTTGCCCATCTATTCATATTTTACTCTCCTTGAATAAATCTTTCTAATTCACATTTTCTTAGAAAAGCATTAATTTGGGTAGCCTGGGTGGCTCGACGGTTTAGCGCAGCCTTTAGCCCAGAGCGCAATCCTGGAGATCTAGGATCACCTGCATGTCCCACATCGTCTCCCTCTGCCTGTGTATCTGCCTCTTTCTCTCTCTATGTCTCTCATAAATAAATAAGTAATTTTTTTTTTAAAAAGACCTTTAATTTTATCTAGATCTTCAGATTGTTTAATAAATAACCCCAACTCAGTAAAAATTATGTTCTTTGCTTGCAGCATCATTGGCTTTCCCCTTCTCTATATTAAATTGAATTAAACTACTTTGAAATACCCTGTGTATTATAAAATTGAATTGTTAACTTGTATATCTGATGCAGAAATAGAAATGCTGAGGTCTTTGAAAGTATATTACCTGGGGGTGGGTTGGTAGGGAGGGAAGATTATGCCTATTTCCTCCATTGGGCCTATCACATGAATTAGATGTTTTGAATGCTCAAAAAGGGGATATAGTGGGGCACCTGGGTGATTCAGTTGGTTAAGTGTCTGCCTTTGGCTTAGGTTGTGATCCCAGGGTCCTAGGACTGAGCCCCATGTCAGCCTCCCTGATCAGCGGCAGGCCCGCTTCTCCTTCTTCCTCTGTTATTCCTCCTGCTTGTGCTCTGTAACTCTCTCTGTTTCTCTGTTAAACAAATAAATAAAATCTTTTTAAAAAAATGAAGAAAAAAGGGGGAATATTCTGACTATGCCAAATGGGGCCAAGAGTGTCCTCATTCTCTATACGGGTTAGTGGATTATGAAGCCAGGTATTTTGTTTATCTCTTATACCTTTCCTGTACCACCCACCTTGTGTATACCCATTTATCTGTTCAAATCTTTGACAATTAAACATCCCTAAATTGTCAAAACAATTGCTATTAAGCCACTAATCCAAATAAGCTGAACACCCACTATGGTGAAAATGCTATAGGGCCTCTGAGAAAAAGAGAGAAGAGTAAGACATGATCTTTACCAACTAGGAACTGACAATCTAGTTGGGAAAATTTGCTTGGAAGTAGCTTCAATAAAAGTCAATTTATAAAAGAGGTACTAAACATTACTATAGCACTTATTCCATTCAACAAACATTCAGTTGGTATCTATATACCAAGTGCTATCCTACACATAATTTGCACAAAGATTAGTGATCCTCAAGCAGCTAATGATCTACTTGGGGGACACTTAGATATATAAAGCTAACTACACTACACATGTGATTTATTCATGTACGTGATGAATAAAATGGTGCATGGGAGTCCAAAAGAAAGTTGTGGCTAGGTAGGGAAATTAGTCATGGAAATGGTTTTATTGTAGAACTAACATTTCAGATGGATCTAGGAGAACAAGGCAATGTGTAACTAGGAAAAGCAAGGGAAGAAGAGGATTCTGGGATCATAAGGCTCATAAGGTAAGACATTAAGTTAAGAAAACATATGATCTTACAAGTATAGCTGACATGTTAAAGTGTGTTTGCACTGGGGAGGGGAATTGGAGTAGTGGAGAGAGAGAACTCTGGACATGTACAGTGAAGCCAGATCATGGAAGTGTCTTGATTTTTTTTTTTTTAAGTGAAATTCAATTTGCCAACATATAGTATAATACCCAGTGAGTATCTTGATTTTTTGAACATGATAATGAAGAATTTAGATTTTTAAATAGCAGAGTAATATGCATCAAATGCTCTGAGAGCACCTTACCTCACCACAGCAAACGAGTTGAATTTACTTTATCAAATTTGGAATTTGTATTTGGATTGATGAGCCCTAAAACATAAAGCTCTTGACATGTGTTGAATTTACTTTGGAGATCATAGGAGCAACCATCAGTACAGCTAAAAGAGGCTTGTGTGCAACACATTGGGAGAGGACCAACAACAAATTAAAATATTATGGACAAGGAATAAATAGTAGTTTCAACTATAAGTTCTAAGAGCAAATGTTCCAAATTGCAGGCATTGACTTGCAATCAACCTGCTTCTTATTAGTTGATTTATTTTTATTAAAGAATTTTTTATTTAATGATGGTTAATAATTCACCTTTTCAGCCCTGAGAAGTTTATCCCGTATGATAGTGAGGATAATAATAATATAACAAGAGTTCATATTTGAAGCATTTTGGCAGAGTAGTTTGTGGAATGAGTTTTGTTTTGAAGACTTTTTTTGTAATAACTGGTCGGTTATTACAAAAATCCTATGAGAAAAAAAAATCCTATGAGATAGGTACCATTTTTATTCCATTGTCCCTTAAAGAAACTGAAGCTTAAAGAGATATATATCTCTTCCAAGGACATACAATTAGTTGCATATCCTTACTTGCCTGTCCAGATCTTGAATTCTAACTGTCTCTGAATTGACCTTTTCAATAATATTGTTATTTTAGAAAGATATCTAGCAATAAGCGAAAGACAAAATAGACACGGGCTAACTGGAAAGAGAAAACAAGCCAGGAGCTTAGTGCAATATTCCAAACAAGAAATGAACAAAATTTGGTGTCTGACCATGGGAGTGGAGTAAAGGGAGCCATTTGTGAGATTAAATTGACCAGGCTTGGAACCGATTGGATGTGAAGGGTAAGGAAGAGACATAAGTCAAAGTGATTTTGGAACATAGCTCCAGTGACTAGGAAGATAATGATAATATCATTCAATACAGGGCATGCAGGCCAAGGAGCAGAGTTTGTTGTTGTTGTTCTTTTAAGGATTTTATTATTTTTTTTAAGATTTTATTTATTTATTCATGAGAGACACACACAGAGAGAGGCAGAGACACAGGCAGAGGGAGAAGCAGGCTCCATGCAGGGAGCCCAACATGGAACTCAATTCCAGGTCTCCAGGATCATGCCCTGGGCTGAAGGTGGCGCTAAACCACTGAGCTACCCGGGCTGCCCATATTTTATTTTCTTTAAGTAATCTGTACACTAATCATGGGGCTTGAACCTGCAACCCTGAGATCAAGAGTTGCACACTCTACCATCTGAGCCAGCCAGGCAACCAGAAGTAGCAGCTTCTACTGGGATGCTCAGAGTAGTTTGAGCTGAAAATGTAAATTTTGGAATCCGTTTTATTTAAATAGTAGCTAATAGTAGCTAATAGGGAGAGATGACTTGACCCAGGGAGAAAATCTGTAGTAGGAGGAGATAATAAACAACCTAGAATCCTGGAAAAATCCAAGGTATACCAGTGGTCAAAACAGATGCTGTGAGAGTCTAAGGAAAGCAGAGTTTCATTCTGACAAAGGGCATAAGGAAAGGCATCTTAGAAGAGGTGGGATTCATAATGGAATTTAAGGTACATCTGAGGAGTGTAAGGGAAGACAGGAATTCCAGAAGTTTTCATAGTAGTTGATGAATGTCCATTTAGGAACTTGGAGGTACTTGGAAAGGGTACAGTGTGGGGGAGGGGTGGGGGAAGGGTAGGAGAAGTATTGGGCTGTAGCTAGTAGAGCTGGGTACAGAAAGTGTCCACTTGTAGAGGTTGTATAGGTGTGGCTGAATTTGAGCAGCAGAGTTATGTGATCAGTTCTGAGTTTCGGAAAGGAAGCTGTAGAAGGCTCTCTATGGGAAGAGAAGAGGCTCTGACCTTTTCCAAGCCAGATTTCCAAATGACCGCTGCGTTTGGGAAATAGGGAGGGGTGTCTTAGGCTTTCTTAGGCAGAAAAGGAGGTGGAAGCATGCATTTTCTTTTTCATAAACCCTAGGAAATCTTTAACTCAGACCCCTATCTGACCCATGAACTAAAGAAACGAACTCATTAATCATCTAATTATGAAATCTCTGGCTTTTAACTTGAGCAAACTTATAAACTAGTTATGACAGCATTTCAGAAGAAAAATACCTTTCATCATCCCTGCAACTTAAAGAAAAGAGTCTTTAATTATATATTATTTACAGTGTTGAAAATTTGGAAATTGTTCAAAATTTGGAAATTGCCCCTCTGAGGAATAAATTGTTTGTGACTTATAATTATTTATACTTCAGATACACTATATTTATTCTTACAAATAGATAACTTAAGTTTTTAAAAAGACTTTTTTTCTAATTGAGGAAGTTACATAGCTCCTTTTATTTATACATCTCAGTGATTTATGAAACACAGTCTTATGCTTTATTTTATTTTATTTTATTTTATTTTTTAAAAAGGAGGAAAAAAAACCTTCTAAGAATTGTTGTTATTCCTGGAAATAGTTCTGTTCATTTAAGGCTATTAAGTTTTCTTAAAGCAATTTAAAGAGGTTCTTCCATTATATTCTGTTTTTCACATTAAATATTACACATTTTTTCAGAAACACTAATATTAAAATGTTTTTCATTATGAATATCCACGGTAATATTGTAAAAACACACACACACACAAAAAAAGAATAGAAAAAATTGGGGAAAATTCCAGTGACATTTTAAATCAGGATGTTCAAAAGCTTCTTCATGTCCTCTGCAGGAAGGTTTAGAAGTTTTACTAGCTAATGTGGACAGTTGTTTAGAAAAGTTTTTACAAGAGATTGAAAGGAAATGTGACTTCCCATGAGAGAAGGGGAATGAGGATTCTACTGACCTGACTTTAAGCACCAGAGACGGAAATGGAAATTTCATTCTTCTGACAGAGTTAATAGCGGTGTACTGTACTTTGCAAGCTCTCCCTGGAGAGACTGTTGCTAAATTTGTGTTCAGCAATGTTCATACCTGATTCATGCTCTATGAAAGAGAGGTCAAGGCATGTTTAAGTTCGTTTATTTTAACAGTGTAAGTAAGAATTTGAGTCCAATAGTATTAGAATCCCCTCTCACCTCCCAAATGAAGCCACTGTGCTGCTGCTGCTGCTGTTGCTACTACTACTATTTATCATCATTATTATTATTTTGGTGTTTTCTTTCTTTCTTTCTGATTGGGGTATCCACTGTGCTATTATTATTTGAGTGAGTTGTCCCGATATTTTTTTTTTATTATTTCTGTGAACCACTACACTAAAGAGAGATGCTATGGTCAGAATCAGAACTCGTACCTGAGTTTTCTCTTAGACACTGAGGATTGGTATCAAACGATTTGAACTGTAATATTCACAACAGCATATAGATGGCAAAACAGTATTAAGACAAGACATAAATAATCAGAAAGACAGTTTTTCCAAACTGTATTTTGAGACATATTCATATGTTCTGTAGAAAAAGGTTTCTGGGGCAAAATGCATCTGAAAAATGAAGAATTAAATAAAAATGAGAAAGGTTCCTTTACTTCAGGAAGTCTCAAACTATTAACATAGTAATTTGTTTTGCAAATCTTCAAGAAAAGACAAATATGCAGCATTGCCCAAATTTATAAGGACACTTTTCCAGAAAAGTGTATTAGAAAAAAGTTTGGGAAACGTTGCAGTAACAACATGAATGAATGAATGAATGAATGAGTGAATGAATGTCTAACACATTAACATTCTACATACTATTTGCAAACACTTTTTAAAGGGCACACACACAAACACAAATATATACACATTTAATACTCACAAAAATTGTATCTATCAGGTACTACTATTATCCCCAATTTACAGATAAGAAACCTGAGACACTTTCCCAAAGTCCCATAGATAATAAAAGGCTTCCTCCAAGTCATGCTGTAAATTTTTCTCTACCTCAGTGATAACCAAATATTTTTGCTCATGAGCTCACCAATAAATGTTTAGAGTATACGAAGTTGTAATTTATAAACCTTCCAGGGGAATATTTTTTATATTAATGCATTTTCTGTATAATAAAATATAGCAAAACTCAAAGTGAAAAAGGATATAATAAAAATAAGGTAAGGCATGTTTTAAAATTATTCTTTATTGTATTATTAATAGTGCAAAAATTGTTCTTACTGCCATTAATAAAATCACCATCACTGAATAAATATTTAATTTTAAAATTGATTTAATGTTTTATGATAAAGTGATTTAAAAATCTAATTCTGGGTTAGGTTCAGTTAATATTGATAATGGGTTTAACAGTTGGAAATGTTGGGGAAAAGACATGTCACAAAGTACTATTATATGAAATAAACATTTAAGGTATGTTTCATTGTTAATACTAGTGACTCTAAGTCTATATTTCACACACTCTTTTTTTCCCCCCTCAATTCCCTTTCAGGCTCACTGTTTTTCTGTGTATTCTGACCAATGAAAAATCTGGACTTGCTGTGAAAAAAAAAAAAAAAAAAAAAAAGCTATGTCATTTTCTTACTCCTTACTTGTGCTAGCATTATTTGAATTAAATTTTAAGCTCTTGTTTAGGTTTTGAGTATTAGGTTAAGTTAGTTTTTTTTTAAGATGTTATTTATTTATTCATAGAGACACAGAGAAAATGAGAGGCAGAGATACAGGCAGAGGGAGAAGCAGACTCCATACAGAGAGCCTGACATGGGACTCAATCCAGGGTCTCCAGGATCACACCCCAGGCTGCAGGCAGCACTAAACCACTGCACCACCAGAGCTGCCCAGGTTAAGTTAGTTTAAACTGGCTCATATAATAGGCAAATGCACTTAACCCAGAGAACATGACTGTCATATGTGGGAGCGTGCTGAAAGCAAAGTACCAATGGTTCCACTCTCCCTCAGAATCCTGCTCGCCATGAGTGAATTGAATGTCTGACACTTGGATGAGACTTTTCAAGTCACTAGGGTGGATCCCTATATTAAATATTAAGATAAATTTTCATTATTTTTAAAGTAAACAAAGCCATGTGTGCTCATTTTACACACCAGTGGTTCATTGTATACACACCCAAGGAGCTCCCACCCCTTTAGAGACTACTTCTCTTGACCTTTCAGATGAAAAGAAGAAATCTGGCCATAAATATTAGTTTAAATAAAAGCGAAAAAACAAAAATTAAAATAAGAAACCACTTACTGATGAGAGAAACAATCTTGTTATCTCTTGAAAATTGCCTTTTTTAAGCAGTAGAGCATTTTATTCAAAAGAAATATATTTTCTAAGGAAGAGCTATTCATTTGAGCAAATGTCCTTTAAAATGACAATCAGCCTGCCTTTATTTTTATTTTTTGTGGAATATATAAATCCAGCACAATGTACTCTATAGGATATCCATTCATTCTGTGTTGAAAATTTAGTATACTGTGTTTCTGAATAATATGGAGGGTTAAGAGTACACTTTTGGGATGCTATGAGTGGTTAAAGAAATGGAAGGTGAATTGCTTCTTGGTAAGTAGACAGGAAAGCAATGCAAGAGTTTAGCTATTCCCAATTTCTATATTTCCTTTTGCTAAAAATCTGAACTGATTATTTCAGTAAAGGATTTTGGTGACCATGTAGTATTAAACCAGTTTTCCTACTTCACAGGAAGCAAACATGAATTGAATGAGTTGTCTGCTGTTACACAATTAGTGACAGAATCAGGATAATAACCCAGTTCTCCTCACTGTTGCTCCATTTACTCCACATATTTTGATTTATGAAGAATATTCTAAAAAATGCCTTGTGCAGAGTGACAGCCTCACAAGGAAGGTGCAAAGCATTTGCACAAATAATTTACTGCATTATACAGATAAACAAAGCCTTTCTTTGGGCAATCAAGCAATTACAAAAATAACTTGTTTTGTAAGGCACTCTTTCTTGATGTGGCATTCATTGTCCTGGAATATTTTCTGCTAAACTGCTTCATGAAACTCTGAGTTTCCATGACATACAGCACCCTTATCATTGTCTTTCAATGAGCAATTTGTACTCACAAACTTCAAACTCTTACAAACGATAAAAAGAGTGAATGAAAATGGGAGGGAGCAAATCTGGGGTAATACAAGCAATATAATGATCTTGTGATAGGACATACTCGAGGACGTGATATGTAGTTACTCCCTTTGCTCCTGTTATTCTGTTAGATTGCATTCATGGCAGTGGAAGCAAAGTATGTGGAGGGTGTGAGGAAACAGAGGAAACTAGTTCAGTTACTGAAGTTTCATTTTAGGTTGGCTGTAGGATGAATTATGTCCACCTGGTGGTTCAGGACCCCATACTTCCCTTGTGTTGCATGTATGGCAAGTCCATCTGATTGTGCTAGGTCCTCAGAACTCCTTTTCATGGTCCAAGATAAAGCCCTGAAACTTGGTGTAGGTTTATTGTCCCTAAGGGCATAAAATAGTGTAATTACAAAAAGGAAGGGCTCCCATTAATCTTATTTGGCAGAGACTATGCAGGACCTTCAGGTTGGTTGAACTTGGAGAATCTTTACCATATGATTATGCCTCAGATAATGCCTACATCCTAGTGTCTCAAAAGCAACATCCAGGGATACATCCAGAGTTTAGTAGGGCTGCCTCTTTGACGCATGAGCAGCTACTGGGAATGCTGGCCACCCTGGGAAAGAGAGAAACAACATGACTCCTCAAAAGAGTATTGACTTTCATTGCAATCCTTCCTGTGAGCAGGATGAGAAGGGCACTATTGTGGGAAGACAATTATTCACACCATTCAGCCTGTGTGTATGTCTTGCTTAACTACAAATCTAAAGCTGAAACACCGAAACCATGTTAATAGGAGAGATACAGGCTGTCACATCAGAGATTGATATCATTGGGAGATAGAAAGAGAATTGGAGATAAAAAAGAACTAATACTTATCCACCACCCACATGAGCTAGTGGCTATGCTTAGATATGCACAAACCTTATCATGAATTCTTATAAAACGAGAGGTAAGTATTACTTTTTTCCTCAGTAAGGATAAGGAAACTCAGAGAAGTTAAGATACTCTACCCAAGGTTACATGGTTTTCTTCTGGTAGAGCAGGGATCAAATTAGGGTATTGCAGACTCAAAATCTTAGTCTCTTTCTGGGACACTGTACCAGTGAATAAACTGGAATAAATAAATTGGATGATTTATTTTTGTAGGAAATTACTCCCTTAGTATAATAAGCAAATAAATAATAAATAAGATGACTCAGAACAGTCATCTTATAGGTGTGCTCCCTACCAGCACATATATTTCCTGTAATGGATCAACCTGCCTTGATGATGTTGACAAAATCTATGACAAAACTGTATATAATTTGTTCTGGTTCCACATAGTAGCAATCAGAGTGGGGAGTAAGTGAATAAAGGAGTGAGAGAGCTAGAACTAGGCCGTTGGTCCCCCTTCTGGCTGTGATACCTCGTAGATTAATTACTTGATCCTCGGAGAAGACACTAACACAGGGTTTTTTTCCTATATCTTCCACTTTCAGAGAGATCCCCTAGCAATCTATTTTGAAAATTTGAAAGTGATTTCTTCCTCAATGTCTAAGCTCTTCTTTTCAATGATCATGATTATACTATGTTAAAAAAATGAATATACTACAGTCTACTATACTATACTATACTATACTATACTATACTATACTATACTATACTCTATTAATACTATATTAAATGCTCTCATGTATTTAATACCTATGAACAAACACGGGTCAAAGAATCCAGGCAAGGGCTATTGAGCTATTGCTAACTCACTTATAATAGTGGAGAAAGAAACACAAGTGCAAGCACACAATTTTTATCTGTTAACTTTCATAATTTATTACCACAAAACTCAATTATCCATTTTTTAAAAAATATTTTACTTATTTATTTTAGAGGGAGAGTGTGACCAAGGGAAGAAGCAGAGAGAGAGGGAAAAGGAGACTCAATGCTGAGTGCAGAACCCAACTCATGTCTCGATCCCATGACCCTGAGATCTTGACCTGAGCCGAAACCAGGTCTGACGCTCAATCGAATGAACCACCCAGGGGCCCCACCCATTTTGTTTTAATTTTATGAATTATGCAATTAAACTCAGAATTGAAAAGGATGACCATCAGGCAGACCAAATCAATTACTTTGTAACTCTACCACCTTTTTCATCTACTTTTATTTACCAATTATACTTTGTGGGCTGCAAGGTGTATGAGATCTACATAGAGAAGGCAAGGTAAAGAAGGTGAATTAGCACGATGCCCACTCCTCCAAGTCCTATATACCAACCACTGGGTACTTTCTGCTACAATGGCTGAAATCAGCCTTTTGATGTATCTAAGAGTGAGGTAAGTTATTGTTAACTTAAAATAAGATGTGGTGATTTAGCCTGGTTTTATTTGGATTTGGGCAATAAAAATACACATTGCTGCTGAAAAAGAAATGCAAAATTTGAAAATGCTGGTTAGACAACCACTTTATAGCAAAAAACAAAACAAAACAGTCTTTTGAAAGGTTATCCTTATTTTTATAATCCTAATGAGGCATGGGAGACAAAACCTGCTCTTGAAACATTTCAACTTTCTTCAGTGTTCTCTGTTTAATTAGAATTACTCCTTCTATGAACCTCCCCAGCTAGCAATCTAATAAACATTAGCAAAATTTATTTACTGCTAAAATTGCTACTTAAAGTTTAGGCTCGGTGGCAAGGATTTTGTTGGATAACTAAGGGAAGGTTTGGCCTTTTACTTGAAGTTCATATCTTATCTCTCCCTTCAATGTATGCACAAGGACTTTTCTTGTAAAAAAATGAAGTCCTAGGAGAGACTTGTTTTTTTGGGCGGATGAGGGGTGACAAGATGGGCAGATAATTATATGTATCTAAATGTACCTGAAAATCTGTTGACCTTGGAAAAAGTTTACATTTTTCTGTTCCTTTGAAAAGCACACTGGCAGATCTGAATCTTAGAGTTTAATAATGTATGAGACTGACCACAAATTAAAACAATAAAAATGGATCTGCCACACTCAGTAGGTCAACATCTTTTCGTTTCCTATAGGAGAGGAAAAAAAAAAACCCAACTACAGTAGTAACCATCCTAGAATTTTGGAAGCCTCCAATTATAACTCTAGTACATTCCTTGGGTAAAATTTATTTGGCATTTCTACCAAATTCGAATAGAGTATGAAATTTAGGGTTTTCATTTTTAAATTCATAACATTTTGCCCACTTTTAGATGAATTTTATTAGAACAGTCACAATTGTGTTCTATAGTTATTAGGACTAAGAAAATCAATTAAAATAAAATGGTATGGGGGCAAGGGGGTGGCTCAGTAGGTTAAGTGTATACCTTTGGCTCAGATCATGATCTCAGGGTCCTGGGATAGAACCCCAGGTCAGGCTTCCCATTCAGTGGGGAGTTTGCTTTTCCCTCTCCTCTGCTCATCCCCAACCCCCTTTCCCCTGCTTGTGCTCTCTCTCTCAAATAAATAAATAAATAAATAAATAAATAAATAAATAAATAAAAAAAATCTAAAATAAAATAAAATAATGAAATGATTGGTTTCCAAATGATAACTAACCAGGGGATTGAGTGACAAATTTTGAGTAAATTATTGTTCTTAAATTCAAGGACCATGAGAAAATTCTTTTATATTTTTCAACAACGTTCTCAATTCTGGTTCATTAAAATGCAACGCATTAGAGAGGATAGAAAATGTACTTTCATGGCTTACTCTTTAGCTATGTTTCCAAATCTATCACTAATCATTGAAGAAATAGTAGCAGTGGTTATGGCAATTACAATAAAAATAATATTAGACACCATGTAAGAAGTTTGTAATAGCCAAATTTTAAATGATAATTTGATACCTATCTATGAAGATGCCAGAACAAAAATATCATCAGTGCCTAACACATTTTTTTTCATTTTTTTCTTAATTGAGAAAGAGAGAGGGGGAGAGAGCAAAGGGAGGGGCAGAGGGAGAGAGAGAATCGTCAAGCAGATTCCCTACAGAGCCCAACTTGGGGGTTGATCATGTGACCTTGAGATCATGACCTGAGTGGAAATCAAGTCATTGCATGACTGAGCCACTGACTGAGAATGTATTTAAGAGATGTTTCTCTGAAAGCAGTGATAGGAAGAAACAACTATGATACAATCAAAACATGAGACTTGGAATCAAAAGTCTGGGCTTGAAGATGTTTTCACTTACTTACTGTATGATTTGGAACAATTCTCTCATCTGCAGAAACTCCAATTTCTTCTTATGTAGAATAGTACTATGAATCTATCTGTCCTATAGGCATCTCAGGGTTAGCTGTGAGAATCAAAAATAAAAATGAGATAGTGTATGTGAGAGCAACAAGTCAACAGTAGGGCTCTATTCAATAAAATGTAATGATTACTATGTTTTGCACAGATGTGGCCCCAATTTCCATATTCAGGCTTGAATCTAGAACTCAAGCAATAAAACAAAGATAGGGTACATTGGTACATAATGATATTTAATTTAAAATGATTTTATTTCTATCCTACTTAACCCTGTAATGGAAGTGAAGTGGCTCCCTAACAACCAAAAATGTCATTTATTAAGTGCTTTGTTTATTGGCATATGTTCATGTCACAAATATTGCAAATCTAAGGCACATGGTAGATATGGGGATACAATATCCCTTGCCCTGTCCAACTTCAAGAAATTTAAAGAAGACCATGGTGATATAGCATAGTTTTAATAATAAAACAATTTACAAAAAGGATAGTCTTTTTTAAAAAAAGATTTTATTTATTTATTCATGAGAGACAGAGAGAGAGAGAGAGAGAGAGAGAGATAGGCGGAGGGAGAAGCAGGCTTCTCACTGGGAGAGAGAAGGTACTCGATCCCGGGCCCCCAGGATCATGCCCTGGGCTGAAGGTGGTGCTAAACCACTGAGCCACCCGTGCTGCCCAACAAAAAGGATAGTCTTAATCCTTCTTTATATATGAGTAAATCGATGATCCAAGATATAAAGTAATCACCCCATAGCCATCCAGTCAACAAGCGGAGACATCAACATGAGATGCCATCTATCAAGTTCCAGATTTTGACTGTCACATTTATATTGCATCAAAATAACTTTTTTGCTGCTTGCCTAGAGACCCACTAAAGATCTAATAGGTGATTGAGATGTTAAATTGTTCTTTTGTGGGGCACGTGAGTGGCTCAGTCAATTAAGTGACCGGCTCTTGATTTTTATTCAAGTCATGAACTTAGGGTCCTGGGATTGAGCCCTGACCTTGGGCTTCATGCTCAGCAGGGAGTCTGCCCGAGGATTCTCTCTCTGACCCTCCCCCTGTGTGCTCTCTCTCTTTCTTTCTCTAAAATAAATAAATATTTAAAAAAGTATTCTTTTGTAAAGTTATTTATGTACATAGCGATATTTGAAATGTCAGTTTTCAGAAGAGAAATACATTTTTACATTCTTTAATAGGGCTTTCTGCTTAATACAACAGGCTTTGGGTCCCATTTTTTTAAATCCCCACTTTTTTGTCACAAGGTAGTGAATATATGATGCATTGCTAAAGGCCTAAATGCAAAGTCAATTGGACATAACTATTTTAATTAAGAACCAGGTGTTTCCCAAGATCCTTGTTACCTGTGATGGTTAATTTTACATGTCATCTTGTCTAGGCCATGGTACCCAGATATTTGGTCAAACATTATTTTGGGTATTTCTGGAGAGTGTTGTTTGGATGGGATTAACATTTAAATCATTAGAGTTTGAGAGAAGTAGTTTGCTCTCCATAATGTGGGTGAGCCTCATCTAATCAGTTAATGCCCCCAGTAGGCTGACTTCCTCCAAAAAAGAAAGAAAGAATTCCAGTAGCAGATGCCTTTGAACTTGGACAGGAATATCAATTCTTCCCTGGGTCTCCAACCTGGCCCATCTTGCAGATTTTGGAATTGTCAGCCTCCATACTCACTGGTGAGTCCCTTAAAATAAATCTGTATGTGTGTGTGTGTGTGTGTGTGTGTGTGTATCCTATTGATTCTGTTTCTCCGGACAACCACTAGTATACTATCCAAAGGCTGATCAGAAAACCTGCAGGATCTGTGTAACTAGCATCACCAGGAGTTTGTTAGAATGCAGAATCTCTGATTCCCCCCCTTAACCTTTTTGGAATCCAAATTTTACAGCATCTCCAGGTGATAGGTGTACACAGTTAAGTTAGAGAAGTCCTACCCAGGATGATTAGAAATTCAAGATTCTTTTTTTCCCCCCTTTTTCCTTTGCTTTTTATGTTTATAAGTGTATCTGTTAGACTTTGTGTGTGTCTTCATGGCATTTGAGGGTACTTCACTTCAGGCTAGTTAAATGCTTTGGGGGCAGTGATGGAGTTAATAAGGCAAATTGCTATGGGATCTATTTGACTACCACCAAAAGTTCAAAAAAAATTGATAAAACTCTTTCCAATAATGTAGTCTAACTTATTGTCACTAGGAAAGCCTAGTCCGTATTTCTATTTGGGTTCATGAAATAAGTACAGAAGCTGCTCAGCTAAAGAAAAAAATATTTTGAAGAGTCATGAGCATCTAAGATAAGAAATGTATACATATAAAATCACAATAGACTCATCTCTGTAATGTTTGGATTGTGTTAATAAAATCCCATTCCAGGGATGGCTGGCTCAGTCAGAAGAACAGATGACTCTTGATCTCGGGTGGTGGGTTTGAGTCCCACGGTGAGTGTAGAGGTTACTTAAAAAAATAAATAAATAAATAAACTTAAAGAAAATTTATTTAAATGATATTTAGAATATACCTATTTTGCACCAGGCATGTGATAAGCAGAGGAGACAGAAAGAACGTTTCATTTCTTTTTTTATTTAACTAGGCTCCACACCCCGCATAAGGCTTTAACTCTTAGCTCTAAGATCAAGAACATGCTCTACCCACTGCTCCTCTCATTTCTGTCTTTAAAAACTTGACTATGGTGACGGCTGGGTGGCTCAGTGGTTGAGCATCTGCCTTCAGCTCAGGGTGTGATCCTGCGATTCCGGGATCGAGTCTCACATCCGGCTTCCTGCATGGAGCCTGCTTATCTTTCTGCCTGTGCCTCTGCCTCTCTCTGTGTGTCTCTCATGAATAAAAAAAAAAATATATATATATATATATATATATATATTTTTTAAACTTGACAATGAGCTCAGTAGAAGGATAGTTGTGTAAATAAGGAAGAGCAGTAACATAGTACAGCTGCCCCCACGAATGCCATGAAAGGAGGAAGTCCTAAGTTTTTCTTCAGCTAAATTCTTACTCTTGTAATTTATTTCACCAGATATAATCAGCTGAGTTTTCCAAAATATCTACTTCTTCATACCTTTCCTTTCTTAGAAACCATCAGTATATCTTTACTCTCTATTGAATTCATTCATTCATTTCTCATCAAATACTTACTGAGTACTTCCTATGTACCAGGTGCTGGGCTTGGCAGTAAACCAAGTTAAAAAGGTCTAATGGAGAGAAATAGTCAACAAATAACCACACAGAAAATCATATAGCTACATTGTATTATGTTCTATGAAAGAAGAAGACTGAATGATATGACAGCAAATTATAAGGGAATGTTATCTAGATTAGGGGTTAGAGGGAGCTTCCCTGGGAGGTATCATTTTCACTAACTCTTGAAGGAAGAGTAAGAGTTTCCCAGATGAATGGATGTAGAATGAGGGTTAAGGAAGGAGAAGATTCCATGTGAAGAAAATACTCTTTGTGAAAGATGTGTGGAGGGAAGAAAAGAAACTGATGTTAGAAAAAGAGAGAAGGTGGACCATGGTGTAAAGGAGCAGAGGAATAAGTATCAGAGTGGGAAGAACCAGATCATTCAGGTCTGGAAAGAACTGGAACTTTGTTCAAAGAGCAAAAGGAAGTCATCACATTTGTTTAAAAAGGTATCAAAATGTTTACAATATACTTTTGAAGGATCATTTTTACTGTCAATTGGAAAATGTTATGGAATGGCCAAAAATAGATTTTGGGAGGCTGTTAGGATAAAATCCAGGTTCTTTAGTTTGACATTCAGATTCCTCAGAATTGAGGCCAAATCTGTTTCCAGTCGTCATTATCACTTCTCCCTTACATGAATGTGCATTTCAGCCAGAACCATCCATTCTCTTTCCCCTGAACAGGATTTGCTCAATCCTGATTTTTGGCTTTCCAGAACACCTCTTCACTCATATTTGTTTCAAGAGCGTGGCAAAATTTCATCTGTCCTCAGTACCCTGGTTGAACATTGCTCATTTCTGTGAATATGTCAAATTGCTACCAGATTAAAACTTTAAGACACCATGCACATTGTAACAAACACCAATATTTTTTAACCATGGAAAAAATGGATATGCTGCTGAAAAATTCATGACAAAATCTTAGACTGCTGCGATACATAAATCAGTCATATTACCTTAGCTTTCTTTGGAATTTCTCTCATCCATTCATGTACTTGTGGGTCTCTCCCTTTCTTAGGTCCTCCTATAAAGCACTTATTTGTTTTTTGCAAGAAAAGTTTGATCACAATAATTCCTCCAATAACAAATATTTTTAATTTACTATTAAATTTAAGTCCAATAACACAGGGGATCCCTGGGTGGCGCAGCGGTTTGGCGCCTGCCTTTGGCCCAGAGCGCGATCCTGGAGACCCGGGATCGAGTCCCACGTCGGGCTCCCAGTGCATGGAGCCTGCTTCTCCCTCTGCCTGTGTCTCTGCCTCTCTCTCTCTCTCTCTCTCACTGTGTGCCTATCATAAATAAATAAAAATTAAAAAAAAAATTAAAAAAAAAAAGTCCAATAACACGAAATTTAATGTCCTTGTTTCCTGAGTACATGATAACTTTTCATTTCCATGCTGTTTCACGAAGACATTTTAAATGACAAACCTAAAATATGTAGAATCAACAATGTATATAAACCCAGTTGTAGTGAACTAATATGAATAGCAATGATCAAGGTTAAGCACTGTAAACAATGGATGATAAGTAGGTCGTGACTGCTACCTCGCCAATGACAAGTGTAAAACATCATTCATTGTAAGATGCATTCTGGTTTCAGAGATGCATAAGTGAGCATACAAGTGTTCTTAGAACTGAGGAGCTGTATTATACCTAGACCACTCAATTGATATTTACATTTTACCATGTATTATTATTCATACCTTTCCTTTCTTAGACAGCTTCAGTATACCTTTACTTTCCATTGAGTTCATTCATTTAGTCATTCACTGGTCAACAATCTTCACTGAGTATCCTTTATATGCCAGTGCTGAGCTCTCCCCAAATGGACAACTACCATTAGCCCCACTTCCCATACCCCCTCCCAACACTTAAATCAATACTATTGCCATAAATCCGATTATGAGGCTACCAATAGAAATATATAGTACTTGGGTCTACGAATGAATTCTTAAAGTTCTTCTTTCCTTTTTTATTACATTTTCTCTTTTTGAAAGATTTTGTTTATTTATTTGAGAGAGTAACAGCGAGAGAGAGAGCATGAGTGGGGAGGAGAGGGAGAAGCAGGCTCCATCCCAGGACCTGAGATCATGATCTGAGTTGCAGGCAGACCGTTAACTCACCGCACCCCCGCAGGTGCCCCTAAAGTTCTTCTTTCTACTAGTGCTTTCAAAGTAAATTAACATTGGATAAAACTAAAGTCTATAAATCTGTTGACATAGCTATTTGCTTTAGAAGAAATATTGCAAAGTCTATATGTGCACACCAACATATGGACACACATATACACACATATATGCATGTACACATTCTCTATGAAGAAATTATAGTATATTGAAAATATAATTACATTATTAACAATATCTATTTAATAGTTCTTTGTTAACAAGTTACTTTATTTAAAGGGTAGTATCTCATTTCACTGTCAGACCACTCATGATATATTATCACCTTTTATGTGTAGGGAAGAAACAGTCACAGAGAGAGGCTAAGCAACTTGCTCAAAATACCCAGCCAATGTCCTTCCTATTAAAACATATGAATGCTACACTTTTAACATCTTAGAGGTGGCTAATATCTAACAATAACAGTTCAATACACTTTGCTTTTCAGATTTCTAGCTTAATTATGGATAGTCTGATTTGGAGTTATTTGTTATATGAAAAGTTTCACTGCTTTATAAAGAGACTCACCTGTGTCTTTTTCAGAAATTTATTTTAAATGTATGCTTCAATTTTTCAACTACATAGGTGAGTGGGAAGAAAATAACATGGTAGTACCTAGTTAACAAAGATATGTCTAGAAAGAAAGAGCTTCTGAAAAGATCTTTAATCTTAACAATGCAACATCTTTTTTAACTAGAGCGTTATATAAAATGGTTATAATCTACCTTTTCTCCAAGAGCTTTCAAATTGCTTAAGATAAAATATATTATTCATAACACAAATTAATTAAAACTGGAGGAGGATAGCTAATAATTTCATTTACAGAATCATATTGAAGTAGGGTTTTCATTTGGTGTGTTTTTTTGGTGACAAAGGGATCTTGCGAATTTTATGGGACAGTGAAGTCAGTTAGCTACTTGAAGTAGATTTATATCCATTAAGAAATATCAGAAACAATTATAACATCAATAAATTCCAAAGATGTGCATCTCTTGAGTACAAGCATATATACATATACATGTATGTGTGTGTGTGTGTGTGTGTGTGTGTATACATATATATATGAAGCTAATTTTCAGGACTAAAATCTCTTATAAAGAAATATTTATCTGAAATTTATGGCTTCATATTAATTCTCTTTTCTTCTTTTACATTTAAGAAAGAGTCTGTTCCTCTTTCAAACCTGGCTGTCTGTGGACTCCTTACCCACCACCTCCTCGGTTTTACAGAATCATTCAATTTCCTTTTCCAGACATTACTGCCTCTGAGAAAATTGCCTGATATCATGCACCACACCCAAGATGGAGTTAATCACTTCTTCTACATATGTATTTTAAGTCTGTTACCACATGTGTTACACTCCATAGTAAATATTTGTTTGGTTGTCCTACAGACAAGTTCCGAGGATAGGAGATACTTACTGTCTTATATCTCCAGTATTTGACATTGCACCTAAGGCTTAAAAAAAAAAAAAAAATCAACTGAAATACAAAATAATAGTAAATATTTCTTTAGTACTTTGTACCAATCTCAAGGGTTAATATTTTACACATTTCTCTTCAACCTTCACAACAACCTTTGGGGCAAGAGTTATTATCTCTCAGAGAAGACATTAGGCTTAGGGAAGTTAGGTAACTTGTCTGTGGCTGTACAGCTAATAAGTAACAGAGGAGGGCATTTGCATAGAGACTTATCTCCAAAGCTCAGGAACTTCAAGTATTACAGACAAGTAGGTATATTGGACATATATAGAAATTTACAGAGACGCCTGGGTGGCTCAGTGGTTGAGTAGTCTGCCCTTTGGCTCAGGGCGTGATCCCAGAGCGCCGGGATTGAGTCCTATATTGGGCTCCCTGCACGGAGCCTGCTTCTCCCTCTGCTTATGTCTCTGCTTCTCTGTCTCTGCGTCTCTCATGGATAAATAAATAAATAAATTTTTAAAAATTTACAAATGTAGGACATTTTTCATTAGAAGAATTTCGGAGGCTTAGCACTCAGAATAGAAATTCCAAAACTTTGGTTCTAGCATTCTTAGTGTCCTTTGATCTCACCCTCCCTCACACAGCAGACAGCCTTCCTTGCCATGTGTCAGAAGGATATATTACATTCTTCCACTACTCCCCCGTTTCCTCAATCCCGCAAGATTTCTCAAACTCAGCATTATTGGCATTTGGGGCTAAATCATTCTTTGTGATGGGAGACTGTCCTGAGCATTGTTATTTGGTTAGCAGCATCCTTGGCCTCTACCTATGGGATACGGATACCTTGTCCCTCCCACCCCCAGTAGTGAAAATCAAAAATGTCTCCAGACCTTGCCAAATGTCCCTTGAGGGATTGAATTGCCCAGAATGGCAAGTCAGTAATACTATCAGCCATTTGCTATGACTTCAAATTTAAGTTCTACATTATTAGCTTCCAAAGGGCTTATAAGCATCAGTCTTAATTTACTAGTTCTCAATCACAGACCTAGTGAAGGCTTTTCTCCCCCACTTACTGTGACATCCTTTACACTGAAGATACACAATAAACATTAGCTCAGTAACAAGTTGGGTCTATAGTTTTGATTGTTTGGGTGGCAGGGCAGAGGCCCAGAAGACACACTATTGGGTTCTTTTCTTGTGACTTTTAACAGATGACTATAATCAGACCAATAGTCTGTAAAAGAATCCGTTTCCAAAATGTAAGCTTAAAGGTGTAGTGTTGATGAATATTTGGAACTAAATCAATGAGGCTATATCCTAATTGTGTAGGTCAGAATCCAGGTGACATCTAGACCTGAATGCAGATGTAAGCTGTGTGGTCGCTCCTGCCCCTGAACAGTTCCTCACTAGCAGAATGACAGGTCACAGACAGACATCCCTTGGGACATTCTAACCAGTAGCTTGCCAACATAGCAAGTACTAAATGTACCCAGAGGCTCTGTATGTGTTACTGCTCGATGCATGCCAGGCCTCTTGGTCACTAGGCTTTATAATGTTCACAGTGACCATCAGATGTGCATCCTTAAATGTTGTTCTGAACTTAAAAAAGATGGCTTTCCAACAGGAGTCTCAGGAACAGTTTCCTGGTATGAGCAGCTAGATACTAGGGTTACTTTGTACCCACTTTTGAGCAGGAGAACCAGGTTTGGGCTTCAAAGAGTACACTGAGCCTATTAAGAACTTGTAGTAATGAGAGCTGATGCAAATACGGTATTTACCACAGCCCTGCTTGACTGTAAGCCCTGTTGATGCAAGTCAAGAAGCCAGATGCTATTTGGAGCACAAAACCATTTCAAAATACATAAGTTGTATTAACCTAAGTGCTAGAGACGGTCACCCAGGGTTTGAGAGTCACGTGAACCCGAGCAGCCAGGTCTCAGGGATTGTTTTTTGGCAAAGGCGGAATTGCTCTAAAGCTCAACCACTTCCCTTCACACTATCACAGGTGCTTTTTTTTTTTTTTTTTTTCTTTTCCTCTGCTTGATTATCCCCAATTTATTCTTCAGGAGCACTTATCCTTCTCCAGGTACAGAAACAAATTAAAAATATGGTTAATGATAAGAGGTAAGTTTCAGCAAAAATTGGAACAAGTATTGATAAATTGTTTCAACCTATTTCTTAGTGGTATATCTTAAAAATGTATTTTTGTATCCGTATTTTTTTTTTAGGGAAAGGTTTTTAGTAAATCATGAATCTCAAGATTGAGAATAAACATAGCAAGATATAGCTGTTTAAATATTAATCAAATGTCACTATATTTCATGTAGCATTAGGACATGAGCATGGTGAACATAGTTATGTTTAATGAGCAACACTCATTCTGCTGCCTCTCTCTTAGCCAAACTCTGGCTATTTCAGTAACTGTAACCATTGCAAAGACCTGGAGACTCAAACCACTACTGAGAATGCATCAGTGCTTCTCCAATTCCTGTACTCTCATAGTGCCTTGCTCGTCGTGCCTTTGCTATGAAAGACCTTTCTTGCATTGCATTAAAGTCGGCAACATTTCCCTTATGAATTGCATGGACTAGCCTTGTGATTGGAGAAAAGTAGACATTCAAATGAACTGAAATATCAAATTATTTTGGTGCCTAAATTCCATTCCAAGTGGGTCCTTGTATTAAGGCAAATTATTCTCTGTGCATTAGAATGGTTTTGAGAAATTAACTCCTCTAAGGTACACTTAAGTCTTTACATGTCTCCTCTAGACAAACCATAGGCCTAGGAGACAGATTTCATTCTAATTTTCTTTTACAGTTTATTAAGAAAAAAAAAAAAAAGTTAGTTGCCAAATAAGCCTGGCTCTTAAAAATTCTTCAGGTCAATCAAAATGCAGATAAAGATGTGAAACATTTGCTAGCCATGGATAAATTTCAATGCTAATGTTTTCTTATTTGCTGTATTTCTATTTTCTTTCTTTCTTTCTTTTTTTTTTTTTTGACTCTCAGTGAATATTTCAAGTTTAATTTTCACCAGAGGTGCACTACCATTAGTAGTATTCACATTTTGTCTCATTATTCACATAGTTGTCTCATGATGTATGGAGGGTGATGGTGTGACACCCAAATAAAATCCAAGTATAGTATATCCAGGATGTATATAGTCCGACAGCTTTATCCTCCCATGAACGACCAAACCAGTGATTCAAGATTCCAGATGTGTAACATCACTCTGATCAGTTAGGCCTTGTTTTAAAATTCTGTTCTGGTCTTCAATCAATGTAAACCCACCCTAGGTATGTCACAGAGACCCACTCTAGGTATGTCACACAGAGAAATAAGACAACGGTCTTAATTAAAATAGAAATTAACATAACTTTTGCCTTAACGAATATTGAAAACTAAAATTGATATAATATTGATGAAGCTAATGATATAATTTTGATGTAACAGGTTAATGCCCTATTTTTATTTTTCTTTACTAAAATAATGTGAATACACTGCACAAGATGACAAACTGTTTTTGATCTACAGTTTAACCAGTTTACAAAGTTGAGACTTTTATACCTCTATCTGGTTCTTGTGCACATTTAAAAGAGGGAGGTAAATAGCCAATTGTAGATATAAATGCAAGTGAAAGTCTAAACCTAATAAACCTTTGAAAAGTTTGACCTATCTGCTCGAGTTAATAAATTACATCAAACCCATCAACTGCGCATCAGTTACCTCACAACACTGTGCAAAGATCAAATTCATTTATCTGGCATCATCAATATCTTAATTTATACATCCCAGAGGCAAGTGAGCTTTGAGATAAAGTGTATTGAGGAAAGAAGTCATGCCAAAAGTTTGGTTGGGAGTACCTACACTTGGTTTTGGCTTTCTTTCACTGACAATTCTCAGAACATGAGCCAACACAGCAGAAATTTGACAGGGCCTTAAAAATCTCCTCCTGGATACACATAAATGAATTTTTTAAGTAACAATGATCACATTGTCATTCTTAAATAAATCTCAGTATAGAGAATGTACAGGTTTCTAAAAAAAAAGAAAAGAAAAAAAAACTAAGAAAAAAAAGGGCAAGAAACCAGAAAATATAGCTAAGTTTTCCCTAAATACTTAGCAATTGACATGTTTGCTGTATCATATTTTTAACCTATCATATCAAAATGGCCCCTGGATTATAAACTCATTGTATTTATATATGAATCTTCATGAACTTTATAGAGATTAAGACACTGAATTGGTTATTCCTCCATCTCAGTAAGATGACCTTCAACATTTAAAAACTCTTCCCCACACTCGAAGAGTACCAGCTGTTTTTAGTCTGTTTAGATAAAAACACTTAATTTTTCATATTCTGTAAATGCATTCTATACTGGTATATATACTAAACATTTAATAGTTTCATTGGAAACTTCCTGAGATATCCAATTTTCCTATTTATCTTTAAATAATTTTCAGCAGGACTTAGTATATACTGACATAAATCTTGTAACTTTAGTTGGTTACTATATTCTATATTCAAACTAGTGAATTATGCTTTATAGCCACTCCATTTTTTTTTAAAGCACCAAATTAGCAATTCCTAGATTCACAAACTGTACAGGCCAGTGGAGTGATTTTTTTTAAAGATACAAATTCCAAGGCCACACCACACAACTCTGAATAACCACAGGGGAGGGTTCTTAATCTACTTCTTCAATAAATACTCAATTACATTTGATGCAAGGGGTCTATAGAACACTTGGAAAGCTGTTTGTATGCTGAAAAAAATGACTTGGAATTTCTATACCGAATTAGCGCATAGGGCAGTTTTTGATGAATAAAACTAATTAGTCACAATTTTTGTGCTTTATAAATCCTGAAAACCGTATGATGAATAAGGAACGCTGCCATTTTCAACATTAATTTCTCATAGGTCATCAGGGTTAAATCTAAGAGTATTAGAACTGCAACACTCAGTATCTTGAAGTTGAAACTAGAGGAGATAATTTCTAAATTAATCTTGTGTTTTTTGGAGAAAGTTTAGAGGACTCTGAGGGTCCTTATAGCACTGTCTTGGTTTAGAGGCTGTACTTTTCCTTGAAAGCTAATTTTAAAAGACAAAACAGAAAACCTGTACTAGGATAAGACCTCTTAAGAGCCTCAGAACAGGAAACAAGATTAAACAATGACAGGTAAATAATTTTCTAGACTTCCGGTAATTCTTGGCACCAGATTGTGCTTCAGAAGAAAAAAAATCATCATCCAAAAAGTGACTAATTAACGAAGGGACTTCTTACAAGTAAGAAAACCTAGTATTTGTTGGGATGGGCTGTAGCAGCTTGCTGTGTATTTGCTTCCCAAAGACAAATGCAAACACACTGGCTTTCTGCCATATTGCATCGTTTTCCCAAAGTGAAATTGAACAATTTTCTGGGTGATTTGATTAAATAAGACAGGGTCTTTCAATTGGCTTCCTTGGGCTTCAATTATTAGGCCAATAAAGGATGAAATTTTATGATATACAACACTTGAATCAACAAGTTGCAATTTTCAGGTCTTTTCTAACATAAGACACTCTGGTATCATAGTGATAAACTTAAGTCTAAAACCATATAGACTGGAAAAACAATAGCCATAATTGGCTAAGTCAAAAAAACATTTTTGCCTCAGTGACAAGCATTGATCTGTGTATACTGCGTGCCTGATATACAGAGGACATTCAATAAATGTTGAACTAAACTCGTTTTTCTGGTCTTGAATTAGCCTCATGGCTAATCTTAATTCCGTATATAGAGAAAAAAATCTTAATTGTTAATCTTTAAGAGAAGTCTCCAGAATGAATTAGATTTAAGATTTTTTTTTTTAAACACACAAAACAAAGGAAAGCCAACAGATCTGTAAAGGGGAAGAATAGGAACAATGATACAGCCAAAACAAGCTCTCATGATTAATATAGCCGAGTCAGATGCTCAGTTATTTCCCTCCTGATTGCTACAAATTATCTCTAGAAGAAAAAAAAAAATCCCAAATCTCTCCTTTAAAGAACCTTATAGATCCGTGAAACTTTTTCATTGAAGTGCTAGCCTTACAAGGTGGTTTCTTTCATTTCAAAAACAAAGAAGAGGTAAAATAAGACAAAACAGCTCAGTTTAATTTCAAACGTTAATATATTTTCTATTTTATATTGAACATATGCATCTGTAACCCCTCATTTGCAGCAACTAGCACATCCTCATAAAAGGGGCAAAATTTGTAAGATGCCTCTTAAAATAAATATTCTTTTTTATAAAATAATAAAACTTCAAATAAATATTCTTTACACTAAACAATATGTTGAAAAAATTAGAAAATAAAGGTTGAATTTTACTGTAACTGTACAATATACATGAAGTCCAAAGGGAAATCAGAGTCTTACAATAAAGGCTTTCTGTAAGGCAAAATACAATCTAAAAACATACTGATTGATTCACATTCTTCCGAATGTACAACATATTAGTATAATATTTTGTGACTGTGCCATATAGTATGGCACAACTTGTTTTTCACAGTTGCAAATATTATTGTATATACAAAAATATAGCACATTATCTCTGGAGAAAACAATGGAAAAAAAGTCATTTGCTAATTTACAAATTTTGCAAGTACTATTCACAAACAAAAACTTTGCCTAAGGAGTGTCTGTTGCTTTAGCTTATGCAACACATGGGTACTCAAGTTCTGTATCCCATACTTTGAGCTCCATTAGCTGAGTTCTAACAAGCACATCAGTTAAAATGGCACGTGGACAAAAAGCATTTCACTGCAAACAGCGAAGGATATCCCAACCCTCTATTAACAGTGCCAAGATTATAACTGTTTAGTTGGTTGCGTATGTTAAAAAAAAAAAAAAAAAAGGAACAATCCTTATTACTGTCATATTCCTGATTAATGGTGCTATGTTGGTTTTTCAAAGTTCCTGGGTGGGACAGTGGGAACTTTGCAGCAGACTGTGTTTGAGTTTTTACAGCGGCATCCAGGCCTATTAACCCGGTCATAACACCCCTGGCACAACTTAAGGCAACCCTTGGCTGGAAGGTAACACCATAAACAAGGCAAAAAAAGGGACATGACGCCCATGGCAGACCAACGTGTACAACAGTGAGACTGGCTGCAAGAACACGGGTTGTCAGCACAGTTGTCCTCATCATCATTAGAACAGTGATAGAAGAGACCTTTCACACAGCACACACATGTCCCATAGTCAATCACGTTTTGGGCTGAGCAAAGGCACTGCTTGTCGCAGATCCAGTCTGATGGCAGAGGCCTAGGGTAGGTGCACTCTTTACACTTGCACTTGCCACAGTCCTCACACCTGTAGGCATGCAGGCCCAAATCTTCCTTGCTCAGTGGCTTAAGCTCACCTGGCTTGAGCTCCGATTTGGGCTGCACACGGATTATCCCATCAGCAACAGGCCCCGAGGAGAAAGATGGTCCTAAGAGTCTCTGTTCAGAGGAACTGCTGCTGGTACTTGTCCTTGTACTGCTCCGAGAGCCGGAGCTGACTGTGCTGATGGACCTGGACAGAGGGACTCGTGCAGAAGAATGGACCTGTGGGTGCTGGAACCTGGGAGGCTGGCGGTGCTCGGGCAGACCGTGGAGCCTCTCGTGTTTGTGCTGAGTGGAGGGGCGAGGAGCAGGCTTGAGCCCAGGTCTCGGGACCACAGTAGGCCCCTCCGTGTACTCATTGGTGTTTCGGATGGCTCTGATCTGATCCAGAGACAACACGTGTACCTGCTGGGTGAGGGCATCCCTGGGGTCAGGCTCCCCACGCTGCCTGCCAACGTCACGGGGTGCCTGCAGCAAGGACTGCGACCCGCTGCCACTCTGAGCTCTGGCCTCCATCAGGTCTTGGAAGTGTGGTCACTCCAGCGGGCTTAGAACACATCTGAATTCCTGCAGAAACCAAGAGGAAAGAGCTGGTTTACACTCCAGGATACTTCCCACTCTCCGCCCACCTGAATTAACTCTTTCCTTTCCATTCCCCCAGAGAGACAGGATTTGAAATGGGAGTTGCTCACGGAGGGTGGTGGAAGAGCCATAGGATCAATGCCACACCAAAAAGTAAAAAATTAAAGCCGGGGACTGACGATTCTTTAATCTTGCGATGTGTAGAGACACAAAGCTAATCTTGGTTCAATCACATAGGTAACGATTCCTTATTCAAATAAACATAAAATCGCAAGGTTCATGTTCAATGTGAAGGCTGCAGGAATATAACGTTAGCACAGAACACTGCTGCCAACATATGCGAAAGTTGAAAACTTTTTCAAAATCTGAGATAGGTTTAACTTTGTCACGATCATTTTTGCCTTAAACAGCAATAAATGCAGCCTAGAAATAGAAAGTCTTTCTTGTCTGCTTTTACATCAAATACCTTTAACTATAATTTACTCAGTATTCTGCAGCTTTTTAGAATACCGTAGAATGAATGCGACTTGCAAAAAAGCAAATACCCGCCCCTCCAAGGAAGTTACAAATTTTACAACAAACATTATTAACTATATAGTAGCAAAAGTTTTAAATGAAACACAAATCCATTCAAATCCTGTTAGGTGTGCCAGGAACACAAACCAGCCAGCAACAAGACAGAAACTTATTTTCAAATGCTCAACAACTTGAGGATCAAATACTTTACAGTTTGATAGCCTGAGAGAGTATCTTTAATTCTGTAGCTAAAAGACTGTTCTCCCGGTTTTAGAAATAAATTATGTCAAAAATCCTAATAGTTCAGAACCTGAACTGACTGGGGATAACAGGAAGGGTTTCAAAAATTCTTGTCACGTCTCAAATCTATCATTCTGACGTGCAATCACTTAAATTGCAATCCCTCTGTAAATTTCAAAACTATCATACACACACACACACACCCCTTTGCCAAGTCTACAATGAACAAAAACGGGCAAAAGTGGACCTTTATCCAGTCTCCGATTTTTGTTAAGAGACACAGGCAGGTGACACACGCCTCCCAACTCGGAAGAAGGTAGAGCTGGAAACCGGATCTCCCTTGCAACAGAAAGGCAGACAAGACAACGTCGATCTTCGCTTTCACTCCGTTTATCGGCTCTATCTGCGTCCCAACACCGTCCCCAGCAGGTGGGACACAGTCGGAGCCCGGGGGGACTTTTCCCCGGGGAGACTGACACGGCCCAGGCAGGGGCCAAGCTGCCCTCCCCCCTGCACACAACCTCAAGACGCACTAGAAGGCGGGGGCGGGGGAGGGGGGGGTGCGGGCGCCTTCGAAGGGGACGTGCCTGGAAACGCCGGGGCACACTTCCCCCTCCCTACCTCCAGGCTAAGATACCCCCCACCAGAGAACTGCCTTCCAGCTCCAGGAGGGAGCCACCCCAGCCCCAGGCACCCAGAGGCCCCGCAGCCCACTTGCAGGTCCACCTGGCAAAGGCCAGCGAACGCCCGGCACAGGGTTCAAGCCCTGGCGCCGAAAGCCATGCCTGAGACTCGCTGCCGGGACCGAGCACACAAGCCACGCACCCTGGGCGGCTCTACCAGGCACCGACTGGCCCGGGGGCACCGGCTGCGGTCTGCACACCCCATCTCCGTTCGGGTGGAGAGAAAAAAGTGAAAGGAAAATTGCTTTTTAAAGAAAGGTCAAGTCCCAGGGCCCCACTGCACGGGGCGTGCAGGACGCAGACCCCTAGGCTGGAAACTTTCCGCCAAGATTTGCTCGCAGGGCAGAGCAGCATCTTTGAAAGGGGTGGTGGGGTGTGTGCGTGTGTGTGTGTGTTTAATCGAAAATGATTACTGCCCATTGCTAGCCTCCTTCGCACCCACAGCACCCGCCGCCCACCCCCTCGCTCCCCTACCCCCCACCCCGAAAGTGCTTAGAAACCCCCATGAAGTGTGTGATCAGACTTAAGGACTCAGGGGCAAGGACTTCAGCACAAGGGTGGGGCAGACCCAGGAACCGCTTGGTAAAAACGCACAAGATTCCGAATTCAAGGCAGCAGCAGCAGCAGCAGCAACAAAAAAGTAGATGAGCCCATCAAAGTAAATTGAAAAAAAAAAAAAAAAAAAACAACAACCAAAAAACCAAAAAGCCTAACCTCTTTTGCCACCTATTTTCAGGTAATGGAAAACGATAGCGTCCGCTCGAGGGCTTTCTTCCTGTGCTAGGTCCGCCCAATCTTCCAAAAATAAAAAAAGTGTGACCCAGGCCGACCGCGGAGAACGGAAAAAGGAGAAAGCTGCACTTCCGAACCGCAGCCCCGGCGCCCGGCCCGGCCCCCTCCCCTCCCCGGCCCCGGCCCCGGCCCCGGCTTCACCCGCGGGTCCCGCTGCCCCCGGGAGGCGAGCGACTCGCGCGCCCTCCGTCCCGCTGGCGCCCCTGCCCCGGGACCGTGTCGCCCAGGGCTTGCCCCCCCTCCCCCGCCCCAGAACAGGTTAGAAATGCGGGCGCCTACGGCGGGGACCTGGAAGACACAAAGTGTCCCGCCTCCGTCTCCCGCTCCCCGCGCCGACTCCGCGGCCGCCCCAACCCCCAGAGCGCGGGCGCCCGGGGTCCTGGGGCTGCGGACCCCGACCCGGCGCGCGCTGCAGCCCCCGCCGAGCCAGGCCGGGCAGCTCCCCGGGGGCCCCGCCGGGAACCTGCGGGGCCGGAGAAACGGAGGCCTGAGCGGAGACAGACCCCGCTCCGGGTCCGGCTGCACCTACTCCATGTTGCCCACACCGCGCCGGCCGCGGCGCCAGGAGGGGAAGAGCCAAACGTGCCTCACCGTGATCGCGGCTTGCACCAACCCCTCTCCGCTGGGCTCGCTGCGTCCTGCGATGTGCAAATAAAATCCAGCCCCGATGCAAACTCCCCCCCCACCCCCCTTCTTTCCAAACTCTGCTTCGTTCCAAGTTCCGAGCGATCGGCGGGAGGAAAATCCGGAGCCAAGTCCCCCGCCGACGAGCAGCAAGCACTCACGCCGGGGCTCGGGGCTGGGCGCGACCCCCCTTCTGCAAACGCACGCGGAGTATTTCCTTTTTCTCAATGAACTGGAGGCCGAAGCGCCAACGGCCGGTCTCCCTTCCCGGCAGATGAGCGAAGGAGAAAGAGAAAGCCGCCTCGGAGAGGGTCTACAGCCAGATGGCCGAGCGGTGCGGCGGCGGGCGCGTCGCGGCGGAGGCGGCGCGGGGGCGCGGGCCGGGCCGGGCGGGCGCGGGCGCGGGCGCGGGGGCCTGGGCGCTGCGCGCTCCGCCGGCCCCTCTCCTCCGCTCGCGCTGCGCCGCGCGGCTCTCCGCGCTGCAGACTGGGCGTTGTGGAGGCGCGGCGGCGAGGCCGAGGCGGGGGCGGTGGGAGCGCAGGGGGAGGCGGGGGCGGCGGGGGCGGCGGGGGCGGCGGGGGCGGGGGGCCTGGGGCCCGGCCGGGGGGGCTCGCCGTTGGCCTGCGCCCTCGTCTTTCCGGAGGCAGGGAGCTCTGCGGCGGCCGCGGCAGCAGTAAATGGCGTCATGTGGATCCGAGGCGGAACAGAGCAGTTGTTGTCCCAGAGGATATATCGCATCCGGTCCCAGCTCATTGGCTCCGCGGGGCTACATTCACTCGCGCTGCAGCGCCCGCCAGCGCTCCGAGCCGCAGGAGGCATTCAAAAGGGCAACCGCGCCGCCCCGCGCCGCCCCGGGCCGGTCCTGCCGCCCGGGCGCCGGCGCGCGGGGCGCCCGCGGGGCCGCGCTGGGCGCGGCGGGGGCACTTTATCTCGTTCCAAGGAAACCCTGACCCGGAGGGTTCCCCGGGGGCCACGAGGACGAGCCTAGGCTCGGACCCGACCTGGGGCACTTTCTCCTTGCCACTGGGAACGGGGACGGGGACGGGAAGGGGGAGGGGACAGCCAGGGCCAAGCCGGGCCGCGCGGTGTCCGCACGAAAACAACAAGTTGCAGGTTTTGAGAGTTTCCTCGGGATCCGCTCTCCGGCCCACCTCTCCCCTTTTCGGTTCCCCCCGGAGGGGGCGGCGGGGAGAGGAGCGGGGGGAGGGGAAGGGGAGCGGGAAGTGAGGTGGGAGGGCTATTGGTTTATTCTTTGTCTCCCGGATTAACCCGATTATACAGCAGGCACCAGCGCAGACCGCCTCCCCCGCCTCGGAGCCGCGGACGGGGGGAACGGAATGCGGATTCGGGTTTCCAGGACTTGATGCCCCGACCGACACTGGCTTTTGATGGAGTCACTCTGTACTTCTTAGTTTAGTGCCGGATCTTATTTATTTATTTATTTATTTATTTATTTATTTATTTATTTATTTATTATTTTTATTTATTTATTATTATTTATTTATTTTTCCAAGGAGACTTAGCTAAGCGATGGGAGATCTGCTGTTGGACGCACCAGCTGGAGGGAGCTCTACGGTCGGAGCCTTTTTAAAATTCGTCAATCACCTACACGGTGGCTCCAGGTCGACACGCCGGGCTCGCTGGTCGCGGCAGAGCCCCTCCACGTAACCCAAAGGCCGCCTTCATTTCTGACTCGCCCTTGTCACCCAGAACATTTCCCAAGAAGCTCCTGTTTGTACATTTCGAAGGTGGTCTGCATGCTCCCACTTTAAAAAAATAAAAAAGTGGAAATAAAAAGATAGACAACGCGTAGATACGCAGGGCTCTAACTGCCGTTCATTTACTTAAGAAACGTGCTTGCACGTGGGCGCACCGGTGGGAAATGACCCCCCCCCCCCCCCCCGACACACACACACGCTCCTGATACTCCTGGATTCCAATGATTTACGGACTGTTTTCCCTTTGCAGCCAGTACGGTCAAGCCTCCCGAGTAGCACCTGCCCTCGTGCGGGCTTAGGGTTCTCGCAGTAGTGCTGGGAAGGCGCGCTGCCTTCTGCAGAGCCGGGGGCAGCTCCAGCTCACACCCGTTTGCAGCTGCTCCGGCCCTCGCTGCCGCGTCTAGACCGTCCCGGGCGCGCTCCCCGCCGCGCTGCGCTCTCGCCCTGCCTTCTCCATGTTTCTCCAGGGCTCTCCCCACTCGCCCTGGGTTCGGAACAAGAGATGGCAGGGGAAGTGGCATGCGTGATTTCCGGGTGTTGGCCTACGCCCCCCGCCCCCCACCCCTCGGTGAGGGTGCACGAGGCTAGGTCGGCCCGCTCCGGCGTGTCCCTGGGGCTGAGGGCAAGGGACTACCCGGCCTCCCCCGCCCGGGCAGCTCGCCCGGCGCCCAGGTCCTTTGAGCTTCGGGGTGAACGTAGGCGCCGCTGCGCTTACGGCCCATGCGGCCACCAGGGGGCGCGCGCCCGGCGCGGGGCCGGGGCCGGGGCCGCCTTCTATCTGCCCCAGGGCCGGGCGAGTTGAGGCCAGGGAGCTCAAAGTGTCTCTCAGGCCGGCCGGTTCACGATGAATGGAGGACAGCTAGCTTTCCCGGCCACCTCCTGGGACGATTCCGTTTGGAATCCGAGATGAGGTCCCGAGGCTCGAGAGAGCCCCGGCGTTGAGCGATGGGAAGGAGGCGGGGGCCGAAGCCAGGTGTGCGCGGCGGGTGCGGAGCTCGCTGCCCGGAGGGGGCGGCAGGTGGAGGACCCGCCTTCTCTGCGTCTCCGCAAACCCCCGCACCCAGCGGCTGCTCCTTGGGAGACACGGGGGCCCGCGTTTCCCTCCCAGCCCTGCAGGAACTTTGCGAAGACACACTGTTCTGAGCCAAAGCATAAACTGGGAATTTAAATTAGGAGCTTCCGGCTAGTCAAAGCACTTTATTTTTATTGAGTCAATAGGCAAGAATCTAGGAATTTATACTTCTCTTTCCTGAGTTAGAATCCCATGTAATTTAGCTCTTCCTTCCTGTCCTCAGCCTCCAGCCTGCTGACTGGAAAAGCATTTAACCTATACCTTGAGCACAAGATAAAAACAAGAACCTGTTGGGTCCTTCGTAACTCCGTCTTTATCGTTTATTTTATTTAGTGAAATTATTTTTTTCAGGTGTAAATGTATAGAACAATATATTGTGCTCCAAATTTTACTTAATGCGTTACAATCCCAGAGAGAAATGCTGTTTATGTATGTGCATGTGCATATATACACACATAATGAAGTGTTTGGTGCAGCTCCTGTAATGTGTACCCCCAATTAATTGCCACATTGCATTTCAAAATTATAACTGGGATGAATCCTGGAAGATACTTCAGAATTATGAAAGAATGCTGTGTAAAATTTCAGTGGAGCCCCAGTTTCAAAAGTGTTGTGCAAAGTTCTAGAGAGGCAACTCTGATGCATGAACAGGTGTCGCCGTTTGCCCAAAGTTGAAAAATACTGAATCCGTGGAAACTCCTGCTGCACCAATTCTCACTCACTTCTAAGTTCTCAGGTTGCACCAAGTAACATGCTTTCTTAGTTCCAGCTATTGAACAGTGTCGTACATTTAAGATCTCATCTCTGCATTCATTTCATTTCCCACATTTACTTGGATTTACTTCATTTTATAAATATAATTATCCTTAATTCCTTTTTTTTTTTTTTAAATGAAGCAGTGTATAAACCTTTGTGAATTTTGCCGCTTCTAATTTTGGGGAGAAGTCATCAATACAGGCAGTGTAGACATGCTTCTTTACCAGTAGGTGTGTTGGCTGAGTTAAGTCAGAATTCCAAGGTTGCATTGACTCATCTTAACTTCTGATTTATGTCGTAATCATGGGAGAACATAGGTTTAAACAACTCTAGTTCCAGTTTCTTTGTAAAATTGACCAAACCACTTGGCCTTACTGGGTTCAGACCCAGTTTTGATAATAAAGAAATCTTGCAATAGTATGATGTCTTTTTGAGACAAAGGAGAATTAACAGCTATTGATTATTTGGTTGTTTTGTTAGTTTTATAATCAAGGCAATTTATTTTTGTATTCACACTTAAAACTGGTCCAGAATACAATAGTGTATACTGCTTCCAAGAGTGACAATTTAGGTCTTTCAACCTTCATTTCTCCTCACATCCCAAATGCTATAGAAAACTTAGGTTATGCATGGTCTCTTCCAGGAGAGACCTTCCAAAATTAAGGGGCTTTGTAATAATGGACCTTTTGATTTGGTGGCTATGTTTGTGGTCATTTAATTTTTGAATTGCTTTGATTTTCTAAATTCTATTGATACTGCCTCTAGGAGGGATTGGGAGTAGCTATACTCAAAGTTGCAAAGGAATTCAAAATAGACCACTAGAGTTCTTATCTATAAAGCCTGAAGAACTGGAAACAGTTTTATCTCTGCATCTAACCTTCTTTAACGATATCCTTTATCCCTAACCAAACTTGAAGAAAGATCTGGAGTTATCCCAGGGTAAGAGGAGTGGTTTTTGATGGGTTGACTTTGAACTGGAGGCTCCTGTGAGTCTTGTCTTTTTCAGAGATTTTGTATTCAACCTGAATCCACCCGGTGGTTTCTACGGGTTAATCAATCTTTTTGCTAGATCCATGCACATTACTACTACAATTGATGCAAAGTCAGAAGTGGGCTGAATTTCTCTAACAAGGCAAAACAGAATTTCTTTGCTGGCCAGCATGATTTTTCTCATTATATTTCTAATATATTTGTCCCTGGAACTCCGGATTAAGCTTTTTCCTTTGTAGGACTGATGTGTGCAGAGAAATTCTAATCAGTGAAAACACGGCATTGTTGCTTTGCCTTTGCTTGAATAGCCTGAGGTTTTATTTGTTTTTCTGTTTGTTTTTAGCATTTGATCCACTTTGTTCTGGAATCTTCTTAAGCCAACACTAAAGCTTCATATAAGTGAAAATCACAAATTAAAATGAGTATTTGTATATTACTGGCCAAGTCTACTCGCAGTAGGACGATTTTAACCTCTGAATAAACAGAAGGTTTGGGTTTTACACTTTTCATGATGTGGACACTTGATCAAAAGAGCATAGGAAGTTCAACTTGTTTTCTAAGGAAGATATAGTCAAGCAGATGACACGAAAGTCATTCTGATGGTCCAGATGCCACAGTACAGAGGATTCCAGCAAGCCCTGACTTAATTTCAGAAAACAAGTCAAATCTAAAAATGTTTAACTTGGTAAATGGAATTAAGAGTGCATGCAAATTTAATTTGTTTGTTTCTTTGGACATGAAGTATTTTGAAGTTACAGGGAATTGTGAATCATCTGAGAATCTTGCGGCGTTATATAAAACTGCTTTTCTATACACATTCTGTGTTGAGTGTGACTCTCTTCAAGAGGCTAGACTATTCCAAGTATCTGGGGAGTGTCCGTCAGAGCTGCCACGTACTTCTTTCTTTGTTATGGGCCTGAAACTAAACTAGAAAGATTCATCACCTTTGCAATCATAAAAAAAAAAGAAAACACGCACTCTGATCTTTGTGAACATTAGACGCTCAATAGAGCTTTTCAATGAACGAATGAAATTAATGAATGTCTTTAAAATAAGGAAATACTTTTTGTCTTAATTTTGTAACAGCAAAGTTAAGAGTTTTTTAATTTATTTTTTTTAATGGCCGAATTTAAGAGTCATTTCACTAGCTTGGAAATTATCATTGTGTTTTGCAAAATTATTTGAAGTGGCTAAAACAAGTTTGGTAAGGCCATGATTTTTATTCGCTAAAATAGTAAATAGTATAAAATTAAAGAATAAATCTTTATGGAAGTATTATGTAATAGGAAGGAAGCCAGTAGGGAATACCTATTCTTAAACTATTTAATAAAGCAATTAATAAACAGGTTGATGATAGGTGGCTAGAGATTATAGGTGAAAGTAAACTCTTATGAATTTCTTACTTTGAAAACTACATTTGGCTAAAGTATCATTATATGAATAATTAAAATTAAGTACTAATCCGTAGTTTCAAGTTTAAAAGTTAGTCCTGGGGTGTCAGGCTGGCTCAGATAGCAGGGCATGTGACTCTTGATCTCTGAGTTGTGAGTTTGAGTCCCATGTTGGGTGTAGAGATTACTTGAAAATAAATAAATAAGTAAACTCAAAAAAAAAAAAAAAAAAAGAGAAGAAGATAGCACTTTGTTTAGTTTCAAGAGCAAGCCACCAAATAGTGAATAATTTTGACTTTCATGTTCTATGTGAAAATCTCCTTGCCATTTTGAGAAATATTCTTTTCACCCTGGTTTGACACCAGGCAGAGACATACTTGCATTATACCTAAAAAGATATTAAAATCATGCATTTGAAAAATTGGAAATTAAATCTTCAAAATTATTAGTCTTTGGTTTCTTTCACCGTAATTCCTAAAAGAAAATGACACTGTAGGTCAAATGCTCAAGTATCTAATAGCTTCTGGAAGCTTTGGCAGTTCAAGAGGTCTGGATTTGGATTTGGTCTGGGCCATTTTAGGCCGCTGATCACGATCCCCTGATGCTTAAATTCCACCCTGGTTTCTTGTTACTCCTAGGATAAAGATCCAAGTCCTTAACGCAATTTCAAGGTCCTACCCTCCAGCCCCTTTCGCATCTCAGTCTCCTGTTATACCAAGTTCCTCTGCTGTCTGCCCCACAGCTGTAACTACTACCTTTTAGTTGCTCCAAAGTACATCTACCCTGCAACAGGCCCTTTGTATAGGCTATTCCTTCCTCTCATTCACATTTCTGGCCTTTCCCATAAGGATTCCTACTCCTCTTTCACATTATCAGTTGTCTTGTTCTCAGGGAAGCTGCTCTGGCCTCCCTGAGTAGATTAAATCTCCCCCTTTCCTCTTCTGAGCTTCTCTGTTACAGACATGTGATTAGGTGATTGATTAATAACTGTCCTTTCACTGTATTCTAAGCTCCACGAGGTCTGGAATCAAAGTAGTTTTGCCTACTGCTTTACCCACAGCACAAATAAGGAATTCAGACATTTTTAAATGCTGTGAGTGAAGGAATGAAGAGTGAATGAGATGATTAACCTTAGTTCCCATCCGTAAAGGGGTAGCTGGGAGGATTGGATGATATAAAGCATCTAGAAAGCCTACCATATGGAGTGCTTTCAATTAGTCACCATGATCATTACAATTAACTTGTGTTTGGTAGTTTATTTGAAAAAATTAGCTGTTTTGCCTCCATATTTTCAAAAATTTTAAAATCAGTAAGCACAATTTTCTTTATGTATCTTATTTATTTGTACCTATGTGGAAATAAGAATCCTGGTTTAGAACCAGTTTTAATGACTCTATTTAGCTCTATTCAGCTACTAATAGTACTTCTATAGAAGCCTTAACCTTACATTGATTTCTTGTTTTCATGTATGACCTCTTCAAAGTCAGTAAAGCACTTTAGGGAAGAAGGGACCTATTTAGCTGATGTGGTTGTTTCTGACTAGAACGTGTACTCATTGAATTCCTTGTTCAAGAAATCTGTAGGCTTGAGAAATGTGAGTTCCTTCTTATTTTTTTTTTAAGATTTTATTTATTTATTCATGAGAGACAGAGAGAAAGAGAGAGAAAGAGAGGCAGAGACACAGGCAGAGGGAGAAGCAGGTTCCATGCAGGAAGCCCGATGTGGGACTTGATCCCAGGACTCTAGGATAGCGCCCTGAGCCGAAGGCAGGCACCAAACCACTGAGCCACCCAGGGATCCTGAGTTCCTTCTTATTTGAGATTGGCTTCAAGATTTGGGCTCTTGTCCCACATTGAATTTAACTGTATATTTTGGGGATGGAGCCTTGTGTCTGAAATGATGTTGAAGCTCCATCTCTTGTTGGGAGGAAGATATATGTTCTCTTACATTAAATTATATGTGCCTTTGTTGTACACTAGAATGATATGATATTTCACTGTCCTAAATTCCTTAGATTATTGTGATTGTGTAAAGGTGAATTTGCACATGACTCAGAATAATAACAACCAAACATAATTCTTAGGTTTAGAGTCTTGCACGATTTAACAAGTCCTATTTCTATAGGATTCTGGGAAATCAAGCAAATATCAACTACTTCCTCTTATTTAATATCAGCAAATACATATCAAGTGGTCTTATTTAATATCAACATGATGTGGCCTTCTGGGAGCAGAATTCCTGTCTTCGTGGCCTAGGTCTGGATGCTGCTGGCTCTATCACTTTGCTCAATGAGTCTGAGATGAGAACTAGTTAGCTTCTGACAGCAAGGAGCTGACAATCTAAATGAAGAGATGAGTCAGGTAGCCATGAAGATATCAGAAAGCCATTGGAAGGAATCTGCTAAACTAGTTTTCAAGTGGGTGCTCTTGAAGCTTGAGGGTGTATCGGCCCAGTGGAGGTAACACTAACAAGGCTCATGAAGGAGGCAGCCTCTGTAAAAGGCAGTGGGCTAGTTGATTTCTTTGGGCCCCAGGTAACAAGAGTGTCATTTTCTTATTTTGGCAATACAAATTATAAGTGTTTTATTAGAAGTAACCTCTGGGCATCTGGGTAGCTCAGTTGGTTAAGCATTTGCCTTTGGCTCAGGTCATGATCCCAGGGTCCTGGGATAGAGCCCCACATTGGGCTTCTTGCTCAGCTGGGAGCCTGCTTCTCCCTCTTCCTTTTCCTGCTGCTCCCCCTGCTTTGCTTATTCTCTCTCTCCATCAAAGAAATAAATAAAATATTTAAAGAAAAATAACATTTCTTGGGGTGCCTGAGGTGACTCAGTCAGTTAAGAATCTGAGTTTACCTCAGGTCATGATCTCAGGGTCCTGGGATCAAGTGCCTCATTGGGCTCCCTGCTCAGCAGGCAGTCTGCTTGTCTCTTCCCTCTGCCCTTCCCCTGGCTCATACCCTCTCTCTTTCTCTCTCTCTCTCTCTCAAATGAATAAATTAAATCTTTTTTTTAAAAAAGAAATAACATTTCTCTGAATATATACTGAGAGTGTGGGTGGAAAAGGCCCTTATGTTTGTAGTACTGTAATGTTATAGTGGAGTTCAGCTAAGAGGGTTCTAGACAGAAAGTGAAATATTTTAATGGCACTAAAGGATCCCTTAAGTATAATCAAAACATCATAGGGGCATTTCAAACTCAAGCAGGACCAGTTTTGGTGGCAAAAAATGATTGTCTTCATGTCTTTCGCATGCTTTGCTCCAGAACTTGATAGAATTGTTAAAATAAGTTGTTTTTATGTCCTACCTTCTTGACCACTTTTCCAGTTATTAGTGGATCATGATACTTCTGAAATTTAAGATAATACCAAATATCCTGAGCCCATGGTAATTAAAGGGCAAAAAGTGGTGGTCGCTAGTATTACAGTTCAGCAAGCATTATAAATCAACTCAGCTGGGATTGGGAAGGATTGAGCATACTTCAGTAAGAATGGGGATTTTACCCAAAACCTCTAGTATATGTTAATGACCACTTTCCATCAAATCTCACTTATGGTTAATAGTTGATCAATATTTATTTAAAAATCCTTTATAGAAGTGTGAAGTAAGCTTTATCCAAGGCCTAACATATATAGTTCTCTATATTCAATTGGAAAGTTGTTATATTTATTTTTTTCAAATAGCAAGGGTTCTTGCTTTGTTTTCAGAATCAGTAGTTCTCAGCCTTGGCTGCATATTAGAATTCCACTGGGAGATTTAAAAAAAATCAAATTATAAGATCTCTTACACAGAGCCTGATTCAGGTTGATTTCAGAAAGGGACTTGTATAAGTTTTCCAATCTTTTACTGCCTTAGTTTCCTTCCCCATAGTGGAGATAAAAATATTCTTATGTCCAAGCATCATTGTGAGGATTAAATGAATAATGCATGTAGAGATTTAAAAGTCTGACATAATAACTCTTCAATAAATGAAAGTCATTATATTATTATAATGAAACCATAATAGAGATTCATAGCTCACTGGGAACAAGGACAGAAAATGGAATAGACATCAAACAAAGTATAGATAGATGACGATGCTAGAACAGGCTCATACCTGCTTGCGAGAGCTGATCATGGATATCTCTTCTCATCTCTACACTTAGTGACATTAGGTTTGAAAATCAGCCAAGGTGGGTATATTTACAACAAAGAAATTACCAAATGCTAAAATCAACATTTTCTTTTCTTTTCTCTTTTCTTTCTTTCTTTTGTACCCCAGAGATATAGTTATTAACATTTATATCCACATAAAAGTGCCAACGCAGTTGACAAGGAAGTCTGGAGTGAAAAATAAAATATACATACTTTGTGATTTAGCCTGGACACGGTCCTAGCCAATGATGACATCTGTCATTCATGGTCCTACGGTCTGAGCTTTGGATCCCAAGGGGTGGTAGATCAAAGAACATGGTGGTCTTCACCTGGTTTTTAATCTAGAATCATTAGAATGTGATTAAACTTGCAATTAATCATTAATTCTAAGTTTTGAGGTAAATTATTTAAACCTGTTCTCAAAAACCTAAGGATTTGAACTCAGAAACAAAGAGTAGAATGGTAGTTGCCAGGGGCTAGAGGATGGAGAAAATGGGAAGAGGTTGGTCAAAAGGTACAAACTTTAGGTTATAGGATGAATAAGTTCTGAGGATCTAATATACAGAATGATGACTATAGTTAATAAAAGTGTATTGTATGCTTGAAATTTTCTGAGAGAGTAAATCTTACATGTTTTCACCCCCCCCCCCCAAAAAAAAAGAAACCAGGGGAGGTGATGGACATGTTAATTAACTTGGTTGTGGGAATCATTTCACAGTGTGTACATATATCAAATCATCACGTTATATACTTTTAAACATAATTTCAATTTTTAAAATTACACCTCAATAAAGCTGAGGAAAAATACCACTAAGGATTTGCAAGATATACCAGGGGCCACAGGAAACCATGGTGCACCTATTTCAATTCACTTACATTCTTAAAACACAAGCAGCTAATAATAATGATGATGATGATGATGATAAGGACGAGGAAAATCATAATGATAAAACCCACTGGAGACCTACTTGAGGTTAGTTTTGGAATGCTCCAGGAGCATGTTCTTTTGCTTTTGTTGAATACTTCTGTGGAAATAGTTGGAAAATATTGGAAAGTACTGGAATGATATGCACCTCAGTTTCCTTTTTATTAGAATAGGATGGTTGTCAAATGAAATAACAGGTAATAACTGCATAGTGGTTGTAGTTAGCTTCTCAGTTTTAAAGAATATTTGTTGGGTCAGTTTGTGACCTAGGAACTTAGGGTAAGGTAAGGCACCCAGCCCAGAGTTGAACTTTGGCTTCCCACCTTAGTAATCCTTAAGACTACTAGTCTCAATAGACTCAGTAGAGTGAGATAAACCTAGAGTCTCCCTGCCTGAAAATCTATTTGTGCTGTTTCCTCGTGTATCAGCGTTTATTATTGTTCAATTTTTGACTTGTTCTATCAAAAGAGACATAGTAAATGTTTTTTAAATGACTGAAATGGTCTTCGTTTAGGAAATTACATTGATTTTGAAGAAAGCAGCATGCATCATTCTGCTGCTTTGTAATAGACTTAAAATGTGCAACATTGTCATTTTGGATTATTTCCTATGAATCTGTGTATAAAAGCACGCATGTAAAAATGTCAATGTGATGCTCTTAATTTCTTAATTAAAAAAAACAAAACACAATTTTATTGTTTTATTGTTTATTATTTATAAGAAAAAGAAATCTCATAATACTTAGTTATACAGTTACATTCACCTAAAAATTTACATTTTCACCATTTCTCCTCCTGGGAAGTAGCAGGTATGTTAAATTATTACATATTGTGTTTATGCTGCATGCACATAAAATTGAGTAGAAACCCCGAAAGTGAGCTCTTTGGAACCTAGACTTGATTGCCAGGCTGAATACCCTTGGAAAACAAACTCTCTTTGTCTGAACATATGAAAGGTACCAAAAGAGAGTGAAAACCAGTTTTACTTTTTTTTTTTTTTTTTTTTTAACTTTTTGTTTTTGTAGGAGAACCAGCAGTGGAAGAAAAGATCACTTCCTTCGTAGACACTTTATGGGTTTCGGATTCTGTAAACTGTGCCATGTAACTTGACCCCAAAGTTAATGAAATCCTGTTAGATTTTCCCTGTCCTCCTTCCTGCTTCCACCTTTTCGATTGTCTCACCTTTTAAAAACTTGATTTGTATTTGTATATATGTGTGATCCTCCTGTCATTGTTTGGCTTTTTACCCAGGCACTTTTCACCTACATCCTCTCCTTCCCTCATTTGGCAGCCAGTTGGGCTTCTTCCTGCCTTGAATACCACATTCCCTAGTTATTCAAGCTCAGTCATTAGCACCCTGTCCCCCTACTAAAATTATGAATGAAAAGCCTTGTTGTTCTTTACAAATAACTCAGGCTTCCTGAGTCAGTCAAATTCGAATGGAAGTGACTGCCAGACAAAGGGGCGGGATGATGGACAGTCCTCACAGCAAGTCATCAATGCCCACAGGAAGTTTTTTAAGCCACAATATAGGTAGAGAGAGTTGGGCGTTCCCGGAGGACAAGCCTACAGAAGGGGGCTGGGAGCGGGATACTCTTTGTGTCTGTTTGGGTCTTAGGGAATAATGTCCACGAGGCTCACAGATGACCGTATACAGAGTCAGTTTTGCCCTAGCAAGAACGCAAAAATCCTTCCATGGAGACATCTACCTTGCAGTAATTCTGGTTTGAGCTGACACACGCAGACAAAAGTGAAGGCACCAACCATTTACTTGGTTTTGAATGCTGAACGGTGCAAGAGTGGGTTACTGACTCGGAGCCGCACACCTCCCTGCTGAGCCGTGGCATTGTCTTGGGTCCCTTTTTCACAACAGGGGAAAAGGTAATTGACAGCCTGATTGTTTGGCCGGGATCCCTGCTGTTTTAAAATCCTGGAAGGCCCCAGTCACACGTTGTCAATAATAGCCGTCGGAGGTGCAGAGTGAGGAAGGACGGTTCAGGAAACTGTTTGAGCCCTTCAAGTGGACAGGCCTCAGTGACTTTTCTTGCACTCTGGCTGCCACAAGCAGCTCATTCAAAAAATAACCTTAAAGTAATAAATCAAACTTGTTTCCTGAACTATACAAGGAACAGCTGGTTATTTTTCTTCACTTTTTGTTTTTTTTCAAAAGACAAAAAAAAAAAAAAAAAAAGCTTCTTTTTTTTTTTTTTTTTTTTTTTTTTTACTACAGGAAATCAAGCATGTCAAAATTTGGCAAAGCAATTTGGATGATTTAACAGCTAAACACTTCTTTTTTTAATGTTATGCTTTCATCGGTCTTTTCTATTTAGGCTTTTCAGTTTTGCATTCTGTTTGCTTCCATGAGTGTCCCTTATCTATTCTCTCCCCACATTTGAAAGGAAAATGAGTTTACCACCCTGTCAGAATAGTTTCTGTGTGATTTCTAACGTATTGGTCAAGTCGCTCAACTTGTACAGCTAAAATTTGTTTTCTTTCACAGAGTTTGGATTTAGATCTATAGCTTCACATATTTGTTTCTCCTGAGATCCATATATTTTGGAGTTCTGATGACAAGGCAGTTTTTCTTCAGTCTGTTGATTTAGAAACCCCAAGCTAGTACATATGTCGTAACTGAAGTAGTCTAGTATTTTAAGAAAGTACATTTTGGGATTTTTCTTGTCTCTTTGTGTCTCTGTGTGTGTGTGTCTCCCTCGTTGACTATGCTTGCCCTCTAGATTCTGGAAAAATCTGCCAACTTCTGATTGACCTTACGAAAAATTAGAAATTTGAGTATAAATAAATGAAGTAAAACAATCCCTGACTGTGGTGATTACTATTTATCTTTATTTTATAGATGACTGATATTTTGAACAGATCCATTTTGTATGGAAATATTTTATGATCGGAGTGTGTATGTCAGAGATTAGCTTTTCACAACTTGTGGACATTTAGAATTAAGAAAGAAATGTATAGATCTGTCAGATTTGTAATGACTCCGTCTCTTTCAATTAATTTAAATATAACTAAACAGTCAAGATTAGATATCAAGATTATGTATACAATTATTATACAATAATTCGATTGCTACTTAAAAATTAAAAAAAATTCTTGATCACAGTTTAGCATTAGACAAGAAGTTATAAATTATATTTTGGGATGCTGTCCTTTATGTATGAAAAGTTTATTTTTCTTCATTTTGTTAAAGAGATTATTCACTTGTAGTGAAATGCTTGTTAAAAAAAAAGTATGTTTACAGGAAGGTAGTATGAAATTCAATTTACAGTAGAATTCAGTCACTATAGGCTTCTTTTCTATTTCGATTCTTTTCTTCATCTACTTCTTCTCCTTTGTATTTCGAGTAAATAACAGTGCTGTAACAGCACAAATAAACCTGTCTTTGTGCTATAAGCTAGACCAACACTCTTTACTTTGTGTATACACCATGTCTCAGCTGAAACAACTGTGAATGCAGCAGTGGGTGTGGTTTCCATATAAATGTTTCTTCCATATATGGTTGATATTCATACTGAACCTGTTTTGATGTAACACTTCTTTACTTTCAGCATTTTAAGCCTCGAACATGTGATACGTGACTGGATAGACTTCCTTACAGAATTGTATTAACGCGTTTCAAAGAGTTGAATTCTAAGGCTAGTACTGTGTCAGAAACAGTGTTCCTTGAAAATCTGCATACTAATTATATACGGTCCTATAAATGATTGTATAGCACAATCCATAATTTGTATGTGAATTATTGCCTAAAAAAAACATTTAAAATGATACAAAATACCCAGTTCTGTAGATGACTGGTTTCCTCCTTGTTAACTCACAGCTTTTCATTTTGCTAAGAGATGCTCAGGAGTTGATGAGTTAAGTGGACTTTCAACCTGCTGGTGTCCCCCGCAGCCTCACAACTCCTCCCCATGGTCCTGGTGGACTCTGGCCACAGTAGGGGCAAGATAGTGAGTGTAGACTGAAAGTGCTCTGTACAGACTTGCTTTCCAGCCTCCCGTTCAGCTGCCAGTCTCACAGCTTGCCCTGAGAATGGACTTCCTGTGCTGTCATTTACACTCAGTATCACACTAAGCACTCTTTGTCACTCAGCCTTTGAGAAAGAAGGGGGCGAGATAACAAATCTAGACTGCTTGTGTTGACTTTGTGGATAAAGTAAAGGGCTGGAGTCAAGAACCCAGGGTCTTATCCTAACTTGGTAACTGCCTTTCCTGTGACCTTGAGCCAGGCTTTTGACCTCTCCATTCCTCAGTTCTCCTCATCTATCAGATGAGGAGCAGTATGCTGTGTTGTCTTATTTTGTCACAAAGGTGGTTATTGAAAATTTTTTGATATCCCTAAATCCCTTAGCAAAAGGGAAAAAATAAATCAGATAACATGACCTTTTTATGCTTTGGGGAGATGGAAAGGAAACCACAGCTGATTAATTACTCCCCACTCTCGGAAGGAATTCTCTCTATAATCCTCCATGTAGGGAAATCTTACCCTTGTCAACTTGCCCTCAGCCTTCTGCTCTTTTTTTTTTTTTAAAGATTTTTATTTATTTGTTTGAGACAGAGAGAGAGAGAGTGCACACGAGTGCACAGAGGACAGAGGGAGAGGGAGAAGCAGACTCCCCAGAGCCTGACATGGGGCTCGATCTCAGGACCCTGAGATGGTGACCTGGCCCGAAGGCAGACTGCTTAACCAACTGAGCCACTGAGGTGCCCCTCTTTGGCTCTATCTTGTTCTTTCTCTATATCTTTTTATGCCTCTTTCCCTTATCCTCCATCCCCACAATGCTTCTTCCTTCATAGCAATCTGCTATGAGATCAAGGTGCCTAGGAATTGACAAAGGTGACACCTCTAGTAGGGTATGTCCAAAGTGGGTATTCACCGACACAGAGGAAAACAAGGAGGACACTTGGAGTTAATTGGATGAGGAATGAGACCCAGGACCATGGAAGTTTTTGCAAAATTTCCTGGGCTCACAAAGATAACCCTTCAGAGACAGCAACCACTGGCTAGATGGGTCTCTAAGACCTGGGAGTACTTACTCAGAAGGATCTCTTTGCAAAGAGACAAGGTTGGATAAGGATAAGAACCTATAGTGAATTCCAAGGATTCTCTCAGTGGGATGGGATAGAGGGCCTCTTCTGGCCACATCTATGACTACATCATTTTTTTCTTTTTCAGTTAAATCATGCAACTAAATGGAATATTGCTTTAAATGGAAACAAATTTGGTCCCCTGCTTCAGTTGGAGTATGTGAAATGTTATGAATTTGAAAAAAATCCAATTTTAATACATTCCACTTTTTGAAAAGTATTGCTGTTGTTTTGTTTTCCTTTTGTTTTGTGAAAAGGTTGGTAATATATATTGTATACCAGAAATTAATTCACCTAGTAATCCTCATGGCATTTTAAGAAAAGTGTTGGACATTCTGGCTTATGTTTATTTGTTTTTCAAGATCCACACATTCGTTCAGATGTGTTTAGATTTTTTTTTTTCATTTTGAAGTCAGTGATACCATATTGGTATTGTATGCTTTTGACCTTCTGTGCACACATGGTTTCTATATGGCTTGACATTGTGTTTATTTGATATTTCCTCTTGAATCCACTGCATATTCATGGATGTTTCATGCTATTTTGCTACCTACAGAAAGGCTTTTTTTAGTAGGACCCCATTTAAAAATCAAGCAAGTGAAGAACTCCTACATAATTTTTTTTTACTTGTTTAATTAAAGGGATATGAAAAGACACATACCACTCTGTTTAGAAATGTCTGAAGGGAATGCAGGAGATTATTAACTTTAATCTTTTTTTTATTTGTTTCGCTTTGTATTACTTTCTTAAATAAAACTTTAATAAAGAAAATGCTTCAATACTGACTTAATAAAAAGAGTTAAAGAGAAAATTTAGCAGTCACAAATCATATTTTTATTTAAAGGGTTTTTGCCAATCTTGATAAAGTGTCCAAAAATCTATGAAGACAATCCCTTTGTTTTTGGAGCACACATACAAAAAACAATGGTTGGTGCTCCCTCTGCTGGTTTCCTGCAACAATTAGCTCGCCAACTTGAGAGTGAAAAGAGCAAAGGAAATTCTTTGATCTTTAAACACCCTTTCTACCCACAAGTTTTATCCTTTGGAAGCAAGTGTCAATGTAGTTTGTGAAAATAGATTCTTTCCTAACATTTAATAGTGATACTGTAGTTTGGCTAGACAATTATAATGCTTTTTAAGTTTATTTTTATGAGTTTATTCATTTATTTTTTAAATAACCTCTACACCCAGTATGGGACTCAAATTTATGACCCTGAGATTAAGAGTCTCGTGCTCTTCCAACTGAGCCATCCAGGTACCCCTATAATCCTTTTTTGAAATGAACTTTTCCTTCCTCGTATCAACAGTAGGACATAAAACACGGCTGTTCTTAATATACTGGGCGGGTATTAGTTTTATATAATTAACTCTCAGTAACTGGATCTAGTAGTCAGTAGGCTATTTGAACATCTTTACACAAGTAAGTAATACTGATTGGGGAGTGACATTATCTCTGGACAATTATTATTATTTTTTTATTAAACACCTTGTTATATCAGTACTGTAATCTGTATCTTTGTATATAAAAGACATTCGGAAATCTATTGATTTAATTAATATTGATATCTGAACTATAACTAAAGATTTTTAGAATTCATGGAATTCATTAATTAGTTTTCCTGGAATCCTGACTTTCATGGAGTAGAGTATGTCGAGGCATATATATTATTCATTTATCAAATACCTGTATTAAATCATTTCTAAATCTTTACTATATTCTTTATTATAATACTATATATTCTGTCTTAAAGATGTTTAATGTGAAGATTCTGTCTACATATTCAACTTTTTCTATTAGGTGATAGAATATATGAAACTGATTCCCCTAGGGATATATGCATTTAATAAGGAGTTCTGGAGAATCTATATGCTTTCAAAGGAAGTGTTTGTAATGGTAGGTTTCAGGGAGAGTGCTGCTAGTAAGACTGGGGAAGTGTTACTTCTAGAAAATGGATAAGCCTGTGGGAATGGAACAGAAAATTAAGCAAGCTCCAAGCAATAGGCAATAAAGAATTGGGGAGGTGCTGCTCATCAGGGAAGATCAGGAATTGTGTTTTCTTGATAGAAATAAAATGGTTTCCTCTCAAAAAGTCGTCTTTGGGAGGAATGCTCTGGGAATGAGGAAAGAGAAATAACAGTAGAAAGCCAGAGCTCATAAATCAACTTTACACATCCTTGATAAGCGGGATAGTCAGGTCATCCTAACACCCTGGATAACACCAGGTAGAGATTTAGGCAAGTGACAGAGTTAGGGAGTGGCAGAGATCCAGCCACAGCTACAGAAGTTTAGGTATGGGATTTGCAGGCTCTGGAAAGAATGAGGAAAGTGATGAGTGTTGGAGGTGTGGGGATACCCAGGTTGCATAAATTCTGTTACTCTAGTGCTGGAAGACCTGGAGTACAAAGCAATGAACGGAAGTAAGGACAAGTCACAGTTCTTGTAGCTGGTCTCTGGGTTCAGAAGGATTCATAGCAGGATCCTTGTTCTGGATCATGGGATATGAGCAGTTGGGGTTAAGACTGATTTGGTACTGACTCCAATGGGCTGCTTTGTCTCTTTGTCCTGAGTTTGGGAATGGTTTGTACACAGGAATGCGTGTTCAGTTAGGTCATACAAGCCACATAGATAACTGTCCCAAAGTGGGAATTTTTTGAAACGGGGGGTTCATGCCCTTTGCCTCTCAAACCAAGATATGTGGGCTAATGCTTACTTAGCCTACTTATAAAGTTACTCTGCATTAGAGCTTAGGTATTAAAGAGACCAGAGCATTCCTTCTGCAATTTTACACTTACCATTGGTCCCATTTAATTATTCTCTAATTTTTTTTATGTATTTGTTTTTAGTTCTAGCTGATATATTTTAGGTTTCTTAAATGTAGGACTGTTTTTCACATCTTTTGCATTTTCCTAAGTGCTTAACTTAATTTTCTACCCAGATTATTCTAAATGACAGAGCCGTAGGGGTTATTATTATTTTTTTTTCCCAGTGATGCTCTATGGACCTGTGACCATCCGCATTATAGTGGGGGAGACAAAGGAGCTTTGATTTTACATACTTGGCTTTTGTATAGTATTTTTCATGAAGAAAGAATTACCTAAAAAAATTTCAGGAAACATGAGAGTATTCTGCTGATGATCAAATTGATACTTAGAAGCAACTGAATGTAGGGAACTTTACATTAAAAGCTTACATTTCTAAGATGGATTCTTTATGAATTGGTTTCTTTTTGAATAGATTCTTTGTGAATTTTTTGTCCTATATAAGTCAACTTAAATGTGTTTCTTTTTCTTCTTATGTTCACAAAAGCTATTTTTAAAGTTTATTGATTTATTTAAGTAATCTCTACCCGCAGTGTGAGGCTCAAACTCATGACCCTGAGATCAAGAGTTGCACACTCTTCTGACTGAGCCAGCCAGGTGCCCCCACAAAAGCTGTTTTTAAAATTATGTTTCTTATCGTTAGAAAAAGTATTGGTCAAAAGTTTTCTCATAAGCCTCACAGTCTAAGAGATGCAGCTTGCAAAGAGAAGACTTCCTCTGTATTCCCCAGGAGATCTACATGGAATAGATTATATATTTAGATGGATGCACATTTTTCCCACTTATGGACCACAACAAATCTGACACTAAACAAGGCATTCATCTAAATCCGGTTAGAAAGCACATAAGGGTTGGCAGATTCATTTCAAGTCCTCTTTAAACAAAGTTACCTTTTAGCTTTATTTACATTATCTGAGAAAAAAAGGTGGATCAGGAATCTTTTATCCTGCGTCCATCTTCTCTGGTCAAAGGACAGCAATCTTTAGGGATACACTGTTAACAGTAGCCATTAGCCATATATGGCTATTGAGCACTTGAAATGTGCTGTAATGTACAACCAGATTTCAAAGACATAGTACAAAAAAGGAGAAATATAGCATTTATATTTTTTTATATCGACTATGTGTGTTTAAGTGACAATCATTGGGTTAAACAAAACATTGTTAAAATTAATTTAACCTATTTCTTTTTACTTCATTACTGAAAAATGTTTTACATAAATGGCTCACATTTCTATTAGAGAGGACTCCCCTAGACCAAACGTTCTTAAATTTTTTTTTTGAATAAAAGTTAATTTATTTCAAAGTCTGATAAAAGCTCAGTCAGTTGTAGAGATGATAGATACTGTCAGTTCTGCTATCCCTAACATATGTGTTCCTAAGACTCCCCATACTATGCAAAATCATGCAATAGAAGCTAACAGGCTGGGATTGGGGTAAACACCCAAAAATGTTAAAAAGGTAGCACAGTTTTATCCATGGAAAATGGTGAAGAAATACATCAACTGCAATAAATATGTCACTTGACCTTGAAAAATGTCTCTTTTGACTGTGAGAGAGGGCACTGCTATAATTGCTCACGATGTATGCCCACCTTGCTCCGATGGCTGCCACCCTATGTGCCAGAGGAAGAGAACAATCAGGAGATAGAAAAAGAGTGAGTGAAAGAGAAATAAAGAGAGAAAAAGAGTAGAGAACAAAGGAAAAGTACAAAATAGCCTGAGAGGGAAGAGGGGAAAAATGAAAGGAGGGTGTAGGGCTAAATGGCCAGTAGGCTAGGGTTGCAGCTTGTGAGCTATTGCAAGGTGCTTATCTGAAATCAGGTGGGAAGCTGGAAGAGCTGGTGTAGAAAGTTGCAGCAGTAAATGAAACAGCAAATATATCACTTACTGTCCCAGAGAGGTGTGTGTGTGCTGGCGTTTTGTTGGTTGGTTGTGTGGCTCAGTTCAGCAAAGTTTTCTTGTAGGCTTGGTGATGAAACCTGCAGAAGCAAATGCAAAATGAGCATTATGCTAAAATTTCTCCTAATTTATTAGTCACATTGGGATAAATTCTTGTATTCAAAGCAAGTATTATAGAAGAACTGACTGTAGATACACAAACCACAATTGATTGTCACGCATAGCTACCTATGTTGGCAACCTCCAGACCAGAGGACTGTCATAGAATGCCAGCATTAGATCCTTTCAAAGTGTTACAGTCACAGGGTATTGTGCAATGGAGAGCCTGATGAGCAATTTTGTGGAGCCCCTGGTGGACCATAGGGAATGAATGTGTTATTTGGCTGGATCCATGAAGCTAGAGGAGATATGTAGGATTTAAGGGGCAGAGAAGGTCAACTCTCTTTAGATATCAACCAAGAATGACTTATTTGCACAAGTCTTTTCTAATCGATACCAAAAGTGTGAAAGGGGCTGTAACATTTGTTCCCAGTGATTGTAAATGAATGGTGAGTAAGGAAATTTAGTCTGTAATTCTCATAGTTTGGTTCCTGAGAATTCACAGAAATAAGCCTCAGTGTCTGTCAAGGGGAAGTGAACTGAAAGGATCTTTAAGTCACTAAGGATAGTGACGTAACTTAAAATTAAATCAAACTGTTGGAGGTGGTTGCCTGTTAAATGTGCTGCTGCTGCTGCTGAGCTATTATTTATGGGGCTTTTAGTATATTCTGGGAACTGTACAATGTGTTTTATATGGATTGTTTTATTGATTATTGATAACATTTTGAGATGGATTGGTTGTTATCTCTTTTTATGAATGGAAACAACCTAGCCAACATCTCACTGGTAACAAGTTGCTAAGTTGGACTTGAATGCAGGAAGTCTAAAACCAATGTTTTCATGAAAACACCAGACTCTTTGGCTTTATGAGTGGTATTGCTGGGGCCTTTTATTGTCTACTGTTGTATATTCTGGTACTATTTAAATTTGTGTATTTAATTCTTTTATGTATGTATGTATATATGTATGTATGTATGTTACATGCCCACTGTGCAGCCCAACACTGGACTTGAACTCATGACGCTCAGATCAAAACCTGAGCTTAGATCAAGAGTGGGATGCTCAACTGACTGAGCCACACGGGTGCCCCTACTTATTTTTAAAGCAGGAAAAAATACACCCACAAAAGATTGAACAGAGGAAGCCTACAAAAAAATAAATACAGTAAAAATTATTTTAAGAAGTGAAAATCAACTTCTAAATTCTGCATTCAATGTTTTATAATATGTGTATTTGGGTAGCATGACTTGAAAATGTTTTGATTTTATACACTTGTGAAGGAGGTTATCAATCCATGTGAAGGCTCATCACGGATTCTCTTTACCATCAAATGCATAAAGGATTACCAATCATAAATTATGGCAATAGTAGGAATATAATCAATTTTAAATTGCTATTCGGCTTTACAGAAGAAATATTTAATATTAGGCTATTAAAACATTAACAAATGCCATTCATTACTTTTCAGATATGAAAAAATTAATCATTTTTCATATTAATAGTTAAATTTCCTGCTTGTCTGATAAAAGGGTGTTATGCTACACCAAGGATAACATATTATTCTAAATTCTAAATTATGTGTTTGTTAAAATTATTTCCATTTATTATCTTTGCTTTAGATTTTAACTTCTAAGAAGTGCTTGGTGAGATATATCATATTTAAGCCAATCTATTATTTTAAAGATTTGATTTTTAAGGAATCTTTACACGCAACATGGGGCTGGAACCCACAACCCCAAGATTAAAAGTTGCATGTTCAATCGACTGAACCAGCCAGGAGCCCCTAAGCTAAATCTATTTTTAAATGAATTTTTTTTCCTGCAAGTAGCAATGAGTAATGCCTCCTTTTACTCCATTTTATTAATAATATTGATTAATATTAATAAATGTGATATTAATCAATAGTATTTTTAAAAGATTTTATTTATTCATGAAAGACACAGAGAGAGAGAGGCAGAGACAGGCAGAGGGAGAAGCAGGCTCCTTTGTGGGGAGCCTGATGGGGGACTTGATCGCAGGACCCTAGGATCACAACCTGAGCCAAATGCAGATGCTCAACTACTGAGCCACCCAGGCGTCCCGATAGTATTGTTAGTTAATACCAGTTTTATCACTCATTTTTCCAGATACTTGGTTCTTCTTAGTGGATCAGGAATGGAAGATTTTAGAAATGTGAGTAGAAAACCATCCCTCTTCTCTTCCTAGTTGGAGATGTCGATGCATGACAGAGGCATATCATTTCACAACCTTATTCTCTGTTCTCTGCTGGAAATAGGAACAATCATTGGCAAATGAGATTTCTTAAGGAACTCTCTATTGCTGCTGTTGTTGTTGAAGAATTCAGTAGAAGCACATTTCCTCTTGGGATCCCTCCTCAAATTTCCTCAGAGAAGAGCAGTGGAACTGGTTTGCTCTCCCATTGCCTCATCGCCTTACCTGGCTTCCCAAATGTTCTTGGCTGCACTGCCCAGAAAGATAGTGTGTCTGAGACCACTCAGGGGAAGCTGTTTGGTGCAGCTGCTCTTCCTTCTGGTCCTGGCCCTCATTCAGCTCCCCTGGGCATATTCGTACATGGCTTCTCAAGTGGTGTAACTTGGGCCCTTCTGCCAGCAGCCTGGGCCAGGGGCCAAAGGTGAGAAAGGAAAGGGGAGTCTCCTGCACCACCCTAGAGATACCTTCCTGCCCGGAGGGCCCAAAGAGAACTTAGTCTCAGAGCATTATGGATGAAAAGTAAAGAGTGGCAGGTGGGGGAGCTAATCTTTAATAAAGAAATATGCTTTTCTGAAAAATATGATACTAATAATTTGTGATAAAGGGTTGAGTTCTAGCGAAATATAGTTGATGCCCATGTATTTATAAGACAAGTAGATGTTAAGCTGGCAGTTTCCCTTTGAGTCTGGGAAAGTGCTAGCATATCCCGAAGAGGCTGTCATTTTTCCAGTCTCTATTAAGAATTGAGGCATTTCCTGGCTGCACTGATATTGACATTTAGCTTGTCTGGGGGACCAGGAAAATCGTGCATTATTAAACTCTTGCCTTGACAAGACAAAAGCTGATGTTTGTACTGGAGGACTGATTTTCATCTCTGACCTCCCTCCTTATCCCCCTTCTGTCCTTTCTGTCTTCCCAAGTCTCCAGTCCTGGGTCACACTTAACCTAGTGCCCCAGGCCATGGGCAGACAGGGAGCAACATTCTGAGCATGTCAGGGTGAAGCCCCATAAATCCTAGCTTGCATCCTCTCAAGGCAACTTGCCCCAATAACAACCCATGGGGAAGGGATTGGGTCTTCTGTTGGGAAGGTCATCATAAAGACATGGACACTGGTTGATCCCTGAGTGGGACCCAGCCTCTAAGATGCTTCTCACCCCTCCACCCCCACCACCACTTGGAATGTGGGTTCTGCTTGCCTTTCCTGATCCGAGAGGCTGCTCCAATGACATAACCTTGAGAGAGTGATTTGGTGTTAAGAACACCTGCCCAGCATACATGACTGAACCTAGTTAAGGTCTCTATACTAACTTTTAGGATTTGGTGAGCAGGTATAGAGATCTACTTATCGTGCTGCTGCCCAAGACAAGCTTAGGATGTAAGTTCCCTTTGCTTATTAAAACTGCTACCTATCAACCTGAGTGGCCTGTCCCTTTCTTTGTCTCTCCCTGTCCTCTGCATTCAGGAACCAGTTTCAGAGTCCATCCAGGAAGTTCCCGAGGATTTTGATTGATTTTTTCAAAGTCTAAAACAATGAGCTAAAACAATTGATTTTTTCAATGTCTAAAACAATGAGCTGCCCATGCCATCTTTTGCAAACACATTTTCAAAACACAAAAACAATTCTAGCACCATTCTCTTACCACTCCCAGAAGATCAGAATGGATAGATGAGGAGAAAAGTAGTTCTTCAGGTCAACTTCTGTGTTCACTAGGGAAAATAAGCTGATGTGCTAATTTGGTCACCAGGTGTATCAAGGCATATAATGTAGAAGAAGGCAATGTGTTTTGTAGTACTGATTAAATATTTCATCCTTAATCTTAACTTCCAAAGTTCACAGATGAAGCAGAAAACTGTGAGCTTCTGAGGCTCTACGTGATGAGGCTCTACACTGTGGCGAGTGTAGCCTGTAGCAGGACTCCTAGTACTTTCCCCTGTTCTTGGATAGTGGGAGTGTATCCTGGAAGAACACCGGGAAGCTTGCCCAGCTGTAGGTCATTCACTTTCTAGCGGGCAGTGGGAGGCCAATGATGTTCTGAGGCCAACCCAAAGTTTAGGAACTTTTTAGAGTACTGTGAAAGGAAACTTTGTTTTTCTCCTCTATTCTCAATACTTCCAATACTAGCTGTGTGAATTTTTCCCACATGAAGTGATTCTCCATTTTTAGTGGATACTGACTGGATGTCTTATAAATTTAGTTCAATTCTGAAACTATACCTGGGGGGATAGCTGCAGATCCCATGGGTCATGTGTTCAGTCCCAAAAAATTGTCCTCACTTTAGATGCCAATTGTAAGTCTAGATTGCCGCCCGTACTTCTGACCAAATGGGATTCGTGGACTCCTTTGATAATTTGCTAGAATGGCTCCCAGAACCTGGGGAAATACTTATTTATGTTTACTGATTTAGTGTCAAATGATATAACTCCAAAACAACCATTTGGAAGAGATACACAGGGCTAGGTATGGATGGCAGTAGGGCCATGGGCCCTCATAGGGTGGCCACCCTTCCAGTTCTTCAACATATTCACCAAACCCGAAGCTTAGAAAATCCTGTTGTTCAAGAGTTTTGAGAGAGTGAAATCTTTACCCTACCTCATACCCACCTTGGGGTGTAAAGGTGAGTTCTCCCACAGAACAGGAGGGTGCCCATCATATCAGGTATGTTGTAGACATCTTTGTTATGTTTATTTTATATTTCTATCTCCAATCCCATATATTGATGTGGTCTCTTGTGCCTAAAGAAAATATTTGAAGACCTAATAGAAATAGGATTGATTTGATTACTATAGGAAGCTCCATAGGAATTGGACCTCAAGCCTAGAAAAAATTAATTGCATCATTCAACAATGGCCTCAAAATAACTCACCTACTTGAGTGGATAGGAGACCCAGCACTTCTTATTATGCAGATTGACTTAGTTTGCTGGAGCTGCCATAGCAAAATACCACAGACTGGGGGGCTTCAAAAACAGACAATTATTTTTCACAGTTCTGGAGGCTGAAAGTCCAAGATCAAGGTGTTGGCAGTGTTGGTTAACTCTGAGGTTTCTCTCCTTGGCTTGCCGATGATTGCCTTCTTGCTCTATTCTCATGGAATCTTTCTTCTGTGTTTGTGTGTGTGCATTTCTGGTGGCGCTTTGTGTGTCCCAATCTTTTTTTTTTTTTTTTTCAATATTTTACTTGTTTGAGAGAGAGAGAGAGAGAGAGAGGGATGGTGACAGAAAGCACAAGTGGGGAGGAGAGGGAGAAGCAGGCTCCCCGCTGAGCAGGAAGCCAGATGTGGGGCTCCATCCCAGCACTCTGAGATTATGATCTGAGTCAAATGCAGATGCTTAACCGACTGAGCCACCCAGGCACCCCAATCTCCTCTTCTTATAAGGACACCAGTCAGATTGGCTTAGGGCCAACACTGTTGGTCTCATTTTAACTTAATTACCTCTTTAAAACCTCTCTAAATACAGTCACATTCTGAAGCAATGGGGTTTAGAGCTTCACTATATGAATTTGGTTGGGGGTGGGGACACAATTCAGCCCCTAACAAGAATACTTTCCCTTTGTTCCTCCTTTAGAACACCCAAGCAGTAGTTGACTTTGGCTCCAGACACTTCTTTTGAAAGGCAGGATGGTGTTCTTGGAAGGTGCATGAATTATGAAATTCTACTACCAATGGTGTAAATCTTGATTTGATTCCTTTTTTCCTTTTTATACTTTGGGCTCTCTGGGCCTCAATTTCCCCATTTGTAAAACCTGTGTACTATTTACTTGGGGATTCGATGAGGTAGCTTCTGGAAGTGCCTGGGGCAACAATGTAGGCAGTAAATTTAGTTTCACTTCTGTCTCTTAAAGGATAGGTAAAGGTTTCTGTTACTTTGAAGGGAATATATTCTCCTTTGGCTTTACTAAGCGAGAATTCAATACATTTCCCCAAAGGAAAGAATATGGAAAATGACATAGTTTTGTTTTGTTTTTTTGCTATCATAATGATTTACAGTGGAGCTGCATGAAGAAAGAATAAAATAAAGGTAAGTAGAGAACTCAAACACACTATCAATTGGAAATACAATTTTTAGGTATACCATGGATTGCTTAGGCTTTTGAGGGTTGAACTTGTTTTTTTTTTAAGATTTTATTTATTTATTCATGAGAGACAGAGAGAGAGAGAGAGGCAGAGAGAAAGAGAGAGAGGCAGAGGCACAGGCAGAGGGAGAAGCAGGCTCCACGAAGGGAGCCCGACGTGGGACCGGATCCCGGGACTCCAGGACCACGCCCTGGGCCAAAGGCAGGCGCTAAACCACTGAGCCACCCAGGGATCCCCATGAATTTGGGGTTAATAATTATTGAAAACCCTGCATTTTAGGGAAATGGCATTCAGTTTGGAAATAAAAATACAGTATCAAGAGCTAGTGTTTTGGGCAGGAGATATAAAAGCTGGGTGGGGAATTAAGGAGCTAACTAAATGTTTACTGAATAAACTAATACAGAAAAGCCATCATTAGGATGGAACTAGCAGAGCAGGGGTTTGAGGAACAGCTTAGTGGATTTCAAAGAAAACCACATTTGAGGCCACAGTACAACTATCAACTTGAACCTCTTGGTAGATCGAGAGCTTATGCTACATTAAGCAGGGTGTTTGTTGCAATTCCAGGTCTTTAGAATTTGTTATCTGATTAAATCTGGGAAACGTAGGATTTGGACAGCGGTCTGACATTAGAGGACAATTAGCAAGCATTTTCTGAGCATAAGTATTGCTCCAACACTTTGCCCATTTATCTCAACATAGAAATAACAGGCTGGATAATATATAATTTATAGTTTATCACCATGTTACTTTGACTCTCAGATCATTTCTTGAAAACATTTCTGGTGATCCTTTACAATTTAATTTATTATTATTATTATTATTTTTTGCTATCAAAATGATTTACAGTGGAGCTGCATAAAGAAAGAATAAAGGAATAAAGTTAAGTAGAGAACTCAAACACACTATAAACTGGTAATTTTCCACTACTCAAGAAAAAATGTCACTTTTCTCCCAAACAACCCAATCCTTACTCTTATCACCAATGTACATAACATGATTGATATTGCATATCTGCTACATAAACATTGCTTTAATATTTTTCATTACTTTTGCCCAAATGACCCTGAGTAAATGTAGTATCTGGCACAAGGTGCTAGAGTCATGGCACTGGTTCAAAGCCAGTGGCTTTGTTGCACAACATGGAACTCTCAGAACTTTGGCATAGCTAGAGGTTTTTTATTTTTTTTCTTTTCCTTAAAAAAAAATTACTGGATATTTCACCTTTATTATCTATGAAGCTCTATTGCCAAGTGATCAGACATGAAACGCTAAAGGGAACCAAACAAATGAGACATTTTTAATTCCCTAATAGGGTGATGATAAAAAAATACTTTACATGTGAATAGTGCCCAGTAGTTTGCAAATTATTTTTTTCACACAGACACACACAGCTACACACACACACACACACACACACACACTTAACCTTACTTTTTTGGTAGTAATAGGAATTGATTTTAGCATGAATAAAACTTACCTTCTTGCAAAAGAGGGAAATGTGAATCTCCCATCTTTCTACAAATGTCCTCATATTCACTGATATCAATGTTTGGGGACAAGTTTTTAAACCTTCTGAGTCACAGTTGAATTCTTATTCAATGAAGGCCAGCTATCTGCATCTTTAGACTGAGTCAAGAAAATTTCAAGGACATTTAGATTTCCATGTGATACCACATGGAGAAGTACACAATTTTTTTTTATTACAGTAAAAAAATCAATTGGAGGAAACTGTTTTGACACAATCTTTAACAGCTCTATTTTTAAATAACCATAATTTTACCTTCTCCTGTCAAAAAGACCTAAGTGTATACATCAAATGATCCTAGCTCACATGAACCAGTTGTTTGAATTTTTTGTGCCAACAAAATATTTTGTTACATTTTTTTAAGATTTAATTTTTTAAATAATGACAACATATTATTTAAAGACACCTCTGAAATGTTGATCCATACTGCTCACAATGCAATCAAAACTTTTTTTTAAAACTGACACTAATGATATTTCATTACATTTTATTTATTTTTAATTTTATTATTATTATTATTATAGTAAACTCTGGGCCCAACATGAGGCTTGAGCTAAAACCCTCAAGATCTAAAAAACAAAAACAAAACAAAACCCTCAAGATCAAAACTCCCATGCCCCATGGGCTGAGTCAGCCATGCACCCCAAACCAATGTTATTTTAAACAGACTGGGTACAAATCTTCCTGATTGGAAGGCTAATGACAAGTCTACAAACACTCTGCTAAATAATCCACAGGTTATTTTATCTTTCTCCTCCTCGTCATCATCCTCTTCATTTATCATTCTAGGCCCTGTTGAGCAGAACTCTTCAACAGAAGTTTTCACCCTATAAAAATATCCCCCAATCCTCTTAAAATCCAAGTAGTCCAGCTTCCTTTATGTATGGAGGCAAAACTGCATAAGATAAATTTAATTAGATAAACTGAGGAAGCAGTTGAATGAAAGGTAAAGCGCAAGCAGATAGAATGGAACTGGAATACAGTGTGAGAGAGGAGTCCCAATGCCTGGCTTCTCCATCTGACTTTGCCACTTGAATGTTGTTTGATCTTAGATAGATCTTTTAACCCCACCACTACTCTTCCTTCAGGTTTTTACATTTGTAAAATGGAGATGCAATACTTTATTCTGCTTACTTTATAGTGCACTTCTAGGATCAGAGAGAGATGGTGCATGTGGAATGCTTCTAGTATTTCCAAATACTATAAATATATGAGTGGTTGTTATTATGTTTTGAACAGAGGTTAAACTTGGTGGACTCATTCAGGAAATCTAAGTCCTAGGTTGCATTTTTCCACCAACCAGCTAGGAAGACTTGAGCATAGTAGTGAGTCTTTTCCAATGCCTCTAAAAAGGGGTAAAGATACCTACTTCACATCTAAAATGTATACAGTCTCTGTAAAATCCAAAGTAATCCAGTTTTCTTCCTGTATAGAAGATTGTCACAAATATCATCACAAAAGTGATTAGATAAAACAAGAAAGGATTTTTGGAAGAGGTGATGTACAAGTTGTTGGCATTTTTTAAACTGTAAAAACAGTAAAAAGAAAGTGTTTTTAAACCGTAAAGCTCCTTGGAAAACTTAAATCCACTTACTGACAGCACCCACGTTTTTTCTATAGAATGAACTAGCAGTGAGGTTGGGCTTGAAACTGTACCAGCATGGGACTGAGCCTGAGTGAGCAGATGTCCATAGTCCTTAACAAGGGATAGGACAGAAAGCCCTTCTAACTGGGAGCTCACCAACTCCCTTTGGTGCTGCTACTGGGACCGCCTGTTGAAAGCCGGGCAGAAAGATCTAAGATTTCTTTGTATGAAAGAGTCAAAACCAACTTACTAAGAGATGATTTAGAAAACAAAGAACATACAAATTGAATTTTTTTCCTTCTTCTTTCTTTCTTTCTTTCTTTCTCTTTCTTTCTTTCTTTCTTTCTTTCTTTCTTTCTTTCTTTCTTTCTTCTTTCTTTCTTCTTTCTTTCTTCCTTTCTTCTTTCTTTCTTTCTTCTTTCTTTCTTTCTTTTTTCTTTTTTACTAAAACAAATTTTAAGAACTCAAGTAACAGTAACTTATAGGAAAAAGAATATGCAGTTTTTGATAATAAAAATCAATATAGTTCCCAAATCTAATTATTAGTATCATATTGCTAATGTCTCATATTGATTTTTGATATTAGTAAATCATTGATAATATTGCTTTTGATATGGCCACATTCTAAGGGAGTATGTGTCAGATATATTGGCACAGCTCCCCACGTTTATACCAATTTCTGTTACGAAAGATCCAGTGCTTTCCTGGCTGTTTAGTTTTCTTCAGAAAGTAGTTCTCATAGCTCTCCAGTTCTGTAATCTTCCTACTTCAGTTCTTTAAATTAACTTCGCTGCCAGCAACCAGCCTACTTGGCTTTTGGTATGTTTTAATAAATGTGCTGTTTGGCAATAGAAAGCAGGCAAAGAGTCAGAAGACCTTCAACCAGATAGCCTTTTATGGTTATGAAAATACTACTGCTATTGCTTTTTTTTCCCCACTTTTTCTTTATCTGTGCTGCTTCTGAGAAAAATTACAAAAGTGAGAGCGGAATTACCAAGAACCCTAAAGATCCAAGGAAGTCCTGTCTCTGAAGCTCAATGTAGAAGAGGACATGAGGTATATGGGGAGCTAGTGAGAGCAAATTTTCCTTCTTGTTTGCCATAATCCAGCCAATACAGTGTGCCAGGTGAACTTGAAAGGTGCTCAGCAGAGGGGTACCCCTAGTGAGATTCTGTGTTACCTCTTCAGGCAGATTAACATGGTCACAGTTCAGCACTTGTAATGACTGGAGAAGAACAAATACTTCATTTCCCTGTGTATTGAGCTCCTTTGAGAAGAGTGACATACATGAATGAATGAATGAATGAATGATGATCAATGCCAGACAACACTGATACTTCTGGCAGGAAAAAAAAAAAAAAAACACTGTCAAATCAGTTACTGGTTAAGGACACTTTTTTTAAGCTATTAAAGTTCTTCAATAACCATTGCTCCATCTTTTGGTAATAGCACTTTAACTCTTCAAATTTAAGTACGTGATTTATATTGAGTAAATTTTTATATAAGGTGTGAAATTTAGATTGTTTCATTTTTTAACAATTGGTGTCCAAGCGTTCCAGTATCATTTGTTGAAAAGGCTATGTACATATCCTTCATTGAGTTTCTTCATGGGTAGAAGTGGAATTCACAGTGTTCCTCTTTAATATACATATTTTCTTTTTCCTTCAATGTAAGAAATTTTTTCCTACTATGCCTTTGAATACTTTTCATAATATTTTATATTTATAAATATAAATATTTAAATTTATTTATATTTAATACATATTTAAATTCATTTATATTTATATATAAATATTTATATAAACATTTATATACATTATATTATATTTCTTAATATTTTTCTTTTCTTTGTTGATTTTTTTTTTAAATTATTTATTTATGATAGTCATACAGAGAGAGAGAGAGAGGCAGAGACACAGGCAGAGGGAGAAGCAGGCTCCATGCACCGGGAGCCTGACGTGGGATTCGATCCCGGGTCTCCAGGATTGTGCCCTGGGCCAAAGGCAGGCGCCAAACTGCAGTGCCACCCAGGGATCCCTCTTTGTTGATTTTAGGGAGATAGATTCATCAATGTGGAGGTTGCTTGATTAGTGTACTTTTACTCCTTTACTTACTCTGTCCCAGAGAGCAATCAATGAGGCATCTGAGCTCTGCATTTTAGATGAATAACTTAAATTGGCTTGGCTTGGTTTCTACTCTTATTCTTGTGGAGAATAAAAGCCCAAGGGAAGTAAGAACTAGGAAGCAGGATAACTTCAACTTTACGTGCAGTTATTCTTACTGGATTAGACCACCTACCTCCCATATGAAGACTACAACTCTCATCAGTACTGCCTATGCCTGAATAAAGAAGTCTGCCTAATTTTAGGTTTCAGTTAGCAGGTACATTTGGCTGTCACTCTACATAGTGTCTTCTAGTTTAACTTTTATCAACCACAGAGGTGATGTTTTGGTTGCCTTCCTTTTCAATTTCTAAATAATCTCAGCAGGAAAGAGGGCTGTTATTTATTAACTTTGAAAGTCCTAACATTTGGTGTATAGGTCAGAAATATTGCATGACACAGCAGAGAATAGAATTTGGAGATAAAAATTACACAGGAAGAAGCCTTAGGTATGGCTTTGAACATTTTTTTTTTAAGATTTATTTATTCATTTTTGAGAGAGAGAACAAGCGCACATGCAAGTGGGGGCAGGGACAGAGGGACAGAATCTCAAGCAGACTCCCCACTGAGCAGAGAGCCTGATGCAGGCTTGATCCCATGAGCCAAAATCACTAGTCAGATCCTCAACTGACTGAGCCACCCAGATGCCCTGATTTTTTTTAAAGGGTTTATTTTTAAGTAATCTCTATACCCAAATGGGGCTCGAACTCACAATCCTGAGATCAAGGGTAGCATGCTTCACCAACTGAGTCAGCCATGCACCCCAAATGATGCAAATCATGCATCATTTGATTTGAATGTGTGTGTGGATTGTTTTGACCTTGACACTTTATATTATACATATTTATGGTTTCAGGTCTCACATTTTGAGTTTACTTTTGTGTATGGTGTAAGAAAGTTCAAGCTTCATACTAGCTTTCTAATGCTACTCTTTTTAGGCATGTGATATTTGACTTTGGTCTGTGTCTTAATAAGCTTGAGGTATTATGACAAAATACTGTAGACTGGAGGGCTTAAACAACAGGCATTTATTTTTCACAATTCCAGAGGGTGGGAAGCCCAAGAACCAGGTGTTGGCAGATTTAGTTCTTGATGAGGGCCCTGTTACTGGCTTGCAGATGGCTGTCTTCCCACTGGCAGAGAAAGGAAGCTCTGGTGTCTTCCTTTTCTTGTAAGGGCACTAATCCCATCATGAATGTTCCACCCAAATGAACTCATCCAAGCCTAATTACCCCCCAAAGATCGCACTTCCTAATACTATCACACTGGGGGTTAGGGCTTCAACATATGGATTTTGGGGGCACACAGACATTCAGTCCATGGCAGCCCACAGCTGTCTTTTATGGGGGCTAGGTGCACAGGTAAGTATGACTTCCTATGGATTCAGGGAACATTTCAGGATTTAAAAAAGAATGTGCCCACGGGCTTTTCACTCCCTTATCAAGAGTGTATAGGCATCTTAGGTGCCAAGTGTATACAGGACTATGAGACCATTAGAAAGAGTCTGTGGGAGCCAGAGTTTCTTGGCAGGAATGCAGAAAGGCTTCTAGGGCCTTGACAAAGGTGCACAGATCCTAGCAAGTAGGCTATGAAGTATCATCATCAAATAACAACCATGTAGGTGGCCAGAACCACATCTATAAGCAGGTTTTAGTAAAGGGTTTCTGGTTTTTAAAAATTTTTATTATTGGGGTGCCTGGGTGTCTCAGACATTAAGTGTTCGACTTGTGATTTTTGCTCAGGTTTTGATCTCACGGGTTGTGAGATTGAGCCCCATGTTGGGCTCTATACTTGGCGGGGCTTCTTCTGGGATTCTCTCTCTCCCTCTGCCCTTCCCCAACATGACCTCTCTGTCAAATAAATAAATAAAAATCTTTAAAATTTTTATTATTGAAGGATAGTTGATGTATAATGTTATATTAGTTTCAGGTGTACAACTGTGATTTGACAATTCTGTACATTACTTAATGTTCATCACTATAGGTGTAGTCACCATCAGTCACCCTACAATGTTATTATAATATTGACTATAATCCCTAAACCATATTTTTCATCTCCATGACTCGTTTATTTTACAACTGAAAGCTTGTACCTATTAATCTCCTTCACCTATTTTGTCCCCTGCCCTTCTAGCAACCACCAAGGGAAAGGTTTTAAAGTATAAACTGACACAGCTTGTTATGCAAACTTATCTTTTCCTAAGCACATTATGTAATATATTAATTGCACTGATTAATACATTGAGGTTAATAATTAGTAATAAATAATCATAATCAGTTAATGAATGAAATGCACTAGTGGTCCCCTATATTTTATGCCATCTGTATCCATGCCCTTTGATAGTGCTGGTCCTATACTGATTCTGGGCTTGTTCATATGATTTTCTTTGGCCAATGGAATAGTAGCAGACATGATACAAGCAGAGGTTTGAAAAAGTACTTGGGTATTGTACTCCTGTCCTGGAATCCTGCCATTCCTATGGAAACAGTCTTGTATGGTTTGTTGAAGGATAAGAGACTACATGGAACAAAAATGAGTCATGAGTCCCTGAACTACTCCTTTAGATGACTGCAGACATAGGGAAGAACCCAAATGAGAGCAGCTAAACCTAGCCCAGGTCAACAAAACAATTGAGGTGATTTTTATATCCATAAGAAATAATAAATAGTTGATGTTGTAAACCTCAAAATTTTTTTAAAAAATAATTTGCTTTTTAAGTTCCAGTATAATTAATGTACAGTGTTCTATTAGTTTCAGGTATACAATACAGTGCTTCAAAAATTCTATACATTACTCAGTGCTTATCATAAGTGTACTCTTAATCCCCTTCACTCATTCCTCCTCTCCCCCTACTACCATTTTGGTAACCACCAGTTTGCTCTCTATAGTTAAGAGTCTGTTTTTTGGTTTGTCTCTTTTTTTCTTTGTTCATCTGTTTTATTTCTTAAATTCTACATATGAGTGAAATCATATGGTATTTGTCTTTCTTTGATAGACTTCTTTTACCTAGCATTATACTGTCTAGGACCATCCATGTTGTTGTAAATGACAAGATTTTCTTCATTTTTATGGCTAATATTCCATTGTGTGTGTGTGTGTGTGTAAAAAAAAAAAATATATATATATATATATAACATTTTTATCCATTCATCTCTTGATGGAAATTTGTGTTAATTCCATCTTTTGGCTATTGTAAATAATGCTGCAATAAATATAGGGATGCATGTGTCTTTTCGAATTAGTATTTTTTGTTTTCATTGGGTAAATACCCAGTAGTGGAATTACTGGATCATATGGCAATTGTATTTTTAATTATTTAAGGAAACTCCATGCTATTTTCCATAGTGGCTGCATCAGTCTGCATTCCCATCAACAGTGGGTGAGAGTTCCTTTTTCTCCACCTTCCTGCCAACACTTGTTTCTTGTGTTTTTGATTTTAGCCATTCTGAGTGTGTGAGGTGATATCTCATAGTGGTTTTGATTTGCATTTCTCTGATAATGAGTGATGTTGAACATCTTTTCACATGTCTCTTGGCCATCTGGATGTCTTCTTTGGATAATGTCTGTTCATGTCCTCTGCTCATTTTTAATTGGATTATTTGGTTTTGGATGTTGAGTTGTATAAGTTGAGTTGTATAAGTTCTTTACATATTTTGTATACAAACTCCTATCAGATATATCATCTGCAAACATTTTCTCCCATTCAGTATGTCATCTTTTTCTTTTGTTGATTGTTTCCTTTATTGTGCAGAAGGAATTTATTTTGATATACTTCTAATAGTATTTTTATTTAGTATTTTTTTGCTTTTGTTTTCTTTGCCACAGGAGACATATATAGAAAATGTGCTACAGTGTTGTCAAAGAAATTGTTGCCTGTGTTCTCTTTTAGGATTTTTATGGTTTCAGGTCTCACATTTTGAGTTTACTTTTGTGTATGGTGTAAGAAAGTTCAAGCCTCAAAGTTTTAAGATGATTGGTTATACAAGAATAACTAACTTATTTCTGAACCAAATTTCCAAAAATAGAGAAAAGAGATTCTTAAGAGGCCTTTTAAGCATTTTTGACCATCTCTCTACCCTGCATTTACTTCACTTGAACTGCAATGCAGTTCAACAGGGGAGTGAATAAAAAAGAGATTTTGAGTGTACTTGAAGGGAAAAAGAAGGGTGTCCCTTGAACAAGACTATGTGACTAGAACTGCCTCCACTGCAAATTTCTAATACTTTCAAGAAAGCAGCATACACATCAGGATATATGAGATGATGATGCAGTGGCAAACAACTCCCAAATCTCAGTGGCTTTTGGCACAGCACAACTTTATTTTTTATTTATTTGCTGTTTTTTGGGTATGTTTAATGACTGAAACAAAACAGACCTAAAACCACAGTTTCTGGAAGAACCATTTGTTTTTTCCAGGTCTTGTACTTCTCCTCAAACCTGACCATGGTCTTTCTTTGGGCCTTGCTTTTAAGAACAGAGTATCTGAAGACATCCTTGAATGACAGTTTTGTCCAAGGGGATGTCCACAGAGTACCTTGTGGGTATGAGGTGATAGTAGTTATAAAGTTTCACAAAAGACTTGATCTTTAAGCTCTTGTCGATCAGAGCATGGCTGTAGAGATATGCTTAGATGACATCATCAGTGTTCTTCACAATGACTGCTTTGTGTCTGGATTAGCATCCAGCTGGACCAGCACCACCTTTCTGGATTGCATGAACTAGCCCATCTTGACACCAGTCACTTGAGCCTATAGCAGAAAGCGGTAACATAATTTTATACTTCTACTTGCCACATGTCTTACTTTGGATGGAAGGCCTCTGCTCATTGCAAACTTTCAGAGACACAGGCTGATAGATGCTCCATCTCGACACATGCTTCTATAATCACCAAGGCAAAAAAAAAATGAAAGGAGGAATGTGGTGAGTTGAATTCTGGCTCTTAACGCTCTTAATGCGACTGCATGGAAGAAACATATGGCACTTCCATTTGCATTTTACTGGTCTAAGCAAGTCATACAGGAGAGGGAAATACAATCCATCTGTTTGTCTGGAAGGAGAGAGAAGCAGAACATGCCCTAATATCTTCTACATGCAAAAAATACTTGGTTCAGACTCCTTTTTATGTGCAAAATATACTTGCTCCCACCCCAAGGGAGCAAAAAAAAGAACAAAAAGCCCCATGGAAGAATAACACCAAATACAATGTTGACGATATCAAATGATGTGCTATAGTCTCTACAGCAGGTCTAGAAATGGTGCTTTTTAGTCCAGAGACTTTAGGGCTACTGAGGTAAGTTTTCTCTCCTTTACATATCTAACTTACAATGATTACATTGGATAGAGTAACTGCATAACACTTTCCCACTGAGAAAGGTAACAACTGGGAGACATACAGTAGAGCAATTCTAAAATCCTATTAGGCAGACACTTTGAGAGCCCTTCCACTAAGAGTGAACCCTGGTCCTCTTATAATGTGTGTTCCATTAGTGTAAGCTTCTGTCCACCTCTTTACTCATTCTATCCTCAGATAGAATGACTTATGGTTGATAATTTTGGAAAATAAATTGGGAATGCTTATGTCAGTTCTGCCTCTCTTCCTCCTAAGAGCGGGCTTCCTTTGAGGGGCAGCCATTCACCTATGCTTTGCCATGTTCCACCTGATTAGGTATGCTATCCTCCTAGTTCGCCGGAGAACTGGTCTATCCTGATTCAGCATTGCCTAGTGGATAAAGTAAGCATGACAAATACTGTGATTCAGATAGCAAGTCTATTTAGTTGCACAGCTAAGCTACATACATAGCTTTTATAACTTCTAGTGGTGATATTTTGATTCCTTATCACCGACTTGTTTTATTTCTCAATTTTTTCAAATGGGAATGATTAAGCAGATTTTTCTGAGAATTCAACAGTTGAGTTTTTATTTTAGAAATTCCGGTTAGCCTTATGTTAGAATGTCTTCATCAATATTTGTGTTCTTTTCTCTAATTGCTTTGGTCTGTTTGTTTTATTCTTTTCATTCATGATTTTTTTTTTTTTTTTAGGATTTTCCTTCATGTTGGAAATTATATTTTTAGCATGCTTCTATTTCTGTTTCTATTTTTTTTAGTTCTATAATTATTTTATTTTAGCACTAAATTAATTTTTCTGCAGACTCCTCTTTTATGTTGTTTGGCTGATATTTGAGTATAGATATATATTCTCAGTATATATATGTATATATATACATATATATATATGTTTCTCAGATATAGAAGAGAGATTAATTTCTGTAAATCTTGATCAATTGCATAAGGGAGATGAAGGAAATAGAAGAGTAAAGATAATTCCTAGATGTCTGGTTTGAATAATCGGGTGATGCTGTTCATTAATATAGATATTTCAGCAGGAGGAAAATATTGACTCCAGAAACAAATTTCTTTTGCACACTGGACCTGATTGTTTTACCCAATAACACCTCAGGCCTGAAGAATTAGGAATTTTCATGGGACAGACCTGACTAGGTTAGCTCAATGGGAGAGAGGGGGACTTGAGAGACATGTAAACATTGATTTTTCTAAAGAGACAGTCAGGGATCCCTGGGTGGTGCAGCGGTTTGGCGCCTGCCTTTGACCCAGGGGGCAATCCTGGAGGCCTGGGATCGAATCCCACGTTGGGCTCCTGGTGCATGGAGCCTGCTTCTCCCTCTGCTTGTGTCTCTGCCTCTCTTTCTCTCTCTGTGTGTGACTATCATAAATAAATAAAAATTAAAAAAAAAATAAAGAGACAGTTATCAGAATATGAGGAAGGAGTGTTTAAAAAATTATTGAAAAGTGACAAAGAATAAGTTTCAGAAATTTACCTCAGTTTTTAGAATCCTGAATTTCAGTAAAGAAGAACTCCTCTCTTGCCTTATGACTTCTAATTTGTGTATAGGATGGCTCCAAGCTCCTGGAATCCAGTACTTTCTACAGTACTATAATTTTTAAAAAATATTTTATTTATTTTACTCATGAGAGACACACAGAGAGAGAGGCGGAGACATAGGCATAGAGAGAAGCAGACTCCCTATAAGGAGCTGTATGCAGAAAGTGATCCCAGACCCCAGGATCATGGATGGCCCTGAGCCGAAGGCAGACGCTCAAACCCTGAGCCACCCAGGCATCCCTACAGTACTATAATTTACCAGCAGTCAGACTGGTGAGCTAGTATTAGATTCTAGGAGCTATTTCTAAAATAGGGAAAATAAGAAAATATGTTTTAATTTCCAAAAAGAAGACAATGTAGAAGAGAGCTCTAGATAAACTGAATGGACAGATGATAGAGGAATTCAGAAAAAGGTCACACAAAGATAGAAGGAAAAATAAAATTGAAGGCAGAGAGGTGAGAAGAGGGTATTCTAGTCAGAACCAAGGATAAAAAGGACGGAATAAAAATTGACTGTGAATGTGTGTGTGTATGTATGTGTGTGTCTGTAAATGTATGAAAAAAATGAGAGAGTGAGAGCGAGAAAGAACACCACGAATGGAAGTATTGAATGCAGTAAGAAGACAAGCCTAACTAGAGAAAAGTTTTCACTGGCAGGCTTGGAAAACAATGATAGGCCTTGCGGAATCTTGGTCTTCTACAGAAAGACTTGGCAAGAGTTCAGATTAATTTGAGGGGTAAATGGGAGACATTTTGGAGTGTTTTAGTAGGAGAGTCATAATGCAGAATTGTTTTTGAACAATTGAACTGATGGTAAAGCCATGTGCAGAGCAGACTGACAGTGGGGAATGACGGGAGATGTGCAGATGAGTGTAGAGCAACTGTAATCATTCAGAGAGGAGAGAGAGAAGGGCCTAGAAAAAGTATAGCCATGGGAGAATGGATGAAGACAAGAGGCATTATAAATAAAGAAGCAGGAACCTGGCATTTGGGATAGTAATGTTAATGGAAACCAATCTTTCTTTCTTTCTTTCTTTCTTTCTTTCTTTCTTTCTTTCTTTCTTTCTTTCTTCTTCTTTTTTTTTATAAAGGTTTTATTTATTTATTCATGAGAGATACGCAGAGAGAGGCAGAGACATAGGCAGAAGGAGAAGCAGCCTCCACACAGGGAATCCGATGTGGAACTCGATCCTGGGACCCCAGGATTACACCCTGAGCCAAAGGCAGACTCAACCACCGAGCCACCCAGGCGTCCCTGGAAACCAATTTCTTGGGGGCAAAGCACAAGAAGGAGCTTAAAGAAAAATATCGACACTTTACTGGCATGTACACCTGAACTGTGGGGAGAATGGTACTAAGACTGCACTTGGGAATGGTTAGAACAAGGGATAGTTCTCTCTTACTCCCAACCCTGGACCAAGGCCATCTCCACGAGGTAGAGGAGCTAGCCACCACCAGCTAAAGGGGATGGCTTTTTGCCCAGTATGATAAAAAAATCATGTAATGATAATTTTGAAAAATTAAAGGGAAAGGAGACGCTCAGCAATGATCCTACAACAATAGTGCAGTTATTGGAATCTTTTACTCATTTCCTTATCATTGTCTGTAGATGTAAATTTTTATGTTGTTGCAATTTTAAATTGGTTGTTTTCCACTACATCAGCAACACGAACATTTTTTTTATATTGCTGCATAGTCCCCATACTTATCTTTTTTAAATGGCTTTTATTTATTTATTTAAAGATTTTTATTTATTTATTCAAGAAAGACACACAGAGAGAGAGAGAGAGAGAGAGAGAGAGGCAGAGACACAGGCAGAGGGAGAAGTAGGTTCCATGCAGGGAGCCCCATGCCGAACTTGATCCAGTGACTGCAGGATCACGCTCTGGGCGGAAGGCAGGCACTAAACCACTGAGCCACGCAGGGATTCCCTAAAATGGCTTTTAGATATTTTTTTGAAAGGATAAGTGGTTGGGTACTAAGCCTTTTTTAATATTTAGCCATTTAAAATAATACTGTTATGAATATATAAATATAGACCTTTTTCTTTTGAAGTTTTACATATTGAATTCCCACAAGGAGGGGCTACTTGGTAGAATAATGAGTCAAATTTTTTTTGCTGCGTATTGGCAAATTGCCTTCCAAAGGATTGTATAACGTTTGTCGCCAGCAACACTGTGTGTGTGTATTTTGTCAGCATTGTATTGCCTAATTTCAACGGCAATAGCTAATAATTATTACTAGTCAAAAATTATTATAAATTTTAAAGCCAATAATTATTATTAGGTATAAAATTATACCTTACTGTTTTCAAACATTGCATATTTCTTGTTACTGGTGAGGACTTGAATATTTTATTTATGTATTCATTGTATTAGCTTTTATGTTAATTCCTCATCCATATTTTTGGTCAGTTGACTGTCTTATCACTAAGATTTTGTGTAGTTTAATCTATTAAGTATTTTCTTTGATTGTTTCTATTATATTTTAACCATAAAAGGTCAACATCTTTCTGAAGATGATACATCGGTTTTCCATGATTTGAATGGATTTATAAAAGGTGATGTACTCATTGATCCAACAGAAAATATTTTCCTGCATAATGTGAAGGATATCTCCACGTTATATTTTTTGCCATTTTTTTTTTACCATTAATGCTATGAATTTTTTTTTTATAATAATCAGAATTGTCTAGAAATTGAGTGCTTTGCTGTTTCTAGAGCTGGGACCGTTTACTGAATACTGGCCCTATTTGTAGATGTCAAGTTTCAAGTGGGTTGAATTTTGAAGATAATTTTTTTTTTTTTTAGATTTTATTTATTTGAGAGAGAGAGAGAGAGAGAGAGCAAGCATGAGTAGGGGGCAGAAGGAGAGGAAGAAACAGGCTCCTTGCTGAGTGGGGAGCCCGATGCAGGGAGTGGGATCCCAGGACCCAGCGATCATGACCTGAGCCGAAGCAGACGTGTAACTGACTGAGCCACCGAGGACCCCCTAGAAGACATCTTCGAGGTACTAGACCCCCTAGAAGAACTATTTCGGGGTACCTGGATGGTTCAGGCAGTAGAGCCCGAGATTCTTAATCTCAGGGTTGTAAGTTTGATTCCCCATTAGGCAGAGAGTTTACTTAAAGATAAAGAAATAAAATAATTAAAAAAAAGATTTTAAAAGAACTCTTACAAATTTGAAGTTCAGGAAAAAGATGACTTTAGAAAGGAAATTAAATGTGTCTACTTCTTATTTATGTGAGATTTCCTAAGAAGAATAAACTTTTCATTGCTTTTCAAATGAGTAGTAGAGAATTATGATGGTAGGTAATTTGAAAAAAAAATTCAACAATCCAACACTAAACTAATTATTTCCTTTATTAGAAAGCAATTTTCTTTCCAAAAGAAATAATCTACCTACAGTCACAAATCAAACTTTTTACACTTGATTTGATGTTAGTCTTTAGAAGAGACTCTCTGAGAGGCTCATCATTATCCCATACTGCTTGATTTGCCACAGAGAAGAGGTTAATGATGCATCTTCTGGGCATTAAAAGAGAAAGTTTCCTTGGTCTTCTGATGAATTCTTTCTCTTAGGTACAAGCCTGTCTTCCGTGGCAAATGGTACCCAATTGTCCACAATTTGAAGCTGTTCCTGATAGAATTTTGTTGTAACCACTTTAAATTCCATGTTTTGTGCCACGTGTTTCCTGTATCTGGAAGCAGGATGGGGCAAAGAGGAGATAAGGTACTCACTGGAAACCTCCACGATGTGCGAAGTATAAGGTATTTCTATTTACAAACAAAAATCCCTGCATTGTAAGGCTAAAATCTGATCTTCGTTGTCAATAGCAGAATAGTTTATTTAGTTGACTGAACAAACACTTACATAGTGCTTTTTATGTGCTAGATATATTGCAACCCTATGAGTTGAGTATTCTTTGTAATTTTGATTTTAAGATGGGGAAACTGAGGTTCAGAGAGGTTAAGTCACTGGATCAAGTCACACAGCTGGTAAGTGGCAGAGCCAGGATTTAAAGAGTGTCTGATTCTGGAGACTTATAGTGTTCACCACTCAGTAAGGCCACTCAGTAAGGGCAGTAAGGCCAGAATTAGGAACAAAATATCCTGACTTGTGATTTAGTCCTCTTTGCAGTAAACTAGGTAAGTGCACATTCAAAGCCAGATCCATATTTTTGCCTGATGAACCTCTTCTATCAAATTTTCATCAGTGTTCCTGCAGATCGTGCTCCATGCACTTGATCTACTGCCGGTCTTTATAAATGGCTCTACCACACAAAGGAAACAAATCACTTCCTTTCTATAAGGAACTGGACAACAGAAAGTACTGAAGTTTTTTGCTAGAAGTCACTCTTTGAAGGATATAGGTATTAAGGTAGGATTTCCTGCTTGGCTGCTTCAAAGAACTAAAAAAGGAAACCAAACACAAGTGTGGTCAAGCTAGAAGAGATCCAAATATACCCATGCTTTCTACTACAGGCAACTGAAGGGCCACACCAACTTTATTCTCTTCAGTGCACTTGTTCACAAATTATATGAAGGCAAGGTTAATCCCTGGAGAAGCAAGAGAGTTTAAGAAGTGTTCTTAACGGTACACTATTTAATAGACTACGCAAGAGGGTTCAGATAATCAGCACAGTGACTTTTACCACTTCTACTTTAATATGGATTCAATTATTGCAACTACAAATTGTCAACTAGCTTTGCTACGGCTATCTCTAAGGGAGGGAGGAGATTTGCTACGACTATCTCTCATGAGTTTATGAATATTATATTCGATTTCTATTCTTTTGGATTCCTCACTTCCTTCTTAACGGCAGTGCAAATCTTAAAGCATTATCCTAAAATGTATTATCATTTAAGGCTTCTTTGAAATAACTAATGCTTAGTTTTTTCTGATATAAAAAAATAGAAGAAAACAGAAGATGACTTAAAATGTCAATGTTTATAACATTCAGAGGTATCAACATTATTATTCGTATACCGTCTTCTCACAGTAAAAGACTTACTTTTCTGTATAATGAACTCAAGCATTGCTTTAGCCAGAACTTTGAACTGTTCGCTTAGGAGAACGGCAACATATGGTTTTCCTCTTCCACTTTTTAATATTTTGGTCTCCGGTGAATCCCCATACAAAAGCTTCCTTCCTTTAGCTGGAGTCCACAAATGAAAGGCTTTTCTTTTTCTGATTGTAGATTAGCCTGCCAAGAAACAAACACGAGCTGGAGAACATCACTTTAATTTATTGATGGGATACAGATGACAAGGAAGTCTGTCCTCTTGTAGGCTTTTGGGAACGCTTCAAGCTGACCCAGCACAGCCGAGTTCATACGGCAAAGACAGACTTTGCCAAAAACCAAAGCCAATAGTCATTGCAAACCTCTGAACCAAAACATTCCTTTAGTGCTTGAATTTCCCTATAATTTGTGTAGATTCCCTTTTTGTCAATGAAGCTAGCAGTGGATAACTAGCTTAGTGCAATCAGACAAAACAACTGTGCCATTCATTCAGTAATTAGATGAGAGCCGGACTGCATGCTTTATGGTTTCCGCTCTTCATTCTTTCCTTTCTTTTCAAGTCCTTGGAGACAAACTCTGGGATGTTTGGCAGAGCGAGGCCCTTGTTGAGAATATCCTGTCTTTTTTACTTCAGGGCTGCTAATAAGTTCTATTCTCAGAGGCAAAACATTAGATGCACAGGCAGGGAGGTTCAGCCAAGTTAAAAAAGTTTGGTTCTTATGTTGTGTTACCTTTTGCCTCGCTTTACAGTTTTGCCTTACCCAAGGCTGAAGAAGGCTTAATTCTTCTATCTAACAGCATGTAAATGAATTTGATACTCAAGCTAAATGCTTATAGCAGATTTTATATAAATTACTTTTTAAAGTTTCAGACATAAAACTGTGTGAGAAGTAAAGCAGAGCCAGAGATAGGAAAAATAAAGGGACCGCAGGGCTGTGTGGTTGGTTTATGTTCTTGGAGGAGCACAGAGCAAATTCAATTTCTGGGAGTTCTGGGAGGCACCTTGGTCTAATTATTATGCTAATACCATTCCTTCTTTTTCAGATTATTATTATTATTATTATTTTTTAAATTTCCTAAACCATTGTAAGGGAATGGAGGGAAAGCTTCTACCAGAAAATAGGAAAGGCAGTTCAGGTTTTGTTGCCACTGCTACCTTGAAGATGTAGTGCTGTCGACATCCACAAAATAAGTGATGTTGGCTTCCTTCACTGAAGGTCACCCGGCTTTGGCAGTCAGGAGGCTTGGTTGCAAGAAATACCATTTGAACTACTTAAAGAGAAAGAGGTATATTTTTTGGGCTGCTGTATAAACTATCGGCAGGACGAGAGTAGGTGTCTTCATGGTGACTGGAATCAAAGACCTAGAGTCTACCTTCTTCCTAACCCCCTCTCTTCTCTGCTTCCCCTTTGACTTGATCTTTTTTTTTTTCTTCTTCTTCTTTTTTTTCTGGGCCAACCTGGAACCACAGCTAGGTGTTAAAAATAAACTGAGGCATACTAAAATTTTTTAGTTTATTTGAGCAAAAGTTGATTCGAATTAGTGCCACACTAGAAGTGGTTAGAAGTGTTCCTCCAGCAGGATGTGGTAGAGAGATTTTATAGGGAAAAGGTGGAAGCAAAGTAGGAAAATCATTGATTGGTTATAGTTTAAAGCCTAATTGGCTATTTGTGATGGATTTTCCTTAGGTTTTGATTGGTACCCTGAGGCATTTACAGATTTAGATTTTTGTTTGCTTGTATAGGCTCCTGTAGCATTAGTACCACTTGAGTCTCATGGCCTTGAAGGGGAGCAAAATATGATGCCCAGTTATGCCTTTTTGGCATAAGGATTATCATGATCCGATTACTTGGGAATGCCATGGGTTGAGATGCTCCTCTGAAAATATAGTAGAAGGGACTTTACCAAGTAGAATTATACCAAGTATATCTTTTTTTTTTAAATTCAAGTTAGTTAATACATTGAGTTAATACATAGTGTAGTATTGGTTTCAGGTGCAGAATTTTGTGATTTATCACTTACATATAAGACCTAGTGCTCATCACAAGTGCCCTCCTTAATGCCAATCACCCATTTAGCCAATCCCCACCCACCTCTCCTAGAGCAACCCTTAGTTTGTTCTCTACAGTTACTCAGTCATCAAAAAGAATGAAATCTTGCCATTTGCAATGACATGGATGGAACTAGAGTATATTGTGCTAAGCAAAATATACCAAGTATATCTTAGTTGTAACATTAGGGAGTGAGGAGGGGATAGTCAACCGGATTGCAAAGGAAATGGTGTTTGTAGCCTTGGTCTGACATAGAACAGGGGAATTTTATAATTGCATTGAGTTTAAACTCCCCTTCTACTCTAAGAAACATTTGAGGATTTTTCTAAGTATTACAAAATAGTACATTACTATTAAACAAAAATCTAAGTTTTCTCATTATGAAAGTGGAAAGCAAGTCTGCCTGAAGGTGGACTGTAGGGTGTAAGGCATGAAGGGGAGGATGAAATTATTACCTTGCTCTAGCAAGGGGATCTGCAAACTTATTCTGTAACAGCTATATTATAAATATTTTTGGCTTTGCAGGGCATAGTCTGTACTTTAACTAGGCAACTATATTAACAATGAGGCGAGAAAGCAGCTAAAGGCGGTATGTAAATTAATGGGCATGTTTCAATACATTTTTTTAAGATTTTATTTATTTATTCTTGAGAGAGAGAAAGAGAGAGGCAGAGACACGGGTAGAGAGTGAAGCAGGCTCCATGCAGAGAGCCTGATGTGGGACTTGATCCCGGGTCTCCAGGATTACATCCTGGACTGAAGGCAGCGCTAAACCGCTGAGCCACCTGGGCTGCCCCATCAATACATTTTTAAAAACATATTTATTTTTTATTTTAGAGAGAGAAAAAGAGAGTACAGAATGGGGTGAGGGGCTGAGGGAGAGAGAATTTCCAGCAGACTCCCCACTGAGTGAAGAGCCTGATGCTGGATTAGATTTCACCCTGAGATCATGACCTGAGCTGAAATCAAGAGTCAGATTTCAGCTGACTGACTGAGCCATCCAGGTATCCCGGGCATGCCTAATTTTTTATCTGTTTTACTTTTAGGACATAATGGTTACTGACAATATATGTTGTGAACAAATTTGTTCCTTTATTTGTAATGCTTACAGTCATATGAGCATGCCATTATTATTGGCATTTGAAATGTATTTCAATTGAAACGTGAAGTCTTTTATGAACTGAAAAACTTGGAAATCCTTCAAACAGAGGATTATATTTTGATATAACTTTCGGTATTTCCATTATATCCCTTTATTTTTAAGCATTTATTAGCTATAAAAAAATCACTTTGGGATCAATCTTGATGTGTTTCCTAAATGTGATGATTGTCAAATAAGAAAATGTATTTTTCATATTTCATCAATTCTAAGACAAAGATTTTTTAAAAAACATTTTAATGTCTCTGAAGTCAGTGTTCTTCTAATGATGGAAAGCATCTTAGAAATTCCGAAACTCATGAAAAAGTTGTAATTACCTGCATGACATTGATCTCAAACTCCTTTCTTGGAATCCTACGGTAAGATACAGAAAGCATGAAGTTTTATAGTATGAAGGTCAGTGTCATAGAAGAAAATTCTTGAGACAATGATGGAGTGATCTTTTAAGAAATGCACATGCTGCCCATTTTCCTGTCACAAAGGAGTCTTTTTTGTGGAAAGTAATATATTATCAATGAAGCTCAATCAAAATGTTATTTAGAAAAGCATCTAAAGTAATTTGAAATACTTTTACTGATGTGTTATGAATGTATATTCCTTTTTATATATGCCCAAGAGTAATATACAATAAAAATTTGTGTCTGAGTCCAAAAGAACTCTTCCAAATAAGTGTATAAATTCTACAGGATAAAAAAAGCATTGTGTCATAGATTAATTGGAAGTGCTTTCTTTTTCTTAGTGGTATGTATTATAATGGTGCTTTTTGCAATCAATTATGTGTTAGATGAAATGAAATACAGTAATATATATATTTAAATTAACAAATGACAACTTTATATCTTATATTTGAAGTAATATTAAAAAATCCCTTTACCGTTTCTATTAAAGAAAATCCAAATGATGACCTTATCCTCCATTTACTCATTGAACTCTCATGAAATCTTTCAAAACACAACTTGAAAAGATCCAGCATGAATGTTTAATTTCAACACATTGAATTCAAAGCCAAATACATGTTTTACAAGGATCACATCTAGGTTGTGATTATCCTCAGCACCATCAGTCTCAATGTCATCTTTATGTTTTCTTTATAAAGTTTTTGACATTTTTTAGAAGTATTTTGTAATAAATACCACTTCAGTGGCAGTAAGGATAATTTGAGGCCCAATTAATGATGGTTTATTGGGAATATTTTGAATGGCAGGTATGACAACCTTGATGATTTTATAGTTGAAAGCTACTGTCTTATTCGTACTCAGGAGAATATATTTTAGAAATTACTTATTGTCAGTATTTACTACTTTAGTTGAAACAGACATACATTACGGGATTGATGTGCTTAGGAGGGAAGTATTAGGTCTGCTAGAAACCAAACCTATGGTTAATAAAGAAAATTCTTCAGAAGTAGCTGAGTTTTGATAAGGACTTAAATATACAGTTGAGTGTAGTTGAACACCATCTGTCGCATGGCAATCTGGGTCATGAGTATGGCTTAAGTAATGTCAAATGGTTTTGATATTCTTCCCATGAAATATATAATAACTAATCATTTGAGAGGAAAGGTTAAAGTTTGGTCAAAGTAACAACTTTGATTTGCCAGTTTGATTTGATTACTAATCACACATTATCAACATTAGCAGTAGTTTCCTTTGTGATACTTGGCTACCTTTTTGCATGATATGAAATGTGGTCATGTATTGAAAGAAACATTCTGACATCTAATTTATAATTGTTGACTTCTACTCTCTGATTACCATATGCTTCAGGATTTATGCTATCATCTGCAAGTTTTGGCATTCTTTTGGGAGATACCATTTTACCAGTATTCAGGATAGAAAGTGATCTTACTTCTTTCATTAAGTCACCCACATTAAGGTGTTTTGTTACTATTTCATTGTGTCTGTTCCTACCTATAGTGTATTAATGAGCAAGATGTTGGGCAATAACATGGTTCTTGCAGGGATTAATAATATATTTTTTGTCTAAAATATAAAGAGTTATTCTCTTCTTGTGATTCAATTTTCATTTTAATTACTTTTAAGATATAACATTTGATCTCTCTTGGAGTCACACTAATTTAATATATTAAGGAATTTGCTTGTGCTTTGGCAACTCTGAAAACTAATTTGACTTTCTACATTGTAAATGGATTATACATCTCCAATTTTTGTATGTAGATCAGTAGACTTGGTGTAATTGGTACTTGGAAATGGAGTTTTACTGTACAAGTAACTGAAATGGACCAGAAAGTGGGTGGAGGCTGGCAGAATTTTGAGGAACATGACAGAGAAAGACTAAATTTTTTTCAATCTACTGCTAGTTAATAATTTGGATTTGATGACCCTGCTCAGTAAGGCTCAGAAGTGAAGAACATGTTACTGGATATTGCAGGAAGGGGATCCTTGATATTTAGTGCTAGAGAACTTTGCAAAAGTGTCTTGCAATTAATTATGCATAAAGTAGAACTTGTAAGTGAGGCTATTTCTAAGGAAAGTATTGAAGGAGCCATGTGTTTTCTTTTTCCTGTTTACAGTAAAAGGTGAGAGGAGAGCGATAAATAGAAGGAAGAGTTGTGAAACAAAGGAAACAGGACTTGATAATCTTGAAAATTCTTAGCTTCCCCCATGGCAAATTACTAAATTAAGATATGGCACCTGAGCAGTGTCAAGAAAGCTTGTTTTAGAGAAAAGGCTAAGGGTGTGATATTACAACCTTTTGCTAAAACTCAGAAAGATCAAAAGCACAGAGTATTCAGTCACACAAAAGGCCCTTTCAAGAGATTAAGACTGTGCCTCACAGATTCTCTCATTCAAACCAAGGAGACTATAGGAGGTTTTAGGGTGTTGTCCCTCAACCATATCAGCAGGAGACTAAGGGAAAGAAGGATTTATCTCGTAAAGATCTGTGAGTGTAGCTTTTTTCTAATGGAGTGAACCCCATTAAAATCCACAGGAGACCAACAAAGTTCTTGAGAAAATTATTCCAACAGAACACCACCAACTTGGATTAAACTGGACAGAGAGAATGCAAAACGAAAGCAGACTGTCAGATCCTCAAAATGCCATAGCAGGAGGCAGGTTGTTATGATTACTCAGACATAGATACATGTTACTTTTCTTGAAAAGGAAGAGGAACCAAAAGCCCAGAGGGTGGAGTCATATTATACTATAAACTAAATAGAAACCATGGGAGGGAGAGAGAGAGAGAGAGAGAGAGAGAGAGAGAGAGAGAGAGATACTGCATACTAAAGTTATTTCTAGGCTTTGAAACATAATAAATGAACTCCCAACATTTGCTCAGCTGGATTTCAGAACTGCTATGGATCAATGACCCCCTTTTCCTCCATTTCCTCCCTTTTGAAGATGAATATCTATAGCTGTTATCCTATGTCTATCACACCATTGCATTTGGGGTATGTTGAGGGCAATTGACTTATCTCTTCAGTTTCACAGGTCCAAAAATGGAGAGAAATTTTGCTTCAAAAGCTGTACTTAAAGGATTACACCCAGGAGCCTTATCTGTACCTTGATCTAATTTAGATGATAACATTTTGGGCACTTAACTGAGTTTCTAATGTGATGAGATTCCTGTAAACCTTGCAAAGGAGTGGATACATATTTTTATATGGGACAGATTTGAAACATTAGGGGTCGCAAGGCAGACTGTGGTGACCAGATTTAAGGTGTGCCCCCCTGCTGTGCCCCCTGACAATTTGCAACACATGGTATTTATATTTTTGATTAATACCCTCTGCTTGACTGTGGACAAGACTTGAAATTTGCTTTTAACCAGGAGAAAGCAGCAAAAGTGATGGGATGGCTAGAGTTATGTGAATATAATGACAAAGAGTGTATCACCTATTTTACTGGAGTTTCTCTCTTTCCCTGTTATTGGCTCTGAGGAAGCAAGCTTCCATGAGTCTTATAGCCATGACTTGCCAACAACCTGAGGGAGCTTGGAAGTAATTCTTTCTCAATTGAGCCATTATCAGAACTTAGTCTTTGCCACAAAATTTCAAGGTCATTAGTTTGCTAACTGAAATAGTCAGTTAATGAATGTATGTATGAATGCATTGATCTGCCTGTCCATCCATCCATCCATCCATCCATCCATCCATCCATCCATCCATCTTTCTAGCTACTTCCAGAGCTGAAAAAGAAAGGGATTTGTTTGCTTTTGCTGAATTTGTGTGACAAGTCAATTTAAAATTGGCATCATTCAAATTTTCATAGGAGTTACTGACATTTTGGCTATGCTGATGGTTACGAAAAGAGTGTGTGTGTGTGTGTGTGTGTGTGTGTATGTGTATGTGACTTTCAGCTGTTTGAGTTAATTCACTGTTGTACAAAGAAGGAAACACTTCTCTATAGAGACCTATGAAGACATTGCTTCTTGGGTTTGTGGAAGCCATTATCCACAATGAGTTTGTGGAACTCATTATCTTACTGATAGTATGTTAGGGACTCATTTTCTTCAATCCTATAAGTAAGCACTAGTATTGTCTATTTTAGAAGAGATATATCCTCTGTCTGCTTAGATTCTTCATGTCCTAGAACTCTGCACATGCTATAGCTCTCTGAATGTGTGGCTACCAGGAAAGTGTAGGGAAATCAAGACACTTTAAGGTTACATCAATTCATACAGAGGAAACAGATAATTGAATTTATCATAGATTTTTTTGTTTGTGTGTAGATGTTCCCTTGAAAAGACACTAAGAATTGGGAATTGTCATCATATTGTGGCCCTGGCCCTGGTTCTGCTCTTCCTTAGTCCAAGTCCTCCTGGGATCACCACGTCCATCCTAATGTACATGTTGCTGATATGATATCATATAAACCTGCATCTCCACAGACTAGACTTATGATTAACCTCATTAACCTCCATTAAGCTTTATTTTTTTGAAACTATGCTTACGCTTTTCTTTAATTCCACTCCTTTTTACCCTTTGAGAAGGGTTGCTGACAGGATCTATTACCAAACAGAACCTGAGGTGATATGAACATAACCTGGATTTGAGCAATATCTTCATGGGGATTGCTTAATGCTTTCCCTTCTACTATCCCTTTCCTCACACTCCTCTCATTTCAGAGTTCAAGAAGCCCTGAAACAGAAAGAGGTCAGATATATTGCACAAGTGCATTTAATAAATCAGTAGGTAAAGATCTCATTTGAAGCCTCCTACCTGGGTTTTGATGAATTCTATATTCTATACTGTCTCTCATAGCAGATCCATTAGATTTAAAAAATAAGCAGCTCCATGCCAGAAATCTTGCATTCTCCCTAAGTGTGAGGGCATTTACCTCAGATCAAGCCTCAGAATTGAGCCTGTGCTTGCCGTCAGCACTAAGTAGCTAGTCTTTGCCAAGAGCCTGATTCCAAAAATTTTTCTCGGCTACTTCTCTACATACTCAAAACAGTTGCACAGAGAGTAACTAGGAATAATGTGACAACTCATATGAGGCCAGAGGTATTAAAACTGGGGATACACACAGTCACAGATTTCCTTGAGACATGGCTGTGTGAAGTTGGTTACCTCAGGGTCTCACTCCTTTTTAAATATTCTTTTAATTAAAAGAAGTTAACTGTAATTATTTTCTGGTTATGAAAGTTCTATGTGCCTGTTGAAAGAAGGCTGGGGGAAAAATAAACTAATGAACACAATACATCCATAATTTTACTACTTGTTATTTCACATGTTAATACATTCCCTCTCATGATTTTCTCTAGCTTTTCTAAAGATATTTGAAACCAGAATACTTCTACAATGTTATATGGAGCCCGGGTCACATTATCATCCTATCACAAGGTTTTCCAACGTTCTTAAGGAATATTTATACACTTTTAAAAAATGTCTCTATTATAACCCAACATCCTAAAGAATTATTAACTATTCCTTAATATACTGTTCATTTGGTTTGAAGAGTTTCTTATAACCAAATTTTTAATTATTATTCCAAGTCCTAATGATGGCTTATGAGGCCCTATATGGTGTAGTGTCCAAATACTCCTTTGAATTCATCTTCCTCTACTCTGCCTTTCTTCACTTTACTTGAGCTCTACTGGACTCTTCCCTGTTTGTTGAACCTGACAATCTCGCTGTATTTCGCATTGCCAGCATGTCCTCTGCCAGGAATGGTCTTCCTGGAAAGCTTAATGGCTAGTTCCCTCACTGCCTCAGGCCTTTACTTGAACTTTGCCTTCTCACTCCTTTATTTTTAATTTAAGTATTTATATATATATATATATATATACATATATATATTTTATAATAAATTTATTTTTTATTGGTGTTCAATTTGCCAACATACAGAATAAAACCCAGTGCTCATCCTGTCAAGTGCCCACCTCAGTGCCCATCACCCATTCACCCCCACCCTGTGCCCTCCTCCCCTTCCACCACCCCTAGTTCATTTCCCAGAGTTAGGAGTCTTTATGTTCTGTCTCCCTTTCTGATATTTCCCACACATTTCTTCTCCCTTCCCTTATATTCCCTTTCACTATTATTTATATTCCCCAAATGAATGAGACCATATGTTTGTCCTTCTCTGATTGACTTACTTCACTCAGCATAATACCCTCCAGTTCCATCCACGTTGAAGCAAATGGTGGGTATTTGTCGTTTCTAATGGCTGAGTAATATTACATTTTTTACATAAACCCATCTTCTTTATCCATTCATCTTTCGATGGACACCGAGGCTCCTTCCACAGTTTGGCTATTGTGGACATTGCTGCTAGAAACATTGGGGTGCAGGTGTCCCAGCGTTTCACTGCATCTGTATCTTTGGGGTAAATCCCCAGCAGTGCAATTGCTGGGTGGTAGGGCAGGTCTATTTTTAACTCTTTGAGGAACCTCCACACAGTTTTCCAGAGTGGCTGCACCAGTTCACATTCCCACCAACAGTGTAAGAGGGTTCCCTTTTCTCCGCATCCTCTCCAATATTTGTGGTTTCCTGCCTTGTTAATTTTCCCCATTTTCACTGGTGTGAGGTGGTATCTCATTGTGGTTTTGATTTGTATTTCCCTGATGGCAAGTGATGCGGAGCATTTTCTCATGTGCATGTTGGCCATGTCTATGTCTTCCTCTGTGAGATTTCTCTTCATGTCTTTGGCCCATTTCATGATTGGATTGTTTGTTTCTTTGGTGTTGAGTTTAATAAGTTCTTTATAGATCTTGGAAACTAGCCCTTTATCTGATACGTTATTTGCAAATATCTTCTCCCATTCTGTAGGTTGTCTTTTAGTTTTGTTGACTGTATCCTTTGCTGTGCAAAAGCTTCTTATCTTGATGAAGTCCCAATAGTTCATTTTTGCTTTTGTTTCTTTTGCCTTCGTGGATATATCTTGCAAGAAGTTACTGTGGCCGAGTTCAAAAAAGGTGTTGCCTGTGTTCTCCTCCAGGATTTTGATGGAATCTTGTCTCACATTTAGATCTTTCATCCATTTTGAGTTTATCTTTGTGTCTGGTGCAAGAGAGTGGTCTAGTTTCATTCTTCTGCATGTGGATGTCCAATTTTCCCAGCACCATTTATTGAAGAGACTGTCTTTCTTCCAATGGATAAGTCTTTCCTCCTTTATCGAATATTAGTTGACCATAAAGTTCAAGGTTGACTTCTGGGTTCTCTATTCTGTTCCATTGACCTATGTGTCGGTTTTTGTGCCAGTACCACACTGTCTTGATGACCACAGCTCTGTAGTACAACCTGAAATCTGGCATTGTGATGCCCCCAGCTATGGTTTTCTTTTTTAAAATTCCCCTGGCTATTCGGGGACTTTTCTGATTCCACACAAATCTTAAAATAATTTGTTCTAACTCTCTGAAGAAAGTCCATGGTATTTTGATAGGGATTGCATTAAACGTGTAAATTGCCCTGGGTAACATTGACATTTTCACAATATTAATTCTGCCAATCCATGAGCATGGAACATTTTTCCATCTCTTTGTGTCTTCCTCAATTTCTCTCAGAAGTGTTCTATAGTTTTTAGGGTATAGATCCTTTACCTCTTTGGTTAGGTTTATTCCTAGGTATCTTATGCTTTTGGGTGCAATTGTAAATGGGATTGACTCCTTAATTTCTCTTTCTTCAGTCTCATTGTTAGTGTATAGAAATGCCACTGACTTCTGGGCACTGATTTTGTATCCTGCCACACTACCAAATTGCTGTATGAGTTCTAGCAATCTTGGGGTGGAGGCTTTTGGGTTTTCTATGTAGAGTATCATGTCACCGGTGAAGAGGGAGAGTTTGACTTCTTTTTTATATTTATTTATGAGAGAGAGAGAAAGAGAGAGAGTGGGGAAGAGAGAGAGGGAGAGAGCACAATTGGAATGGAAGCCCAGAGGGAGAGAGAGAAGCAAATTCCTTGGTGAACAGGGAGCCCCACACAGCCCATCCCAGGACCCTGGGATCATGACCTGAGCTGAGGCAGATGCTTAACAAACTGAGCCACCCAGGTGCCCCCTTACTTCTTTTTTCAATCAACATTAAAACTTCAACCAACTCATATAATGTCTCTACACCCTCCCAGCTTTATTTATTTATTTCCTTCTAATCTTCTCCATAGTATATTTGTCACTATCTCACACACTTTAAAAATTCTTCGTTTTGGGCAGCCTGGGTGGCTCAGTGGTTTAGCGTCACCCTCAGGCCAGGGCCTGGGATCGAGTCCCATGTCAGGCTCCCTGCATGGAGCCTGCTTCTCCCTCTGTCTGTGTCTCTGCCTCTCTCTCTGTGTGTCTCTCATGAATAAATAAATAAAATCTTTTAAAAATTTTAAAAAATAAAAATTCTTCGTTTCTTTATTATCTATGTCTCCCACTCTCAACTCAAATGGAATTCCACAAGGACAATTTTTTTAGTTTACCACTCTATCCCTGATGGATAGAACAACAATGCCAGGTTTTCAGTCTTCAATTAACATGTGTTTAAATGAATTTATCTACCAGCATTATCGGATACTTCCTTAAGATAGATGCTTAGGAATGGAATTATTAGATTTATGAATTATTGTTCCTAAGTATTAAACTACTGAGAATACTTTTGAAAGATACTCAAAATTGAGATATTTCCATTTAATGCTTTTCTTTTTCTTTCTTTTTTAAAAATATATTTATTTAAGGAATCTCTGCATCCAACGGGAGCTCTCCCCCACAACCCTGAGATCAAGAGTCATGTACTCCACTGACGAGCCAGTCAGGTGCTCCAATGCTTTTATTTTCCAACTGGCTCAAGGAAAATTAATTGAGGGTTTTTTGTTGTTGTTTGTTTGTTTTTGTTTTGTTTTGTTTTGTTTTGCTTTTGAAGAACCTAGATAATTCAGGTAACACAACAACAATTCCTTCCTTTACCTGATAGAGCAGTTTTATAAAACCATTTGTAATTATTTCCTCCTCCAATTCTCTTACTATGAGTGATGATTCTCCAGAATATTCATATGAAACTTTATTGTTAGTATGTCCTGATGCACTATTACATGCATGTCTTTATTAATAAGAGTGTTAGCATTATGGCAGTACCACTATGAAAGATCAAATTTAGAGCCTTTGGAATACCGGAACCTAAGAGAAACTGGAACAATTTTTCCTGTAAAAATATATGTTTAGAGTATTGGGAATATTACTGATATTCTTTCAGAAGCAGAGAGTAATGTCAGAAATATACTTGGGCAGCCTGGGTGGCTCAGCGGTTTAGCGCCACCTTCAGCCCAGGGTGTGATCTTGGAGACCCTGGGATCAAGACCCATGTTGGGCTCCCTGCATGGAGCCTGCTTCTTCCTCTGCCTATGTCTCTGCCTCTCTCTCTCTGTCTGTGTCTCTCATGAATAAATAAATGAAATCTTTTTAAAAAAGAAATCTTATACTTTAATATAAGACAATTTATTCCTACTTTGGTTAATTTTGTCTTGGTATTTTGATTTATATAATCTAAATATAAAGAAATTAATATTTGAAACAAGGACAAATTTCAAATTATTTGGTAGCACATTATTGGAATTCATGTTAATACATATCTAGCAACCCAAACCCAACAATATTCTATTGCATCTATTTGAAAATTTCTGGGAAAATTCTTAGAGCCTGACCTTTTAAGAAAAAAAAAATTTTAAAGGAATTTACTTAATCAATGAATATGTGACCAACTCTGCTGTAGGTTGGAGGTAATGTGGTTATTTATGTAAAACCATAATCCATTAATTCTTTTATGTTCTCAGATTAACTTGTATGGACTATAGCCCAGTTTCATATTCTTATTTCCTAATACTTCTGGAAGTATTTGAAATACAGTTCCAGGTTCTCTTGTCTTTGAGGAAGGTCAAAGAGTTTATTCCTTCTTTTTTTTCTCCTCCTTCACCTCTTCTTCCTCTTTCTTATGTGTCCCCACACCCACACACACACATACACACACACACATGCCTGATATATATACACACACACATATATGTGTGTGTGTTATTTATTTATTTATTTATTTATTTATTTATTTATTTATTTATTGTATTTGGGTAGATACGTTATTAACACTAGAAACTTCTCAAGTAACTTCGATAGTAAAAACTTTTCATCTTACTTGATATCACTGATGCATTAACATTATTGTTGCTGAGTAGGGATGTGAATCCTTGAGGTGATTTGCCTTTCTGATGAGCATATTACTACTGTGCTCTTCTTTCCTTGGATCTTCAGAATGGTGAGGAATTCTTATCCACCTCTACTCTAGTTGTGCAGATAAGTTGACTCAATACCCATTCCAAACTCCTTTTCTACTGACTTATTCTCCTGTAAAATCTAAGGCAAAAAACAAGCTCACAATCCCACCTCCTTTAAGCCAGAGAGATGACTTAACGTGATTGTGGGCAAGGAGGTAGTGAGGGAACCTCTGATGGAGACCTTCCTTTCCTTGTCAAAGAAAAAAAGGCAAAACCATGTAAGGAAGGAGATTTTATCCTTCCACTTGCACCCTTCTTTTTCTTTGTCTGCAATGCTGAGAGACTGAGCAGTTTTCACACGACCACGAGGATGAAAGTTGTATGCTAAAAAATCACAGAAGAGAAAAAGTGACATCCTGATTCCTAGGGCAGCAGGATTCTTATTATCTGAGACACATTCAAGCCTCCCTTTAGTCATTGTTTGTTGGGTTATCTGTTATTTGCAACCAAGCCCAGTGCTGACTTAGGCACGAGTCTTACTATCACCATCCCCCCCCCTCATACCACACTTATTCTCTTCTGACGTGGTATGGGGCCGTTATGTCTCCAACTCCCACATTTAGAAGGGCTGCCAGCCAGAATCACTGATGCTTTTCTAGTCCTACTTTCCACTTGAGGCACACAGTGTCCAAAAAACAGTAGAGTGGCAGGGATAATGATGAAGACAAATTTCAACTTGTTTTACTGTTATCTGATGTCTTTCTTTTGAGATCTCTTAACAGACAGAAATGTCCACTCTCCACTGCCTCTGCCTCAGTCAGCTGATGCCTCTTCCTAGAAATATGAGACATATTTTCACTTGTTTTACCTGGAAGTATAATCAAGCAACTGTTTCATGTTAACTACAGATCTCTCTTCCTATAAACATACTCATGATGGAATAGTGGAGGGGCAAATTTGCTGTTTAGGGCCATGATCATATTTTAGAGGAGCAGGACAATGGAGGATTTGATAAATTTGGATTATGCAAAGGCAGGCCTATAATTGAGTTTGGATAGGAGGCTAAAGAGAGTGAAAAACACCAGGGGTTACACAGAGGGTTGGATAAAGAAAAGAAAGGTCCAGATGAGGAAGGAAAGGCAAGGAGATGGTTTAGGCTGGAGTCCCACATTGAATCAAAAGGCCTATGAGGAAAAAAATCACAGCCATTATGTTAGCTAAAGGTCTTTAAAATCTGAATGCAGTATTTAGTTTGAATGGATGCTTTGCTTATAAAACCTCTTATATGTCTTCTTCTCTTTATATGTCAGTTAAATCTGTTATTTTTCCTAAATGATTTTGGGAGAGAAACTACAGGAAAAGCTTGACCGTCACTTTTGGTTCAACAACATGCCAGATAGATGTTGGAAAAGCAGAGAGATTCCAGGATTCAACTGAAACTTCTTCTTAGAAAGGCTGCTGTTCTGAGACTTTCTAAAAATCTCCAAAATCTCATGGAGCAAGCTTTGAGGTGATGATATGTGCTGTAAAGAGCCTCGTGAACCTTGGTGGCATGGGAGTTAACCTTTCAGAGAAACAAATAATAGCAACAGAAGATTATCTCCTAATAGGCATAAAATTTTGCTCAAATATTGTTTCATATTTGAGAAATTTTAGGGAGAAAATTTTTATTTTTCCCTAAAACTTTTTGTTTTTTTTTTTTTCCTACATGTAAGTTAATGAACAGAAGAACTGTGTTTGTTTTGTTTTCCAATAGATTCCCAGAATCCAGGGCAGAGCTATATAACAGGTCTCAATAGGTCATACCTAGTCACATAATAGGTTTTGATAAATATTTTTGATTCAATAGAATTAATTTAGAAATGGATTTTAAAGATACAAAATTGTGAGAGTGTCAAATTAATAAATTATAACTTTTTTGTTACAAATACTGTTAAAAGATATTTTATTTAAAAATTCTGTTGAAGCCCTAGACTGTACATTTCTATGGATGCATTCATATTCTTTGATGAAGCAACATAAAACTTTCTGCAGAATCCTACTGCTACATTCGATGAAAAATGTCATTTGTCAATTGCTACATTCTTTTTAAAAAGATTGTTTTGCCAAACCTCATTCATCGTAGAGTTTTTGTTTCACTCTTTGCATTTATTTCGTTGCTAAAATACAATGCTATTTTTAATGAATTTGGACTGCATGATTAAACAAATTTTAAGTAAGGCAAAGTGATTATAAGTAACTACAAATAACAAAAACTTGGAAATAATCTGTTTTAATCACCTTGATTTAGAGCCAAAGCATTCTGAAATGCTATTATAATTGCTTTTTATCACATTTTCTCAGGCTTATTACTAGAAAAGCACTCAATGTATTGAGATATATATATATATACATATATATATATCATTAGTGTCTTAATATATACTACTATGTATGCAAATATTTTCCTGAAAAATACTGATTTTTTCATTATGATTCATCACAACCTCCTTGTTTCTCATTTTTTCCAATATACTTGGTTATCTGAAGACCATCTTTCCTCAAAAGTGATAAAGGCTGTCAAAAACTCCAAGTTAACTTTATGCTCTTCTCTTCTGAAGTAGGAATCAGTTACATTCAAATTGATTTTGGTCTTTCAAATTGGTTTCAAAATCCAAGAGAGGTGGTGGGTTATATCAATGTAAATATCTTATTTACTATATTGTACTATAGTTTTTATAAAAATGTCACCATTAATGGAATAGGGTAAAGTGTACACCACATGTCTCTGTGATTTATTTATGTATTTATATTTTATTTATAAATATATAAATATAATATATAAACTATATATAATATATATTTATAAATATATAATTTATAGAATATAAATAAATTTATATAAATATAACTGCATATGAATCTACATTTATCTTAATAAAAATTTCCGCTGAAATAGAACTCAAGATAAATCTGTTTACAGGCAAGACAGGTTGGCTTTGGAAATGCAGGCAGTGGGGATTCTTCAAGTAAAATACAATCAGTATTATTAATTAATGTGTTGCCTTTCTCTTACCTAAAGATAATCTCTCCCATTTAACTTTTGATTTATCTCTTATTTCAATGACAGGATCTTCCTTCTTTGAACAAATTCTATTTTCCTATGTGTTCAGTTTTGCTTTCTTGAATATTATAGTGGCATTACTTAATTGTTCCCTGAATTTGTAGTTTTGTTACAACTTCCAGCTTCTAATTTCAGATTTTGAGAATCTATGAGCCTTTGAGTGCAAGAAATCAGTCCTGGAGAATGTTGCTGAGGTTTGCTTATTCAGCTCATGTTGTCCTCCTGGAACGAGAGATTAGTTGAGTAATAGACTTGTGACAATCACAGATCCAGTCGAATTCCAGGGAATGTTGTGGGAATTCAAGGTCTCTGTGATATGCAGATGTGAAACTTACATATATTTTATTACTGTAACCAGCCAGCCAGGGCTAGAGTTCTTGCACAGAGATGAGTAGACTCAAGAGAGAGGCAAAGGAATGGGGACGTGATCAAAAATTAACTCTACAGTCTCTGGACCTTTTTAAATGCAAGAGATAACCATTCAAAAATCAACCAACCAACCCAAACCTTTATTGTTGCAACATATGAGTCTTACCGAACTTGAACTAATCTTGACCTTAGCCATAGAAAATTAGGTGTTGTGAGTAAAAACTGTGGAGCTGATCTGAACCAAGGAAGGAGTAAAGAGAGAAATGCTCTGTCTTATATTGTAGAGTTGGCTTTCTAGCTGTAGTTACAGAGGAACTTTCCAAACTATGGCTTTGGGATACAGATCACGTAAGAAAGGTTGGAATGCTGAAGTGTGTTGAAGGCTTTTAACATTCAGTAATCTATGACAATGGGATCTGCTTCTGAAATTAGGCCTCTGAAAGTTGGGAGGAGAAAAAATAGGTTTGATAAGGAGGGTCTTCAGTCTGTAGACTGTTATAAAAAAAATGACTTAGAGTCTGGTTACCTGTTTTTTTTTTTTTTTTTTTTTTTTTTTTTGTAGAGTTTGAATACCTAATTTCTGGCCTTGAGCTGAGGTTAATATAGGGTACAGGAGGGGACTGATTTTCCAATCTTCTTCCTGCTTCCTCAATTGAGGCTTCAGTGTCAAAGGGTAAAAATCACTCCTGTTTTGGTAAAGTACTTGGGATACAGCTGTGGCGAGTGGGGGGGCATTATATTTGCCTTGTCAGCCATACAATTTGGGGTAGAAACCATTATACTGAGGGCTAGAAGTATGGTAGCAACCAATATTGGCCTAGTAGGAGACAGAAATTTCTGGATCCAAGTCTGGGTTTAGCAACTCTTACTAGATAACATCTGTGGCTTTAACTAGTATGCCCTGATATATACTAGAAACAAACAGATAAGAATATTTCTTAATTTCCAATGACAGCAGTATTTCCCATAAAAATCTAACCAAACCCAGCTAAAAATAGCCAACTTTCTGCTCAACCCTAGACTCCAAATTCACACTATCAGAAAGTAGTTAGCTCAGACACAGCAGCCATACTGTTGTCTGTATTTGATGTTGCAGTGGGGGTGGGGGATGAACAAGGAAATTCCCTGCAGAAAGTTTTCCTAGAAACCATTCCATTTAGAAATGGCTAGAGAGCACTGTTGATTTCAATTCTTCTTTTTCTCAAGTGGGAGATTTTGCTGTAATTATTTTAGCTACCACAGGTGTTCTTGGCTTGTCCTAGCTACAGTAACTGGAAAGGATTTTGAGTTCACTCTGTTGTGGGGGGCAGGGGGAGTATATTTCACATAGGCACAGGCATTTTTGGAAGTGTGTATCTTGACTGAAAGGTATGTTTGGATGCTGAATATTATAAGGAAAGGTGCACTAGAGTGGAATCACCTTTGGTTTTCTCCCTGAGTCTAATGCCAACTTTGCCCTCATCTCACTAACGATCTCTAATTGGGCAAATCATGAGGCTCCAGGGAAGCTGACCCCACTACTGACTCTCACTAGTTCTTCCCAGAGAAAAAGGAACTTCTCGTCAAACCATTTCTGAAACTAACCCTACTTCTGGATCATTTTGCTTAAAGAGTCAGTAAATTCCTTTTTTTGTTTAGGCGTTTCAAGTCGGATATCATATTTGTCACATAACAGAAAAACATATTCAAAGGACAAATCTCTTTCTGGAAATAAAAGAATAGAAACGGAACAAATCTTCCTTGGTGTCTGCTTACTTCTAACCATCATTTCATTATTTTTCTTCTTATCACTACCGTAGTTGAAAATGTAGTGTTTGCTTGGTCTCTGCAATTCTTCTTCTCTCATTTACTTGACAACTCCCTGGTTTCAGCTTTCCATCCTCATCATTGTACAGAAATAGCTATTCACAGGATTTAATTGGCTTGCAATAATAGCCAAATCAGTTCTTAACTTATTCATTCTCTTTCCATTGGTGTCAGTTGACACCAACTTCCTTTCTTCTCTTTTTTGGCCTTCTTAAAGTCCCTCTCTCATTACTTATGTTTTTATATAACTTTCAAAGAGCCTCTACTCAATCCTTTAGCTTTCTCTTCTGCCTGTATTTTCCAGAGTTTCATTGATGCTATTTCCCATTTCCTTGACTTTTAAGCAAGTCGAACCTTACTATATATCCTTACATAAATTATATACATTTTCCTAGGTTTGTGACAATACCCAGGACTCCTCCCTATCCTCCTCCCCAGTCTTATTTCTATCCAAAACTCTTGCCTCTGTAACTTGAAACTTGATTTGAATCTCTGAGTACTCTGAACTTGGTATTCTTATATGTGTTTGCTTTATCTGAATCTCAGCACAATCATATGAATTTATGCTTGAGTTATCACTTGTTTTATGTTTTCCCTGGTGTGTTGGTTAGGAATTGTTTGTCCTATCTGGGGCCTTGTATTAAGGTGGCCCAGGAAAGCCAGTGGTATAGTCCCAGTCCAAACCTGAAGGCTTGAGAACTGCAGGGGGGTGGGGAGCAATGGTGTGAGTCACAGTGAGTCCAAAGACCTGACAACTAGGAGTGAAAATGGATATCCCAGCTCAAGCAGAAGCAAATTTGTTCTACCTCTACTGTTTTGTTCTATTCAGGCCCTTAACAGATTGGATGATATCCATTTACACTGGTGAGGGTGATCTTTATTCAGTCCACTGATTCAATTGCTAATCTATTCTAGAAACACCCTCACAGATACACCCAGAAATAATGTTTTATTTACTATCTGAGTATTTCCAGTCAATTGGACACATAAAACTACCCATCATGCGTTGATAGAACACAACCCCCTACTTCATCCTACCTCCACCCCAAGGGAAAGAGGGAGGAATGAAACACAGATTCATCTTCCTTCTTACCATCCCCTGTATGTCAGTGGAAGCTGTCTGTGTTGTGGCATCAGTTAAATACTAATAGGCTACTGGAAACCAAGAGAAAGATAGAAAGGAGTCTACATAACTGTAGGCAATTTTTTATGTCATCATAGTCTGCATCTTTAACCAATGATATTGGCTCAATATGGGGTAATAAAGATAAAAAAATAAAGTTAAATGCTGAGGGAGGAGGTGGTAAAGTCCCTTTTTGGTCAAGTAGAAGCTAATTAGATGGCTGGAATAGGGCTCTGCTACTTTGGAACCCAAACAGTTTGTGTGGGCCTGAAGGAAAATGGAGAACTCCTGCATATGTAAGAGATCTATATGGGAGTGTTGGTGACAGATAGCTGGTCTCCTCATAGCATTATTCTTCTTTCAGAGAATTGCCTAAAATGTAGAGGGGTTTTTTACTCTTCAAACTTTGCAGGTAGAGATTGCCAGCTAAGAATGAAGGGCTTGGATCTTTGGTTGGAAACTTGAGGTAGGAAATAGTCATTTGAAATCATAGCTCATTGAGAAGGAGCTGCCAAAGATAAGAAAATTACTTTCAAGAGGCTCTACGTGTCCAAGGAAACCAGAAAGAGTAATTAAAGTCATACCATCTCATCAAGAAAGGAACTGTGGTCCAGAATGATGTGATTTATTTTCTAGTCTTTTCTTCCTAAGCTCATCTCTTAAATGATGGTATTCTCCAGATGTCCATCTTCGACCCACTGTTCTTATGTTGTGATCTCTTCCAGAGTGATCTCATTTCCTCTTATGATTTCAGTTCCTGGTGACTTCAATCCTCTATCTTTATCCTTGACATTTTCCCACAGATTCATACTTCTATCCATCTGTCTACTCTATGTCTCCAATGATGTCGTCTTAAAATCTCAAACTCGACTTTTATAAAACAGTAATTAACTCCCACCACCACAAATCTGCTCTTCTCCCATCTGTCTAACTCTGTTATCATTATTATTTCTCCATTTTTTGTTGTATTTGGAAGTATTGACAACGCTTCATTTACCTGGGCTAAAAACCGTCCTCAGGGGCACTTTCTTTTCCTTATCCCAATATCCAATAAATTCCTATGAATTTTAACTCATGTTTTTCTACTCTCTCCCCTACATTCCATCATCCTTTACCCTTGCTTTGATTCAGGCTACTAACCTCTTTTATCCTAAATTATTGCAGCAACTTCTTAACTGGTCTGTGCTGGTCAGAATTTTCACTGTAAGCAATAGAAAATTGGCTAGTTTAGGCAGAAAAGGATATTTCATACAGGTTTGGGAATATTTTTTTTAAGTTTTTAAAAAAATTTTTATTTATTTATGATAGTCACAGAGAGAGAGAGAGAGAGAGAGAGAGAGAGAGAGAGAGAGGCAGAGACATAGACAGAGGGAGAAGCAGGCTCCATGCACCGGGAGCCCGACATGGGATTCGATCCCGGGTCTCCAGGATCGCGCCCTGGGCCAAAGGTTTGGGAATATTTATAGAATCAACAGGATAGTTGGAGAACCAGATTCAGAAAATGTGTGGAAACCAATGGAGTATAGTCAGCAGGCGCCACAGCCAATGGGATGTGTTATAACAATCTGTTTAGGGTGTTACTGCTAGCACTGGCCTTGCTGATAAAAGTACAATTCTCACCTCCAGCTCCACTGGCAGTGCTATTTTTGAATGCCATAGCTAACTGTCCTTTCTCATTATTCACTCCATATTCAAAGTCCTAAGTGCAAGTGTCAAATTGGCAACCCTAAACATGCCCATGCCTTAGGTCCTGGAAGATGAGGAGAAAAAAAATTGTCCTCATTCAGTTGCTATGATGGGAAGTGAGTCTTGTGTCCCCAAGCTTCACACAATAGGGCAATTCTTTTAAATTGAGAATACTGAAAAATTGGGTGGCAATAATAATAAAGACAGAAAGAAACACCCAAGAAGTGGATATCTGTAATCAATCTTCTTCTGGGAAACCAGGGGAAGAGAGGAGACAGGTACTCAGAAATTGCTGCAGAGACCCAGGCAAGAAATTATGGGCTCCTGAAGTAAAGTTGTGACAGAAAAGTGGGGAGAAATGGGCAGATCTGAGGGATATATCGGAGCTAGAATGAAAAAGGGTTTGTGATTTATGGACGTGTGGGATGAGAGAGATAGAGAAATTAAGGTTGGCATTGAGATTTCTTTCTCAAGCAGTTAGGAAGGAAGAAGTGATTCCTTTAGTTTTGGGAGTATTTAATTTGGGGGGCTTGTGGAAGAGTCAGTGATGATGTCATTTAAGTGGATGGCTGTGAATCTGGGGTTCAGAGGACAGAGCAACATTGGAGATGTGTTTTTTGAGCCATCAATACAAAATTGATAATTAGGTGATAGGACTTCTGTGATGACCCAGGTATGGCATACAGAGTGAGAATGCCCAATTCTATGGAAGCTGACATAAATAAGTTCTGCTGCCCAGCATGCCTCTTTGTGGCAGCCATCCAGAGACATTTGGGCCACATCACTTCAATTCTTCCAGATTTAGCACTTGGCTCATTGCTTCTTTTTTGTTAACATTAATCCTGCCAAACTCTTGGTGATTTCAATATGCTTCTACTGAGTGTATTTCCATCACCCTGGTGTCTTAGATCCTTGACCTTCACATTTCCAAAGATTTTTGTCTTTCACTCTTCATCAGCCCCTCACTTTTTATTGCCAGACACTGGATTGGTGTTTTTCAATTATGACCTTTTAGCAGATCATGAAATCAATGAAATTGTCATAGGGAGCATTTATTTTAAATTAAAATTTCTTTAAAAAATTTTTCTAAGTTGAAAATATCAGCAGGCTTCGTATATGCTTAGTGTCTAAACCCAGTTATAAATTAATATAATCTCTTGTATACAAGATTTACAATTGTTTATATATTGTAAAAAGAGAAAAGGCAGACTAAAAGCAAAATGACAAGCTTGAGTGGGATTATTTTGAATTTATTAGTGAATTAAAAAACGTGCCTTCGTGCCTTCAAACAAGGACAAGGGCAAAGACAAGAATGATGTCTCTGAGTAGGCAAAGGGAAATGGAATCCAATACTCAAAATATTTCTATTATTCCCTCTTTTTTGCTACATAATTAACTTTCTTTGTTTACAAGATTGTTCTCACTTGCATACAAAGATGTAATAAAATTTGCATTAAAAAGAGAAATGCTTCACATGACAATACATCCTACTCTACCTCCTTCGTGTCTGTTACTTTTTACAGAAAATTTTCTGTACTCATTATGTCCTTTCTCTCTTTCCTTGAAGCTTATTTTGACCATTGCAGTCAGATTCTTATTTTTACTACTTCATCAAAACTGCTCTTTTAAAGTTACAAAGATCTCTGTTTTCTAAACCCAACGAGCATTTGATGTAACGTAATTCCTAAATAATGTTTGACAGGGTTGATCATTAAATCTTTTTTGAAACCCTTTCTTTGCTTCACCCTGATTCTTTAATAGTCTCTCTCTGTTCTTCTCACACTTCACTAGTATCTTACCTGTAGCATTTTCAAGTGTTAACCACTTCCTCAAGCTGGACATAGTCACTTCCTGTGGCTTCAGTGAGGCCACTGAACTTTTTCGGTTTATTTTTGTCTTCTTTGGAGACTATTCAGTTTTCTTTACAAGCTTCTTTTATTATTATTCCCAAAATCCTCAAATATGAGCATTCCTTCAGGGTTCCATTCTGGGATCTCCATTCTTTATTAATTCAATAATACAGAGTAGGGGCTTATTACAGATAGACATTATCATAGGTGTTAAGATGTAGCAGTGAACCAAATAAGCAGAATTTGTTTACATGGAGTAAGAGCTGTGGGAGACAGGAGGAAATAAACACATAAGCAAAAAACATGGAAGTAAGTGAGATGAAGGAAAATAGAGCATGGGGTGATACAATGAGGTGGTACAAAGATACTCAATGGAGAGACAATTTTATGTAGGGGCCAGGAGTGCTTGTTTTGGCAGCACATAAACTAAAAATCTAGGGGTCAGGGAAGGTCCTGAAATAAGTTAGAGAAGTTACAGGTTATAATTTGGAGGTGGGCATTTCAGAAAGATGAAATGTGGCAGCCATCCAGAGACATTTGGGCACTCAAAGAAGGTTAAGTAGGAGGATGCCTGGTATGTACAAGAAAAAGCAATAAGGCTAGTGTGTGGAGTGGGAAGAAGGAGAGAGGGGAATGGGAGGACATGAAGTGAGTAAGGAAAATTAGGACCATAGCAAAGAAAGCATTGTGAACCATGAGAAAAACTTCAGATTTTATTCTGAGTGATATGTAAAACCACGAGAGAGTTTCCATCAGCAAGAACCTACATCTTGAGGTTTAACTTTGTTAAGGGAAGACTGAATGACTTGGGGGGTGGGGTGCAAATTGAATCATAAAGACCAATTAAGGAGTTACTGAAATTAGTCCTCTGAGAAGTGATGACAGTTTGCACTAGGGTGGTGGTGGGAGAGATGGGCACTGGTAAAATTTTGGCTCTAGTTCAATGACAGAATTGACAGGATTTCTTGAAGTTTTGGATGTGAAGCTTAAGAATAAGAGAGAAATCAAAGATAACTCTAAATTTTTGGACTGAGCAACTGGTAGAATGGAGCTGCCATTGACTGAGGTGAGGATGACTAGGGGATAAGCAGATTGGGGGAAGGTCTTGGGGTAATCAAGTTTTGGTTTTGTTCATTTTAAGCTTGACCTACCTGTTAGAATTGAAGTGTATGTGTCAAGTAAGCAAGCAGGTATATGATTCTGGAGCTTAAGGGTGAAATCCTTGCTGGAAACACGCAGTTGGTATTGTCAGATCATAGTTGAAGTCATGGAACTAGAGAATCAGAAATCATCTAGAATGAGAGGGTTAGATATAGAATTAAAAAGTCAAAGCTCCTAGTCTTATATGTATTTCTTCCAGCAGGGTGGCCCCACTTAGCCAGCAGTCTTTGTTGTCAATTCCTTTTGTCACTGTCTTGAGCCTCAGTAATGTCAATGCCATTAACTGTGACATCAGAGTAGAGTCTTGGATTCTGACCCTGAGTAGACATTGGAGGTAAAACTAATGGACTATCAGGAGCTTTCTATAGTTCAGAAGAAAATGAAATAAATTTGGCAGCAAAGAATAAGAGGCTGCCTTTTAAAATAGAGAGCTGAACTCTGTAATGGATCTTTGCCAATCCATTCAGAGTCTGCCCTGCTAAGAAGGGAGAGGAGAATGAGTATTATCAATGATGCAAGGTCAGGTTGGAGGAGTCCCTGGGACATCGACCCCTTTTGTGATACTGCTTGCAGGATTATCAGTCCCTGCTAGACTCCTGGTAGAGGAACGTGTCCAGTTGCCTGGCAGATTTTTCATTATACCAAAAGAGAATCACTTGAGGAATGTGTGGGAATTGGAACCTGGAATTATGTACTTTTGGTCATCTCCATTTTGGCTTGTGGTAACATTAAATCTTTTCCCTTCACTGCTGCTCCTGTGTTGCCTTTGGCTAACGCTCCTTCTGAAGTCATGTGCCTTCTGGGTTGTGGCAGGTGGTGTAAGGGGCTAGTTTCTGTGTCAGCAGTGTGAGTGCAAGTATGTCTGTTGGCATGAATATCAAGGAGGTGCCAGCTAAAAGACTTTTTGCCTTGGAGTTTGAAGTCAAATCTCTACTCATCATCTTCTTAAATGTCTGTAATAGCACATGTGTATTTGGGGGTAAGGATCTGTTTTTATAAATTTAAAGAAGTGACAAAACACAGCAAATAATAAAAACTGAGACTCTTGAATGAAGACATAGGTCACATAAAGAAATGGATCATCTGAAATACGTAATGGATCACTAAATTAACCATCCACATTTGGAGAATGTTCTTCAATTTATCAAACCATCCAATGAGTGGGTTGTGAAGCATTATTGTATTCCTTAAGGGTTTTAGTTTAAAGGCCACATACAACGGGAGCAAAGGAATTAACTGAAAGGATTAAGAGTCTCAGAATCACCAGGAAGGTAAAACTAAGAGGTTTGGATTCCAGGTAGCAAGAACCACACCCTAAAACACATTGTATAACTGGACTGCAGAAAATACAATTGTTTCCAGTGCTGAGAACTATGCCTTGATGTGCATCCCACCTATACTGCTCCTGGGGAATCCTCTGGTTCTCCCATCCCTGAGAAACAGGTACTGATGCCGCCACTCCTACCAGCATCAGAGCATATTTTCAGCTCTTTCTTCTTTTCATTGTTGGTTTTTGATTTATAAAACATGGTGGGTACTTCTGATTGGCTCAGCATAGGAAATGTGCCTGTTACTAGCTGCAAAAACATCTGGGTTGGTTGTGGATCTGGCATCTTCTGCTTCTACAGTAGGATATGCCTTCCATCAAGATTTATAAGATATAAAATTTCCTAAATGTACAGAAGAAGGTCAGATGCTGGGCAGCCAAAAAAGTGACATATGTCTGTATTAATATATACCCTTTGGCTGCTTAGAATCAACACATACTTCTTTCTAAACTTACGCTTCTAAATGAGAAAATTGTTTGCATGTAACAGAATAAATTATTCCATATAAAACCGAGGATGTACCCACTGCCTTCCAAAATGGAAACAACCCAAATCTTATCAGCTACTATATCTAGCACAGGCCACACTCCCTGAGTAATATCCATTCCTCCCTCAGTTTCGCCATGACCCCAACCAGAGATTCCACCTTGCACATAAAATAGTGGGGGAAAGGGAACAAAAACAGTAGGAAAACTAGTAGAAGTGTATACGTTTGTATGTGATCCAGAAAAAAAGTATTTTTAAAAATCTTTTTAAAAGTTTATTTGTTTATTTTTAAATAATCTCTACATCCAACATGGGGCTTGGACTCACAACCCCGAGATCAAGGGTCACAAGCTCTTCTGACTTAGCCAGTCGGGCACCCCCAGAAGCCTTTTCTTTACTTCACAGAGGAGGGTTCATGGACCCCACCTCTCTCTTCCTCTTCTCTCTCATCCAGCTCTGTATTACACAGGCATGAAGACAGTCACTATCTCATTGACAGAACGTTCTCACTTTATCACAATCTTTTTTACATTTCCTGTCTCCATAACCATCATCTTGGATCAAGATGTTGGCATACAATAGCCCCTAAACATTTTTTTTCTCTTTTCCCTCCTTATCTCCCCACCAAATTGCTTCCATAAAAGCTTGTTATCTTTAAAACTGCACATCTGATTGTGTCACTCCCCTGCTTCCAGTAACTTGTAATTATCTTTGGAAAGAGTCCACAGCCCTCAGCATGGCCTGGCAGGCTTTTCACATGTGACCTCCATTCTTCTCCAGCCTCATACACTTGTGTCTCTATTTCTCCCTTTTCATGTTCTCCTTACCACTCCTCTCCCAGTTTTGTAGAAACCCCATTCCTTCCAGCTATGGCGACTGACAATGATATTCTCTTTGCTTGGAATGTTCTTGCCAGCATCTTCTCATCCTTCAACTCCTTGATTTTGACTCAATTTCAAATCTTCACATCTCAATCACCTATTTCCCCCCCGAAACCAGACAGGCAAGGCCCCCACCTTGATTGTTCTTCTTACCACTGACTGTCACAAATATTATTCCTATGACAATTTGCTAAATACCTTGACCTATGGAACCTAAGGCCCACAGGGAAATGGGCAGCATTGGCCTGTGCACTAAGTCCTCAGTGCCTGGGGTGCTTACAACCTGGCATGTGGCATAGGCCCAACAGGGAACTGCTGACCAAGTGGGTAAGTGAAAAGGTCCTGCATTGGTATTACTAGGCTAGGCATTCTATATGGCTGCTTTCCGGTTTCCATTTTCTCATGATAAAACTCAATTACTTAATCCTCTGGTTTCCCAGGTAATTAGATTTTGCTGGGAAGGCAATAAAAGAAGAATTCTGTTTGCAAATCAGGCTCATTTTTTTTGCTGTGGAGAGGTGCGACAGCTTCACAACAAACCAAATGTCATTTGTTTCCCAGCACTGAACTTTGGCAAGGCTATTTCCCTGCTAATTCGAGGGACTAAGAATTTATGCAATTTCCTCTGAAGAAAATTATCCTTTTAAGAACATGAAGAAACTATTTGATTCTTCTCACCTAAACTTAATTGTTTTACCAGGCTCCATTTCTTCTTGCACCTGACCTTTTTTCTTACAGAACCAATTCTGTTTCTTTTGTATAAACCTCTCACGTTAAAAAATTTGCCTTTCAAATGCACGATGTCCTAGGATGTGTATATTGAACGACCAGAAATAACTCAGTGACATATTCTTCTTGCTTATTTCATACATATTTCCAACTTATGACTCATTGGTTTAAAGAGGACAAATGTGAAACTAAGAGCAAAACAGAGGGCTTGATGTACTTGTGCCTGAGACGCGGATGAATCACTCTGCTGCTGGCAAAGCGTCCCGGGTTGGGGTTGCCTGTCTAGTGGGCTTGAATGACCCCCACTGTTCCCTGTCCTGGCCCCACTCACAAACTCACTCGCAGCCTCACACAAACACACATCCCCAACACCACACACGTCTTTCTTTAGAAGCCCCGTGGGACTATTTTAGGCTGGAAAGCATGCATATGATGAAGAAAGTGACTGTCTTGGAGGCTATAAGTTGATATATGAACACGTCAGAGGGACCCAAAGTGTTAGCAGTGGCATTTTCTTTCTCGGTTTTCAAAGAATTTTATTTTCCTCTCTCTTTCCACCATCTGTTTTTCTTACTGTAGCAAATGTCATTTCCTATGGAGTTTAATAGGATATGAAATGGGATTGTTTTACAGTGAATTTTGATGTAGTTTCATGATTTTCCTGAGAGTGGTTTTACTGCCTCCTTCCCTCCTCTCTCCTCCCCTCCCTACACCTCCTCTTCCCTCCCTCTTCCTCTCCTCCCCTCCCCTGCCCTCCTCCTCCTTTCTTTCCTCCCTCTCTCCTTCCTTGTTTCTCTCCTTCCTCTTTTACTCAGAAAAATTAAACTTTGACATTGTATTAATCATATCAACTTGAAAATTACTAAAAGTTACCTTCCAAATTCTGGACTGAAAGATACGATGAAGTTCTTAACTATGTCAATTTTTATCTTATTTTGTTTTTGTAACAAACACAAATTCCCCAAATGGCATTAAGCTGTTAAATAGTAAGTTTCCATTGAAGTGACAAGCTAAGGATTTTAACTCCCATTGGTGTGTGTAGAAGGAGTAAGTGCTGATGAACTCAGAGTAGAGAGAGCAGTGACCAGAAGAGTGCAGGAAGCCCTAGTGAGAAGGTGCACCGAGAGACCACTTCCTATGTGACAAGCCGTGTTTAAACTTGACATATATGGATTCACTTAATTGTCATCATAACTACTTGTTGGTGATATTTCTGCTTTCTCAGTTTACATATGAGAAAATGGAGGCATAGAGATATTAAGGCCACACAGCTACCAATGGGCAGAGGTAAAGGGCCCCTACACAAAAGGATCACAATATACTGTTTTCTCTCAATGGAGATTGAAGTATACATTTGCTGCACAATGGAGGAGGGAGTCTTTTGTGAAATATTAGAACAGTCTTTTACTGTCTTCCTTTGATGGAAAAAATCCTAAAGCGTTTTAGAAAGCTCCTCTCACCGTAGCAAGGAAGGACAACTCCAGAAGGCAGGATTGTGGTTAACGTGAGAAGGTGGCTGTGTGGTGCAGGACAAGGTGGTGGAGAGAGGTAAGGAGAGAACTGGCATGATGGGGGAGCAAGATGCAGTCATGGGAGCTGTAATGATGGGGCCTCTGCTCTTGAGGAGAAACACCATGATGTCTGTGCCAGCAAAATTCCACTGCCTCAACTCTTTCCTCTCCTTGACTGATTCGATGAAAAGCTTCTCTCTCAGGGAGAATGAGGATAAAGATGTGCAGACATGACTCCATCTATTGAGACTGGCCCAAGTTTGTGGAGTTGCTAGGAAGAGAGGTGCCATGGGAGGGTACTTTAAATTCATTACCCTGTGCTTCTCAGGGAAAGCTGAGAGAGATAATCTGATTCATATTTTGGAGACATGTTTTAGGGACAACTACCATGGTTTTAAAAACAACAACAACAACAACAAACTTTTCTCATGAGAGTAGGCTTGCTTTTCCAACAAGAGTTTCAATTTCTTGGGTTAAGGACCCCACTGTTCTCCACTGCTTCTCCTCTATTTATTCAGGGAGTCTGATTTTGCTCCCAGAGTCTATGTTAGGCCACGTTCTTCAAAAAGGAAATAGGCTTAAATTTTGCAGCCACTTCAGGTGTAGCAATTTGGGGAATCCTTGTTTACTCTGAGTTTATGGCTTTCATCAGGAAGACTCAGAAAAATTGACAAGTATATTTTCCAGATTGTCTCCAGGATAAATTTATTGGGCTCTATGTGACCTTGGGTAAGACTCTACCTTTGCGTGTTTTTTGGCACACGAATATATTGACTTGTTAACTGCTGTGGGTCCCATACAGGCAAAACCTTGTCAGCTGGAGTAACTGGAAGAGGAAAAGGAGGATAGCTTTTCTTCTCTTGGCTTTGGAATCCAGTATGAAAGAAAGAGTCAGAAAAATAATTATATCTTTGTTATATATTTTGAAGATATTCTAGTTATTTTTTTTTAAAGATTTTATTAATTTATTCATGAGAGACATGGAGAGAGGTAGAGACATAGGCAGAGGAAGAAGCAGGCTTCCTGTGGAGAGCCCACTGTGGGACTTGATCCCGGTTCCCCATGATCGCAATGTGAGCCAAAGGTAGATACTCAACCACTGAGCCACCCAGTTGCCCCCAAAATATTCCAGCTTTATTTTTCTCAACTGGAAGATACTATATCCATAAAATTGGGTACTTATTACCCTTTAGAGAAGAACTAGAGAGGATGGGCATCCAAACACACAGTGCTGTGCTCCCAAACAGAATGCAACAGGTGAAAAAAATAGCAATTTAATAAACAACCCCCACCCACAGTAATGAACTGAACATGTCATATATTGATGTGGTGTATTAATCATATCTCTTTGTTTTAAACCAGATTAACCAAAATAAGGGAGTTCATTGTATTTTAAGTTTGGAAAGGATGCTGGGGGTAGTTCACGTGATCAAAAGGTGAGTTTCAGGGGTTAGGACCCTACTGATTGGGACTAAAGCTCAGTACTGGCAAATCTCTTTTCCTCTCCTCTCACCTCCCAACCTATTCTGTTATTCTCCTTCTCATTCTCTGTTCTTCTCTTCTGCCTCATATGAGCACACACATTTGAATTCATACACTCTTTCTAAGTGGCAGGAAGTATTGGGGTACTGTAAAGCCCAGATTCACATTCTCTCAGATTAGCAAACCTGGTAGAAATAGAACTTCTCAAGTTCATATGTCAATTTCAGGTAAGGTCTTTGATTAGCTTGTGGAATGACATGTCCACTCATGGATTAAGTAACATGGCATTCAAGTTACCTGGGGGTTGAGGAGGATCTATTATAAAACTAACAGATGGTGCTTACAACTTTACAGTCTATTAAAAAATGCAATAGTACACATGGAAAAAATTAGTACCCATTATTTGAAAATGCTTACTTTATCAAATTTATATAATTTTCCATTGTATAAAAACTGAGCTATAGTTGTGGAAGACCTACTGGAATGCCCAATCCATCTTCCATAAAATAAACACTTTCTTAGGTGGCCCAGAGTTAAGATTCTTCTTCTTCTTCTTCTTCTTCTTCTTCTTCTTCTTCTTCTTCTTCTTCTTCTTCTTCTTCTTCTTCTTCCTTTTTCTGAAAAGCACTTGCTAGCATTTAATGAACTTCCATCCACATGGTTTCAAGCTTCTAGGATGCAGACCTCACCCTATATCCTTAATTTTTTCCTCAGCCTGTCTACTGAAGAATTTGACCTTCATGATGACAGGCTTTTTTGGGAGCTTTCCTTTTCCCAAAACTTTGTAGTACCCCAATTACACCACATCAAGGATAGGAGCAGGTCCAGTCTTGTTTTTGGCAGCATTGACCCGTGTCTGCTTACTTACTAAAGTCCACAGTTTTACAAGGTTGACAGTTGGGCAGAAACTGCCCAACTTTGAGTGGTAAGGTCTCATATCAACTTTTCCAAAGTAAGCTGGGTGATATCTGTCCAGGTTGATCCTGTGGTGATGCCTGCCACCAGCATCACCCAGGCCTCCTGGGTGCTTCCAGTGTTTGTTGATGGGGCCATGACCATGGCTCACATGACCACCAAATTTCCATGTCATCCTCAGTCTGGATGGATGTTGGCAGCCCAGATGAATGAGCATAGGATTCAAACTTTTATCACGAATATGAACTCAGTAAAAAATACTGAAACTATGTATTTAATAATTTTGTATTTGAAACAACAGTCAGCTTGATTAGTTTTACTTTCCACCACTTTTCTAGCCAGTGTAATTAAGAGCTGTTCCTGTGCTATGTCAAAGATTGTTCTTTTGTGTTATTAATTACTGTCAGTACTGAATTTAGGAAACAAAGTAGAAATCATGGACCTCTTAAAACAAAAGAGTACTTTAAATAAAAGCATATAACTCTATAACATTGGCCCTATAGGATTTTTTGAAAAGCATAATTTTAGTTTTCCCAGTGATCGCAGGTATTTAAAGAGGTAAGAAGTGCCATTAGCTAAAGGGTTTTGGACTCTGGGTAGTGGAGCAAATGGAGAGAATCCAGCTCATGGATCACTGCAGTTGAGAAGGCAGTGACTGAGCAAAAGCAAATAAATGCTTGATGCCCAGGACAGAAGTACAGTATTCAGACAAAGTTTGGTAATATTATTTGCAGTAGTATCTGGGTTTAATGTAGCTTATAAATACATTGGACAATTATTTTAGAAGTTTCAATTGTTAGTATTGGGATTTCTTTCTTTCTTTTTTTCCTTCCTTCCTTCCTTCCTTCCTTCCATAGGATATAGATAATTTTGTGGCTTACATGTATGCAGTTATCAGGCAATAATGCACTACTATATAACTTTTGAAGATAACTTAAATTTTGCCATGTCCTTGATTCAATCAGATATGAGATATTTTATTGTATATAATTCTCTTTTCTGATCCTTCAATAAGCCCTAGCCAGAGGCTAGTGCTTCAATGACAAAAGAGAACAGTTGTCTAAATCTTTGTTTTTCAAAATGTAGTCTCTACCACCAGCAACCATGTCACAGCAGAATCCCAGGCTCCACTTCAGACCTATTATATTGGAATTGATAAGAGCCACCAGTCATTTGAAGTGTTTCTAGGGTTTGGATAAGCAAATAATGGGAAAGGCTGTTTTGGAAAGGAGGCTCAGAGGCAGCCAGCATGTAGGATTTAAAAGTCTCTGATGATTGATATAGATGTGGCTGAGATTTTTTAACTGGAGAATAGGTAAATGAAGTGGTGTTTAAGGAAGAGCAATGTGACTCCAGTTTGCAGGTGGATATGGAGAGAAAGAACACTGAGAACAATTGAGGTAATACAACCTAAGGGGATATTGGTCTGATAGGGACTCTTGGCAATGGGGATGGCAAGGAAGGGACTCTTTAAAACATTGAATTTGCAATTTTAGTGACTGGTTGGGATGAGTTCACTTTATCCTGCAAAGATGAGACAAGTAGGTTATTTGAGTTAGGAGGGAGAAAGGTAGATTGTAGAGAGATGAGCTATAGATCAAGAATGTATAAGCAAAGTCTAGCTCTCTGTGTCTCAGATTTGGACTCCATTCATGGCCTGGCTTTGCTGTGGTAACTAAAAAATCATTTAAAAAATGAGGGTGGGGAGGACATCTATATAGTTGACTACTCATACATGATTATATGATTTGCATAAGAGAAGTTTTGACTTTTACCCCTTCGATACCAGGAACAATTTAGGGATATATTTTCTAAATATTAGCCAGAAACATTTAGTGGCCACTGGCTATATTACAGTGCAACTTTTCAATATTTAAAAAACTAACATTCTGAAATAATTCAGGGCCATTATCTTCTATTAGAAAGACAGTTTTGAGAGAATTCATGTTTGACAATTACTGTTTTGTGGTTTTTTTTAAGATTTTATTTTATTTTTTTAAATTGTAGTCTTTTTTTTTTTTTTTTTTTAAATTCAGAGAGAGAGAGAGAGAGAGAGGCAGAGACACAGGCAGAGAGAGAAGCAGGCTCCATGCAGGGAGCCCAACGTGGGACTCGATTCGGGGTCTCCAGGATTCCGGATCACACCCGGGGTTCAGGGGCGCTAAACTGCTGCACCACCGGGGCTGCCTAAGATTTTATTTTATTTTACTTTAATATTTATTTTATTATTTTATTTATTTTATTTTATTTTATTATTATTTTATTATTTTATTTTATTTATTTTATTTTATTTTATTTTATTTTATTTTATTTTATTAATTAATTAATTTATTTTTTTGATGCAAACACACGAGGGTTTATTTACAAGCTCGGGCTTGGATCCAAGTGTACCCGACACAGCGGAGCAGGGACTTGGACCCCAAGACTAAGAGGTGTAGCAGCTTTATAGGGGCCAGTGGCCCATGGGATACACAGAAAGTTACACAGTCATGTGGGTCCACATGCAGGTGGCTGATTGAATTACATTTTACCCTATAGTATCCATTTGAGGTGGCCTATTACTTTGGTCAGAATCTGTGCGCAGTTTTGGCGGGCACAAAGCAGGGTTACATTGTTATGAGCCAATTTCCAATTTCCGATTAGGGTGTGCCCAGCAGCTTGCCTAGGGTGGGGCAGCGCCTTAAGCAATAAGCAGGTTATATGGGGGTCATACAGGAGTTGGCAGGTGTAGCACAAAATGGAATCAGTCCTGCTCTGCTTGTCCAGGGAAGATATCTGTTAAATTTCCTGGGTCCCACATTCTCCCCTTTTTCAGAGGATCATATGCAGGACCCAATCATGGGTCCAGGTTGCTCTTAGAGTGAGCCAGGGGGAATGATTAAACCAGGATTCTAACCAACCTTGTTGCTGTTCTCGCTACCATTTATATTCCAGCGACGAAGCAACATTCTACGGTTTAAGGCAGCACATAACCCCCCCCCCCCCACACACACACCCTTTGTTGTAAGAAGACTAAGTCTAATCCCCTTCTATTTTGAAGGACAACCTCAGACTAGGGAGTCTTGGAGGTGCGAAATAAGTGAGAACGGCGCAGTCTTAGCTTTAGGGGATTGTTCTTGTCTGATTGGCTTTTCCATTCTGGAACAAAGTTCTTGAGAACGGTGTGTGGGTCAGCTGGCCGGACGTGGGTGTAGTGGACCCAGGGAGTCATCCCATCCACCTTGAGAGCGGTGGGAGTGGTCAGGATCACTGTGTAAGGTCCCTTCCAGGGAGGTTGAAGTGTCCGGTGTTGGTATCTCCAGAAGTACACCCAGTCACCTGGCCAATATCCCTGCTCCGCTGTCTGGTGCACTTGGACCCAAGCTCCAGTTTGTAGATGGGCCCTCCTGTGTTTGCATCGGTGTTGGCTCCTTCGTGGTTTCTCAGATTCGCAATCTTGGGCACAACATTTGGGGGCTCGTCTGGGATCCAAAAAACCTCCAGGACCCCATCCGGAGGGTTTCACGCGTGGTGTGGCCTAAGCTGAGGGCCCTCTTTGAGACTGGGCCACCCCCGGATCCCCATCCATATCGGCCAGGTGACTAGATTTTATTTTTTAAGTAATCTCTACAACATGGGGCTTGAGCTTACAGCCCTGACATCAAGAGTTGCATGCTGTACTGACTGAGCCAGCCAGGAGCCATGACAATGACTGTTTTTTTATTCCTTTTTTTTTGCTCCATGAAAGCCATAAAAAATCTACGTCAAATTTATTTTGTGATTACAGTGAACCCAAGAGATTAAGAACATTGAATAGTGATAGCACATATATCTTTTACATTTTCTTAAGATAAAATATAAAAGTACATGCTGCTCTTGTACCACTGCACTCAAGGAATTCAAAGGAAACTAGAATATTCTTGACAGAATGCTCTGAGTCCTAGAGAAATGGTGCTTTACTTAGAATGATGTTTCTGACATTTGTTCAATTGTGTTGTTGCACTCTGCAACGGACATGGCAAACTCTAATTACAAGAGCAAAACCAAAACCAAACCAAAACCAAACAGCCCCCACCCCCGACCTTTCACAGCATATCCCACCTCATTGTTCCTTCCCAGATTGTTCCCATTCACTCAAAATAAGCTTGAGTTCCTGCCTTGCAGGGATAACTAAAAACCACAGTCAGATGTAGGAGCTGCTTAATCAGGTCTGGGAACCAGGCCTTAATTAGAATGCTTGGAAAAGAAGAGCAAATGAAAATTATTAAGCTTCATTCTCGATTCCTGTTTCTAATTTTAAAGAGGAAATCATGCATTAATCAAGCCCCATGCTAGAGCTCAGAGGCACGTTTTTGAAATATCCCAAAATAACAAGGGGAAAATTTTTGCTCTGTTTCAATAACACCACTCTTGACTACTTGCTATGTATAGTACAATCTATTCCAATATGTGGTGGGCTAGGCTGCAACACACTAATCTTTGGCTGTATTAAAATATTTTTCTGGACTCAAAGAACATAGCATGATAATCAAGGTTAGGCATGTATTCCCTGAAAATAAAGCAAAAATTTGCAGAACCCATTTTCAGAGGGGAATGGAAGTGGATTAAATGGTTTGATAGAAGAACACAACTCTACAAAGAGCCACATGGCAGATAATTTCTGATGAGCAGAAAGTTGCCTTTATTGCAACATTTTTTTGGTGATAACAAATTTGCAATTAGTGATGATAGTGTACTTTGCATTGTTCAAACTTGGACTTTAAAAGGGGAGAGTGATTGTTTTATGTGAGGGGGGAATTATTCCCACTTTCTGCAATACAATGAAGTATGAATACCATATTTTTATCAATTTCTTAGCAATAATTCTCCAATTTTGTATCCTGATCCCCAATATGAAAACAAGGAAACACAGGTAGATCTACTCCCCATAAGTCTCTTTATGGCTCTACAGTAATAATTTAGGTTTTTGCTTCTACTGGCTTCACTGATGTTAGTAATTCTCTTTCATAGATTATATAGTGGTGAGGATGCTGAATCGGGGATGCTTCCTTGTGAAGGAATATTTACTCATCACAGAGGAACTGTCTTTCTACATCTCTGCTATTCTCTCAGTATTCAGAGGCCATCATTTAGAGACTTGCCTAGGCTCTGTTGTCTGTTTTTTTTTTTTTTTTTTTTAAATCTTTTATTTATTTATTTATGATAGTCACAGAGAGAGAGAGAGAGAGAGAGAGAGGCAGAGACACAGGCAGAGGGAGAAGCAGGCTCCATGCACCGGGAGCCCGACGTGGGATTCGATCCCGGGTCTCCAGGATCGCGCCCTGGGCCAAAGGCAGGCGCCAAACCGCTGCGCCACCCAGGGATCCCCCTGTTGTCTGTTTTTAATGTAATTCTTAAAATCTTTATGATAAAGATGGTCTCACTTTAAAAATTGTTTTTAAAATTTATTTTTAAATGTTTTTTTAAAGTCAAGTTTTCTGGAATCTCGAAGTTGTGTGAGAGCAGAGACTGAATTTATTGTGTGTGTGTGTGCATATTTCTTTAGTCACTATAGAGTTTTAAGCATAGCATGCATGCAGAAAATACTTGTCAAGTGATGGAAGCTACAGGTGGGGGTATTGTTGGGATTAGGGGAATATGCCTAGGGATTCGGAGACAGGATTTGTGAAGAAGACAGTAAAATAGTAAGAGAATTATAAGTGTATAACTCTTCCAGGAAATTTTAATAGGCAAGGTTTCAAACAGTTTCTTTACATAGGCAAACTCACATTCTTTCCTTACATTTAAAAAGAAAGAGGAGTCTTCTGTAATTTTTGTTCTCAGGACTAGGCTGCTATGCTAACAGGTTTGTTCGGTGGTTTGTTTTCCAACCATTTCATTTCAGGCACTTTCTCATTTCTGACATTTTCCTGGGTCTCTTGTGTTCTGGAGTAAAAGATCTCAGCATTTTCCTCCAGACAATTCTGGCGTTTCATTTTCCCTGTCCATCACAATACTTTTGATATTGATAGCAGTATCAATACAATCACCTCCGGCTCCACACACACACACACACACACACACACACACACACACACACTCAAATATAAGCAAACAAACAAAGCAATCTTCTTCCATTCCCTGTTGGGACCCAGTGACCAAGACCCTGTTTCACTAAAGATTGTTTCCAGAGCTTTCACTAGGCCTTGGCACATTTAGTGTTACAGTGTTCATCCTCTTCCTCCCCTTCTGTGCTTTTGTTCTTTGAGCCTACTTGTAATAACATCTGCTAAAGAAAGGGCAGGACAAGCAACAGCAGGACTTCGGATACTATATCATGGCAAAGATAGCTAGTTTTTAGCCTCCTGGTAAAGAATTAGCTGTTTAATGAATAACAAATTATAAACAGACCCTGAGGTTAAAGGATAACAGGCACAGTCTTGGTCTCCACCTTATTAAGTAGACCCACTCCGCAGACGTTGTGCCAGTTACCTCAGTGGTAACCACTGGGGCTAATTCAAATGTTTCTGGTGTAGTTTCCATCCTGTTTACTTACCTAGACTGCAGATCTGAACAGGGTCAACTTCCATGTTGATGTCTTCTATTTTAATATTGTTTAAAAAGTAAGAAACCCCTGTCTGGAAAATCTGGTATGTTTTTGTCACAGTGTGGTAAGTGCCTGGGGGGGCGGGGGAGGGGTGTGGGTAGCAAGCTTAACCTGAGTAGGCTGATGGAAAGAAGCATGGTCAGACTGAGGAACAGAGAACAGAGGTGTGAAAAAATGTTAGCAGGAAGAAGGCTATAAAAACATATGCCTCTTCTTACCAAGCAAAACACTGGTTACATTTCTTAAAATAACTGAAAGGTCCTGGTAAATGGTGATTATGTTTACATCCTCATTGATTCAAGTTAATCTTTTTCAGAGAAACAGATCTGATAGATAGGAGGTGTTAGATAAGTATTTTTGGCCTCTGGACTATTTGTATTCAACAGTGTTTATTATGCTCCTATTATGTGCCAGGCATTTTGCTCAAAGCCAGCGGATATCCATAAGAATAGGGCATGTTTTTGCCCTTAGGGCAATTGGGAGATTGGGGAAAACAATGGAGTTATAGACAAATACTGTGTAACATTCTGGTTTTGGAGCTTTGATTAAAAATAATAATAAAGAATATCTAACGGACATAGACAAAGAATGTTAATACTGTCAGTGGTTGGGAAGGATTGGGAATGAAAGAAGAAATAGGAGAGGAGAGAGCAAAATGTTTCTAGGCACTCACAGGTTCAATTCACTGATGCCATGCAAGGGGAAACAAGCAGATGCGTTTAGAGGAACAGTTTGGAAAGCCTGGTCCCTGGGCTAGCAGCACTACTGTTACCGGGAACTTGCTGGAAGTGCAAATCCCATGCCCGACCTCAGATCAGTCAGAAACTCTGGAGGTGGGATTTAGCAGTTTGACTATGATGCCTGCTATAGTCTGGGAACTGCTACTTTTAGAGTGTGGGCTTTTAAACTTGACTTCACATCAGAAGCACCTGGAAGTTTAGAAGTATAGTACCTGGGCCCACCCCCAAGAATATGATTTAATTGGTCTGAGGAAACTGAGACTCTGAGAGATTGACTAATTTCCCTAAAGTCATAGGGCTAACAGGTAGGAATTAATGCCTAGATCAAGCTGAAACCGAGACCATGTGTGTCCATTTTGTTCCATACATTTGTAAAGCTGCGTGAGCGCAAGAGTTGAACAGCCTCTCTCATGGGCACTAGGCCTCTTATTGTTTGTTTCTGACTCCTTAAAGGAAAGAGTCCTTAAACAATAATGGTACATGTAAATATGATTTTGTATGTCAGGAACAAGGTATGAATATACCTTAGCTAGGTTTGTTTTATATTACTTTAAAAAAGCATTTGTTCATAAATCCATGAACCATCTAGATTTATTGTAATAGGCCCCTATTTTTGGCAAATCCAACATACAGAAAATCCACATAGAATTGAAAAACAGAACCATCTTCAAACAGGAGAATATTTTGGCATTACAAAAGGATTCAAGGCAGGGTTCCGAGGCTCTCACATGCAGTGTTTTTTGAAATATACATGTGTATATGGTGGCCCTTAAGATTTTTAGTGCATGCAAATGGATAGTCAAATGATTAATAGTTATGGATGATTTAATGGCTTTTTCTAAACTATTAAATTATCTGATATCTCTGCGTGATTCTTAACATGGATTATGTCATTTAATCATATGATCACTATGAGATGTAATACTAATCTACTTATGTTACAGATAAGGAAACTGAGGCTTAGGAAGATCAAATCCCTTCAACGGGCTGTGTGGGCTTGGAATAGCAAATTCAGGATTTAATGCAGACGATCTGAAAACAGAGCCTGGCTTTAAACTGCTTTGGATCCCATGTCACTCTAGGTGAGTATCCACAACCCCTTTTTAGTAGCCTGGCTACAATCTTGTTCCTTTCTTATTGATTGTCAACTGGCAGCCAGTTACAGGCTGGGCACCTGGGAACTTGGTGATCTAGAAGGTGCCCTGGTCTAAGAACTCTGTCTTTTAGGGATATTCTTCAATGAGCTCTGCCTAACTGACCCCAATTGGGTCATTTCTTTCAAAGAACTTTAAAATACATTAATCAGACAGTAGATTGCTTAGAAACTTGAAGAGACCCAGAGAGGCAGGAGTCCATCTGACTGCTATAGAGGTGATTCTTCTCTTTCTTCTTCTTCTTCTCCTTATTTTCTTCTTCTTCTTCTTCTTCTTCTTCTTCTTCTTCTTCTTCTTCTTCTTCTTCTTCTTCTTCTTCTTCTTCTTTTTGAGATTGTATTTATTTATTTGACAGAGAGAGCAAGCACATGCAGGGGGAGCTGTATAAGGAGAGAGAGAAGTAGGCTCCCCACTGAGCAGAGATCCCAACGGGGCTGGATCCCAGGACCCTGAGATCATGACCAGAGACAAAGGCAGATGCTTAACCAACTAAGCCACCCAGGCACTCTTGCAGTGATGATTTTTTTTTGCTTACCTATTTTTGGGTGTTTTCTTACAAAAACTCACATCAGTCAGAATAAACTTGCCATACCTCTGTTCCTTGTGATCTTGAAGAGCCTGACTAATAGAATCTCTGGGGAATCTAATGAGAGTTATGCATGTATGGGTGTGGAAAATTAAAAATTTAGCCTTGAACGTCTATATGAGTCAGAGGTGATTTTATCAGCTCGGAGACATGAATACAAGATTCCGCCCACAATCCTCGAGTTATTTGTTTTGATCTCTGAAATAAGTGAAAGGGAGGCTGTGAGATCTTGACCCAGTTCTACTACAGGGCTGCAAAAGGTCTCTTAGGGCACATTTAGGTTTCATTTCTGCTGAAGCTTTGAGTGACCCTAGCATTCAGAATTTAGTCTCCACCGTGTATATGAGAAATTGTGAGATGAACAGGATTGCAGAAGAGCAGTTCATAGCTAGCAAGCCTTTATTAGAAACACATAATTTACAAATATGCTCCTATCATGTAGGTATTTTAGGATAAGTTCCAATTCTACATATACCCTGATAGAATTATGATTTTTTTTAAAAAAAGTTAGCCAATATAATTTTCTTTTCTATTTGTGATTTCTATTTCAAACCCAGGTAACAGCTCACCTATTGTGTCCAATGTGTAAACAGCTGAGCCTCTCATCTACTCAAATACCTGGAATCATAATTACCTTCTTTAAAACTTGGCCATAGGCAAAAACTTTGAATAATATGTTCTCATTCAGCATGCCAAGTCAGGATCTGAGACTATAAGACAGAGTCTTTGTTAGATTAGCACAGTATTGCACGAAAGTGCAATATAACTTCAAACTCTTTTAAAAGTCAAATGTTTTTTCTTAGTACGTTATTAACCTAACCATCCAAGTCATTCAATTTTTATTATAATAGTACTTAGAATAATTGGCGGGACATCTGCAGTTCTATCCCATCCCTGCAATTTGCTTTGACACCCACTAAGTTAACAGCTGAATGCTTTATGTGATAATTATATGAACAAATGTAACTACTGTTTTCATAATGTATGTCCATAGAGAACATTATCCAAAACAATTCAGTCTAAACCCACAATTATATAACATTCCTATTCACGAAAATGATGTCACAGAGTCCAGAGAAGGTCGAAGAGACTTGAGAAATAGCCTTTTAAGAAGTTCTTAGACTGTAAGTGTTTATTGGAAAGAACTCAAATAGTTGTATTATTTCATAAACCTCAAGATAAACCTGACAAGAATGTTTTGATCAAGATTCAACCAATAGCTTTTATGAACAATTTTAGGTTACTGTTTAATTAAAACTTCCATAGAATAAGATAGAAGTGTTTGTTTTTACTTGTGGTTTTGTTTTGAAGATGGATCTACTACATGGAAATGGGCTCACTTTGGCACAAGAGGCCTCTGTCTATGCCTGTAACCTAGTTAAGCAGACAGTCTCCTGGCTGTGCAAGAGAGATTGATGCTCCTGTTATAATAATTTGCTTTGGCAAGAGATCTTACTCTGTATTTACTTTTCTTCTTGTTGTGGGACATTTAAACATCTGTTCTTATGACAAGAGACTTTTCCAGATGGATGAGTGTTTGTCCCTCTGTCAGAAAAATCTAATTTTATAAATAAAGGAAGTAGTATAATGGCTAAAGTGTTCTTTATTCCCCCTGATATTAATGAGAAAAATCCTTTGGAATGAATGCCATCTCCACATTAAAGCTAACAAACATCAGTCCTCCCTTTTTGCAGTGAGACTTTATTACAATTAGGCTGATTGTTCTTAGCCTTTCTCAGCACACACTGCATTGTTTCTCTTGCTAGGATGTACTTCTTTTCCTTGCAATACATTTATAGAGTCCATTCACTACAGGCCCAGCCCAAGACTGCTTTAGCAATTCTATAAAGATATTTTACTGAGGGTAGTGGATTTATAATAGAAAGAACAAGGACTTTGGCACCCGATGCTTCCTTGTGTGATTCCTGGATCCACTACTGACTAAATGAGAATCATTGGGCAGATTACTTAATCTGTTTGAGTCCCAATTTTCTCATCCATAACACAGAAGTAATGTCTATCTCATGTAGTTTTTGTAAAGATTAAATGTATTAAGATTTTCCTGGAACTCCATAAATTATTTTTGATACCTATATTGTACCTATTTATGATAATTTTCCCCTTAGGCAAAGGCAAGTTTACTTGTATCAAGTTTATGCAGGCCCATGGTTGAAATATCCAAATTATTCTGCAAGGTTTGCTTGTGATACATAGATACCAGTCCTCTGCCACTCTTGCTTATCTTCCTGCTGCAGATGACCACTTTCAACTCTGTTCTTTCCCAGTCCCTTGAAAATTCTTATTTTGTAACCTATCAACCTTGTGATTTTTAAGTATTAACTATTATTATGGAAAATAGGGAAGCTTGCCTCTATAGTCCCTCATTATCCTCAATTCTCTTTTTCTCTCTTGTGTTGAATTTCTGTTATTATAGTTACAACACAATTTGAGTTAGATGGGTATTCACGATTTAGATTAAAATGACTATGTAAACACTAATCACAGGTGATGAGACTCAAGATATACCATACCTGTTTTTTTTTTTTTTTCACAGAAGGAGTTTTTAAATGTCTTTCCAACTTTTTTTTTTTATTTGGTTTTATGTATACTTATTCCTAATTCAAGCCCCAAATGTCTATATCAAATGTCTAAGTGACATGTTCATAATTTTGAAGAAATCTCTCTTGGTGCTTGCTGACCTGCTCAAGACCCTCTGTACCTCGTGTACAAGTATTCTCCACTGATCTCCACCTCCACCATTATCCTAAGTATTTTCTCTGCCTCTTTATCATGTTGATCTTCTGCTTTTGTGCCATATGTCTTTGTATTTTCTTTTGGCAGAGCATATTTCCAGTAATTTTCTAAATGGCTTCATGGAGGTAAACTGCTGAGACATATCTAATGAATTTTGTATCCTAGCCTTACACTAGTTGATAGTTTTGCAGGGGATAAGAATTTTAGATATAAAAAAAAATCTCTTTAGGAAATGGACTTAGTGCTGGTCTATGCTAAATGAAGTTGAGATGATAGAAATTTGCATAACATAGGGGAAGGAATCCAAAATTATAACAGAGATAAGAATGTTGGAGCAATTTATGTTCACTTGTCCCAAGAGGGCCAGGAGGCATTACCTTCATTCAAGTTTAGATATAAATTGGTGAGAAGAACACAAGAATCTTTGAAAAGCACTGTGGATGATATTTTTTGGTGATATATACCTGGGAGCTGGCTTCCTGATTTTAGTGTAGATGTTGAGATTCCATCAGATTAGAGACCAACCAGAATTACTTATATGATAGAGGCAAGGTGTTGCTCTATTAGCTGGTCCGGCCTTCTGTGATCTTTGGTGTTAGTTAAATGATCATGTAGTCCTGAGATTAAAATAGATGATCAGGGCACTGAAATCCTACTGAATCTCCATTAAAACAATATAAACCACTAGGTTTGCTGAGTAGAAGCATGGCTTTCATCCTTGAGTCACATCATAGTTAGATGGGTATCAGAGGATCAATAGATTTTGTTTATAGATCATTTCAGGGGCATCTGAGTGGCTCAGTGGTTGAGCGTCTGTCTGCCTTTGGCTCAGGTCATGATCCTGGGGTCCTGGGATTGAGTCCTGCAGACTCCCTGCGGGGAGCCTGCTTCTTCCTCTGCTTATGTCTCTGCCTCTCTCTCCCTGTCTCTCATTAATAAATACAAATAAAATCTAAACAAAAAAAGATAATTTCATATTGGATTCAATGAATCCCCAAATCTATACTATGATTAATTTCTTAGATCCTGTGTGGATAATTTCATGAGATATATTCAGAAAGTGGCAGATTCCCCAATCTTTCCCTCACACATAGTTTTAAGACTACTAGAGTGGCAATGCCATAGTGGAGTCCTGTAGATCTTGGCCCCTAACAAGATGGTAAGCAATGCCACATCACTGGAGGATTTTCAGAAATGAGAATTTAGCCACACAGTGATGATTTCTGAGGCATCTCCATTAAACTTACCTATTTGGTCTGTGTAGGAGACAGGTAAGTAGACCTTAGGAATGATAATGAATTACAATATTTATAAGTATCTCATTACTCCATTCAGTGGCTATTTCATGATTCTCTTTAGTGGGGCAAAGCAAGTTGGCTTTCTCTGTGACTATCAATATAGCATTTTTTTATTGGTGAGGGTGGGGTGGTGGAGGTAGTGGTAGGGAGATCTCTATTCTAGTAGCAGAGCTCACCAGAAGAAACTTGCTTTCATTTGATAGAGATAAATGTAAACCTTCACTTTTATCTTTGGTAATTCTCCAGCTCCATGCCCTAACTTAGACCTCAGGGATTTCTATTACCTTATCATCCCTTAAGGTATCACTTGGTCTGTTTTTTTAAATTATCCTATCATCTTTTAGGATATAATACTTGTACATTATATCAATAATGCTGCTAGGGCCATGTAGTAGTAAAATAAATGTTTTAGTAATACCTGAACTTGAAAGAGAATGAAGGATATATTGGAAAAAATTCAGAGATCTGCTACTTAAAATTTCTGAGAGAACAGTAGTCCGGAGTTTGTTGAGATATCTCCTCCAAAGTGAAAGCCTACTAGAGGACCTTTCTATCCTACACTAAAAGAAAAGATGCAGTAGTTTGTAGACTTATTTGGATTTTGGATTAATATATAACACATGTGGATATGTGGCTCTGAAATATTTATCAAGTGAACTGCTTACAAAACTGTTTATAAATAGTGGGGCCAGACCGAGAGAAGGCATTCCAGCAGATGTAGGCTGTAGTACAAGAAGTTCTTCCGCTTGACCTTTATGAAGCAACAGATCCAATGGTGCTTGTGATATCTTTGGTAGACTGACGTGTTACATAAAGCACATACAGTCCAAATAAGAAAACTATGGTAGAAGCCATTAAGGTTCTATCTCAAAGCTATGTCTTCTTTAGCTAACTCCTCTTAGCTTATTACTAGTCTAAGGTAGATACTACAGGCAGGTAACTACAACCTGAGCTCCTGTAATGAACTATTCCTATATTGTTTTCCAAGCATTGAGTGTGCTGAAGTGTTCACCAACAAATTGATGGTAAATACAAAATCCAGATTTATCAGGTTCTGAAAGCACAAGAAAGCTGCATAAGTAGGTGGCTGATCCTGAATCTCTTATGTCTCTACTTATGACCCCCTAGAATGGCCTTGAGCAGGTGTTCTTATGAACAATTGACTTGGAAGCACAATGGGAATCTGCTTTAAAGATGATAAATAAATTGCTAGCACCAGGTGGCAGAGGACTAGTTTACTGCACAGCCCATCTGAGGGGCAGTATTGAAGGGAAAAGAAAAGTTTCTTGGTGAGAGAACAATCAGTCACCAGTTCACACAGAGTAGCTGATGACTACGTTGACTAGTCAGGGATGTAGAAAGAAAAAGCAAGAGTATTGGTGACATATTAGCTTGGAGAAGAGAAATATACATGGGCTTCTTGCTATGGGTCCAAAGTATGGTGAAAACTCACCAGAAGGATCCTTCTGTGCAGGAGTCTCTCAATTATCAGTTAGAAAACATCCTGTTGATGTCAATCACTTCTTTCCTCACCCAGTCCAGTGCTTGCTTTACAGGCTCATTATGAAGCTGTATAATAACAGATACTGAGGCCAAGCATGGATTCAGCAATGTGGGATTCCCCTAACTGCAGCTGATCCCCGACTACTACTGCAACCGGGAGTCCAGCCTGTCAGAAAAGCAAAAAAGCTTGAGCCCTTGCTATGTTATTGTCTTCTGGAGAGACTAACCTACTTTTGGCAAATTGATTAACTACTTTAAGGAGTATTCTAAAACATTATGAAAAAATGATTTGGGAAAATATTAACTTAAGCCAGAATTCAAAACTTAGTTTTCTCTTAATAGGGATCCCATAATTACATTAATTTCTTCTGTACTAAATATAGTGTTTTTTTTTCTCTATGTGATTCAAAAACATCAAGGTGTGGAAAATACTGTGAATAGTGGTATGAGACCAATTAGAAGAAAAAATGATATAAGTTTGGAGGTAATAATAACTTACATTATCCAGAAGAAAAAGAATATTAATTTGAAATCATGTGCCCATTTTTTCTTTCATTACACTTGAATTGCTTTTAAATGTTGATTAATTTGACATTATCATTGAGCAAAAAGTTCATTTATTGATGCTGTTATTTATATTTCACTTTCCATGACAATAATTGTGGTTTTTAAAGAGTGATACATAACTTTAAAGTGAATGTGTCTTATTACTGATAATAAGATTTGGTCTAGGAGATTTCCTTGCAAAAGCACTTCTCACATTTTAAGTTGGAGAAAAACTGCTAGCTTTTTGGCCATTAGGAACACATGTTGAATCATTTTTCTGTATGTAGCTAAATTTTCAGTCAATAAATAGCAAGAGCCCATAGAGATTAAATTTCAGAAATAATTATTGTGTAGTAGTTTAAAAGTTGTTATTAACGTTTGTTAGCAATGTTGAAGTAAAATTTATTTAAATCAAGAGATTTACACTAGGAACTTATTAAAAAAATTAATGAAAAAGGCATGAACAATAAATTTAGGAGACATTTAATTTTAATAAGAAAAGAGCTGTGAGAGTTTATAATTCTTATATTCCTGAACAATCTTTCTATTGTCCTTTTTCTTGCACTTACTCATGAATAAAAAAGGAAGAATTATGTTTCTTTTTAATGACATAATACATAAACACTATTTTAGTTACATATAGAAGAAAAATCTTAGGTAATTTTTTAAAGATTTTACTTATTTATTCATGAGAGACACAGAGAGAGGCAGAGACAGGCAGAGTGAGAAGCAGGCTCCTTGTGGGGAACCTGATGGGGGACTCGATCCCAGGGCTCCAGGACCCCAGGACCCCAGGATCATGCCCTGAGACCATGGTGGATGCTCAGCTGCTGAGCCACCTAGGCATCCCTTTTAGGTATGTTTTAAAAAACAGTGAATCCAGTCAATATTTATGATTTGTGTACCAGGTGAATATTTCCCTACAGGGCTAACATTAAAATAATAATACTTTCTGCTGTTCAAAAAATTCTTGAGGTAATTAAGTAAATGAGATTTAAATACATGTAGCTAAATTAAATTTAAATAATTGTTGAAGAGGGTATGGAGAAGATACCAAAGATAGTCAATATGTAAATCAAACAATTTTTTATATAATAATTGCTATAGGAATTCAGAGAAGGGACAGATCACTTCAGATATACTTGGTCCAGAATGTTGACACTTTTCAATAGGAAATCCATCTCATTCTAAATGTGCTTTTCTGGGCTAGAATGGGTAGATAAGCAGATAGTTATAGGCTGTTTTAAAATTTCTTGAATAAAAATATAGTTAGCTTGGAAACTTCATTTTTAAATATCAGTGTTAACTAGAAATGTAAATGGGCAATCAGACATTTAAAGCACTAAGATTTCGGTTGCCATTAATTTAAAAAAAAGATGTGAGATCTAAACTGTGTAGAAAGCAAAGAAGATTTAGATCAATAGAGAGGAAGATCTCTGCCTATCATGCATTTGGGGTACGTGGAACAACAACAAAAAATCTGAGAATACTTACATCAAGGGAGCAAATATGTTGGTTGAAGCAGTGACATCATAGAAGAAAATAGTTGACAATGAGCTCCGGGGAACTTGGAATGTTTGTTGGGGTCAGTGAAGAAAGACCTTGAATACCCAGAATAATTTAAGGTATCAGAATGAGGGGTCATGGATCAGATTTGGAAGAAATTGATGATATGGAAGAAAAACTAAAAGGTAAGATAATAAAGAATGATAATCTCTCATGGCTTCCTGACCGATGAGTGTCACTCTTCAAGATGCATTTTCGTGTGGCAGGTGCATCCTAAGTGAGTTTACTCACAAGGCCTGTCATTGTAATCGGACCATTCAAAGCCAGTTTTTTTGTTTGTTTGTTTGTTTTGAGTGGGGGAGTAAATATAATGAAATGGTCAATTGCTGAGTGTGTGAATTTTGTATACTCTACTGATATCTGAAACACCAAAATCAGATGTTCCACTTCAAAAATGAAAATGCAAAGGTATTCAAGAAGGGTTATCAGCTCAGACATATCTGTCACTTATACTTCAGTGTGAATGCTTTCTCTAAAACTCCCCAAAGAGTAAGAGAAGACACCATGAAAAGAGAAGTCATGGAGCAAACACAAAAAGAGATGCCGGACATTAATGTCAGCTTAATCTTCTACTGATTCCACGTGGGTAAAGACATGAGACAAGATGCTAGTGTGGGAGAATGAAATGTTGGAGACTGTCTACTGGTCCCAGTCATACTACTTCAATATTGTCTAAAGCCAGCCAATTACCAGTCCCCAAACTGCCTTGTTGGACAAAATTGCTTTTCCTATTTTAACAAATATGGAATGGGATAATCAGTTGAGTGATTTCAGCATTAAACTACTCAGCTGCCTGCTGTCTAAAATGGAGGTCCTGGAGAATTGCCAGAAGGAAGAACGATTTTCATTTTATTACTATATTTTCTCTTTCATTTAGTCCTCTTGATCTGGGAAGGCCTGCCAATTCTTTTCAGTTCCCTGATCTAAATGTCACTTTTAGGGCAGCCCCGGTGGCTCAGCAGTTTAGGACTACCTTCAGCCCAGGGCCTGCTCCTGGGGACTGGGGATCGAATCCCACATCAGACTCCCTGCATGGAGCCTGCTTCTCCCTCTGCCTGTGTCTCTGCCTCTCTCTCTCTCTCTCTCTCTCTCTCTCTCTGTCTCTCATGAATAAATAAATAAAATATTTAAAAAAATAAATGTCATTTTTAGGGTATGATATCTTGAGGGTCTACTGGATATTCTGAATATAGTCTGGAATTCTATTTATTCTATTTAAAGATTTAACTTGCTTTTCACCAGGAAAGCTAGGCATCTTGTTTTAAATGTGCTTTCCTTGGAGAGAGTAAATAGAGGATGATGTGTGAGTTTTGAAACTTCCTGACTAAAGATATTTGAAATATTCATTTTTGAAATATCATTGTTATCTGAAAACATAAAATGGCCACTAAAGTGTTAAAGTACAAAGATTTCAATAATTAAATTCAAAAATACAGCTCTTAGTCAAGGTCTGGAATGATTTATGTGACTATTTAAAAAAATTACACATGGTTTTATTTTGTTAGTTCCTGGTTGTTATGAATTTGATTTTGCCCATGTTTGGTCAAGTTGATAAGTTTCTAAGAATTCTTCGACATTCCAGGCTTATTGTTTGTTAGGGGTTTGCCAAGTCACTGAGCACATAAGGCTGCTCATGGCAAAGTGTCTGCTTCAATATTTAGCATCAGATTCTCAAGTGGACCAGAAGGACCAGCTGGAGAACACAAGATACTTGGCAGATATTTCAATCAGAATTATAAGTTATACGTGAAAACAAATATAAAAGCTTGACCAGATATAGGATGGTCAGCAATGAGGTCATTAAACTGATATAGGTGTGATATAAGTAAGGCCCGAGTGAAACACTGTATTAGATTTCTATGGCCACAGTCATGCATCATAAAAAAAAAAATAAGGTGGTTTTGTTTTTGTTTTTGTTTTTTTAGTTTATAGGCCTGTGGATCAATAATTTAGCTGTGGCTCAGCGGGGCTGTTCTCCTAGTTTTGACTGGACTTATTCGTATATCCAGCTATTAGCTGGATTGACGGAGACACTGGGGTGCCACAAATCTGTTATCCTCCAGGAGGCTTGCCTGGGTAGTTTCTCATGGCAAAAGGGCAGGAATGAGAATGAGGACAAGTCAAGTCACGTGGCCTCCTAAGGTCAAGGCTCAAAACTAGTACACTATTCACCTCTATTACATTTTATTCACCCAAATAAGTCACAAAGCTAGCCCAGATTCAAGGAATGAGGACATAGACTTCTTATGGGAGAGGTTGCAAAGAGGTGACAATTGGACCATGAATGCAATAAATCCACCACAAAGCCCTGAACCCTAAGGACTGAATACTCTATCTCTAAGCTTCTATGTATTTACAAATCAGTCTAGGTAATTCTTAAACTAGGATGATCCAGGTCACAGACATGAAGTTTGATTGAGGGTTGTTCTCCGTACAGACTGATAAGCAAGCACCTCTTTTAGATGTACAGTGGTGACTTACAATAAACAGAAAGAATGAGAGATTTACACGTGTTATCATGAATATGAGCATGCTGTGAACTGGATGTTTGTGCTCCCCCCAAATTCTAAAACAGAAATTGGTACTCAGAGAGTGGGGTGCTGCTGTAACAGATATCTGAAAATGTGGATGTAGCTTTGGAACTGGGCAATGGGTATAGGCTGGTAGAGTTTTGAGGTATCTGCTAGAAAAAACCTGCATTGCCTTGGTCAGACCATTGAGGGTGATTCTGGGAAGAGCTCAGAAAGAAAAGAGGAAAGCTGTAAAGGAAGCCTCAGTCTCCTTAAAGGACACCTGATTAATCCAGAAGAGAATGCTGGTAGAAAAACAGATATCTTGATGAGATCTCAGAAAGAACTGAGAAACATCTTATTGGAAAGTAGAGGAAGAGCCATTCTCATTATAAAGCGGCAAAGAATTTGGCTGAATTTATTCATGTCCTAGTGTCTTGTGGAAGGTGGAACTTGTGAGTGATGAAATTAGATATTTAGCACTGGAGCTGTTTCTAGGCAAAATGTTACATCAGAGGCCTGGATACTCTTGACAATGAAACAAGAGAAGAGAGAAATGATTCACAGATGGAATTGTTTATCAAAAGGATAGTAAAATTTAAAGATTTGGAGAATTCTCAGCTTATCCATATTGTATAGAAGGAGAAAACCTGCTGTACTAAAGGGTGTGGTCAAAGAACTATATGATAAAGAGATTAGTAAACCACATCCATAGAAAACAGAAGCTAAAGGGGCACCTGGGTGGCTCATGTCCAACTCTTGGTTTCAGCTCTGGTTATGGTCACATAAGATGTGCCTATCAGGGGGTCTCCTGGAGATTCTCTTCCTATTCTTCTCCTTTCGCCCCTGCCCCTGCACTCTCTCATTCTCTAAAATAAATAAATAAATCTTAAAAAAAGAGAAAGAAAACAGAAGCTATTATTCAGGGCCATTGAAGAATGCAAAGAAGGGGCCATTGTTGCATGTGGGACCTCAGCACACACTGCCCACTAAACATTGCTGGCTCCACTCCAGTGCCCCAGGTATGGCTCTAGCAGGCCAGGTGGCCTCTCCCGACAGGGCAGGTAGCAGGCTTTGGCAGTGTCCCTGCTGCTGTCTCTTCAGGTTTGCCTGCTAGGCTGCCTTCATCTAGATTTCAAGGGATGCAAGTCAGATCAGAGCCACTGGGCACCTGACACTACCCCATGAGAATTGTGGGTATGGGGCCCCAGCCTAGGGGGAAGGTCCAAGCAGCGAGCCAAGGTGAGAACTCCAGCCTAGCTGTGGAGACAGGGCTGCCCTGAGCCTCATGGGTCAACCCCTGCTCTCCAAAACTACAAGAGCAGGACTCCTGCCCTGGTGGGTCAAAGAGCATAGTTCTTGAGCCTAAAGTCTCTTGGAACTTCCCCAGTCAGATTTGGTACTTGCTTGATAACATCACTCCTTTCTTTCTTTCTTTTTTTTTTTTTTTTAGTTTTTTTTTTATTTATGATAGTCACAGAGAGAGAGAGAGAGAGAGAGAGAGAGGAAGAGACACAGGCAGAGGGAGAAGCAGGCTCCATGCACCGGGAGCCCGATGTGGGATTCGATCCCGGGTCTCCAGGATCGCGCCCTGGGCCAAAGGCAGGCGCCAAACCGCTGCGCCACCCAGGGATCCCTCACTCCTTTCTTTCTTATTTTCTAAGTCACCCTTTTGGAATGGAACTGTCTGTCCTACACCTGTTCTACCATTGTGTTTTGAAAGCATATTACTTGTTTGATTTCACAGGTTTACTGCTAAAGAGCAATTTACCCCAGGATGAATTATATTTTAAGTCTTAAACTGTATCTGATTTAGATGATATTTTGGACTTTGGATTTAGACTTTAGAGTTGATGCTGGAATGAGTTATAATTTTGGGGACTATTGCAATGGAATGAATATATTATGCATTCAAGAGGGACATGAATTTGGGGGGGGCAGGGGTAGATGCTATGCATGAATATTTGTGTCCTCCCCAATTCATATGTTGAAATCTAACCCCCAGTGTCATGGTGTAAAGATGTGAGGCTTTTGGGAGGTGATTCAGTCACGAGGATGGAACTGTCCTGAGTGGGATTAGTGCCCTTATAAAAGACAACTTAGAAATCTCTCTTTCATCTTGACCATGTGAGGTCAAGCAAAAAGATGACCATCTATGAATCAGGAAGCTGGTGCTCACTAGACGCTGAATCTGCTGATGTCTTGATTTTGGATCCCCAGACTTGAGAACTATGAAAAGTGAATGTTTGTTGGTTATGAGCCACATGGTCTGTGGTATTTTTGTTAAAGCAGCCCAAACTAAGAGAAAATAATAAGATATTTATTAAGAATGTTAAAGATCAAGTATAATGAAGATATACTGATCATTACAAATGGTCTTGTTAAAAGGGAAAAAGAATAAAAAATTGAACTTTCAGGGAAAGTCATAGACCAGTGGTCAGAAATGCCTTATGTCCTTCATTGTATTGGTAAAGATGATCAATAATCATAATTTTCAAAAAGTCTTTTTTGGGATTGTAATGGCAGTATATTTGAGAGATTAGTTTTTCAAAAAATGTTTATTGGGTAGCTTTTATGTACTAAGCAGTGCTAGGGACAGAATTTATGAAGTCGAATGAGGTGACAGGGAAGCAATCGACAGTGACAGGACTTAATGAAGTGTTAGATATTTCCAGGCAATTGCTGTTTTCCCCTCTTCTTCACTTCTCTTAACATGTAATTTCTCCCTATTAGAGCACCCAGCCTCCCTCACTGTGGTGTTTTGGAGGGCAGAAGGTGGTGATCGGTGTGGTGATCATAAACCTACCAATTGTGTGGTAATCATAAAGCACTACTTGAAACAAATATCATTATACATCCCAGAAGATCCTTTCCCCTAAAAGTCCATGTATATTTCTTTACATTTCAAGTAAATAAGTCTATAGAGCCAAGAAGGTGACCTGGAAGTGAATCCATCAACCAGCTATTTATTTATCTGATCTTGCTAGTTGCTATTCCTCTTACTGGCTCATCTATGTTCCTATTAGATTTATGTAAAGGATCAAGAACCTATCTATGTGGATGGCTTATTTTAGCCATGCAAGTTTTCAGTTCTTCTTTATATCCTATTGTCTTATGCTGATTTTATATCAGTTTATGAAGTTACTTGGTGAATTCCAACACTGCAGTCCTCTTTGAACACAGAAAGCTGTTGTCTCTAGTAGGTATTTCATTTCTAATATAATATGTAAACAATCTTTATTTTTGGCTTTTTAAACAGTGCTATTACAAATTGCAGCTTGTATTTCTGATGCGTTCCCCCAAATAAATCTTTGAAAATAAATCAGTGTGCTATTTCCCAAGCTTACATCATACAACCCTGACATTTGAATTATTGCAAAAATGTGTCTTGGAAATATTTCCAGTGTCTTTTTAGTCAAAGTTTCATAACCTAATCCCTACATGGTCAATTGCTAACTTCTTTGCATTGTTTCCTGTTTATAATTCTACAAAAAATATTTTAAGATTCTTGGTCGGCTCTCTTATATCAAATGAGAGAAAGAAGTAAACATGCTTTAACACATAAAGATACAGGGATGTAAATATGCTACTGATTATTGTGTGCCTGAGGATCTTTCCTTTCCTCTTCAGGGTCTTTTGGAAAATCAGTGGACACCAGATAGCACCAAACAGACCTTTTCTATTCCCCTTTTTCATACTACATTTTTGCACTTTTTCCTCTTAAGCATTATATTTTCTATCTAGAACTTCTATTTTTTTAATACTATAAGTTTTTATCTAAATTCAAGTTAGTTGACATGTAGCATAATATTAGTTTCAGGAGTAGAATTTAGTGATTCATCACTTACATATAGTGCCCAGTGCTCATCACAAATGCCTTCCTTAATACTCACCACCCATTTAGTCCATCCCCCACCCACCTCCCTTCCAGCAACCCTCAACTTGTTCTCTATCATTAAGAGTCTCTTCTGGTTTGCCTCCCTATCTTTTTTCCCTCCTTTCCTTTATGTTCATTTGTTTTGTTGCTTAAATTCCACATATGAGTGAAATCATGTGGTATTTGTCTTTCCCTGATTTATTTTGCTTAGCATAATACACTCTAGCTCCATCCATGTCATTGCAAATGGCAAGATTTCATTCATTTTTGATGGCTGAGTAATATCCCACCATATCACATCTTCTTTATCCATTTATCAGTTGTTGGACCTCTGGGTTCCTTCCATAATTTGGCTATTGTGGACATTGCTGGTATAAACATTGAGGTGACTGTGTCCCTTCAAATCAGTATTTTTGTAACCTTTGGGTAAATACCTAGTAGTGCAATTGCTGGGTTTAATGTAGTTCTCTTTAACTCTTTAAACAATCTCCAAACTCTTTCCCAGAGTGGCTGCACCAGTTTGCTTTCCCACTAACAGTGTAAGAAGGTTCTCAGGAGCTTCTAATTCTCCTTGTCATCACATCTATAATTAGTATAATTTGGGGATCTTGGGTTTTGCTCTCTTTTGATTCTATTCCATATTTTGCTCTGCTTACCTTTCTTCATCAAGATCTTTAGTGCTGACATTTTATTCTGATTTACTTTCTTATGTCCAATCTTTTTATGTTGTCACTGGAAATGTTTTCTCATCCATTCTCTTCTTTGGTATTTCTTTATAGAATCATCATAGCACGCATTTGAAATATGAAGTAACTATTAATCCTCATTTTAGGTGCTATATATAAAAAGGACCAAGAACAAGGTCTTGGGTGGTGTCACAGTCCATGACAGGCCCAGGTTGGAGTTTAGAGTTCAAGTCCCACTCTTAGTCTGTGGCTGTCCCATTTAGCCTATAGTTTCCTTTTCTATAAAAGAGTGAGTCATTACATTTTGACTCCCAACTCTATTTTACCTGTATATAAATTCAGAACAGTAACCTTCAACCACATATTTAGTAAAATATTAAAAAAGTTTTCAGGGCTTCTATTTTAAATATTTTACCACATGATACTCCTCCAAAGAAAGCAAAAGAAGCCCAAGTATGCTGGTTCAGGTCTGCTTGACTCAGCAAATTTCTGCAAATTAGACAGAGGATGTACAGAACCTTAGAGTATCTTTTTTAAGAAATAGCATATATTAACTGATTATTAGTCCTCAGAAACCCAGTCTTCCTAGGAACCTAACTGCTCCCAATTTGTTGGATTTTATTCTTTCAGTAATCAAGAATGTCCTCTTTTTTTGTATCTTAGAATCCTCTGATGCTGAAGAAATCTTCAAGGGTTATCATTGGATTTCAATGGAATTAGAAGCTTACTGATTTGTTCATAAAGCCTCAGACAGGTTTAAAAATAGCCTACACTTGGTTAGCCAAACTACATCAAGGAAAGGGCATATGGTTATATCAGTTAGTGCGTTTTGTGAACAGCATTCATGTATAAATAGCTTTCATTTAACAGGAGGTTATAATTTCTATACATGCAGATACATCCTGAACCAGGCACATTTTGAGCGTTATGCTTCTCCTCTTGGAGAATATAAAGTCACATGAAACCACAGGAACAAAATAGAATTGACTTATAATTTTAGGGAGCTAATTCCTTAATATATTCCCGTTGTTTGATTTCCAGTAAGTCATTAAGTTGTCTGGATAGAATATGATTACTGTTCACCTGTATTTGGGGGGGTTGACTTCCTTATTTTAGCCAAAAAAATGTGATTCTCCCTTTTCTCTTGAGACATTTCAAGAAAGATACCATTGTAAGTATAAGGGAGAATGATTTTCAAACTAAGTTTTGCTCTTGATTTGAGTATAATCAAACTAACCAATGATTTATTTGAGGTAGTAGAATTTGCCATTGAGAAAGTGGTCCTGCATTATTACTGCAAAAAACCCAGGTGGTTAGTTTCTCCCACTCCACAGCACCTTTGGCACTACAGGTCCTTTTCTCCTTTTCCAAGGTGTTGCAGCTCCATCACACCTAATTTGTTTCAAGTACAAAAATTAAATGTGTTTACAAATCTAGCTAATGTTCTAAAATTATGTGTGTGAGTGTGTTATTGTGTGTGCATGTGTAAACTACTCATTGACTAATTTTCCTGTAATCTTGGCACAGATCTTCTAAATAACAAAATCACACATTCTAGATAATTCTGTGGTACCACGTTTCTGGCATAGATGAATAACTGTCTGCTTTTGAAGAGGACAGACCTGGATTTAAATCCCATTTCCAGCATTTGAAAATTAGGCAAATGATGGTTAATTTTCTGTGTCAACTTCACTGGGTCATAAGGTACTTATATATTTGATCAAATACTGTTCTGGATATTTCTGTGAGAAAAAGTTTGAATGAGTTTGACATTTAAATCAGTAGACTGAGTAAAGCAGATTGCCATCTCTAATCTGGGTGGGACTCATCAAATCAGTTGAAGACCTGAATAACCAAAAGCTGACTTTCCCCTAATAAGAGGAAATTCCTACTGCTTGATTGTCTTAAGGCTGTGACATTCTTTCTTTCTTTTTTTTTTTTTTTTTCTGTCTTCAGACCTGAACTGAAACATTGGCTTTTCTTGGGTCTTGAGCCTGCAGGTCTTTGGACCAGAATTATGCTCTAGGTTCTTCTTGTGAGTGTCCAGGTGGTTGGCTGCAGATCTTGGAACTTGTCAACTTCCATAATCATGTGAAGTAAATTCTTTATAATAAACTTCTTTCCATACATTCAAATATATATTTATATTATATATATTTAAATATTATATAATATCTATATCTATATCTATATCTATATCATCTATATCTATATTCTGTTTCTCTGGAGAACTCTGATTCATGTGGCAGGCTACCCAATCTTTTGCAGCCTTGATTTTGTTACTAATGAAAGAAGGATAATATCACCCATTTTATGAGGTTATTGTAAGGTTAATGGGATCAGGATGGCAAAGTACCTTGCACAAAGTAAGTATTTATTAAACAGTAACTGTATTATTATAATGATTATTTTTCACAGCACAGAACTTTTCTTAAGGCCCTATTCTTGAAGGAAACAGTTGTAGCTTGTTGAGTTTTTTTCTTCTTTCAATCTTTCCTTCCAACTGCAGAGAGATAAAACTTCCTGCAGTTAACTTCCTTTTGAATTCTGGCAGAGTACTGTTGTCTCTGTCATATCCTGTTGTCACCTCTTTCAAAATTCCTGGCCAAAAAAAAAATTTCTGGCCAAAAATTTTTCTTACGAAATTCTTTAATTCAGCAAAGCAGCTAATGATCCGTTGGTAATATTCTTGATTCCTGTTTTCTGTCTCCCCAGGCTCCAACTTGTTTTGAACCTACCACTCAGGATTAAGGCACCTGGCCTGACCTGTATGTAACAGTCATTTCTTGGGTCTGGACAGCAGATGTTCCCATGGAAATTTGGGCCTTTCTGATTTGGGGCCAGGATCTAGATGTGATTGGAAGATATGGGTTGGGTGAGACATTTTAGGTCAGATGTATCATGTCAAATACTCAAAGTAGAGGGATGTGCTCTATAAGTCCCTCTAAGGTATGCTCTTTTTCTCCTTAATTTTAACTTCTCTCATCTCTCTGATTACCCCTTCCTCATTACACACACACACACACACACATACACACACACACGGAATGCTACAGTGAGAAGAGTTCGCGCTTCTATCAAGGTAGGAAGACAGGGAAAAAAGAAACACACACAGACACTATTATCTATTCTTCTACCTTTCTCTGGCTTGACTTTGTATGTGTGTGCAGCCATACTGTGCTTATAAGGTGTGACTGGGCAAGCACTCAACCTCTCCACTTTCGTTTCCTCAGCTATAAGGTGGTTCAAGTAATACCTACTCCTGGGACTGTGGGGAAGTGAAATAATACAATGTATACAAAATGTCTTGTATTTTGACTAGTACAGAGTAAGTGTACCCTGAATTACAATTATTGCTATTATGTGATTTAGATAGAATGCCCTATGAGTGCCATGGTGAGGAGACAGAGGGAGATTAGGCCAGAGAGATGTGGGGCAATACAAACTTGTCAAATTAATGTGGGTAAAAACTATAGTTGAAGTAGACGATACTTTCATACATCAAAAATGTGTGTTTTGCCATCACTTTCTCTCTATGTATATATCTATATCAATTTAAAGAGCAGACCAAGGTTAAACATTGGGCTGTATGGCCAAACAGAGGCAGTAGGCAAGAAGAAGTACTAGAAATGATTTGTAGGAATCCAGTATGGCTAAGAGGGAGCAGAGTGAACTATAGTCCAGGTATGGCAAGACCGGATTAAACCGTGGGCAAAGCCCTGAAGGATGACAGGCTGGCAAGCTTGCAAATTGTCACAGCCAAGTGTGAGGAGATGTCTCATTGTGGTTTGATTTGCATTTCCCTGATGATTAGTGATGTAGTGCACTTTTTCTTTTTGTAGTGAACCTTTTTAGAAAGTACTAAACGAGTGTTAGTAGCCATTTGTATATCTTCTTTGGAAAAAGAATGTTAGTTCCCTTGCCCAATTTTTAAATTTTAAACAATTATTTAATTGATTAATATTATTATTTTGTTTTGGGGTTGTATGTGTTTCTTATATATTTTGGATATTAGCCCCCTATCAGATATATTATAATTGTAATTATTTTCTCCCATTCTGTTGGTTCTTTTTTCATTTGGTGATTGTTTCTTCTGCTGTGAAGAGACTTTTAGTTTGATGCAGTCCCATTTGTTGATTTTTGCTTTTATTGCTTTTAATGCCAAAAACGGCATTATATTTTAAAAAAAAAACACATTGCCAATACCAATGTCCAGGAGCACTTTCCCTATGGTTTCTTCAAGGAGTTTTATGGTTTCAGGTCTTATGCTTAAGTTTTGAATCCTTTTTGAGTGAACTTTGTGAGTGATGTGAAATAGAGATCTAATTTCATTTTTATGCATGTGTTTATCCATTTTTTTCCGACATCATTTATTGAAGAGACGATCCTTTTCCCACTGAGTATTCTTGGCTCCCATGTCAAATAACAGTTTTGACATGCAGTGTTTATTTCTGGACTCTTCGTTCTTTTCCTTTGGCCTCTGTGTTTGTTTTTATGCCAGTACTATACTGTTTTGACTACTATGGCTTTGAAATTAGGAAGTGTGATGTTTCCAGCTTTCTTCTTCTTTCTCAGAATTGTGGGGAGATGTTAGTCAAAGGGTACAAATTTGCAGTTAGTAGATGAATAAATTCTGGATTGTGATTATAGTTAACAACACTATATTACATACTTCAAAGTTGCTAAGAGACTAGATTCTAAATGTTCTTACCACAAAAAAGAAATGAAAATTATATGAAATGATGATGCTAGCTAATGTTGCACTGGTAATTATACATATTGCAATATATGTGTTTGAAATCAACATGTTGTACACCTTAACCTACTTAATGCTCTATGCCAATTATAGCTCAATAAAAAGAAAAATTGTCACAGCCAGAGCACAATGGACTATGGGTGCTCAAGCATTGACTACTTGTCCTTTTCCTTGATGGCAGCACCCATATAGCCAGGGTGGAGATGGTTGACTGTTATGTGAGGGGACCAACCAGGTTTTCTGGATCACACAGCTAGTCAGATAATTAGAATTTGATCCCAGCACTTTCAAACACCAGCTGCTCTGCAGAGCAAGCTTTTTACCACATCCCACATTCCTATAGCACACACTTTCTAAGGAATCTTCAGGAAAGAGTATATACTTGAGCTAACTTTTGAATAGCATTCCCAGCAGAGGGCTCTAAATTGGAGAGCACAGCATGTTTAGAGAAGTTAGAGCAGAAGGTGTCTGAGTGTAGGCATAAAGTGGGCATGATCATGGAAAAGGAGCTTTGAAAAGAGTGCAACTTAAAGCTAATAAACAGAAGTGTTACTCTGGAATTCTGGAGTTATTAAGGAGATCATTAGAATATGTTAAGCAGAATGACATGAGGAGATTTGTGTTTGAATGAGTAACGAATGAATTGGAAGAGAATTAAGCCAGAAATTAGTAGATCAATTAGGAAATATTTCAAGAAATGGTAAGAAATGGTAACAAATCCAATTTAGGAAATATTTGTAATGGAGCAAAGACGAACAAGGGATCGCTTTGACAGATATTAAGGACAGTCAGTGTAGAGTAAGTGAGTGAGAGGGAAGAGTCATTAAATGAGATTACACAGGAGGAGAAGTATCTTCTGCTACCAAGAGTTCAGCAGTTGGCTTGAGACACTGCTGTATCAGGAGAGTTTTGGCAGATAATGTGCACCTTAGAACTTAGCCTGTTTTATAGATTTCTAGAAGAAATTCAGTTCTTGGTCTTTCTACTCTGTGAAGTAGAGGGATACCATCAGATCATACTAAATAGGGTTACAAAGGCAAATACACCTTTGCACTCGAATTATGCAGTGTCTGAGTCACTGCCAGATATAGAGAGAGTTGAACTCTAAAGGTATATTTTGTTCAAATTCATTGTTTTACAATAGGTCATTTTTAAATGATATTGAAGATGAGAGCTTCATTTAAAAATATCATGCTGATCAAATACACAGACCATTCTATTGTACTGTGGTATGCCTATAGGCACCTATTCAGTTAACATGCTCTATACATATTCTTTAAGAAAACAGCTCCATCTGCTGTGATATACCCAGGAAAACTAATTATTTTTGTAGGTGTTGAAATGAATATATACTTAGCTTTATCTTTGTATGTGTTTGTGATTAAATGTTATTGAGCATTAAGAAATAAAACCCTTTATAACCCTTTTTCTTAAATATAATGCAGCATGATATCGAACTTAATACCCTAATTGCACACTAACAAGAGATGCTTTTACAATTACTTCAATGTTTGCAAGGCTATGACTCACAAACAAATTACTTTCATGGCTGGGTTGCGTTTATACAAGACAAGGTGTGAATTTTAAAAATGGATCAACAAGATGGGACAGATTTAGGTGTGGACATATTTACGTAACATGTTTAAATATGGGAGAAGAGAAGCAGAAAAACAAATACCTCTTTTGGCATGTTCAGTACTTAAAGAAGAATTTGTGCACTATTGTATTAAAAAACATTTATGAAGATTGAATGAAAATTGGCATCAGGCAGGATTCTGGTAAAAAGGCCTTTAGTTAGAGTAAATTGAAGGCTAGTGACACCTAAAAGCCTTAAGATAATATGGAATCACGCCACTTGAAAATCCTTCATTTACAACAGATGGAATGCAAACTCATTCCAAATGGCAGGCCACTCAACAGTGGCAAATGAAATTAAACCCATAATGATAGTATGAGTCTGTAAAAAAAAAAAAAAAAGAAATAGACAATTCAAGAAATTAAAATGGGATATTATTATTGTTTCACATCTAGTAATGCACCTTATTCATAGGTGATGCTCTAGCTCATTCTAATTGTCATTTATACTTTTCGTTTTATGATGATTTCCTATTTTGCAAATGTAACCCTGTTATTGTTATGCATTTTACCCACATCTGACTTCTGTATTCCTCAGATAGATTGTAAGGGCAGATACTATGTCTAAGGCACTTCTTACATACAATAGGCTCTCTTAAGGGTTGACAAGGTCTTAGATAACTCTTCCAGAACACTTAACAAGGGTCAAAAACCTGAGTCTTTTCTGTGGTTCTGAAACCATACCAAAGGTCTTTTAATCAACTCTGCCCACGGGTAAGGCCAGTGTGCTCAAATGCAATCTCTGAGCAAGTTCAGAATTGTGCAGTGACTAGAATGCTATGCATTACCATTTATATTACAGCTAAATTGGTCTTATTAAGAGATTAGCTATAGGACAAAAGATAACTCCCAGAAGCTTAAGAGTTCTCTTTTAAAATGTATCTCAAAGGAGGAACCTAGAAAAAAATTATCATCTGCTAATAAAATATTTAATTGGGGGGTTATATAACAAAGGAGCCAGGACATACTATATGGATGTGTATCTTAGTAAATATTTCTAACTCTGTGTGTGTGTGCATTTCTTATGCAATATATATATATATTATTATTATGCCTATATTTAATTCTAGTATTTTTACATGGGCAAAATCAACTAGATACCTACACTATATTCCACTTCTTTTAAGATTTTTTAAAATATATTTGAGAGAGAGAGAAACAAGTGGGGGGAAGAATAGAGGGAGAGAATCTTTCAAGCAGACTCCCGGCTGAGTGCAGAGCTCATTGTGGGGCTCCATCCCATGACCCATGAGATCATGACCTGGGCCAAAACCAAAAGTTGGATGCTCAACCGACTGAGCCCCTAGGCATCCCACATCATATTTTACTCTTTTTGAGATTTCTGTTACTAATAGTTAGAGAATGATTTAAAATTATCATGGCTCAAATCTTGATCCAGAATTTCCGGGATTCCAACTCCATCAGTAGGTGATTAGTGGCATCTTCTAGGGAGCTTTTATAGAAAACAACTTCTTCTTCCCCAGAAATACTTAGCAAAGGATTGTGATACAAATGCTCTTCCCCTGGGATTACTGGCATCCTCTGAACTCCCTGTCATTCTTGTGGGGTTCCCAGAGATAATGATCCTTACTTCCTCCTTTGGCTTAGAGTTGTTTCTCTCAGCATTTCTAGAGCACACAGCTAATATCAGTGCTCTCAGGCAAAGATTCACAAGCTTCTTTCAAGGACTAATTCCACAGAAAACTTTCTAGGAATCCTTGGAGATTGCCTCCAGAGTATAAATTTTCCTGATGACTGCAGGATATTATCCAAATGATCTCTCAAATGCTCTTCACAGGTGCTGCATTGCAAAGCTATGTAAACCAGAAGTGTCTAGAAGCTGTACCAAAATCTGTGAGATATTATGGACATCACCTTCTTTATCTCCCATTTCCACATACTCAATCCGATTCGTTCCACCTACACAGCAGTCTCTTGAATCTCTTCATCCTAAGCATCTTCACCATAGCTGAGCTACCTCTACGTGGATCTTATAAAAACCTCCTTTTTTTAAAATTTTTATTTATTTATGATAGTCACAGAGAGAGAGAGAGAGAGAGAGAGAGAGAGAGAGAGAGAGAAAGAGAGAGAGAGAGAGAAAGAGAGGCAGAGACAGAGGCAGAGGCAGAGGGAGAGGGAGAAGCAGGCTCCATGCACCGGGAGCCTGACGTGGGATTCGATCCCCGGTCTCCAGGATCGCGCCCTGGGCCAAAGGCAGGCGCCAAACTGCTGCGCCACCCAGGGATCCCCAAAACCTCCTTTTTTGATTTTCCCATGTGTACTACTGATCCCCTCAGATCAGTCTTCATACAATAGTCAAAATATCTTTATAATAGTACACATTTATTTTATTATTTTTCTAATTAAAACACTTTCAAGGACTTCTAATTGCTCTTTAGATACAAAATCCTTAATGTGGTCTATAAAGCTCTATCTGATCTGAGACCAGCCACCTCAATAGCTTCATTTCTCTTTTTCTCTCTCTCTTTTAGATTTTATTTATTTATTTATGAGACGCACAGAGAGAGGGGCAGAGACAGGCAGAGGGAGAAGCAGGCTCCCTATGTGGAGCCTGATGTGGGACTCGATCCCAGGACCCTGGGATCATGACCTGAGCCAAAAGCAGATGCTCAACCACTGAGCCACCCAGGTGCCCCAACAGCTTTATCTCTTGCAATGCTCTCTCTTGAGCTGTGATCTCTGGTCATCTTCCCATATTGTCCTCTTGTCTGCCTCAGGATCCTCACACATGCTCTTCCCTGTTTGGAAAATACTTTTCTGCACTCCTCCATCCACTTTTTTTTTTTTTTATGATAGTTACACACACACACACACACACAGAGAGAGAGAGAGAGAGAGAGAGAGAGAGAGACAGAGGCAGAGGGAGAAGCAGGCTCCATGCACCGGGAGCCCGACGTGGGATTCAATCCTGGGTCTCCAGGATCACGCCCTGGGCCAAAGGCAGGCGCTAAACCACTGCGCCACCCAGGGATCCCTCCATCCACTTCTTTATCCAGCTATTCCTACTAATCCTTCACAATTTAACTTAAATGTCCTTAATTCAGGTAGTCCTTCACTGACCTCAGTTCACATCTTTTGAATAGGTAGGGTCACCAATTGTTTACGTTCAGCATAATATATGTCATTAACCAGCCATCACTGACATTAACTGTTTATACTTATATTCTCCTTTAGACTTTAAACTTCAAATAAGCATGGACTATATCTTGATCTTGTTTACAATGTTTATACCACCATTTTCTCTATGCTTACCTTGGAGTATTACATCCAGTAGGTGTTCCATAAAAATCTATCACTTGCTAGGTGTCCCTGGAAGTACCTGTTTAGCCTTTAGTTCAATAAAGTAAACTCGAACAATAACTCTAATAAAATTCTGATTATAGTATTAAGACTTGGGGCACATGAACAATTCTAATTTTTTTTTTGTATGGGTAAAATTGTTCACATTAGTAACTTGCTTCTGGAAAATTATGTCTTTTCCTTTTAATCGCATATGATACCTGAACAATATATAGATGGATAATTGGTTAATTCTTAATAAATGCTTAAAGGGCTTTCCACTGCCCTAATGCTTTGTTTTCTTCAGTATCTGTGGGGATGTAGAGCAAAAATAAAACATTTCTTGATTATTTTCTTGGTTTAATTTTGACCTCTGTTATAAGGGAAAAGAGGGAAACTGGGTGGAGAAAATTCAGAGGAGACAAACCATGAGAGTCTCCTAACTCTAGGAAACAAACAAAGGGTTGCAGAAGGCAAAGGGGGTGGGGAGGATGGACAACTGGCTGATGGGCACTAGGAGGGCTCTTGATGGGATGAGCACTGGGTGTTATACTACACTTTGGCAAATTGAATTTAAATAAAAAATTTAAAAAATAATTTTGACCTCTGAAGTTAAAAATTATAGGTCCAAAACCATGTTTTTGGTCTTATATATGGCTAAAGTTTTACCTATTTAATAATGGTGATCTTTTTGTAATCTCTTTTTGGATTTGGATTATGAGTTTTAAAACTTTGTCATATAGTCTGAAATGGTGTCTATAAATGATGAAAGAAAAACCACAGGAGTCACATCTGCTCCTGCACTTGACTCAAGTCATACTTACCACCTGTATTGATTGTACTGATTGCAAGATGTACTTGGACTTGTACACAAGACTGCATTTTTACAGTTACTGCTAATTAGATTTCTCTTATGTTTCTTTTTGAACTATATGTTATAAGAGAAACTCAGAAATATATCTTACTTCTCTTTTCTTTATATCATCTTTCAAAGATTTTCTTCATATCATCTTTCAAAGATTTCAAAGATTTCAAATGAACAAAGTTAATAATGAAAGTAATTTATATATTAGCACATGTTTACTAATTCAGAATGAAATAAAGATGAACACATCCTGTGATTTTTTTATTCTGGATTTCATTTTATTTTCAGCCTCTCAACATATGGATGTTGAAATCTGTGCTTGGGTATAGATTTAGTGCTTCTTTTTGAAAAAATGTGATTGTTGGGCTAAGTCTGACAATGATTTATTTCTCTGGTTTATTTTTTTTTAAGATTTTATTTTTTTATTCATGAGAGACACAGAGAGAGGCAGAAACATAGGCAGAGGTAGAAGCAGGCTCCATGTGGGGAGCCCAGTGTGGGACTTGATCCTGGGACTTCAGGATCATGCCCTGGGCCAAAGGCAGGCACTAAACCGCTGAGCCACCCAGGGATCCCTTTTCTCTGGTTTAAACCTAAGAAGTTTCCTCCAGTTACTTATTTTATTTTTTTAATTTAGTTAATTAACTTATATATAAATATGTTCTAATTGTAAAAGATGTAAATAAGACAGATAAAACAAAAGCCATTTTTGGTAGCTCCATCTACCTCCTACCACTTGCTTTCTCAACATTGACCATGAGTAGATATTTGATATATGCTTTTGCTAAACTTTAAGACACGTTTCATACATATATGTACATGCAAAACAAAAGAAATAGTCAATTTTTAAAACATGAACAATATTATATGTATTGAAATGTAATGTTCTCTTTATAGTATCTCTGGGAGTTCATTGAATGTCTTCACACCCTATAAATTACTGCTTACTTTTCTACAGTTTGACCATTCAATGGTTGATGGACATTTATGTTTGCTTCGTACAGTCGTGTTACACAGAAAACCTTGTTCATGCCTTTTGCCTTTCATGAAGATATCGGCCTATTATTGGGTAGAAGGAAATCTGTGTGTGTATGTGTGTGTGTGTGTGTGTGTGTGTATGTGTGTGTGATGTTTTCTTTTATTAATACAGACAAATACCATCCATATTGTCCCTAACAATTTACGTTTTCATTCAGAGTTTATAAGAATATCTATCTTGGGGTGCTGGGTGGCTCAGTGGTTGAGTATCTGCCTTCAGCCCAGGTCGTCATGATCCTGGGGTCCTGGGATTGAGTTCTGCATCAGGCTTCCCACAAGGAGTCTGCTTCTCCGTCTGTCTATGTCTCTGCCTCTTTCTGTGTGTCTCTCATGAGTAAATAAATAAATAAATACATCTTTAAAAAGAAGAATATCTATCTTTACACATATTCATTGATACTATAATTTTAATAATATTTTTTCCAATGTAATGAGTGAAAAATGGTGTGTATTTTATTTTCATTTTCTCTATTCTTAGTCAAAATTTTTGTAGGTGTATTGGCATTTTTATTTCCTCTTGTGTATTTTGATGCACAATTTTTTTTCTGTTGGGTTCAGTTAATTCCTTTTTTAAATATTAAATTATAGGAATTATTGAGGTATTTTGGATGTCATATATTTCAAATACTTTCATTTCAATTTTTCCTTATAAAAAAGTTTATTTTCTTATGTAGAAATTTTTATAATGTGGTAACATGTATCAATTTCTACCTTGTGTCTCTGTGTTTTGTGTTGTCATTAGATCTTCTCTTTTCAAAGTTACAATAATGTCAACATATATAATCTTTTTCTCCTTTAATTTTGTTTTTTATATTTGTCTTCTATAACTTATCTGGGATATATATTTATGTATAATGTGGTAGCCTAGGTCCTATCCTAGTCTAATTTTTTTTCTTAGTCTAATTTTTTACAAAAACTAGATACCTCTACAATTATTTCAACAGACTGGAATAGCAAATGTAAAGGATTTAGTAGGACATCATCAGTTATTTTATTGTAGTTTAAGCATGATTTTAAAAATTATCAACTTATGCGGTGCTTGTGTGGCTCAGTCAGTTAAACAATGGATTCTTGATTTTGGTTGAGGTAATGATCTCAGGGTCATGAGATTTAGCTCTATGAGGAGCTTTGCACTCACCAGGGATTCTGCTTGGGACTCTCTCCCTCCTTTTCTGCCCCTCCTCCAACTCACAGATTATCTCTCTCAAATAAATAAATAAATCTAAAAAAACCCCACACCAATTTATATTGTATGTAAACTTAAAGCTTTCCAGATCTTGTCAACTTGATTTAGATATCTTCAATAATAAGCATTTGAATGACCCAAAATGTTTATTACCTACAGAAGTTTACTTTGAAATGTAATAAAAAGAAATAAAATTTTTATCTCAATGATTTGTAAGAGTCTAAGATCTATCCTGTAAATGTTGTAGGTTATGAAAATATCTACCAGCTTTTGAGGCTTTTAAGGGTCTGGCAGCTAGCCCTTTATCTGATACGTCATTTGCAAATATCTTCTCCCATTCTGTAGGTTGTCTTTTAGTTTTGTTGACTGTATCCTTTGCTGTGCAAAAGCTTCTTATCTTGATGAAGTCCCAATAGTTCATTTTTGCTTTTGTTTCTTTTGCCTTTGTGGATGTATCTTGCAAGAAGTTACTGTGGCTGAGTTAAAAAAGGGTGTTGCCTGTGTTCTCCTCCAGGATTTTGATGGAATCTTGTCTCACATTTAGATCTTTCATCCATTTTGAGTTTATCTTTGTGTCTGGTGCAAGAGAGTGGTCTAGTTTCATTCTTCTGCATGTGGATGTCCAATTTTCCCAGCACCATTTACTGAACAGACTGTCTTTCTTCCAGTGGATAGTCTTTCCTGCTTTGTCGAATATTAGTTGACCATAATATTGAGGGTCCACTTCTGGGTTCTCTCTTCTGTTCCATTGATCTGTGTGTCTGTTTTTGTGCCAGTACCACACTGTCTTGATGACCACAGCTTTGTAGTGCAACCTGAAATCTGGCATTGTGATGCCCCAGCTATGGTTTTCTTTTTAAAATTCCCAAGATATATAAAGAACTTATTAAACTCAACAGCAAAGAAACAAACAATCCAATCATGAAATGGGCAAAAGACATGAACAGAAATCTCACAGAGGAAGACATAAACATGGCCAACAAACACATGAGAAAATGCTCCGCATCACTTGCCATCAGGGAAATATAAATCAAAACCATAATGAGATACCACCTCACACCTGTAAGAATGGGGAAAATTAACAAGGCAGGAAACCACAAATGTTGGAGAGGATGCGGAGAAAAGGGAACCCTCTTGCACTGTTGGTGGGAATGTGAACTGGTGCAGCCACTCTGGAACACTGTGTGGAGGTTCCTCAAAGAGTTAAAAATAGACCTGCCCTACGACCCAGCAATTGCACTGCTGGGGATTTACCCCAAAGATACAGATGCAGTGAAATGCCAGGACACCTGTACCCCGATGTTTATAGCAGCAATGTCCACAATAGCCAAACTGTGGAAGGAGCCTCGGTGCCCATCGAAAGATGAATAGATAAAGAAGATGTGGTTTATGTATACAATGGAATATTACTCAGCCATTAGAAATGACAAATTTGCTTCGACATGGATGGAACTGGAGGGTATTATGCTGAGTGAAATAAGTCAATCAGAGAAGGACAAACATTATATAGTCTCATTCATTTGGGGAATATAAATAATAGTGAAAGGGAATAGAAGGGAAGGGAGAAGAAATGGGTGGGAAATATCAGAAAGGGAGATAGAACATGAAAGACTCCTAACTCTGGAAAACGAACTAGGGGTGGTGGAAGGGGAGGCGGGTGGGGGGTGGGGGTGACTGGGTGGTGGGCACTGAGGGGGGCACTTGATGGGATGAGCACTGGGTGTTATTCTGTATGTTGGCAAATTGAACACCAATAAGAAATAAATTTATTATAAAAAAATAAAATAAAGTTCTGGTAGCTAAAGAATAGGCATGTGAGAGTTGATCTCCAGGGAGAAAGTGATATGGAGGAAAGTCACTAATGATTTAAGGAGAGAACTGGTAGTGATAGTTTGAAAAAGGAATAAGAGCTGGATATATGTGACAATGGAAAATTTTCTTGCTAGAATGTACAGATGGATTTGTCATGATTAACTCCAACTGCTAATGGGAAAGTTGCTATGTTACTTCTCCACCTTACTGAAGCTTTCTTCCTTCAGTTAAAAAAGCAATTGCTATTGGGGTGCCTGGGTGGCTCAGTCAGTTAAGCATCTGACTTCAGCTTGGGTCATGATCCTGGGATCCTGGATGGAGCCCCAAGTTGGGCTCCTTGCATGGTGGAGAGTCTGCTTTTTCCTCTCCTTCTCCCTCTCCCTCATCCTCTGATCCCCCACCTCAAATAAATAAATAAAATCTAAAAAAAGAGAGCAATTCCTACTAATTTGAATTTCAAGAGATATTATAGGAGCAGGAATGAAAAATAAGCAGAAAGAGAAGATAGTGATTTGAGATAGAAGTTCTAAGCCGAAAAACCACGGGAGATAGGAGTTCAGATACAGTCCTTTTTTTTTCTTTTTCTTTTTTTAAAGAACTATTTATTTATTTTCAAGAGTGGGGGTGAGAGAGAGTGAGGGGAAACAGAAACCCAAGAGACTCCTCATTGAGCATGGAGCCTGACCTGGGACTCAATCTCATGACTCTGAGATCAGACCTGAACTGGAACCAAGAGTCAGTCAGTTGCTCAACTGGCTGAACCATCCAGTCACCCCTGATTTCTCTTTTAAAATTATCTGCATCTAACCCTTTAGCAAATCCAGCCATTTGGACATTTGATATACATTCAAAGTATGTAATAAAGTCCTCTTCTGTCACACCATTTACTCTGTCAAAATCACCATCATCTTCCATTTGGGCCATGGTAAGAGCCTTGTCAGTCTTTTTGCTTCTCTTCTTGCTCCTCCTATTCCATTTGCCACCTAGCAACCAGGATGAGATATATCTTACTATCTCTATTTCTATATCTTTATAATAAATTATATTTAACATGACTTACATCAGATCACTTTCTTGCTTCAAACTCTTCAATGGCTTCCCATTTCATTTAGTGTACAATCCATGCCCTTCCCCCTGGCCTATAAGGCCCTTCATGATCTGGTCTTTGCTCACTTCCCTAACTCATCCTCTTACACTCTTTCACTTGTTTACTATGGTCCAGACACACTGGATTATTCCAGTTTTTAAAATATGCCCTGAATGTTCCTCCCTTAAAGTATATTCATGGTCTCTTTCTTTACCTGGAACAGTCTACACCAGACCTTTATACAGCTGTTATCTTTTCACCGTTCAGATCTAAGCTCAAATATAATTTCTTCAGAGAGGCTTTTCTTCAGAGGTTATTCTGATTATTTGGCTTGTGTCATGTACTCTTTAGCTAATTATCTCACTTGAATATTCACAGCATTTACCACTACTCAGAATTACATATTAAAAAAAAAAATCAAGAATAAAACTTAAGTCACTCTTATTATCTGCTTTCTCTACCAGGATATGAGCTTTGGGAGAACAGGGTCTTTGAGCAGTGAAGACTGGAAAGCTAAGAAAGACCTCACATTATGTTTTGTCTCAACATTTTTAAGGTCCAGTAGAATTGGATGTGAGTTCTATGAATAGTTGTATGTATTGAGTAAGTTACTGAACCTCTTTAATTTTTCTCATTTGACAGTAGTAATAACGATAATAATACAGTGTGCTTCATCAAATTATTGTCAGCATATTAACTGGGATATGTAAACAAGGTGATTGGCCTTTTGCCTGACATATCATGTGTTGAATAATAGCTTAAATGGAATAATGTTAGTGTTAGTTGATTTGAATAAGATGTCACTCATTTGTATCCTCTCCTCCCTTTGCCAAACAATAATTTACCATTCATCCATGGAAAAAAGTGCCTTCGTAAGAGCTGTGGGATCTAGCACCAAATGGCACATGACCTGGGAGGAGTCATGCCCACGTATACATCAAGCAATAGACAAATAGAACTCAGTTGCAGCTGTGGACCTTGCAGTGGTCCATGAATGGTCTTCAGCCCCTCTTGGCTATTGTATGGAAACTCCTGGAAAATATTCTTTTAGATAATCACCCACAAAAGAACCTTTGTGGAAGTCTTGGTGAAGATAGAGTAGTGAAGTTCCATCACACCATTAGAGAAAAAAATGAATTGGATTCATTGGAGAGGGTAAAACTAGTAGTTTTACTTTACTTACATCACCTGCCCCCAAGGTGACACAGCTTATGGCCAAGGGAAGTCTTCTCAGATCTAATAGATAAAATAATATCAGAAATAAGAGTGGAGATATTATCATTGATACCACGGTAATAGGAAGCATTATAAGTGAATACACCAACAAATGAGATAACCTAGATAGAGCGTATAAATATTAGGAACATACAACTTACTGAGACTGAATCATGAAGAAATAGAAGAGCTGAACAGTTTACAATTATTAGTAAGGAGATTGAATCAGTAATCAAAAATCTCCAAATAAAGGAAAACCCAAGACCAGATGGCTTCCCTTGTGAATTCTACCAAACATTTAAAGAAGAATTAATGCCAATCCTCAAAATCTTCCAAAAAGTTGAAAAGGAAGGAAAACTTCCAAATGTATTTTATGAGACCAGAATTATTCCAATACCAAAGCCAGATAAGGATATTACAATAAAATTACAGACCAATGTCCCTGATGAATATACAAACAAAAATTCTCAACAAAACATTAGCAGACAGAATTTAACAATAAATTAAAAGGACCATAAACCATTAACAAGTGGAATTTATCCCTGGGATGCAAGGACAGTTCAACATATACAAGTCAATAAAGGTGACACGTTACATTAATATAATAAAAGTAAAAATCGTATGATCATTTCAATAGATGCAGAAGAAGCATTTGACAAAATGTAATATCCTTTCATGGCAAAAACTCAACAAACTGAGTACAGAAGGTAATACCTCAACATAATAAAAGCCATATATGATCAACATCATACTCCATGGTGACACTCGGAAGTCTTTTCCTCTAAGATCAGGAAAAGACAAAGGTACGCACACTCAAAACCACTGTCTAACATAGAAGTCCTAGAGAGAGAAATAAGACAAGAATAAGAAATAAAATGCATCCAAATTTGAAAGGAAGAAGTATCTTCCTTTTCTATATATATAAGATCATAATATGACTATATATAGAAAGACCCTACCAAAATAATTAGACAAATTCTGTAAAGTTTCAGGATATAAAAAAATCAACATGTAGAATCAGTTGCATTTGTATACACTAATAACAGAATCTCTGAAAAAGAAATAAAGAAAAATGACCTCATTCGTATTAGCATCAAAAACAATAAAATACTTAGGAATAAACTTAACCTAGGTGAAAGATCTGAAGTGATATATTACTTAATAGAAAACAGTATGGAGGTTTTCCCAGAGATTAAAAAAAAGAACTAGCCAATGATCTCTACCTCAGAAGCTAATAATACACTATATGTTAATTAATTTAATTTAAATTAAAAAAATAGAACTACCACATGATCCAGCAATTCCACTTCTGTGTTTATATCTGAAGAAAATGAAATCAGAATTTTGAAGAAATATCTGCCTTCCCATATTCACTGAAATATTATTCACAATACCCAAGATATGAAAACTACCTAAGCATTCATCTACAGATAAATGGATAAAGAAAATATTATCTATCTATCTATCTATCTATCTATCTATCTATCTATCTATCTATTATCTATCTATCTATCTATCTATCTATCTATCTATCTATCATCTATCTAATGGAATTTTATTCAAACGTGAAAACAAGGAAATTTTGCCATTTGTGACAACATGGATGGACATTGAGGGTATCATCCTAAGTGAAATATGTCAGAGAAAGACAAATATTGTTTAGTATTTGTGAAACCTAACATAGCTGAACTCATAGGAATATAGAATAAAATGATGGTTGCCAGGGCCTGGAGGGTGGGGGAAAAGGAAGATATTGGTCATAGGAACTTTCAGTTATATGACAAATTCTGGAAGTCTAATGTACAGGGTAATGATTATTGTGAATCATATTGTATCATATGTACTTGAAAGGTGCTAAAAAAGTAGATTTTAAATATTCTCACTACAAGAAAGAAATGGTAATTATGTGATGGAGTTGTTAACTAACCCCCCTGTGGTTATCATTTCACAGTGTATAAGTGTATTGAATTGACATGGTATGCACCATAAACTTAGACAATGTTATATGTCAAGTATATCCCTCTGAAGCTAAAAATAAAATGACATTTGAAAAAAGTTAAAGAATAGAACTTGGTTAAAATTTGGTGTCAACTCATAAGTGACATTTCTGAGGCCTCTCATTTTTTTTCTTTCTAGCACAGTGTTTCTAACTGGAGAGGAAAAAGAAGTTTGTTTATTTGTTCATGAAGTGTGAGAGAGTAGAAAGGCAAAGATGAACTACCATCTGTCTTTGCCCTTGGATGGATCTACTTCCTCTCTTTCACTTTTTTGAGACAAGTCAGGTATGAACACAAGGAGAATCAGGAAACAGAACAAACTAAAATCCTGTTTTATTTACCATATGGTTAACTGTGTACTGTTGGTGCAATTCATGAACTCTATACAATTTAGTCTACTCTCCATGGACAATTGGCCATATTATAAGCAGAAAACCTGAGATGGAGACAAAAAGATGGTCACTTTGTCAGTTCAGGACTGGTGTTTGGCTACGTTTAGTACACAGGATTTTAGTTTATCAGAAATTGTAGACAAGCCTTTCCCACCAACCGAATAACCCTCTGCTGTTTACAAACAATTGCAATTCGGAGTCCCATTTAATTTGCTCACGAAGACAAACAGGAAGGGGAAGAAGTGAAATTCTTAAGTCTGCAATATAAACAATTGCCCAATGAAAGGATGTAGACCGTTAGAGCCAGTTTCTCTCTGGCCCTCACACTCTTCCGTGCTCTTCTTTTCCTGGAATTAAACCAGAAGGAAATTAATCTGGTTAGCAGGAATTTCTCTTGTTTAAAGATTATTTTTAAAAGAAGGATTAAAAACTATACAAAATATTTCCTTGTGTAACAGCATAAACTGAAAATATCCAAGTCTCAATCAGCACTTCAACTATGTGTAACAACTCTTGTTGGAGGGGTCCACCATGGAGAATGTTTTAATCTAGGAAGAAAGAAGTACTAGATTAGCTGGAAGTGTCTAACCTTACAATTCACAATAAAAAATCAACTGTATAATGAACTTTGGCACCTCCAGATTCAAGAAAACATAAGCAATATGCAGTAGATTCTCCCTTTGGTGCCTACGTTTCTCTCAACTAAAAAGTCAATGAAATCTTTAGTTTGATACATCATCAGGAGACCCAGCTTTACCTAATTTTAGATTTCCCCTCTCATTTTGTCTAAATTCTGCTGATTCTCTTCTCTATGTTTCTTGGTCTTTCTGTGGAACATTTCCTTTCCTTTCATAAGAACTTCACAATGGGTTCTTAGGTAGAGCGCGGAATGGAGATGGGTGCAGGGGATCCGATCCCAGCTGCTTCCTATGTGGATTTTCAGCTAAATCACTCAATCTCTCAGTGTTTCATTTTTCTCACCCTACATGGGACTTGACTGAGAACTTCATGGGGTTGAAGTGTAGATTCCAAGTTAATAAATGGAATGTGTTAAGAAAGGTTTCCAGCACTTAGGAATCACTATGTACATTTTAGCTGCTATTTCCAGTGGAGGATTGGGTTCAATTTTGCCTGCATTTATTCACATTTCACTTTTATTAGCCAGTCTTTTCAACAGTATTCTTGAAGAAGTTGTATTCAACATTATATTCTTCCAACTGCCTTTACTAATTATTTACTACTCAAGTACAGTGTCTGTACTGGATCATCATCATCATCAGTCTGGTTTCCTTTTTGAGGGAATTCTCTCTGCCTTACCTTTAGGTACAATTTGGCAGATGATGCTTTCTTCCCTTCAAGTCTGACTGGGAATTCTTGGAATTCTGAGAATCTGAACTAGTAGTGGGCAGAGTGACAAATGGAAAATGGCCGGACCTATTCATTCCACCTGTAGCACCTTGGTTGAACTTCTCAAGTAGCTCCTAACTTCGACTCTAAACACTACCTGATTGCTACCTGAATTTTCCTTAGTTCCAAGGGCTACTCCTTGTAGTCATCCTATATTCATCTACCCAAGCTGGCCAGAGTAAATGTCTTTTACTTGAAAGGTTGAGAATCCAATCTGGTACAGGCCCTTCCTCTTAGTGCTGCAGCTCTGCTCTCTACCCACATATGCTGTGCATAGCCTGATGTTTTGCTCTGTTGCATTTCCGTGGCTCTGTGTTCTTTCCCACTGCAGCAGTTGCAAGCATATTTCATTCTACTATATTTGGCAGAAAGAATTGTTTCTTGATTAGTATCTGAGTGGAAAGTGGTTTCTCAGTTGAGCAAAATTGTCAAAGCTGTGCTAGACTTGTTTATAATGGCCTGCTATTTCCTCAGCCTCTTCTACAGGAAGCTGCTGAAGTCCTTGCTAGATAATGAGTGGGTATGTTATGGTCATATACCGTGTGACCACACCATCTGGCTCAGGGATGTGCATCTACCCCAAGGCAGCAAGTCCATGTTTCAGCAAGGCAGAAACTTATGACTTGCATGGCCTGGCTCAAAAAATATGAAGAGAGCCAATCAGATCCATCTCAGGAATTTAGAATTGGAAACAGACCTGCCCAAGGCAGTTAACCTTAAGGACATCATCACAATCATGTGTGAAGAGCTGCTATTGTGTAGAGGGGGCTGAAGTACTCACCTGGAGAAATGTGCAAACTGATGCAAGAAGGGCACCCTTGCAAGAGGGGCAGATGAATGAAGCAGTCTAGCAGAAAAAACAGAAATGCATGAAAATGTGATCCCAAGGGGGCAATAGGGACCCTTTGGTTTCTGATGGCTTTTCTTGTCTGGTTCCTGGCTTTATAGCACTGCCGTTATCAAATTTCTGGATTCTTTATATCTCCTTAAAATATTATGTCTTACTACGTTTTTCCCTATGATATGTGAAGCCAAATGTTTCCTGCTTAAAGCTGATACAATGACACTTCCTATTTAACATCAATAATTGTACTCTTGGGCAGTAGGAGGTCAAGATTATTTCCATTGAATAGCACTGGAATTTTCTTGTTCTTTTTGTTGCTTTTTAAATTAAATTATTGGCCTTGCACACACCCCACCCCTTCTTTCTAGACTTCGTCTTCATTTTATTGTCTAGCGAGTAGTGATCTGTATCAAGATCCACTACACAATTAGGTACTGGAACATATGGTCAGTGTAGCTCACCAATTCTGTGACTATTCAAGAGTACCATAGTTCAATTGGATGTTTAAAGCTATTCAATTTTTCCCGTTAGAGAAAAAGATAAATTTGAGTTTTCAGTGGATTGTGACAATTGCTTCACTCAGATGTAATGTAACTATCCCCACCCTCTCTTTTGTAAATGTCAATTCCCTTTAAAAAACATTGCAGAAAATCATTTAGGATTTCTTAGAATCATGCTGTTACAATAATACAATGATTGTTCTCCCCCCCCCCAATTTTTATTTAAATTCTAGTTAGCATACAGTGCAATACTGGTTAGAGGAGTAGAATTCAGTGATTCATCACTTACATACAACACTTACATACATCACTTACATACAACATCACTTACATACAACATCATACAATGATCATCATCACAAATGCCCTCCTAATACTCATCACTCATCTAGCCTATGTCCCACCCACCTCCCTCCATCAACCTTCAGTTTGTTCTCTATCTTTAAGAGTCTATTATGGTTTGTTTTCTTCTCTGTCTTGTTCTCCTACCCATATATTCATGTTTCGTTTCTTAAATTCCATATATGAATTAAATTATATCGTATTTGTCTTTCTCTAATTAATTTATTTTGCTTAGCATAATACACTCTAGCTCAATCCACATCATTGCAAATGGCAAGATTTCATTCTTTTTGCAGGTTGAGTAATATTTTGATATATATATATAGCATCGAGCACAGTCACTTTGTCAAACAGAAGGAAAGGGTATACACAGGAGGTGCCCTCTCTCTGCTCAGGGGGAGGGTGGGGGGGGGGTTTCAAATGCACAGGAAAGAAAAAGTCACCTGGTCACACCACCCAGCAGGTGTGCTTTAGGATGATGTGTTGAGTATTCTAGAGTTTTTTTTTTAAATAAATTTATTTTTTGTTGGTGTTCAATTTTCCAACATACAGAATAACACCCAGTGCTCATCCCATCAAGTGCCCACCTCAATGCCCGCCACCCAGTCACCCACACCCCCCGCCCTCCCCCCCTTCCACCACCCCTAGTTTGTTTCCCAGAATTAGGAGTCTTTCATGTTCTGTCTCCCTTTCTGATATTTCCCACTTATTTTTTCTCCTTTCCCCTTTATTCCCTTTCACTATTTTTTATATTCTCCAAATGAATGAGACCATATAATGTTTGTCCTTCCTGACTGACTTCTTTCACTCAGCATAATACCTTCCAGTTCCATTCATATCAAAGCAAATGGTGGGTATTTGTTGTTTCTAATGGCTGAGTAATATCCCATTGTATACATAAACCACATCTTCTTTATCCATTCATCTTTCAATGGACACCGAGGCTCCTTCCACAGTTTGGCTATTGTGGACATTGCTGCTATAAACAACCGGGTGCAGGTGTCCTGGCGTTTCACTGCATCTGTATCTTTGGGGTAAATCCCCAGCAGTGCAATTGCTGGGTCGTAGGGCAGATCTATTTTTAACTCTTTGAGGAACCTCCACAGTTTTCCAGAGTGGCTGCACCAGTTCACATTCCCACCAACAGTGTAAGAGGGTTCCCTTTTCTCCGCATCCTCTCCAACATTTGTGGTTTCCTGCCTTGTTAATTTTCCCCATTCTCACTGGTGTGAGGTGGTATCTCATTGTGGTTTTGATTTGCATTTCCCTGATGGCAAGTGATGCAGAGCATTTCTCATGTGCTTGTTGGCCATGTCTATGTCTTCCTCTGTGAGATTTCTCTTCATGTCTTTTGCCTATTTCTTTATTGGATTGTTTGTTTCTTTGCTGTTGAGTTTACTAAGTTCTTTATAGATCTTGGAAACTAGCCCTTTATCTGATACGTCATTTGCAAATATCTTCTCCCATTCTGTAGGTTGTCTTTTAGTTTTGTTGACTGTATCCTTTGCTGTGCAAAAGCTTCTTATCTTGATGAAGTCCCAACAGTTCATTTTTGTTTCTTTTGCCTTCATGGATGTATCTTGCAAGAAGTTACTGTAGCTGAGTTCAAAAAGGGTGTTGCCTGTTTTCTCCTCCAGGATTTTGATGGAATCTTGTCTCACATTTAGATCTTTCATCCATTTTGAGTTTATCAATGGATTGTGTATGGTGCAAGAGAGTGGTCTAGTTTCATTCTTCTGCATGTGGCTGTCCAATTTTCCCAGCACCACTTATTGAAGAGACTGTCTTTCCTGTTTTGTCAAATATTAGTTGACCATAAAGTTGAGGGTCCACTTCTGGGTTCTCTATTCTGTTCCATTGATCTATGTGTCTGTTTTTGTGCCAGTACCACACTGTCTTGATGACCACATCTTTGTAGTACAACCTGAAATCTGGCATTGTGATGCCCCCAGCTATGGTTTTCTTTTTTAAAATTCCCCTGGGTATTTGGGGTTTTCTGATTCCACACAAATCTTAAAATAATTTGTTCCAACGAGTATTCTAGAGTCTAAGGAGTCGGACCTCTCGTCATAGTCCTCCTCGGTGTACAGGGACTGCTTGGCCACGATGGGAAACATATATATATATATTCATCGGTCGATGGATATTTGGTTTTTTTTCATAGTTTGACTATTGACAATGCTGCTGTAAACATTGGGGTTCTTGTACCCCTTCACATCTGTATTTTTGTATCCTTTAAGTAAATACCTAGTAGTACAATTGCTGGTTCATAGGGCAGTTTTATTTTTATCTTTTTGAGGAAACTCCATGCTGTTCTCCAGGGTGACTGCACAAGTTTGCATTCCCACCAACAGTGAAAAGAGTTCCCCTTTCTCTGCATCCTCACTAACATCTGTTATTTTTTGTGTTGTTAATTTCAGCCATTCTGACAGGTATGAGGTGGTGTCTTATCATGGTTTTGATTTGCATTTCCCTGATCATGAGTGATGTTAAGCATTTTTTCATGTGTCTGTTAGCCATCTGGATGTCTTCTTTTTTTTTTTTTTAAGATTTTATTTATTTATTCATGAGAGACATACATTGAGAGAGAGAGGCAGAGACACTGGCAGAGGGAGAAGCAGCCCCCATGCAGGGAGCCTGATGTGGGACTCCATCCTGGGACTCCAGGATAATGCCCTGGGCTGAAGGCAGGCGCTAAACTGCTGAGCCACCCAGGGATCCCCTGGAGGTCTTCTTTGAAAAAATGTCTATTTATGTCTTCTGTCCATTTCTTAACTGGATTACTTGTTTTTGGGGTGTGGAGTTTGCTAAGTTCTTTATGGATTTTGGATACTAACCCTTTATCAGATATGTCATTTGCAAATATCTTCTCACATTCCATAGGCTGCCTTTTAGTTTTGTTGATTGTTTCCTTCCCTGTGTAGAAGGTTTTTATATTGGTGAAGTCCCAATAGTTCATTTTTGCTTTTGTTTTCCTTGCTTCTGACAATGTGTCCAGTAAGAAGTTCCTCTGGTCTAGGTCAAAGAGGTTGCTGCCTGTGTTCTCCTATAGGATCTGGATGGTTTCCTGTCTCACATTTAGGTCTTTCATCCATTTTGAATGTGTTTTTGTGTAAGGATCCCCTATTAGCTAGTATCTTGTTGAGAGTTTTTGCATCTGTGTTCATCAGGGATGTTGGTCTGTAATCTCTTTTTTGGTGAGAATTTGGTGAGGTCTTTGTCTGGTTTTGGAATTAAGGTGATGCTGGCCTCACAAAATGAGTTTGGAAGTATTCCATCCCTTTCTATCCTTCAGAACAGCTTTAGTAGAATAGGTATTATTTCTTCTCTAGACGTTTGAATGAATTCCCCTGAGAAGCCATCCGGCCCTTGACTTTTGTCTCTTAGGAGGTTTTTGATGACTGCTTCAATTTCCTCCCTGGTTATTGGCCTGTTCAGGTTTTCTATTTCTTCCTTTCCAGTTTTGGTAATTTATGGATTTCCAGAAATGCATTCATTTCTTCTAGATTGCCTAATTTATTGGTGTATAGCTGATCATAATAAGTTTTTAAAATTGTTTGTATTTCCTTAGTGTTGGTTGTGATCTCTCTTTTATTCATGATTTTATTAATTTGAGTCTTTTCTCTCTTGTTTTTAATAAGGCTGGCTAATGGTTTATCTCTCTTATTAATTCTTTCAAAGAATCAACTCCTGGTTTTATTGATCTATTATACAGTTCTTCTGGTCTCTATTTCATTGAGTTCTGCTCAAATCTTTATTAACTCTTTTCTTCTGCTTGGTGTAGGTTTTATTTTCTGTTTTTTCTCCAGTTCCTTTAGGTGCAAGGTTAGCTTGTATATTTGAGTTCGTTCCAGTTTTTGGATGGATGCTTTTATTGCGATGTATTTCCCTATCAGGACTGCTTTTGCTGTATCCCAAAGATTTTGAACAGTTGTATCTTCATTTTCATTAGTTTCCATGAATCTTTCTAATTCTTCTCTAATTTCCTGGTTGACCCACTCATCTTTTAGTAGGATGCTCTTTAACCTCCACGTGTTTGAGTTTCTTCCCAATTTCTTCTTGTAGTTGAGTTCTAGTGTGAAAGCATTGTGGTCTGAAAATATGCAGGGGACAATCCCAATCTTTTGGTATTGGTTGATACCTGATTTGTGACCCAGTATGTGGTCTATCCTGGAGTTCCATGTGCACTTGAGAAGAATGTGTATTCAGTTGCGTTTGGATGCAAAGTTCTGTATATATCTGTGAAATCCATCTGATCCAATGTATCATTTAAAGCCCTTGTTTCTTTGATGATGTTGTACTTAGAATATCTGTCATTTGCAGAAAATGTGGTGTTGAAGTCTCCTACTATTAGTGTATTATTATCTAAGTATATCTTTACTTTGGTTATTAATTGATATACTTGGCAGCTCCCACATTAGGTGCATAAATATTCATGATTGTTAGGTCCTCTTGTTGGATAGACCCTTTAAGTATGAGATAGTGTCCCTCTTCATCTCTTACTACAGTCTTTGGGATAAATTTTAATTTATCTGATATGAGGATTGCTACCCCTGTTTTCTTTTGAGGATCACTTGAATGGTAAATGGTCTCCAACCTTTCATTTTCAGGCTGGAGGTGTCTTTAGGTTTAAAATGAGTCCTTTGTAGACAGCAAATGGATAGGTCTTGCTTTTTTATCCAGTCCAATACCCTGCGTCTTTTGATGAGATCATTTAGCACATTCACGTTCAGAGTAAGTATTGAAAGATATGAATTTAGTGTCATCAAAATATCTATTCAATACCTGATTTTGTGGATTATTTCTTTGGTATTCCTCTTTTTTTTTTACAGGGTCCCCCTTAATATTTCTTGCAGAGCTGGTTTGGTGGTCATATATTCTTTAAGTTTCTGCCTATCTTGGAAGCTCTTTATCTCACCTTCTATTCTGAATAAGAGCCTTGCTGGATAAAGTATTCTTGGCTACATGTTCTTCTCAGTTAGGACCCTGAATATATCCTGCCAGCCCTTTTTGGCCTTCCAGGTCTCTGTGGAGAGGTCTGCTGTTACTCTGATATTTCTCCCCTTATAAGTTAAGAATTTCTTTTCTCTTGTTGCTTTAAGAATTTTTTCTTTATCTTTGGAATTTGCAAGTTTCACTATTAAATGCTGAGGTATTGAATGGATTTTATTGATTTTTTGGGGGGAACCTATCTATCTCCTGGATCTGAATGCCTGTTTTCCTCCCCAAATAAGGGAAGTTTCAGCTATGATTTATTTAAATATGCTTTCTGGCCCTCTGTTCCTCTCAGCGCTTTTCTGCAACCCCAATTATACGGAGTTTTTTCCTTCTGAGGCTATCATTTGTTTCCCTTAACCTTTCCTCAGGGTCTTTTAATTGTTTTTCTCTTTTTTCTTCAGCTTCCTTCCTTGCCATCAACTTGTCTTCTATGTTGCTCAATCTTTCTTCAACCTCATTAACCCTCATCGTTAGGACCTCCAGTTTGGATTGCATCTCATTTAACTGATTTTTAATTTTGGCCTGATTAGTTCTAGATTCTGAAATTATGAAGTCTCTTGAGTCCTTTTTTTCCAGAGCCACCAGTAGCTTTATAATTGTGCTTCTGAATTGGCTTTCTGACATCGAATTGTAATCCAAATTCTGTAACTCTGTGTCAGAGAGTACTGTTTCTGATTCTTTCTTTTGTGGTGAGTTCTTTCTAGTCATTTTGCTCAGTGCAGAGTGGCTGTATGAGTGGGCTGAGTCAAGAATATCAACTACGACCTAAGTAAATTTCACCCTAGATGATTCTGATGAGGTCAGAGACCAGGAAATGAAAACAAAGATCAGAACAAAATAAAACAAAAGGACCACTAAAGTGAAAAACAAATGTTAAAGCAAAGTAGTAAAAAATAAAAGGCCAAGAATCCTAAAGAAGAAGAAAAAAAAAGAAAAAAAAAAAAGAGAAAAAAGCAAAAGTAAAGAGGAAAAAAAAAAGCAAAAAAAGAGAAGAGGGATAAAAAGGGGGCCTGGGAGATGGTGGTGGTGATGATGTTGTAGTGGAGGGAGAATGTAGTTTACATGAGGGGCCCTAGGGGATGATCCTCTTGGTTCTGCATGTATTAAGTTCTGTCTGCTAGAAGATGCTCAGTCCCAAATTTATATAAACCAGCAAACATATTGTAGAAAGCCCCACATCGACCATCCAAACATAAACGAGATAAAAGAGGGCTGCAGAATGGGAATAAGAGAGAATATAATCTCACAGAATGAACCAGCATGGTATTACACTTGGATCTGGGTACATGCTGGTCATGTTTTAGAAGGTACTAACTTCCACCATTGTAGAACAAAATGAGGCAGAGAAAACCAAAAGCACAAAACATACCTTGTATATCTCCCAAAAATAAATTGACTATGTTGAAGGGAATCTAGAAGTGGAAAATATGTAAGATGTAATTGTAGAAATATGAAAATCAAAAAGGAAGAAACTTAAAAATGAAGAGGTGGTAAAATATTATAGTTAAGGTGGGAAAAGAGGAAAAATATTAGAAACTTTTAGTCTGAAATAAAAATGAGTTGTACTGGAAAAGGGGGGGGGGGGAAGAGGGGAGACTCTCTAGTTCTATATACTGTAAATCTTTTGATTTCCCCTTGAGCTTTCCAGCGCTGCTTGATCAAGAACTTGCTCTTGCCCTGTCCTTCCAGCTGGTCTTCTAGGGGAGGGGCCTGCTGTGCTGATTCTCAGGTGTGTGCACCTGGGGGAGCTGCCCCGCACCCCCTGCCGGGTGCTGGGCTCCTTGGGAGCTGTTCACCCCATGAGGCCCCTGTTCCCTGGGGCCCCGCTCTGTCCCAGGCACAGGGTGACACCAGGAGGAACACCACTGGCTGCGGCCAGCTCTCCAGCGGGGAGTCAGTTCCGGCAGTAACTACCGCAGCTCCCAGTCCACACTGGCCTCGTGCTCTGGGGGCGGGAGGTGCTGACCTGCACAGCTTGGGGGCGCCCGGCAGCAGGAGTGTCCTCGATGTCCTGGGCCCTCCCTGCCTCCACCTGTCCCGGGGGCAGCACAGGATCTTGGCTGTGTCCCCTAATGCCCTGGGATCCAGGGCCTGTGCTGCTGGAATCGTGCTCCCAGGCCGCGGCTCTGGAAGGCCCCAGGACACAGCCCCCTCCTCCCGGAGCCGCGCCTGACCCACCGGCTTCTCCCGAGGCCCCTCCAGGTGCGCTCCAGCCCTTTACTGAGCTCAACGGAGGTGTGTGAGGTGCTTTCCCCCCAGGTGCACTTCCTCTATTAGTGACTACGGGAGACTGGAGGCTCCACTGCCCCTCCTGCGATCCTGCCCGAGCTCCCTGCTAAGTGCCTTTCCGTCCAGGAAGGTTCTGGTGCAGATTTTTTAAAGTTCCCGCTTCTCCACGCCGGGCTTTCCTGTCCCCGGGAGGCTTTCCCCGCTGGCCTTAGCCTGGCTCTTCGGGGGCCCCTCCCCCACTGGATTCTTTTTTATTGTAATTTTTCCTGCTTTCCTACCTTGTTAGAAGCAAAAACCCTTCTCTCTGTAGCATTCCAGCTGTTCTCTTGTTAAATCTCAGGTTGGATTCGTAGGTGCTCAGGATGGTTTGAAAGTTGTTACTCTGTGTGATGGGTGTAATGATATCACCATTTTCCATATGAATCGGCTCTGACCGAGGGTGGAGAGATGAGGCGGTGGGATGGGGCAGCGGGGGCTGACCTGGGGTGCGGCTGCGGCTGCGGCTTCCTTCCTCCCCTGGCTACCCAGCTGCAGAGAAGGCTGCATCCTGAAATTTGTAAGAAGCTATTTCTACAATATATACCACAAAACGGCCACCAGCAGGTAAATTCGTGTTCTTTAGAGATCCAGATGGAATGGCGGGTAAATGGCTGAGGTTCCCTACAGGGATATTTGGGAAAATATTTTAGGAAATGCTATAGAAAATCTTTCAGAATAGCAACACACAATTTTCAAATTGCCAATTATGGCTAAAGGGACTGTGACTCCTTAGTGGATAGGAAATTTTGAGCATCTTAATTGATGTATAGTTGGTTCTTTAGGAGAATTAATGCACCTTCACCATGATAGAATTCTCAATTATGCCCTGTGGGAACTAGGTTAAGACTAAGAAATCCCAAGCTTTTGTCTGCAAAATTCAGATATGAAAATAATATACTATTTTGAATAGAATTCTTATAATTTCATTGTATAAAGTTTGAGAAACTCAGAAAAGATCAAAGACAAAAATAACTAGATTCTGTTCCCTTTCTCCAAAAAACTATGGTTAATATTTGGATGTATGTTTTTTAATCCTTCTATCATTTTCTTTATGACATATAGGTGCTTCCAATGTATGTCATTATCAAATATGGCAATTTAATCATCTTCCCTATGTAAGACTAGTTCTTTTTTTAAAAATCTTTTTACATCATATGTAATTTTTAAAAAACTGCTAATGTAGAGAATAATGTTAATAGGGGTAATAGTGGGTAATAGTAATAATTGTTTCTGACTTTATTGGAAATATTTCTGTCATAATCAAATGTGACATTAGCTATTGTTTGAGATAGATATCATTTTCTATCTCCTTTGTCTAGATACTCCTTACTATATTAAATAATTATCTCTTGATTCATAGTTGATATTTTATAAATGGATGTTGAGTTTAATCACATGTATTTCAATTTCTATTAATATTGTCTATTTCATTTCATTTTTGATGCAATAGACTATATCAGCAGATTTTCTAATATTTAACAATTATTCTATTATTGGGGCTAACTATACTTTTCTATTGTATGTTGTTATCCTAAGATAGTAGTGGGTTTCATGGATTTGTGAAGATTTTACTCTATGTATAATTTAGATAGTCTTGTAGTCGTATTTCGAATAGCATATTTCAGAACCTTTGTCTGGCAAGAAAATTTTCCATCGTTGAAGTAGTTTAACCAATCATCACATATTAATATTATTCATTAATACCTAAATACTCTGATTAAATTCCATAGCTACAGACTTATTTTACTCAAACTTAACATTTTCTAATGATATTTAACTAGATTCCCAATTTTCCCAAAGAATATTTAGTATAATCTTAGATAACTAAAATTCTGTAGAATGTTCTTCAGGAAATATTAATTTCCTGTTTTCTTGTGGGGGATATCTTTTACGATGCAAGGTTCTCTAAGGAAAGAAAGATGGTTTCATCTATTTTTGTGTGCCTGATTTAATTAGCACTGTAAATTTAAATAGCACTGTAATTCTTGACTCATTTAATTTGCTGATAAGCATATGTGGGAAGAATAAAGTTTTGTGTTGAAGGCACTTTTTTGAAAACATTGCAAGTACTATCCTGGTTATAGTTCTGTTTCAGTTTTCTAATACTTCTAGAATAAATTCTGATCTTCTGTATCTTTCTCTGAAAATAATTGATACTAAAATATTTCAAATGCATTAACATAGAACTCTATTAATGTTCCATTATAACTAAGAAAAAACTCTTGTAGTTGTATCTTCTTTCAAAGATCTACTGCAGCATTTGCCATTTATTTTGTCTTAAATAATCTCATTACAAGTTTGTGTATTGAGGGCACCTGGGCAGCTTAGTTGGTTAAGCAACTGTCTCTTGATTTCATCTCAGGCCATGATCTTAGGGTTGTGAGATGGAGCCTATGTCAGGCTCCATGCTGGGTGTGGAGGCTGCTTAAGATTCTCAATCCCTAAAAAAAAAAAAAAAAAAAAAAAAATTCTCTCTCCCTCTCCCTATACCCTTCTTCCCCAACCTCTCTCCCTCTCTTAAAAAGAGAGAGAGATAGAGAGAAGAAGAAGAAGAAGAAGAAGAAGAAGAAGAAGAAGAAGAAGAAGAAGAAGTTTATTTTATTAGTCTTTTTGATTAATCCTTTTTTTTCTGGCTCTTGAATTTACTTTTCTATTGTTATTTTGCTCTGTACTTTATTAACTTTTGTCTTTTCATTATTTCAGGATATTTTGTTCTTTACTTTCCTAATTTTAGTTGAATTCTGATATATCTTGATTATTTCTTACTTATAAATGAAGGATTTTAAGATTATGAAGTATTGTTTCTTACAAATGAAGGAACCTAAGATTATGCATTATGAGAATTATTTTAAAAATTCCCATAGGCAAGTAGCTTTCACACTTTATTATTTTAAAAGTAGTCTTAATTGCAATATTGTAGAGTTTATTTTTTCTTTGATTCAAAATTATTGGGAGTTTAGAAAAAAATATTTGCATGTGAAACAACTTTTTAAACTTTAGTCATAAAGTTCTGATTTTAATGAATTCAGTGGCCTTGAATTTTCTTTTCAGGTAACAATGGACTAAAATAAGTGCCTCCTTATTTTAGCTTGATGTGACAATATTTTTGGCCATAGCACATACACATCCATTTACTTTACCTTCAACTTACTCTTTTGGGACTTTGTTATCAATAGTCCTGTGTCCTGGTGATTTTCAAGTCTATAAGGAAATGGATAATAGTCCTTTTTCAAAAAAGATTGAATACCCCATCTTAGATCATTCTAATTATTGCAGCAGCTCCTTTAAATTCTTCTGCAGCATAATTATCTATATAACTGTGAACCTTTTATATCCATCCCTTATTTATTCTCATTTATTTCACAAGTACTTGGCATATTGTCTTCAAAGATAGCTACTGTCCAACTATCCTTCTGTCTAACTATACCTTTAGTAATGTGACTTTACCACTCCTTTTATCAAGACACGAAGTTTCTTCCCCCTCTCTTTGATCTGTGCTGGTCCTGTGATCTGCTATGACCAGTGGAATGCAACAGATGTGACATTGTGTGACTTCTGACCTTAAATGGTAAGAGTTTTGGTGTTTCTATTTCTACCCTCAGGAAGATGATAAGACAACCAAATGATAGGGCAGATTACAACTACCCTTATCAGAGACAGATTAAATGGGAAATAGGTGCAAGGATTAGAGCCCCATGTATGTGAATGTGCCATCTTGGACTGTCCAGGCCCAATTATGCCAATGTCATTTGGAGCAAGAGCCAAGTTTTCTCTTATAAATATCATTCAAGTTCCTGACCTGCAGAATGATGAGCAATAAAATGGTAGTTGTTTTGGCCACTAAGGCTTGGAATATAACCATTAATAAAACAGAGACAAAAAACAGGTAGGTATAAGGCATTAAAGGGAAAGAAATAATGTAAATTTTGATTGTGCCAATTTTTAAGGCAGTTTAATTTATTTGTTCTGAATTGCGTATCTTGGCCTTCTATGTTATAGTAAAATAAAATTACCAAATTAAAAAAAAAAACAAATAGTAAGGGAATGACAATTCCATGTTTTCTATATCTAAGAAAAATATCACAAATTGAGGAAACAACTATTAAATGACAGCCCTACAAAATGTGGCATCAACATGCTATACAAAATCTGTGGTCTTTTCTCATGAGGAAAAAGCTAGCTTTGGAGTAAAGTATAATATTTCAAAGAAGATATGTACATCAGTAAAGGTTTTATTGTTTTGTTTCTTCCCTTCCTTCTTTTCTTCCTTCCATTCGTCCTTCCTTTTAGTGTATGGGCTGGCCATATATAAAAGAAAAGCACTCAAAGTACCAAAATGGATTTTTGGTCCTGTTCCTTTAAGTAACTAAATTCCACATTTTGATTGGTTGGAAATGATTTCCTACCTCAGTGTCACCTCTGACAGCCACACGTGGGAAGTTGTGTCTTTATTTATTTATTTTTATTTCTTCCATTAGTGTCTAAATAGCAGCAGCTTGTACTGAATTACTTCAGGGATAGTCTCTCCTTCTTTCAAAAGAAAGTCATTCATTAGGGTGCCTCACCTTTACCAAGAGACATGTTCTCAGCTTCATGATGGCTGGCAGCCAGAGAAGCAATTTCCTTTCTTTTAAAAGGGGTTGGAAAGCATCTGATTGTATCAGGAAGAGGTATTTCAGTTTTCAAGGTGAAAGGACACTTGCTTCTTTTATAGATAATGGAAGAAATAAGATACATTAGTGAAAGGCAGAGGGCATACCAATTAAAAGTATCCAGGAAGGGCAGGGCATAGTCTGTCCACATGTTATCTCAATGTAAATTAGCAGAGCAGGTAATAATACCAGTTTTCTCCTTTACAACTTAAATTATTCAGATTTTAAGACAGGTTTTTTTAAAAACATTTTTTCTTTACCAGAACAATTGATAATACAATAGTTATTCTTAAATTTTGTTTCCCTTTCATAGACTAATATTTAATGTACAGAATTATTTAGCATGCTAGGAAAAAAAAGCCCTTTCCATTTAACTTATTTTACCCTGGCCTTTAGTATTCTGTTTAAGAGAAAGAAAACATGGAGTTTCCTAGAACTAGTGGGTGTAAGAATAGTAGCTATTGAAATTATCTTTAATTGTTATGAATCTAAGAAAAAGCAACATAAAGGAAAACCCACACAGGTATTTAATTAATATTTATTGTCTACACTTTCCCACAAATTCTTTCAAGCAACACTGTTCAATAGAAATATGTGAGCCACAACTATGAGCCACCTGTGTAATTTTAAATTTTCTGGTAGGCATACTTGAAAAAAGAAAACAGCCAAAAGAAGCCTGCAATGTATTTGATTTAGCTTGATATACTCAAATGATATCACTGCAATAAGCAATCAATATAGACATTATTCATGAGATTAAAAAAATTTTAGGTGAGTGTAGTTGATACATAATGTTACATTAGTTTCAGGTGTACAACATAGTAGTTCATCTTTCCTATATGTTATGCTCTGCTCACCACAAGTATAGCTACCATCTGTCACCATGCAACACTATTACAATATCATTAGCTATATTTCTCATGCTGTGCCTTTTATTCCTGTGATTTATTTATTCCATAACTGAAAGCCTGTCTCTCCCACTCCCCTTCACTCACTTTGCCCATCCCCCCACCCCATCCCCTCTGCAACCATCAGTTTGTTCTCTATTTATAGGTCTGATTCTGCTTCTCATTTTTTATTCTTTTTTTTTTTTTTTTTTTTTTAGATTCCTCATATGAGTAAAACCATATGGTATCTGTTTTTCTCAGCCTGGCTTATTTCAGTTAGCAGGAGATAATTTATATTCTCTTTTATTCTGTCTTCAAAATCTATTGTGTATAGATGCTACATATGACATATCTCCTTTAACTGCAATAGCCAAGATATGGAAGCAACCTCAACGTTCATCAATAGATAAATGGATAAAGAAGATGTATGTGATAATATACGCACAATGGAATAATACTCAGCCATAAAAAAGAATGAAATCTTGTCATTTGCAACAACATAACTCAAAATAATCAAATTCCATGCAAAGAATTGTCTAGAGCTTTATTTCTAATACACATTTGGTTATGTAGAGGATACTTAGAGCTTTATGAGTATCATAGGATAAGCACCTACTTTTCTGTAGGAACTTTTTGAGATCAGATGTTACAAAACAAAAATGACACATATTATGTCCTAAAGGTGCTTACAGTCTAATGTAGAAATGTAAAAAAAAAAAATCTTTGTTAAACGTGTAGCTATGCAGAGAGATAAGTAGAGGTGCAATGAAGAGGTGGTTACATTTAGTGGGGGGGGGAGGGGTTGTCCTAGAAGACTTCATACAAAAGTTGATTTTGAAGAAGCATTTTAATGTAGATGTTCCCAGTTGAGTATGGAGATGGGGAAGAAAAAAGGAGAATGTAATTCTGGAATGATGTTGCAATCTGAATGTAAGTACAGATGTGCAATCCAGAAGCTAGAAGAAATACACCATGGTTAAGGTGTAGAATGCAAGGTGGGATGACAAGAACTAAAGTGGGGTAAGTAGCTACTTGCCTAATTACGGAAAGCCATGAGCTAGTGGACTTGGACTTTATCCTACAGGTAATAGGAAGCTATTGAAAGATTTCAAGCCATTGAGTAAAATGACAAGATTTGTATTCTAGGTTAGATAACCCTCATAGTACTGTGGAAGATGAATTAAAGATTCCTCTCAGGAAATGAGAGGGCTGATACTGGGAATTAGGGTATTACTTCTGTCTGTGAAAATGCTGGTGAGATGAGGCTTTGAGAAGAGACAGCAATGGGTGGGAAGAAGGGATCAAAGAAGGATAAGGAAAGAGACTAGCAAAATGTAGGTATAGTTGACAGATGTGGGGCTAAGGATAAAGAAGGATACTAGGATTATTCCCAGGGTTGGTCCTTTATTTCCATGTGAATTATGATGGTTTTCAAGAAAAAAAGGAACCCAGAAAGATAAGGAGATCTGGGAACAATTCTGTACACAATTCTTGTCAACAGTTAACAGTGACATGGAATACCCATAGGTCAAATGAAATAAGGACTGAAAATAGCCCGTTAGAAAATAGTGACATTTACTGGAACATCTACAGTCATGGGGAGAATATAAACTTATTTTAAGTCATTTGAAGGAGTTAATGGCAGACAGTAGAGACAGCAATTTCAGATCATTCTTTTGAAGATTCAGTTACCAAGGGAAGAAGTATGTGTGCAGTAGCAATTGATGGACATGATGAGGTAGGGTATGATTTTCTTGATAACTTAATTAATCTATAATATGGGAGAGCCATTGGGGCGCCTTGGTGGCTCATTCTGTTAAGTATTAACTCTTGATTTCTGCTCAGGTCATGATCTCAGTGTCGTGAGATGGAACTCCATATCCAGCACCCCACTAGGCATGTAGTTTGGTTAAGATTCTCTCTCTTTCTCTTCCTCTACCCTTCCCCTGTTCGCTCTGTCTATCTCTAAGAAAAAAACTGGCGGGGGTAGGGTGGGGTGGGGAGCCATTCTAAGCATGTTTATAGCCCATAAATTAGGAGGCAAAAATGAAAGAGAAAAATTATTCAGAAAGAAAATATACCTGTTGGACCAAGTTCATATCAAGCATAAAACCTAGCTTTGAGGAGGAAAAAAGACAGTTTCCTCTAATATTAAAGACAGGTGATATGGTCAGTGCAAACTCTCATTTAAAATCTGATCCTCTCAAAGGTAGCAGTTTCTGAGAACATTACATGAGATGATATGTGCTAAAGTGCTCAACACACATGATTGATTAATGCTGATTTATCTATCTGCTCCAAACCTTATAATTTTCTCTTTTCAATACTTGTATCTTGTAATTTTTTTCCCCAACATTTTTCTTGGAACCAGAAAAATTCCCTCTGAAAAAACCATTAGTAGACATTCTGGTTTCAATTACTATGATTGCCCATTACTTCATCAACCTCAACACTCAGCAGTCACAGACCTGGTTAGTTTTAAGTGAGAGCTTCTTTCTCCAGGCCCAGAACTTATTCCAAGCTTGCTCCAATATGACATACTGTTTCATAAAAGAAACAAAAAAACACTAAGTGCTTCAATTCCAACAAAATTATTTCTCAAAGTTGCTTCTAAAACAAATGAGTAAGGAAGTAAAATAAGTATAATCTTGATAAAAATTTGCATGCCAATATTTCTACAAGACTGTTAATGGAAACAATGTCTATTTCTCTCTCCTTTTTTCTGCATCTACTAATCAATTTCAAATCCTTTATTCATTTTTTTTGGATATTTACCTATATATTTTGGAAAAAAATAGTCTTAAATTACTTTAATAATCTAGCTGTGCCTTCCTCATTTTTGATATTATATATTCACTTACTGTAGTGAAAAATGAAATTTAACTCCTTCATAATCCCCAATATCCTTCACTTTCTTCTCCCATTTTTCCAATATGTTTATTTTTGTCTGGTCAATAATCAGTTTTTACATTATTATGTGTGCATAAATATTTTTCACAGGTAACTCATATAAATTATTATGTGCACATATCCCTTATTGAATACTTCTTATTTTGGTTTTGCTTTTAATTGAGTTAAAAATTGTGTGGTGGGGATCCCTGGGTGGCGCAGTGGTTTGGCGCCTGCCTTTGGCCCAGGGCGCGATCCTGGAGACCCAGGATCGAGTCCCACATCGGGCTCCTGGTGCATGGAGCCTGCTTCTCCCTCTGCCTGTGTCTCTGCCTCTCTCTCTCACTGTGTTCCTATCATAAATAAATAAATAAATAAATAAATAAATAAATAAATATTAAAAAAAATTGTGTAGTGTAGGTGTGTTATATTGGTTGCTTCATTTTCTACATGCCTATTACTTATTTATCTCTAAACTCTGCCAAAGTGTAAGTGTCTTTTCAATATTTTAAACATATAGGTATTTATAGTAATACTGTCTTCTCTGCGGTATGCTGGGGCAGTTTTCTCTCTCTTCTGGCCGACTCTCTCTGGGCCCCTTTGCATCACTATTGTAGTTTTGAGATCTTCCTTTATCATCATCTAGAAATTCCCATTGTTTTTCACTTGCATTTGTTTCCTGTGTGTATGTCTATGTTTTTCTTTTTTTGACATACACCCTTTTTTTTGGTGACTTCTATTAATTTCCTAAGAAAGCACTCAGGGAGATTGTTTGTGGTACTTTGTAAATATGTGTGTCTTTATTCCATTCTCACACTTTATTCCCAGTTTGACTGCTATAAAAATACAGGATAACTATAATCCTGATTATTCAACTGTCTTATTTATTTGCTTATCTAGTGTTGCTGCTGACAAGTTAGAAGCCATTCTGTTTTCTTTCCTCTCTGGAAGTTTCATTCATGTTATAAATTCTATTTTATTTTATTTTTTGAAAGATTTAATTAATTAATTTATTTGAGAAAGAGAGAGAGACCACACAAGTGAGGGGAGGAGCAGAGGGGGAGGGAAATGAAAGGGGAGAGAATCTTTTTTTTTTTTTTTAAAGATTTTATTTATTTATTCATTAGAGACACAGAGACAGAGAGAGAGAGAGTTAGCAGAGACACAGGCAGAGGGAGAAGCAGGCTCCATGCAGAGAGCCCGATGTGGGACTCGATCCCAGGACTCCAGGATCATGCCTTGGGCTGAAGGCAAGTGCTAAACCGCTGAGCCACTCAGGGAGCCCCATGGGGAGAGAATCTCAAGTAGACCCTCTCCTGAGATGGAGGCACCTTGAGATGGAGACCTGAACTGAAACCACTGAGCCACCAGGGATCCCATACTCTTAAATTTTAAAGTGATATGCATTGGTGTGGGTATCCCCTCCCACACACACACCATGTTAGGCATTCTATGGACTTTTCACTCTGAACTTCAGTTTCAAAATTTGTTAAAATATCTCCTTGATAATCTCATCATAATTTCTTCTGGTCTCTCTGGTTTTTCTATTATTCAGATAATGAACTTCTTAAATTGGTGCTGTATTCTTTTTCTTCCTATTTAATTTTCTACATTTAAGCTTTTTAATTCTAATTAGTTAGAGTATTCCTTGAATTAAAATTCAACATTTTCTAGTTGATTTCTTCATTTCTGCTATCATACTTTTAATCTCCAGAAGTTTTCCTTTACTTGTCTGGATATTTATTTTTTTTAATATCACAGTCTTTTTTTTTTTTTTTTTCATCCGAGAAAATAAAATGTCCTTGTTCTGGAAGGTAGATGTTAAATGCACACACACACACACACACACACACACACAGTTTTCTGCTGCTTCCATAATTTTATTTTGTCCACATTTGTTATTTCTGTTTGTTGGGCTCTGTCTTTCACCTTAGAGGCTTTCTTGGATGTCTGGGGATACTTGGCTGCTCATAAATATGTAAGAATGAGTCACTAAACATCTAATTAGATACTTATGGGCTTGTCAACTGGTGCGCCTCCTTGGTGGGTGATCTGGCTCTGCTGTTTGGTCAGTGAACTCCTGACTGTTAATGTTTTTCAGGTATTTTCTCTTAGTCTGGTTCAATTCCCCAGAGAAGTATTGGACCTCATACCAGAAGAGTCTAGTACTGGCTGCTAGTATTCATGGAGTTAGGTTAGGGGAGAGATGAGGGAGAACTTATGGGTTCTGTGTGCAGTCCATGAAGTTAGAAATGCCCTAGCTGGGCCCTGTGTTCTCTACTGCAGCATCTCCTCTGACTCCTCTTTTACAGAAAGTAAATCCCAGCCTTCCATGGAAGTGGAGGTCACCTAGCTACCTGCGATGCAATTGCGGATCGGGTTCTCCACTTACAGACATTCAATAATCCTCTTGTATTAACCCCACCTTTATCTTTAGGTTCATAGATATCCAGTGGTGGCAATTCTGGAGAATTTCTGAGTTTTGCAGTACAAATAATTTTGCTTCTGCTTCTGGACATTCTTTATGAATGTTTTAGAATTCACCTTTCTCTAGGCTTATACTCTTTGCAGTTGCTCTTTGTATATTTACTTCCTGGCTTCCAAAATTGTGTTGCAATATCTTTCCTTGCATAACATTTGTATTTGTCATTTAATGCCTTAAAATCCCCTGAGTTATTTCAGTAGTGTCATGAAGAAGCAGACGTAAGAATGAGTTGTACAATGTAGCCCATTTAGAACACACACACACACACACACTTTTTTTTTTTTTTATTCCATGACTGAAAACCTGTACCTCCCACTGCTCTTCACCCATTTTGCCCACCTCCCACTCCCTTCCCCTTTGGCAATCACCAGTGTGTTTCTCTATATTTAGAACATATAAGTTTTTGATAGAACTTCTTAAGATATAGCATTATATAAGAACACTGCTCTAAGCATGGAAGTCACAACTTTCAAATGTTTTATAAAATGCAAAAAACCAACATAAGTTTCTAAAGGTGATAAAATTGAGTCATGAATCCCTTCAGTAACAAATAATCTACATCTATTTCTATGTGCTTCACACATCTCTTAATAACCATGAAGGGATTATAGTATTCTCAGTAGATCAATTCCATACTTCTTATTAATCATTCTAACTTTTATAATGCTAAAAGTGCCAAAATATCTCCTCATTGCAGCTGCATATTCACGGTCCAAAACATTCTTTCCAGTATGACTTGATTATTCTCATCAACTTTGTAACAACCTTCATATGTGAGGTGAGAGAGTGAAGAAATCAATCTTGCCATCAATAAGAGTGGATTAGGAGTTCCAATGAGAACTCAGAAACAGTGCACTAGTTGTGAGGAAAATTAGTTGGGAGAGTGTTTTGCTCATTCTATAGCAGAAACAGGAATAAAAAAGAAAAGAAAAGAAAATTAGAGTAAAAATCTTTGGAAACATAACTGTTTCTCATTTTCAAGATCTGATGAAATATTTAATAATTTCAAAGAATAGATAAATACTGAGTCAAAGAAACAGACATAGCAGTAAATGTCAAAACCCAGGCAAAGGTGCAAATATCTGTATTGAGTCTTGTTGATATGGCTTTAAACCGATATGCCAGTAGAAAAGAATAAGCAGCCTGTAAATTAGAACCCAAGAACTGCCTCCATTCTTGTAAGGTGCAATCCTGAGGTTTGAATAATTTCTATGAGTTAAAATAGTCCACAGCAGTGAGTGGTTTATAGGAAATCTCTATATGGCAAAAGAACTTGAAGGAAGAGAGTTCTCTTGAGCCCCAACCACCGTTTTTCAAGTTAATGGGATAATGCCTGAATAAAACCTCAGGCAGATATTTAAAAAGAAAAATTAAGGAAAATATGAAGTTAGAAAAAATATACCATTTCTCCAAATAGCCTTCTTCCTAATGCACTTTGGATTACATGAATTTTTTAAAAAAATTTACATGAATTATTTTCCCCCAAAAGTTTATATATTTTTATGCCCCATATCCCTCTGTAAAGAAAAAAAATCTTATTCCTATTGCAGAGCCCAGAAAATGAAGCATGACACAAAGATTCATGGGAGGGGGGGATGGTGAGATGCTCTGAAACTAATCAGAACAAAATGAAGAATATTCATGTTCCTTTTCTCTTGGTTCTATTTCCAAATATGCCTTCTCACATTAGTGTAGAAAAATATTTGTTAAGTGCTTCATGGCATGTAATTCAATTAGATAAGTTATAGAAAAAGAAAGATATATTTAAAATGACATCCAATTCTGAATTTTAAAGCCAAAAGAAAAAGAAAAGTAAATAACTTTAGAAAAAAGTAGAAAATAAAAACACTACACAAAAATTTTAGGAAACTGCAATGCAGAACCAATTCTAAGGGGAAAAAATGTCTATGCCAATTAAAAAATTAGTGGAAATATTTGTATGACTCATGAACTCAAGAGATCTCAAAAGCTATCCAATGTACTTTAGTAATTTGTAAAAAAAAAAATTGAAAATTGGTCCAACTGTCCAATTCCATTTAGCTTAAGAAGATGTAAATTGCATAATGTTGACCATAGTTGAAGCAGAGATTTCATTACCTAGGTCAGTTATATATCTATCATTTATTTATTGCTTTATTCTTTCAACTTATAAACAATTACTTAGTATTTATTGTCAGATGGGTGCCAGGACATTGAAGAAGAAAAAACACATAGTTTTCATTTCCTTAGGAGTTCAGAAAGTTGGAGAAGGTGAATGTCAGGATTTATAATTGTAGAACTGCTATGTGATGAGTTTGTATAGAGGTGGAATATTAAGACTTGTGGTGGGGAGAAGAAAAGGAAAGTTTCAGAAGTTATGTTTGATTTCAATCTAAGTATATCTAAGTTCTTAATGCCAGACCAGTGGGAAATTATTGCAGGTAGAAAAAATGTGCAACAGCACAGATCATGACAGGGTATGGATTGTCTTTTGGAAATTGCAGCAGAAACACTGCAGATTTTCAGGAAGTTGAGAGAAAAGTGTTTGAAGGGACTTATATATGCTAAGCCAAGGAATTTCTATTTTAGTATAGGTATGAGCGAATCACTTAAAGCCTTCTTAAAAAGATCTTATTTATTTATTTGAGAGAGAATGAGAGCCAGAGAGATCACAGAGGGAGAGGAAGGGGGAGAAGCAGACTTACCACTGAGCAGTGAGTTCGATGTAGGGCTTGATCCCAGGACCCTGAGATCATGACCTGAGCTGAAGGCAGATGCTTAACCGACCCAGGTGCCCAGAGTCACTTAGGGATTTTAAGAGGGAGATAGAAATGATTTAATTTGCCTTTGAATCAATCTCCAGTAGGACCTTAAAAGGTGAACTGGAAAGAATTGAGCAGTTATGCAGAAAGAAAAGTAAGTAGCAATTGCAATAAGAGAGGAAAGAATAATCTTGAGAGATATTTAAAAGTTTGAGCTATTGGGTTTTTGTCATTGATTAGATACAGAGGAAGAAAGAAACCAAGAATGATTACCTGGTTTTTAGTGTGGCCAAATGGTGACTGATGTTTCTATTACTCACTTAAGTAGAAAAGACCAGAGGGAAGACAATTAATTTGGTTTGAGTAAATTGGATAAAATAATTTACTTAAATACTAAAACAAGCAGAGATTTTAGAAAAAAAATTATTCTTTGAAAATAAATAAGCCTTTCTTTTTTTTTTTTTAAGTCCTGGAAATGTGTTACTAACATCAATTGATTTCCACGTATCCATACATCTATCTTTCCCATTCCTGGAATTGGTTATTACTTAAACCTACTTTCTTTGGAACATTGACTTTGGCAAATGGCCTAAAGAGGTATATAAATTTAGGAAAGTCTTTGCAGATGGAAATTCCGCTTTCTCCATTTTATGACCATTAATATCCTTCCCTTTTCTTGACCATGAAGAGGAAGAATTCAATTAGAGGACACTTTTTGGTTTGAACTTTGCCTTATAATAACTGGATTTATTTAGTTACCACAGAATAAACAGACGTGTCTAAAACCACCTTCTATTTCCCAATGCAATATTGTTGATCTCTATTTTCTTTTCTTTTTGGAACAGGGACCAGACAAATGGTGACCAGACGGTCCAGTCTGGAAAGTCATAATTTCTAACTCTGATTTAAGTGGGAATGGAAAAATTCCTCAGAGGAAAATGGGAATTTAACTCAAGATAGTAGTTTCCATGTGTGAGAGGGTTTTAATTTCTCCAAAGGAAGACAAATAGGAGTAACAGAAAAAAAATCATTTAGGATTTAGGAATGATAAATTTATTTTAAGGGAACTTATCTGAAATAGCTGTTTCTTGCTTGTGTATATTTGTAATAGTAGGAATAATTAAACTTTTTTTTAGGTTTTAGAATTTCCCATCAATACTTCAGAAGGAGTTAGCTGAGCTGACAGATTTGATTATTCAAAGTGGTCAGTCTCATTTTTTATTTCACTTTGACATAAGACTTGGCACAAGTCTATTACAAGCTATGCTCATTTATTGCTGCACTTCTGAGTTATAAATCTGGTTTACATCTATGGAAAATGTAGTGTAGAATTGAAGACATGTCCAATTATCTGGGCAATTTGTTTTATGAACTTACACCAAATTAAATAGAAAGCATAGCCAGTATTTGTTCTTCCTCTGTGGGCTGCAAATCAGTTTTTTTTTTTTTTTTTAAAGCCTTCTTCAACAGGGGCATTGAAAGTTCTGGCTTTTGAGACTATTTCCTGAATGTGTTCTGATTAAAACAGGATCTGAAAGTCTGATTGATAGTCTCTATTTCCTTTCTTAATGTCACAAATACATTCAGAATGTTGACTCCTATGAAAGGTAGAATTGCTGAGCTGGATTGCATTGCCTTCAGCATTCTTCATATTAGTTAGAGGAAATGATTTGACTAAGCACTTAAATCATGGATATGCAAGGCTGGTTTTCTCAGGAAATAGTTATTGAAAGGGATTTTGGGAGTTTCTCATCTATAAAAATGAAGTAAAATTCAGCCTAGGATGAGTAATCAAGATGTAAATATTGCACATATATGCTTTTGACTTTTACAAAATAGAGTGACTCATTTGATCAAGCATCATATGTAAAGATGAATTGTTGAGCATTTGTCTGCTGGTACTAAGTGGGTACTACTAAACCCAGGATATAAGACTCTGACATTATTGGAGATGATGGTGGCAAACTGCTGTTTTGATTTGACTCTGTTTTGGGGAGAGAAAGGAGTCTGCTGAATTAAAACAAAACAAAACCAAGCAAAATAATAGGGAAGACTTTAAGTTCTTGAAAACTTTTCTGATAATAGGATTCTTAATTGTGTGTGTTTGCATTTAAGATGACTTGTTAGAATGTCTGTGTGTCCAGTTCCACAGCCTGCTTGATAAACGTGTTGAGAACTTCTGCTGTGACTTATACTCTATTGTATCTCCCATTACATTCAGAAACATAAACATTTTCTTAAAGGCTGGTTTTTTTGTTCTGAATGTTTCTTGTTATCTCCAGGCATTGACATTCACCCAGGGTTGTGCTGCTTCTTTAATGCAAGCTCCCACACTCACCTATCTTTTTTTTTTTTTTACACACTCACCTATCTTTGAAGTTGACCTCCTGTTCCCTAGAGAGGGGCGGCTCCAGGAGGCTGGCCCTTTCCGTTGTCCCGGGAATGTCCTTAGCAGCCTCCACAGCTCCCAGGCCTGGAGGGCCATCATGGAACAACCAGTCGTTAGTAAGGGCTTATATTTGCATTTCCTGGGTTATATTTTCTCCTCTTCATTGTATTCCCATCTCTATTTCCATTACTTAGCAATTCTACATGGTCTCTGATCTAGGGAGGGTTTCTTACCTTATTAATTTATTTTTGCATAGCTGTTTATTGATTTTAAGTGTATCTTCTATCAACTTATGGGTTTGACATTGTTCAAGCTGACATATTGAATGAAATCAATCTTTTTTTTTTTTTTTTAAGGCTTAATTGAGATAATTGTGTTTACTTAGGAATTTTCATTGCTACCTCAGTCCAGACTTGCCTGTAAGATTCACCACCAATTGTTTTTTTACTGGAGATAGTTACTGTCATGTGCATTCAGAGCCTGACCATATGTGTAGAATCACCACTGAATTATTTCTATTTCTTTTAAACAGTAACAATTTATAAATCTCAACAACATATATATTAAATAATTTAAAAAAATTAGCTATCCTATTTTTTTCTATTCTCTTATTATTATTCCAGGCCTTATATATAACCAGTTTTTCTATTAGAGAGGGCCAAAAAGGTATTAACAGGGAGAAATATTTTAAAATCCAAAAGTAATGAACACTTTTAAAGTAATTTGCCAATGAAAAATACTTATGTTCAAATCTGCAATCGTATATGGCAAATAGATTAGCACAAATAGAGTTAGAAAATAGTCTTTTGTGCTAATAGCAAGATTTAATCACCTGGTAAAAATAATTTATTTTTGTGGATGAGGGTTTTGTTCCTTAGAGGATGGTCAATACCTGCTTTTGTCATATATAAAAATTTAAAACTATTTCTCAGGAGAGCTATTACAAAAGCCTTAAAAGGAATCTCCTTATTCCCATATACATTTCCTGATCTGTTTTTCTTTCTGCTGTTAAAATTGAGTGGATGCTATATTGAAACTTATCCTCATTGCTTTTTATTCTCTCCAGAATTAATCACGTCATAGTCTATTTTTCTCCATTTATTATACTAATTTGCTTTTAATTTGACAGGTTTTCGTATGTCTCAATGCATTGTTTTGACAGTGAGTTACTCATCAAGATTTTACTTGAAAAAAGAAAATGATAATTCATGTTCACATGTTAAACTTAACTCATTTTAGTTTCTTTTTATTTCACAGTCCTATGTGCATTACAATGACAGAGACTATAACTGACAAGATAATGGATTAAACTTTATAAATTGATCTAAAGAAGGTTCATTGGATACCTAAAACTAAACTGAGAGCAATTTTTTTTTAAAATAAAAGAATGCCTGAAAAAAAAAAACCCCACAAAAGAGAGAAAATCACTTATTTGAAAAAAAGCCAATACTTCTTATGCTAACTAATAACAAGCTAACTTATATACCACTTAGTCCTGTTTTCCTCATGATATATGTGACCTGGATAGGTATGCCATACACTGGCTTATGAGTAATATTATTTTTCCTTAATCTACGCTCTGTCTCCTCCTTTCTGTGCATATTTGCCTTAATTAATGAACTTTTTTGTTTTCACTCCCTTTCTTCCCTATAGTGTCTGCTCTTATTTTTCATGTGTATGGGGGAAAGGGACAAAGAGTCAATTGTCTATCTATTTTCCTTTCTGTCTTGATCTCAGGTATTTTATTTTTTTAATATTTATTTGTTTATTTGAGAAAGGGAGAAAGAGCAAGAGAGAGAGAACTCATAAATGGAAGGAGTAGCAGAGGGAGAGGGAGAGAAAGAGAATCTCAAGCAGACTCTTTGCTGAGTGTTGTGTATAGAGTCAGTGGTGGGGCTTTATCCCACAACCCATGAGATCATGACCTGAACCAAAACAAGAATCTGACAGGTAACTAACTGAGCCACCCAGGTACCCCTCAGGTATTTTAATAATAACTCCTGACATAACTTTGATGATGATGATGAGACTTTGCACATTCTTTTCCATCTCTCCTTACTTCCTATTCTCTATAAAGTATGATAAAGAAGATCTAGAGGTTAAAACTTGTTGATTCTATCATTTCTGGAAAGAGCCTTTTGTTTGCCAATGTTTCTAAGGCTATTAAGTAAAGGGATTCAACAGCTTGAAGTGGGTGTGGTGGGCAGCTCACCCAGAGATCTTTACTGTCATCAACCTACAGCCCTTGAACTGGATTCTGTCTAAAAGACAGACTAGACAGGAAATTACTGCCTCATTCTTTGTCCCTTTTCTTCCTAGGAAGACCAGTTTGAAATGGAGTCTATAGTAGTAGGATGTTTTCTTCTGATATAGATTCAAAAGATTTCACAGCTTTTTTTTTTACAAGTCCATGTAGGGACCTATGGAGTCCAACCAAATAATTCCTTCTCTCTTATCTCAGGGGAACAATTAAAGAAAAAGATTGAAAGTGCTATAATTTTTGAGTGTGAGTTTTAGGAACAGAGTAGAAAATGTTATCTTAACTCAATATTTAATTTTTTTAAAGTTTTCTTTTTTTAAAAAGAAATTATTTCAGAGACAGAGAGAGAGTTCAAGCATGAACAAGGAGAGGGGTGGAGGGAGAAGCAGGCTCCCTGCTGAGCAGAAAGCCTGACCTGGAGCTGGATCCCAGGACCCTGGGATCATAACCTAAGCCTAAGGCAAATGTTTAGCCAACTGAGCCACATAAGTGCTCCAAAATTTCATTTTTGGCCAAGACCCCTGTTTTTATGGCAATTATTTACTTAATTTTTAAATATTTTTGGGTCTTCAGGATCATACTAAGATCCATGTTTATATGACAGAGAAATGTAATGTTCTTTTTACTGACTTAAAAATCTTATTCTAGTATACATCATTTAAAATTCTTATGAAATGGTTAGTACAAATTCTGTAGAATTTGGATGGGATTTTAGCATGACTGTGCTTTAAAAATTATTCTTAAATAAGGCCATTATCATGTTAAATACATAGCTGCTATTTTACCACTTCTTTGAAGCACTGTTCTCAACAACAAGTTGAGAAAATCATTCTCATTCATAAAAGTCATTTTGAATTTAGTGGTGTGAACATCCCATTTACTTTAAAGAAAACCACTTTTTATTAAAAACATTTAGACAAAAATTACTTCACACAAAGAACTTAAATACCACTGTTTAATGTTTTATTACAGCACTGGGAACATTAAACAAATAACAATGGAAATAAAGCAAGGCATAAGGTCTGTTAAGCAGCCTGGACTTTATTTACACAAGAGACTTTCGAAATTTATGCTCATGTTACTGAATACCAATTTATATAACAGCTGAATCTGTTGGTGTCACATTTAATGCATTACGAAATCTACTTTTCAGCTGGAAACTGTGCCTTATTCGACTTCATTGTCCTAGAGATGCCATTTTGCAATGCAATCATTGATTGGTTTAAAACTGGAGAAATCATAGGATGCCATTCACCTGGCCTCAGATTGACTGGTCTAGTTATGGATACAAGGCCACAGTTGGCCAATGCATCTCTTCTCTAGTATTATCTTGTTGTCATCTGCATTTATTGTGGCTAAAATTTTAATATGTAAAGAAAGCAACAATTGCAAATTGAAACATGCCATGTTTCATTGACTAGAAGGGCAAAGGTGGATTATCTGTGGGGGCAGGGACTAGGAAAGGGACAGTAGAAAGAATAAAAGAGAATGAGAGAAGGGGAATGAAAGGGAGGATGCAAAGGGAGAGAAAGATATTAAGGTGGCCCATGGGGTGAAAGAAGAAAGATGGGTAGTCCTGATGGCACTTGAAGTATTTGAATTCTTGGTTCTCTGTTTTGTCTGTAGCTTGGCTGTTCTACAAGATATGCCAATATCTTTCTATTAAAGCGTCCCCTTTAAAGTTTTTTTTTTTCTATCTGTAATTGCCACCAAAATATTTTTTAATTTAATTTTTTTTAGATTTTATTTATTTATTTATTTATTTATTTATTTATTTATTTATTGAGAGAGAAAGAGAGAGAGAGTGAATGGCTGGGACACAGGCAGAGGGAGAAGCGGGCTCCATGCAGGGAACCCGACATGGGACTCGATCCCGGATCTCCAGGATCACACCCCAGGCTGTAGGCGGCACTAAACCGCTCCGCCACCGGGGCTGCCCACCACCAAAATATTTCTAATAAGTGCAAGTGATATCTTATTTTACAGGTCTCATTTAAAGAGACATCCATTTGAAGAAAGGCAAACTTGCAAATATGGTCTAGGTTCAAATGCAGAGATGCTCATAAAACTACTTAACACTGATTATGGTTAACTTTTAAAGAAGGCAAATAGCAAAAGTAAAACTGTTGAATCTATTAAGAGGTACTCAGAAGCCTTTTAGGATTCAAGACTTAAGCTTTCTTTAATGATTAGAAAGACACTTGGTGAAATAAGTTTGTATACGAAATTGGCTCTGATTTTTTTTCTTTCCTTCTTTTGACCTATAGTCATAGCTTCTGGGCTTCTCTTCATTTTCTGACTGGTTCATATCCAGCTTTGACATCCTTGTTTTCCTGTCTTCAGAGACTAGTCTCAAAGAGACTGCTAATCATTTGTCTCTTAATTTTCTTAGAAAAATTTAAATTCATTTTTGGGAATTTGAAGTCTTTTAAATCCTTTTCAGGAATCTATTACTGGTTTATTAATCTATTACTGGAATGATTAGAGCATTTTCTTGATGAGAAAACTGTGACCATGTGAAGAATAGATTAGAAGGCTATGGAGAATTTGGGAGATACCACTTAAAAAGTAAGGTTAATATATGATTACACTTTTGTTTGTCTGTTTCTCCAGTATAGACACTTTTTCAAACTTCCTTCATTGTTTAGTTAGCATAATGTCTTACTGTTTCAATAAGGAAATGAAAAATAATAATGAAAGCTTAAACCAAGGCTTTCAGGGATGAAAGAGGAGTTATAGTCAACAGAACCTGACTTCTCTTTGGAATATGAAGGAAAGGAAGAAGTCAGTCTCCCTCAGATTATAGGTTTGTGTTTCTGAGTTGGTGGCATTATTGACAAATCGGTCAATAAAGCAGTGAAGCTAGCAGGTTTTGAAGCTGAAGATGATTACTTTGGTTTTAGTTGTATTTAACTTTTGGTGGTCAAGGGACATCGCAAAGCAGCTGCATAGTAAAGAGTTAGATACTTGGATCTGGAACACAGAGGAGAGGTTGAGGGTTAGATGATGGGATTCTTAGAGGAATCTCAGTATTTAAAGAGTGAACTATAAGAATATACTCGAGGAGAGCTGGAAGAAGATTCAAGAACTAGAAAGGTAAATAAAATAAGAACAGTGTAGAAATTAGGGAAGAGAAAGTATTAACTGTGATGAGATTGCATAAATCTACTGCATGTGGTAGTCTTATCGTTTGACCTATTCAAATGAGAGGTGTAGAGCAAGATGCACTGGCAGAGAATCTTACCTCCCTGACACCGCCCTTCAGTATGAACCCCCTTCTTTGTAGGTTTGTCTGCAGAGGCTACTAAAGGTATTCAAGGCAGACTGTGTTAACAGCCTTCTTCTTTCTGTCTGTGCAACTGGAGGGCATGGTGCTGTCTTTTGCTGTGATCTGATTGAAACATTCACATTTCTCTTTCTCTAACTGGAGAGCATTTGCTTGTACACTTGAGAAGAATGTCTTTGCTTTAAGATGAAGAACAATCTCTGAGTCCTCAAAATAATCTCTGAGCAAATATCCCCATTTTAACCTGTAGTTATTTGTTTCCTAAGTGGTATCTGAACATGGTCTGCAGTACAGAGCTTTGTACATAGCTTGAATTCACCAAGAAAATGTCAAAAAAAGGAATGATGTTGCTGATGATTATATGTTTATTAAACTAACACATTTTCAAAAAGAGTTTTTGATAATTTTAAAGTGGATTCTATCTCTGAGATGAGACTGATAATTAAGGGAAGTGAAAAATGATGACTTTAATGAATAAAGTATTCAATTAAAATATTCCTTACTCTTGGTAATTTTAGTGAGAGTTTTCTTACCATTTCTATGCTTTAGTTTTTGACTCTGGAAAACTGAGTCTGCTTGGACTTGGGCCATTGGCCTATTTTGTGTTTCCAGTTTTTGCAAATTGGAACATGTATTAAATTTCAGAGTTCCTAAGCCAAAAGTATATTAAAAATCCCCATTTGCTCTTTTCTAATGGAAAAATAAAGTGATCTCCAATGGAGAGGGACTCCCTCTTCTGTGAGCTTGCCTACAGAACAGGGGAGTATTTGTATGTGAGCTCAGAATCACTGTGCCAAAAGGTGGTGTGTTTTGATATATTCTATCAATCATTTTGTTCTTTTGTTAAAATTTTTATTTTGTGTTTCACAGAATGTAAATCTGGCTTATTGCCTTTAAATATTCATGCAGAGCCATATATTATCTTTAAAATTTCATGTTTTTCTTGGCATAATTCTTAAATTAGAATTAAGAGCTTCTATAATTTATGAGCCAATCAATTGAGTTTCTGAATATAAAATGGAACCAATCAAACCACCAGAGTAAAGATGCATTAAGTCAAGTTGTTCTGGAAATGAAAATATAGTTGAGAACTATATTTTTCTGCTGGAACAAAGCAGAGTATCTTTATGTGAGTTATAGAGTAATCCAGTCAAATAATCAAGCAATTTGTTTTTGCTGTTGTCTCTACTGTGACTTCAAATCTGGAATTCTACTATTATGAACTGAATGTTTGAAGCTGCCTCAAAGTTCACACATTGAAGCCCTAACCAACAATGTGATGGTAAATTAGGGTTGGATTAGGTCATGAGGGTGAGGCCCTCCTGATTAGTGATCTTATAAAAGAGAGAGAGAGAGAGAGAGAGATCTCCTTCACCACCTGTGAGAACATAACCCAGAATGTGGCACGCCAGGAAGAGAGTTCACATCAGAAACAGAATTGCCTGTGCCTTGATCTTGGATTCAGCTTTAAGAAGTGTGAGGAAATAAATGTCTGCAGTGTAAGTCACCTAGTCTGTGGTATTTTTATTATGGAAGTCCAAGCAGACTAAGACAAATATAGTAGTCCCTTAGCTGGCTGTTTCCTTGTTTCATATTCAGAATTTTATTTCATCCTTCATATTTCAAATGCAGACAAATCAATAAACAAAATATTCAGAGACTGTGGGGTATTGTATAGGACATAGACAAGGTAATGTGATAGAGAAGTAGAAGAATAATCAGGGGAGATCTCTTTTTGGATATGGCACTGTTGTCGAGAAAAAGGTTAGTTAGTGTTGTGAGGAGTAAGGGTGGGAGAGTATTTTAGAAAGAGGAAACAGCCATCTCATTGGCCCTGTGTGCACCCTAGATGCCACTCTTTTTGTATTATAAATATTGAATAGAAATAGCTGAAAAGAAGTAGACAAAGATGAAGTTTGTTTTGGATTTGCTTAGGGATGGAGAGGGTCTTTGATAATATAAATGTTTTACTGGCCATGTATGCAAATTATTTAAAGAAAATAATGTCTGTGTATTTAAAATTGGAACAATTATTGAAAATATTGTTAGTTTGCATTCTCATTCTTCCTTTGTCCTCTACTTTTGTGTACGTGTCTCTGAATTTTGTAGGATCTACATTCATGACTTTGAATGCCTCTCTACAAATGGACATTGGAAACCATGAATGAATTTGGGAAGTCAGTATAGATTTGCTGGAGTGTGGTGTCTTATTTCTACCATGTAAGTTAAAGTCTAACCTCTGGAGCCAGATTTCTGCAGTGATTTTCTGGCTGAGGCTCTACAAATGTGGTTGGCACCACGCTAGGTGGCTCAGGTAGCCAGGAACTGAGATTATGTTTACCATTTTCATAAACCCTCATGGAATAAATATAGGCTCCAGTCACCCTTTCTCCTACCCCCCACTATAACTGTTAGCAGGAAGGAAGTATCATTTCCATCTCTTGGTACAATGAAAGCTCTGAGAATCTAGTTACAATTTCTCTTAGCAAATGGAATCCCAGAAGTGTCTGTACGTAGCTGAAATGCACATGTAGTCTCCTCTTCGAGTTTTTTTCCAGACCATGGTTGAAAAATATCTGCTCTTTAAATTATTCCATTGCTTTACAGAGGAAGTATTAATTACATGAGTGAAAGCATAGATCAGGCTGGGATGTAATTACAGGGCTTACTTTGTCTCTGTTGTCCAACAGAATTAGTCAGGAAGTGTTCATGATGCCAGCAGTTTAAGGTGTTTCGGAGCCCATTATGTTTCTGGTTCTCTCAAGAAATTAAGCCCGGATCAAATGACATTTCTGTTGCCCAATTGTCTGGAAAAATGACAAAGCGAGTATTACCTGAGATACATTTTTACAAGTTTTATATTTGCACATTGATAGGAAATGCTGTGTGCAGCCTTAAAAAGGGAGTCTTCACTCTTGTTATCTGACTTTTCTCTCTTTTGTCATAGTTTGAGTTCATTACTCCGTAACTGGGTATCACATTAAACAATGGTGTAGCTATGAAGATAAAAATGTGTTTGTTATTATGTAGTTATGCCTTTTTAACAATACTTCTGTATAAAATTGTTTTTTCAAATGTCTAAATTCAAATTGGAATGTCAGAATGAAAACCAAGGTCTCTAAAAATTACCCTTCTATCTCATTCACCCTTTTTTGGTGTTATTATTTCCTGTACTGTGATTTTTCATAATTCTTGTAAAATTTGAACCTATTCAAGTCTTTACTTCTTTTCTTGTAAGTTTCCTTGCAATGATCATGTTTACTCTCAGCTTTTGAGCTCTCCCAATAAGTTAAAGAAGTGTTTTCATTTTGCCACTGTTTCCTGCCATTTCATCTTCTTAAAATTCTTCTAGTTACAGATTTCCCTTTACCCACTCTCTCATCCCAAATATTATATTCTTGGTATTTTTCTTGTCTCTATTGGACAATATGTACTACATCCCTACTCTTTCCTCAGACTTTCACACTATTATAATGCTTGGTTTCCTCATAATTGGCTCCAAATTACATTCTGAGTGTATGTTTTTTCTTGGAGCATGTGTACGTATAATCACTTTTAGGGTCAGTTCCATAACTCCTACCTTATTTCTGGTTTTACAATCACTGCATATACTTCCTAGTCAAGGTTTCATTTTTCATATTCTTATCCTTGACCTTTTAAAACAGGCTGCCAATTTCTATTATATATCAGAGCAGGAGAAATGAACTTCCAGAGTTGTACATGCTTTCCCCTTTCCTTTTTTTGATCATATCGATAGAAGCCATCACTCCAGTGGCACACTTGGATTTTGGTTAACATCTCCATCCATTGCTAGCAAAATAATGCTAAATTTGATTGGTCAATTTGTTTCAGAAGGACATGAAAAAAACACATTTAATATACATTGTAAGACTTGAAGTGTAGGTAAATTTATGTGCTAATAAATGAAAGAAAATATTCAATGAGAAGACCATGTGTTCTCAAAGGTTCTGTAGCACAACAGAAGGTATAGTGATATAAAGTCAAAAAGGCCTGGATCTGAATCTTGGCTGTGCATCTTTCTTTCTGTGTGATGTTGCTGGACACATCATCCAACTTATTTAGGTCATAAGTGTTTCACTTCAAAGGGAAAATGTAATTCATCTCCAAGAGTTGTCATGTTAACAACCAAGTAGGATTACTGATACGGAAATGCCTAATTTTCTTTTATTAGCTTCTTCCTTTTTTTCTTCTAGTTAGTCTGGGATTATTTTCATTAAATTGGTTCTTCGTTTTTAAACTTGTACTTATTGTTGAGTGAGAAACAGTGATGTACCTCACTGATGAAGGCCACAGAACATCACAAGTAAGAGCACAGAATCTAGTCAAGTAGAATTGTGTTCATATCTCAGCTCTCTTGCTTCCTGTTGGTGTGACGTTGGCAAGATGCTTAACTTCTTAAATATCAGCTTCTTTACCTGTAAATTTGGAGTAATAATAGTATGGGACAGAATAAAAGCACTTAAAGCAACAAGTGCCTATTTCATAAGTATTCAATCAATATTAGTGATCACAAGTCAACAGTTTCATTAATAAAAGTCATAATATTGGTCAGGAGTATAGTGTTATAGCTGTTTTCTTAATATCTATACAATGTAATGTTTTAGCATCACCTAGGTATGCAGTTTAACTCCACTTTATAAAATAAAGTTAGTATATTTCTCAATTAGTTCAAAGTACAAATGTTGGATTTGGTTTAAAGAAATGCGAATGATATATTTTATACTTAGTTTTCTCTATTAACAGAATATGTGGTGGGTATTTGTAATGAACGTGTTAATACAAATGCTTGTTGCTAAATAATTAAGAGGCCAGCTTATTACTTAGGAAATTACAAACTTCATAACGGAAATCTTGGTTTTGCAAATCATTAATTTCAACTTCTGATAGTGTGACCATATCCTTATGTGACTAGATTTCGATCTTTAAATTTTCTATATATCTGCCTCCTTGCATTTACCTCCTTGGGTCAGAGAAAGTAAAGATAGTTTTATTCAGAAAAAAAGGGAGACAGCTCTGAAATGCTCTTTAATATTTCCGGAGGAAGAATGTACAAATAAGTGACAGAAATGATGTAAAAATTTCTTAGATTTTATTGTACATAGTTACCTGAGTTTTAAGTAAGTAGTATAGGAGAAAACCAATATAAAGAAATGAGATGTTTCAATTATAGATTATTTTTAAAAGTGATTGAAATATTAGCACTTTCCATTACAGAGATTGAACTCTTAAATGAGCTTTTTAAAAAAAATTAGAAATTACTTATATTGTTTTAAATACTTGGGTGGCTTTTGGCATAAATTTTGAGAGAAATTTAAATAGGTAAGGACTATTTTAATAAATATGAATTTTTGATATATTCATACTTTCCCCTAATTCTTGAAAATGATTTGACTTACTTAACATTCAATTATAATTTGTTTATATTATTAGTTTATTTAAAATATTTATTTTGCATAAGAAAATAAATATTTGTTGTGAAAGAGATGGCTATTTGCCAAAAATGAGTTTTCTCTTCCAAGTGCAGAATTGTCATTGGGTAATACCTACCCATTTTCCCAGTGGGAATGCTTCCCTGCTCCAACCCTTCTTGCAGTCACATGACTGCAACATACTCAATGGAATGAGAGAAATAAACTATTTCTCTAGGCCTGCCCCATAAATCTCTCCCAGGATTCATTCCTTCCCTTCTGTTCCATTTCTGGCTGGCTGGATTGGGGAAGACCCCCCGGAGGGGGGTAACCTATGTAGAAGTTAAGTAGATGCTGAATTCCTGGTTGACTGGGTGGGAAAGGATCTCCTGCTAGCCTGGATTTCAAACACTTGCATTGGTACTGAGAGTTTTAAATTAAATTTCAGCTGTGTGAAACCATTCAGTTGTGGGAGTTTTGTAGCAATTTACATTGGTATGCTTTCCTGAATTGTTACAAGTTAATACAGTCAACACTTGAACAATGCGCAGGGGTTAGGGATGCCAACTCCCCCCCCCCCCAGTTGAAAATTGGGTATAACTTTTGACTCCTCAAAAACTTAACTACTAATAGCCTGCTGTTGACTGGAAGCCTTACCGATAACATCAAGTCAATTAACACATATTTTTAATGTTATATGTATTATATACTGTATTATTAAAGTAAGGTAGAGAAAAAAATGTTATTAAGAAAATAATAGGAAAGAGAAAGTACATTTACTATACTGTACTGTTTTAATAGAAAAGAAATTGAGTGTATAAGTAGACCCATAGAATTCAAGTCCATGTTTGAGGGTCAATCGTATAATCCAAAATTAGGATGTCATATTCTTTATAGCTCTTACACAATGTTTTAGGCTCAACATATCAAAAACGCTTTTCATTTAACGGTGGTTTCACTTCAATGATAAGGAATCTGCATTCATAGATTTAAGAAAAATATTTCTTAATAAACTATTAACCCTCTTCTCACGTCCAGTTCAATTTTGTATAAGCCTTAATATTGCAAAGATCTTACACACCTTTCAACTACCTAAAATTAAAGAACTGACACTTCTCTTAACCCAGAGAATAAAACTCTTCAAATCTTGAACTCTCAGAAAAGAGGTCCCAGAATGATGTTAATTAAGCACTCTTTTCCTGACACTACCCTGATTTTTTTTTGGTAGTTTGCATAACCCCAGAAGCAAATCCTGAAACAAGTACTCAAGTTCAAATTATTTATTTGAAAGAAAATTTTAGGAAATGTCAGTAGAGAAAAGGAAAGTGAAAGAGGGAAGGAAAGGCAGTCGATAACAAATTCATTAGCAAGCAGGTTATTACTGGCCATCACCACATTTTGCTTTAATGAGAAAATCTGAATGTATTTCAGAGTTACCACCAGGTGGGGAGAGCAAGCTGGAATATTTACGCACCAAAATCCCTTCTCCCATTGATTGGAAGATGTTCCTAGGGAGTGTTAATTCTTGGACCACAATGGCTTTGGTAGCCAGATAAAGTGTATAGGCAACAAAAATACAGGTGTAGGCAGCTAGGAGTACAGACAGCAGGTATTGAAATGAGTGTGAGAAGATTTGAGTGGGACACCAACAGTAATTGTTCCCACTTCAAAATATTACAGAACAGGAATACTGAAATGGAAACTAAAAAGTTTTGGCATTTTTGGTTACTATTTTGTTTTATATTATGTAAATTGTATACAATATGCACACAATTCTCTTTTTAGACTATTTTTTAGACTATGTCCTGTGACATAAGGGCAAACTTTGCATTTCTTTGCATGACCATTTCTTATAGTCTCTTATTTCTAAGATATACCACCTGATTTTGTTTCCTGGAGATCTGTTTTTTTTTTTTTTTGTAAATAAAATAAACAACAAAACTCTTAGTTTTGCTCAGTGATTTTGGATCAATTTCTTTACCATAATCTTGATTTAGACAGTTACATTAATTTGATTTTGCTAAAAGAGTAATAGAGTATAAATAGACCCTGAAGAGGAGGAAGGAAATGTATTAAAAATCATCATGATTTCATCATTCCCTTTGAGAATGCCCTGAGCTTCAATTACATTTGTCAATATCATTAGTCTTGTGTCATATTGCTCTTCCAATGAATTCTTTCACAATTAAAATCACAAACTGATCAATTCAACAGCCTACCTTCTCCTCATCTATCTCTAGGCTACAGAATGCTTCTGCAGGAAGAGACAACATTCTGTACAATATAATTACAGAAAACAATAATAATAATTTAAAAAGAATGCTTCTGCAGAAATATGTGCACCAAGCAAATGAATACTGTTACCATTTATCTTCCCCAACTTCTTTTGGATCCTGTGACTTGACAGTGTCTGGTAATGTTTAGATTCCTCCCTAGTCAGCTCTATTGCTACTTCTCCACTGAAACAATTTTTATGACTTACAACCATTTTATTGCAAGTGTCAGAAAACCAGCTCGGACTAGCTTAAGCATTTGGAGGAATTTGTTAAAATCTTTCTGGGGTGTCTCAGAGAATAAAAACATGGGAAAAGGATAGGTCTGCAGTAACACCTGGAAACAGGGGATTACATTCCATCTCTCTTTACTGTGCATTTATTATCTTCTTTGTGAATCCATTCATTTTTTTTTTTTGTTGGTGCAGGTCACATCTTTTCTATATGGTAGGAAACATATGGGAAAGACAATGAAGGGACAGTAGGGCACGGCGTTCTGGTTTCTGTCGTAAAACCCAGATTACTAGAAATACACTGACTTTTATGGCCCAGTTTCAGAAATTCTAGGTGGAGATTCTAACTGGTTAGACTTGAGTCTGGTGCTCAAATCTGAGCTAATCAGCTGTGGCCAAGGGGGCATATTTGTGATAGAATAGTGGGACAGTTCCAGTGGGAACTATATAGACGAAGCAGAGCAGACAGGAAAGTTACTGGACCTATGATGGTGATGGACAAATGCTGCCGTAGACATGATTCGTCAACCCCTTCTACTTTTCTTAAGTTGTAACCTCAAAATCTTGTCATTTGTGACAACATGAATGGATCTAGAGAGTATGATGCTAAGTGAAATAAATCAGATAGAGAAAGACAAATATCATACAATTTCACTTATATGTGGAATCCAAAAATAAAACAGATGAATAAACAAACAGACAAATAAGTAGAAACAGACCCTAAATACAGAGAATAAACTGATGATTCCCAGAGTGGATGGGGTTGGTGAAGATGGGTGAAGGGAGTGGGAGATTTAGGTTTCTAGTTATGGAATAAGTAAATCATGAGAATAAAGGGTACACCATAGGGAATACAGTCAATAGTATTATAATAGTATTTTATGAAGACAGATGGTAGCTACACTTGTGGTGAGCATAGAATAACGTATATACTGGTCGAATCACTGTTTTATATACCTAAAACTAATGTAACATTGAGTGTCAGCTATTCTTCAATAAAAGCAAGTAAACAAATTATTGTAACCTCAAAATCCTTAAAAAAATGACCTTGCTTTCTATTTTATGAAATTAATATGAGCATGAACCTAAAACTTCATTTGTTTTTCCTTCTAACCACCCCCATTTTGCTGATAAAATAGTTGCACTTCATATTTTTGCTCTGTCAAGTTGTCCTTGAAGTGGTCCCCACAATTCTTAACCTTCAACTCACATACTACTGCTAAATGAAACTTCCAAATCAGTAGTTTTCTCCATAATGCTTTCTTGGGATATTTATTCCAATAAAATAAGTAAAAAATAAAAAAATAAAAAACCCTCCAATCCTATTTAGTTCAGCATTCAGGGCTCTCTAGTCCATAATATGCTGCAATCTACTTCCCAGATTTACCTCTTATTACTCCCCTATAAATATAAATATATATATTTATACCTTGATGCTATTATGCTTTCTTTTTTTTTTAAAGACTCCGAGTTTTCATATTTCAGAGCCTTTCTCTTTTTTGTTGCCAATATCTGAAGTTCTATTTTTGCATTCTGAAACTTCATTTACCTTTCAAGAGTAACCATCTCCTCTGAAATGTGTTTCTTCTTCACTGTACTGAAATAATACCATCCTTTTACAAAGGCCATGGTCCTTTGGACTCTGCTTATGTTGTGGTCACTGCGGTACCTGAGATAGCCTGGTCATTAATCTAAAATTTTAACTCAGACATTACACAGAACTACCTTTCTTTGTGTTAAAAAGTTAGGCTTATTTAGGATAGGCCTGCATAGACTTTATGTGATCCAATGAGATATAAATACCTTTGCAAGTTTTCTTCAGTAGAGTCCACTTGAATACAATCTTTGCCACAAATAGAGACTTTACTGAAGATTACATATGGGCTTCAGTTGAGGGGTTTACATAAAAAAAAACCCACACAGCTTTTATGGACACCAGAATTTTGACACACTTTTTAGGTAATGCACACACAAGCAGTATGTTCTCCACATTCCATCCTGTACACTCTCTTCTGCTCCTTTAGTTATTTCAGAGAGCAAGATATCAACATCCTTCATATCTTCCACTTCCTTCTTGAGTAAATTCTCTCCTCTGAAGCCTTGTCATGGGCCAACATCCTTTGTATGCATTTTACTGAATTTTAGGCAGGAGCTGGGTCTTTATCATCCTTGAATCTCCAGCAGTATCAGTAAACATGCCTTCTGGATACTTGAATGTCTAGGTGGCATTGAGTGACTTAGATGCCAAATGTTCCATCAATTCAACATATAGAAGCCAGGGAGGTTCAGAAACAAAACTTGAATTATGGAACATATATCAAACTTTCACCTCTGTCCCCTTTTTTTTATTGTTTAAGATTTATTTATTTATTTTAGAGAGAGAACAAGCAAGCAAGTGAGTGTGGGGGAAGGGAGCAGAGGGAGAAGGAAAGAGAATCCTAAGCAAACTCCCTGCTGAGCATGGGGCCCCACGAGGGGGCTCAATCCCACAGCCCTGAGATCATGACATGAGGTGAACTCAAGAGTCAGCAGCCTAACCAACTTAACCACCCAGGTGCCCCTCAGTTCTGCCTTTTAAACTTATAAAGATTCTAGCAATTATGAATGTGTCTTTCTATGAATTTACATGTGTAGGATAGGGAGAAAGAGAAGGGAACTAAATATGTGATATAAATTAAATTAATAGCTTGCATGGGGAAATATATTGGGGAGAACATTCATATTCATAATTTTTTTTTAGCTCTGTTGCTGGTTTCACTCACCTATAGGAAGTGTCTTCACTGCAAGATATTTTCCTGACAACTTAAATAGTCTTCCAGTTCTTAGAATGATTTTAATGAGTTCTCTCATTTTCTCCAATATAAGAAGAATTAATTCTTTATGATAGAATTAGTGATTTTTTTCAATGGTTTGGATTACAAAACTCATCTATGTCCTAATTAAGAACATTGTTCTCTTGTGGCTGAATTAATTTTTGCATGAATCTGGCTTTCAGAATGGCCTTTGGAGATAATCTTAAGTTTCCAGTAATTTCATATTATTTATAGCTTACCTGTGGAAAACTGCTTCAAAAATAAAATTACTTAAAAGGATAGAAGCTTTGAAATATCAATCTAAAACAATGAATGTGGAATTTTCTTTTGCCACTCCATATTTTAGTAGGTTACATGAGATAGGTTGTTGAAGCATATTTTGGTAGATATTATCCCCTTGAATATAACAGATATGCATATTTTATTAGTTAGGTTTGGATTGAAGAAACAAAGCTACTAGGAATAACAAAGACTGGGGGGTTTATCATAGGGATTTGACCTTACACATTTGTAGGAACTAGTTAAACAGTTTACATAAGCTGTTTTTCTACACTGGCTGCTGAGCCCGAGGTCAGCAGGGCAGGGCACTGGGGAGGAAAGACGGTGAAGTTGGCAAGGGACAGGACAAATTTGTGCCCATGAGGGAAGTTGGAACCCATATAGGCCTCTTGCTATAGCCAAGCATCAACATCAACACAGCTGGTGACTTGAGTGTGGGGCTGGTGCACTTTACCATGGATCCAAACTCAGGAAACTGGCCCAAAAGTCAGAGAAACTGGAGGAAACCTGGCCTATGTTGGAAGAGCGGATGCTCCTGCTGCCACAGGAGCTGTACACACCACTAGGATTGGGGGAAGCTGAAGGAGGAGAGCCGATGGTTGCTGGAATTGCTGCAGGCTGGCTGAGGTCCACTTGGACAGGGTGAGCCAGCAGAGCTGAAACAATGTACCACCGTCACACCAGCACCCTATGGCTGCAAGGGCCTTTGCAGTGTAAAAGGATACGGCTGCTGTTTCTTTCCACCTTTCAGCTCTCACCCTAAATTGCTCTTGTGGTTCACAGAAACTCAGAACTTGGAAAGGAATTCTGAAAATTATAGTTTCAACATAGATGAGCTGACACAGTACAAATCAACTCTCATACATTAAAAACAAAACATGAAATAAAAATCCAAACAATCCATCTTTTCCCCGGAACAAAGATTTAATAATATCTTTTGGTCAACATTATATTTTCATCAGAGCTTCACTGCCTGCATCAGATAACATCTTCGGAAGTCTCATCCAGGTCACCTTTCCTCCAGACACACTGGATAAGATCTTAATTACTGTGGATATTAAGAGAAGATAATAAGATAATAAGGGATGCAACACCCATATGATGTGGTAATGTCAGTCTGGCCCTGGAAGCCTGAAGAAAGATATTGGGTAATAAGGACTTGGAGACTTGAATGTTTAACTTCTCATTCGTAGTGACCTGATGTGTATGTTTATATGATGGTAAAGATCTTATGTTCCAGTTCAAACCTCTTCAGAGAGTACAGGAAGACTATTTAAGTTATCAGGGTAGTCTGATAATGAACCAGGGCTGCCTACTAACCATTAGTGAAAAGTGCAAGGATACGTGTATCTCACAGGGCAATAAACAAAGAGAACTTTGTGGGAGTGTAAGAGCAGCATAATGTCTACAAACTGCCCAAGGCTTTGAAAGCAATTTACTGAGAAAGCTTTTACAGTGGCCCACTTTGGAGCCATTGATAATTAACCAAACAAATAATTCAAAGTAGGTCCAACTGGTTTCAGCAAATTTCCTTAGGGAGTTGTAATACTTTAAATTCCATATTATGATTCTGTTGGATCAGTGTCTTCAACTGCAGCATGTAAACACACAGAGCTTGATTCATGATCATATGGGTAATAACAAGATCAATATTTTAAATGATGTAATAGAAAAGTGGCAAGGAATCTCTTATAAGTAATAAACAGCAATTGAACCTTAGTTGTGGGCATATGGGGTCATTATGAACTCTGCCAAGCCTATAGATTTATGCTTACACAAATTATTGAGTGATAAAAGAGATAACATTTCCTCATAATAGCAATGTAGTTTCATAACTTATTAAATACTATAGATTTATTCATGTATGAAACCAGGAAACCAAAAATATTATTCTCACCACTTATTCGTATGGGGTCTGAGGTTAGCAGTTGATGTCTCTGCCTGACAGGAAATCTCTGTGTTTTTCTCCATCTTGATACAGAGAGAGAAAGTTGTCTTGCTCACACTGTGTGGCATTCGGGAAGAAATTTGGCCTTGAGAGCCAGGAAAACCTCTGCTCTAGTTTCTACCTCTATATAATGGGGAAGGAGGCACCATTGTTTCTCTTCTACAGTGTTACTCAGAAGGTCACTGAACATCATAGAAGGCAAGTGGGTTGTAGACAGCAAAGTACCATGAAAATCATAGTTAATTTCTGATTTGCATCTTAGGTCTGCGGTACCTTGAGGGCTAGTGACAAAGGACAACCATTCATGTAGAAGAGATGTCTCTAAATTGAGACGTCTCTGTTTTATTTGTGAAACATTCTCACTTTCTGCCATAAACATACCCTTCTGTTTGATGCTCACTGAAAATGCACATAATTTGATCTTTTTCATAGATTGACAGTCTTTTCTTTTTTGATGAGCTGAAAAATATTGGAAGTAGCATCATATTTTCTTTTTCCATCTTCTTCAGTATCCTAACTGCTCATGTATAGCAGAAACTTTGATTGCAAGTTGCACGCTACCCATTTCTAGAATTGATTCGAAAACTGTTTTGGGACACAGGGTTGCCTTTTCAGGAGATATAACCACCCTTTTAACTCCTTTTCTTCCACTCATTCACAGCCATTCAGTCCCCTTATTCTTTGGTCTTTCAGCAAACTTCTGCCAACACTACTTTTTTTTTTTTTTAATCTTGTCTGGATCATTGTATTACTTGATTTTCCAACATTCCTGTTCAGCTAATATGAAATCTTGAGTTATTTTACCTCTTTGCTTTCTTTGTTCCTACTCCAGGGCCTTGGAGATTGTTAGAGAAAATCATGCGCCCTGAATCCATGCATACCCTTGCAAATGTCCTGTCTGGACTTAGCTGGAACTCCCCTAACCACAGGCAAAATGAATGTAGCAGCCAAATAACTGTGTTTACAAAATACATTCTCCTGAATCAAGCCTCTACTGCCCACAGGCTTTGTTCTCTTCTGTACTGCTCAGACTATGACCCTTTGCCTCCTCATTCCATCTGTGTTTGCCCTATTTCCAGTTTTGGCATCTCTGCTTATTTTTACCAGCGCCATCTGCTAGCTTCAAGCTGATCTCCATGAGTTGTTATGTTTAAACTGATTATCCAATATTTTGAATACCCTAGCTTGGCCCCAGGACTATATTTTATGAACTTGCCCCATGGATAGTCTCAAAAAGTTAGTGTCTTCAAGATGTGTCCTTTCCTGAGAGGATCAACAGTTGGAAATTGGTTTCCAACCCTAATTGAACCCATATTCTCCTTGGCAATACTTTTCCTTCCTATTCTAATCAACTTTTTTTTTTCCCCCAAAGCAGATACTGCAAATCCTACCCTTTCCTCAAACTGGGTTGCTCTTGGCCTTTCACTTTTAATCAGTGATTTTTTCTTTTACTTCCTAGGGAAAGTAGAAGTCATGAAAGTACACACTCCTGTCATCCAGCCCCTCCTCCCATAACTCTTATATCCTCACCAATCCAACTATTCTTTTTCAAATCTCAGAGGCAGAAATTTTCATTCTCTCATTGAAGGGTGCCCTTCTCTTTTATCCTGACTGTCATTTTGAAGCCTTATTTTCAGCCCATAAGCATGTTGAACTCTTTCCTATTGATTATAGTACACACACATTTAACTACCTTTAAGCCTGTTACTCTCATTCTATTTTTAAATTTTCTTTTACTCCCTCAATTTTTATAGCTTCCCTTAATGCAGCTTCACCTGTATACTTACCTTCTCCAAGATGTACTTCTTTTGCTTATATCATTTTTCTTTTGCTCATGATCGCATTAATCTAGTGGTATTTATTGAGCTCTTGTTATACATCAGCCTGACTCCATATGCGGCTACATCCAGTTCTCCTTCACTAGCTCCCCAGTGCTCCTTAAAGTCCAAACTTCCTGCTTAGCATGGCTTGTGAGGCTTCTCATGTTCTGGAACTCAACCTCCAGCCTAGTGTCATCTCTGAACATTGTACACCTTGAACTCTGTACACCAGACAAAATGACTACTTTCACTAATTGTGCCGTGCTATCTATCTCTTGTTGGTCTCCACACATGCTGTTTTCTCTGCCCAGAACACTCAACTATCTTTCTCTCTTTTTGCCTTGTATATATTTTAAGAACTTAGCTGACATGCAGCCACCCTCAGGAAGCCTTTCTGTCCCTTCTCCAGCTGATCTGGTACTCCACCTCTGTAGTCTCTCAGCACATGGAGTTTCATTTCTATATCTTATTACTTACTCTTTTATTAGCTTGTTTACTAGCTTGTCTTCACAAGACCATAAACCCCAGGTGAGAAGCAACTTCTTTATTGCTTACTGTTTTATCTTCAGAATGTGGCAAAGCCTTTACTCTTAGGCATGCAATAAAAATATGTTGTTGAATGGATGAATAAAGAAATGAATGAATGAGTCCTTGAAAAAAATCAAACTGCTGAATGAGAATATCACTTTTGCACAAAATGTTATGGAAAGTTTGGGTGCCTGGGTGGCTCAGTTGGTTGAGCATCTGACTCTTGATTTCACTTCAGGCCATGATCTTAGGGTTGTGGGAATGAGCCTGGGGTCAGTGCAGAGTCTGCTTGAGATTCTCTCCGGCTCCCTCTGCCCCTCCCCCCATTCATGCTCTTTCTCTATCTAAATAAGTGAGATCTTTTTTAAAAAAAGAATATTATGGAAAGTTTAAAAATTACACATGTGAGATTTTAAAGAACAGAGCTATTTCCCTGAAGTAAACATTTATGGGAGGATTGGCTTTAAGGAATTTTGTGAAATAGTAATATATTGACAAACTTCCTCTTCCATCTGCTCATAATTCCCTTCAATTCTGGCATTTTACAGCCCAGAGTCTCATGTTCCTCATGATGCCATTGATGGTCTAGTTCCCTGAGTAACTCCATCTAGATTTTCCCAGGTGTGACCTCCCCAAATCCCTCTCTGCCATCAAAATCTGCTGTCCACTTCCCTTTAGCCTTTTCACAAGGCTACTTGCCCGATCTCATACAGACTAGCGTAAGTGTTTGGTAATGGCTTCATGTACAGTGCCTCATGGAGAACAGTATTTTAATAAATTCCCTAAAGTTCTTTAATCCCATTATTATTATTATTATTATTATTATTATTATTACTTGAAATCAACATAAAGATTCTATGGCAGACCATGGAAGAGACAGATTCTTGGTTTGTAGGGTTTTTTTTGTTTGTTTGTTTAATGTCTTCTTAAATCACACTGTAGAGGCAGCCTCTTAATTTGCCCACAGGTTAGCTTCTTCCTGAGAAGACTGGGGGAAATGCATTGAAGAAGAGGTATAGCAGAAAAAAATCATCATGTTAATGAATTCTTTTTTGTTGTTGTTGTCTCATTTCCCCCTTACTTTCCCTAATTTTCCTCAAATTTTATTTTCATTTTGTAACATTTATTTCCTAAATAATCTACCTTCATGACTACTTAGATGTATTATAAAGTGTACTTGACTTCTTAGTAAGGATTCTTCATGAGGCTTCATAGAAACCCTCCACTTCTCCTTATTTTTCTTCTAAATAACAGGTCTCTAATATATTTTCTTTTTTAAAAATATAGGAACAAAATTGCTGTAAACAAATATAAGTGATCAAAAAGTGATTTGTAGAGAAATAAAATGCAGGAAGCATCAGCCAATGGCCCATTTATTTTAGTTGTCAACATTATAGCAACATTTAAGGCCAAAAAAATGTGGATTAGAGTACCTATTGACACCAACTATGGTTTTATTCTTGTGCAATGTGATCTCTCTTAGATACTTTTATTCTCATTTGTAAGTCTGATGGGAATTACATTATGCATGTGAAATATGCTGGAGGAGATCTAATTGTTTCCAGTTTCAAAACTGAGGCACTGAAAGGTTAAGAAAAACTATATCAGTTTCTACTGACTAGTGGAAGCACCTCATGGTTAGAGGACATGCCTTATCACAACCTGCTTTCCTGAACACATGTATCTTTAAATAGTTAGCACTTGATAAAAGCTTGTGGGTTTTAAATGTCCCAGATTGGTTCTAGATTTCCTGACCTAGAGTTCTTTCTCTAACACGATTTTTCTGTTTAAAGAGGATATTACAAATTGGAAATGGGCTCCTTATTAAACTTGACCTACTGCCTGTAGCCTTGGGCAATACAGGATTAAACAAAGGGCTTTCTAAATAGGTACAGGGTTAGAGTGGGTAGGGCATTTTGTATCAATCACATCAACCTGCCTTTTGCCTATGGCACTAGCCACTCCAGTTGATGATTTTTGGCTCCTCTCATTCTTAACAGAATCCATGTTGTAACCAAGGTGTGGATTATAACTAACACTGCAAATCCCCAGCCAAATTTGCACTAGCTAATGAATTTTTGTTGCCACTATGTATCAGTTTTAGCAATTAGACATAGCCAAGTTCCCTATTGCCTTTAGGGAAATATGCTAGATGTTGAAATGGAAATAAGTGGTGGTGGGGAGGATTATGGTGTACAGGGGGCACATTTTGGAAAGTGAAGCTCAAGAGGCATATATATCATTGTGTTGGTACAAAGAAATCAAGTCATCAGGAATTGCTCATAAGTAACATGGTTAGAGATGCCAACCACGTGGGCATGATGGTGTATTCATGGTGACTATCCCACAAAACACCTAACTGCAGATATTCATTATATTTCATTTACATGAATCCCAGAGAGATTCTCTTTTAATTCTGTGTAATTGCCCTGATTGCCTAAAGTGTACATACAAAACTGGCTTATTAATCCATTCTCTCAAAGGGGGTATTAGTCATTTGTATAACTGATGTGGCACTTTGAAATTTTCTCTCTTTATACAGTAGATGTTAAAAAGGCAACAATCAGACATTCTGTTTTTAGCATTTACATATTTAGTTTATAGGATGGGAAAGATAGGTTTAGACAATAGTGAAGTTTTTTAACCTTTTCAGTCTAGGGAGACTTTTTGGATAAAATCACTCTCTAGGGATCCCTGGGTGGCGCAGCGGTTTAGCGCCTGCCTTTGGCCCAGGGTATGATCCTGGAGACCAGGGATCGAATCCCACGTCGGGCTCTTGGTGCATGGAGCCTGCCTCTCCCTCTGCCTATGTCTCTGCCTCTCTCTCTCTCTCTCTGACTATCATAAATAAATTAAAATTAAAATAAAATAAAATAAAATAAAATAAAATAAAATAAAATAACTCTCTATTTTCCCGAAGTACAAATTAAACTAAACATTGGCAATAAGTTTCTAGATAAAAGCTTTTTATTGACAGAGTTTTAAGATCATTAGTCTAGTGTGTAACTAAAATATGGAGCACACACAGTAAATTCATAATTAAAGTTAAGGTAAGAGACTTTCTATGGAACTGAGACAAAATTGATTAAATTATTTTTCACAAACCTATGTGTCATAATACAGTATATAAGATAAATCTTGTCTTTAGTCTTCCAAATGAGAAAAAAAGTGTTTTACACATAAGACACCACTTTTAACTCCTTGCCTTAAGAACTATTTCTTTTTTTTTTTTTTACTGGTGCCATCACCACTGAAGTTTAAGTGATTTAAAATTCAAATTTCTCATAATTTTGTGCTAGTATCTTCTATTTATCCAGTTAGCTTCCATGGCCAACAAACATCCCATTATCTTGCTCAAGTAGTCACATACTCCTTGACCAGATGATTGAAATATGAGAAGAAAGTAGAAATTTTGTTATATTAAGGAATCACAGTAGCTTGTCCATTTTAAGCTTCATATTTTGGAAACCAGAAATCTTTTAGAAACAGTGCAGGAAAATCTGTAAGGAAAGAAAACACAAATGCAGTGTAAAAGCTAATCAATTAGTAATCTCACTTTCTTAGGAGACAAACCAGTATCAACTGTCTAATCATTAATGTCAATAGCTCACAGGTATTCATGAAAACTGCAAAACTGGATCAAACAAATCTATGTCTATACAGAAAAATAGATTTTCTAACACAAGGATGCTTCTTACCACTTAGCAATGTATTTAGTATAACTAGCTTTATTTTAATATCCATTTTCATTTAATTTATCAATAACATATAATATATTTCATTTGGAATTTATATAATGTATAAAGATGTATATACTTATTCTTTCAACACCTCTGCATGCTTTCTTTCTACTCTTTCAAAAGAATACTATTATAAAAATAAAGAAAATCCTAGCTTTCCATGAAATCTTTTGGTTTTACTAGTAACTGGTAGCAAATATGCTGACCATCAAACTAACCAAGCAGCTAAATGATAAGCCAGGGAAGAGTCTAGCGAACAGAAATGTTAAGAAAAGGAACCAAAAGAAGTCTGAGGAAGTGACGCCACTTTTTGATTCAATCAAGAGGAGATCGCACACTCTGATGCTGTCAGACCCTTCTAGGAAGTTGTAAGGATAAGGACAGGAGAGGCAATTAAACTGAGCAGGTAAATGGCAGTCGTGGTTAGGTGAACTTTAACAACAAAACAGTGTAGAGGCACCTGGGTAGCTCAGTCAGTTAGGCATCTGACTCTTGATTTTGACTCAGGTCATAATCTTGGGGTCATGGGATCAGCCCCACACCAGGGGTGTGGAGCCTGCTTTAGCTTCTTTCTCTCCCTCTTCCTCTCCTCTGTCCCTGCCACCCCTCCCTATTTCTCCCTCTCTAAGAATGAATGAATGAATGAATGAATGAATGAATAAAAAAATAAATAAATATAAAAACAAAATGCAGTAGAGCTTTGACTCAGTTGCAACAAAAATGAGCTTATTTCATTTACACTTAATAGGATAAGAATTGAAGGAGAAAAGGTGCAAAAGGAAACTACTACCCACTGTGGATCTGTTAATTTCTCAACTGTGCTCTGGAGCTCTGGCTATATACATACCAATCTTCTGAGTTTATCCTCAATCTGTTGATATACATTGCCTGGATGGCATGGCCAGTTAATGGCCTCCATTAACGGCATTCTGCCCATGCTAATGCCAACTTTATTCTCAAAACAATGAAAAATTCCTGCACTTGGTTTCTAGACATAAGTATATTATTTAATGTGAGTTGTTATAACAGTGCCTGCAGTTCTATTCTCATACCTACATAATTTACATTTAAATAGGCAAAGTGGCCACCCAGGGACGCCTGGCACAGGGACAATGCCACCTGCATAAAGAAAAACACAGTGTTTTATGAGACAAATACATCAATTATTTCCAGGAATGTGTACAACATGCTACACTAAGTAAAACAATATGATTCAGATTTGAAGAAAATGAGCCAGAGTGGCCATAAAGGTAAAAGTAAAGGAAGTTTCCTAGCAAGAAGATAGATTTATATTTGAAAAGCTTACATAAAATAATAAAAATGTAGTTTTTTTTCCAAATTTCCATGATACTCTCTTCCAAATTTCAAAGTCAGATGAGAGTGAAAGACTTGGAAAAAAAATAATCTAAGTGAATGGCCAGTTCCTGTTTTCAAAACCATTAGATTGCTTAATATTGTGGATATACAACTATAACACTTGTTTGAAATAACATTCATTTTAATATAAAATATTTGGAAAATATTACAAAAGTCCAAAGAAATACATATGCACAAAGAAATAAGGAGTAACCTCTTGATGATTTTGTTGTGTACATCTCTTTTTCATCATTTCACTTATCCTTTTCATAAATGTTTGTGCAGTAAAATTGCATAATAAAATAAATCAGAATATTTGGGAGAAAATAAAAAGAGATTTTGGGGGCAGAGACCTCCCTTTATTTTGGGAGATAGTTTTCTAAATACTGGGTAGTTGTGGAGTATCTCTTATTGGATGTTCATAATTGAATGGATTCCTTGGAAGGCATATACTCCTTTGAAAGTCCTTCCACTCTATCTTTTGTTCAACATGTGGACTCCACAGATAATCTTTCTTGGCTACTGCATTTTCAAACCCAGACTCATGCCACCTTGTTTGTGGCTTGAGCTAAATTGCAGATACTCTGTTCTCTGTTTCTGCCCAAGTTTAGAATATTAGGAGATGTTGCTAGAAGGGGGAAATGCTTACTTTTCCAAAAATTTAAGCAATTTTCTCTATCTATATTACATTTTTTTCTGTCATAGTTCCCCAAATAATTATGGTACTAAAAGCATAAAATTTGATATTATTTTTGAAGCTGTACTGCTTAATACTTTGGTAACTTGTTTTTTAAAAAACTTTTATATATCTTCAAATAAATTGATTATACATTTAGTGGATATACCAGAAAAAATCTATGCTTTTAAGTGAATCGACTTTGCCCTTAATCTTAATGATTAATCTTCTTAAATTGTTTAGATTTAAGTATGCAGAAACATGATGGGTAAGACCTGAAACCACTGGAAAAATTTAATTTGATAATTGATACTGCCTACTTAATATCTTACATAATTATACTAGCAGCCTTCTAGATAGCAGATGTATCTCAATTGGGAATACACTTTTTCTTAAAGATTTTATTTATCCATTCATGAGAGACACGGAGAGAGAGAGAGAGAGAGAGAGAGGAAGAAAGGCAGACACAGGCAGAGGGAGAAGCAGGCTCCACGCAGGGAGCCCAATGCGGGACTTGATCTGGGTCTTCAGGATCACGACCTTGGCCGAAGGCAGCGCTAAACCGCTGAGCAACCCGGGCTGCCCTGGGAATACGTTTAAAAAATTTTTCAGGGCTCCCTGCATGGAGCCTGCTTCTCCCTCTGCCTGTTTCTCTGCCTCTCTCTCTGTGTCTCTCATGAGTAAATGAATAAAATCTTAAAAAAAATTCATTACTAGTTCATGCTTAATAAGTTATAAAGGGGTCATTTCTTTTTTAAATTATATAATACTTTCTTGAGGAAGCAGATGTATATATGCGCAGTCTGGGGAAGTTGGTTAGCAAATTTATAAGGCTATATCATATCATATTATATTTAAATGTCTTCTACTTAATATATTGAGTCCCAGTTTTACTCTCTTCTAAAATTAATACCAGAGTAAGAAATTTAAAAGGGTATATGCAAAAATATTCATGTTGGACATTTGATAGGAAATTTCAACCTACATCTAATATTTTGAAACCCTATACACTTTATGTTCTTCATCAGGTATAAATACATTTTATCCTTTCATCCTCAACACAATTTTTAAAAGGTCATTTCAGAAGAGTGCCGAGGCATTTCCAAATGTTTTCTATTGAATTTTTGAAAAAAATTAATATGTTTGTAAAGCCAGCTTCTTTATAACTGCCTTTGCTTTGGATCTTGGTTATTATTGATTTACAACCAGTTTTTGTGACTCTAAACTTTTTCACTATGACTTGCACAAAATTTTGTCTCTAAAGAATCACCCTCTCTTACATCAATAGAGCGTTATTTCTATTACCATCATAACATGTCAGTCATCAGATCATTTTTGATGTGTGATCTCAGTGACCAGAAGGAACTATTATGGGTGCTAGTGATTTCTTGGTACACAAGGCGTGCCAAGGCCCTGCCTTTACAATTTAGTGGGAGAGGCAACAAGAACAAGTACAATGTTAGGTAATATCAGGAGGTGGTAAGGGCTATGAAGAGAAATAAAGCAGGGTAAGAGGATAGAGAGTGAAGGAGATGTTCCTATAGACAGGGTAGTCAAAGGAGTTCTCTAGGTGGTGACCTTTGAGCTAGAACTTATAAAATGAGGCATGCACAATGTAAACCTCCTAGTAAAGGAAAGAGCAAGCACAAAGGATGTAAGGTGATGTGTATTTTACATGTCTACTAAGACAAATATAGCCAAAGCATAGGGAGAGAAGGAAAAGGGGTAGAATATGAAACTGAAGAGGAAATCTGGGGTTAGAACACCCAAGATCTAGTAAGCCATGCCAAATTCAGTCTGTTTGCTATGATACAACCAAACTTGTTATTTAATCAATGAAACACTTCCACACTATTGAGTGAATAGCTTCTACTCAGAACTCCTCATCATCTCCTTGCCTTGGCAGATGCACTGATCCTTCCCTCAGGATTGATTCACCAGTAAGGTGTGGGCTGGTGGTGCTATTGTATTACTTATTTAATGTTTTTAATCTCTGACAGTGAAGATTTAGGCCTCTACTCTTAAGTGTCATGGAAAGCTACTGGAGGGTTTTAAGTAATGCGCAGAGAATATGTGTGGCAATCTGATTTATTGATTTAAAGGATTAGAACAATAGACTAAGGGAATGGATGGAGTAGAAGCAAGACATCATCTAGAAAGCTAGTGTAGAAGTCCAGACGAAATGATAGTATATTAGATCGAGGTGGTAGAGTGGAGAAAGGGAGGCTTGTTAAGACTTGGGATATATTTTGATAGTTGTATTTGATAAGTATGCTAGACTGGGTAACGAATAGATTCCAAATGTATAATGACTTCAAACAAAGCAGAAATTTATTTCTGATTTATAGAAGAGTCTGGGTGCATAAAATCCACATAGGTTAATAAGAATACAAAAGTTGAGTGGAGTAAATGAAATTATAGAGTGATTGTAAGGTTCTTATATTGTTTGTGAAGTATTGAGATTGTTTGTGGGTGGATTGATAACCAAGAGATGTATATTATAATCTCCAGGAGTTAAATATCAAAATATATTTTGATAATATATCAAAATAAAAGATAAAATGAAATACTAAGGTAAAAAGAAATACTTGATTCATAGGAAAGACATAAGGAAAGTAAAAGCAGAGGAACAAAGAACAAATGGGCTAAATTGAAAAAAAAATACAGAATTAAACCAATATAGAACAATGATTATATTAAATAGAATAGAAATAAGTTTCAAATAAAAGCAGAGATTGTCAAAATTGATTAAAAAAAATGAGACCGGGGGATCCCTGGGTGGCACAGCGGTTTAGCGCCTGCCTTTGGCCCAGGGCATGATCCTGGAGACCCGGGATCGAATCCCACGTCGGGCTCCCGGTGCATGGAGCCTGCTTCTCCCTCTGCCTGTGTCTCTGCCTCTCTCTCTCTCTGTGTGACTATCATAAATAAATAAAAATTTTAAAAAAATAGAAAACCTTAAAAAAATGAGACCTAACTGCAGCTGTTTAGAAGTATAAAGACTCTGATAGTTGAAAGTAAAAGGCTGAAAAATACATACTTCAAGGAAGACAGCTAGTATGATTGTAGTATTATCAAGGAAAAGTGACTTCAAGCATAAAAGTATTGTAAGAAACATTTAACACTGATAAAATGGTTGTTCAAAAAGTTGTAATAACTCTAAGCATGTATGGATCTAATAACACAGCTTCAAAATACATGAAGCAAACATTGGCAGAACTAAATGAGAAACCAGGCAAGCCATGATCATAGATGGAGATTTCAGGAACCTTCTTTTAGCGATCGACAGAATGCCAGAAAAAAAATCTTAGTAAGGATATAAAAGATTTGAATAACACTATTAACCACCTTCACCTAATTGACATTTATTAAACCTTCTAAATGATTGTAAAATACACATTGTTTTCAGACACCCATAGGACATTTACCTAATTAGACCATGTGCCAGACATAAAATAATTCTCAATAAGAATCATCAAAGTATTGAAATCATATAGAGTATGTTCTCTGAGCACAGTATCATTAAACTAGAAATCAGTAACAATACTGTATCTAAAACCCTCTAATTATTTGGAAATTAACACATTTCTAGGTAACCCATGCATCAAGGAAGAAATTTTGAAAAAATTTAGAAAATCTTATAAATTAAATGAAACCAGTAGCACTGTATACAAATATTTATATGATGCATCTAAGCCAGGGTGTAGAGAAAAATTTATAGCTTGAATCAATTGGCATTTCTTACAGTGGAAATTTGCTAGAGATGATTTTCTGAGTTATGTTTTTCTAAAACTTTTTTGTGTACTTTTATTTGTTTCTACTAATATTTCATCTGCATTTAGGAGTAGAAGTTGATGTTTAATTTTTAGTTTTTGTACTCTGAAGATGTTATTTCATTGTCCTTTGTCCTCTATTAATGCTAATGAGAAATTAGACATCATTTGTATTTTTCTCCTTTATTTGTTATATATCTATGGCTATAGCTATGGCTTCTTTTAAGGTTTCCTTTAATCTTGCTTTTTAGCTTGATTGAATCTGATTGGTTTTATTGTATTTATTCTGCATGAGTTTCTTTTCTTTTTTTTTAGTTTCTATGTCTTTTGTATCAATTTTAGAAAGTTCTTAGATATTATCTTTTCAAATATTTCTTCCATTGTTTTTTTCTCTAGTCATTTGAAGACTGTAATTGTATGTATATTAGATCATTTGAAAGTGTCCCACAGATCTTTCTTGTTCTGTTGTAGTTTCTGTAGCCTAACAAGAGGCAGAGATCTGAAACATGAACTTGGGTGGCGGTTAATCATCGCTTCACAAAGATAAGAGCTAAAGGGTTCTTCTAATATGAAATGTACAAGAAAGAAGTAAAGATCCTTGAACAGCTCAGTGAATGGTGGTGCCTTTTATTGAGATGTGGAAGATGGGAGAAACATGTTGAAGATCAGGGAAGATAACTGATAGTTTGCTTATAAACATGTTAGGTTTGAAAACCCTAAAAGAAATGGAAGAGATGGCAAGCAGGCAGTTGTATACCTGAAGCTCTCAGTTTAGGGCTTATCAGGATATACATAATATTCAAATTTATTACAATTAATGCAAATACTTAGGAAGGATCTTATAGAAAGAAAAGATGTTGGAAGACTGCTCCATGAGGCCTGTTGATGTTTAGAAGTTGGAAGAGAAGGCGGATCTTTCATAGGAGACTGAGAAGCAGGAGGGAAACTAGGAGTCAGTTGTGTCCTGGAAGCCACAGAAGGAAGATGTTTCAAAATTTGTGTGATCAAACGTGTAAGATGCTGTTGAGGGGTTGAAAGGTAAGACAGGAGTACTGACTAATGTTTTTGTCAATGTAGAGGTCATTGCTGACCTTTATAGGACATTTTCAGTGGAGCGGTGAGGATGCATGACTAGTTGGTCCAGGGTCTGAGAGAACAGGAGGAAAGAAAGTGGAAATGCCAAGTATAGATCAATTCTTTTGGATGTTATATTAGTTTTCTACTGCTGCTATAACAAATTACCACAAATTTAGTGGCTTAGAAAATACAAATTTATTATCTTGCCATTCGGAACTCAGAAATCTCACTAGATTAATATCAAAGCTTCAGCAAGGCTACATTCCTTCAGGAGGATGTAGGGGAGAATCTGTTCATTGCCTTTTCCAGCATCTAGTGGCTACCTACCTTCCTCAGCTCATGGCCCTCTTTCATCTGCAAACAGCAAATGCATTGGCCTCTTTGTCCAATGTCACATCTATTTTTCTGATTCTGTTCTTTTTTTTTTTTTTATGAATGAAGCAATTTATTAACCCAGAATTTGTTCTAATGCTTCTTGTTTGCAGCTGCCACCTGTCTGGCGATTCTGTCCAGGTCCTGCTGTCCCTGAGGTGTCAGTTTGCAGCCTCCATCTTGGTCCTTTTCCACCACTTTCAGCCCCTCTAGTGCTTGGAGGACCCTGCAGGCCACACTCTTGGAGCTTCTGCTGAAGTGGCTGGGCATGACCCCGTTTCTCTGACATCCCCCATAGATCTTTGTCATGGAGCCGACCCCAGCGCCGCCTGGGAGGGACAGGTGCATGCTGTGGCAGCAGCTTGTATGTAGAACCAGTTCTCATAGTAGGGAGCAAGCTCTTTATGCTTGGCCAGCTTGACAATGTCCACCCATTCAGGGCCCTTCAGCTTCCCAGACTTTCTAAGAAAGGCTGCCAGAGCTCTGATGAACTCCTGCTGGTTCAACTCTTTTACAGTAACTCCAGGCATCCTGGGGCCTTCTCCCTGCCAGCCAGGGGAAAGCTGACTCTGTTCTTATTAAGACCTTTGTGACCATATTGGGCTCACCTGTGTAATCCAGGCTAACTTTCCCATCCTCAGAATCCTTAAATTAAATCACAGCTGAAAACCCTATTTTGCTGTATAAAGTATATTCACAGGTTTTGGGGATTAGGAAGCAGGCAGCATTTGTGTGTCATTGTTTTGCCTCTTACAGAGGGAGTGTAGATGCCTTATCTATGTGGAAATGTCCCAGTTTGCAGACAGTTACACTTGGCGATATATTTCTAAATGGGCCTTGTCAACATTTAGAGAATGATTATTTATTAAAAATTAGGATTTTCTTAAATGAGTAGAAAGTGGTTGAGTACAGTTTTAAGGACACCCTTTTATTTTATTTTATTTTATTTTATTTTATTTTATTTTATTTTTATTATTTTATTTTATTTTAAATATTTTATTTATTTATTCATGAGAGACAGAGAGAGAGAGAGAGAGAGGCAGAGACACAGGCAGAGGGAGAAGCAGGCTCCATGCAGGGAGCCTGACATGGGACTCCATCCTGGGTCTCCAGGATCATGCCCTGGGCTGAAGGCAGCGCCAAACTGCTGAGCCACCGGGGCTGCCCAAGGGCACCCTTTTAAAGTGGTTTTTCATTACTATTGGTTTAAAGCACCACTTAAATATTTTCTAAACAGAATTTTTAGAAAGATCCATTTATCTGTAAGTGGACATATTTTAGGTATGTATTATATATCAGTATCTAGTAGAGTTGTATCCTGTTTTGGAGCAAAGTGTGATCTGAACAAACAACTTTTTGAAAAAGGAACATGAAGTAACATGCATAAGATAATATCCTTACCTGTAAATTCTTCTTTTTTAAAAAAGATTTTATTTATTTATTTGAGAGAGAGAGAAAGCATGAGTGGAGGAAGGGGGGCAGTGGAGAAGTAGAGGGAGAGGGATAAGCAGACTCCTCACTGAGCATGGAGTCTGATGTGGGGCTCGATTCTACGACCCTCAGATCATGACCAGAGCCAAAACCAAGAGTCCATTGTTCAACCAACTGAGCCACCCAGGTGCCCTTACCTGTAAATTCTTTTAACCATCATGACCAGTCTATATAATTACAAACTGTATATACTTTAGATCTCCAGAGCAACTAATTATAGATTTAACAAAGCAGCAAAGATGTGTGTGTATATGTATGTACATATCTATGTGTGTGTATTTGAGAAACAAAGTAACTGGTTTTGTTTTTATTTTTGTTTTTATGATGTTAAGTCCTTATTATTTATTTGTTTAGCGTGTCAGAAAAAGCGCCTTCCAAAAATACATGTGGGAGTGCCTCAGTCAGTTAAGCCACTAACTCTTGATTTCAGTTCAGGTCATGATCTCAGGGTCGGGAGCTGGAGCCCCACAGACTCCACGTTCAGCCCAGAGTCTGCTTGTGCCTCTTCATGCCCCTCACCCCACCCATGCTAATGCATGCATGTGGTGCATTTTCTATCTCTAAAGTAAATAAATAAAATCTTTAAAAAATATATATGTAGAACAATAAGATAAAAAACCAGTAACTGAATGAAAACAAGAGTAGAATAATAAGATGAAGCCAGAGGATAAGTTATAAACCACATATAAGACCCTAGTAGGTATTAACATGGGGTATAATACACATGTCTAATCTGTGTGTATGCATGTGTGTGTGTGCATGTACATGTGTTCCTCTTCCCCCAGTTATAAAAAAAAGGTAAACAAGTGGCAAGGCTTATGAAAGTCCAGTTTAGACTCTTCAATAGCATTAAGGATTGAATTACTGACCCAAATCTGAAGAACATGACTGAGACTGATAAGGTCAGAATCAATTTTACAAATGGTATAGAAATTGGTATGCTTGTTGAAATAAGGTTTCTATTTAACTTCCTTGAAAAGGAATCATATTATAGAATTTCCTGGTGCCTTAAGTGCGGAACTACCATGAAGAGGTAATATGCAATTTGTTCTCAATTTAATTTGGAATAAAAAACTCTAAGACAAAAGAAACATTCTAGCTGTTAGAAAATGATTCTCCGGGAGACTTGTGGGAAAATATAATTTCAAACCACCCATTTGTGGGTTCCTGTCTTTACCAAAGTCTGTACTTAACAACGATTAAAAAAAAAAAAAGTGTGCTCTACTGGGAAAAATGGTTTTGAAAACTATCTTTGATAACAAATGGGAATAATCATCATAAACCATATTGTCTTCTCCATTGCTATCTAAAGTTGTCTCTTGCCTCCCTCTCCATGCTTTATGAGTTTTTTAGGGTCTTCCCATTTTCATCACTTTATATAATTTCCTTACTTGTGAGGATTTTTGAGACTCATATTCATAAAAGAAAAAAAACTTGAATGTATAACATCTATTGTGGTTTTAAAAAGTTGTAAATGTCTTGTTTGTTTTATTTTCTACATTATTATAAAGCATTCAATTTTTGTAGATTGTTCGTATTTTGTCAATACTCATGATGCTTGATTCATTTCTTTGTGTGCAGAAAATAATGGAATATCTGACCATTTCACAGTGTAGAACAAAAAATTCTACAGCTTTCTTTGTTTATTCTGGTCCACTGAAGTTAAATGTGTTACCCTCTTCTCTGCCATCTCTTCCATTACTTTAGAAATATAGTAGAATACTAGTCAACCCTCTACCATGGCTAAGCCTAGACCACTTCCATTTGGGAAAACACAATTGAGCATGTTCTTTCTAAATGCTGAGGCTCTTTCCTGAAGTAAATGCAAATAGAGAAATTCAGAATGTCCTTCACAGCTCTAGACAGGCTTAGTGCCTTCTGTTTCCTTGATTCTGGGCTCTTATCCCTGTGTCACTTCAAGAGTGTATTGGCTATCCTCTTGGCTAAATTTTACTTCTAAATCTATCTCCTTAGGACTCCCATGGTAATAACAATAACAATTAAAACAATAATAAAATGATTAACATACACTGAGAGCTTAATATACACCAGGTTTTATGCTTCTTGTAAACTATCTCATTTAATTTTTGTAGAAATCTTAGTGAAGTATCACTATTGACATTTTAAGTATGAGGAAAATAAAGCTTAGAAGACTGAGATATACTTCCAACTCTTCCCTTTAAGTTTACATGGTCAGTAAATGGCAGAGCCAAGGTTCAAACCAAAATCCAGGACTGGCTCATCCCAAAGACTTGCTCTTAATGATGGTGCTTAAACACCATTTTCCACCTCAAGCTTATCAAATTTGTAAATACCCTCATATTTTAGTTATAGAAAATGTAGAAGCTTCTTTCTGGAATTCAAAATACAAATCATTGTAGCTAACATGACTTAAACTTACTACAGGGCCGGGCAATTTTTAGTTCCTTACATGCATTTTCCCACTTACATTGCACAACTTTTAAGGTATGTCCTTTAAAGTTTATTTTTGTTTTACAATTGAGGAAACTGGACCTCAAAGATATTAAATAACTGTACAAATGCATTCAGCTGGTAAATAATGGATCTGTGATTTAAACGCAGACCTGCCTGATGTCAGCAAGGGCATATTTTCATGTTTCTGCACATTTAGGGAAATTGGAAGCTGGGTTAAAGGAAGTAAAAGATTACTGAGTAGATAATGAGAAAGCTTTGGAGAGAGTTGAAGATTTATTTCTATCTGTGCTTGCTTTTCCAAGGGGGTAAAACCCAGCTAAAACCTGGGGCTATCTGTTCACATTCCAAAGAATTGTAAAACATTAGGGAGCAAAGGTTTCTTTCCCTCTCAGACGAGGGGAGAGGGCACTAGGTAGCTTATACAACCTTCCAGATTTAGAGTTTGGGCTTTCTCTTCTGTGGTGTAAGAAATCCTTTTTGTGCACATACAGGGTCTCATACAGGGTCACATACAGGGTTCTCTTCCAACACCCTGAAGAGGGAAAAATAGGTATCCTTTTTGTGCACATACAGGGTATATCTGGTTTTCTTCCAACACCCCGAAGACAGAAAAATAGGTACAGGGGACACATGTGTTTACTGCTATAAGTAATAATAGGAAAAATGCTATATTTCCTTTCAAAACTTCATAATTTAACTCTATCCTATGACCATCTTATTTTCTACTGTTTCTGAGATGAAGTCTTGGTGCTGGTTCTCACTATCCCATAAGAATAGATATTACTATATTTGGATCATTAAACATTGTATTTATTCGTTGTTGGTTTTATTTTATCTTTTTCTACCTTTTGTATCTCTATTTTCAAAGTCAAGCTCAAATCCCAAAACATAAAAAATCATTTTCTGATCATTTTGCTTTTGAAACCCATCCTTGGATTTCATGTAATTCTTATCTCTACTCTTACTTATAATTATGCTATGTGATTTTCCTACCTATGTGCTAAGTCTGGTTAATAACCAATAATAAAGCTCCACCCCCCAAAAAAAAACAAAAAACAGGGCACGATTTTAGCCTTCTAGAGGCTGTAGAACGAACACCAGTACAGGTTTTAAAAATTGACGTTGATTCTTGAAAGACAGCAGTGCATCCTCCTAATGACCTGGGTTTCTTAGAATTCAGAACCTCTAATATTTCTCTACTTAGGTTCCCTTTGAAGTCCTTGACTACTCAATTCAGGGACACAATAGATATGAAGAAATAGCAGTTATTCTAGTTATTGTATAACTAGAATATTATATAGCTAGATGATTCTAGTCCTAGATATTTATTTTATTTTATTTTTTTAAAAGATTTTATTTATTTATTCATGAGAGACACACAAAGAGAGGCAGAGACACAGGCAGAGGGAGAAGCAGGCTCCATGCAGGGAGCCTGATGCGGGACTTGATCCCCGGACTCCAGGATCACACCCTGAGTTGAAGGCAAATATATTTGTATTATTTATTTATTTATTTATTTATTTATTTATTTATTTATTTATTTATTTATGGCAGATGCTTAACCGCTGAGTCACCCAGGCGTCCCTAGTCCCAGCTTTTTAATTCTTAAAAATTAATTACATTGAAAATTAATGCTTTTTTAAAGCCAAGGACAATCAACTATTTATTTTACTAATCTGTGTTCATTCAGAGTAACAGAAGTTACTCTCAACTCAATAACTTTTATACCCGAAGTTCTTTTATTCTCACATTTGTCAGAAGCTTTTTGTTTTCAATCGTAATAAGACTAATAAAATCTTTATTATATTTGCATTTTTCCATGTTTTGGATCTATGTTCATGCTTTTTATTTGAACTGAGAATTTTCTGAAATAAAATATTTTTATTTGCTGCCTAACTTTTGAAAGCAAAAAATTTAGTACCTTCTAAAGTGTTTCAAATATTTGTCTTAAATACTCTGTTTTTTAATATTATAACTTTTTATTTTGTTCTACTACTGGCATTTTTTTTTAAACTCAATTCCATGTTACCTTATTTTTTTCATCAAAAGAGCACTTTGATACATTTTTATAGTTAATTCATTACTGCTGTTATTCTCATCTTTTTTTCCTGTTCTTTTTATTTCTCCTAAAAGTTAAAATACATATATTTTTAATTCCAATTGTGAGCATGTTAACTTAAGTATTTTTTCATATTTCAAGTATGTCCAATATATACTTTCTTCCACTAGAAATTCTTATGTAATAAACTGCCTAGTTGTAGCACTATTACCTTTCACTTACTTTATTAACCATACTGATCAATTCTGTTCTTAGTGCTTGTATTTAGGAATAGATTACATTCATATACTTTCTTTTAGATGTATACTCAAAGTATAGCATAAAACAATTAAAATTGAGTGAATTAAAATGTCATTTTTTCTAGCACCAAAGAGCCAGTAATCAAATTACCTTAATAATTTATTTTTCTGGGGATCCCTGGGTGGCCCAGCGGTTTGGCACCTGCCTTTGGCCCAGGGCACGATCCTGGAGACCCGGGATCGAATCCCATATCGGGCTCCCAGTGCATAAAGCCGGCTTCTCCCTCTGCCTATGTCTCTGCCTCTCTCTCTCTCTCTCTCTCTCTCTCTCTCTGTCTCTGTGTGTGACTATCATAAATTAAAAAAATATATATATTAAAAAATTTATTTTTCTAGGGCACAGTATTTGATGCCACTGTTCATCTTTGTGAAATGATAAAAAATAAGAGTGGCTATTTTAAGACAATGATAATATTTTGCAAAATATTTGGTATTGACAAATTTGGAAATTACAGAATACATTAGATAGCAGAGAAATAAACAGTTTTTAGGCAAAGGAAAATGCTGACCCAAATGTTTGCAGTTATTATTAGTTTGTTTGAACACTCAGAAAAAGTCTTATTAGGGTAAGAGACCATCCTCTCACAGGGAACAATAGAAATATCTTGAGTTTTGATAGAAGAAACTTCCCATGAAGACATGAGAGAATGACATACAGAGAACGAGATTTATAAAAATGTTTTGCTGGAAAGCCACCTAAAGACATCAGCAAATCTGGGTGGGCCATTGTTCACTCCTGTGGGGTTGGGTTAAGATAAAGGATATTTTGACAGTCATAAGACTGAAAAAAGGCAAGCACTTTCTGGAGGATAAGTGCTGGGAATGGTGTATAAAATAAACTTTGGAGGGGCTCAACCTCAAAACTTGTTGTCTTATTTTGTCTAGAACCAACGCAGCCTTGATGGGGACAACAATATGCGTGCACATCATAGCATGATCATCTTTAAGTAACTGGCCTATAAATCATTCAAGTTTTGCCCATTCTTACTTCAGTTACAATAGACTATAAGGATTTGGTTTTAAAAAGACTAAGATGATTACTCTGACAGTTTAAGTTTAAAAAGGAATGAATGAAATTTAAATTGTGCATGTACCTGCTATGTGTTATTTATTGTCTAGTGAGAAGAGTTTGGTTCCAATATACCAGAATTGGAACTCTAGATCTAAATCCTAAGCTTGTATGTTAGCTTGAGGGAGGTACTTAATTTCCCTGATCTTCAGTGTTCATATCTGTAAAATGTGAATAATATTCTTTATGTGAAAATAGTGTAAAGGTTATATGAATTTATATACACAGAGAACTTAGCACTGGGTCTAATAAATACTAGGTGATCAGTAAATATGTATTGTTATTAAGATCATATTATTATATCTTGTTAATAATCACAAGATACAATTGTCTGTGAAGCTAATTCTTTATGTTTTGCCCTGTAATAATGTTATCTTTTAACTACTTTATCCATTATTCTTGGTAAAACATTAGATTCTGTTGTGTGTCTCAGGTTTCTTTGAGTCCCTGCATATTGTGCTTCAGGTCCAGGTCAGCTATCATAATACACAGTTAGTTAATTTAGGAGTTTAGAAGCTAATGGCCCCATTGCAAATCCCTTGACATTTTAAACCAAGCCAAATAAAGCAAGCAGGAGAGTATTTTACACGAATTCTCCAAATAGGGAGGGTTATCAAGTTCATTTACATGTTTACCAAGGCTGCCAGCCATCCTGACTTGTTTGGTGGAAACCTGTTTTTATATGAACTGAACTCTGTTTCTGATGGTCTGTTGGCAGTAAAACAGCATGAAATCTCACTCATCATTATTACTTACTCAGTGGACCTGTTTTTCATCAGTAAAGCATGGCATTTAATCAGAGTTTGGGGTGCATCACTTCTGAACATGTATTTGGTGCTAGAGGCAACAAAAATCATTAAAGTTTGGCTCTTGGTATAATGATGAGGTGCATGAATGGGGGTGGAAGTTGTAAAAGACTATAAAACTGTTAAATTTGGTGTGTGGGAGGAAGAAATTATTTGTAAAACCCACAAACTTCTTTAGCCAAAATATCTATTACATGCTATATGGCACTAATGAGCTGTTCTAAAAGTCTGGGTCACTAAAAAATATATATGCATCTCTTTCTGTGTAAGTGAACATTAAAAGAAGGAACTTCAGGTTTTCCTTACTATTTCTGTAGGGAAAACAAAACAACCTTATACTACAAATTTAAGACCCAGGCCACATTAAAAAAAAAAAAAAAAGTATTAGTTTTAGAAACTGTGGCTTCAAAAGTGAAAATTTCGCATAGAGTTTTGGATTGAGATCTTCTAAACCATTTCCTTATTTTCAACAATATGATAAATTAAAAAAAAAGAATTCTCAAAGAGCCAATGTTTTTTAAATATTAATGCTAAGAGACACTTAAGCATATCAGTAATCATAAATGAAGCATACCACTAAACACTAGGACAGTTTACAGAAATTGATAAAATAAAAAAGCAGTATGTGTATATCTATAGGTATATTTCTATCTCTCTCTATATCTCAAATCTATACCTATACATATCTGTATATCATCTATATCATATCCATATTTATATCTATTTACATCTACACCCATACCTCCACATCAATATTTATATATCCATATCTATCTATCTGAAAAGAAAGGAGAAATGAAAACCAACTTATTATCAGCTACACATATCCTATAAATGAATATGAAATAACCAGATAGGAAAAAAAAAAGAAATTAAAATTACCTTATCACCACAAAGCCACCATTCTAATTATTCACTTTAGTGTATTCCTTTGAATAGCATTTATCCAAATTGTAATGTTAGTAAAAGGTACGGTTTGAAATATGGATTGATACGAGATTATAATGGGCTTGACTTAGATCAGACTCAATATTTTCTTTAGGAAAGTTAAATCCATCCATCCAATACCATTAGTAAATTAGCACTAGACCATCGTAAATCACACAGCTACTGTCACAAACAGCTATTTATGTCAAGTGTATAAGGACAACTCTGGCTCTGTTCCAGTAAACTACCAGTAAACTGATTCCAGATCTCAAGACGGAAGGCTGAGTCAATCAATCTTTATTAGGCATAGAGTCTGAGCAAAATAACAATAGCAAACCAACACATTAATTAACAGAAAGAAATTAAAATTTAATTAAAATTTAATTTAACATCTCTATTAAAATTGGGAATGATGACCAATAAGGAGATGAAAAACATTTTTAATAGTTTGGCTTTTTCTAAATTCTGGTGTGAAAGAGTATACCAATTGATATCTGACTGTTCTAAGTTGCTAAGAGAGGAGATTGAAGACCATATAAATCCATTTTGAAAATCTGTTCCCTAGACCTTTAAAAATAGTTTCAGATGTTGGCATCTGCTTTCTTTTATCCTTGACTAATGAACTAACCTAGTAATGTAATAGGACCAAAACTCATATTCTGGACTTTGCCCCCCAAAATTCATCTATTTGACCTTAATGTGTTGAGTAACTACTAAGTGCCAATAACTCTGGCTGCCAGGTGCTGGGGCAGCTGTGATGCTCAAGACAGACACATGTCCTGTTCTTTCTGAGCTTGTAGGCCACATTTGGATTAGCAAAACCAATTCTAGTAGAGTGTTGTTTGTATCGTGATATGAAAGTTCAAGTTAGGGGATCAGGCAAGACTTCTGGCAGGAAAACTTCTTGGTTGAAACCTGAAGGATGAGTTTGAATTAGTTGTAGGAGGAATGGAGGATAAATATATAATTGGGGGGCTACATAGAGAAACAGACTTGGAGAGTGTGTGATATTTCCAAGTTACTGGACAAAGGTCTATGAAGTTGGGGTGGAATTTAGTAGAGGGAAAGTGACAAAGGAAAGCTGGGATCTGGTTATAAAAATATTGTAAAAAAGTTTTGCTTTTGCTATTGTAAAATCATGTCAAGGAATTTGAATTTTTTCAAAGGGTGAAGTGATGCTTTTGAAACACTAAACTGTTGAGAAAATAGTTCTAGAGAGATTATCCTGTAATGTGAATGATAGATTGGAAGAAATAGTTCATATTTAGGAAACTGGGCAAAAATAAGGGTTTAGACAAAAGAGGATAGTAGTCTGGATTAGGGAAGTAATAGTAGAAGCAAAGATGAGTGGATGTGTGGGTGTATGGGGAGAGGTTAATGATATATACAGATCACCAGATTGGGCAATGAGGTAGAAGCTGATGCTATACCCTGGTTTAGGGATTACAATAGGAGAATGAACTAATGGGAGAAGATAATAGGTACATATTTAGATAAAATTGATTTTAAGATGCCTGTGGAATGAATAGGCTGTATCCAGTTAAAGGAGAGGTCTGGAGTTCAGGAGAAAATTTGAGGCTGTAGATTTGGTTTATGAGTTACCAGCATATAGATGGTTATCAAAACCATAGAAGTAGCCTAATGTGTATTTACCCAAAGAAAACAAAATCACTAATTAGAAAAGATATATCACTCATATGTTTACTGCAACATTATTTACAATAGGTGAGATATGAAAGCAATCTAAGTGTCTATAAATAGATGAATGGATGAAGAAGATGTACACACACACACACACACACACAGAGAATTATGCATTCATAAAAAAGGATGAGATCTTGCAATTTGGGACAATATGGATGGACCTAGAGGGTATTATGTTAAGTGAAATAAGTCACCCTGGTTTTTTTTTTTTTTTTATCATATTCCTTTCCCATATGGTTGATGGGAAAATTCAAAAGGGACAAATATATGATGCTTTAAATTATTTAGAAGAAAAATTGAAAGAATACAAGCACAAAAAGATATTAGAAGACAAGGACCTGGGCTTTGATGAAATTGAGAGTTCTGTTCCTTCAAAATAGTGGTATATGCATGAAGGGACAATTAATTCCATGTCTCTGATAAAGACACAACTAGAAATGTTCCAGAATTGGTAATTAGTCTCATTGTACTTACGATCCTTAATGAACTAAAGACAATATTTTAGGGTTTGATTTACAATTTCTATAACAGCAGTAAAAAGCCGATTTGCCTTAAGATCATTTCCTAAAAGATTCATTCATTCATTCATTCATTCATTCATTCATTCATTCATCATTCATTCATTTTTCCTAACATTTAAAACACAGTATTTCATGTTTCATTATAGATTTAAATACTTCAGAATAACTGAAATGTTTTTCAATTCCAGAACATTATTTCCCCAGTTGCAATAGCTTGTCAGTTTATAGAAAACTTATTACTCTGTGATTTTTGGGAAGCCTACCTTTCATTTTTAGGAAATAACTCTATAAACACTTAGTAAACTAACATTTGCAGTGACAATAGAACATAAGTCATACAAATAATCAGAGTCCTGCCTTTACAGTGAATGCATTCAGTAAGAGAATGTAATTTATATGTTTTACTTTAAAGAAGCTATGATAGAAATAGTTTTTATGAAGACATTAGCAAATGTTCTCAGAGAAAGATTTTTGCTACTATGAGATCTTAGGCAATCAGTCTGAATGAATTAATTTTACCAACAAGTAAGATTTCTCCTGTTAATCAAGCTAGGATGAAAACAGCAAACAGGGCTTGGCCTATATTGGAGTGAAGTACTTTTGAAAGCCTCCATTACAATCCTCTTGTATAATCTCTTTGTTCTCTCTGTTTTTGTAATATAACATTTCTTATCTCTAAATGGAGTAGTCCCTTCCTCTCCTTCTACTTTTCTTTTAGATGAAAAAGCATAAAATAAGTAAAAATATTGTGTCATTCTTCTGTTTTTCAGGACAAAAAATATTGCCTGGAGAAGTTACTTGATTAGCCTTTTATTCATTGGCTCATGATTCAACAAAGGTCACTCATCACTGGCTAGGACCTCCCCTAAAAGCCTACTCATACTAGCTCCTCACTTAAATTGTCATGTGGGATGACTGGTAATCCTAAATTCCCATCTCAGAGATTCTAATGAGCTGAAATTGAAAATGATTATCCTATTAATTACAGTGTAAGCATTCATGGGTAAGTAAGGGAAATTTCTAAAGAAATAAATTCAAGTCATCACATGAATATCCCCAATTCATTTTGCTTTTTTTTTTTTTTTTTTTACTTAAATTTAGAGGATTTTTTTTCTTGGTATATGTTCTGTTCAGTTGTTTTGCAGTATTGGGTTTTATTTGGAATTGCTGTATAATAAATGTAGGCATCATAGAAGAATTAAATACAACCTATGAGAAATGTAACAAATACAAAAAGTTGCCCACTGCTGATTTTATATTTGCATAGGGGTACGCATATTATAGGTAAAAACTTAGGATATTTCCTTATAGAATATGGATTTTTTTCCCAACAGGCATTCGAACATTTTCCTAGGAAATATTCGTTCTATTATTTACTTAGTTGTGGTAATAAAAGCTTTTGAAGAAAAATAGGAAAATAAAGTGAAAACAAAGAAAAGTATCCAAAGGGATATGGCAGAAATGTTTTTATAGTTAGTTCACCCACACAAGTAGAGAAAGCATCTAATAATCAGGCAACCAAGTGAAATGAAGAAATAATTGCATATTATGTTAGCACTATGGGATAAAGAAAAGGGATGATTGCTCTGAAGATCTCTAAAGTGAAAGCAACTATTGCAAGAATGAAGAGAAAGCAGTCGTTCTATATGGAAAGAATATGAAGGCAGATTAATAAATTACAGTATGTGCTTCACTTAAATGGCTGAAATGTGTCTTTAAGAAGGGTGAATTCCAGTTGGGAAGGAAAGGGTGGATTTTAAAGGGAAGGGGCTAGATGTGATGTTGGGGAAAAAGCATGGCAAGTGTTGTGGCATAGAGAAAAAAAATGTTTTCCTGGAATGGCAAGTCTTAGTGAAACTGTAAGGAATGTTTCAACTATATATAATAAATGGTTCTGGTAAAATGCTGTAATTCTGAAGACATCAGTTCCTTCACCTTAGTTTTTAAAGAAGCAGGGGAGGGGAACGTGTCTTCATTGAAATTCCTCCTCCTCATCACACATCTGTATCTGAGTCCTAACTGTGTTTTCCTGGATAAGACCCCTCAAATCTATCATCACCCCAACTCCAATGTCCTACTCCTTGCTGGAAATATTTAAATGTTTTTAACTTTTCTGAAAAAATTCCTTTCTTCCAATTATATTCTAAAAATAGATTTGCTTTGTAAAATCTAGGCATCCACAGAATATAGAAAAATGAGCTCCTATAAAAAGTTTAATTTTCTATAAGAGTGTCAAAATTTTGTTTTTTATAGATGGAAGAAAAAAATCATAATTCTTGCCAAAAATAAGTGAGGCTAAAATGTACATTTTAGCTCTGTGAAATAATTAAATTATAAATTCAAGTTTGGTTTATTAACTTATTTTGACTTACAACTTTGACTTCTAACTTGAATGAGAAATCATGGAATTTCTCACCTCAATGTACTTGACACACATTATATAAGAATATTATCCATAATCTAATGAATTTATTCATAGAAATATAGAATAATTGGGCCTACCAGGTCTATTAGGGTAGCTCAACCAATGGTTCCCCTTGAGCATAATTTTGAATTCCTTATCAAATACATCACCCTTTTCTGGAAAAACTCAAATTCACTGATGTCTTTCTGAAAGCACAGTCCCCAGAGTGGACAAATATTTCAACAATGATCTAAGTGGAGTAGAGAGAGATTCTTAGCTTCCTCATTTTAGATGTCATATTCAATTGATAAAGCTCAAGATTATATTAGCCTTTGCAGAAACAACTATTTTATTCAGTTAAAACAAAATGCTTAAGTCTTTATCAAATCCACTTACATTACCTCAGGGAGAAAAAACAAATTGGATTCCTCTTAAAGTAAGTTTAGTTCAAAATATAATGAAATCCTTTTGAATCTGTTAAAGATTTGTTATAATTATATGCAATTATATGATATGAAAGGAAACAATCAGGGGAGAAGGTAGGCTTATAAGCTATTTTCAGGATTAAAAAATTCATAAGGAATATTTGGTGTTAATTGAGAATGAGGATGGAAAAAACTAAAGTGTCACGTCAAGGGTTTTCACTTTTAGCTGGAATTCTCGCAGCTCAATGTTACACTGCTCATTTTATGCTGTTCTGAGGTCATATGTGCATACATACATATATATCTGCAATATATATTTACTTAATAAATATGGGAAAATAATGAATTATCCTTGCATTTCTTCAAATTATAGCTAATTTACTTTCCTGCCTTTATTCAAGAATAATTCACTTATTTTCTCATGTTTATTAAGCAAATATATCTGCTGCATAAATTCAGTGGGAAACATTTTGGAATTGGTATCTTCAACATATAGAAATCTAAATATATTTAAGAATATTTAGTAAATCTCCTTCTTGTACCCTGGTTTTAATATTTCAACAGGTGTCCCTCATCCACTGTGGCTGGCGGAATGTGGACTGTAAGAACCATTTATAGAGCTTACTGCATTTGTGGCTATTTCCTTATAGGGTGTGATCAAGTTTGCCTTTGAGATTGTCATACGGATAAAACCTTTTCCACATGCACCATCTGCAACAGCCCCTAGCTCTCTTCTCCAGTTTTTTACATTTATGCACAAATATTATGATTAGTCCTATGACAGAAGAGCAATTTTCTTTTTATTGCCTCAAAAAATTATTTGCTGTCCTGTCCGCCCCTCCCCCGCATCTAGTCAGACCACACAATTCCGTCATACATAATTTAAATTTCAGGTAAAGCGAATGAAGAAAATTCTGTGAGTTTTCACTTTGGAGGCTTGCTATGCCTCTCCTGGCACTTCAGAATTCTCTTCCAGCTTTAGTGTCTCTTTGTTTCAGAATGTGTGTTCAGCAATTTCAGCCACCAGAGTTTCCTTGCTCAGGGCTCCTGCCTCCTGTGGTTAGGAGCCATAACATCTGCAATTCTTTTCTGCTATTGATTTGAGATGCAATCATCATTATTCTCTTTCTTTTTGGTATAAGCATATGCTTAAAAATATGGCCCAGTTATTATTCATTTTGTGTACATGTTATTACTCATATAGAAATTATTTGTTGCCTTTGGGAATAGTATTTTTTAAATGTCATCTTATCATTAATTACTCACATCCCCATTTTTTTTGCTATTATGTCAATTAAAACAATTTTATATGTGGGGTTTTTGTTGCATTTGTGTGTAATCTTTATGGAATACCAAGCAATGAGTCTCCTATTAATAGCATTAAGATATAATTAAAGGAAATCTTATATTAACAAGTTGCAGTTCTTTTCTAAAAAAAAAAAAAGAAGAAAATCATGTTTTATTAGAGAAAATAATCTCAAAAGTTGTCATCCTTTGACTTAATGTAGGCCTTCAAGCTACTCCTCCGACTGCACAGTTTGGCAAAATTTCATTTTGATTCAGAAGGAAGTGTGTACAATGCTCATAACCATTTCATGTTGTGGCAGGTGAAGAGAAAAAGTTAATGACAGAAACTGAGGGCAGGCACATAAAGTGATAACTGCAGATGGAGTCCTTAGGATGCCATAAGATCTTAATGCTATGAAGATTTAATCTCTCCACCCCTCCTGAAAGAATTGAACTGAATCAATTGGCTGGAAAAAGAACCCTCTCTTTTGACGTTTTTACACTAAAGCAAACTAAACTAAAATATATTTATTAAACAAGGGTCTTACGATTATATTGTGAGACTTTGAGTCATCTTCAAATCCTGAATTCTGTTTTAAATATCTAAAAGTTTGTGAGGCACTTGGTATTTACACTAACTTATATAGTAACATAGCATAGGCACCTGGTAGATTTTTAAGGATTTTAGGCTGTTGCTATGAGAGCAAAGAGTGGCAAATTGAAAATACCTGTGCCATTCATAAGCAGTAATAATTATTTTATATGAAAATAGAATATCATGTTTGTAGGTTCTGAATGGATTGAGCTGATCAGGGCAAACCCAGATTTCACTACCACTTCTGATTCTGATTCTTCTGCATGTTTTGGTTTTCATTGCTGAAGAACTGGGATCTGTAATTTTAATCCGTGTTTTTTATTCCACTTCCTTACTGTCTCAGAAATGTTGTTTATTTTTTGTTACTATTTGATGTCTCTGTCTGAGATGCAGGTTGTGGTGTGGTTAGAGTCCTGGTGTAGCATCAATCCATGCTTGCTGTAGCTATGTTAAATATATGCTAAAGATACACGGGAACTTTGTGGCCATTTAAAAGAAAGTTCAGAAGTGCATAATATATACAAGTACTACATTTTGTTTCTTCTTTCCTCTTTGTTCCTTTTGGAGAGTTACTTTAATGTTTGGTTCTTTGGAGACATTTCTCTTTCCTGTCCTTTGATACTCAAACTATTTTATATAAATTTAGAGACAATCCCATTGGCTGTCTTTATTTCATTTCTTTGGACCTGATTTTCTCTTGATTGTAAATTTGTCATTGGGGAATCCTTCCTTTCCTTTAGGCCAAACAGCTGTTTTTCATTGTATCTTTTTTTCTTCTTCTTTTTTTTCCCCCCACTAAGGAGGTCAAGTTCCTTTGGGGGAAAAACTTCAGCTCATTATGTTCTTTCTTTTACATAAACATGTACAACAACAAAATACAAATTGCTTTTGGATTCAGAATTGCTATAGTAGAGTTAGTATTATGAATTTAAATATCTTTGCATTTCCAATTAGTAGGACTACTTCCTACTCTCAGTTAATGCTCAGTTAACAACTTATTATAGCTAATTTACTTTTATCTGCAGATATGGGAAATGCATGCTAGGCATGTATTAGTGGGCTGCTGGAAAGAGTGGTATCTGGTTAGCTTTTATTCCTATTTTGCTGTGCTTTTATATTCCATTCATGAGTACCTGGGACTGGTTAACACAAATCATTATTCAAAAGCCTACTTCAGATGCTGTCAGTGGTTTTGGCATTACTGATTCCATCCATATCATACCCTGTATCTTTGAATTAAATGACTCATTACATCTCTGGTCTTGAGAAACAATGTGCTCTCTTACTATGATACTATATACTTGGAATAGTGATTGGGAATGTGGGTGCTGTTCAAATGCAGAGAACTGATAGCAAAATTAGTAAAATAAATGTTATTTTACATTAAACTTGACAAAAGGATAATATATAAATAGTATTAGAGATTCATAGGAATTTCTCATATGTTTTTGAAAGGCAGGATACGCTCCAGGCGTAAGTGATTTTAAGTCCCTTCTCTTTGTGAAAGAAAATAAGATAAATATAATACTCATAATAAAGCAATCTATTTGCTCTTTCTTCTTTCTCTCCCAAGGATTTGATGTATAGACTAATTTAATTAACTCAACTATGTATTATGGAAACACAAATAGTTCAGTTGTACAATGGGTGGGAAAGCACAGATTAGTTTCTTGTAACTTTACAATCATGGGCAGAGAAATCCTGAATGTGTGTTTGCTGTGGAAAAAAAACATTGCTTTTATTCTATTTTTTCCTTTTTCTAAGGTTTTAGAGATCTAGATATTTACTACTTTTAAAGTTTATAATTCAAGAGTTATGATGAGGGTGGGAACTTGAGGACATGTGTGGTCTATCTTCTCTTCTCTGAAATACAGAACAAGAGACAACTTGCATTTATGATTAAAATCGCAAAAGTCACTAAATTGACAGTCACTTTGAGAATTTCAGCCATATACCAAGTATATAAGATCAGGCTGGGGAAAGGCACCTAAGGCCAACATGCTAATCAGATGCCATCATTCAGGTAACAGTAATAGGTGGAGCCATCTCAACAGTGGTGTTCATCCCTTGGGAGGGATGGTTTATCAATGTGGCAACTGGCAGCCCACTAAATAAGGCTGAGTTTTGGTGGCAGAAGTTAGCAAAAGACATGGCCTCAATATCAGAGAGAAGAGTCAAGAGAGTGGCTCCAGTGAACAACTTTCACAAGGTAAATTCCATCTTAGAGGTGACAGTGCTCTTCTTATACCAGGGAAGATGGTGATGCAGAGTGATGCAGAGTCTGGAATCTGGCACAGTACTTCACAAATTGAACAAAAATGCACACATGAGAACAAAAGAGAGAGAAGGCCATGAAGACATGTAATCCCCCATCTAGAATTACCCATTTATCCAGCAAAAAAAAAAAAAAAAAAAAAAATTGCAAAAAAAATTGCAAAAAAAATCATTTACAGTTCATATCTGCAGAACAAAATACTTCACCAGGAACCAGGGAAACAAAATTAATAAAAATAGATAAAAACAAAGACTTATCTTTGTGGCAGTTTTGTAGAAGCTTATTAGTTATCTCTTTGCCTACCCTTGATTTCTTGTTAATTGAAATAAATGCACGGGTCAATTGGACATTTGAATATAGCCTCAAGTTATGTCTTGTTTGGAGGACATTGGGTGTTTCATAATTTCTTTTCTTTTTTTTTTAATTTATTTATTTATGATAGTCACAGAGAGAGAGAGAGAGAGGCAGAGACACAGGCAGAGGGAGAAGCAGGCTCCATGCACCGGGAGCCCAATATGGGATTCGATCCTGGGTCTCCAGGATCGTGCCCTGGGCCAAAGGCAGGCGCCGAACTGCTGCGCCACCCAGGGATCCCTGTTTCATAATTTCTTAAAATGAATTTACCATGACCAGAGGTCAATGAGAAATTCAAAGGACAAAAGAAAAATACTGTGATTCAAGAATATGTGTTAATCTAAATAATATTTCATGTCTGAAAGCAACAAAGAAGATTTTTTAGACAGGCAAAGACTCGGCACACCATGCAATTCGGGTAAGAGGATGAAGTTGTTTTATGTAAATTTCTGCCTGAAATTACTGAAATGATCAAAAACAATGAAAATTAACCTTAACTATAATAAACTAAGGCATAGCCACCTAATCAAACCATATAACATCTTTCAGAAGTAGTGACAACCTGAGCCTAAATGAAATTGGATGTCAAGAACTAATGTGTACCTCTCCAGAAACAACTCAGATGGCAAATTTCTTTAAACATAAGTATGAAGACCCTACAGAGTCCTAATCAAGATTTCTTTAACCAGGTACAAATCGTAAACATAAAGGGAATGGAAAAATAATTGTGCAACAACTTGTAATTATAGTATATATTTAGATCTTTCTGAAAAAGTTACTTGGGAGACAAAGCCCAATAACTGAAATATTAATTCAAAGGAAAATGAACTTGTAAATGAAACATCTTTATATAAAGATGGGTAGTAAGCATTATATCCAACAGGGAATGCATCTCTTTGCAAAGTGCTCTTACAACATTTGCAAAAGTAATGAACTTATAATAGGCCAAAATAAAAGCATAAGTACATTTAACATTTGAAATAATAAAAATCAAATACATTGAGTACACTATAATAAAATAGAAGTGAAATTAGAAACAAACAAAAATATCTAACCATCTGGACATATTGAAATGTTTTCCATCTTTGATTTCCTCTTGGCTCAAAAGATACAAAAAATTCAGAACAAGAAACATGATAATATACTACATATAAAAATGTGTGCCATAGATTCAGCTCTACAGAGATAAAATTTAGAGCAGTAACCATCATAACACTGAACTACAAAGAATGGGATTGAATTAATTAAGGACTAGAGGCTAGTGATTTAAAAAAGAACAAGAAAAATAAAATTTAAAATCTCTGTAAATAAATGAATAAGTTCTGAGGGTTTAATGTAAAATACTGTGACCACATTAACGCTGTATGGTAGAATTGAAATTTGCTAAGAGAGTGAAACGTAAATCTTCTCCCCAAATAAAAGAGAACAAAACAAAAAACGAAACACGAAAACATATGTGGTGATAGATGTGTTAATTAACTAGATTGGGGCAATCCTTTCACAAGGTATATGTATATCAAATCACTACAAATCACTTTAAATATCTTAACAGTTTTTATATGTCAATTATACCTCAATAAAGCTGATTTTTTTTAAAGAAAGCACTAAAAATTATTGTAATAGAAATGAGCTTAGGCTGAGGTAAAAGCAGAGATGGTGAGAACAGAGAGTCCAGATAATAAAGGTTTATATGCTTGGAAAGTGACTACTTCTGCATCCCGAATAGTAAAAGAAGGCTGGAAATGACTGGGAATGATAGGCTGAACAGATCTGTCCCTGGAATGAAATTAAATTAGTTTTATGGCAAAGAGTAGATTAAGGATGCTATCTTCTGACCCACATGATTTTTTTTCAAATGATTTCAAAGTGGCCACAATTAAGAGAGAAGTAGAGCATCTAGAAAAGAATTTTGTAAGCAGTAATTAGCAGATGGAACTGACTAGAAAGCAAAAGAACAGAAGTCTCATAGACACTTGATGGAATGGTATGAACTTTGGCAAAATAAAAACAATCTTTCACTGCTTAAGCCTTAAAATAATCTTTGGGCTTCCCAAATGTCTGTGCAGGAATATTTCATAATTGCTATAGACTAGTAATTGCTCTGTTTCTTTTTTTAATTATTTTTTAATTGCTCTGTTTCTTTCTTAAGTTTTTCCAAATGATACTTTTCTTTTGTTCCCCTTAAAGTTGTCTATCTGTGAAGCAAGAAATTAATGGTCTTTTTGGTTCACAGGTTACTAGACTGACAAGGAACCTCAGTCCAGATCCAGATGGAGAGAACTGCCACTCATTGAGAGACCCTGATTTTGAGATGGGCATTTTGGTGGTTTCCCTGGAAGAGGGAGTGGGTGTGCTCTGCCAAGGGTGTGCTCTGCCAACAGTACCATTTGGAGCTCCAAAGGGAGAATGTGGTGCTACAGCTTCAGTTCTTCACCAATGATTTTCTTTCATCCAGTGTATATAGCTCAGGTCTCCTTCCCAGAGGCCCTGGCTGTGACAGGTGGCCATCTGAATCAGCTCCTGCACACAGAACATGAACAGGAGGACTGACATGTAACATCTCATATGTATGTTACTCCAAAGACTTTTCTGGCTTTTGCTAGACAGAGACTAGCTTCACTGGAAGCCATGGATTAAAAGTAGCAGAGTCACATGCTGGAAGGAGCATGGGTACTTGGATCACAAATAAAGAGCCATCACTGGTCAGAAACACTTGGTTTGTACTAAAAAGAAATTCATTTATATTTGAAGCATTGTGTCTGGCAGTTGCTCCTTGCAGAAGCCAGTATTCGCTTGTCAATATATGGTACATAACTTTTATTCTTTCCACTATTATTAGAATGTTTACATTTTTCCCTTTTTTCTTCTATATAAGTAACTTATTCAGTACTGTTTTTGGTCCAAATATCTGATTATTTTCTTAAGGGTTCTAGACAGGAATTTGCTGCATAAAAATGTAGAATATTTTAAATGATTTGATAAATATTGCTGAAATTCTCTCTGGGAAGATTGTGCCAATTTTATAATTCCACCAGAAATGGAAAAGAAGCCAAGATTATCTAGATTAATATTCTATGTTTCTACTGACAAGTCTACTGACTTGTGATGGAAAATCATATTTTTTTCTAATACAATACATGGTCTGCTTCAGGGTAATGAATTCTGATTTCTGTATACTCTAGACACAGGTCCCACTGATTACTTTGAAGTCTCATTGTGTCTTAGCAATTAGTGATATGAACTCTCACTTTTTAAAAAAGTCTTATCTGTTTCTACCAACATGTTTTTTGATGACCTTTAGAAACACTTTCTTAAGATCCTTAAAAAGTTTCATAGGTAATATTATATGAGAAACATTCATCTAATAAATATTTTTAGGAAATTTAATATATTTACAATACTTAACATTTCGAACCAGAAAGACATTTTTATGTTTGCTTTGTTAATCCACCTCAGTAAGTTTTGTACTTTTTTCATGTACTCACATACACTTGCTATTTAAATTTAAGCCAAACTATTTTATTATTTATATTGCAAGTATGAGTGGAATGTATGAAAGCTTACAGGGAAGCCATGTGTTTTAAAAATCAGTTTTGCTTGGAATCATTTTCTATGTAAAAGATTTTGCTATTTTTTTCATAAGTTAATGGGAACTAACACTGGCTAAAAGGAGAAAAAGCCCATCTGTTCTATTTTTAGGTTGATTAATACAGCTACATAGTTTAAAATTAGTTGTTCACTATTAATAGGAATGAATAGTTTCATCACTTTTTTTAAAAAGAAGATTTTATTTATTTATTCATGAGAGATACAGAGAGCCAGAGACTTAGGCAGAGAGAGAAGCAGGCTACCTGTGGGGATTTGAATCCAGGGCCCTGGGATCACAACCTGAGTCAAAGGCAGATGTTTAACCACTGAGCCACCCAGGTGCCCCAGTTTCATCACATTTTTGCTAGTCAATATACTTCTGGGGACATAGCCATAAGATGCTATGCTTTTTGGAAAGGCAGACTTGCTTAGCAAAGAAAAACACAGATTGTGAAGATTCTGGAAATCATGCCAAATATGAAATCATTGCAAAAACTGGGCATGTTTAGTTCCAAGAAAGGAAAGCTTGATAAGAGATGTCACAAAAAGTTATCCTATCAAAAGAATGGATTTTTCAGGTCTCTGGGGTGTGTGACAACACTAAGACCAACAGGTAAAGGTCCAATGATAGAAATTTTGATACAAAGTTAAATGAAAGCTTTTGACCTCCCGAGATGTTCAGAAGTTAGGAGTGCTGTTTTCTGAGGTTTTGAGTTTCTGATGGAGCCAGGCAGGCCATCTGTCAGGGACAAGGGGTAAGACATTCTTACACAAGGTCAGAGCCTGGTCTCCAAGGCCCTAGGGTCCCGACCAGCTGTGATTTTGTCATATGAATGTCAGGCAATGAAGGTGGTCCCTACAGTGAGTGGAACCTCATTTTGGCCACTTCGGCATCAGTACTAGGGCCAACTCTGAGTTTATCCCTCTATCTAGTACTTCTGTGCTGTGAAAGTTCTGCCTGTGAAGAATGACTTCCTATTGCCTGCACCTGCAGGTGAACATTCTAGTTATACAACCAAGAGTTTCCTTCTTGTATTCAAATGGTTGTTCCAAAAACAACACGATTTTCTTTGCTACGGTTAAGGCTTTTTTTTTCTTCCTAAGAAAAAAATCTTACCATATTACTTGTCAATCATTTAAAAATAATCTCTAGCTCTAAATACAGAACATTAAAAAATTGTGAAATCCAGATTAAAAATCAGCAGAACAATAGCTCTTTATAAGTCAGGGCATCTATTACATCTAATCTTTTATACTATAATAGCTTATTTAAAAAGGAATCTTATGGGACCATTGCTTCTATATCTAAACTCATGAATTTAGCTTCACTTTAGAATATTGTCCTCAAAAGTAGAAGAAATATCATGGGACATTTGGAATACTGAAATGGGCTTAGAGGTACACTCCCATCACTGGGGTCTGAGGGCCATAACTGGACTAGATAATACCTTAGGGTCTCTTTCGGCTCTATCATTTGGTAATTTTGGCAGTTGGTGGCTAGCAAGAGTGTCACTTCTGCAGGCACTTATTAGGCATGTAAATATCAGGGTTTTAAATAGGGAGTGGTCATCTGCCCAGGGGGAGTTTTGGGGGTGGAGGTAAGCAACTGCTGCCTTACTTGGAGCCAGTTTCCCTCAGAGGTCATAGTCTCCCAATAGTGCTCATTAACCCTGAATGCTGCAGAAAGAGATGAATGCAAAGGATTATTGTGCTTTCATGGTAGAAGAGTCTTTAGAAATCATGTGGTTCAATACTCTCCATGCATCCCTTTTCTCCAAGTAATTTGTCCAAGATCACATATCTGCTTAGAGATGGAACTATAATAAACAAACTAACTTTAAGAAAAAAATGTATTGTAAGGATACCTGGGTGGCTCAGCGGTTGGGCATCTACCTTCTAGCTCAGAGGTGATCCTGGAGTCTTGGGATCGAGTCCCACTTTGGGCTCCCTGCATGGAGGCTGCTTCTCCTCTGCCTATGTCTCTGCCTCTCTCTGTCTGTCTCTCATGAATAAATAAATAAAATCTTTTTTAAAAACAAAGAAAAATGTACAAGGATATTATAACTGCTGTAACACTGTCTTTCTGTCCTAATTTCAAGCACAAATAAAAATGAGGATCTGAAGGAACTGGCCTCATAAGACTGGATGCAGCTTTTTATTGATGGGGAGAGTAGCATACTGTTCACCACAAACATATTCAGTTGTCATATGCTCACTATACTCAGAATTCATCAAAGCCACAGTATGGTGTGGTTACTTTAAAAAAAAAATTAAGAAAAAACAAAAAAAGCAGAAAAATATTTTTTAGGATTTTCTTGTTTTCTATTTCAGTGATTATTTAATGATTCATTAAATATTTTATTTATTTATTCATGAGAGACATGGAGAGAGGGGCAGAGACATAGGCAGAGGGAGAAGCAGGCTTCCTGTGGGGAGTCTGATGCAGGCCTGGGTTCCAGGACCCTGAGATCATGACCTGAGCCAAAGGCAGAGGCTCAACCACTGAGCCACCCAGGCATCCCAATTTCAGGGATTTTTTTTTTTTAAGATATTTATTTATTCCAGAGAGAGACAGAGGAACAGAGAGAGAAGGAAAAACCTGGTTCGGGGCTCAATCCCAGGACTTGAGCTGAAACCAAAAGTTGGACACTTAACTAACTGAACCACTCAGGCACCCCTACTTTAGGGGCTTTTAAAAGTCATTCTTTTAAGTCCCTGACATATCTGGAAAACTTTGGATGATGGACATTCTTCTTCATGGTGTGCCTTGTGCTAACAGACTGTCTTGGCTCCCCTAAAAAGGAGACTGAGAATCCTGAATGCCTGGACTGTTAAGTTTCCCATTGCCTTTCCTGGGAAGTCTCTGTAGCTCTTTTTCCAATCCTCCTTGCTCTAGTTTCTAGGACATATCCACTAGGTCTTAGCTCATCATTCCATTATTTTCATCGCTTTCCAGAAAAAATTTGGGGAACATGCAATATATCAAAATGCGTATGTTCAATCACTCACTGCGATCAGTTTACTTGGTATGTAGTTTATTCTGGAAGTGCTAAAGGTAGAAGAATAAATAATCTAATGTATCAACTTATTTTGATAAGGAATTTTTTTTTATAATGCCAATTTATTTTGGTTTATTTAGACTCTAAGGGTAATTTTGAGAAATAAGTTCTGATATCAAGGTACATGAGCTTGTTTATTTATTTATTGATTTTTCTCTCTCTCTTTTTTTTAATAAATTAATTTTTTATTGGTGTTCAATTTACCAACATACAGAATAACACCCAGTGCTCATCCCATCAAGTGCCCCCCTCAGTGCCCGTCACCCATTCACCCCCACCCCCCACCCTCCTCCCCTTCCACCACCCCTAGTTCGTTTCCCAGAGTTAGGAGTCTTTATGTTCTGTCTCCCTTTCTGATATTTCCCAACATTTCTTCTCCCTTCCCTTATATTCCCTTTCACTATTATTTATATTCCCCAAATGAATGAGAACATACACTGTTTGTCCTTCTCCGATTGACTTATTTCACTCAGCATAATACCCTCCAGTTCCATCCACGTTGAAGCAAATGGTGGGTATTTGTCATTTCTAATGGCTGAGTAATATTCCATTGTATACATAAACCACATCTTCTTTATCCATTCATCTTTCAATGGACACCGAGGCTCCTTCCAAAGTTTGGCTATTGTGGACATTGCTGCTAGAAACATTGGGGTGCAGGTGTCCCGGCGTTTCACTGCATCTGTATCTTTGGGGTAAATCCCCAACAGTGCAATTGCTGGGTCATAGGGCAGGTCTATTTTTAACTCTTTGAGGAACCTCCACACAGTTTTCCAGAGTGGCTGCACCATTTCACATTCCCACCAACAGTGTAAGAGGGTTCCCTTTTCTCCACATCCTCTCTAACATTTGTGGTTTCCTGCCTTGTTAATTTTCCCCATTCTCACGGGTGTGAGGTGGTATCTCTTTGTGGTTTTGATTTGTATTTCCCTGATGGCAAGTGATGCAGAGCATTTTCTCATGTGCTTGTTGGCCATGTCTATGTCTTCCTCTGTGAGATTTCTCTTCATGTCTTTTGCCCATTTCATGATTGGATTGTTTGTTTCTTTGGTGTTGAGTTTAATAAGTTCTTTACAGATCTTGGAAACTAGCCCTTTATCTGATATGTCATTTGCAAATATCTTCTCCCATTCTGTAGGTTGTCTTTGAGTTTTGTTGACTGTATCCTTTGCTGTGCAAAAGCTTCTTATCTTGATGAAGTCCCAATAGTTCATTTTTGCTTTTGTTTCTTTTGCCTTTGTGGATGTATCTTGCAAGAAGTTACTGTGGCCGAGTTCAAAGAGGGTGTTGCCTGTGTTCTCCTCTAGGATTTTGATGGAATCTTGTCTCACATTTAGATCTTTCATCCATTTTGAGTTTATCTTTGGGCCTGGTGCAAGAGAGTGGTCCAGTTTCATTCTTCTGTATGTGGATGTCCAATTTTCCCAGCACCATTTATTGAAGAGACTGTCTTTCTTCCAATGGATAGTCTTTCCTCCTTTGTCGAATATTAGTTGACTATAAAGTTCAGGGTCCACTTCTGGGTTCTCTATTCTGTTCCATTGATCTATGTGTCTGTTTTTGTGCCAGTACCACACTGTCTTGATGACCACAGCTTTGTAGTACAACCTGAAATCTGGCATTGTGATGCCCCCAGCTATGGTTTTCTTTTTTAAAATTCCCCTGGCTATTCGGGGTCTTTTCTGATTCCACACAAATCTTAAAATAATTTGTTCTAACTCTCTGAAGAAAGTCCATGGTATTTTGATAGGGATTGCATTAAACGTGTAAATTGCCCTGGGTAACATTGACATTTTCACAATATTAATTCTGCCAATCCATGAGCATGGAATATTTTTCCATCTCTTTGTGTCGTCCTCAATTTCTTTCAGAAGTGTTCTATAGTTTTTAGGGTATAGATCCTTTACCTCTTTGGTTAGGTTTATTCCTAGGTATCTTATGCTTTTGGGAGCAATTGTAAATGGGATTGACTCCTTAATTTCTCTTTCTTCAGTCTCATGGTTAGTGTATAGAAATGCCATTGATTTCCGGGCATTGATTTTGTATCCTGCCACGCTACCAAATTGCTGTATGAATTCTAGCAATCTTGGGGTGGAGGCTTTTGGGTTTTCTTTTTTTTTTTTTTTTTTTTTTGCTTTTGGGTTTTCTATGTAAAGTATTATGTCTTCGGCGAAGAGGGAGAGTTTGACTTCTTCTTTGCCAATTTGAATGCCTTTAATGTCTTTTTGTTGTCTGATTGCTGAGGCGAGGACTTCCAGTACTATGTTGAATAGCAGTGGTGAGAGTGGACATCCCTGTCTTGTTCCTGATCCTAGGGGAAAGGCTCCCAGTGCTTCCCCATTGGGAATGATATTTGCTGTGGGCTTTTCGTAGATGGCTTTTAAGATGTTGAGGAAAGTTCCCTCTATCCCAACACTCTGAAGGGTTTTGATCAGGAATGGATGCTGTATTTTGTCAAATGCTTTCTCTGCATCTAATGAGAGGATCATATGGTTCTTGGTTTTTCTCTTGCTGATATGATGAATCACATTGATTGTTTTACGAGTGTTGAACCAGCCTTGTGTCCCGGGGATAAATCCTACTTGGTCATGGTGAATAATTTTCTTAATGTGCTGTGGGATCCTATTGGCTAGTATCTTGTTGAGAATTTTTGCATCCATGTTCATCAGGGATATTGGTCTGTAATTCTCCTTTTTGGTGGGGTCTTTGTCTGGTTTTGGAATTAAGGTGATGCTGGCCTCATAGAACGAATTTGGAAGTACTCCATCTCTTTCTATCTTTCCAAACAGCTTTAGTAGAATAGGTATGGTTTCTTCTTTAAACTTTTGATAGAATTCCTCAGGGAAGCCATCTGGCCCTGGACTTTTGTGTCTTGGGAGGTTTTTGATGACTGCTTCAATTTCCTCCCTGGTTATTGGCCTGTTCAGGTTTTCTATTTCTTCCTGCTCCAGTTTTGGTAGTTTGTGGCTTTCTAGGAATGCATCCATTTCTTCTAGATTGCCTAATTTATTGGTGTATAGCTGTTCATAATATGTTTTTAAAATCGTTTGTATTTCCTTGGTGTTGGTAGTGATCTCTCCTTTCTCATTCATGATTTTATTAATTTGAGTCTTCTCTCTCTTCTTTTGAATAAGGCTGGCTAATGGTTTATCTATCTTATTAATTCTTTCAAAGAACCAACTCCTGGTTTTGTTGATCTGTTCCACAGTTCTTCTGGTCTTGGTTTCGTTGAGTTCTGCTCAAATCTTAATTAACTCTCTTCTTCTGTTGGGTGTAGGATCTATCTGCTGTTTTTTCTCTAGCTCCTTTAGGTGTAAGGTTAGCTTTTGTATTTGAGTTCTTTCCAGTTTTTGAATGGATGCTTGTATTGTGATGTATTTCCCCTTCAGGACTGCTTTGGCTGCATCCCAAAAATTTTGAACGGTTGTATCTTCATTCTCATTAGTTTCCATGAAGCTTTTTAATTCTTCCTTAATTTCCTGGTTGACCCTTTCATCTTTTAGCTGGATGGTCCTTAACCTCCATGTGTTTGAGGTCCTTCCAAACTTCTTGTTGTGATTTAGTTCTAATTTCAAGGCATTATGGTCTGAGAATATGCAGGGGACGATCCCAATCTTTTAGTATCGGTTCAGACCCGATTTGTGACCCAGTATGTGGTCTATTCTGGAGAAAGTTCCATGTGCACTTGAGAAGAATGTGTATTCAGTTGAGTTTGGATGTAAAGTTTTGTAGATATCTATGAAATCCATCTGGTCCAGAGTATCATTTAAGCTCTCGTTTCTTTGGAGATGTTGTTCTTAGAAGACCTATCGAGGGTAGAAAGAGCTAGATTGAAGTCACCAAGTATAAGTGTATTATTATCTAAGTATTTCTTCACTTTGGTTATTAATTGGTTTAAATATTTGGCAGCTCCCACATTCGGGGCATATATATTGAGGATTATTAAGTCCTCTTTTGGATAGATCCTTTAAGTATGATATAGTGTCCCTCTTCATCTCTCACTACAGTCTTCGGGGTAAATTTAAGTTTATCTGATATAAGGATGGCTACCCCTGCTTTCTTTTGAGGACCATTTGAATGGTAAATGGTTCTCCAACCTTTTATTTTCAGGTTGTAGGTGTCCTTCTGTCTAAAATGAGTCTCTTGTAGACAGCAAATAGATGGGTCCTGCTTTTTTATCCAGTCTGAAACCCTGTGCCTTTCGATGGGGTCATTAAGCCAGTTCACGTTCAGAGTTACTATTGAAAGATATGAGTTTAGTGTCATCATGATATCTATTCAGTCCTTGTTTTTGTGGATTGTTCCACTGAACTTCTTCCTAAAGGGGAATTTTAAGAATCCCCCTTAAAATTTCTTGCAGAGCTGGTTTGGAGGTCACATATTCTTTCAGTTCCTGCCTGTCTTGGAAGCTCTTTATCTCTCCTTCCATTTTGAATGAAAGCCTTGCTGGATAAAGTATTCTTGGTTGCATGTTCTTCTCATTTAGGACCCTGAATATATCCTGCCAGCCCTCTGGCCTGCCAGGTCTCTGTGGAGAGGTCTGCTGTTACCCTAATATTCCTCCCATAAAAGTCAGGGATTTCTTGTCTCTTACTGCTTTAAGGATCTTGTCTTTATCTTTGGAATTTGCAAGCTTCACTATTAAGTGTCGAGGTGTTGAATGGTTTTTACTGATTTTAGGGGGGGATCTCTCTATTTCCTGGATCTGAATGCCTGTTTCCCTTCCCAGATTAGGGAAGTTTTCAGCTATGATTTGTTCAAATACATATTCTGGACCTCTGTCCCTTTCGGCGCCCTTGGGAACCCCAATTAAACGTAGGTTTTTCTTCCTCAGGCTGTCGTTTATTTCCCTTAATCTGTCTTCATGGACTTTTAATTGTTTGTCTCTTTTTTCCTCAGTTTCCCTCTTTGCCATCAACTTGTCTTCTATGTCACTCACTGGTTCTTCCACCTCGTTAACCCTCGTTGTTAGGACTTCTAGTTTGGATTGCATCTCATTCGATTGATTTTTAATTTGTGCCTGATTGGATCTAAATTCTTCAGTCATGAAGTCTCTTGAGTCCTTTATGCTTTTTTCTAGAGCCACCTGTAGCTGTATAATAGTGCTTCTGAATTGGCTTTCTGACATTGAATTGTAATCCAGATTTTGTAACTCTGTGGGAGAGAGGACTGTTTCTGATTCTTTCTTTTGAGGTGAGGTTTTCCTTCTAGTCATTTTGCTCAGTGCAGAGTGGCCAAAAACAAGTTGTATTGGGAAAAGGAGAAAAAGAGAGGAGAGAAAGAAGGAAAGAAAAGAGAAAAAGAAAAAATAAAAAAGGAAGAAAAAAAGAAAAAAGAGAAGAAAAAGAGAAAGAAAAAGGAAGAAAGGGAATAAAAGGGTGGGGGAAGCAATCAGAAATAAATTAAAAAAAAAACGGGGCAGTATCTTCTGGTTCTGTATACTGTAAGTCCCTTGACTCCCCTGGAACTTGTCCATCTAGGTGGTCTTCTGGGGGAGGGGCCTGCTGTGCTGATTTTCAGGTGTTAGCCCTTGGGGGAGCTGCTCTGCCCCTGCCTGGTGCAGGGCTCAGTAGGGGTTGTTTACCCCGTGAGGCCCCAGGAGGAACAACCGCAGTGGCGGGGCCAGCTCTGCAGCCCTGGAGTCAGCCCCCGCAGTAACTCCGGGGCTCTCTGTCTGCAGGGCCTGGAGGCTCCGGGGCGGGGCCGCTGATCTGCTCAGCTCCGGGCAGGAGCGTCCTTGCTGTCCTGGGCCCTCCCGGCCTCTTCCTGTCCCGGGGGAGGCCGGATCCTGGGCTGTGTCCTGGCGCCCTGTGCCCCGGGCCTGTGTTGTTGGATTTGCGTTCCCGCCCCGCAGCCCCCTCCGCGGAGCCGCCGCCCGAGCCCCTCTGAGCTGCTCTGGGTCCCGCCGTGCGCGCTACAGCCCTTAGGGAGCTCGGCCACAGGGTGTGGGGCTCTCCCGGGGTGCAGGTGCCTGTTAGTGTCCCCGGGAGCCCGAGGGCATCCCCGCCCCCCTGGGTCCTGCTCTAACTCCCTGAGCCCCTTTCCGCCCGGGAAGGTTGGTGCAGCTCCTGCTCCTCCGGGACGGGGCTCTCCTGTCCTGGGGACACTCGCCCCGGCCTCAGCCCGGCTCCTCGCAGGCCCCTTCCCCTTGGAGGCCTTTTGTTTCTTTATTTCTTTTTCCCCGTCTTCCTACCTTGATAGAAGCGCGAACTCTTCTCACTGCAGCATTCCAGCTGGTCTCTCTTTAAATCTCAGGCCGAATTCGTAGATTTTCAGGATGATTTGAAGGTTATCTAGGTAATTTGGTGGGGACAGGTGATTTGGGGACCCTACTCTTCTGCCATCTTGCTCCTCCTCCTTGATAAGGAATTTTGAAGGCCTGAATTATATTGGATTGAAAACGAGACAATGAATAGGGATAGTATTTGGAAGAAAATATTAGCAGATACTGATGTTGTTTTATATTCAAGGAGGTGAGTGAGAATAAGCATATGGAAAGCTAACTCTGAGGAGAGGTATTAAGTGCAAGACACATAATGAGAGTTCAGGGTAGTGAACTTAACCAAGTTCCGGGGCAGCAGGAAGGTCAGGGATGAGGAGGCATCCAATTTAGTCACTTGAGTGTCATTATTAAGAAGCAGGGTCAGATGCTGGATTTTAGGGAGTGGAGGTAGGGACAATGAGGGAAGCTGCTTTGTAAAATACTTGGTAATGAAAGGAAAGGAAGTTGTGAGGCAAAAATCTAGGAAGGTATATGAAGCCATGAAATTTTTTTTTTTAATTTAATGGAGTGACTTAAGGATATTTCTATGTTAACGTAGAAGACCCATTGGAAAGTGAGATTAAGTGCACAGGAATGTTGGGATCCAATTCTGGAGGGGCGAGATTTCAGGTACAGATATTTCAATAGCCTGGACATTGCTTTCTCAGTTACAGGGTCAACAATGTAGGGAAGCAGGAATGCAGAAGTGGGCTCATAATCTCCTCTGACCTTTTGTGTGATAATGAAAATGAAGTCATCTGCAATGAGTTCAGCGTGTATGGGGACAGAGCAGGAGGGTGAGTGTGAAAGCTTGGAATTGCCACAGAAAGTACTGGGAGGGGGAGTTTATTCGGAATATACAATCGATGGCTACGTAGTTTTGGAAGCTCAGGTGAAAACGCATAATCTAAACCTTCATTGGAATAATCTAATGTTCTGCGTAGTTGTGCGTGTACATCTGTCTTTTTATTTTGAGCTGTGTTTAGCATCCTAGTCGCGGATGTTTTGCAGAGGCACCCTTTGGATGAAGATCAGGGTGAAAGGGTGCAGATCATCTAAGATCATCTAACTAGAATTGAAATGGACTACACAAAACAGGGGAGGGGGGGATCTATCAGGGGATATATTAGGCAAGCTAAGAGGGTTAAAAAAGTCTTAGCATAACAGGAAATTATTGTTGGAGGGAAAAAAGGATATTGGAGTTCCTGTTTGTTGAGGTGGAGAGCGCTTGTTGGTTGATGATGGCGGTGGTTGCAGAAGTCAAATGAAAATCAAGTCATTCCAGTTTAGGGGTCCATAAACTGTAAAGCTATTTGGTCTCAGAAGAGCCATCTACATGACTTAGGAGCCTCTCCAAATTACAGCAGGGAGGAAAATGACGTGGGAGATGCCAAATATTTGAGGTGGTGTGAATCTCAGAGGAAAATTTGCTTTTGAAAGGTTTTAGTTGTTAAAAAATAAAATGAAGTATAACATTCATGAAATAGTAAACCCAGGATTATTACTGTCTCCATGCCTCAGTTCTCTCATGTAACCTCAGGGAAAAAAAAATGTAGTCAAGAAAGGATAAGGAATGACAACAGATGCATTTGGTGAATGAATGGTGAGCCTGTGAGGGTAATGGAAAAAAGAGGAAAAGAAAGACATGAAGAGGAACTCCCACATTTGTCAAGCTTCAGTTTCAACCTCAGTTCTGCCAGTTTCTGATTGATACAAATTGGCTAAGCTTATCCGTTTAATCGGATTCCTCAGCTATAAAATGGAGATGATATAGCGACTACTGTCCATGGTAGTAATGAGAACTAAATATCACATTTAGAGTACTTAAAGTAGTGCATGTCCCAGTGTTTTAAAGAAATGCTAGCTCTTCCTCTTCTTCTTCTTCTTCTTCTTCTTCTTCTTCTTCTTCTTCTTCTTCTTCTTCTTCTTCTTCTTCTTCTTCTTCTCTTTCTTCTTTCTTCTTCTTTCTTCCTTCTTCTTCTTCTTCTTCTTTCTTCTTCTTCTTCTTCTTCTTCTTCTTCTTCTTCTTCTTCTCATCTCCTTCTCCTTCTTTCTTCTTCTTCTTCTTCTTCTTCTTCTTCTTCTTCTTCTTCTTCTTCTTCTTCTTCTTTCTTCTTCTTCTTCTTCTTTCTTCTTCTTTTCTTCTCCTTCTCCTTCTTCTTCTTCATTATTATTATTATTGATGTCTTTTAACTCATCATAATTAAGAAGTCAAACCTACAGGGAGAAAAGAAAATGGTTCATTGTAAAGCTAAAAATATATCAATATTCATAGAAATGTTCCCTTCAATTAGCTAAGTAAATAGGGTCTTGATACAGAGTCTCTATTTTCTGAAACTCAAAGCATTATTTTTGGATAGTCTCAACTCCAGCTGTAGGATCAGCCTTTGGTTGTATGTGAATCACCAGCGTCAGAATTACCAAGACCCAGCTGATCATTTCAGAGTAGAATCTTTCTGTTGGAAAGGGGAGGAAAGAGAAGATGTCATTTACAGTATCAATTTGGAGATAGTTCATTCATTTCAAAAAGATCAGGCTCTCTGCTTTCAGAAAATCTTGGAATATTTTCTTCTTTTACTATTGTCCTTTTTACAAAAGAATGAATGTATCTAGGAGAGGAAGTAATATTCATAAATAATTTTCAATCTAAGTGTAAAGCATTCACTGTGATTTAAAAATATTTTTGCTAGAAAAAAATTGTTGCAAATGTTCATGAAAGTTGAGCCTCAGATTTAGATAAATAAAGAAAAAACAATGGACTATTCTTGACACTTTCAACAGTCATAAGTATGCATATTGTTAAAAAGTTAGTGTTGTTATTTTAATTCAAAGGTAAGAAACTGATGAAATAATTTTATCCTACATCTGAGCCAAGTACTGCATTCACTGCCGTGACATGCAGTGCATCTAGAATTAACCTAGCTTGGCATGTCTTATTATTACCCAAGGATACATTCTTTACCTAGGAACATTGCAAGAATCTGCTTAATGTGGGAAGAACTTTTTCCTTTAATAATCAATTTATTCACCAGTCTTTAAAAATACACATACATTTTTGGATATCATTCTTGTTCTTAGAACACTGAATGTATCCTCCCACATTTAGCCTACATCCCTACCTCTCAAATCAATTGTATCATGTGACAAAATTGTTAAATTTCTCCCCATCACTATATTACTTTACATGTCAGGAAAGGTCATCTGAGAAGCTAGAAGAGGAAATCTTAAAAGATTTTACATTTTCACTTAGAACAGAGTTTTCCATGTACATCTAGTTTTCCATGTACAATCTAGGGGATTCTTTCTCTTACAAAGGCAGATGGTCTTATGATGTGAGTGTATTATCCCCAGAATAGCTACATTCTCCTCGACCGTGTATTTACTTAACAAAACCTGTAGAACTTACTAAACACCACCAAATATCACCATTGTGGTAAGCACAACACAGTAGAAAGTTGAAAATGTTTTGCCTCTCAAGGAACATACTGTCTGGTTGACCTCCAGTTTGGGGTAGCAGGGAAGCACACAGCAAATCATATTATATAAACTGATTAATGTTCTTTGAGGATTCATGCCAGCTGATCCACCCACTTCTGACTCCTCATTTTGTAAAATAATTAAATTATTTGTAATATTAGGGCTGAAAAATAATTTTTTGTGCCACTGCTTTCTAGAATTACAAAAGTTATGCATGAATACATGGTTGTAAAAATTAGAGTAATGCAAAAACAAACAAGCTAAAGAATAAAAAATTTCAACTTCCACTTTCCTTCCATCTGTCCAACTGTCCTTGCCCAGAGGTGAAAAGTACTAACATTTTAGGATGTTATCATTTGTAAGATTTATTTAAAAAAAATAAATATCTTAATATTTGTCTTCCCATCTAAGAACATGAGGTTTTTGCTGCATTTGGATCTTTTTTATTACGTTTTCTAATTTCTTGTTGCTAATCTGTGGAAAGGTTAATTTTTATTTTTATTTTTATTTTTATTTTTATTTTTTCCCTTAAGCAACATTACCATTTGCTCATATTTTAAAAATATTTCTAAATTGAATCTCTCTTGGGATGCCTGGATGGCTCAGTGGTTGAGCCTTTGACTCAAGTCATGATCCCAGGGTCTTGGAATTGAGTCCTGTGTCAGGCTCCCTCCCCACAGGGAGCCTGCTTCTGCCTCTGCCTGTGTCTCTGCCCCCTCTCTGTGTCTCTCATGAATAAATAAATAAAATCTTAAAAATTAATTGAATTTCTCTTTGTTCTAGATGGATATAAGCACCATCTTCACATAATCATTATATATTTATTTTCACTATATATTTCTTCTATTCATTTTCTGTCTGATACCAGACTCCTTGAGTCCTGAAAATAATATTGAGTAGTAGTTGATGATATTTCAGTCAACATCTTTTTGGTTGCAAATAATATACATTAACTTGAACACACTTAGGCATAAAAAAGTAAATTTTTAGGATATTCACACACAGTTTGCAGCTGGCCTGAAGGACACTCTGAACCAGAAACTGAAGCACAGCCAGGACACATGCTCTTGCTAGCTCACTTTTAATTTTCTCTCCATTTGGGCCTCATTTTCTTTACCTGTTGATTGTCCTCTCATTGAGAGGGACCCCAGATACAGAGAATTTTATATTTTATGTCTCAGAATGTCTGCCACTAGATGGAATTCAATTCCTTTGTTCCGCTTAAGTTGGGGAGACAAAAACAAAAACAAAAACAAAACCTAGGAAAGAATGATGACTGCCTTGGCTCAGCTCAGATTTTAACCCTTAACAGTGAAATTAAAGTCCTGGCCCCTTCATCTCTACCATATAGTTGTCTTACTGTGGGGAGCAGCTCCCCATAGAAGGGGATTATTTTTCCTAGAGCAAAAGATAACGAAATAGTGTTAAATTTTATGTATGTAATGTGTTTTCAGCATTTGTCTGAATGATCTCATAGATTATATTTTAAAATCTATTCATATACCTTTAGTATTTAAAGGATTTTAAAAAATAAAACAAATGACCCTTGCTTCAACTTTTGTCTCATTTGCCTTTTTTTTTCTTATTTCTTTTTTCTCTTCCCCACTCTGCACCCTCCATTCATTTTTGTTTGTTTGTTTGATTACTACTCCCCATCTCCTTTGAATCTTGATAGATTATGAGATTTGGGAAATCAGACCTTAAAAGAATTGATCTGATGGTTGTTGGGGTGGGATTTACCAGTGATCCCAAGCAAGAGGCATGAACAATCTCCAGCTGTCCCAGCCACAAGTTCCGTGGCAGGCTGAGGAAAAGTGCATCCTGGAGCAGCCCCCAGGGACACACGGATCCCCTCTTCTCCTTGCCCTATAAAACTCCAGTCCTGCTTTAGCTCAGGAAGTTACATTCTCTTCAGGTACTAGGAGATGCAGTATCTGAATAAAACCTTTAGCTTCTATATGAATCTTACTATCAACTTCATATACTTAATAATGATCAGGAGTGCCCTACAGATGAGCAATCCTTACATACCTGGGAAAATTCCTCTTGGCTACAAGTACAATTTCAATCCACAGCTGGACTGTACTTTAGATTTTATTTATATATTTATTCTGTTTTTTTTTTCAGTGAGATTGGCCTAAAATTTTTTATAATCCTTATTAAACATTTACATTTGCCATGAAGATGTTGCCAACTTTGAGAAGCCTCTTCTATTTTTCTATTTTTCTATTTTCTAAGAACCTATTTATGTCATAGAATTTAACTCTATTTTGATGGTTTTGAAAGACTTGCAAATAAAGCTGTTGGGGCTTGATGCATTTAAAGTAGAATGTCTTTTAGTTGTCAATGACTTCCATTTTTATTGGGCCAATCTAGTTATTTTATGTTTTCCTCACAACTCAATGTTTGTGTTTTGAATTTATCGATGGAAAGTTGCAGGTAGTAATCTCCTATAATTTATGAAGTTTCTTCCATATCTGTAGTTATGTTGCTTTTCCATTCTGAAAGTTTTTTACATGTGTTTTCTAACTTTTTAATGAGGCAAAAACTTGGTCTGTTGCACTAATTCTTCAAAGAACTAGCTGTTGTTTTTATTTATCTATTATTGGTCTTCTTACTAAATTTTTATTTGATTTGTTTGGTTTTTATCTTCATTAATTCCTTCCATTTATGAGTTGTCATATTTTATTATTTTCCCTTGATCCTTAAAGTGAATGTCTAATTTTTGTCAATCTTTTTGTTTGTTTGTTTTGAGTACCACTTTAGCCCTAATTAGCAGGTGTTGATATGTAGTGATTTTCTGAATAATCTCTAATTTTAAAATTGATATTCTCTGAAATGCTATTATAATATTGAATGTGTTTTATGTTTAAGGAGATGTTTATTTTGGATATCCTTTGCTTTTATTTTCTAACAACTCACATTTCGACAAGGTGTTTGAAAAAGTCTGAATTTAGTTTAAATAATCTTTCTTCAGCTTTCTAAACTGTATTTGAATTATTGTTCTATTTCCTTTCCTACATTTTCCATTTCCCCTCCTGGAACTATTATTATGTGGATGGATGTCTGAATTGAGCCTACTCTCCATTTCTCTCATGTTATTTGACTCTTCATCTTTTTTTTTTCTTTCTTTTTTTTTTTTTTTTTATAGAGGAGAGGGATGGGGGAGAGGCGGAGGGAGAAAGAGAGAGAGGATCTTAAGCAGGCTCCACACTCAACGCAGGCCTCCATCTCTCAACGCTGAGATCATGACCTGTGCTGAAACCAAGAGTTGGGTGCTTAATTGACTGAGCCACACAGGTGCCTCTACTCTTCATCCTTTTAGGCTGCCTTCCTGCAGTAATCCTTGGCTCACTAATTCAGTGTTTAGTTAAATGCATATGACTTCTCCATATCTATTCATTTTTAAATCTTAATATCTTTTGTTATTCTAATTATTTTAATTTTTTTTCTTATTGACAGTTTTTTTTTTTATTGGAGTTCAATTTGCCAACATGCAATTGCAACATACAATTGCATACATACAATAACACCCAGTGCTCATCCCATTGAATGCCCCCCTCAGGCAGGTCTATTTTTAACTCTTTGAGGAACCTCCACACAGTTTTCCAGAGTGGCTGCACAGTTCACATTCCCACCAACAGTGTAAGAGGGTTCCCTTTCTCCACATCCTCTCCAACATGTGTTGTTTCCTGTCTTATTAATTTTCACCATTCTCACTGGTGTGAGGTGGCATCTCATTGTGGTTTTGATTTGTATTTCCCTGATGGCAAGTGATGCAGAGCATTTTCTCATGTGCTTGTTGGCCATGTCTATGTCTTCCTCTGTGAGATTTCTGTTCATGTCTTTTGCCCATTTCATGATTGGACTGTTTGTTTCTTTGCTGTTGAGTTTAATAAGTTCTTTACAGATCTTGGAAACTAACCCTTTATCTGATATGTCATTTGCAAATACCTTCTCCCATTCTGTAGGTTGTCTTTTAGTTTTGTTGACTGTATCCTTTGCTGTGCAAAAGCTTCTTATCTTGATGAAGTCCCAACAGTTCATTTTTGTTTCTTTTGCCTTCGTGGATGTATCTTGCAAGAGGTTACTGTGGCCGAGTTCAAAAAGGGTGTTGCCTGTGTTCTTCTCTAGGATTTTGATGGATTTTTGTCTCACATTTAGATCTTTCATCCATTTTGAGTTTATCTTTGTGTATGGTGTAAGAGAATGGTCTAGTTTCATTCTTCTGCATGTGGTTGTCAATTTTCCCAGCGCCATTTTTGAAGAGACTGTCTTTCTTCCAATGGATAGTCTTTCCTCCTTTGTCGAATATTAGTTGACCATAAAGTTGAGGGTCCACTCTGGATTCTCTATTCTGTTCCATTGATCTATGTGTCTGTTTTTGTGCCAGTACCACACAATGACAGTTTTTCTAAGGGTGCTTAGTTCTCCTAAATTCTTTTGTGGATACTTATAGCTTTTTTTTTTTTTATAATCTCATCTGGTTCTTGAATATAGTCATTCTGTTGACTATATTGGTTATTTCATAATTGTGGTTTCCTGAAATATTTGGAGATTCATGGCTAATTCATTTTTGTATGTAACTGTCTGTATCAGTTTTAATAGGTGGAATATTTATTCTAAATTCCAATTAAAATTATGCGTTCCTAGTGAAAGAAATATTTTCCATATCTGTAGTTATGTTACATATGCTTAAAGCTGTGTTTTCAACTTCTTAAAAAATGCAATTTGGCAGAACTTGTGTGTTTTATTAGATTCTTTAAAAAATCCAGCTTTTGGTTTTAATGATCAATAAAAATAACCTAGTTCCTGTGCATGTGTGTGCCCTTACATGCAAAAGCACACATGAGCATGCATGCACGTGTGTATTGGTAGTATGTATTCTGGAATGGAGATTTCTAGTCTCTTACATTGTTTCTGAACACTAAGTGTTCAGATCATTCACTCAATTTTTAGGATTGTTTAGGTCATAAGAAATAGTTCTATTTGGAGTACAGCTTCTCTGGTCAGTTGAGGAGCACCCTTCCAAGATTTATAATTCTGCTATTGCTGATTTCTACTTTTATATTTCTTAAGTAATTTCAAAAATAGTTTTGATAGAGTAAATTCATCTCTTCATTTATCTATATTGCTAAATTGAATTGAGCTTGATGTATGATTTTTTTCTCTATGAAAAGTATTTCCTTTAGTGTTAATGTTTCCTTTAGTGTTTCAGCATGTTTTGTGTTATAGACTGAATGTTTGTGTTCCTCTAAAATTCATATGTTGAAGCTCTAGCCCCCAACATGTTGATATTAGGAAATGTGGCCTTTGGGAGGTAATTAGGTTTAGATGAGGTCATGAAAATGGGGCCTCCGCGATGGGATTAGTAGCCTTATAAAAAGAGGAAGAGACACCAGAGCTTCTTGCACCATGTGATGGTGGCCATATATAAGACCTGCGAAGGACTATCACTAGGAACTAAATCTGCCAACCCTCTGATCTTGACTTCCCAGGTTCCAGAACTGTGAGTAATAAATATCTGTTGTTTAAACCACCCTGGGTATGGTACTTTTTACAGCAGTCCTAGATGACTAAGGAATTCTGATAAACTTTTTTCCAAGGATTTCTTAAATGGCTTAAATTACTATAAATATATTTTACCTTATATATCCCTGGCTGAAAAACCCTTTATTTTATAGGAATCCTAAGGCTGACCTTAATTTTATTAGACTTCTTTTTTATAGTTATTTAGACATTAGGCTCTACATGAAATGATGAGATGTTCTCTTCTTACAAATGACCCCTAGATCATCAGCTGCTTGTGTTGGACAAGTTGCTAAACTCTCTGAACTTTAACTTGGCTCTTGAATTAGAACAATGCCCTTTAAAATTTAGTATGAATATCAAGTATCTGGGTATCATTTTAAAAGGTAGATTTTGATCTATAGGTAAGGGATAGAGCCTCATAATCTGGATTTCTAGCAAGCAACCAAGTCATGCTGGTGTTGTGGGACACAGTTTGAATGCAAAAACAAATGTTTTCTATTATCCCTTGAGCCATCTACATACATCAGTTAAATGAAGCACTTAATAATATATGAAGAGGCAGCTGGAAGCAATGACCCCAATTTCTCATCTCTCCAATGTTTCTCTTCTGTTTTCCAGGGGAGATAATATCACAGGGTAGATGTGGCTAGTGACAGAGTAATGTTAATAATGTACCTTGCACCATAGTTTAATTTCAGCTAGGCTCTTGCTATAGTTGTTTTATAGTTATAGTTATAGTTGTTATAGTTATAGTTATTGGTCTCCCAAAGGAGATCATCCTAGAATTACAAATGAGCTTCCATTATCATGGGAGAAAGCGGAATGTGCACTATTGTTGTCTCACACCATCATATTGTTTTTGGGAGGAGAGACTTGGGCCTTTATGCCTCTTCTCCTCTAAGTAGTTACATTAAAGCAGAAACTTATGCCTATTGACTTCTTCCTTTTATGGCCTGTTTATAAGAATGAGTGTTTTATTTCCTGATGGCTCAGCAGCTATACCTTGCTAAATGACACAGATTTTGATTACTTGGAAAACACTTGTGGTTATATTTCATTGACCAACTCAAAAGTGTTACCTGTTTTCTGATCAAAGTACTTCTTGTTTGTAAACTAACAAGATACTTCTCCTTTTCTTTCTTTCTTTCTTTTTATTTATTTATTTATTTATTTATTTATTTATTTATTTATTTTTAACTTTTTAAATATTTTATTTACTTGAGAGAGAGAGAGAGAGAGAGAGAGAGAACAGAGAGGGAGATAAGGAGAAGCAGACTCCATGCTGAGCAGGGAGACTGATGTAAGACTTGATCCGAGGACCCTGAGATCATGACCTGAGCTGAAGGCAGACATTTAACCAACTGAGCCATCCAGGTGCCTCTGTTCTCCTTTTCTTATCTTTTAATACTGGGAACAACAAATAGAAATTTAAGGCATTCCCTTTATAAGCAATAGAACTAAAACAATCATAATTTGGATTTTATAGATTTCCTCCAATATTGACATATATCCCTAAGTAATTTTAGGCTTATATATTTAATATATATATATACATATATATATATATATATATATACACACACACATGTGTTGGCAAGGATTATACCTTTGTGTCTTTGATACTTCTCATAGCTTCTGTACAATGATTTGTATACAGTGGCACTCATTTTGTATCTTTAATCAAATGAATTTTAAATTTAGGTTTAGTAAACATTTTTCAATGATAGTTTATTGTCTTTAAAGTACACAAAGAATGATTATCAATTACCTGACAAATTGGGCATAATAATGATTAGATGGTATTGTTAGGTTTTCTCTTATTTTAAATATTATGGATAAAAACTAGAATATATTGTATGGTGATTAATTGTTTCTACAAATATATGTATGTGTGTGTATGAGAGAGTTTAAAAACAGATAGAGATGCTTTAAGTAAGGAGAACTTTTGCAATAGCTTCCTAAATGATACAGAATACTTAAAGTGATAAAATGTAAAATGAGGTTAAGGTTGTAAACACTTAGAGTGTGGTAATAAAAGTTAAAATGAGGCCTCCAAGTTCATGGATGCCCAAAAGAGAGAATAGTAAAGTCGATAGCACATATGAAAAATTTTCAAGTAATAATAAAAAATAGAAGAGAAAGAGAACACGTCATTTTCATTGGGGAGAAAAAGAGTCTACTAAATCCTGCAAAGTTCTTGAATCACATCAAATTTATGATTCAAAACCTACATAGAATTTTCCTAGATCTCACATCCTATAACCACTCCTTAGAGAGCACAGAGATTGTTAGAAAATCTCATTCAGTTGGATAATCCTGTGTCCTAAGCAGTCTTTCACACTTGATGACCCAAGATAATTATTTTTTTTTATTTTATTATTTATGATAGTCAGAGAGAGAGAGAGAGAGAGAGAGAGAGGCAGAGAAATAGGCAGAGGGAGAAGCAGGCTCCATGCACTGGGAGCCCGACGTGGGATTCGATCCCGGGTCTCCAGGATCACACCCTGGGCCAAAGGCAGGCGCCAAACCGCTGCGCCACCCAGGGATCCCGACCCAAGATAATTATTAAGAGCACCTCTTTTACTACCAAAAAGTCATTAGAATGGATGATAAACTGTTTAATAACCTAACCTTAGACTGAAAAGGAAAGTAAATAGAACTAATAGAAAAAGAAACATATCTTTCACCACTAGCATCCATATTAAAGTCTATTTTGTTCTGATTTGGAGCAAGAGTGAATTTTCTACCAAGCAATAACAAAGCCTGTACCAAACGTAAAGGGCAAGGCAAAGAGGAAGGCAATGGGAGGAAAAACTACAATATTTGCTGGAATATGTCTTTCAGTGAAGTAGTCTTTGCTCCAGATCTCAGTTCTTGACTCAACACCTTCTTCTCTTAAAAACTTGGAGCCAGAGATTCTGTCTAGAGCAGGCGAAACTATGTAGAGGTCAGTGCAAATGGAAGCAGATGAGGAAATATACTCCCACGCCTTAATCGCCTTCATTTTTTTCTTTCTTTTTTTTCTGGATGAACATCTGTTCTTGTCTTAGAATCAGGAGAGCTAGTATCATGGGAAGCAAAGGCTATTTCCTAGACTGGTCTGTTGCCCAATACCACATCCTGAGGTGCTGGGAAGAGAAAGAACAGCTGGGAAGATATCAGTGCCAGCTGCTAGAAACCTGTTTCCATGATATTTAATGATCAGATGTAGGTAGCTGGGTATGTTAGAGCTGCGTGGAGACTTAAACTTCCAAAGGTTTCCTTAAGAAAATGAAAGGCAGAAAAAAAAAAAAAAACCACCATATATTACAAGGAATGTAAGAGAAAAATCACTTTGTAATGGGAAGAAAATCATTCCATTTTTCATTTTGCAAATTTACCAGATAGTGTGTAAACAGGATTTTATGCTGAGTATTTATGTTTTGCTTCTCTAATATTACTTCTCATACTCTTAGGTGATAATAGTCATGGTTTTTCCTACTCTACAGTTTATACATAGATCAAAATCTTGGAGTCATCTTTGACATCTTCCTCTGATACTTTGTGTCTTTTTTTAAAAAAAGATTTTATTTTATTATTTTTTTATTTTAATTTTTTAAAGTGATTCTACACCCAACATGGGGTTTGAACCTATAACCCTGATATCAACATTTGCATGCTCCACCTACTGAGCAAGACAGGCACCACTTAATTTTGTTTCTTTATCATTCTTTTGAGGTTCCTTTGATTCTATCCTCACAGGTATAATCATTTTCCTTGAAATAACTCTAGACACTGTCACTAACTAAATTTCCTTAAAGCAACACTCTCTAAACTTTCTAGCTCAAAATGAATTGTCCTTGATTTCCAGATAATACATGAAATGTTTTAGTATTCAAAATCCTTCAAAATTTGGTATCAATAAGTTTTCCAGTGGTATCTTTTACACTTCCTTTACATATAAGTCATTTTCTATGCAAATTGGAATATTTAATATGGCAGGAAACACTGTCACAAGTTCATCTGTCCAAGTATACCACATATATCTTTTGTTCCAACCATGTAAAACCATCCAATCTTCTTCTAATGCTTTCAGACGACTCATGTGTTTGTGCCTTTGCAAAATATTGCTCACCTAATTATCTTCTTGCTCTCAATGTTTGAATTCCAAGACTTAAGAATACCCTGGGGATAAAGCTCCATGCAAAAGAATGAGACTGGACCACTTTCTTACACCATACTCAAAAACTAAAAATGGATTAAAGACCTAAATGTGAGACCTGAAACCATAAAACTCCTAAAAGAAAATACAGTCAGTAATTTCTTTTACATTGGCCTTTGCAACATTTTTTCTACATGTATCTCCTCAAGAAAGGGAAATAAAAGCAAAAATAAACTATTGGAACTATACAAAAACAAAGCAACTTTTGCACAATTAAAGAAACCATCATCAAAATGAAAGGAAATGTATTAGATGGAAGAAGATATTCACAAATGATATATCCAATAAGGGGTTAATGTCCAAAATATATATAAAAAACTTATGCAACCTAAAATCAAGTAATCGAGTTAAAATGGACAGAGGACCTGAATAGACCTTTTTTTTTTTCCCAGAAAAGACATACAGATGGCCAAGAGACACATTAAAAGATGCTCAACATCACTAATTATGTGGGATTTTAAATGCAAATCAAAACCCTAATGAAAAACCATACACCTGTCAGAATGGCTAGAATCAACTGTTGGCAAAGATGGAGAGAGAAAGCAACACTTGTGCACTGTTGGTGGGAATATGAATTGGCACAGCCACTAAGGAAAACAGTATGGAGGTTCCATAGCAAATTAAAAATAGAAATGCCATATGATCCAGTAATTCTACTACTGGATATTTACCCAAAGAATATGAAAACACTAATTCAAAAAGATATGTACACCTTATGTTTATTGCATCATTATTTACAATAGTCAAGATATGAAAACAACCTAAGTGTCTATTGTTAGATGGATGGATAAAGAAGAGGTGAGATCTATCATCTATCTATCTATCTATCTATCTATCTATCTATCTATCTATCATCTATCTATCTACCTACCTATCTACCTATCATGGAATGTTATTCAGCTATAAAAAGAATGGGATCTTTCCATTTGCAACAACATGAATAGATTTAGAGGGTATTATGCTAAGTGAAATAAGATAGAGAAAAACAACATCTCTATCAGAGATGATCATTTATCCTTTTGGGCATCCCTATATTCAGTCTTTTTTTTTTACATAATATACCACTGTACTAGGTTTACTCTGGTGTTTCTCACCTTCCAGACTAGTGAGGCACTTGAGGGCTAAAACTCTCTCTTGTTCAGTTTTGAAATTCTCAGTATTATAGCAGAGTTCCTAGAATATAGTAGATTCTTGAAATAACTCTAGACACTGTCATTAAGAGTTAATGTTGACTGCTTGAGTATTCCTTATTTCTTAAAATGCACTTTCTCAACTCTGTGCTATTTTAGGAGCCATTTTCTCTTCCTGAAAGTCCTTTGACTCCCACTCTATTTGTGCTTTCAGCTTTTAGTGGTGAGATAGTGCATGGGCTTTGAAACGAAGCAGTCTTTTGTTTGAGAACCATGTCTCCACTCCTAGCCTGAGTTACATGCTTTCAGGACATTGTAGGCATAAATATATCATGTGCCTAGCACTTGACATTGTAATTCTTTCTTTACTTCACAGTCCTAACCACCTGGCTGATGACTACATCAATATAGGAACCATACTTAAAAACTTCTTTGCAATTTAATATTTAGTATTTTGCTTTCCATACGGGAGGTGCTCAATAACTGTTACTGAATATGAACTGATGGCTTTATTTCCATCAGCCTGACATTTCACTACCTAGAATAGCTAAGTGTTGCTGACAACATGGTGGATTCTGTTACACACTTTTTTTTTTTTCATTAGTTGCATAAGCTCTGGAGATACTCACTCTTTAGTTATTTACATCTTATGGAAGATCTTTTTTCCCACCTCAGTATCTTCTTAAGTCAATTCTCAATCTACACAATGTTTCCCTTTTACATCCTCTCATTTTAAAATTATCTTTCTTTTGGAATCATATTACAGGTCCTTTGAAAGTCTAAACCAGCTATCTTCACTGATTTCCTCTCAGTCACATGTTTAGTTATTTTCAAAAGAATCCACATGTTGTAAGCATGATTATTGTTTTTTTTTCCTTTTTTTTCTATAGAAACTATTTGCCTTTTGCATGCTTACTATGTTTTTTTTTTTTTTTCCATTGGCCCACTCAATATAAATTCTGGATATTTATTAAATAAGAAATTGATATTCATTGGCATATACTTCTCAGACTAACAATTATAATTTTTTATTTGGATATATTTAGCAATCTTACAGCCTTACAGTATGGTAGAAGTAGAGTAATAAATTTTACCTCTCACCTAAGATTTTTACATTTTCATCTTTGTATTTTTCAATCACTTTCATGGATATAATCATATTCTGGGAAATTATGCTGATATACATGGTTAATTTTACACTATGGCTTATTTTCTTGACTTCTAATAAATATTTAGAAATAAGCATCTGTTACTTTTCCTCAATAAAGAAAGACCAAAACATGTAGTTTAGTACCAGTCTCTACTGGTCCATCTCCTCTGTATTTTTCTTTTCCCCTTAATTTTTTTTTCCCATGGTACACAGCAATGTTTGGGTTAATAAATACCTTATCTATTGTCTATCTTTCCTCATTGAAATATAAGGGCCATGTAGGTGGGGACATGAGGCTATTTTGTTCATTGTTTTTTTTAGACTCATATTCTAGAACCTTGAAAAGTGCTTGATGTAGAATAGTTCTACAATAAACATCTGTTGAATAAATAATTCAACTAAATTCATTTACTTTTTGTTACCTTTATTTATTCCTGAGTATGTCTTCTACATATTGATCATTAAATGCTACTGTTGTCTTTCTCTTGCTGATGAACTAAATTTTTCATATTCATTAACATATTTCCCTGCTCTTCTTCTAGCTGGTTATTTCCTTTTTTCTCTATTGAATATTCCACAGCATTTTCATTATTTATGTTACTAGAAAGAAATTTTAAAAGGAATTTGGAACAGAGGAAGTAAGTTAATATTTTATTTACATCTTGTGAAGAAAAAGCATCTGATAAGATTCAAAAAATCTATGAGCCAAAAAGCATTGCCCATCTCAGAAATGAGCTGTTTCAATCCATTTTGGATTTAAGTAAAGCAGAGTGGAGTGGAACACCAGTTGGTACTCAAGCTGTGGAATTGTCTTTGGACTTATTAAACACAACCCTGCTTTCTCCTTAGGAACTATCATCCTTTTTGTAGTTCTAGGATATTTGGTTCATAATATGTTTTTCATTCACTACTTATAGTTTAGAACTGGTTATTTTCAGTTCAAATGTGCCAGATAAAATGAGCCAGTGTTTCATGGTTCTTAACGTCAAAATCTAAGAAATAGGGTAGACATTTCAAAAATAATTTTTATAAATGTTTATGAATATTAAAAAATTCTGACTTTTTAACCCTTGATCACTTTGAATGAGACCATTCAGTATTAGAAAGAATTTTTTTGACTCGATCCATTCAAAATCTTTAAAATTTAAATACCAGGATCCAATCAAATTGGTTTCTTGCAAATAATTAAAGAGCCACATGAGATTCATGCTCTCAAAGTATAGCAGAGGCAAATAGTTAAAGTTAGACAAATTTTACATGCATAGCCAGAGGTAACTGATCTTCAGGGGTGCAAGTATGAGACACAGAGAATTCCTATTTGTCTCTTTGCCAATTTCGCGCTATGTTTCTTCATTCAACCCATAATTGCATTGCTAAAGATTCCACTGTGGCAAGTGAAAAGATGAATGGAATTTAGGTCTCTTTTGTGAGCTCTAAGAGGAAAGAGAAAGGACACAGTAAAGCTTTTATTGACCCAACTCCAAATCCAGTGTGTCTAACTAGGAAATTGTTCATTCAGATGAAAGCTAAAAAGCATCTCAGCCTAATGTGGCTTAGACAGCAAAATCAATTTTGAACACAACAGCTCTGTTTAGTAAATGTTTAAAGGAGCAAAAAAGAGCCTGCATGAATTAATAAATGATATTTAAGAATAAGACACATATATTCTATACCACACATCCTTTTTTATAAATGCTATTTACTGGTGAAGTAAAAAGGAGTATTTTCTTCACCCATTTAAAAAAATGTTATCTTACCAAACAGTGATTCTCCTGTAACAGTTATTTTTAATATCACAATTAATTTATGTTTCTGACCTAACCTTTCTTTCCAAAGACAGGATGGATATACTCTCCCCATGAATCATGTTTTATCCCACTCCTCTAGCATAAATAAATCTTGCGCTTATTTAAAGATAAGTCTTCACCTTTGTTTTGTTTTTTTGCTGGCTGATATTTTGCTTAATGTCAATATTTAAAAAGTATAAACAATATTTAAATGGATTTTTATAACTCATTCTAGGAAGAAAGAATTTTTTTAGGAAGAAAGGATTTTTAAGTGACTGATTGCATGATGCTATGAAAAAAAAACACCTCAATGAACATCTATTTTTATTAGATTTTATGGACATTGAATTAGAGTTTGTTAATGATATTCTAACTTCCACTATGAAAATTTTTTTGGCTACAGATAGATGCAATTTATTTCCACTGTACATCTGTTTGTTATATATGTTTTGATAGATAAGATCTAGATTTAGTAATTGTCAATCAATATAAGCCTTTAAAAATACCTTTATCTAACAATCACTGTATCATATTCTATTTTACCGAGAATGCCATCTCACCTGATTATGTTTTCATATGACATACTATGTTCTATATTCTAATACTCTTCACTGGATTTATGTTAGGGAATGAGGTAAGCACTGAAAATCATGCTTTTTTCTATAAAAGCATAAAATATTTAATATATTCAGCTTGGTAAGTATTTCAGGTTTCAGTATAAGGTAATCAACAAGGCTTTAAGCATTTGTCAAATAATGAGTTTACATTTACTTACATTGGAAGGAATCTGTTTTATAGATGTCAATATCTTGTTAATTTCAATTAAATAAAGACTGATAGACTGGACTCTGGGATGTTGTATCAATAAAAAATATCACAACTGATTCAGTTGAAATATAGACTTAACGTGCTCATTTGCTTCTTTGCACATAAAGTGTAAATAATAGATTCTCTTGCCAGCAAGTTAATCTAATATTATCTCTAAAATCACCAACATAATCTGGACTATTCTAAAGTGTCCATCACATGATCATTATTGTAATTGAAAGAAATAATTTGATTGCTATTATTTTGTTAAAATCTATGGCAGAAACAATTGTGTTGTGCAGTATTGAGCTATTTATGCCATTACAGTATGTAGTTTTGTATTAATATGTTAGGAAATAGGAAATGAACATACATGTAAATTCATTCTATAGGTCATAATGGCATCTTTATTTCAAAATAGATATGTGCTATTTGGTCTTTTCCCATTATACCTTTTATGTTCCAGTTATTGGTTTATATAGGACTTCCACGCACCATGCTTTTGCTTTTTTGCTTTTGCCCTTACTTCTGCAGAACCTTCCTCATATGCGCTCCTGGGTAATTTCTTCTCAATTTAGATGCTACTTTACCCACAGAGTGTTAAGACTCTGTATGTGATCCTGGGCTATGTACTCTAATAACAGAGTATTTCCACTGTTGCATGTACCAGATTACATACACGCATGTATTTATTTCTTTAAATTTTATTTTTATATCTTTGAAAAGTATAATTGTTTTTTATTTAAAATGTTCAATATGATGATTAGATATACACAATATTGTGGAATGATTACCAAAATCAAGGTAATAAACATATCTATCATATTTAATTGATTTTCTAGTATTTCCATTTCATCCATCAGCTCCTCAAATACTGACCGTTTTAGTCACCTTTGTACCTCAGTGTTTATGATAAGACCCATTGGAACCAAATTCTCAGGAACTGTGTTATTTTACTTTTTTGTTTCATCTTTGTTTTTGGGTTTTAACATCTTTATTATAAAATGAAGCAAATACATGAGGCCATGTAAAATAAATAAATTCAATGATTTTTTTAAGGTTAAAAACACCCATAATCACTACCCAGATTAAAAAAAAATAGAATGATGCCAGCCATCCCAGAAGACCCACCATTTTCCCCATCGCAGACACAACCCCTCTGCCACTCCAAACCTAACAAGTACAGTATTGTTTCTGTGCTTTTCTTTATATTTTATTATACAGATATACATCCTTAGATGGTAGTTCCTCTCACCTATTTACTTTAAATTTTATTTTTTTTGGTATACACATTTCATGTTCATTTACTTATTTTTCTTTCAATTTATCTGTTCTAGAACCTGGACTGTTTATAGTTTCCCTCACCCTGGATTTTGCTGATTTCAAACTGTTGAAAGTTCTTCTGTCCTTCAGATTTCCTGTATCTAGATTCAGAGGAATCGTGTGCTTAGTTAGCTTAGAGGTTATGTTGTGTTCATTCGTCAGGAGGCATGTAATTTCTAGTTTTTGCACTTTTATTTTATTTTGTTTCTTGTTAGTAGTCACTGATACTTATTGCCTTAAACTGTTGGTTCATTGAAGGTTTCAGAATGCTCTTATATAATTCTTTAAATTATTACTTGGTATACTTTAGAAGTGTTCTTGGCATACTTTTATTTAGCAATTTTCTAGATAATATATTTCTTACCCTTCAAAATTGACTAATTGGATTTTTAATAGCATTATTAGTTCTACAACTAACAATAGCATTATTGGTTTTACATATTGTTTGTCACCAAATGTATGTACCTTCATATTTATAAAACAAAATGTTTAGACTATTTATTTTATAAAGTTGCTCGAAGGAGTAAGCACAATAAATGTTTTGTTTAATAAAAAGGCAAACCAATAATTATCAATATAACCTGTTTCAGGAACTAAACTGATATTTTTAAAACAAAAACCAAACTATTTCCTTCCTAGAGCCATGAACTTTGCTATTGGTTTTTATCAGGATCTTCTGGGAGGCATTTATTATTTTATTTTTTTCCATCTTTTTGAGATATAATTGACATATACCTTAGCATTAGATTAAGATATACAATGTGATGATTTTATGTATGTGTATATTGCAAAATAATTACCGCAATAAGGTTAGTTAACATCTCTATTACCTCATATAATTATCCTTTTTGTGTGTGGTGAGAGTATTTAAGACCTACTCTCTTAGCAACTTTCAAATATTTAATACAACACCATTGTCTATCATTACTGTGATGTATATTAGATTCCAGAAATTATTCATCTTATAACTGGAAAACTGTACACTTTGATCAACTTCTCCCTATTAGTCCCACCCACAGCCCCTAGCAACTACGAAGAGGGGAGAGGTGTGGAGGGTGAGGGAGAGAGAATCTTAGTTAGGCTCCTTGCACAAAACAGAACCCAGCAGAGGCCTTGATCTTTCAATCCTGAGATCATGACCTGAGCTGAAATCAAGAGCTTGACAATTAACTGAGTTACCTGAGTTTAGCTTTTTAAGATACATGTACACCAAGTATTTGTCTATCTATATCTGACTTATTTCACGTTAGCATGATCCTCTCAAATTCTATCCATGTTGTTACAAAAGACAGGATTTCCTTTTTTTTTCGACTGATAATATGGCATTGTGGCTGTGTGTTTGTGTGTGTGTGTGTGTGTCACATTTTTTAAATCCATTCATCCATTCATGGATACTTAGGTTGCTTCCACGTCTTGGTTGCAGTTGTAAATAATGTAAATAATAATAGCAAATCCTGTTGCAACAAATATGGAAGTGAAGATCTTTGAGATAGTGATTTCATTTCCTTCAGGTATATACCACGAAGCAGGATTGTTGGATCATATGGTAGTTCTATTTTTAATTTCTTAAGGGACCTCCATATTGTTTTCCACAGTGGCTGTACCAATTTATATTTCCACCTACATTTTAGATACTTGATTATATAATTAATACATAATTGATTTTAGATCATTGATGATTTTGGATCATTGATTTGAGACTTTTCTCCTTTTCAAATATAGGTATTTTGTTACAAATCCTCCTCTAAGTAATTCTTTAGCTGCATCCTGCAAATTTCAACTAGCTGTATTTTCATTCTGTCAATTATAAATATTTTCTAATTTTCTTTAGAACTTTAGATACATTAGTTATTTAGAAGTATTTTTGTTAAATGCTCCAATATTTGGGGATTTTTCTGTCATTGATTTATACATTAATTACATTGTGGTCAGAGAACATATTTTGTATTATTTCAATCCTTTATAAAATCATTGAATTTTTCCTTTTTTGAGGGAGGAGGGTCCAAATTATGATGTATCTTGATGAATATTTTATATGCACTCAAAAAAAGAATGTGTATTTTGCTATTGGGTGGAGTGAACTAATGTCTGTTCAATATGTAAATTATTATATCAGTTACTGAGTGAGGAGTTTTGAAGTCCTTGAATTGTGCATTCAATCCTATAATTGTTCGCTTCATGTTGTAGGAATGTCACTTGTTAGATGTATACATGCTTTGCATTGTTACAGCTTCTTCTTGAATTAACCCCTTTGTCATTAAGACGGGGTTTTCATGAGAGACTCCTAACTCTGGGAAACAAACAAGGGGTGGTAGAAAGGGAGGTGGGTGGGGGTTGGAGGTGACTGGGTGATGGGCACTGAGGGGGTACTTGATGGGATGAGCACTGGCTGTTATTCTATATGTTGGCAAATTGAACAACAATATAAATAAATAAATAAATAAATAAATAAATAAATAAATTAATTAATTAATTAATTAAAAAAGACTTTGGGTTTTCCATCTAGTTTCTCTAGATGGGGGAATTTTATGGGGGGATTGAAAAAAAAAACCTATAGGTAGATACCTTTTCAGAATATGCAGGAAAAACTTTACATGAATAAAATGACCAAAAATATTGTAAGCCCATAGGTTGCCTTTATAAGTAGTAAAGAAAAGATATCCTCTCTTACCAGGCACACATCTATGAATATACATCTCAGTAAGCAAATAATGTGTGAATTAGAAAAAGGTGCTTCTTCCTATGGATATGCAGCCCCTGGCCAGGCACACAACTTTGTGTGAAGCATCAGACTAATTTTTGCTCCCTAGTCACTTTTAATGCAGGTCCTCTTGTGCTTGAATAAATGACAGAGTTATATATAACCATATGCAGTGGTCCTGGTAATTACTTCCAATGAATAAACTGCAAATAGTTTATGCTTCAATGTTATATTTTCTGTGACATACCCATAAGATAATACATGAAGTATGGAAAGGAAAACTAAAAACCCTTAGGTGGGATCAAGCATAGCATAAAAATCTCTGTGGTTATAAGTGAAATAGAAATATATATGAGTCAGATGAATTCATGGTTGTGCTGTACTTTTAGCATCCTGTGGTAGTCAGGAAGTTACTCCTGCAGGGTCATATGAAGTAAGTGTTTTGTGTGAGATGGTGGATATGAGCCAAGTTAGCTACATGAATATATAGGTTTGGTTGGCACTGCTCCCACCTTCCACCTGTGAATGAAACCTGAAAAAGATTCTTCTAGTTGAATTCTGTTTCTATGGGTTATAGGAAATAGTGAGCCTGGGGACATGAGAGGAAATAAGACAGGATCACCATCAGGTCTGAAGCTTATTTGCCCTCAGCTCACTGACTTGATATCTACAACACCCACAATATCATTGTATTGCAGAAGAGACCACACTTTTTTTTTTTATAAGGAAATGAATGTTTTTTTTTATAAGGGAAACTTTTTAATTTTTTATTATTATTTATTTATGATAGTCATACAGAGAGAGAGAGAGAGAGAGGCAGAGACATAGGCAGAGGGAGAAGCAGGCTCCATGCACCGGGAGCCCGACGTGGGATTCGATCCCGGGTCTCCAGGATCGCGCCCTGGGCCAAAGGCAGGCACCAAACCGCTGCGCCACCCAGGGATCCCCAAGAGACCACACTTTTATTCTAAGCTCTCTTCCTGGACTAGGGATCTAAGGCTGGATTTCTATGACTTTGCAGGAATTTACTTCCAGCCTCTCTGGTTTCCTTTATATGCATAGTAGAACAGGCTTACAGCTTAAAACTATTTACTATTTTACAGTTTTATTTTGGGGATACTTGGAAAATTCTAAGTGTGGGTGATATATTCAGGATGATAATGGCATTGTGTTTATGTAAGACAATGTTCTAGTTTTTAGGAGATAATATGCTGAAGTATTTAACATTAAGGAGTCAACAATCTCTGCAACTCCCAGATGATTTAGCAGAAAAATCATCCATCTATCTATCTATTATAATGTATGCATGTACATATATGTATATTATCTATCGTCTATCATCTCTGTGGAGAGATAAAGAAATGTGGTGATATGTTAACACTTGATATATAAGGATGAAGATATATGGATGTTTATTTTAATATTCTATGTAGATTTGAAAATTTTCAAAATAAAATCAATGAACCCAAAATATAATCTCTAAGATCTTCTGACATACATCTTTTTATTTCATCTTTCTTCTGGCCACAGAAGACAGAATAATCAGGATTAAGTTCTCAGTCAATACAGTGAATTTCTCTTCCTGTAGGCTCAGTGACATGAGAAGCCCCAAATGACCATGCAGCACTCTTAAATTTCAGTTTAATGTAATGGCCATTATGCCCCCTGGTAAAAGTATTCTCCTTGGCATCTTCACCAATAGAAGACAACGCTCAATGAAAAAAAGAAGTGCTTTACTGAAGGGTTATGTAAGGGTTTTTTGAGCAGTGAATTCTGATAATGGGAATAAAAATAATACTATAGATCAAGTGCTGATTTAAAGCACAGATCATATCTTGAAGAACCAAGCCCTCTGCCATTTTCCTTCTTTCTTCTCTCTCTGAGACTCCTATGATGTATATATTGGTTTGTTTTATGCATGGCATTACCAGTTAGAATCCTTTTAGATACAATGTGCAATGGAAGAGCAAGAACTTCACAGAGGGATGAGCCAATGTGTATAGAGGATGATGGAAGAAAGGAGCTATAACCAGGTAGCAGAATTGGCTTATTCAAGGAATGTTATCCCTCTTCAGGATAGATGAACCTCAAAATGTTTGCTTTGTGTATTTTAGAATTTTACATGCCTCAATCTGCTGTTTATACCCCATCTTTATTTTTTAGCAACAGCGTTGTTTTTTGAGGTCATCTTACTTCTATTTCTCCATTTTGCATTGGATGTGTGTGGGTAAAATAACATATATTTTTAGTTCATAGATTTCAATTCAAGAGGGACCACTTCTGAATGAAACGTGGATAGCTATGAATCATTTCCTAACAGAGAGACTATCATTACTCATCCAGAAATCCTGTTCCTCAAAGTTGATGAAGTGACTGGATGGGACTCATGTGCTATCTCCATTGAGTATACTTTGAATGCAAGAGGAAGAATGTTCCAAATATCAGTGACCAGAACGTTAGACTGGAATTCTTTGGAGATACAATTATATTCCAGTTCTCTTCCTTTAAAGTATTGATTAGTATTGGGTTCACCTTTCTACATGAGTAGAAATGACATGTATCATTTAGGAGCCACTGCATTATCATTACCATCCCATTCTACTACTACAGTAGTTATGTGGGCAAGTATTGAGGTGGAGCCTCTATCAGACTGGATCTTTAGTGATATGGATTGAGTATTTAGTATAAGCAAGAAATAAATGTGTGTGGTAATAAGACATGGAGGGTTGATTTTTTAAAACTGTACCTAAAAATAGGCTCTGCTGGCATTTGATACTACCTAAAAGTGAATATGACCTCAAAGGGGTACATATGAATAAAAACCTTTAGAAACAAAGAAGGTATGGTAAAGGAGCTGGTGGTGAGCCTTGAATCCATTAAAAAAAACAGAACCAAGATTATATACTGGTTGAAATTATGGTTTAAAAAGAGAAAAATAAGTATTTGAAGCCTTAATAAGATAAAAATATGAACAAAATTAACAAATTTCATAAGATAAAGAAATAGTGTTAAAATATTAATATTTCATAACAATAAGTGAAATAATAATGTATAAATTAAAATGTGAAAATGACTAACTTCTTAATATTTGAGGATATCTTGTGTGCTGAAAGAATACTTATTAAAGTTTGCAAATTTCTTTGTGTTTAATTCAGTTCTTCTGTTAATTTAAATGCAATAAATTTAAATAAAATTTACTTTAACTATAATGGCAAATATAATATTTTGTAGGGTTTTAAAAAATATTTTATTTATTTATTCATGAGAGACATACAGAGAGAGGCAGGGACATAGGCAGAGGGAGAAGCAGGCTTCTTGCGGGAAGCCCCATATGGAACTGGATCCCAGGACTCCAGGATCACGCCCTGAGCTGAAGGCAGATGCTCAAGCCCTGAGCCACCCCATGCCCCAATATTTTGTAGGTTTTATGAAACTGTATCAATCCATCCATCCACCTATCCACCCATCCATATATCTGCCATCCATTCACCTACCATTCTTGTTGTATATCCTTCTATTTAGTATGGACATAATGCAGATATAGGCCTGAAACGCTATTTATAGCAAGATAATTATAGTAATTTATGGGTATTGGGATTTGTAGTGATATTTCCTCATATGTCTTGTACTTTTCTGTATTAGATGCCTTCCCTCTATCATTTTTTCAAAACCATAAACTCTTAAATCTTCTTTTAAAAAAAGACAAATTTCTTGACCTCATTAGTTCAAGTACCCTATTTAGATTACATGAAATCAAAAATTCCTGTTATACTTCAGTTTCTATCAAAATTATTTTCACCTCGGTAATTTTAACATACTGAAAAAGAAGATTTCTAGGGGAAGTAATAAGATCTGTTGGATAATGTTCAAATCCAGTGTTTTACTTGTTGAAAAGAATACATGGAAATAATCTAAGAAGAGAGTGGGGTGAATGCCCGCATTTGCTTGAAGTCACACAGTAACTCAGAGCTTGAAAATAACTATTCTATAAGGCTTCATGTTCTCTTAACTTCACACCTAATTTATCAATGAATATATCCATATTGGATTTGGGAAATCAAATTATTACTAGTCTGGTGATTAAACTGCTCTATCCATCTGCTGGTATATTATCATTATTGCTTGAACCTAGCTCCATAATAATAGACATTAAAAATCACTTTCATTAAATTTGGACAGTGATAGTATAACATCTTTAAAAAAAATAGATGCTCGAATCAGATTTTTTTCTGTATTAAATTTAAAACAAAATATAAAACGCAATATAATTAAGTTGAAATCAAAGTAGATTTTCAGAAATGATAGTGTCTAATGATGTCTCCAAGGAGCGGTGCTTTTTCTTGGATGATCTTCTGGTTGAGATTGAATCCAGAGAGCTTTCCGGCCTAATGAATAGTGAAGCACATGTGAGGTTGTGACGTTTGTTTAATTAATGTGACTTATTTTATGCCTAGAATAATCATAGTACTTTAAGTGCACTTGTAAAACTTTTTTATTCAGTAAAAATCTTTGTTATCTTAGAATACAATATTTATTCTTGAAGTCATAGAACAATTGTGGCTATTTTCTAAAGTTATAGTTTGATTTCTGTGTTATTTGTATAATCTGCTAAGAACATTCATGTAACTGAAATCAAGAAGATATGGTAAAGTTGTATGACAACATTATTATTTGCTTGCTATATCATGGTTAAAAAATAGAATGAAAAGCAATTTAGTTGAACAGTCTTTCCACTTCCTTATTAGTATGAACTGAACAAGTCGTTTTCTTTTAGAAATATCTATCCACTTCGTAAATATTATTTGAATGCCTCCTGTTTATGCAAGGCACTCAGGAGGTGCCATAGTTATGTGGTCTCTCAAGGCATTTGCCACAGCAATGTTCTTTCACATAAATCACACAAACATGTTAGCTACAAGCTTTCATAGTATTCTGTATCCACTTTTATGGTACTTATTTATTCTTCATTATGTACTTATTTTCAATTATTTGTTAAATGTCCACCTTTACAGCTGGGTTTTAATGTGGATGGGAGCAATGTCTCTTTTGTTGATGGCTATATCCCTAGGGCCTAATGCAGTGATAGCCATGTCATTAGGAATGCTAGCTATATATTTTTTGACTGACTTATGCGGATTATGGGAACTGTTACAGGAGAAGTATGATCAAAAGGAAGGCTATTAATGAAGTATGAATTACTATGTGGGATTTGTGCTAGTTTGGGGAAGTGGTTCAGATTAAATGCATTGAAATTGGAAGGAAGAGAAGAGGTAGGCCCAAAAGGAATAGCATGTTCAATGTTTTGAGGCAATTGAGGAGGAATGAGTATTTATGAAATGGTGAAGTACTTGGTTCCACTAGAACACAAGTTAGATGTGAGGGAGTCATGCAGGGATGCTAGTGGGCATTGGAAAGAACATATGAATCAGATAATTAAAATCTAATGTTTAAGCCTAAGAAATGTTAAGTTTTTATTTAATGAGATGCTGAGGAATTTTAGTAGGACTGTATAACTTAGGCTAAATGACTAAAATAAATTACATTTTAGTTGCATATCCATAATCTCAATTTTCTAAAAAAAAAATTTAAGAGCAGAAAGATTTTTTTTTAAGGGCAGAAACTATACATTTTATTGGTTTAATCACAGTAACTGACATAGTCCCTAGTTCCTTTCAGGTGTTGGGCATGTGTTTTTGATTAGATGGTCATTTGAATTTGTTAAGTGAAGTATTCTATAAGGTGTGAATGATTCTTGATTTGGACTATAGATAGATAATAGGTAGGTAACTAGGTAAATGGATGTGAAGACAAATGTTTGAAGGTTGATAGTTGGATAGATAAATATAAACACTTAAACACTTGAAAACCTATATATACACCTAACCATACGCACATAGACTCAGAACACATACAAAGGCATACGTATAGACAAATCCTCACAAGTACAAATATTTTCATACAAATACATATTCAAGTACACAATCACAAGTGCACACAGACATGTTTGTGAGAGATAATAGATAAAATATTAGGAATCTCTTATAGGAAACACAAAGGTTATGGAATTATCATAGAAAATAGTATCAGAAGAGCTGACAAATAACAGATGGAAGAGGATAAAAAAAAATTAAAGAATAAAGAATTTAGTCTCCGTGAAGAAGAGGAGTACCCTAAGTAGATTATCACACTGTAGGCAGATTTCCCAAACCCATATTAAACATTGCCAAAAACTTACTTGCGCATCAAATATTATCTACTATAGAATCTGAGTCTGAGGACGGATTGCATATCATATTTACCAAATTTGTCAATGTTTTAATTTTGTTTTCCTTCATAGAATTCCAATGTTTGTTTTAGAATGGGAAATATAGACAAATAAAAGAAGAAATAAATTCCACTGCCACAAATCCAAAATTAAATAATATAATATATATATAATTTAACTTTTCTTTTAAAAGTATTTAGCTGTAAAATCTTTAGAGCAAGTGTTTTGACCTGAAGTATTGGGGTAAACTCTCTAAGGTTTAACTGGTTTGTCCACTCTGGGTCTCAGAATTTGTAATTTGTGGTAGTTCAAGAAATTTATCTAATCTGGTTAGCTATTTGTGACAATACCAGGAAAGATTACTTAGAATTATACTTCATGAAAATACTAAAATAATTAAACAAGAGTGATAAAACCAACATTAAAAAAAATTATTGTTCATTTAAACATAAATGTGTACAAAGGTGCCTGTGTCTGGGTGGCTCAGTCAGTGAAGTGTCTCCCTTTGGCCCAGGATCTTGGGATTGAGCCTCATGTTGGGGTTCCTGCTCAGCGGAGAGCCTGCTTGTCCCTCTCCTGCTCCCCCCTTCTTGTGCTCTCTTTATCTCTATCAAATAAATAAAATCTTTTTAAAAAAAGTAAATGTATACAATCAATTTTATAGTGATGCATAAATAATTAAAGTTTCTGTGTCTTTTCACTAAGAAGAGTAAAAAATATTTCCCCTGTTTAGGTAGATTTTGCTTAAGTGGGATGTTGGAGAGAGCACTTGAAGTCAGATTATTAGTTTCTGATGTGCAGAGTAGGTTGGATGGCAATTTTTCTTAGTTTTTCTTTATTTGAAGGTACTTTGATTTTTGCTAGTATCCGACAAGATATTTCATTGGATATAGAATTTGGGTTCTTGGTGTAACAAGTAACAGTCATTTCTTTCAGGTCTTAAAAAATGTGTCACTTCCTTCTGACTTCCGTGGCTTCTGATAAGAAATCCAGTGTAACTGATTTTTTTTTTTTTTTTTTTGCCTAAAAATGACATGTGATTTTCCTTTCACTACTTTCAAAATTTCACTTTGTCTCTACTTATAGAAGTTTGGATAGGATGTATCTTGATGTGGGTTTCTTTGAGTTTATTATGATTCATTCAACTTTGTGATTATATAGGTTTATTTCTTCTGTCAAGTGTGGAAATCTTTCTGCCATATTTCTTTGAGTATATTTCAGTCCCTTCCTCTTTATCCTCTTCTTCTGGGATTTTAATTACACAAATGTTAGACTTTCAATTTAGTCCCACAAGTCTCTGAAACTCTATTATTATCATTTTAATAATAATTTTATTATTTAGCCTACTTTCCATTGTTCAGATTTGCTCATTTCTATGTTCTACCTTCAAGTTCACTGATTCTATCATCCTCCCACTTTATTTTGTCTTTGAACCCATCGTGGCATTTTTTATTTTGTCATTATATTGTTCTGTTCCATCAGTCTCCTTTATCTCTTCTATTTGCTGAAATATTTCTTTTTTATATTTTTAAATTGGTTTACATGTGTTCATAACTGCTTGTTAAAGCAGTTTTATGGTAGCTGTTTTAGTCTTTTCAGATCTTTGTGGCCTCATTACCTGTAAGAGCAGGTGAAAGTCTTAACTCTCCTTTAGGCCTCTTCTGACACCGTTCCAGCAGATGGAGGGAAGGACACTTCATTACTACCAGTTGGAATGGGTGCTTAGGCTCTTCATTCTGCCTTTGCTGGTGCAGATGGGGATTAGGCCACCATTTTTCCTGTGGTGTTTGGTTTGAATAGAGCCTTATTGTCTACAAGTGTTTACCTTGCTAGGCTGCCCATCTTGGTTTTTTGATTAGAGAGAGCAGGCTTTTTATGTGGATTTTTTCTTTTCCTTTTTTTTTTTTTGGTGTGTGTCTGTTGGCATTTCTGGGTTGCCAGCTTCTTTAACTCCAAGTCTGGGATATGAAACAAACAAAAGTTCACTAAACCCAGGGAACTCACCATTATGTCAGTCTTTGAGTCCCAATGCACCTAGTTGTTCTGCTTTCTTTTCCCCATTTCTCAGTCTTTTATGTTTGGTTTTGAAAATAAGGCTATGGTATTTAGATGAACGTAGTGCAAGGAATAAGGAAAAGTATGTCTACTTCCAACATGATGAATTTTGAGGAAATGCTTTCAGATGGATTCACAGAAAATCAGCCAGAAAGTTACTTAATAATGATCTCCCAGTCAATTCAAACTCTGTGCAGAGATTGGTCATCATTCTCATTCATCTTCATTAAGAATGATCAAAACATAGATTGAGAGCCATAGATTCGATAATACAATTATCTGACCTGTTTCCTTAAGAGATATTTCTTGAATAGTCTTTCTTGGGGAAATTCTTTAAAGCAGAACAGGTTTACATTGGATTCTGCTAAAAGACAATGTTGTAACTTGAGGGAATCTTATGAGGTGCCTTTCAAGTTTTTATTTACATAGATAATAATGTGGCTCCCAACATGTTATAAATGTGAAATAGGCATTTAGTTGTTTCACTAAAGATCTTCTATGTAGATAACATTTCCTTTCAAAGTAATAGTTTTAAGGGCAATTTTGAGCGTGTTTTATTTCCTCACATTTCTTTCAAAGAGTAAATCATTCCATCCCTAGAATAGAAATGCTTAATCTCCTGAGACTCCTCGGATGAATAGCCAAAGGGATAATTGCTTGGCTACATGGATTTCAACATAATTTTTAGCAAAATCACAGATATCCAAATGCAGATTCTGGCAATTTGGGATACGTTGTCAGTATGAGAAATTCCCAGGGGGACTCTGGAGCTCTCATGCAATTACTAGGTTACAGCAGTAAACATGGGAAGCAGAGTTTTTCAATAGTCAAAACAAGCTATGATCCACATAACATATTTTGTATAATAAGTAATACAAGCATAATACAAAACAGGTGACTAATATTGCTATACTATTTAAATGTACCATATGTGATAAAATATAGCCAAATGGGAATTTAATTATTTCCATGAAAATACAGATAAATTCCAACATTTAAAAGGCATATGACCTACTGTGTTGTGACTTTAAGGCTATTCATATGATTATTATTGTGATGAACTCTTCAGTTTGTAATATATAATCAATTATGAAAAAGTAAGTTAATATTCAAATATTCTGGGAAAAAATAATTGTCTTTTTTATGTGAAGAAAATAGTCATCCAAAAAATATTTCCAAGAATTATATGTTCTGTTATGTTGAGTTGAACATTGGTACTGTTTAATTCACTGTTAGGAACATGAGGCTTACCAACCAGATCCAACCCTTAGGTTCACCTTGAGCTGCTTCTCTAATCCAGGTAATGGAATATGCTCCTATCTGAGACTGTCTCATGGATAATGCACTTTGTGGGAACCAGATGAGAAAATATATTCGAATAACTGGAAAATGTAAAGTATTTACTCTGATATTGGATCAGTAGCATTAATTTTCTTTACTATAGAGAAGATTTAAATAATTAGAAGGGGTAGCTGAGACATATGTAAGTGATAAATACAATGATGGGATTAATAAAGCCTCTGTTCCTGATTCGTTTTGGGCATTTGCCCCTAGGATACATCCATCTGTATGAGATACTGTTGGCTTAAATCAGTATCCAAAACTGTAATATTATCTTCCTTAAAATCCTCCAGTACCAATGCATATTTTCACTTTACCTTGTTAGCTAGGCCTTCACAGTACATATTGTTAAGTGAACAAAACCTTTGTGAAAGGTTCATACACTCCAATTCCAACTTTATGACATTCTGGATAAAGTGATATACTATAGAGACAGGAAGTAGGTCAGGGGTTGGCAGAAGTTCAGATGGAATGAAAAGAGGGATGAATAGACAAAACATTGAGAATTTTTAGGGCAGTGAAACTACTCTGAATTACTTTTTTTTTTTTTTCCTGAATGACATTATGCATTTGTCAAAACCTGTAGAGCAGTACAACACAAAGAATAAGAATGTAAACTCTGGCTTTTGGTTAATAATAACGTATTAATGTTGGTTTATCAATTGTAACAAAAGTACCATCCACCCTAAAGCAAGATGCTAATAAAAGAGGAAATAGTGTTTAGGAAGGAGGGAGCCATATGGGAACTCTGCATACTTGTACAAGCTTTTGGTATACCTAAAAACTGTTCTGAAAAATAAAGCCTATCAATTAAAAAAAATGTGAATACCAAACTGAATGAAATTGTAGTGTGCAGTATTTAATATATAAACTTTTTATTAACTTTCCTACTCTAAGATCTGGGCCACCCCTCCCTCCCAACTCAATCTGTCTGGGATCTTAGTCTCAGGAGTGAAAGATCTTATCCTCAACCCTATGAACACACAGAGGAGAAAAGCTAAAAGCCCAACTTTTCTTGCAGCAGATTTTTAAAACCAAGCTCTTGATTTTCTACCTTAACAATTTGCCTCTTACAGACCTTGAAACTGAAGCTATTTGTAATTCTATCTAAATTTGTTCACTGTTCTTTAGTATCCTCCTGTTCAGAGAGTTTCAATGAAACTTTTTCTGTTCTATTACTTCACTTACTATTCTATTTTCCATCTTCAAAAACTTGCAATATCTTGTCTACAGTTGTCTCTTCTTTTAGTCTTTGTCAGTTTAAACATTCATAAAAAGCTTTTTCTTCATTTTAGAGAAGCTTCAGGGGTGAGAAGGAATAAGCATATAGAGCCAAACAACCATATTTAACTAAGACTGTAGTCGGCTTTCTGGTCCTTTCCCTCTGCTTTTTGTTTTTGTTTTTTCATAGTCCTCACCTTTTCTTTTCTGGATACAACCACTATTAAGTAAAATTAAACATCATCTTTGTCATTATACTGCATAGTGATATGAACTACTTTAAATTGAATAATGAATGTTTTTGGCAATGAATGAATTCAACTGAATCAGGAGACAGTGTTGGATGTAATTATTTAATTAATGGAAATAAAGTATTGCAATATTGAGGGACTTGAATATATATTGAAGGATACTGTGGATAAGAACTATGGCTCTTAGCCAACTGAGAGCAATTCACATTTTGAATAATGAAATGATGAATTTTCATTGCTTTTTTTTTTTTTCCTTCTGTAAGCTTGCATCCTGATTGAAGCAAAGACATCTGTCTTTTCCCAGATAGCAACTTTGGTTGCTGTGGCAACATGTTGACTGGGGAACTTAAAATAAAGGTGGCTCATTTCCAAATCACTTTCCTTTTTTTTCTTCACAAAAACAGCACACATTGGGGAAAAAAAGAAAAGCTCTACTGGAATCTTTATAATCAATAAACCTGTTGTTTGCTGAAGGATTATATCCCCAAACTTGCACATTAAGTGTACATTTAATGTGAATAAGTGTACATTTGGCTTTCATATACTTTTAAACTATGAAAAATTGTACAACCTCATGTTAAACAAATTTTTCTTCCTCGTTCCCTCCCTACCTATATTCCTCCCTTCCCTTTCTCCTCCCTCCCTTTTTCCTTTCTTCCTTCCTTCCTTCCTTCCTTTCTCTCCCTCTCTCTTTTAAATTGGGATAGTAGGGTACATGGGTACACGTAGAAGGAGGAGGGGCAAAGGCAGTGAAAGAAACTCTTCAAAGGCTTTTGCTAAAGCACAGCCTGGTTGCTAGGGCTTGAAAAGATTGTTATTTGTAGCTAACACAAAGTTATTCCAAAATGCACTCAGCCTTAGAAACAAACAAGTACTAAATTTCTTAAGAGAGGAGTGGATTAAATCTTCCAACATATGAAAATAAAATTTTGATACTTTAGGATGCACCTATATTTGTGTATTAAATTTCATGGAACATTGGGCAGGGGCGGGAGGATGGGGGGATGGAAAGAACGTTTTAAAAGAATTCCTTAAATTGAGGATGTACATCTTTAATAATTCATCTATTTAAAAACACTTGAATTTGTACACTATTTATTTCTAAAATATCATTTTCTTTTGAGTCTTGTTATAAAGTTGGGTTCATCAACAAGCTCACCTGACAAGAAAATAAATGTGTTATTCTACTTTATTTTTGTTTAGACTTTCTTCCAAACCCAGGGCCTTGTAACTTGTTTCTTTCCCATTTATTCCATGTATTTATAAATTAGTAAATGATATTTTATGGGTGATCTATTAATATGCATTTCTTTTAATATAAATTATTTAAATTAATTATATAATTACTCTAAATTTTGCTATAGGATCAGGCAGAGGAAATTCACATAGAATGAATGATTTTTTTAAAAGATTTTATTTATTTATTCATGAGACACACACACACACACACACACACACAGAGAGAGAGAGAGAGAGAGAGAGAGAGGGAGGCAGAGACACAGGCAGAGGGAGAAGCAGGCTCCATGCAGGGACCCCGACATGGGACTCAATCCCAGGACTCCAGGATCAGGCCCTGGGCCAAAGGCAACACTCAACTGCTGAGCCACCCAGGTCTCCCTAAAATGGGTAATTTTAACATAAATTCAGTAAGCACAGGAGATAAAAGTGATGTTAACACATGAATACTACAAAGCCATCCTGGGTATTGGAACGGGAAGTAGAGAAATGCTTTCATTGGTCTCTGTGAAGAATGAGAGACTTAGCTATGCTACACTTTGGTGAATTTTTAGTTTGGTGAGTTTTATGCGTTAGAAAAGGCCTAGGGACACCTGAGTGACTCAGTCAGTTAAGAGTCCAACTCAGTTTTGATTTAGGTAATGATCTCAGGATTCTAATATTGATTCTTGCATTGGGCTCCTTGTTCAGCCTAGAGTCTGCTTGGGATTCTTTCCCTCTTCTACTCCCTCTACCCCTCCCCAGTTCATATTCTCCCTCTCAAATAAATAAATAAATAAATAAATAAATAAATAAATAAAACCTTAAAAAAAAGAAAAAAAAGTAAAAGCCTAGATACTCATTGTTGATAAAACAGAGACTAGAATAGTTGGGAAGGTAGCCATAGTATCAGTTGATAAATAAAGTCAATAGATTAGTATTACTCAAAATAGATTCTAACTTCTTTTAGTGTTTATTTAGTTATTTTTTGAGTCAGAAAGACATACCTCTTAAAGATGCAAACTGCAGATGAACTTACATGGATGACTAATATACTCTGTCACCCTTCCAAATATCTGAATGTCCTCAGATTCTTAGATAAGGAACCAGTAGAAAATCAGAATCCTGAACCAGTGGGCATAGAAAAAAGAAGATTATGGAATGAAAAAACTAAAGGCACATATTCGAAATTAACTCTCTTGACCTTGTAAGGTTCATAACACAATCCCTAGAAGTGTTCAGTTTTGAACAGAATGGCACCCTGAAGACCCTATGGAATGATAAGCTTCTTCCCATCAGCAACACTGTCATTAGAGTATTTCTTTCATCACCTACTGAAACAAAGCAAAAGAAAACAAAAAAAGGGGGGGCATGTAACTTAATACTGTTGTTACCTAAAGCACACAGGGCAATTTTTGATTTCATAAAGTATCCAGGTAGAATTAATTTTTAAGGATTAATTAATTAATTAATTTATGGGAGAGAGAGATCCCACACACAATTGGGGAGGGGGTGGTGAGGGGCAGAGGGAGTGAGAGAAGGAGAGACATAGACTCAGTGCTGAGCTTGGAGCCCATGTAGGGCTCAATCTCAGGACCCTGAAATTCTGACCTGAGCCAAAACCAAGAGTTGTATCCTTAACTGACTGAGCTAATTGGCCCCACAAACTAGAATTAATTTTTGTAAAAATAGTTATTTGCAATAGTAATATAAATAATTGTTGATCGTTTACTCTGGGCACTGTGCTGAGCATTTAAAAAAATTCTCATTTTAATTTTCTCAGTGGCCCAAGATGTTGGTCATCTTTCAGGTGAGAATATTGAGCTATGGAAGTTGGCTAAGTGTGCACAGCTAGTATACTTGGTGGAAACAAGATCCATCCAGACAGAGGTTTAACTCAAAGGTTAAGTTCTAAACTACCATACAGCATTTTCTTTTTGAGCTGAAGACTTTTGGCTAGAAGAATTTAACTCATTTATTTATGTGGTCAAAAGTTAAAATTTCAGATAAATAAAAAAATTTATTATAAATGGGAATTCACTGAATAATTGTTTGTCTATCAGGAATAGTTCCACAGCTGAATCACTTCTATTAGTTTCTAAAATTAAAGACAAGTCCATTTTTTAAAAGATCCATTTATCTTTTGAAATATCACTTAAATATTAGGCCAGTCTGCCAGTTATGGTAAATTAAGAATAAAACTAAATTCAAAGTTACATAGGATTAGTCTATTGATTTAACAAAACAACTTCCTGATACTTTACTGAATGAGTGTAACAAAACTAGAGTGTTTGGCCAGTTTCTTCAGCATCATTTAAGCTGTCTTTATATTATAATTTTGAAGTAAATGGGATACTCAAGTATTTGGTTCTATGTAAATCAAAGTATAAATTTAGTACATAAATTGTTCATTTTCACCAGGTTTATATTTGAAATGAAAAGTAAATGGTTATGGCAACTTTTTAAAGAATCGGTTTTCTTGATATTTTGTCATCCTGTGGACACCAGCATGACAAGGAGAGAATACGTTTTCTACACAAAACACTTAAAGCCAAGGAAGGGGAGAAGAGTTAGTCACAGCCCTCAGGTGCAACAGCTGCAGACTGAGTTGGCATTATTAATGCACTTCAGAATATCTGATTTCTAAAGTAGTTCTAACATGCTTTGTACACTATGAATATATTTGAGAAATTGATTTGGACAGGCCGGAATTCAAACTTTATGGTAAGACTTATAGTTCAAGTATAGTAGTTATTACTTCTTCAAAAAAAAATTACAAGAAAAGTCTATGGTTTCAATGCAAATTTAGCTACTTTGACATCACTATTCATCTTCATCAACTGATAATTATGGTTCTTGGCATCTTTGTACGTGCCATTACACTATATTCAATTAGGATTCAATCTTGATTTTTTGAGTGTTATTTTTCATGAAATAAGTAGATTGTTATAAATAGCTGTTTTTTTTTAGTATAAGTGGCATATCAAGAAAAGAAAATGATGTACTTATAGACACTTATGACATTTTAAATCTATTTTTTGCAATTTGAATGCACTTATTCCTCTTTAAATCCATTACATTTGAAACCATTTAAATAGTTCTCTGCTTTTTTCTTGCTTCTTTCTCTATTGCATATCTAAAAAAATGATAATAACCAAATCAAATCCATATGTAATGCCAAGTATAAATTAAATGAATATATATAATTATGAAACTAATTTATTCTTCAGTTTCAGACATATTGACCAGAATAGAGATTTCTAGAAATTTTTAATGCATCTATTATTTTACGAATTTTTCTGTGACTAATTTCTAGGCTTGAACATTTAGGTTTTCATATTTAATATTTTCTTGTCCTTCCTCTCGGCAGCTGCACACTGAATTAATGTCAGTCACATTTATAAGTCCCATGATGGAGAGAATTGGATTTTTAAAATTCATTTCCTTTATGCCAGTAGTTCTTTAGCAGGGGCGAGTTTTCTACTCAGGAGACATTTAGCAATGTCTGGAGACATCGTTGGTTGTCACTAATATTGTGTGGAGAGATGCTGCTGACATCGTGGGTCGGGGCTGGGATGCTGCTAACTCTCCTATGATGCACAGAAAAGCTCTACATCAAAAAATTATTCAGTTCAAATGTTAATAGTGTCACTGTTGAAAAATGTATCCTATTTAATAATAACCTTATAGTATGATTTTTTAGTTCTATAGTTTGGTAAAAATTTGGTAAAATTAATCTTTTTATCATGAGTGGTATGTTGTTGAATACAAGACTTCAGAAGCCTCAAAAAGGGCACTGCATGAGGAGAGAAAATCAATAAGTGGAAATAACAAATGTGAAAATTGAAAACTAACCATGTTTAATACCAAGAGTCTGAACCCTGTGTCAGGTAGAGTAGATAAGAATGAACAGTGTCCACTTGAGAGGGATGCATGTTGAACAAGGTTTAACATTTTATAAGGGAAGTGAGGTTTTGATTTAGGCAAGGAGATGTGAACACGAAAAGACTGAACATATAGATGAAAGCTATGGGAAGTAAGCATAGGAGAGCAGATAGGTGTTGTTGAGAGACAGGTCCTCCATGGAGGGAGAAATCAGGGCACATGGCTTATTTGGGGATGGTCTTCTTGTGCTGCATAGGATGAGGCTCCAAGGACTAAAGAGGTTTCAATATTTCATAACTCCATAATGTCAATAAGAACAAAAAATAAATTACTTGGATCTTCAGCATCATATATAATATTAGCTTTAAAAAATTAGCTGACTCTTCTAATTGAGGCATTCAGCTCAGAGTAGGAGATAAGAGTAAATGAAGGGCATTTTGGCACATGGCTCAGCCTGAAAGAGATAAAGGACAAATCTGGTTGTGTTTGAAAATATGAAAGATTTAATGAAAAAACAAACAATTCATTAGTACATTTCCTATATAGGTTGGCTTCATAAATTTCATACCACTAATGGATGCAGAGCAGCTTAAGGATGCTGGAAAAATATAATTTTGGGATATTGTTTAAAACTAATGACACCTAAAACAAAACAAACAAAAAAAAAAACAAACAAAAAACTAATGATACCTTTATAGGCTAGAGGAAATTGTTGGGAAGAGTTTTTCTAAAATATGTATTTATTCACACCAGAAAGAAAAGTACAATTATTTTTGTAATGCAAATGTTAAACCTCTAAAATGAACTAGTAAATAGTCTTGAAAAGGTTTAAAGAACACTCATTATCTGTCCACGGTATTTTGAAAACTGCTAACATAATAGTTGCTGCAATAATACAATTATATTTCAGTGTTTGCTAATTCATTTATTCTTGGGAAAATCTATGCCAAGTGCAAAGTTCAATATAAAACAGATTAGCTTTAGGATGTTGTTTTTACCCTGTAAGGAGTAGGCAAATAATATAACGTCTAAGGTGGGCTGTGTTCCAGGAATCTATAGGAAAAGGCGGAGACCGTGGTGAAATGAAAAGCACATGTCCTGGCTAAAGGTGACACCGTTTGCTCAATGCCTATAGATGTTGCCATCTGTAAATAAGGAGCCGGTGTGACATATCTGATTTTTCAAGCAAGATAAAAATCAAGATTTTTCAATGTATAGTTCCTTATTTTTTAAGTTGGCAATGATTGAAAACAAGTACAGATTTCTCATTTTTTTTTCTTTTAGGTATGAAATAAGCATTTCTAAGAGGCAAAATTTTATATCATCTTTCCTCTTGTCAAAAAGATTATACAAAATTTTCTTGACTTGCAATGGGGTTTTAGGTCCCAATAAACCCATCATAATCATAAATTGAAAATATCGTAAGTCATCAACTATATTAAATAAAAAAATATATAAGTTGAAAATGCATTCAATATATCTGACTTAAGCAACATCATAGCTTAGCTTAGCCTACTTTAAATGTTCTCAGAATGCTTACACTAGCCTACAGTTGGGCAGGATTATTTAGCACAAAGCCTATTTTATAAAACAATGTTGAATATCTTGTGCAGTTTATTAAATAGTGTGCTGAAAGTGAAAAACAGAATGGTTGTATGGGTACAGAACCATTGCAACTGTATTTACTGGTTGTTTACCCTTCTGAATGTGTCCCTGACTGAGAACTGCAGCTGCCAGTACCATGAGAGAGGATCATAACACCAATCGCTAGTTGGGGAAAAGATCCAAGCTAAAAATTCAAGGCATGAATTCTACTGAATGTGTTTGGCTTTCACATCATTGTAAAGTTGAAAAATTTTAAGTTGAATAATCCTAAGTTGGAGTTTGTCTGTATATTGCTTTGCAGTCCAGAATTTCTGTTCTTTCCAATTAAAATTACATTTTTCTGAAATCATAAACAGTATATGTTTGTAAAATATGCTTAAATATTGTGAAATATGCTTAAATGTTCCTGGGTCAGAAAGTATAGTATATAAATACTGCCTATAGTAACATGTTCATGATGGCAATATTTGAATTAATTTAAAAAATTGGTTAATGATGATATGGTAGGATTTCATTCATTTAATTTTTTAAAGTCGTACTTCAGTTCTACATTGTTAACTAAGAAGATGCCAGCAGGATATTTCCAACTTTAATAAAAGAGTTGGAAACATATTCATCCTCTTCTTTCAAAACTTACCCTTGCAAAAAAGGAGAATAAGAAAGAACCACAAATGACGTTTTTGTTCTAATTTGTCAAAAATGTGTAATATCCCCCAAATTTATGAAAATGGAATTCAGAGACGGAAATAGCAAATGATTCAGCAAAGTGAAGGAGGGTCAGAATTAAATGCTTACAGAAAGAGAATCAAACCAGTGGCTAATTCACTTCAAAACCATAGAAAATAAAATAATAAACATAATGGGCTTTGGAATATAAGGTTAGAGGGAAGGCCTAGAAACAGGTGAATTGTTGAAAAGTTTTTATTAGAAACAGTTCAACCTTCCACCTCACACTTTTGCCACATGCACTGAGATTGCTACCACTCCTTCCTTAGGAAAGACCATGTGTCTTTTCTAGGGAAACTTCATTCATAATCCTTCAAACTTACTTTTTTCAGATCCAGAGAAAGGCAGACATAAAGGTTCAAGTGAAAATAAAAACATACCTGCACATTAAAACATACCAATGTCAAGTTTGCTGGTAGCTAAGCAGTATCTCAGACAGGCAGCTAAATGATCCTCCTCTGAAGAAACTTAGTGCTCAAGGGGAAATGCATTCAGATTCTGATGTTTGTAATCTTCCAAAGTAAAGTTCATATTACTTTCTAGCCCTCTGACATTTCCATGCACTTAGAATTTATGCCTAGCTTTGACACCTATTTCTTGCGTATATTTGACAATAAAGGGTTACCAGAGATTTGAAGGAAAGGCTTCACATGAAAAAAGAGAGGTCCATTCCTATCTTTTTTACCTTATCTTATCAGAATAGAATGTAGAAGCTCTGCTTCCAATTGAGGTTCCATGAGTTCCTAGTGGATCAATCTTCTACTGATATAATAACTATAAACTCTAGACAAAATATTTGCCTTTACAAACTACTCAAAGGCATTAGAAAGTGGGCAAGAGCAAGAAAATAGCATAGAAGAGCTCATATTTGGAAGAAGGAATGCCATTATTTTAAAGTGCCTTTAGTCTGATATCAGGCTGAAGTCTGCAGTGCAGGGTGATTTGTTTTGGAAAGTTTTTCTGCTTAAGGATTTTCCCTTTTAAGGAAGAGTAGGGTGGAATGTCATGCAGTGTAGCCAGGAAGTCCCCTTGCATAAGAATTTGAAAGGCAGAAGGAAACACAAGGAAGGAAATTGATTTGTTTGCCCAGATGTGTAAAGGATAGAGAAATGAGAGGAAGTTAATTCTATGCAAGATATAATTTTATAATTTAGTTTGAGTAAGAATTTGTAGGATACTGTGTGACATACTCTTCTCTAAATGGTTTACACATATTAACTCATCCAATCATCTTAATAATCCTGGGAGGTAGGTACTACTGCATACACGTTTTACAGATGAGGCTATGAAAGCACAGAGAAGTTAAGTAACTTCCGCCAAGGTCTCACAGTGAACAAGTGCCAGAGAGCTTGGCTCTTTGGCTCTATTATGAATAAATGTCATAACCAAGCAATACTGCCTCCCATTTCTTACATAGTATATTGTACATTAGGAGCCATGGTTTCAAGACAAAGATTTTAAATAGATTCTTCTTTACTCACTTCTTTGAGTAAACAAGGCTCCTTCGCTTGTTGGCTTCCACCCCACTCAGGTTAGAAGCTCAGTTAGAAGCTACCTGACATTTAATTAAAATGCCAGACTATTTTCTATGATACATCTTATTGCAAATGCACTTTGCATTCCTTTCATATACCTTATTCCCCTTAGTCCCAACTCAGAGGGGACTTTGCAGCAGCCAGGGGCTGGGCACTTGCCAAGGAGCCCGTGATCTCTGCTCTGGCCCTTGGGCCACACCCGCAGGTGCTTGGCTAATAGTCAGCCTCGCAGAACCCTCCTTTCTCTATCATCTTAGAGTTTGTCTGCCTTTCAGGATCTCTCCTTGTCTCCTGCCTGCCTTGAGGATTTCCTATATTCCTTTGTCTGCTAGTCTCTCTCTGAGAATCTCTTGCCCACCTCTTCCTGCTTCTTTTCTCTTCCCCCTTTTCATTTCTTTCCTCTCTGCCCGTTACCACATGGACTCCAAGGTGCCTGAAACGTGGCCCATTGCCGGCTTTGCTGTTTTCAGCAATACTCTAGCTCTCAACACTGCTGTGGTCACCTGCTTTACTTTATATTCATGTCTTTGGGAAAGCCATTGACGATGAGAAAATCGACTATATTTTTGGAAAAGGTGTTAACAGCTTTCTTGATAATACATTTGTGTACATGGCTTTGACTCGCACAAACGAGTAGAAGCACAATTCGGTAGAAAACGAATGAAAAAGAGCCTGTCTCTTATAATAGACATAACATAAACGATCATGTAGTTAACTCACACACACAGAATGAAACTTTAGACCAATTCTTCATTTGTATTATACCGTAAGGAAAATTTAACTGAATTTTCAAATTCCTATAGTCTAATGAGGAGGTTTGTCAGCTTTAAGTTCCCACGATTATTTTTTCAAAAACTAAGATACTGCTAGGTAAAAATGCAGAATCAAGGCTTTCTGCACATACGTTTTATTTATATAAAGCATTTTTTCCGTTTAATCAGTTCTTGTAATTGCCGACGATAGGCAAGTCAGGTATAATTTTCTCTTGGTTATTGCACTCATATACTCATGCAAAAATAATAAAATGTTTTATTTTTCTTTCTTCACTTTACTGAAATTGGTGGCTTACATCATACTGAGAGGCCCACATGAGTATTTGTTTTTAAATTAGGACCATATTCTCAATTCGCTACACAATAAAGGGATTATACATTTAAAAGAACTGTATGCAATCAAGAAGAAATTTTAATTAATCACAAATAGAACTGGCCCAATGGAAATAATTTGACCCGACAGTTTGAGGTTTGATCAGCATAACACAGAGATTAAGAAGACTTTTGACCTGAACAGAGTCGGAATTGGTTCAGTCTGGAACTTTAGAAAGGGAAAACTAATGGGTTCAAATCACACAATATCATTGTTTCCCATAATGCTACCGACCCATTAGCAAACAGTGAGAAACTTGCTTAGTTTCTGTAGAAACCATACAGAAGCATGTATAGCTCCAGTCCACAATGAAGCAACAGAGATTACGCCATAACAAACTATAATCTTTCTCCCATGTTCTCCATGTGTAAAACACTGAGCCAGCTCCTTTGAAGCTCTAATTGACTGTCTGTATCAATTAGTGGCCTGATCACTTTCTAGCTTACATTTATGTTTCCACAGTAACCGATTGGCATTTGGAGGAGGATGAGAGTACTTACTGGGAAGTACTTAAACTTGTACAACAGAAAAGAATAACTGAAATTTTTAGCTATTTAGAGGAACAAGATTCAGCAACTCATATTCTGCAACAGCAACTTGGTGTGGAAAGCTGAAAGTTTTACACAGTTTTACAAAACTGAAATGGAATCCTTTACTAAAATAGCAACATGATATAATAAATAAATGGATTACACAGTAACACTAAGAAAAAATTCATCAAGTAAAAGCACTGAGAGTGAAAGACTTTGGTGATGGGTTTGAGAATCCTATCATAAAAAGAATGAATAAAGAAGCAGGATACAAAAAAAGGCAGAGTATATGGTGGGGCAAACATAGCTTGATGTCAGAGAAAACTAAGTTTGCTTCTCGCATGCCATTTTGTAACTAATAAGATTTCTAGAAAGCGATGCAATTACTCTGAGCCTCAGTGTACCCATATGGTAAGTGAGGAGACTAGTAACATCTGAATGGGTCTATTGGGGGAATTAAATATGCTAATGCATATCAAAGACTCTTGATCATTCCTGTCCATGCTATGTGCTCTGTAAATACCAGATATTATTGTCATCACCATCATTTCAGGGGCTGAAAAAGAGAAAATGCAATATGATAACTAATGCTTAATATTAAAAATAAAAAAAAAACACCATCTCCCTGAAAGATTATAGACTTTTTCTGTTACTTCAAAGGGCCAAACCAATTTCATCCAATGCACTGAAGTTATGATGAGAAAACTTTAACTTCATATAAACAAGTACTTTTCTATCATTTGAATGAAATGAAACCTAAAATCCACCTGATTGTGGATAATAAACTATCAGATTGTTAGAGATGGGATGATGCCTGCATTGAGATAGTGTGGGCCTAGAGTTTCCCTGAGCTAAAATATTTTATACTTACAATATTGCATATTGGAGTAAAAAGAAATCTACAGATAGGCTGACTTCCTGAAATGTTAGCTGATAAGTGCCAGTAATTACAAAGGTATCACCCATATAACAATGACATAAAACTGCAAATATAAAAATTTCTAAGAAATGAACTTAACATAGGATTAACACTAATAAGATTATTGAAGTTAATACTAAGATGACAATAAACAGAGATCAACAATACTATTATAATTTGACATTCTGAAATCATACAAGTAAGTATCAGTTATGGTAGCAATTAAAAGCCATTCAGCTATGAAAAAGATGGACAAATAAAAATATAAGCTAGAGATTGCATATAATTTCCAGATATAAAAATAGATTAAATTTTACTGATAGTAAATTGGTCAATAATTATGATTTTTCATAATTTTATGTCATTACAGTTCTGGAAAGTATAGTTCTTTCAAAAATCTATGAATGACTCCATATTTTTCATAGTGAATAGAAGGAACACACATAATCACTACATTTACTCTATCACCAATCAAAACCTTTGGTAATAAACTTCCTTAGTAAACAAGAAGGTACACAATTAGAAATACGATGTTTCTTGTACTGTCATTAAAAAGCAACCATAGGATATCAGTGTGGTTTATTTCTTTACATAAGTCCAGGAAATTAAGCAGACATTTTCATATAACTAATACACAAGGAATAATATGCTAGGAACCATTACATGATTTATTGGAGATATTGATAATTGTGAAAGTAAGAGGCAGGGGAAAGCGTAAGACTAAGATATGAGGTCTAGTCACGATTTTGGCACTAATTAGGTGCAACTTTGGGAAAACTACTTAAACTTTCTGATTTTAATTTCTTCACAAAATAAGCACTAGTTCTCTCAGATTAGAAACTTTTCCAAATTAAAAAAAAAATAAATCTTCTAATATAATACATTATTTTCTCTGGGACCAAGTGAAAATTAATGTCCAACTTTAAAATATACTGTGTTGTTTTTCCTTACTAAAACCATGAGTGCTTATTTGGTATTTAGGGGTCTAATTTTGAGAAAGATCTTTCCTTTGGAGATTGAAAGCCCAAGGTTTCCAGGTGTTGTAGCTAGAAAGTTGCAGAGGTAGAACGATTGGTAGAACCATTTCCTGAGGTTATGTCAGTAGGGAAAGGAGATCCCTTGAGCAAGTTGGTGCTATCTTTTCCCCAGGTCCATTAAAAAGCAGCATGGTTTCACCTCTATGACTTCTCTGAGATCCCTTGTCAAATACAGAGCCTTCTGACTTCCTTAAATTTAAGGTCAACATTACTCATTTAGCCAACTCCGGATCTCAGTAAAATTTCCAAAACACAAAAGTTCACATGAGAGAAGACATGTTTTTTCCAACATAATTGATCATAATTGACACTGATTTCCTCAGAGCACTTTTTTTGTCTATGGGTAATAGGATCATTAGCAGGAAGCACTCTTAAATAAAAGAGAAAAGAATAGCAATACACATTAAAAATAGAGAAAAACTTATGACTACTTCATAGTTGAATTATATTTCTCCCCCTAAAAAATCCTGACACACTATCTTTTTAGTCTTTGCTGATTTCTTGTGGTTTATAATTACTTTGAACTCTACCTCTGTATAGATACCTTCTATAGGATTCACACAATGTAAGATTAATATAAATCTGCTTAGAATATTGTCACTGCCCAAGCTTAAACCAGTTTCAAGTATAAAAAAGGAAAAAATGTAATTGGTTTAAGATAGTTCTGGTTCACTCCATGGAACTGGGGTATTCTTGTTGTTTAGCAAGATATTGGCCCTGTCAAAGAGATAGAAATAAAGTTGGAAGGGAGAAAGTTGGGAATAGTTGTTGCACAGATGCCCAGTGTGCTTGTTTCTCAGTTGTGCAAGCCAGTGAAGAAAGCCCATGGTCTAACTGGTGTAAAGCATGTAACATCATCATTATCCACCTCTGATTTCACAAATTAGATATACCTTCCATAGGAAAAACAAACAGACAAACTAGCATTTAGAGCTGTGTTTCTCAAATGCTTCGTGATTGTAAATTACATGAGGATCTTTTAGATTGTGATTCATTATATCTGGGGGGTGTAGCTTGAGTTTCTCTATTTCTAACAGCCTCCCAGGTCATGTCCGTGCAGCTGGTCCAGAGACCACATTTTGAATAGGAAGGCATGTGATGTCAATCTAACTTCACTTCCTTGCTAATAAACACCAACTGCTCAAAGAAAGTAATCACAGACAGTTCTGGAATTACAAAAGAAAGCATGGTTCTTTGAAGTTTAAGATGAAATCTTTTGATATCACAGGATGTTGTGAACCAATTATACCATTGCTATTTATATGTCTGTCATTGAATAGGATATTCTTTCAGGAGCCCAATGCATATTATTTTTCTGTAATCAATGTAATTAGAACCAAGAACAATTTAATCCAATTTCAATAGTTCCTAATTCCTAGATTGTGGTTTATGTTACTCATGCAGAATAAAACATAAAGAATGTAGAGCTTCAAATTTCTGTTTAACAAAGGAAGAATGTGGTTAATCTGAATAGAAATTAATGTATATAACTATTATTTTCTGAATTTTATGAACAGTATTGAGCAATCATTAAATAACAGATTGGCTGGTATTTCTTGACAAAAATCTAATTCAAGCATTTGAACTATTTAATAACATTAGCAACACAATATCCTATGGAGTTTTATAAACCAAGCTCAGGCCAGATGTTTTAGTAGACTATATTCAAGTTTTCAACCTCTGGCTTTGAGCTACAATGCACAACAACTGGTTAAAAAGGAAATAATTTAGGCAATCAAGATAGTTTAGTAGAATTTATTTTTTAAAAGGACTTCATAAATGTTACATTGAATTTACTTTCATTTTAATATTGTGAAAACATATTCATACATCACAACTCAAAATATGTGGGAAGTGAAAGAAAAGACAGGAACAATGGCTTAGGACCTGGTACATAGAAACCACTAATTCTGTGTAGGATATCTGAAGATCGTTTTTGAGAAATGGTAGCAGATGGTTTTGATACCCCCATGTCACACTGGTAGGTCCACTTCTAATTTGAACTGTAGAAAGGGGGAAGAAGTCCCTGTTCATTGAATGCTTTCCATCTCAAATGTTTATCACATATTTTTCTAATTTTCTGCCTCAGGTTCTTCTCAGAAGTTACCTGCAGGAGTCTGCTCAGACTATGTGCAAATGCAGCCTGAAAGGTTGGAGAGACAATTTTCTGAAATCTTCTACAGATATATTTTGAAGATATTGCAGGTTCAGTTCCAGACCACCACAATGAAACAAATATGGAAATAAAGTGAAATAAATCAAAATAAAAAAGTTTTTGGTTTCCCAATGCATATGAAAAATTATGCTTACACTGTACCTTAGTCTATTAAGTGTGCAATGACATTATGTCTAAAAAATCAATGTACATACTTTAATTCAAAATAATTTGTTTCTGGGCAGCCCAGGTGGCTCAGCGGTTTAGTGCTGCCTTCAGCCCAGGGCGTGATCCTGGAGACCAGGGATCGAGTCCCCGGTCGGGCTCCCTGCATGGAACCCGCTTCTCCCTCTGCCTGTGTCTCTGCCTCTGTCTCTCTCCTCTCTGTGTTTCTCATGAATAAATAAATAAAATCTTTAAAAAATAATAATAATTTGTTTCTAAAAAATGCTAATCACCATCTAAACTTTCGATAAATCATAGTCTTTTGGTTGGTTGAGGGTCTTGTTTGGATGTTTATGGCTACTGACTGATCAGGGGTGGCTACAGTTATTTTTAAAAATAAGACAACAATGACTTTTACTGCATTAATCAATGTTTTTTTCTTTCACAAACAATTTCTCTGTAGCATGTAATGCTGTTTAATATTATTTCACCCACAGTAGAATTTCTTTCAAATTGGAGTGAATCCTCTCAAGCCCTGTTGTTGTTTTATCAACTAATTTTATGTGATATTCTAAATTCCTTGTAATCATTTTGCCAGTCTTCACAGTATCTTCATCAGGAATAGATTTAATCTCAAGAAATCACTTTCTTTGTTTATCCATAAGAATCAACTCTTCATCTGTTAAATTTTATCATGAGATTTCAGTAATTCAGTCACATTTTAGGCTCCTCTTCTTATTCTAGTTCTCTTGCTAGTTTCTACATCTGTAGTTACTTCCTCCACAGAAGTCTGAACCCTTCAAAGTCATCCATGAGGGTTGAAAACATCTCCCAAACTGTGGCTCTTACTGATGTTTTGACCTCTTTTAATGAATCATGAATGATCTTAATGTCATCTTGAATGGTGAATCCTTTCCAGATTTTTTTTTAAAGATTTATTTATTTATGATAGACACACACACGCACACACACACAGAGACTGAGAGAGAGGAGAGAGAGAGGCAGGGAGAAGCAGGCTCCATGCCGGGAGCCCGAGGTGGGACTCGATCCGGGGACTCCAGGATTGTGCCCTGGGCAGAAGGGAGGCGCCAAACTGCTGATCCACCCAGGGATCCCCCTTTTCAGATTTCCAACTTAACTTTTCCCAGATCCATTAGAGGAATCAATATCTATAGAAGCTATAGCCTTACAAAATATATTTCTTAAATCATAAGACTTGAAAGTCAGCATTACTTCTTGATCCATCGACTGTAGAATGGATGTTGTGTTAGGAGGCATGGAAACACTTTTCTCAGTTTTTCTCCATCAGAGCTCCTGGGTTACCAGGTGTATTGTGAATGAGCAGTAATATTTTGAAAGGATTTTTTTTTAAGGGCCCTATGATTTTAAGAATGGTCAAAGAACATTGGCTTCAATTTTAAGTCACCAGTTGTAATAAAAGAGAGTCAGAAAAAAAAAAAAAAAAAAGGAGAGTCAGCCTGTCCTGACGCTTTGAATCCAGGCATTAACTTCTCTTCTTTAGCTATAAAAGTCCTAGATGTCACCTTCCTCTAATAAAACGCTTTTTTTATCTGCACTGAAAAATCTTTCCTAAGTCCAGCCACCCTCATTAATTACCTTAGTCAGATTTTCTGGATAACTTACCATAGTTTCTACATTGGCATGTGCTGTTTGACCTTGCACTTCTACTTTATGGAGATGGCTTTTTTCCTTAAACCTCATGAATCAACCTCTGTTAGTTTCAAGCTTTTTTTCTGTAGCTTCCTTACCTCTCTCAAACTTCATAGAATTGAAGAGAATTTAGGCTTTGGCTTAAGGTAATGTTGTAGCTAGCTTTTTTTTTTTTTTTTTTTTTTTTTTAAGATTTTGTTTATTTATTCATGGGAGACAGAGAGAGGCAGAGGCAGAAGCAAGCTCCCTGAAAGAAGCCAGATGCTGGACTTGATCCCAAACCCTGGTATCACACGCTGAGCCGAAGGCAGACACTCAAGCTTGAAGCCACTCAGGCATTCCTGGTATGGCTAGTTTGATCTTCTATTCAGACCACTAAAACTTTCTCCACATCATCAATAAGGCTCTTTTGTTTTCTCATCATTCATTTGTTCACTGGATAGCACTTTCAATTTCCTTCAAGAACTGTTCATTTGCATTCACAACTTGGCTAACTGGCACAACAGGCCTGTCTTTTGGCTTATCTCAGTTTTTTGACTTTCTTTACTCACTAAGCTCAATTATTTCTAGCTTTTGATTTAAAGTGACAGACATGGGGATCCCTGGGTGGTGCAGCAGTTTGGCGCCTGCCTTTGGCCCAGGGCGCGATCCTGGAGACCCGGGATCGAATCCCACGTCGGGCTCCCGGTGCATGGAGCCTGCTTCTCCCTCTGCCTGTGTCTCTGGCTCTGTCTCTGCCTGTGTCTTTGGCTCTGTCTCTCCTTCTATCTCTCAAGAATAAATAAATAAAATCTTAAAAAAAAAATAAAAATAAAGTGACAGACATGTGACTCTTCCTTTTACTATGGACATATAGAGACCACAATTTAGTGTTATTAACTGACCTAACTTCAATACTGTTGTGTCTCAGAGAATAGAGAAAACCAAATAAAAGAAGAGAGAGGGGAAAATGGATAGTTGATAAAGCAATTAGAATACTCAAAACATTTATTGAGTTTGCTGTATGATAATGGTGTGGTTTATGGTGGCCTGAAACAATTACTATGGTAATATCAAAGATTATGGATCACAGATCACCATAACAAATACAATAATAATAAAAAATTTTGAAATATTGTGAGAATTACTAAAATGTGACACCGAGATATGAAGTGACCACATATGTGGTAGGCAATATGTTCCACAGCAGAACTCCAGAACTTTGAAACTTGATATTCATTGAATAACTCCTCAATTATTTAATTACCTACTCTTACCAGCCTTGGCCATTATAATTGTATCCTCTGTTTCTATGAGTTTGCATTTATAGACATGTTATATAAGTGGAATCATATAGTATCTGTTTCTTCTGTGACTGGCTTGTGGATAAACCTGGAGGACATTATGCTAAAGAAACTGTTCTCTTGATGTTTTATTCATGCAAAATTTCAGGTATAGATCATTCTTCATTGGAACTCATATCATTTTTCTTCCCTTATTATCCTTGTGGGCATAGATATTTCCTTTAATCTCTTTAAATGATTAGGAGATGATATATTCTATTTTACTAAGTATAATTTACACAATTCAAATTAGTGGAATTTTCTTTATTAAAAAAAGGTTTTATTTATTTGAGAAAGAGAGAGTAAGAGAGAGAGTGCACGGGGCATAGGAGGAGGGGAAGTGAGAAGGGGGAAAGGGCAAGAGGGAGAGGGAGAAAGATAGCAGACTCCTCCCTGAACATGGAGCCTGAGGTGGGGCTCAATCCCAGGACTCTAAGATCATGACCTAAGTAGAAACCAAGAGTTGAAAAAAAAAAAAAAAGAAAAGAAAAGAAAAGAAAAGAAACCAAGAGTTGTCCACTTAACTGAGCCACCCATGTGTCCCCAAAGTAGTGTAATTGTTTATGGGATGAAAATAAATAACTTTTATGTATTGTCCATATGTAATATTCATTAAATTCTACAAGACAGTCACTAAGTCATAGTTGGGTGAAAAAACCTAAGAGTATTTGAATATTTTTAACTTAACTTTTTAAAAAAGGTTTTATTTATTTATTCATGAGAGACACACAGAGAGAGGCAGAGACACAAGCAGAGGGAGAAGCAGGCTTCCGCAAGGAGCCTGATATGGGACTCAATCCCAAATTCTGGGATCACACTATAAGCTGAAGGCAGATGCTCAACCACAGAGCCACCCAGGAGTCCCTTTAACTTTACTTTGTAAGCTTTAATCTTATACATTGCCAATGTCTCTAGTCTAAAATAAAGCTAATATCCAACTCATAAAAGTGATTCAATGGTATAAGGAAACTGAGTTGAAATAGCAGTTGATAAATGATGATGCTCTTTAAATTTTCATTTTTAATAACTAACTTAATAAAATTTTATCTTTTTATTCTACAATATTTATCAATTGCTTTCTACTATCCTAAGTATAATATGACATCAAGACAGATAAATTCTGGGCACTTGAGTGGCTCAGTCAGTTAAGCATCTGCCTGCCTTTGCTCAGGTCATGGTCTCAGGCTCCTGGGATTGAACCCCATATCGGGCTTCCTGCTCAGTGGGGACTTGCTTCTCTCTCTCTTTCTGCTTGTACTCTCTCTTTGTGAAATAAATAAATATTTGTGCTTGTACTCTCTCTTTGTCAAATAAATAAATAAAATCTTTAAAAAATATATAGGTAAAATTCTTAATATATTTAATAAAACATACTCTTGTATTGGTGAAATTATTTCTGATTGTTATTTTCCTTGGCTTATCCACCTGACAGCACTACAGTATTGAAATTGTAAATAGGTAAAATAAAGATAGAATATTAAGATAAGGATGAATATTGTTAGAATGAACAATATATTACACAGAATTTATGCAAGGTATTTCCAGATGATATTCTTTTTGAGCAAAAAAAAAGGCAAATATTCATGATTTGTTCCATGCTACATTCTAGAATTGCTAACATAGAAAATTTGGATATGTAATTTGTCACACATTGATTATATTCCTTGTTTTGGCATTTTATAAATGGAAATCTGTTAAATTGAAAGGGTAGTTGAATATAATTTTGATAATGGACTGATATTTTGCACCAAGACTTGATTGACACTAGCTAATAATTAAACATGTACTCGTAAAATACTACATTAGGTATCGTGGAGCATATTTAAAAAAATCTAAGGCATTCTTCAACATTGAAATCAGCAAAACTCAAGGATGAAGGGAAAGATACCAGATTTGCAAAAACAGGAGGCAATTGTAATCATATATGTATTTAGTGTAGTTTTTGGTTCTGTGAATCTGATTTTCTTTTATTTTGTTTTGTCTTCCTGGAGATAGGATTTTCTAAGGCCAATAGACAAGCTTACTATAAATAGGGAAATTTATCAGCCTCTCATTTTCTGGAGCAGGAAAACCACACATTTCAGATAAAAGATCTCTAAGTTTCTGTACCTGATTCCAATATGTGACAGGGGTGGGGAGGTTTCCCCACACCAACAAGCAATTTTCAGACACCACGTAGGCGTCCTATAGTTTAAGTCAATTCTGACACTATCTTCTTGAAGATAGCAGCAGATTACTCACGTTGAGGGTTCAGTCCAATGAAACTCTCTATCCCCATTCAGATGCTAGTTGCAAGCCCAGGTTGTCTTCTTTGCTTCTGACCAACTAGCTATAGATTGGAGGTTCATTAACCCCTTAAATTGGATTAATTTGCTAGAGTGACTCACAGAACTCATAGGAACATTCTACTTACTAGATTTATCAATTTATTATAAAAGGATATAAGTCAGGAATAGCCAAGTGGAAGAGATCTAAGGGCAAGGTATTGGGAAAAGTTGCCGAGCTTCCATGCTTTTTCCAGGTGTGCCACTCTCTCAGCACCTCCACATATTTACCAATCCAGAAGCTCTCTGAATTCAGTTCTTTTGAGTTTTTATGGAAGCTTCAACACAAAGGCACGATTGATTAAATCATTGGCCTTGGTGACTGATTGAACTGGATCTCCACCCTCTTTCTTTTCCCCAGAGGTCATTGGGGTGGAACTGAAAGTTCCAACAGTTTAATCACATTGTTGATTCTCCTGGGCAACCAACTCCCCATCCTTAGGTGCAGTCCAAAAGTCACCTTATTAACATAACAAAAGAAACCTTTATGGCTCTCCTCATTTAGGAAATTCCAAGGGTTTGAGGAGCTCTGCGCCAGGAAGGGGATAAAGAACAAATACAGTCGACCTTTGAACAATGCCGAGGTTAGGGGTGCCAACCCCCATGCAATCAAAAATCTGGGCATAATTTTTGACTTCCTCCAAACTTAACTACTAATAGCCTAATGTTGTCTGGAAGCCTTACAGATAACATAAACAGTTGACTAACCTATATTTTGTGTGTTATATGATCCATTCTTGCAATAAAGTAAGCTAGAGAAAAGAAAATATTATGAAGAAAATTTTAAGGAGGAAAAAACACATGCACAGTACTATATTGTATCAAAAAAAAAAATCTACAAACAGGTGGACCCATGACCATGAATCCATGCTGTTCAAGGTTAATTATATGTATTTTTTATGATAAATCACGCTATAACAGATCACCTTTTCAGAAAACACAGAGAAGTTGGAGACACTGTTATTTTGGGAGCTACAGAAATTACTGTTAGAGGATGGCCTTAATACTCACTAGATGTTGCATCAATACCTTCCATGAAACAAGGTCACTGTTTATACGGGCGCGCAGCAACAAAACACAACAAAAAATGGAAGGAGCTTGTGTCAACAACAACATCTTTCAAACTTCTATATTAAGCAAGCTAGATTCATGACAGTCATTTGTTTAGAATAGTTCTGTAAATGGCAACAAAATGATTGGTACACATATGAGTTGTTTAATTTCAGCAGCTGGACTATGAACTATAACATTTCTTAAAGTGGTTTGGTATTTCTTGTCCTATCCAGATTGAGTATATATGTACAGTCAGATGTTAATAAATTGATTTTTCCTTTTGCTAACTTTCATTTCTGACATCATCAACTTTAATTTCTAACACATATTCAAAAAGAAAATATAAATGGTAACTGAAACAAGAAAAACACGACAAACTAATTAACTTTACCCCTTATTATTAAGCCCCATATAGGAAAGTTTGCTGGAGTCAATGGCTGTTCATAGCACACTCCAGCCAAATCTACAGCTCATTGTCCTGCATGACAAGGAGAAAACACTCCATCTGGGCTAAGGCAGAAAGCTGCATTTACCCATGTGACTTATTTATTCTTGGGCCACCTCTCAGCTTTCCTGTTTGTTCTGTATCTTACACAGCAAAATGTGGTCTCTGAATTGGCCATGAAGACACCACTGACACCACAAGGGGACAAAAATCCCACAGCTTTCATTATGAAGCCACTATCACTGGACAGACTCTGGTCAATGCTTCCAGAATCACATGACAGTTACGTCGAGACTCTGGTGCCACTGCTTTTACCAGATTCAGTTCTGGTAAAACCTTGCTTTTCCTGCTTTACTTGTTTCTATTTTGAAGTCTGTACTGAGAGCATCTGATTGATTGCTGATTTCATGTGACCATACCTATGCTGCATGTAGGTTACAAAAAGATCTGGCACTTTCAACCTTCAATTCTGGGATATGTTTTGTCATATCAGATGGAGGATTCCCTCCACACAACAAATGCAGCCCAAGATGATAAAAAATGACCATTGCATCTCCTTAGCATTACAATGAAAATAATATTGTACTGGAACAGACTTATTCTTTACACCTGGTGGTCAGTTCTTTGGTTTTTCAGTATGACTAGTTAATTTTATTACTTTGGGTCTTGTTTTTCCTATTAAAAAAATGGGGTTGAAGGACATACCTATTTTCATATCTACTATTGATCCTACTTTGATCTAACACTTGTGAACTTTGAAAAGGTCTTACCTGTCCACTATCCCCTTTTCCCATTATTGATGGCTTGGTAATTGAGAGGGTGAAATTAATAATCACAGTAATATATTTACATCATCCTGCCCCATTTTTGCCATGGACATAAAAAAAAAATGTCAGGCTATTGATCTTACCAAGTTGAGAAATAGAATATAATGCTTTATATTTGAAATATTTATTTAAATTATTTTATTTCATAGATATTCACAACACCCAAATAGAAGCAATATTACCTTGAATGAGTTATCAAAATTTAGGAAGAAACAAAGTTCATTATTTTGCATAAAACTCTTTATGATTCTTTTCTTCTCCATTCTCTCGCCCTTAAAAAAAAAGATTTTATTTATTTATTTATCTGAGAGAGAGAGAGAGTGCATGAACAGGGGGACAGGTAAAGAAAGAGAGAGAAGGACAGACTCCCCACAGAGCATGGAGTCCAAACTTAGGCTCTAACCCAGGACCCTGAGATCCTGACCTGAGCTGAAGTCAGACACTTAATCTACTAACCTACTCAGGAGCAGTCATTCTATCTCTTTATAACGCTTATGTGTCTAACAGTCTGGTGAGGTTAATTGGGGATTTAATTTAAAAATTGCTTTGCCTCTTTTCTTCTATTGTCCTACTGGGACTCAAGGATAGGAAATACATGGAATCCAAAGCAATGACAATACAGGACATTTTGTGCTGTTCATGTGTGGGTCTTAAACTAGCAATAGTGATTTGCCCGGACTGTCTACTCTGTTTTCACACATGAATCTGTAGGAGATATAGAGGACTTTGGGGTTTATGACCCTGGCTATCTATTTTTGGTCTTCCTCGACAAGGTTTATGAAAGAGACTTGCTCTGCAGCCTCAAAACAACACCTTACCCATGAGAAATTATGTCTTTGTATTAGAAATAGATTAGGTCCAGGGTGTCTAATTAATGAGAATCTGGTTTTGGTGATGATAGAAGATTTGTTCCTAGGGTCAAGACCAATTCACTTTAAAATAGGCATAGCTCCAATGTGTAGGATTTTGGATTTCAGATTGGTGGTATCAGACAGATCTGAATGGTACAAAACTGGATGCCTAGATTCTATCGCTTGAGTTTTAATTTTGTTTCATTTCAATATCTTCTTGTTCCTCATCATTATCTTCACTAACTTATCGGAACAAAGAAAAGACTTTGTCAGGATCAACATATAAGCTTCAATGTGGAACTTCTTTAACAACCAACACCACAATATACTCTCAAAGAAACTCTTGTTTTGTTTTGTTTTTGGTTTTGGTTTTTTTTGTGAGTTTTGGGGATTGGATAAGGAGAGTGTGAGAAGGAAAAGAAGTGAAGAAAAATTAAGCTGTAGTCATAGTAATTCTCTTGGCTTGAACATCCAGAGATACATTTTTTGTGTGTGGTGGTAGTCTTCTATCCTGAGGACCCCCAATGGATGTCAGGTAGTAAATATTAAGATTTTAGCAGTATCATATGAATTAACCACAAGAAGTGAGCAGAATTAGTTAATAAATAAACAAAGATGAAGGGAAACTCAGACATATACTACATGGAAGATTTTCCATCAACTGAAGGAAAAAATTAAGCATATCACCAGAAACAAAGCCTCAATCTTATGGAACCATCTCAATCTGGGAGACAGGTTTAATAAGAATAAGAAAGAAAACTATAGTTAGGAAAGAAACTTCACAACTTTGTGAGTGAAAAACTATTGCTGAAGTTTTAGAAATTAGTAAAAAAGTTCAGTGAGGCACAAAAGCATCTTCACACACAGGATTTGATGTAGCAATCAAATGACAACCCATGTGAAATAACAAAGATGAATAGCTAGATGTATTTGTCCTTTAGGTAAAGGAAAAGAGGACCAGGATAAAAACCATGTTGAAGTTTACAAATATGACTCACTTAAAGAGGTTAAGGAGAATCTCAAAGTAAGTCAAGCTTTTCTAATACAAGGATATGGCTTTTGCATTGAAGAATATTTTCCATTAAATTACAACAGTTACCCAGGACCTAAAATATTCAAAATTGAGAAAATAACAAAGTTTAGAGAGAGCCCAATTAATCCAGGTTGAGCCACAGAAGATGGACAGTAGTCTTGGGGAAAACAGCTAACAACTGCAGATTAGGTAGTACAAATTTCCACTTTAAATATCTGTCCTGGAGGATGCTCCAGATTGGCAGATGTATGGAAAGACGGTTAACTCAAATACAAAAAAGAAAAAGAAAAAGAAAAAGAAAAAGAAAAAGAAAAAGAAAAAGAAAAAGAAAAGAAAGAAAGAAAACACAACGAAGATCTGAAGTTTGTAATGTCTTTGCTCCTCACACCAAAATCCCTGGAAGTCCCCATGTCGCTCTGAAATTCATCTTAGGAACACAAGTGTAGGTTTTAATGATTCAAAGTTAAACGCCTTATATAAATCATTTATCCTATCATGCTGGTTACCTTCCATCAAGTGCCAAACGAAGTAACCAAAGATGGGTGAAGAACTAGAGGAAATTGAAAGGAAGGGACTCAAAAGCTCAAGGAAGAGCTGACGTCATCCCTCTTTTTCCAAACTGTCATAATGCCAAGTTCAGGTTAAGGGTGAGAAGGAGGGCAGAATAACACAAAAACTTGGCTTTAATTTACCTTGTCAGAAACACAAATAACTTATTAAGAAGGTAATAGTGGGGCAGAGGTGAGGAGAGAGCAATGCCATGTAGGTGTTGGTAAGAAATAAGGGATTATTTCCTAATAATTCATTATACATGGGTAAAATTTTAATTAAGCAGAATTATTAGAAACTTTTACTGGATTTACATTTTTATTAAATGTGGCTTTGGTAACCTGCAGGAATATTTTGCATATATTGGCATAGATTTTTTTGGTAGGATTTCAAAATTACTGTATGTGGCTTTTCATTAGCTATAGGCTTTTAAAGTTCCAAGTTATATTTGAAAACAAAGTAATATTTAAGGTAATTATTGACTTTTTAAACTGATACTTTGACAAAATGGAATTCCAGACTTCAGAAAAATTTGTGAAGTAAAGACATACCTAATAATGAAAGATTTAAAGAAGTGTGATGGAATCTAATGAATTTTGAGGTAAGACTGAGCAAACCTGTGACATGTCTTTCAAAGCTCCACCTTATGTTATACTTATATACATTCTAAACTGTTCAGGTAGACTTCTTACTTTACTTCCTCAGTGTTCCTCAAATCTCTTTCAGTTTTACTTCCAATCATACCTGCATATCCCCTATACCAGTATCAAACTTTTATCCAATGTACCATTATTCAGTGATTTCTACAGGCCAGTCATTATCCTAGATACTGGATAATTTCCTGGCCAAACTTGCAAATCTAGAGATAGAGTCTAATGAAATAAAAGCTGACTTATAAAAACTGAAATATTATTTCACCAACAAGATAAAACTTCTATGTTCTTGTGAAGTAGATGATAAAAATAATAATAATAATATATATATATACTACATACAGACAAGTTTGTTACTAATATGTGGCATATGAATGGGTAGTACCTGGTTCTTTTTCATTTCTCATCTTCGCCCACCATTCTGTAGCATGTTTTAATTTTTTATTCCATTTTCACTCATTTCCATATCTCCTTAAATATATGCATTTCTCCAAATCCTCTTCTCTCTCATAATCTCATTCAGCATTAGGATAAAACTAAAACTCCTGTATTTATCATCAACTCTATTTTATTAGCATCTCAAATGAAATATATGAACTATTATGTACCTGTTTCCCAGCCAAACCAACTCTATCTCCATGCTTCTATTTATCCATGCTCAACTTTAAAGCCTTATTTAACTTTTTGCTCTCTTTGGCTCTCACCATGAATTAGTTCTGTTTTCATATGGTTAAGTATTTTTAAAAGTTTTTAAAATACTTCTCATCTCCAAAATCCAATGCTGTGCAATCTTATTTGGCCTCTATTATTTCCATATTTTAGGACTAGTTTCCCAACATCAATTTCTCCCAGCGACCACCAACTTCTTTGCAATTCATTGTGTCTGGGCTTCCAAAGTACTTTTCTTGAAGCCTATCTCGTATCACTTCACTGCCCCCAAACCAACACAATCAGACTTCTTTTGATTCCTCACTTTCGAAATTAGAATTTGGAATGCATTTTTTTAATAAGGAAAATTGTTTAGGCATAGTGAAATAATGCAATCAATACTATATTTCTGGGCACATAGATTAAAGAGACTACAGAGGACTCTAGGAAGCAAATTATCATTACCGTGATTTCCATTGAGAAATGTTTTCTAAATTTCAAAAAAATATTTATGATAAGCTTTTTTACTACAACATATTTATAACTTGGATTCCAAACATGCAGCTGAGATAAATAAAGAGGAATTATTTTATACATGGATTATTTTTTAAAAATTCACCAAAGACTCCTATAATCAAAAATTTGCTGAAAATATTATGGATTTTATGTAATTTCAAAAATACTGCTTCTGTTAAGTTTTTTAAACGTGTGTTGTTATGTTAAGTATAATATCCTTACCTCACTTTCAATTTTGTAAGGTTCTAGTATCTAGCTTAAATATAATTTTTTGAATTTCTATGTCTTAGCTCATATTTAGAAATAGCTCTTTGCCTACAAAAATAGACTAAAAAGGTAATTGTACTTTTTAAACCTTTAAAAAGTTTGCTCTGACTTTTGTTTAAACTTGTGGCAAGAGTCAGAATTAGTTCCCTTTTGGTACAAAGCTCATACCACCTACTCATTTGTTATTTTTAATATTTTGTTTGTTTTCTTTGAGAATATCAGAAATATCAGGAATCATTTTTGTGAATAATTTTCCAGATGTTGCTCCACTAGTTATCGGTATAAATGCGTTTGCAGGAAAGTTTAATTGGTGCTGTTAATTCAACTCAGGATCCTGTTTATTTTCCTAATTGCTGCCAGACATTGAACGGGTGGTTAATATATTAGAAACCTCCTGTTTTCCTGAACCTTTGCCTTACCCACTGGCAATTTTGTTAGGGAGAAAATCTGCTTTTCATTTACTTTCCCTACGTTGAAAGCCCTTGCATAAACCCTGGTAACATTATTTCTGAAGATAATACTTGAAAAACTTTTCCCTCTTGCATCTGTCTATATGACAATACACTTCATCCCGTTTCTCACAAATGTATGACTACTATTATTATCATCGCACATGTATTATATAACAGCATTATTCTCATGACAAAAAAAAAGCACTTGTAAGCTTAATAATTTTCCATTGTGAGTTACTCACTATAAGCTATGTATCTTGATAGCAGAGATATGGTGCTGTCAGTTGTGGGGGAGTCAAATGTGTGAAGGGATAATTCTAGGGTGGGAGGAGCAATGTTGTATAGCGGTCGCATGATGCCCTGGAGGAGACTGAGGAGATCAGAGAGGCTCTCCAAAATATTCTATCATCTAAAATTTAACAATAAGAGTTTTGTTCCATGTTTCACTCTATAAATAACTGAGAAATTATGTAAGAAAAAACAATTTTGATACTTTTTTTTTTTGCACACATATTTCTCTTCATTTCAATGTTTTAATTTTGAAGTGGTACATTCAAAGAAAAAATGGTTTTCCCTTCTCCCTACCTGTCACCCAGTCCTGGTGGATAAATATTTTTATCACATATTTAAAAGTAATATATCAACAAAGTTTTATTTCAGATACTCAACATCTTTTATTGCTGTCTTTTTCATTCAGAAAAGGAAGTAAACCTGTAATTAACTACTGGGCTACCTGCTTTGTGTCTAGTCAATTAAGTTGCACCAATAAGTACAATGTTTCCTTAGATTTCAGAAAAGTTGTTTCTCATTAGAGGAATTTTAATAAATGATTAACTAACATCACATTTGGTTTTTGTTGATTTATTGTGATTTTGTTCTCTGGTCCTTTCCTATTTTCTGGGACCCAATATACTCTCCATTGTGAATTTATTATTCACCCACCTGCATCTCCAGGCCTAATTCTTCACCGAGTTCCCTTCCTTCTGGGACTATGACAATATTGCTCCTCTCTTACTGCTTCTTCTCTCAGTTCCAAAGAAAGTTCTCCATCTTCTGTTGCTAAAAATCCCACCAAGCAACCTTCCTTCCTGATAGTTCTAGCTCTATGACTTTGGAAAATCACTTCATCTTTATGGCATTTGTGATTTTTATTTGTAAAAATGGGGTTTGAATTGTTTGACATGTAGAGTCCATTCTAAGACTAAAGATCAATCTTTATCCTACATTTTCTGTCTTTTCCTATTTTTTATACACCTATTCTACAAGGCTAATATAATGATACTGACTTCAGTCAGAAATGCTGTCACTTTCATTAATTCCAATAGCTAAATATTTAATAACTAACTTAATCAGTGGGTTCTTAAATAATATAGGAATAATTTATAATCATCATTTCTCTTAACACATTTTTATTTGATATTTTCCTTAGTAAACATTGATTGATTCTTTCACCTCTAACATTTCTAGTTGATGGAAAAGAATAATTTATACTTTCCTAAGTTCCCTTGCCTCTCTTCTTATTTCTAAACTATTGGTAGAATTCTATGCTTATTTCAGAAAATAATTTTTTACAGGCCTCCTGTTTTTAGTCATTGTGCTAATTAGATTTTCAGAGCCCTGTATTATTGTGTTATGATTTAATAAAAATATACAATCTTTCTCTTAAACACACACACATATTATACAAGTCTTACAGAGACATATTCAGGTTGCACTTTTATTTTTGCAACAGTAACAATCTTAATATAAAATAAATCACTTCCTTTCCCCTGCATATGTCAGTGCTTACCACTTGAGTCATTTTCTTCACACCCTTTCACTGTAGAAACAGATGTTATATGCCAACTGGAAGAAAAAGTGCTAGCAGGCATTTGTAGACCACCTGGCTACCTGCACAGGGTTTTGCACTCCCTTGGCTGGTTTTTCCACTTTTGTGATTCACTTAGTCCTGTTTCTTGTTCAGTTCTCTAATAATTTCCAACAGTCAAAAACAACTGACTTTGTGCAGAGGAATTAAAGAGGAAAGTGATGGATTCTGTTACAGGACAACAAGTCATGTGGACCCTTCCCCATTAAACATTTAGTCTGAAGACCGATAAAATAAAGGTATGTCAGTAATGTTCCTCAAGATTAAGTGTATATTTACAGATGCAACTGGAAAATACTGCAAAGCAATAGGATATATCTGAAAATACTTTGTGAAATTTGTCTCTGACATATGCCCAACTACCTAAGTCGATTATGAAAACTACCTAAGAAATAGAATCAAGGGGCGCCTGGGTGGCTCAGGTCATGATCCCAGGGTCTGGGATGGAGCCCATTGTTGGGCTCTGTTCAACGGGGAGCTTCTCTCTCTGCCCCTCCCTCATATTCTGCTCTCTCTCGCTATCTCTTTTTCTCAAATAAATAAATAAAATCTTAAAAAAAAAAAAAAAAAAGAAATAGACTCTAGGAAGGCAGCTGATCTCTAGAGCATGGTTAGTTGTGCTTTGTATACACAACATGGACACAACATGTTACACAACTTCTCCCTGGTGACAGGAAGATTGAATATGATCTTATCTTCCCTCCACTCTCACCATCCTTTAGTCATTTCTATTTCTATTATGAAATCTTCCCAGTTTCCAAAGCTCAGATCTTTAGTGATATTTAAATCCTTTCTCTTCTGTTCTGCATGTCCAATTAGTCATCACATTCTCTTTGAAATTACTTTCATATCCTTTCTTACATTCATTGTTCGCCTGGAATATGGCTACTAATTCTCTAATTAGTAGTCCTCTGTCTGGTTGTGTGCCTATTCAGATACATATTGTACGTTGATGCTACCGTCTTCCCAAAGTGCAGTGCTGATATTATTTTATTACTTGAGAATTACGTTAGTACAGACCCAAGAGTCCAGGTGCTTGAGTTCTGACTCCATTAAATGTGACTTTAGGCCAGTTACTTGAGCTTTCTGTGCCTCAGCTTTTCCAACTGCAAAACAGGAATAGTAACAGTGTCTCTCATAGAGTTTGTTAGGGTTAAATGAGTTGTCATATTTAGAATATTTAGAATGGTGCCTACCACACACTGAGCAGTAGATCAGTCTTTTCTGGTATTGTTTAAAAACTATCAAGGAGTTCCTGTTGGTTCCAGGACACCTTAATAGAAGAGCCAAGATTCTCTAAGATTTGATTAGACATTGTGTTCCAACATACAGCTTTGAGTTTGGATGAGCGGAGATGTGGACTAAAGGTTAACTGCCTTTTAAGATATCTTCTTTAACTGGTGGACTGTACAAAGGAAAGATACAATGTTAATAAATACTTCTTTGGAAGAGAGGGAAAAAAAAGCTTGCTTACTAGTTTTTTTTTCCTCATTATCTGCATAGTAGTGTTTTATTAGGATCTCATTAGGAACTGTGTCCTTATCACAATTTCACTGAAACATATTTCCAGTGCTTACACCACAGTTATTTCAAATGTTTGGTTGTTTGCCTCTTCCACTACACTGTGCAAACTTACAGGGCCTGCACATGTAATTCCTATCAACAAGCCTATTGTGTAGCATTATGCACAGCATAGAATAAGTGTGTGGAGAAAGGCATGACTAAATATTTGAGAGAGCAGCCATTTAGGTCACCTTGCTAACCACTTTTTGGTTAGCTCTTCTACAAGTTGGTTTCATGTATATTTATTTGTGAGATGCAATGGAATTGATTATTAAAGGTACTGAGTAGGGGGCTCTTTTTCTTCTTCTTCCACTTCTTCTTCTTCTTCTTCCTCTTCTTCTCAGGAGGCATTAAAACAAGATTTGGGAGTGGGGATAGCATAATGACTATAATTTAAGCTACTGCATTGGTCCTTACGAAGTGTCCGTACATTTAACACTCCATATGGTAATTATAACTTCCCTAGAATGAGTCAGGGTTGTTTATGCTTTCATAAATCAAGCAGCTGCAGCAGAGCAGAAAGACTCCATATTAGCACTTCCTCCTAAGACCATGAATGTGCTTAAAAGATTTTTGCAAATTTCTCTTGAATTCAAGTTGTTTGTTCAAAGTGATAGTTTTATGAGACTGCCACATGGAAAATGTCCTTCTTTCTCAGATTTTCCATTTGTGATATAAATCCACGTGTAGTGCCATTTTTAGAAAGGCATTAAAGCTTATATAATAACCCCCAGCTGAGTTTGATAAAAGGAGAGCTTAATTTACAGGTAAAAGTATGGTTATATGAAATGACAGCTAGGGAAGTTATGAGTAAGACTTGGAAAAAAAATACACGCCTACTGGTTGATAACTTATTTCCTGTATTCAATCTTCTGACTATATGGGGAAAATCCTGCCATAACAAATGCTAGCCATCCAAGTATCTTCCTTAACATAACACAGACTATTTTGAAACTATATTGGTATATGTGAAATTACACTTGCTTTAAATATCTTTTATTAAAACTATTAGATATCTTGATGGGAATATTTTTAATAATGATACACATATGTATCATTAAAGATTTAACCTTACTTCCTCTGGTGAATTCTTTTATGTCTCAAGCTCAGTTTTATCAGCCAGAAAACGAGAATATACAAATTCTATCATGAATTTTCAGACAAGAAAATTTGGAAAGAAAAGTAGCTGTGTATATCATAAAAAAAAAAAAAAATTCTTTAGGAGAAAAAGAAAGTCTGGTCACAAAATTTCAACTCCGAGAGTATGCTTTAGTAAATAGGCAGTTAAATAATTCAGAAGATATTCAAGTTTTTCTTTCTTCTTCTCTTTCTCCCTCTCTCCCCCCTCCTGCTGCTCCTTTTCTTCCGCCTCTCTTTCTTCCATTTCTCTTAGATAGAAAGGATCTAAAAATAACTAACAGAATAATCTCTCCTTATTTTAGAGTTGAAAAAGTAAAAAACATAGAGGTTAAGTGAAATTTCTGTGGTCACTTGTCAACAAATGATAAAACTGAGATTTTAAAGCAGTTCTGACTTTTTTTCATTGCTTCATTTCAAGACCTGGGGTCTATGTTATTGTACATTTCAGAAGAAATAGATGAGTTTCTGAGAAATTAGTGAGATAGTGGTCAGAAAAAAGATAAGGAAGGCAAATGACTACAAAATGTCAAACTGAATTATAAATTTTATTATTTATTTTCTATAAAAATAATATTCTAAGATGCATTAAACTAGTTCTCATTTGATCCATTCTTTCACGTCTTTGTATTTTCAATATATTAAAATTATCAAAATGTCCATATCGAGTGTTATAGCAACTATGATACATTTTGATTGAAGCAAGCATAACATTTTGTCGGATTTTAGTTGTATGTCCCTCTATATGTATAGTTATATAATATTATAGTACTACTCATGGGTCTAGCCTCCCAGGTAGAAGTCAAATCCAGCTATGCGCCTCTTTTGAGAACACTAAATTGCTGAACTTTGGTAGTTTCAGTGCATCGCTCTATCACTAGGTGGCTGTTAGAACATCTTGTGGACGATATTCATTAATGACCGAAAGTGTACATTAGTCTGTATTCCAAATATTTATTTGGATGTATTGACACTCACGTGTAAAAATTGGGCTCTGGCAGTTTTCTATATTGTATCTGCTAGGACACTGACAGAACCAAAGCAAATCATTGCTCATTTCTTTTTTTTTTCTTTAATTTTAATTATCTATTCATGAGAGACACACAGAGAGAGGCAAAGACATAGTCAGAGGGAGAAGCAGACTCCCTGCGGGGAATCTGATATAGAACTCTATCCTGGGACTTCAGGATAACAACTTGAGCCAAAGGCAGATGCTCAACCACTGAGCCACCCAGGTGCCCCAGATCATTGCTGATTTCTTGACCCGTTTTTTTGTCAATGGTTTTACGCTGGAGTTTCATAAATTGATGAGTTACTGATATTCTTTGAATTACTTGAAAAAAAGTGTGTGCATATTGTGTGAATTCTTAAATACATATATTTATCTATAGATGTCTTTATCTATGTAAATATGTATGTATGTTAGTATGTTCTTTTTGTTGATACATTCATCAAATTTCAAAGTGGTCTGAGTTCTCAAATAGAGTTAACAGCTCAATGTTCAAAAATCCACTATTAAGTATAAATCAATTCTATCATTAGATTTTTTAGGTATAATCAAACAGCAATGAATTTACCAAGATATATTATTACTTAGTTGCCCTTTTCTTCTTTATGTGTTGATTATAGAATGAGCTCTTGAAGTAGTTGTATTTGGAATATTTGTGTGAATGTAAGTCCTCTCACATCAATTCAGGAATCTTAGTTAGGAAGGAAATGAGATTCTGTGACTGGAAGAAAGACATCCTTTCTACTTCCTGTACAACTAGACCAGGATGGTGTTGTATCAGTTCACTTAATCAGGTTCTCCTAAGTATTTATAGTATTTTCAGCCTCAGATCTTAGAATGAGTAGCAGAGATTTCAGAATTTGGTTTGTCAGATGATGCCAAGGAAAATACAATCACTCCACATATTGTGTGTGTGTGTGTGTGTGTGTGTGTGTGTGTGCATGTGTATGTGTTTCAGTGTAGGGAATGGAAAAAAGGGAGATATTAAAGTAGGTAAACAGAGAGAAGAGAAAAGATGGTCCAAATATCATTGCAAACAGGCTAATAGACTTCTACAAATAGAAATTAAATATTAATTTGTTTACTTTCTTAACTGAAGAATGAAATAATATTAACAACTAATACTTATTGGACTTTTACTTTGTGCCTATTAATTGTGCTAATGCAACATGCCTTATCTCATTAATTACTTATAACAATTATTTGAGGTGCTGCTACCATTTTACGAGTATGTGACCAAGATCATATAAGCAGTAAGAGGCACAACTCTGTCTAATTCGTATTCTTATCTAATTCTTTTCTTCATATTCTTCTGCAAATTCCTTCCAGCTTTCCTGCCTTTAGTGTGTGTTCCACACACAAACAACAACAATTCCTACTGCTACAATTAGTAGTGCTTGTTAGCTTATTTAGGTTAAAACTAGGGGAAAAGATTGAGTTCTCTAATTGTATGTATTCCAATACAGAGAGAAAGATTTACTTTCAGAGGTAAAGAAGGAAAAAGGATCTTAGCAGGCAGAAATTGGAGCCAGAAACTCGAAACCAGAGATGCACTAGAAAGTATAAACTCCTCTGGAACTTTCAGAAACCCTGTTGAGTGCTTGAGAATTTCCACAAGACATGGATCTTTACATTATGGTGGCATTGTGAACTTAGCCAATATCTGAGTTACATTTGGAATTGCACAACTTGACCTTTGGGAACTTGTGCTTATCTTTCCTAATAATCTAGTTAATAATCTTTTCTGTATTCATTATCTGGCAATTTTACATGAAAATTGTCTAGGTTACAGTTTGAGACATAATATTACTCTTTTCTAGGGTTGTAGATTTATATCTCCCATTTTGGGAAAGATGGTCATATTCCCAGTTGCTCAAGATAGTCTTGGTTTATCCTTCTCATCGTAGAAAAATTATTAATAGAGTCCTAGTTTATATAGTCAATTACATGATCACTCTATTTTTTTATGCCATGTCTATTTCCTATTATCTATGAAGGATTCCTAATAGCAGTCTGTCAATCCCACCTTCAAATTTTCTAAGGTCACAATGATGCAATCTAATTATATGGAAGATATGAACTCATTACTCTTAATGCAACATCTCAGAAGTATGACTGCTTAACATTTACAAGTGACTATAAGGCAGATGTGACAGAAACAATCTCCTATGCTTTACTACTAAAGAAAACAGTGCAGACTAATGGATAAAATGTGGGCATTGGATTCAATGATTCTTGGGCTTGATTCTCGGTTTTGGCAATAATTGTGATTTTTCAGAACTCAGTTTTTTTCTTTTTTTTAAGATTTATTTATTCATTAGAGAGAAAGAGAGAGAGCAAGAGAGCATGAGTGGGAGGGGCAGAGGAAGAGGGAGAGAGAGTTTGAAGCAGATTCTGTAGTGAGCATGGAGCCTGATGCAGGGCCCATCCCAAGATCCTGAGATCATGACCTGGGCCAGACCAAGAATCAATGGCCCAACCGACTGCACACTCAGGCACCCCAGGATTTACTTCTGAACCATTGTTTCTGAGTCCTTTTTTATTCTTTATTTTTAAATATTTTATTTATTTATTCATGAGAGATAGAGGCAGAAACACAGGAAGATGGAGAAGCAGGCTCCCTACCGGGAGCCTGATGCAGGACTTGATCCCTGGACCCCCAGATCACGCCCTGAGCTGAAGGTAGACGCTCAACTACTGAGCCACCTAGGCATCCCAGGCTCTTTATTTATCTTTAAACTATGAAGGTCTAATTTAAGACCTTCATAATGTTGTTGTAAATTCAGCACTATAAAAAATGATGAGCATTACACATGCACAAAGTAGGAATAGACTTTGAAAAATGGTCACTTTACTATTGTTATATTCTTTCAAGAAATGCCCTTCAATCCCAATCAGGTAATAGGTGAGTCATGTCTGGATCAAGAAGAAAATGAACTTCTGGATTTAAATAAATAGGACACTTTTATTCACTATGTTTTAAGATACAAATATAATTTTTTTTAAATCTAAAAAAGTGAGCTCTATCATTGAAGTAAATAATGGGTGACACATTTGAAAATTTCAGAAATAGAAATTAACACTTTAAATCTATTCACAAATTTTGAACTTTTTATCCATAGCTTGATATTTGTTGAAAAGCATTTTTCTTCCTAAAATTAATCTGCTTTGAAAGATAATCAGAATTTTGAAAACAATATTTTCAATTTGTAATCTCTGTCTCTCATTTCATTCTCAAATTTTCAGATAAATTAAGATATCTTTATTTCTGTTAGGTTTCTCTCTTTTTTTAAAAAAAAAAACACAAGTTTATTGAGGGATAATTCACCCACTTAATTATAGAATTTAATGAGTTTTAGTAAATTTACCAAGGTGTACAAGCCTCACCATATCCAGTTTGAGAACATTTTCATCACCCCAATAAAATCCTTCGTATCCTTTTGTAGTTAATCCCCACTCCCACCCCCCCCAACCCCAGTCAAAAATGTTGGCTTTTAAATAAGCAATTATATTGAAACATTTTCCTCATTCCAAGGCCACTCTGAATCAGGAACACCATTAGAAAGTGAGGATATGACTCTCAACAAGAAATGAATTGAGTTGAGAGCAAATTCACGTCTACATGGGACAGTAGAGAATGGGCAAGAACCGTGGGCAGGGGAGGTGAGGATGGCACCACTTGATTGGAACTCAGCAGAGACCTGTACTGACGCAGGAGAGCATAGACCTGAAGACTTTCAGGGGAAGTCCATGCCCCACTCTTGTCTCTTAATGCTTTGCATAACATTATGATTTGTAACATATTTCAAAATTCATTGAGCCTATAAATTAAAATTACTGAGATTGGAAACTTGTTGATTATTATGGCATAATTTTATCAGTCAAGAACTTGCCAGAAAGCAGTTCTGATTATTCAAATTGAGTGCATTTAATGAAGAAAATCAATTGCATGTGGATGACGTAAAAATACAGAAAGTAAACTAAAGACAGCAAGGCAACCCAGAGATTAGCTACTAGTAGTTGCTACCCTTGGAACAGAGGAACAATGGGAGAAGATGGTATTAACCCAGACACCAAGGCCATATAATGAAAGCTAGAACCACACTGAGGCCAGTGGGATAGACACTGGAACCACAGAGAGCAGGGTATCTTCTGGGAACTGGAAACAGATGCAGTAGAGAGCAAAGGCCAGAGACTCTCCACCATTCTCCCTTCTTCTCTTCCCTAGTCTTTCGCCAGGCCTTCTGACTGGCTGCTCCTATCAAGAATCCAGAGGTAAAGGGAGAGAACAGAGAAATATAGCTCCTGCAATGTATAGCAAAACTGGGGAGAGGTAGTGCGAATCTTGCAAATTGGCTATTGATTGGCACAATAGCCTAGGATATTCAGTTAGTGGGCTGACTTTTGGGGAGAAGGTGGGCACTCCTCACCTCTGAAAGACTCATCTTTGGCTTTGTCAAAGTGAGAGAGCCAGGGCCATACTTTGGCCCACTCAACTCTTTTCCCTTGAAAAGAGATAGCTGGAGGGGAAAGGTAGAGGAATATTGGAATGATAAGGAGGAAGTAGAATAATGTCTTAAACTCCTTTTGGAGGCCAATATCTTTCCCAGCCTTTGTTTCTCTTTTAATCCAATGATCATAATAATAATGCCTTCATGACCTAGGAATGCTGATATTGCTCTTGGGGAGAAAATATCAAAGAACTAGAAAACCAGGGATTAAAGAGATGGGGGACTGCATTTTGTAACAGAGACTGTTGGTCTGAACCCAACTTTATTCAGATTGTAAAGGCATGCAGTTGATGGACACATTGAGCTGGCTAAAAGCAAAATGAGGTTGCATGACTGACTCACTAATAAAATTAGGAAGAGCATGTAACAGGAATGGATAGCTTAAAGGTGGGCATGTTTATTCTTCAATTCTTCCTCTCTCTTGAAATGCTGAATCAATTCTTAGAGCTCCAGTGGCCTTTTTATCCAAGAAGTGAATCTCAATCTCTCAACAGGTGTTCTGTTGTTGGATGACAGATCAGAAAGACAAGAAATCTGAATGCCTGATAGACAAAGGAGACACCAAACATTCCACAGACTATGTTCCTCTTGAGGTCTGTGTAAGCAGTACATGTAAATGTTTCAATTCTTGTTACTTTGTTTTTATTCATTAAACACAGTCTAAATTAATTATTACTGATTTTTTCCTTCCCAGACCCATGCCCCCAACAGCTTCTATTAATTTTCTCAGTCCAAGAAGAAGAAGAAGCATATTTCAAGTGAGGAAATCTTATACTCAGTTTGGCTAACCCACAAAAGAGGTGTCTGAAACCTGCCACCGAGTTGAGGGATTTTTGAATGCATTGTACGCATGAATCTCTAATAGAAAAGAATGAAGCAGGGTTGGTTTTTCATATTCTGTGGTCAAGTCATGCATATTAACAGAATGTTTTCTTTTCACATCTCTCTCTGCCTGTCCTCTGTAAGAGTTCAGAGAGGAAGGCTTATCTAACGGACTGGCCAGTGATGGAATGGATGCTTCACAGATATTTCAAGCAGGCTACAAGAATCCTCCCAGTTGAGTCCTGCTACAAATCCATCATTGATCCTGGATCCAGGCTACAGCTGGCAAAGGAGAGGAAATACAGAGTTCAAAATAAGGTGAGGAGGCTCACGGCCAAAAAATCCCATCTGCAGCGACTACTTATGGCCTACCCTGGCCCATATGGAAGTTCAATGCTTTTACCATTTAGAGTTCCCAGGAGAGCCTGTCTGGAAGGAGAAATAAATCCCCATCCCCACTAACAACAGACCCTGCATGCTGCACGTGGGATAGTGCTCAGCAGGCACAGCTGCGCTTGCAGTTTTACATAAACATCCGAGGCCTTTCTGAAAGCGTGAGTTTCACTCTTCCTTTTGGAGAGTTTTTCTCCTCATTTCAAGTTCTCTGCACATATATGATTTGCAGAAACTGAGCCAAATGGAAATCACGTTAAAGGGTGAAAAGAGATGGCATTTGGGCCGGGACCCAGGATATCAACCATTGAATCCCTCCTTCAACCCACACTGCCCCACATGCCATGTGCCTGAGAGATATATGCACAGAGGGCAAGGCCAGGCCAGTGCAAATTCTTCATCATTGTGTGGCTTTTGCCCTGAATCCCAATGTAATATCACCTCCTCAGGCACTTACCAAAGGGAACTGGCCCCAGACTGGTCTCACCTGTCAAACATGTGGAAGCAGATCCCACCTCTACTGACTTGGGACTTACCTTCACACCAAAAACTCTTCACCCACTAGGACTAAGGCCAAATAATATTTCTTGCCTTGACCCATTCTTGATGGAAGAAAGATGAGTAAGGAGGAGGCAGGAGCTTGTCCCACTTGGTTGGTAGATGTAAACGAGTAGGACAGGAGTGTTAGCTTCCTCTAAAAGGCCAAGGCTAAGATGTCCTGTTCATGCTATTTCTGTACCTTTGGTGAAGTATGAAATCTATGCACATTTTAGCAGAAAACTCTTTGTGACAGGATAACATTCCTTCTTTCTTTTGTTACAGTTCTTTAATTTTCCTTACTTTTTCTAATTTTATGTTAATCCTACCCCTTTGAATCCAGATGGATGGATATGATCCAGGAACAGACAATTAGTGTATTCGGCCACAGTGATTCAGAGATGGCAGTGAGACTCAGTGAAGCCCATGAGTCTCAATACTGGAACATTCATTTGAGCCCTTGAGAAAAAGGTCATACTTACAACTAAAGTTTCTGGAATGGCTGGCAGGCATTTGTCATTGTTTAAATCTGCCAGCGAATGGAGCCAATGCAGAGGAAATCAATGTTATTTCTAGATTTTTCACTTTAATGAGGAAACCATTTCTTTTCTTTCCTTCTTTCTTCCTTCCTTCTTTCTTTCCTTTCTTAGTCCTTTTATTTTTTTAACTTAGGTTACACTTATGTCACTCTTGGCTAATAAAAGTTTGCTACACATCATGTTTACCAGATGAACTACCTATTTTAATTGCACATATTTGGAAAATGCTTTACATATTTTATTCACATATGCTATTTAGGGGAATCTATAGGTTATGTTGGGCACAGAGTCCAGAGCCCACTCTCAGTAATCAAGGTTATAGAAAAGAACTCTCATAAGTAGGGAACTGAAGCTCCAGAGTAGCATTCATTGATTTCAGGAAATTTACCCTGATGCATTTGTCATTTCTGTCATTCTTATAAGATTAATGTTACTTTTGTTACTCTCTTCTCTTTGAGGTTTTCTCTTCTATGAAATAGCAGAACTACCTGCATCTCAGTTTCATTCATTAACTGAATTTGTTCAATATAGCCCAGAGGACTGGTTTGCTGTCATTTGTGGTACAACCTTTGGAAAATGTTCCAGATTATTATTATTTTCTGCACTCTCTATTATGCCATTAAATTCAATCCTCTCATTATATGATCCACTCTGTGGGAAGCTTGGGACCCATGAACAAGCATTGGTATCTATATTGCTTTCCTCAGGCCTTGAACTTAGAGTTGGCAGGACATCTAACCAACACTTAATAGAGTATATGCCTGTGAGACATATATCCATGGTGAACAAGTGAACCTTAAATACGTGCTTGAAGCTTTTCAGTGAATTGGAAGCAAGAACTTCGACTTGTAGGTGCATTGAGTCCCCGGTTGGCAAACTGAAGGGATCCTAGAGGCATTGTTTTCTGAATAAAATGCTTCTCTCCAAAGCCTTGTAACAGCTTAAGTTGCTTTCTTGGACACAGGGGAAACGTAATGTCAGGAGTGAACTAAGTTATCTTAAACTCTGAAGACTTGCCTTTCTGTTCAGAATATTCTGCTTGCCAGGGTCACTTGCCACACTCTGCTCTCTTTGTCTGAGTGCTCTTCTCTGCCCTAATCCTGCTTCTCTCTGTTCCTACAGTTAATCTGACAGAGAGTTAGAAGCTTCCTCTCACTTTATAGAAAAGCTTCCCCCACAGACTACCCTAAATTTGCAGTAGAAAAACAGCCCAGCCCATATTATTTGCTCTGTAATAAATAACATGGGAATTCTGTGAGCTTTGGGGTTCGGTGAGTGCCCTGATACTCCAGCACCCTGAAAAATCAGCCAAAGTTCTCTCTTAACTTCCTACTAAGCCTGAATTTAGAACAGGCTAAATCATCAGTTTCCAATCTTTCTATTCCCCAGATACTCCTTGGGGGATTTTGGATTTCATGAGCTTAGAAAAATCACACAGAGAAGCATATGATTTTTCCATTCTTCCACATATTTGTTCATATTTTAGATATAAGATGTCAACACAGCCTGAAGCAGCCCCCTCATCACTGAATAAAGGGGCCCCCAAACTTGCTGTTCTGTGGACTTTGCATTTTCTATGTATACAAGTCCTCTAACAATTTAGATTTTATTTTGATATATCATGTCCTATTATCATACATATTGAAGGAACAATAAAGCTAGAATCACATATTATTTTAAAACTAGTAAGATATGCTTATCCAATATTGTCTTTCGTGAAACAAAAATGTAAAAAAAATTTAAGTGATTCATGCCTGTAAAAGTTAGTCATATGATTTTTTTTCATGTGTTATGTCATTAACCAGGTAAGATTTGAGTATTTCTATTTTGTAGCAAAATCTGACCTTTAGGACCCATTCTCTTATCTCAGAGTTTTACTATTAGGATTACATAGCATCCTTCAGGTTTTTTTTTTTTTTTTTTTTTTTGATTTGACTATGGAAAACTCTGTCCCCAAGTTTCCAGATGTCTGAGCCCATGACTATCTGCCCAGTAGTTTATGATGAGTAGTGACTAGATGATATGCCAAAATAGGAAATGGGCAAATCTTTCAGGCTGACTTTCTCCCACTTGTCACTGCATAAAGAATCTGTTGTGATCTAACTTCCTGATATTTCGTCTCAATTTACTAGAATCCAGCTGTTCCAAACACTGTGCCTTCCCATTGCTTACTTGGATTCTGGAGCTTAATTCAAAATTTCCCTTGGGAGCTCCTGGGAACTGAGATCATCCTGGTTAGTGAGGTGCTGCTATAAAATCCAAAGATGGAGTTGCACATCCCCAGAAATATGGGACTTTCATGTCTGAAGGGATCAAGCAATTCTTAAAGGCTAAGCTAGCTGCTAACTATCAGGACTGGCTTGATATCTTTGAACTTGAAATCAGTATGAACCAGATCACATGTGTTGCTTAAAATTCAAGGCCAGGCATCTTGGGCCTTGTGAAACTAGGTGAGTGTACTCTGTTCTTCATGCACACTTACTGCACTGGATTCTTCATCCTGGGGCATGGGATGGGACATGTGGATTTAGAGGGAAATGCCTAGTTGAAGAAGACTAAGTGTTATCAAAGATCCTTCCAAGTCTTAAGGAAATATGTGGGGTTATTTGGATACAAGTTGGAAAGATTTTAGAAACCCTTTTTTCTCATTAATAAATGCTCACTGTAGAAAATGCAGGGGGAAGGAGCTAAATCTCATTAGGGTGTATCTTTATTTTTTTTCTAAAAGAAAGAAAAAGAAAAAGCCTATTTCTTTCTTTTTATAGCCCACCTTGTACCCAAGAGGCAATGTTGTAGTGAAGAAAATTAATGTCATTGAGAATAATATGCTGAAGTTAGCATGAGTCCAAACTCATTTTATGACTTCAACCTTCATGTCCAAATAGAAAGAAAAGATACATGGACTTACTGCTCAGCAGTATCAAGTAAGTACTGTACATTGAGTTGTATGTCTAAGATGTAAGATATAAGTAATTTCTGGAATAAGAGTCACTGTTTAGTGTTTATTATTGGGAAATTATTGGGACATAGTAGCTAAAGCAGTCCTTGGAAAATCTGGTGAGCAGTGCTACCATATTGTTGATGAAAGAGATTCAGAGGGGTTGATATTTCTTTACCATAACACTACTACAGTGCAAAGTTTGTGATATTCTATTGGTTAATCAAATCTGTAGATCTAGAAGTGAAGTGTTATTCACAGAGAAAATAGGTGTCAGGCTTTGGTTTCCCTTTAATTTGATTTTATTCATTTGTTCTCATTCATTTGACCATTCATTCAAAAATATTTACTAAGTGCCTCTTACAAGGCAGATTATCTGAGACAAATATGCAGAAAATGGTCCTTAAACTTTGAAGGTGATCAAAATTCCCTGGGATACATGTTAAACATGCAAACACCCAGGTTCCAGATTTAGTATATTAGACATTTTAGGGGAGGGGATGCACATACCTTGACAGCAAACTCTCTAGTTGATTATGGATTACTATTACAGTAATAACATATTATAATCTCAGCAGATAAACAAAAATTTTACTAACATTTGAAATTTCATAAGTTAATGTTATCACAGCTCTTTAAGATGTTATAATATTTAATTTATGATATACAAATTTATGCTAGTTTCTCTTCTTGGTGAACTCTTTAGCTGATAGCTTTGGTGTTTCAAGCCCTCTAAAAATCTCAGTGCAGGGGCACCATGGTGGCTTAGATGGTGGGGTGTCTGCCTTCGTCTCTGGTCGGGTCATGTTCTCCGGGTCCTGGGGTTGGAGGCCCACGACTGCTCCAGTTCAGCAGGGAGTCTACTTTTCCTTTTCTCTCTGCCCCTCCCTCTTCTCATGCTCTTTCTCTCTGTATCTCTCTGTCTCAAATGAATAAATAAAATCTATAAAAAAAAAAACAACAAAAATCTCAATGCGGGAAGAGAGAAAAATCATGTTACTTGTAATTTAATAAGAATCAGATTTGCTTCTAACTAAAGACACAATTCTTATGTCTCCAAAACTTCTTAAGGAAGAATAAACTTCTTAGGGAAAAATATTTTGATCTAAAGTTTTATATTCAGCTAGACTAACTTTTAAGTGTGACAGTGTGTTTTACACACATTCAGATATGCAAGGTAAGATATGCTGCCTATTATTCTTTCTGAAAAAAATGACTAGTGTAGTTACCTCATAAATATCAAAAAGAAATCCTAAAATAAGAAAACATTACCAAAACAGATGGCCATGAAAATAAATCCTAAGGAGTTACCTGAAGAATACAGGAAAATTACATAATTTGTGGTCATAGCTCAGGTCCTTATTCCAAGGGATCCACATTTCCCCTCAATTAACATAGGACTAACTTATGTTTAGAAACTTGGTCCGAAGCTATGAATTTCCACTCTAGTGACTCAGGTCACTTTCTACTCATCAGACCTAGAGTTTTGTATCATATTTTTTTAAAGATTCCATTTATTTACTCATGAAAGACACGGAGAGAGAGGCAAAGACATAGGCAGAGGGAGTAGCAGGCTCCCTGCAGGGAGCCCAATGCAGGACTCCATCTCAGGACTCCGGGATCATAACCTGAGCCAAAGGCAGACACTCAACCACTGAGCACCCAGGCACCCTGGTTTTTGATCATATTTGTCAGGATATACTTGACATATCTTCTCATGTTAGATTCTTAGAGGCATAGTGGTTAATCAGCCACAAGCACAGATCCTTCCAGATCAGAAACTGTTTCTTCTATTACAGTAATTTTTCCTATTTTATATGTGAAAGTTAGATGAGATCTCTGGTCCCTGCTTCTGTGGGATTCTCTCACACCTAATGTAATCAGTGAGCTCGATTCAGTGGTAGCATCTCCAGTACGCAGAGGACAGTCACCACTAAGCTCTACAATGAGGCTGATGCCCCCAACCCAATGTCTTCATGAAAGAAGTCTCCTCTGAATCCTCTTGGATGGATATGATTGATGCTGCTGAATATGTTGCACATATTTGACTCACCTCAACATTTCCATTTTCTTGAGCCTTCAGATTTTCTCCTGTACAGGATACCAAGGAAGTTTCAATATCTCAGACACATTGAATAGAGGCCATTATTGAGACTAGGCTTCAATTAACCAACCAAACTGCCACTAATCGCTATTCAAAATTTACACCTAAATCTAGAATTGCAATGAGAGCACCTATGATTTTATTCAAATAAATTTAACCTTATGCTCCATCTCATTTGATTATAATTTTCAAAAATCATTCATACACATATTCCCCAGACTTTTGTTGATATATATTAATGAGGTCTTATAAGCTCTTTGGCATATTCACTATCTCTTACTGGATAGCATATGTACCAAATCCTTTCTCCTACTGGGATATACTAGAATATGATTTTTGGTCTTAACAAATCTGAGGCAGTGAGGAGTGGTGGAACCTGAATGAGAAGTTAGGATAAGGCTTTCTTTGGGGCACAACTAATGAAAGTATTTAATGAAAGGAAAGCAGTTTCACTTGGGCATGTGAGGAGGTGGCTGCTTCTGGCAAAGGTGGCTTGGATAGATTTGGGAGAAAATGTTTCTCAGACTTGTCTCTGACTGCCCAAATGTTCTCATTCCAAGAATAAGGGCCATATTCCTTTGAAATCAGCGCCCATCCTTGGTATGGAAGACTTGGTGAGTCAGACATTTAACAAGCTTGTAATTTTGCAAACTACATAATTATATTTGGGGCTTTATCCTTAGCCATTATGTAGATAGAATAATGGTCCTCAAAGATGTTCATGTCCTTATGCCCAAAATTTGTGAATTTGTTACCTTACCTGGTAACGGGATTTTGCAGATGTGATTAAGTAATGATTTTGAGATGTAGAGATTATTCAGGAGAATCAAGGTAGGCTCACTGTAATCATAAGTTCTCATGAAAGAAGGAAGCATGAAAGTTAAGGCCAGAGTCAGAAAGAGAGATTTGGGATGTGACTGGCTAACTTTAAAGAGGAAGGAAGTGGCCTCTAATCAGTCTGAAATGAAGGAGGTAATCTGAAATGAAGGAGGTGTTTAGAAGCTAGAAAAAGCAAGGGAACATATTTTCCCTAGACTCTCCAGAAAGAACACAGCCCGGCAAACACACCTTGATTTTAGTGCAGTCTGACACATTTCAGATATCTGATCTCTAAATCCATAAGATAAAAAATTTATATTGTTTCAAGTGGTTAAATTTGTGGCTATTTGTTACATAAGTAAAAGGGAACTAAATACCTCCATGCTTTCCCTGCAGGGATTATTATCAAGCCATCATAGAAATTTTTCTGCCTTCCCAGAAGTACCTTGAGTTGGTGGTTGAAGTCTGAGGCTATCACTTTGATTTTGTCATCTTTACCGGGATAGAGAGCCTATCTCTTCTCTCTCACAACATTTGTCATCACCATTGGTGCCATAGTTGTCTTAATCTTCCACCAGTTGGTCACCGAAAGCCTTGACCTCCACTGGTATTTTATCCCATACCAGTGTGATGATTTCTAAGTAATCACAATGCCTTCGTGCCAGAAATTTCTCATGATGCATTTTTTCTGGACAAGGGTGTCATCCTTGTGTTCACCATAAAACAGCCTTATCTTTTCATCTAATTTAAAAGTCTTTGTTTCATTCCTAGAGCCCCTCCTGATACCAAATACTATGCCATTCCAGGGCTTGGCAGAAAATAGAATTCAGATGTTTTGAATGGGCAATGTTAAGGGACAAAGTACTGAGAGAATAGAAATATCAGAAAGCTGTGGATGGATGGATAGATAAAGGAACCAGGAGAGAAAAAATAGCCAGTGGAATTCAAGGAAGACTGTACATGTTAAGGATCGGCTGGCTACCAGTTGGTTAGAGATTCTGGATCAATTTGGAGGGATGAATGGAGAGAAAAAAGTCAGCCTCTCTCTTTTCCCACCCACTGATCTCCATTGTGTTTCTTGTTGGCCAATTTCAACCAGAATCAAGTTGGCATTTTGGTTTAAAAAAATGCATTCATGGAAATCAGCTTCAGAGGGTACAGAGAAAGACAATAAAGAGTGGGAAAAGGATCAGAAGTGTATCTTGAATAACTAGAATATTGTATAAACATACTATTTAGAGTCCACATAGTAACTAATAAAATAAATAAAAACAAACATGGTAAATAGAGTGTCATCAAGAGATTGTGACTCAGAGGGTTATGGAAGCTTGAGAAGAAATGGAGCAGGGCAACTTTTATGCTTTATTTAATAGTATTCAGTAGTATTGAAAACTTTAGAAAATGCCAGGGAATGACATTTCAAATTAAGAAAATAGAAAATATAAAGGATAACTCTAGTAATATAAAAAAATCTGAAAAACACCAAAAAGCATAGAGAAGGTAAATTAAAATCATATGTAATTCTATTACTCAGAGAAAATCACTGTTGATATCTTGATGTATTCCTCCATTCTCTTCTCCTCTCACATATGTGTATATATATGACATATTTATGTACACATGTATAAAAGAGTCAATGCTGCTTTATGAATTTTTAAATTTAATATACTTTTTCAGATTTAAAATATTGTTAGAAAAGATATATCAATGACTATATATATTGTTCTATGACATATACTTCTCCATACACATATCATATATATATGCATGTAATATGTATTTCTTATATCATCTATATGTATATAGACATATAGATCACTTTAAAATTTTCAGTATTATACCTGATGATACAACAAATTCTCTTGTACATGAGTTTTTGTGTACATTGTTGTTTCCTTACAGAAAATCTCCATATTTGCTTTTTTGTTTTTTTTAAGATTTTATTTATTTATTCATGAGAGACACACAGAGAGAGAGAGAGAGAGAGAGGCAGAGACACAGGCAGAGGGAGAAGCAGGCTCCATGCAGGGAGTCGGACGTGGGACTCCATCCCAGGTTCTGGGGATCATACCCTGGGCTGAAGGCAGATGCTCAACTGCTTAGCCACCCAGGCTGCCCTCCATATTTGTTTTTAATTTCCCAGTCTCCAAATCCTTGTACTCATTAATCATTGGCTTAAAGTAATCAGTATTTTCTTCTATTGCTCTGTCCGACCCCACTTCCCCAAATTGCCTTTTCAATTTGCCCCCCAACCCCCAACTCCAAGGACCTTAGGGCCAGTGACTTCACTGTTCTTCCTGGCGTTTCTCACAGCACCGAACATGATTCTGCATCCATTCTGGTCTGGTCTTGTGGCGAGTACTGGCCTGGCTTGCCCTGACTGTCCTGACTGGCATCCTTTCTTAGGAAAATTGATATCTTTAGAGCTTTTGTATAGCCTCTGTATTTCAAAGGGGCATGAGAAAATTTCTAGGCACAGTGCTAGTAAGAAGTATGTCACATAGACAAACCAGACCTCTCTACCCTCACCTCTTCTCAACCATAATTTCTCTTTCAAAAACTTCCTGTTACTCCATAGTTCAGACACAAAAGACAAATCTGCCTTGTTTAATATGCAAGAGCTAGTCCACAATCAGATGGCTGTTCTCTCAGAAAATACATTTTTTTCACCCTCATTAAACCATTTTACTCTTTCTTGCCAGTGATGTTGAAATTAAAAATCACATTGTAAAAGAAACACAAACACGTATGTAATACCTAAAAATTATTTCAGATAATAAAAGAAATTTAAAAAAAGAAATCAAAGGTACTGGCAATTCTGTTATATTGTAGACATTGTGTTTCATTCATTCAACCTTGTTTCAAGCACAGTCCCACAGTCCGTCAGTAAGTTTTATTGATCTTTCACATAATCGAGCTTGAGAAGAGTTCTATTATAATTTCCAGAGCTTGGGCAATTAATCACCTCCTGCCTGTTCTGTGGATTCTATGGTAGCAGAAAGCTCACTTATATTGATGGTCATCCTCCCTTAGGACCCACGAAAGGAAGGCACCATGTACAAGGAGGTCACGACCGGGAAGGGAGGACCTGCCCTCAGCACCTGGGGGCCTTGTCTGGCAGGTGGTGCGGTGACCTCTGGTGGAGCTGAGGGCCAAAGAGCCATTATGCTCTGTAAGGAACAGCTGGGCTGGAACTGCTGAGGACTTGTATTTGCTAATTCCTTAAGATGCACATCCTGCAATAAAATTTACAAATTCCACTGAGGATGTATCCTATTGTATATAGTTATTTCAAATTTATATAAACACACCTGACCTCATGCTTTTCTGACTCATTGAAATAGCTCTTTTTCATGTGAGGAGGAACTTGTATATTTACTTTTGAATCATAGCAAATATTATTAATTTTGCTTACCTTTTATATTTTTTACACTTTCAAAGAGGAAACAGATATTGGCTATAAGAAGGGTACATATAATTATGGATTTAGATTAACAAGATCATTATTTGTGTGTGAAATACTTAGTGACTAATAAACTTACCAATTCCAGTCACCGTTGAAGCACTTACTAGATATGTGAAATCCAGCTGGTTATTCATTCAGTTTCCTCATTTGTAAAATTGGAATAATAGTCACTTGCCCCAGGGGATTGCTGTAAAGATTCAAAGAGATAATGCTGTAAAATTTAGTACCTAGCACATAGTAATTCTAGAACATGATTCTGCATCCACTCTGGATAAATATTACTATTATTTCTTCTTTATTTTATTTTCACAATTTTATTGTGACTATACTTGTGCATATCAATATGTTGACCAGGATTTTTACCTACATTGGGTTGTGTAATCTTTTTAAAAAATCATTTATGTTTATTATTTTCCTGATTACTAACAATAATAATAACTAATATAGATTTTTTCTGCTTACAGAGCATTTGTCTCATCCTCACTACAACTATATGATCCAGATATAAGCTTGAGTTTCCTTTAATAAATAAATAGAGATGGCTTAACAAGTTTATTCTCTGAGTTATGCATATACCTTAAAGTTCCAATACTAATAGCTTTTGAACTATTTTATGAACTTCCCCAACATTACAAGCAAGGAAGTAGCAACACTAATATTCAAATTATGTTCTTCTGAATTCAAGTCCCATACCTCCATTGCCCGTTGGGGCACCCCAAAACTTGCCAGCCATCCATATTGTGGCCATGTGAAGTAATTTCAACTCATTTCCTGACTTTAGATTAGATTGCTCATAAGCTCTCTCAGAGAGGTGAGAACCTAACACTTTAAAAAGATTTCCCAACACAATTTCACAACTTCCATAGATTCTGTGTTTTTATAAAATGCCTCAAAACCCTATGATAAAAATTGTAATTAGAGCAAACTAAATTCCTCATGCTTCTGTTTCAGTGACTATGTAGCATACCAAATATAAAGACAAATAAAGCAAATGGGCTAGAAAAAGCTGGGATGCTGAAGTGTTATTTTAGCCTGAAGACAGCGAGGGAAAGCATCATGCAAAGATCTGAAAGAATAGCACTCCCGGTAGATGGAACAGCAAGCAAAAGCTCCAAGAATGTTTGGAGGACAGTGAGAAGTGCCCTGTGTGGGGAGCAGAATGGATGAGGAGAGTTCTAGACCCGCTCAGAGAGTCCAGAGGGAGGAGCAGATTTTTCGGAGTCTTGGGACCATTGGGAGGATTTTGTCTTACGCTCTGAGCTGTGAAGACTTGGATGGTTCTGGGCTGAGGAGTGTTGAGATCCATGTAAGCTTTCAAAGGTGAGAGCCAGGGTGTAAGAAGGAGGCAGCTGCCCTGCCAGCAGTGACTTTCCTCACTCATCTAGCACTTTGCATAGTTCTTATTTTTTAGCAGTTGTAGAAAATAATTAAAACAAAATAGTTGATGGCCTACCAAAAGCTGGCCTTCTTGACCTTTTAGGAGAGTTATGGAATCAGACTTTCTGTATATTACAGATCTTCTGGATCTGTAAAACAGGACTCACACCACTCTCTAAGTTAGTGGTTCCCTGACTTCTTAAATATTTTACCCCTCATCATTGTTTTCTTGGTCTACTGAGAACATTATTATCAAAGACACATATGCCTATGTGTGCATTATATATACTCTTGAAAAGTAAATCTGTACTTAGTTTTTCAGTTAATATTTATTTTGTGCCATGAAGACATGATAATCTCATAGCAGACATGAAAGAAATTCTCAAGTATTGCTAACATCCAATTGTAAGCACTTTGAGAGCAGAAACCATATTTACCTAGTTTTTATATTTCTCTATCTACAGGAAAGTTCTTTGTACAAGAACTCCTTTCAAAATACCTATGAAGATCCTTTCATTAATGTGCTAATCAAATCCAATAATACTAATGACTCGATTTTGCATGAAGTGCCTTTCCAGTTCAGCATGATTCTCCTTTTTCCAAAGACTATCTCCCATCAGATGGATATCATATCTCATGTTACACTGCCCCATTATTTGGGCAGAAGATAACCTTGGCCTCTCCTTATAAATAACTGGATCAGGAGGTAGTACTGAAAGGTTAAAAATAGCCTCTCCCTCATATTTAGAAGTAAGACCAAAGCTGGACTTACAACATGGAAAATCATGATCCATTTGCCCCCTAAATAAGAGAAACAAAGAAAGTTAATTTGCTTGGAAGGAATATTATAGCAGATGTCATATGGCAGATATGCAGAGGTAGTAAGGAGTCTGAACACTTTATTATCTTCTGTTTGTAGAAACTTCAGAAGCATTTACTTATTTCAAGAGAACTTTTGTGTTCTTATATTGAATTATTACTTTCTACATAAGCTAGCTCTGGATGGTTTCTGTTGCTTGTCCTAGTCAATGTAATTTTCCATTCCTCTGATAGCCCACTTAAATGTTATTAGGTCTAGTAATATTACTGTAAGGACGGATAGAGCACACAGGATTAAACCAAACTTCAGTAAAACCAAATATATTTAATTTTTTACTCGTTTTATTTCAGAGGCAATTTCAAATGTAAAAACGGGCAATTAATTATAAGAATAGTACTGATGATTTACAAAGACATCCTGGTTTTTGGTTAACCCTTTGTCCTTGACTTTGTATCATTAATATAATATTAAAATAAATATTCTGATCTTATCAGAATCAAAATAAAAAACATTTTGAATACTATACATTTCTATGCAATAGTTACTCTATTTAAATGGCAATAAAATCTGTTTGAATGTGGATAAAGAAAACAAAACATGAAAACATCAAAATGTTAATCTATAATGCATTGTTATAAGTGGAATAAAGTGCAAAATAAAGTTATAATACTGAGGGGTTTTCTTTACTCATGAAATCTCCACTTTTGTGGGGTTTAAATGAAGAGCTAAAAATATTCCAAAATATTGGAATTGTAACTAAGTTACAAACAAATAAATGGTCTACTCCTAGAGATCAGGAGTCTAATTGGATTTATTGACTCTCCATGGAGAGTCATTCTGCACACATTTGTTCTTTAGTTATAGGGTTACAGGCAGTCACTGTGTAGGTTTTGGTCTAGACTTATAAAAAGTTTCAATAAAGCTATGGAGACATTCAATTGCTTCCTGTCTCATGGAAAAAGTTGTAGAACCCAAGTCATGCTGCCTGTTATGAAGGAATTTTTAAGTTTGTGGCCTTTCTTTTAATGCTCCATCTGAATCAAAGAAAGGAAATCAGGAATTGTTGCTATTAATGATACAGTGAAAGAATTGTCTAGAAAGTTTGTGTTGGAGAAGATTTGTATCAACTATGAAAGTGAGAAAATTAATTGTTTTATAATAATTGGCATTATTATGAAACAGATTTTGGTGTTCATTCATTCATTTTGTGGGAGTATCTTCATAACTGTAAGAAATAAAATTTCAGGGACACCTGGGTGGCTCAGCAGTTAAGCATCTGCCTTCAGCCCAGAGCGTGATCCTGGAGACCCAGGGTTGAGTCCCACATTGGGACTTCATGGAGCCTGCTTCTGTCTCTCTGCCTGTCTCTGCCTCTCATGAATAAATAAATAAAATCTTAAAAAAGAAGAAGTAAAGTTTCATGGTAATAATGCTAAAACATTACAATGGGTTAGTCAACTCAAGAGATCTGTCCTCTATAATGTTATTATTTTTTTCTGTGAATTTTTAAAGTTAATATATTCTTGGAGTTAAGATAGCATTTACACTATTGAAACATTCAAAGTAGATTACAGACAGAAGACAATTATTTCTATATCTTAGAAGAGTTTCTCATTTTACCTGTTGCACTTAATATTTTTATTTTGCTGGAACAGTTACAGTAGTTATAAAATGCTCAATTCTTAATAGTTACCAGGTTGGATTCATACGCTAATTTTAAAATGCCCAGGCAGGTGAAAATGAGAGTTTAGAACAACAATTGGCTTTGTTTCATCTTTAATCTCCAATCAAAACAATGTTGGGAATGAGGATATAACAGAGGTTATAGAAGAGCTCCTTAAACAAGCCTATGTGTAAGGAATGAAAACATAAGGATCTATTTCAAAAGGAGAAAAAAGTCTCCAATCAGAAGGCTGTGAAAGTTTATGAAGAATTTTCATGTTGCACAGCATGCAACGTAAAATCAATAAAGCTAAGTTCATCATCCAGATGCTAGATCAAAGTAAGAATTTTTATATAGATATATATAGAGTGAGAATTGAATATTTTCATCAAGAGTTAGTTTCCCAAGGAGGTGTCTAAGGACAAATAAGCAGAATAAATTGTAGGACCCCTCAGACAAATCATTGTTGCAATCATACAGAATTGAATAGGCCAATTCTAACGTATCTGAAATATGATCATAGTTGAGTCCTTTCTTTTCCTCCTGGCCTGGTAAGTATGAACAAATTGGCAGGACAATTCCTACCCATCGTGTATAAATGACTTCTTTTCTCCTTTATACCCTAAAAGCTATGAAAAATGTATATAACTAATATAGATGTCAAAATAAAACAACTAAAATTCACTAAGTGATTTTTGAAAATATTTCGCAAATGCCTAATATGTGTAAGGCATTGTGTTGGGTACTATATAAGATTTAAGGATATCCCTTATGTTCAATGATGCAAATGCTGGTAGATAAAACAAATATTTATTCAAATAACATAAGGTACTTGATCACTGTAGAAGTAGAAAGAAGGCAATCAATTGAAAAATTCAAGAAGCTAGCCTCAAAGGTAAGAACCCTGTTATCTATCCCATGGAGATCTCCCATAAAGTGACTGCTATTAACAAAGCTCCTGAGTTTGTCACCAATTGTCACCCTCAAATTATATCTACAAAATCAATTATGTCTGCCTCACTAGAGGATTCAATTTGTTTATAACCATTTGTGAAAGTGCCTGAAAGTATAGATAATTTCTGACCAAATGGCCACTCTCTTTATATTGTATAGATGTAACAAAACCACTGCTAGGAATAATCTTAGAAATTGACATTTTGCAACAACATCAAGCCACAAAATCCAAGAAGGATATTTTTTCTCTTTACAGACTTTTGACATTTTTATTTCTGTGATTCCTAACATAATAATGAGAAAAACTTTTCATATGATACCAACTATTGAAAATTTTAGTTCAAAGTATAATATTAAAATCATTACTAAAGCAAAATTATTGACTTATTCATCAGAGTTCATGTGCTATGATATAGCAGTTTTTATATTATCACCATTCCCTATAACAAGAACTAATTTGAATGACAGTATTTCTATTCAATATTTATAAAATATGAGAAACATGACAGAAAGATTATTATGAAACCCAAGCATCACCTTATATAATTTTTGATTATTTTTTTAAATTTAGATAAACATAATGTTAGGTGTAAAAAAAATCTCTTATGCTTTTAACATTGATAAAAATAAAAATTAAAAATTAAGTAAAATGAAACTATAAAAACAGAAAATTAAAACTGTCAACATTAATTTGGTATAATTGATCTTAGCAATGTGGTTTATATAAACTGCAGAGCACAGCTGAATGAAATGTTGACTCCTCCGATACAGGTATTTTAAATTTGACACACTTAAATAGCATGTGATTAGTAATGAGTAAGTTATCATGCTCTTCCACATTTCTTTTGACTTTGTGAAACATATTACAATTCTCAATGCCATTTAAATATTACTTAGCAAAAATATGTAATTTGTCCATTGTGTTTTTGTCTATTATTTTATGGTAGTATGACTTGTTATTAGCTCAATAATAAACCAAAAAGCCAATGTGTGCACTAAAATCTCGTGAAAATGAAGTGAAGAGTATCCACAATGCCAGAAAAGGAGCTCCAGAGGATCAGGCAATGAGGTAGATAAGGATCCTGAGAGAGTGTTGTTTCAAGGAGGGAGTAAGCAGTGGTGTCAAACACTACTGAGATGTTACATAAGAGAATGAATGTGGATTGGCCATTGAATTTGTAATATGGAGCTAATTCAGCAAACTCACAGAAGGCTAGTCAGATCTTTTGACCTAAACAGCATCCATCACGAGTGGCATCTGGAGTTTGCTCATACACTTTTTTCAATATATCCTCTTAGCTTCTCAAAAATGTGGAGCCTTTAATCTCAGTTCTCACACTCAGTTTGCCTGCCCACTCTTCTCCTTACAGGAAGGAAACCATACTTCATTCTCTTTTAGACCCGCCCTCTTCCCTCTTCTCCTTTTTAACTGCTATACTTCATTCCATTGGGGCTGCACTGCTTCCCCTTTTAGCCTGAAGTTGTTATTCGTTTTGTCATTTAGCTCCACTATTGGATGGATATAGGTATATAAGGGTAGAGGTATATAGGTATATAAGGGTAGAGGTATATAAGGGTAGAGGTGGTAGAGAGGCCATTCTGGGTCCTGTGTTTGGATCATGTGCAATACAAAAAGACTTCTACTTCTAAGATGAGCATATTTACTTTAATCATATATGCTGTAATGAAAGTGTCTCAACATTTTCTTTATTTTGAGCTACAATCTTTTTGTATCCTCTTCAATATCATTGCATTATAGTTAGTTCAGGCTCCTGGATGTGTGGTGGTGGTAATTTGATATTTTCCAGGAAGATTTAGGAATGGAAAATCTTCCTTTAGTCACAGGCATGCAACATACAAAACACACAAGCTTAGAATTAAAATATGTTTTTATATACACTATCCCATTTTGTTCTCGCCACAATCCTTTACTATTGGTACATATGTGCATTTTTTAATGTGGAAAATAAGACAAGAATGAATTAAATAAAAACTAAGATCCAGACCTTTGAAGGAAAAGCACAGTTTAAAGCAGATGCGGACAAAAGCTCACATATTTATCAAAGTATGTGGAGGTCCCATGGAAAATATATGCATAGATATTTAATATAGGTTATATATTTAATATTTAATATAGGTTATGAGAGTTCAAGATGTGGTAGACTCTACTTTTTACAAAAAATCTTACTGGTTTCTTATAAAGGATATAAATGAAGAGCCAGATGAAGTATATAGGAAAAGGTCCAGAAGGTCTTGAGTGCAAGAGCTATGCTGCCTCCAGCCAGGTGGTTTTGTTTGCTTGTCTATAGTTTAGTCAAGCTGAGAGGGACATTAAATTCAGCAGCTTAAATGAAGCCCCTCCAACTCCCACCCCAGAAGGCCAATCAACTGCAAGAAAAGAGTGGGACCTGAGTTACATTGACAAACATGTTTTACTGCAGTTACCTGTGTTAGACAATCCAGGCTATCTACTGATGATCTGCTTTCTTCTTACCGTGCGTACTTTAGAATTTTCAGTTTCCACCACTGGGTCAGCTTTCATTAGTTTATTGATAATATCTAAATGAATCTTCCCATACATTCCAGACAATTATTTCATATTTTCATGGCCTATCACTATCTCATATTCAACATTTTCAAGATCACATTTATCTCTTCCCATCCACCTATTCTGGCTTCTCTCTTCTGGATTTCAGTGAATATTAAGACTTGTTAGAGCCAGAAGATCGGGGATCATGCTGACACCTCCATCTCTTTCATCCATAAATCTGATCAGTCTACTGACACTAATGGAGGAGCCTTTTACTAAAGTCTTGTATTCTTGTGCATACTGCTTTGGACAATGGCAAGCTGTGCGAAGAAAATGGCTCCAAGAAGAGGCTAGTTAAATATGGAATTAAGTTTTATTTATTTATTTATTAAAGATTTTATTTATTTATGAGAGAGAGAGAGAGAGTATGAGCAGGGGGAGGAGCAGAGGGAGAGGGACAAGCAGACTACAAGCTGAATGTGGAGCCCAGTGTGGGGCTTGATCTCAGGACCCTGAGATCGTGACCTTAGCCGAAACCAAGAGTCAGACACTTAACTGACTGTACCCCCTGGGCACTTGTAATTAATTTTTAAATTAATCTGATAGGTAATGATCAAATACCTATCTTATGGTAGGAATTGTGCTATGATCTTAGCTACTGACTGAATAGGACATACATGTAAACTTGTACTACCAAGTAAATTTCAATTCACACAAGGAGTTCAATAAATATGAAATTTTAATTGTAAAATTCACATTGTCATTATTGTAACACAAGTATTGATCAATTAATATTGATTAATTAATATCAATTAATATTTAGTTGTGATGCTAGAGTTTTTTTTTAATTGGACACTGGTAGTGGCCCTTAATATTCACTTAATGGAAGATGTTACTGTTTTTTCAGAGAGGCAAGCTTGAGCCATCTGTGAGTATCTATTGATATGGTCAGCAAAGAGAAAGAAAGAAATTCCATCATATAGCTTACCTCACAAAATGAAGCTGACTAAGCTAGGCAGAGTTGGAGATGCTAAAAAGCACGGTTCAGATATATTAACTTCTACAAAATACAATAATGTTTAATCAGATGTATGATACAGATATATGTAAGAATGTGACTCAAAAGAGAAGGACATCCATTAAAGACTGGTGTAAACACCATCTCCATTTAGAAGCCTTTCCTGAGCCCATCTGGATTTAATCTCTTTCCTCCAAGTAATTAATCCTAACTGGTATGACAATGATTACTTTTTATCATGCTCCATCTCCCACACTGGACTGTGTCATTTTTTTTAAGTATTGTCTATGGCACCCAAAACTATACCTCATGTCATGGAAACATCTAAATACTCCTTTGTAACTGCAAAACAAATGCATAGAAATTTATTTGGTGCATACTATTACTGTAAGTAAGATGATAAAAATTCTTGCTAAAAAGTTTCTTTTTGTTTTTTGAAAAGCACAGATTTTAAGGTATTTTGCAAAGATTTTATCAGCTTTTTTTGTTTTACAGTGAACTATTAATAGTATGTTTTGTCAGTCAATTGTATTTACTCATTATGGCCTTAATAATTTAACAAATGGATGATAAGTGGTATCAATATAATATACTTTCTCATAAATATACACTAATCAATGACAAATATAAGTCAAAATAAGCCTGGATATAATTATGAAAAACAAAGCACACTTGTTATGAATGTCCATATATCCCTTGTGAACAATGTATACCAGAATTGTATCTCATGTCTCCTAGGTGAAATTTGTCAGCTTAATGAAGTTATAAAGGTCCAGAGTATGGCTGTCAGATCTGAAGGCTCTGACACAGGTAAAAGACGTATTTTCACCATATCATACCATGAACTAGGGACTGAAGAGTGAGGTATAATACAGAATCCTAGCAAATTAATTTGCAATGTTATGTTGCAGCCGTGGTAACTTGCTTCGATGGGCCTTCTCAGCCTCAGTTTCTCATATTTTCCTTTAAATATGCTCATTACCTCTCTAAGGACTCAATATATCATTGGTTAATATTCAACATACAAACTCAGAGCATATACCTAAAGAGTGATCAAGTTCATCTTTCCTTCCTATTATGTCAATTTTTTTGCTTCTTATGACGTCTTACATGACAATAAAGGATTTTGAGATAAACAAAGTAGAGGGAAAATTAAACTCCTAGAAACAGAGTAAGAAAGTGGTTGCCAAGGGCCTGGGAGTGGAATGGGAAAAATAGAGAATGCTTGGTAAAATGGTAAAAACTTGCAGTTATAAAATGAATCAAGTCTGAGGATCTGACATACAACTTGATAACTATAATTGGAATTGTATAATTGAAATTTATTGAGAGAGTAGAGTTTAAATGTTCTCATCCTCCCTATCCCCAAAGGTAAGTATGTAAGATCATAAATGTGTTAATCAATTTGTTTTTAGGAATCCTTTCACAACATATATGTATATCAAATCATCACATTATATAGTTTAAATATCCTAAATTTTTGTCAATTATCCCTTAATAGAGCTGAAAAAAAATCCAAAGAGAATGTACTTTAATAAAAAAATGTTAATGGAGAATAGATAAATGGGGATTATTTTTAATTTTATAAATAATTACCTTTTCCTCTCTATTAATAAAGGGAATTGTGGTGTCCAACTTAGTGATGAGTTACACTACCTTCCCTATAAAGGTATAGGGTATAATATTAAAAAATAACTTTATCTCGACTAATATTTAGCATTCTTGTGTACTTTCTTTAAAGTAGGAATAGGAGTAGGAAAGATTTACATTGAAAGTTTAGAGTTTATGCTTCTAACAATTTTGTATTAATGTGGCAATTTTTAAACCACTGATAACTAGGTGATGGTGTCAATTTATTTATGCTCAAATACCTATTTTAAGTAATAAAATTTTAGTTTTGTTCATAAGTGAAACAAATGAGATCATACAAAATGGAAGATTATCATGCTGAATTTTCCAGATCCTATGTGTTCTTAAATGTTTATTTAGTAGTTGCTTCATATTTTTTTATCTTCTTTTCTATTTTTGGAATATAACTTGGGCTCCAGAGCTCAATGGACTAAGCATATCCAGATTTCTCCTCTGAAAAGGCTACTGTCCTTGATAAAGAGACTTAGCCCTTCTGTGTCCCTATTTTCCCATATGTAGAATAGGAAAATAATAGCAGTCACCTCATTGGGTTATTGTGATATAAAAGGCTGAGGTAACACATATAAGCCATTTAGCATTATACCCATTATAATAAATAATGAATGTTAGTAAGTGTTGTAATGGTCATTTTCACATAGTTCACATTTCTTTTCTCCTCAGAAAACCATGTGAAATGGGCATGGTTTCCCATTTTACTGATGATAAAGATGAGAATCAGAGAAATTAAGTAAACTTCTGAATTCTGTCTAAGCCTAGTTTTGTATGATTTCAAAATCTATCTTCTTCCCTGGTATCTGCCACACTGTCTTAAACAGAGTTTGAGTCAGCTCTCTTCTTGAATATATTTCATATCAACTTTAATAATGTGCTTAATCTAAAGGATGCAGAATTCTATTTCTTGTACTGAATAAGTTATTTTATGAAAAAATGCCTACATTTCCTCTTCCTGGTACTTCTTGCCAAGGATTATAGACATTAACCAGGATTATGCTTCAAGCTATGTAAAAATATTATCATGAATAAAATTCTCTAGTTTCTACACAATTCTCTCTTATTTGTAAGGTAAAAGTAATAGAAGCAGAAATTACTATCCAATGAAGTATTTTTTTATACAGAGGATGGTTTAGCGGAGTTTATCTATTTTCTCCCTCAATATGGTAAACAAATTATTTGTGCATTCTAATAAAAACATTCTTACAATCATTCCATTTTCATTCATTATTTATTAGTTTGAATCACATGGAAGCAACTCTTTGCAATATCATACTGGTCAATCTAATATTTGAGAATATGAAGACTTCAGTCATTACATTTTAAAATTTCAACCTTTGTTTCTTATGGTAAGCTAATTCTCAATCAAGTCTGTGTTAGGATATAGTAAGTAGAGATACACAGACAATCATACACTCCCCTACTGTAGAACCACATTTTTGTCCCACCCATTAGTTACTCTCGCAGTAGATTCTGGTCTTCTCTGTTGAGTTTTATGTCCATTTTGAAAAAGACAGTAGGTACAACCATTAGATAATGTCAATAAAATTTAATAAAATGCTTACTTCATTTTGGCAAGCTAAAAATCTGTACAAGTCTGTTGGAGGCCATTGTTATTTATTTTTCTCATTTTCCAAGCTAACCCTTACAGTCTGTCTAAAATAATATTTTTAAAATCTTTGTCAGCTTTTATTTATCTAGCAAATCCACTAGTAATGAAGTGGTCGTGGTTAAATGGTATGAAAGTATTAAATAAGAATAGTTATTATTTATTAAGACTTCAATAGTAAACACTTTGTATTGACTCATGAAATTTCCACAAGAACTGTATCTGTTTTATAGTCAAAGAAACTGAGTTTAAGGAGTTTAACCTAACCTAAGATCACACAGCCAGCAAGTGACGGAGCAAGGGATTGCACCAGCTTTATTTGACTCTTCAGGTTGCTTTCCTGATTACTAAACCAGTGATTCTCAAGTTTGGGCAACATGATTGCTTACACAAGGAGTAAAATCATGATTTCTGGGTAATGGGCATACATCTCCTTGATTTTGCAGTGTTATCTAGATTGCTGGCCTCTATGTATGTGTCACTGAAAATCATTGCCAGTGTCTAAGAGGTTAAGATTGCATCGGGGACATAAACCAGATATTGTCCAAACTTAGTCTAGTTTCCTCTGATTTAAATTTACTATTACTCATAGCAATTCCCATTCTCAATCATTAAAAATGAAGGAGAACAAAGAAAGGGAGGTGATAAGTAAAAGGAAGGAAATTCAAGATTGGATATATCTTCCTCTCCCATGGCAATCCTCTGTCCATCTCTTTTCAGTAAAATATCTTCTGTGAAACTATTTTTAGTAAAATATGACCATACACTTATTTGGATTGTTATATTTCTAGAATATGTTTAGATGCAGGATTATACTGTGTAAATTCTCCCCGATGAGAGTTGATGCATAACCTATTTTCTTAAGTTAAAAAAAATAATAATCCATTGATGCAAATTTCTAAGGGCATTTTGGTCACTTAGAAATGAACAGATTTTCTTAAGCAACAAATTCATCCCAGTTTTCAGCAGATATGAACACAAATACTGCCACATTTATAGAAATGTATAGAAATTTCCCATGTTAAGTGAACATGATGGAAACAGATTGGAATGGTGGTTACCAGGGGCTGAGGGGAAGACGACCTGGAAGGTATTACCCAAGGGTACAGTTTCATTTATGCAAGATGCATAAGTCCTAAATATCTACTATAGAGTATAGTGCCTATAGTAAACAATGTCCTATAGTATACTCAAAATTTTGATAAGTGGTGAATTTTATATTAAGTGTTCCTATCACTAAAAAAATGTAATAAATAAAAGTGGCAGGAGGGAATTTTGGAGGTGATGAATATATTTATGGCATAGATGATGGTGATGGTTTCATAGGTATAGGCTTATCTCTAAACCCTTCAAATCGTATCCATTAAATATGTACAGCTTTCTGTATGCTAGTTATGCTTCAATAAGGTGGGGAAAAATTTAAATATAGGAATAATCCCAAACTAAAAGTCTGGAAAGAAGCCTGGTTTAAGGTAAGCAGAGACCCACCAGGTAATCCCGAGACTCTGCACAATGCAGGAATGCTTGGACAGAGAGCTCTAATGTGAGAGCCATTACTTTGAGGGCCCAGGCAGAGTGATGATACTCCTGAGGGAAAAATGCATCGCCTGTGCGCAGCCCTGCAGTCCCCCAGCTGTGCTCAGTGCCTCCACCCCCTGCTCTGCTGTCTTGTGTCAGTCAAGCTTCTAGCCTCTGGGGCCTTGACAGTCTTGGCTCTTCACAAGAGAAGACTGGAGTATGGTAGAAAGGGTGATGGATAGGGAACAGGCTTAAGAAGACAAAATTTGAAAGTCACGTTTGGCAAGGTCCAGGACATAAGTGTTTCATATTTTATTAGCTTCATTCATTTACATTTGTTTTTATCCTGGCACCTGTCATCTTCCCATAACAAACTTGAGATGACACTTTCTGACAGAGTGGATGGCCTCTGCAAAGAGCCAAATCGGGAGTCTCAGAAGTCGCATTATTTATTAATGACTTCATCTTCAAAAAGGAAATGCAACTCACTAAAGAGCATCTTTGGTGAGGGTTGCCTTAAATGGGATGCTACATCAGATGCTGTGACAGGAGACATTTATTCATTCACAATGACTCACTTTGATTTTTTTTTTTATTAATTCCTTGAAATAAGAGGTAGAAAAAAAAAGTTGTGTACCTGTTTTAAACTGTTCTTATTTGAGTTGGGAATTGTGTTGTAACATTGAATAACAAATTAACAAAATGCTTTAATAGTTTGCTAAACAAATTGATTTAACAATCTCTTAAGTTAACAGAGTGATTTAATTGGCCATACTATTTCGTATGTATATGTAAAGAATATGTAAAATACTATCTTTTTATGTATATGCGAGTGGGAGGGGTAGTCTTTATTTTTTTTAAAGATTATTTATTTATTCATGAGAGACACACAGAGAGAGGCGGAGACATAGGCAGAGGAAGAAGCAGGCTCCCTACGGAGAGCCCAATTCAGGACTTGATTCTAGGATCCCAGGATCAGGATCTGAGCTGATGCTCAACAACTGAACCACCCAGGCATCACTTTTTTTTTAAAGATTAAAGATGCAATTTTGCCAAAGTAGAACAGTCTGTTGTCTAAAGTAAACCAATAGTCTTAAAGCCAAATACTTGATGAGCAGATTCACTTGACTTGGGTAACAAAATATTGGAGCACATCGTCTATGTGATTAAGGATTATGACTTGAATTTAAACTGTAACTTTCAACTTTCCATTCATGATATGAAAATGAGGTAGGGTATACTCTATTTTCATAGAGTATATGAAAATACTGTTTGTATTATAAACATGTAGATAAAATCTATATTAAAAACCTACTATATTTTATAGGAATCTCTATTAAAAGTAAAATATGAATATTCTGTTAACAGCTTGGTTCATATTTATACTTTATTTTCTTACAACAGAGAGAAGCAAAGTTTTTGTTCACCTACTGTAGCTCAGATACTCTGTTAGGATGTATTGCACATATTACCTCAATAAATTCTCACAGGAACCCTGATAGAAAAGTAATTCTTCCTAACTATTCCAAGTGAGAGAAATGAAGCACAAGAAGAATATTTATTCATATCACTAAGAGGTCTAAGATTTGAAAATAGAAACTGGCTCTATATGACTCCAATGGTGGTCTTTTCTATTTGTCCAATATTACTTTCAAAATCTCTTCTCAAAATTAGCCCTTTGATTAAAAAAACTTTGATGACACTCAACTCCTTATTACTCTAAAATTAAGATTTCTTAGCATGCATTTGTTTTTTTTAATTTTCTTAAGTTTTTATTTAAATTCTAGCTAGCTAACATACAGTGTAATATTAGTTTCAGATATATAATTTGGTGATTCAACAATGTGGGTAGGGCTACAGAATATTATGCCAACTGAAATAAGTCACAGATAGCATGACATTTAATAGCTTATCCTCCTTTATCCATCTCCCTCCATGTTTTTCTAAGTCTCTCTACTTTTCTTTACTTGTCTTATTATCAATATCAATACAATATGGACTACTTGACATTTCCTTAACAGGCCCTCTTCTTTCTCTGTTTAATGGTTCATCCTATTCACCTCTAGTTGTATTGTTTTCTCTCTTATCTGTATCTGTTGAAATCCTATATGTCATCCAAGTCTCAGGATAAATGCCACCTTTTCCATGAAGCCTCATATTTCTTAGCCAGCCCTCATAAACTATCGCTTGCACCTCTGTTTCAGAAAGTAGGCAATCTGATCCTATGCTATAGTTATTTGTGCATCTATCTTAGTTCCTTTATCAGAACCTTAGAAGAAAGAAGCCTATCTTTATATTTTCCATAGTGCCTGGCAGTTCTTGATATGCAGTAGAGATTCCCTAATTATCTCTTGAAAGAGTGGGTTAGAGTGACAGGAAACTTAAGAGTAATTTAGATTTGATGCTTTATTAGTGAGATCCTTTTGTTGTTGATTCTCATAGTACTTTTCAGAATTGTTAAAATGAAACTTGCTCACAACACAATCTCCAAATGTTATCCCCAGGATAGGTTCTGGAATAGTAATATATAAAACCCTCTTGTAAGCTCATGGAAATCATTTCAAAATGTCAAAGATCCTGGATTTAAAAACAATGATGATGACATTAATATGGAAAACACATGCAGTAATTAAGGACATATATGTATGTGTGCATGCAGTATGTTAGTTTTTTTATTGGATTGATATGCCTGTTTACCAGAGTAGAACCCGTTTGTGACGCAGGATGTTAAGATAATTTGTCAGTAACACATGCATTGCCACAAGTTATAACAGTAAAAAAAATATTATAAATTAAGGCACCCGTGGGTCATTCAGCTCAGCTGGCAATACACCTGAATAAAAAAGGAGAGCTGAACTTAATCTCCAAGCCTGTCATTTATTTCTTTCACACAAAAAGTATGGGACACAGGTGGCCAGAAGTCAAAGATCATACTCTGCCTAAATGCTTCATAAGGCACAGTACAAATGTATGAGACCTGCTGGGTGAAATCAAGAAGTCACTAGAAAGGGGTACAATTTTAGTGACCCAGGTCAAAGGCCATACTGCTTTTGGTGTTTTACAAATGTTTGACAGATTAAATACCCACCTCCTACGGATAACGAATAGGCCATGGAACTCAAAGTATTCATAAGCAATAAAGCTTCATTCAGAATTCTCCTTATGAAGGATGTAGGTCACCTAAGATTAGTAATATAGTTACAATAATTTTTTCCCATTGTCAAAACATTATACTCTGGACAATATCCCTGAGTGTAATTGCAGGTCACCCAATACAAAGTAGGAAAAAAAAAATAAAAGAACAGAAAAAAAGTAACACTTCCACCCAGACCTGACCATCCCTGAAACATAGCATTACCTTTTATGCATTTTTTTTCATATTTGCCACATTTTTTTCTTATATGCAGGTCATTTTCCACTAATTGGTATAAATTATATTACTGATATTCATCACTTTTTATAGTTCAATATCTTTATAAAATTCATGTGTTATAAGGATTCATTTTGACAAATAATCTGTGCATGTTACCAAGGCAATAATATGTGGTAATGTATGGAAAAGTGCTTTATACATATTGCAAAAAGCCCTGAAATTAAGGTAGCATTTTTATTTATTTTCTAAAATTGATACTTTCATGATTTATTTTAAACATATTGGTATCAAATTGACAAAAAATGGAAATTTTATGCTTCTGTACATATCATAGTTACTGTTTAGCAGCTGTTACCACTGTGTGAGAATAACCAGATAATGCTACAATCATATGCAGAATAACAAATAATTGATTTTTCCAACTGATACCAAAGTTGTAAGTGGTCCATTATTCACCACATAATTTTTATTTTATTTGGCATTCTTTGTTTCATTGTTGTATCGCCTCTTCAAATTTAGCAAACATGGAAAATAAAAGTGGGACACTGATCAACGTAAAGAATTTTCTTTAACTTTTAAAATCTTTTCTTGTATAGGAAATTTAGCTTATTTTTTAAAATAGCATACAACTAATTGTATGATTTATGTTTATTATTTCATGTTTCAGTGATACAGTTTGGAAAAGTTCATGTCCTTTTTTTAATGTTTCAAGTTTTTGTTTAAATTCTAGTTAGTTAACATATACTGTAATATTAGTTTCAAAGTGGCATTTTTATTTAACACAGTAGCTCTTTATTCTTATTTGAACTTTTTGGGAAAATATGCTTACAAAATTAGTTTTTGTTGTAATATACCTTCTCTTTTTTAGTGTTCTTTTACAATTTTAAAATAATAATTTTACAATTTGAAAATAATTTAATTTCCTTTGTGCCTTTATGTAAACCAATGGATTAAATTATCGTTGAGTGAGGATCACCTTGAGGACTTCGTAAAATACCCACCCCAGGATGGATCCGGGTGGGCTCTAGGACCTGACATTTTTAATAAATTCCCAAAGGATGCCAATGCTGTTGGTCTGGAGATCATACTTTGCAAACCACAGATCTAAACAATGTGCCATCATAATAGCATAAAAAATGAAAGAATGCTCTTGGGGTACCTGGATGGCTCAGTTGATTAAGCATCCAACTCTTGATTTCAGCACAGGTCATGATCTCAAGGCTGTGAGATAAAGGCCCACTTTGGGCTCCATACTAGTCATAGAGCCTGCTTAAGATTCTCTCTCTCCCTCTCCCTTGTCCTTCCCCTCATCCCTTAAAAAACAGTGAAAGAATGCTGTTAATAATATGGATATGATCAAATATGCCAATATTTTCTATCTTGTAGATTTAATAGTAACAATTTAATTTCTTTTATCTTGATGTTTTATCAAATAATTTGTCTTTCTTCCTAGTTATGTATCACCAGCAACATTATTTTCTTTAATAGTGACTCTTAGATCTAAAAATCATTTTAAATTAATTTTTATTAATTAATTTTTCTGAATCTGAAGTTTGCTAACAATATCATTGTTATTGTTCTTTGATATCAGAGATGATACTGATTATATTTACACAAAGAAGAATGTGACTGAAAACTCAAGCCATCCATTTTCTAAATTAAACAATGTTTGCTTGTACTCTTACAGATTAATTACTGTTTTCAAGATTTTACCATGTGTAATTTCCTCTTCATCAGAAGTGGTAAGAGTCACTTCTGCCCCAATGCTTTCATTTTATATTGGTTATTGTCTGCTTTTTTCTCAGAAGACAATGCTTTTGTCACATGGACTTTACATATCTTTACAGTAATCCTAGGTTACTCTAATTTTAACACAGAATATGGGCAAGACTCAGAGAAACTGCCTACACTACTTACTTTTCACATTCACATTAGCAGAGGTGAGATGTATTGAATCTATTGTCAATATCAGATTTTGTGTACCAGAACCTATTAATGTTGTTCTATGCAAAGAGATTGACAGAAGGAAGAAGAGGAGCTAGAGATTTAGGATGTGAGAATCACTCTGCATCATATAAAATGTGGTAGTAGGTCTTGCTACTGATTTGTTAGTGCAATTTGACCCTTCATTTCCCTCCCATTATGTAGTTTTCTTTGAAGCTATTTCTCTGTTGATTTTTTTAGATCAAGAGATAGAGGAAAGTAAGTAATAGTCTTGGTGCTCAAGGTTTCTAAGTTACAGTAATTCTAATTCTCACCAACTTCATTGTAGATGAAAAGCTGTGGTTGTTAGCTATTATTTCTTTCTTATTTTTTTAAAGTTTTTATTTAAATTCCATTTGCTAACATGTAATATTAGTTAGCTAGTGTAATATTAGTTTCAGGTGTATAATATAGTGATTTAACTATTCTATACATCACCTGATCTTGTCATGTTAGCTATTATTTAGATGTGGCATCTATTTTTAGATTTTCAAACTGATTTTTTAAAAGATTTTATTTGTTGATTTGAGAGAGAGAAAACAAGCTGTGGGGAAGGGCAGAGGGAGAGAGAAAGGGACATTAGGCTTCCCATGCAGCAGAAAGCCCAATGGGGAGCTCGATGCCAGGACCCAGAGATCATGACCTGAGCTGAAGAAAGATACTTAACTGACTGAGCCCCCCTAGGTGCCCTTCAAACAGATTTTTATTTTTAATCTAATTTTTTATATACACATCCACTCCTATATATATATATATATATATACACACACACACACATATATATATACCTCTGTATATACACACATATAATATATATGTATATTACATATATATGTATGTACATATATGCAATATATGTATATTTGCAATATACAAACATATATAAATATATATTATATGTGTGTGTGTGTGTGTGTGTGCGTCCCCAAGGGGTAAAAAGAATGGAGCCATTATAGAAAAAGCATTATGTAAGGGCAAAGGTATGAGTATGAGAAGTAAAAAGTAAAACAAACAAAACAAAACAAAAATGGCAGAATCATTGTTGAATTTGTTCTTATTTTCTTCTGAAAATGTTATCAAATACCTCTAATCTCTATGACTATATCTGAGTTCCCCAGTCTCACTTTTCTACACTCACTCAGACTCTTATCTGTTCTGTCAAAAATTGTAGGTAAAACCCTGTTATAATATACAATAAGTGTGAAAGAATCAACTGGCATTCCTTTGAGATTACAAATAGTTTTTCCATAAATTAAAAAATTTCTTCTTCACTATTATGACTATGAATTTATATGTTTCCTTTTTCAAATGATTTGTATTTTAAACTTATCTAGTTAAAAAGTTCTCTTTCTAAGATAAGTAATTCAAAACACAAATGAGCAGAAATAGGAAAATCATAGTTAAACACAAAGGTGTGTATGTGTGTGTGTGTGTGTGTGCATGTGTTCATATGTGTTTAACTGTGTAGGAGGTACATTACTGAGAGGAAGTCAGGAAGGGATTGCTTGTGAGAAAAGCTGAGTCTCATAGTAAGCTCCACCCTGACAGCATATGATTATTTTTCATCAATAATATAAGTAATGCTTATTTATTAACACTTAATTTTAATATGCTCCATTTCCAAACTGTAATTTATTTCCTTTGTGTTTCTTGAGTATTTTCCTCCATTAGACAATAAAGCTTGATTCTTTTTCTTCTCAAAAAATCATAGATCCAGTATTACACATATGGGATCTAGGCAACAAATTTTTGACAAACAGAATTATTGTCCCATTCCAATCTTACAGTTGTATTCTTTAAGGAGATAACAAATAGAATTCGGTATTAGATGGTTAGATATTCTCAGTCAAAAAAATAGGTATAAGGAATAATGTTAGTAAATGGAATATTGGGCTATATTCACATCATGGAATTTCTCTCTTGCTTCACCCACATTCTTCCTGCATCCAGACATCCAAATGGATGGACACTTTTTTCCAAAACTTGAAAGTTAATGTTAAAACTGATTTAAAGAAACAGTAATGATTTTCAGATTCAATATTTCTTTAAAAAATATATTTATTTATTTTAGAGAGAGGGAGGGGCAAGGGGCAAAGGGAGAGGGAGAGAGGAAAACTCAGGCAGACTCCCGCATCAGCACATAGCACCACACAGGGCTGGATCTCACAACCTAGAGATCACAACCTGATCTGAAACCAAGAGTCAGATGCTTAATCAACCACCACACCCAGGTGTTCCCAGGTTAAATATTTCTAAGAAAAAATAGGGAATCATTTTTTATCTAACTCATGACTCAGTATACTATTTTCTAATAAAGAAGTTTCCTGTGAATCAATGAAAAATATTTGGAATGTGATATCATTTCATAAATTGGCTCTCCAAGCATGGGATTCCATTTTTCAAAATTAAGAAAATAAAATCTGCCTAAGTAGGAAGCATATTGACTACTGTTGTTCTTATATAGTATTCTGAAATATCACTCACTGAGGTTTGAATACCTAACTCTTAAGCTATCTTTTCTCTTTTTTCTGCTTCCTGGGTTGTTGTGAAAGACTGCACTTTGAACAACTGAGAAAAACTGAGAGAATTAAAATGATACCAAGCAAGGGCCAAGATGGGGTCAAAACTTTGAATTAGCTACCCTGCGGTTGCCTGCCTCCAGGTGAATTGTTATCTCCTGAATGCATTTTAAAAAGCCAGTTCTCTCCTGTTACTTGTCAGAAAGCAAGATTCAGGTTATTTCAGAATAATATGAGTTTGTTTGTATTTTTAAATCGATGACACAAAGCCAAAGAAGATATCACTTGTAAAATAAGAAAATAATCTGGAGTTAGATAAGACATACCAAAAGAGTAAAGAAATTTGCATTTGAGTTGTAGTGTGACATTCAGGCACAGAAGCAGATACAAGATTACGGCAGAGACAGCCTGCCATTGGTGAAAACAGTTGGCCTCAGCAAATCTCTGCACTTGGTAGCAGGAAAAGTTCTCCAGTTAAGGTGAAGACATCCTAAAACCTGATTTATTACTTTTACTTTGTTTTTTCTATGTTTCATGCTTCTATAGCTTTGAGCTGTTTCCCCCAATGAAAGCTGCCTAGCAGATCAGTTAAGAGCATGGGCTTTTGACCTCTGCTTGAATGGGTCCACTGGCTCTGCCATATTAGTAACCATGTGACTTTGACACTTCAAAAAACATATAGACAAGAAAGAAGCCTACTTTGTAGAATTCAATAGAAATGAAGAGAAGTAAATATAAATCTAAAGTATCTTATGCATAGTAAGCACTTACTAAATGTTAACTTACAGCATTATGAGGGAAAAGATATTCTATTATCTATTTATCTCTCATCTATCTTTGTATCTATCTATCTATCTATCTATCTATCTATCTATCTATCTATCATCATCATCATCTGTTCATTATCCATCTGCCTTCTACCTTGTTACAAAAGGTTTCAATGTGAACAAAGTCATTCTACCAAAAGAAAACCTATATGTGTTCTGAGAGCTATTAGGGTACTCAGGAATTTCAGGCAACCACTTGAATTTGATGCTACCTGTCTTGCACTCTGCTCTGAAAATGGTCTATGCACACTTTAATGTGAAGGCCATATAAAAATAGGAATGCATCTCCATGAACTGAATAAATTACAATTTCTTCTTCCTGTGCAAAGCCTGTGGTTCTCTCCTCAGTGGAGTGGAGCATGTTTATTGACTGCCACCATCTGGATTTGTAAGATATCAAGCAAATCATTTCATTAGGTCTGCATTTCTCAGTACAGTTTTGGGGAATCCTGATAACAACTGTGATACTAAGAGAGGAAAGACAAATCAGAAAATACAAAAGCAGCCACATTAAAGGGTAGCTTAAGAAGGAAGTACAAGCTCAACAAACGTTGAAATTAGTGAGAAGTGGTCAGATGATTTCTTACGGTGGGAATCATTATTATAACTGCAATTCCACATGACACCATGCAAGTGTATCTAGATGGATGACTTTAGATATTAAGTGAGGACATAAAATATTGAAAGAAGCAGCAAAATTCCAAAAGAACTTTTGTGGTTGTAATGTACTTTTTTATTTTTGATATTTTTATTTCATGGCTTGCATGTTATTAACAACTCCAGATGGGTGGATTTGCCTCAGAGCCACACTATAAATCATCATCAGAGTTGGTTGTGATAGTTACTATTAATGCTTGTTCCACACTAAAATGTCTTTTTTGTGCTGACTTTCTCTTCTTCCTTTGCATTCTACTGATCATCAATCACAAAAGCAGCTTGGCCATTTCTCTCTGTCTTGCCTCAGTGAACTTCGACTTTCCTTGACCGTTAACCCCTCCCTGGAATGCACATGGCCTGTACGCCTCTCTTGGCTCCTATTCACCTCTCCCAATGAGCCTCTCTTCCTGGTACTGAGCTGTAAGGCAATATTTTCCATCTGTTGAATGAAGAGCATGACACAGGCAGTTTGATATGGTTTCAGAGACCACAGCAAACCAACGATGCACAACTCACTTTTATTCCACAAGCCTGTGGGAGCCCAGAGAGATAAGAGACCTTTCTGCTAGGCTGAACACAGAGCCTGGTATTCAGAAACAAATATTTCTTCCTGAAACACTCAATATGTTTTATATGCAAGCCAGAAACATTGTGGGTTGGAATAATCTAAGGATAAATCTAATCGGAAGTTATCTTGAAATGTGTGAGCAAGCTTCTCTTTCATACACCAGCTGTTTTCTTTCCAAAGAATGTTTACTGGATGGGAGATCAGCCTGTTTATTATGCAGTAGCAAGAAAGTTTTGTCTGTTCTGAAAGAACCTACCAGGCCTCTCCAGGAAGGAGAGAAGAAGAATGGTTCATCATGAGTTCAGAGAAATTTTGGGGGCTCTGATAATATCACGTCCTTAAATATGGGAAGATTTTTTTCTTTATTAAGCACCTAAAATATGTCATGACCACTAGTTCTCAATATCAGAATGTTTGTGGCAGGATTCTGAAAATAGCATTGTTAAGGGTACAAAAATACTTTTTACAAACATTTTGGAATGCTATAAAGGATTTGTGATAATTGTTAAATATATGATTTCTTAATTTACACATTTGGGGAGAAAAACAAGGACCATTAATTCTAAAATTAAAAGGAACATTAGATTTAAAAAACAAAATAAGGAAGGCATAAACCTTGGGAAAGGAAGAAATGTTATTTAATAATGTTTACTTGTTCAAAACAGGCCAGTTGCTTTTCAGTGCATCAAGAATCATGTTATTTTTCCTGGTGTGGTTGCCAAGATTTTATGACCAGATTTAAAATCCACTTTGGTCAAACAGTACCTTTTACCCATATTAAAACTTCCAAATATTCTAGCATTTTTTTTCCACTGTTCTCTCTGAAATTACCTTTTCCATCAATTTTACATATTAAAATTCTAACCACCTACTGAGTATACTTCTATTAGTTAATATATCTAAGTCTTCCTTCTTTCATCAATTTTTTCAACCTTCTCCTCCAGAAGTAATCACAGTTTAATTGTTTTTGTGCTGTGAATGGCAGTTGTGTTTGTGTGTGTTTCTCTCTCTCTCTCTCTCTTTTTTTTTTGACAGTTCAGTTTGCAACAATGCGAAAGCTACTTTTTATTATAACTACTTTTAGACTCTGTGCTAGATATAACGCATGTATTGCCTCATTCTATCTGTACAACAATTTTTTAAGGTTAGTATTGTTATAACAATTTTCAAATTAGAAAACAGAGTTCAATAAAGGCTAGGAAGCTTACTTGAGGTTACTCAATATTAAGTGGTGAAACTGGAATTTGAACCTGAATATGCCTGATTTCAAAGTCAAATTTTCTTCATCTCTGCCCTAGTTCTGTGGGTGTTTTTATGGACATGCACCAACTGAGAGGCCTGGTCTTAATCTTTTTAGACTCCATCTAGTTCTGTACCGATGTTGCAATCAGTTTTACTGGACTAAATCAAATCTGTAAAATTTATTGAAAAATGGATTATAAAACTACCATTAGTTCTATTTAGATATTTGTCTCAGATTCCATAATTGCTATATATGAAACAACAATTCCAATGTATAGACACAAAATACCCAGGCAGATGAGGTTTATGTGTGCATATATAGGTGTGTGGTATAATCATCCACTGATTTGCAGGCAAAAGACAATTTATTCTTTTAATACCTGTCACAGTTTCTCTAATTCACTGAATTCTTTATGCTAATTTTGGTAGTTAAAGCACTGAACTATGTTTCTTGTGGACAAATAAGACTAAGATCTTTGAGAACATCAATGTAATCCTAAGAAGTACTGGGGCAAAGTAAGTTAGAGACTATGCCAACTATGGCTGTTGGACCAAAGAAATCTTACAAAATTTTCTCTACTGAAAGTCAATGTGGCATGTGGTGCCTCCCAGGCATTAAACAATTATAATTATGGTTACATGGATGCTTAATACATTTATTTGTCTTTTTTTATTTATTTTATTTTTTTATATTTGTCCTTTTAAAGTTTAACAAAAATGTACTTTTGTCAAATTCAATGTAACACGATATATGTGTATTGTGGGTGTTTAAGAAGGAAAGTTATTAATTGTCGAAAAACCCACAATATTTTAGTTCCTCTCCACTTGAAAATGTAATAAATAAAATTTATGTAGATAATCACAGTTTAGTATCTTTACAAGTATACTTACAAGTCACTTGGCAATAAAATCCTTACATATAAGATGTAATCTATTCCACTAAAATACCTGCAGGTTTTTTTTTTATATATGTATAATTATTCAAAGAAATAAAATATTTTCCCTGGCTCCAGTCTTTCTTTCTTGCTTCCAGTGTATCCTTTATTTTTCATTAGAGTGATTTTTCTAAGATACAGGTAACATATAATATGTTCTTACTCAAAGTCATTTACACATTCTATGACTTTCATAATAAAGTTCAAATTGATTGTGTCAGCAATCCAAATAGTTCCTGCCTACATCTTTAGCATCAATATCACTTTATACCCTCAATATCAAGACAAACATCTTCCTGCTTCCTGAATTCATGTTTTGGGGAAGATCTAGAGATACTTAATGAAGAGGAAGAGCTATGCATGGGCAAGTAGCAGAAGAGGGGGGTGGAAGTGTGCTGGGTATGAGGTATTAGGATGGCATGAGCAGAGAGGGAAGCATGGGTTGCAGAATAAAGAGGGAGATTTACTATGAAAGTAAGTGGAACTAAGAACTAGAATCTGGAGGAAGGGTAGATTCTGCTGTTTCCTAACACAGAGATCATTCTACATCTTTAGAGTGAGAAGGAGTCTCAGAAATTGAAGAGATGAAGGAAGAATAAAAAGAAAGGAGAAGGAGAAAAAAGTAAGCTTAACCCTCTAATAGAACTTATCTTTACAATTCATTCTATATTAACTATATTTTAGCAAAAATATTCTTCTGTTAATATTACATCCACCTGACTTCATTACACTTTTGGTTTCTAGGTTATATCCTCAAAGGCATGCAAATCGGTTCACACTCAGTGTTGTAAAACAAATATTTCATGCTTAATACTTGACAGTTAGTAAATAAAATTCTGGGTATTTATACCCTTAATTCTTATGATTAAAACATGTATCATAGTAACAGAAAATCACAAACCCATATTCATATTTTTAATTGCTGGACAGTGATTCAGGTCATGGTTTTCTTCTTCTGGGAATTATTTAGTATTGTCAATAGAAATAATGGAAATACATACTGTTTAAAATATAATAATATATTTCTTTCCCGACATCAACTTAGCATTACATAGCATCTAAAACTTCCCCAATACATTTACAAAAAGTCTTGAGATGGAACAGGCAAAGGAAACGCTGATTCTCATTACTCTTTTGAAGTTGAGACTAAAAACAAAAGATAAGAGTCGGAAATTACTTCTATCCGAGCCAGCTTCCTATCAGCATTAATGAAGTTATCTTTATCTCCATGAGTTGTTTATTGTTCTGATTTAATATAAAAAGTTGATGTTTCTTAAAGACACTGTTTTCTTTTGAGGTTAGTAAAAAGTAGATAATAAACTACCCATAAACCACAAAAATGAATATATGAATCCACTGTGCAGTTTCTATCATGGTTCAGACTTTTTATATTCCTCATGCATTGATCATGAACATGTTTCCATTAAACTATTTTTCTAGGTTTTGACATTAAATTGATATTTAAAGTAGAAAAGTAGAATTTTTCAAAGGAAATTTTCCTTGGAATTGTAGAAATTAAACATAAGAAACTTTTTTTTATATTTTGTAATAACATATTTATGTATTTATAATGCAGTTAGCAATCCAAATAGATAATATTATATTTTAAAAAGAGTAGTTAATATACAGTGTTTAAGTCACAGGGAATTCTGAGGGTGAATCCTTCAACCTATGCAAAAAGTTTGACTTTGTTTCAGAAATTCAACCCTCGTAAATCTAACCAAATGAGTTATTATTACATTTTGGTTTATCAACTAAATTGCGATAGAAATAAAGCTAAGATAAAGGCAGATTTCTTTCCTTTTTAAGATTTATTTATTTACTAGAGAGAGAGAGAGCACAAGCGGGAGGGGCAGAGGGAAAGTGAGAGAAAATCTCAAGCAGATTCTGAGCTGAGCTATTGGGGCTCGATCTCACAACCCTGAGATCACAACCTGAGCCAAAACGAAGAGTTGACAACTCAACCAACTGTGCCACCCAGGCACCCCTCAAGACAGATTTCTTAAGAGAGCACTGACAGCCACCTGCTTAACACTATGCCAGTATGCTGAGAAACATAGAGTTGCATTCTCATTATGTGAAGTTTACATACAGAAAAATATGCGGAGAATACTGATAGTATATCATCAGGTACTAATTTTTGTGTAATGATTTATCATTTCTAAAAGAATTGAGCTGAAAGAAGATGTTAAAAACTGATACTGAGGAAATCTGAACAGTTTCTAAAATTCCTCAGTAACCGAATATGAGACTTAGAGTCAAATTTTATCAAGTCCCTTTATTTTCAGTCCTGCCGCTAAACCCAATTTTTTAAAGAATATAAATATAAAGGGTCATAAGCATCATGTGAAGTGTTTCTGGGTGACTTCATAGAGATTTCTTTCCCAAACATTATCTTAACATTACTTAGAGCCAAAACCTTTCCCAATACATTTGCAAAGAGCTTTAAGAGGGAACAGGAGAAGGAAAAGCTTGTAGGAAGATTTTAAGGTTTGAAATAATTTTTGAGGAAGAAGGAAAAAAAAACTCCTTAAGGAAAATCAGAGATTTTTAAGAAGCACTAAATCCCCAGGTGAGTTGACAATCACCCACTTATGTTCAGACAAATCTGTACATTTGGGAGAATTTCTTGAGAAATTCAGCAGCTGTGGTATGATAATATTAAAATTCTAAGTTCAGTAAGTCAGTCATATTATGTACATTTATATCCCCAGCCTCTTTAACATTCCTGGTGCTCAATGATTTTAAAATCCAATTTGTTTTTTGATTTGCCTCTTCTCCAACCACTTAAAATCCATCCATCCACTTGGAGATTCTCAAGAAGCATCATTTTTAACACAGTAGTGTCTCTTTCAGTGTTGTTCAGATGGCATCCATCATCACTGTGTACGGGACGCAAGACAAAGAGAACTCTTGGAGACCTCTCACATCTCCTCCTCTCTTCTTCTATTCTTGCCTCAGTCTTCTACTGAGAATGTGCTAAAGAGAGAGCATCTGTCAATGTTTTGCAAGTGTAAAATAAGATAAGCAAAGGGCCCTTTGCTCAGTGAAACCTCTACCTGTTGGCATTGTGATAAATAAAAATTTATCATTTGAGGGGTATTTTTCATCCTTTTTTATAATTCAAATAGAGAAGGAAAGGACTAAAAGTAAATGTGAGGAGGTGTCTTTACTGTTGTGGGCTCATCCATTTGCTTGTTTTCAGATCTTTCTCCAAAGGCGTATTTTACAAGGAAAAAAGGATAAGACCCCAGAGTACAGCACCTATGTGTTGGGAGACACTGAGAATTGGAAGATGAGCACAGACATGGATGAGAACAGAGAAAGGCAACAGAGGCTTCTTGATATTGCTTCCACTGCCAAAGCCAACCTCTGCCACTTTTACTACATCTGCTCCATTCTCCGGTTGCTGGCTGCTCGGATAAAGGAAAGAATTCGATCTGAGGGTTGAGGAAGATCAATTATAAGTTTTGTCTGAAGTCCGAATTTGTTTGAAGAAAAGGTGAAGCATGTGGGAGTAGACAAGATGGGGCAGTATTGGTATAGAGCGTATCAATAAGGTCAGAGCAGTTGTAGACGCTGGAAAACACAGCAGCAGCTTAGGAAAAGTGCTAAAATTTGGAAACAAATCTGGAAAGCATTCACATCGAAATAACCTCGTTTGGGTGACGTATTCAGCGTTATTTCTGCATGGGATGAGAGGAATACTAATACTAACCGCTGTAATTTAACACAGCAATTGAAAACTCAGGTCTTGGTCTCTGAGAGTTTGCTGTTGATCACTGCTATCGATTTGTCACTTTGGGCAAACATGTCTTAGCCTCTGTCAGAGCTCTGATAACTGGAGATAACACTCATTTTAGAGTTTCAGTTGAGGACTAAATGGGATAATACATGTAAAGTGCTGAGCAGATGCCTGGCTTTTACTATGCCCTCAACTGTTCCTTTATATTATTATTAATGTTATCATTATTACTGTATATATAAAAATTGGCAGGCTTGTCTTTCACCAATTGTTGGTTTCTGAAACAACTATAAATCATAGTTTTCTCCATTGTATACATAGGATACTTGATAAAAACATAAGGGAGATTTATAATTGCTTTTTAAAAAAATGACTAGAGTCAGGAAAAAGCACCTGGTGAATGTTAGCATATTCACAGTCTACAGGAAATTCAATTCAATGAAAAAAGGAAATCCAACATCAGCCTGGAACAACTGTCTCTAAAATTGATTTTTGTGAGTGTGGAGTGATAATCTTTTACCCAAGTTTCTTAGGGCGAGGGCTTTACAAGGGGGTTGTCTGATAGTTAAGTCTGTTTTAAAAGATATATCTGTAAACATGCTAAAGTGCTTCCTGTCTCAGGCTAGCTCTTGCTGAATGACATGGCATTGTACAGTGTTTGTGCCTGGAGCTTAAAATGCAGGAAGCTATAGATCATTCTTAATGAATAAATCATGTGTGTTCCTGCTGTCAATTCCGCTAACGCTTTTGCAGAAGCTAAGGCTAGTGCTGTGGTAAACTATCAATAATTAGGACCTCCTAGGCCAGCTATTTAGTATCTTGATATAGCAGTAACAGCTGTTCCCATATATATTTCTTTCTTTTAAAGCACTAAAACACAACATAGAAAAAATTAGTTTCTAGTATGTATCTGGGTTTTTTTTTCCACCAGTTTTGTTTTTTCATACGAGGCAATAAAGCATCCATAAAAGAAACTATTTTTGAATAATAAAGATAACCTTGTTCAAGTCATTGAATTCTCAAATTATTTATTAGATTTGGGTTGAATGCCTTATATTTGAAACTTCAGTACTTACTATAACAGTCTTGTCTAAGCGTCTATGACATTAGTAGGAAAAGGAGAAATGAGCGGAGAACAACAAAAAAGGAAAAGAAAAAAACAGTGCTTTATAGTTCTCAAAGACATCTAATTGACCAGTCCATTTTGGAGGGAAAATAGATTATTAGGAATGTATAAATCAAATACATGATTATAGCTTACATTTGTTTTATGTAAGATTATATGAATTCTATACACATCAATTTTATATAAGCAATTATTAATAATCTCTAAAGTCAGGGATACAAAAAGTAACTAAACATATAATTGGTATCTTTTAGAATAATATTGAATGTCTACTCTTATTTTCTTCAAATCTTATGTTTATTCAGTGTTTGTTTAGTTCTTAATTACACCAGAACCTTCTTCATTTAGCAAGCATCTATGCACTTTTGAGAACTATGGCTTTAAAACAGATTTTTTTTTTCATACAGTAATGTCCATTTAACAAACATATCTGTGAAGCAACTACTGTAGTTTTTATGAGTCTGTTTGGACCAATAATTATGTAATCTTTATCTTAAGGAAAGTTATTAAACTAGACAACACAGTTAAGTGAATACATCTTTGCAATCTAGTGGGACAATAGCTATGATAAAAGCATTTGCAGGATGCTGGGTGAACACAGAAGAGAGGCTGTTGAATCACACAGACGGGTAAAGAAAGTGTAATCTGAATAAGAATTTAGGTAGGAGAGTAACAGGATATTAAATTAGAGTGTTAGGGTTCTCATCACTAGTGGCCTTGTGGGTTAAATTAAAGCACTTGAATTTTGACTAGAAAGTTAAAGACGGGATCCCTGGGTGGCTCAGTGGTTTGGCAACTGCCTTCAGCCCAGGGCGTGACCCTGGAGTCCTGGGATCGAGTCCCATATGGGTGCTCCCTGCATGGAGCCTGCTTCTCCCTCTGCCTGTATCTCTGCCTCTCTCTCTCTCTCTCTCTCTCTCTCTCTCACACACACAAATAAATAATAAAAATCTTAAAAAAAAAAAAAAAAAGAAAAAGAGAGAGAGAGAAAGTTAAAGTCATCAGTACAGGTTACCGAAAACCTCAGAGGAGAGAAGAGGGGCAGAAAAATCAGAGAGGCATCAACAACTGAAAGATTATAAAATATCCAAACCAAATAGTACAATCCATTAACGTACCCTGAACCTGAGAGGGTTTGCAAAATAAAGTTTATAACATATCTCTTTACACTTTTTAATCTGTTTGAACTGTTTCATGATAAAATAGACCATATTAAAGAGAAACCGCTAGTCTTTATCAACTTCCTACTGGCGGATTTTTTAAACTTTATTTTACTAATAACAACAGTTTACAGCTGAAGTAGTTTCAGCTGGCAGTTAAGCCTATCTTATTCAATCTATTATCTTACTGTTATATAAAATGGATCCCACTGTAGTTATCTAACTGTAAAACTACAGCCCTTGAGGACAAAGAACTAAACCTGTTTCTATTACATTTAAATCACACTTTGTGTGCATAACCTTTTGCCAGTGGCCCATCCTCTTCAGTTAGCAGTTCTAAATCTATCTTTAGCGCATAAACTTGTTTTTTCCTGCCACATGAGACAAGGGACACTGTTTACATGCAGACGACTTAATGACAATTATTTTAATACCTTTTTTAAATGATTCTCTGTGGATGTTCATATGTCTTTGTCTGAACCAAGCTTCCATCAACTTAACAACTCGAGTTCTGAGATGGAAGGACCCTGTTATATTGTGAGAGCACTTTCACCTAAATGCTACCCTCACCATAAAAATAACTCTTGGAAAGTTCTTGTTCCATAAGCCAAAAAAATAATGAGTCCATGTGGAATATGTATGTTTTTTGCTTGGCATTGGCTTATTAAGGTGAATCAGTTGAGGAATGTAATATTGATTTTTTTAACACCATGTAAGATTGCTATACTTCTTTTGTTTGTCACATCCAGTGATCCTGTTATATTCTTTAAAAGTCTAGAAACCTGCGTTTTACTATTATGTGTATTTCCTTACTCTGGACTTCTCATCTCTAAACTGGAGGCAGTAATACTTACTTGATTTCAGAAAGCTTTACAGTATCCTAATATCTCTGATTCTGACTCTCAGGTAACAGTCTTCCTTTTTAAAAGGAGATATAAAGCAGAAATGTGAAAGTATTAATTAGGCATTTATTGAAGAATTCAGGTCTCTTGACTTTTCAGTTAATAGTTACATAGTACATAGTAACCCTAAAACTGGTCTCTTATTTGGGCAAATTTTAACAAGTTTTAAAATTAGGCAAGATCCCCTCTCCACTGGAGGGAAGAAGATTTTGGAATTTAATGGCAACAGGTTTAGTAGTAGAATAATCCATATATATATATATATATATATATATATATATTTATATATATGGACCCTTGAAAGTTGATATGCTATTTCATCCACAAAGACTCATTCCCTGAAAAAATAATTTCAATCTTCTGGGTCTATGTTTCAGGGAAGTGCCAATATCTCAATACAAAACCTCTTAACATAACATTCTGTCATTGTGGAGAAAAACAACTCTAATCCACAAATATCATAAACAATAGCAACAACAAAAAATCAAGTGGTTTCCTAGAAAGAGCTATTTGGGGTAGGGTTTTCAGGATGGCAAAACCTGAAAACTTGAGCCAGATGTTTAATAACCTAGATTGATTTGGGGTCTTTGTAGTGAAACAAAACTCAGGTAAATTTTTCATGACTCAAGATTTCATTACAAACTTTGCTGCATCTAATTACTGACAGCTGTTATTCAATCACATATCATGCTATAAATTCATACCTTCTGTTCCACTATCAAAATCAGTACCACAGGAGAGAAAATGAAAGAGAATCTATTTTACACCTAGGTCCTTTTCAACCAAGGCCTTGTGGCATTATAGGAATATTAATTTCCCATCAAATGAAAGTGATATCTAGTAAGTTAACACTCATGAGAGAGGCCATAATTTGGACATTATTTACTACTGTAAAGTCTTGGAAGTGGCAAATGATGCTTTTGCCAGTGCCACATAGAAATTAATTTTATTTTTCCTTTTAAATTGTAAATAACATGAAAAATAGTTACATATGGATGATATCCATGCACACATATAGGTATATGTACATACTCTGAAAAGAAAGTAGTAATTTGCCCCCCTGAGACAGACAATTCTGAGAGAGAGAAAAATAGCTAAATAAAGTAGTTAGAGAACCAGAGGTAGGTGGTAAACTTTTTCTACTTGTTACTTTTTCCTAGAGTTATGTTTTTTTTAGAGTGCTAAGGATTCTACGGTTCTTAAAATGCCATAATGGGGATTAGGCTTATATTGGAAGTACCCCTTGTAATACATTTGGCTTTTCTACTAGCATGTTTGTACTTTTGGAGAACTCGATGTGGAAATTTAATTGCCTTTGTGGCATCAAAAATCCACTGACTATGGTTCACATTAAGGCAGCTAATGCACAGAGGACACGCAATGTCCTGTGCTTGGAGTAGAAGCAGTAATTGTGTTAAACAATGCACATTCAAATAAATCATTGTATTTCAAAGTTCTTTACCTGGCAGTGTCACACTTTTCTAGGCTTATCCTAGTGTCAAAGCATAGACTTTTGGATATCTGAACAAACCCTCTGCTGTAATTCTAGGTAATATAACATGGAGTAAGGAATATCAAGAAGTCTAGGAAAGCCATTCCACAGATTCCAAGCAATGGGATAAGTATTACCCCAGGGAGTCTTCAACACACCAAGATAACATTGTCTCCTGATGCAGTATGTCCTTGCTGGAGCCAGATAGAACCTGTGTCTGCAACTCTCAGTTTGAAGGAAAAAGCTATTGTGGTAAGAGGGCCACACTGTTTTCAAATAACTGGAGACAGCTTTTCTTTGCTTCAGTCCAGGGCTGTTGTCAAAGAAATAGGCTTCTCTCAGGACCAGGATGACACTGACTTGTGAGAAGGAGCTCTACATTGCTGTTTGTGTTACAAGTGAAAGTCGACAGGTGAGTCTCATCTTTTATCTTGTCTGCCCACCCAGTTAAAACTGTGACAATGTGTCTGGCAAGGACTGGAGCCCTTTAGGTAAACTGTCAATCTGATCCCTGATGCTGTGACCAAAACACTGACCATGTCAGACTGATAACCCAGCCCTTCCAAAATGCTGAGTTCTAAGCAGAAAGCTAACTACAGGCATGAATTACTTCTTTACGTACTGTGTTGAGGTTTACCAGAACATCACTCTGAGTAAATCAAACTTTAAAACATTTTGTTCTTGCTGCTTCAAATTTTTTTTTTTTCAAATCATATCAGTGTTACAGATCAACTTGAGTAACTTTGTCTAGCTTAGAACAAAATATTCTTGGGACGAAGTTAAGCCATTTCCATGTCTATTTCTGTGATAAGTAATTCTTCCCAATTCATCTGAGAAAACATTAGCTATGTGATCTATAGCCTTTCTTAAGGAAACACTTGCCAGTTAAATCTGTAGTCATTGAGGTAGAAATAGGGTACCTCTTAGAAATCAGATTTCAGGTGTAATCCATAATTACCTGATTATAATTGTGTGAAATAACCAAATACTATCAAAGGGGAAATAGACACTATTTGGAATAACTAGCCATTTGAATATGGGCATGACAAGCAATCATATTTGAAATGGCTTATTGGTAAAAGGTAAATGACTTTTAGACCAGTTTTGTTGTTGTTGTTGTTGTTGTTTGATACTTGGTTCCTACTATGTAGTAAAATTACACACAAAAAAAATTAAGGTTCAGTGAATATGGGTCCCAACCCAGACTTACAAAATCAGAAATATCTGAGTTTTAAAATAATACTCCAGTGATTTTTATGTATAGCCAAATTTGGAGACCCAATGACCAAAACCAAATGTGGAAGATAATCTTATTTCCATCAAAATTAGGTGAGTTAAAAACAAGTCTCATCACAATCATGGAGAGTATTTCTAGCTAAAAGAATTGCAGATATGCATGTGCCAAACACATTTTATACTAGAGAAGTTGTACCTCCTGGGTTTCTATTATGTACAAGGGCTTAAAATAGAATAATTAGGAGAATAATTGCATTTTGTATTTAAAACATGAATTTTTATCAACCACAGAAAAATTAGAATGTATCGTTAATAAGTATAGCAATTTATTTTTATTTTTTTTAATTTTTATTTATTTATTCATGAGAGACCGAGAGAGAGAGAGAGAGAGAGAGAGAGAGAGGTAGAGACACAGGCAGAGGGAGAAGCAAGCTCCAGGCAGGAAGCCTGACATGGGACTGGATCCTGGGTCTTCAGGATCAGGCCTTGGGCTGAAGGCGGTGCTAAACCACTGAGCCACCCAGGCTGCCCAAGTATAGCAATTTAAATAACAATAATAATCACTGAAATTTATGAAATGTGGGGCAGTCTATCCAGGTGGCTCAGCGGTTTAGCCCTGCCTTCAGCCCAGGGCGTGATGCTGGAGACCAGGGATCAAGTCCCACATCAGGCTTTCTGCATGGAGCCTGCTTCTCCCTCTGCCTGTCTCTGCCTCTCTCTCTCTCCCTGTGTCTCTAATGAATAAATAAATAAAATCTTAAATAAATAAATAAATAATCAAATAATCAAATACATAAATAAATAAAATTTATGAAATGTTTACTCTCCACAATAATAAACTCAAAGAATATCAAGGGTCAGAGTTGGCCATATAGGAGGTCCAGAAAGCAGCAAAAGAGAATCTGGATTAGTCCAAATAAAAGCTATTATGTTAGTTATTCCTGGTTGCACACTTCATTTTTTAAAGCTTATTAGTGAGATGTTGGTTTACAATAGAACTTTGCTGCAAGATTCTGATACATCATTTATTGTTTCTGTGTAATTTTTTATTCCTATATATTTACATTAGTTCTAAGTATGGTTTACTCATGCTTGATTAGCTGAGCATCCTTATAAATTACCAAGGCCTCTAACAGATTGTTATAAAAAAGAGTTATCTAACTATAGAGAACTTCTCTGACATTTAAATTATATAACCAGATACAGAAAATCAGATAAGCATGTTTCTTATAAAACTGTTTCTGAACAGTGTGCATTATCAATCCAGTGTGCTGCATTTTATATAAATGAAGATATCTTAGTGTTCCCCCAGGAGCAGTTGGATTTCCACCTATTCCCTTCCATCCCTCAGAAATGTCAAGCATTTTGAAATGATTCTTGTTTCCTCTCCTATGTAGTTCTGATAGGATTACTTATAACCACACCCCATAAGTCTCATGTTTAGAAAGTACAGGTAGATATATTTATCATTATGTCATTATTTCCATAATACTGTAAATAAATAAGGAATGGCAAAGAGGATGATGACAATGTTGAGAATAACAATGATGATGATTGCCAAAAGGATAGGGAGGGAGGGAGAAAGAAGAAAAGGGTGATGAGGGAGAAGAAAAGAAAATCACAGCTTTAAAATTTGTACTTACTGATTGGTTATTATGACATAGATTCAAAGCCAAGCATTTGATATAATCTATCAAGCAGGTGCTACAGATTCATGCTGCCATATGCAGAATTATTTATACATTTTGCTCTAATAATAAACAACAACAAAAAAAGAATGCTAGATTTCAAACGCAGATCTGGCCCAATTCTCTAGAATAAGTTATGAGAACTATATGCTCTTGGAAAAACTGATGAACAGAAGTAGAAAATCTAGTTTAAAAAAAATCATATAGCAATAAATTCAGGTCTCTGTACAATGGAATTCTAGATATCTGCACAAATGTTTTTCTTCCATGACATTTAATGACAAAGTAAACTGATAGCAATACTTGATAAATACTTACTTAATTTTCAGAAGGGAAGGTGCATGTCTATTGAAATTCTTGTTCCATTAATAAAAAGACATTGTATTTTGTTTTTCCATCATATAATATTATGAACAAAAATATTCTATTTTATGTGTTTTCATAATGTAATGTTAAAAGTGTTAACACTAAAAACAAGACTGTGAGACCTAGATCTTATTAAGTTGTATCAAAATGTATTATAATTTAAAGTTAAGAATGTGAATATTGTCAATATTACAGCGTACTGAGTGATAATCTTATTTTTTTAAAAAAAGTACTAGTATTTACATTTTTTAAATGCCATAGAAGAAGTCATTATAAAGTTTTATGTTTCTTTATACCTGAAAAGTTAGATATGCTTATTAGGTGTGCATTTAACATATATTAAAAAAAAAGAGAGAGATCCCAGATGCTTTTAAGAAATATATTTTTCCAAAGAAAACTTCTTTAACACAGAATGTTTTTCTCCCTTTCAAGTAGGTCTAATATGGTATCATTAAAAAGTAAATGGATTTTATGTTCAAACTCTTTATTTCTTGACTTCTATTTAGAAAATTCCCAATTATATGGTCCCTCCCTTAGAATTCACAGATACACATTATGGATGTCCTGCCTGGAGATGATGCAAGTGCTGTCAAGTTTCCTAAGTTGGGTTTTATTTCCTTCAGGATAAGAATTGGAAGTACATAATTTGGCAGAAAGCAAAGTGATTATCCTGTTGCTTAAGAGGCAAATGTTTTAGTGATGTGCAAAATAAAAAATCATTACAAATTCCAAGCGATATGTGATGCTGCTCTAAGTGTGGGAGGTAAGAATATCTGGGGAAAAGGAATTGTTTGTGAAGGACGGGTGGGTCTGAATGAGTGGGATGTTGTTTCAGAAAACTAAGATGCACAGATGTAATTTGAATTTGGAGTATGACTTAGAATGAAATGTGCATCCAGAAAAATCCACTGTCCCTCTATTTTTTCATTTTTTTGATTCATTCCCTAACTTTGTTTTTTGTGTGCTTTTTGTGTGTGTGTTGCACTCCTGACCTTTCCTTTGAACTATTTTTAAAAACAATTATGCTTTTACATATCTTGATTGCTTTGTCAAAATACAAGCACAAACTGAAGTGCCTCCTATTTATACATATAAAAGCGCTAATGAACTATGAAAGGTCCAAGTGGTAAAACACTGCAGCCTGGACCAGCTGGAGAGCTTTATCTTGCTCCAGGTTTTACTCAAAGTTGGAAGATTTTAGGGTCAGCTTGATAAATGAGTCTGTTCTGGACGGTATATCCAAAGTGGTATATGTAACTTCTCAAATCCAAAGAGACATATTTAGCTGCAGTATTCAAATGTAGTATCTGTTTCTCACCTTACAGCACCTAACCTATATGTTTGAACTATTAGAACACTAGCAATTTTACAAAGGTTTCAGGTTCCAGGATTTATCTCCTTATTCACAAATATAATTTACAAAGTCATCCATGAAAACTGGTCATTATGAGTTGCCAAGTCCTATTGAAATGATATTACCATTGCAGTGTTTGAAAGATCCGTAAATGAATAATAGGTCATGGGATCTGTGTTGATTTGCAAGTGGAGTAAACAGCTGATTAAGCTTATAATAACTGTCTGGCATATACTAGAAATAATCATCACCTACACTTGCCAATAGTCAATTTAAATGAGAGTGTAATAGGAATCCTAACTCTTGCATCTTTTAAAGTTTTAATGATGACATTAATCATTGATTCCCCCATGAATATAATATTGCTTTTAGCTTACAGTTTTGAAAGGTAGGATAAATACCAGGAACTTTCAGTGGTCAAAATTGCTCTCATTCCATGAATTGGAATGGCAACTTGGGAATTATGCCAGTTATTAAAATATCCATTTTAGAGAAGTTTATATTTCTGTCCAATATGTGTGGCTAACATGCAACTAATATGACTGGATTTATCCTCCTAAGAGAAACAAATAACTGAACAGAATAAAGCAGTGCTTTTCAAAATATTGGCCACGAGGCAACAGGAAATAGAGACTTTTGAGATAGAGAAAACAAATGAGGTGAACCCTAAAATTGCCTAAGTTTACTTATTTGAGGGAACTTCCAGGTTACAGAGTGAAGAGAAAAAACCCAGGTAGAACTAGGCAGACTTCCTGAGTTGAGGTGACAGATCAAATAGTCCAGGGAAAACAAGGTAGCTAGATTTCACAAGTTGAAGTATTGGTATAGCAAAGCTGCACACAGAGAGAATACTATAGATCTGTAGAGGGATCCCTCAAGGTTCATCAGAGTGCTGATCAATGCAAGCATGTAAAAACTACCTGAGGCTTGGAAATGAACCACCTAAAAGGATTAGAATAGGGTAACTTGAGCTCACCCAGGCCTGAGAATAAATTCTATTTCCATCAGCCAGATTGGAAACCCTCATAATTCATTGAACATTTGGTAGTGTATTCAGAAGAATCTTGCCTTAATGCTGGGGAATAATTAGCTATAGACTGAGCACTGTTCCAGACCTTACCAAATCTCAAATATAAGTTTCTAAAGTCTCAAACTAGTTCTTAGAATCATAAACGTGTCTAAGAACAAAGATTGAGAATATAGGATTACAAAAATATCCAGCACCCAACAAGGTAAAATTAACAATGTCTGATATCCAATAAAAAATTATCAGGCATTCAAATAGGCAGGAAAATGCAATTCATAATGAGGAGAATATGAGATCAATTGAAACTGACCCAGATGTTAGAATTGGCAGACAAGAACATTAAAACAGTTATTACAACTGTATTCCATATGTCCAAAAAGCTAGAGGAAAAAATGAATATTTAAGTCGTGACAGAAAAGACATAAAAATATAGCCAAGCTTCTAGAAGTGAAAACTACAGTGTCTGAGATGAAAAATGCATTGAATGTTATTAACATCAAAGTATACATTGCAGAAGAAATGATTAGTGAATTCGAAAACACAGCAAAAGAAATTATACAAAATGAAACACACAGGGAAAAATATATAATTAAAAAATTAACAGAACATTAGTGAGCTTTTGAATAAATTAAAAAAAAAAAACCTTAATTATGATTGCAATTGGAAGCTTGAATTTGGCTGAGATGGGGAAAAGGAAGTGGCAGAAAAGAATAACTGAAAAATAATGACATAAAAATTTCCAGATTGATTATCCAAAAATTTTTATAGTTCCAAAAATTTCTACTAACTCCATGCACATTGCAGAAATATAGTCCAGCTAAGTGAAACATTGAAGCATCAGTTACTAAATCATCTTAGCACCATAAGTTAATGATTCGAACACTGAGTGCTTCAGATACTAAATTTTATCCTGATAGTTTCTAAGGAGCAGTTAAAAGCTTTATAATAAGTAGATAGTAATCTTAAGATTATAATTAACATTTTGGACACATAATTATATCTGTAAAAATGTTACCGGTCTTCATTAAAAGTAGAATATTTGATTTAGGATATTTCAGAATAAGTATTGATTATATCATTTTTGAAAAAAGTAAATCACAATTAAATTGGACCAAAGCAGTGATAAAGAGAAAACCTTAAAAGTAGACAGAGGGAAAAACACATTATGTTCAGGAGAACAAAGATAGTTTGCCAGAAACAAAGCAAACAACAAAGCAGCTGGGAAGGGGAGGTGACAGTGGAGTAGGACCCTAGGCTCACCTTGTTTCATGAATACAATTGGCTTGGAAAGTGAGAGAGGGTCCAAATTTTGTGAGTTCTTGCAACCAGCATGGCTTAAAGCTTGGAGTTTTAAAGGTCAGCATGCCTGGCTCTGGGAGAACTCAGAGGACATTGCAGCTGCTCTTGGAGAAAAGACAGGGCAAACAGTGTGAGACATACAGTGTGGAAACAGTGAGCTGAAGATCATTGGAGCACACATATTAGTTGATCATTGTGGAGCATGTCCCAGAAAGGCAGAGTTCACAGACAGACCCCACTGGGAACAAATGAAATGACACCAGTGCCATTTCCCTCCCTTGCCTCTCAGCATAAGCACAAAGACACTTGCAGGGACCAGTGCAGCACAGACACTGGCTACCTAACTTGCCTATATCAAGTCACCGCCGCCCCCCCCCCCCCCATCCTGTGTTCCAGAAGAACTGCCCTTCCTACTCATAGTTGCTTCAGCCCCAATGCAGTGGGCCCCCTCCCTGGGAGACTGACCTAAACCCCTGCCAACACTGTGTTTCCCCACCTGGGAGTTTTGTGAAGCCTCAGTTCCAGTGGCTGCAGTGACAGGTCTCATTTCACAAGCAAATTAGAGTATACCTAGTTAAAACTTGCCATATTCAGGCCAGGGATCAAACACTCCCCACAATAGGCAAAGTCATCTGCAAATGACTGCCCTGAAGGATAAAGGGGCCAGGAGAAAACAACAGAGCACATGCAACACACATTGGAGATACTCCTAGAAGCACCAGGCCTTGGGGAACAGGGGACACTACACAGCAGGGCACTGCAGTACTTCATCATAAAGCCATTACCCTCAAGAACAGGAGATGTAGCTGTCTTTCCTAAAACAGAGAAACAGGAAAAGAGACTTAGATAAAATGAAAAGACAGAGGAATTTATTCTGAATGAAAGAAAAAGACAAGGATGCAGCCAGAGATATAAGCAAAACAGATGTAACTGACACGACTGATGGAAAATTTAAAGGAATGATCATAAGGAAATTCACTAGATTTGAGAAAAGAGTGGAGGACATTAGTGAGACCATTAATACAGAGATAAGGGATAGTAACATGGCAGAGGGCTTAATATAAAAAAAAAAGAAGCATACTTTCTCCAAAGTAATCAAACTGAACAAAAGAGAGAAAAAAGAATTATGCAAAACACGAATAGACTTAGAGAACTCAGTGACTCCATCAAGCATAATAACATTCATATTATAGGAGAAAAGGAGCTAGATAATTCATTTGAAGAGACAATTTCTGAAAATTTTCCTCATCTGGAGGAGGAAACAGATATCCAGATCCAGGAGGCACAGAGAACCCCCAACAAAAGTCAAGAAAAGCCCATGCATACCAAGACATACTGTAATTAAAATGGTGAAATATAGTGATAAGAAATATTAAAAGCAGCAAGATGAAAGAAGAGAGTTACATACGAAGAAATCCTCCCCCCTCCCCTTCTAAAGCTATTAGCAGATTTTGGCAGAAACTTTCTAAGCCAGAAAGGAGTGGCATGATATATTCAAAATGTTGAATGGGAAAAACCTGCAGGCACAAATACTCTATCCAGCAAGGCTATCATTCAGAACAGAAAGAGAGATAAAGTTTCCCAGACAAACAAAAACTAAAGGAGTTCATGAACACTAAACCAGCCTTGCAAGAAATATTGAAGGGATAGAAAGGAAAGACCAAAAACGACAGTATGAAGCTAGGAAACACAAAAGCAAAAAGATGAATATTTCTGTAAAAAATCCATCAAGGAATTCACAAAATAAAAAAATATAAAATATGACACCATATACATAAAGTGAGGTGAAGAGAGGAGCAAAGAATGGGCTCAAACTTAAATGACCATCAACTTAATATAGACCACTTTGTGCAGATGTTACATACAAACCTAATGGTAACTGCAAAGCAATAAAATAGTTAAATAACACCTTTAAAGAAATTTATAAACTAAAAAACAGAAAGCTTCTCAGCCTAGAAACTATATATCTAGCAAAAATATCTTTAATAATAAAGCCAAAACAAAGACAACAGAAGCAAAAAGATGTTTAAATCTTTGTTGGGATCCCTGGATGGCTCAGTAGTTGAGTGTCTGTCTTTGGCTCAGGGCATGATCCCGGGATCCTGGATCAAGTTCCACGTTGGGCTCCCTGTGAGGAGCCTGCTTCTCCCTCTATCTGTGTCTCTGCCCTCTCTCTGTGGCTCTCATGAACAAATAAATAATATCTTTAAAAAATAATAAAAATTAAAATTTTGTCAACAGCAGTCTGAATTACAAGAAATGTTAAAGAAGTTTTTTTTTTTAGGAAAATAAGAAATTTTCTTTTTATTTAAGTTCATTTTAAAGATATTGAATGATTAAAGAAAACATAGTAACACTGTATTTGTGAAGGTTATGAAAAATATATAAGTAAACATATGACAATAATAGTGTAAAGGTCAGGAGAGAAAAAATGGAATTAAATCATTGTAAGTTTCTTATATCATATATGACATATTGTGTGATGTCAGATGGTAAAGCTTGAGACATATAAAATAAACTGTAACAGAACCACTAAAGTAACACAACAGTTACAGTATATAGAAGAAACAAAATAAAATTAACCAGGAAAAATATTAAGCTAAAAGAAAGCACAGTACTAAAAAAGAGGAGGGGGGATGGTTAAAAAGGCTATAGAGGAGACAAAAAGGAACATAGAACAGATGGGACAAACAAAATAAACAAGAAATTTTTAGATTTAACTCTAACCATATAAGCGTTATGTTAAATGTAAATAGGATAAAAATAACATATATTGCCAGATTGGATAAAAAGGCAAGACCCAATTACATACGCCTATGAGAAATTTGTATTAAATAATAAGTACACACGCATCAATACTAAAAGGATGAAAAATTACATGTCATACTAACATTAATCAAAGGAAAGTTGGAGTGGCTATATTGATATTGCAGGTTGAAGAATATTACCAGGGATTAAAGAAGTTCATTTCAGAGTGTTAATGGGATGACCTAACAAACCTAAATGTTTATGTAACTAGTTATAGATCTTCAAAATATATGATACTAAAATTGAAGAATGTCCAGGAGAAATGGAAAAATCCGTAACTACAAACTACAACAATAGTCAGAGATTTTAATATTCTCATCTCAATAATAGAAAAGTAGATGGAAATCAATAATCCTATGTAGGACTTGAACAACAGTATTAAACCTATTAACTTAATTGATACAGTAGAATATTCTATCCAAAACCAGAAAAACATGTACTCTATTTTTATTTTCATAGAAAATTTACAAAATAACCTATATCCTAGGCTATAAAACAAGTCTCAATAGATTTAGAGAGTCAAGTTAGATATTCTCTGAACAAAATGAAATCAGACATTATTAACAAAAATTTCTGGAAAATTTCAGATATTTGGAAACTATATAACATACTTGTAAATAATTCATATCTCAAATCTATTTTATTTTATTTTTATTTTTTTTTATTTATTTTTTTTTTAATTTTTTTTCAAATCTATTTTAAACTAAATAGTTCTTTTGGGGTGCCTGGGTGACTAGCGTTTGAGCGTCTGTTTTCAGCTCAGGGCATGATCCTGGATCCAGGAATGGAGTAGTCCCACATTGGGCTCCTGTGAGGAGCCTGCTTCACCCTCTGTCTATGTCTCTACCCTCTTTCTGTGTCTCTCATGAATAAATAAATACAATCTTTAAAAAATAGTTTTTTAAAGGTATCAAAATATATGGGATATTGCATATTTAGCACTTAAAGGAAAATTTGTGGCACTAAATGCATGTATTATGTGAAAAAAAATTGTCTCAAATTGATGGTTACAGCTTCTACCTTAAGAGTGTAGAAAACAGGGCAGCCTGGGTGGCTCAGTGGTTTAGCGCTGCCTTCAGCCCAGGGCGTGATCCTGGAGACCCAGGATCGAGTCCCACATCGGGCTCCCTGCATGGAGCCTGCTTCTCCCTCTGCCTGTGTTTCTGCCTCTCTGCCTTTCTCCCTCTCTCTCTGTGTCTCTCAGGAATAAATAAATAATTTTTTTTTTAAAAAAAGTATAGAAAACAAAGTACAAATGATGCCTACTGTAAGCAGAAGAAAGGAAATCATAAACATCAGAGGAAAATACAATAGATAAGAAATAATTTTAAAACAGAGAAAATATGACGCTGAAAGATAGTTCTTTGTAAAATTAAAAAATAAATGTCTAGCCAGAGTAATAAAAAAAAGAAAAGGTAGAAGAAACAAAGTACTCAAACCAGAAATGAGATAAATAACATTACTAGAGTTTCCATGAATATCCAAAGCATAATCAGGGATAGTAGAAACAACTTTATGAAAAGAAATTTGACAAAAACAGTGAAGTGAATAAAGTCTTGGAAACAGGAAGAAAACTCCTGAACTGAATGCGTTTACTGGTGAGTTAAAACAACAACAAAAAAGGGAAGATATAATTATTTTTTTAAGATTTTATTTATTTATTCATGAGACACACACACACACACACAGAGAGAGAGAGAGAGAGAGAGAGAGGCAGAGACACAGGCAGAGGGAGAAGCAGGCTCCACGCAGGGAGCCCAACATGGCTCTGGATCCTGGGTCTCCAGGATCAGGCCCTGGGCTGAAGGTGGCGCTAAGCCGCTGAGCCACCTTGGCTGCCTGGAAGATATAATTCTAATTCTACACACAATTTTCCAGAAAGTTGTAAAGAAAAGAATACTTTCCAACTCATTCTATGAGGCTAGCATTACACTGCTATCAAAAGATGGCAAGAAATATCCCTTATAAACATGATACAAAATTCATCACAAAATTTTAGAGAATAAATCCATAAATATATAAAGCGCAACTTATTCCAGGAATGCATAAATAATTTACCATTCAATAATCAAATAATACCACTGAATACATCAACGAACTAAAAAATGAGACTTTCGGTATATAAACCATATCCTCTAGGTTTGATTGTACTTTCTCCTCCAGGAGAAGGTTGGAGTTGGATTCTAGTTATATGTCTGGAAGTAATGAGTAGCGGTAAAAATGGGACACTAGCAGAATTGCCCTGTCCTTGTAAGGTAAATGCTTTAGGCATTCACTACAAAGACCTCAAACAAGGCAAGAAGAAACTAGTTGCTTCCTCAGACAAGCGAATCTCCATAGAATTTAGTGGTTCACAGTGAACTATTTTATGTAACCTAATCTTATAAATTTATTCTAATTCTCAGTTTACTGACTCCCCAATCCGCTTCCTAAGATCAATGAATATGTTCGCAAATATTAGTAATATATTATTTTGCTAACTCATTTTGCTTCCTCAAGCTTTTGCTACAAGTGATAAAGACTTATTCAATGGGGGCTTGAAGAATTAGGGTTTTGATCTTTTTGTTCTCATTCTTTAGGCCCTGCAAGTCAGTTACAAAAAGGAAAGCTGACACGACAGTTCTAGAATTTCATAATCAACATTTTATTTAATCGTAGCAGCTATTTAATCAAGACCTAAAATGGACACAAGAGAACACATAACAACAAGGCACTGTTTTGCCACCACGTGTCAGGGACTGTTAGAGAACTATTCTCTGATTGTGGTTGTTTACTCACTGTGTTCAGATCCATGCATTTCAAATAACCCGTCTTGGATTCTTATCATGGAATGTCTACTACCTTCAATCATTTCCAGGGCCAATATTCTTTCAGTCATTTTTATAGTTTAAAAAAGTGGAAATGTGCTGATCAGTTTAAGAAAAAAAATAAAATTCATTAAAGAATATTAGAATTTGACATGATAAACAGGATCATTGGAGGAAACAAAATTTGAGGTTAAACTTGTAGATTAATATATAAAAATATACTGCAAAATTCACCTCATAGAAAAATCTATTCTGGGCTTCCTCTCAAAATGAAATGGTAAAGAAAAAAAAAATCAACTTTACTATGATGCTGTTGTCTCTCATTATTCCCCATACTGATGCCACTTTTGCATGAGGAATATAATCTTGCTACTACTACCATTCCTCAAGTCTGGATTAAAAATTTCAGTTTTCCTGAGTAGAACATGACTTATGGTATGCTGATTTTTTAAAACACAAGCAAGTTATATGAAGATGGTTGGTGCCCAAGAATATGCAATGTTTTCCCCAACAGCTAGTTTGCTTCACCTATTTCTTCATGTATAAGTAGGGCTTATTTATAATATTTATATTCCTAATTTAGTACATATACTGTATGATGTAGGATCATGACAAAAATAGAGGATGGATTATCACCTACAGATCCTGTATTCTGAGCTACAGATAATATGTTTTTGGACTCTGTGTTGCTCCCTTTTTCTTTTTTAAGATTTTATTTATTTATTCATGAGAGACAGAGAGAGAGAGAGAGGCAGAGGCACAGGCAGAGGGAGAAGCAGGCTCCATGCAGAAAGCCTGACATAGGACTCGATTGCAGGTCTCTAGGATCAGGCCCTGGGCTGAAGGCGGCGCTAAACCGCTGAGCCACCCGGGCTGCCCTGTTGCTTCCCTTTTGACGGTGTGAGAAGATACTTTTAGCTGTCTGAAACTTGAAAGTATTATGTTATATGAAGGTCTTTACAGTAAAATGATTATGAAAACTAGAGGCATGTAACTATTGAGTTATCAAAAGATGGGATCTATTCAGGATATCTGTCATATTGTGGCCAGCTAGTTCTGAACTACCCTCTTATTTAGGAAAAACTTTATTATGTGACTTTTGGTGAATGGGGAGCAGATAATCTCTCACTCCCTGCAGCTAAACTTTTAGACACATAATTTAGGCTAAGTCAATCATATATTCCCAGGGGGACTTTGAAATTTGAGAGTGCTCCAAAGAGAGAGGGATTTAGAATTTATTCACAGTGGCAGAGATGGAGTTGAGATTTTGTTGATCACAGCAGGGGATGTCATCATTGGGTTTTAATGAAGATTTAATAAGTTGATGTATATAAACTGGTTTGAATAATTCACAGGGCATATCCTAGGTAAGTGTTTTTTATTAATAAATAAGAGGCCATTTCAGGCATTGCCAAAATTGGACTTAAGAGCGTTTTACTAGTCCAGGAATTCAGAATTAAAATCCTCCTTTGGTATAGTAATTTTTAGGCTTTTGTAATTTAGTTTGTATTTCCTTAGGTATGAAATAAATATTTTATTAAATTGGATGTTTACATGAATCAAATGACTCCATATAACTTCCAATCGGTATAACTCATTTACCCTTACAAAAGTTACCACGTGACTACTTTTTGTGTTTTGGGAGTATATTTGCAAAAAACAACATAGAACTAGTGCAGCAAATAGTTAACTTGACTCCATTAATTCTCTTATTGGGAAGAAAAGGAGAACTAGTGTGTGGTATTGCCTAAGCACAAAGCCAAATGCAGTAAGTGGAAGGCTAACTATCCAAGGTAGCAGATCTGTTCATTTCACCATATCGAGCTTTTGAGCTACTTGGAGACAGTCCTGAAGTGTTGTGTAATGTTTCAGAAAGTCCAGTATGAGGAGTGCTGTTTGCATAGTATATACCATCTACTGCTTTGCATTTTGCTCTTAGAGTTTCTGGAATTAGTATTCTTGAGTACTGCCAAACTGCAGTGTCAGTGAAGATAAATATATTTTATTTGTCTTCTCTCTGTAAATATGAGAATTATAAATGTTTGTTTTTACTTTTCCTTATATTTATGATAGAAAAAATAGTATAATATAACTGGATAAATTCTAAAATTGATCTCAATTTTTATACTAATAGTCTTCATTTTATACATAAGGAAGCTGAAATCTAGTAATTCTAATAATTTGTCCAAGGTCAGATATATAATAAATGGCAGATGTGTATGAAATCTGGATTTTGATAACACAGGTAATGTGCTTTTCACAATAGTCAGTCATTAAGCTGCCTCCTAACAGGGCACTTTATAGCTGACTAATGCTCATCACAAAAGAAGAGAATTTCAACAAGTCATCTGATTCCTAATTCTACCTTTTGATTAAGAACTATCATTTTGCAGAAAAAACAACAGCACTATAGGCAAAGTTCATCAAGCCTCTATACCTCTTCTTTGTCAGTGTTAACATAGACATATTATGAGAATGATCAACCTAATTAGTGTCTTCTCATTGTTGCCAAAGTCATGTGGTGAACAACCCATATAGACTTGGACACTAGGATGAGTCCAGCTATAATGAGCACACCTAATTCATGTTACATCAACAGATCGGGAGCTATTGCTTTCCAATAAAGCACAACTAAAACAAACATTTATATTTTCAAATATTACAAATTTCAAAAATTGTATAATGTGCTTTTTTGTAAATTGTAACTATTTATTCAGTATTGTTGATCTAAAAAGCAATTGCCATATTAGGACAAGATTTATTACAAATTTAAAAAAATTTAACAATTTAAGTATATTGTGAATAATAATTTTATTCCTGACATTTTTTTTTTAACATTTTGGAATTACCTACTCATAAATATGTAATTCAGGAATTATATCCCACTTCCATCAGTTTCTTGTGACTCAACTTTTTTTATATTTCTAAGCTTGGAATCTTGAATAGAATGCATAATTTTTAACTTTAAAAAATTTTATCCAAATTCTAGAATATAAGAAAAGAAGCATGGAGATCTGAAGTTTCTTTTTTTTTTTTTTTTTTTGCTATTATCTAAAGGCATGATACTATAATAACTTCTTATTCTATTCCAATTAAAAATAATCAGAAGCCAGTTTTTAAAAATTATTCTATCAATAATTTATAATTGATGTGTATTTGAAAACTCCTTCATTGTCTCAAGTCTCTTCTGCCCTATACCAATTAAGACATCAGAGCAAACTGAAGTATTATTATTATAATCTTCTCTGAATATTTCACCTATTTGCCTTAAGTGAAACTGGACAATTCATATCATTTTTTTCTACACTGGAGACTGTTTGCTGTATCATATTTCAATAACCAGAGTTCGCAACTGTATTCAAAGTCCCTCATGACCTCCAAACCTCTTCCAGTCCATTACTCTCCTTCCCTCCAGTCAAATCCCATTCTTATTTAAACATGTTTAATCCAACTATGTCTCAAATATCCTTTCATTTCTTTCTCTCACTTTACATGGCCATGGCAACTACTTTCAGGTTGTCCTGTTTTTGTCTTCTATTGCACCCAGTTTACAACAACAACAAGACATGGATCTGCAAAATCTCTCTGCCTTCCTTCTCTGAATCTACACAATGGTGATTGAGTGCTGGTAGGAATACTGATCACATACACATATATTCGTAACTCAACAGTTTATGGTTCTCTCCATTAAAAAAAAATGCTTTTCTGTCATCAGCTTCCTCTCCATTCTCCAGAGTAATATTTCATATCTTCTGTATTCTTAAACTTCTGCTCTACAACCTACATCCTTCCCTTTTCTTCACAGGTAACACAACCCTTGCTGAGGTCATAAAGACTTCAGAAGTTATCATTTAATATCTCCCTCACCTTTCTTCCACTTACGAGTTATTTGTACCTATTCCCATCAATTCCTATGGGGTCATGCTATAAGGAAAGTGAAAATATAGCCTAATGCATCAAACCTTTACTATGTGGTTGTCAGAGTTCTAAGATTTTTTTTTCTCATTAGCCCTTCTCATAAAAACTATAATTTATTATTACTTTCATTTTACATGTGAGGGAACTGAGGTACAGAAAAACTGAATAACTGGTTCATATCAATCAGCTAAAGTTTTTATTTTTTATTTTTATTTTTTATTTTTATTTTTTTTTACCAGGATTGTACCAAGTTCTCTTAAACAGAGTCAACACTATACTGTGACTCTTCTTACTAAAACTAACTCTTCTATCTCTCCTACTCTATATCTAATATTTTCCTATATTTTCATGGGTTTTATCTTTTTAAAAAGTATATTAATGTCTTAATGTTTCATGACATCTTAGGATTCAGTTCCTTTAATAAATATCAATATGCTGTCTATGTTTTAAAGTAGATGATATTTGACAATTAAGAGTCAAATAAGGCAAATTTATTTTATCAAATAAAAAGCATAAATTAATTGAAACATAAACCTGACTTTTGTTGTTGTTGTTGTTTTGTTGTTTGTTCATTTGTTTGTTTTTTGGTAAGTATGAAAAGATAATAGTAACCTGTAATATGTGCTAGGGTGGAACAATGTAAGACTGGAATCTAGAGGGACCATGGTGGCAGTGGCTGCGGTAAGGGGCTGGTGGCAGGGGGCTCACGGGGTCCGTGGTGCTGGCCAGGGTGGCCGGGCGACCCCTCGGTGCTGCTTCTGCCGGTGAGGAGGGAAAGCACCCCACTGTCAGACCACGGAATGATGTGGCCCACGAGCAGCTCTCAGCATTTGGAGAGTATGTGGCTGAAATCCTGCCCAAGTATGTCCAACAAGTTCAGGTGTTCTGCTTCAATGAGTTAGAGATCTGTATCCATCCTGATAGGGTCATCCCAGTGCTGACTTTCCTCAGGGATCACACCAGTGCACAATTCCAATCATTGGCTGACTTGACAGCAGTGGACATCCCCACCTGGCAGAACCATTTTGAGATTGTTTACAACCTGCTTTCTCTGCGTTTCAACTCTTGGATCCATGTGAAGACTTACACAGATGAGCTGACACCCATTGAGTTCACTGTTTCTGTGTATAAGGCAGCTAACTGGTATGTGAGAGAGATCTGGGACATGTTTGGAGTCTTCTTTGCTAACCACCCTGACCTAAGAAGGACCCTGACAGACTATGGCTTTGAAGGACATCCTTTCCGGACTTTCCAGTGTCTGGCTGCATTGTGTTACAGTATGATGATGAAGTGAAGCGGGTGGTGGCCGAGCCCGTCCAGTTGGCCCAGGAGTTCCCCAAGTTCGACCTGAACAGCTTGTGGGAGGCCTTCCCTGCCTATCGACAGCTCCATGAGAGTCTCAGGCTTGAAGCCGGAGACAAGAAACCTGAAACCAAGTAGCTTCAGGTATGGCATGTGGATACTAGAGTGTTTGACCTCTAACTAAGCATCCCTGTAAATAAAACCTGTAGACCAAAATCAATCAATCAATCAATCAATCAATAAGACTTGAATCTAGATATTTTAATTTTAAGGCAATTATTCACAATGCAGATGATATTTTAAAAGTCATATAAATACACATATATAAATAAATTTAAAATCACATGAGCATTATTATTTCAAAAACACTTAAATTTTTTTTTTAAATTTTTATTTGCATTTATTCTATGCAGAATTTACTCCCGGGCCATAAGTTTTTGTTTCTTCAGTTTCTTCTGGGATATCTTTTTCTTTTGTGCAACCTCCTCTTCTGGTTTAGGAACAATCTGTTCTTTTTCAGTAAGAATCATTTCATTGTCGCAAGGAGAGCTCATGTATGGGTTAATCTGGCCAAGAGCCCTGTAAATTCTATGTCACATCTTGGGGGCTTTGTTCACCTGTATGTGCTCAATGACCAGAGACTCTACATCTAAACTCTTAAGTTCAGCATTACTCTTTGCATTTTTAAGCATGTGCGGTAACAATTCAGCACTCTTCTTGGGTCACCGACCCTGTGTCCAGCCCCACTGTTTGGCCTGTGCACACCTACAAACTCCACCATTGTAGTGACAGAATGGCACACACTGTTTCTGCAAAGTGACATCTTTCAGATACTTGGTGGCTTTTCGGATATGCATACCCTTGATAGCCTGGGCAGTTTCACGTGTGTTCTTAAAGTGAACACGAAGATTTGAACCTCTCGATTTGCATGATTTTGTAGGGTTTTCTGGGTCCAGAAAGTAGCGAACTATTTTCGGAGGTCACCTCAGGCCCCGCGGGGGAAATTATTTCAAAAACATTTTATCCATCCTCTCCCCTCTTCCCTCTGGCAACTGAGAGTTTGTTTTCTTTATTTGTGAGTCTGTTTCTGCCTTTTGTTTGTTTATTTCTTTGTTTTGTTTCTTAAATTCCACATATGAGTAAAATCATATGGTATTTGTCTTTCTCTGGCTTATTTCACTTAGCATAATATCATCTAGGGTCATCCATTTTGTTGCAAATGGCAATATCTCTTTCTCTTTTATGGCTAAGTAATGTTCCATTGTACATATATACCACACCTTCTTTATCCATTCATAAATCATTATGGCTGAGATTAAAATCCTTTATACTAACATTCCTAATCCCAACTTCCTCTTTGCCTCCTCTTTGGGTAGTCATCTATTAAAAGGAATTTATCATTCAATATGATTTTCTAAGCATTTCTATAATATAACTTTGTCCAAAAAGAAATGTTGGGATAATCTGTTAAAGACCCTAAACTCTAGATATTCCTATTTAATTTGCTGTGTTTAAAAAATGATCTCATAGTATCAATGGATATAATTAACTATTTGATTTCAGCAAAGCATTACATAATATAAATTTATTTGGCCATTTTAATTTTGAAGTGATTTAAATTATCTACTTTCTTAATAGTGTAAATAATAGTTCTCAAATATTGTCCTTATACATAATTTGATTATCTTGTGATTAATTAGAGAGGGGAGGTAATTATTTTGTAAATCTCATCACTGGAGGCTATAAGAAGAAATGTTGAACAGATTTTTAAATTCATGTCACTACAAGAGTAATTTTATTTTAAATCAGAGTTAACAAATGGCTAATATATTTTCTGTTTTATAATTCTGTATCTATTTTTAAAATAAACTTCAGGAAAATAATAGTCCCATTCTATTATCAGAACCAAATAAGAGAGTGCATGCAGAATAGAAGAGTCCTAAAAAATAGTTTTTATAAGAGGAAATCAAAAGATAAATAAAAAAATTATTTTAAGATAAATGAAAAATTTAAACACATCATATCAAAACTTATGAGATGTAACAAAAGAAGTCCAAAGAGAAAAGTTTAAGGCTATAAATACATACATTAAGAAAAAAGAAACATCTCAATTTACTACCCAACATTATGCATCAAAATCTAGAAAAAGAACAAATTAACCCCAAAGTTAACAGAAGGAAGGAAATAATAAAGACTATGGCAGAAGTAAATGGAATAGAAAATGGGGAAGATTAGTGAAACTAAGAGTTGGTTCTTTGAAAAGATAAACAAAGTTGGCAAACTTTTAGCCAGACTAATCATGAAAAAAAGAGAGAGGTTGAATTAAGAAAAAATAGAAAATCTGAACAGACCAATAATAAGTAAGGAGATTAAAGCAATAATCAAAAGCCTCTTACCAAAGAAAAATTCATGATCAGATTGCTTCTTAGATTCATTCTACTGAACATTTAAAGAAGAGCAAATGCTAATTCTCAAACTCTTTCCAAAACATGAAGAGGGAAAAACACAGCTAACCTCATTTTATGAGGCCAGCAGTTACCTGGTACCAGAGCCAGATAGTGACACTCCAAGAAAAGAAAAACCACAATCCAATATCCTTGATGATTATAGATGAAAAAGTTCCCAGTAAAATATTAGCTAACTAAATTTAACAGCACATTAGAAGTATCATACTTTATGATCCAGTGGAATCTGTCCCTGGGATACAAGCATGGTTCAAGAAAATCAATCAATAAATATATTACATTAATAGAATGAAAGACAAAGTCCATATAATCATGTTGAGAGATGCAGAAAAAACATTTCACAAAATACAACATCTTTTCATGATAAAAACTTGCAACAAATTGGGTATAGAAAGAATGTACCTCAACATAAGAAAGGTCATGTATGACAAACCCACAGCTAGTGTCATATTTAATCCTGAAGGGTTAAAAGCTCTTGTAAGATCAGGAACAAGACAAGGGTACCCATTCTCACCAATTTTATTCAGTATAGTAATGGAAGTCCTAGTCAGAGCAATGAGGCAAGAAAAAGAAATAAAAGGCATCAATATTGGAAAGGAAAGGTAAAATTGTCTGTTCTTAGGTGACATGATTTTATATATGGCAAGTCCTAGACTCCACCAAAAATTTAGAACTAATTAATAGTATTAAGTAAAGTTGCAGAGCATAAAATCAATATTCAGAAACTAGTTGCATTACTATACCTAACAACCAAATATCTAAAAAAACAAATTAAGGTATTCACAATAGTCTTCTTTCTGCTTTTCTTCAGCTTCCTCTGCTTCTTCACCATCCATAGTTCTATCTTTAGGTAACCTTCAGTGACATCTTTTTACTGGCTTTCCAGTCTAATTAAATCTCATTGCTATCTAAAATTTTACTATATCTTATACTCCTCCTTTCTGATATTGATAACACTTGTATTAATTCTTCAGTATGTATCTTCATATTAGACTGTTCAGGAACTATTCTGTTGTGCTCACGGCTGTGTGTCCAGATCTGTCACAGGGTAGAGATCAATGATCAATTGTTGCTGATTTAATATCTTCACTATTTCAAACTTGGGTGACTTGGAATATGAAATAATTATTAATAGAAATATGAATCTAGGGATCCCTGGGTGGCTCAGAGGTTCAGCACCAGCCTTCCACCTGGGATGTGATCCTGGAGTCCCAGGATCAAATCCCACATTGAGCTCCTTGCATGGAGCCTGCTTCTCGCCCTGCCTGTGTCTCTGCCTCTCTCTCTCTCTCATTAATAAAAAAAGATCTTTAAAAAAAGAAATATAAATCTAAAAGAAAAAGCCAGTTTTTTCAGGAAATAAATGTAAGTTTTCATGCTCAATTTTAACTTATATAAGACTTCCAGGTATAGTCATTTAGAGGCAATTATAAGCATGAAGCTTTAAAAAAAAGTAGAAAAATAAACATTAAAATGAATACAAGACTTAAAATGCGAGTAGTCTTATACTGATAAGGGAAAAAAAAACACATGTGGCAGAGAACACAAAGTATGTTGTGTTCTGTGATGTGTGCTCACTAAGTATGAGCATCCACCATGAGAATCTAATCATTAAGGCTATGATAATTAATATGGTTGCTCAGGAAAAATACAGGAACAAAGCCAAGGACTAAACTTTTAAGAATGGCTAAATTTTGGCAATAGAATGGATAATAATAGCAAATAAAGGATATAGAGAAAAAAGAGGAGAGCAATGTTTATATGAAGTTACAGAAGCCAGAGAAGGGAGTGCATGAGTCAGAACAAGAGCTACAAAAGAGTTTGAGGCTGGAGACTGAGGAAATGATGGTGTTTGGTATGTAGGAGTATGAGTTCAATATGTTTTTCAAGAAGTAGTTTGGGTAAGGTAGGAAAGTTATGTTAAAGACTTTTAAGAAATATGTGGAAAAGATCAAATGGGAGCTAAAGCACAAATTTGTTCAAGGATTTTGGTCAAAAGTTGGAAAAATGGAGTTTTAGCTTGAAAAGAGGGCAGGCTTGTTATTTTTCTTTCAAAGGAAAAGGAAGGTTTTACCATGCATAAGGTAGAAAGAATAGCCAATGAACTGGGTGAGTTAGAGAATTAAGAAATAAAAGAGATAAATGAGGAAGAAACTTACTAGAAAACACATGGGGATTATTATTTACCTTTATCATCATCGTCATTATTATCATTGCCATCTTTATTAGGATGGACTTAAAAATGCAGGTTAAAAGCTTCAGCTTTTCAAATAATAATAATAGCTGTAATTTGTTAAATGTTTACAATCTGCCAAAAAATCTGTTAATTACCCTTTATTACCCTGTAAGGTAGAAAATTGCACATCCATTTTGGAGATGATGACATTGAGGCTGTGAAGCTGGAAAACATGTCAGGGTCACACCATGTCAACAAAGAATATTTAACTTTGTCTGACTCCAAACCCTAAGCACTCCACCACAGCATGATGCTGTTTTCCTGTAAAGGAAATGATTTCCTCAAATAATGCAAAAGCAAAGAGGGATTGATGCACAGATATTTTTTTTGAGTAGGAGCAGAAGCAATTGGTTAAGCTTAGGTTGGGATGGTTTCAATTTTCTCAGTAGGAGGTGAGGTTATGTGCTAAGAGGGGAGGGAGGAGCATTGGGATTAGGGACTCGAGTGCAGCGGAAACATTTGGAACAGCTGTAGTGAGGAATGCACTAGGGAGTCAACAAGTGATAAATAAAAGATTTGCTGAGATACAGTGAGAGCCTAGTTAAGGTCACTTGACTTGGACACTATAGTCTAGTGACTTGCTTCGGTTTACAAACATGGGAAGAGAAACCAGGCAGTAGGGGTTATTGAAATGTGGAGATTGGTAAAGTGGAAAGAGCTGAAGAACAAAGAGGAGGGAGATGTAGGTGGATTGAAAGTACATTATTGACCTGATTAATCGCATGCATGTTGGCAGAGTAGAGAGGAAGTGTGTGGCTCAAGGTCAAGAAGAAGCATGCATGATGAAGCCACTAAACAACATGACGAAGATAAAGACAGAAAAGACATCAGACAGAGGATAGCAGCCCATCTGTAGTTTAATAATGATAAAATAATTTAAAAACTAACTGCTAACATTTTATGATTGCCCATCTTGGGCTAGAATCAATTCTTGTGTTACAGCATTGAATTCTCATAGTAGCACCATCAATTTGATATTGTAATCTCAACTTTATATGTGGAGAAACCAAAGCTGAATAAATTAAATAACTTGAGGAGGATTTTAATCCTCCTGCTAATGGAAGAAAAGGGATTTGAGGATAAGTTGGAGGGCATCAGAGCCCAATGATCTTATCCAAGAAGGAATCTTTGATGAGGGTTGAGGTGCCTGTTTGTAACATATATTTACATGGTTGAATAACTCCAATTCTTTGAGATCCATTAGTAAGAACAGATATATATTTGCTTATGTGTAATTCTTATAAAATCAAAGTATTCTACTTTATGCATTTCATGTCATATGAAAACTACTGGAGAAGGTACACACCTGCTAATTGTTACTAACACCCTCAGACATATTTTATTGGTCAGGCTGTAGTGCTCTTGCAAAGTTTTAGTTCTTGCAGCTGGATGAAGCTGCACGTTTGGAAGGCCTGAAATTTGACCTAAATGGTGTTGACATTACAGTGACTGTGAGTGATGGAAAAGGAAACAAAAATCTTGGATTTTTTTCCTCTACAGAGACCTCTTCTCCTCAAATTAATAACAACAACAGACTTAGAAAATATCTCGTGAACTGTAGGCTGCAGCCAGTGGTACAGCTGCAGAGTTCTAAGAGGCCCACAGAGACTTCTGCCTTTCAGCCTAAAGCCTTCCACTCATAAAAATCCCCTTGTTGTTTTGTTAAAGTGTCCTCTCTGCTTGTTATTTTATTTATTTATTTTGGTTTTATTCTATTTTACTTAAGTTTAAATATCAGTGGAAAATATCTCCAAAGCTTGACACACATAGCTTTAGGAATCTATACTTGTTATGCTATGATTTCGCCGAAACAGAAAGAGGGAAAGAACTGAATTCAATAAGTGTATATTGACAAGTACATTAATGAGCGAAGTTCCAGATTGCTAGGGAGATTACAACATGATTTAAGCACAATCTCTGTCCTCAGAAAGTGACATGGTTTAGAGAGACAGATAGGCAATACTGAGTAATGATTATAATATGAATTACAAAGTCATATTATCTTAAAAAGTTGTTGAAAACAAGTTTTGGTAATATAGATGAAATGATTCTACATATGGTTAGTGGATCTGAAAAGTGATTGAGACATTAATAGCAAGTAAGATTTTGATAGGTGTAGGTAAGATTAAAATTCAATCCAGGTGGAGTATCCCAGTATCACAGTCAGCAAGGCAAGACAGTGAAGATAATTTTCATGAAACAATGCAGACTGTTCTGTAGAGTAGCTCGAACTATATGAATGAGAAACATGCATTGAGACTGTTTTTGAGAATTTCTTAAAGATGTATTTATTATTAAGAGAATTTATTATTATTAAGAGAAAGAGAGAAAGAGCAGGGGGAAGGACAGGGAGAAGGAGAGAGAGAGAGAACCCTCAAGCAGACTCCCCACTAAGCGCAGAGTTCGACAAGGGGCTCAGTTTCATGACCCTGAGATCATGACCTGACCTGAAATCAAGAGTTGGCTATTTAACTGACTGAGCCACCTATGTGTCCCGAGGATTTTTTAATGTATGATTGAGGAGTACAAGGAGCATTCTTCCTTCGACCGAGCAGTGAAAGATTTATGAACAATCAAGTCACATAATCTGATATATTCATTAGGCAACACATTTACTTAAAATATGAATGAAGCAATTATCTGGAACATTACACATTAATTACTTTTTTGTTGTTTACTTATACATTTTGCTAAAAGTAATATGCAAATTCTAATTACATTGATAAAGGTGATAACAGAGATAAATAATTGACCATATTTAATGACAGAAACTGAATGAAGGAACAGTAAGAGAGATGATCTAGATACCCTTTGTCACTTCCCTTTCTGGCAATAAGGTAGACTGACTTTGCCACTTGAAACAGCTAAAAACCTGGAGTGTGTGTGGCAGGAAGACTACACATGTTTATACTCATGTTGCTGAGGTGGCAAGATAACAAAGAATTCCACAGGGAATAAAAATGAGAAGAACATCCAGAAAGTAACGAATCATCAAAGGCTACCTTGACCTTACTGAAAAACTTGGATACCTTGAATTTTCTGCTCTGATAGTTGTATGGGAATTAGCCTAACAAGATAGCCTGAAGTTAGGAACCCAAATAAGGGACTCCTAGTAGAGCTGGGGAAAAAAAAAAAAAAAAAAAGTATCTCATTGGCATTGGGAGGATAAAAGGGAAATAAAACACCAAACTGAAAGTGAGAGAGAAACAAAAGAAAAATTAACAAAGCAACCAAAATCTGTCTTCAACTTGGCAACCGGAGGAGAGGAAAAACAATGAACTATCATTTTAGATTGTGTTCATACAGGCTATCTGTATGCTCAGAAAAAAGTAACTAAAGTGGTTTTTGGTTGGTAGTAAATTTGTGAAATAAACAGACCCAACTTCAACAAAATAATACCAGGGTATATGAAAAAGAGAAATTTGAAAAAAAATGTTTTTATTCCTAAATTAAATTTTTTGAGAGTGGCATAACTCCAATACTAAAATAAACTAAAATAATATAAGAAAGGAAACTTATAGGCCAACTTCTATCATGAAAAAAGTCTTAAATGGTAATAAACCAAATCAGCACTATTAAAAAAAAAAAGATTCAGTGTGGGATAACTGCATTTATCACAGAAAGCAATCTTGGATTAATGTTAGGAAATTGATTCTCATAGGTCACAACATGTGTCAAGACTAGTTAGTGTCCCAATATTTATTTTCCCCTTCTTCCATGTAAACAGAAATTTTGCTGGGAAATATGCATTTATAGAAATACATCATTTTTAAAAAAATTATTTTTAATTTTTTTTAATGTAAGCATGTCCTTTCTCAGAACAGCACATTAATTTACCAGGCTTCTTCACGAAGACATGCTGCCTTGAGTCTAAATTCTGGCCCAAAGGATGCCAGATGGTGTGATACACTTAACTTCCATTCAGTTCTCTTAAGTAAAAGGAGCTGGATCATACCTGATTTCAATCTTTGTTACTTTTTTGTTTGCAAAATGTTGATATCAATACATTAACCTTGTAAACACAATGTAAAATGGAGGCAAAGGCAGAAAGAATCTGGAACAGATGCTATAACATTCTTGCATTCTTCATGCCTTGTCTGCTAAATAAGAAAGAAAGAAACTTTATCTTCTATTTATTCTATCACCCTCTGATCCGAGTAAACCACTGATCTTATTCCTGCCTCTGTAGTTTTGCCTTTTCCAGAATGTCATATTATTGGCTAACAAAGTATGTGGCACTTTCAGACTTGTTTTGTTTAGCAGTATACATTTAAAGTTTCTTCATGCCTTGTCATGGGTTGATAGCTAATTTCTTTAATCACTGAATGTTTCATTATATGGATATACCATGATTTTTCCTTCACCTATTGAAGGACATTTTCTTTGATTCTAGATTTTGGTGATTTTAAGTAAATCTACTCTAAACATTAAGGTTTTTCGTAGACATAAGTTTTTTTTTTTTTTTTAAAGAAGGATGATTTTTTTTATTTTTATTTATTTATTTATGATAGTCATCACAGAGAGAGGCAGAGACACAGGCAGAGGGAGAAGCAGGCTCCATGCACCGGGAGCCTGACATGGGATTCGATCCGGGGTCTCCAGGATCACGCCCTGGGCCAAAGGCAAGTGCTAAACCGCTGCGCCACCCAGGGATCCCTGTAGACATAAGTTTTTAATTCAATTGGGTAAATACCTAGGATGTAATTTTTGGTACGTATGGTAAGACTACGTTTAGTTTTGAATGAAACTACCAAGGTATGAGTTGCAAGACTAAACCATTGTGAATTCTTGCCAGTAATAAATGATAGTTCCTGTTACTCTGCATCTTCACCAAAATTTGTAGAAGTTAGGGTTTTTTTTTATTGTTCTTTTTAATGTTTTGGATTTTAGCCATTCTAATAGGTGTGTAGTGATATCTCATTATTTTTTCGAATTCGAAATTCCCTGATATATGATGTTGAGTATCTTTTTATAGGTCTATTTGCCATGTGTATTGCATGTTCTTTGATTAGATGTTTCTTTTGCCCATATTCAAATTGAATTGCTTATTTTCTTATTCTTAAAGTGTAAGAATTATTTCTATATTTTGGCTGCATGACTTTTATTAGATATGTTTTGCAAAGTTTTTTCCCAGTCTGCAGTACACTCTTTAATTCTCTGAATAGTATCTTGCTCTATAGGAAAAAAAAATTAATAAAGTTCAATTTGTTAATTTACATTTCAGTCTATGGTCCATTCTTAGTTAATTTTTGTCAAAGGTATAAAATCTGTGTCTAGATTTTTTCTCCTTTTGTGTGTGTGTGTATGTGTGTGTGTGTGTGTAGATGTCCCATTGTTCTAACACCATTTGTTAAAAAGACAGTTCTTTCTCCACTGGATTGTCTTTATTTATTTGTAAAAGTCAGGCTACTTTGGAGCCTTGCAGCTAGAAACTGGAGACTCAAGGGCAGAAAGTATAGGTTGCATGAATCTAAACTCAGGAGAACATATTTTTTTTCAACCAATACATGGCACTGAACATCTGTATGTGAAATCTTGTGGAAATGAAACATTTTTTGCTCTCAGGGAACATACAGTTAGGATCATTTTGGCTGCTGTGCTGAGAGTATACTGGCAGAGAGCATGGGAAGAAGAATGAACAAATTATGAAGTTATTGCATAATTTGTTCATGTCACCTAAAATGCCTATTTTGGACTCAAGACAAGCCTGATGTAAGAAGACTCTGAATTAATCTCCTACATGGAACATGCCAAATTACACCTATTAATAGAACAACTCCCCCAGAAGAACTGACAGCTGACTAATAGCTACTGAACAACCAAAGATGAGAGAATGTCAAGAGAATAGTAAGAGATGGAGACATGCCATGCTTTAAGGGTAGCAAGCAATCACAGCTCCAGACAACCAGAAAAAGTCACTAAGCACATACAGTCTGCATAGGGAATACCATACATGAGGCCACTCCTTCAACTTTATGAGAGGTAGCCATTCCACCTAATGCATAGGAACAAATACAGAAAGTCAAGCAAAATGGAGAGACTGAGGAATATGCTCCAAAAGAAACAACAGCAAAACTCAGAGAAAGAACTAAATGAAAAAGAAATAAACAATATGCCTGATAAAAAATTTAAGGTAATGATCATAAAGATTCATACTAGGATGGAGAAAAGAATAGAAGAACTCAGTGAGAGCTTAAATAAAGAGATAGAAAATATTAAAGAGAACCAATCAGGGCTGAAGAGTACCATAACTGAAATTAAAAAGCATGCTAGATGGAATCAACAGTAGATTTGACCATAAGAATGTATCAGCAGTCTGGAAGATAGGGTAATGAAGGCGCACAAGCTGAAGAGCAAAAAGAGACAAAAATTAAAATGATAATAGATTAAGAGATCTCTTGGACAATATCAGGTGAGCAAATATTCACATTAGAGGGGTCCTAGAAGAAGAAGAAGGGAGAGAAATGTGGAATAAAGTTATTTGAAGAAATAGTAACTGAAAACTTCCTGATCCCAGGGAGGGAAGTAGAAATTCAAGTCCAGGGACTCCTGGGTGGCTCAGTTGTTGAGCATCTGCCTGCAGCTCAGGGCATGGTCCTGGGGTCCCAGAAATGAGTCCCCCAGTGGGCTCCCCACGGGGAGGCTGCTTCTCCCTCTGACTGTGTCTCTGCCTATCTCTATGTCTCTCATGGATAAATAAATAAAATCTTAAAAAAAAAAAAAAGAAATTCAAGTCCAAGAGACAAAGCACAGAGAGTTTCAAACCAGATGAACACAAGGAGGTATGCACGATGGCATATAATAATTAAAATGTCAAAGGTTAAAGATAAAGGGAGAATCTTAAAAGCAACAGAGAAACAAAAAGTTACCTGCAAGAGAAAGACTTACTGCTATCAGCAGAAACTTTGTGACGCAGAAGAGAGGGGCATGATATATTCAAATTGCTGGAAAACAAACAAACAAAAAAAAACCCAAAACGTACAATCAAGAATACTTTACCTGGCAAGGATATCATTCAGATTTGAAGGAGGGATAAATAGCTTCCCAGACAAAAGATAAAACAGCTTACCACCACTAAACCAGCCTTACAATAAATGTTAAAGGGACTTCTTTAAGTAGAAAAGAAATGGCCATATTAGACATAAGAAAAACATGAATAAAAAGATGTAAAATATAACAACACATACATAAAATATGGAAAAGGTAGTAAAAAAAAAAGGAAGAGGACAAGAAATAAGTGAAAGAAAGAAGATTTTTCCTTGTTCTGTTTTTTTTTTTGGTTGTATTTATTTTTAAGAATATGTTTGTACTTAAATGACTGTAACATTAATATGGACTGTTATTTACAGGATGTTATATAGGGACCTAATGGTAACCACACACCCAAAACCTAGGAACACAAAAGGAAAAGAGAAAGAAAGCCAAACAAAACACTATACTCATTGATCACAAAGAAAGAGAGCAACAGAAGAAGAAAGGAACAAGGAAGAACTACAGAACAACTAGAAAATATTTTTTAAAAGATTTTACTTACTTATTTGACAGAGAAGGAGAAAGAGAGAGCACAAGCAGGCAAAGTGGTGGGCAGAGGGAGAGGGAGAAGTAGGCTCCCTGTCAAGCAGAGAGCCTGATTCAGGGCTCAAACCTAGGACCTTGGGATCATGACTTGAGATGAATGCAGATGCCCAATCAACTGAGCCACCAAGGCTCCCCAAGAAAACAAAATTTTAAAATGGCAATCAATATGGGCAGCCCGGGTGGCTCAGTGGTTTAGCGCTGCTTTCAGCCAGGGTGTGATCCTGGAGACCTAAGATCGAGTCCCATGTCAGACTCCCTGCATGGAGCCTGCTTCTCCCTCTACATATGTCTCTGCCTCTCTCTCTCTCTCTCTCTGTGTCTCTCATGAATAAATAAAAATCTTTTTAAAAAAAGGCAATAAATACATAACTATTAATAACTACTTTAAATGTAAATGGCCTAAATGTTCCAGTCAAAAAACATAGAGTGGGCAGCCCCCGTGTGGCCCAGCGGTTTAGTGCCGCCTTTGGCCCAGGGCATGATCCTGGAGATACTGGATGGAGTCCCATGTTGGGCTCCCTACATGGAGCCTGCTTCTCCCTCTGCCTGTGTCTCTGCCTCTCTCTCTCTCTCTGTGTCTGTCATGAGTCAATAAATAAAAAATCTTAAAAAAAAAAAAAGACATAGAATGGTGGAATGGATAAAACAAAACAAAACAAAAAACAGGACCCATCTGAATGCTGCCTATAAGAGACTCATCTTAGACCTAAAGACATACAGACTGAAAGTGAACAGATGGGAAAACATTCACCATGGAAATGGAGGCAAAAAAAGAAAAAGCCAATTAGCAATTAATATCAGAAAAAAATAGATTTTATTTTATTTTTATTTTTTTAAAGATTTTATTTATTTATTCATGAGTAACACAGAGAGGAGAGAGAGAGAGGCAGAGACACAGGCAGAGGGAGAAGCAGGCTCCACACAGGGAGCCTGACATGGGACTGGATCCTGGGTCTCCAGGATCATGCCCTGGGCTGAACGCGGTGCTAAACCACTGAGCCACCCACCGGGGCTGCCCAGAAAAAAATACTTAAAATACTTAAAGCAGTTAATAACAAACCTAAAGGAAGCAATCCATAGTAATACAATAATAGCAGGGGACTTTAACATTTCACTTACATTAATGGATAGATCATCCAGACAGAAAATCAATAAGGAAATAATATCTTTGAATGACACATTAGATCAGATAGATATAACAGATATATACAGAACATTTCATCGCAAACAACAGAATGCACATTCTTTTCAAGTGCACATGGAACACTTTTCAGAATAGATCACATATTAGACCATAAAATAAGCCTCAATAAATTTAAGAACATAGAAATTATACCATCCATCTTTTTTGAAAACAGTAAAAAAAAACTAGAAATAAATCACACAAACACAAGCAAACTTGAAAAAAACACAAACATACAGAGACTAAACAATATACTAAACAACAAATAAGTCAATGAAGCAATCAAAAAAGAAATGAAAAAATACATTGACACAAATGAAAAAAGAAAAAAAAATGGTCCAAAATCATGGGACACAGCAAAAGCAATTATAAGAGGGAAGTATATATAGTTATACCGGCTTACCTCAAGCCTAGTGTCAAAACCACAGGAAACAAGTGTTGGAGAGGATATGAAGAAAAAGGAACCCACATGTACTGTTGGTGGAATGAAAACTTCTGTAGCCACTGTGGAAAACAATATGGGATATTCCTCAAAAATTAAAAATAGAAATATTAATTCCACTATTAGGTATTTACCCAGAGAAAATGAAAACTCTAACTCAAAAAGATATATGCACCCCTATATTTATTGCAGCATTATTTACAATAGCCAAGACAGATGGGTAAGGAAAAAATTGGCATATATACACAAAGGAATATTACATGGCCACGAAAAGGGGGGAGATTGTGCCATTTGAAACAACTTGGATAGATCTAGAGGGTATTATTATGCTAAGTGAAATATATCAGACTGAGAAAGACAAATACCATAGGATTCTGCTCACAAATAGAATCTAAGAAAAATGAATAAACAAAAAGCTGAATCAGACCTATAAATACAGAGAACAAACTGATGTTTGCTAGGGAGGAGAGGGAGAGGACGTTGGGCAAAATGGATGAAGAAAAAACAGTCAAGGATACTGTAGTGATGTAATGGGACAGATGGTTGTTATACTTGTGGTGAACATAGCATAATGTATAAACTTTTCAAATCAATAAAATGTATACCTCAGAGTACTGTAACATTGTGTGTCAAAGATCCTCAAAATAAACAAACAAATAAATAAAAATCAGGCTACCATGAGTAATACCAAGGAGCATGATTGCTGGATTGTATGATAAGAGTATTTTCAGTTTTGTAAGAAACTGCTAAACTCTCTTACAAGTGACTATACCATTTTGCATTCCCACCAGAGAGTTCCTGTTGCTCTACATCATTTCCAACATTTGTTACTGTTAGCCTTCTTTAATTATAAATTTTATATGATTCAATTTTCTTTCATCCCTATCAGTCATACCTCTTCTAAAATTTTTAAGCAATTGCTCTAAATTTTTCTGTATATATCTATAACTAATCTAAGGCTACCTATTGCAATGTAGTTACTTTTTGATATATAATATTCCCAATTTCTGTCTCCCCTCTCTTAACAAGTTGCTGTTATTTATTTTATTTATACATATGCTAGAATCACCTAATACAGAATTGGTATTATTTCTCTGGTCAGTTGTCTAGAAGATAATTAAGAACAAGAAACAAACATTTTAATCTTATTTATTCCCTCTCTGATGCTCTTCTTCACTGGATCCAAGTTTCCTTCTCCCTGAAGAATTTCTTTTACTATTTCTTGTAAGACAATTTGGCTGGCAGAAAATTCTCTTAGCTGTTGCTTGAGAAAGTCTTCTTCACTTTTGAAGAGTAATTTCACTGGATGAAGAATTCTGGATTCACTTTTTTTTTCTTTCAACATTATATTTTGCTCCACCCTTTTCTGGCTGGCATCGTTTCTGACAAGAAGGCTGATATATTTCTTTTCCTTGTTCCTCTCAGTACAGTATGCCCCCCAGCCCACCTCTGAATCCTTTCAGGATTTTTTTTTTTTCACTTTGAATGTATGTGTCTAGGTGCAGATTTTTTGGTATTTATTGTGCTTGGTGTTCTTATGAGTCCCAGATCTCTGGTTTGGTGACTGTTAATAATTTTGAAAAATTCTCATTCATTATTGATTCAAATACTTTTTTGTGCTCCTTCTCTCTTTCTTTTTCTTCTGTTACTTCTATACACATATTTTATACCTTTGTAATTGTCATATAGTTCTTGGATATTGTATTCTTTTTTTTTTATATGTATATACATTTCAGTTTGGAAAGTTTCTATGGACAGACATACAGTTTAGCAAATTGATTCTTGTTTTTTTTTTTAATTAATTTATTTATTTATGATAGTCACAGAGAGAGAGAGAGAGGCAGAGACACAGGCAGAGGGAGAAGCAGGCTCCATGCACCGGGAGCCCGATGTGGGATTCGATCCCGGGTCTCCAGGATCGCGCCCTGGGCCAAAGGCAGGCGCTAAACCTCTGCGCCACCCAGGGATCCCAGCAAATTGATTCTTTATTCATCTGTGCCCAGTCTACTGACAAGACTATCAGAGGCCTTTTTTGTTACTGTTATAACAATTTTTTCTTTAGCTTTTATTTTTGATTCTTCTTTCTGCTTTCATTAAATCTGTTCTTACATGCAGCATAACATTTCTTGCGAGTTCTTAATATGTTAATCATAGTTATATTAGTATTCCTATCTAAGAATTCAAACAGTTTTAACAGATTTCAGAGATGTTTGCTTTATCTCTACAGACTGTTTTTACTTGACTTTTAACATGTCATGTTAATTGTGTATGAAAGCCGGACATGATGTATCTGTTAATAGGAACTGGAGTAATTAGGGCTTTTTGTGACTATGGCTGGAAACTAAGCTGTGTTTCATGCATGATACTGCTATAGGTGCCAGAGGCTTTTTTTTTTTTATGGTTTTGTTTTGTTTTGTTTTTCCTCCCCCCGTTGTCTTTGGGTTTCCTTAAGAATTCCTTCTAAGGATAGGGTCTGTGTCTTATACACTCTAAGTTGTAATCTACTGTTATTATACTATAGTACAATTATTGTCTCCAATGTGTTCAACTTTTGGTAAGCTGATCTTAGATCTGACTATATGTATTTACCTCTCTAGGTCTTGAGGTTGTAGTTTGCCTTGTGTCCTCAATTCTCTGAGGGACCTATGGAAAATCATTGATTTTTACTTTGTTCATTTTTTTTCATTGTTGAAACAGTGAGAATTATGACTTCCAAGCTCTTCACATGTAGGAGCTGATACTAGACATCTCCCCAGTGAACATTTTTGAAGTCATCATAATTTTGACATCAAAACAAACTAGTACAGTATGAGGAAAGAAAGCTATAAGTCAAAGTAACCCACAAAATTGTGAGATATAATAAAATAATTATATCAATATATAAAGGTATGTTACTAGGATTATAAAGATAGTTTGGTAAAAATAGCTAGATAAAATCAATATATAAAATCAACTATACATCAACTGTATTAAGAAAATGTGACTAGCTCTTTAAAATAATGTGAATGCTCTTCAAAATAAAGAGCATTCAGATAAATCTAACAAAAGATATACAAGCCTTTTTATAAGAAAATTAACACTTTCCTGAAAGTTAATAATAAAGACTTTCTTGATGGATAAATATAATATTAACTATGAAAACTCGGTATTCTAAAGATATCAATCTTTCAAATTGGCCTACAGAATTACTAAAATCCTCCATCAAAACACTTAAAGTTTTTAGGGGAAATTGCTCAGTAAATTCTATAATAAAGATGAAAGAACAATAAGAAATAAAAAAGGGAAACCTGGGCAGCTCAGTCACTTAAGTGTCTGACTCTTGTTTTCAGCTGAGATCGTGATCTCAGAGTCATGGCATCCAGCCCCAAGTCCGGTTCTGTGCTAAGCACAGAATCGGCTAGTTTTTCCCTCTCCCTCTGCCCCTTATTCACTCCCTGTGATTCCTGTGAAAGAAAGAAAAGTTTTGGAGGTCTTTTCACGTGACTTGGAAAAAGTGGTGACTTTTTTATAAGGCAAATAGAAATCAAGGAAATTGTAGAATTGAGGAAGAAAGATCTAGGACAGAATTAGCAGAATACACTTAAGACATGTTTGTCTCAGGTGTTCGATTCAGCCGCTAAATCTCTCCTGTCCCTGATTCACACCCTGCTCTCATTTAATTTCTGGTAGAAACCTAAATTTCCATTAGTTGTTTTTCAAGACACGAATGTTTTGTTACCAATTTACTGCAGTGAATACTTAAGGGCATTGAGAGGTATACGTAGGTCTTATGAACAAGGTAGAAGAAAAACATTTTTTTTTTTTTACTTTGAGCATGTGAAGTCACATTAGTGAGCACTTCCAAGTTTGAAGTAGAGATCATGGCTTCTGGTCCAATAACACAATATTCTAATTTAGACTTTATAGCAATATTCTATCAGAACACAGGGAGAGAAGAATCATCTCTTCCGGTTCTCAGTTTATTGTTTACTCCTTTGTTTCCAAATGAATTTACTCAGAATCACAGGTATATTTCATGTAACACGAATTAAGAGGGGATGAGGTGGTGGAAGATTGGAAACAGGTTTGGTTTTTCTTAGATTATTTTGATATTAAAGCCTTCTTTTCCCCATTAAGTCATATTGATTCAATTTTAAAGAAGTAACCACTAAAGGTAACTGATATAAGTCAGAATTCAAGGCTATATGTTTTTTAAAAATACTTAAAATAGTATAAATACTATTAGTATTCAAAGTTTCAATGTTTGGGGACACCTGGATGGCTCAGCAGTTGAGTGTCTGCCTTTGGCTCAGGGCAAGATCCCCGTCTAGGGATCAAGTCTCACATCGGCCTCTCTAGAGGAGCCCGCTTCTTCCTCTGTCTATGTCTCTGCCTCTCTCTGTGTCTCTCATGATTATATAAATAAAATCTTTAAAAGAAAAAGAGCAAACTTAAAAAGAAAAAATCCACAAAGTTTCAATGTTTGGTCTCAATATAAAGAATCTGAATGGCCATATCTGAAAATCCAACATTTTGAAATCATTTTGAAGATATCCGATTACTGTAAAATAGGCCAATAATGAGGATCCCTGGGTGGCTCAGTGGTTTAGCCCCTGCCTTCCACCCAGGGCATGATCCTGAAGTCCCAGTATTGAGTCCCATATCAGGCTCCCTGCGTGGAGCCTGCTTCTCCCTCTGCCTGTGTCTCTGCCTCTCTCTCTCTCTCTCTCTCTCTGTGTATCTCATGAATAAATAGATAAAATCTTAAAAAAAAAAGGCCAGGAAAATTCTAACTCCTGCTTTTTCTCTGTTAGATAAAATTGATGTGATGAAAGGAAATGAGATGCAGTACAACTTACATAGATTTCCTTGTAGATTACATGGGTTTTATTTATTTTCTTATTGGTTTAAAATAAAATTCAACTATTGTAGGCATTGTCTACAACTTCCCTCCTCTTAATTTTTGGCAGTTCATCATACTGACACTTGTAGAAATGTGCTGTGTTCATTGGTATTTATCAGTGTAGCACACATCACAGAACACAGGGTTTTTATGATCCTGAGATGGTACTACAGTTGAATTCAGGAAATTTCACTTAAAACATTTTTAAGTGTAGATACATATATTTTCATAACTTATACTTGCATAATTTTGAAATTTATAAATATTTGGCAAAGGCACTTGCATTTATTAAAATTGCCCCACCCCCAAGCGTACTTAACCAAGACTGAACAAATATTCCAAGTGTCTTCATTGCTGGTCATTGGGGTCATTCCAATTGGAAAACAAAACTTCAGATGCTATTTCCTTTACCTAAGCTAATTGCAAACAAATGTTCCTTTTGTCAGAAAGGGAAGAAAAAAAATGCTAGGCCCAGTGGAAAAAACTGTTTGGTGCTAGTTTCTGGGAGCCAAGGTAGTCCAAAGATCTCACTTTTCCTTTTGGTTCTTCTCAGTCAGGATTGCCAATGCATAATTATTTTACTATGAATTCAACTTCAGATCTTAAATTTATCTTGAGGATATCTAATAACTAGATTTTAACTTGGGTACTAGGGATCATAATACTTCTCATTATTGTAATTTCCATGTCTGTTGCTTAAGAGGAAATGCAAGGCAGCCCCAGGAACTCAAACTGCTGGCCTGACAGGCTTCCAGAGGAACAATAAGATATAAAAAGTCAGAGAGAGGAAAATGCCCAGTTTACTAATAGAACTGCCCATACAGAAAAGAAGCCACTCTGAAAAAGTTGATTTGAGCCCTTAAGCCGTGCAAGGGAAAAGATTCAGAGCCCACTAAAGAAAGGAAGCCCAATAAATACAAAGAACAAGCTGCTTTATTCTTTATTTCATACTTGCATTACCAAGTGCCTATTCTGAGTTTGTTTTCTGTTTGAAAGGCCTTGAGGGTTAGGGAACTATTCACCACTGTATTAATTGGTAAAGTTAAATCACTTGCCCGCTGCATTTGCTATAACACCCACATTCTCTGCAAAGCCATTGGCCACCTGTACTCAGCATGTTCTCACACATGGTCATTAACTCTGAAAACTAATGCAAGCCAAACAAAGCCTGAGGAATAAATGGGTTGCCATAAGAAAACAATTAAAAAGTCACCTGTTGTGAAAAGACATATTTAATCAAACCTGGGCAAAGAGACCACCCAAGATTAAACAGAAGTTTTTCTAGCAGTCTGGTATTTACAATACAGGTGCATTTTTGTGAATGAGTGATTGTGATGAAAATGTATTTAGCTGATATGTGTGAACACTAAGAATAGAGGTTCCTAATATAATATAAAATATCCAATTAGTTTGTATTTTATTTATCAGTATTAAGGATCTATTTTTTCTTTTTAAGAGATCAAAAGTAAATTATGTTTTACACAAATTTGATCATTGATGATTCTGTGAAATATCTACAATTGCTGATTAGACTCATTGAACTCATCAAGATTTAATTACATTAAAATCTAAAGACAAATTCTTCCCTCATTTAGAAACAAATATTCATGGTGAAAATACCTTTATACTACTTCTGAATATTCCAATTGATAATTTCTTTCCTCAGGATAGATCCTTTCAAACACAGTCCTTTAGATTTCCAATAACAAACATTTGTTAAACATTTTGAAGCAAATTTATTGCATCATAGTTAGATTTTCTGTCACTAGATTTTATATTTCTAAAATTAATGGAGGATTTATCACATTGTTTTATAACAAAGACTAAGTCCATGCTAGAAGGTATGATTTGTATTGAATGCTTTGGGAAGAAAATATTCACACACTTTCATTCGGACATGAAAACACATATTAAAAAACAGAGTGCATTTGTTGCTGAAAGGTTAGTATAATGATATTAAAGAATATATTAAGTTGTAATATTAAATCAAGTATCATCAATGTTAGCTATTTTCCCACTTAAAAATGGCAAGAGCAAAAAAAATGGCAAATGGTAAATTATTATTGTCTCTATTCTAATAATTTTATTAAAAACTATTTTTAATACCACTTGTTTTGCACAGCCTTTATGCAGAACTTGAGTATTTTGTCTAAAATTATAAAAAAGCAACAGAAAAAATTTGGACTTGAGTTCCATATCTTAAAACGGAAGCAATTTTTTTTTTTTTTTTTTTTTTGCCTGTTGTCATTGTAGAAAGTGGTTACAAACATAGAGGGCCTGGGTCAAAACTTGCCATTTCTAAGCTGTGTGATCCAAGCAACTTTCTTAAGCTATTTGTGCCACACATTGTTTATCTGTAAAATGGGCATAATATTAACACCTACCTACTAAAAACATGAGGTTTAATTATTAACATATGCTAAGTGCCACTTGACAGTAATTAATGATATTTTGTTTCATATTTCATGGATTTCTGATGATTCAGAAGATAAAACAATAAAATCTCATTGTAATTTCCAAAACATTTATTTACCTAATTCATAATATGATCAGATATTAAAAATATGTTTTCATGATTCTGAGCTTGAATTGGCCTTTGGAAGGCAAAGATTAGTCATAAATATAATGCTTAATGAATCATAGCAATTAATTTACTACAATTGAAATAGCAAGAGGTGACAAATATTAATGTTTTAGAATATCTGAGAAGGGCATATATATGAAACAGTGTTGTTTATCACTTCTATCTCTTAAAGAGCATTCGTAGGCCACTCAAGGTCTTTTTGTTGTTGTCTTCCACTTTAGCTACAGGACAGATAGTGATATTCTGTAGATAACACTGCCCTTAAACCTTTCATGTTTGAAGTTTATTTACTATATTGCTTATACTAGAGTTAACTTTTTAAAATTATCTTCAACAATTACTACTGACTATGTTTCATCTCCCAGGGATTTCATTCATCACATTCACTTCATCACGTGTCCCTATGTGTTCTACCTTCTGAACAGCCCTTGAATAGTTTTTTCATTTCCTTTCTGATGCCTTCGTTCAAATTTTGGCCTAGTTCTCTTAAGTCTGTTCTCCACACTGTCAGCATGACCTCTCTAACTGGCAAACCTGCCATAAATCAGCATATTAAAAGGGGCTTCATGTGACCTCATCTTGGCTTTATTCCTCTTCCCTCCTCTTTCTTTCCCTCCTTTCCTCCTGCCACATCAAACCCCAGCCATTCTTGGGACCCGCCCATTTCCTTCTGTGGCTTTATGCTCTTGCACTGTTCCTTCTGCCTGGCATATTCCTCCTTTCATTAGACAATGGAGTCTACCCATCTTTTATAAACCAGATTAGTGGCACCTCCTTTTCAGATCTTCCCTTGACATTCCAGAAAAGATCATTCCTTCTTCCTCTATCCCAACACAGTGGCACATCTTCACTTCTAGGATTTATCTCACTGTATTGAAATTATTCTTATTTTTCCACCATTAAACTAGAAGCTTTATTAAGCTGGATTATTATTTGATTTTTAATATATTTTTCCTTTAAGTTTACCAAATTTTATTTTTTTTCTGGAAAGGAAATTAAAAATAAAATCTACCATTTATTATAGTAATTATATTATAAAATGAAGACTTTTTTTACGCTAAAAGTTGGAAGAACATACCCTTAGTAAAAATTCATAATACATGTACACTTTAGGAAGGACAAAATAATATTTACATAATGTTTGTACATTCATAATATAGACAAAATTTTGATTAATGTTTGTGAGACCATATAAAATCCTTTTAATAGACTAATACAGATTCAGGGACTTGCTATTGGGAATCACTGATTGATACATTAGTTTTAACTCAGATTCAAGCATAATTGCAAGGGGGCGCCTGAGTGGCTCAGTTGGGTAAGCATCTGCCTTCAGTTCAGGTAATGATCCCGAAGTCTGGTGATGGAGCCCAGCAACAGGCTCCCTGCTCAGTGGGGAATCTGCTTCTCATTCTGCTCATGCAATCTCTTTTGCTCACTCTCTCTATCTCTCAAATAAAATAAATAAAGTCTTTAAAAAAAAGGAATAATTGCAAAGGAATCCAAGAAGTTACTTGTGTAGTTGTTTTGGGGATTCTCTGCACTCAGCATAAAGCCAGGGGACTGAATATCCTTAATAAGTATCCACTGAATGAATGAACATGTAAATAATGGCCAGTTACTTAATTCCTATAATTTGTGAGAGGATGCATCTCTACAACAAGATCAAGTTACAGATGATTATTTTCAATCCTTTTGCTTCTTCTTTGTCTTCCCCTTTGTTTTCCTTATCCTACTTCACGTTTTCCCTATTTTTCCCTTATACTTGAAGAATTTTCATATTGAAAAAATATTTTTCTTTGACCTAAATATTTACTCTGTATTATTTTAGAATTTTTGTCTTATTTTCATTTTATACCAAATAAGCAGAGACGTTATTTCATATCTGTTCACAAATAAATGGTATTATTGTTTTGTCTATTGTCATAAAAGTCAGATTTTTACTCTTGGCATACCTTTATATATGTGACTACATCATATGTATTATTTAATTGTTTTGAGAAAAGAACAGGTAGCAATTTATGACTTTGAAAAGAGGAAGGGAAAAACACTTGAGAACGTTAGGGATCAGCTATAATTCTTATCTTGCTTTGGAATGTCTAGATTCCAATCTGAGTTATAACAAAGAGTAAAGAGAGTTGTTTGATCTCTTCTTGTTCAAGTTTATTCATCCCTAAATAGGGGAAAATAGTGTTCCTTTTAATCTTTCTCAAAGATAAGTTATTGAGCAAATGCATATTTTAGACTTCTCAGAAGAATCAATAATAAGAATGATAATACTAATGATAGCATTATCATAAAATAGTGAGGTATTTCATCAAGATACTGTTTAACTAAAGCCACACAGAGTTCAAAGAATCATTTTACACTATCATGCTATTATCTGGTTATTATTAGTTGTGAATAGTTCCAAACAACAGCCTAACTGAATAAAGAATTTAATCTGGATCAGTTGTGAGCTTCCTCAAAAATGCCTTTTCAGTGAAAGAATATATTTTATGTTCATAATGTCTTCTTTTGAGGGTTTTCTATCACAATTTTTTCTTGAATTATGATTTTAAGAGACTTAACATCTACGAAATAATTCAAATTAAAATAAAAGTAGAAAAAGAAAGTTGTTTTCCTGTCTCTCCTTTGGTTCTGAGAAAATGCAGAGGGATCAGGAGCAGCAGCAGAGACCACCAGCGAAGAACAGCTGTCTTGTGAAACAGCAGGAAGGAGCACTTCAGGAAGGACGAGAGGGACCCCAAATAGAGGTCTGTAACATGAAAGGGTGTGTGTCTGGAGAGCGAAAGGCAGAATGACTATGAACTTCTGAAACTGGTAAGTAAACTGGCATAGAGACATAAAATGAGAAAACACTCCAGATATAACATTAACCAAACACAGAAATGTCCAAAGGAAATGCAACACAAATTTAGAATATTCTTTAACTGCTCTTAACTAAACATCTGTAAAATGTTTTTTAAGTGAATGTTAAAAGTTATCAGACACCAATATTTCGTTTAGGTAAAATTTTCATGAACATTTGTGGGTATGAAAACAAAATAAGTGCATTAATTTGTATTCCCATTGATGATGACTGGTGATTCTCATGCACCATTTATATTAGGCAATATTTTTGCCTCTTCCCAACACATTCTTACCCCCTAGTTTTTTTTTGTTTGTTTGTTTTAAGTTTTAAGTCTCTTCTTAAAATGCTGCTCAAAAACATCTTTCTATTGCCTCCACCATGACATTCTCTGATGAGCAACCCCATCATTTATTTTATGAAGCTGTGTCCAGCTGCTTCTGAGTCTGTTAAATACCCAATATATTCCTACCCCACATATTTTCATGTATGTATGGGGCTTGTTTTATCATCTTCAATGAATTTCAATTTGTCATTAGTGGTTTTATATAGCCATTTTTCTTGAAGGTATACTGCATCTTTTCCTTTGTTTAGCGAATGGACATTTAAGTGTTCCTGAGATTTCTGGGCTTTCTAAAATGCAACCCCATACTCTGAGGAGCTTGTTTTTGGATATTGCAGATATAACTCTTCTGTAGGTAAGTGTTCCCATTGCTGCGTCCTTAAAATACACTCATCAAAACACATGTGTATTTATATCCATGTTTCAATACTTCTTCATGTATTTGATAGCAAACATTTATGAATTCTTTCAATAATAACCCATACCTTGTTTCCCCCATATAGCCTTTCTTGGCTGTTGCATCTAACACTAATATCTATCTCCTTCACTGCACTACTCTGGGAAATGTCCTGTACTATTCAGTAATAAGATCCTTTAATTGTGTATAAAGGGAGAACCCTCAACTCAGAGATGCAAGTTCCTGGGCTGGAATCATTAAATGAGATGATGTGTACAAAGTTATTAGTGTAAAGTAAGTACTCTGAAAGTTAGGTATTGCTATTGGTATGGTGGTAATTACTTAATAGAACATTTAAGATATTTTTACCTCCCTAATTAGACTCTATATCCCTTTAAAGCACTTACTGAATTTTTACTGTCTTGAATAGCATTTTCAGCTTAGCAAAGTGGACAAAGTATTCGTTAATTGTTTGATAAATGGCAGGAAGGCAGAAGACAGGGGAAAGAATTAGAGGAACTACAAAGAATCAAACAAATCCTACCAAGGCATAAAGTCTATAAGATTCAGATGGTTATAAATAGGAGTTGAGTGGAAGATGGAGGCTATTGGGAAAAGCTTCCCAGAGGTAATATTTTAAAAGCTGAAAAATCTAGTATTTTGACAGTTTCTGGCCCAAATCATAATTTTTTGCAAAAATAAAAATGTAAACATTATTTAGTCCCAAGACTGTGGAACTCTGATCTCTTATTTCCTTTATATTTTTCTATTAATCTATTCCATGCAAAAGAATGCATGATAATAGTACAAAAGATTAAGTATAATTGTTTTCTGAAAGGCACAGAATTCATTAAGAGAAAACAATATAAATGGAAACTGCAATGCACAGTTATAACCAGGAAAAAAACAGTCTACAAAATAGATTCCAGGAACATTACAATAAAATGTTAGACAAAGTGGGAACCAGGAAGGGAAATGAGTTTTAACAGAAAGAAAAGAAGTTTACAACCTCCTGTGGCTCAAGGGAGAAAAAGCTCACCCACATTGCTCCCTTTAAGAGTTTTTCCAGGTTTAACTAGCTGTGTGGAGGTTCCCATATGGCTATTAAAGAATTATATTATCAAATAGAAAAATAATAAGTATATTAAAAACAGTATATAATCATGCTATTAGAAGGGAAGGGCCATGTCATGAGCGCATTATATTTAAGAGTTTAGAGGAGTAGGTACTCAATAAACGCTACTCTCAGCTAGGCTTTGAGAGCTTACATTCTAAATCCAATATATAACTAAATAAATAATGCAGCCTTGATACCTCTCAAAATAGAAAGTAATGGTCCATTAAGAGAACACATTAAGAAGTCTTATTGACTTATACATGGACCCTTGAAGTGCTCATTATTAGCCAAATGCTACCATCAATTGTATTACCCACATAGAAAATAGTCTTCTTAAATATACCTTCAGGCCATAAATTCCCTCTTCTTAATCAGCTAGTGACCAACGTTTCTAATTTGAAATTTTATAATTTTATTTTTAAAAAAGCTACAGTTTTTGCTTTAAAGTTGCATTTTAAAGTGTATGATTCATTTTTAGAAAGAAATACCAATCAATTTTTTTTTTTAAAGTAGACCTACTGTCCAACAGGAAGGTTCGTACTTGTGCTGCTGCTCTATTCATGCTGTCACCACCACAGGGATAAAGCAGTAGGGTTCTTTTTCAGTGACACTGTAATCATATACAAATCAGCATGCTAAAATAAATCATTCAAGTCATTTTCTATCAAATGCCAAGGGTACAAAATAGACTCAATGGTTCATTTGTACATTGTATGAGGATGTTATTTCTGCTTTCTGAATGGAGGATTCATTTTATACAGATCTGGGAGACATGCTAATTAATCCAAATCCAAATGTGCTTTTTTTTTTTTTTAAGATTTTATTTATTCATGAGAGACACACACAGAGAGAAAGGCAGAGACACAGGCTGGGGGAGAAGCAGGCTCCATGCAGGGAGCCCAATGTGGGACTCGATCCCAGGACTCCAGGATCACACCCTGGGCCGAAGGCAAACGCTCAACTGCTGAGCCACCCAGGGATCCCTAAATGTGCTGGTTTTCAATTGGATTGATATCCAGGCTGCCTATGTTACAGTGTTTTCAACTTCTGGCCCTTTAAGCTGGGAAGGTTCTTCAGTCTGGCTCTCAAGCACACACACCTCCAAGTTAGTTAAAACTGTTCACTTAATTGCCCCCCTAACTCAAAACTCAAAGCTTCTCTTATCACATAGGTCATGTTTGACAGTTTCCTCAATTTCCAGCCTGGAATCTTTGCAAAATTCTTCCACCTCAGCTCTTCCTGATTGAATTTTAGCTCTACCTTTTTGATCTGTATTTCCCTGAGTTTATTGCCAGAGAACTTTTTCACTTTTCCTTTTGGTATCACTTTCTCCCTACTCCCCTCAAGTTAGCCTTTCTGTCATCTGGAGTCTTTTTCTTAGTCATAGATTCTCTTTATTCCCACCTACCGCTACTTCTAGAACCTTCCCTGGTGTGGACTAACGGTTACTATTCTTACAGCTCTTGTCAGACAGCTTCTGGCATGCTTCTGCATTAGCATTTCCCAACCTCTTTTTTCTATTAGTAGATAAATGATGGATTTTTTGTCTGTGGAAAGGAGGTAAATGTAATACACATTTAATTTGAGAAAGGGTTAGTCATCACATAAGTCATTATTCAGATATAGCTGCTCAGCAATTTAAACATCTGGGAACGAATGAAGTAGGTGTCATGTGGAATCTATTTGACACGAATTTTAATCTCTAAAACATTTGTGAGGAGGAAGTTGATGATATCCGTTCTTTAAGCGAAAAGGGCAAGGCTAAATGGAGGTTGTATGAAAAGGGATGGAGGAAAGTATCTGAAAGAAATATCTAGAGAAAGAGGAAAAGAAAGAAACATGAAAAAGGAGAAAGTAAGGGAGGCTGGGAGGAAATGAAGGAGAGGAGAGGACAGGTGTGAAGAGGGTAAGGGAGGGGAAGAAAAATGGTAAGAACATTAGTTTCACTGGTAGTGTTTAAAATATTTGTGGTATATAGTTTACAGGCTGGATGAATTGAAATCCTGAATCTGTAGCTGCAGAAGTAGAGCAGAGCTTGGATGGAAGGCCCAGAAGATGCATTTTGCTTCTCCCTCCTTTCTGTAATGCTTTTTTTGTAAAAAGATTTTTAAAATTTACTTATTCATGAGAGACAGAGAGAGGCAGAGGCATAAGCAGAGGTAGAAGCAGGTTCCTCTGGGGTACTTGATGCAGGACTCAATCCTAGGACCCCAGGATCATGCCCTGAGCAGATGCTCAACCTTTGAACTACCCAGATGTCCCCTGTAATGCCTTTTTTGACAGTGGCAGCCCAGAGACACTGTCCCTCTGTTTATGTTTCTCAGAACAATTGACAATATTACCTCATTCTCTTAATTCAGAAGTCTTTCTTTTCAACCACAGAAGAGGGCATTTCTACATTTATACAAAAAGAGAGAGAGAGAGAGAGAGAGAGAGAGAGAGAGAAAAGAATTTAACCAATGAAATATAATAAAAAGAGGATATTTATCAATTACCATTGAATTAAATATTTTAGCTAGCTTTTAAAAAATTATTTATTTGAGAGAGAGAGAGACAGAGATAGTGACAGAGTGAACACAAGCAAGGAGAAGGGGTAGAGGGAGAGCTCCTGGTGGAGCATGGAGTCTGATGTGGGATTTCATTCCAGGACTCTGGGATTACGACCTAAGCTGAAGGCAGATGCTTAACCGACTGAGACATCCAGATGCCATAATTTAACCAGTTTAAGATAGTTTCTTAATTAAATTATTAATAAAAGATTATGGTCTAATTTCAGTCTTGTTCTTAGAAGGCAAATAGTATAATATAACTCTCAATCAGAAAATGGTTAGATACAAACAGTCCATGTGTATTGTAAACTATTATGCCAGCACTGAAAGAATAATTTATCCAATTTAGGACTATTCACATGATTTAATAATAAGTGAGGAAAAACAAAGAGAAGCATATACAGTTAGTATTATTTTTATAAATCAATGACAAACCTCCTTCATATATATATATGTGCATATATTATAAGGCTATGTATTTTGTCTAATATATTTTTTTTAAATTCAATTAACTAACATAAAGTACATAGTTTCAGATGTAGGGTTCAATAATTTATCTGTTGTGTATAACACCTAAAGCTCATCACATCATGTGCCTTTTTTAAAGCCCATCACCAAATTATCCCATCCCCCACCCTATATATTCTTGTATAATGTTGCATATATAGAGAGAAAAATAGAAAATAATATCTACTACATTATCAATACAGATTTCATGGTTGGGGATGTGTAAGAGATGTGAGTGGGAAAAATTGTAGAGAAAAAAAGAATCAAGTTGGCAATCGAAGGGGCATCATTGGACAAAATATATATATGTAATTATTTATTTATTATATATATAATTTATTATCTATACACAACTATATCTATATATAAGTCTATATAAATGAATTCATGTGTGTCCAAGACATTTTTTTCAAAAAAGAACTGGAAAAAAAAGGACTTAGCTCTCTTTCATCCCTCCAACACCCACTAAAAACCACAATTACACAGTTAGAATTGCACAAACAGATGTACTATATGCCTTCATATAATTTATCTCGTCTCCTCATTGTACAACTCACATGGAGAGGTGTAAACTTACACTTTAAGCTGCAATCCTCCAAAGGGCATGAGTAAACCTGAAATGTCAGAACTCCACAATGGCAATTCAAACTTGTGAGAAATGCCAAGATAATCACCCCATATGTTTGGTGAAAACAGTAACCCCTGAAAGCAAAAGTTAGATGAGCAACAGAAAAAAAGACACTGAAGGAATAAAGGGATACCAAGTTAATAATCAAAACTATTTTTGTTGTTTTCAAAAGCGTATGATAATCATTAACATAGCTGAAAATTTTTTATTTTGAGAGAGAGAGGCCATAAGAGCAAGTGGCACGTGGGGGAGGGGCAGAGAGAGAGAGAATCTTAGGCTGACTCTACCACCAATGAGGAACCTGATGCGGGGTTCCATCTCACAACCCTGAGACCATGACCTGAACTGAAATCAAGAGTCTGATGCTTAACTGACTGAGCCAGGCACCCCTCAAGCTGATAATTTCTTTAAATGCATACTTGCCATTTGCTCTTTCAGCTTTTAATTTTATTTATGTTCTCTTCTCTTGTTTTTATGATAATATGTGTATTTTTCTCTGGTAAATTATTTTGAAATTGAAATTTTATTTTTATCTGATTTATATGTGCCTGATTCTAATATTTAAATAGTTCAATAAATCTTAGAATGAATAATAGCAGCCCCTTGCCTCTCCCCTCCATATCCTCTAGATTACAGCCACTTGGAAGTCCATTATGTTATTTTAGCTGTTCCTTTTAAGGATCTACCTCTATACATCTAAATAATATATTAAAATCTCTACATTTGGGGTGTTTGCTTTACACATTATCCACTGAATTCCTATTATGGAAGTTGTATATTTAGCTTACTTTTACCTTATATTTCCCCCTAACATTTAACCCAATGCCAATTCTTTGGTATTGTCGTGTAATGATTTTAATCAGTATTTATTCATATATGTACAATTAAGTTCTGCATCAGGCAACTACTTAGTTCATATTTTTTCTTAAGAGATCTTTGTTGAATTCTCCTGTCTGCTATTCTGATCTAAATTGGTCTCTCTGAGCATGTCTGCACCAATCTCATCTTGAAGCTTCCCTTACTATAAATCACTCTCTCTCTTAGATTGGATCTCCTATTTCCTGAAAGCCATAACTTCTTTCTTGGTGCATTTCTCTTGAGAGAATATCTTCTATTAGCTTTCTTTAAAAGAGTGCAAGGAAGATGATTTGGTTAAGGTGACATGTGTTAACTTAGTCTACACTTATAAGTGATAGCTTGATGAAGTGCTGAAACTGAGCTTGGAGATTGTTTTTCCTCAGAATATTGAGGATTTTGCTTCGTTTTCACTTGCCATCTAGCTGTTACTGAGAAATCTAACATCATGCGCAATCTGGTCTTTCCTATACTTTTTTTTTTTTTTTTTTTTGCTTTTCATCAAATATTTTATTTATTTATTTTAGGGAGAGAGGGAGAGAATGTGAGTGCGAGCAAGGGGATGTGAAGAGGAAGAGAGAATCTGCAGCAGATTTAATACTGAGTCCAGAGTCCCATGGGGAGCTAATCTCACCACCATGAGATCGTAACCTGAGCCAAAACCAAGAGTTAGAAACTCAGTCGACTGAGTCACCCAAGCACCCCTGTCTTTTCCTGTTTGGAAGCCTTTGGGATTTCTTCTTTTTCCTTGAGGTCTTACATTTTCATGATCATTTGCCTTGATGTAGCTATTCTGAGCATTTAGTGAGTCCTTTAAATTTGAAAAAGCAAGTCCTCAGTTTTGGAATCTTCCCTTGATAATTTCCTATTTTTGTTTTCTTTTTTCTGTTTCTTATGTCTGAATTTCCTAGTAGTTCAGAGTTGGATGTCCAGTGTTGCATCTCTAATTTTCTTATACTTTCTCTCTTATATTACATGTTTTATCATTGTCCTAATTTCAGATATAATCCTTTGACAATTTTTTAGCTATTCTAGTTTTTTAAATTTATTTTTCCTTGTTCTTTGATTTTTTATTTTTTCATGCAATCCAAAATTTTCCTTATTTTTCTAAGAATGTTAATAACAGTTTTTGTTTGCTTGTTTGCAACTTTCTTTTCCTCCCAGAAATGCTTCTATTTCGTCTAATTTCCACTTTTTCCTCCCTGTTTACTAGCATTGGTATCTACGACCAGATACTAGGTACTTGGATGTCTATTAATTCCTGCACATCCATTCACTTTTAAGAATGAGATGCTAAAATGTTAATTGGAGATTTGTTTGGAAAGGGACAAAGCATTTCAACAGATAGTCTACATGTCTACATAGTAGAATGAGCAAATGTGTATGTGACTTTTTTATTGTAAAATCCACACATATTGGTATCTGTGTCATTTCTCTTGGGCCAGATTCCTACAAAGAACTCCCTCTAATTTCCTACTTGAGGCTTAGATAAGGACAAGATAAAAGCTTGACTTATAAGTACTCAAAGATCCCAAAAGAGGAAAGGGGCTTGAGACTAGAGATTTTCTGTTTTTAATCAGTATCCTCCCTCCCTACCTTCTGCTATAAGTGTTAGCTGACTCCACATCCCCTCTCTTTCAATCTTCTTATGAAAGTAAATGCCTTCTCTTCTGACAGAAATGAAATGAAACTGTTTGTCTGTACCTAAATTAAGAGGGTGTCTGGGGCCATAACTTCTTTATGTAGTCTTCTAAAATTTTAAATTAATTTATATCAATGTTTCATATAATAAACATAGCAAATATTTTTAAAATATGTTACAAATATTCTTCTCAAGTTACTTGACTTTTTAATTATTTTTAGTTCAAGTAGAACCTCTAAAACTAAAGGAGAATCTACGACAACAGAGTGAACACCTGCTGAGTATTAACTACTAAGTATTAACTGCTTTTACTTAGTAAAATGCAGTATTAACGGCATTTTCAATTTTAAATGAATATAGGAAGAGAGTTTTTGTTGTTATTCATGATATGTACAGAGGATGTGACCCTAACTTTGTATAAAACAGAAAAGAAAAGGCTCGTTTTTAAAAACCTCTTTCAGAGTCTTATCTAATCAGATTGTGCTCTTTAATGCAAATTGGTTGGTATAAATGTACAGTAATCCAAGAAGATATAAACTGCCACATTATTGTGAATCTGCATCATTCAGAGGCCTTAATTCAAATACTAGACATGTAAGAATGAGTGAACACCTAATTATTTTTTATAACAATATTACAAGTAAAGAATACTGTAGACCAATATTGCTTATTAATATTTGTGCAAAATACTAAGTGCAATATTAGCAAACAGAATTAAAAGTAATATTTAGAAAATCATATACAAGTTGAATATGTTCCAGAAATTAAAGTTTTGTTTAATATTAGTATATCCATTAATATCTCATGTAATAAAGTATATAAAAATTCTTAGATGATAAAAGCCTTCAGGAAATTTAACATTTATTCCTGATTTACAAAAAAAAATTTTCCTTTAATTTTATTAAAGAGAATAGGACTTTCTAGTGTCTACAATACATGTTTCTTAACATATATTATAATACATAAACTTTAGTCCTAAAGTCACTTTCTTACTTAATGGGTAATCCACACAGATATTTCCACTAAATAAAGAACAAGGGAAGAATGGCCACAATTCTCAATAAGTTAGCAGGATATAAAATTAATATATACAAATCAATGGCCTCCATACACACAGATATAACCACTCTGATGATGCAATGGTAAGGAAAAGTCCATTTACATTAACAAGAAATAAGATAAAAATTTTAGGAGAAATAAAATACGAAATGTACAAATTTATATAAGACAAACTCTAAAGTACTCCTGAAAGGGTGGACTACTACTCCCATCTGAGAGTAGTAAAGCATCCTTCCCTCTACCTGCTGGGAGGGTGTCAGAGGAGGCCTAGTGGTGAGTCAAGACTTTCACCACCCCCAGAAGTAAAGATGCCACACCCTTTGTGGTGTAACTAGAAAGCACTAATGAGGAACACTCCACCAAGCCTAAGAGGTATCAGTGGAGACCTATCTGGGAACTAGAATTGTCACTCATATTCCATAGCAAGTAGGGGCTCCTTATCAGCTCAGTGTCAATGAAGACCTATTGGAGAACTAGACTTCTAACCCAGTAAAAAGGCTACCACCATCCTTTCACTGCTGGAACAATGTCAAAAGAAAAATCTAAAATAAAAGGTTAGATAATATACAGAGACTCACAAAATAATACTCCAAATGTCTGATTTTATTGAAAATCACCCAACATAATAAGAATCAGTAAGATCTCAAACAGAATGATAAAGGACACTCATTGGATGGAAAATAATTATAAAATGCTTCATATGAAATAACAAATACATGAAATAAATGAAATGATAGAAAGTCTAAGCAAAACAATGGAAGACATAAAAAAGAACAAAATGAGAATTCTAGAAATAAAAATACAATAATCAAAAGAATACTACTACTAAAAAAAAAATCATAAATGGAAGCAATAGTGGAATGGAGGAGACAAAAGAAAGAATCCATGAACTTGGAGATAGAATAATAGAAATGACCCAACTTGCACGACAGAGAGAAGACAGGCTGAAAAAAGTTGTTGCACAGAGCCTCAGTGACCTGTGAGATTATAACAAAAGATCTAACTTTTGTGTCATTGGATTCCCAGGAGAGGAGAAAGAGGAAGTCAAAAAAAATAGTACAAAAAATGGTAGAAAAATTTCCAAATTTGCCAAAAGACATAAAGTTCATCTTCAAAAAATTGCGTCATTCCAAACAGGATAAACCCAAACAATCCCACACCAAGAAACATAATAGCCAAACTTCTGAGAACTAAAGAAAAAGGGAAAACTAAAATAATATCAACATAACACCATGGAAAGCAGTGAGATGGAAAAGTCACCTTACTTCTAAAGAAAAAACAATTTGAATGACAGTGGTCTTCTTAACAAAGAAGAAGGCCAGAAAGAAGGGATTCAACAGTGTTTAAGTGTTGAAAGAAAAGAATGCTTAACCCCAAACAATAGCCAGGTAAAATATTCTTCAGAAAATGAGGAAAAACCAAGGCATTCTTCAGAGGCAAAGAAAATTTGTTACCAGCAGATATGAAAGAATGAATGGAGCAAGTTGTGTAAACAGAGGAAATGACAAAAGATGGAATCCTGGGACATCAAGAAGGCATAAGAGCCAACATATGCATAAATACATTTTCCTTCTCCTCTTGAGTTTCCTAAAATATAATTCATTATTGAAGCAAAAATTATGACACTATCTGATATGCCTTCTAAACAAATAGAGGGGGACTATTAAGAAATTATAAATAGAAAAAAAAATAAATAAAAAATAGAAAAAAAAGAAATTATAAATAGGGAAGATAAAGGGATGTTAAAGAAGGGTGGGTTTCTTCACTTCACTCAAACAGGGAAATATGGTAGGTAATGAGGGCCAGATTTCTGACTGTCTAGGGCAGGCACTGCACATAAGGAGAAGGATAAGGCTAGAATGAATCTTGTGGTGTTGTATAGAATAAAAAATATCAATATGAAACCATGTTTAAAAATTTTTTAAATATGCATATCGATATAGATGTATGTGAATATGTGTGCATACATGTATGTATTTCATAGTACAGTATATTCTAAAAGGAATAACATGCAAATAGCAATGAACAAAGCTAGTGCTCAGAAATTCATTTATAAATACTGTTTCCAACAGTAGGAAACTGATGCTCCTATGTCTGAGTCAGGAAAAGTATTAGATGAATTTGGAACATCAATCATGATTACAGAAAGTAAGAAGGTGCTTAAAAGAAAAAAAAAAAAAACTGTCATGCCAAAAGAACTCAGAAGGCAACTCCAAAAAGCAACTAGTGCCCAAATCTGGGACATTTTTAGGCACATAATAATAATGATAGTAATGTTTTAGAGTAATAGCCTTGAATTTGTATTAACATAATAAACAAACAATAAACAAGGCAGGTACATAGATAGATAGATAGATAGATAGATAGATAGATAGATAGATAGATAGCTTTATAGATTAAAGGGACTTTTCCTTATAGAACAATTTGAATATATAGAGAAAGAATCATAGAAATAGAAAATCATTTTGCAGACATACTGTAATCGCTGTTCCAATCAAGTATCATCATTGTATGCTAAAATTAGTTGAGGAAAGTATTATGAGAAACAGGATATTTGCAAAACTTCAAAGTATCTCCCCATAAAATGCTTATTAAAAGTGGAAAATAAAAATTTTATGGGGCAAAAACTTGGCACACACCACCTTAACAAGGTTATCAAAATTAATATCACTAATATGAGATGTCATCATGTACTTAATATGATGCACTGAGAAGGGTACAACTAATTTGTGTTACTCTTGTGTTACTCCAGGAGAAATGTAGATTAAATGCAACCACAGATCCTGGATTGGGTGTCAGAACAGTAAAAATAAATTAGTGGGACACTTGGTAAATTTGAGTAAGGTGTCTAAGTTAGTTAATAGTATTATATCAACACTAATTCCTTAATTTTTATAATTGTACTATGGTTATATAATTTGTTAACATTTGGAAAAGTTGATAAAGGATTTTTGGGAACTCTTTGGTATCATTCACAACATTTTATCTTTCTAAAATTATTCTAAATAAAAAGTTAACAAAAGCAAAAGCAAATAAAATCATTAGTATGACTTCTGTCACCTCATTACAACCTGAGTGGTCATTACCTATAGTTTCAAATTTGTTGCTATAAATACCCTGAAATATTTGGTAATTTATACAAACAAAATAGGAGTTACACTATATGAAATAAGTTCAATATCCTATACTTGTATTTGGTCCTAAAAGATTTTAAGTTAAAATATCTGAATTTACTATCATAGTTATATTATTAACCTTTAAATTTAGACTTAGATTACTTTGTAGCTTATAATTTCAAAGCTTAGTTACTTCTTCCTGTCTTTTATGTAAACTTCTCATGGCTGAATAAAAAAATCAAGGATAGATTAGGAAGTACTAAAATAGAACATGCCCTTATCATTTTTTTAATAAAGTTATCCCAGTATATAATCTTTACAGGCAAGCCCTATTTGGTAAAGAAACTATGTGTAAATATTTATGTTTCAGACATAGAATAAACTATAAGCAGTGTAACAATTTCTTATGATTGGCAAAGAACAGAGCATACTGGAGTTTTGAACATTCCACATAGTTTTATTAACATTTATCCTGATTTAAACATTTGGTACATGTGCAGGCAATACTGGAATTAGATAAAATATTTATACTTAATGTTTTGTGTAAAGCTAAAAGAAGATAATATCTTATTTGATAGCTTGAACTAGTTGGAATTTGACCAGTTAATATGAATAACTTTGCTTGACAATCTTTATCTAGATGGTCAGAATTTAGATGGGTAAGCTGCCTGATTAACTCCAGATTTCAAATATTTTCATTCCAAATTTTCTTCCTGCCAAGATAATCATCAGGAACAATATAGATCAGCACAAATGGTTTTGGAGATTTTATGTTGTTTGGGGTTAAAAATGAGTTCATGATATTCAAACTTCAGTTGTACCTGGTAAATGTATCCTTTGTCATATTCTAAGTTTTAAACATTTTTAGAAGTAATTCTTGCAAGGTTTTGTCACACTGTCATTTGGAAGATGAATTCCAGTTGGCTGCATTGCATAGCACCTGCAACTTTTGGAAATAACTAACATTTGAGTTGACATGTCCTAGATATCAATGTATGTTACAAGTTAAATGATTCTATCTGTATGCTTGTGAGGCAAGGTCCCTTTGTTAAGGAGAATATCTAATGATGAAGAGCAAATAAAGTCAAACAGTGATTAAAATCTTACTCAAGAGAGAAAAATAGACAAAAGTAACGCTTGGAATTTGACCTCAGCTGTTAAAAGGAAAATTAATTACAAGGATATGTAGAAACATGTATCTTAGCTTTTTTCAATGTTGCTGATGTTTCATAGCTAACTTAAAAAAATTATCTTTTGTAGCATTGCATGATATATGTAAATAAAGCAATATTTTGCAAAACTAATATTCTACAACTAAAGTTTGTAGCATATAGCTACATGTAGCAGAATAGCAAATTAATAAAATATTGAATAACAGAATCACAAACCAATCAGAAAATTTTGTATACAACCATACTCCCAGATCATGCTTAAATTTAGTTATTATTTGGAAATGTGGAGATGTTGGGGAAGTGGTTGCTTGAAAATTTACTCTGTACATTCAACACAAAGGGTTAGGAATGGACATTAGGATATTAAATGAGAATATATGAAAAGGTATTGGGGATATTGTCAAGTTGTGAGTTTACGTGACTTTGAAATACTTTTAGGTGATAACAATTGACTCTCTATAGTTGGATTTTGAGGGAAAAAAAATTCTAAAGATGCAGATATCTTTGATCCTAGATCTTCCTTAGAACAGAGCAACAGAAAAAAAAAAAAGAAAAAGGAATAGAACAAAGGACTGCTAATAGGGCAATTAGAGATGACAAATTATGGGCTTTTTGGCCTTGTTTCTCTAAAACAAACCTAGAAAGATAGAAACAAAGTTTGTTGCTAAAAGAGATGGGTAGTAGCACAGATGCCATTGAAGGGCCAGCGTGACCCTGAAAAAAGGAACTTTAGTTTCTGGGATGTTTCAGTGACAAGGCAGACTTTGAGAAACACTGAGAAATACTTGAGAAAGGCTGATAGAAATGTGTCCTTCCAAGGAGGCATGCATGGTCTATTTCTACCTTGCCGATCGTTATGTTTCCAGGCCATAAGGGAGTATTTGACACTTAGATAGGACTTAGAAAAAACGTTGTTTAAGAGAAAAAAAAAATTACTCACTTCTTTCCTTCCTTTACATTTTGGAACTTCAATTGCAGTATTTATTACAGTATGTTGAGTTATTATACAGCACGCTGAACTTTGAAAGAGAACTGAATTTCACGCTAGCAGGATAGAAATGGCTTTCAATCCAATTCTATTCACTACTAGTTTGAGAATTTAGAAATTTTATCTACCTTCATTGATTTTCAGTTTCCTCATCTGTGAAGTGAGATTAATAAAACCAAAACTATCTATAAGAAGTGTGGCACAATGCCTAACGTAATGTGGAGTAGATTGAATAACATAGATGATAAGTTCAGGTCAGAGAATATAGATTAGAATAATAACAAATTTGGGGTAATACATCTGCTGAAAAACTGGCCTAAATGAAGAGGTTGTCCTAGGAATGTAGCGAATTGGCATATTCATTCATGATTCAGGCAATAGTACTAGTTACAAGAAGAGCAAGCTGTTATATCCCCTAATAGTGGTGAATATTTTGGAGTTATTTGGGCAATGTTTTAGCCCAAGGGCATGGAAGATCATTTCTGTCATTGGCTGGTGCTTAGTACTCCAGTACTCCATCTCTAGACCAATGCTAGTGTTAGATTATGTAGAGACCTAAGCTGAATCTCTGTCCTACTCCTTCTCCAGTGAAAGTAGAACAACCAGAAGAGCACCTTTGGAATGCAGTAAACCTGAAGACTGATGGAAGAGGGAGACATAAGAGAGCAGTATGAGAATCCATTATTCTGAAGACAACAAACAGAAGCTACGGCAAGGCTTTAATTTGTACACCCAGGAAGAGGACAAGGAATATGGGAGGTGGGCTAAGGCTGTTGATGTGGTTTCTTTTTTATTTTATTTTATTTATTTATTTATTTATTTATTTATTTATTTATTTATTTATTTATTTATTTTTGTTGATGTGGTTTCTTCCGGGGTCATGTTGGCCTCTCTATGTCATTGACAAAAATGAGAGTAAGCTTGTGGGGACAAGGAGAATCTGACATATGTAATTCCAATTCCAGGGGAAACCAGAAAAAAATCAGATGTCTAAACACATATAGAATGTCGTATAATTTGGGCTCCTATTTCTAACACATTTGGCAGTGAGTTCTAGAAGAAAGGCAAAGCTTCAAGTTAAAAAAAAATGAGGGAAGGGAATTAATATTCAAAGAAATACTGTAAAATATGACTGGCTTTAAATTTAACAGGCACATTGAACTGAATTTGACCTTCTTGGCAATTTTTAACAAAAGATAAATACTTTCATAAAAATAGAAATTGTTTATCTAAATGAAATGAAAAACATTATTCTTTCTGAAGTCTTCTTTTCCTAGATCTATAATTCTCAATGATGAATGATGTCTTCAGATATTTTTACCAAAACCATTCCTTTATTCTTCTGAATACCCATTGTCTCCTTTGTGCCCAAAGGAAAACTAAGGGAATGGGACTGATGCACTTTGTAAAACAGCTCAATCACAGTTGGACATCTGTACGTGTAATCACACTTCATTATAGACTTTATGACTTTGATTTATCTATCTCATAACTCATGGAAACTAGAATTTTTATTCTCTTGATTAATAATGGATTTTTTGAAAAAAAAAGTTCCAAATAAGATTAAAGCTGTGTTTATTTATAAAATATAAGTCTGTGCAAAGCTTAAACTTCCCACTACATAACAACATTGTTTATACTAACAACTGATGAGTCTCATGTTAGTCTCATCAGTAAATTTAAGCTGTTTTGAAAAATTATCCAAAAGACATTCAGTATATGTATGTGTGTGTGTGTGTAATATATGTATATATATATATATATATATATATATGTATATATATATAATAGCATTTGTTGCAGTAGGCTTGGGAATATAGTCAGTAATAATTCTGGTCTTCCTCAAAGAGCTTCTGTAGTTTGGTGAATCATTCAGAATGTTGTATAAGGCAAATAACAGTAAACCAAGAATGCAGCGCTGTGGCATATCACAGGATAAAGAATTGTATCTCTGGGATTTTTTTTTTTTTTTTTAGGAATAACAAATATTTATTCAGAAATGGGTAAGTAACATATCGTCTTCTCCATCCCTTCATGTCTCTTCCTCCCCTTTTGAACAAGAGATACACACGAGGAACGTGGAGGGGTGGGAGGTGGAGAGGGACACGAGGATTGGCCCACCACCTTCTCTTCCATTTTCCATGATGACACCCTGTAGAGCAGGGCAGGCAAACAGGCTCCACCCTGCAATGTACCATATGGCTATGCAGAGGACAGGGTCTGGATGGCCAGAGGGTTGCAGCTGGGCTCAGTGAACTCTGTGATAGCCAGAGCAGCCTTGCACGGGGCTGGGGGACGGGGCGGGACAGGTTGGGGAGAGGGGAGGGTAAAGCCATGCAGGCAGGAGGATATTCACCATCCCTACTTGAAGCAGAGTCCAAGCAGTGATCCAACTGTCCCTAGTACCTGAAAAACCAGGTCCTACTGTCTTATGGGTGTTCTTGTGGAAGAAGAAGGGGAAGGTGTAGGAGGAATGTTTTCCGGCTGCTGAGAAGTAAGTTCGCACCCATTCAAAGGGGGAAAAGGGAACAAGGGAACAAAAGCAGCTTGTGGTGCAAACTTCAATGTTGATTTTTAGATGAAGCCTAATGGTGAATTTTAGCTAGAATTTCAAAGAGGGTAGGGGGGCAGAGCATTTTGTTTCATTCTGAACCAAGCCGTTGGCTGTTTGCCCTCCTTTTTAGTCCGCTTGTCCAACAAGTTGCTATGGTAAAGATATTTTGGGTGCTCTTGATGAAAGAAGTACTACTAAAGTCGAATAACTTAACTGTAAGAACTAAGATAGAGATCCAGGCCTCCTGACTCCATTTCTATGGCCAAAATATATACGAAAGGGCTTAAATAACTAAGCCTTTCCAAGAGAGTTAAGTAAATTTGGGCTTTATTTAATAATCAAGAAAGCACCCGAGTGTGGCTCCGTTAGGGAAAAAGCACTTCTTTTGACGTCAGTGGAAACAGGACTTCATGTTGAATTCAGGGTAGGGCTTTAAATGGACATTCCTGTTGCTTGATCATATTTCTTAGTAATCTCTTAATATTTGCAGATAGAGTGCCAAAAAAAGTTAAGTATGTGTTAATCAGTTCCTAAAAGGATTAGACCTTAACTTTAAGTATTAAACCTTTGCTTATCTTGTCAAAACGTTCAGTTTTGTTGGAATCCTAATTACTAACCTATTCCCCAGTGCAGATGGTCATGGAGAGGAAGTTCCTTCTCCCTTGACCAAAGTAATTTATTAGTTTGTTGACAGATTACACAAGGCTCAGCTCTCTGCTTATCACAGTTAATGTCTCAAATATGCCTGAGGAGTGTGTATTTTGTACTTGTAAGGTCATCGTGTTACCACAAGCTCTAGCCTGTTTGTTTGAACAAGGGCAAGAACATATACATAGATCATTCAATAAACTTATTAGTTAGAGGTACGGTGGTTAACAAACACTCTATCTACACAGTACCTGAAGGAAAGATCACAAAATTCCTAGCCTATCTTCACATTCTAACACCAATACAAATTTTATATAAATTTACCTGTCCTTCATTTTATATATATGCAAATAGTTTATATGCATGCAAATGTCCTTATCATGTATCTGTATCACATTACATTTAATCCGTGTAGAATTATTTGTTAGAATTAAAAAGTAAAAAGATATCTGGCACTATCACATCTACTACTCATGAAATGTCTCTAAATTTTTCTTAACATATATAATATTTTAGTGGAAAAGTATGGATTGATTAATTTCCAAAATTTGCTACCCTAGGAATATTTACTTTTATGTGTTCTAAATCACTTAATATTTTGCGATCTTTCATATAATTTTAACATTTGGGATTCAATATCCAGTCTAATCACATACCTTCTCATTAAATTTAAGAAAAGTAAAAAGGATGAAAAATTCCTTCTGATAGTCATATGGATTCAGATCAAAATCCGATTACTGCCTGATGTGACTCTAAAAAAAAAAAAATCAATTAAGCAATCATGAGTATGACTACAACTCAAAAACATTAGAGTTATGACGACATGATGTAAGCGAATGAAAAAAAAGGAAAGATCATTTGTACAAAGGGAACATCTCAAGATGAAAAGTACTAATTCTATTTCCTTGGGTTCTTTTTCCACATGCAAAAATTACACTTCACTGATAGCAGGGCTCACTGAAGAATGCTGAGTTATAATTTGCCAGTGACTGAGATAGTAAAAGCAATTCCTTCTCCCTTTGGTTGAATGACTGCTTACTTCTCAAGGCCAATTTGATCTATGAGGCCCTCCAGAGACTAACTCAGTGACGAGAGGAAAAGAATATTTGACCCATCTGCCTTGGGACTCTTCATCCTGAGTCAGCACATGCCTGGGACTCCTGTCACCTGCTCTTTTTTCACTGCCTATTTTTTCCATATTTACTAAAACTAAGTCCTGCTTCGTAGTTCAGCATTTAAAAGTTATTTCAATTCATTACCATGAAGAATGTTATATATTTTTATATTATTTTATTTTTAATATCAAAGTTTTAAATTGTTTTATTATTTACTCCTTTTGTTCTATACTTCTACTTTAAATCTTCTGTGTGGAAAATTTATATTCTTTTTACCCTTTATAATTTTATCTGGTTATGTATTTTTTCATTATTTTATTATTTATTCACTTACTTCTTTGTCTACTACCTTGTTATTCATCTTTATTTTTATATTTTATTTTACTCAAAACATGTGCATTCTTTGATTATTTAACTTTCTCTTTTAATTTCTTAATTTTTCTTTTATTCAATTGTGTTGCCCCTTTTGATAATGGCTATAGTGTAACAGCAGATGAAAAAAATATGGAGCATTTGTTTATTCATTCAGAAAGAAAATATATGAACACAAGTTACTAGGCACACTATTCAGGAGAAATATTGATTATTGAATAATCAAGTTTTGGAGTTTATATCATCACCATAATAATATGCCTTTCATGCAGTTTCTCTCAGCCATTTCTTTGAGAATGAGTGCCCCTAATACCAAATAAGAGATTATTCTCGCAATACCACCTGAGCACAGGTGATGCACATAGAGCTTTGGGAAATGCACTCACTCCCCTGATTCTCTCCTGACAAGAGAACAGGTAATCAAGAGTGCCCTTGCAGGGCCATAGATAAGCTGCTGATGAGCATGCATTTGCCAACTTGTGTGGTTTTCATGAGGACACTCAAGACGAATTTCTCAATTGTTCTTCTGAATAATGCTTTTTACTATATGTGCATTTGTGACCATATTTCCTACTTTGTTTTGACAGTTGAAATAGTCATAGTTTTGTGGCCCGCTGCTTACAATTTTGTGTCAGGGATTAATAGGATGAACCTGGTGTGATAGAATTCACCCTTGGCTGTCTCTTTCCTTTTCTTATCCCTATATTCAATTTGTGTTGATTTCTTTACTGATTAGTATCCTTTTTGTTGTCTTTCCTCTTCTATGAATTTTGAAAGGTGCTTTAAATTAGTTTTGAGAGTGAAACAGAGCCTTTTTTAATACTATAAAAAGTTTTTAGCAGATTGTGTATTTTTGAGCAGAAACTGTGCTCCATCTGCCTCTGCTAGCACTCAGTAGTATACTAACCCGATACAAAAAAGGTGTGAATTCTAGCTTAATTGATTCCAGAGCTAGTTCTGCGTTTTTATCGTCATATAGAAACCAAGTGTTTAGGATTCATATACACTCTCATTTCTGAATTTTATAAAATCATGCAATGAACATTGTTTTTTAGGGTTCATCTTCATTGAGCTGGTGTTCTCAGGACAATAGCTTAGAACAGCTTCTGGTTCCTATTCCTCTATCTCCTCCCATAGCTCAAGATCCATTAATCCAAGTCGATTGACATTCACAGACTTCTTGCCACTTAGTATCGTGAGGTTTTCCCTGTTGTTTTCTCTGTTACCTTGGAAAAAATGTTAAGTATTTTTCCTAAGACTAAACATTTCTTAGCGATATGTATAATGGGGAGCAGACTGCTGTAAAGTTAAGGAGAGGAACAAGAAGAAGGTTTTCAGGGAAATGTACATCAAACTATTTAAGTAGAAATGAATTTGAACTATTCTTATGGAGTAAAATAGCTTTATTATCCTGTAACTCCCTAAATGTAGTGCTATATCTGGGGAAAGATTTGATTTGAACTAAAGGCCAAATTCTTCAGGAAATATCTGGAGTATAACCTCTTGCTGTCTCTCACCCTGAGGATATAGGGAAATTATTCACATATGCTCAGTACAATGAGAAGATTCCTTTTCTCTTCCTGCACACAGCAATACCAACAGCCAGTTGAGAGTACAAACCAGAGAACTTTTTAGATGAGCAGATTAAACTTTCTATGGAAAGAGGCATATATATATCTATTTTTTAGAGTGCTTTTAAATAAATTTAAAAGCCTAAATGCAATGCAACCATGTTGAAAACAATCTGCAAAGGTATGTGTATTTTTCTGAAAGCTCTCAGAACTTCGGATGGAGAGGTATAGCATTATAGAAGGTAAATTACTGCATTGTATTTATATGAAACTGGAAAGCATATTCTAGAAGGAAGTGTTACAGGCCTACAGATACTCCTTCTAATTGTGTGTAGAATAGTCACCACCAGCCAAGAGGCAACTATATTTAAAAAATCACCATTTATCAAAGGTTATTTATTATAATTTAAATATGTTTTAGGGAAATTCAAGGAATATTATAAATGACTTAATGTACAAACCTTTAAATGTAGGAAATTCCATTCAGATTTTGATTCATGTCAGTTTAAAAATAGCCATCATAAATCATTTTATCCTAAAATCATTTTTTTCAGCAATAAACATGACATATTCTGTTGTAACCAAATATTTCATTGGGATCAAATTAAACAGTCTAAAATTTAATACACAACTTTAACTATACAAATAGTCTATTTTTGAATGTCTGATTTATTTAGCCATATTTGGCCTTTACTGTTGATTGTGAAATAATTAATTTAATTCCATCATACAAACATTGCTTGAGTGTGTCCATCAGATATTTACATTTGTATATGCTAATGTGAGACACCTATCTGTCATCTTTATACATACTGAAGACCAAACTCTAGAGCTATACATGGATACATGGTGGGTCCTGGCTAGAGCCCCATATATCTCCCTTCCATGACCACACTGACCCCTTCAACATGACAATCGATAGGTTGGTCTATCAGGGCTATCCTTTATGTATGCCAAATACCAAAAAGAACTGAATTTTCTTGGTCATCCTTGTTACCTTGAGTTTCATCCATAACATCTCCCTCTCCCTCTCTTTATATATATATATATATATATGGTCTAAGTATATATATATGATTTTACTTAAGGACTAAAAGAATCACTATATGGCAATGGCCAACTTTACAGAAATTTTTAGGCCAGTATCACCAAGATAGTGATTCTAAGAAAAATATATTGGGAAAAATTCCAGTTGTCTGTTAACCATTGTCTTGTTGATATTGGGAACAGGTGCCACTAGAAATAGTAATTTTTATACAATCCATTTTTTATAGCCTTGCAAAGACATTCTTGCTCATAGGATGTTTTTCTCAAAGTGAAACCAAGGTAATATCATAAATTTGGATATATATCATAGAATGCTGAGTATGAATTTGAATAGTTTAATGGATAAATATTGCTTATCTACAAACTACTAAATAGTTTAACAGATAAATTTTGTTTATCTACAAACACTAAATAAAACTAAAAATAAAAGTTTATTTTTTAACAGGCAATTTTTGAAATTTACTATAAATTTTTTTTTAGTGAAGGTATATTCTTTTTCCCTCAAAGCCTGCAGTTTAAGTCAGTAGATGATTTTTAGCTGTATGGAATAAAAGAAAAATGATTTTTTCCACACATGCATAAGATTGTAACCATATGCACCCAAAAGTGTAGTTTCTACTATGGGTTATATTACATCAAAATAAATGACAAAATTTCTGCCTGGAAAGTCAATATTACAGGGGAATAAGTAATGTAATAAAAATAACCAGAGTGTTGTCTGTTAACTTTAATTGGAATGTACTTTCACTGCAGTTTCCAGAATAAGATTGTTTAATACATATTAAGCAAAATAAAGGAAATTCAAATATATTAAATAAATTCAATAATTAAAAATATGTGCTATTTGTATTTTATAAACTTTGCTCCCTTTTTGTATAAGTATTATTTAAGTGAAATTAAATAGGAACTATGGTTGATTAATAAGCATTGATTAATGATATTTGTGGCCCCAGAATAAATTTTAAGGCTCTCCTCTCCTCCTCACTCCTTCATTTAAATAGTTTTATATGTTGAGATTTGCCTTAAGATTAACTTTTACATAAAGTAGTTTTAAGTATTAAGACTTACCTTGAGATTAAACTCTTTTAAGAAAAAGACTTTTTCTAATACAATGTTTGAAAACTACTGGATAGTGTTAGAAGAGAATATCCTTTCCCTAAATCTGGTTTTCTTGAGGAAGGATTTTCCCTCAACACATTGGTGTTGGTAGCACCTTCCCACCTCTACTACTACCCTGGAGTTACCAGGTGATTAGAGTTACTTAACTGATGGGTGACAAATTTGGTCCACAATTCTTAGTGAGATGGGTTAAGCTCCAGAAGTCCAGTGCATGGGACTTGATCATGTTACTGTTTATTTCTGTATTCAGATTACTGACCCAAATAAGTGTGTTGACTCTGAAGACTTAAAGCATCCAGTGGTAGAATGTTCCAAGGTTCAGGCTGGGGGTAGTCTCATTTATTTGTCTTATTTAGTTTTCATGTCATTATGTAACCTGGTTTTATCTGTAATAAATGGGAAATTGTGGGCTTCCATCTTTCTTTTAATTCTTAAATTGATCAGAATGTGATCTGAGGATTAGAATAATGGTTGCTTCCAAAATCCCAGTTAAATGGCTTTCAAGTGTTTCCTCTATACAGAGAGAATAAAATGTGCTGCCAACTAGTGATTGATTACTAGGAGTAATGTTCTATTTTATGTGATTTTTTTTTTTTTTTGAGAGAGAGAGAGAGAGAGAGAGCGCGCGCACAAGCAGGGGGGAGGGGCTGTGGTAGAGGGAAAGAATCCTCAAGCAGATTCCCCACTGAGCATGGAGCCCACGCAGGGCTGGATCCAATGACCCCGAAATCATGACCTGAGCCAACATCAAGAGTTGTTTGCTCAACTAAATGAGCCATCCAGGTGCCCCTAGTTTGGTTTAATTTTAAAGACTATCCTTTTTTTGGTATATATACACAATGGAATGTTACTCAGCCATCAGAAAGGATGAAGACCTACCATTTGCATTGACATGGGTAGAACCGAGGGTATTATGCTGAGTGAAATAAATCAATGGAAGAAAGATAATTATCATATGGTCTCATTAATATGTGAATATAAGAATAGTGAAAGGGACATAAAGGAAGAGGGGAAACAGTGGGTAAAAATCATAGGGGAAGACAAATGATGAGAGACTCCTAATACTAAGAAACAAAAACCAAAGAGTTGCAGAAGGGGAGGTAGGTGGGGAGATAGGGTAACTGGGTGATGGGCATTAAGGAGGGCACATGATGAGATAAGTACTAGGTGTTATACTATATGTTGGCAAATTGAATTTAAGTAAAATATTAAAAAATAAAGACTATCTTTTTAAATTATAAGACATTTAATATTAAAAACGTGATATGACAAGACATTCTTAAATTAACGTGAACTTTTTTGTATTGAGAAAAGTACAATATTAAAAAAAAAGGTCCCTGCGATTTAATCGTCTTCTCTCTGATCCCCCATTTAATCTCCCAACTTTGATCAATCTAGTGCTAATAAGTTGTTGTTTATCCCTCAGGATTTTCTTCTTGCTCTTATAGAACTTATAAACACATTGATAATTTGGGTTTTTAATTTATATATTCAAGATCACAATCTGAAAATTACCTCAAAACTCTTTGTTTCTTACTAACTATATATCTATATCCAATTCTATTTTAACTTATTCACATTTATTATTTTACATGAATTAGATTATGTTATACAGGGCTATTTTCAGAGTTTTATTTTTCTCTTTACTTCCCTCTGTCCCTTCATCATTCTGTGCAACTGCATACAGCAACCCCACTACCTACATATACATAGCAAAGACTGGCTGTACATAAGTACTCTTCTATGTGCTTATGTATTTATAGAAAAAATGTGAATTTATAATTTGAGTTTAGGTAAATCAGGTTATAAGAACTCAATTTTACAAGAAATTTCATTTACTACCCCTATTTGTCTTGCAAAGTTTTCTTATGACTTACAAGGCTTCTTAAGGATTTTCTTTGATTCAAGAACAAATGGGCACTATCATAGGAGAGGCACCCACACAAAGTTTTGTTGTTAATGCATTTCATGGCAAATTTTCCATTTGACATCTCACAGTTTATAAACTGGTAGCAATAAAGATATTGTGTAGCATGCATCCCAGGATGTTGTGCCTTTGTTGATGATGATATCATTTGCATTCTTTTCCTGGATTTCATTAGACTTTACTCTTTTTTTTTTATTAAATGTAGAATTACATAAACTATAGACATACATATTTTGCTTATAAGTATGGGTGAAAATGCAAAATAGTTACAAAAAATTTAAAGAGAAACATTAGCAAAATAGAATGATTAAAGAATTTACACAATTACTCAGCTTTTCTCTTTGATTTCAGCTTTGTAAGTTGTATTTTTTTAATGATTGTCCATTTCAAACTTGGCAGATAATTGCTTATAGAATTCTCTCATTATTTTTTATATGTCTGATGTCCTTATGTTGGCTAGTTGTACTTGTCTCTCTCTTTTTAAAATTTTCTCTGTAAATCTTACCAGAGATTTAGCAATTTTATTATGTTCTAAGAATTTTTGCTCTCTTGATTTTATGTATTATCGATATCTGCTCTTATATTATTACATTATTCACTTTTTCATTTATTTTATTGTCCACTCTATAATATATCGAATAGGTGCTTAATACATTAGTGTTATAGCCTTTCTTATTTCCTAGTATTTAGGTATAAAAATATAAGTGTTCCTCTAAATACTGCTTCAGTACATAAAAAAAAAAAAAAACTTTTGGTATGTAGTTACTTTATTGTCATTTATTTCAAAACATTAGTATTTTCTACATTATTATTTTCTGAATTTTTTATTAGATAGGCTATTTAGAAAACTTTTATATTCAATAAATATAGGCATTTTCTAATATGTTTTTGCTTATGATTTTAAATATAATGAATTATGGCTAGAATAAAATCTGTATCATTTCAATATCTTGGCATTTTTGTAGGACTTACTTTATTGTCTACCATATGGTCATTATTTTTAGTCAATAATTGCAAATATTTCTTGCATGTGTGCTTGAAAATAATGCTACACTGTATTTTTGATGGTTAGCATTCTACATATGTCCAGGAGATATATTTTTTAAATATATTGTTCAGACTTCTATATTTTAATTGTTTACATAATCTAGCAATTATTTAGTAAAATGTTTCACATTATTGTGGATCTATCTATCCTTTTAGTTTTATTAAATTAATAATAACCATTAAATTAATACCTTCTATATTTTATATTCATATTATCAGGTACAAATGCATTGATTATTATTACATATTTTTGGGAAATTGGAAAAATATCATTATGATGTGGCCTTTTTAATTTTAAATAAAGATGAAAAGCCTATTTTGTTACATTTCAATAAAGGTCTACCAGTTCATTTTTATTTGCTACTCTTTGCTATAATTTTCTGTCCTTAAATTTATGTTCAAACTTTCTACATCTTCATGTTCTAGAATATAAAGCTATGGCCCTTGCTGATGGCTTTTGCTGCTGCTGATGGTTTTTTTAGTATTTGATGGAATAAATGACAAAAATCAATCAACTGTAAGGAGATGGACAAGGTATGTAATAGGTCAGTGTTGCTGTGGCAGTGTGTTCCTTGTACATAGATTGTAGCTGCATATTTCTTCCTCAGCAGCTGCTGTGGGGCTTCCCAAACACCAGATCTTGTAGGATGTATCTGAGTATATTCAACACTAGTGATAAATAACTAAAGGTGACTGCATGATTTTTGAAATACTCCGTTCAGTGTTCTCTGTATGAATAGTTTGTTAAGGTATTTTTTTGAGAAAGCTGAGTTAAACAAAGTCTAGACAGATTATAAAGTAATCAAGTAAATGGTTATATCTATTCTTTAGGTTTAGAATGTATTGTTCTGTAACCTGCCGTTCTTTCTCAATCTTTTCTACTGCAAAATGCATTTACCAACTACATGTATAATAAATGCAATTGGTAAGAAATTCAGACATGGAAAACTTAGAAAAATAGTAATATATACAGATCATCTGAAGAGGTGCCTGGGTGGCTCATTCTGTTCAACATTGGACTCTGTTTCAGCTTAGCTCATGATCTTAGGGTCCTGAGATTGAGTTCCATACCCAGCTCTAGGATTTTATCTTCTTCTCCCTCTGCCCCCCACCCTGCCCCACACTCTTTCTTTTTCAAGTAAATAAATCTTTTTAAAAAATCAACCAGAACGTTGATAATTTAACTTATTTTTACTTATTTTTCTATTTTAAATAAATTTTCTATATTTTCTCTTCTTAAATCATAGAACAGGAAAATAAAACATTTGTAGAAAACTCCTTGTTTCAGGAAGGTAGTTAAATGATGATGCCTTTCTCCACTTTCTGGAGGAGACCTCCTTGAAAGATTTTTGGTTTTAGAAAGTCCTATCTGGAGATAAATCATTAAATGGGGTGTCCTTATGAATTTTCCTTTGGCATTAGGATAAGATTTTTACAAGATTATTGATATATTGCATTATAATTAATCATGTTGATTCAGTTGAGTCCAAATTATAATGAGATTACAGTTAAAAATAGATTAAATATTCCTAACTCTGAGAAATACACTAGCTTTTAAACATGATAATTTTATGAAGTACTAAATGGGCAGGAAATTTTTTTCTCATCATAGGTGGTGATTGCTTTTATTCTAAATCAAATGATGCTGAGGATGTAATATTTTGAAAAGTGTGTAATTAGAGAATATGCCTCATGTGATTATTTATCCTCCTTAGAAATTCTGGGTTGAGATGAAAATATATAAATAATAACATGGCCTTTATTATTTTAGGGTATCTAATTAATTATTTGATTGACCCAGATGGAGTCCCTACATCGTTTTGGAGAAATATAATAAGAAGACAGATTTAAATAATTTTATAGCTCACTAAAAATTTAACAGGCGATCACAGTTAATCATTAAAAATAAAATGAACACATTACTTGGATACAGCTAACACAGAGATTGGACAATGCAGACCAGATAAAAGAGAACAGTCACAGCACTCAAGATAGTAAAGCGATTGAGCCAAAGGGAGCAGGAAATCAGTGTGAAAACACAATTCCTCAGAAAATTCACTGAAATCGTACATAGGGCATTGGATATTTCATAAAACCAGCTATGAGGACTAGAGCCGGCTTGATCATTTGATCTAAATATCAAATCATATGGTAACCTCTGCTGATACCTTGGCTGAATTTTGACTAATTAATATTTAAATTGGAGTTATCTTGGTTATTCGACTAAAATTCTCCCAGGAAATCATAATGAAAATACTTAATTGCTAAATTTGACAACTAAGAGGATGAGCAGGTTACAAATAGAAGTATATAAAATGGGAACATCTGTCTTGTGAACTTTCAACATGTCAATGACCTTTTTAGAACATATTTATATTAAAAACTCCATTTGTTCCCATTCATAAATGCCAAAAAGCATATCTCACTTAGTTTTATTTCAGAAAAGGACTAAAAAGACTATGTTTCATACCCTATTTAAAGCTGGTGCAATAAAGATTATAAAAAAATTGAAGCCTTATTCTTAGGTACTTAGAGAAAAAAGTATTAATAAAGAAAATTAATTGTGAATGAAATAAAATTTTTTTCAGAAATACATATATTTTAGATTTTAAAATACTGAAATATATATACATATATACACAAATTATATATGTACAGCTTGATAAATTTTCAGAATGAACACACCAACTTGTCAGTGTACACACACACACACACACACACAACTTGTTGTGATTATCTGGATTGCATTAGCCCCATGGACCAAAGTAGGAATAGTGGTATTTTTATAACACTGAGTCCTCAGTAAACTGTAATGAAATCTACAATGAGAAGTTCTGGCTCTTCTAATTCATCCGTCCACCTTAATTATTTTTTAAACTCTGTATATTCATTTATTTATTCATTCATCTACACATACATTTGGAATATAATTATGGATAAGCCTATCTTTTGTTCTGTGAGTAGTTTTAAGCTAAAGGGATAAATGAGATATGCACATAAATGACAATAATGCAAGATGAGTCATTTTAAATTCTTGCAAATGGGACACATAAAGTAAAAATGAAATCCAAAGAAAGTATTGAATAGAAAACACAATCAAGAATGACTTCATGGAAGAGAAAATTTTTGAATAAGTCCTTGAAGATAAGAGCAAATTAAAATGTACAGCAAGAGGGTAATAACATCGGAAGTATTGCATAAAGTCACATTGGCAAAAATGTGCACAGCATGGGTAGATTGCTGGTTTTCACATTTAAGAGTTTTTGTTTCAATATATCTGGGGTGGTGGAGCCTGAGAATTTGCATATCTTGCAAGTATTCATTAGATTATGATACTACTAGTCTGAGGACTATATGGCTGCATTGTAACGTAGTCTCCCTTGGTGTAGGTAGAAAGCTCCCTGAACTCCTGGGATTACTCTAATCGATATGATCTGGGTTACATACCTAGCCTTAACAATACTTGTAGCTTGGATGCTCTTATTGTACAGGCCCGTATCCTGTTCCCATCTTTGTATTTTGGAGCACTTCACACGGACTGAGGGAAGTAAGAATCCAAAAAAGATATTTTAGATACCATTACAAAAGGGAAGGAGTACTTGGCAAGCAAATATTCATCAGTGTGCTTTAATTCACAGCTCTTCAAATTTATTGGATTATTTATACAAACATACATTAAACTCTCCATAAAAATAACTTTAAATGATTAGACAGCTTTACTGAAAAATGTGGCATTTGAACTTTAAAATGTAATATCAATCATAACATTGAAGAGTATTTACATTTTCAAAACATTTCAATATATAATGCATCATGGTTGAGAAGAAGCTTATTTATTTGTAAATTACATCCTGAAAATGAGGTTAGTTCCGTGTCAACATGTTGCCTACCTCAAGGTGGGTAGCATTCAGTTTGAATGTTATGTAAGTAGAAACCATGCAGTTGTGCAACACAGTGGACCCTAAATTATATTCAGAATTTTCCATAAGGTATATCTAATTAAGTAGATAACCATTTTTGTGGATTTAACATTTTTATTGGTCACTATTATAACAAAATTTTCTTAAAGGATTTTTTATTAATCGAAAATATTTCTTCCTTGGCAGGGATGATTTCACCCAGTCTAGATGGAGCCTGCTTTAAGAACCCTCAATGTGGATCTGGATTCTTTCATATGCATCCTTTCTGGAAACATGCTGAGTTGAGTCTCAGAATGTCTGCATTCTCCACAACTCTACAATCTCTTTATGGGACTGTGATAAAGTTACTCACTTTATAGTATTAACGTAAGGAGTTTTAGAGTAGCAAATTTTTTATTTCTTCGGCCATACATTTAGCAATGACATACCAGCAACAGATAAAAAGCCTTCTAACAATTTTCCTGCCAGCACAAATTGTTCATGGGAAAAAATATTAAACTCTACTTCAAGTTTAAACTTGTGAAAACTTGTTGTCCAAACACAGATAAAATGATTTCTGAATAAAACGACCGTGTGAGGGATACTTTAATTCTTATATTTTAATTCTTTGGGAAATGGATAATTTGAGAACAAATAGAGAAAGCAAGGGAATAATTCTTTAGGCAGACATGCTATCTGTGAACTTGCCCTTGTGGAAAAACTGCCCATGAGCATATTTAAGGGCCTATTGTTCTGTTTTCTGTGTGTATGAGGTATGATCATACATCTGGGGAATGAGTTATGAAATGGAAAATGTCCCCTGGCCTGAGACTACCGACAGAGCTGTTCCGGTGTTGCTTTGGCATAGTGACAACATTCAGACATTCTTCTTACTGCAGCCAGAATTGAAAGTCTCAATTTCTCTCAAGAAGTGAGGTAAAAACAGTCCGAATTTGCACATTTTATTTGCTTGATTTCTTAATTTTGGCCAAGAAATCACAACAATAACTTATGTTCAATTATATGATAATTGTGAAGCATCCTTTTGCATTTTTTGTAATTTGCTTTCAAATGTTATTTCATATCCAGCTAAACAAACAAGTAAAACATGTGTGAATATTTGTATCACTGTCCAAAAGACATAGATGAGTAGCAATGAAACAAATACCATGACTTTTTCCTTGGCTCCAGGTTTGTTGGTTATGGACAGAAAAAATTAAGAAGTGTGATTTTCTTTTTTTATAATGCTATGTCCCTGTTATTTGGAGATGATTTATCCAATAGTCAACTTATTTAATCAAATTTCCTAGTAGTTTGTAACTGAATGGTATGAAGAGACACATGAGGGGTTTTCAGCATAAACCTATTAATTTTATGTTATTACTACTTCATTAAGTTTGTTGGAAGAAAAATCAGCATGTACTAAAATATTTATGAAAATATTATTTTGTAATACCTTTTAATACTTTAAACTAAAGTTTAAATATTGTAAAACACTCGTGAGATTTTTTTAAAATTTAGACACACTTTTAAAAAATTTGCTTAAACAGGATATTAGTAAGATAGTGGAACAAGAGGAACAAGGGATCCTCTGCTCATATCCTCCCACAGTAAAAATAATTTGGCAGCCACTAATGGACAAAAGTGCTTCTGTGGGAGCTTTGGGATCCAGGTAGGAAGTTTGGAAGCCATGGTGAAGCCCATGACAAAAGAAGGCCATTTAAGAAGGTTGGCCCATGTCCAGACGCCAGGCTTATGGACCATGGTCCTGGTCCATATGAAATAGTCACATGCCCTATAAATTTGGCTACAACCCTCACTAGGTCTTGGTCCTGTTCATCAGCACCATCCACTAAGGGATCTAGCAGAAGCCATACCTGCTTATGCCTTGGGTAACAAGTCTGCCAACCTCAGTCCCAGCTGTGCACCCTGAAGCAGTCCATGGACCCTCTCCAGTTCCTGGATATGTATCATAAAGTAATGTAAATAGCAACATTAATAACATAAAATATGGTAGGGGAGATTAAAAGTATAATTTTTTTTGTGTGCAAAGTTAAACTGTTACCAGCCTAAAATAGATTGCTAAGGTATAAAATGTCTTCTGTAAGTCTCGTGGTAATTACAAAGAAAAACCTGTGATAGATATGCAAAAGACAAAGAAAAAGGAATTAAGGCAAAAACTAAAAGAAAAATCAAATCAGAAAGGGTGGTAATAAGAGCAGAAAGGAACAAAGAAACTATGTAATATTCAGAAAACAACAAAATGATAACGTAAGTCCTTACCTATCAATAATTACTTCAAATATAAATGGATTAAATTCTCCAGGCAAGACATAGCTACTGAATGAACAAAGAACAAAGTCAACAATATGTTGCCTTCAAGGGACTCACTTTACCTTTAAGGAAACACAGAGGCTAAAGGTGAAGGGATGGGAAAAACCTTTCTATGAAAGTGATAAACAACCAAAAGAGAACAGGTGTAGCTACATTCATTTCAGATGAAATAGATTTGTCAAAATCTGTCACAAAAGACAAAGAAAGTACTATAGAATGATAGAGGTGTCGATTCATCAAAAGTATATAATAATTATAAATATATATGCATCCAACGTTGGAGCACCTAAATATATAAATAAAGCAAATATTAACAGATCTAAGGTAGAGACAGCAATGCAATAAAGTTTGCAATGAATTTTTTTGGGTATGGCACCAAAAGCACATAAAAAACAAAAATAACAAAAATAAACAAGTGAGACTACAAGTTTCTACAAAGCAAAGAAACAATCAACAAAATGAAAAAGCAACTTATTGAATGGGAGAAAGCATTTGTAAACCATCTATCTGATAATAGATTAGTATCCAAAATATATAAGGACCTTATACAACTCAATAGCAAAAATTCCTCCCATTTTTTAAAAAGATTATATTTGTTTATTCATGAGAGACACACAGAGAGAGGCAGAGACATAGGCAGAGGCAGAAGCAGGCTCTCTGCAGGGAGCCCAGTGCAAGACTTGATCCTGGAACCCCAGGATCACGTCCTGAGCCGAAGACAGACTCAACCACTGAGCCACCCAGGCATCCCAAAATTCCCCAAAATTTTATTAAAAATCAGTCGAAGGACTTACATAGACATTTTTCTAAAGAAAGCATACATATGGCTAAAAGGTACATGAAAATACACTCAACATCATGAGGGAAATGCAAATCAAAACCACAATGAGATGTGTAACCTAACTCCTGTTTTAGAATGGCTTTTATCAAATCCACAGGAGATAGTGGATTGGTGAGGCTGTGAAGTAAATGCCACCCTTGTGTACTGTTTTTAGGAATGGAAATTGGTGTGGCTGCTATGGAAAATAACAGAGAAATTCCTCAAAAAATTAAAAATACAACTATCATTTCATCCAATAATCCCACTCTGGGCATATATTCAAAGGAAATGAAGTAAGCATCTCAAATAAAGATACTATTTTTGTACTCCTATGCTTGTTACAGTATTATTCACAATAGAAAAGATATGGAAAAAAATCTCAATGTCTATCAGGAGATGGATGGCTAAAGAAATTATGGTGTGTGGATGTGTATACACACACATATATATTATAACATAATATATATATAATGAGATATTATTCATTCATAAAAAAGAATGAAATCCTGCCTTTTGCAACAACATAAGACATTATTCTAAGTGAAATAAACTGGATATGGAAAGGGAAATGCTCATGATCTCGCTTATACACGGAATCTAAAAAAATCAAACTCAAAAGCAGAAAGCAAGACTGTGTTGCTAGGGTTAGAGGAAATGCGGAGATGTTGGTAAAAGTGTACAAACTTTCTACTATAAGGTGAATAGGATCTAGGGATCTAATATACAGCATAGAGACTATAGTTAATAATATTGCATTTATTGTATTCTTGAAATTTTCTAAGAGTAGAACCGAAGTGTTCTTACCACACACATACACACACACGCACATGCACATGCACACAGTAACTGCAAGGTGGTGAATGTGTTAAGTAGCTTGGTTATAGCAATCATTTCACTACTTATATATATGTTAGATCCCTTAAGTATTTATGATTTATATTTGTCAATTATACCTCTAGAAAGCTAAAACATTGTTTGAACGAGACATTAAATTTATCAGTTTGGTAAAAATGGCTCATTTTCCTTTTCTACTCTATGATTTCTGGAAAATGATTCTTCATGAATATATATTTTTCCGAAGAAATTAAAAAGTAAATGGAATGAAAATACAGAAACAAAATTATTAAAGTTAATAGAAAAAAGATGAAAAATCATTTTATTTTGTAATTTGCCCTGTATTATTTCTTATAAGACATACCAAAAATTGTAATGCTTGAAAAACTTCAATAATACCTTGGAATTCCAAAAATTAGGTACTTTGATGGGAAGATTTTTCTATTGCACTTATCTAAACTTGGGAACAACAAACATCAATTTCCTAAAACTGAGAGCTAATTTGCAAAAAAGGAAATTTTTGTTCATTGCCACTGTCGTAATAAAATTTAACTATGGGTATGATTAACAGAATTGACTAATGTATTATTTTATATGAGACAATTTCACAATACAAATACATATATAATGTAATACCTGGAGCTGTGATTTGACAGACAGACTCTTTTAAAATAAATGTATGTATTTAGTTATCCTGTATAGAATTGCAAATTTCTTTGGTAATAACTGCTCCTGATTTATTAGATTCCTAAATTTGAAATATAGACATTGAATTTCATAAATTTAAACATTAAGAAATGAAGGTTTTCCTCCCAGGCAGATTTTCAAGGTGGTAAATTATGTAAAGATTCTTTTTCTGTCGCTGGTTTATTGCAATAAATACTTCCCCTTTATTGGATGTAAAAGTAGATATTTTCTTAAAATCATATGTACCTAGATGCAGTACATTTTGAATAAAAAGAGATGTTCTGATATTTACAATGTGTTAAATGATAAAATCTCTCCTACTTCTCTCCTTTTTCATTGTTCTCCTTTTCTCAATTGTATTTACAATATCAATCATGTGGGAATTTTGAAAAATACAGGCGCAATGAACAATTTCATGACTAAAAATAAGAAATAAGGAATCTGGGGATGCATCTCAATATTTGGTAACAGAAGAACTTGAAGTGCTTTAGGTTTATAGAGAAAGTCATTACATGTTACCCTGCAGGTGCCCTTCAGGATAACCTAGAAATAGATGCTTTCATCAGAGAAATGGTCCAGGCAGAAGTCACTGAAGTCAAGATCTATTTGCACTACTTTTAGGGTAAAATTGTGCCGATACAAATAATGGCATCTATTTTTTTTTTATTTGAGCAATTCGATATTTTGATATGCTCAACAGTTTTGACTAACTTGGGAGTTCTCTTCACTACCAAATATTAGGTAAACCCTAACTTCAAAATTTTAATGTATTGGGTACTTTTGTGGGTCTTGAATTTTTGCTTCTTTTTGGCATACCAGGAATTGCTTGTATTTTACTCATCCATATGTGTGATTACCTAGAAGACTTCAAAATAAAGTATATTTTGCTTTTCTTTGGCTTTTTCTGGGCAGATATTGAGAATTAACATGTTGCTTTTTAAAAAGTGTGTTTGCCCTTCATGTATAAAGGTATAAATACCGTTTTCTAACTTGCTTTTATAATTTGTGCCCCACCTAAACACACTTCTGGATTTCACCTTTTTTTTTTTTTTTATTTTTGTCCCTTTTGTCAGGAATAAAACTTTCACAGTCTTGTTTTCAGCTTCCAAATATTAGCCTAAGAAATAGAGATGGGGATGTTATTATGTGGGATAGCATGTTCTGTTCAAGTCAGAGTTGATTCTCATAAGGAATTCAAACTGAGGAAGATTTTAAATGCAGATCATTAACTTTCAATGTTATGACTTAATTAGATATTTTCCCTTGGCAAAATACAAGCAACAACATACCTAGAGCGAAGATGAATCCTATCACTTGGGTCCATATTTGCAATATGAATGATGTCTTTCCTGAGGAGATTAAAGTAAATTTATAATGGGTCTGATATGTGTAAGCTAAATATTTTCCTTCAGAAAAGGAAGTCACAGATTTATTGATATGAAATCTGCTTCCTCTCCTTTCTATTCCCCTCTCCTCATGATAGTCTCAGAAAATTGACAGAAGCTGGCAATAACTGAAGTTGCTGTGAAGTCATCTATCATCAATTTTTTTTTCCACAAGCCAGTGAAAAAAAAAAGAAACAAAGAAGTTCATTGCCTTCCTTCCTTCCCTCTCCCTTCCTCCCTCCTTGCTTCCTACCTTCCCTTCTTATTTCTTTTCCTCCTACCTTCTTCCCTCTCCTCCATGCTTTCTTCCCCTCTTCTTTCTTTCTTTTCCATCTTTCTTGCAACTCTTTCTTCCCTCCTCCTTTCATTTTTTTAAAAAAATAAGCCTTATACCTTTAACTAGAAGGTCATTAATGGGATTCTGTTTGATGTGACTTCTGAAATCATAAACTATCTTTGAAAGCCAACCTAGGAATCTAATTCTTCTAGTGGTAAATAGTTCCCAGTTTTCCAAGAGTTTGAAGTGGTTATAGTCAAAATTACATCTTTGTCCTTCTCTCGTCAGGCATATCTATGAGAAATCTAGCAAGGGAAATTGGCTGATGATCTTTTCTAGAATCTGTTCATCTTAACGAGCCTATAGCAGCACACAGCTTTGATGTTCCTAATTAGTCAACATTTCTTTATATCACCCTGAAAGAAAAAAGCATTAATTCAGGTGTAGAGGCTAAATTATAATCATAAAGTGATATATATCTGATACACTAAAGTGAGCATTAAAGATTTGTCATTTAAACTTCAAATATAGTTAATGGATGGATTATTAAAAACATTTTTGAAAACACCCATTGAAAATTGAAGTTAAAAAATTCAACTTACGGGATCTTTTTAATAAATATTAACACACTGTAAATTAACACACAGAGACACTTTCTGTTTAGTAAAGATGTAAAGATTTTATAACAGAAAGCTTTGGAATATAAAAACGCATTTCTAGTACATAGCAAATAGTCTGAAAGTTTTAAAAACATGGAAATTAAAACCCAAATGACTCTGGATAGAAATGTAGGTCATTTATCAATTAGACTTGCAAACAGACTTTTTTTCTCAAGCAGAACTTCTAAATGAGTTTCTGTTTCTGGTTGAAAACTAAATCTGTGTATCATTTAATATTGCAAAATAAAACATGAGATAGTATTGTTATTAATTTAGCCTAGGTGCTAAAAATTGTCTTTAACTTTTGTTAACCTAATTATCTACTTTGTCAAAATATGTAGTGGTCAATATGCTTTTTTGTGTAGTTTTTGGTGATGTGCACTTCCTACCTCCCTCATTGTGTTTAGAATGAATGCTCTGTTTGTGTATACAGTAAAAGACCATCAGAACCCCTCTACTTAATGGAGTTTAGTCTAGAATTGCTTGCTGTAAACAAACATGAGAAAAAGGTCACTTGCTTTTGCCAGGAATGTGTTCTAGTGTCTGAAGTTTTGGTTTTATGAGCTTAGCATATTCCTTCAAATGAATTTCAATTTTGTAAAACAAGCTGTAGATATTTTTATGCATGATTTTTAAATGTGTGATAGCTCATTGCTACCTAAGACAGAAATTTGATTTTGATTTATCAGAAATATATATAATTTTTTTCAGTAGTATTGAGGAAACTGGGAAATACATGTTGTTTTTTAATTGAAGGTTGAATTCCAATCAATTATTTATGTGTGATAAACTTACTGTGGGCCAACTACTATCTTAAGTGATACAGGAACTTATGGCAGTAGGTTTTGTCACCAAGAAAGTGGCACTTTGAAAGCCCCAGTGGCTGGAGTCACAGAGTTAGAAATTACTGATGTTTAACTGCTTCCTTCTCAAAGCAACTTTTAGCTACATGTTGCATCCAGTGTCTGCCAGATGACTGACATCATGGTGAAAGTATGCTAGATGTTGCACTGCTTCCCTGGTGCTATTGTGCAGGTCTTTCCATTTTTCTGGCTTTTCCTTATTACTTCATATAGAGAAATAACTAAAGCTTGAAAATTCTAATGAGCTAAATAAAAAAAAATATATGGTTTCTATTTGAAAATATATATATTTTGGAAGTACTCAGCTTAACTATGCAGATGTTTCATTCAGGTCTAGTCACTTCTACTAGAAGCTTTTAAGATAGACAGTTGGAAAAATAATTAGGAAAATAAAACTACACATTTGAAGTAAGGCCTTATTTTTGCTAATTAGCACAGTGTGGCATTTCAACTACCTCTTAATGAAGTCATACAAAACTGATTTCTTACTCTATTTTGTCTCTTACTCTATTTTCTTACTTCTATATTGTCTCAATAACTATATTTTTTCAGCCTTCATCAGGAATGCATATTTGAAATAAATAAGTTCCTGGCTTAAATATTCTGAGAGGAGGATAGTGAGTAGCAAAATTGACTCAGTAGAGAGCTATTATGAATGGCTGCATTTTACCTCAGGGAATTTCTAATAATTTTAGGATCTAGTATTCCAGTGCCCCCTTTGAGGTTCAGGGTTAAAAGGGGATCACTGAATTTCTATGTCTTGAGCAATTGAATATGAAGTAGAGGTGATTTATGAGGTGAAGAGGAAGTAAACACATATGTTTTAAGGCTTAAGCAATGCACTGTATATGTTATCTGGGGAAAGTGAGTTAACCTTTTAGTTTTCCCACTTGTTAAAAAAAGTATGAAAATACATGTCTTATGTACTTCAGTGGGTTGGCATGAGCTTACATTAAAATATTAGGAAAAGGTCTTTGAAAACTTTAAAGCTTAACACAAAAAAAAGGTTCTTAAATTTTACCAATCATTATTATTATCAACATTTCATGCTTTTTTGTACCCAACTTTTATATTATTCTACAGAATATAATATTTCAAAACTGAGTCTCTGAAGTCAAAATGTAGAATGGGAAACTGTCTGAGAAAACAAAAATGTACTCTCATTGAGTGCTCCAGCACAAATCAGTTAGGTTGCACATCATCCCTGGGAATGGGGTTAAGCTGGCAGTGACGGCATCCCATATCCAACACTGTCCTAAGTGCAGGAAGCTGTAATGGTTTCAGCTCTCCCACTACTCAAAGCACTCACCAATTCTCTCTAGAAGGATTAACTATTTGATCTATGAACTCATTTCAATGGCCAAATTCCCACAGTTAGAGATGAACTAGTGATGTTGAGTAAAGTATTTTGGAACATAGGCAAAAAAAAGTCAAGAATGGAAGTTTTGAAACAAATAAATGAGTCAAAGGACTCATTACTTTATGCTGAGATTTTCCATTCACAAAATACTTTTTATTAAATTAATTAGTGTGAAGTATACTTTAATATAACTTTAATATAAAGTATACTTTAATATAATATAGTTATAACTACAATATTCATATCAAGGGAGCTTTTTCTATTTAACATATACAAGAAAAAAAACTTATTTTAAAAGACCATATGTATTTTAGAATTTTCTGAGTATTTAATCAATATGTATATATACAAATAGAAATATATGTATATATATTTCTATTGATACTTAGGAAAATAAAAATAGTGATTGACAGCATAAGTCTAGAATCAGAAAATTCTGAGTTAAATCTTGGGTCCTCTCAGTTCTACCACTTATAGCTATATGGATTGGGTCAACTTTTCCACTTCCTCATCCTTAGTTTCTCATCTGTAAAAGAAGGATAATCTAACCAGCACCTAACTAGTAGGGTACTTATCAAGATTAAATAAGAATATGCACAAAAAACTTAGTAAAGAAGGGCACCTATGTGTCTACCTGGCTCACATCGTGATCTCAGAGTCCAGGCACCAAGTCCTGTGTCAGACTCCTTGCTTAGGGGAGAGCCTGCTTCTCCCTCTCTCCCTTCCTATGCTCTCTCTTACTATCTCTGTCTCTTTCTCTCAAGTAACTAAATAAATAATATATTTATATAAATGAAAAAGAGTTTAGTAAAAAAAAACAGAATGTGAATAAAGTATAGTTATTAGCATGACTAATGATAATTTGACTGATACTTAATATTAAATTTTTAAAGATTTTATTTATTTGAGAGACACACAGAGAAAGAGACAGAGACACAGGCAGAGGGAGAAGCAGGCTACTCCCAGGGACCCCGATGTGGGACTTGATCCCAGAACTCTGGGATCTCACCCTGAGCTGAAGGCAGACGCTCAATCACTGAGCCACCCAGGCATCCCAATATTAACTATTTTTAAGGGGAGATTTGGAGAATTTTTTCCTAAACACCCTGAAGTTAAATAGCATATTGATGAAGACTATGATAACCTCTTTTTTTATTGACTCTATACCAATCTTTTATATTGTTACAGTAACTTGCACTAACTTCTTTTCAAAAGTTTTTCATCACGTACATGTTCTTGGTAAGAACTAAAGAAATACTGGATAATGTACTGAAGTAGAAAGTGAAATATTATTTTGAATCAGAGGGGAAAACACAAGAGGGCGTTTTTGTGCTTTTCCCTCTACTTCTGGTATTATTTTTGTTTATTTTAATAGGTGAAATGAAAATTTAATTTCCAAAATGTGGAAATACAATTAAGTAAAATGAAGATTAAAATAAATACTAATTTTAAACTACAAACTGGTAAAGGGCTACTAAGCTCAAGTTGTATATTTGTAAGGAAGAAGGGAATAAACATGTTGTTGGATCATCAACAATGCCAGCTTTAGGGAATTTGTTCTCACAAGGCTTTCTGTTAAAACACCGGAAAGTATGAGAAAGAATTCACTAGGTATCTCCCAGTTCAAGGAAATACATTTATAAATAAATAATGAAATAAATCCCTAAATATCAGACTGGATAATGTACTGTTGGACTAGCGTGATAGGATTTCTGTATTTTCTTCCAGAAAGTACAGAGAGGGATGTTATAAGAAGCTTTCCTGAACTGTGACCGTGGAGCTTTTCAGATGTCACTATCATACAGTAGAAAAGAGAAAAACATGCATAATTTTATACTTCTATATGTGGGCATAGCATTTTGGGGAATGTGGTGGTGCAATAATCAAGGCTGCTATTTTCTACATATCTTCACGAATTAAAATTACATCACACACCTTACATTGTTTAATCCTCAAACATCTTTACAAATTTTTAATAGAGGGATCCCAGGTGGCGCAGCGGTTTGGCGCCTGCCTTTGGCCCAAGGCGCGATCCTGGAGACCGGGAATCGAATCCCACATCCGGCTCCCGGTGCATGGAGCCTGCTTCTCCCTCTCCCTCTGCCTGTGTCTCTGCCTCTCTCTCTCTCTCTCTCTCTCTCTGTAACTATCATAAATAAATAAAAAAATAAAAAAAATTTTAATAGATAATATAATTCAGATTGAAAGCAGTCCAGTGACTTATTCAAGCAAATACATCTAACATCGTGTTTTTCTTATATTCTGAGAAAATATTTTAAGTTTTCTCAGTTTTTAAGAGTAAAATTGAGAGTAAGTTATAGTAAATTTAGACATATTAGTATAAAAAGAAAAATTATTCAAAGGTGATGAGGATATGGTTATGGATTTTAACAAAGCCTAAGATATGTACATATATATATACACAGTTATATAGTTATATAGTTATATAATGAAATATATATATATATATATATTTCCTCTAAGCTCTCTAAGTGAAGTCCTAAGTCTCAAAAGTTGCACCATAACATTTATTTAAGCTCAGCGTTGTTTTAAAATGTTATCAAAAGTGGCAGAGAAGTTATTTATTCTCTTTTCTTATTTTTCATTCCATGTTTGGTTGACTGGAGCTTCTCCCAAGAGAACTTAAGTGCAGAGCCAGCAGTACTACATCCTAAAATACTGTCAGTGAGATGCAAATCTAACAGCTCTATGGGAGAACTCTTTAGCTTTTCCTTCATTTTGCATGTTGGGGAGATGATACAACAGGTAAGTAGGGAGGTGGAGTCATAAATGTTATATAAGAAAATTCAGAAGTTATTTTCAGTCCCAGTTCTGCCATGAAAAAAAACTATGTAAACTGGAATAAATTATTTTATCTCTCATGTTTTCATCTGCAAAATAAAATCATTAGGCCAGGGATAGATTTTAAGATCCCTATTTCTTTTAATTTTGCCTTTATAAAAAGCTGCAGAAGGGTTTTGGCATGTATTTAGAAGTAATGGGGTGTCTTTTAAAATATAACTTTTGTGACAGTAAAAGAAAATGTTAGAAAGAGGAAGAAAAAATGTATTAGCAAGTCAACTGCAAAACATTTTGATTGTAAGCAATTTCCAAGGATGTGCAAAAAAAGAAAATACTAAAAAGCACTTAGGGGTCTTTTATTATATTGAACTTTGAAGAAGAATTATTTTATACTAGCACTTAAAAAGCTGGGAAAAGTAGATAAAGAGACAGAAGATAGAATAAGAAAATAATTTTTTGTACAGTTAAACTGTTTTATCAAAATCTAGTTAAAATTTGAAGAAAATATTTTAATGATTAGAAAGAAAATAAGAAGAGGATAAAAAGAAGTGATGCTTCAAGAGAGATTTTGGTGAACAGTGTCTTCATCTAGGGTTACAGGGAAAAAATAAGTGAAATATGTCTCCAAGACTAATTTTTAGCAAATGTACAAATAATTGCAGCACTAAAAGATATATATTTAACTCTATTATTATGGTTATGTTGCATATATATAAACACGGCACTTGAGTTATCTGATAGTTATAAAATATGTTTTAGTAGTGAAAAAAATGATTTGACCAATCATTTAGACTTCAAAGTGTCTGCACGGACCTAGAAAACAGAATTTGAACCTGCTTAGGAAAATGAGGATGAGTGTTTAGGAGAGAAGAGAGGAAGAAACAAGTCAAGAAGCGACTTAAGGAATCCTATCAGAAATGTCTTTATTCATGTCTGCTTCCTCTCCTGAGAAGGTAATCCCTGAGCTTTGGTAATTTTTATCCTGAGCATTGTTTTTCATTGCACTTGGAACCATTTTGGCACACAGTATGTCAACATAATGAACTAAGGATCTGTGATAGCAGAAATTAAGCCAGTTGGTGGAGAAACGAAATATAACAAGACAATAAATAAATATGGTAAAAATTAGGTGTGAGAACAGAAGTGAGGTATTCAAGAGCCAGGACTTTAATAAGAATGTCATGTGTGTTTGTTTTTAAAATCCAAGATGTGTCACCTGCTCTATGATCAAAAACCACTTTTTTCATTTTTCTAAGAGTTTCCAAATTTGTAAATGGACACAACAACGTCTGTCTATAGTGTTGGTAGGAGGTTGAAATGAATAATATAAATACTGTTATAGAGTAAATGCTAATAAAGTATTGTTATTTTTATTAACTGTAATTTCTACTATAAATTTCACTAGGAATACAAAAAATACTGAAGGGCTTCCCCCCAAAATTAAGTATATTAAAAATAATAGAAAAATATCTTGTGTCATGAAAAAATTTCTTTGGGATTTCAAAGACCTGTCAGTATCCATTCTGAAAAGTATGATATTTTAGTAATTGTATTATTTCAATATTACAACAGGGCTACTATATCTATAGTGTCTAGCACAAAATAAGTATTCAACAAATATTCTGTTGAATATGGGAAGCTCCTTCGTTACCATTTTAAAACTCAGAATATCATAACCCTATATGTTGGAAAGGAGTTTTCCATTCTTTTCCTTTTTCTTAACTAGTTAAACTTCATATCTTCTTTGAGAAGCAGGTTGTTTGATGAGTTGTTGGTGAGAAGAAAATCTACTAGAAAAATACAATATTCTTTCTTTTGGTCCATCACTGCAAGTTTCTACAAGGTGCATTTTCCTTTATGATTATGATAATCCCTCTCTTAGGAATCTAAAGATGGTTCAAGCTTGCGTGTGCATTTGTGCATTTGCGTGTGAGTGTTGTAAGGAAGCAAGTTCAAAAAGATTATGTAATTTGGAAGAAGAATAGATGCTTTGATTTGTTTTTCTCTTTTCTAAGAACCAGGGTGTTGCCTTTTCTAATACCAGGTTGAGAAATTTTCCTGCAGCTGTATGGGATGTACATCATATAATCACAGAGCACATAATGACAATGTGAAAATGTGCTTCCAGCAAGAACATCAGGGATGGAACATAGGAGCTATTTAACAACAGGTAGAAATTGGTTCTTTGGGGCATTCATTACACTGAAATGTCTAAAAAGTGATTTATTTGCTCTGTATCATACAATGTCTTCTTTTGTTTTTTAATCTGTACTATCTTAAATTTTTGGAAGCATCTAATTTAATGGCTCTTAACATATCTGATGCTTCCATATGCTTGAGGAATGAATATGTTTTTAAAAAAGAATGCCATCTAGAATATCTCCCAGTATCAGTGAGGGATATGTACATTATGTATGTATGTGCACTTAATGCATTTAGTGCACAATGAAAACTCTATTCCAGATGAATTCGATTCTTATTACCAGGGAATCATGACTTCTCACTCACTACTAAAATCACAACTGTAGCTTGTGGTAGTTGTTCATTCAATATCTATTCACATTTCCCTTTCTTCAATATATGAACTCCTGCTAAATTACTACATTTTCTAGTTTCTCTTATAAATACAGGTGACTCCTAACTCTGGGAAATGACCAAGGGGTAGTAGAAGGGGTGGTGGGAAGGGGGATAGAGTTACTGGGTGACAGCCACTGAGGGGGGCACTTGATGGGATGAGCACTGGGTGTTATACTATATGTTGGCAAATCAAACTCCAATAAAAACTATACATATAAAAAAGAAAAAAATAAATAAATACAGGTGGCCAAATCATATATTTTTAGTTAATGGGGTTTATCAAAGTCTGGTGGATATTTTTTTTAAGTGCTTTTTTTGAATTTGGTTCTACACTTCTTCTCTTGACTGGAATTCAATAAAAGTTTGGAACAGAAGTGAATATCTTACAACCATGAGGACCAATGTTACATGATAAGGAATAACTTTTGTAAGGCAAGAAGGAGTCTAGGTTGTTGAGATTTTCTCAAGCTGCCAAATCTGGTTTGGAATGCCCTAACTGGAGACTTCCTGTTACTTGAAGTAAAAAAAAAACTGGTATCTGACTACCATGGAGGGTTTTCTACATCATGCAGATGAAGCGTGTCTCTTATGTAACTGAAAAACTGTGTGTTTATAGATGTGGAGACTTAGTCCCATAGTATTTCATCATTTGTATCAAATAATCTATATATTAATGACTTCTATATTTATATCTCCATCTTGAATCTTTTAACTGAATTTCTGGCTGTCATATCCAACTGCCTACTTGGCATGATCGTGTGATTGTCTATGAGCATTACAAAATTAGCAAGCCCAACATGAAACCACATAATTCCACTTATATGCACTAGCAGAAGTTCATCCACTACAGTTCCCCCTCTAAAATATATTCTGAAAAAATAAAACAAAATAAAATATATTCTGATATAACCATTTTCATGACTTCCATTGCCATCATCATGATTCAAACCACTATATCTCTTTCTATGAATTATTTAACAATCCCCTAAATTGTATTCTTATTTCCAGCCTATCCTTCCAATGTGTGAAACAATAGGGATATTACTACAGAATAAATCAGTAATGTCATTTCTCTGCTCAGAATAATCTTATTCAAAGTAAAAATCAAAGTATTTGTAATTACTCATAAGGCTGATAAGATATTGCCCTCATTATCTCTGTCACATTATTTTCTCACATTATTCTCTACCTCTCTCACTCCATTCCAGAGAAATTTATTGGTGAGTGCCTCTAAAAGGGTTTAAAAATTGTGTTATTTCTATCCTTTTGAGTTTTCAAAGATGTCCTCTTTGAATTATTATTATTCAAATTATTATTATTTTACTTTTTAAATCAAAGCTATAATTTAGTAGGCTAAAAATTTAATTAAGTGCTATAATATATAAACCCATATGATAATAACCAACCAGATTTTCATTAATCCCAGCTCTACTACAAGTCTTGAGACCTTTTTAACACATTCACAGAAATTACCCCTTTGTCTTTGCCCTTAGGGACTTCTCTGGATCTGCTTCAAGTTATTCACCACTGCCTATGATCAGTAGCTACCTTATCTTGTGGTCTTCTGATCCATAATATTCTTTATAACTTTCTATGGTGGCAGAGCTTATGGTTCCAGTAAATAATTATTAATTATTTTATCACTGCACTTTATGCTGTCACTTTCCATTCTAGAAAATGAATAAAACATGTTTCCTTTCACCATTTATTGAAGAGGTAATTTCAAATATTGTATATTCCCTGAGGGTCTATGGCTAATATTCCATTCTCTCACACTCATTTCTGATTCATTTAGGGTTCATTGGTTGTAAGTTTAAGCCGACTTTGACTAACTTCTTGGGAAAAGCATAAATAAAAACAAAAAAGATGATCAGAGTTCTAAAAAATTCAGTCAAAGACCACAAGAGCAAGTGTAGAAATCAGCAAGAAACAGGACTAAGCAAAGAGCATTTTGGAGTATTCAGCATGATTTCCTAGTAGGAAAATCTTGTTAAGGCTCCATCACGAAAGAATGCAAGAGATTAACAAAAATAAAGAAAGAGAAAGAAAGAGAGGGAAAGAAGGAGGAAGGAAGGTGGGAGGGAAGGGAGGAGAGGTAGAAGGAAGGAAAAAGAAAGCAAGAAAGCAAGAAATCTAAATATTACTTAGTGGGCCACTTGCTCAAAATTCAAAGCCCAAAAGAGAGTATTCTGATGGCTGAACTATTTACGGATCAACATCTGGCTCTGTCTCTAGTGCAAGAACACACTTATCTGACTCTTTGGCATCCATAATAGAGGCATTTATCATCCTACCTAAATGGAGGAGAGAATTACCAAAGGATATATTGCTGCTTATAGGGGATGAAGTAAAATATGGGTAATCAAAAGATATCAAAGAGCTACCACTGAGATCCTATTCAACATTGGTGCCATAAGCAGCACATGGCTATTATTAAAATTATTATTTTAATCTTGCTGTTTAGGAGTTTCCTCATCAATGTTATATTTACTTCTTAACACTTGAATTTTACCTAAGGGAGAATAAACAAATACCAATTTTTATAGAGATGAAAAGAAGACATAGTAAAAAAAAATGTGATTTAAAAGATCTGCAAGAATTTAAGAAAACACTTTCATAGCAAACTATACAAAACAAGCAAAAGTGCCATCTTGAGATGTGTCCGTATATTATAGTCTGTTATTATTTCCAATTAGGGAAAATAGTTAATGTAAAACAAGTAGCTGGTAAAACTGCTACCATATATTACCTAATGGAACTATTGCTATTTATTTTTAGGTTTATATATTTCATTCTGTCATAATTACTTTCACTTTTTCGGTTTTTTTTCCCAGATCCATGTAATCTACTTAATCCACAAAAAGTTAAAATAAATACATGGCCCTGCTTACTCTATCTGCTTTGAAAAGTCAATAAAAAAGCTCATAGCAAATTGGTAACATTAATTTTAAAGAAGTAATTGGACTTATCTAGATAAAAGTAGTAAACTAGTACAAAGAAAAGAGGCATTAAGAGATTTAAATGCTAACAGGACCCATAATCATACTTAATTTTGGATGTCTTTACTCCTGAGCAATTTGTGGAGAGATTTTGAAGGACAAAGTCTTGATCCCTATAGTCAGACTCATTGAACTTTTCCTTAAGAAAACCCTCTGACAAATCAAACAAACAAAGAAACAAGAAACAACCTCTGACCTTACTAAAGACATACAGCAGGAGTAAGGAATGACGTTATGTGAGCAAGCAAAATATATCTTCTGTTGTCAATGTTTACATAAAGGGACAAGTAGAAAACACTATCCTTTCCAGAAAGTATTTGATAAAATTATAATATCTTAAACTACCATAATGGTCCTTTCTGTCCTTTTGTGGATCCTCAGTCTTTTGAAGCTCACAGATCTTCTCTTATTTTTACCACTATAAAGATGTTGTTTATTTTATGTGCTAATTGAATAAGAAAAATAGGATTCCAAAATAAAGTAAAACCAATGATTATTGTTTCATAGATATAATCATGGAATATTTAACTTATCTATATTTACGATATAAAAAACTGACACAAGTTTATTCACTCACCTAACACATTTTAATAGATATACTCTGCAGTTTTTTAAGGAGGCTAAAGAGATAAAAATATTTGAAAAGATGGGAAATTTGATTCTGATCACTACATTGCTGTTTAGTAAGTTCAAATGAGGGGGAACCTCAGTTAATAAGTCTACAGTCTATCAAAAGTTATCTGTTTAAGGTGAGCAAAGGAAAAATCACCGTCATTTTAAAAGGGGAAGTCAGGTGGAGGTAAAATTAGACAGTGTCATGGAAATGATAGAGGTTTAGTTGTATGCAAATCGTTTAAACCTCTTAGTTTCACTTTCCTTATGAACAAAGTGGAGTAATTTGACTCATGGTGTTTTCGTGTGGATATAAGATAATATACTTAAATATCTGTGGTCAATGTAGGAGTTCTCTATACTTCCTTCTAATGTGTATTGTTTTGCAAGCAAAGTTAAGATTTTTTAAAAAACTAATTTATGATAGACATAGAGAGAGAGCACATGAGGCAGAGACACAGGCAGAGGGATAAGCAGGCTCCATGCCAGGAGCCCGACGCGGGACTCAATCCCGGGACCCCAGGATCACACTTTGGACCGAAGGCAGGCGCTAAACCACTGAGCCACCCAGGGATCCCCTGCAAGCAAAGATAAAACAGCACCTCTCAGTCACCCTTTGAATTCTGGATATGATGCATATTTGACTACCTTATGCACTTGCTCAAAATCTGATGGAAGTAAAGCAGAGGTCATCTTTCCACTGCTGGGGAAATTTTGGCTATTTGCTCTTCTGGATATACCTGATTTTTACTGTGGCAATATTGGAAGACATTTATGCTGCATAAAGTCACTGGCTTTCTGTATGACAAGACTTAGACTGCAGCTAGTGACAGGGATGCAGAGGTGTGGCATGGTCTGGAGCTGATGATCACCATGACTTCCAGTTATATGGTGTTCTGGATTGTGGCAATGCCCTTGTGATTCTGCAGCTGGTAGCTGAAGGAATAGGTTCCCAAGTCCCTGTCCAGTTCTCAAATGTAGAAGACAGTAGCTTTCTTTGTGGCTTGGTAGTCATTCATGAATACCCAACCTAGACTTTCTTATACTCTCAAATAAATTTCCTTTAAATGGCTTGAGGGGATAAATGTGTTCTGAAAAGGAACTTGGATCAACATAATGCTGAGCAGATACTGATACACAGTTGATAATTAATGGTAACATTATAGCTGCAAAAAAGTACCCATATATACAAAAGAAGTTGCATTTAAAATTTTAAGTGCAATAAAATTCTTCAGTAAATTCTGAATGAACTTATCATGCTTAAAAAATCTCCAACTATTCTGTTTTGTTTTATCAAATAAGACATTATATACTAAAATATAATTGAACAGTGGATGCAGGCTAAATTAATTCTTCTCTGAATATAAAATTGGGTTCTAATCATTACACATTTGTATGTAGGTGTTCTTTTTAGCAAATACAGATAAGGAAGTTATCAATACATTATGTGTATAGTCTATTGAAAGTTCTCTGAAAAATGGTTTGATAGGTTGCATAGCTGATATAAATAAACATTTAAGTAGCATGCCCTCAAATGTATATAGAGTGAGAGGAGTTGTATCAAATCCAAATGCACTGTAGAAATATAACTTTAATAAAGAAATTAAATCTGAGCAACTTATACGTTGAAACCAATTATGTCCTTTTTCTCTAAAGAAGTTTACATTAACTATGGCTACATGTGTGTAGTCTACATTTGATTGCTCCCAAGTTATTTGAAAGTCTCAAAACAACATTGAATGTGCTTTAAAACACGTGTTGCTGTTAATGTCCTTTGGGAAAACAGCTATAGTAAGTCACCTTGTGGTCATCAGGAACCAGGTCAGCTTAAATAGCAATAACCGGCATATGTATAATAAAGACAGGAAAACTGAAAGTTTTTGGCTTCTGCCTCCAGCAAAGTAACAGGAAATGAACAGTTCAGGACACATGGGCAGACTAAATATTCCACTCTAATCTTTGCCTAAATCAAGAATTATTGCACAGGATACACTTCACGCTGTTCATTTAAAGCAGCTATAATCACCAATATTGCAATGTGTTGTTTCTATAAGCAACGCTTTTGTATCAGGTTAGAAAGACAAATGACTTCCATTGTTTTATGTATTTTCAGACTGCTACTCAAATTTTATGTATTCCAAGATTCCTTAAAATAAGGCAGATATATGGTATTTAGTTTATTAAGTTTATATGATGAAAATAAAATTTAAAATCAAATAAGTTTCTATAAAAGCCAGCATACTGAATCATTGAAGGAAAATTTAAAATTGGATAGGATCTTGCAGCTTGTCATGCTCCTCTCCCTTCCCCTGAAAAATTAAACAATTTCAAAATAAGGAATTAGGAGATCTAAGGTCAAGTGTATTGTGTGTTAATAAGCGATTTTCTTAAGCAGGCCACAATTATGGGCATTTATCTAGAAACATATATTTTCTTTACCTCACCATCTCACCTAGGAAGTACTTTTGCATAGAAAAAACTCTTACAACAATGCACAGGCACTTTTTTTTTTTTTTTTACTTTAACTTCTATAGTCATAACTTTTGAAGTCAAAGCTAAGCAATTAGAGAGAGAATTCTACATATTTGAAACCTGAATGGATTTCCTCACTGTCCAAATCAAGGGCTAGTACTGATCTTCCCTTAATCCCCACTTGGACAAGAACTAAGGTGACAAGAACTCTATCTTTTTTTGGATCTTCTGTCCTGTACCAGAGTAAGAATAATCATGGAAAAGGCATGAATAGTCTATGTGAAGTAGTTAGAAAGGGCTCAAGAGAAAGTTCGAGAAAAGACAACTTCCTTTTTTGCTAGACAATTTAGGTACAACATGAGAGGCTCTCAATGGACAATAAGAAGGCAACTAATGGGGTTCTGAGTTCATCAACACAGGATGGGAAAAGATGGTCTGCAGACTCTAGTATGCTTCTCTTGACTTCCTCATTCTAGATGGGAAGATAAGGTGGTCAGCCATTATTAATTCTCCACTACCCTCTTCAGGACTCACCAGGGACAGCCCTTTACTTTGATGACCTCTAGATACATTCTAGGACAGAATTTCTCTTCCTTTCTGGGTGACCTTTACTTCTTCTCCCCACTGAGCAGATAGAAATATTTTTCTCCCCAATTTCTCTCTTTAATCAATTATCAAACTCTATCCCCAGCTTTACTCCAGCATTTCCCTTTAGAATCCTTCAATTCTAAAAAGCGTATCAGTGGGGGCATCAAGTCGGTTGGGCTTCTTCTGCCTTTGGCTTGGGCCATGATTCCAGGGTCCTGGGATTGAGCCCCCACGTAGGTCTTCCTGCTCAGCTGAGCAGGGAGCCTGCTTATCTCTCTTCCTCTCCCTCTGCTGCTCCCCCTGCTTGTGCTCTTTCTTGCTCTTTTTCTCTAAAATAAATAAATAAAATCTTTAAGAAAAAAAGTGTATCTGTGAAATATAAAGGCATTTGTTTGTTTGTGGGGATTTTTTTTCATGCCTATGCTAATAACACTGATTTTTCTGCAGATAGTGTTGATGATGCTAAGTGATTATGAGATGCTGAATGACTATGAATGCAGAGAAAAACCCACAAAAAAACAAAGCATAGTGATTAATATTTCAAGACACATTTCTCTGCCTATATAAGCAGAAAATTTCTTTTTGTCAGCCTAAAGCCACTGAGGATTATAAAATTCCCACTTCAGCCACAGAAGGCATTAACTTTTATTTATAGACATTCTACAGCAGAGAATTTGGTACAAGTCATCAGCAGGATGTTCATCTTGAAGAAGATGGCATCTTCATGTTTTCACAGATTTATGAACCAGCTCATAGAAATAGCCTGAGGCCTTGGAATGTTTTTAGGAAATTGTGACTTTAATCACTATGTTGAGAGTGATTCCTGACAGAGATTAAAACTTTTTTGTGACTGTTGTACCAAAATAGATAGAAGCAGTGTAAAGCATGACAAGAGTTAGTGTGAGTAATGGAAACAGGTCAGAAGACAATGCAGAAGTGATTAGTTTCTGTGAAAGACATAGATGAGTACCAAGACATGCACATAACCACTGCTACTTGAACAATTCACCAATATCCTTGTGAGGGAAATATCAGGATCATGCTATATGTGCCCACTTTTCTTTCTTTCCACTTGTCAGTTATTAGAGGCTCTCTCAAGCACCAATCCATTAATCCTTATAACAGTATTCTGCATGTGTAAAATCCCCCACACATTTGAGATTAGTGAACTACAGCAAGGGTAGTCAAGATCACATAGCAAATGTAAAAACCAAAATCCTCAATATATTTTCCAGACTCCAACTTCAGTGATATTGGCAGAACCTCACAGCTGCCTCTGGAGCTGCTAGTAACATGAGAACCTGTGCTGCATGATGCATTTCCCTGAGGTGAGGTTTGCTTCAAGTAATAATACTAGACTTGTACTGGCCACTTACCATAAATTCTTGCCTGCACTTTGCATGCATTATTTTTATTTAATTATTTGAATAATCTAAAGAGACAGTCGCTGTTATCTGCTGAAGGAAATTGAAGCTAAGAATAGTTCAGTAACTTCCTAAGGTCATGTACTTATGCCTAGGATAGTGTAAGACATAGACAGTCTGACTCCAGTACACTCACTGTTAAACATTAAGTTATAAACTGAAAAGATAATCTCAAAAATGCCCACTGTCTTCCCTTTTGGTTTTTCAGGAAGTATTTGTATTACTATGTGCATTGTAATATGTGTTCTATATACAACTTTTTCTTTTTTTTACCAAACTCTTGAATGAAATAATTGTCAATTTCTTTTTTTTAAGATTATTTATTTATTTATTCATGAGAGACACGGGGGGTGGGGTGGAGGACAGAGACATAAGCAGAGGAAGAAGCAGGTTCCATGCAGGATGCCCATTGTGGGACTCGATCCCGGGTCTCCAGGATCATGTCCTGGGCCGAAGGCAGGCGCTAAACCGCTGAGCCACCCAGGCTGCCCAATAATTGTCAATTTCATTAGGAAAAGATCGGATTGAAGAATATATATTGGACTGATTTCACCTATAGTCTGTAAATGTATGGAGTAATTATACAAAATGCAGATAATGTATTTTAGATTCTGTAGCTTTGCTTATATGTTATTCTATTTCCATATTTCCTTAATACTATAAGATATAATGATTGATTATTGAAATGTAAACATATTCTGCGGCAGATCAGAAATCCTGGGAAGCATCCTCTGAGTGAGAGATTATCCTGCAGGAAGTGTGTGAGGGAATACCCTTGGTATCAACACCTGTGGAGACAGAGTTCATGAGGGAAAATTTGTCTCTGATGCAGCCACAACAAAGATCACAGTCTACCTCAAGAGAGACACTGAAGCCTGATTTGGTTCTTCAGATGTGGCAGGGAGAAGGACTTTTATATTCCTACACCAAGAAGTCATAAGATACAGGCTGCCCCCAAGAAGGAGGCATGGCGGTGTACAAGGCAGCAATCTGCAGGGAAGAAAGTTTCCAAGAAGACTGAGGGCTGAAGGCCAGCAGTATTCACAAAGCTGGAGCAGTGAGGCTAGGTTTCTCATTCTTTGAAATGGGAATTACAATTAGGTAAAGGGCCAAATATGGAAAAAAATAATAAATGTGATGAGAAATGCCTTCCTTAAAAAGAAAGAAGAAAGAAAAGAGAGGGGGAGAAATGCCTTCCATAAAAAAGAATGTTAACTAACGAATTTAGAAAGGATAATATAATGAGAAAATCACCATGTGGCAACCATCATATTAATAACTGATTTAAATAAAAATCATCAAGGGACTCTAAAACTAGGGAATATGGTTTTGATAAGGATTAGATTTTTGTGTTGCCTCAAATTAGATCGTTCAAAATACTTAAAAATTACAAAGGTGAAAAGAGTTCATTCATATTGGGTAAGATTAGAAACATTATTCAACTGATCCGAGATAAAAAAAAAACTTTGATGGGCAATTTGATATTATGTACTACCTCACAGGAGTAAGAATATGGCATCACTTCTGTAATATTTCTACCAGAAAAAGCATAATCAGAAATTATACTTGAGGAAACATCAGACTAATCTAAATTGAGAGAAATTCTACGAAGTAACTGGCCTCTAGTGTTCAAGAGTGTTAAATTTATGAAGATCAAGGAAAGTCAGAACCACACCAAATGAGGGATACTGAAGAGAAACGAAAGCTAAGGGCAATAATTGAGAATTGCATCCTTTTGCTATAAAATACACAATTGACAGTTGGTAAAATGTCCACGAGGCCTCCTGGTGAAGCATATATGAGAATTCTTTGTACTACTCTTGTTCCTTATCATTAAGTTTGAAATATGTCAAAAGGTAAAAAGCTAAATAAAAGAAAAACAGAGTTAGTCTTTTGAGTTCCTAGGGTAAAATAAATGACAATTACAAATCAAAGCAAAAATACTTTTGGCTTGCAAAGTTCTTTGAAAATTTGTTGATTATTTGCAGTTTACCACATTAATGGAGTCAAGTCATCTCTATGCCTGATTTTAAAAGGAAATAATTTATAATTCATAAGAAGCAGATAAGCAATCACTTTCAATTCCACTTTCAGATTCATTCTGGCTCTGTTTCTCAATCCCATGGCATCTAAGGATATGAAATGTATATGGAGAAAGGTTTTGTTGCTAACTTGTTCGTGAGCACTATTTCCTTTGATATTTTATGACCTACTACATTGTTAATATAATCAGTACAGAGCTTTCAGTATTTGATGTTATTTAAAAATTTATATAAGTTGAAATAGCTTTCTATTAGAATAATGCAGGAAATAGGAAGCATTATAAAGCCAATGGTTGAGGCAACAGAGAAGGAATAAGAAACCAAACAAGAAAGCCACTATATATGTATATGAACATATTAAATATGTATATATTCATTCATAACCATTCAACCTATGGGGGAAAATATCATTCCTAACAGAAAATGAGAGAAGTTAGAAAATAATATTTTTTTGCTAAGTGTAATTTTATTAATATCCTACCTACATATTGCTTCTATTAGGCCTTCATAACACTAGGCTTTTGTAAAAACAAACATATTCTTCAACTGTTAGTATAATTGGTTAGAATAAAAAAGAATTTATTCATAACCTTGACTTTTATCACCCTTTGATGAGATTCCTCATAAAGGTCTGATTGAGCATACTGCATGCTTTATCACATTTAATCCTCAAGCATTGTAGAGAATATACATATTATTGCCTCTGTTTTACTGAGGACTAGAGATAGTAGTAGTTATGTAGTCTGACCAAGGCCACACAGTAGTGAAGCCAATAATTGCACATGGGCAGAATTATACCTGAACAGCTTCCTTAAACCTCATAAGGAAATATATGCCTCTGTTAATTTGAAATTTTAAAAAATGATGTTACATTTTTTTCCCATTTTTGCATGAATCTTTGTGAGTCTTGGTCACTTTTGTTTTCATAGGCTTAATGTTCTATGTGTCATTGAACATTATAAATATACATTATAATCCTAGTACAAATATTAATTTCAAGAAATAAAAGGTGATGCAATTTGAACAAGATATAAATTTATTGAGAGCATAGTAAATATTGGAGTCTTACATATTCAGGTATAGAAATATTTTAATATATTATATATAGTATTATGTAATGTTATTTATAATGTACAATATTAATACATTATATATACATTATATGTTGTTTTATTATATATGACAACATATACATATATACTATACAGATAGGTAGATGTTTAAATATATGGAATTAAGTATGTTTACATTTTACACGTGTGCTTTTTAAGCTACCTACAACAACAACAACAACAGCTTTCCTACACAAATTTAGACACTGGAAGTATGGAGAGAGGCAAAAGACATAGAGAAAGCACAAACTAGATCATTACTTTGTGACTTACCAAGTTTTGGCAGTAGAGTTTTTTCCCTTTCTAATGAATAATATAATTCCATATTTCTAGAGGGAATTTAAAAGTTAATGATGGAAAATTGGTTTGTTCTTTTCCTAAATAAACACAGAACCTCTTAGACTTCCTTCAGATTCATAACCACTGTCCTATATGTGGTGTTCTACAGTTCAATAGATATTTGCTAGAAAGAATGCAATCACATACAAGTTCTCATTTAGATTCCAATCTATTGAAATAAGGTAGAGGTAGGGGGGCAGGTAAATTCTAATCATAATTTCATCAGGCTTAAGTCCTTTTTCAATTTGAAAATAGAAGGAGCTATACAAAAATCCAGTCATCCTCTTAGAGTTAGGTCCATTGATTCTTGAGCGACTATTAGAGCTAAGCTTCATAAAATTGAGTGGAGATTGAACAAAAGCAGAGAAAATAATTTATTTTCGTATATATCATCTTCACTGAACTGAATTATCATTTCTCCATATTGTCCATAAACAGTGTTCATTTAATGTTTGAGTGTCCAGGATGAATTTTGCCAGACACTGTGGAATCCTCCCACTTAGACATCCACCTAAGCAGCTGACGTCACCTTTTGCGGGCTGTGGAAGAAGAACTGCGTTTGTGAAAGAGCTGGTCTTCAGGACTGAAGATACTCAGGAAACAATTGTGAATGGACTTGGGCAGCTTTGTTTGTTCAATTTATAAGCAGTTTGAAAAGTTCTGAATCTTGCCCGGAACACTTTGCCTTAGAGACAGCTGTGTAAAATTTGTAAAAACAAGCTTAGTTTTCACATTGTCCTTCACAGTTGCAGTATGACAAATATTTTCCTTTTGATAGTTAAAAATATTTGTTTGGCTGTGTCATACAGATATGTCACGAAATATCTCTGCCTTCAATGATCAAAAAGTCATTCATACTATATAGAATGTTTTCCTAACTAGTCTAAATTGTATCGAAGAACAAAACCCATTATGTTCGTTTGTGAGTGTCTTTATTTTTTTAAGATCGACCTTCTAGAATGGTTTTAGATTTACAGAAAAATTGAGAAGATAGTATAGAAAATCCCCTGTTAGCCAATGCCCAGTTTTCCATATTAACAAGGCACATTGGTATGGTAAACTTGCCACAACTAATAAACCGGTGTTGATTCATTATTACTAATTAAAGTCCACAGTAATTGTAATCCACAGTAAGTAATCCACAGTAATTTAGGTTTCTTGAGTTTTTATCTAATGTCTATTTATGTTCCAGGACCCTTCCAAGACATAGCATTACATTCAGTTTTCATGTATTCTTAGATTTCTTTTGGTTGTGTCAGTTTGTCAGACTTCTCTAGTTTTTAATGACCATGAGAATTTTGAGTACTGGTCAAGTATTTTGTGAAATGTCTCTCAAGGACTGTCTCATCTCTCTCTCATTATTAGACTGGTTGTATGGATTTCAGGAATGAAAAAAATCATAGAGGTAATTACCATTTTCCACACATTCTAGCAAGGGTACACAGTATCAGTAAAATTAATCAAATGTTAATATTCACCTTGATCACCTGGCTAAGGTAGTGTTTGTCAAATTCCTCCCCACAAGAGGATTCCTTCTTTTTCTTTTTCTCCATTTCCAAATTGAAATTTTTAGAAAACACACAGTTTACCCTTAATGAGTGGAGATTTACTCCTTCAGAGGAGAGTACTTCCATACTTTATTAGGAATTTTTCTGTAAGGGGGATCTATCTCTTCTCTACCATTTATTTATTTATTTATTTATTTATTTATTTATTTAATAATTTATATCAGTATGAACTCATGAATACTTATTTATTACATTGGGTTTCAGTCTAGTGCTACTTCATTTTGTTGCTCAAATTCTGCCACCTATGGCCATTGGGAGCCCTTCTGGTTGGCTCCAATGTCCCTATGCCATGTACCCATCAATGGAGAAGTGGGCTTTATTACTGTTTTAGCACTAACTTTCTTCCTATTATTACAAGAAGATCCAGACTCATCTTGAATATTTTCTGCCACAGTTCTAGAGTCAGTTTTTTCAAAGAGCCCTAGAGACTCATTTTGTTGAAAATAGTGTTAGAGGGCACCAGGGTGGCCCAGTGGTTGAGCGTCTGTCTTTGGGTCATATTGTGATCCTGGGGTCCTGGGATTGAGTCCTGCATTGCGTTCCCTTCAGGGATCCTGCTTCTCCCTCTGCCTATGTCTCTGCCTCTCTCTCTGTGTGTCTCTCATGAATAAATATAATCTTTAAAAAAACTGGCAGGGGGGAGATTTTCTTTTTAAAAAGAAAGAGAAAGGAAAGTGGTGTTAGAAATCAAGATCTGGGGATCCCTGGGTGGCGCAGCGGTTTGGCGCCTGCCTTTGGCCCAGGGCGCGATCCTGGAGACCTGGGATCGAATCCCACATCAGGCTCCTGGTGCATGGAGCCTGCTTCTCCCTCTGCCTGTGTCTCTGCCTCTCTCTCTCTCTCTGTATGACTATCATAAATAAATAAAAAATTAAAAAAAAATAGTTAAAAAAAAAAAAAAGAAATCAAGATCTGGGGGTGCCTGGGTGGCTCAGTGGGTTAAGTATCTGATCCTTGATTTTGGTTCAGGTCATGGTCTTGGAGCTGTGAGACGGAGCCCTGTGTTGGTACTCCCTGCTCAGTGGGGAGATTCTCTCTCTCCCTCTCTTTCTGCCCTTTGTCTGCTCATGCTCTCTCTCTCTCAAATAAATAAATAAATATTTTTAAAAAAGAAATCAAGATCTGGGGGCTAGTTATGTTTGTTGCTACTAGACTGAAATTGCTTCTAGGCCCTTTTAGCTGATAGAGAAAAGAAATTTGTATACTAACCTGTATATACATATATCTGTCAATACTGCCATATGTAATCACCTGTATGCATATTGAGCTAAACATGAATTCATACTATGTCTCCAACTCTAAAACATTACCACACAGATCATTTTGGAATCCTTTCCTTGATTTACCATGAATTTATGTTATAATACTAAGAAACCTGTTTAATTCCAATATCCATGGATAACAAAATCAGATGAAAAACAACTTTATCAACTAGAGTACAGTGAAAGCATCTCATTTGCCTCCGGTATTACTCTCTTTTCAAAGTTACTTAGCTCATCACCTTTGCCCACACCCCCACTCACATTCAGTGATTTTGTTTCATGTATTTGTAATACAACTAGATTCTCTTAAAAGTCTGGGTCCCTTCCTTAAACTTCCCCAACCTCCTAAATATTTTTTTTTTTAATTTGTATACATTAAGGTTGACTTTTGTGCTATTAAATTATACGGGTTTTGACATATGCATAATATCATATTCCTGTGACAGGACCATACAAAACGGTGTTACTGCTGTAAACAAACAAAAACAAAACAAACAAAAACCCCAAATACTGTATTCTATTTCACCCTCTCCTCCTCCTCCAGAACTTCTGGTCTTTTGATTGTTTTTAGTTTTGTCTTTTCCAGAATGTCATATAGTTGGAATCAAACAATAAGTAGCCTTCTCTGACTGGATGCATTCACTTAGCACTATGCATCTAAGGTCTTTTCATAGCTTAATAGCTCATTTATTTTATTACTGAATATGCTTCCATTATATATTGTATCACAGACTGTTTATTCATTCATCTATTGAAAGACATACTGGTTGCTTACAGTTTTGGCAACTGTGAATAAAACTGCTACCTACATTTATGCAAGATTGTGTGTGTGTGTGTGTGTGTGTGTGTGTGTGTGTGTGTGTGTGTGTAGGTTCTCAAATAAGTTGGGTAAATACTTGGGTGTGTGATTGCTGCATCATATGATAAGATGATACTTATTTTTTTAGGAAATGAACAAACTATGATCCTATTAGGAGAAAAATGTCCAGTTTCTTACCATTAATCATAATTTGTAGATAGAGGTTCTTTATGAAATTGAAGATACCCTCTATTTCTAGTTTGTTGAAATTTAAAAAAATCATTAATGGGTATTGGATTATGTCAAATGTTTTTTATGCATCTATTGATATGATCATATGATGTTTCTTCTTTTCTCAAACATAAGATATATTAGCTGAATTTTTAATGTTGAACCAATCTGTCATACCTAAGGTAAAACCAATTTGGTTGTACGGTATAATTCTTATACACTGTTGGATTCAATTAGCTAATATTTAGTTGAGGATTTTTACATCTTTAGAGAGACTTGTCTTAGTTTTCTTTTCTTATAATGATTTTAACTATTTTTTGTATTGGATTAAGAACCTAAATTATGACTCCACCTACTCAGAAGCTGCCATATCTGTGGGAAAAACCAATCAGACAACCGGATAATTGCCCACTGGATAATTTTTATTGTTTTGATTAAGTCCTTATTATTTTTTTTTTTTTTACTAACCATCAATCTAGCAACCTGATTAAGACAAGTATGATGCAATATTAAGTTTGACTCTTTGACATGACTCTTTCTTATCAAAAGATTTATCACCTTATTATATTACACTTAGGTGTTGTTGTCATTATTATTATTATAGATAAGCTTCATAGAAAATGTCTCACAAAATATGAGAAAAGGTGAATTTGATGTAAGTATTTTTTTTTAAGATTTTATTTATTTATTCATGAGAGATACAGAGAGAGAGAAGCAGAGGCTTCATGCAGGGAGCCCGATGTGGGACTCGATCCCGGGACTCTGGGATCACTCCCTGAGTCGAAGGCACTCAACCACTGAACCACCCAGGCATCCCAACTGTGTTTCTCTCAACTTGTCTATGTCCTCAGGAGACTTGTTGGTGTTCATGTTCTATGAATCAATGATACACTTCTGAACACATAATTGCAGACATAATCTACCAAAAATACAATTTGTCACTGTACCATACATGTTTTATCTTTCAGAATAGTACAATTTTTAGTGGTATCTTGAAATTTTGCTTTTTTAAAAAAATCAGGTTTGCCACTAGTATGCTCAATATTCAATTTTATAGGTCACAGTTTGTTTTAATAATGAGTAGAACACACTAGCATGCAATAAACGTTAAAAGTGTGTTAAATCATTAAATAGAGAAAATTTTCTTCCAGCAAATTTACTTTATGTTTTCTCCCAGTACTGAAATGAAGAGAATGGTCAAGTAGCAACTCACACTATTATTTTTTGTCAATAACAGGAAAGATATCTAGAGAATTTCATTAGAACAACCTCTTTACATATACTTCTCTGACTTTCCTTCATATAGTGATTTTAATTTTGCTTTGGGGAAAACTAAAAGATTTTTCCATATTACATTTTAACAATTTTTTACAAAAACACTGACTTTTTTTTTCCTGTTCCTAGTTTTAAAAGTATGTTAGAAGTTACCATTTGTCAATGAATGATCCTTTTAATTTGATCTCTATGCTTGTCTGTATAATTAGAAACTTTTTTCATACTCTTAAAATAAACCAATTTGTGCTTTTCCAACAATTCTCTTTTCCAACAATTCTCTTTTCCAACAATTCCAACTGATTTCTTTTTTAAATTGGATTTCACATATACTTAGAGTCCAGAAGGGGGAGAGTCAAAATAACAAAGAACATTGCACTTAATGTTACCGAATATTTGTGTAGTTGGATTCCTTCAGAAAAAAAGGGGCATTTTTAAATTACTTATATTTTGCTTAAAAACATAATATAGTCATTTGTAATTTCTGATGACTCTTGAAAAGTGGGTCAGATAGAGTATCTTTGGTACTGATTTTCTAATCTTGTACGCAATAAACTCATTACCCTACAGGACTGAGGGCATTCAGTGCTGGGACCTTTCCCAGGCTCTGAGCCTCACTCTTTCAATGTGTGCTGCCAGTCTATCAGCCATTACCGGTGTCTTAAACAACAACTGCCAGCAACTGCAAACATCCGGCCTCTGGTGAGAGGTATAAAGGGCCAATTGATAGGAAAAAACTTCAAAATGCCTAGAATTGCCAGAACTATGGCAATTTCATTCTTTGTGTTTAGAAAGATTTAATAGAGAGCATAAAGGAAGAAAAAAAAGAAATTAAAGTGGACCTTATATAATATTCCATTTCAGTTTGACATAATTGCACAGATCATTTTTAATGTGGCTTTTTTTTTAATGCTAAGGAAATAGAAACTTCATTCTTTGAGTTAAAAAAAAATAATGGAAAGCACAAGTATAAAAAATTTAGAGTATGTTGTTGAATTTATTTATCATTTCCTTTTAGTTTGACACAATTGCACAGATATTTTTTATGTGACTTTTTCTAAACTTATGATTACTTCTTTGTTCATGTACCATTGAAGAAAATCTAGAAAATTTGATATGCTGATTAATAAGTAACCAAGTGGACTTTATAGAAGACTAGAGATTTTCTGGTTTGTTTGATTTTTGCTGGTTGGAGAGCAGCTAAGCCGCTAGGTGGGGTGGCAGTCATCAGTTGACTTAACGAATAAATACATCTGTTTTTCACAATTGTGGGTTAATGTCCTTTTTAAAAATTATCTACTTAGGTGTTCTTCCACTGTTTCCTAATCAGTTACAAACTTCTATCTCTTGATGAGATAACTATTACTACTTAAATTAATCTCTAATTAAAAATAAGGGAAAACAATAAGTAATATTTTGATTATATCATTATCTTTGGTAACACATCAAATCATATAGTGGGATGCATTACAATTCTTTAATAAACTATGAATATGTTAGAAGGGAACAATCTTTATTTCCTGAAATGAATATAGTTTCCAAATATACATTTTAAAGTTAATATTCTGTTACTATTAAGCAAAACTAAGAAAAGAATGAATTTAGGTTTACATTGTTTTCTTAATCTTGCTGTTAAGACTAGGTCAACATAATATTATTTAACAATGTAATGCCATATGTAACTATGAAGTTGCTGAAAATTCCTCTTAGAGTGTGTCCCATTTAATGAAAGTCTAACCTAGCATTGGTATATTGACATATTTGATGTTCAGCCTCTTGGATATGCCTGTGAATGTTGAAAAAAATACAATCATCAGAAAAAGTGTCTAGCTGACAATTAACTTCTAGTTATTTGAGGTGAAATGTTGGTTTAAATGGTTTGCTTCTTTTTCAGGCAGGCCTTGAGTGTAACTTCCTTTTTGCTACATTATTGACTGTTATAAGCAGGCCCAAAACCCCTAAAACAAAACAGAAAAAGCCACAGGAGTCCTATAATCATCACACTACTTTAAGTATCCTTCTAGCATTTGATTTGATTCTCTATTGGACTGTTCTGAGATTTCATTTGTTTGAGTTAGTGAAGATAAAGAATAAATCAAATAATTACCAAGATGTTCTCAAACATAATAACTTTTTCAAAATAGTTATTCTAAAGGCAGATATACAATAATGGCTGAAGAGACAAGGTGTGTTAAGAATAAGTGATAAATGTCCCTCTCAAATCAAGATAGTTCGAAAACAGGGAAAAATGTGGAAGAAAGGATGGAACATGGAAATAGAATAAAGGAGAGTGGGGAATAGGTTGATGGAATATATTGTTGATGGAAGATATCTCTCAGCTCATTGCTGAAGACTGGAAATCTTGGTGGGAGGGGGAGTATTTTATGTAAGAATTTCACTGCAATAGGAGTTGGCTACAATTCAAATTTAGAGAAATGTGACTATATCTTTTTATTTTATTGAAAGAACATGTTAAATACTCTATACTCCAAATTATCTAAAAAGAATGCCCTCTAAATGAGTGTCATAAATGTTTCACAGATTAAACTGAGTTTCTCTTGTTAATTCTCTTTCCTTCTCTGTACAGCTCTACATGCCAACAATGTCTCCTACTTGTCATAAATGAAAGTTTTCTATATTCATTTTAAATAAGTGGCAGAAAATATGCTTATTTCAACAAATAAATCATCTTATATCTTGAATTTTTAAATTTGGTTGATGTCTAGGTAAAGGGACAGCAAATTATGACCCATGGACCAAATTTGATCCACCATCTGTTTTTTGTTTTTTGGTCTTTTTTATGATGTGCAAGTTAAAAATGTTTCCCCTAATTCTAAATAAATAAAAACAAGAAAGGAAAAGTTGCTTATTTATTTATTTATTTATTTATTTATTTATTTATTTATTTATTTAAAGTTGCATATTTAGATGTAAATTTAATAAAACCCATGTTAAAACTACAAAATGCCGATAAAAGAAATCAGAGAAGATCTAAACAAAGAGATATATTGTGTCTCTCAAGAACAAATAAACAGAAAGAAAAAAATGTTGGATACAGTGAGAGACAACTGTTTAATTTCAAGACAGTAAATATCAAAGTAATCAAATATAGGTAGTATTGGTGAAGAGACAGAAATATAGATCAATGGAATAAAAAAGAGAATCTAGAAGTACCCACACAAATATACCCAATCTGATTTCTGACCAAAGTTCAAAAGTAACTAAATAGAGGAAAAACAGCCTTAGAAACAAATGTGCTGGAGCCACTGGAAATCCATTCATTTGAAACTAAGTAAACCTAAACCCAAACCAGATACCTTATTTGGTTAAATATTATATTCTTAGAGGAAAGTTAGTATAAACTTCCCTGAAGAATGCTTACCAAGTAAGATTTAAGCTTCCTTAGATTGACCCTGTATACGATTATTTTAATATTTTTGAAGAGGTAGGTAGTGTATTACCAAAAAGTTATAAACTCTTGGTAATACTAACTCTTCCCCAGATTTTTCCAGATGTGTGAAGAGCTCCAGATCTCTGCTGGATGCAATTGATTTCATTTTACCTGATGAGTTCAGTCTCAGTGATAACTCATCAAGAAAATTGTAGGCCATCGCCAATGTCTGTTTATAGTATGCTTTGTTTTTAAAAACATATTCTATGGAATTTCATAACATCAGAAGTAGAATAAGCAGGAAAACATTTATGTTACTTTTGTTGCTTTCCTTTATTTTCTCTCTTTTTTTTTAAGACTTTTTTTTTTCATTCATGAGAGACACACAGAGAAAGGCAGAGACATAAGCAGAGGGAGAAGCAGGCTCCCTGTGAAGAGCCTGATACAGGGACTTGGTCCCAGGATCCCGGGATCAAGAACTAAGGCAAAGGTGGATGCTCAACCACTGAACCACGTAGGTGCCCCATTCTTTATTTTCTCTTTAACAACTAGAAATAACAGTTCAAATTCTCAGTTAGAGATTTTGTTATTGTTTTTGTTTAGCCTGAATAAACTATAATAACTTCAACTATCCAAGGAAAATATATTTTAACTGTAATGGTATACATTTATTATTTTTTAAAGAATGTGATATTCTTTGCAAGTAATAAAAGGTTAAAATAATAGTAAAATGTTTGTACAGTAATTACCTATTTATTGGAAAATTAAAAGTGATTATCAATAGTATGAGCCTCTGCCATATTTATTTATGTTTAATGGAGAGTCAAATTTCTTTTCTCTTGGTTCAGTTTTAGTAATTTTATTATCTTGTAAAATAGTGATGAGGCTAAAATTTTAAACTCATTTGACTAGAACCGCAATTAATAGTGCTTTGTATTTACTTTTTCTTTAGAATTTATGGTTATGTATCTTTTTTATTTAAATATTTTATTTTTTTTCTAATTTGACCTTCGGGGTTTTTGTTATTGAATTTATTATTTTTATTTTTCCATTATTCTTTTCATTAATGTTTTGTTTTTATGCTATCACCATTGGGATTAATTTGTTGTTCTTTTCTGGCATCCCTACTGAATCTTAGTTATACATCTCAATGCTTCTTGTTAATTTGGGAGCATTCATGGATTTGAGTAGAGATTTGACAGCATTCTGAAAGCTGTGCAACTATTATGTATATGTCAGATTATTTTCTATTATATCTTCTTTGTCTCTTTCCTACATGTATAACATATACATGTTTATAATTATACATGCTGGCTTACAAATATATATACATGTATTTATTTTCTACACAGTCTGATTATACTCCTGATTTTCTCTTTTCTTAAAGAATTGTTTGAGAAGGTGTTAATGTTTGTAACTGACTTAACTGTTAATAATTTTATAAAATTAGAAACAGAAAATATGGTTGTATTATGGATTTATCACAGCATATTTTTAGTGTGTCATATATGTTTATTTTTTAATGATCTCTATGCATTTTTAGAAGTCATATCCTTACTTGTTGCAAGGTAAAAAGTTTGATACACATTTATTAAAATACATAATGTAGATCAATATTTAATTATTAATTACATGTAATTATGTAATTATAATACATGTCTATCAATTTTACAATCAAGATTATCAATACTGTATCAGATTGTTGTCTACCTGATCTAACAAAAATAATGTATATTAACACACTTATAAAGAATATATAATATATTAATCTACCTAGTACCATTGTGAATCCAACTACTTTGACTTTTTCTTAACTTTTCTTCTGAGATAATTGTAGATTCACAATTGTAAGAAAGAGACCCTGTACATCATTTACCTGGTGTATCACCTTGCAGGTCTATAGTACAATATCCCAACCAGTATATTTAGATTGACACTGTCAATATACAGAACATTTCCATCAATTCAAGGAGTCCCAAAGACTGCTTTTTATAGTCGAACTCACTTCCTCTCACCATCACCCCACTCTCTTTAACCAATAAGAACCAATAATTTGTTTTCTATTTCTATAATCATACAACCATTGTAAAATTTGGCTATTCTCATTCCTACATTTAATACATAGAACAACTTTATTATAACAGCTCCATATCCATTAAAAATAGACTGGAGAGTGTTTTCAAGTCATGTTAGTTCTGAAATAACTACAAATCTGATGCTAGACTGTTCCTTATCTGCACTTTGCTGTCTATAATTTTCTTGATTTTTTGATCCATTTAGGATGCACAGTGGGGTTTTTTTATCCTATTTTTTAAAAAACCCTCTCTTACATTTGTACTTAGCTTCAGAACAGAAGTACTTCTTAGGACTCATTGTGTGTTTCAATAGGATTTGTTTCTAAATTTCTCCCTTGTTTCTCTCTAATTTGTTTCTAAAAAACTCCCTTGTTTTGCATGACCCAGTCTCACTAAAAAAACTGTATCCCGATCTATCTGGTCCGCTTCAGTTAACCTTCCCTATAAGGAAGCAAAAGTAGGTTTTCCTATGTTAATTGCCAGAAGTATGCCAAGAAAAGGTCATTGAACTGGTAGTCAGGAGCACCAACTTAGTCTCAGTTTTACCTACTTATCTAACATATGGGCTTCTCTATATCTTAATTTATATAAGAAACATAGAAAAATAATATCCTTGTATTATTAATATTTTTAAAAGATCAATACTTTGGAAGACTTTAAGGCCCCAAAAGTCTTTAAAACTTTAGGAATAAAAAATAAGCCATAGTAATATGATGTTTAATAGGAGCATGGCCTTGAAGTAGAACCTTGGGAATAACATCACTTAAATACCTATATATTCAAGCTACATGTAAAATGTAACTTGAAGAAGTGCTCAGTAAAGACTTGTTGGGTGTCACAATGATCAAATTACATAATCGATGTAATAAAAAAAAGAAAAAAATTAACTGGATGTTTTGCTTATACAGTGCCAACTAAAATGAGTGGTGAAGTTAACCCAACATGATCAAATGTTTTTAAAATTTTATTTAACTTTAACTTTGGTTTCTCTTAACTTATTCAGCACAAATCTCTATGTAGAGCACATAAGAGAAAGGATAATGTGTTATAAGGTTGTTGAACTAAAAAAAGTCACATAATGAAGTTATAATTTATTGTCCCAATGTAATTTTTTGCCATTCAAATAAAAAGTTCTCCAAAATCAAAATATACATATATTTATCTTCTATTGTGTTTTAAAACAATAATATTGACAATTAAATAGGGTATTTCTTGAGTTTAATTGTGAAATTGGATAAAAACAGAGTTAAACTAAATGGTTACTCTGCAAAGAATGTGAAGTACTGAAAAACAAGGTAGGTACCACTATTTTTTAATAGATTGCTCTTTTGCTATTCTTCACATATAATAAAAAGATCTTTAGGTTAGATCATTTATTTTCCAAAAGAAACAGCTATTTGAATTTCATTTTATGATCCTTGGAATACAAAGGGTCATGGTTCTAGGGCACTAAAATATTTAGCTACCATCCCATGAGAGGTTAACAACTTTTTTTTCTTCCAGAAATCCCTTAGCATATGTAGAGAGAAAAACAGTTATTTTCAAAAAGCATATAGGCCTAACAGCCATATTTTTTGAGTATTTACTAAGTATAAAGGAAGTAAGTTACAGTTCCTTTTAAATGTGCATTATTACCGTAGTCCAACCCTTTAAGTTTTCTAAATTAGAGTTTGTAGTATTTGGCATCAATTCTGTTCTTTTGATAAGTACCTAAACAGGATTTCCTTGCAAATTAAATGAAAAAAAAAAAGCTCTGGAAGTTTTCCTCCCTCAGGAATAAGTATTAAGATTGGCAGATGGCTTAAGTGGAAATACACAGGAATGCACTTTACCCAACATTAGAAAAGTGTTCCAGCAGATATTACTGAAGTTCATTCATGAAGGCCCATCTCACTTCCTTCTGTACTGAATTGTTTTGATGGCCTCAAACTGAAGAGGCTGAATCTATTTGTCTAAGCTGTTACAAGACAGCCTCAACGAGGAGGAGAGCTTTCTTGTAACTAGTAAAATAAAAGGCTGATTTCTTACTGGGGAGGTTATATTCCTTGATATTGAAAAAAGAGAGACATCTCAACTTAAACATGTTTTCCAAATCTTGGACTACCCAAATATTAAGTCATTCTTCACACAACTTAAATCCTCTAACCTACTTTTTCCCCCCTATCTCTCTATCCCCTTTTTAGGCCCATAAAATTAATATGGCAGATATTACATTATCCTCTCATGATTAAGTACTCGTATTTTTTTTAAATAGAGTGCTCAGCAGCAATTTTGTAAAACCATTAGAAATATTTCAAAACTATTAATGATACTTTAATGTTTCAACTTAAAGATCTCAGGTATTAGAAATAATTGTGTGTGTGGGGGGGAAACTCCATGAAGTGGGAACTGGGGAAATAATATTTGAAAGTAAAATCCTATTTTTGTTTAAATAGTTCATGCATAGGAGGTATTCCTTTAGATTGTCATTATTTTTAATAGTCAACACTTCTAAAAATATGAGTATATATATTTAATGAATAAAGATCCTAGGAATAATCAAGTGGGGAAAAATGTGGGATTGTTCAGCATAACCCAGCAGTACCTTTTTTAGTGACATAAATAAGCTTTCCTAATCTGGTCATAAGTACAAATTATATCAAACATAATGAAATATGTATAGAAAATATTCAAAAAAATGCAAAACTTTTCTTATATTTTTAACTTCTTTTTTCAATCACCTTGTTTATCAAAACAACTAGATATCAGCAAGTTAGCTATCTACATTTTATTATTTGTCATGAGAAAGTACCTACACTTAGTGTGACTGCAGGTCAAAGAATTGAGAACAATTAAAAATATGTATTGATAATAGACATGTAATTTGTAGTATTTGCTTTTTTCTTGAACAATCTGTTATATTACACCATTTCCTTTTAATCTCACTAACCCCCTAATAGATATCCTGAAAATATATGTATTCTATTCCTTAACATTTCAAATACAATAGCAATAAAATAGAGTAGAACACAACTAATTGCTAAACCCTGAGTGGGCACTTATTATTATTTATGTACTAAACATTCAAAACCAAGCATCCCCTGATTTAATTTATCCTTATCTATATGTCCTTACCTTAACTCACTACAATCATCTCTAATCCTGATTTTTCTTTTGTATTTGTAAGATAGGTCAATGGCACTATCTTCTATCTAACTAGCAAATATGGAGAAATCAAACTCTCTGAGAGAAATCAATAATCTCTCATTATTCTCTCAAACCAATTATCCATCAATAATTAGGTTTTTTCAATTATGTTAATCAGCACTAAAATATTTTTCTGTTTAAAAAATAGGTTTATTTAAAAATTATTACAGTATCTACATGTCTAGTCTCTCTCTTTCCTGGGCTGCCTCATTTCAATAGACATTACATACTATGGCAAAAGTAATCTTTTAAAGCAAATATAATCACATCATTTCTATAAAAAAAAAAATCCTTCCAGAGCTTCATTGCCTATAGGAAAAAGAGGGAACTCTTCATTACAGTATATTACATCAAGGGCCTCTTAATCCAAGACTACCTATCTTCCTTATTCATGTATACAGCCACACTGAATCACCAAAAGATACAATCATATTTGTATCAAAATATTTTTTATTGTAGCATATTACAGTGAAATGTCCAAATTAAATCATCCTAAGATGATCTTGCATTTGTCTTTCTTCTTTGAGCTCTATCAATTTTTCTGGTTTATATTTTGATCCTAATCATTAGCTGCATTAAATAAAATTATAAAATTATATGTTTTATAATTTGTCATGAGCTGTATGTAGGTAGAATAAATTTTTTTCATATAGTCATTGTCAAAATGTAAAGGGCAGCCAGGTAGCTCAGCAGTTTAGTGCTGCCTTCAGCCCAAGGCATAATCCTGGAGACCCGGGATCAAGTCCCACATCAGGCTCCCTGCATGGAGCCTGCTTCTCCCTCTGCCTGTGTCTCTGCCTCTCTCTCTCTCTCTCTCTCTCTCTCTCTCTCTGTGTGTGTGTCTCTCATGAATAAATACATAAAATCTTAAAAAAAAGAAAGAACATCCTAAAGATTGTATCCATTGTAATTGAGTAGTGAAAAATCTTAAGCTATAGTCAACTGTACCAATTAAAATTTAAAAACTGATTTAAAAGCCCTCTTATAAGGTAGTCACAAGGGGGCCTTTTGGGCTTCAGCCATCCTGAGTCTAGAAAAGGAGAGGAGGACCATAGGGATAATTCTGGGCAACTGTACCCTGGGATTAGTATTCTCTGGATTAGGGGTAAACTCCTCTGAAATGTCCACCCTAATGCTTGCAGCGAGACACATGCTTTTATGCACTTTTATGCACCAGCCCAAAGAGGAGCAAGAATGTGTGAAAACCAGCTTCTTTCTTTAGCCAAACTTTGTGATTTTGCTCTCTTTGCCCTACCTTTTACCCTTTCCTTCCTGCTAGAATATCTATTTCCAGAGGCGGTATTCACCTCCACAGCCTCAAGTGAGTGGAATATGGTGGGGAAGAAATGTGCAAAGAAGAGGGTGTTAGACACTTCCATGCTTTCTTTTTTTCTTTCTTTCTTTTTTTTTCTTTTTTTGAGAGAGAGCCGTGATCACATGGGTAGGGTGGAAAGGGGCAGAGGAAGAAAAAAAGAGAATCTCAAGCCAGGTCCATGCCCAGTGTGGGGCCCATACCAGCTTTATCTCATGACCCTCAGATCACATGACCTGAGACAAACTCAAGAGCCCATGGCTTAAATTACTGAGCCAACCAGTGGTGGCTTTTTAGCATGTTTCTTTAAATGTTTATAATGCACCTTGTTCAATATTTTCATGAAATTTTATTATACGTTCACCTTTTCAGTAGCAAGCATAGTTTATCCTTTAGTACTAAATTATGTTCTTTTACCTAACAGAAAATAAGTATGTTTTGCTTTCTACTTGTTAATATGCTTGCAGTGGTAAGAAATGGATTTGAAGTCTCAGGAGATTTCATTTTATTTTTGCTGGTCAGATGTAATAAAGGCTAGGAGTATAAATGTTGTGTAACTTCTACTAGGTGTTGGGTATCTTCAAGAAAAGTCCTTTGATGCTGGACTCAATGGGGAAGATTATAGCTCAATATTGAATTACTTGCAACTAGATGTTTCTGTGAGAAAATGTATAGGATATGCATAAGTCACTTTTATTTATTAGGCTTTATTCTACTTATGAACCACAATTTAACTGTTCTGCAGCAGCTGGCTTATGATAATGGACAGATGCCCAGCGTGTGTTACTTTTTTCCAACTACCACTATAACACATTTAGTCACATAAATACGTGTAACTTCTTGGCTTCATATCTCTGTAGCTATTTAGATATTTTCATTATACTTTTGTCTTTAATGCTGCTTCTGTTAACAGTGATCTTTTTTTTTGTTTTCTCATTCTTATATTCATTAGTGCACTGGTGCATAAATCTGTCCAATTGAAGCCTTAGGACCATGGCAAGAAATGTTAGACAAAATTTCATGACTGAAGTATTTTACAGAAACACATTATACCAGGTTGTTCACAAGCTATAGGTTGTAGTCACTTTTTTTCCTAAAAAGAATCAGGTGTTGCTGTTTTTTTTTTTTCACATTTCCTTACCTTATTAAAATAAAAGTGCCATAATTATCTTTTATTTTTTTTTAAATCTTTTTTTTTAATTTTTTTTATTATTATTATTTATTTATGATAGTCATACAGAGAGAGAGAGAGAGAGAGAGGCAGAGACATAGGCAGAGGGAGAAGCAGGCTCCATGCACCGGGAGCCTGACGTGGGATTCGATCCCGGGTCTCCAGGATCGTGCCCTGGGCCAAAGGCAGGCGCCAAACCGCTGCGCCACCCAGGGATCCCCATAATTATCTTTTAAAGGAAGGACCTGACTTGCTTTCTCTTTGTACTTTATTAACCCTTCAAGTATTAAAAAAATATACCAATGATTTAGTAATTTTGAGGCATGGGTTAGTTTAGGTAGTGAAGGATATGCTTAATTTTGTCTTCAGGTGCCTTATTCTCAGCCAATTTACAACTAAGATAAGTGTCATCTGATTACTCCTACTATGGACTGAAGAGCTATATAGACCCAATAAATGAACTATTAGTATATGTCAATCCTTCCCAATAAAACACAATACTGGTGTGTGTTATGAATTATTTTCTTTTATGGTAGATCTTTTAATACGAAAAAAATACATGAATCAGACAGAATTATGTGTAGATTAAAATAGAACACTTACCTAAAGTTGGGTAGCCTGGATTGTAGTTTTGAATCATTTTCTAGCCAATTTTGTATCCCTGTGTCATGTGACTTTTTTTTTTTAAGATTTTATTCATTTATTCATGAGACACAGAGAGAGAGGCAGAGACACAGGCAGAGGGAGAAGCAGGCTCCATGCAGGAAGCCCACTGTGGGACTTGATCCCCAGACCCAGGATCACGTCCTGAGCCGAAGGCAGACATTCAACCATTGAGCCATCCCTACTTCACAGATTTGACAGAAGTTTCATTAAAACAACATTGTTTTCTTTCCCAGAAAAAAATATGAACTCTTACATCTTCTCTTTAGATTGAGTCTTTCATCATTACAAAGTGTATCTTTTTATCTCTGCTGTCACTATTTGGTTAAACTCTACTACTAAAAGAATCACCACACCCTTGGCTAGGATTTATAGATACAAACCTTACCATCCTTTCAGCCTCAGCCTTTTTTTTTTTTTTTAATCTTTATGTTTAAGGCATTCTATTGTAAGTAACAAATATTTGTGTTTTTAGTTTAATCAATGATGGACATTTTTCCTTTGATTAAATTTTAATATATATTTAATATATTTACTAATGTATTTAGTTTCAAGTTTGCCATTCTATTCTTGCTTTACTATTCATTCTTACTTTTGTTCTATTCTTTGTATTATTTTGAATTAATTAAATGTTCTTTTATTATTTCACTGGTTTTCTCTCTTAGCTTGTTGTACATTATTAAACACATCTTTTCAAGGTTATTTAATATTATAATTTTATAAAAGTTTAGTATATATCAGATTTATTAAAATCTAGCATATGTTATTATATCTACAACTTCCCATAAAATAAAAGGATCTGGGCACCTGGATGTCTCAGTTGGTTAAGAGTCTCCCTTCGACTCAGGTCATGATCCTAGGATCCTGGGATCCAGTCCTGCATCTCCTGCTTCTCCTTCTCCCTCTTCTCCTCCCCCTGTTTGTGATCTCTTTTTCTCTCTCTCTCAAGTAATTAAAATCTTTTTTAGAAAAAAAAATGATCTCAGAACATCTTCAATTCATTTTTCTCTTTTAAAAGACAGGTTTTTTTATGATAACATTTTTTGTAATTCTAAATTTGAAACCCTACAAGACACTGATTTTTTTCCCCTTATATTCACCCTGTCCTCTGTGCCTTACTTTTCTAGCTTTACTAGATTTCTTTGTTGGATAGTTTTTCTACTTCCTGAAGCATTTTCTTACATGTAGTTCTACTCATAACACATTATTTCAATTAATGTAGGTCTCAAAAATGTCATCATTTGCTTTCATTGTTGAAATATTCATAGTTCACAAAATTCCGAGTGGTAGTTATTTTCTTTAAATGTTCTAAGGTCTTATTCTTTGTCTTTTATGTTTTATTGTTTCTGCCTAGAAGTCAGCTATTAATCTTAGATTTGTTCCTTTTAAAATAATATGTCCCTCCCATCACCTGCCTGCTTTTATGATTTTCCATTCTGTTTTTCTTTACTTTTACAATGAGACTTAGTGTAGAGTTCTACTGGTCTACTTTACTTTTCCAGTGAGACTTAGTGTAGAGTTCTACTGATATTTATTCTAAAGTTTTGTACCACTTCATTATTATGTTCTTTGACATACTTACGGAGCTACTCAATTATCAATTCTTCAAATATTGCTTCCTGACTCATTCCCTCACTCCTGTTCTATTGGGACTCTAAATACATGTATATTTTACGCTCTTTTCTACATGTTCTTTCTTTTGTCTTTGCTTCCAAAGATATCTTTATTTTTTCCAATATTCCAATTAATTAATTCTCTTTTCATATGTTTCTAATTTTTGTTAAACCATTATGCTGCATTCTTAACATGTTACTAAATTTTTCAATTCTAGAGTATCAGTGTAATTTTTTAACAGTTTCTGGTTTTCTGTGAATATTCTTCCTGTCATTGAACTTATTGAATCTCTAGTGAAAATCACTTTAAGGTTCCTTTCTGATCACCCTTGCACCTCATCTTCAGTGAGTCTGTCGCTACTCTCTTGTCGTAGTTTCCGGCTCATTCCTATACTTTATGTGCCTGGATGTTGTTGATTAAATAGAGGACTTTTGGAATGAGAGAGAGAGACAGACTGAAAAGTTTAGTCCTTCAGTCCTGCACACTGCTCTATGTTCATCAATAAAGAATTTACTTTCTGCTTATGGAAGATAGCTGAATGTCAATTTCTTTAATTAATCAAAGATTGGGCTGATTCAAAGCAATGCTGGGCATAAGTTTTTTTGAGAGTTAGTCTATATCTTACTTATACAAATGTAACCCTTTTCATGTTCAAATTGTAAGCCCAGGGTGCTTATGAATCTTCTTTGACCTTAAACTATAATTCCTTTCATCAGCATAAAATAGTAAAATCCTCTCAAAATGCATTCTCTCAGGTTGGCACATATTTGAGGTGCTGGTGGGAAGAATCAGGATCAAATATCAAGATTTCCCTGTCAGCTGCCCTGTTCTCTGTTACCTTGATCCCTTAAATCTTTATGCTTTAGAAGCTTTTTCATAAGCTCTGTCATCCCCCTCCAACCCCCCCCTTTTTTTACATTGTGTTCAGCTATTCTATTTGCTTTTGGTGGTGGAATAGTTGCTTTGAAGTAAGCTAGCATAGTATTACTGGAAGCAAAAATTCCATAAAATTCTCTAGCATCGGGTCTGGGTACAGTGCTAATCATAACGGGTAACCAATACAGGGAAATTCTGGTCTAATGGATCTTATATTCTGAAATGGAAAGACATTTTTAAAAAGTAGGACTAGCATGTGGAAAACTCCTGAGAAATGAGTGAGTTTGTTGTCTTTTATGAGGACAATATTAGTGCAGTGGATGATGAGTGAGGTGGAGAGGTGGAGGGTGAGGTCAGTAAGGAAGGCCTCATTTACTAGTGGGAAGGCTTTGAAGATTTTAAACAGAGAAATAATGAGTTGATATATCGTATTGAATAATTCTGCTTAATATGTATAAAATAAGTATTATGGAAGAGCAGAATGAGAGAGGGAGGACAGAGGATTCCCATAGTGTTCCAGACAGGAGACAATCCTGGCTTGAATTACATGATAACAATAGAAAGATGTGTAAAGATTTAGAATATGTTTTGAAGAAAGCACCAATTAACATTGTTAATTGGTTTTAAATTAATGGAGTTGAGAGAAAGAAAATAATCAGGAGTAATTCAATTGTGGTGGTGTTGTTTGAACCACAGAGTACATAGTGGCATCATGTGGAGGAAGAACTGTTATAGGCAGAAAAAACTCGAGTGTTCACTTTTAATAAAGTTAAGTTTGAGATGTCTTTAAAGTAAGACATGTAAAATTGGAGATCATGTTTGAAACTGGATAGAGGAGAATGAAATTCAGTGTTTTGATCTTGAATTCAGAATGGCATTAAATGTTTATAAATATATAATGTTGGGAATTCACTAATAATGAATAACTTTTCAAGTACAAAAATTACAAGTTAAAAAGTATGTTTTGATTTATTACTTTACAATGTAAAATGCATAACTAAAGTAAATATATTATCTTTTCTTATTAGTTTTAATACTTATACTTCCCATATGGAAAAAAATCAGACAAAAATACCATTTGATTTGAGGCAGATTATGAATATTTCTCAGTGCATCAACCTGAACCTCCCCAGTGTGCCTGCCTTATCTACACGTATGCATCTTTATCTTTTTTCACCTGTTTCATATCTCAATGCTTAGATATTTGGCTTTCATCTTTAGTATGTTTCCAAAAATATTCTCTATAAAATCAGCAGTAACTTCTTTGTTGTCAAAATCAATGACCTCCTTCTGGTCATTTTTCTATTCTACTTCTCTGTAAGATTTTATAATTTTTACCTTTTTCTTCTGGAGGCTTTTTCAATCTTGTTCTTTATAATAGCAATCTATCTTATGATGTCCTTAGTCTATAGCCTCTAAACCTTCCTCACTTATTCTTCTTTCTTATAAATGACTTCAAAGAAAGACTTTATTAAAATCCCTCCCTGGGGCTGCTTTTCCTTTTCCTTGAGACACTCTCCTTGTGTAATGAGTTCTCCTTCAAATGCTTCATCTACCACTTCACTCAGAAACAGACAAAGCCATTTACCAATTCTTACAAAAACATTTATTGATGCCTGAGGTCTATGCAAGACTGTACTATATCATCCAGAAAAAATGAAAAAAAAAAGAGTAGCAAATATACAGGAATTGTAAGTCAAATAAATGGGACTGAAAAACACAGACAATGAAAATACTGTATGATAATTATTTACAGATTACCAAATGTTCTGAGAAGACAGAAAAAACATGGCTATTCTGGCAAGAAAGGGGAGGCCAGAGAAAGAGAAAGTGGATTCAGTGTTTAACAATAACTAAGAATTTACTAATCAGGATGACACATAAGCAGAAGAACAACTTGTACAAAATGATAAAGGTATGAAAGAACTTGGCATTTGTGAATAGTCCTACATGATAAAACTTTTCTACTGACTTAACCCAGTAAAAGAGCTAAAGGGCATCTTTACAGCACAGTCTTTAATACACTACTAAGTATTCCTAATCTCTGAAATTCCTTGATTCTATCTATGCACTAGTGCGAAAGATTCACTAATACCATACACTCATAATTCAGAGAATTTCTCAGGCTAATTGGACAGGGATGCTTTTCAGTGTGTCTCTCTGGGGTACCAGTCTTCCAGATGTCACTAGTTAAGAAATTGCAACTTGGATGTGTGTTATATAGGTGCATCCCTGTTTAATTATTCACTTTTCAAAATATGGTGAATACAGCTACCACACTTGCCCTATTGTCCTATTTCTCCTTCAGTGAATAAACATGAAACATGACACGAGACTTGTCCTGACTTTATGCTAGTTACTCTATGCTACTCTAGCTACTTCCTTTCTCAGAAAACGTAAAATAAAATATTTGTCTGCTTTTCCCATCTCTCCTTCTTTACTTGCTATTGACGTTTTGTATAATTATGTTATCACATGTATTGAAACAGTATATTGAATAACATAACCCATTAAACAAAACTCAATCATAGGTTAATAATTTTCTGTAATTACTTTTTTTTCCAAATCAGTAAAGCATGGAAATGAGGTCGCCCCATCATCCCCAATTCCTAAAAATGCATTGATATCTCATTCTAGAATATATATTCCATGAAGTTGTAGTGAATTTTTCTCTATAAATTTTTATATGCTTATTTATACCAAAACAATAAAGGTAATATATGAAAACAAATACATAATAAAGAACTCATACACTATTGTTTAGAGTGATTTCAAAATTTACATCAATGGTATTATAGTTTATCTACTTGTTGCTTTTCCTAATCAGTCATTGACTTTTTGAGACTTTTCTATGTAGATATACTTAGTGCTAATTTATGCATATAAGTTTCAGTGGTATGGTATGAATACTACTTTCTATGGCATGAATATGCCCTAATTCATCTCTTCATTTCATTTTCCCCTTCTAATTCGTTGAATGGTTCTGCTAGAGACACACTTGTAACCTTCTGTTTGTGCAAATGTCTTGTAGTTTATCTATGAACTTAGAATTGCATTGGCAGTTTGGAAAGTATTGCCATCTACTATTATATCAATTCTTCTTATCTCTAAGCATCATGCTAATTCACAAACTAGTAAATAAAAAATCTGCATTCGACTTGTGGGATCATGTAAAATTCATTGATTTTCCTCGAATTACTTATGAAGGTGTTACTATGATGGTCAGTTTTCTCAAATACTAGGATAATATGTTGTAGCACCAAATATTTCAATGACAATTATCATATAATTGTTTCACGTTGTTTTTATAAATATTTTATTTATTTATTCATGACAAACACACACACACAGAGAAAGAGAGGCAGAGACACAGGCAGAGGGAGAAGAAGACTCCATGCAGGGAGCCTGACGTGGGACTCGATCCTGGGACCCCAGGATCAGGCCTTGCGCTGAAGGTGATGCTAAACCACTGGGCCACCAGGGCTGCCCGAGGCTTACCGTTGTTAACCCAGGCAATTATAATATAATTGGTTCATCCTTGTTAAGCCAGAACTGGAAAAGTCCTTCCACGTAGCAAATGGTCCATTTGCATGCATTAGTAAAAGAAAGATTAATATAAAATAAAGTAACAAATGCATGAAACAAAGAAAACTGAAAGAGTATATTCTAATATCTTATGCATAAACTAATTAAATCCTACACACTGATAAAGGGAAAATTATAGTTGCACCCAAAGATAATATTAAAACTAATTTTGTTATTTGTTAGACATGATGCGCCTTTCCCTCCAAAACATGAATTACAATTTTCCCTGGAATTCTACCATTTGAGAATCCTGTTTTTGTCACCAGAACGAACACAGTGGAATGGCTTTCTGTTGATATATGCAACTTCTGAATAATACTCAGTATTTTCCAGTGATTAAAAAACACATTATTATTCATTCATTCATTCATTCATTCAATCATCTAGCATTTATGAGATGTGTAGTACTCGCAAGACATGAAGTTGTATTCTGAATTAGAAAAGTAAGAAAAAAAGATATATTCTTGATTTCAATTAACTCAGTTTACTGAGCAACAATGTTTCCTTACACAAGAGAGAGGAATTGAAATCACAGAATTAATGAAGCAAGTGAGCCAACAAAAAAGAATGAATGATGAATTCTAAGAGGTTATGAAACTAAGTAGGTAGTACTGAGAAGTGAGAGAAAAGCAGAAACAGAGGAATTTTAAAATATGAGGTCAGGTTCATAATTTCAGGTAAGTAAAAACGGATTCATCAATCTGATGCAAAGAATTTTTTTAAATAATTTTTTCAGCTATTATAATGATTTACTCCACATCTATTATTTGACATGCCCTACTTGATGCTTTATTGATACAGAAATTGAGATTGAGAGCCATTGGAAAATTTACCTTAGTCAACAGAATCCTAAATGACTAGTCAGTCTGGTTTTAATATCTATATTTTCTCCTCATCCTACATTGGCATATAATGAAGAATGGTAGTGTTGGTTCAATGATGAAAACATTATTGGCTTAACCTTTGTAGTATTAGTAATTCTCATTTTTCAGAGGTTCAGAGAGAAATAACTTGGAAATATTGCTGGTAAAACATACCTCCTTACCAAATAATGGTACTTGTCCTGTGGAGATCAGAAACACAAGAGGAAGTTAGTGACCAGTTCTATATTCTTAAACACCCATTACTGAGCTACTTCCCTCATTCCAACTCACTTTGCTCCACCCCTCTTAATTATGCCTGGTTGTATAGTACACAAGATCTTTCTATACTCCATTGTTTAAAGCCTAAAAATAATTATTTCAATGCTCAAAGTTCTTGTTTCCAAATGATAATAAAGAGTCAGAATATACTTAAATATTTTATTTTGTGATTTAAGATACATACCACAGATAGTTGAGACTATTTTAGAAGGTATGCATTAATGCTCTTTGTATTTTTATTTTAGAGGGCTCTTGAAGAAAATCATACTTTGAGTCTACCTTTGACCACTTTCCCCAAAACTAAATACCTTTGTCCTTAGCTTCAATCCCAATTACTAAGCACATTGCCAAGATCAAGTAGATTCTCAATAAATGTGTGTTGGCTAAACAAACTAATGAATTAATTACTAAGCGAACGGATATGGCATTTGATGTAGGATCCTTACCCAAATTTTTAACCCTGCAGAATAAGCAGGGTAGAAAAAAGTAAACACTTCTTAATAAGCGGTCAGTCAAGAGATCCATTATAACTTATTTAACTCCCTCGAAGGCACACAGATGTTCTTCTCCCATAGGGAGAAAAGAAGAGGAAAATGGAATTGAAGAGATAATAATGTGTCTTGTCAGCAGTTCTGAAGCAACTGCTAAAAAGATCTGCTATTAGCAATGAGGGCTGAGAGATAATGCAACATAACAATCGTGTCTTCACACAGGAAGTAGAAAGCTGGCTTTTTAAAAATCAATTCTCTACTATTTGCAATATACTTACAGATGAACTATGGCAGTAAAAATATATTAGTTTATTAATTAATTAGTTAATATAAGAGAGAGAGAGAGAGAGAGAATTCAATCGTTATCCAAACCTTGGGATAGATACTTGGTTAAAATTGTACTTCTTTATATTTCTTCTCTAAGTAAAATTTGGAAAGTTATAAAAATTTGGAAACTGTAGCCGGTTGTAATTCTCATGAGAAAATGGTAAAGAAATGTGAGTCTTTTGCTAAACTTTCTTCCTTTTCACATCCTTCTTCCCCCAGCTCTCTTTCTTATCTTCTCTTTGTATCTCTTTTTTGCTTTCTTTTTATTTTTTGCTTCCCCTTTTTCTATTCTCTCTCTCTCTCCTTCCCTCTCTTTGTTTCTAAGGCTGTCTTTTCATATATATGTATATATTTCAAACACCAATTAAATTCTTCTCAAGGTCATGGCTGGTAGCATCTGGTATTCTTGATGAAAGTGGGATCAGTAAAAAAATCTGTATATGGAGAGGAAGAACAGGAAGTCCCTGGGCTCTGTGAAGCAACAGATGCTTCTTCCATCTGGCTGTGAGCAGAATTCCTGGGGGACAGAGGACAGGAAAGAGACTGTAGTGCAAATTCCTTGATGCTCTAGGATCTGTCACTTTAATGCTAAGCTTTCTCACACCTAGATGATGAACACAGTTTCCATTTATAATTAGATAAGAAGGAAACTTTGTTATGTATTGTTTTCAAAAGCAGAAGTTGGGTGGAAGTTTTAATAGCTAGGGAAGAAGATAAAGGAGCTTCACGGTGTGCAGTTGCACCTTGTTTTGCTGGCATATTTTGCTGAAAATAAATTGTCAGTATTAAAATGAGGTTTATTTCAGACTTGTCAGGGGCATTATTCCTGCAGTTGCTATTTGTTTAGTATTTTCTAAAATGTAATGCCATATTATAGATATTCATGATACATTTCATTTTGTATATTGGTGACTAATAAGGCATTTAAAGAATTATTGTTCTCCATTTTAGAGAAGAGATTTATGTGAAATAGGTATTTATTTGAATTTATATACAGGAAGTCCTTGATCTGCTATATTCACCTGACACAAAGAATAGAGCTGTCTAAAGGGACACTAGCAGTTGAATTAGCAAATACAAGTAGATCAGAGTCAGATAAGTTTCCCAGGCTTTAACAAAATTAGCACTGATCGGAATTGGGTGGCTTATTCTAAAACTATATTTTAAAATATTATATTTTGGGGGTCTTGCCTCCCCATCCATCATGTAACTATACTATACATATGTTTCTGTGGTGGGGGACACAGTGGGGGAAGGTTGTGTGTCTGTGTTTGTATGTGTGTGTATGTGTTCTGATTTCCTGAAAGTTAGAGGCTTGGGACTGTCACAAGTTAATATGCATGTGTGTATGTTTTCTGTATGTGCATTAGCTTTGAAGGTCAAACCAAGGTTTCCAATAATCACATATAAAATAGAATTTAAAGTATTAACATTTGTCATTTTGCATACATTTCATTTTCAGTGCACTCTCATTACATGTAGAAGATAATAGAGGGGGGCAAAAAGACTTTCCACAGAACTAAGGAGGATATGGCTATTTGCATTTGGAAACAACTGGGGACTCTTTCAGTCTGTGACAGTAAAACCAGAAAGGCACCATTGCTGCTGGTAGAGGGTGACAAATCTCAGAGTATGGCATTCAGTTGGCACATGTGTCAATAGTGTCAACATAAAGAGTCTGTGTGTAAACACACTACGTCTGCTTTAACAATCACCTGAAATAAAACTAGTGATGCTAACTCATTTAAAGGACAGCAGCAGATAAGAAGGGTCACTATTGGTGGATGGCAAACAGTAAAAACAAAAACAAGAAAAGAGAAAAAGTAAGCTTTGGATCTCAGTGACACTATAATCATTTAAACAAACATAGTCAAGAGCAGAATTGGGGTGACCTGTCTCAGATACAGGCAGAACAAAATATAGGGAATTTAGATCAAACTTTTACAATCAATCCCAGACCATCTCCTTAGGATCTTATCCTAAGTGAGAACATAGTCCTGTCTAGAGATGACAGAATTCTGATCGCCTTAAAATATAATTTGATCTTTTTGGCCACTATTAAGTCTCGTAGAACCAAAGCCAAACCGAACAAATGAAGCATCAGAAAATAAAACCCCCAAATATTAGAAGCACATTTCTTCTACTGATTTTCTTGACAAGTATGGAAAAGCTGTTTTCGTATAGCCCTTTATTATATCCATTTTCTGACTTTTGGATCTGCAGGGATTTTTCCTGGTATTTCTCTTTTGCACACAAAGCTCATCATCTTGAATCTTTCTTTTTTATTCTTATATTTCTTTTAAATTCTTTGGTAGATTTGAATATTTTAAAGAAAATTATGTTTAAATTATTAAATAGTACTCATTGATATGATTTAGGTTAATATAGAAAAGAAAAGCTATTTTTAAAAAACTTGTGCTATTGATAAATTTAGACAATTTTTAGTATTTCAAAATCTTCAATGATAAACTATTTGTGAACTCAATTGTGAAAATTTTATAAAATGAGTAAGAAGAGAATCTAGAAAAAATTAATTTTCAGAGGGACTCTGTTAGTGTGTTGATAATGTTGAACTTTGCCTGAGTTCTTGCTACTGGAAAACAGCAAAGGTAAGAAATCCCCTACACTATAACCTTTTGTGTTCCAAAATATTTATCTTTGAAGAACTTCAATGTCCTCACATACTCTGAGTCAAGACTCACTTTACTCTTTTTCCAATGACTCAGATAGGATCCCTCTTCATCTTCACTCATGTTGTCTAATTTTATAAAACCTTAGGTTTTCAACTTAGTCCTTGAGACATACCTCATTAATGAAAAAATCTTTCTATCGTAATAACCCAAGTAAAATCATCTCCTTAATTGGTATATTTTGCCTTTCATATTGTTAAATTTATATCATTGTCATTGGCAGCAATCTATGAAGAAGGGTAAACACCATTTAAAATCTGCATTTCTCAACCAGCATGGAATATACCTTTTAAAAGTAGTGGGTTATTGTGGACATTGCTGCTATAAAAACAAGTGGGAAATATTAGAAATGGAGACAGAACATGAAAGACTCCTAATTCTGGGAAACGAACTAGGGGTGGTGGAAGGGGAGGTGGGCGGGGGGTGGAGGTGACTGGGTGACAGGCACTGAGGTGGGCACTTGACAGGATGAGCACTGGGTGTTATTCTATATGCTGGCAAATTGAACACCAATAAAAAATAAATTTATATAAAAAAAAGAAAACAGGCAAACAGTGGAAAAAAAAATAAAAATATACTTACTGAAAAAAATAAAATAAAAGTAGTGGGTATTTTAAATATTCTCAAAGGAACTATATATACTACATATGTGTACACAACATAAAGGAAAGAGGAGATTTGGCATTTGTTCTGTTTGTCACAAACTTCATTCAGAAAATTATTCACGTGGTAATAACTCAATCATCCTCAGAAATGAGTTATGTGACTCATTCGTTATATAAATTATTAGTAGCATAACCTTGAGGAAATTACTTTACTCAACTAAGCCTTTGTTTCTGGATATCCCTTTTTTCCTACCTCATCAGATGATTGTGAAGATTCAAATGAATAAAGTAAGGATGACTTAAATCCTGTGGTAGGATTGCCTGTTTTTGTAGGATCTATCATTTTATCAAAACTCTAAAATCCCTTGGGACATCTGGGTGGCTCAGCAGTTGAGCGCCTGCCTTTGGCCCAGGGCATGATCCTGGAGTCCCAGGATCGAGTCCCACATCGGGTTCCCTGAATGGAGCCTGCTTCTCCCTCTGCCTGTCTCTGCCTCTCTCTCTGTGTGTGTCTCTCATGAATAAATGAAATCTTTTTTAAAAACCTCTAAAATCCCTTATTTCAAGTCTCATCTGAAGAGATTTAGATATTAAGGTATCAAAAAGACTTCATTATAGTACCACTATGACCAGAAAAATGTTTGTTAGAAACTACTGTATCTTTCAGTGTAGAGTGAGTCACTACACCACACAACATTGCTAATTATAAGTACTTTTCTTTGTCATTTATAACATGAATTATACTGAGGTCAGAAGTGAATGGATACTGACTAGACATGCAATAGCTATTGCTTTAGAAAAAAACATTACTCAATAAAGTGTGAACAATAATTAAGTGAATCATTCAGTTTGGAATTAAAGTTTCCCTGCATTTATAAAACTGAACTATGCATGAAAACTTGCAAATTGTATGTACTTATATTAAGCTGTCAAGTCCATAACTTACTGTTGACATACCCCTCCCATAACTATCTCTTACCCTTTTTCCAGAGTAACCCATCCTTTAAGATGTGCTTAGAAAGAGAGGAATAGTACCTGGCCAGCCTGGATAAGAGCAGAATTAATTCTGCAAAATAAATAAGGCAGTGGATTTTTAAAACAAGGCTCACCATGGAGGCTGACTCTCTAGCGTTTATGATTTCAAATCTGAGACTATTAACAAGATAAAATAAAATGAAAAATATGGTGTTAAATACACATGTGGAAAACTTCTATATAGCTTATACATATCCTTCTATTTTTCTCTTCGTTTTTTTAAGTCATATATAACTTTTAAACTATATTACAGTAATATACCTAATGTATATTTCAGAGTCTCAGTAAATCCCACATCTTGCTAGATTCTCTTAGAGATTTATTTCATTTAATATTATCATTATGATATTACCCTTCAAAAGCCTGACTAAAGTTGTTTCTGAAAGAAACGTTTATAGAAAAGAATATATTTAGAGAAAGGTAATGTAAGTTATTTTTGATATGGTAATTTTAATATACTTATCACTTATGGTAAAATTTTGCATTTCTTTTCTTTTTCCTGTTTGCCAAGTTATCCTCAGCTAAGAACATTTAGATAGAAAATAGTTTATGGGAAAGTACCTGCCTAATGATGAAACACTAAAAGAATGTTTTATATATTTATTTTATTTATCCTTTTAACATTTTTGAAAAATAAATTTCCTGAAACTGAGAACACTTATATTTTATTTTCTCAATAATGTCTGAAATATAATACTGAGCACTGAACATTTTTTCTGATAATAATATGAACCCAAAAGTAATTAAGACATATTTTAATATGTAATTCTAAGCCCATGGGGAAAAATGGACTTATTCATAAATCTTTCATTAAATGTGTTCAGGTAGCAAAATGTATGACGATATGATGGTTTATGAACAATCCATCAATTATTAAACAAAATTTTAGGTATTTATTTTAAAAAGATAATATAAGACACAAATCAAAATTAGGATGCCATTTATTTACAGTTTTGATTGGAGTCATACATCCACTCATTAAATTGGACAATCTGGGGATCCCTGGGTGGCGCAGCGGTTTAGCGCCTGCCTTTGGCCCAGGGCGCGATCCTGGAGACTCGGGATCGAATCCCACGTCGGGCTCCCGGTGCATGGAGCCTGCTTCTCCCTCTGCCTGTGTCTCTGCCTCTCTCTCTCTCTCTCTCTCTTTCTGTGTGTGTGACTATCATAAATAAATAAAAATTAAAAAAAAAAAATTGGACAATCTATCATTCCTTCAGGAGTTTATCAAATTATATTAAGTTGTTAATAAGTATGAGTCACTTGTAAGTGTTAAAATATCACCTAGATGAATGATTCTAAAAGTAATAAAAATAGCAATAAGAGGAGCTTCATATGACTGTCAGAAGGTAGAGAAGGAGAAGGGAAACAGTGATGGAGAAAATGACAAAGATTGTTACATCTGCTAATAAGTGTCTATTAAAACAATTTTTATGGTTTCTATAAGTGATATTTGTTGTATATTTTTTAATGGTTTCTCCACAATGGCATTCAATTAAAGAAAATAATAAATAAATAAATAAATAAATATTTAAATAAGAATATGTATTTAAAATATTATTAATGCATCAGTCTGAGCTTTTACAAGAATTGTAGTGAAAAGTAATATCCTTTCTGAGGGTCAGTATCTTGATTGGACAAGGAAGAACTGAAAATCTGTAGAGTGATTTTCTAGGCTGCGTTTAATAGCAGGTTCCTTAGCTGTCAGGGGCTGAGTGACCACTAGAGGGCACTGAAAACCCGTACTCTGGTGATCAGCTTTCTCTTTTCTATCAACATGCTTTACCTGTTAAGTCATAACCACAAGAAAATAAGAAAAAATATATTACTCACTGAAATTGATTAAAAATTTGACTTATTGTCAAAGAACTAAAGTTTACTTGAAAGAAACAAAACAGGTTAATACTTTTCTAAGGTAAATAAGAATAAAATCCTCATTTAAAAAAAATTTTATTAAAAAAAAATAATAAAAATCAAAAAAAATTTAAGGGGTACCTGGGTGGCCCAATTGGCTAAGTGTCTGCCTTTGGCTCAAGTCATGATACCAAGTCCTGAAATAGAGACCCCTGGTCTGGCTTCTTACTCAGCGGAGAGTCTTCTCTCTCTCCTTGTGCCCTGCCCTATTGTTTGTGTGCACACTCATTCTTACTCACTCTCTCAAATAAATAAATAAAATATTAAAAAAAATTTTTAGAAGTTTGATTTGGAGCTTCTACATAAATAGGTATCTCTAAGTAAATTTCCACAGAGGTAAAATGATATGGCATAATGAGATGAGATGAATGATCACAGGATTTGGATTTCAGATTTCTGATTTAGAATCAGAATAATTATGATAGTTATCACTTATGATGCTTACCAAGTACTCCATATTGTCGTATACAGATGATATATATATATAAAATATATATACTATTTCATTTTGACTCAATATTGCCAGAGCTATGATAAAATACTATTTACTAGAAAACTTGTTTCTATCTGAAGCATAATATTTAGTTCAAATAAGTCTTCTACATTAATTAGAAATGTTAGTTTATAACAAAATTTATCACAAATATGACTCCCTATTTTATTGTCTGTAAAAGAATAGGAGAAATATCTCTCACTGTCTCTATTTGTGTTGTAAGACTCCAGACAAAGCTGTCAGATAGAAAATACTATTATCCTCTTCTACTTGTAAGAAAACTAAGACACAGGGAGTTTAAGTTATTTGTATTTCTTAAAAGTATCAAGCTTTGCTATGTACTAAAAATTTATTGCAATTTATATGTTGAAACATGGTCCTAAAAGTTATAGTATATTAGAGGTGGAGCCTTTTAAAGGTAAGCAGGTCAATAAGGCAGATCTCTCATGATGGGATTAGTGCCCTTTTAAGAAGAAACAGGAGACAGTTTGCCATTCTCTCTCTTTCTGTTTTATGAGGATATAGTAAGAGCCATCTGCAGAAAAAGGAAGAGGGCTTTCACTGGAGCCCAACTATGCTGGCACCCTCATTTCACATTTCTGGTCTTCAGAACTATGAGAAATAAATTTCTATTTTTTAAGTCATCTGGTCTATGATAGTTTTCTTATAGCAGCTTGAATAGACTAAGACAAGCACAAAGTGCCAAAGCACTTATAAAATGTTACCCTGTCCTTTAATTTATATATTTAACTTAATATTTAAGTGTATCCTGTTCTTACATTTAATCATATATATTTTTTCCCCTTTGGTTAAGAGGTGTAGGCCTCTAGTGTCATTATTTAACACTTGTTACTTTGCTGTGTAAGTTTATGTAACTTTGTACTTTCATCCTTTCCCTTCATTGTTAATATTACATTTAAACCAGTTTTCTCCCATGATAACTATGGCTCAGGAAAATTCTGAAATTTGAAAGTAACAAACTAGAGAGTTATTTTCGTAAGGTAGGAAGGTACCATTAAATAAAGACAGCAAAAAAGTAAATGTATAATTAAATCAGTAGGCTGAGATTGTGACATTTGGTCTCATATATTTAGAGGCCTGGCTCACAGGGCTGTTACATAAGAAAACGTCTCTGTGAGTCCTCACATGAATGTGAGGACTGAATCTCATTGAATAAAAATTGTATTAATTGTATTAATAGGTCCTAACTGTTAAAGTTATATTAATAGGTCCTTTCCTTTTGAGTAAACCCTCTTAATCCTAGTTTCCCAAAACAGTCTAGAAAAATTCCTGGACTGCAGCCTATGTTTCTACTACCTTTGAAAATTCAACAAAGAGTTATGATAGAAATCTAATCAAAAACACCTCCTGTAGCTGAATTTTGAGTTTTATGGATGCTCTAATGCTTGTTGCAGCAAAAATTATTCTGAACGAATTAACACAGTAAAGAGGGTGCATTTGCAGAAGTGTCTACTTTAGACAGGGTGGTCAGACTACACTTCCTCAAAGAGATGACTTTTTACAGTACTAAGTGAGGTGAAAGAAACATCCAAAATAACACCTGAGAGGAAAGTTTTTTTAGGCATAAGAACATGAAATGAGTGCAAAGGCCCTAAGGAGAAAATGAGTATGTAGTGCTCAAGGGGTAGAAGGATAATCTCTGTGGATAAAGCTCAGTGACAAAGAGGGAGAATTGAAAGATAAAGGGTCATAAAGGTTGATGGGGGCCAAATCCTATAGGAAGTTGTAGGTCATGGCAAGGAATTTGGTTTTTCATCTAATTGCTATGGAAACAATTAGAAAGAAATGACATATGATTTTATTTCAGTTTTTGAGACATTATTCTGTTGCTAAGGGACTGCATTGAGGCAAGAGTAGAAACAAAGAGATCAGGGAGGTTGCTAACATGCAGTCCAGGGAAAGATTGGAAGAGATTCTTTGTGAGAGGCTACTGGATTTTATATACTTTATACAGATGATGAACTAGAAGTTGTATATGCCGCCTGGGGAAGAGTCAAAGATGAATCCTAAGGTCCAGTCAGAGCTACTCAGCTGACAGTGAAGCTTTGCTTATCTAGGGAGGAGTGACAGGAAAATATTTACTATGTAAAGCAAGAGCTGTGCCATTTAGATTACTGCCTTGAATTCAAGTGCTGCCTGGTAAATACTTAATTGGTATTCCTAACGCTCCCATGGTTTACATAAAATACAAATATAAAAGTTTCCATTATTCAGATTGTTCGTGAAATAATAAGTAACATATTTATATATTGATAACCTATATAACTTTTCCAAAGAGATTTCAGAACTCAGAAGTAACCAAAAATGAAAATATAATCTGACTTAGAAACTCTAAATGAACTTGAATGATTGTATAAATTAGAAAATAATGTACTAATGGTGTAAAAACAGTTTTCAAAAACAGAGAAAGTTGGCTTAACCCATTCGATAAAAATTATATTGGACAGATTCTTTCAATTTACATAAAATAAGAACTACAAGTTAAAACCTTAGGAGTAGGAATGCCTAGGTGGCTCAGTGGTTGAGTATCTGCGTTTGGCTCAAGGTGTGATCCCCAGGGTCCCAGGATGGAGTTCTGCATCGGGCTCCCTGCAGGGAGACTGCTCCTCCCGCTGTCTCTCTCTCTGTATCTCTCATGAATAAATAAATTTTAAAAATCTTTTAAAAGAACATTAGGAATAAAAAGATCTGATGTTTGTACAAAGACACAGAGAGGGAGAAAAATAGACACATAGAAAAGGATTATTACAAGCACATGAGATGGGATAATTCAGATGTTTTGCTGTTGTGTGATTCTAAAGTATATGTGACAGATTTTTTTGTCATGATGCATAATAAAAATTGAGTTAGAAACAAAAAACACCCTTTCATTAATTTTTATTGCAATGATAAATTGTACTATTATGTAACTTCTTGTCCTTGTAAAACAAGAAACTGTCACTGGGAGTCAACATGGGAAGTTCACTGAACAGATCAAAGAAAGGGAACACTTCTGGAAGTAATAAATAATTATTAGAAGTGCTAAGGAGAGGAGTATCGATGCATTAAGTAAGATGTGTATGGAAAACTGGAAATAGTCAAGAGTGGCACACAATTGTAAACATCCACCTTCTAAAGAAAGGACAAATGAATGATTGATCAAATTAACAGATCTATTTCTCATGTATGCTTTGATCATCCACAGAAAAAGAGAGAGAGAGAAAGAGAGAGAGAGAGAGAGACAAAGAAAAAAAAGAGGATAGAATTAGAATTGGCACTAGCATGTGGTAGAGTAAGTTGAACTGAATTGAATTGAGCCGCTTTGAATTGAACTGCATTGAATAAAATTGAATTGGGGATTTGTACTGATTGTGAATAGCTGGCTGTGTGAGAGAGTGGCTGAGTGATTATCCAGGACCTTTATACTAAAGCCAAGTGTGTGAGATTGCTGCAGATTGAGTGGAAAAATAAAATGAAGGTTTGCTTCTAACAGGAATTGGATATTAAGACAGTAAAGCATAATCATTAAGAATGGAAGAATAAAAAAGTTATTCAGAGAAAAGAAAAGAGAAGAAGAAAAAAAAAGAAAAGAAAGAAAAGTTACTACAAATAGGTGCCAGAAATAAGAGAAAATGAAGACAAAAAGAAACATAGGAAAGAGAAATACAGGAATAGAGGCCTATTGAAAGACATATACTAATAATTATTTGACTTACTATTTACTGATTCTTGGATATTACCAGACTTAGGTACAAATTTAGCTCTCATTTCTTCTTCTAAGAGTTGACTACAATGTGTCAAACCCTATCTCCAAAGCAGATGAGCCACTAAAGAAGGAATTATCCATTGATGGCTCTTGAGCAATGGCAGAGGATCTTTGAATAAGTGCATTGAGGTTGACAATGTCCTGTGTCAGTTCTTCGTAGCTTCACATCCATTATCTTGCCAAACACAGAAGAGTGAGATTGGTAGTCTGTGGCATTTAACCATTTCATGGATGTCAACCAAGAGCAAAATATAGATAGTACTAGAGGTCCATTATGAATAAGAATATTGTTAAATGGAGTCTTCATTCTAAAGCCATTAAAATATAACAAACTATATTCTTCAACTAAGCCCTACTATTTCACAAAAAACAACTCTTTCATATGGGTAATAATTCTCCTTGCATCTAAAAATACTATATTTTGTGACAATCAGCCATCTGCCTCTTCATTCTGTGTAACTTGCAAACATGAAACATTGGGTTAAGAAGTCTTCTGCAACTCTGAACTGCAGTAGGCTGTACTAGCCAGAGGAAGCTGGTGGCATGCATCTTGTCCCAACTCTGCTTTCAGTGACTTCAGATTTGTTGCTTGAAATCAGCAATGGTGGGAGTATTTATACCTCAGAAGTCAATGAAGGCCACAAATAGAAATTCTTTCTAACACCAGTACCCAATCTTTGAACATTTATCAGCTCATTACTTCCAAATGAGGTTGAGGGCAATAAAAACCAGTAAAACAAGTGATAGCCACAAAAAGAATGTGTCTGTCCCTCTATCTTGTACTCTCTATTTACCACAGTGTGTTGGCAATGGACATTGTTAATGGCGTTAGAGAGATATAGATTTAAATGCCAACTGGTCATTTAATAGCTATGTGACCTTTGACACATTAAATAATTTTTCTAAACCACTGTTTCCACACTTCCTCTTTCTCATAGGACTGTAGAGAGATATACGAGAAATAATGTATGTAAAATATTTAACTCCATCCTTAGCAGATATCAACTACTAGTGCCTAATAGTAGGTACACTCATTAACTATTGCCTTAGCTTTGTTCACTATCTTTTTGATTCTTTGTTTCTCTCCATCAGACTCCATCATAGTACCTATCAGTACTTGGTTGGATGCTTGATTCTATTATTTTAGCTCTCAGCTAGGCTTATTTCTTCCAGCTAGATCATGAACTCTTGCTGGTAGATTATCCATCACCCATTTGGTATACCTGCCACCTTTATACATTTCAATCAGATCCTGTTTATATATCTTAGTCTATGAAATGAGCACAGTTTAGGGGTGCCTGTATGGCTCAGTTCCTGGGATTGAGCTGCACCTTGGGCTCCCAACTCACTGGGGAGCCTGCTTCTTCCTCTCCCTGTGTTTCCTGTTTCTCCTGCTTGTGCTCTCTTTCTCTGTCAAATAAATAAATAAAATATTTAAACAATAAAATAAAATAAAAGGAGCATAGTTTAAATGGGCATATTTATAATTAATTTTCACTTACAAATCATGTACTAAATAAGCATGCATGTATTATGATTACATTGAAGTGAAATGTCTCAAAGATAATAAACATTTAAAATAATTTTGTTAAAATATATAAACTTATTTATTAGTCTTTCTGTTTAATAGACATTTCTGATTTTTAAAATAACATTTAAATTCGCTGAGCAGTTTTTAAATTGTATTTTTACTTTTTTTAAACAATAAAAATGGGGCAGCCTGGGTGACTCAGCGATTTATCTCCTGCTTTTAGCCCAGGGCATGATCCTGGAGCCCCGGGATTGAGACTGCATTGGGCTCCCTGCATAGAGCCTGCTTCTCCCTCTGCCTGTGTCTCTGCCTCTCTCTGTCTCTCATGAATAAATAAATAAAATATTTAAAAATAAATAAATAAAAAATGTACTTATATATAAGACATGAACATAAGTCACTTATTCTTAAGGTAAGAGAATTACAAAAAGGAAAATTTATTTTTATTTTTTTCTAAATTTATTTATTCATGAGAGACAGAGACAGAGAGGCAGAGACAGGGAGAGGGAGAAGCAGGCTCCATGCAGAGAGCCCGATGTGGGACTCAATCTGGAGATTCCAGGATCAGACCCTGAGCTGAAAGCAGATGCTTAACTGCTGAACCACACAGGCATCCCAAAGAAATTTTATTTTAAAAGCAAATCATTAGGGATGCCTGGGTGGCTCAGTGGTTGAGCGTCTGCCTTTGGCTCATGTAGTAATCCCTGGGCCCCGGGATCAATTCCCTCCTCAGGCTCCCCACCAGGAGCCTGCTTCTCCCTCTGCCTATGTCTCTGCCTCTCTCTCTCTCTCTGTCTCTCATGAATAAATAAACACAATCTTTAAAAAAATAAATAAAACTATTAAACAAAGAGAAAAAGTTCTATGACTGCAAGTCAAAACCTTCTTTGTCACAACTCAAGAGTAACATCAACTTAGTTTCAAACTAGGTGTCTTATTTTTTATATTTAAATTGAGAAGTAAGAGTTACAATAATTTCTTCCATTCTTCTGCTCTCGCATTTTCTAAATCACATTATCTTTTGTATTTCTACCGAGAAAAAAACTGTCGTTAACCCAATAGAAAGACTAATATTAATACAACATAAGTATACTGTAAATATTATGGTGCCTAAAACAGGAAAAACTGTAATATGTCAGAAAGATATAGACATCCCCAGATAAAGTATTTTTAATTGAAGGATTTTAACAGATGGCAGCAAACATATTTCAATTTTTAAATAAAGCTTTAAATCAGTCATGAACAGTTATCAGAATTATAAATATAGGACACTTCAGGAAAGTATCCATCACAGAAGTCAGCAACCCAGGACTATGGGTAAAATGCAATCCTTTTCAAATTTTTATAAACTGCAGTTGGTGGCTCAGTGGTTGAGCATCTGACTTTGGCTTAGGCCATGATCCTGGGGTCCTGGGATCAAGTTTCACATCAGGTTCCCTGTGCGGAGCCTGCTTCTCCCTCTGCCTATGTCTCTGCTTTCTCTGTGTTTCTCTCATGAATGAATAAATAAAATCTTTTTAAAAATTTTTATAAACAATATTTTATTAGAACCCCACTACACACAATTCCCTATGGCTGCTTCTGTGCTACAGTAACAGAGTTGAGTAGTTGTGAGACTATATGGCTGCAGAGGCTAAAATACTATACTAGCTGGTCTTTTACAGAAAAAGTTTGGTGACTCCTATTCTTTATTATTGTGAAATGAAAGGCACCACCAGCAGGTTTTATCACAATAGGTAATGAGATTATTTTACAATAAAAGTACTAATATTAAAAAAAGTACTAATATTTTCTGAAGACAAAGGCTATATCAAAGAAGAATAGGTCATGATGCTATTCAATAAGATAAACACGCAATAGATGTGAACCTTTAACCTTAGTATTGTTCTGTTTTCTGCCCTTTTCCCAAATAAATACTCCAACTGCAAGTTCAATCAACAACTTAGACTTCTTCAAGTACTTTGTGGATTTCTTGTCCCTGGTCTTTGTTTGGGCTAGCCCATCATTTAATGGGCTAAAAGCCTTAGAGATTTCTCAGTTTAAAATAATAGACTATCCATTAATCTCCATTACATTTTCTTTTTTAAAAAAAATATTTTATTTATTTATTCATGAGAGACACAGAGAGAGAAAGAGAGAGAGGCAGAGAAACAGGCAGAGGGAGAAGCAGGCTCCATGAAGGGAGCCAGATGTGGGACTTGATCCCGGGACTCTAGGATCATGCCCTGAGCCAGAAGGCAGATACTTAACCACTGAGCCACCCAGGTGTCCCATCCACTACACTTTCTTTTATTTGGTTTTGCCTCTTGCTTTCTACTTCAAAGGAAATAGAGAGGTCAAATTTAATTTATTAAAAATCAAATCAGAGATTGTTGTTAGTAATACTTTCTTTGTCTTGAATTTTCTCAATTCTTGTTTTCATAACGTCAGTATTGGTCCATAGAAAACCTAAACTTAGCTCTTATGGTGCATTATACATTTAACTGCATTTATCTGGAGTGACCTTAAAGTTCACTGATTTGTACATATACAGGTTTTTTAAAAATCATTTTTACTCAATTAATCACTAGCTAATTTTTTTTTATCTCTACAGTCTAGTAGATCATTCTGAGGACTGATTTATTTTCTTTAAAAAAACGTGTTTTCTTCCACCACTATTACTATATAGTTGAAATACCCTCAAATTCCAAAACTACACAATGCCAGCAATTCAAGCATATTTAATACTAGGAGTGCAGTATTTCTTGTAATCTAAAAGGAACTGGACTACAGAATGAGTTTGTGTTGAGTTATACAATTCTTTTTACAGTTAGATCAAGTTAGAACGCATACAATAAAAAGAATGATACCTACAAACCTATACAGTGAATCAGCCTTGGGAAGCATAGGAAAAATCATTCACATAGCAGCAATACATATTTTCTTGTAAGAGGTAATTATTTAAGAAAGGAAACATGTCAGCATACAATATATTTTCATATGATTTGTTAAGTTCCACCTAGAGTGATTGCTTAAGTTTTCCTTGTGTAATTGCTTAGAAGCTTTATTTAAGTTCTTTGAAATCCTCCCTGCAGCCAGCAATTATGGCAAGTCTAGTTTCATCTGAAGTCATACCAAAAGAAATATTATGTTAATAATTCTGGCCATAAACACTTATGGGATGTTTGATTATAATAGTAATTCAGTGTGCTTCTTAGACTCTATAGGAAGTAACATACTTAAAGGCAACAACGCTTCGTCTATTATTCTAAGAGAGAACAGATGATTTTATGAAACATATTAAAATTGTTCTCATAGAAAAAAGTGGGTTATACATTCTGATACGGAAGTGTGTTATCTGTGGAAAGTAGGTTGATGTTCTTCCTGGATTCTCACTCTCTTGGTGAATTTTCAATGTCTATGGCTCAAGTCTCAACCTCCAAAGTCTCTACAGTTTGATTTTCACTTATGAATTTATTCCTTCAATGACCAATAATTGAGGGTCTACTACATGCCAGGAATCATTTTAGTTCCTAGACTAGTAGACCAGTAAAGGAAAAAGTCCTAAGTCCCTCAACTCATGGAGCTTACTTATATTCTATTGGTGAAATTTACAATATTTTCTATTAGGGAATCACTCTCTTCTAAACATTTAGTTGAACTCACTTATTTATCACTATGACTTATGGGATAAGATATTAATATTTTCTATTTTAAAAGTGTGGCACAGAGATACTCGGTAATTTGTTCAAGGTCAAACTAGTAAATGGCCATGCTAAGGACTGCAAAAGTTGGTTTCATGGTCTTTTAGGACATTTTAAAATTGGCAGCATGATATTCTTCGTGATACAAGAATTAATTCAATTGTCCAGGTCATATTATCTTTTTAGGGACTTAAAAATATATTGGTTCATACTCCTGTGCAAAAGTTCAATATTATAACCTTTAATTCTGGAATATGTCTATTCCTTGGCAAGGCTGACCTATAAATGTCACAGTACTTGACTTTAATAATGTTGTACTACAACTATAAATTTTGTAAATTTCAAAGAGGGAAATTCTTATTTTCTGTATACCAAGAGAAAACATTTAAGTAGTGGCAGGATGTCTAGATAATTATACACTCAAATATTACTTGTGGGTGTGGGTACCTAAAAGGTGCTTAAAATTGTACATCTGTTTATGTTGAATACTCTTCAATTACTCATGTATTCCCCAAGTAGCTTAATGAGTTACTGCTCAATATATCAATGAGGAGACTGTCTTGTCAGTAAACAGAAATGACCAGGTACTGTAATACAATTTAATATGAGGAATTGTTAACCAGGTTATTGAAGAAGCAAAAAGAGAACACTAAGGTATCAGGGGGGTAACAACTTTAGGAAGCAGCTGAGCTAGGATGCAGAAAACAAGGGAAAGAACTTGGAAGTTATAAAACTCAAAGATTTAGAGGAGGGGTCCCATGGGGATGAAAATCAAGTTTCTGGGAAGTGGGTTTTACTGTGCTAATGTTGGAGTCTCTGAACTCATGGGTCTGGGCTCCAGAAGGGGGAGGCAGCTGGCCAATGCCGATGTCCTCAGATAGAAACATGCTTACACTGAGAATTTTTTAAAGATTTTATTTATTTATTCATCAGAGAGGCAGAGAGAGAGGTAGAGACAGTAGAAACAGGCTCCATGCAAGGGGCCTGATATGGGACTTGATCCCAGGACTCCAGGATCATTTCCTGAGCCGAAGGCAGACGTTCAACCACTGAGCCACCCAGATATCCCTCTTACACTGAGAATTAATGTTTCCAACGAATGTAGTTTAACATTGTAGAGGCAAGAAGCAAACTTTCTACAAGAAATAAATAGCTTTAACAGTGAGAGGAGCCTCACCTACTACCTCACCCACTCCTAATTTCCAGACCAATGCAATCCCATGTATTCTGGCTTATGGAAAAGACATTGCCATACATTGGTTGCTGAGGCAAAAATACACACTACATCCTATAAGACATAATTAAATTCTTTTAGGGTGTTATCTTGTAAATGGCACTGTGATTGACCCTTGTATTCAAGAATCCATATCTAGGATTGTGTCCATTCCAGTGAAGACAAATCTCTGCCCCTTCCATAATGAAGGAATCCGCTATGAACAACTTGTCCCAGGTCCTGGCTGGTCCCATGGTAAATGGCAGCATGTCAGTAGGTCAATATTGGTCTCTGCTGATGGTATGTTTGGCCTTTATCAGTAGTAGTATCTAGGCCCTACTTGTGAGAGGAAGTTCATGTAATTGAATTCATGCATACTTATCAACTTTGCAACCATGGCCACTTTGTATTTGGGATTACTGAGCAATTATTGGGTGGCTGGAGAAAGATGCTGACTGACATGTCGTTTTATCCATTTTATTTCTGAGAGCTTCTTTTTAGTGGGTACATTAACATGAAACACAACTTCCCATTCTGTGCCCAATCTGTGAGGTCCAACCACATACACATCTTCACCAGATGCTCTTATAACCAATTTTAAAATTGCGTTCATGTTATGTTTTGTTTACTCATCCAAACTGACAATAACAGTTCAAGAATGAATGTATATGTGATTCTGTGCTACCCTAGAAGGTCATAGCAGTGGTACTGTTGTCTACAGAATTCTGTTGAGCAACAGCGCATAACATAGAACTCTTTGGAAACCAGGACCAAGTTTTACCCCCTTCAGTTAACTATCACAAAAACTGTCTTTGAGTCTGATACACAACAGTAGATTAATAAAATACTACCTTCCATGATAGAAAATATGAACAAAACAAAATTGGTGTCCAAACACCAATAGAATTATCCTCTAGAATCTTCAGAAGAAAGGCAACTCTGCCAACCCCTTGATTAGAGCTAGAAGATTCATTTCAGATTACTGAATATCTGAACTGTAAGATAATAACTTTGGGCTGTTATAAGAAGCTAAATTTATGGCAATTTGTTACAGAGGCAATCGAAAGCTAACATACCAGTTTTTCCACTAATATCCTCTTCCTTTTTCAGGTTACACTCCAGAACCCCACACTGAATTTTTATGTCATGTCTACTTGACATCTTCCAGAGACTGAAAATTTCTCAATCTCTGTATATTTTATGATTTTTGACACTTTTGAGGAGTACTGTTCAAGTATTTTCTGGAGTTTTCCTCAGTTTGTGATTGTCAAATATTTTCTCATAAATAGACGGAGGTTATTCTTTTGAGGAATAAATACCAAAAAAATTAAGTCTTCTTTTCTTCACACCATATGAGGATAGATATGATATCAACATGACAGATTGCTAGTGATGTTCATCTTGATCACTTGGTTAAGGTGGTATCTGCTAGTTTCTCCACAGTAAATTTACTTTTACTCTTTTTCCATGTTTTCCACATTTTTCCACAGGAGTCATTTTTGGACATACATTAAAACATTTAAAAAATATTTTGGGTGCAGCCCGCGTGGCTCAGTGGTTTAGCGCCACCTTCAGCCCCGGGCATGATCCTGGAGACCCAGGATGGAGTCCCACATCAGGCTCCTTGCATGGAGCCTGCTTCTCCCTCTGCCTGTGTCTCTGCCTCTCTCTCTCTCTTTCTGTGTGTCTCTCATGAATAAATAAATAAATAAAATCTTTAAAATAAAATAAAAATGTAAAAAAATGTTTTGGGGGAGATGCCTTGATGTTATGCAAATATCCTATTTCTCCTTAAAGCTCATCTGCTAATTTTAGTATTGATTAGAGGATTTTGCTGGCAGCAGTTATCACCATGGTATTCCAATGGTAATTTTCTATCTTCCTCATTTCTTTTCCATATATTATTTGGAAATCTTCTATGAGGAAGATTGTCCATTCCCCCCATTTTAAAGAAAATTATTCAGCCATCTATTTATATTGGTATAGACTCCTGGATTTTCACTGTATTACAATATAATACTATTATAATTTACTTTGTTGTTTAAATTGCTCCAGTTTTGAGTATTGGAGCTTGTTCAGGCTAATTCTTTCTCCTTTTGACAAGAATCCCGTACCCCTCATTTTTTTTTAACTTCTTTACTTTTAATAGAACTACAAGATACTTAAGGTTCATAGTTTATTTTTCCTGCCCAAATCCAAGAATTAACCATTTCTTCAAGGGTCCCAGGCTCCTTTTATTGAATAACTGGCATTTAGAAACTAAGGAATGACCCTATATATGCTCATATAAAACTTGAATTATTTTACTTTAAAATAAGCAGTTATATTTATGTTTACAAGTATTTATTGTGAAAAGTAAGAAAAATAGAAAAAATAAAATAATAAAAATCATGGTATATCCCATCATCCTGTGATAATCAATTAATTTCTTCATGCACTTTCCTGCTTGTATATTATTTGTACGAGGATATGATTATGATTTGAGGTAGGCCTTTAGTTTTTGCTTAAATGCTTCTTAATTTTTTATTATTATTCATTATTAGACATTCTTTGAGGATCTGTACTACGTCATGGTTCATTCTATTTCGGAACTTCTGTGTAAGAGATGTGCGGAAATCAATTCATGCACATGCAATGACCCAAATAAAAGAATAATACAAGAATATGTTCTTAATTTAGATGAAAAGGAAATTGATATAGTCATGTAGATACTTATCTGAGTAAAGGCATTTAAAATTAAAATCATCAGTATGAGACTTCTGGAGCACAGTATCATTAAAAAGGTCTGATCATAGCCACAAAAAGAAAAATAGAAAATTTGACAGTGTCTCCTGGCTTTACATATCTGTCTGTGCTTTGTAATTACTTATCTATTTGTGTTTTATAACTCTCATTGCTTTTTAAATTTTACATATAATTTCCATTTCAATAGTGAAAGAATACAAAGTGACACAAATTGCAAATAGGATTAGTGAATCCATTTATGCAACACCAGTTTAATGTACATATTTATTGATAATAATTTTTAGACTTTTAATCAAGGGACAAGAATTTATTCTAGTGTTGGATTTAGTTTAAAAGAAAATGAACAGAAGAATGATTAGAAGATTTCATCTGTACAAGAGATATGGAATAAATAAAGCCTACTATACTGAATCTCTTCAGCAGCAAAATAGAATAGAATTTGCAAGAAAAATGAAGGGTAACAATAAAAAAAGAAATCATTATTATATGATATTGGTGATACACAAATGCATAATTAAATGTTAGGCACAATTTGGCTTATGTGTTTCATAACTGGTGGAACAATGTCTGAATCAAGTTGAATCTTTATTGTCAAGGCCAAGAACAACTTTTTTTTTTCTTTACCTACTATACATTATTTATTGTCATATTTTATACACAATATTTTGTTTTTCCAAAATAATTTATTGGAGTACACTAAAACAAATAATAACCATCCCTACCCAAATAAATTTGAAAATAATTTTCTAAATAGACCTTAAAATGAATAAAACAAAAACGATTTTCACTTTTAATTGAATCACATGAAGCCATGCTATGTGAAGGTTTTGTAAGTGGATCTAGGCAGTATCATTTCAGTTTCTGGGGGAAAAGTCATCACAAAATATTGATATTATATATGTAAATATAGAAAAAATCAACATAAATGTATTTATTTTTTACTTCTGCATAGCAAAGTACCACAAACCTAACAACTTAAAACAATATACATGCACTATCTCTCAGTTCTTATAGGTCAGGAGTTCTGATATGTCTTAGCTGTGTCCTCAGTAAGGCAATAACCAAAGTGTCTGCCAGAGCTCAGTTCTCATTAGAAAGTAAATAATAATTTACTTGCAATAGATCCAGAACCAAACTCACTCTGGTTGTTAATAAAAATCATTTCCTTGAAAGTGAGAGCTTCTTTCTGACTCTTGGTTGGAGTTCTCTCCCACTCATACAGGCACCATAGTTCCCTGTCATGAGACACTCTTCATTGGCCACCTTACAACATGGAGACTTGCTTCTTCCAAGCCAAAATGAGATAAGGATAGCAGGTCAGCTAGCATGACTCAGTGATATAGAATGTACTATAATCACAGGAGAAATACTGAATTACCTTTCACATTTTCTTTGATTTAGAAGCAAGTCAAAGGTCCTTCCCATACCTAATGGACAAGATTATACACGTTTGTGAGCACCAAAAGCTGGGGATCAGGGAGGGGTATATTAAAATCTGTTTTCCACATTCTGATACTTTTCCCCCCTATGACTCATATTCCTCCCACATGCAAAATGCATTTACCTCATACCCAAGGTTCCCAAGACGGTAGTGTTATTAGAACATCAGCTCAAAAAAATATAGCATCAGCAATGTCTAAAATCTCATCATATAACTAAGATCCAAGTGCTGATAATTATCTCATCTGTAATCCTTTAAGTATCTCCTGGGACATTGTTTCATCTGTCCATGGACTTGTGTAACTGAAGACACAAGTTATCTGCCACTACACACCCAAAATACAATGGGGGGAGAGGCAAAGTCTGACAGCTGTAGACATCACCCTTCAAACAATGAAATGGAGAGTGAAAAGAAGTTACTGATCCATAGCAGTCATGAAATCTAGCCAGGCAAATGTTGGGAGTTCCTTGCTTAGATTTAAGGCCTGGGAATAACTTCAGTAAAAAGGAAACTCTCTTTCTCCTCATGATTTGTTTTGTATATAATATCATATGACTCCACTTTCTGGGCTCTTGACCCTGAATTCTGGGCTCTTGGTTCCACCCTCTGAGTAATCTTTACTTATTCAAGCTGTGGTTCCTTCTTTGTTGTTTACTTAAAGTCTTCAGTTAATTGATCACTATTCTCCCATATTTTATGATAGACATAAAGAAAAAAAAATACAGGTGGCATCTTCAACACTTTCCTTTGAAATCTCTTTAGACATATTACCAAGCTCACCACTTTTGTCCATTTTATTTTATCCCTCCCCTTTTGTTTGTGCTGGAATATTTCAAAGTAGCCATTACACCAATTTACCTGTCAAATACTGATGTTTATATCTCTCATCAATACAGATGCTCTAAAAATTATCCACTATGCCACTATTACAGATTATAAAATGTCTATCCTGCTTTTCCCTTTCTTAAAATTTTGTAAAGAACTTTCTTGAGGGTTAGGAAAGTAGAAGTACCAAGAACTCTTTTACTATGCTTATCTCAAATCTGAACTTGTAAAAAAATTCTCTCTGTAGAATAACATGTTAGCTTCAGTGGCTTTTTGCTGTCCATAGCAAAATACAAGGATTTTTATTTAAAAATAGTCACAAATGACTGAAAAATTTTCATTGCAAAGAAACCTTTAAGAAAAGCAGTGCTTTCTTTTAAACTTTCCAAATGTCTGTTGTTTATTTTGTGGGGTGTATGTGTGTGTGTGTGTGTGTGTGTGCATGTGTACTTACCTGTGTGTATGTGTTGTGAAAAGTTCATTCAATAGGGAGGAGACATAGTGAGTAGGTGCTCAGACCTGACCCTGATAAAGACTGAGGACCTTCATAAACCTGTGCCTTTTGGTAAGTTAAAGTCCAGTATTTGGCAAATATTTTCTACAAATTTCTGTAATTTTTTGGCCACCAAAAGGTAAGAATTCCCTCCATGGTAAGAATAAGCTGACATTTGAGGAGGCAGAGACTTGCACATAGCACTCAGTCTCTTTAAGCCAATTTGCAATTTTGTCTCCTTGTAGACATACCACATTTCTTCATCCCTTGTCAAGTTTGCACAACTACACTGAGAGTTCATTAAATCTGTGGCAGTATACTGCTTTAGGTTACACTTGAGTCCTTTTTCATCCCAATCTAAAAGTATTTGGGGAGTACATTTGTACTACAGTCTGGACTTCTGTTTCAACTTAAGTATTATAGACTAGATAGTACACCAAAGTGAATAACTAATTTCCTTCAATTTCTAATTGTACTATATTATAATTAGGGGATGCCAACATGCTTTGGTAATCAGTGAATGTTGTCAAGTTTACCAAGGATTAAAAATATACTCAGTTGCCCTCATCCTTTGCAAATATCACACTCCAATACAACTCCTATACCTACAAATAGACACAGAACCTCAAAAAAATTCTGATCCTTTCTCATCTATACTGAATAAAGTCAAATCTTCATAATTTTCTAAGATATGTAAATATAATTTGTGTTGAATTACCTACCACCCCTACTAAAATTGTATCTTTGTTATATATGAAATGAGAATAAAAATAGTAATAATGATTTCAAAAGATTGTGTCATCAATGAAATAATGTAAGTAAAACTGCTTAGATGAGTGGTTGACATAAATGGTGCCAAATAAATATTGGCAACTATTACTACTAGCTGGGTCCTCACTGAATCCTCAATTCCTATCCTTTTCTCCAGGCCAGTATCACTGCATTCCTGCTTAAAACATTTAGTTAAACTAGCAGTAGTATGCTATTCATTTGAGAACATAGAGAATAGGAAAACACATTTAAGACAACCCCTAAATCTAAACACAAGGATTTAGTCTGGCTTATTCTTATATATACCCTAACCAGTGTCAAACACAGACTTATTTTTATTCCTCATCGTGGCACTAGGAGAACATCTGGCTTTTGAGTAGGATAATTAATGTCTGTGACACTGACATTACTGGCAAATTATAATTAATTTCAACTACAAATAAACTAAATATTGTTTAAAACAATATTGTGACCTTGGAATCATCAAAAGTAAAATGAGTTGAATATTAAATCAAGTTCATAAAGTCAAAAATAAAAAGAATATTATTTTTATATGGCAGGAGTTTATGTTTCTACTGCTCAAGTCAGAAGCAGAATGTTTTTAACAGAAGGAAAGGGTGCCCTCTAGTGTTTTAAGGAAAGATGAACAGTTAGATAAACGATTCCTCTCTTATTTGAATTTATATATATGAGGTTCTCAACTGAAAATTATATTAAGTAGTGTGTACATTTAGAAAAAAGTAAGCAGGGCTATTAGTATAAGGTGTTAGGAAAATGCATAGTGTTCCTGATTCAATTTTTTTTGACATTAAGCATTCAATTTTTTTGACATTGGATGAAATATTAGATTCAGTTATGCTGATTCCTTCTTCTGTTACCTAATAAAAAAAACTCCTCTGCCTCTAAGTTCTGCCCCCAGTTTGGGATTGCTACACATTTACAAATTGTATTACAAATGTCAATGTAAAAAATTACATAGACACATTTTTATCACAAAAATGTTGATTGCGCACTACTATATTTCCCTTAAGTTGACTGCCTCCATAAAGCAGTAGCTGGTCTTATTAGATCAAAACAATGTAAATTACTTTCTGAAAAATGTATGTAAATTAAAAATTAAATATGGTGGTCAGAATCTCTATACCCCATTTTTTAGAGTAAAGATTAAGATCCTGTATTGTCAATTTTCCCCCTAATTTGAATATATTTTTTTTCCACAGTTTACTCAAAAGAGATTTACACAGGAGAGTTGCTATAAAACTATCTCCCTTATTTCCTTTACAGAAATGAGGCTGATGTATACTGCCTGTATACATTAAAAGATGAGCAGTAAATCAGATTATTTGCCATGTGATTTTTTTTAGCCCTACATTATCCTCTGCTATGGGCTGACATGTGACCCTGAAAATTCATATGTTGAATTTCTAATCCCTTAGTACCTCAGAATGTGATTGTATTTGGAGAGAAGACTTTCAAAGTACTTAATCCTAAATGGGATATTTGGGATGAGCCCTATTTCAATATGACTGGTGTCCTTGTAAGAAGAGGAGATTAGGACACAGACATGCAGACAGAAGGTCATGTGAGGACACAGTAGGAGGCAATTCACAAGCCAAAGAGAGATAGATGCCCCAGAAGAAACCAACTTTGCCAACATCTTGATCTCCGACTTCCAGGCCCCAAAACTGTAAGGAAATACATTTATGTTATTTAAGCCACTGGATCCTTGGTACTTTGCTATGGTAGCCCTAGGAAAATAATACATCCTGAATCTTTTCTTCTCCACTGTGTAAAAATCTGAAATTTATTTTTTCAGAAAACATTACTTTCAAATAATTTTTGTGCTCCAGTAAAGGAAACTTAAACATAAAATGGTGATAAATAATATAAACTTGCACACAATGGATGTTAATAACATATTCACCATCTTTTTATCAGCTGGGCCTATGGCTGTGTTTTTCCTCCACCATGATAGTGTCTTAACTGTATCCTCTTTTCTCCTCTTTTTGCCCAGGCCAGCCACATTGCCCCTCTCAACAAATCAATGTATCCACCTGACAGTAGAGGACAGAGTACAAGAAGTGTCCACCTTTAGTTATTATAATCCACTCCACACAGTTCTCTCAATAGAGGTCAGGGTGCAGAAGTTATAACTCACATCTCAGTTGAACTTCTATGTATAGTCATGCTTCTAGGGGAACTAGCCAAAACTAAACCAGACAAAGTATTCTCGCACCAGTCATTTCACATTTAAAAATAACTGCGATTAGGCAGCCCCCGCTGGCTCAGTGGTTTAGCACCACCTTCAGCCCAGAGCGTGATCCTGGAGACCCGGGTCGAGTCCCACATCGGGCTCCCTGCCTGCTTCTTCCTCTGCCTGTGTCTCAGCCTCTCTCTCTCTCTCTCTCTCTCTCTGTGTGTGTGTCTCTCATGAATAAATAAAATCTTAAAAAAATAATAATAACTGTGATTAAGTTGATAATAATTTGGAGAATCTTTCACTCAATTTTGATTGTAAAAAGCAGAAATATCTCCAATAGATTGAGGTATCTGATCTAGTTTCCTTTTGTTTATACACACACACACATACACACACACACACACACACACACACACACACATATATATATATATATATATTTTATTGGAGTTCAATCTGTCAACATATAGTATAACACCCACTGCTCATCCTGTCAAGTGCCCTCCTCAGTGCCTGTCTGATCTAGTTTGCCAAGTTAGTATTTTAAAGCACACTCTGTGAGACTGTATAGAAAATAAAAAGACATAATATTCAGGCATTTATTCTTCTATTCATTTGTCATCTCTTTCAAAAATAATTGAATTGAGCATGTATTCTTGGTCTTACATTGGAATACAAAGACAGATAAAACATTGTTGATTGATTAGTCTTAGAGAGAAGCAAAGGAATAGTGCCTGGTTATGTATTTCTTTCACGTAAAATGTGTTTTTTTCTCTCTGTGTGTGTGTGTGTGTGTGTACATAAATGCCTATTTCTTAGGGGTGCTATGACCATCATATAAGTTAACACGTAAAATACTTAGAAAAGAAACCTAATACATATTAAATGCTTAATCAACTGAGAAAGTGTCATAACCTGGGTAAGTCCCAGTTTAATGTACTCATTAAACAAGACAAAAATATATGCACTTCACAGAGTTGTTGCCAGGATTGAATATGTTAGTGACTATAAAGCAAGGCCATATATTATACCTATATCTATCTATATACATATATACACACGCATGCATACTTCATATATAGTCTATATAGTATATATTTAGTGTATACATATATATAGCACATATATAGTGGATATACATATAGTACATTATTTATGTAATATAGTTCATATTTAAAATAAATGTGTATTGTCTATACACATTTATATCTATCTATATACATATATACACACGCATGCATACTTCATATATAGTCTATATAGTATATATTTAGTGTATACATATATATAGCACATATATAGTGGATATACATATAGTACATTATTTATGTAATATAGTTCATATTTAAAATAAATGTGTATTGTCTGCTTAAGTTCTTTTAACACCAACAAATTATTCATTTTATTTCCTATGTAATTGATGAACTTTGAAACCTCAAAGTTACTTGGAATGTAAACATTGCTGACTTCTCAAACTTTCTTATTCTTCTATGAGATGAGATCAGTATCTTATGCTCCAGAAATAAGGAGCTCTTTGAAAAAAGTGTCTAGCTACTAGTGATGAAATGCTATTTTTGGCAGGAATATTTCTTTCTTTTTCTTGAGGTCATCAGTTTAACTGTTCAATTGGCAGGCTCATTATCCTTTTATGAATAAAAGTATCATACAAATGCAAAGAATATTTTACTCAATGACATTCTGTAGTAAGAACTGTCAGGTACATTACTGAAAGACAAAGATTATAATTACTACTAAATTATACTTGAACTACAAAATACTTGTAGTATTTTGTTAATTCAAATTAATTTTGTAGTTCAAGTATTCAATTTAATACTTGAACTACAAAAACCTCAAAGAACTCTTCAATTGATAAATCCATGCTAGGTCATTGGGAGACAGTGACTTCTGAAGTATGTGACATTGGTTGTTACTATTAGAGACTCTTTTTGTGTGTGTGTATATATATATATATATATATATATATGAAGATTATGTAAAAAAATCAGAAAAATTGGAGACCAAAATACAAACTGCTAATCATGAAATTGCTTTTACCTTAGAGTTTCCCCAAATAAGATAAAAATCCTCATAAAATGCAGAATAGATTCATTTCACATTAGTGTATATGACTAGATTGAATGGATTGCTTATTTCAAAATTAGGCATCTTCTGGCTACTGGAGCAGTCTGTGTGTTGATAAATGAGAGTAAGTGACATTTTTACTTGGCATATTGGTTAAAAAAATGGGGGTAATTTCATATTTTTTCAAATATAAATATTATGTTTTATATGTTTTATGCAACCTTTTAAGGTTAACATTTACTACATAGTTCACCAACGTAGAATTGGTTATGGGACATTCAAGAAATTGCAGCTTTTATACTTCTGTTAGTCATCATACTTCCTCACTATTTGCTTGTATTTTGAACAATACTCTCTTATGAATGGAAAAGATGTATGTTTTTCATAAATGTTTACATATTTACTCTAGGAATATAGTTTTATAAGGACAGAAGGAATGTCATGGCAATTAGAGCTTTTGGCATGCAAATACTGTTGTTGATCCTCTAACCCCTTTTGTTTAACATCTGCAAGCCTTCTGAGACTAATTTTACCTTCTAGTTCCCATTAAAACACAAACAAAAATATCACTCATAACTACTTATCTCGAATATATCAACCCCATTTTAGAAAAAGATGACTCTAGAAAATGATGACTACAGCTCCTTGGAGTTTTGTCTCATAAAAATACTAATATGCTTTGTAACTCAAGCCATATTGTTGAAAAATTTTTAAATGTAGTGTTTGTTTTTTAAATCTAATGAGAATAATTTTCAAAGTAGCCACGCTTTACCATTACAGAATTTACCACTGTATTTAAAAAAAAGACCTACATATATTATCAGTGTTATCAAGTTAAGGAGAAGTAAGAATTAGATATGCAAATCCCAATGAAAATGGTATACTAATTCATTACAATGTAGGGTAAAACCAGCACTATATAGTGCATTAGGTCAGGAGGTGGGAAATGATGGCACAAGAACCAAATCTAGGACTCTTGCTTTGTAAATAGTGTAATTGAAACACTGCCAACTTCACTTCCATATTGTCTATGGCTGTTTTTGTACTGCAACACTAGAAATGAACAGTTGCAACAGAGCCTATGTGGCTTTCAGAGTCTGAAATATTTAACCTTTAGAGAAAAAAAAAATACTGACCTTTGCTCCAGAGTTCCAAAGGTAACGGACCTCATAGAAACCTTGAAACTGTTTCAGAGACGCATTCATAGAGAATGTTTACTTTGAGGAGAATTTGAATGATCTTCAAAATTACATGAAGGAAACTTTTGTTTTGTTTTGTTTTGTTTTGTTTTGTTTTGTTTTGGCCTCCTGGTCTTTACCTCACAGCTAGATAGCTAGGAAATCTTATCAAGAAAATAAGTTGCCAAATAACTAAGAATTTTATATTCAGATGTAAATCTGCCAGTTATGGTGTGAACTCAGGTTAGTTACATAACTTCCCTAAACTTCAATTTTATTATCCAATGGAAGAAAAATACTATCTAACACATAAAGTAGTTTTGAGTATTAAATAAGCAAATGCATAAAAAATTTTTAGCATGGGTTCCAGCAAAAGGGTAAAAATTCACTAAATAGTAAATATTTTACTATACTGGAGGCTAATTCCGTGGTCTCAAAGAGGAAGAGGAATGTTGTGTCTACAGTCATTAGTAGTGTTTGTGTACTAACACAACAGATATTGAATGTTTTTCATATGCCAGGCTCCTTGCAATGTACTACAATGATATTTATTAAATATGCACCTTCCTAAACTATCTCATTCCAGGGATTTATTTCTCTCTCAATTCCTCTCTGTTTCAATTTGGAGATGACTTTGTGAGGCAAGGGCTCATCTTGATTATTTTTGTCTGATAAGTTTAACGTTATTAAATCAATTTTTCCCTAGTATTGACTTTTCAAAATAAATCCCCAGAAATCTGTGGTGAGATTTAAAAGTTATATACTCGTAATGACTCATCACATAAGATTAACTTTTTGCTTCATCTCCTTGCCTGGATTAACTGACTCCTTTCTTTACAGAGCAAAAGTTCTTAAGTGAAATGCTCAGGTATATCAATCTGGTTGATTTATGTTTTTTCTTTGATCTGATCTAATTATAAGTATTTGTTTATAATTAAGATGTCCAGGGGATCCCTGAGTGGCTCAGTGGTTTAGCGCCTGCCTTCAGCCCAGGGCGTGATCCTGGAGACCCAGGATCTAGTCCCACATTGGGCTCCCTGCATGGAGTCTGCTTCTCCCTCTGCTTGTGTCTCTGTCTCTGTCTCTGTCTCTGTCTCTCTGTCTCTCTCTCTCTCATGAGTAAATAAATAAAATCTTTAAAATAAAATAAAATAAAATAAAATAAAATAAAATAAAAAGATGTCAAAATTTGGAATAGCAGGAGCAGATATTTTTGAGTGGTTAAATGGTAGTATATATATATACTTTAAAAAAACAGCAGGGCTAAACTTGTCTTTTTATGATAAACTTAGTAACATTATGAATATAAAAGTGTATCACTTAAGAGTTGGTTGGGAACCATACTATGGATATACTGGACTCCATCTAGTAATATCATTTTAGAGTTTTAATGTACCACCTACATTAAAATTTAGAGTTTGTAAGCCAACATTATGTTAGGGTATAAATTTCCAATAATATTTCAAAAGTCAAGGTACAAAGAAATTAAACTGTTTTCTCAATATGGATAAGAACACATATGTGTAAGAATTTTTTTTAAATGCTGCTTAATCATACTGGTACAATATGGTACAAGAGTTATACCTAATTCTTGTAGTTTCCTGAAATATTGTTATAAAATTATTTTCAATGTTGGGAAATGGTAATTCATAGTTACTTAGTAATTGTTAGTATTTGTGAAATAAGTATATTTTGTAGAAGTAAATGCATTAAATTATTGAAAACCGCTCAACTCTAATAACTGTACCATGAAGTCTAATAATTGTATCTATGAAGCTTTCACCCAAAAAGACATAGTTCTTTTGATTAAAGTGATGCCAAAATTCAAGTCCATGGCTTTTCCACAAGAGACTATTGACAATGTCTCTGCATATTGGTAACTATAACCAGCATTCCATATACCTCCCATCAGAGCAAACCTTTATTTAACTCATTTATGCTGATATTTGTCTACACATTATATAAGGGGTTTTCATTCCCTAGAATATTTTACTGCATTTCCAAATAGTGCTGAGCACATTATATGCATAAATGTCCTTCCGAAACTGACCTCTATACCATTAGTACTGTCATTCTCACTCTTTTCTCTCACTTATTTTTCTTAACTTCAGTCAGGCTAAACTAATTCTGCTTTTCCAATTAGCCCATGCTCTGTAGTATACTCATGTATTTACAACTGTCTCCCCAACAGAACTCATCCCCACTTGCTACTGATGCTTCAAGATACTGATGTATCTTCTTGGGGAGGTTTCACCCACCATCATTTTTCTTTATCTGCTTCATAAAAAAAGTACAAGTTAAGGGCTTTATACATTAGTTAGTATAATATGAGCTCTATGTATCAATATACTCACTCTACCTGATTGTCACCCCATACTCTGTCTTCTCTACCTTTAGTATTCCATGAGGCACTATGAAATTCTATGTTTCCCCATAATCATCACAGACTTTCAATTACCAGAAAGCAAACTGTCTAATTTGCTTACTGGACAATTTAGGACAAGAGTTAGGAGATATATTTAGAACAAAAATAATGACGAAACTTATAGAGGGGAGGATGCTACACTGATAAACAGCAAAAAAATACTATAATAAACCTTTCTTTAACAACTTAATTAAATTAAATTTCTATGCAATAAAATTACCCCTTTTTTAATTTTAGAGAAAACATGAGCAGGGGGAGGAGCAGAGGGAGAGGGAGAAGCAGACTCCCTGCTGAGCAGGAAGCCTGATGTCAAAAGCCGATTCCCAGGACCCTGAAATCAGAACCTGAGCAGAAGGCAGACACTTAATGGACTGAGCTATCCAGGCACACCTAAAGGTATACAGTTTGGTGACTTTTGACAATGTGTGTATTCCTATCATCACCATCACAATCAAGATTTCCAGCATATCTATCATCTCAAAAATTCCCTTATGTCCCTTTGTAGTCAATCCTTGATCCCTCTCTTGACTACAAATACTATTTTATTTAATGTCACTGTAGTTGACCTTTTCTAAAATTCCATATCAAGGAGAATATACAGTATTAGCCTATCGTTCTTGGATTCTTTTCCTTAGTGTAAAGTTTTGCAGATTCAATCATTTTGTGGTATTAGTAGTTTCTTTTAATTGCTGGCTAACATTCCATTGTATGGGTATATCAAAGTTTATCCACTCATCAGTTAATGAACATTTAGGTTGTTTCCATTTGGGGGCAGTTATAAATAATGTTGTTATAAACAGAGTACCAGTCTTTTTGTAGACATATGTTTTCATTTCACTTGAGCAAACACATAGGAGAAGAATTATTGCTTCTGTGATAAGTACATATTTCACTTTTTAAGAAACAATCAAATGTTATTTTTTCCCCCAGAGTGGCTGTACTCTTACATTCCTAGTAACAATACATGAGAGTTTTAGTTCTTTTGTGTATATGTAGATTTCATGGTTTTAATTTCCATTTTCCTGCAGACTAATGTTTGACCTCTTTTAACGTGTTTATTGGTTATTCATACATCTCCATTTGTGAAATGTACTTTTTCTATTTTAAAATTAGACTGCCTTTCTATTGATTTGTATGTTTCATAAATATATATGAAACATATATGTTTATATGTTTACAAATATTTGTAAAACATATATCTGACAAGGAACATAGCATGTTTTACAAATATTTTCTCTTATCCTATGGCTTATTTGTCATTTTATTAATGACAAAGATCTTTAGAAGAACAAAATATCTTAATTAATTTTGATTAATTGCAATTTAGTATTTTATTAAATTGCCTAGCCTAATGACACAAAGATTTTCCTCTAAATTCTTCTAGGGGTTTTACATTTGTAGCATGATTGAAACTGTTATCCATTTCAAACTGTGATGCACAAGGCTGAGCAGGGTTCATTTATTCCCTGAAGGACATCCAATTGTTGCAGAACCATTTGCTGAATACTATCTTTCCCCCATTGAATTATCTTGGTATCTTTTAAAAAAACAGACCATAAAATGTGGGTATATATATATATATATATATATATATATATATATATATATATATCTTTACTTTCAATCATGCTCCCTTAATTTATATGTTATGCTTTATGTCAATACCACACTGTTTTGATTATCCTAGTAAACCAGGAGAGCGAAGTTCTTGTCTCATGGAGTTGAAGCATGAATCTTGTGGACAAAGAAGAGTGAGAAAAGCGATAGAAGTTTATTAAGCGAGGATACAGATAAAGCTCTCAGGAGTGAGAAGGGTCCCGACAGGCTGCCATAGTGGGCCTCCACTGACAGTCTTTTATTTAGAACTGGTCAGGGAGCTCGTGGCCTTATCATTCTTGTGATGTCTTGGTTCCAGTAAGGACTAGTGATAACATCTTTAATGGGTTACTTCTTTTTAGGGTCTAGTTATTCTTTGTTGGTTGTAGGTGACTGTCATAAAAAAGACATCCTCCCTACCCACACCGACGGCAAGATGGTCTGGTTTGTTCCCTTATCTCTGATTTCCTTATCTCAGCATTTTTGGGATTTCTGTGAGGCTGATCCTGTAGCCCCCTACCAATCTCTCCTTATCTAGCCCCACCTGTCCCTTACTTACTAGTTGTATAGTAAGCGGCAAAGCCAGGTAATAAGGGTCCCAAACTCTTTCCTTTAAAACAAACAAACAAACAAACAAATAGACAAACAAAAAACCCAAAAAACAAAAACAAAAAAACTATTTAGGATATCCTAGATCCCTTAAAATTTTTTTTGTTATAACCTAATGCTCTCTAAAAATAATTTTTAAATGGCCTAAATTAGAGATTAGCTATTGGTCATTCCTAATTACATATAAAAACTGGGCCCCCAATAAATTGCAACAGCAATACCAAGTTCATGGATTCTTAACAGTTTTTTCCAAATTCCAGCTTCAACATAGAAGAAAAAGGTTAGCATTTAATTCAGGGAAGAGCTAATAGTATAACTTTCATTAGCTAACACGTTTATTCCTAATTTTCCCTGGAAATTTGTCTTGAAAAGGACTTTGGTACTGTGTCTGAAGTGAACCATGGCTTATTGGTAATGAGTACAGTTCACACTGCTCGGGCACACTGACTATACAGCTGCTGTGTAATTCATGTCACTGACTGCCCTACTTATTTACCTTCCGTGAATCTTTATAGATATGTTGTTTACCAGATACAATTAGAAAAATGCTTGAATAAAAGTTTGATTTGTGAAGTTTTATGTAAAAACATTTTATAACATTAATTACCTTAGAAATGTTATAATCATACAAATGCTACATTGGAAATAATAAAGCTTTATTACCTTGCCATATTCAATACATATGGATACTATATTTAGGAATATTAATTTTTAAATAAAAGCCATGTTTGTACATATGTACAATGTCCTGCTTTTTTTGCGGTTTAATAAATAGATAGTATTAAGATTTTCCCATGAAGCTCTATATGACTATGATTTTTGTAAAAGTGGAGGATAAATACTTTAAAGTTTAATTTTTTTGGTTAAAAAATGATTATGTTCCTTGTAGAACTAAAAATATAAAAACATTAGGAAATTAACATAATCCCAATTCCCATATATAGGAGCTTGTTGCTTAATAAATCATCAAATGTTTTTAAAATGTGATATGATTTGTCAGTTTTCTATGTACCTATGTAATACAAATAATTTAAGATATTTTTGGAAGTTTATATAGCTTACAAAATCTTGTCCATTACAATAAATTATTCTTGGTAAATGTTTCTTTGCAACACGTATTGTTATTTTAAGGTGAAATCCTGATACAAGGATTGATAGGTCAAAGGGTATAAACTTTTTTATAAAGGCTTTTTATATATTTCCTAATTAACTTCCAGTGGGTTTCACCAGTTTACTCTTCCCTCAGGCAATAGGAGTATTACCTTTTTTCCAAGTGGGTGGTCTTATTGTTCTTTAGTCTTTGGCACTGAATGTGTGTTTAGCTTTTAGATTCTGCATACCCAAGTTTGTGTTGTTCTTGTCAATGTCCACACTAAATTTAGAATATAGCATATTTTTGAACATACAAAAGTTTGGCAAACATTTCCTTTTAAGGATATATATAAATATAAATAAATATAAATATAAATATAAATATAAATATAAATATAAATATAATATATCCCCACAAGCTTTGCTTGGAAGGAGGGGTTATATATAATATGTGTTTGCTAAAAGTGCTAGGCTTGTAATCTTACAACTTTATAATTTTTTTTGACATATTTGGGTTTGTATCTACTACTCTTTCATTTGTTCTATTTAATCTCTTTTTCATCCTTTCTTTTCCTTTTTTTTCATTTATTATTTTTCTCCTCTTAGTTTAGAATAATGCACAATATTTCCAGCTTGGATAGTTATCTCGGCAATTACAATATTCATACTTAAGCCAGGATGAACCTGAGAAGCAAGCTAGTCTGACACTGGCCATATAACCCAGCATATGTCCTTATATATATATTTTTAAGATTTTATGTATTTATTCATGAGAGACACACAGAGAAAGGCAGAGACACAGGCAGAGGGAGGAGCAGGCTCCATGCAGGGAGCCTTACGTAGGACTCCATCCCGGGGCTCAAGGATCACACTCTGGGCGGAAGGCAGCGCTAAACCGCTGAGTCACCCGGGATGCCCGCTTGTGTCCTGATATTAAAGGTATCTTGGTGGAATCTCTGGCAAATTGCAAAAGGAGAGTTTCAGAGAAGACTCCTTGGGACTTGGAGTAAGACCATTAATTCTTTTACTGGAAGAAAATTATCAGTTTGCAAAGCAGCTCTTGTCGTGCTATTGGCTCCTACCAGTTCTGTATGACAATGGGACAGTATAATAACTTAGTACTTATCAATGAGCTTTTCTTCACAAAATGATTGTTATTAGATTTGTTATGTCATATGTTCCAGAAATCCATTGTAAAATAAAATTGGTACATTTAAAATTAGGCCCAAGTATACATAAAAACATGAGTAAATCATGAACAGATAGCTCTTTTTCTCAACTTATAACTATGGCCTTACAGGGTATTCCCAAATATTGGGTGTTCCCAATAATTAACTGACAATAGAAAAAAGGTCTCATTCCAGTCAGGGTCACAGATAAGTTAGCTTGATATATTAGAGGTAGCCAGAAATGGAGTCTTGCTCCATTATATCTCCACTCAAGTAGCTCCAAAGAAGTACAATGGAGGGAAATCCTCCATGTAGAAAGATTTGGAATAGTTGGTTTTCCTTGCATTCTTTGGGGTACAGAGAGAATTTCAAATTTATTCTTAAAATTGTGATATCTTTGTGGTCTCCAAATTATATAAGGATCATATTTAATAGAGTTTTAACCTAGATAATCTGGAAGTTTGCTTTCTCCTTTTTTAGAAAATACCCCTCAGATAAAAAGTGGCTACAGGACTCAACTTACTACTTAGGGATTATAGACTTCACCAGTTCCCTAGCCTAATAATTTTTAATTACTCATCAATTTTATAAAGATTTTTTAATTATCACAATTTTTTTTTTGTTTGTAAAATAATATTGGTCTTGCTACTCAATCCACTGTATTACTGGAAATAGTCTGAATATCACTTCATCAATGACCAGTTAGACCTATTCAAAAGTCTGTATACAAGTATAGAATCCCAGAATCATACCAAGAGGATCAAGATTGTCTAGTGTTTAATCTTCAAAAAACATCCCACTGAAAGAGAAACTAGTCAGGTATGAGAATTGAATAAGAAATGTGATACTTTAAAGCAAGATTAAATAGTTTATTAGGCTCTTGGAAATTAGCAGGACAACTATGAAAGAATAGATGGTGGACTGTAGGGCAGTTTAAAAAATTATTCTACAGGTTTCTTATACAAGGCTCAGTGTACTCAGAGGAGCCAACCTATGCCACACATTTCCAGTAATTTAAATGTAAATTACTCACAAAGCATGTAATTTATAAAAAGCTGAGAATGAGTTTACAAGATTGATTTTCTCCACTATTCCAGCTTTAGCCATTAAAATATGTCTGTATTCATTCATTCTTTCATCTGCTTACTAGTAACTGAAATGTTTCTCATAAAGCAGTTTGATCCTAAGTCCCTTACTGTTCCTCAGGGAAATAACACTATATTTATCCTAGTATATATCTAGGCTACTGACTTGATGTGATTTATGGTTCTAGGGAACTATAAGTTTCAAAGTACAAACCTTGTATCTTTACTCATCTTTGTGTCCCTGTTTGTAGAACACAGCTGGTCCTCAATTGATGCTTATTTTACTTAATAGGTTACTAATTATCTTCCTCAAAAATGTTTCCTAGCTTAATTGTCTTGAAATGCCTCAACTGAGCTCTTTTTTGCATAAACGTGGCTTGCAACTCAAATACATATGTACTATTTTGAAGGAATAGCATATTGAGTCATGCCTCTTAAAGAAAAAAAATCTTATATTCTAAAATAAGCTTTTCAATAACTTAATGAGTATATCAGAAACAGAATGTCAGTGATTTTTGCACAGAGAAAAAATATAGATTAACGGATACACTAACTTCTGACACTACCTGGAATTAGGCTATATTTCACAGATTAAAGCACAATTGGAAGACTGTCCTTACTTCAAATAACTATCACATGCTTGGGAATCCTTAGGCTGCCCTTACTTCTGATCTGGCTCCAGACTTGGACATCCCATGACCTCCTCAGGTTTGATGAATCTCTAAAATTACTCACAGAACTAAGGAAAGCAAAATACTTAAAATTTTATAACAACATGATAAAAATCAAAACCAGTCAAAGGAAAAAATGAATAGGGCAAGGTCTGGGAAGGTTCCAAAGCTTTTGTCATCTTCAGAACATGTTACTGATGTGAGACAATATGTAGAGGATTGCCAATTAAGAAAACGCTGGTGCCCAGAGTTTTTATTGGGATTCAATCACATCCAGCCCATGTGGTTGACTTTTAGCTTTTTATCCCTTCCTGGAGGTTTGGGCTAATAGCTTTAATCTCTAGTTCCTCTGGAAGTTAAAAATGATATAGTATGCACCAAAGTCCAATCATAAATCACATTGTTAGACTGTCCAGTAACCAAAATTCTGAGGCCAACAAAGACCTATCTGGTAGAATATTTCAGGGGCCTAGAGATCCCCTTCCAGTAGCCCAGAGTAAAGGTCAGACCTGTCTTTGAGTGAAGTTAATTCCTCACTACACATGGGGAATTTATGACGTGGAGTATCATCTGAAAGAATGATGTCGTTAGAACAGTAGGTGGAAAGTAACAGATTTTTTTTTTTAAGATTTATTTTTTTTTGGGGGGGGGGTGGACAGAGAGAGAGAAAGAGGAAGAGAAAGACAGAGAAGCAGACTCTCCACTAAGCATGGAGCCAGATGCAGGGCTTGATTCCAAGACCCTAAGATCATGAACTGAGCTGAAACCAAGAGTCAGAGGATTAACAGACTAAGCCATTCAGGCACCCCATACAGCAGAGATTTTCAAAGAAAACATAAAATAATGGATACTTTAGCAAGTATCAATGACTTTGTGCTTTCATCTGGAATCAGACTTCCTTTGGCCCTATTTTCCCTGGTTATCATCACCTCATTTGACTAGTTGTTACCAGAACATGTACAGGACACTCTTACCAGGGAAACTTGAGCCTAGCAACCTTTTACTAGAGATATCAGAGACTGAGGCTGAGCAGTAATGTAAAACATCCAACAAAGGTGAAGTAAACTACAATAATTATCTTTTCTATTATTGGAGATAAGATCAAAATACATAGCAATTGAAACCCATCATATTAGTTTGCTGGGTTTGCCATAACAAAGACAAACTGGATGGCTTTAAAAAAAGAATGTTTTTCCTCACAGTTCTAGAGACTTGAAGTCTAAGATCAAGACAACAACAGAATTAGTTTATTCTGAGGTCTTTCTTCTTGGTTTGTAGATGGTCATCTTCATTCTATCTTCACATGGTCTTCCTTCTGTGTAAGTGTCCCAATTTCCTTATAAGGACACCAGTCATGTTGGATTAGGAGCTACCCTCATGACTTCATTTTAACTTTATCTCTTTAAAGAGCCTGTCTCCAAATACAGTCACATTCTAAGGTACTGGAGTTAGAACTTCAGCGTATGAATCTGGGGGAACATAATGCTAGCCTACAGCACCATGAATCCATTACTGAGTCTTTACCAGTCTTACCAGTGTTTTTTCCATCCTATTAATGAATAGTGCTCTCAATATCAAATTATTTGATGTTTCTGCAGGGTAAATGTTAAGTAGTTTGAAAATTATTATATTTTTATTTTAATCATGTATGTTATAACCGATAATACAAGTTTATTTAAGTATTTTGTATCTGATGTTTTTCTACAGTATTAATGTAGTGAGCTTTGCAGAGGTAATTAAACTAATAAGGATTATAATAATGGCAATTTGTAATTTATTTGACAATTAGCTATATATTTTTTTAAAAAAATACTTAAATGTATATTACTGAAATGCAAGCATTGATAAAAAATTGTATAAATAAATCTAGGAAAAAGCTTTAAAAATATTTCTCAAAGTGATGTTTATTTTTTTTTGTTTTTTTTATTTTTATTTTTTATTTTTTTATTTTTTGTTTTTTTTTGTTGTTGTTTTTTTTTTTTCAAAGTGATGTTTAAACAGCACCGTAGTGTGATTATTTCTAATCTAATAAAGAAGAAATGGGGGCTATTAAGATAACTTACTTTTGGTTATTGTTTTCCTATAAAAATTAATTTACACATACTTTTAAATTTATTATAATTTTTAAAATCTGGAATTCTTTCTTCCTATGAGCTATTTTAAGTTTTCTATAAAGATTGATTCCATAAGAATGCTTCATCTTGCCATGTTTAATGGAAATTTTATTATATGCTTTGTCTACCCTTCATTGTAACCATTAAATGGCATAGGATTAACACAAGATTTGAGCCATTTTAAGGGTGAAAGTACAAACATTCAACAAGGGTGCTCTCTAAGTAACCTGCAGCTAGAGTTAAAAAAAGGCAAAGAAATTCAGTAAGAACATGATGTATATAATAAAGTACTTTACCATTTTAAAAAGACAAAGGAACGGTCCTTATTAGCCCAAAAGGTAATTCTATACAGCTATTACAATTCATACATTACCGGTTACATTTTAAAACTCTGACATATTTAAAGGAAGGTAACATTTTCACAGACTGTGATAATATAAGAATTCTCACTGTAATAAAATGTACCATTAAGAAACACAATTATATCATTTAAGTTATTTCATTTTTGGAAAGAGAAGAGAGATACTTCCCAGAGATTTTTGCCAAAGTCATGCTATGACATTTTGTGAAACACATGGATCAGTATTTATTGAAAAGGGAGTTCTAATTAAGTCATGATTTCTGATGTTTAAGTACTGTTGTCACTAATCAAAAGAAAGTAACATCATATGCTATACTTGAATCAATAGACTATAATTTTCCAAGTATTTCTTTGTGCTATTTTTTAATGAAAATGCATCAATTTGGCAATTTATTATAATTAATTATTTGATTCCTTATTACAGGAAAGGAATTTACTAGATATTTTTCTTGTTGAGATTGATCAGAGTTGGAAAAATTGGATAGGGAGGAATTAATAATTCAAGTTGCTTTTCTTTGAAGCCTTTCAGGTTAGTTGGGAGTAGTTAGAAAGTATAGATATTTCAGAAGATCACTATGGCTCTAAGAGGATGGACAAGGATGAACGAAAGGAAACAATGAGACCCATAATGACACACTGATGTAGCTCAGATGGCAGGAGGTGGTGGGACAAGGAGAGGAATGTAGAATGGAAACAAGTGGATCAAATAGTTTTTTAGGTTTAAGCTGATGGAATTTATTGATGGATTCAACGAGTAAGGGAGGTGGAGGTAAAGAGAAAAATTTGGAATAGCTACTATTTTTTTTTTTTTGTCTACTACTTAGTTAAGTGTTACACCATTATCGGGATGACAAAATTGAGGAAATAGCAAGTCTGCTAAGAAGGAAACCATATGTTTTTCCTTGGATATATGAGATTTTAGATATAGAATGGTTATTTAAGTAGCTATGTCAAGAAAGTCCTAGATTCATCTGCTGTTTACATTATGAATCAGACCTGGCTGCAGAAATGCGTGAGTTGTCAGTGAACAGATATTATGTAAAGCTAAGTTGTTATCATATAGGGAAGAAAGGCAGACAGAGAGGCAATTAGGATTAAGAATGAACTTCAGGGCACTAGAATTCCTAAATAAGTACAAAAAGCAGCAAAGAGGATGAAGAAGAGGACAATGCATCAGAGAGAAGCACAAAGAACAGAGTAACAGTAAAGAAACAGAGCAAGTTTAAAAACTAAGAAGTCATCATCTGAATCAGAAAATGCCTGAAATGAGAACAAAGTGGCTGATTACACCCAAATCATCAACAAATACTCAGCTCAACATTCAAAATATAGCCAGATTTGACTACTTCTTGCCACCTTTGCTAGTATTACCAGCTTCCCAACCCATACCACCATCATCTCTACTCTGATATATTGTGATAGCTTCTTCCAAGGTTAATTTTTTTGTGTATATTTGGCTAGCCTATAGTTTCCAGCTGTCTGGCCAAGCACCAGTCTAGATGTTGCTATGAGGGTGTTTTTATTTTTTTTATTTTTTAATTTATTTTTTTATGAGGGTGTTTTTAGATGTGATTAACACTTAGCAATCAGTAGACTTTGAGTAAAGCAGATCACCATCCATAATGTGGATGGGCCTCTCCAATTAGCTGGCGGCCTTAAGAGGAAACACCTAGGTTTCCTGAAGAAGAAGCAATTCTACTTAAAGTCTGCAACAAAGAGACCCTGTCTGAGCTCCCCCTACAGATTTTAGATCTCCTAGTCCCAGAAATAGTGTGAGCTAATTCTCTCTAAAATCTCTCCCCCCCCCCCCCCCCCACATATTCTGCTTCTGTGGAGAACCCTAACAAATACACTTCTAAGGTGGTTTCTCTGTTTTCAGACATGTTTCTCAAGAGACTGCCACATATCAGTCACAGTAACACTTTTAAAATTTAAATTTGATGGCTCAATCAGTTGAACGTCCAACTCATGGTTTTGGCTCAGGTTGTGAACTCATGGGTCCTGGGATCCAGCCCCATGTCAGACTCCAGGGGCTCAGAACAGCATCTGCGTGAAAGATTCCCTCTTTCTGCCCCTCTTCCTACTCACATGTGCTCTCTCTCTCTCTCTCTCTCTCAAGTAAATAAGTACATCTTTGGAAAGCAAACAAACAAAGCCTTTGCCAGCCATGTCCTAAAAGGCCATATGCACGTAACATCTGACTTCTCCGTAACATCTCTGGCCACAGTTCCTACCATTTGACATCTGGACAAATCTATTTCAGTCACACTCACCTATTCATATATGCATATTTCCATCTCAGAGCCTTTTTACTTCATGTTTCTTTTACATGGAACATTTGTCCCCAGGTAGCCCCATAACTGACTCTCTTGTTTCTCAAGGTCTTCAGGTCTTTTCCTGGTGGCTCATTCTCATTGACAAAGAATCTCATTTTCTCAATGATGTGTTCCCTGACCATCCTGTATAAAATAACACCCATCCATATTTACTTTCTCTGTATATTATCTTTCTTTCTTTTCATTTTAATACTTACAACCACCTATTCCACACACACATTTATTTATTTATATTCCATTGTCCATTTATTGCCACTATAAATAACTAGATACTGAAAGAGGAAGCAGTTAATATAGATTGACTGTAAGAGTAAATACATAGATGTTTATTGGTTCTTGGTTCCTAGTATAGCTAGAGGTATTCATCTGTGGGGTAGAGTAGGCTAATAATTCAAATTAATGGAAAAAGAGGTGACATTAAATATTATTGAGTGTGGTAAATAGAAACATGACATACACATACTCATGCTGTTCACATACTAATTCCTAGAATCTGTGAATATGTTACCTAATATGACAAGAGGGATTTTGCAGATGGGACTAAAGGCTAAGGAATTTAAAATGTAAAGATTATCCTGTATTATCCAGGTAAGTCAAATGTAATTACATGAGTTCATGAAAGCAGAGAACCATTTCCAAGTGTAGTCAGAAAGATGCAATGATTGAGAAAGTGTCAGAGAAACTCAATGTTTCTAGTTTTGAAAATGGAAGGAGGAGACCAAGAGCCAATCAATGTAGTGGTCTCTAAAATCTGGAATTCTGACCTACAGAAATGTAAATGATACATTATTCTTGTTTTTTGTCATAAATTAAATGAAGGAAAAGAAAAGGTAGCTTTGGGAATATATGCCATGACAACTAAAAAGTAGAAAATAAACATGCAAGAGGAGGTAAAAATATAAAGACTGTGCCAAATCAGAGAAATAGTATAGTCAAAAGCTGTGAGTCAGGAAGAATAAAGTCAGTAAAAGGGAAATAATTTTCACATGGCTCGTGTATAGTGAAGGACAGAGGAGAGGGATAGAAGACGAAACTAAGGAGTTCAGAGCCTATTATCTGTATTAACTGTATTTGAGTAGTAAAGTTTTTCTCTCATCACAACCTGCTTTTCAAATTTAACTTGTAACATCATCACACAAATGGAAAATTGAAATTTTACCACTGCCGTAAAAATTGTTTCCTGATATCAAAATTGTTCAGAACTCTTAAAAGAACAAATTTGATTGCTTTTACATTATATTATTTATAATAATATTTAAATATCATATAAAACAGCATATCAATTTTTCATGCTTAAAGCTCTTACTATGCCTATAAAATATAAATTACTGTACAAATTAAAGGCAAACAACACAAAAAAAATGCATTGCAAGGTATCATTTTATTTTAATGTAAAATATAATGTTTAGGAAATATTAAGTTCAATTCAAGAACTTTAATAAATTGGGGATCCCTGTGTGGCTCAATGGTTTAGGGCCTGCCTTCCCCCCAGGGCGTGATCCTGGAGTCCCAGGATGGAGTCCCACATCAGGCTCCCTGCATGGAGCCTGCATCTCTCTCTGTCTGTGTCTCTGCCTTTCTCTCTTTCAGTCTGTGTCATAAATAAATAAATAAATAAATAAATAAATAAATAAATAAATAAAATATTAAAAAAAAGAACCTTCATAAATTGGGATGCCTGGGTGGCTCAGCGGTTGGGTGCCTGCCTTCGGTTCAGGTCATGATCCCAGGATCCAGGATCAAGTCCTGTATCAGGGCTTCCCTGCTTCTCCTTCTGCCTATGTCTCTGTCTCTTTCTCTCTCAGTCTGTGTCTCTTATGAATAAACAAATAAATCTTAAAAAAAAAACCTTTAATAAATGTAGAGACTAGGATATTTTGATCTTGGCATACCTATCCTTTCTTAAAATAAGTGTGTCAACAGTTCATGTTTTCAGTATTCTTCTTTACTGGAATTTTTTGAAAGCTTTCTTAGAATATATTTCTAGACTAACATCTAGTATTATTACAATGAAATTGTTTATATCAATGTCAATATCAACTACAATTCCATGACCATCTGTACTAGAGTCACCTGAAAAATACTCTGGAATAATATCATTCCTAACTACACAGAAATCATAACTACCAATAAACATTTTAAAAGTAACAGTTAGCAATCTACTTAAAATAGAAACATATTTTTCACACTTTTTGTGAGAAGTGGCAAAATCACTTGTTGCTTTTAATTCTGCTAATTAAAATTTGATTATCTGTAACTATAGCAGAATTTAACTTATAGATAGTGTGACCAATGGATTTGTTTTCTTAGAAGATTAACTGGCTGATGATCAAGTCCATGCCTCCCTAGTTCCCTCCCTTTCCATCAAAAATAGAAATTCCTAAACTTGACTGCAGAAATTTTAACTAGTATTTTTGTAATTTCCAAGAAATTGATTGCAATAGCCTTGGACTATTATGTGTTCTTTAGAAAGAAATTAGAGTTAGAAAGAAATTAAATTAGAAAAATTTTCAAAGAATATAAATTTTCAAAAACAATATTTGAAAATAACATTACTCATGTAAGTAATAGTTTATGACTCCTGAGTAACATGAAATGTTAGACTCAATATATATTATTACAATAGGCTTATGAGTCTTAAAAAAATCAAACATACTCGATATCAATGTGTGTCCTAACTTAAATTATTTGCCAAAGTGAGATCAGGGATCAGGAGACATGGGTTGTCTGTGATAGCTTATTTGTAAGTGAACCAAGAAACCGACTGGAGAAAGTAGGGAAAGAGAAGCAAGAAAGGAGAGAAAGACAATCTGAAGATGTATTATTGAGTGAGCATTTTGTGAGTGAGAGAAACTTGATCCCACTGGGGACACTTGAGGGAAGTGTGTAGAATGTACCTCAGACCGGCCTACCCTGAAACACCTATACCTCATCCCCTAATGGTCATGGGTTGCCCCTATAGGACTTAACTCTGCTACATTTTCAGGTTCACTCTATGCTCATGTCAGAGTTCATGAAAGAACAGCAGAAAAAAAACCTCAAGACAGAAAACATGAGGTTCCATGGAACTGAAGAGAGCTGCTATACCCAGTGGGCAGCTAGTTTTCCCAACAATGTCTGGTACACAAAATTTAACCAAGAGAGTCTGAGATGGGTCACAAAAACATATTGTAGAATCTCCCACTAGCACCATTCACATCTACCTTTGTCCTACCTGAAGTAGAGTGTTTCACAAAACTTTCAAAGTGCTAATCATTTACAATTGCTTCAAAAATACTTAGTATAAGAGGTTAGTGGAAGTAGTTATAATCCCCTCTAAAAATTTGTATGGTCAGAATTAATAGTCATCATCCCTGCTTTTCATCAACCATTCCAGACTTCCTTCACTGTAAGCCAGCATTTCAACATTTTTAGATTGTCAGAGTTTCATCCTCTCAGGGTTAAATTCCTTAGTTTCTTTACTTTTGCAAAGATTGTGGTTACTGCTAGGGCCTATTTATTCTTATAATTAGGCATGGAAATGCCAAAATATACTCCAGTGATTCTACTTTTGTGCTTCCAAATAGATTCTTTTCTAACACTAATGTGCAGTCACAACTATAGCTCATCATAGTAATTAGGATCAGTCACCTCTGTCAATGTAACTTATTTTTCTGTCTGCTGGTTCACTGGCATGGGAAAGTCAAAATAACTAAGTAGTAATTATAGCTTCTGGTTCAGTGGAATCTTTAATGCTTCCCAAGAGAAAGTATAGGTCTAGTATTCTTAGAAACTAGGCTTCCAATACAGCAGAAGGTAAAGATACAAATTGTAAATGATGGATAAGGGGAAATAAAGCCTACTTCTACATGTTGATAGCTAGACCTTGATAACTATTGTAGTTGTTGAAGACACAACCCTATGAATCAGCAATTGATTCAATGCATATCCTAAAGTCCAGGTCTAAGAAATATCTCTAAGATCTCATGTTGATAATTCAGACATTCTACAGTCTTTTTTTTTTTATTTTAGATTTTAGTTATTTATTCATGAGAGAGAGAGAGAGAAAGAGAGAGTGAAAGGCCGGCTCCATGCAATGAGCCGATGTAGGACTCGGTCCTGGGACTCCAGGATCATGCCCTGGGCTAAAGGCAGGCACTAAACCACTGAGCCACCCAGGGATCCCCTCTGAAAGTCTTTAGACAGTCGTGATGACAGATGCACTGCAGGCAATGCAGCTAGTGAGAATAAGCCAATATTAAGGAATGTCCATTCAGATGAGGAAAAAATGATTGATTCTTCCAATATGACAAGGATTTAACATAATTAATCTAATACCAAATGATTTCTTGAGAGATGGAGCCATACTGAAGGCTTAGTATCTATCTCTGTTGAAGGCTTGCTGGAGATTCAGCAATGGCATTACCTAGATCAGGCTTAGTAAAAGGAATCTCATGCTATTGGGACAAGATATGTGACACATTCCCTCCACCAAAATCTTTCTTTTCATGGCTCCTATAAGCTAAAAGGAGGGCCTGGCTAACATCTACAGAATGAGTCATGTATTCTGTGTTGTAGATATTTTATAGTAGGCATTAATATGAAACTCAACATTTACATATACAGTCACCACTTTTTGTGAGCCCATCCACCAATCTCTTTCCCAAACTTCCTAGTTTCCATTGTCCCAATCTTGCTCTTTACAAGCCCATGCAAATTCAGCCAGTCTATTCATCATTACGAGCATTTGCTGTATAATCATAACTTACGTACAAAGTGAATGGTCAAGTATACTATTCATAACTCTGCCCACTGGGAGGTTTTTGTTATAAGTGGACTTCAGCGCCATGCCTTAGTTGGGTTGTAGTATAGGCATTAGCCTATTTTCTACTACTCAAATATTTAACATTAACTCCTCTATAAGCTTTTAAAAATGTTTTCTTGATAAGTGTAGGAAGAGCCAAGGAATTTTTTGAGCTGAGGTTAAGTTTTTCTCAAGTTTTATCTGTATTCATATGATTGTTGCAGCAATGACTAGACTCCCAATCTTGGCTGAGAAGGCATAATAACCATCCAAGCAAATGGGAGATATTTATATTATCTAATTCATTTCCTTATCTTATATACATTTATTATTAAGCAGCTATTATATGAAAAATAATGTACTTTCTGTAATACAACATGTGTCAGGAATGAATCTGGCCTTCAAGGGTACTATAGTTGAATAAATGATTAAAATAATTGGATATTTTTTAGCATTATAAGGAAATGGGAAGTAGATTTTCAAAACAGTGTTACTTCCCAACTGTTAGAGTGCTTATATATAAAAGAATATCCATGTAAGTTCTAAAATACCTGTATAAGATATCACAAGATTATGGAATGATTTAATTTATGGCCTACCTAAATATGTTCTTGGAGAATTCATTAAAAAAAAAAGATAATCGTAAGTGAAAAGTGAAAGAAATAATTTTATGTGAACTCAGTACCATGATATATAAACATCAAAGAACTGGATATTATATCAAATGTTGTAATTACCTTTTGGTGGTGGAATTATGGACCATTTTCAATCTTCTTTATATTATTATCTATATGTTAATTATAAGCTTTATAATGCATATGTGGTTGCATTATACATTAAGTTATTATGTGATTACTTAATGTATATTTTAAATATAAAAATATTAATTGGATGAGAAAAAAAGATCTTCAACCAAAAAAGCATATTAAAGAGTGAGAACCTAGAGGTACAAAAGCATATCCCCTGCAGGAATTCAACAGACACTTTGCTTTGTTTTGTTTATGGAGTCTGCTTAAGTTTCTGTATCCTTCTCCCTCTGCCCCTACCCTCTGTAGTGCTCTCTCTCTCTTTCTCCCTCTCTTAAATACATAGAGATAAAACCCAGCCATTCCTGTCAAATGAAAGAGGTAAATGAAAGAGGCTATTAGGACACTAAGAATTAAATGTTTATTTGTGTCTAGATTATGAAGTTAAGTACTATGAATTCGTTGTCTCTTTAGTGCATGGTAGCTAGGTATTTTTCATAAAACAACAATGACAACAATAACCATGAGCTAGATTAGGCTTTCAGGCTGCTTAGAAGAATTCCATTTTTTTTTTTGTCTTTTTTATTTCCTTGCCCCTTTGAAAATAGACATGGTTTTGTGCATTGCTTAGTTAAGGGAATGTAATGAGACGTGAAATGTGTCACTTATCAGGTGAAAGATTTAAAAGTCACTGTGCTATTTACCATCTTCTAGTCCCCCCCACCCCCAGTGGAACAATGATTATCTTCCAGGCTGTGGAGGTTCTTTCAGCCTTGATTCCTAAGTCAGCAGATTTGGAGGCAACTGTCCCACTACTTGCAGTTGATCATTGATGATGGAGAATGAAAAAGAAACTTTTGTTGTTTCAAGCCACTATGTTTTTGTTTGTTTGCTTATTCATTTCCTAAAGTATCACATATTTGACACAGAGCAATATTTTAGAAATATTAATCTGGGAAGGGGGTTGGCTATATGACAAAAGAAGTGCTGGAGGCAGGAAGAAAGTTAGGAGGCTGATGATATATACTGATAAGGAAGAATAAGGGATTAAATTAAGAGAACAGCAGTGTAAGTAAAGAGAAACATGGGCTTAAGAAATTATCGGGATGTAAGATCAAGCATAAGTCTTGATGCTTACTTGATTATGAGCCTATGGTGAAGGAAAGATATAAATGAGGTATAATATACTGATTTGGGGTACCTGGAAGTATTTATAATCTATTAAGACAAATAAAGATGGCAAAAGAAGGGGCAGGTTTAGTATATTATATTCTTCTTTGTTTGGAAATGTTATTGTTTAGGTTCTGGTAAGATACCAAGATAGAAATGGTAATTAAGTACAGATATAGATTTGCTGCTGGAGTCACAGTGCAAGTTCAGGCTATTTTGAATAAACAGATTTGGAAGTAAGATGCATGGAGATGATATATTTACACACTGGATGATGTTATTTTTAAAAAGGAATTAGACTGTGAACATTTATGTTGAAGTTGAGGTTGAAGAACGAGTGAAGAAGGACATTTCTGTGGAAAGAGAGGCAGGAGAAGATCATCAAAGCTAACAGAAGAACTAAGTTTCAAAAGGGAGAAATTATGAAAAGTGTCACCAGCTGCAAAATAATGAAGGGAGATTAAGTATAAACAAATTTGGTGAGAAGAAAGTCATTGATGGCAGTAAGGAAAGAAGTTTCCAGAATATTAAATGAAGGTGTCAAATTTCCCCAAAACAGGAAATGGCTGGGTTTTATCTCTATTTATTTAAGAGAGAGAGAGAGAGAGAGAGAGAGAGAAAGAACACTCACAGAGGGTAGGGGCAGAGGGAGAAGGATACAGAAATTTAAGCAGACTCCATGCCTAGCCTGATGTGGGCTTGATCCCATGACCGGAGATGACTACCTGAGCCAAAACTATGACCAACTGTGCCACCTAGTGCCCCCTGAGATCTCTAGATATGTTTAAAAATGCTGAAGATCTGTATGATGTGGGAAATATTCAAATATGTTTTTCTTATTTTTTTTATCCTGTTACTGGGAGAATATTTATTTGCTAACTAAAAAAGTAATATAATTCAAAATCACTATTTTAGAAACCCATAAATAAAACAGTAACATCCAATTGACAGAAGTGTGTAGATGTCTACATGTGGGGAAAGATAATTAATATATCCATTATTTATTAAAGAGAAGGTTCAGCTATCTTAACATTGTTGAAAAAAAGAAAAAAATCAGCTTACCATTATTGCATTTGCCCTCTTTATAAATTACAGAATATTTTACTCTACAAAAATACCTTTACTTCATTTTTGTGATCTCTTGGAAAATTATGGGTTTTTTTCATCATAAGTATAGGTACCCAGAGATATCCTGAGATGAATGTTAATGCTTGAGCCACATGCCTCATATCCCATATTCAGTAAAATATACTAACACATATTTAATGTGCTACAAAAAGAAGGAATGTTATTCTAAAATATATGGGATTATAGGTTATCAATTCGTATTTTAATATTTCTGTTAAATAGATAAAGTGATTCAGTGGGAAGGAAAAAGTTTTGCCTTTAAATATAATAATTTTTAGCTAAGACTATAAAATGACCTCATTTTCAACAGTTTTATTTCCAGATACAAAGGTAGTGAAGTTTAGGCTATTTAAAATGGAGTAGTTTAGTTAATGATAGATTCCTGAAAGTCCATGTTACATCAGTGTATGCTGATTATGAAACTTATTGAACACAACTCCATGGAACATCTATAGGAATTTTCATGAATATATGTTGATTATGGAGTAGAGTAAATCATTATACTCAATCTTTGTGCATTCAAAATTCAAAGCCTGTGGTTATTGTTTAGTACTTTCTGAAGTAGTAGAAATTATTCACTTTCCTGAGTGACAGATTTTTACTTGTTTAGGCCATTTAAATGATTTGCCAAATTTATACCAAACTATAAATTAGAGAATTATGTAAGTATCAAAAGGATCTCAGGAAACAAAAGTAACTGAAAGTGCTTGTCATGTTTTGATGGCTTTGTTATTTACCCTTATGTCTTATCATGGAGTCTTTTACTCTTTGAAATTATTGTATCTATGGGGACACTTGGGTGGCTGAGTGGTTGAGCATCTGCCTTTAGCTCAGAACTTGATCCCAGGATCCTGGGATTGAGTCCCACATAGGGCTCTCTACAGGGACTCTGCTTCTCCCTGTACCTATGTCTTTTGCTTCTCTTTGTGTCTCTCATGAATAAATAAGTAAAATCTTAAAAAAAGAAAGAAAAAGAAATTATTATACCTATACACCATTTCAAGGGGACAATTAACTATTTCTATAAACTTAATCCTACTAAAGGGGAGACACTGAATATGACCTTTCATTCTGTTGGAATTCTACTACTGTTAAGCAAGTATATAGCTTTTCATAATAATGGTTTCCACCCTAAGAGAGTATCTAAATGTGAGGGATCATGTAACAGAAAAACAGCTAGATGATTTTCTCTAACAGAAATCTTTAAATACTCTGGGGAGGACCCAGAGAAGAACAACCTATATCTATATTTTTCTATTGGGAATCATGGACATAGTGAATTACTTTTTGATGAGAATGACATAGAATTCATAATAACTTCCATGATGGAGGTCTGTGCCCATGTAAGTGTCAAGGAATACATCAAATTTACTGAAGATTTTCCAGGAAATACTTTCTTAAAATCATTATAATTACATGGAAAAATAAAAGTTTCTGAAGTGCTAAAGATAAGAGCCCTAAAGTCAGTGGAAGAGTTATATATTTTTTTGTAAAGAAGTGGAATGTAAAACAGATGAGCTAGGCTCATAGAACATTCCCTTTTGTATTTTTTAATAAAAAAATACAAAAAAACTTTGGGGAAATAGGTATGCTTACCATTTCTATCATTTGTATTTTTCAAACAATGTTTAAGAACACACACACACAAAACAATTTATTATTCAATTATCAAATATTTATCACCATGTAATATGTACTGTGTGTGGGGCTAGTCATTGGGTATGCAACAGTAAACAAAAACAAACAAAAACAAAACAATTTTATTTTTGTAGTATTTATATTGTCAGAAGCTTTGCTAAAGCAAAGAAGGTTCTTTTTGATTGAAGAACATCTTAGTTTTTCTGTAGTTTTTGCTGTTGCTGGAGTCATATTCTGAACTAAACCATGAGGGGCACCTGGGTAAAAAGAACTAAACCATGAAACATAACTAACTAGGTAAACACAATTTTACATTTTCTGTTGATTCCAGATTCTGAAATCAGGTAAAGATGCTCCCCTGCTGGGACAAAAGTGAGTAACTCTCACTTTCATTCATGCATGTAAGAGAAAGATCTGGTAGAGAGACTGCCCAGATAACACAGAGTAGATCTCAAAGATATGGAATACAATTTGTTGTTCTTGTATTTCACCAAATGAAATTTTTGGCAGATGTTTGGAATTTGTAGGAATAAAACAAATTAGGCAATTGAGAGGGCAAATACATAGACTGTAATGCTTCTATACTTAGATGAATATGTATACCCAAACTTTAATAGTGGCAGCCGCCAGAAAATCCCTTTATTGGCCTAAGGACATTCCAATTCTCATACTGAGCATTTTCTTTATCATTGGAAGTGACACTAAAAGTTGCCCAATATTGTTTATATTCTTAAAGTGTTCACCTCAAACTACATCCAAAAAGAGCAATGTCTCCCATTTCACATTGTATACTGTCAATCAAAATATTCTCTGTTGTTTGAGAAGAGCTTTTCTAAATTATCTAAGAATTACTTCACTAAAACTCAATAATAAGGGATAAATGTAAAATTCTAGTAGTAGGCCATTGCAGATAAGTTGAATAAATGGAAGGGTATCACAAGTATTGAGTGAGATAAAACTTGGGAAATTAATTTCTTCTTTAAATAAGAAAAAACAAAAACCATCTTTTATTAAAAAACAAAAACTATAAATATTCTTTTTATTCAGTATTTCATATTTTTGACCTTTGATTAAACACCTTTAAATTAATTATGACTCTCCTGGGGTTACAGAAGCTTAAGTCTTGAAAATTGTAGTTTTTACCCTAATACAGAGAATACAGTCAATTTTTAAAAGACCATGGAGTTTCCTATAAAATTTAGAGTAGTTCTGTAGGCACAATTGTAAGTGTACCCAAGATTGCGAATCCGAGAAACCACCGAGGAGCCTACACCGATGCAAGTACATGAGGGTTTATTAACAAGCTCAAGCTTGGCTCCAATACCCCACACAGTGGAGCAGGGACTTGGACCCCGAGGTGGGTTCCAGCTTAGTTTTATGGGCTGGTCTAGGGGACCTCCAGAAGGGGTGGAGGAATTTCTCAAGTTCTGTTTACATTCTGATATGGTGCTTTCAAGGGCATTAAACTCTGTTTTCATTCTGATATGGGACTTTCTGCCACTGGCCTTGAGCTGTTCTCATTCTAATACAGGGCTTTCTAGGGTGTTTACCCCCTCCAACTGAAGTAAGGTAAAGTTCAGCTCTTATTCACAGGGGCCTGAGATGGCTGTACTTGTGCTAACGCTGAACTTAAGGTGGAATGGCCTTAATTTTAATAAGAAAATTTATTTAAGTGTTGCATGGACCAATTATTTTAAAAGATTTAAAAATGCAATATTGAAACAAAAGAAAAAGACAATAGGAATAACTATAATATTATCTGAAGTGTTATCGTTACAGTGAGAGCTACCTATACTTGAATTTAGGAAGGAAAATTCAAACACATGTGGTAATTTGTGTTGTTTCCAGCTTGTATATTCCCAATAAGGTTTTTTTGTTTGTTTGTTTGTTTGTTTTTAGAATTTCTGTCTTTAAGAGTCTGTTTATTCTTTTATTTTTTTAAATAATAAATTTATTTTTTATTGGTGTTCAATTTGCCAACATACAGAATAACACCCAGTGCTCATCCCATCAAGTGCCCCCCTCAGTGCCCGTCACCCATTCTCCCCACCCCCCACACTCCTCCCCTTCCACCACCCCTAGTTCATTTCCCAGAGTTAGGAGTCTTCATGTTCTGTCCCCCTTTCTGATATTTCCTACCCATTTCTTCTCCCTTCCCTTCTATTCCCTTTCACTATTATTTATATTCCCCAAATGAATGAGACCATATAATGTTTGTCTTTCTCCGACTGACTTATTTCACTCAGCATAATACCCTCCAGTTCTATCCACGTCAAAGCAAATGGTGGGTATTTGTCGTTTCTAATGGCTGAGTAATATTCCATTGTATACATAAACCACATCTTCTTTATCCATTCATCTTTCGATGGACACTGAAGCTCCTTCCACCGTTTGGCTATTGTGGACATTGCTTATACCAATAAGGTTTTTAATGAATATGCATGTAAAAATTTCTGAGTGGAAATAAATTCATTTCTTTGTAAGCAATTATGTTGCTGTTCTGTTTCTTTTCCTCATTGTTTTGTTTGTTTGATTTTGAACTGGAATAAATTCAACATATCTATTTTCAAGTTCAATGTTTTTTTTCCTCTGCTATGTTCAGTCTGCTGATAATCCATTGAGGATATATATATATACATATATTTATATATATATGCATTTTTACTTGTTTAATATTATACTTTCCATCTGTGTGTTGATATTCCATATCTGTTCATGCATATTCTATACTTTTCCACAGGTCCTTTATAGGGTTAAAGTTATTTTAAAATATTATTCCTAATAATTTCAACATCTAGATCCACTTTATACCTTGTTCTGCCAAAGGCCTTATCTATTGAATGTGGATGATTTAATCTTCATGTGTTTGTGTGTGTGTGCATGCGTGTGTGCAAACATTTTGTGTGTGTGTGTGTGTGTGTCCTGGACATTTTACCTGTATGAACAATAAAGACTAAGTTACATAATCTTTATGTCTAGTAATGCACATGCTTCTTCTTTTAATTTATTCAAAGGTTATATCAAAAGAACTCTGTGACATATTAAAGAGGCTGCCACTGGCCAAATGTGATACATTTTGAGTTTTAAATGAGATAATAAATAAGACTGATTTAAATTCATCAACTATCTTTAAATTCAAAATTTAGTAATAAGAAGAATACCTAATTGGTCAACACCAGAAGATGATAGAGAAGCAAATAATTATCTTTAAAATTCATATAAAGAAATAAAATGTTTGCCTTTCACATGTACTGTATTGCTATGAGAACAAATAGTAATTGAAGTATGTTTTTGTCTTTTTGACTCTTGCCATTTTGCTATGAATTATGCACCAACTTATCTAAGCACTTAAGAACAGAAAAACACAGAAAGAGAGCTAATAAAAACACAGAAAGAGAGCTCTTGATATAAAGCAAAACAAAACAAAATATATCACTACCTATAATTTTTACAAAAGGGATTGAACACAACTCTAATGAAACTTTGGATCCAACTGCCAGTTTGCAAGAAATATGGGTGACAGGGAACATACTGAACTGTACACGAGTATGCATGCAATCAGCAGAATCAGACTGTGGGAAACTCTAAATACAAAATACCTCAAGTTTTCCAATAGGTTAATTATAAGGAAATGAAAAAGATGGGAAGGATACTTGTAGGTTAAACAAGACTTAAAATCACATTAATTAAAAACAAAAGGAGAGGAAGGATTAAACTAAGGGTTGGAATGCAAACTTGGATGATAATAACATGAAGATATGAGAAGAATTGGTTAATATAAGAGTCAAGAGAATGGCTGCTCTTGATGGGAACAAATTTTGAGCTTGAATCTGAATCTATGAGGGACTTCTGAAGTTCTGGCTTAATTATTTTTCTTGACTTTGGTGGTATTTACTTTATTAAAACTTATAATAAACCTGAAGCTATACATTTTTGCATCTGTGACTTATTTTACATTTTAAAAGTCTTTAAAAAGTTAGATCATATTAAATATTTAGCTTTGATAATTCAGAAAGGAACAATGAAATTTATTGAGATAATAATATAGAATAAGAGCACATTTTTCTTTATGTGAGAAGAATCACAGAATATTAATATGGTCCTTTTTGTTGACAGTTTCCAAGAGTCACTTCTTGATGACTTGGTAGATCCTACTTCCTAATTATTTTGAATAGAACATATCATATTTTATTTATGGATGGCTATCATTTTCAATATTTAGGTTTCACCTGAAGCAAGTTATTTTTCTTTTTTAACCATGAAATGAACAAATAGGCCAATTCTACAAACTAAAGGTTTCAACTTGCTTTGAGGTAAATCAACTTTCACTGGATTAGCTTCTGTTCACAAGGTGACCAATACAAAAATGTCAATTTGTACAGAGGCCTTTTAAAAAAGACAACAAGAGTTTCCTACAGCCACTGAGTGTTTTCTTGTTCTCTGACATAAATTCACTCAATATAGTGGTGAGTGACTTTTCCATGTACCTTCCTTTATTTTCTTGCCTGATACCACACACTGTATACCACTGTTCAATTGGAATACACTTTGCTGAACACCGACAAGCAACAAAAATGACAACAACAAAATTTAGGCATACATTAAAATCTATATATCACTTTTTAGTCAAGATATGTGTAATTTTATTAAGTAACCAGCATTTTGATAGAACAGAAAAATACTTAAAGCATTATACCTTTTAATTTCATTCAGAATAAACAATAATCAGCTGGAAATGTTTGGAAGGAATTAACCTCTCCGTGGAAGTGACTTAGAATGCACAGTGAGTGCCCTTTTCTCTTGCTGTGTATGCAAGAAGGTGAGTAGAGTGTAGGTTAGGTTCTAATACATTTATGGTATTGAATATAAAGATCACCAACTTAGAAGAAATGTAATACAGTGTCAAGAGTTAGACACTGTATTCCTACACGTGGAGTCATAGCCAAAGAACTTCATGAGAGAGAAAGAGAGAAAATGATTTATAGGTAAAATTTATTTGAAAATTACTTATTGTCTCTATAACAAAAAGAATATCAATATGTACAGATTTTGACAAATAATGTATATCTCACTTGCATGTAGAATCTAGAATTGAACTAAAAAAATAAATAACCTGTTGATTGGTATTTGCCAGGGGTAGGAGAAAAGGGAGAAGATGGTCAAAGGATACAAACTGCCAGTTTAAGATAAGTAAGTTATGGGATCTTCTGTACAGCTTAGTAACTATAGTTAACAATACTGTATTATAGACTTGAAATCTGCTAAGAAAGCAGATCTAAAATATTCTCACCCCACACACAAACATGACAAAGATGTGAGGTGATGGCTATGTAAACTAACCATATTGGGGTAAGCATTTTGCAATATATGTGACTATCAAAGCATGTGCTTCTTAAACTTATGCAATATTATGTGTTAATTACATCTCAATAAAGCTGAAAATGCATGTTTTTAACTTTTTTGCTGGCATGTGGGCTTGTGTCCATTGATTTTTTTTGTATGTTATCTTTTTATCAGTATTGCTTATGTTATCTCTGTTAACAAGCTCAGTGGGAAATTTCACTGTCTGTGGAGCTTTTACACTATTTATTTACCATGTTATCATAAGTTTACATTCTATGCATAAAGAATTCACTCTCGTTTAATTTTCCCCCATTTAGGCGTCAGATTCTCTGTTTTCCTCTAGATGGCAGAGTAGTATTCGAAATGTTAAAGATATCCTTTGTGATAAACATTTTAAACATTTATGTTGTATTTTCTAGTCGTTTGAAAATATATTTTCACCCTTCTACAGTTAAAAGAAAATAGACTATATTTACGTTGTATATTTTAAAATTGATCAATACAAAACAATAGAAAGCAAGTAAATACAATCTTAAAAAAATTATTTTAACTATTACATACCTGACAGTGATTTTAGTAATATATCTGACATGTTTACATTTCCTGAAAGACCTAGAAACCATCCCAAATGTCTTCCAATAGTCTGTATCTTATTTCCTGTGTATATTCCCTGACATTCAGTTTTACAGCTTTTATTACTTGCATCAGAGTTCCTGATGAGAGACCTCTTAAGAAACCCCTCTCTAGTGGCCATTTGTATTTTCTCTGAGAATTTCCCAACAAGCTTTCAGGAAAATAATGTCTAAGAGCAGTGAATCCAGGATGGAGTTTCTGCAAACACCGTGAGTAAGTATTTCCAGAATTTTCTTTCTCTGAGTTTCTCAAACACTAAAAAGTAAAGCAGTGCGCTACCTGTTTATTTCCTCTGCAAATACACAAAGCAGATGTGACTCTGCATTCAGAGACTTAGAAACTGAGGGGATCTTTCATTGTTTCCCAACTTCTAGTCTGATAGCCTTAGGGATATTCTATAGCATCTATAGCCTCCAAATAGCCATATTTTACACTTTGCTTTCTGTATCATATGTGAGTTTGATTTGTATGTGGAGCACTTATCTCTTTCCTGCTTTCTTATATGGAACCAAAAATAATGATGCATAGTATTTGATAGCTATATGATGATATATTTAGGGAATGAGACGGTAATGCAAAACTTAACAACAAAAATAATGGTGGAACTCATGATAAATGTTTGAGACAACAAAATTTAACAAGCTTGAGAAACTAATTTTCCTTTTTAACTCATGAGCCAAATATATATTTTCAGTTGTGTAGTACCTGGAAAATGTAAGTAAAATAAAGATAATAACTATGACCGTAAGGAGAGTAAGTGGGAATTTCCGTCATACCTGAATAAAGCCATTAGGTAGAAAGCAGGTATTCCAGAGACAATTGTCCCAAATGGACTACTTTTGGCCTGAATATTTTAGTCCCACATGTCCCCATGCACAGGGAAAAATTCTCCAACTCTTAAATGAAAATATAATTTGATATGAAAAGCAATTATTCTTCCTTTTTTTGCAGCAATATGAGGGTGCGTTGCAAGACTACTTTATCTTCTTCATTCCAATAGTATTGCTTGTAGCAGACTGAATAGGTCTTATTGAGAGCAGCATGAAGACATTATTGTACAAAATATACCATACAGTGTGTTCATTTGCCTTGTCAAATTTTAATATGAGTATTTTGAAGATATAATTTCATCAAATAAGAATTTTTGTTTCAAATAATCGGATATATAGGATTTAGTGTTTGTTTTTTAAGAAAAAACTCAACTCTCATCTGTATGTACATAAGCATAGAAGTGATATATTTATCTTATTTCTAATTATATATTTCATTTCCAGTTATTTTTTCAAATCATATAAAATATTGTAAAATCTATATTTTTGGCTATGTTTTTAAAAGGTAATCAGTATGCACTAACTATTCATCAAGAACTTTCACATATTCCATTAGTGTCCTTAAGGATCCTGAAAAGAATATATGCCTATTTTATTTTCCTAAAAATGAAAACTGAAACTCAGAGAAATTAAATAACCTGCTCAAGACAATAGGGAAATAGAATAACTGGAATGTGCTTCCTGTAACTTCAGCATGGAAATTTAGTTAGCTTTCTATTATTCATTGTGGCCACATTGTAATGTTCTGACATTCAGGATATCTTCTTCAGGCAGCAATATTTTTAGTCATGGTATATTTTCCAAATTATCTCGATCTATCTGATGAAATCAGTAGAACTTCCAAATTAAGCAGCTCCAAGATTTTCCCGTGTTTACTATGTTTCTTAGGACTTTTACTTCCCTGTTCACTTGTCTTATTAGTTGGTTATTGACTTTGAAAAAAAGAATGTCTTCTATGTCTTTGAGAGAGAACCTAAAAGCTCCTTTGGATATTGCGAACTTCACATCTGGAGGAAATGTCAGGAAAATGGAAATTTTCATGGTTCGTGAGAACCTTGACCTTTCCGTTAGCTTTTCTAACTGGCTAAATTGTTCCTAATTTGTATTGTAACCCTACTTATGATGGCATTTGTGACTTTCCTCCAAAATCTTCACATATCACTTAACTTTATTGTATTAGAAATGCATGTAAACTCCTGTAATTACATTCATTTACTTGCTATAAGCCTTCAATAGGCTTTTAAAAAATCAGGATTCCTCCTGACCCGTAGGTTTTATAAAGTATATATTACCAATGATTCTTAGTAAGTTTTCAAAAAATATGCATTTTTCCCAAAGTTATTTTATTTTAAATTCGTTTAAATAGTGGAAATGTTTCCTTCTTACAGATTGTTTGAGTTTCATAGCTACTCATTTTTAAATCTCAGGTACCAAATCAATGAAATAAAGAAGCTAAATTCCTTGATTTATAAAGATTCTCCCAACTTTAAAATTCTATTCATTTCATAATTCAATGATTTTTACTTCCTTCATAACTCAGCTAAACAAATAGTAAAATTCCTTTTAAGTATCCATTCATGTATCTATGTTTCTATCTGATTTCACTGATAGGTTAAATGTTGATTAATTCATATACTCACATACACACACACTGATATTTACAATTATTAAGGATTTTACTCATTTCTTAGTACAACATTCTTCAATATTCTTATTGTATTTACAAAGCATTAATTATCTATACTATAGGCAATATAATACTCTATTCTACTCTTTGTGAACTGATTTTGGAGCTTCAAAATAAATTGTAGGCTTATCCTTAACTTAGAAAATATTTTTTACATTAACCCTTATAAGAAGATAAACTTTCAAAAGTATGTTGCTACTTTTCTCTCCTTTCTCCTAAAGTGGTGAAATTGATTTTCATTTTCTCTCTTGTGTAAAAAGCAACATTTTGGGTTCAGCTCCTTTATCCTGAGAAAATCATCTCCCATTTCAAAGCCTTGGACATGGACGATACTATATTTCCAAAAAAGGGAAATCTAAATTGTCAGAGAACTTTCTCGGTGGCCTATTTTCTGACTACGGTGGTGCCAAAATCTCTCCCAGTATCCAGAATGACATTCAGAGGTATACCAATAATGAGTCATGGTATAGGAATTAGAAGAAATGAGTGAAGGGTAATAGGGCTTATTGCCATCTTACAAATAGCATGAAAATACCAAAATACAGGGTAACACAGTTTAATTTTATTGCTGTATTCAAGATAAGAGACAAAAAAAGGGAAAATAAATAAATTTAAGAGTAGAGAAAAAAACAAACATTAAACAAATATTTGTTATTTAGGTGGTCTTTTATAGAATTTTTTATGATGACAGATTGATAAGTTTTCAACCTTTGGGGCTTGGGTTAAGTAGTAACTTTGTATGATAACATACTATATAATCATTGAAAGTGGGCAGCCCGGGTGGTTCAGGGCTTTAGCACCGCCTTCAGCCCAGGGTGTGATCCTGGAGACCCCGGATTGAGTCCCGCGTCGGGCTCCCTGGTGGAATCTGCTTCTCCCTCTGCCTGTGTCTCTGCCTCTCTCTCTCTCTCTCTTTCTCTGTGTGTGTGTGTCTCTCATGAATGCATAAATAAAATATTTTTTTAAAAAGTTTTAAAAAATAATCATTGAAACTAATATTATTAATACTACTTTTTGACTTAAAAATGGTTATATGTTGATAAATTAAAAATTAATGTATAAATACTAAAGTGCGTATTTTGAGCATGCATGTGTCACAATCCACTCATAACATTTATGATGTATAATATTTATACAGGTATGTAAACACAACCCCCACACATATATTAAATATAAGAGATGTATACATGCATGCATATGTGTATATGTTTTTACACATACACAGATTTACACATGCAATGAAAAGGTAAATAGAGAGAAAGCAAATAAAAGAAAATCTTAATGAAGTATATATCTAGGAAAAAAAATGAGTGATTTAAATTTTTTAATGCTTTATGGTATTTTAAATTTATTTATTTATTTATTTATTTATTTATTTTATTTATTTAATTTATGTATTTATTTATTTATTTATTTATTTATTTTTAAATTTATTTATTTATGATAGACACACACACAGAGAGAGAGAGGCAGGGAGAAGCAGGCTCCACGCCGGGAGCCCGATGTGGGACTTGATCCCGGGACTCCAGGATTGCCCTGGGGCAAAGGCAGGCGCTAAACTGTTGAGCCACCCAGGGATCCCCTGGTATTTTAAATTTAATTCAATAAAAATAAAATTATTGTATTAACAGATAAATCTATTTTTAAATGTATAGTAAAATAAAATTTAGTATTATTTCATAAATCCACCATGTAGATTTATGAAAGTATACTCTAGGACAGAAAATATGTTCGTAAAATACCATTGATATGTTATTCTTTGAAGGTTTTCAAAATTTAGTTCATATGCTAGCTTTTTAAAAATAGGATATTTAGATAGCTAGATATACACACACACAGTACATTTACCATAAACTGTAAATAATCTTTAAATCTAGCTACTGTGAAAAACAGTTTGTTAAAATCTGTGAGCAAATCATAAGATATATTTAAAGAAAAAAATAAATGTAACAGTGTACACTCAATGAAATACAGGAAATAGATCAAGAAAGCATATAGTTCTCCAAAGAAATCTTTAGAAAACACTGGCCATTCACTGAAAAATGCCCAAATGAACTTGTGCAATTTTTATGGTTCTGAGTAATAAATGTGGAACACACTATGTATAGCATGTACTACTAATTTTTAAATAATCTGAACTGCAAATACTTTGTATTTCTAACAACTAGTAGTATGGTTTATTTTCTGTTAGAGAATATAAAATGCTACTCTCTGCTGGAAGTTTTTTATTTATAATGCATTTTATGTCTAATTCAATTCAACTAGTATTTTTTATTGAGTATAGTCTGTTTAGCATTGCAGTAAGACACACACCTAGAAAACAGTCTGATGTATGAGTTTTAGTGCTAGAATATATAACAGAGAGAGTTCTATAGGGATCAGAGAAGGTCAGGACTACTGTGATCAGGATTTGTTTTTAATTTTTTTAGTTTGTAAGCAGGCCATTTTACAGAAATCTATTTTAAGTATGAAATCAATACAAAAAATTGTGCCCACCAAATTTAAGCTCCAGCAGATCATGACACTTTCAGGGTCCAATGGAAAGTACCAACAAACTTTTGAAGTAAATCAATGAAATCCACTTTTAGTCTATAATACATGACAAATGCTCTACAAAGTGCTTTACACACAGTACTTCATTTATTTCTCAAAATTATACTGGATGTTAATTTTCCCTGATTCAGTGATGAAGAAATTAAGACTTAAAGACAGATATTTTCCCGAATTTTACAGAGGTGAAAGTGGCATTTCAAAGCCACTTTCAAAGCATGTTCTTTTAGAAATGTCACAATAATTTCCTAAAACACGTCTAAATTAATAAAATATAACCAACATAATTAATGGGTACTACAAAGCATTCATTCCTAATATAAACATCCTTCTTATAAAACTTCAAGCATCCTAGATTTTTACCCAATTTAAATCTCCCATTAAATATTCAAAATCTTAAATTCTTTTAAATCACAAAGAGATTTAACTCTACAGAAAAATGAGAAAAGATTTTAGCATGTTTCCTATAACTTCTATGAATACAATGAATACTTCACAAATACTTCTTCCATGTACTCCAAGGCTTGGGATTATCATTTGACACTGGAGTCAAAAACTAAAATGCCTATATTTGACAGTGTTTTATTGGGGGTACAAGAGAAGTGAAGACCTATAGATAAAAACTTAAATGTTTCTAACTTTAAGGGAGTGCTGTCTAAAATGTCAGATCATAGAAAAAAATCCAACTGCTTATTAACATATGAATTTCTTGGCCTTCACCTTGACATACTAATCATTAAGTCTGTTATGGATCTCAGAACTCTAAAATATTAAAAGAGAACCAGGATATTCTAAAACACTAACTAAGACATACTAAGGCTAAGGGGGAAAAATGAATAAATTCAATAAAGATTCAAGTTTGAAGGAATAAATTTGAAGCAGAGGAAGAAATAGAGTAATATTAAAGATTATAAAAACTAAGAAAACAGACATAAATTCCTAGTGTATATTTAAACCTGTAATTAAAACTTTAAAAAAAGCAGAAGTACTGCTGGGGATTTACCCCAAAGATACAGATGCAATGAAACGCTGGGACACCTGCACCCCAATGTTTCTAGCAGCAATGTCCACAATAGCCACACGGTGGAAGGAGCCTCGGTGTCTATCGAAAGATGAATGGATAAAGAAGCTGTGGTCTCTGTATACAATGGAATATTACTCAGCCATTAGAAACGACAAATACCCACCATTTGCTTCAACGTGGATGGAACTGGAGGGTATTATGCTGAGTGAAGTAAGTCAATCAGAGAAGGACAAACATTATATGGTTTCACTCATTTGGGGAATATAAATAATAGTGAAAGGGAATAGAAGGGAAGGGAGAAGAAATGGGTAGGAAATATCAGAAAGGGAGACAGAATATGAAGACTCCTAACTCTGGGAAATGAACTAGGGGTGGTGGAAGGGGAGGAGGGCGGGGGTTGGGGGTGAATGGGTGACGGGCACTGAGGGGGGCACTTGACGGGATGAGCACTGGGTGTTATTCTGTATGTTGGCAAATTGAACACCAATAAAAAATAAATTTATTATTTAAAAGAATAAAAAAGCATAAGTAAACATTTATAAATACATTTTCTTTTTATCTTTTTTTTATTGCCCAGCTTTACTGAGTATAATTGAAAATTGTAATATATTTAAAATGTGCATCATGACAACTTGCAACCCATCATTCCATTAATTAACACAACCATTACCTCACATATTTACCCTTTTTTTGGTGTGTATGAAAGTGAAAAGTTCTTCTGTCTTCACAGAAGACAGCTCTAGATATATTATTAGCTATGAACTTTATCATTATTATAATAAATTCTCAAACCCCCTATATTCCACACACAAAAATTACTTTTCTCTTGTACAAAGTATAGGGATAATCTCAGAACTAGAACCTAAGGAATATTAGAAAAAAAATACAAGTGAGAGATAAGGTCACAGACAAGTGTATATGTCTTTGCAGAATGGATTCTAAAAATGAAGAATGTAAAACAACATGTGAGAACAGATCTAAGCCTGGATATCTTTGGAAAAAAATGTCTAAATCCTGTCATTTTTCATTTAGTATTAAACTTTGCTATGGATAAAAATATATCGATGTATATCTTCAAACTAGTAGTTTTTCCTAAGAGCTATAATCAACCATATGTGTTGTTTTCAGGAAATAATTATATAATCTCATGAAAAGTGAGTAGGAGAGTCATATTTCTGCTACAGTCAGTATTTGCCAATCCTCACATATTATATATGGTTATACTGAACTTGAGATTTTAAACAACAGAGAATAATTAACCTTTGGAGTTTCGAAGGAGTGAAGCAAAAATCACTAATTTGCTAGTTTTATTGGAAGTTCACTTTATAATCCCAAGTTTATTTAATTCTGAATATCCTCTCACCCTTGAATCAAATTTGGAGCCAAGAAATCTTACAATCTACAGAGTAGAATCTCTCTGGATACAATCCCAGAGGACACACTGTATTCTAATTATCTCTTTTCTGTTGAAATTTAATTTTACTCTGCTTTAGATGACAGCCATAAATGAAAGAACAATTACATTTTTTTAAAAGAAAAGTCATAGAGGCTGACATCTGATTCAGAATCATTGAGAATTAATAAAACTAATTTTGTGATAATATGCCTCCTTTGAAAACTAGTAAAATGACCAATAGCAAGTACCCAGTGTAATTTGGAGATTTAATTTTATTGACACTTCAGGGGAAACATTAATAGGCATACAGACATTATAATTGTTAGCTCACAGTATTTTATAACTACAATTTTAATAGAAATAATATAAAGAAAGACAGTATTACTTACAATAACCTTATGGACTCTCTACTTTCATTTTTTTTTCATGTTTGGATTGTCACAGGATGTCTGGGAATTTGGTATTTTAAAAGACCTGAGGTAGAACTATGCTATCATTAGTAGTCAAGTTCAGGTAATTGTATTATGAGAACCAAAGCTGTTCCAAGAATGGGAATCAATCTTGATATGCATAAATTCTCTATATATGTATAGACAGTCTCTGACCCCTGGACTTCTATCTTTATATTAATAACTCTCCCATTTACTTTGATCAATTAAGTTTGGTTCAATAAAAATTTATTGAGCACAATTTTTTGTGCTAGGATTCTCAGTAGACAACATATTTTTTTTTAGACAACATATTTGAAGAAGAATTATGGATGTACCTACAGTGGAAAATTTCTTTACACTTATTAATAATATAAAAGATGTAAAGAGATAATACAGAAGGTGGGATGATTAAGTGTATGTGTGTGTGTGTGTAAGTGTATATGTGCATACGTGTGCTCAGATTCAGAAGAGGTTACTCCAGATATGCCTTTGAATGGGAAAATAATTGTACCAGACAATATTTGGTAAAGAGAGGTGGAGGAGAGGGCATATAATTCTGTAAAATAGAGCCCTTTACCTTCTTTATAATATGTTTCACACTTTACTTTTCTGCAAGGTTAACTTGGTGTTATTTTACATCTATTAGTTGGGGTTTTGATGGATAAAGTAATTCTATCTGCATAATCTTATCAAAAGTTTTGAGGGGGGGCACCTGGGTGGCTCAGTCAGTTAAGTGTCTGACTCTTTTTTTTTTTTAAGATTTTATTTATTCATGAGAGACACACAGAGAGGGAGAGAGGCAGAGACAGACAGAGGGAGAAGCAGACTCCATGCAAAGAGCCCGATGTGGGACTTGATCCTGGGTGTCCAGGATCATGCCCTGGGCTGAAGGCAGGTGCTAAACAACTGAGCCACCCAGGGATCCTAGTGTCTGACTTTTGATTTCAACTCAGGTGATGATCTCAGGGTCATGAGATGGAGTCCCGTGCCAGCCTTCATGCTAGGCATGAAGCCTGCTTAAGCTTCTCTCTCTCTCTCTTTCCCAAGTTTTGAGGATCTTAGGCTCAACTACAAAAACAAGTTCATAAATAAAATCTGCTAATCCTCCTCCCACCCAACAAAATAAGTAACAACATTTTTTCAGACATACTTGTGCAGTCATTTTTAAAAGAAAGAATTAGAAATTTGAGAGACCAAGACATATGCTGTATAAGAGTAGTAGTAGAGATTGTAAGTTAACATCTTATGGGCAGAGCATCCATATTTTTCTCTATGAGTTAAACATGAAATTATGTGGTGAAAGTTTAGAATGCTTTCAGTAGTGACAAATAATCCTACAAAGAATAATAATAGCTAATATTTATCGTGAACTTACCATGTGCTAGGCATTGTTCCAAGCTATTCATTCACATACATTAACTTATTGAAGTCTCATTGCAGCCCTTTGGACATGTAATACAATTATTTTATCTCCTTATTTGTAAGAGAAGAAAATAAAACAGAGAGTGGTTAAGCAATTTGCCTTAGGCTCTACAGGTAATACATAGAGTCCAAAACCCAAACTCACAATTTAACCACTCTGTTATTACACATTTCATGATCATCTCCACAAATGTCTTTGCTTTTTCTGTTGCAGTTCTGAAAAATCGACTCTAGGAACACAGTTAGCTGCTCCATTTAAATACATTTACAAAAATAAAAAGTTGGTTGACCTTTAAACTGTTACATATACAAGATTTTTAGGCAAATAGAAATTAAGGTACAACCTGCACATATGTGTCTACTTTCTTAACACTTGTATAACCAGCCTTTGCCTGCTGCGCAGTTGGTGTTTAATAAGTATTTGCTGAATAAATGAATGAAGCATAGGTTATTTTAATAATACATTGATTTGTTCATTTACTGGTTATTTTATGCAGTGTTTATTGTTCACTGAGTCCCAGTACCAGCTGAGTATTGTACTGTACACTGAGGATGTAAAATCAAGTATATTGGTTAAGCCTTGAAGAACTCAAAATCAAACACAAGGGGAGGCAGATGTTATAAAAAGGTGATAAATAATAAAATAGGATTTGAATATGTTCTTACCAATGCTTTTCAGAGAAGTATGAATTTTCTGTACAAAAATATTGAGAGTTTTGAGCCATTCTTCCAAAGTTACAAAGTGTTTTTTAAATAAGTAGGAGTATTGGAGAAGATGTATACTCTCGATCAATTGTGAAATTTTGCTAAGACCAAGACTACATAAAAGTAAATGAGTTTTACAGAGAATTATGAATAGTTGAATCCTAAACAGCATACCAGAAGCATGAAAAGTTAAAGCGATTGCTGTAGGTAATAATTTAAAGAAAGCATTTTGGGTTGATATTGACTTAATCTGGAAAATTGTGCAGTATTGCATTTCCAATTGCTGATTCTTTTGTTTTGAAATAAAGTAGAATTTACCATAAAGGTAAATTACATTATGAGAATCATCAGAAGCAAAATTGAACAACCTGACCTGCTCAGAAGAAATGTGAATCACATAGGTAGTCTCATGAGATTTCAAAATATGTCATAAAGAAAGTATATATTTGCATATAAGAATATAGGCTAAAGATTTTGAATTGGCCTCTGACAGGTAAATAATAAAACACTAGATAACAAAGGGTGATTTTTCTTCAAGAAATAGTTTTCTTTTTCTTCCCTCAGATCATCTTGTATAAAACCTCCACCCAATATGTATTAATGATGCCTCATAAATAAGATATACCAGGAGAGAAATGAAAGCACAGCTCCTTGTAGAAAAGGTTTGCCTCATTTTCTCTCCTAGCTAGTTAGCTTTTTTCCTCACCATTCATCTTCTTCTGTGATTCTAAAGAGAATAATAAAATGCTGTTCTCTAATTAGGGAAGGGTTTTAAAATTTGTTTTGAAATGTGTGAACTGCTGACATTTTCCATTTATATTTAAAAACTATGGTGGCAATTACGAAGGCTTTGAGTAAGCTCAAAGGCTAATAAATATACCAGAACAAAGCCAGGCAAGCTTTAAAAGTCATAGCCCCCATTTCTTGGTAATAGATCAATTTATATTTTTTTCATAAAAATATTTTCTGTAAGTCTGTCACCCTAGTTATTGTGTTGGTTTAATTCTGTAACAGCTTGTGAGAACTATAAGATCCTTCAGGCTGTTCACTAGCAGAGAGTGAGGCAGATGCACTTATACAGTCAGAAGGAGGGGTTTGTAGTCAAGAAAAATGTAGGATTATTTCCAGTTTTTCAGCACACTTGAAACTGAACAGAGCCTGACAGAGAAGAGCATGTTCACTATTTCAACCTAGAATTTCCTTTAGTTCAGGAGAAAATTAGAGGACACATTTCTCAAGTTGAAGTAAGACAAAACAGTAAAATCTACTTCATGATATAATCCTGTAAGATGTTAGTTTTGTGTTGAAGTTATGCTCCTTAGTTCCAGGGGGCCCTAGATGCTGTTTGACACATGAGACAGTTAGGATGACATAAAAGCAGTTCTTAGAACACACCTGCAAACCCCAGAAGTAGCTGGCATCAAGAAAAGCTCAAAGCTATTGTAAGTTGTCACCTACTAGGAGAGAAGCAACTGTTTATGGCTAAAAGGTACTCCAAAAGTCACAAACAGGAATTTCCCCTGGTAGTTGCTGCTGAAATAATGCATCTTTGGGAGCTGAGGACAGAGGGTGAGGATCTGGGACACAGACTCTTTGATCTAAGATTCCTGGGTATCCCACTCAGGTGAGAGGGGCAAACTCAGCTTGATTTGTTCATTCACTGTGTAGTGGGAAAGTGCACACCAAGATAAAAGTAATAAATTTAGGGCTCAAGAGGAGAGGGAAACATTGGTCTTAAGAGAAGTTAGCCCTGCTTATGGCTCTTATAAAACTAAATCTTAAAGCTTAGAGATTTTTTTGTTACTTGTGCTAGAGATGCTCTGACATTGGCATCATTCCCAAGAGCAAGAGAAAATGATTTGCCTCTGAGCAAGGTGAGAGGTGAGAGGACAGGAATGGAACTTAAGTGAGCTGCAGTGACTTTGAACTGTAACCTAGTGATCTGGGTGCAGAAGCTAAAACCCAAAGAATAAAACTGTGGTAATTCTTGTTATAAGGTTATTGATGTTGGCTAAAGAGTAATTTCTGTCTAGCTTATTTTCTCAGAAGTTTGGGGGAAAATACATTCAGAATCTTGAGATACATCTTACTTTATTTAATAATGCATTTATTCCAGTAACCAATATTAGCAATTGTTTCAAGGATTCTCAGAATAAAATTTTTAAGAAACTGAACTACTTCCTAGAAGATTAAGAGGAAGTTGTTAATCAAATTATGTTACAGAATCTAGTTAAACAAATATTGTTTTATTATGAAATGCCAAAAGAATTAGCTTTTCAGATTTAATGAACACTATACTGACTACCCGTAAAGGCATTTTTTAAATTTTAAAATTTTTAAATGAAATTTCCTAGAGTGATCAACACATGCCAACAGATATTCTCCAAACTGAACAGATTTTTCAACAGATTCATTCTTTTTTACACATTCACCTCATCTATGTTCCAAGTTCTCATGGACTATTTTTTTTTTACAGTCCTTGTTGATTTGCCTTTGTGAAACCATACTAAAAAAGATGAGTAGAGAAATTTTACTATCACGCATCTATTTAAATAGGGTTGTAGTATGTTGTTGTTAAGATGCTATTATAAAACTCCCAAAATAAAATAAAATATTATATATTTAACAGGACAAAAGAGGGCCCACCTACAGAAATCTGCCCAAGAACAGATGATGATATTTACCAAAATTAGGAAGAGCTGATCATAAGGCTTCAGGACACCATCACATGATGTTGCCCATTGTATGAAAATTATTTTGATATCATTGCAGTTGGACTAGACCATGCTCTGTATGATTTCATTTTTTTCTTCAATTTGTTGAGGTTTGTTTTATGGCCAGGAATACAGTCCACCATGGATGCTTGAAAAGAATGGTTAATGGTGTTATGAGTTGTATTCTTCTTTAGTTATTCTATCTTATTTTTAATTTTTTAAAGATTTCATTTATTTATTCATGAGAGACACACACAGAGAGAGAGGCAGAGACACAGACAGAGAGAGAAGCAGGTTCCATGCAGGGAGCCCGACATGGGACTCAATCCCAGGACTCCAGGATCATGCCCTGGGCCGAAGGCAGGTACTAAACTGCCAAGCCACACAGGGATCCCATTATTCTATCTTAAATCCTAGCTATAGCACAGTCCTGTGATTTAGGAAAAAAAAAACATCTATTCTTTGAAACTCAATTTCTTCTTCTTTAAAATGGGCTATAGAATACCTATGTTTCACGATTCTTAATAAAAACCAAGTTATTATAAAATATTTGGCATATTATAGACACCTCATATAACTGTAGCCTCTACTATTTTAATCACTGGTATCTGCTAGATAAGGTGATTGACTAATCTGCAAATTGAGTCAGTCTATAACATCTTCCTTTTGATGTTTGCACATAGTTAGGTGTAACTTTGTCCATTTCTTCCAGGAGTTACTTCAAATTCTATTAATAACAACATATTACTATCTGGAGCAAACTCACTTTTGTATTAGAAACAGAAAATATATGAAATGTCCTTAGGAAAGAACAACTTATAATCAAATTGCAACAGTGTGGACAGGAAACCGTTAGAAAAAGTAAAATAATTTTTAAAAGTAAAATATTCTTCCAGGAAAATGAGGAGAAATTGCTTTCATCCTTGATTCAATTAAAAATGTTATCTATCCCACAGAAGCTGGTATTCCAGTTTTTTTCTTGAATAGTTGATAACATTATGAAAAGAAGTATAGGGCTAGAGGTATTGCAAATGAAGAAAGCATAAAGTATGTAAAGAAAATCATAATTCATTTTGGCTTCAGTATATGGTAACATAAAAAGGTAAAATGAGTTTAGTTTGAAGAAGTAGTAAAGCATGGTAATTTTGTCATTTAATATACCATGCTAAGAAATCTCATCCAAATTTTAAAAGAAAAAAGATCATAGAAAGCTTGTCAGCAGATGACTTACATTGTTAGGATTGTATTGTACTTACTTGAAAAGTCATGAAAAATGAGAATTAACACTGTAAATGTGCATGCTTAAGAGAAACATTTAAAAATAAAATATAGAGAAATGATTCCCACCTAATGGTATATAAAATTGATAGTGTCTTCTTAAAATGTTCTTATTTAGTAACTGTGCTTTGAAATCACTAATTGGCTTACCCACTTAAACAGTATAAGGTAATCTAATACCATTTTCTTAATTGCACACTTCAACAAATTGAAAAGTTAAGTGTGTCACTTGAAATCATGACTGTTTTGCAGATATGGAAATGCAAATGAGAATGATTATTTTCACTTTCTGTGTTCAAATTTCTTAACTCTTTTCCCTAACATAACACAATATAAAATTTTAAAAAATATTTTATTCTAAAGTGACTTTACTTACTGTAACTAATAGTGGTATGAGTATGAGCATGGCAGAAAAAAAATCAATTGATGACTGGTCTTCAGGTGCTATGTGTATGTATAGAAAACCATTTTTTTCTTTTTTATGGAGTGTAGTAAGAGAAAAAAGAAGATAAGATTTAGGAAAAGAAGACTAGAGGTAGCAGCTTTGAATCCCAGCTAACTCTTACTGTGTTTGACTTGGGGGAAAGCAAATAATCTCTTTGACCTCATTTTTCTTACTTTTAAAGTGATGGAAAATAATACCTGCTCTCCAGGTAAGTGTGGATATCTACAAGGAATGAGTTAGAAAGCATAGAGCAATCTGTAATCACATGCTACTTATGTTATTGCTAGTTAATTCTCTAGATTGTTTTTGCAAGCATTTTCACTGAAAATGAATTTATTCTGTACCAAATTCTTAATACAAGTTCTATTTAGAAAAATATATTTCTGTCTTGCCTGCTACTCATAAGGCTTGTCTAATTATTGCTTTTGTTATCCTCTAGTTTATAATTTTGATGTTTCTCATTCTTCATTTGACCATCTTTCTTCTAATAAATAAAATCCAATTTTTGTTTATTTTTCTATTTTTTTTAAACTAAAATAGGATCTCCTAAAAACTTACTAAATGGGGCACCCGGGTGGCTCAGTGTTTGAGGGTCTGCCTTCGGCTCAGGTCATGATCCAGGTTCCTGGGATCGAGCTCCACATCAGGCTCCCTGCTCAGTGGGGAGTCTGCTTGTCCTTCTCCTTCTGCCACTTGTCCCTTCTCTCTCAAATAAATAAAATCTTTTAAAAAATAAAAAAAAAAAACTGACCAACTTACTCTGACCAATAAATTGATGATTCTTTCCTGTTATTTAAAATCATTCTATTCAGAAAATGATGCACATGCTCCAGGTATATACAGCCTTTTAGGGTTTAAGCCAGGAATCTGATTCTCTATAGGACACTTAAAGATCCAAACTAATAACCTCATTCACTACGTATGGGATATTATACAAGAGGAATACTTAGGCAAAACCTCAGTTCTGAAATTAATTTCTAAATTCACCACTCCCATAAGCTATAATCTTTTAAAAATCCTCTTTGTGTTTCTTATGGCTATTTTTGATTTTCTATTCTTCCTTTATCCTTGATTCTTGGCTGCATTTTCCCAGCAATGAAACTAGCTCAGGTCTACAATGATTTGGATTTCCTTTCTTGCTCTTCTTTCTTCTCTTCTTGTCTACAGCAGACAGCTTTGGACCACTGTGGTCAGAGAACACTCATGTCCCAATAGTAAACTTTACACAAAGCACTGCTAATAGGCTTACCTTAGCCACATGAATAGGAACTACATAAATACAAATCTATGGTGTCCTATACTTTCCTTTTGATTCATGCATCAATGTTATAATGATGCTCTATTGTTTGCTGTACTACCAAGATACAGTTTTTCTTATTTGTTCTTTAGAGTATATAACCTTCTCTAAATTTAGAAGTTAAGTTCTTTTTTTTGTCTGCAACATACTGGAATATCTCTGATATACATGTTTAAGTTAGGAGTAATATAAAATGGGCTTGCATCAAAGTTCAATTTTATTATGTGGAAGCAGTAAATCTGTTTTATCTACAAGTTACTGCTTCAACATGATGTGAGTTTGATATTTTATACTTGAGAAATAATGAAGCTCTATATTTTTGCCTAATATAGTAATTCTAAAAAGGCATTGCAGAAAATCTAAATTGTGTAATAAATTTAATATTCTTTATTATATTTACTCATTTATCATGATTATCATTTATTACCCTTTCACTGGTTGCTCTGCTTTGAAAATCTCAGTAGGATCTTTGAGTGATCTGAGTTATGGTTTAAATAATAATGATACCTTACATTTATATTGCTTTACAGTCCATAAAACATTTTCAGATACATTATCTCATTTTATTTGATGCTCAGAACTACACTGACAGAAAAGAGAGCCGATGTATCTATGTTACATAGAGGAAAACTGAAACTCACAGATGATAACTTAACCAAACTTACTCAATTAAACATTGTATACTCCTATTTACTTCATAATACAAGGTAACTACAGTGAAGCTTCATTTTGACCTCAGTGCCCAGTTAAAGAGGCATAAGACTATCAGGACTACCACCATGGTTTTATGCCTATATTTTTCAGTATATCTAAAACCCAATACTTCAAGACCTAGAATAAATTCTTCCTCTCCTATGGTCCCCCTTATTGTTTCAGTTTGTTTTTTTTTTTGTTTGTTTGTTTGTTTGTTTCAGTTTGAATAAATTATCTCTCTATTGGTTTATTTCCAACATTTAAATTTATAGTAACTTTTTAAAAATTACTTGCATTACTTACTCCATAATTTATCTTTATTTCTCAATCTCATTCTTTTAAGTTTTTATTTAAATTCCAGTTAGCATACAGTGTAATGTTAGTTTCAGGTGACTGAAACTAATATAGTGACTCCACACTTCCATACATCACCCAGTGCTCATCACAACAAGTGCACTCCTTAATCTCTATCACCCATTTAACCTATACCCCTGCCTACTTCCCCTCTGGTAACCATCAATTTATTCTCTATAGTTAAGAGTCTGTTTCTTGGTTTTCCTCTCTCTCTCTTTTTGTTTCCCTTTGCTCAATTGTTTTGTTTCTTAAATGCCACATAGGAGTGAAATCATATGGTATTTGTCTGTCTCTGACTGACTCCTTTCACTTAGCACAATACTTTTTAGTTCTATCCATGACTTTGCAAATGGCAAGATTTCATTCTTCTTTCTGGCTGAGTAATATTTCATTGTATATATTTACCATTTTTTTAAAATTTTATTTAAATTCAATTAATTAACATATATTGTATCACTGGTTTCAGAGGTAGAGGTCAGTGATTCATCAGGCTTGTATAATATCCAGTGCTCATTACATCACATGCCTTCCTTAGTGTCCATCACCCAGTTACCCTGTCTCCACACTGCACTTCCCTCCAGTGACCCTCAGTTTGTTTCCTATGATTAAGAGCCTCTTATGGTTTGTCTCCCTCTCTGATTTTGTCTTGTGTTATTTTTCCTTTCTTCCCTATGATCCTCTGTTTTGTTTCTTAAATCCACTAATGAGTGAGATAATATGATAACTGTCTGTTTGACTTAGTTCACTTAACATAATAACCTCTAGTTCCATCCATGTCATTGCAAATGGCAAGGTTTCATTTTTTGATGGCTGAGTAGTATTCTATTTTACATATATACTACCTCTTCTTTATCCATTCATCTCTTGGACATTTGGACCCTTTCCAGAGTTTTATTATTGTGGACATTGCTGTTACAAACACTGGGGTGCAGGTGTCTCTTTGGATCACTACATTTGTGTCTTTGGGATAAATATCAGTAGTGCAATTGCTGGGTCATAAGGTAGCTCTATTTTCAACCTTTTGAGGAAACTCCACACTATTTTCCATAGTGGCTGCACCAGTTTGCATTCCCACCAACAGTTTATGAGGATGCTCCTTTCTTCACACCCTTGCCAACATCTGTCATTTCCCAACTTGGTAATTTTAGCCATTCTGACTGGTGTGAGGTGGTATCTAATAGTGGTTTTGATTTGTGTTTCCCTGATGCCAAGTGATGTGGGTATTTTTTTTCGTGTTACCAGTTCTTCTTTGTCCAGTAATCAATTGGTGGGCATTTGGGCTCTTTCCATAATTTGGCTATTGCTGATGGTGCTTCTATAAACATTATGGTGCATGTGAACCCTTGAATCAGCATTTTTGTATCCTTTAGAAAAATATCTAGTAGTGCAATTTCTGTATTGTAGGGTAGTCCTACTTTTAAATTTTTGTGGAACTTCCATACTGTTCTCCAGAGTGGCTGCACCAGTTTCCATTCCCACCAACAGACTAAGAAAGTTCCAGTTTCTCTATATCATTGCCAACACCGTAGTTTCTTAGCCATTCTGACTGGTGTGAGGTGATATCTCATTGTAGTTTTGATTTGTATTTCCCTGATGATGAGCAATGTCAAGCATCTTTTCATGTGTATGTTGGCCATCTGGATATTTTCTTTGGAAAAATGTCTATTCGTGTCTTCTTCCCATTTTTTAGCTTAATTATTTGTTTTTTTTGGGTGTTGAGTTTTTTAAGTTCTTTTTTTAAAGATTTATTTAATTATTTGAGAGAGAGAGAGGGAGAGAAAGAGAGACAGTGAGTGGCAGAGGGCAGAAAGAGAGGGAGAGAGAGAAAGTCTCAGCAGACACTGAACTGAGTGTGGAGCCCAATGCAGGGCTTGGTCTTATGACCTTGAGATCATGACCTGAGCCAAAACCAAGAGTTGGATGCTCAAACGAGATGCCCCTATAAGTTCTTTATATATTTTTGATACTAACCCTCTATCAGTTATGTCATTTCCAAATATGTTCTCCCACTCTGTAAGTTGCCTTTTAGTTTTATTGTTTCCTCTGCTGTATACAAGCTTTTTATTTTGATGAAGTCCCAATAGTTTATTCTTATGTTTGTTTCCCTTGCTTCAGGAGACATATCTAGAAAGAAGTTGTTATGCACAATATCAAAGAAATTATTGCCTGTGTTCTCCTCTAGGATTTTGATGGTTTCCTGTCTCACGTTTTGATCTTTTAACCATTTTGAATTTATTTTTGTGTATAGTGTAAGAAAGTGGTCCAGCTTTGCTCTTTTGCATGTTGCTGTCTTGTTTTCCCAACACCATTTTTTGAAGAGGCTTTTTCCTTTTGGATATTCTTTCTTGCTTTGTCAAAGATTTATTGATCATATAGTTATGGATCCATTTTGGGTTTTCTTCTTTGTTCCATTGATCTATGTGTCTGTTTTGTGACAGAACCATACTGTTTTCATCACTAAGCTTTGTAAATAACTTGAAGTCCAGAATTGTGATGCCTCCGGCTTTGTGTTTCTTTTTCAAGTTGTTTTGGCTATTTGGAGTCTTTGTGGTTCCACAGAAATTTTAGGATTGTTTGTTCTAGCTCTGTGAAAAATGCTGGTTGCATTTTGATAGGGATCACATTAAATGTGTAGACTGCTTTTGGTAGTATAGACATTTTAACAAAATTTGTTCTTCCAATCGACAAGCATAGGGTGCTTTTCCATTTCTTTGTACCATCTCCATTATCTTTCATCAGAGTTTTATAGTCTCCAGGTCTTTTACTTCCTAGGTTTATACCTAGGTATCATATTGGTTTTGGTACAATTACAAGTGGGATTGATCCTTAATTCATCTTTCTGCTGTTTCATTAAGGTTTACAGAAATGCAAAAGATTTCTGTATGTTAATTTTGTATCCTGTGATTTATTGAATTTGTTTATCAGTTCTAGCAATTTTTTGGTGGAGTCTTTCAGGTTTTCTATATATAAACATAGTATCATGTAATCTTCAAAGAGTGTCAAGTAGACACTGAACTGCCTGATTTTTTAGTTTTACTTCTTCCTTGATGATTTGGATGCCTTTTATCTCTTTTTGTTGTTTGATTGTTGTGGCTAGGACTTCCATGACTCTGTTAAATAACTGTGGTGTGTACACACCACTGTCTTGTCCCTGACAATAGAGGAAAAGCTCTGTTTTTTCCCTATTGAGGATGATATTAGTTGTGGGTGTTTTTTTTAAGATTTTATTTATTTATTCATGATACAGAAAGAGAGAGAAAGAGAGAGAGAGAGAGAGAGGCAGAGACACAGGCAGAGGGAGATGCAGGCTCCACGCAAGGAGCCCAGCTCGAGACTCGATCCCAGGTCTCCAGGATCATGCCCTGAGCCAAAGGCAGGCACTGAACCACTGAGCCACCCATGGATCCCAGCTGTGGGTTTTTCAGATATGGCTTTTATTATGTTGAGGCATGTTCCTTCTAAATCTACTTTGTAAAGGGTTTTTATCATGAATGGATATTGTACTTTGTCAAATGTTTTTTTCTGCATCTATTGAAAGGATCATATGGTTCTTATCTCTTATTTTTTTAAAAGATTTTATTTATTTATTTGAGAGAGAGAGAGAGAGAGAGAGAGAGAGACAAAGAATGAGCAGGGAGGAGGAGGCAGAAGGAGAAGGAGAAGCAGACTCCCTGCTGAGCAGGATGTCCAACAAGGGGCTTAATCCCAGGATCCTGGAATCATACCTGAGCTGAAGGCAGACACTTAACTGACTGAGCCACCCAAGTGCCCCTATCTTTTCTTATATTAATGTCACGAATCACATTGATTGGTATGGTAATATTGAACCACACTTCCAACCCAGGAATAAATCCCACTTGATCATGGTGAATGATTTTTTTTAATGTATTGTTGGAATTGGCTCATTAATATTTTATTGAGAATTTTTGCCTTCATGTTTGTCAGGAAAATTGGTTTGTAGTTCTCTTTTTTAGTGCAGTCTATCTGGTTTTCATATCAGGGCAATGCTGGCCCCACAGAATGAATTTGGAAGTTTTCCTTTTTTTTTTTTTTTTGAGAGGGGGGAATAGTTAAGGAAAATAAATGTGAACTCTTCTTTAAATGTTTGGAATTTGTCTATGGATCTATTTGGCCCTGGATTTTTGTTTGTCAGGAATTTTTTGATTCCTGATTCAATTTCTTTTCTGTTTATTGGTCTGTTAAAGTTTTCTATTTATTCCTGTTTCGGTTTTGGTAGTTTATGTTTCTTGGAATTTATCCATTTCTTCCAGGTTATTCAATTTGTTGTTATTCATATAGTTTTTCATAATATTCTTTTATAATTATATATATATTTGTGATATTGGCTTTTTCCTCCTCTCATTTGTCATTTTATTTGAGTCCTTTCTCTTTTCATTTTGATAAATCCAGCTAAAGATTTATCAATTTATTATTTTTTTTTCAAAACCCCACTTCCTGGTTTCATTGATCTGTTCTATTTTTTTTTCTTTTAGTTTCTATATTATTTCTGCCCTGATTTTTATTATGTTCTTGTTTCTTCTGGGTATAGACTTCATTTATTGTTCTTTTTCTAATTCCCTTCAATGTAAGGTTAGGTTGTTTAATTGGGATTATCCCTAATTCTTCAGTTAGGCCTATATTGCTATGTACTTCCTTCTTAGGACTGCTTTTGCTGCATCTCAAAGATTTTGAACCTTTGTGTTTTCATTTTTATTTGTATTTCTTTCTTTCTTCCTTTCTTTCTTTTCTTTCTGTATATCTTCTTTTATTTCCCTGTTGATCCATTCATTGTTTTTTTTTTTAAGATTTATTTATTTATTTATTTATTTATTTATTTATTTTTTATTTATGATAGACAGAGAGAGAGAGAGAGAGAGAGAGAGGCAGAGACACAGGAGGAGGGAGAAACGGGCTCCATGCCGGGAGCCCGACTCGGGACTCGATCCTGGGACTCCAGGATCGCGCCTTGGGCCAAAGGCAGACGCTAAAACGCTGAGCCACCCAGGGATCCCCCATTCACTGTTTAGTAGCATGTTGTTTAACCTCTATGTGTTTGTGGTCTTCCCAAATTTTTTCTTGTGTTTGACTTCTAATGTCATAGTGTTGTACTTAGAAAAGTTAGAACCAGAGCACATCATATACTATATGATTTCAATCTTTTTTATATCTTGAGGCCTGTTTTTTGACTTATTATGTGATCTATTTGGAGAATGTTCCATCTGCACTTGAAAAGAATGTGTATTATGCTGTTTTAGGATGGAATATTCTGAATATATCTGTTAAGTTAATCTGGTCCAGTGTGTCATTCAAAACCATTGTTTCCTCATTTATTTTCTGTTTTGATTATCTGTCCATTGATGTAAGCAGGGTTTTAATGTCCCTTACTCTTACTGCATTATTAATTATTCCTTTATGTTTGTTATTAATTGTTTTATATATTTGGGTGCTCCCATGTTGGATGCATGAATATTTACAATTGTTATATCTTCTTGTTGGATTGTCACCTTTATGATTATTTAATGCTCTTCTTTGTCTCTTTTTACAGTCTTTGCTTTAAAGTTTTGTTTGTCTGATATAAGTATTGCTATTCTGGCTTTCTTTTCATATCTATTTGCATGATAAATGTTTCCCCACCCTTCACTTTCAATCTTCAGGTATCTTTAGGTCTAAAATGAGTCTCTTGTAGGCAGCATACAGATGGATCTTGTTATTCTATCCATTCTGACACTCTATATCTTTATATATATAGATAGATATAGATATAGATATAGATATAGATATAGATATATATACCTTATGTCTTTTGACTGGAGCATTTAGTTCATTTATATTCAAAGTAATTAATTACTGATAGATATGCATTTATTGCCATTGTATTACTTGTTTTGTCATTGATTCTGGAGATTCTCTTATCTTTTCTTATCTTTGTCATTTTTGGTCTCTCCTTTGCGCTCAGAGTCTCCTTTAATATTTTTTGCAGGGCTCTGTAGTTAGTGATCACAAAATCCTTTAATTCTTTTTGTCTGGGAAACTCTATATCTTCTCTATTCTGAATGATGGCCTTGTTGGATAGAGTATTCTTGTTTGCAGATATTTTTCATTTACCACTTTGATTATATCATACCACTCCATTATGGTTTACCAGGTTTCTGTTGAAAAATCTCCAGCTAGCCTTATGGGTCTTCCCTAGTAAGTTAAGGGCTTTTTTGTCTTGTTGCTTTTAAGATTTTTCCTTTATCACTATATTTTAAATACAACGTGTCTTGGTATGGGTCTAGTTTTGTTGATTTTGATAGGAGTTTTCTATGCCTCCTGGATCTGGAGGTCTGTTCCTTTCCCAGATGAGAGATGCTTTCTGCTATTATTTCTTGAAATAAATTTTCTGCCCCCTTTCTCGCTCTTTTTCTTCTAGGATTCCTATGATAAGAATGTAATGTTTGATGGAGTCACTGAATTCCATAAGTCTGTTCTTGTATTGCATAATTCTCTCCTGTGTTCAGCTTCATCATCTTCCATTATTTTGTCTTAGAGGTCACAAATTCATTCACTGCTTCTTCTAGCTTGCTAGTCATTACATCAGGCCTGTTCCCAATTCTGTTTATTGCATTCTTCATCTCTGATTCTTTTTGATTCTTTTATCTCTGGGGTTAGGGTCTCCCTAATGTCTTCTATTCTTTTCTCCAACCCAGCAAATATCCTTTATTATTATCCTTTATTATTTCTTTAAATTCTCTATTAAGCATATTAATTATGTCTGTATCACTTAGATCTCTGGCTGTGGCTTTTATTCTGTTCTTTTATTTGAGATAAATTCCTCCATCTTGGCATTTTGTCTATGTCTCTACCTTCTTCTCTGTGTTAGAAAAGTCAGTTATGTGTCCTGCTCCTGAAAGTAATGGACTCACCAAGAAGAAGTCATGTAGTTTCCAGGTGCCTAGGGAGTGTCTCCAATGTGTGCTGTGTGTGCTCTGTTGTTATGTTTGACTGTTATATCCTTCAAGCCAGTCATCTGCAGAGGCCCTCCTTGCCTGCTGTGATCAGTGTTTGATCCCTGGCCTAAATGTGGCAATTTTTTTGGGGGGGTGGTGGTGGTGGTTATTATTTATTTATTTATTCATTTATTTATTTATTTATCTGTGAGAGACACAGAGAAAGGCAGAGACACAGGCAGAGGGAGAAGCAGGCTCCCTGCAGGTAACCCAATGTGGGACTCGATCCCCAGACCCTGGGATCACAACCTGAGCCAAAGGCAGACACTCAACCACTGAGCCACCCAGGCACCCCAAAAGGTGGCAAGTTTTTAACTAGGTATGTTCTTGTCTGCTTGTGAAATGAGACCTGACACCAACTTCACCAGAAATAGGGCCCTGCAGTACTCGCTGGTCAGGAAATGTGGCATGGGCAGGGGATTATGCTGGTCTTCTGAGGTGGGGCTGGCTGTGCTGGAATGGAGGCAAGTTTATGCAAGAGGGGCAATCCCGCCAGAGCACAGGGGAGTGGGGATTGGTGCAAGCAAGTTAGGCAAACTTGCTGAGCTGCTTCCTGAAGGAACTGATTCTGCGTTTATACTGGGGGTAGGGAAGGATAATGGCACCAGCCAGCTACTTTATTTCCTAAAGGGTGTCAAGGTGAATGTTGCCTCTTAGTAACAAGCTCCAAGAAGAGCAAATGATCCCCCCCACTCCCTGGTGGAATAGTTCTTCAGATCACTGTTTCCAGGCTTCTGCCAAAGTATTCTTTGCCTCCTTCTCTGTAAGAGCTATGCAGTACCCTCTGGATTGTGTCCTTAAGCCCTACTGGTTGCAAGAACTCATGAAATTCAGTCCCTCTCTTTCCAAGCCAAGGTTTTGGGAAAACATTCTCCTTGTGTGTTAACCTGTGTGGTTCTCTCTCTATTGCCTTTCTCCATGACAATAGCTCCCTCCCCTCTGCAGCCCATGAGATCCATTCCTCCCCTAAATCAAATCTCCACACTTCAACGTGGCCTCTTTTGTCCCTTTAGTTGTGGAGTTTGTTCTGCCAGTCTTCAGGTCAATTTTTGGAGTATTTAAGATGATTTGATATTTGTCTAGTTGTGTTCATAGGATGAGAGGAACCTAGTGTCCACTTAATCCATTGCTATGTTCCTCTCTCCTTTCTTATTGTAGTTTGATTTGCATTTCCCTGATGATGAATGATGCTTAGCATCTTTTCATGTGTCTGTCACCACCTGGATGTCTTTTTTTTTGAGAAATCTCATTTTTGACAAGTTTTTTTTTTTCATATAGACTCCATACACATTCTGTCTTTCTTTTCCTCAGCCTATATATTTGCTGCTTATCTGTCCTAATCCTGTTGTCTTTTTAAAATATCTGTCTATAACCATTAATCTGTTGCTTATTTAAAAATCTCAGTAAAAATATCCTGCCTGACCCACAGATATGGCAATGTCCCTCCTTGGGAATGCATATTTTCCTATGCATTTATTTCTCAGTTCAAAGGCTATGTGTGTATTAGATTTCCCTACAAACTGTACATTTATTGAGATAATGAATATAGTATATATAATATCAAAATAATTAAATACATGTTTATTATGCAGTCTCTGATACATACAAAATACATAATGGTGATTATCATATAGATATTGAAAAAATATCAAACTAACTTTGATAGTGTAACTAGTTTATTATACAAGTTGGACCATGTGTTTGTGGAGAAACGAACTTTAGACATTCTCACTGCCAACTCTTTACACTTGCTGTCTTAGCTTATTTCTCTTTGGACTACTGGATAAAAACATGGGCAGGTGTTCTGTAAGTCAAGAATCTCATTTAGCTCAATGTAATATTTCCAAAACAACCCCAAATTAAAATTTCTTCTCTTTACTAATTTAAGCCTTTCCCATTCTGTGAATTCTGAAGTATGGAAGGGAGGTATAATAATTCTATTTCTAAAAAAAATAATAATAATAATTCTATTTCTACTTCTTGTTTCTTTCCTGCCTATGTGCTAATGTTTTGGGTCCTTTTGTAAGCAGAGTGGGGGAGAAGGAAAAGATGTAAGGTATAGGGAAGATCTTGCTAAACTGATACTTATCAACTGGGCTTGTGTTACTGTGGATTCCAAAGGTAAATATTATCTTTTTAAGGTATCTTAATGGGAAAAAAAAAAAAGGTATCTTAATGGATTTCTCAGATATATTTTTCTAGGATTCAGTTTTTCTTCTAGGTCAATTTATATATATTTTTCTAGGATTCAGTTTTTCTTCTAGGTCAATTTACCTCACCATGCTGCCCTTGCCCATACCTGTCCAAGGGGAACCTATCTTTGCTCCACTTTTGGTATATATACAATTGTAGCTAAAATATTTCTCTTGCTCTATTCAGCCACCTCAACCACATTTACTTTCAGGTTCTTAATCGTAGACTTTTAGCAACAAATATTGGTGACCAGTGTTGGAATCAAAAGCATAAGTCCACTTAAGATTTGAGGTGGCTCTGGTGGAGCTTCAGAGGCATGGGGGTGATTGTACAATGGCAATGGTCCTAAGAGCAGTGTCTTGGGTCTATATCCTTCCCTTGTTTTTAGACCAAGACTAGTTTTGTGAGGTACTGAATATCTTTTCATAAAAATACTTTTTACTCTATGCTAACAGTTACTGGTTTTATTTTCCTTTTTTTTCCCCACCAGGAAATACAATAAAAATTGTTAATGAGTGGATACAAAAGGAATGTTATACAAATTTCCAATTACTTTTCATTATTTCTTTTACTTCTCTTAGTGTTGCAAGGTTATTCTATTACACATTTGCTGAACCATCACTCTGACTTTATTATTTCTTATCATGAAGATAAGAAAACACAGTAAACTAATAAGGTATAATTTGGTTACTCCAATTCAGTGCCCATTTTTTTCTTTCAATTACCTCTATTTATGCAAAGAGCATTGGCCTGTATCTTAATTTTTATACATAGCAAGAAGTTCAAATAAGCAGTGTGATGTTGAATCAAAACATTTAGAAATTAAAACCATGCAGAAATTAAGACAGTAGGACATTATTGTTTAACATAACACAAAATATACATAGAATTTAAGACTTCATACTCTGTAACTACATGCCACATAGAAAATGGTCATATGGCAGTTTCACAAAATTGAAATAACTGTATTGCTTCTAAGACTTGTAAAGAGAAAAAATATTCAGTTTTACAACTGACCTTTATGGCATGTTCATAGCTTAGAAACAAATGACCTAATTTTACTAAATTTCTGGTCCCATGATAGTCATCCTTGCCCAGACAAGTTTGAAAGTGCTAAAGCTTATATAATGTCAAGCCATTTGTAGTCTAATCTCATTACAGATAACAAGTTATAATGGCCCAAATTATAATGAAAAGGATTTTAAATCTCTACAAAAGAAATTCTAAATGCCAAAAATGTATTTTTAACACAAAGGAACTTCTAAAATTCTCCTTTGTATTATATATACTACACACATTAGAATGTCCCTAAATTTCTTTTTCCTTTACAATCTCCTTTAAATTTTCCATCTATATCAGCCTGAGCTGAATTTAAAATATTCAATCTATTCGTCTAAGACTTCTGAATCTTTTCATTTGTTTTCTTGCCAGTAAATATGCCCTACTTAAATAAATCCATCAAGTGAGCCTTAGAGATTCTCAATTTATCTCCTCAAACATTATCTTGATTTTGCACATCAAAGGCTTACAAATAGAGAAGGCAAAAAATAATTCTCCTTAATCAGCACAGGAATGAAGAAGCTGTGAAAATCATGCAATAGTACTTGTCTTGTCATATTAGGGACAATAAATATTATTATGAGATAAGGATGTGTATTGTTTTGCCAATAATATAGAGTTCAAATAATGTAGAATATTATATGTATATGTTTGTATGTGGTTGTGAGTGTGTCTGTGTGTATTTGTGAAGGGCAGAGTTTGCTCCTCGCTTCTATAATGGCTAAGATTCATTACAGTGGAGTGTACAGTACAGTAGTGTAAACCATGCACACTATGCAGATCTCTAAAAGCACACATTTTGCATTACTGAAACTTCATATTGTTACACAACTTTCTATTTCTCCTCCCTCCAGCACATCCCTGGTAACCACTATGCCACTCTCTGCCTCTATGAGTTTGACTATGTTAGATACCTCATATAAGTTGGATCATGCTTATCCTTCTATAACTGGCTTATTTCATTTAGCATAAGGTCCTGCTCGTTCATTCATGTTGTCACATATGGCAGGAATTCCTTCTTCTTTAAGGTTTTTGTTATTATATAACAAGAATATTGAAAAGAACACAAATTTTAATGCAAAATAAGTAAAACTTCTTGTCACAAATATATATGTCATAAGAATTAAATCCTCACTGTGATTAAATAAAAGTTTATTTTAAAAAGTAAAGAACTTGAAGAGGTTGTTACAAGAACTGATGAAAAGATAGAGTTGGAAAAACAGAGAAAGATATAGAAATGAACATAATGAAAGAAGTCTACAAACAGGAAGAACAGACTTAAAGGGCTTGAGATATATGTCTGAGAGGATACCCTGTAGAGGGTGATAGAATGAAGTAATATTTGGGACAATAACTGTGAGTTTTCAGGAATTAAAGCCCCGTGGGGATCTCAGATTTTTAAAACAATTAACCAAGGTCAAAGAACATATAAAATGTACACACTGATTCACCTAGGAGCAGAATATTAAAGGCAGAGTGGGTATATTGTGTTAATAAAATGAAAATATAAGAAAGTTCATTAGCATAAATACAGACTTGCCATGTGTAAATCAGATATTCTAGAAGAAAATGAAATTAAATTTTTGGGTGAAAATAATAACTGAGAATATTAACTTTAGGGCAGTGACAGTAATATTTGAATCACGTTTACAAAGTCTTATTTGTTTGCTATCAAAATGAACTGTTGTTTATGGTGAAATGATGTGAATACTAGTAGCATCTTTCAAATACTGCAGCAAAAAAAATGCTTGTGTGAGGAACAGCAACAACAAAAAAGAATGCTGTCTAGCATCTAGTGGTCACTAACACTTGGCAGCAGTTATATGGGGGCTCATTTTACTATTATTTTGCTTTGGTATGTGATTGAAATTTTCTATAAAGTCTATCAAACTAAAATTCCATAAACATTAATTATAAATTCATAACAGGTTTCATTTGTGGATCTTTAATAACAAGATAGGACTAAAATAACAAAGGTACTATGAGAGATGGGGAGAAATAGAATCTATTTTTTAATGTTTTTTAAGATTTTGTTTATTTATTCATAAGATACACAGAGAGAGTCAGAGACATAGGCAGAGGGAAAAGCAGACTCCTTGCAGGGAACCTGATGTGGGACTCAATCCCAGGAACTCGGGATCATGCCCTGAGCCAAAGGCACTCAACCACTGAACCACCCAGGTGCCCCTAGAATCAATGCTTTTGAGAGATAATATCATTGAACTATGATGCATTATGCATGTTTATTAAAATCGTATAGTTTTAGCTATATAAGTAATAGAAAGCTGAAGTATAAGTTCCACAGTAGGAGACATGAAGGTAATGAAGAAACCTAGTTAAATTATATAAAAGGAGAAAAGAGGAAAAGAAGATAGAAGAAAAGCCTACTATGGAGAGAACACAAAATAAGATTAGAGAAATGAATTCAATCATAACTGCTGACAAATTGTAGAAATATTAAAGTAGCCTCTTCAGCATTGAGATTATAATGTAGATTTTTTTAATCTGTTACTTAATCTAAAAAAGATATATGGAAAACATGAATGCATACAGAAAAATCGTGCATAAGGGTATAGAGTTTGTATCAGAAAAATATTAACAGAAATACTGTGGATATAATATTCATAAAAAATAGGTTGTAAGACAAAGGCCAGTAAAATTATTTTTCTTAATGATGAAAAGTAACTGTCTAGAAAGAATTATAATGTCTAATCTTTTTGTACCCCAAAATACATACACAGACAAAATGCTCCAGAGACATATATAAGTAAAGCATTTAAAATTTATTGGCTTATTCATTGGGGGAATATAAAAAATAGTGAAAGGGAATAAAGGGGAAAGGAGAAAAAAATAAGTGGGAAATATCAGAAAGGGAGACAGAACATGAAAGACTCCTAACTCTGGGAAACGAACTAGGAGTGGTGGAAGAGGGGGGTGGGCGGGGGGTGGGGGTGATTGGGTGACAGGCAATGAGGTGGACACTTGACGGGATGAGCACTGGGTGTTATTCTACATGTTGGTAAATCGAACACCAATAAAAAATAAATTTATAAAACAATTATTGTCTTAGACTCTTATAAGTCAAAAATTAAACAAAGTATTTAAGATCCAAATATTTAACACAACATTCTATTTAATAAACATTCATTGAACACTGGACAAATTGAACAGAGAACACATCTTTTTAAAGTGCATAAAGTATGATATATACATAGAAAGAGAATATATATATTTATATACCTATATGTGCACAGAGAGAGAATGAGAGAGAACAAGTATTGTGTGTGTGTGTGTGTGTGTGTGTGTACGTATAGATCATAGACTATGTATTAAAGCACAAAGGGAATATCGATAAATGCAGTTATCAATAACTTAGTGTCCATGCTCTCTAAACAAAATGCAATACAATCTGTCACAACTATATGTCTGAGGCCCCTGAGATGATACAGTAAGGAGCAGAGACAAAAACTCCCAATACCTCTCTTTCCACTCTTTGCCACTAAATTACTTGGATGATTTTGGATAGTCATTTAACTTCCTTGTGGTTTATTCTTCTTTGCAAAATCAAAATGTTGCCAAATAAATGAAGCATTAAGCCACGAAAATATGTGGGATTTTATGTCTTAACTCTAAGAGAAAAATTCTATTAGATTGGTGGACATTTATAAAACAAGGATGGTTCCAGAAGTAGTGATTAAATAATGCAAGCTTTAATAGATCACAGATTTCATAGAAAGTCTTACTTTTATTGTAGTCAAATAAAGCACAGGAAATAATGCATCTTGAAAATCACTGTGTTCTCAATTCTTACAATTGCTTTAATAATTTATAGAGATAGCATGTAAGGTGACAGGAAATTGATACTCAGACAAATATGTCTCCACAAACTACTGTCAAATGAACTGCCCCCTAGATGTGTCCTGAATGGCATGGCAGCTGAAGCAGTCCCTAAAGAAATCACTGAGCTTTAGCAATTTGACAAAATGACTCTGCAGAGCACGCAACCTTTACAAATTACTCTTTGTTTGAATACTAAAATGAATAATATCATTTTCAAAGAGCATATGGGGATAATGCTGTATATCTTTTACTCCCTCTGGATCAAAGTGTATCTATTTTATCCATTATTGTGGAGTAAATTCTAATTTACTCAGTTCTTAGAGAAATGCTCCAATAAAAAAGAAAAGTGCTGCTCAGCAACTTTTGATTCACAAAATGTTACTCTTGCTGCAACTTAGAAAAGCAGTTGTTATTAAACTCACACCATCCTCATCCAAGAAACAAACTGGACTTTTGATTACTCACAAACAGAAAATATTTTAGTAATTATGGAATTGATTATAGAAATACCTAAATTTGAAATTTTTTTCCTTTATTTTATTTTCACTGTTATTATTCTTCCACTCCATTCTATTTTTCTGCCCCCTTATTTTCCCCTTTCTAACTAAATGTTACACAACTGCATATGGTTCAAATGTATAAACCTAAGCTAAAAGTTTTCATAGTAGACAGTGGGGAAAAGAATGTTAAATAGAAATAGGATGCATTTGCTTTTAGTCATACAGAGATGACTTGGCGGGGCATTTTAAAATATTTTTGTGTTTTGATTTCTTCATTGTAAAGTTTCTGTTATGATACTTATTTTGTCATCTTACAGAAAAGCTATGATTACTGAATAGGTTGTGAAAGCATCTAGAAAATTCCAAAATGCTATTCAAATATAGTGTCAGATTTTTTTTAAAAATTGTGTTAAAAATGTTAGGATGGGAGAAAAGGAAAATGAACACTCTATTTTTATAGTCATTTCTGTTCTTAATATGCAGTGTGAGATCATGTATATTCCATGAATTTGAATTCAAAAACCTAATAAACTTTGCTGCATATCCAGATGTAGAGTCGTTAAGAAATAACAATTTGTTAAATAGCTCTTCATCTGATAAGTAATGCCATGGTAATCAGTTCTTGGATCAGGAAGGTCTTTTAAAAGGAGTATTTATTTTAATAATTGCTAATTATAAAGATTCAATAATTATTGCATGGAAAAACCATACTTCGGTGTGAACAATCAAATTATGTTCAACTTCATGATGGAAGAGCCTAATAGACTAAAACTAATTATCTCTAATCAAATGACTAGAAGTTTCCTAATAATCAGCCTGTGAACTCAGAATCTAAATATATTTAGATGCCAAACAGCCCTAATGATTAAGCTTTTTAAGCTTTTAGCTTTGTAAATTTAGCTGAAATAGATTATTCTAAGGACAGTAAATTTTTGCCCCTATTTTCTTATAAAATTCTTGTGCTTTCTCTTTCAAGTAAATTTACACTGAAATTAAAGAGCTAAGGCAGGGCAGGTTCTGTATGACCTGCTTATCTTGAGCTCTTACAACCCAAAGGTTAGGAAAAATAAGAAAGGAGTATAAATTTAGATTTTAGATTAATGCCATGGTAGACTTTCTGCCAGTTTTAGCCTAAACTTCTGTAAATCAATACTTGAACTGTTCCTTGGACCATAGTTTTCCTTCTGGTTAGTGATGACTTCTGAGAGTGCAACATTTCTATTTTTAGCAGTCTGCTTGAGCTCTTGACCTTTCTTTGTGTCCTGTGAACATTTTGCGGTGGAAGAAAATTTCTACCAATATTTAGGACATTTTAATGATACAATCACAACCTTACTCTGATGATTCTGCTGCAACACATTTGCTTTACTTTTTTTAATGAAAAAAACAAATTCTTCTGTCTCTAGTCAAGTGAGTCCTTCTGCTCCTACCCTCCCTCACAAAAAACTCCATGAAAACAAAAACAAAAACCAAAGAAACAAACAAAAAACCCCACAGATTTGTCCAGATAGCTACATCCTAAAGTAAGGCCCGTTTTTTATATGATCTTCATAATCCATCTCCTTATTCATCACAGCACAACACAAATGATCTCTCTGCAGAATATATATGTGTAACTTGACACACTCTGTGACCCCAGTTTTGTGGTCTCTCCACTGATCAGAACTTATTAGGTTTACTACATCTATAAGTACACTGGTAAATGTTCAACAATCAGCTCTCAAAAAAAAAAAATGACCCTTATGTGTCACGTTTGTAGATGTCTATGGTTTAAACATTCCTACCACAGATGATTACAGGTTACCAACATAAAGTAGGACATTTCTGAAAATTTAATATTGCACTCTCGAGTATCATTACAAACTGGCTTTCTCATTTTACTAAAAAGTAGGATATTGAGGAGATAAAAATACTGGTTTTAGGTATTTCAAACATTGCTCAGAATCCTGCCTCTAGCACTGTGAGAATTTGGAAAAGATTTTTACTACTTTATACATCTGAACCCTTATTTGTATTATGGAGATAGTACCAAAAATCCATCAAATTGCTATGAAGAAAAATTCAATAATCCAGGTAAAATCTTTTCCATGGTATTTGCATATCAAAAAATCTACAAATATTTACTGCTATCATTAGTATTATAAATATGTGACATAGGTAATATACTTAGAAACATGCCTTCATTACTATGTAATTATTTTAATCATTATGCCACCCCTCTGTGGTTCCATCTAAGCTATATATCTGGGATACATCAGAAGCTGCCTTACTTTTCTTGTTTTACCCACACATATGACATCTTACTATTATCCTAACATTTAAACAAATTATTACACTTTGATTATAATACGATGAAATATGACTGAATTCAAATCTTATCTCATTACATTTCTTTAACTTCCTTGAATATGATCCCAATTCATAAACTAGATGGTTCTACTGAAACTTCTCAGGTACAAAAGACAATATAATGTACTATGGCCCTGGGTAATTTCTTTTTTTTTTTTTTTAACTTTTTTTTAAAATTTTTATTTATTTATGATAGTCACACAGAGAGAGAGAGAGAGGCAGAGACATAGGCAGAGGGAGAAGCAGGCTCCATGCACCGGGAGCCCGACGTGGGATTTGATCCCGGGTCTCCAGGATCGCGCCCTGGGCCAAAGGCAGGCACTAAACCGCTGCGCCACCCAAGGTTCCCGGCCCTGGGTAATTTCAATGAATACTGCAGATCATTCTGACTCTTCAGCATGACATTCAGATTTTCACAAGATGACCACACCAATGACATTCATGCTACTTTCGGGAGCCTTTTTATGTTATTTATGTTCAATTTCTCTCCACTCCTCTCTTGGATTTCACTTACCTATTCAGTAGCAGGCCTCAGATGGAATATCTGATTTGAATAACTCAATTCAGTTCTTTCGAACTTCATACAATTTCTTTCACCTGGATAATCTTCTCCATACTCTCCCCAGAAACACTGCCTCAGGCATCAAGTCACACATTCACAAACTTGACTTGCCATCTCCTATTCATTCCTCAAGTGTCAGTTCAGAATTAAAGTTTCTTTGAGGCTTTCTCATTGGGGTTTGTCTTGTCATACTTCTCACTTGCATAGACAACATACCTATGTCACACTACAGTATTTTCTTATTATATCTTTGCTTTCCCTACTAGTCTACTAGGTCTTTGTGACAGAAAACATGTTTGTATTATTCTCTTTTATATTTTCAGCAAATAGTTTGCTAACAGTATAGATTAGAAGCATCTACTTATTGAATAATTAAGTGAATAAATATCTTCTTACATGTGCTAAAGGTTTTAGTTCGAAGGTCATTTATTTTTCAAGTTTAGATGCAACCTATACATACATACATACATATTATAATATTGAAAGAAGAAGGAAAATCACCACATTGTCATCTTATATCATGCAAGAGAGACTAATGCAAATTGGGACTGCAGCACTTGCTGCACATAACTCATTAATTTAGAATAGTATGTCACTTCTTTCATTATAAGATTGCCAAGTTACAAGATATGTGGGATGAAATATCAGCAAACAAAAGTCCTTCACTGGGGGGTTATAACATTGGGGAGAAGATAGTCACAGAGTGAGCAAGAGTTTTATGAGTCTGTCAATTGACTGATTGGCAGGCCTCTGTAAAATGAGCCTTGCGGGATTTGATACTTGAATTTTAATTAAACCAAAATTATTCATTGTTCAGTTCTGAATCCCTAAAGAGAAATTGAAAATCTTGCAGAGGGACTCCCAACAGTAATTACATGTTCTGCTGAAATTTAATTGACTGGCATTACCCAGATAGACCTGACGAATGGAGAGCTATTCATGGCATAGATTTTTTCAGAGGAATTAGATCAAAGGCAAAAATCTACTAAACAATAAAACAATGGCAAAGATTCTGCACTGGATGCTTTAATACAAGAGAAGAAAAAAGAAGGGCCACCTAAATATGTTTATAATAACCAGAATAATTTGTTTGGCATTCCTCTTTTTCTTCTAAGCAATGTGATTTTTAAGCCCAAAACACCTTGAAAAACATATTAATCTGGACCAAGAGTTTATGTAAAGGACTATATTAATCTTCAAAATAATATCTAAAATACCTCTTTTCTTACAAAGTAACAATGACTTTCAGTTGAATTTCTCTACCAATTTTTCGTGGATTTATGGATTTATTAACTCTAATGTTATTCTCCAGGTAGAAAGATGACACTTTTGATTAACTATCTGTTGAAATGTTGTTTGTAAGTGTTTTCTTCTCATGGTGGTAATTAACTGAACACATTAAAACCCTCTCTTGCTTAAGCTTCTCCTGAACCTCTTACTATTCAGGCCATGCATAAAGTGAAACTTATTAGTCCCACAGGCACAGAATCTACCCAAGAGTAAAGAATGCAAGATAGAATTATGGGCAATCTTATTTCACTAACTCCACTATCCAGTCCTTCAAGAAAGCATCATACCTTCTCTTCTAAGTTTTCATAATCTTCATGCCTCTATTCCTTTCTATGTCCTGAGAGAGGCCCCTCTATGAGATATAAAAGTGGAAAAGCAGGCAAAGTCACATTAATTAGAGGGAGTTGAAGGCAGGTGTGTGCAAGGATAGCAGGCAGGAGGTTCTTAACAGCTTTCAAGAGAGCTTTTGGGACCCTCTGTATTACTGGGGCAGGAAGCTGAGATTGTCCTTGCTGGTTTCTATGTCCTTCACCCTTAGAATCTTTTCTTCTAAAGAATGCATGTATTTCTAATTTCCTGTATTAAAATACTTGACATTTGAGATGCATAAAGTGGCTCCATTTTTTTCTTATTAAACTCTAATAAAATATACATTTCTAAAATTTATCTAATAAGGCAAGTAAAACCTGAATAGATGATTGTCATGTGGTAAGTTGAAAAAGTTATCTAGGAATTATCTTAAAGTAATGGTACATGTCCTGATTTCAATTTCCCCAATGAGTTTCTTCGAAGTAGAGGCAATTCTCATTTATTTGATTAGAAGCAGGTCTATAAAATAATGAGAAGTTATTCTTTTCCTTATAAATATTGCAAAATATGATTTATAAAAAGAAAAATAACACAAAGTTTTTATGCATCATGTGGAGACTTGCCATCTGGTTGGCCATGTTCTTATATATCTGCATTTCTAGCACAGGTACCTCCAACTGGAGGTCTCTTTATGCGGAAAAAGGGATACATCTGGAGAGACCTCCTTAATTAGGAGCAGCATTTGAAGACACTTCTCTCTACTCTCCGTGTCCAGGACTTTTTAACTCCTAACCTTTCCCCATCTCTCTTGAGCAGACTTATGGATCAGTGCCCAGGACTTTTTAACTCCTAACCTTTCCCCATCTCTCTTGAGCAGACTTCTGGGTCCATAAAACTGAAGGAGCCTTTTGTTAGGGGATCCCTCAACAGTGAGATTACCCATGGTTGTGCTGATTCACCTGCCCCATGGCCAGTCCAGTGCCATTTTATGGGATAGGTAGCTGCTAAGAGCCAAAAGTGACTTAAATTAACAATTTACAGTCCACGCTTTCTCTGGAAAGTTGTAATTCTTCAATAAACTCCAGAGTTCTACAATAGTTACATTAGATTCTGCCATAGAATTTTTGTCTAAGTGGGGAGAAGAATTCCTGGCATATCCTGCTTGGACATCTTCCATCTCCTTCTCATTGTTAAAGTGTCTATTCAAATAATTTTTTCTTAGTTTTTTAAAGTGGAGTTATTTTTGTTCTATGTATTCTTCTGGATTACTGTCTTTTATTGGATGTGTGAATGGCGAATCATATTTTCCATTCACTTGTCTTTTTATTTTTGTGACAATGTCTTTTGAAAATAAGTTTTTAATGTTGACAAAATCCAATTTATCATCTTTTATTTTATGGTTGGTTACTTTGTGTTCTATCTGACTTGACAAAGGGTCAAAAAGAATTCCCTCTATATTTTACCCTAGATTGCAATTGCATTGTCTGAACTGCACTGCTCCTCATATTGATAAGGTCATCCAGTTAATTTTGATTAGCATTTTTATGGCATTTCTTTTTCCACATGCTATGGTCTAAATGTATTCCCCCCAAATTTATATGTTGAAACCTAATCCCCAAGGTGATAATATTTGGAGACAGAGCCTTTGGGAGGATATTCAGTCATGAGAGCTCTGCCCTCATAGGATTAGTACCCTTTCAAAAGAGATCCAAGACTGATCCATGGTCCCTTCCACCATGTGAAGACATGAGAAGAAGGCTAGGAAATGCTGGCAGTTTGATCTTGTACTTCCAACCTCCAGAACTGTGAGAAAAAAAAAATCTGTTGTTTATAAGCTACACAATCCAAGGTGTTTTGTTATAACAGCCTCAATGGACTAATATACCCTCCTTATTTTAATCTCTATGTGTCTTCATTATTAAAGTATGTTTTCTTTTATTCAACACGTAGTCAAACCATTCTTTTTTGTACACTTATCAAAAGTCGATAAGTAATTTTATTTTTTTTAATTTTTTTCGATAAGTATTTTTAATACATACATTTGTGTAAATGTAAATAAGTATACACAATTTACTGTGACTGATCCTTGACATTTCTGTATCTTATTTCTCCTTACATTTATTTCTTTATTTTTTATGTCTACATTTCTTTTTTCCTTCCACTACTTTATTTTATGTAATAAATTGATCACTATTTATAGAATTATACAATCAAAATGGTAGGCAACTTCTTTTACCTGAATATTTTATCAGACCACTTTTATTTTGCACTTTTCCGGACCTTACATTGTATAACTTTTAACTCACACCATGAAGATCTACATCTTGGGTAATTTACTCCACCTATCTGTGCCTAAGTTTCTTCAGCTGTACAATAGAGATAATAATAATATCTATTATACAGTTGCTTGAAGATTAATTAGGTAAACATTCATAGAGTGATTGAATGGCACTTGTCACACAGAACTGCTATAGAAGTTTTTGCTGTGGTTATTATTAATTTAATATTCACTTTATCATTTATGTACAGTTAGAGCAAAGCTTTAAAATCTAAAATTGTTTGCAATTTTTGTTGCTACTGTTTCAAATTCAAAAGGCATGTAGTTTCTTGCATTTGGTACAACTACTCTGCTGATTTAGTAATATAAAATAAATTCTGTTTAAGCAACAAAGACAAATAACTTTTGTTATTTGTTATTAAAGATATTAAAGATATCTTTAATATCAGACTTGCAATAAATTGTAAAACATTAAAATACATGTATATTGAGGTATCTTTATAAAACATTGAAACATATATCATTATTTTTAAATGAAAATTCCATTTATCCATAATAGACTATACAAAGTTTTTCTCCTATTATCTGAAAGATTAAGTTCACATATAATTAATAAATCTATTTCTCCTATATGAGTATATACTATAATAGTGTCCAATATATATTATTGGTATTAATCATATTATATGCCATACAAGTCTCAGTACTCATGTTACCCTGAAAGCAGATCTGAAAATCTTAATGATTTTTGAGCTAAAGAGAGATTGAAAACAGAACTGGCAAATTTATGTTGCTTTTTCAAGTTCATAAACTATCAATAGCTAATCCCCCAAATAGTAATGAGTAAGGGATAGATGGAGCTAGGTAGGGAGAGATAGGTAGGGGGCTAGGGGATCAGGCTCACAAAAATCCCAAAAACGTGGAGATGAAAGGAAACCTGAGGTAAACAAACCAGACCATCCTGTCCTAGGTGTCAGAAGTGGGGTCTTGTTATAACAGCTTCTTTTGACCAACAAGGAATTCCCAGACCCTAAAAAGGAAGTAAGCCATTAAAGATATTATCACTAGTCCTTACTCAATGGTGCTATCAATAAAGATGGTAAAAGAATTTAGGTTCCGTGGTTAGCTTTCAATAAAAGACCAATACAAGCCTCCAGTGGTAACCTTGTCAGGACCCCTCTCACTCCTGAGAGCTTTTTCTGTATCCTTTCTTAATACATTTCTATCACTCTACTCACTCTCCTTTGTCTGTGAGATTCATTCTTTAACTCAGTGAGACAAGAACCTAGCTCTCCTAGCATTTCAATAGTAATTTTCTCAATTATAAGTACTTGCTATTATGATGAATTTGGCCAATCAACCATTTTCTCATATTTTCTCAGGTTGTCTATAACTCATACTTCTCATTGTTTAACATCGTTAATAAAATTATTTCAATTTGAGATAATTTTATATGAAGTAAAAGAATTAAGAGAACTGAAATTTATTTTTCCCAGAAAGTAAAAGGAAAAAAGAAAAGTGGATGTATGACTGGAATTTTGAGTAAAAATCGATTAAACACAATACTAAGCTTTACTGAGTGTGTACTAACAATAGATTCAGTTATAGTCTGTGGGGAGACACAAATGAACAACAGTATGTAATCCCTGGTCTCAAAGTGCATATAGGCTTGAACAGAGAAAATTAAAATGTAAATACAAAAAAAAATTAAAAAAAAATAAAAAATAAAAAAAAAATAAATAAAATGTAAATACATATGTCATTCTTAAACCTTGGTACTTACAATAAAACTATGACCTAGTTGAGGAAAAGGGTGAGCAGAAAGGAAAGTCTATCAAAGGCCTGAGTGGAGTTTTTTTCTTTTTGTTTTTTTTTGTATAATTATATGCAGATCATTTTACTCTTGATGTCATTACTTATTAGTATTAAAGCAATGTCTTATGAAAATATTTCAAATAGATATGTGCTGGAAGAAAGAATTTTACAGAAATATTCTGGGAATTTAGTGATTACTGAATATCCATGAACTATATTTCATTTCCCAGCTGGTCTCAGAGTTGGTCCACAGGGTCAGGAGAAAAGTACTGGCCAGCAGAAAGAGATGTGATAGATGCTCCAGTGTAGTCCCCGCTCCTTTTGTTCTTTCTGTAGCCATCCCAGAGGACACAGATTGAAATTGCAGCATCAAGAGCTGGAAGAAACCAGCTGAATCCTTAATCATATGCTGAGAACTACCCTGCAAAATCTCAAAATTTTCATTGTCTTTAGATGAGCAAGAAACTAAGTTTTGATGTGCTAAGCCACTGAGCTTTGGTGTGATGTTAGCACAATGAAGCATAATCTAAGCCAACGAATACAGAGATGATAAAAGTTCACATTCCTTTCTACAAAGCTCCCTTGCCTGTATTGTTGACAGGTATAATGCAATTCATTTTGTATATTTATGAATGATTATAAATCTTTTCCTTCTTAGTGTGTAATAACTAAGGGCTTTGTGAGACTCAGTGAAAGCTAATGTGACTATCAAAGGAAAATTACCTCAGCCTTTAAAAGTTTAGTACTGTAAAGAATATAAAATGCAGCCCATTGCTAGTAGTTTGTTCCTTCTGTGGCACTAAACAAAATAGATCATGTCTCTCCTCTTGCTTCTATCTTATTTACTCATTTACTCACTAGGGATTTGTCTCAGACATTTCAAGGTTATTATCTGCAGAACAATCAAGGAAGTTTCTCTTGTTTTTATTAATTTTAATTAAACTTACTTGTATCCCATTTTATTGCTCTCAAAGATACCTTTTCCACATTTGAAGATCTGTGAAATTGAGATGCATGTAACAATAAGTATGTGTTACAATTACACTCATTCTTTGTGATCCATAAAGTAATGGTGCATCTTAAGGTTTACATTATATTAAATATAAAATACTGCAATATTTTTTATGCTTAAGAATCATTAATTTTTAATTTTCTTTTTTAAGTCATTGTAAATTAAGTATTTAAAAATATTTAGATAAAAACAACCAGTTTAACAGAAAATTAAATAATTTCATTCTCAAAGGGGTCCCTACATAATTATTAAAAGGCAACAGCAAATGAAGGTCACAATATCTAGAGACAATGCCAAGTTTCATGTTAACTAATTAAGAATATCTAATCATGATTCCAGCTTCTCTAATATCATTTAAGTGGCCACATCCACCCTGCCAAAAGCTCCACTGTATTTCTGTAGGCTGTTTTCCTATTTGACTCACTCATATATAAATCATCTAGATTACTCTGTATCCTGTGTACCGGTGTGTCTATGAATTTAATATCTCTCTTTGAAGTGTAATTTTTATATTTTATATAGTGGATAACACATAGGCCTATTAGACTTCCTATATAAAACATTAAATTAGCAAAACTACTTCTACCAAAATAAAATATAGCAAAAGTAGTGAACATAATTATATAAAAATGAAATAAAATAAATAGGCATTGGAAACAAATCATACTAAAGTTAAAAACAAAAACATCTTTTTACTTTCACACCAAAGCTGAGCATGTCGAACTAAACTAATGGCTTTTGAAATCATTTCAATAAAACCAAGATTCTCAGGTAATCTGCTCTGCTTTACAGTGTGGGAAGTTTTAGGTAACAAGTATGTTTACTGAAAATAAGTGCACTGATCTTACTTCTACATTAAATCATTGTGTTGTAGACATATTTCTGATACAGGCTATTCACGTGACTCTTCGTATTTCACATATGTATGTCAACTAAAGTGATATATTCTTATATTTTTCAATGATAAGTATGTAACTCAGGATAGATGTCAATCATTTAATATTTTAATTCTTATTTGCTATCATTACAATTTAAAATAATGATTGCAATAAACGTTATGAATTATTTCAATTCCCATACTTGTTTTCTTCTTGTTACATACAAAAAATAAACCTGATAACTATTATCCTCTCATAAATTATCCAGCCACTGAGAAAGACAATATAATAGAAGGAACATGGTACTGAAACTCAGTACAAGTAGGAGTAGATGTTGACCAAATAGCATATTCATTTTACAAATGAGAAGGTTGTTTCAGAAGCATATTGCACTCACAGGCCATACATATTTTTAATCATAAGACGGCTTATGCTTTGGTGCTCTTCAAATATTAATGAGTTTCTGTGCTAACAACTCTACATGAGATAGAACAGAATTAAGTGGGTTAGACTTGTGAAAAATATGTCAGCTAGCATGTGAAAGTGCTCTGAACTACATCAGGAAACCTTCGTAGAAATAACTTTTATCCATCAATACATAAGGTACAGAAAATTCAGAAAGCTTGTTTTTCATAATACTGAAAAAATATACCCAAATTTCTCCTTGTATTTCACGTACATCAGATCCAGGATCCAGTGATGTGTTCTTCACTTTTTTGTAAAGCTAATAAGGTGTATGTATACATGTGAGAAAGAGGATGAGAAAATTCAGCTTTCTTTCACATGATGTGGTCTTTAAATTGAATGATTTGATCCCAAAGACTCAGGTCATCATTTATTTTTCTAATATTCCCATGATTAGATAACAATAAAAGACACTCTAACTTCACGTATTCTCTAATAAGTCACTTCTTTTATGGGACTTGTGATTGGACACTAGCTGGCCTCTCCAGCTCATCTTTTGCTAGTCAGCCATGTACAGTATAATCTAGCTGCACTCAGCTGGTAAATTCCTTAAACATGCCCTGATATCAGTTTCATCTGAGTTAATGTGAATGTATGTTCCCATGCTTGCAAAGTTCTTCTTGCTTATTTCTTGATAAACCTTACCACATTTCTGGTCTCAGCTTGCAGGTCTTTTCCTCCAAGAAATTTTTCCTGATCCTCTCTAGGATGCTTCCATAGCACCCAATATTCTAGTCCCATAGCATTTACTACATTTTTGTGAAATTGCCTGTTAACTTCTCATTTTTTCCCCCTCAAAAACTCTGTGTTTATTATCTACATTGCAGATAGTGATCACACTATTGATCATAGTACAGTCAAGTCAGTTCTTTGTGTGGATTAAGACTTGGATAAATATTATTTATAATAACTGCATAAATGAATATTGTTCATGTGCTGGAAGGTATCTCTAATTTTTAATGTCTCTCAATAGATTGACACAGTATTTTGACACAATGTATCTAGATCCAGTATATATATCTCCATATATATATATATACATACATATCCATAATCTAATAGAAAAAATGGATTACAAAAGTGCAGGCAAACTGTAATAACTATCAGTGAAATGAATAATGCTCTGAGGGATTATAATTAAGGGAAGAGTGCTACCTGGATGGCTCAGTTGGTTGAGCTTCTGCCTTTGGCTCAGTCATGATCCCGGGGTCCTGAGATAGATCCCCACCTCCAGCTCCTTGCTCAGCAGGGGGGCCTGCTTCTCCCTCTCCATCTGCTGCTCTACCTGAATGTGTTCTCTCTGTCAAATAAATAAATAAAATCTAAAAAAATAATAAAAATAATAATTAAGGGAAGAAAGCACCAGAGAAGAATTTACTGGGGTTGTGGTTTTTAATCTGAAAAATAAAGAATGAAAAGTAAATATTATGAGAACGGTCAATGGAAGGAGATAGGACACATATAAAAGCTCTAAAATGATAAAGAGAACCAAACACCATACTCTCCAAACTATAATATTGCAGAATGTTTTAAATTGCTCTTTTTTTTTTAAGCGCATTACCTATCATTTCAAAACTAGAGATTATATGAGTAGAAACGTAGAGTGGAGACACATATTCTGGAACCTAACATTTCAGTTTTAGAATTATAATTTGACTGTTTTAATAAGAATTGAAATGATAGTTTGTAAGGCTAAAATAATTACTTTTCACAAATTAAAAAGCAAAAACTTATCAGACAACATAAGTCCTGTATTTATGATATGTATTTTCTTAGATAAGAAGAATATATGTATCTGTTGGGCAAAACATAGCTTTCTGAATTAAAGGATTTTGGAAGAGTCTTTGTTTTACTGTCATAAAATGCAATTTGTGGATTTCACCATTAGGGATAAATGTGATTCTATAAAACACATAGAGAATGGTGAGAGTTAAAAAAAAAAAAAAAAAAAACAAAGTTGATTTTTCGGATTTTTCTTTATGATAGTTGTTACACACTAAGAAAATCATACGAGAAGGCTTGAGAAGGGAAATACAAGCCAGGTTTAAAACAAACCCATGATATTGACAAGTGACAACAAATGAGCTTTTTCCAAAATAAAGATACAGATAAGTATTATTTGATGGCAAGGGCTTTGTTGAAAATTAGTGACACACAATGGTTTTGATAGGAGGTAAGGAAATAATGAGTAGAAGAAAGAATGGTGTTTATAGTTGTTGATTTCACACAATTTCTGGTCACGTAAGATCGTATACAGATCTTTAGTAGGAAGATTAGAGAACACTTATTACTCAGGCAGTTTATGAATCTGCTGGGCATTTTTTGATATGGGAAGCAAATATGTTAGAAGGGTAATGTATTTTATTAAATTTCTTTTCAATATGCATCTTTAAAAAGGCTTGCATATCCTGCCAAAAAGGGGGCATGCATAAAATTTGTTATAAAACTTGACATCTATACTTAAGATAAAATGAAGAATAAATGCAAAGTTGCTGCAATTTTCTTATCACTTGTTCTTTATACATCTCTATGATTGATAGATTTGTTTTTATATTCCTGATGTTTTATACTCTTACTTGGCATGGAGACTCAGATTTGTAAACTTTGCTGAAACGGGCTGCTAAGGCCAAAGTTATTAACATCACAGAGACTGATAGCCTAATAGTAATAATTGTTACTTAACTTTTATTTGTTACCTAGACTGTGAGAGCACTAAGTAGTTTTATAATTTTTGTTTCCATGGGAAACCAGGCTAAGCACAATGATAAGACTGTTATTTATGTGTAGTCCATTAAATTACAGTCCTTTCATTTTGTATTTTTACACATGATTGGTTCACCATTGATAGAGTATAATGCTATGCTTCATTATCTGCATTAAATTTTCATAAATATCCATTTTGGGTACAAAATAAGATAATGCAAGTGGTTTTGAGAGAACTATCAGGATTATATTCAGGAGCTTATTTATCATTTCAGAGAAAATAATATTAAAATGCTACCATATAAAAAGATACCCTGCTTATCTTTAGAAATAAATATATCTTTAGAATAAAACTTCTCATACAAACTATGATGTATTTTATTATTTGTAAATTCATATATATTTCTCTCCCAAATGTATGTATGTCACAAAGTGTGTGTACACATATTTGGGAGATATGTATACACACACACATATATATATATATTTATGTGTTTAAATATACTATACATAATAAATATATTTATTAATAGAAAATTATAAATAATTTACAAATAAATTATAATAAAATCTATATATTTATATTTAGAAGAGAGAAAAAGAGAATGAAAGAATTCTCATTTTATAACAACTGAATAGAGCTGGATGATATATGAAAATAATTTGATAAAAAGAAAGCTAAAAACCCAAAAGGCAAAAATCTATAATATCCCAAGGGAAAAGAAATTTTACACATCAAACACATACATATGCACACACACATTTATTTAATCTAATTTGTCATATACTGTTCCAGACTCCAACATCTTCAAAAGTCAAAAGTATTATGTAATAAAGTTATATAGTATATATTAAGAACAGATGGAGTAATAAATACTTGAATTTAACTGAATTGACTTGAAACAATAACAACGTGAACTTCCTTCTTAAAGCACATTACAACATTAGAACAAAAAATAATAAACCATTTCATTTAAATATAAATTGTGGAATAAGCTAATACTGTCTTAAATGAACATATATTTAAATTTTTAGAGAACCATCAATAAGTCCAATTTTTGGAAGGATTAAATCTTTTAAAATGAATTTTAAAAAATATCTTTAATATGTCACTATGTCAATATGCCAATGGCAAGTATATATGCTATAATGAATATTTGTATTTTAATTTTTTTGACTTTCTCAGTTTTATGTTTTAAGGCGACTTTTTTTTTTTTTTTAGGGCAATGAACTTACTCTGAAGTTTTATATTCTTAACAATAGTAAAATTTATGGTAGCTGTCTCTAAGTTTGGATATTAGGAACAGTTTTGTACTTCTTACTTGTATAACTAGATTTCAGACAATTGAATTGAGTTTATCAAGCCATCAATCCCTCACAGAACTCTGGATCTTTAGCCAACAAAGTAGGGATTGAGGTGAGGCTAGACATTAACCACTGCAGCTTTGGGCAACAGAAGTAATGGTCTCTGTCAAGTAGACTCTTCTCATTTTGAGATGGATACAATATTTCTGCGTCTTTTTTATTGCCTTCAGAAGCTTCTTTGCTTCCTGTCTTTTCCTAGGTTGGTGACCTGGAGCCCATTTCTCAATAAATTGATATATTCTTGCTTATTTAAATGTGGTTATTATTTGAAATCATCCATTCATTCAGCTATTCCACAAGTATTTGTTGAATATGTGTGTGTATAGAGAAATATACAGTCAAGATACATCAATGAAAAAATGAAATATTCTCACCCATGTAGAGTTTACACTCTGAGAAAGATAAACTATAAACAGCAAACATAGTAAACTATGCCATATGTCAGAAGTTGATTAAGGGTTAGGAAAAATTAATCAGGGTAAAGGAGATCCAGAAGACAGGACAAGCAGGAGCAAGAAGTGTAAAGTCTTTAATTTCTTTATTGATTCATCCATAAAACCTGTTGTGATCCCACTATGCTGAGAAATCAAAGCACAATAATATTTATCAGAAGCCTAAGCTGTTCATCATAAAAAGAGATGTTCAGTATAAAATGAGTGGAAAAAACAATGTTATAAAATAATAATCATATATTATTTCATTATATAAATTATATCTGTAGAGTGTCTTGAAGAAGGTGAATCTGAATGTTCTGAGAGTTATTTTCTAGTGGTAAAAATGTGGGCTATTTATTTAATTTTTGTTTTTGCTTCTTTGGCTGTCTCAGACTTCCCACACTTATATATATATAACTTTGTAACCTGAAAATAATAAAATTTAATTCCCAGGCAAAATGTTTGCTGTTTATAGCTATTAGGAGGCTAATAGCTATGATATTCTTATATCAAACTTCCAAATAAAGTATCAAAGAGTCACCAAAAAAATACAAAAATTTATGTCAATGCACATCAAACAAAAATTAAATCGATAGCAATGACTTATGTATTAGAAACTGAAAAATTTCAACTAACTGAAACACTCAAGGGAATTGAGGCAAAAATATCCAGATCTATATAAGTACCAATTTTGACCTGGCATAACAATAAAAAGAATGGAATTGATGTAGTTTTGGAATATAGGTGATTTTTGGTGGGGTGAGATCAGGAGCCAATGACCAATAAAGAATTCTTGAGATGTCTTTGGTACGAAATGGTGGTTTTATTAAAGCATGGGAATGGGACACATGGACAGGAAGAGCTGCTGCCCCTGGCTTCTGAGGGGTGGTTGATTTGACACTTGGGAGTTGGGGAGGTAAGGAAAAGGTAGGTTTCAAAAGGATTTTCATATGCTAAAGGAGACACTCAAGGATACTAGAGGCCTGCCATTATCAATTTAAGATTGTTTTTCCTTCTAGCAAGGCATTTACATTAAGACAGTTGGGAACTTCCTGGAGGAATGTCACACATATCCTACCCAGAAGTGGCCAGCTGGGATGGTGGTGATGGTGGTGGTGGTAGTGGTGGTTGCGGGTTGTGAGCTTGTGCTTTGTCCTCAGCTAGCTTTCTTTCTGTCTTCAGAGTGAACAATTATTATATATGTACTATCCTGAACAGTTATATCTGTTAAACCATTTTTTTGACAGAGACAGTCCATATTATTTGAATAAACTGGTGGGCCTATGATTTGAAGTAAAGTCTGGATTATCAAAACCTCATGTCAATCACCTCCCCATAGTCATGGCCATGGGAGTTATATACAAAACTAGAAAAAAATGCAAACTAACAAACTCAATAAAGCATCCAACTGTCTCCATTACTTGGAAAAAGTTATTCTTCCAGGAACCACGTTAGTGTTTTCCCAACCCTCATTTTAAACCTTGCCCCAATTCAAATAAATGTGTGTAAAAGAGATATGTAATAATATGTTTGGCAGTTGATTCTGAGATGTTGGTCCTTTGTAAATGTGGATGGGAAAAACCTTCATTGCCTGTCTGAAAGAAGAACAAATCACAGGAGATTGTTGGTAGCTTTGTGTACTCATAAAGTAAAATACATACACACACACATTTTTTTACACCAGCTAAAAACGACAGAAGATAAAAATCTTTCAATCAAGTTTAATCAATAGTAGATTAAAATGCTTAAATATGTGGCTATTTCAAATCAATATCAAAAACACTAAATTCCCGATATATTGTAAAAGGAAATTTTTCCATTTACATTAGCACTACCTTAGGAAATTCCAAACTGGGTGTTGTATTCTATCACAACTGGTTCTAACCTGCCATCTGACAGAACCATGTACTTTGGGCAACCTCAGTTATGCCAAACCTTTTCTGGACCTAACTAAAATAAACATTTCTGACCAATAAACAATGGTATTTGTTTCAACCAATTTTGTACATATATCTGGACTCATTCTGACATATTTAGAATTTTATTTTTTCCCCTTAATTGAGTAAGGGACAGGCAGGGCTAGGTAGGGAGAGACAGGTAGAAGACTCTGGAGGCGGTCTCATAAAAATCCCAAAAATGTGAAGATGAAAGGAAACCAGAGATAAACAAACCACACCATCCTATCCTAGGTGTCAGAGGTGGGGTCTTGTTATAATAGCTACCTGAGACCAACAAAAAATTACTGAATCCTAAAGAAAAAGTAAGCCATTAAGGATTTTATCTCTAGTCCTTAATCAATGGCGATATCAATAGAGATGTTAAAAGGATTTAGGTTCTCTGGTTAGGTTTCAATAAAAGCCCAACCCTACAAATCTCCACTGGTAACCCTGTCAGTACACCTCTCACTTCTGAGAGCTTTTTCTGTATCCTTTCTTAATAAATTTCAATCACTCTACTCACTCTCCATTGTCCTTGAGATTCATTCTTTGACTCCATGAGATAAGAACCTAACTCTCCTGCTTCATTAATGAGTGATTTTTCCTATTTTTATTTTTCCTCCTTTTAAAAACATAATAAGCCCCTTGTTTTTACCTCGGCCAACTACTCTGTGAATTTTTTCACTACTCTGTGTTCTTTTCCTGACAAAATAAAACACTTTTTTCTCTTGATAGTCTTTGTTTCACATTGTAAGAGAAAATGTGAGAATAGATATATTATTTTTAAAATTGAATGATGATTAAACAGATTTAAGAAAAAAACCTATTAACAGTGAGACCAATAAAAAATGAAATAACGATTATTTCTTTCATTAATTCACATATTTATTTGACTCTTACCACCTGCCAGATTTAGAGTAAACATATATGAACAAAAAAGATAAAGTAACTTCCTTTAACTCTATTATCAATTTTAAATATGAAAAAAGCTAATGGAAGTCTGGAATATGGAAAAATAGGCACTGTTAAACAAAATTTTAGATATATATTGGTGCAACAATTTGGAAAAGCAGTTTGATGATATGCAACAATAGCTTTAAGTTCTGTGTGTTTAATAATTTCACTTCCTGAGATTCTATCTATCTTTAGGTAATTGGTATAAAGACAATATGCAAAATTTTTCAATTTAGTTTAAAAATAATGAAGAATTATATGGAATCAAAAGATTACTGTGGAGGAATTGTACAGTAGATTATGATGAACTTGATGAAGGAACAGAAGGCTAGCTGAGGACAAAGCACAAACTGACACCCCACAAATGGCAACCCCCCCAGGAGGGAAATGTATGACATTCCTCAGGCACTATTGGGTGCACTAAAGCTAAGGGAAAGGGAAAACAAATAGTTAACTTACAGAGATCATAGTCCTATACACCTGAGTCTCCCTCTGTTAACAAAATGTCTCAGTGATTTACAAGAAAAAAACATTTTATCAATAACCTAAGTTCCAGATGGAAACTCCCAACTGTCTTACTGTTAATGCTTTACTAGAGGGTAAAACAATCTTAACTTGACAATGGCAAGGCCTTCAGTATCTTGTAGGCCCTCTGTAGCATATGAAAGTTCTTTTGAAATCTCCCTTTTCCTTACCTCCCCCAACTCCCAAGTATACAATCTGCCACTCTCACCACCCTGGGGCAGAAGCTCTTCCAGCCTGTGGGTCCAGTCCCATTGCTTAAATAAAACCACTATTTTGCACCGAAAACATCTCAAGAATTTTTTCTTGGTTGTGGGCTCCAGACCTCACCCCACCAGCCTCACCTAGGTTCTAAAACTACATCACTACAACTATGATAAGGCAAGGGCAATATCAGATTAGGAAAATTTTGACAGCCATGTAACCCAAAACTTTTAAATTAGAACCAAGTAAGATACTAAGTAACTCTTCTCCCTTGACATAGCAAAATTACTGAAGATCTAGACATTTTGGTTCCCCTGCATTCCATATTTGGGGGAAACTACACCACTTTTAGTAGGAAAACATCTTAAATATTGAAACTATGAGATACTTTATGCATGTTACCAATACATCCTACATTTACAAATGCATTCTATATAAAACAAATGATACAATAAATATGTATTGATGTATTTATATAATTATTTTCTAAGAGCAGTAAGACAATAAAAAGTCCATAATGTTGTGGAGGCCAAGAAAATTAGGGCCATTCCACCTTAAGTTCAGTGTTAGTACAGCCATCTCAGGCCCCTGTGAATAAGAGCTGAACTTTACCTTGCTTCAGTTAAGCTCCATATTTGAATGAGAACAGAGCTCAGGCCAGTGGCAGGAAGCCCCACATTAGAATGAGAACAGAGCTCAACACCCATGGTAGAAAGTCCCATATCAGAATGAGAACAGAGCTTAATGCCCTTGAATGCCCCATATCAGAATGTAAACAGAACTTGCGAAATTCCTCCAACCCTTCTGGAGGTCCCCTAGACCAGCCCATAAAACTAAGCTGGAACCCACTTCAGGGTCCAAGTCCCTGCTCCGCTGTGTCGGGTATACTTGGACCCAAGCTCGAGCTTGTGTGTACCTGCATTGGTGTCGGCTCCTTGGTGGTTTCTCGGATTCGCAATCTTGGGCACAACAAATGTATCTGTGAATATTAATTTTGTGCTTTGCAATTCTTCTAAATATTGAATTTCTAAAAGCAATGTAAGGATTCTGACAGAAATTTTTGTTCATGACATTGAAAAAAAATGATATAGGAAATGCCATATTATCTCAAAGAGTGGATTTTTTTTCCTGATTGTTGTTTTTATGATACCAGAGCAATGAACTCCTGGAGAAGAGAATGCTTTTTATGAAAACCTTAAATTATTGATTGGCAAGATAAACTCAACTGCTCAAAAGTCCTTAAGGCAAAATTTGAGGAGAAAGAAAAAAAAAATCTGAGAACAGTTTTATAAAATACAATGGAGTATAAAATATAGTATTAATGTAAAAGAAAAGAAAAATGATGAAGACACAAAATAGCTCACAAAAGGAAGTATAGGGATTAGGTAAGATACTTTTAGTATATATATATATAAAAAACAAATCTAAAATATAATAAGAGAGCAATGTGCAATACTCTGATGAATTTATATAATATTTATAATACACATGCAAAAATAAAGCTATTTCCAACAACGTATGGGATGGGTTTACTGAAGATACTATGTCATTAGATAAATGCTTAAAATTTTTTTCATCTTTAAAATCACCTAGATGAAAACAAAATTTTAAAAAATCAGCTAGATGAGCACTAAAAATTATTCTCATTAAAAAAGGCTATGATTAATTACTTTTATCTTAATTTTAAATTATTTTGTAAATAAATGTAGATGGAGTAATGCTATTTGGCAAGGATGCATACAATTCTATAGAAATCTATGTACTACTAATACAAGCATTATTGGTAAATCAACTGGTCAGATAGGTACTGAGATTATTTTCTTACACTATTTTAAAAATGTGTGCCAAGAAACATATATCCATAATTAAAATATGCAGCTAAATGGACATATTATTACAAAAGCCCATCAAAACCATCGTTTGAATTATTTCCCGACTTACCAGAAATTAAATGGTACTCAAATAGAGGTAGGCAATACTCCCTCTTTATCTGGAGGTTAAGAGTGACTAGTATTGTTTGCACATTTATCAGTTTTGGAGGTTATCATGACTGCAGAGGGTGAATGGCAAGCAATACTCAGAGGCCACAAATGCAAACTCTGTTCTAGGTCCCAAGGAAGGAGATGAATCACTAAACCAAAATGCCAATAATGACCTTGTTGATAACACAATTAGCAAATAGAACTGATTCTAGTCAATTGGGATCAATGAAAAAATGTTATTAAAAAAAGTATCATATGTTTTAAAGTCAGGAATATGTGGCTATAAATAATAATAATAAACATAAATAGGAAAAATAAACATATATAATACACTAGATTTCAGAAAAAAATACATTTAAAAAAAGTGGGGAAATACAAGGAATGGAACTATTTTCGAGAATCTACAGAGTCATAAGATCACAACAGATGGAAGATTAAAAATACTTGTTAGTGAAAACATTAGTAATTCATCAATCTTCCTCAAAAGGAAGACTTTACTTGTATTTTTTCTTCATGTTTGTGTCTATTCATATGTTATCCATGTCATCCTTGCCTCTCTAGTTCCAATTTAAATGCAGCTTTTCCCATTAAAAAATTACCTTTGATCTTTCAAGTAAATTTAGCTCATGTGTCCTAAAATATCTTATAATTTTCATCTATTGTTCATTCTACTAAATAAATGTTTATTCATGTAATAAATGGTTTGCTTTTTTGTTTTTTGCCTAAAATGTTCCAGGTGCTTTACTAGGCACTCAACATACATGGCAATCACAGTCCATGTTTTTGCCACATAAAACATCTACCACGTTGTCATGGGGCTTACCCTTTGCTTGGGAAAGTAGACCCTAAACCTATAATTAAAATCAACATTAGTGAGAGTTAGAGGAGATACTCTAGTATTCAGAATTTATAAAGAACTCATCAAAATCAATACCCCCAAAATAAATACATGTAGTTAAGAAATGAGCAGAAGACATGAACATACATTTCTCCAAGGAAAACATACAAATGCCTAACAGACACATGAAAAAATGTTCAACATCACTCATCATCAGGAAAATACAAATCAAAACCACAAGATACCATCTCACACCTGTTAGAAAGGCCAACATTAACACCTCAGAACCAATAGATGTTGGCAAGGATGTGGAGAAAGGGGAACCCTTTTTTGCACTGCTGGTGGGAATGCAAACTGGTGCAGCCACTCTGGAAAACAGTATGGAGGTTCCTCAAAAAGCTAAAAATAGAACTACCCTATGAACCAGCAATTGCACTACTAGGTATTTAATCAAAATATATAACAATGCTGATTCAAAGGGCACATGCACCCCAATTTTTTTTTAATTATTTATTTTTGATTTTCCGTTCCGTCAGTCTTTTTTTTTTTTTAATTATTTATTTTTGATTTTCCGTTCCGTCAGTCTTTTTTTTTTTTTTTAATTATTTATTTTTGATTTTCCGTTCCGTCAGTCTTTTTTTTTTTTTTAATTATTTATTTTTGATTTTCTGCACCCCAATTTTTATAGCACCATTATCAACAATAGCCAAATTATGGAAAGAGCCCAAATGTCCATCAATTGATAAACAGATCAGGAAGAGGTGGTACACACACACACACACACACACACACACGAATATTACTCAGCCATCAAAAGGAATGAAATCTTGCCATTTGCAATAACACAAATGGAACTACAGTGTATTATGCTAGATGAAATAAGTCAGTGAGAAAAAGATAAATATCATATGATTTCACTTATATAGAGAATTTAAGAAACAAAACAGATGAACATAGGGAAAGGGAAGGAAAAATAAAATAAGTTAAAAACAGAGAGGGAGGCAAACCATAAGAGACTTTTAACTATAGTGAAAAAGCAGGGTTGCTGGAGGGGAGATGGGTGACTAAATAGGTGATAGGCACTAAGGAAGGCACTTGCTGGGATGAACACTGGGTGTTTTATGTAAGTGATGAATAACTAAATTCTACTCCTGAAACCAATATTTTATGTTAACTAACTTGAATTTAAAGTTTAAAAAAAAAGAGAGAAAGGGAGAGAGAGGTCCTTGGAAGTCTAAAGTATTTCCACTTAATCTATGCAAGGAAGCAAAAAGAATCTATGTACATAACTGATATGGAGCTGAAAAATGATGGATGATGCAGCATCAGCCAAGCAAAGAATAAGGATAAGTGTGCATGGCTGATTGGTCAGTGGATTCAGGAGGCCCAGAAGAAAGAGCATCATGCACTGTAAAAACTCCAGAAGTCCCAATGGTTAGGCTAGAGCACAGTATGAGATGAAGACTGGAAAGTACTGAGATTGGACCAGAGCTGAAATCAGGACATGAGAGTCCTCTTAACCACCTGAGGAAATTGAATTTTATCCAAAGCCAATGGGAAGGCATTGAGGGATTTTATGAAGAATATCATATTCATATTTGTGTTTTATAAATATCATTATTTTCTTCTTCTGAATGATTTTTTTTTTTGTAGTTTACTCATGAGATTTTGTAGGGTACACATCTTCAACTATCTTGAATGATTATCTGGAGAAAGAAGAACATCTTGCCTTTCTTTTTATCCTCCACTCAGACACTTGAGTCCCTGACATTTGGTACATTTACCAAATCAGAAATTTGGTAATTTGGATCAGAAATTTCTAATATTATAAAATACAAATTTATTTTCAGTTAAGTGGATTCGATTTTTTTTAAATAAATAAGTTGGAATGTTTTTATTGAAGCAATCTAAAATACTGAGAGCTATGAAAGGAAGTAGATTAAGGCTTTAGATGATAGCTGTGTTCAAACATTTAACCAGCTGCTTGTCATCTGTGTATGTGTCAGCTGTGCAAATCCAGTGGGCAGAAAAAGGAACAATGATTAGAAATTTCAAAAAAAGATAAATAAGCAGAATATGAGAATTGCCAAAAACCTTCTAAAATTTTGATTTTTTTGATAATAACAAATGAACCTTTCAATCAGAATTATATAAGACATGTTAAACTTGATGGAAAGTTGAATGAGATGAACTGATTTTAATTTTCACAGTTAAGCTATCGTTATTGAGTTCATTTACCTATCAAAATAGAAAATTCTAGAGATAAACATTAAAAGCAATGTCACTAAGACCAAAACTATTGTAGCATATTCCAAATTATCTCCATTTCAATCTTTTGAATCTGTATATATTCATCTGTAACTCAATTAGTCTGCATCCTGCCAGGGAATATAAACAACATCAAACAGAGGGAATTCAGTATGATAGGTTGGTTAAATAGATGATAATGTTGGAAAGCTGAAATAGCAAAAGGGGAAATGGTGAAATAATCCAAAGATTAGTAACTCCAAGAAGCAGTTACCATTATGATGGCTGAGGAAATAATAAAGGGAGAAATGATGTTACTAGAACAAAAGAGCTCAGCTTTTGTTGATTTATATTATGGCAACCTGCAGAATATGAGTGGGAATACATTCTAAGGATGTATCTTGAAAAAATAGAGTATGTATTGTTGGATTGTGCCAGAATTGTTGATATGGCTACACTTCTCAGAGCCTCTGGATTTAATATGTTAAATCTGCTCTAATAATTTGTTTGCTTTGTTGACTGAAATCTGGGCTTAATGGTTGCCAACACTCAGTGAGCCTGAAATATCAAATTGTCTAACATAATATAGAGGGAAAAAATCCAAAAGCTTAGGGAAATAGGAATATAGAACTAGATGTGTCCTATGCCATCTGCTCTCTGATTATATAGCAAAAGAGGGCTGAGAGGACATTTCCTCCTCTAAGGCACTGGTAATAATGACTGAACAAAAATGGAGGGCAGTATCACTGAAGTGCACAACATCTTGCAGTCCCATTTACACAGTTGAACAAGATGGTAGAAATGGCCCCTTTGAGATAGGTTTCCTTTAACAGTGAGGACGAGGGATCCCAGAAAAGCAGATGATTGACAAAACATTTACACGTTAAGGAACAAGGGGCATACATGTTCCAAAATGACATTAGAAAAAAAGAAATAATGAGAATGTTTTGAATCTCACAGATCTTTGGCAAATGCCAATTAATTGCAGGATTCAAAGATTTAACTAGTTTGGCAATCTACTAAAGAATCACATGATCTATGTGACTGACATAAGCTCTGGAAGGTGGAAATCTTATTTGAATCTTCACAATAGACAGTCCCAACCTCTCACTCAGTTTTTAGTTTATTTGAAAGAGATGTCAATGTTTCTTCAGATATATATACAAATTATAAATCTTCCTCTAAGCTTCTCCAAAGGGACTTGCAATCTTTTCTATGTTGTTACCATGCATCATTAAAAAGGAAGATTTCATAGATTTCTAGACATTGACTCTGATTTTGACACTAGTACCTAGAAATTAAAAATGGCATTATGGCCCATTGTCCCCATTGGGGTTTATGGAAGTCAGTTCAAAAAGGTAGTTTTGACTCCAGTTTGTCTTATACTGTGTCCAGTGTGTCTGCCCAAATATCTTATTGTTATGTAGACAGTTTCTAATAACATAGTTATGGTTAGAAACTGCATGAATACCCACATTTGGTTCTCATACTTGTGGGGTGAATTATGGCAGAAAAAATCCACCACTTGAAGCTTCTGAAAGTGTCTCTGGAGAAAGCATGTCACATCTCACGGCAAATTACCAAGATTAGTGCTGCTGTCAAAGACTTCAAAATGCAGGGCTAAGGATTCCTATCACAACTTTATTTAAATTGTTTTTTTTTAATAAAATAATAAAGAAATAGCTCTTTTACCTGTGCTGTAGGTGAATGGATCTTGAGGAATGATTGTGGAATAGTATAAACTTATACTGGGAATGACATAAATTGTAGCTGTTTTGTCAGCTGAGGCAAAATTTAGAAACAAGTCAATACAGCCTCTGGAATATACATGTAGTTATTGATTTAGCCTATATTTTTCTGGACAAAGAATGCTAAAGGTTGAATTGTGTCCCCAAATTCAGGTGTTGAAATCCTAACCCCAAGTACTCAGAATGTGACTTTATTTGTAAATAGGCTTGTTGTAAATTTTGAATAGAATATGAGTTGAGTGGGACCCTACTCTGAAATGATTGAGATTGTTATGAAAAGGGGAAATTCAGAGAAACGCATGCATGCAGGAAGAAAAACATGGAAATTGGAGTTATGTGGTCAGAAACCAAATAAGTACCAGAAACTCAGAGAGCCTTGAACAGATTCTTCCCTAGTGCTTCAGAGGAAGCATGGTGCTGCTGACAACTTGATCTCAAATTCTAGCCTCCATAATTGTGAGATGATAATTTTGTTATTTAAGTTGCCAAATCTGTGGTACTTTTTTATAGTAGCCCTTAGGAATTTAACACAAGGACTCTGTCTGTCTGTCTGTCTGTCTCTCTATATATAATAAATACATATATATTTATTATCTAAATATCTAAATATTATATCTAAATATTTATATATATCTAATATTTATATCTATATATCTAATATTTATATCTAAATATATAAATATTTATTTGTGTGTGTGTGTGTGTGTTTGTGTGTGTGTGAAGGACCATAAAGGAAATATTTTAAGATTTACAGGATATTTGGTCTCTAATAAAACCACTCAATTTTATTGCTTAAAAGCAGCCATAGACAATACATAAATGAATAAAAGTATAGTAGTGTTCCAATAGAATTAAAAAAAGAAGCTGAGTTCTGGATTTGGTTTGGTGGCTCTAATTTGCAGATTCTTGTTATAGACCAATAAGCAAGGGCTAGCAAAACATTTGTTCTTACCTGAAGTAGTATCTTCACCTTCTTACTTCAGGGCTATATCAACCTTTTACCATATTCTAGTCTCCCTTAGGCACCTTGATATCCCACAGATCATGCTTGTTCACTACATTTCTGACATCATGATCATTGAATCTAATGAGTAGAGGGAACAACTATCTTAGATCTCTTAGCACGCTGAAGAGTAAAGGATAAAGCCTAATTCCTCCACCAAATACTTTAGAATGATGGATGTGTTAGTTAACTTGAGGTGGGGAATTCTTTCACAATGTATGTGTATATAAAATCACTACATTAAACACTTTATTTTTTTATTTTTTAAAACACTTTAAATGTCTTACAATTTTGTCAAAAAAAGCTGAAAAAAATCCCATATAACTAATTTAAACAAAAAAAAATTCTAAAGAGGGAATGATCTGTATCATATAGCAAAGCTGGAAGATAAAAATGGGAGATTTTTATATAACACGGATATTGTTTTCTTAATTTAAAGATATATTTCTTTATGGGGGGGGGCAGAAGGAGAGGAGGAAAGAAACTTAAGCAGACTCTGGGCTAAGTGTGGAGACCAATGCAGGACTTGATCTCATGATCTCTGCGTCAAAACCAAGAGTCAGACCCTTAACTGACTGCACAACCAGGTGCCCCTATAATATAGATATCATTAATGGAGGAAGTAGTTACCACATCAAGCCTGAAAAAAAGAAAAACAAAAGGAAAGGGTTGGGAACCATACTGTAGAAACTGACCACAGGAACTATTCATCATGTTATGTGATCAGACATCTGAGGAACATACAACATAGCTAGTTCACAGATCTCTGATAACATCATGGCACTATTGGTTCTTGGACCTAAAATCTCATACAACAACAACAACAAAACGTGGTTGGCAGGTGTTAGAACCTCTGAGACTATAACCATGACTATTGCTAGCAATGACAAAATAACTAAAACCTGTGCTCTACAGCTGGTATGATGCTTAGAGACAGGAAGTTTCTTCTTTTCCCATAAATTTATTAACCAAGTGTCTGTAATTATCAGATTCATAGAAGAAGGCAGCAGGCAATGTAGTGCAAACTCAACCACAGAATCACAGAGCAGAGTCTAAAAGAGAGGCTTTAGAGCTGACCAAAAATAGATAAAGGATAAGCATGCTAAACATAATTGTTCTTTCAAATATTTCAACTCTAGATTGCTAGATTGTAATGTACATGGGAGTTCATGTGGCACCTTTAGAGAAAATGCACCTTTAGATTATTTTTTGAATGTGCATAGATTCTATGAGAAAGAGTAAAATTGTGAAGGACAAATTCATAATTTGTTTGTTTTGTAGCTGGACAAAACATAAGAAAATAGATCATATGTATTCTGGCTTTTAGCTGTAAATCTGCTTTGTGGACCAGCAAGAAAACATATTGACAGTGCAAAGGCATGGGAACTCTTCTTCATTTATCAGCTTGGAACAAGCATATAAAAGAGATTTTTCCATTAAATATGTCATTATCTTTAAGAAAATATGAAAATAAGTTTTGTAGGGTAACTATTCACCTATTCACTGTTATCTGACATCAAAGTGTAACTAAAACAACCCAATTGACATTCACTAAGGAAATAAGAATTTATCTATGTTGAAAACTATCCACAAATTTACAGGTTCTACAAAGTTATATATAGAGAGTTATAGTTCAGGATAATTATGAAATAACATCCTAGAATTTTACTGTAAATTGTAAATAACACAAACAACAGCAACAACAACAAAACAGGATGGATAACATGCTGTTTAAAAGATCATTTTAGAATGGTGTGCAGAAATAAAAGAAAAAAGTTTATTACCAACAAAAATTATATATACACATAAACATGTATACCTATCCTATGCCACTCAATCATATATATACATATCAACATAATTCATATAACTGAGGATTACTCTATTAGTAAAATAGTCAAAGAAATAAATGTGTGTGAAGGCAGTATTTTGCCAAAAATGCTATTTGCCTATCTCTATCATATGTACCAGAATTTTTATTTTAAAGAAGAAGTAAGTTTTGTTAATTCATGCATCTGTATTTGATATTTGGGGCATAGGTTTTTCAACACAGGATACACACAAAATATATTGACAAGTACTGAATTCTTAGTGAGTAATGTTAACTATATACATTTTATTATATCTCTAAATGATAAATGTATATATTATGACATAGTTAGACATACAGTTTTTAGTTTCCTACTGGTAAGGAGCTTGAAATTCTCTAGGCCAGTTTGAACCTCAGATCAATTTCACATCTATTGCAGGCTACCTCTCTTCACATATCTGCAAGGTCTTGGATTCTTTCCAACGTGCCCCAAATTATTCTTCCACCATATCCTTTTTATTGTGATGTCACTTTCTGTTCTTTGGGTCCTCATTACTTATTCCAAAGAAATGCTTTGTGTTTTCCTGGGCACTTGTTCACTGTTTTATTTTAATAATGTTTTATCCATGGCTTTAGTTTCCTATAAGATAGCCTGCAGGACGCTGGTTGTTGGTTTTGCTTGTGATGACTGCACCTGTCTCCTTCCCATATAACCCTGCTGTCCTCTTGGTTCTATGCCCTCTACTATCTCTACAGTTGGAGGTGGGGAATACCTGGGAATCTCTTTTTTGGAATTCATATTTTAATGAAAATAACTGAACACCAATTTCATAGAGGACACAGAGCACTGAAATAGGCGCATTGAAAAACAGACACTATGGACAACATCTAAGGGCACAGGCAAAACTTGAGTATACTTATATAGATGTGAAAAATCTTATCTGTAAAATAAATTCTTTATTCAATATGGATAAAAATATACAAATAGAATTCTTCAGAATAAACTTAGTTATTTACAAGTAGCCACTTTGAATGCCAAACATTCATTTAAAATGGGAAATTTTGGCTCATTTGCCAAAATGAATCAGTATGTAGGGGACACAGTTTTGAGGTCTATAGTCAGGATCTGTCCTGATGACATATTTTGTCTATCAGAAATAGTATTAAAATATGAGTAACATTTAAAATAATTCACACCACAATCTAGATTTCCACTATATCATTTAGAATATAGTTGGCTTAAATCAATGGAATAATTGACTAATAGTAGCTTACCTTAATACAGTTCATTCTTTCTCTCACTCTCTTTCTTGCTCTCTCTCTCTCTCTCTCTCTCTCTCTCTCATACACACACACATACACACAAATCCAGAATTAAGAGATTGTTGATGTTGATTTAGTCACTCAGGAGTATCAATTTTAATGGACCTTACAATGCAGGTCTAAATATCCCCTCCTATTTAAGAAATGAAAGGGAATAAAGAGAAGACGCTAGCTATATTGGCCATCTTTTGAGGGAAGCAAAAGCTTTGCCACAGTCCCAGAACCCAGTACAGCTGATTTACTCTCACTGTTCATAATTGATTCATGAGGCTATCTCTAGATGAAAAGACCCAGAAAATAATTACTAGAGTTGAACACTTGCTGTCTCCCCAAAATCAATATTTTTATTTGCAAGGAAAAAGAGAAGAATAGATTTAGAGTAGGTGGCATAAAATGTCAAATGCATCCATTTACTCTGGAAAGATAAGAAGAACTGAAAACACTGGCTTCATTCCTACAACGGCATCAATTGACTATAGCTGGAAGCGTATTCTCTGTACCAGATGTCTCATTAATTTTATTGCTTGTGAGGCTCCTTTAGGATTTGTGATTACAGCTCCAGTATTGCGGGAGTATCCAGGGACTTGGCTATTTATTCTATAGCATATAAAATATAATGGCCATATTTAATGAATATGTGTAATTGTTCTTTGGGTAAAAATTTTCTTCATTGTTTTCAGTCTCCCTTTACACTTACTTAGTTTCCCTATAGGTTTCCTCTAGTCTTTTCTTTATATTACTTTCTGTCTTACACTTTTACCTACTTTCTCTATTTTTTCTCTTCCCCAATTTTTGCCTCTTGCTTCTGACCAGATCCATTTTATGCCACATTTCCTTTTTTCTTACCCTCTGTATTATCTTTTCATCTCCATTTTCCTCCCTTTTCTCACACATTCTGTGCTACTAATGTATGCTTTTATTTTTCACTTTAACTTTGAGAGTATTCTCTTTTTGTTTACATGCTATATTTCATTGTTTTCCTGATTGTTTTTACAGCTTGTTGTTTCCTTGTTTTTATAGCTGATTATTTTTCTACACCAATACAAGTTTAGAGGCTTCATTTAAGTTTCTCATAATTTTCTTTATTCAATTTCTATTTTTATTTCTAGTCAAAATTAACATAAACTTTATTCTGATGTGAGAATTTCAAATACTTAAATGCATTCTTTTACTAATAGAAGAATAGCCCAATGGCCTGTAACTGTAAATATTCAATATAAGTAAACTGAACTTGAACACATTCTTAATGAAAAATGTGATCCCAACACTGTATTGTTTCAGTGTATATGTAAGTATTGCTTACATCAAACATAAACTCCTCATAAACCATACAGAAAGTCCTGAGAAGGTAAGCTGAGAATGATAATGGTAAGATAAAGACACTGAGAAAAGATGTAGATGGAGGATAGAACGATTAATGGTATATCTACACAGTACAGGTGTTTGGTACTTGAGCAAGTGGTCAGAAAACAAATTGAACATTTATTTTTCCTGACAAAGGGACTAAGAAATGTGGTTGATTATACTTTTATAAATGAAACTTAGAGTAAATTGCTGTCTTGATTGATTTCTTTGGTATTTGCTAACACTGTAACTGAATATTCTGTTGGGAATTTTTTAATTTGTGTTTGTTTTCTGAAGATGTGAATTAACTTGAAGTTAATGGGATTAATAAAGACATTTTGAAACAGCTGTGATAGTTTTATTAATAACTACACTGAAGGCTAACCAAATATAAAATATTTTAGAGATAATGATGGTGTTTACATAAAACTTTCTCAACATTAAAATGCCAGGGCTTAAAATAACATTTTACTAGAACCTGATGGATAAAAAGTAGAGTGTTATCTAATTCTTTGTCCACCACAATCCAATTCTATTGTTCATTTGAAAGCAAAGAGATAGATTTATTCATTCAGATTTATTCAAATTAGGGATGCCTGGGCGGTTCAGTGGTTGAGCATCTGCCTTTGACTCAGGGTGTGATCCAGGGGTCCTGGGATTGAGTCTCACATCAGGCTCCCTACAGGGAGCCTTCTTTTCCCTCTGCCTGTGTCTCTGCTTCTCTCTGTGTCTCTCAAGAATAAATAAATAAAATCTTAAAAAAAACTCCTAAAAAAAAGAATTTTTTGAACTAGATTTCATCATTTATCAAGCATTCCTACATCTTCTACATACTAAGCATGATAGGCATATAAAGTTGAATAAAATATATTGAGAACGTTAATACATTGAAAGATCTGGCTTTGTAGTATTAGAAGCAGTAGTAAAGATTATAGAGGGAGCAAACAGGATGCTCTGAGAGAGAATTACATGAGCTTTTTTGGGATATATTGATCACAAAAAACCATTGTGAAAAGGTACTACTTAGGATGAAATCTGAAGAGTGACAAGGGAACAGTTGCATAAAGAATGGGAATAAAGGGGATCCCTGGGTGGCGCAGCGGTTTGGCGCCTGCCTTTGGCCCAGGGCGCGATCCTGGAGACCCGGGATCGAATCCCACATCGGGCTCCCGGTGCATGGAGCCTGCGTCTCTGCCTCTCTCTCTATCTCTCTGTGACTATCATAAATAAATAAAAATTAAAAAAAAAAAAAAAAGAATGGGAATAAGAATGTTATTGGTAAGGAGTTCCAAGTATGGCAAATTATCTCAGGAAGAAAGAAGTTGGCTGTGTCATTAACCTAAAAGAATTACTAGTATAGGGGTGCCTGGGTAGCTCAGTGGTTGAGCTCAAGTCTGAGTCTTTGGCTCAGGTCAAGATCCTGGGTTCCTGAGATTGAGTTCCACATCAGGCTCCCTGCAGGCCTGGTTCTTCCTCTATGTCTCTGCCTCTCTGTGTGTGTCTTTCATGAAAAAATAAATAAAATCTTAAAAAAAGAAAAAGAATCACCAATAAAGCGGGAGCATAATGAAGGAGAGGGACTGTGGTAAGTCAGGCAAAGCTAGATCAATTAGAGTTTGAAGTTTAACTGTGGTAGAAAGAGGACCACCAATGTGGATTTTGGATCTACAGTTTGTGGTCATAGATGCATTTGTTTTGAACTTTTAATACTTATAAAACCATTCATTATTAAAACTTCCAAATATATTTTTTAGAAAGTTTAATAATCTCTTGTATACCCATCACTCATATCAAACTACTAATGTTGCTATAAAAATTTGTCCTCAGCCATTTGATTGAACACTGAAGGGACTATCACATATCATTTTTATGTATTTTCATACATAAAGAAAAGAAGTACATGGAAAGAAGTACATGTGTCTTTCTTTTCACAAATACTTCTTGCAAGGGTGTCAATGAATGGTATATTCATTTTTTGTAAATATAACTGTATAATAAAGGGAACTTTTCCTATTGCATCCACAACTAAATATGATCCATAGTAAAAACACATGGCTTTAAATATCTCAGATTCTAAAAATAAAAGGAAAAGAAAAAGAAAACCTAAAAATAATCTGGGAGGATATCTTTTCAGGACTTTAAAGTCTTCCCAGCCAGTGAGTCTATATCTACTTCTTTAGGCCTCATATACCAAAGCTTGAAGCAAAAGAAACAATCATTGCTCATAAGCCATTACCATAATGTTTGAGTATTTTTCCCCATATACACAACCAAATCAAATAAAGGGTAGAGATAGGGAGAGCTTCAACTAAACATTTTAGAGATTGAGAAACCTGCTGGTTGAGAATCACAGCAACAAGAGGGTTTGGACCAGTTGGTTAAAATGATGTGGGTTGTTAAGAGTTGCAGCCAGGGAAGATCTCTTTCCACCTTTGCACTACTGGAGCCAGGATGTAGACAGCACCTGTAGCAGCCAGTTGGCATGGGGAAACAGCCAACCCAAGAGTAAACTATGACACCAAAGGAGAATACTTGTCCTTTTTCTTTAGCCTCTTTCCCATCTAACATGTTTAAGGAGAAAAGAGGTGGAGTTAAACTGAATAACAGGAACTATTTTAAAGTATGAAACATCAGAAAGTTGTGAGATCTTCTGACAACTTATTTTTATCAGTCAGGTCCTAAGAGAAAAATGATGGCACACTCATTTTAGTATAATTTCTGGAGAATTTAATTATATAATTATCAACAGCATGGACAAGTTGTAAAAATAAAAATAAAAAAAAAGACACCAGGATACCAGGATAGTGCAATAGTCTGGATTAATAACAGCAAAGTTGTTAGTAACTCAAACATGAAGGGTAGAGGGAGAGCATGACTACTAGAACTAGCAGAAGAATCCTATGGAGAGTCCACTTAAGAACAACTGTGACAAAAAAAAAAAAAAAAAGAACAACTGTGACCATCAATCAAGAGTGAGTCGGAAAATAAGTGCATGGACCTAATTCTCATTCTCCTAACTCTGTTCTCCTACTTAGTTTTCCAATATCCAGCCAGACTGGAAGCTGTAGGTCAGGAGATCTCACTATGTAGCACTACAAGTCAAATCCTTGAGAAGAGATGAGTGTGGGGCAAAGGTGAAGAATGGATGGAGAGGCAGGAATAACATATCTGAAACACTATTAAAGAAGGGGAATTGAGGCAGCCTGGGTGGCTCAGCGGTTTAGCGCCACCTTCAGCCCAGGGCATGATCCTGGAGACCCAGAATCGAGTTCTGCATCAGGCTCTCTGCATGGAGCCTGCTTCTCCCTCTGCCTCTCTCTCTCTGTCTCTAATAAATAAATAGAATCTTTAAAAATAAAAAAAAAATTAAAAAAAATAAAGAAAGGGAATAGAATGTTCCACAGAGCATAGATGAAGTAAGTGATTACAGGGGAAAAAATCTTTTCTCTAACTCACCAAATTCAAATTATTATTATTATTTTTTACCAAGTTCAAATTATAAATGAATATCTAGATTTACCAGAATCATGGCCTCTGAAACTTTATTGCCCAGAGTTTAAGATAATTAGTTTCCAGAATGTCTTTCTTATTTTAGATCAGATTTACAAGAGAAACAATTAGATATTGTTAGGTTAAGAATAAATGATATAATCTAGTCAAGTAAAGAAAAAAACTAAACTCCTGTTTGTAAGACATATGTTGCAATAGGGTTTTTAGAAAAATAGTAAAAAACATGTAATAATAGTAGAAATGAAATTGCCTTTGCCATCAAAGAGAGTTGGGTTTGATGTCTGGCATCATTAAAGTCACTTGTCCTTTTGAAGTCTCAATTTCTCCATTCATTAAATATTATTATCCATCTACAGGTTTTCTGTGCAGATTCAATGAGCCATAATAATAGTAAGTATATTATCATTTTGACTAGCCTATGGTTCAGTCTTTAATATTCATATAAAAGAGTTTAAAAATTTTAAAAAGAGAGAAAGAAAAGAAAGTTGGTATATGGAGGTCATATTGAACACATCATAATTGAGTACTTTGATTTGTCTTGTGTCTTCAAAAAAGTTGACCTTTTTCATTTTGGTATGAAAGGATAAATGAATCATTATTTTCAGATATACATAGACATTTCAAGAAGGGGTTTAATGTTCTAGAAATTATGATGTAACAAAACTATCTGTGACCAATTAAGACCATCATTTTCTAAGATCTCTGCACATTCTGTCATTTAGAAGGACAAACTAATAAGCTCAATAGACATCCTGAATGACAAAGTGAAAATTTGGGGCACTAGCAAAGGGTGGCTCCAAACAAGATGTAGTTTTAGGGGATGACAATGAGTTTCCTGAAGTAAAATTACCTATGAAAGATAAATACAAAGCACTGGTGGCAATCAAAGTAAGCACAGCTAAGCATCCTTGAAGAAGTATCAAGATCTGCTAAATCATCTTTGCCCTACCCTTAAAGCATGCAAAAATAATTGTAATTCTCTGAAGCTGTCATGTCCTTTCTTACTTCCATCTTTTGAACTTCTCCCCTCTCTTTCGAATGTCATACATTTTCTGTCACCTTTCCATCTGCCTAGATTAGTTCCTGCTTTTCAGTCATAATTTAGCTCATGACTTGGCATAGCTAAGTCTCCCTCTGAATAAAATATGCCAGTCCTATCAGCACATTGCTCTATGCATGTATCTTTTATAACTCTTACCACACTATATTATTATTAGATTGCCAATTAGAGCAAGAGAAAGAGAAAGAGTGAAAGAGTTATGCCTGTTTACTATCAACCTCTAGCAGTTTGCTTGCCATATAATATGTTTTTCCTAAATATGTTTGGATGACTAAAAATAAATGGATGAACATAGAAGATTGATAGTACCCGACCACTAATTTAAAAATTGATAGAGAGTTTTCAGTAAATCATAGTAACCCTTAACCTGACTTCCAAAAAATGTGACTAAATATCTTTCAGGTTGCTAGTATAGCCCATACTTCCTTGACTGTGTTCTTTTCTATATAACTGGTATAATATACTTCAGTTATCTTTTTAAAAATGCAGATTGTATTTAAATTTTTGAATGAATCTAGAAGCATTTCGTAGTTTTGACTACAGAAGAGAAGTATTAACTCATTTAGCAAGATTTATGATTCAGTCATTCCTGTATTGATTACACCATGTCTGGAATATAATATGCTAAAAATAAATGCTTAGACATTAATGAGTAAGTTGATGCTCAGATTCTTTCTCTTCTATGTAAGTTACTAGGCACATATTATACCAATACAATACCAGGACAGACTTGAGATTCTAATGTTATCTGGGAAAAAACTAAGGAAGTTTATACTTTATATTATCTATTGGGTTATTTATATAAATATAAAACAAAAAGAAGAGATTTGTTCATATAATAATTATAAAGTATGTATTTAGGGTTTTTATTTAGTCATGTATTCTTATAATTATTACCTTTTAAGATGTATAAAATGGAACTCTATTATTTATTTTCTAGATATACATTTTAGGAGTATATAGAGCATTTTATTTTGTATAAAGTACTATTTGTTTATTATGGTTTATAAAGTAATGCCTTTACACTAATAAAAAGCATCATTTATATGAAAGAGATTTGGTGTATTTCATAAAACATTCTATAATGATGGTTTCAATGGTTATAGAATGAGGGGTGATATAAGAATAGAGATGAAACTTGGTAACTCTCACCCTGTCTGCATTTAAGTGTTACTGCTGATCCATAAAAATAACACATTACCAAATGAAGAGAAAATAGAAGAAAACATCCATAAACCACTACTATAAAAAGAAAAAATAAAATGAGAATCTTTTTCATTAATGAAAATCCTCCCAACTGTGAAGCAAAAGAAAACAACACCTTTATCCAAATTATGTACCATTAAACAAAAATTCTGTTATATAACATCTCCTCAGATCATAATTAAGCTGGATAGACAGACCAAAAAATGTAGGAATATTAAAGTATTTATGCAGTGAAACAGTCATTGAATTTACTCAAAAGAAGAATTTTACTTACTTACTTTATTTTTATGTTCATGCTAACCAAAGCAAACATGGGACACTGAGGCTGATATTAACATTTAAGCGGTGGTGCTTTATCAACTCTGTTTCCTTCAGCACCCAATGAATGATACCTATTTAATTTTTATTTTTTTAATTTTTATATTTTAAAGATTTTATTTATTTATTCATGAGAGATATACAGATAGAGAGAGAGAGAGAGAGAGAGAGAGAGAGAGGCAGAGACACAGGCAGAGGGAGAAGCAGGCTCCTTGCAGGGAGCCCGATGTGGGACTCTATCTCAGGTCTCCAGGACCACGCCCTGGGCTGAAGGCAGCACTAAACCGCTGAGCCACCCCGGCAGCCCCCAATTTAATTTTTAAAATGTTTCCTAATGATTTTTCTAAATCATTAGAATATTAAAATAGGATTAAGATTAGCAAAAAAAGATTTGATGAGAAAAGAGTTACTAGAAATGCTACCCTTTTTAGGAGAGTTAACAGACAGTTGGAAACAAATATCTTGATCTCACATTACTTAAGACATACATGGATTAGTAATACTTCAGTCTTTGCCAAAGACATGGCAGAGCATTCCTAAAATATTTTCTTTTACTCAAACATTAAGAATCATGGACAAGAACTGGTAATAAGATTTTCTTCTACTTTATTAATATCCTATGAAAAAGCACCAAGAAAACATGTTATATCTTATCATATTTATATGCACAATCATGTTTATGTCAATATATCAAAAGTTTGGATAGGTTTTGCAATAATCAAAAAATAATAAAAATTCTAGAATAAAGTGGATGTGTTAATCCTTTAGAACAACAACTTACCTTGAGAAAGTGCTGGGTCTGATATTCTTCACTGGGGACTGGATTTGCTGATAAGACTCATGGTAAATTAAGGGTAATATTTGTTCCTGGCAAGAAAATGAAAGAATATCAAAACTCTAAACACCACAGGGGCACCTGGGTGGCTCACTCTAAGTGTCCCACTCTTGATTTTGGCACATTTCATGCTTTCAGGGCTGTGGGATCCAGGCACACTTTGGGCCCCACGCTCAGCCAGGAATCTGCTTGAGATTCTTTCTCTCCCTCTTTTTCAGCTCCTCCCTAGCTCCACACACACATTCTCTCTCTAATATAAATAAACTTAAACATTGATTTATTAATTTATTCATGAGAGATACAGAAAGAGAGGCGGAGATACAGGCAGAGGGAGAGAAGCAGGCTCCCTATGGGAAGCCTGATGCGGGCCTGGGATGCTTGGGATCATGACCTGGGCCAAAGGCAGATGGTCAACAATGGAGCCACCCAGCGTCCCTAAAATAAATAAACTTAAAAAAAAATTCTGAACACCACAGATAAAACTCAAAACATTATAACTCAAAAAATACTTTCATGATATGACTTCCAAATGAACAATTTTGGAAGCAATAATCTTTGGAGAATGATTAAAGAAACTGGTGTCACCAAACTGGAGATAGAATGAGGTAAAAGGAAAAAAATATAAGATAAAAGGTAGAATAGAATAAACTAGAGAATAAGATAGTACTGGTTTTTACTTATTTTTCAAGATAAATCAAACAAGAAACAAGCTTAAAATATAATGATTAGGGAATTTTCAGTGTAAGAATATTTAAAAATGTGCTTTGTTATTCTGGATCTTTTATCCATTACTGCAGAGGGCTGTGTACGTTCTTTGAGGCATTTACTTAATGACTACACGAGATGTCCCCAAATGGCTGGGGAGAGTTGGTATTCCACCAACTTCCTACTTTCTGAAGACAATAAAATGAATTTTTTTAAATCAGTTTGGGCATATTTCATGAGCTTTCTTACAGATCCCAATATCCTACATAGCTATAACAATGCTTTCTATTTTGAATGATTCTATTTCTTTTAAAAAGATGCTGTCAACTCTGAATGTCTGTATTCTATTATTAGTTTAGACCTTTTTAATACTAATGTTTTCAATTCCCTTAATTCTTTTTCAGATAAGTGAGGTCTATATTAAAAGAATTGCTGTGTTGACTTTGTAATATTTTGTACTATCTGCAATTTAATTCATTCACTTTTTAAACTTGGCTTTAGCGATTGTTGGAAAAAAAAGTAAAAGCCAAATGTCATCTTACAAACAGGCAAAATCATTCTTGACTTGAAAAGCAGTCCGAAGCTTTTAGCAAGCACTCTGTAATTATTTCAGCTTACTCAATGTTTAAATAAACATGACACTTAATCTTGTCTAATTTAATGGCATAAAAACAAATTTTATGCATGTTTAAACTTCTTAACAATAATGTTTGTTCCTTTTCTAATTTTAGATCAGTGATTAATATAGGATTTAATAAGGCAAAAATAACATTTAATACATATTTTATCATCATGGTTCTCTTAAGATTACAAGTTGAGCAAATTTATTAATCTGTGAGACATTGTTAAAATGTACCCTTATTTTTAAGGAATAAGCTTATTTAACAGGGAACATTTGAATGTCAGATTTCTTTGTTTCACTTGACCAAATTTTTCTAATGATTTCTTTTCCTTTTTTTCTTTTTAAGATTTTATTTATTTATTTTGGGTGAATGAGCATGCGAGAATGAGAGTGAGCATGAGCAAGGTGGAGGGACAGAAGGAGAATGAAAAGCAAACTCCTCTCTGAGCAGGGTCTTTAGACCCTGAGATCATGACCTGAGCCAAAGGCAGATGTTTAACCGACTGAGCCACTCAGCTGCCCTAATGATTTATTTTCATAAGAAGTATTCAGTGTTTATATACTTCTGCTTATGTGTCGGACTTTAATGGACATTTTAAAACTACTAAAAAACACAATTAATGCTTGTCCCATTATGTTACAATGATAAAATATATCTTTGTGACCAAGATTATAATTAGTCTGTTTATTCCTAAATTACTATCACAATATTTAAAAATTGCCATTATTCAGTTTAATGCCTTTCACCTTCAGCAAACTGATGAATTTCCTGTCTTATAATACTACTATTTTTAACGTCTGAATTGCTTTTTACATTGTAATTGTACGGTTTTAACATTTTTTCTTTTGAATTTCCCTATATCAAGATGACCTGAAAAACACTTAAAAAGTAAACAGATAAAATCAAATACATATATATATTTGGTAGAGTGCCATGCATTTTACAATATAAATGTATCAATCTATTTTTGGTTTCAAACGTCACCTAAAATTTTACCATCTTACACTGCTGTTACAGCAAATAACATAATTAAGACAAATAAAATCCAGGCAGGACATTAATAATTCTTCTATCAGAGATAGATAGATATAATTAGGTCACATAGATTCAAAAATATATATATAATGCATATATGTATACAAACATAAAAATATCCACACTTGTATACATAACATATATACATATATTATACACACACACACACACACACGCAGAAATATATACACAAATATAAGTAAATGCATATATACATATAGTCATAGTTATCCAAAGGAATATGAGGAAATTTAACATTTAAACAAGATAAAAGACAAGATACAATATAATATAGATACAATATGCAAAAAAGGGATAATGGATAAAAGCTTTCAAGTACTTCCGTTTATTAGAATTGACCATAAAATTTATTTATTTAAATATATTTAGTTTCATTCTTTTTAGAGTTAGGGAGGTAAGTTAATATTTTGTCTAATTTTTGCTGCAGTCATCCTCTGTAAAAATGATTCAGAAGATGTTCTTATCACGATTAATGTTATTATTATAGGTTACACCAAACTATCATCTTGATAAGTGATTATTAGTTGAGCCTCAATAAAACTTCGGAAAAAATATCGTAAGCTTTACAGGGAACCTAGCTAGCAGGTCTAACAGAGCCTTTTCCTGTTATTTCATTATTTTATCTTTTGCACCTAGCACTGATCCTGGAATAAGCTGAAGGTAAGGGTGTGAGTAAATCACTAAACTTACCAGACTGGGGAATAGAAGCTCCACTTTGAGGACCTGGCTCATGGTGTAAGTAGGAGATTTTATGAAATATAAAATTAAATAATGAATATTTTCACAAAATATGTCTTATGAAATGAGTGATTTGGAGGGGTTTCTCAATGGCAGTGAGTGGTGTGCTATTGCTGGGGCAGGGAGAGATATTTTTTTTCCTTTTCTTAAAAGCAGTAGATAAATTTGTTATGTGAAAAATGTCCTGACTTTTCAAGATAAAAATTATCTTCTTTCTTGCTGGTGAGGCAGACTGCAAGGAGTGGTACATGTGTGAGAGCACCATCTTCAGGGCTTCCTGATGCCATTTTTTTTAAGATTTTATTTATTCATTTATGAATAAATAAATTTATGAAACACAAAAAGAGAGAGGCAGAGACAGAGGCATTGGGAGAAGCAGGCTCCATGCTGGGAGCCTGATGTGAGACTCGATCCCAAGACTCCAGTATCATGCCCTGAGCCGAAGGCAAAAGCTCAACAGCTGAGCCACCTAGGCATCCCCTTATGCCATTTTAAATGAGGTTACCTTTATTCATTTTCCCAGGGGATATGATTATAAAAGCTCAGCAATGCACAAGTGTATGTTGTAGCTAATATGGTATGTATATGTTGAAATATTAATTGGACATATACCTGTGAGGTATTGACTAATTTCCAAAAACTGCTTATATCACTAAGGATAGATCAGTGAACAAATCAGATAAAACTCCTTACTTCCATATTCTTTACACTCTACTAAATTGTTTCCTGTTTATAAACTAAATTTTTTATTGCAAAAATAAAATGAATGAATTTAGGGGCACCTGGGTAGCTCTGTGGTTTAGTGTCTGCCTTTAGCTCAGGTCATGATCTCAGGGTCCTGGGGCTAGGCTCCATGTTGAGGGTGGGGAGAGTCTGCTTCTACTTCCCCCTCTGTTCCTCTCACTCGTGTGTTTTCTCTCTCTCTCTCCATTTCAAATAAGGAAATAAAATCTTTTTTTAAAAATGAATGAATTTATAATAATTTCAATTTTGTCTTCATAGATAACAGAAAATAAGGCAGCATTCCTTAAATAGGTTCTATGTGTCAAGATATACATGCACACACATATATATAATATATATAATATATATAATCCTATATATAATATATAATATATATACATATAATCCTAAGAACAATCCTTTATAGCAAATATTATTTTTATTCTCATTTGATTAGCTACAAAACTGAGGCATGAAGAGGCTAAGTAAATTTGCCAAATTCAGAAAACAAGTACTGAGGCTCAGATTAAAGCTCAGGGAGTCTGACATCATAATCAATACTTCTCAAATAACTTGCTGTAGATATACCCTCTTGGAGAACAAGAACCTGTTAATATGTTGCATGGATATGTGTAACAGTAAAACAGGGAACAATTATGGTCATATAACACTAAAAAGATACATAAAAAGAGATTGAAGGAGGGAAGTAATTTCATAGCTCATAGATGATAGGCATGTAGTAAGTACCAAACTCCCAGTGAAAACATACTAGAAGTTACTGGCTGAATAGTAGGGTTGATTTACTTATTTTTAAATATAGTAGAATATCTGCTCTATCAGTTTTCTATTGATGTTATAACAATCTATCACAGATTTAGTGACTTAATACAACACAACTTGATTCTCTTATAATTCTGGAAATTAGGAGTCTAAAATTAATCAGCAGGGCTACATTCCTTCTAGAGACCACAGGGATGAATTCATTTCCTTGGCTTTCCCAGGTTCTTTCTTTCTCTCTTTCTTTGTTTTTTCTTTTTTTTGAGATTTTTATTTATTTACTCATGAGAGACATAGAGAGAGTGGCAGGGACATAGGCAGAGGGAGAAGCAGGCTCCATGCAGGACTCCATCCTAGGACCCCAGGCTCACAATCTGAGCCAAAGGCAGATGCTCAACCACTGAGCCACCTAGGTGCCCCTTGGCTTTCCCAGGTTCTAATGTCTGATACAATCCTTGGTTCATAGCCTTCTACCTCCATAAACACAGTTAAACATTACGACCTTCTGCTTCTGTCTTCATAACAACAATAACAAAAAGTGTCCAGGATCATATACCTTCATTGGTGAATCTCACCAAATGAAAAAGAATTAATATCAATCTTTCTCTGACCTGCCCCCCCCCCAAAAAAAACAGAAAAAGAGCAAATATATCCAAATTCATTCTGAGTTTAGCACTACTTTGATATTAAAGCCATACAAAAATACAATGAAATAAAGCTATGGACCAATATCCCTTATGAATTTGGATGCAAAAATTCTCAACAAAGCATTAGTAAAGCAATTCAACAGATAATATTAAAAGATAATACATCATAGGGGTGCCTGGATGGCTCAGTTGGTTAAGCATTTGCCTTCGGCTCAGGTCATAATCCCAAGGTCCTGAGATTGAGCCATATGTTGGGTTCCCTGCTCGGTAGGGAGCCTGGTCTTCCCTCTCTCTTTGCCCTTCCCCTATTCATGCTCTCTATCATATAATTAATAAAATATATTTTTAAAAAAGATAGTACACCATGAATATGTGTGTGCATGTGTGTGTGCATGTGTGTTTTATCCTAGGGATGCAAGGGAGTTTTAACATGAAAATCAATCAATGTAATACAACACGTTTATAAAGGGAAAAAAACACATGATCACCTCAATCGAACTAAACATTTGTCAATAAATATTTGTTGTAGAATATACATTTGAAAATTTAATACCATCCATGATATAAATACTCAATAAATTAGGAATAGATGGAAACTTCCTCACTATGATAATGGACATTTATGAAAAACCCACAGCTAACATCTTACTGAATAGTGAAGAACTGAAAGCTTTTTTTCCCTAAGACAAGGAAGAAGATAAGAATGTCTACTTTCACTGATAGCTCTGGTTAGAGCAATCAGCAAAGAACAAAAAATAAATGGCATTGAAACAGGAAATGAAGAAGTAAATTTATATTCACAGATCACATGATCTTGTGTATAGAAAGTCCTAAAGAATTAAAAATTATTGGAGCTGATGAACAAGTTCAACAAAGTTGCAAAACACAAGATCGACACCAAAAATCAGTTGTATTTGCATACAGCAGCAATGAGCAATCCAAAAAGAAAATCAGGAAAATAATTCCATTTACAACTGAGTCAAAAAGAATAGATGCTTAGGGATAAATTTAAGAAGCTGCCAGATTTGTATGCTGAAAACTATAAAATGCTGGTGAAAGTAATTAAATAATACACAAACAAATAGGAAGGTATTTTGTGTTCATGTATTGGAATATTTAATATCATTAAAATGACAATATTCCTCAAAGTCATCTACATATTGAATGCAATCTCTATCAAAATCCTGATGGCTATTTTGCAGAAATGGAAAAGCTTATTCTCAAATTCACATGGGGTATGAGGGACCACTGAATTCTCAAAACAATCTCAAAAGAAAATACAGTTGGAAGACTCACATTTCCTGATTTCAAAATTTACTACAAGGTTGCAGTAATCAAAACACTGTGGGACTAGCGAAGGATAGACATAGCTAAAAGGAATAGAATTGAAAGTCCAGTACTAAATCCATACATCTATGGTCAATTGCTTCTCAAGAGGGTGCCATGGCCTTTCAATGGGAAAGACTAGTTTCTTAAACAAATGATGCTGTGACAACTGAATATTCACAAGCAGAAAATTAAAGTTGGACTTTATCTTAAACTATATACAAAAATTTACTCAAAAAAATGAAAGACTTGAAAAAGTGGTATATCCATACAAAAATGTTACAAAATGAATGAACCTTGAAAGTATCTTAAGTGAGTGAAGCCAGACACAAAATGCCACATGCTTATTGTATGATTTATTTTATATGAAATATTCAGAGTAGACAAAGCCAAAGGCCTAGAAAACAGCTTAGTGTTTGCCTGGGATGATGGGGGATACAGGGAGAGAATGAAGAGTGACTGCTTAATGGGTGGTTTCCTTTTGGGGTGATGAGAAGTTTCTGGAATTATATGGCAGTGACAATTGCACACTCAATTCACACTTCAAAATGGTTAGAATGGGAAATCTGTATGTTTTACAATTAAAAGAAAAAAAATAACTACACACACTGAAAAACATCAGTGAAATACACTCATACATTCATCCAACAAAAGTAACCTCTTCCAAGTATTAAATTGTACATGTATCCATTACACAATTTTGTTTTCCCTCTTTTTAAAGATCTTATTTATGTATTCATGAGAGACACAGAGAGAGAGGCAGAGGCACAGGCAGAGGGAGAAGCAGGCTCTCCACAGGGATCCTCATGTAGGACTCGATCCAAGGACCCCAAGGATCCATGCCCTGATGCTTAATCTTAATCACTGAGTCACCCAGGCATCCCACTGTTTTCCCTTTTTTAAAACCTGTTTACCAAATCATCAGCTTACTAACCTCTAGCATGCCCCATTTGCTAAAAGGGTCTCCTTTGTTGTTCTGTTTATATGACTTTAATGAAATTTTATTTATAATATTCTCATCCACTCTCCTCTTTGATAGTCTTTAGATGGGAGCCATTGTTGTCAGTCCATTAATATCTTTTTGTTTGGACAAAAAAAGATAAATAATTAAGCATTTTAAACATAACTAAAGCAGTATTTTTAAAATATCACCTTAGCAACAGAATATTTTCAGATATAATTTTATCCCTATCTCATTTTCTTAACCTACTTACATTAATTCCCTGATTCCATTATATTACTGATTAAAATATATATAATTTTGTTTCTTTTCACCTTAATTAGTTTGCCTCTGCCATGGGGTAAAATTTTATCTCATGCCAGATTGACCACATTATTTTCTTGTTCTCTTGAAGGCCTTTTCATTTCAATGTATTTGATATAGTTCTGCTAGATTAATCTTCCTAAACTGGGCTTTCACATATCTTTTCTCTGCTTTAAATTCTACAATGATGTGCCCTCACAATCAAGAATTTTGATTGTGTGGTATTTCATGTACTTTTTCAAATTGCTGTTTTTACCTATACAACTTGTGTCTTTTTGATCTTTTTTATGAATTCTCACTTTATGATGGCTAGCTTAAACATAAGACTCTGCACAGCATAGTTTATTTCCAGAGTCAAAAGAAATATAACTAAGTTTACCTTTAGGACATACTATTTAGAACAGTGAATCACAATTTATCAGAATCAGTTTCCACACCTCAAAAATAGAAATAAAAAAGGTCTCCTTCCTATTTCCTATTGTTGTTGTGAGATTGTGGCGAGTTACTATATATTTTTTTAAGTATTTTATTTATTTATTTGAGAAAGAGAGAGACAGACAGAGAGAGCAGGGGGAGAGGCAGAGAAAGAGGGAGAAGCAGACTCCCAGATGAGCAAGCAGGGAGCTGGAGGCAGGGCTCAATTCCAGGACCCTGGGATCATGACCTGAGCCAAAAGCAAGACATTTAACCCACTGAGCCACCCAGGTGCCCTGTGTTATTATATGTTAAACACATTAAAAATATGAGTTGATATTTGTATGCACTTACCTTCAGCAGAATATCAAATGTTTTAAAGATAATTTTTAAAATATTTTATTTATTTATTTATTTATTTATTTATTTATTTATTTATTTATGAGACAGAGAGAGAGAGAGAGAGAGAGAAGCAGAGACACAGGCAGAAGGAGAAGCAGGCTCCATGCAGGGAGCCCGATGTAGGACTAGATCCAGGGTCTCCAGGATCAGGCCCTGGGCTGAAGGTGGCGCTAAGCAGCTGAGTCTTCTGGGCTGCCCAAAGACACTTAATTATGTCTCTGTTCTTTATCTTTTCCCATCATGGTACATTCTTTTATTAAAGAAAGGAATATTTATGAAAATGGACTTGATGTGAATGCTCCTCAGATCAGAAGCATTTTTATTCCTGACCATTAGGGTCATCACAGGCTGGTCTTCACATAACCAACACAAAAGATAAATGATGTCAAAGCTTAGAAACAGCTCCTACAAAAATAAAATTATGCTGTAAATACATTCATTAATATTCTAAACTATAGAATGTAGAAAATCTGACTCATTGATTAACTTTTCTTTTGGTTAGCATTGATAACACCTCAATGTTAAAAACCGTCCAGACTAGTTAATTAACTGATTTTGAGAACAGGGCTATTTCTATAATATGGAAAAGATCATCTTAACATTTACTTACCCTGAAATTCTGTTCATATGCAACAATCAGGTTGGGCTAATAACTGTTTAGCTTAATATCATAATATTTTTTCTTTATATTTGTATATAAAATATAAAAATATTTATTTTTTCTTTATATTTGATTTAGTCTCCTTCACTGAATTAGAACTATGTTCATTGTGCCATTCACCTCCCTTTTAATGATGAGGAAGTGAAAGTGAAGACTTGGCCTTCTACATCTACAATATGTAGTTTGTCAGTTACAGAGACAGAAACAAACACACTCTATTTCTGACTTGCTGTTTATTTCCTTTGTTGCTCCTAAACATAAAAAAAAAAAAAAAAGTCTGTCTGTGGCCTGAATACACCTGAAGTTGGAATCCCTTTCTGCTTAACATTTTTTCATTCTGGGTAAAATCCAAAATGATGGATAAGCAGGTAAAATATTTTCTTTATGCTTGTGTTAGATGTAACACTGTTGAAAAAGGAAGACTAACACGGAGTTCCTGAATGTGATGCCGCCTTGACTCAGGCCACAGCTATTTTGTCACTTCTCCTAGTGTGAGGGGACTTTTTTCAAACAGTTCCTTCCTGAGATATGAAATGTAATAGCAGATATAGAATTGAACTGAAAAGGCATTTGGCATTAGAAAAGACCTGTCTTAGGTATGGATGGAAAAGGGTGATTCTTACTGAAATCATCAGCAAATCTAAGACCCAGATACTTCCCATTATAATGGGGTAAACAACAAGAGCAAATAGCCTAAGGTTGGTTTCAATTCCAATTTGTTCATGTTCTATTTTGTGCATCCTATTGAAAGCTACTATTTTATCCTTCTCATAACTTGTCAAATTTTTGTTTATCTAACAATTACAGAATGATATTTTATAGGTGTAATTTAAAACACTATGATTTCTTTTTTTTAAAGATTTTATCTATTTATTCATTTATTTAGACACACAGAGAGAGAGAGAGAGGCAGAGACACAGGCAGAGGAAGAAGCAGGCTCCCTGCAAGGAGCCCTATGTGGGACTGGATCCTGGATCCTGGGATCACACCCTGAGCCGAAGGCAAAGGCTCAACTGCTGAGCCACCCAGGCATCCCAAAACACTCTGATTTCTTATGTGTGCAATCATTTCTTCACAGTTCTTCTCTCCTGTTACATTTCCTACTCTGAATTAACCTGTTAATATATTTGTCCATGTTTCTATAACATTATTGAATTAACACGTGTGTGTGTGTGTGTGTGTGTGTGTACATGTGAGTGAGAGAGGGAAAGAAATAGAGGAATTGTGGATGTTACTTGTGTTCACCATAATCTATTAGCATCACATTATATTTGGTGTTATGAGTAATTCAAATGAGGTAAGGCCTGAATCCTATCCAAGCAAAACTATTATTTTGTTTAGAGATACAAAATTTTCAGACACATATCTTTTGTAATTAGAAGGCAGTATGCAAAACTATACTGTACAAGTGGAAGAATAGTGATTGATAGAGATCCCTAGTACAGAAATGGATCACTGCCCCCTAGGTTGGCCAAGGAAGGATCCTGAACAAAGTCCACACCAAAGTCAGTATAAATTGAGCCACTGAAGAGTTTAATGTTTTGCTGTGCAAAAGCAAAAACAGAAAATAGCATGTTTATCCTCCTTCCTCTCTTTACTTCTACCCAAGCTGTTCTTCCAATATTTTTTACCTCTTTTCATTCAAATCCTGTTTTTTAGATTGATATGTTTAGATTGATAAGCTTCTAAATATATTTTTAGCAGCAGAGCACTTGACCAAAGAAAATATGTATGTAAAATTTAATTATACTTTTATCTATCATCTATCTATCTATCTATCTATCTAATCATCTATCTACATCTCTTTCTCTCTCTATATATATATATATATACACACACACACACACATACACATAAACACATACATACAGACTTATCAGATCAAAGCAGTTCCACTCTGATTGTGTGGGAGCCAGGGCAAGTACCTTAATGATTACACTGTCGCCTGCTACTCCCTCCCTTTAGGCGCATCCTGGGAACTTCCTAGGAAAACGTGTCCAGCTCAAAACTATTTTAAAAGAGATAGATTTGTTCAGATTCTAGGGAATAATAATGTACTTTAGCCTTTAAATAGATATTCTAATATAACTTGCATCCCAAAGCATCTAAGTTAAAATGGAATAAAAAGTAACAGAGTTTCATAAACTTGTCAGAACTCTAACTGAATAGCCAACAATCTCTCTTCCAATTTTATTTAATAGAGGACATTAAAAAAATAAAGCACATTTTATTCTGAGTTTTTTAAAGACAGAATGGGATCGATGGGAGCCAGTCTTTGATACTGCCACAGACCAAGCCAGACATTTTATTTTGCTAAGGATGAGCACAAATTTTCCTATGGTCAGTACAGACATTAGCTACCAATAATTTTAGAACTTTTAAGAATGTTATTTGTCAGAATGAAGGATACATTTGAGCTTCCTGTGCAAAAGTCAAACAAAATCTCATCCTGGACTGTACTTTCCCTTTTTCAAGCTGTTATTCCCCTACATTTTTCTTGCCTCTTTCTTTTCAAATTAGACACTTCCTTCAAATTTCCCCCTCCTCCACAGCCATACCTTTATTCATATCTTAAAATATGTATGGAAACTACCCTGAGCCAACTACTTATCTATATATTTGTTCAATCTGCAAGCTTTAAGCCAGGAACTTTTTTCTATATTTCCTGTTGTCTATGTTTTAAATGCCCTGAATTTTGTTGAAGCTTTCAACATTTTTGAGCACAAAGTGCATTAAGTGTACCATATGTGCAGAACATTGATTAAACACTTGAACTTTTGACATTATATGTATAATATATATTATATATATTATAATTTAAGTCACTAAAATGATCTTGCCTAGTTAAAGCATCTCTTCTTTATTCTAATAATGAAAAAAGTGCTCCAAAGTGTGAGATTTCCATTAATTAATGACACTGCTGATTCTTTTTTATTCCTTAGATTAAATCTAAGGAATAAAATCTTCATTTGGGACAAAATGAGAAAATCTTCATTCGGGAATACCTCATGAGATCACACCTGTCAGGTGTGTATGTAAAACCCAACACCTCCAGCCCTTAGCCCTCATACTATTGTGACAAACAAAACCAGTAGATGGCACTATCACTTAGCAAAAACTAATACTGAATTTTTTAGGCCTTTTGTACAATAATCAAACTATTCTTAAAATTCCCCAATAGTATGAGCTGACAAAGACCTTGCTTAGCCACAATCAATCTTTATTCACTGGTAGATTAAAGTGGTTAGATATACTTGATTGCACCAAGCTCAGGATAAAACTTTGACATAATTCTGTATTTGTTGAGCATTTATACCTTTAGCACATTGTTGCCTTTTGTGTCCATTTCACAAATATATAATTCTAGAATCACATTAAAATTTGTTTTTAAATTTCTCATTTGATAATGTAAATTATTATCCTTAAAGTTGTGTTCTCAAATTTAGAAAGAGTAGAGACTGTTTTATATAACTATAAATGCTGCATAATGTTCAAAACCCTTATAAAGCATCTGGGTTCTGACAGATGTTGCTTGTATTGTAGAAGTTCTCAAGCTATTTTTTTTTTCTAACTTGTTTTGCTCAGATAATAATAATGTGCTTTGTTTCATGGATCTATCTTTACTGGCACCTCAATGCCGCTTATATTATAGTTTACCTTACCAGGTTAAGTAGCAAATTTAAGTAGTCATAAATGCTAAAAATAACAGAGGTTACCATATAATAAGCATTATAGATGACCTTGTCTTATATTTTTGGTTTTGCCTATCAACATTCTTTTAATTCTTGCTGTGTAATTCTTTAGAATGATTGACATGGGCAGCCCAGGTGGCTCGGTGGTTTAGCACCACCTTCAGCCCAGGGCCTGATCCTGGAGAGGCGGGATTGAGTCCCACATTGGGCTCCCTGCATGGGGCCTGCTTCTCCCTCTGCCTGTGTCTCTGCCTCTCTCTGTGTGTGTCTCTATGAATAAATAAGTAAAATCTTAAAAAAAAAAAAAACTCTAGAATGATTGAACATAAAATTAAAGCCCTGATAATATGTTCAGAATTGAATGTAGAGGGCCCTGTAAGAAGTGAATTAGAGTTTGTGATGGTGGTTGTGGTTTTACTGCACTTGTTCTATTTTCTCCAAAATTCTCAAGACCAAACCGAATGCATAGTAGCTAGCTATTTTTATGTTTATCATCATGCCCCTTTTAATAAAGTACAAATAAAAATGACACTTTATGAAAACATGTCATGGAGTGGAAGCAATATATATAGTATGTATACTTAGAAATATAATGTGTATATAAAAAATGATCTGCCTACCTCTAATAAATATAACTACTAAGTTGGGTGCTTAATGGAAATGAATTGAATTGAGTAAAGCTCCAAGTGTATCCACTGGAGTAAATCAATGTTCTAAATTCTGTAGAAACCAACTGGAGTGTGTCACACAAGCATCCAAAGAAAACAGGTGGTGATTTCAGATTTCCCAGGTGAGGATTACAATCAAGTTGCAATTGTGGATCTCTCCTGTGTCAGAGCAAAACGGATTGTTCTTTATAGTCATGCTCTGCTGGTGTTCTGTTTGCTGCAGACATTGGCTTTTCAAGCGACATCTCCTTTACAGGCAGATAAATTCATTTTTTTTTGCCAAAGACATTCATAATTGTCAGAGCCTTTGCTGGTTATCTTTTTTTTGTTTTTTAACTGGGGTAAATCAATTGTTTAACTAAATAGTGAGAAAATGCTCACACATTTCTTCTTTCTTCTACTAGCTGTAGCTTTCTTTCAGGCTTTCTGAAATGCCCCCCTGCTAATCAAAGCCAAACAGTGCATAATGGACTTTCTTGAAAGCTGAAATGTATTTATCCTAAGTATGAATGAAGCATTTGAGAAGCCTCTGATTTAATCTTTGCTATTTGTTTTGCCTTGTCAAGTGATTGACAGGATGAGGCAAGCACAATCCATTTTTCTGATTAATATACTACCATGCACTTTGATTTGCTCCATATGAAGGTTACAAAGATGAGGTGGTGCCACCAAAGAAAAGACAAGTTCTCATAAAGGAAAATGCCAAATGCATTCTGTTTTGTGGAAGATAGCTAAGGCTGTAAAGTTTAATGCAAGAATCAGGGGCTTGGAATGGAAGAACCAGAGAAGCCTGGGAATAGGCTTCTGCTGGCTGACTTAATGGTTAGACAGGTGCCTCAGCATATGGGATCTTTCTAGGAGGCACTTTACCCACCCACCCCTCCATCAATGTTAATATTATTAAATCAATATCAGTTTACTGGCAAATCTTATTATTATACTTGGCAGCATTTCTGTTTCTTGTGGGAATAAGAGGATATGTATCTTCCAGTGAATGAGGTTAGTTTTAGATTCATTCAAATAAGGTAATCCTTATGACCTTCTGTTCCATCACTAGGAAATATATTTATTAGTTCTTACCTAAAGGGGTTATGGTAAACATTGACTCTGATGGCATATGTAAAGTGCCTGATACATGACAGGAGTTCATTTAACATTAATCGAGATCTTGCATTCTTTTGCAAGTGTGATCAATGTAAAGATTGTGACATAACAAATTATTTTAAGAAGGAGCTTTCTTATACTTCCACAAATGAAAAAGAAACTACTTCCACAAATGAAAACACTCTATTTCATGAGATTAATGTAAACTAGTATTCAAAATTTCCTTTTGAACTAGGAAAGCTGAAGGGACTCCATTTGAGAAAGGCTCCATCTCTGCTATTTTTAGGCTGGGCCCCATTTACTCGTGTTTTATATTTTACCTCTGAATAAGCCAAAGAAGTTATGTTCCCATTTTAAGGAGAAAGCAAGAAAGTTCATCATTCTTTGAGTTTTGTCCAGGCCTCAAACACCTGATGACACTTAAGAAAAGCCAGATTCCAAACATGTTCCTGAAGATTAGCTTCAAATAAACCTCTGCTGATGTTGGCATCAATACCTCCACTTTCAGTAATTTATGGAATAACACCTAATGTTCACCAGACACTCACTTTTCATGGGACCCTACTGTGGATTCTTGAAGAAACACATACTCTGGGCCCTTTTTTGGCAAAATCTCCTAGATGAGACTCATGATGATGAGGAGAATAATGAGACTCATTTTCCTTTCTTTTCTGAGTCTTCCAGACACTCCATATGCTATTCTCTGTCACTCACACTGTTTAAAGAACTCCATTTTCACTTCCTCTGGCTTGAGTTTGGTTTCTGTCCTGCATTGAGCCACGGACCCTCTTGGCTGGTCTGTGGATCCTTCCTGGGTTCTTCGATCCAGCCTGCCTGCACCACTTTCTTCTCCTAAATCACTCTTCGATAACATTTAAAGAAGGAATAGTTTGCTAATTTCCAGTTAATTTTCCCTATGTAAGTAAATGATTATAGTATTTCCAGAGCATAAGACAGACAATTATAATTTTATAACTTATTGCTCAGACATCATAACATGACATTACTTACTGTATTTCCCAAAGGCACATCACCATTAGTAAATTATTCAAGCAATAGACAAAATAGTGTTCATTGGATTCAACTCATTATTTTACTACCGAATTGATATTGACTCAATGGTAAAGCAATTTAACATTCTATAGCCCTGTGACATACTTAAAATGAGAAGAGTGACTTATTTAATATGGTTTTGATATGAGAATTAATGGCTTGAATATGTCATTCGAAACTTGGAAATATTCTACAGTGCCAATGCGTAACATTATTTAGGTAGAAAGGATAGGCATTATAAGGAAGATTATATTTTGCATTTATTAGAACTTGCAATTCACATTCAATGAAATTCCAAAGTTTATTTCCAACACTACTCATGTTTTACCTATGCCTTTATCTCAAAAACAATTAACTCCTTGAATGAGGTGAGCAGATCAGGGTGCTTTGGGGTTATGCATGGATAAAATAATCATTTCTAAGACAAATGATTTTGTCCATCTTATTAATTTTATTCTTATTTATTTTTTTCAATTTGAAAGTAGTTGTTTATTAACTGACCACATTTACAAAAATAATCATGGTAGATACCTTACTTCATCTTTCTAGTAAGCCTATTGATCTGATCATCCCTGTCACCAGCATCTCTACCTTCTACAGAATGGTGGTCTCTTCTTTGTTCCCCCTCATGGAGAAGATAATTTGAAGGGCCATAAGAAATTGAAGGCTTCTTTGAAATGTTCTCCAACAGAATAGATCTCGTGAATCAGATCCTCCAGGCGGAGGATGACATGTTTACCAAGAGATTGAGCAATTAATGTGTTATTTGTCACGGTAATTCACTTCTTATCGATTTTGCCATAACCACGCTTATGGATCAATTCTTTCATTGACTTCAGGTTTGTGTACCCCCATGCTATCTATGGTTCCATAAACCTTAGCATGCTAAGAGAAGTCTTGTTGAGCTTAACAAAAATGACACTGAAGATCTTGCAGAGGCAAAGAAGCTGGCAACACCTTTCAAACTTTAGGCTCATATCGAGACCTCTAATCCTGGTGGCAAATGACAATCTGGGTTTCCCCAAGTACATAGAAGTTGCCATCTTTTCTTGACATCCCAGCCATTTGAATCCTAGTTCTGTACATCTACTTATATTCCTTGTGGTAAAGCTTAGCTTTTTCATAGAAAAGTTTTCTCCTCGCCATTCAAAGCACCTTTTCGGCAAACTTCTATCTCAGATGCTTGATCTTCAACTCTAAAAAATTCCTTTGCTCTTTCTTAAGGGTTTCTAGTTTAAGGAACCTTCTTTTTCATCTCTTCTGCACCCTCTATGGCTCCAGTAAGAAAGGTCATTTTATTAATTTTAAATAAAATTAAACTATATTTAATCATAAATAAAATTTCAAAGTTGATAAATCCATTTTAATATGTGGGGATTACTTTCTACCAATAATTTTAGTACTGATGATAATTACGTGATCAACAATTATTTGTTGGTCAAATTATATGGTTAGTAACAATATAAACTTTTCCCCCATAAATGTTTCTTCTAAGTGTTATTTTAAGTGTCTAAAACTTAGAATACAAACACAAATTCATTTTTATATTTACCCTGAGACTATTTCTTCTGTATATGGGAAATGGAAAAAAAGAGAGAGAGAGAGAGAGAGAGAGAGAGAGAGGAAGAGAAGGGAGATACTTGGAAACAGCAGCTATCTTTAAAAATCATACTGTTTTAGACAAGCTGTTCTAAAATAGTGAATTTTAGGATGGAAGCTGAACAATCCTAAGTGAATGAAAATTACAGAATGGCGGCATGAATGGGAAAAGGAGTGTTGAGAAAAGAGGACAAAATAAGAAAACGAACACTTTCTCTGCAAGGAGTACCTGATTGGGAAGGGAGATAAACGCAAACCCAAAGGAATCCTAATTCCAGCTCATGACAATTTACATTTTTTTCCTTTTCCTTTTATCTTCTTACATCTCTATTTCTGCTCTTTCTCTTTCTTTCTCCTTATTGCTTTAGTTTTCCCTTAGGTTACTTCACTCATGATCTTGCTGATTCTTCATATTTCTGGTGTTCTTTTAACCTCAGGAAGATATTCAAAGTAGTGGATAAATGAAGCTAGAATGGCTATTTTATTTGGTTTATGTTGCTAGAGAGACGAGAGATACTCTGGGGCTTACAATTCTGAAGCACTTAAATTTATCTAGTAGGATACATTGTTTAAAAAGATTTTATTTATTTACTTGAGAGAGAGATAGAGAGAGAGAGAGGTAGCACAAGCAGGGGGAGCAACAGAGGGAGACGGAGAAGCTGGCTACTTGCTGAGCAGGGAGCCTGATGCAGGCTTGATCCCAGGTCCCGGGGTTGTGACCTGAACTAAAGACAGGTGCTTAACTCATTGAGTCACCCAGGTGCCCTGGTAGGATACATTTTTGAAAATGTTAGTGGGTTTGATTTTCCTCTTTTTATTCCTTTCTTTTCCTTATTGCTTAGTCTTTTCTATACTCAATTTCAAGAAAAAGGTAGATGAAAAATAGGCTTCACAACACTGACCTTCACAGATCCCAAATTAACCAGTAAGCCTCCTTACACACAGGCACACACATATACACATATAAATTATCCACCCCTATATCACTTGTGGATACAAAATAAAAACCTTAAATGAAGAGTCTAAGATTGCTTATTTTTATCTCTGTAGTAGGATGAAGTTAGTTGAGTGAGAGAAGAAGAAGTACATTATTCATATGCCTATTATTGATGGTGATTGATACGACTTCAGATATCAGGTACTATATCTCAGACTGACTACTATCCCTACCATGTGAGTAAACTCTGAGGAAATGGTCACATCCTAATGGATAAATCAATGTATAGAGAATATGTAACTCTCAGAACCAACTGATAATTTTTTTTTAAATCTGAAAATACTGGATTGAGAAGGTACTAATAATGCTTGAAATCCATTAAAGAGTTACCAATTATTTGTCAGAAGGAAGTTTGCAAATGTATCTAAACTCTGACTTGATTTTATTCCTAGATATATACTCTAGAGAAATTCTTGCTCCTATGCAACAGGAGACAGGCATAATATTGTCCAAGTATCAAAGTAGATAATATAACAAAATTAGGAAACATTGCTCAACAAAATCATGGATAAATTGTGGAATATTACCAGAATGGAATGCTATGCATCAATTAAAATGAATAAACATAGCTACATGAATTAAAAAAACATAATATTGAGTCCCTAAAATAAGTAAAAGAATAATATAGCTTAAACCTTTAATATACATATAAACACTAGCTTAATGAAAAATATAAAAATGAAATATATATTTATATTTATGTGTATACATACATGTATACTATATATAGTAAAAAATGGAAATAAATTGAAGGAAATAATGAGCAAGAAATTTAAGACCTTTACAGAACAAAACGAGGAACACCTTGTGGATTTCAAAAATAAGCTTGATTTTAAAAATATGAATGTCATCATTGAAGCTGAAGATTTTCTTAATAGTATTATTTTTAGTTGCCATATATATTTCATATGCTTTACACATACAAAATGTATAAAATATTTTTTAAAAATTAAGTGAAAGTAAAAGCAGTGTAAATCCTTATAAAATATATATATTAGTGAAAGTATTGATTTGATGCTTATGGTAGTAGAAGTTGGAATAATTTCTTCAAAACCAATTTTGCAACATGGATCAGAACATTTAAAACATTTTTAAATTTAAATTCAATTTAATTAACATATAGAGTATTATTAGTTTCAGAGGTAAAATTTAGGGATTTATCAGTTGCATATAACACCCAGTGTACATTATTTCACATGCCCTCCTAAATGCCATTACCCAGTTTTACTTCATCCTCCCCACCCGCCACCCCTCCAGCAACCCTCAGTCTGTTTCCTATAGTCAAGGATCTCTTATACTTTGCCTCTCTCTCTGATTTAATCTTGTTTATTTTGCTTTCCCTTTTCCTATGTTCATCAGTTTTGTTTCTTAAATTCCACATGAATGAAGTCATGATATTTGTCTTTCTCTGAATGAGTTACTTCGTTTAGCCTAATACTCTCTAGTTCCATCTACATAGTTGTAAATGGCAAGATTTCATTATTTTTGGTGGTTGAGTAATATTCCAGACATATATATCACATATTCTTTATCCATTCATCTGTCGATGGACATTTGAGTTCTTTCCACAGTTTGGCTATTGTGGACATTGTGGCCATTAACATCGGGGTGCATGTGCCCTTTTGAATCACTATGTTTGTATCCTCTGGATAGATACCTAGTAGTGCATTTGCTGGGGTGTAGGGTAGCTATACTTTTAACTTTTTAGGAATTTCCATACTGTGTTTGAGAGTGGCTACACACCTTGCATTCCCACCAACAGTATCAGAGGGTACCTTTTTCTCCATATTCTTTTCAACATTTGTTGTTTCCTGTCTTGTTAATTTTAGCCACTCTAACTGGTGTGAGGTGGTATCTTATTGTAGTTTTTATTTGTATTTCCCTAGTGTCAAATGATGTTGAGCATTTTCATGTGTCTGTTGGCCACTTGTTTGCTTTCTTTGGAGAAACGTCTGTTCATGTCTTTTGCCCATTTCTTGACTGGATTTTTTGTTTTTTGGGTTTTGAATTGGATAAGTTGTTTATAAATTTTGGATACTAGATCTTTATCTGATAAGACATTTGCAAATATCTTCCCCATTCTGTAAGTTGCCTTTGAGTTTTATCAACTGTTTCCTTTGCTGTGCAAAAGCTTTTTACCTTAATCAAATCCTAATATTTCATCTTTGCTCTTGTTTCCCTTGCCTTTGATGATGTGTCTAGCAAGAAGTTGCTGTGGGTGAGGTCAGAGAAGTTGCTGCCTGTGCTCTCCTCTAGGATTTTGATTGATTCCTGTCTCACATTTAGGTCATTCATCCATCTTGAGTTTGTGTGTATGGTATAAGAAAGTGGTCTAGCTTCATTCTTCGGCATGTGGTCGTCCAATTTTCCCAACCACTTGTTAAAAAGGTTTATTTCCACTTGATATTCTTTCCTGCTTTGTCAAAAACTAGTTGACCACAGAGTTGAGGGTCCATTTAAGGGTTCTCTATTCTGTTCCAATGATCTGTGTGTCTGTTTTTGTGCCAGTACCATACTGTCTTGGTGATACCAGCTTTGTAATACAGCTTGAAGTCTGGAATTGTGATGCTACCAGCTTTGGTTTTCTTTTTCAGCATTCCTTTGGCTATTCAGGGTCTTTTCTGGTCCCATACAAATATTAGGATCATTTGTTCCAGTTCTGTAAAAAACATTTACTGGTATTTTGATGAGGACTACATTGAATGTGTAGATTGCTTTGGGTAATAGAGACATTTTTACAATGTTTATTCTTCCAGTCCATGAGCATGGAATGTTTTTCCATTTCTTTACGTCTTCTTTCAATTTCTTTCATAAGAGTTCTATAGTTTTCAGAATACGGATCCTTTACCTTTTCAGTTAGGCTTATTCCTAGGTATCTAAAGTTTTTGCTGCAACTATAAAAGGGATTGATTCTTAAATTTATCTTTCCTCTGCCTGGTTGTTCGTGTATATCCTGAGACTTTTCTGAATTCCTGTATCAGTTCTAGCAATTTTGAGTGGAGTCTTTTGGATTTTCTACATAGAGTATTAAGTCATCTGTGAAGAGTGAGAGTTTGGCTTCTTATTTGCTGGTTTGGATGTGTTTTCTTTTTGTTGCCTGATTGCTGAGGCTAGGACTTTCAATACTATGTTGAACAACAGCGGTGAGAGCGGACATCCCTGTCAGGTTCCTGACCTTCCTTACCTTAAGAGAAAAGCTCTAAGGTTTTCCACATTGACTATGATATTCACTATGTTATTTTTGCATATGGCTTTTGTGATATTGAGATATGTTCCTTTTATCTCTATAGTGCAGAGAGTTTTTATTAAGAAAGGATGCTGTATTTTGTCAAATCCTCTTGCCATAGCCACTGAAAGGATTATATAGTTCTTGTCCTTTCTTTTATTAATGTAGTGTATCACATTGACTGATTTGCAGATGTTGAATCACACTTGCAGCCCAGGAATAAATCTCACTTGGTTGTGGTGAATAATCCTTTCAATGTACTGTTGGATCCTATTAGCTAGTACTTTGGTGAGAATTTTGGCAACTGCGTTCATCAGGGATATTGGCCTGTAATTCTCATTTTTTAGTCAGGTCTTTGTCTGGTTTTAGGATCAAGGTAATGCTGGTCTCATAGAATGAGTTTGGAAGTTTTCCTTCAATTTTTTTTTTGAAACAGCTTCAGAAAAATAGGTATTAATTCTTCTTTAAATGTTTGGTAGAACACTGGGAGCCACCTGGCCCTGGACTCTTTTTTGTTGGAAGAATTTTGATTATTGCTTCAATTTCTTTGCTGGTTATTTGTCTATTCAGGTTTTCTATTTATTCTTGTTTCAGGTTTGGTAGTTTATATGTTTCTAAGAATGCATCCATTTTTTCCAGATTGCCTATCTTGTTTTAATATAATTGCTCATAGCATTTTCATTTTCATAATTGTATTTCTTTGGTGTTGGTTATGGTTTCTCCTCTTTCATTCATGACTTTATTTATTTGGCTCCTTTCTCTTTTCTTTTTGATAAGTCTGGCTAAGGACTTATCAATCTTTTAATTCTTTCAAAGAACCTGGTTTTGTTTATCTGTTTTACCTTTTTAAAATTTTCTGTGTCATCAATTTCTGCTCTAATCTTTATTATCTCTCTTTTCCTACTAGATTTAGGCTTTATTTGCTGTTCTTTTTTTTGCAGCTCCTTTAGGTGTAAGGTTAGGTTGTGTATTTGAGACTCTTTATTTCTTGAAAAAAGACTGTATTGCTATATACTTTGCTCTTAGGACTACTTTTTATGAATCCCAAAATTCTGAAGTGTTGTGTTTTCATTTCATTTTCATTTATTTTCTGTGTTTTTTTTTAAATTCTTCTTTAATTTCCTGGTGGACCCATCCATTCTTTAGTAGGGTAGTCATTAACCTCCATGTATTTGTGTTCCTTCCAAATTTTCTCTTGTGACTGAGTTCAAGTTTTAAGGCTTTGTGGTCTGAAAATATGCAGGGAAAAATCCTAACTTTTGGTACCGATTGAAACTTGATTTGTGACCCAGTATATGATCTATTATGGAGAATGTTCCATCCATGTGAAATTGTGAAGAATGTGTGTTCTGTTGCTTTGGATGGAATGTTCTGTGTATATATATATAGTGAAGCCCATCTAGTCCAGTGTATCATTCAAAGCTCTTGTTCCTTGTTCATTTTCTGTTTAGAATATCTGTCTATTGCTGTGAGTGGGGTGTTAAAATCCCTTACTATTATTGTACTTTTACCAATCTGTTTTAATTTTGTTATTAATTGGTTTATATAGTTGGCCACTTCCAAGTTAGGGGCATAAGTATTTACAATTGTTAGACCTTCTTGTTGGTCTTTTTGGATAGACACTTTTATTATGATATATGTCCTTCCTCATCTCTTATTACAATCTTTGGTTTATAATCTAGTTTGTCTGATCTCAGGATTACTACCCCAGCTTTCTTTTGATGTCTATTAGAATAATAAATTGTTCTCCACTCGCTCATTTTCAATCTGGAGGTGTCTTTGGGTCTAAAATAAGTCCGCTGTAGACAGCATAGCAATAGGTCTTTTTTTAAAAAATTCATTATGATACCTTATGTCCTTTAATTGGCTCACTTAGCCCATTTACATTCAGAGTAATTTTTGAAAGATATGAGTTTAGTGCCATTATATTACCTGTAAAGTCATTGTTTCTGTAGATTGTCTCTGTTCCTTTCTGATCTTTGTTACTTTGGGGCTCTCTCTTCACTAATAGAATCCCCTTATGGCAATACCAAGAAGAGAGCTGGTGCCTGGACTCAAGTGTTTTCAGCAGGCTTTCCCACTCTGATGCCTGGGAACTCTGCCAAACTCAGGCACCCCCATTCTTCTTGTGACCCAGGAGATCCTGAGACCACACTGTTCCACCTGGGATTCCTCATAGTTTTGCCACCTGAGCATCTTTAAACCAGGGATGTCTCCCACTGTAGTAGACTTGTAAAAGATCCAATTTTGTGCTCTGCTGCTTATAATACTTTGCGGTAGCTTCCTTAAGCAAGCTCCCACTCTTCTGCCCTACCTTTAGATATATTGCCCTGGATTCATATCTCTGCAACTCCTACCTTCCAAAAAGTGGTTGCATTTCTATTTGTAGAATTGCAGCAATTCTTTTCTAAGATCTCTGGCTTATTTCGTGAGTGTTCAGAATGATTTGATAACTATCTAGCTGAATTCCAGGGACCAGGTGAAATTAAGGTCCCCTACTCCTCCACCACCTTAACTTGGATTGGAGCATTAAAAATGTTGCCAAAGTTTGCCCCAACAATACAACTTCCATTAATTTTTCCAAAAATGTAGTTATGAATACATAGAGAGGTTTAATTATAGGTTGATTTATCCCCTTGTAATGTGCATTGTAATAGCAAAAATTGGAACTAAAATAAATGTTTGACAATTAGGGAGTGATAATATAAATAATGGCATTCCTTTTCACTGGATTATTATACCATCATTAATATAATTTTTTAAAAATAATGCAGCATGTAAATATTGTCAAGTTCAATGTCCACATTCGCATCAACATTCTTACAGCGTACCTTGCTCTCAAATATATTCCCTTTAAATTACCGTTTCTTGTTTGTACTTGTGCTTATGTATTTATTACATGCTATAACATAATACAATATCTACTTGCATGTCTTCTATTTTTCCTCCAATTTACTATCTCATGTCTGTGTATGCATTTAAAATAATTCTAATATAATTAAAAATATATTTCAGATAGTTGCCTATTTTTATCACATGTAGTAGGAATTACAAATAATATATCTTGAATGCTTTTAATTGGGTATAAGGCCCTGATTAACTTTGGTTTGTAGGCACTTAGTATATAATGCAATAAAGTATCTCTTTACACCTTTTGGGTAGGCATACTCAAGAAAACTGGGTAAGGCTGAGGGTTGTCAGGATGGGAGATATGGAACATTCCCAAATATCTAGTGTTATGATGACCTAATGGAATCAGTCTGGAGATCAATATGGCAAAGACTAATCAAATGAGTAAATATATGATCCAAACATTTAACTACTGTATATGATAACCAGAGAAACTTCTAGATGGTGTAACTGGGAGTATTGTATATTATATGGCATTAAGGAGTTGGAATTGATCTGTGCTCATGTCTGGGGGAGAATACAGGTAAAATGTGGTAAGGGCACAGCATGCAGTGCTTCTCTGTGGTTAGAATCAGTGGAATAAACAAACCTGTAAATATAAATGAACTAAACATACAAATAAAAAGTGGATGAGGCTATAACAAAGAGATCTAAAACTATGGTACTTTAGAAAACAGACATTATTTTTCTCTCTTGTGTAATATGCCCCATGTCACTTTAGCCATTTTACTCTATACTAACCTAATTTTGTACAACCTATGTACATGCTCATGGTTTTTAAATTTTTAAAAAAGAGTTTTTTTATTATTTGACAGAGATGGAGATAGAGAGCATGATCCAGAGAAGAGAGGGAGAAACAGGCTCTCCTCTGGGAAGGGAACTCAAGGTGAGTCTCCATCCCAAGATCCTGAGATCACTACTTGAGACAAAAGCAGATGCTTAACCAACGGAGTGACCCAGGCACCTCTAAATTTTTAAGTGATTATTAGAGGAAGTAGGAGAAGAAGCAAGAGGAGGAGGGAGAGAAAAGCAGAAATGGGGAGAGGAGAACAAGAAGAGCCTGAAATTTACTACCTGAAACTTTGCAGACAATGATTTGTTGACCTTGGCTATAAACTCCTTCAAAGACTGGTCCTTCCTATGATAGTGCTCTGTGGTTCTCAAACTGCTACCTGTATTAGAATTGCCTTTAGGGTTTGTTAAAACACAGATTGCTAACCCTATCTCAAAGTTTCTGATTTGTAACACTGGTCTGGGCTTGAAATTTTGCAATACTCACAATTACTAGCAATTTTCAAGGTGACTGGTATGTCTGGGAAGAATAGTTTGAGAAGCAATGCCTTGGAGTATTGTTGTTAGTTGCTTAATTGAAACTGTAACATTTCCACATCTGGATACTAGACAGCAGAAAGTCAATAAAATCAAACACCTAATATTTAAAGGCTCAGACCTAGAAATGTTTCATGCCACTTCTGTTTACTATTACACATGCACACATCAAAACTATAGAGATTCTGGGAAATGTAGTGCATAATTCTATTACTATTGAATAAGGAGATAATGAATTTTGGTAGAAAATCAGCAATCTCTGCTGCTATACTCTATGTAAATTAAAGGTGCATAAACAGAAAGTAAAAATACCCATTATATAAGAATATATGGGAACAATTTTAAATAATTAAATTGACCACTTGTGGAGAAGGGAAATTTATAAATGTATCATATCTTTATCTATATATCTGTCACATACATGTATGTGTGTATATCTATATATCTTTTACAAACTATTTATATAATGCAAACTGAATAAAATATTGTTAATTTAATTCTCAGCCCATGAGGTTCATTTTTTAAAAGTTTTTATTTATTTATTTACTTGAGACACAGAGTACACGAGTTGGGGAGGGGCACAGGGAGAGGGAGAAGCCAACTCCATCTGACCAGGGAGCTCTATTCAGGGCTGGATCCCAAGACCCTGAGACTATGGCCTGAGTGGAAGGCAGACTTTGACTGAGCCACCCAGGCAACCCTGTACCTCAGGTTTAAAATAAAAAATCAGTCACCCTAAAAATAAGCATAGATTTACTTCAGAGAAATATATACAAATTTGTCTTGAAAAATTAATTCCTTTTTATAAGTTTATTATAAAATTTAAGTACTTATTTTTAAGTATTTATAATACTTAATTACTATAGAAATTTGAAAATTTCTGCCTTGAGCAAAATGATAAAAGACTGAATCACAGATAGGCTTATGGTTTAAATAGGTTTGTTGTTGGCTGAAATGTTAAAACTAAAATGTTTTGATAATGCAGAACTTAGTGGTAGAAAAAAATACAAATCTGTATTATAAGATTTGATTCAAAGCCTAGATCTGAGCCCTAAAAAGCCATGGGAGATTTGACAATTTTTCATTAATGAAAAATAAAACAATAAGAAAAATAACTGGCATTTCTTGAAAAAAACTAATAATATAAGGCATACTGGTATTGAGTTTAGCACACATTTACTATTAATCATTGAAATTACCTACTAGGATAGGTACTATTACAATCAGCATTTTATTTATCAAGAAACAGAGGTGCACATAATAAAATAAATTACACAAGATCACTAGTTCTTAAAAGACCCAGGTTTCAAATTTATGTCGGCCTGCTTTCTAAGCCTGCATTTTCCAGACACTATGTGAAGAAAATGAGTGCTGTTCTGCTGTACTGTTATCAGAGAAGGGAATAATAAAGTCATGGTCACAGAATGAATAAGAATACCCTTTATATTCCCCACAGTCTTAAGATAAACTGTACTATTCTGTGATGTCATAAGTAGAGAATGGTTGCTTAAAACCAGTACAGTAAATTTTACTTAAATAATGGTACCTGTGTAAGTCAGAGGTGGCTGAGTGGCTTCTCTGAATGTAAAACCCTGAAAATGAAGTTAAATTTATCAGAGATGAATTACCAAGTACTACAGGCTTCTATTTTTTTTAATTTTCCATATTTTGAAGAAGGGGGAGAATCTCTGGTCAACTCAGGGAGAGCTGGAGGCTGATTATTTCATCCAGGATTGGCAAACTATTAAGCCCCCTGACCAAACTTACCCACTGTCTATTTATATGAACAAGGTTTTAGTGGACTATAACCACACCCAGTATTTAGTAATTGTCTATGGTTGATTTCCTGTTACTATGGCATAGTTGAATAGCTTTCAGGGCATCAATATTTATTATATGGCTCTTTAGAAAAATAAAGGTCAAGTCTTTTTTTAACCCAACAAAAGCTACTTGCCATGGGGATTGATTTCAGTAATCTAGGTTTAATCCAATAAGTGCTCAATAACAATCTCTTGGCCAAATGGATGAGGTTGAGAATGAGCAGGTGGCCCAATTCAGACAATGAAGCAAAAGGGGGAGTTTGCTGAAGGCATATGGGAAATAGCCCTTACGCAACATGCAGTCAGTTGAATAGTGTCATCCCAAAATTACTGTCTCTCAGTATCTCAGAATGTGACACTTAGAAACAGAGTCTTTACAGACATAATCAAGGATCTCCAGAAGACTCCTAATGAATTTAGGGTGGGCCTTAGATCTAGTAACTCATGTCCTTACAAGAAGAGGAAGTGACAGACATTCAGAGGGCACAAAGTATCAAAGCAAAGGTTGCATTAGTCAAAATTAAATAGACAAGGAAGATTTTATTAAAGGACATTGTAATAGGGGAAAGAGGCCAAAGCTCAGTCTGAGTTTAGTTCCGCTGAAACAAATGGCAAGAGAGTTTTTAAGAGTTGAGGTGGGGTGAGGTGGGATGGCCATTCAGATGGTGTTGGCTAACTGGCATTACACAAAGGAAAAGTAAACTTTCTCATACACACTGGACAGGAGGTAATGTTGCTACTTGGAGCAAGGTACGAACTGAAGTTCAGTTCCTAAACTCTCACAGAGACTGGGAATTAAGGGCTCTATCTTCCTTGATTATTACCTTTCATAGCACTGGCTCCCAGGTCCTAGAGAAAGACAGTCCTCGGTTATAAAACTGTCAAGAAGCTATGAAATAGATGTATATTTTAAAGTATAAGAGAAACAATTGCAATTACAAGTTTTCTAAAGCCAAGGCTCTAAGAAAAGTGAGACAAGATACCTCTGTAGTTAGGTCATCTGGATTCTGTAAGGGTCATGATAGGAGGAAAGTCAGGGGCCTAGAGACAGGAAGAATCTTGTCAAAAACTTAAGTCAGAATGAGGGAAACACAATGGCTGGATTGGTCAAAGGCCATGTAAATACAGGCAGAGATGAGAGCTGTGCTGTCACAAGCTAAGGACTGCCAGAAGCTACCAGAAGCTGGCAGATAAAGAAAGAAAATTTCCCTAGAACCTTTAGAGGGACATAGCCCTGCTGACAACTTGACTTGGACTTCTGCCTGGCTGAATTGAACGAGAATGAATTTTGGCAATTTTTAGCTACCTAGTTTGTTGTGATTTGTTATGGCAATCCTAGAAAATGAATATACCTGAGGACGTGAGCTTTATTTCTTTATGTAGGTGGATGCAGTCCTGGAAGTTCTTGTAGCAATCTTACACTGAAATTAATCTGACTCACGGTGGAAATCCAAGCACAGAGGAAACAGGATCTTAATGATAGCCAAGAAATGCTGAATCAAATTAATAGATCAATTCTGATCTCTCCATGTCCTTTATATTCTGTCAGACAATAAATCCCATTTATATTGATGCAATTGTGAGAAGAAATTCAATTACTCACAAACAAAAACATTTTAATTAATACTGTGTACTGTACAATTCAAGAGAGCACCCCACATAGACTGCAGTGTGAATTGCACTTCCTGGAGTTGTTCTGCAGCTCTGCTTATTTCCTTGGAATCACTTTGTATTTTTCAGCATTAAACCAAGCAAAGATGCTTGAAGGCTCTGTAGACCTCAGGGTTACCAGCAGTATCTCCTTGAGATGTGCAAAGTGAGAATTAAATAGCATATACACATTATTTTATGAATTATGTAATGTCTGCCAAAAATTATTTAATTTTTAGAATGTATAAAATGACTTGTTCATAGTCATGAAAATTAAATAAAAAAGGAAAAGTATAATCATACATTAAAAAGTAATAGATTTACTATGAATCAAAATTTTGCTGGTACTGTTACTTTGATGATGATTACAGTTTTTCTTCACCCTAGTCTTATTGACAGTATACAATCACTGCAGGTTCTACAAGCAAGAGGCACCATAGTTCTATGAAAGGAGAACTCTATAGCCACAACACTTAATTCACTTTCAAGTGAATTATCACTTCATGTAGTGTGACTATCAAGTCTGGATACAATTAATAAACAATACTTACCACTTTGGGGATGAAAAAGACACTGGGAAAGAAGGCTAACATGTTCCATTTTGTATTAAGCAGACAAATGACCTTGAGAAAGTAAATAATAAACTAATACCAATACAATCAGTGTTAACAGGGACAAATGGAGAATCTTACTTTTACAGAGATACAATATTGGGGGAATTGCATTACTTGATTTCTAGACTTACTAGAAACTACAAAAATAAGAAAAGCAGAAGAAATTATTATAAAAATGGGTAAATAGACCCTAACAAAGTAAATACAGAGTTTAGGAAGGGGCCCATATGTATGCAATTATTTGAACTTAACAGATGAGCCAACATAATCCATTGAGGAAATGATGGTTTTCAGCCAACAGTGCTAGTTATCTCAATACCCATATGGAAAACAAAAACAAAAGCAAAAACTATCCATGTCTCACTTTTAATGCCAAATTTAGTTCAAAATGAAGCATAGACCCAAACACAAAAGCTAAAACCATCACACTTTAAAGGGAAACACAAGAAAACATCTTATTTTCATGGGAGTGGGCAAAGAGTTTTTAACTTCATTACAGGAAGCAATAATCAAAAAAGAACAGATAAATTAAGCTTCATTAAAATGGAAACATCTGTGTACTATAAGACCCAATTGGGAAAAAGAATGGTCAAGGCAGAAACTGGAAGAAAATATTCACAAAACATGTATCTGACAAAGAACTGAATATCCACATATACATATGAAATTTAATTCAATGATAAAAAGACAAAACACCAAATAAAAAAGAGCTAATGATTAAAAAAGAAACTTGACAAAAGAAGATATAGAATAGGTCAATAAGCATATGAAAAATTTTGAGTATCTTTAGTTATCGATGAAATGAAAAAAAAAAGCCACAATTAAATATCATTGGATACCCACCAGAATAAAATTAAAAAGACTGATGACCCTATATGTTGATAAGATTATGGAGCAACTAAAACTCCCTTTGCTTTTTTTTGTAATAATGCTAAAAGAGAAAAAAGAGGTAGGAGAAATGGAAAATGTTATAGCCTTTTTGGGAGAAAGCTCTATCAATTTCTTTTAGAAGTAATTACATTCTAGAAATTCCACTTTTAGGTATTTACCAAATAGAAATGAAAACATATTTTCACAAAAAGATTTTGTACAAAATATACAAAACAATAGTATCCAAGAGAACCCCAAACTGGAAACATCCCAGTATCAATCTTGGAAGAATGGAAAGCAAGATGGATTAAGCTATGAATAGTAGGACAGAAAGACAGATAAGCAAAAAAGCATTTATAGTAAAACCATAGCATTAGTGCTGTGTGGCTCAATCTGTTAGGCAGCTGACTCTTGGTTTCAGCTCAAGTCATGAGGTCAAACCCTGTATGTGGCTCCAAGCTCAGCTGGAGTCAGCTTGAGATTCTTTCCCTCTGCCTCTTTGTCCTTCTCTGCTCCTCTTCCTGCTCACAAGCTCTCTCTCTAAAATGAATGAATGAATGAATGAACGAATGAATGAATAAAATATTCTTTAAAAACCCAGTAACATTAGAATCTTGATGATAGCTTTATAGGTTTTTACTGTAAAATTTCTTAATTTTTACTGTATTTTTGTAAGGTTCTATAATAAAATAGCAATGGCAAACCACTGCACACCTATAAAAATGGCCAAAATCCAGAACATTGACAACACCAAATGCTGGTGAGGATGGGGAAGCAACAGGAACTCTCATTCATTGCTGGGTCAAATGCAAAATGCTATAGTCACTTTGGAAGACAGTTTAGTGGTTCCTTATAAAACTAAACATGGCCATACAGTACAGCAATTATGCTCCTTGGTATTAACCAACTAAACTGAAAACTAATGTCTATGTGGAAACCTGTGTATGAATGCTTCCTGCAATTTTATTCATAACTGGCAGAACCTGGAAGCAATCAACATGTCCTTTAGTAAGTGAATGGATAAATGTACTATGATACATCTAGCAAATAGAATATGACTCAGTGCTAAGTGGAAATGAGCTATCAAGCCATGAAAGTTATGGAATAATCTTAAATGCCTATTGCTAAGTGAAAAAAACCAATCTGAAGAGGCTACATGCTGTGTATTTCAACTATATGACAAATTGGAATACATAAAACTATGGAAACGATAAAAAACCATCAGTGGTTTCCAGGGGTTAGGGAGGAAAATGGGATGAAAAGGCAGAGCACAGAGGATTTTTTGGGCTGTGAAACCACTTTGTATTGTAGACACATGTCACTAAAAATTTGTCCAAACCCATAGACTGTACAATACCAAGAGGGAACCCTAATTCTAACTATAAACTTTGATTGATAGTGATGTTCACTGTAGGTTAATTAATTTTAACAAATTCACCACTCTGGTGGAGAATGTTGATGACAATGGAAGCTAAGTATATATAGGAGTAAAGAGTTTATAGGAAATCTCTGCATTTTCTGTTCAATTTTGCCATGAACCTAAAACTGCTCTAAAAAGCAAAGTCTATTTTAGAAAAGGTAAAATCTTGAATTGCCTTCTCAAAGCTATCTTCTTCCATAAAGATATAGAATGAAATATTGATCACATTTTGCTCTTAAATATTTGAGTTTACGTTACATGAAAAACTCATGCATCAGTTAAGATCTTAAGAGTTAAAAGTTCTAAATAATTTGTCTTAAATTGTCTATAAACTAAATTAACAATGGATAAGGAGTATTATTATGCAATTATAACTATTTGGCAATATTTCTATTTCTTCTTTTAGTATTAAAAGAGTAAAGCTGGATTTTTCACAAAAGCTTTTTTTTTTTTTTTTTTTAATTCTCTTTTCCTAGATACATTCATTGTATTTGAGGAAACAAGACTAAGGCTTTAAAACTTTCATTTTACTTTGATTTCTAAGATTCAAACTTCATTTCCACAGAGGCAGAAATTGCAAGGTTGGCTGGTACCTAGTAACCAGGTGTTAGCTATTCACTTTTTTGTTTCTGCCAAAAAAGCTGGAAGCAATAAAATGAAATGTCTGTTTTTAGGGAGAGTATCTACAATTTTCATCACAGGGAGAAACTATGAAATTGATAGTCTATTTTCAAAAACTCAAATATCTTTGGGAATATTTTGGTAATATAACTTTCTGTTTATACAGATCAGGAATTTTCATATTAGCTATGCTGTGGTTGTTAGATTAAGAAATAAACATGACCCACATAATGACTTCTTTTTTTTTAAATTAAACATGAAATGTCAATTTAAAAAATAGCTTATTTGGAAAAAAATTGTGCAGTGAATGAAAATTATATGCTTTCTTAAACATCTGCAATATTTACTATTATATCTCAAATGTTAGTTACTCTTAAGATATCATTATTGGAGATCAGAGGATGTTTTTGTAGATACAGCAGGATTTCTTGCAACAAATCAATTCTTAGACACAATTTAAATTACATCATGTTGAATTCTTACTTTTGACCTTAAAACCTTTAAATTTCAAGCCCAACCAACAATGAATATCTTATAATAACTCTTCTTACTATAATGCCCTATTGTTAAATGATTATAACTATGTGAGGCTAGGAAATAGAATGATTTACAGACATTGCATATTTGATATTTTGACTAATAGCTCACTGAAATATAGATGATCTAATTTATCATCACAAATAATTATTTATCATCATTATATCCATTATTGGAGGGAACTTAATGTGCTCTATAGGACTCACTATTTGGACTATATTCTCAAGTCACCAACTGCAAACAGTACTTGGTAACTTTCTCATTAAACCGATCCCATTTAAGTAACTGTATCTGACTTCTGTAAAATTAGTTTTCTTCAGGAAGAAATGAAGGTTTGATCAAATATTAACAACCTCTTCCCTTGACTCTCTGTTTTTGGATACTTGCATAATAACACCACTGACATCAACTAACCATTAGTGACTAAAGCACAGACATGTCTGTTAATCACTGGAAAGATTAAAACCAATTGATGACTAAAATGGACTTCATTATAGCTGAAATTAATGATAGAAAACAAGGAAATTGCATCTTTTCAGGAGGACTGCTAGAGTTGAGTCAAGAGATTTGTTAATCTAGATCCAGTACCTAAGAATTCATTGGAAGGCTGCACAGGACTTTGGTATTTTAGCCACAGCCTTTCTCCAGCTGATATAAAAAATTATCACTTCCTTCCCTGGCTTGAATGAGAACACCAAAATATTAAATTATCATGCTTATACATCCAGCCCTGAACCTTTCCCATGTTCCAGATCTAAATTTTGCACAACAAGCTAGACCATTCAGTTTGATATTCCAACACAATGTTGAAAGTGACATGTATAAAATTGAATTTCTTATATTATTTATTCTCCCAAATAGTTCTCCTTTTGAATTTCCTTCCCTACTGGTACTAATATTATTATTCCTGTCACATAATTTTGAAACTTCCAAGTAATATCTGTCTGTCCTTTCCCAAATTCTCCACAGCGACTTAGTCATAAGTCCTGTTACCTCATGCTTACATTATCTTAATATGCATAACAACCACTTTCAAATTACATAGAATGCTGGAGAGTGTAGTGAACTGAGTCATTACTCTTCACTTGCACCTGGTATTGAAATGGCTCTGGGAAACATCAATAGAAGCAAAAAAAAAAAAAAAAAAAAAAAGACACTTACTGCAACTTATTTATTCTGCACTTTCATTCCAATCTTCTTCTGAAACAGAACACACACAGGCACACCTACCCTATATACCACACACACACACACACACATGATTCACTATCCAGAAAAGAACTCAGCTGAATGTTCTATATTCATATATTCAACAAATATGAATACCTCCTATGTGCCACGCATTGTGCTAAACAAAATTGATAAACAATTTAATAAAACAAAATTGATTCTACCATCACAGAAATGATTTGTTTCATGATCTAATAGGTAAAACAAAATTAAAAGGCAAAACTGATAAGAGTTCAATTTGTAACAAGTTCTGTGAATAAAACACACAATGGGTGGAGATAGATAATGATGTAGCAGAAGGATGGCTACTTTTACTACTGGGGTCCTTGGCAGAGGTGACCACTAAGATAAGACCTAGAAGGTGAAATCATACAAGAGAAGATATGAAGGAGGAAGGAATTCTATGCAAAAGGATGAATATGCCCAAAGCTCCTCTTGTTGTAATAAGCTTAACATGTTCCAAAAAAAGAAAAAAGCTGAAATAAAACTAGTACTGCTGGAGTTTGGTGACTGTCCACAGTGGTGGTGTGTGTGCGTGTGTGTTTGTGTGTGTGTGTATTTAGGGAAACCTAGTTGGCATATATATATATATATATATATATATATATATTAATTTGCTAGGGCTGCTGTAACAAAGGTCATAAACTGTGTGGCTTAAATAATCAGAATTTATTCTCTCATGATTCTGATAGTCTGGAAGCCCACAATCCAAATGTTGGCAGCAGATTTTATTCTGAGGCCTCTCTCCTTGACTTACAGATGTCTATCTTTTCCCTGTGTCTTTACATGGTCTTTCCTTTGTTTGTGCTGGTGTCCTAATCTTTTCTTGAAAGTACATCAGTCATATTGTATTAGGACCCATCCATAAGACCTCATTTTACAGTAATCACTTCTTTAAGACCCTATCATCAGATGCAGACACATTCTTAGGTACTGAAAGTTAGGACTTTAACACATACTTTTTTGGGGGGGGGCACAATTCAACCCAAATAGTATGTGTGGGTACCCATATATAATGTACTATGTGTGTATGTGGGGGAACAGCTGTATTGGTGTATGTGTACACATGTGAGTGTTCATATAGATATCTAGATGTAAGAGTGCATGGGTAAGCATGCCTGAGTGTGTGTGCCTGTGCCTCTGTGTGTGTGTGTGCATGTGTGTGTGTGTGTTTATGCATATGAACTTGGCATGACAAAAAGTATGATCAAAGAGACACATAGAATCTCCGATATATGATCCAGGAATCTATACTTATAAAGATCTCTCAAGTGATTCTTATATGTACTAATTTGGGAAGCACTAAGATTTTAGAGTTCAAGTCAGAGGAATAGGACTTTGTGAGATTTGAGTTGAGAAACCTTCTTCAAAGAGGTGAAGGCAGGAGAAAATGGATAAAAAAATATATAGGCTTTTGAGTTTGGTGGTGGCAAAGTTGAAGATCCCCCCCATATGCTGTCTTCCATTTTCAAAGTGGATAATGTAGTGTTGTCCTCAGACATGAGAGAAGAGGAAGCATGTGGGAGGAGGGTTAGAGTGCAGGATAAAATCGTCAGGAGATACTATTTGTGGAAGTTGTGAAAGCGAGTATAATTGAAAAAAATATATATTCATGAGACTTGTCATGAACTATCTGATGTCAATTTCAGGTCATAAATTTGTAAATGAAACCAAGAGACACACATACACGTTCTTTTCTCCAGCATATTCCAGGAAAGGAGACTATAAGTTTATCAAAATTGAGGTTTTGTGACTAAAGTGAAAGGAAAAGAAACACAGTAGTGAGGGTATTTACAAAGCAGTAATAATAATAATAGGCTCTGGGATTTCTGCCAGAAAAGAAAACAACTGGAGCCAAGATGATTTGGGAATTAACTTTGCAATCTCTCTCCACATCTGCAGTTTTTTCTGCTGATTTTCTGAAATTATGTTAGCTGACTGATTGCTCATATGCCTCTAGCTTCTCTTTCCAGGTTTTAGCCAAGATTTACTTGTCTTTATCCCGTTACAAAATACCCCCAGGTTTTACTTCGTACTGCTTTATCTTGGAATATGCTATATGCTGTATGGCACTACATTTTTTTTTTCAGAGTACACACGTGTGTGTGAATGAGTAAGCCAATCTTCTTTATTATGAATGACAATTTAAAAGAAAATATAAAAGGAAGTAGAAAATAAAGTAAAAATGTAAAACACATATTCAAAGTACTAAGATAATAACATGTATTTAACATTAGGTTCATTATTACTACATTCTTGACACTGTATAAAACAGCTCTATAAATTTGATAAGTAATATTTTTATTCTTACTTTGTTTTCAGAAAAGGACATGACGTATTAGTCAATTAATCTGTGAAATGCTATATGCAGCAAATCACAGCTGGAATTTGAATTTAGCTTATCTACTTTAAAAATCTAGATGTTCTATTTCTTCTCAGTACACACACGCGCACGCACACACACACACACACACACATATATATACATATACTAAAAATTATAAATAAAAATAGACCCACTTCTGTCTTTATGTGGTGCTACTTCACCTTCCATACTTGGTTTTGTTTACTATTTAAAATTCTCATGTTATTTTCTGTACACATACATTTAATATATTTTACTCCCAGAATAAATCATTCTGAAAAAATCATAAAAGTTAATATTTCCCTGGCTTGCTTCCTCTGAATACCAGAATCAGGTAAGTTCTGCCTTGTTCATATATGTACTGAGACTGTGGAATCTCTGATAAATGTATGACTGAAATGAGAGGGACTGCTTTAGAATGATAATATCCCCATGGGATGGGAATTATGTGTAATCCATGATATGGATAATCATTCTACTGAATGTAAGTGATGTACGGTGGGGCCTCTGCATAGTGTTTTTATTTTCTCTGTACAAAAAAGCTTTTGAGGCTCCTCATCTTGATCTATGTACTTATCCAGTCTAGAGTGCTCCATTTTGTATTTTCTGTGTCGTACACATCATTTTCCCTCAAGTCATTTATTATATTGTAATTTTCAATACACTTTCCAAAATCCTTCTTATTTCTGCTTGGGGGAAGTAAATCAAGGAAATTGTCTGTTTAAAATTCACACTAAATCCAAAGTCTTAAGTAATTATATTTGAGGAATGCTTCCTTTTAATACAGCATCCAAAGAGTCTTCACTGGTTGTTTGTCAATCACAGAATCCCTTTCTCTTTTTCTTTTTTTTTTAAATTGGATGTACATTTTTCATTTTTTTAAATTTGGAAGTGTTTCCCCATCAAGTTAAGTCAAGGATGGCGTGATGCTTCCTAGAGTAGCAAAATCCACTCTTCTTCTGCCCCCACTTCCCTCTCCTCCTCTTCTCCTCACTGTTTTCCTCCTGATCATCCTCCTCCATCCTCCTCATCTGCTGATACTGCTGCTTCTTGCTCTTCTTGCTCTCCTCCTCCTTCTAAACCATGCTGTATGCACTCTCTGATGGCTTTGTAATTATTCTATCTAGAATTTCAGTCATAAGCCAATCTGAGAAGCAGATCCATGGCATCATTAGAAATAGACATTGATATTTATATTGGTATTTATTACAAGTACATGCCTTACCCAACTGTGGGGGTTGACCCCACAGTTCTGGACTTGCAGTGAGGAAAGGAACCTCACATGCAGGCCAGTTCCACAGACCTGATGGCCATTTGAAGTCTTTACTTCAGTGGAAGCCTAAAGCCCTTTTAAATTGGCCTTCTTACTGGGTACATGAGCTCCCTCCAAGATTATCTCCCTTTTGATTAACTTAAAGTCTCTGATTAAGGACTCTAATCATATTGCAAAAGTCCCTCCAGCACCACCTATATTACTGTAGGTTACATAACTGAGTACCTGAAAGAAGGGGTGGGAATATTATAAAGTGACTGCTACTCCCTTTTGTCCTTTGGCTATCCCAAAAGAATGTCCCTGTGGCTCAACCTAAAAAAAAAAAAAAAAAAAAAAAAAAAAAAAAAATTCATACTAAATGGGGTATTATGGGGACTGTGGTGCAGTCTGGCCAAATTGATATATCGAAACCAATCTATCAAGAGTTTAAAGTCCTAATATTAAGTTAAATTATTTTTAAAAACAATGCACTGGAATTGAATTATAAACTAGTTTGAAGAACTGAAAGTGGTTTTCATTAATCTTTACTTAAGAAACAACAAATGAGCAACAACAGATTCCTGAAGCTATACACATAATGAGCTCTCTCCTTTCCAATGACTGCCTTCTTCCCCCCTTTCTCATACCTTGCATATACATACGTAATGCCAAATGACATGGTCTTGGTCAACAGAGGTAAGAAAAAGATTTTGGAAGAGTTCCTAAGAATAGTATCGCTTTGTTTGTTTTGCTTCACATTGGCTTTCTTGTTTCTTTCTTTAAACATAGCATGAAAGCAGGAGTTGTAAGAGCTTTTATGTGTCCATCACAGAAAGTTTTTAAGAGTCACAGAAGTTTCAGCTCTGGAATTTTTGAGGTATTAAATCCCCTTCTTATCTAAGAATGATGAATCGTATTTAAAATCCTGTAGTCAGGCTTTTCTGTTACCTGCAGATGAAAACGTATTTATCTGTAGTATATGCACACTCTTTTATCTATAAATCTGCCTCTTAGCATTATTTATGAGAATTGAGTGAACAATTATGCACACAAACATATCTGCACAAGGCTGTTTATTATAAAATTTATAGCTTATAATACTAAACACGGAAACCCTGTACTTCCTAAGATATTGGAATTAGTCAAATAAATTAAGTTACATTAAAAATATGGAAGCAGGTTTCCATTCGGTAAGAAAGGTTACTTAATGCACACTATGGTAATAACTTGCCAATAGTTGAGATAGGAGTCAATGCAAGTGGTTTAATTTTGGATTCCATGCTTCTAACTCCACACCACTTTCTTCTTTTTAAAAAGATTTTATGTATTTATTTGACAGAGAGAGAGAGAAGAGACAGACAGAGAGAGAGTGCACAAGCAGTGGGAGTTGCAGGCAGAAGAGGGAGAAGCAGGCTCCCTGCTGAGCTGGGCTGTCCCAGGCAGACCCTGGGATCATGACCTAAGCTGAAGGCAGATGATTAACTGACTGATCCACCTACGTGCCCCCACACTAATTTCTTCTATATTCATGAGCATAGAAATGTTTTATGATAAATTATTAAGTGTAAAAGTAAATGATAAAATAGTATGATTTGTATAAACTTATTTATACAAACTATATGCTTACATATTATTAAGAAACATGCATTTATAAGCATGCATAGAATGAAAATTTATCTATATATTCTATTTTTTTAAATCTATGCGTAAATTTTGAGATTCTGTTGAAGTACTGAATTTTGTTTTGAAACTTAATATGTTAGAGTCACACTTTTATTTATTTATTTGTACTTGCATAAACTTGCAAGAAGTAGTATGTTCAAATAATGTTTTAAATAGGAGCATATATAGTTTTTATTAAGTTATTTTATAAATGCTTCAGTAACATTATAATAATTTGTGTAATTATAAGAAAATCGGTGAGTTCAAGTATCTAAGAAACATAGTTTAAGTTAACAAACACCATTTTTTGTGGTTAACTGGTACTTAATATTCTCAAAATGCATTCCATCTCTTTCTAAATAAAGAATTTTATTCAGGGATCCCTGGGTGGCGCAGCGGTTTGGCGCCTGCCTTTGGCCCAGGGCGCGATCCTGGAGACCCGGGATCGAATCCCACGTCGGGCTCCCGGTGCATGGAGCCTGCTTCTCCCTCTGCCTGTGTCTCTGCCTCTCTCTCTCTCTCTCTCTCTCTCTCTCTCTCTGTGTGACTATCATAAATAAATAATAAAAAAAATTAAAAAAAAGAATTTTATTCAATATGTTGTATTATAGTTTCCAAAGACCTTTTATCAATAACTCCTTTGCTGAAATTTTCATTTTAAAAAATTGTTAGTCTCATCAAACCCTCTTACTCCAACAGTTTTTGATGTGATGCGGTTTTCTAATTTTTAGTTTCCTCTTTATATATTTTAGGCCTAATTTACTAACCTTTCTCAGAATAGCTGACATACAGAACTGAACACAGTGTTACAAAGTTCTTTTTGTGTATTTCCATAAAATCTTGCTAAAATACTGTATTATTTAAATGTTTAGAGATCCACCTCCCCCATGAGAATGAGAACCCAACAAACAAGTGTTTTGCTCTAGTCCTCGTTGTAGAGACTCTTAATACACGGTTTATATTTTATGAACTAATCATGAAATAAATGACACATTTTAATATCAGTCATTACTTTGTTCCTGTGTATTATTTTTCATTAGATTGAGAAAACAATATGTCTTTCAGCCAGAAAATGTGAGACACATTCTGACATTATTTATGACCTCCCTACTTTTATCCCTCACCAAAATACCTAAAACCATATCTTTCCTATCTGAGTTCATATTTTATCATATAGGCATGCTTTCATTGCCATGCACTATTGGCAAATCATGTACATTATTTTGAAAAATGTCCATTTTCTAATCACTATTCTCAATCTGTAACATTTAAGTGATACCCATTTAATCATAATCATTTCTCTATTTTAGAATTTCTGGAACACATTGTTTCTTAATTTGGAACAGTACCATATAAATCATCTTAGGCAAAACAACAAACAAAAAGAAACAAAAGTGTTCTTCTGATCTGTGTCAACATCCCCATGATATCACTTCTGAGAAATACTGTCTTGCTTGTGTTTATTTAGTTGCCTTCCTAATTATTTATTTAATACTTGTAATGGAGTATTGGCCCCTTTCCTTTTCAAATATAAATTTGAGTAAGTTGGCAATTTTACTGACCTATATTTTTGATTTGGTTTTCTCATGAGGTGAAATTTTTTGGTAAGGAAACAATAAAATTCTCTTTTCTGATATCTAGATGTTTAAATCCCATGTTTTTGATCTTTGTCAAAATGCAAAATATTTTAGCTATTAGAAAGAAATATAAATATTATCCCAAATAATTATTTTCCTGTCTTAATTTCAAAATCATTGAAGACATTTTCAGAGAAGACTCATAGAATTCCCAGTATATCTGATGGTTCCTTTGACAATTTTCTAGCACTTTTATCTAGTATAGTAGTTGAGTCTTCAAATGCTATTATGATTTTCTTTTTATTGATCTAGTAATGGCATTCTTTCTATATGATAATACTATTAGTTTTTGTAGAATTAAAAAAAACACTAGATATATATAAAGCAAACAGAATAAAGCTCAAAAATGAAAAACAATGGTCTCTTATTAATTTACTCATATTAGCTAGTTTTGAGATCTCCAGTCTATCAACTAAAGGGGAGGCTAGGTCCTTTGAGAACAGGTTCTGCAATGTTCTAAAAGAATATGGAATAAACATTCCCCCAGTCTTTTTCCTAAATATACCTGCATCCATTTACCAACCTCAATACACAATGGGGAAAATCATGAGGGGTCTTGGATACAGGTGCAATCTGAAGCTGATGATAGGAAATGTGAAAGGCCATCATGATCTCTCAGTTGGAGTGGAGGCATGAGGAACACCTGATAAATGAAATCTTGACCAAAGCCCATATCACAGTCATTCCAGTGAGTGCACAGATATAATTGTTATATAGTGATTTAATTTTTAAATATTTTTTATAATATTTTATTTATTTATTTGAGAGAGAGAGAAGCATGCAGGTGATGAGGGGAGGAGCAGAGGGAGAGGGAAAGAGAGAGAATCTCAAGCAGACTCCACACTAAGCTTGGACTCCAAATCAGGGCTCCGTCTCAGGACCGTAAGATCATGACCTGAGCTGAAATAAAAAGTGTGATGCTTAACTAACTGAGCCACCCAGGTGCCCCATTATATTGTGATTTATAATAAGAAATATATATTTGGTCTTCATCCCTGTTTCTGGCTCCTAAAACCCTTGGAATTTCCTAAGTGATGAGGTAGGGAAAAGAATCTTTTGTTATGCTAATGAAGTGACTTTTGAACACATCAAAGGATAACAACTTATCACCAGAGGAATCAACCCTGTGGTTAGAGGGTTGGCCTCCCCCTGACCTCAAGGAATGGGGGAGATGCTGGAGTTTGAGCTCAATCACTAGGGGACAGGGATTTAATCAAGCATACCTTTGTATAGGATTTGGAGAGCTTCTGGGATGGTAAATGTGTGGAGATTTGGGAAGACTGGTGCTCAGAAAGGGTATGGAAGCTCTCTGCCCTTTCCCCATACCTTGCCCTATGTATTTCTTCATCTGGCTGTTGATTTGTAAGTATTCTTTAATATCCTTTGTAAATCAGTAATCTAGTGAGTAAATAAGTTTCCTAAGTTCTGTGAACTGCTCTAGCAAATTAATTTTTGCTATAACCCAAGAAGGGGGTCATGGGAACCTCCAATCTGTAAGTGGTTGTTGGTCAGAAGCACAGGTAACAACCTAGTCTTGCAATTGGCATCTGAAGTGGGTGTGTGTGTGTGCTGGGGTGGGTGGGCAATCTCATAAGATGGTTTGTGGGATCTGATGCTATCCCAAGTAGACAGTGTCAAAAGTGAGTTTAATTGTAGGATATCCAGCTAGTGTCCAGAGCTTTGCTTTTTGTTTGGAAGGAACCTCAACTCCGTCAAATCAGAATTTTGTCATCACAACCACATCCACTACTCTTAGGTTATTCCTTGTATTTAAGAACAAAATTAGGGCAGCCCGGGTGGCTCAGCGGTTTAGCGCTGCCTTCAGCCCAGGGCCTGATCCTGGAGACCTGGGATCGAGTCCCACGTCAGGCTCCCTGCATGGAGCCTGCTTCTCCCTCTGCCTGTGTCTCTGCCTCTCTCTCTCTCTCTCTCTCTCTATGTGTGTGTGTGTGTGTGTGTGTATGTGTGTGTGTGTGTCATGAATAAATAAATAAAATCTTTTTAAAAAAAGAACAAAATTAGAGTAATTATATCAAACAGCTGGCAGAACACTTGTACAGTTTCCTTAATTTGTAGTATAGGAGTTTTGGGGGGAGAAAGGAGTAAGGGGCTTGAAACTCTTCTCCACCCCTACCCTTCCGTATCAGTCAAGTCATCACTAAACCAGAAGTCATGCTATGTATCCTTGGCCAAGTGGTAAATATGATGAATACTCCCAAATACTTTAAGGAGATATAATTTCTTGTCCTATTATATCTGCTTTTGTTCATTTGTATGTTATCCTTTTTTGGGGGAAGGGGCTTGGAGTGTGGTAGATTATTCTGCGTTGAGGTCGCTTTTAGGTAACCAACATGAGCAGTGGAAACTTGAGTCAGGTAGAAGGGCCCACAGTGACCCCCCCCCCAGCCCCCTGGCTGAATATGAACAGGCCCATTAGATGACCCATCTCAAAATATCTAGAAGCTCTCCCCCCCCCAAAAAAAATCCAGAAGCCCCAGTTGACCTGTGGGTTACTTACACCCAGATACAGGTACCAAAAAAGGAAAATTTCATTCATCCCTATGTCTCCTCACTTTCTCCCTTAACTACAGCCCCCTTCCACTGTCTCCTGGCAGACAGTCTCTCCCTTGTTATCCTGCATGCCACTCCCTTACTTCTGTCTGCTTTGTTCTGCCTTGGGTGAAATCTTCCATGGCTTGCTCTGCCAGCCTCTACCTGTCAGGTTGCCCTACGTTTGGTGGCCTCCTCATCTGATCAGGATACTACCATATTCCACATTATCTTATATGTAACCAAGCAGCAGACTCAATTCCATTTGTTTTGCCAGATGTGGCATCTTTATTGGAACAGATCCACACGGCCTCTGGCAACTGTTATACAGCTATTAATCTAGTGAATGCATTCTTTTCAAAGAATGTAAAAGGATCAAAATCAATTTGCTTTTATGTGGGGTGGACATAGTGCTTTATCAATTTCTTATTCTTTAGCTTTAGTAATGCTCCTTCAGGTCATTGTTAACCTCGATCGTCTTGACATGAAAATCATCATGCTGATACTATATACTCTGTCACGCACATACAGCTACACAGACAGAATGTTGGAACAGCCTATGATAGGCCAGGCTAACTGGTCAGGTTAGGGATGGAACCATGCAGGATTGAGGCACTGTCCACCAGTATCTAGTATATGCTATGATCAAATGGCCAATAGAGGTTACAGTATCCCTAATATCTAGAATATCCAAGTCTGGAAACAAAGTGGTAAACACAGAATTGGCCACTTTCATTCATTGCCAGTGACCTAGTTGCCAATTTTGTGCTTCTTTTCCTTGCATTATTAGGTCTTATCGTATTAGGTATTTTAATTCTTGAATTTGGAGTAAGGGGTCACATTACAAGGAACACAAGAAGCATTTCAAAGAACTAAACTATATGACTATCACCTAGACACTTTTGACTTCTTACCCTGGTGAATCAGAAGGATCCACCTTGGAAAGAAGTTTTTATACTGACAATTGACAACTTATAAGAGGAAGTTCACACTGATTATCATAAGAGGCTAGAGCTAATGATAAATAATGGGCTTAAGGAAGACCTGCCTAAAATCTATGGAGTTTACTGTAAGAAGACCTGGTTTTCAAACCCAGTAATAACTGCAAATGGGCATTTGCAGGAAATGGAATATAAGAAAGATAAGACAATTAAGGGTCTGGTTTGCTCCCACCAGGCAAATAATTCAGACAAACTGAAGTACTGAACAAGGAAAAAAGGGATCTAGGATGATGATTGAGGAAGAAAATGATGGAGAGCAAATTATGGACTTGGGACTGGCTACAATAGTGGGAACCATAGCTCATTGATAGAGACTAGGACAAACGGATTTGTATTTTGCTTCTCAGGAAGGTAGTGAAAATATGTGGTTTTCATCAAAAAAGATCTATATTATAGAGTGGGTACTGAGTACTGGGAGGTGTGAAGTTGATTTCTGTTAGCATAGACTATATGAGCAACTTTTATGTACTACCACAGGTCCTCTTGAAACTGGAACACTTGGCAAATTGTGTCATCCTAGCTGCCATGGAGAATAACATCATGTGTGCACAACCATCAGCACCATGTCTCTCACCCCTGCTGCACACCCGTATGTTGCAATGTTAGGTATCTTTCTTTGGCACAGTCAGTAAGATACCATAGAACTTACATTGTGCTCATGCATTTGCAACCAGAATTGCAAGGAAGTTATCTCATATAGAAAAATATTTGATCAATGTAACACTAAAGTCACAAGATAAATTATTTCTCTTTTCCTCCACCAGGAAAGAATGTCCAGAAATTAATATAGCTTCCCAGATAAAATTTCTGAGATGTTTAGTTATGTTACACACATTAAAAAGTAGTAGCCAGCTCAATATGTGCCTCTAAAATTGTTTCCCTTCTTTCTCAGTTTTACTACTTCTTTCAATCAGTACTGCATCCTTGGGTTCTGTATCTCCTTATAAAGTATTAACTTATTTTCCTCAGACTATTTTCTAGGGCACCTATTCTTCTGTTTTTTTAAAGATTTTATTTAGTTATTCATGAGACACACACATACACACACAGAGAGAGAGAGAGAGAGAGAGGCAGAGACACAGGCAGAGGGAGAAGTAGGCTCTATGCAGGGAGCCCAATGTGGGACTCGATCTCGGGACTCCAGGATCACACCCTGGGCCGAAGGCAGGCACTAAACCGCTGAGCCACTCGGGGATCCCTGGGGCTCCTATTCTAGGGCACCTATTTTAAGACAAACATGTGCATCAGTAGATCAGTTCTCTTTTTGAGTAAATAGATTCATATACATTTTTCAGATTTTGTAGATCCTTCTCTGTGCCTCCATTTGCCCTTTTAAAGAAGATCAGAGTGCGTTGAACTCTATCTTGTTCGCTGTAATTTTATTTATTCTTAGAGGCCTTAAATGATTCCTTTTCTGATCTCTTGTATTATTCTTTCAAAATATTTTTCAGAATCTATTTTAAACATTTTATAAATTGTGTTGATATCCTATTTTTCTATCTATATTTGGAGTTTATTAAACCTAAGGAGTATACCTATTTCTTCTTTCTGGTACTCATCAGACCTATTAAGAGTCTGATAAAAGTGTAGTGTGAATGTCTATTTTGATGCTAATTTGTTTTCTTCTATGTAATTTTTCCTCCCCTTTCTACTCCATTCTAATATGGTAGCAAGTTCTTGGATACTCTGGTACTTCAGAGAATATTAATTAATATTTAACAAGTTTTCAAGCTTTTATATTATCTCCTTTTCTGTCCTTTTCCCCTTTAATTCTTATTTTGTGGGACATTATTTACAAAATAAGAGAATTTTTTGTTTCATTTTTCCTTAAAATGTATTTTAGAGTAGCAAGAAAGATAATAGATTTCTATCTTACCCCCACTTTTTTTTTTTTAAAGATTATTGAGACCAGATAGGCTTGTGATATCATTGACACATGCCCTGTTTTATATGCACATCCCAAGGAGGTAACAAGGCCTCAGAGGGAATGGTGCATAATGCATCTTGTTAGACTGGACATTAAGCTTCAGGGGTAATAGGATCAGTCTAAAATTTTATGCATAATTGTTCCACTGAAGCTGTACTTTCCAAATTATTGCACAGGCCCCAGGGAGGACAACAGAGTTCTAATAGTAACACTAGGTTTTCCAACAAGTATGCAAGATTATAGTTCAAAGTGAAGATTATTAGATTAAATAAAGAATTAGAATTTGACATTTATTTTTTCCCCCAGCATAGAGAGTAAGAGTCATGCCCATAAGACTCAAAAGAGGCAATGAATTGATTGGTCATACATCCCAGGTATCATCATGAGCAGTCATTCTCCCTTTGTCTCCTTCTATTGGGCTATTCTTTTTAGCAGCTTCAACTAAGTTATTTGTTTGCTGTAAGGCTCTGAATAATGTGGAATCTTTTCAGAATGCCTCTTTTAAGTACCTAGTACTTCTTTCTCCCTTCAAATGTGCATTTATGTTTATCCTTTAATTTTCTATTACCTTTTTATCTAAAGGGGTCATATAAGTCTTGCTCCAGTTCTATATCAAACGTTGATTAGTAAGACCACATTCAATCCTCCATATCTTCTGATACTAGCACCTTAAAAATCAATCAAAAGCCATAATGTGTTTTTTCCCACATTTATAATTTCTCTTTATCAGTTATTTAATTCGATAAGTCTCTTATTTTCACACGAGTATAGCAATTTCTTACAGCACAGGAAGCCATATGGCTAATGTGGACACCGGGAGTACATCCTACCTACCAGCATTTGCAACATTTCTTTCAAAATAACACATGAAACTATTTTTAGTTAGCATATCTTATTTTAATAAATTGTTTGGAAGTAGGCAGATTTTTAAAAGGCAGAATAATAATTATCTCTGGAATTTATACAAGTATTTAATATTTGAAGTCTGAAATTATAGGAAACAGAAAACAAGTGCCTTTTTTCTGAGACTGAAAATTTGAAGTCTATACAATTTTATGTTTGTATAATGTATATGGGAACAATATAATGCCAAAGTACTAAGAGTTCTATTTCTTAGTAATTTTAATTCTTATCAAAATTATAAAGAATTAGTTTGAGATCTCTTATGGGTTTGGTTAATCTGAATCCAACCATGTTGAATATATTTTTAAGTTGTAAACTCAGGCTGTGAGAATAACTGCAAGTATCTGGAGGTGTGCAATTTTTTAGATGTCATCATTGGAAAAAATTAAAACTAGCATCGTGTAAACAACTTCTATTAGTTATCTATTTTTGCATAATATATTACCCTAAAACTTAGAAGCATAAAGGGCTATTTGTTATATCACAGTTTCTGTGTATCGGGATCTGGGCAAAGTTTAGCAAAGTATCTCTGGCTCAAAATCTCATGTATTTGTGCTCAAACCAACAACCAGGGTGATAGTCTGAGCTGAAGGCTGGACTGGAAGAGTATCTAATTCCAGGGCTCATTCACATAGCTATTCACAGTATTTACTCCTCGTGAGCTGTTAGAATGAGGACTCCTGTCCTCATTGGCTATAGGACAAAGGCTTCTTCAGGTCCTTGTCATATGGGTCTATCCATAGGGCAAAATATGGCAGCTGGCTTACCTTAGGGAAAGTGTGTGTGTGTGTGTGAAAGAGACAGTGGGAACTAAGATGTACTGTATAGTCCTTGTGTAACTTAATCTTATTAGGGACATCACAAACTTTTGGTATCTTCCAATTATTAAAAGTATTAATAAATCCAACACATACTCAAGGGAAAAGGATTACACAAAGCTGGTTAAATACAATGAGGCAGAGTTCATTGGAAGTCATCTTAGAGATGCCCACCACACAGCTGTTAAAATGGTCTTTTGCTCAACTGTTGTAGATATAATGCAAAACTACAAATAATAATAATAATAATCATCATCATCATCATCATCTTACAGAAGGAAAGATACATGGATTCCTTTATGATGTCCCTGTTTAACATTCAAAAAACTCATTTACTCAACCACAGATTCTTGACATCTTGTGGGAGTTTGGGGATTAGGAGAATACTAGAGATGGAAATATAAATGTTAGAAATCTATAAAAATTCTGAAATAAAAAATGCAAGTTGTGAAAAGTAGGTCATAGTTCTATTTTATTTGACCATTTTTATTCAAAGACATTAAATGAATACCTACAACTGCCATATTCATGGATGTGGAATTCTATAATCTGTGATGTACAGACTCTGTAGCAAAAGAAAACATTTACCTCTATTATTCTTTTTACCTTTAGAAAAATGTTTATCCTCTGCTAATTAATAAGTTAAATATAGCTACTTGAGGGTATAAAGGATTTTGGGAGCATTTTTAGTTTAACAAATTGCATCACAAATTTCACATGAGGTTTTGCCAAATTTTGTTGAGTAATCTATTAAAGGAATGCTCAAAGGAGTTTATTAGTATGGGCTTCCAATATTTAAATTTCTTCATATAAAACAATTGTTACAAACTTGTTTTTTCATATGATAGGATTGAGTCATATTTAGATTTAAAAAATTTTTTCTCATCTTCCTGTAGCTACACAGTTATTTATTCTGTGGATAATTTGGGACTTGAGCTTGATTGTGAATGATGATTTGAACATAAAATTGGCTGAATAAATATATTTTTTTCTGAACCATGACATAGCTGCCAGCTATTTTAAACAAATGTTTATAAATTTAGAATCTTACAAACATATTTTATATTATTATTATACTCATTGTATTATAAGAGCATATGCTGGCATGTAGGCAAGAATATTGCAGCCAAATTATCTCTTGACTGAAGTGTTTGGTGTCTGTCTAATGTTAATGGGCTCTTGCTCTGTACTCAGGATCTCCAAGTTCTAGAATTTTCTGTGCAAATGAGCCATGGTGAATACATAGCTTCAATGCTTTGGTAGTCCCTTATTTGTCTGCATTCATAGTGAAATGAGTAGTCTCCTAAAATATGCTTGGATATCTTCACTGAGGGCCAATGAACAATGTGTTCTTACATTTACTAGTGTTGATAAAATGAAATTTTAACAAATGTTGACAATATTGGATTTTTGGGAAATTTGATTCTAATGTTTTTGCCACAAAGAATTTATTTTCTTTAGTTAAGTACTATAAAATTTATTTATAGTTGGATTTAACACATTAAAATCTATAAAAGAAGATAATATGATATTTTAATATGAAATAAACTGTAATATGTTTGTTGACAGGAAACATTTTTAAATAATTTTTTTAAAGATTTTATTTATTTATTCATGAGAGACACACACACAAAGGCACAGACACAGGCAGAGGGCGAAGCAGGCTCAACACAGGGAACTCGATGTGGGACTCGATCTTGGGACTCCAGGATCATGCCTTGGGCCTGGGCCCAAGGCAGGCGCCAAACTACTGAACCAGCCAGGGGTGCCTCAATAATGTTTACATTGCTTAATCAAGGAAATATTTTTATCACATGCTGCCACCATTTGGTTTATGGAGAAAGAAGCCTTGAAGATTGAGCTGTTGTTCTCAGGTTAACTTAAAGTTATGATGTAAACACTAATTTATTTGTTTCTCACACTCATTGTCCAACCATTCATCATTTCTCCCCCAATTCACCTTCAAGCCCATTTATGTTCAAAATTTCACGTCACCTGGTTTTAAATTTGTCATCTTTCAGTGAACTCATAATATATCGCATGAAAGAAGAAATATGACTTATTGTTTGTAAAATTTCAAAAACAGCAGAAAAATAAAATAAATTCAAATATAAACAAATTACTGATAATGTTCTCTGAAATAAAAACTTTTCAATAATAACCAAAACTGTTGTGCACGTCATATGCACTGTTTTATTCACCACCCCTAGCACTATTCATGGCAGCTAGAAGTCACCTGGTATAGATTTTGGATTTAAATTGCTGGGAATGGGACGCCTGGGTGGCTCAGTGGTTGAGCATCTGCCTTCAGATCAGGGCCTGATCCTGGGATCAAGGGTCGAGTCCCGCATTAGGCTTTTGCATGGACCTGCTTCTCCCTCTACCTGTGTCTCTGCCTCTCTCTCTCTCTCTCTCTGTGTGTGTCTCTCATGAATAAATAAATAAAATCTTTAAAAAAATAAAAATAAATAAATTGTTGGGAATATACACCTCACTCAAAGTACTGCACAGACCCTTTGGAGAAGCTAAGGTTACTGTTGTGAATATAAACATAAGAGACCAGACTTTGGAGTGCTCTGGTAGTTTATTTTCAACATTCCTTAAGGATGTGATGGCTGCCCGCCTTCTTCACTGCAACTAACACAAAACTTTATTTTCCTCCTTCCCATTCCTCGGTAATCATAAGAAATATTCTCTGGTCTCCTGTTAGGATAAAGGGCCAAATCATCTCAGTGTTTACTTTTTAATGGGTGTTACATGCCAGAATATTTCATTGCGAAATATTAAGTGATATTAAGAAAATATCTTTATGGGGATGCCTGGGTGGCTCAGTTGGTTAAGCCTCTGCCTTTGGCTCAGATCATGATCCCAGGGTCTTGAGATCAAGCCCAGAATTCGGCTCCCTGCTCACTGGGGAGCCTGCTTCTTCCTCTCCCTTTGCTGCTCCTCCTACTTTTGTATACACACTGTCTCTCTTTCAAATAAATAAATAAAAATAAAATCTTTATTAAAAAGAAAAGAAAGTATATTTACAAAAAAGAATTTTGTCCCCTAATAATAGATATTCAAAACAATGATATTTGGCTTGGGAGAAGTGCCACTCAAATTATATTACAAACCATTATCATAATAGTGACTACTACTATATTCCTTACTTCTAAAATGCCTAGGGCAGCCCGGGTGGCTCAGTGGTTTAGCGCCTGCCTTCAGCCCCGGGCGTGATCCTGGAGTCCCGGGATCGAGTCCCACATCAGGCTCCCTGCATGGAGCCTGCTTTCCCTCTGCCTGTGTGTCTGCCTCTCTCTCTATGTCTCTCATGAATAAATAAAAATCTTTAAAAAAATAAAATGCCTATATTACATGCACATAAGGAGAATGAGGCAATTTAACAAAACAGACTAGGGTTTGAAGTAGCTTTTACTTTTAAATTTCAATTATTTAATTATTCTTAGTTTTTTAGAGAGAAGAGGTAGGTGAGGAGGGACAGAGGGCAAGGGAGAGACAGAATCCCAAGCATGGAGCCCAACACAGGGATCGAACTCACAACCCTGAAATCATGACCTGAACCAAAATCAAGACAGATGCTTAACCAACAGAGCCACCCAGGCACCCCTGAAGTAGCTTTTAAAGCATTGCTAAAAACCAATCTGCACTCTGACAATTCAAAATCCAAGTTTTGCATTATAATTCAGTTTAATCCATTATTAGTAAGAACCTGGTTTCTGAGTTTGGATCCTGCCCTGGGGTTTGGGCAGGATCCAAACTCAGATCCAAGCTATTCCCAAAGCTTGGGCAGTCTAACCTTTGCTTCCTTCCATTGCTGCTAGCTAAACTCCACTTCTGTTTCTTTTCCCCCAGAGAGAAACATAGATTCCCTCACTAAAACTATCTTAGCTTTCCTAAGAGCAAGAGTCTACTTCTGGTTTATACTTGAAGAGGCTTTTTTAAAAAAATGATTTTATTTATTTATCTGAGAGGAAGAATAGATCCCCCACTGAGCAGAGAGCCAGATGTGGAGCTCTATCCCAGGACCCCAAGATCAGGACCTGAGCTGAAGGCAGACAATCAACTAGGCCACCTAGGCACCCCTGGTTTCTACTTTTGAATGATATTCAAGTGATATCCATTTGTCTACCAGTTATTCCTTAAGATTCCTCTTGAAACGGTGTGGCTGGGGAGACATGTGCTATAGGATTACTATATTTTACTGCTGGGAAAGGTCATCGTAGTCTTCTCCCCAAAGTATCATTAGAAAGAGATGTCAGTTATACATGCAGAAGCTGTGGATATCTGAGTCAGTCCTCTCTGGATCACATAATGATGCCCATGAACTATACATTATCCCACAAACTTTCTCCTTAAAACCTGTGGTCATCAACAAATACTTTCCTGGCTTTGGATCTGCATATTAAAATCAATTTGATGTCATGTGCTATGCATGTCTATTTTTCAAAATAGACAACCCACCTAGGGCCTTAGCATATGATATTTTACAAAATCATGTGAAAACTCTGTATGATAAGATACACATATATTTATTCTATGATATTTTAATTTTTTTAATATTTATATATAATTTTTTTCTGTAATGGAAAAGTAATGATAAATCCCAACAAGGAAGGGAAAAGAGTAGAGTAAGGTAAAGTCAGACATTTTGGAGTTAGACAGAATTTGCTAAAATACAGTTCACTTTGGGCCAGTTATTTAAACCACCTGAGTTTTATAAATCAGCATAATAATTTCTTATTTATAGAGTTATTAAGCTAATGCATGTAAAAATAAACACAATAGAAGAGTCTCTTTAGGGATCAATATGTTTATCTGTTTTTACTTTCACTTTCCCTAGATTATTTCCATGATAATTTCACTGGTTAGGCTGATTGACCCTGGGAGGGTAGGGTGTACTGTTTTAATCATTAGTAAACACATTTCAGAAGACGGCATTCAAAAGGGATGGTCAGTTAGCCAGATACTTTATACTTTAGTGCTTATTTTCTTGGAGAAGATTTATTTTCCTCTCTCTCTCTCCCACTGGATTAAATAGAAAACCACCAAAATTGTTTTCATTTTTGGTTTCCTCTTTTATGTCTTAAGAAATAACTTCCTATTCTACCTCACATCAAACACTGACATTTGGGATGCCGAAACCATTACTTGTCACTCTTTTAGCTCTCCCCACACGTTGTGAAACAGTTCAGATCCATTTATTTGTAACAGATGCTTCCTATATCCTTCCCCTGAGTCTCACCCCTCCTGGCTTCTATATGATCTCTTCTCTGAGGAAGAAAGCAGAACTTCCAAGACATACCATGGAAAATCTTTGTACATCTGTTCCTCGCTGTTTTCTTACTTGGTAAATAATCTTTGGAAGATCTATACTATAGCTTACAAAAAGTGTGATATTCTTGTAGGCAGGCCTTATTTTAGTTATTGACAACGTCACATGTAAAGGAAAAATAATTTAAAAATGTAAATTTGAATTGCCAGATCATATTTTTTCAAACATGGAAAGTATCTCCTGGTGACCTGAAAAATCTATCCTCGTATAGATGATACTTCACTAAATCCTGCATGTAAGAAACTTATTCTTATAATTTTACTTCAGAAACAGAATTACCACAATTAAAATATCTGAGATCATTTGTGGTTAATATTTCTGAGAGTTAGAGTGAACATCCTTTTATTACAAACAAAACAATCACAAAATCTTAGCTATTAGTTTTAGTGGAAGACCAATCTAATTCCATGATAGGTAATTCCATACCTTTTCACGTATGACTTCTGGCACTTTGTCTTTATAAAAATTTAAGGAATAACAATATTCATCAGTATTACTGATCATGAAGCAAAAACAAAATTTAAGAAAGAGACAACAAAACATTCATAGTTGAAGATTTGAATACATCATAATCAGTTTACACAACTGAAAAGATTATTAGTTAGCAAGAATATGGTAGACTAGAACTCCATCAGTCTGACCTAACTGAAGTTACAGCAACCTTTTGCCGAACAATAACACAATACATAGGATTTTAAACAGTTCATTTACATTCAAACACTCTGTAATGTGTTTAAAATAACTAAAATCATTTAAAATGTTTTAAAAATGAAAGGAATTTAGAAATAAGAAACAAATAAATATGGGAAATCCATTAATGTGGGGAAAAAACATGCATGTTGACCAAATTAGAAATTACAAGAAAAATTAGAACATATTTTGAGCTAAATAAAAGAAAAGCAAACATACCCAAATTTATGGAATGCAGCTGAGGAAACACTTACCTGAAATTTATATCTTCAAACATACACACACATATATATATATACACATTAAATAAAAGACTGGTCTGAAGTGAATTATGTAAATCTCCAGCTTAATAAACCAGGAAAAGAAGAGAAATCCAAACGCGAATTGAGCAGAAGCAGGGAAATAATAAATATTAGAGTAGAAATCATGAATGTAGAAAAAAGAAAAACAACGGAGGAAATCACAAAACCAAAATATAAAGCTATATTCACAAACTTTTACATAGTCTGACTAAAAATAAAAAAGAAGACACAAACTACAAAAATAAAGCCTGAAAGAAGATATCACTATTGATAGTACAGAAAGTAAAAGGATCATAGTGACTTCCCTTGAAAAACTTTATGGCAACGAATTATACAATTTATATAAAATGGAAAAAAAACAAATTATATAAAATGGGAAAATGCTTCTAAGATAAAATTTACCAAAGCTTCATCAAGAAAAATATGAAATATTTATATACCTACAACCATTAAGGAAATATAATTAATAAATAAGAAACTTCTCCTAAAAGAAATCCCAGACTCAAAGAGCCATACCGATTAATACACTGACCATTTAAAGGAAACAAAACAGTTTTTCACAAACCCTGCCAGAACAGAGATGAGCAAATACTTCCCAACTCACTCTGTGAAGCCAGTATTACCCTTGTACCTAAACCAGTCAGATATCTGATATATATCTATATAGATAGATAATATATAATACCTACCAGATATTAACAGTATAAATACAATAAAACATATTTTAAAAGACTACATCCATGGCCAGTTGAATTTACTGCAGCAATAAAATATTTCTGTAATATTTGAAAATCAGTCAGTATTAAGTCCAGTACTGGAGTAAGCTCAGTGCAGAGTCTAGCATGCTGATTTTAAAGAAGTAGCCAATGTTTCATGACCCTGGAGCAATCTCAGTTTATGCCCAAGTACTCTGCCTAACTCATCCCAACCCAGGCACTAATTATTATTTTGTACCTAATTAATAGAATAAAAAACAAACAAAAAGATGATCATATGATCATCTTGATAGATGTGAGACAAGGACTGGAGAAAATCCAACACCATGTTTAAACAAAACAAAAAACAAAACAAAACAAACAAACAAAAAAACTGTCAGTAATCTAAGAATAGAAGGAAACTTTCTCAACAATTCTACCCAAAAAAGAGCATCTATTAAAAAGACCCACTGCTAAAACCATACAGAAACATTGTACTAGAATTGTAATTCAGTTTATCCAGGCTACAGATCACAAGCTTTCAATATATAAAAAGCAATCATATTTTTTGTATTATCAACAATCATAAATTAAAATTCAAAATAATATCATTTTAAAAAGCACTGCAAATATTAGATGTTCGAGGTGAGTCTGACAGAAAGATAACCTAGAACCTGTACCCTAAAACTAGGAAACATTTTGAGATAATTTAAAGGATTAACATTAAGATATCAGTTTTCCTCAAAATGACCTAAAGATTCAATGCATTAGAAACAAAAGCATAGTGTTTGTTGTTAACAGGCTGACTGAAAAATTCATACAGAAATGCAAAAGAACTACAGTGGACAAAATAACTTTATAAAAGCACAAAGTCAGATGACCAGCAGTATCTGATTTCTATTTTAATCACCTAGCTTGGAATATCAACTGTATTTCATTATATAATTGTTTTAGTGATTGCCCTAGAATTTTCTTTTTAAAACTATTTTTTTTTTAAAGATTTTACTGGACAGACTGGGTGGCTCAGTGGTTTAGTGCCGCCTTCAGCCCAACGCCTGATCCTGGAGACTCGGATTGAGTCCCACATCAAGCTCCCTGTGTGGAGCCTGCTTCTCCCTCTGCCTGTGCCTGTGCCTGTGCCTGTGTGTGTGTGTGTGTGTGTGTGTGTGTGTGTGTGTATGTATGTATGTATGTGTGTTTCTCATGAATAAATGAAGAAAATCTTTAAAAAAAAAGATTTTACTTGAGAGAGAGAGAAAGAACAAATAGTGGGAAGAAGCAGAGGAAGAGAGACAGAGAGAGAGAAAGGGAGAGAGAGAAAGGTAGAGAGAGAAAGGGAGAGAAGCAGACTCCCTGCTGAGCAGGTAGCTCAATATGGGGCTTGATCCAAGGAACCCCAGATCATGACCTGAGTTAAAGGCAGACACTTAACCAACTGGGCCCCATCAGGTGCCCCTAGTATTTTCAACATATATTTACAACTAATCAATGTCCACTTTCAAAAACACTATAGTATTTCATGAGTAATGCAAAACCTTATAATATGGTCAATTCTTCCTTCCCAGTCTTTGGAAGATTGCCATCATTAATTTAATTATAGGCTATAATCACCTAGTACATTTTTACCATTACTTGAAAATTTATCTATCACATTAAAAATAGGAAAAATAAAAGGTTTATTTGCCTTAATTTATTCCTTCTGGGATCCAATCTTTCTTTTTTTTGTATGGATCTGTGTTTCTGTCCCATGTACTTTTTCTTCTCCCAAAAAAATTTCTAACATTTACTGTAAGATAGGTCTGGTGATGATGAATTCCTTTAGATTTTAGTGGTCTGAAAAAGTCTTTATTTCCCCTTTTCTTTAAAAGAAATTTTGGTTTATAAAGAATTTTAAGTTGGTGGGTTTTTGGCGTTTTGGGGGGTTTTTTGTTTGTTTTTAATTCTGTATTTAAATATTTTACTACTTCATTCTCTTCTTATTTGTATGGCTTCTGAAAAAAGTCCGTTGCAATTCTTATCCATTTTACCCTATAAGAAATGGTATTTTTATAATCTGTTTTTTTTTTTTGTATCCACTGTTTTCTGCAGTTTGAAGAGGATATATTGCCTACCTATATATTTTTTGGATAGCTATCCTGCTTAAGATCTCTGAGCTTCTTGGATCTATGGTTTGAATCTCCCATTCATTTTGGAATGTTCTCTGACATTATTATTCAAATATTTCTTCTGCATATTTTTATCTTTTTTCTCCTTCTGAAATGCCAATTATGTATGCTACATCTTACAACTTATTCCATGGTTCTTGAATATACTCTTACTCTTTACATTCTCTTTTCCCTTTGCATTTCAGATGGGGTGTTTCTACTGACATATTTTTCAAGCTCACTGATTCTTTCCATGGTCATTTCAAGCCTACTAATGAGTCCATCAAAGACTTATTTTTTTATTTGTGCAGAAGCATTTTTGGTTTCCTGTGTTTCACTTCAGTTTTTTTTTTTTTTTTTTTTGAGTTTCCATCTCTCTGCTTCTGGTACCTGTCTGCCCTGCTCACTGTCTACTTTTTAAAATTACTGTTTTAGCATATTAAGTCATGGTAATTTTAATTTCCCTGTCTGGTAATTCCAACATCTATGTCAGCTGAGTCTGGTTTGATGCTTGTTTTGTCTTCTCAAACTGTATTTTTTTTTAGCATGCCTTATAATTTTTTGTTGCAAACTGGACATATTAATTGATAAATAGTAAGCCAAATAAATATTATTTCAGTGTAAGATTAATGTTAATCTGGTAAGGAGTTGGGCCAGGTTTATTTGCTATGGTAATAGCTGTCAAAGCTTCATATTTCCCTCATGTCCTTTTTCTACTCTCCCCTGTTGTCTTTGGGTTTTTCTAAAAACACCTCCCTAAATACAGGCTGAGCCTTGTGGCTTTTTTAGCTATAATTCAATGTTATTATGCTAGAACCCTGCTGATATAATGGTAAACTGTAGTAATGGGCAGCAATCTGTAATCTTACTATTAAATCTCAGTGTTTTAGTACAATTTTGTTCCTGGCTTGACCTTTACAAGTGTTTTGTAGCTTCCCACTTTCACTCTCCTTATTTGAAATAGTTTGACTAACAAGAGCTTTAAATGATACACTGGACCAGATGGATTTTGCAGATATTTACAGAACTTTACATCCGAATGCAACTGAATACACATTCTTCTCAAGTGCACATGGAACTTTCTCCAGAATAGACCACATATTGGGACACAGATCAGGTCTCAAAGATGCTAAAAGATTGGGATTGTCCCCTGCATATTTTCAGACCATAATACTTTGAAACTTGAACTCAATCACAAGAGAAATATGGAAGAAACTCAAACATGTGGAGGTTAAAGAGTATCCTGCTTAAAGATGGAAGGGTCAATGAGGAAATTAGAGAAGAATTAAAAACATTCATGAAAAAAAAATAAAAACAATCATGGAAACTAATGAGAATGAAGATACAACTGTTCAAAATCTTTGGGATACAGCAAAAGCAGTCCTGAGAGGGAAATACATCGCAATATAAGCATTCCTCAAAAATTGGAAAAAAAAAACTCAAATACACAAGCTAACCTTGTACCTAAAGGAACTGGAGAAAGAAGAGCAAATAAAACCTACACCCAGCAGAAGAGAGTTAATAAAGATTTGAGCAGAACTCCATGAAATAGAGACCAGAAGAACTGGAAAACAGATCAACAAAACCAGGAGTTGGTTCTTTGAAAGAATTAATAAGATAGATAAACCATTAGCCAGCATTATTAAAAAAAAGAGAAAAGACTCAAATTAATAAAATCATAAATGAGAAAGGATAGATCACCATCAATACCAAGGAAATACAAACGATTTTTAAAACTTATTATGAGCAGCTATAAGCCAATAAATTAGGCAATCTAGAAGAAATGGATGCATTTCTGGAAAACCACAAACTACCAAAACTGGAACAGGAACAAAGAGAAAACCTGAACAGGCCGATAACCAGGGAGGAAATTGAAGCAGTCATCAAAAACTTCCCACAACACAAAAGTCCAGGGCCAGATGGCTTCCCAGGGGAATTCTATTAAACGTTTAAAGAAGAAACAATACCTATTCTACTAAAGCTGTTCCGAAAGATAGAAAGGGATGGAGTACTTCCAAACTCGTTTTATGCCATCACCTTAATTCCAAAACCAGACAAAGACCCCACCAAAAAAGAGACTTATAGACCAATATTCCTGATGAACACAGATGCAAAAATTTTCAACAAGATACTAGCCAATAGGCTCCTACAGTACCTTAAGAAGATTATTCACCATGACCAAGTGGGATTTATCCCTTGGATGCAAGGCTGGTTCAACATTCGTACAGTAATCAATGTGATAGATCATATCAACAAGAGAAAAAACAAGAACCATATGATCCTCTCCATAGATGCAGAGAAAGCATTTGACAAAATACAGCATCCATTCCTGATCAAAACTCTTCAGAGTGTAGGGGTAGAGGGAACATTCCTCAGCATCTTAAAAGCCATTCATGAAAAGCCCACAGAAAATGTCATTCTTAATGGGGAAACACTGGGAGCTTTCCCCTAAGATCGGGAACAAGACAGGGATGTCCACTCTCACCACTGCTATTCAACATAGTACTACAAGTCCTACCCTCAGCAATCAGGCAACAAAAAGAAGTAAAAGGCATACAAATTGGCAAAGGAGTCAAACTCTCCCTCTTTGCAGATGACATGATACTGTACATAGAAAACCCAAGAGCCTCCACCCGAAGATTGCTAGAACTCATATAGCAATTTGGCAGTGTGGCAGGATACAAAATCAATGCCCAGAAATCAGTGGCATTTCTGTACACTAACAATGAAACTGAAGAATGAGAAATTAAGGAGTCAATCCAATTTACAATTGCACCCAAAAGCATAAGATACCTAGGAATAAACCTAACCAAAGAGGTAAAGGATCTATACCCTAAAAACTCCAGAACACTTCTGAAAGAAATTGAGGAAGACACAAAGAGATGGAAAAATATTCCATGCTCATGAATTGGAAGAATTAATATTGTGAAAATGTCAATGCTGCCCAGGGCAATTTAAGCACTTAATGCAATCTATCAAAAAACCATGGACTTTCTTCAGAAAGTTGGAACAAATCACCTTAAGATTTGTGTGGAATCAGAAAAAAAAACAAATAGCCAGGGGAATGTTGAAAAAGAAAAGCAGAGTCAAGGGCATCGCAATGCCAAATTTCAAGTTGTACTAAAAGCTGTGATCATCATGCCAGGGTGCTACTGGGGCAAAAACAGACACATAGATCAATGGAACAGAATACAGAACCCAGAAATGGGCCCTCACTCTACGGTCAACTAACCTTCGACAAAGCAGGAAAGACTATCCACTGGAAAAAGGACAGTCTCTTCAATAAATGGTACTGGGAAAATTGGACAGCCACATGCAGAAGAATGAAACTAGACCATTCTTTTACACCATAAACAAGGATAAACTCAAAATGGATGAAAGATCTAAATGTGAGACAAGAATCCATCAAAATCCTAGAGGAGAACACAGGTAACACCCTTTTTGAACTTGGCCACAGCAACTTCTTGCAAGATACATCTATGAAGGCAAGGGAAACAAAAGCAAAAATGATCTATTGGGACTTAATCACAATAAAAAGCTTCTGCACAGCAAAAGAAACTCAACAAAATTAAAAGACAACTTACAGAATGGGAGAAGATATTTGCAAATGAACTATCAGAAAAAGAGCTACTATCCAAGATCTATAAAGAACTTAATAAACTCAACAGCAAAGAAACAAACAATCCAATCATGAAAGGGGCAAAAGACATGAACAGAAATTTCACCAAACAGGACATAGACATGGCCAACAAGCACTTGAGAAAATGCTCCGCATCACTTGCCATCAGGGAAATACAAATCAAAACCAAAATGAGATACCACCTCGCACCAGTGAGAATGGGGAAAATTAACAAGACAGGAAACAGCCAATGTTGGAGAGGATGTAGAGAAAGGGGAACCCTCTTGCACTGTTGGTGGGAATGTGTACAGCCACTCTGGAAAACTGTGTGGAGGTTCCTCAAAGAGTTAAAAATAGAGCTACCCTACGACCCAGCAATTGTACTGCTAGGAATTTACCCCAAAGATACATATGCAGTGAAATGCCGGGACACCTGCACCCCAATATTTATAGCAGCAAAGTTCAGAAGAGCCAAACTGTGGAAGGAGCCTCGGTGTCCATCGACAGATGAAAGGATAAAGAAGATGTGGTATATGTATACAATGGAATATTACTCAGCCATTAGAAATGACAAATATCTACCATTTGCTTCTTTGTGGATGGAAGGTAGAGTATTATGCTGAGCTGAGTGAAGTAAGTCAATCAGAGAAGGACAAACATTATATGATCTCATTCATTTGGGGAATATAAAAAAATAGTGAAAGGGATTATAGGTGAAACAGGAAAGAAAATGAATGGGAAATATCAGTGAGGGTGACAGAACGTGAGAGACTCCTAACTCTGGAAAATGAACAAGGGGTAGTGGAAAGGGGGGTGGGCAGGGGGTGGGGGTGACTGGGTAACGGGCACTGAGGCAGGCACTTGATGGGATGAGCACGGGGTGTTATGCTATATGTTGGCAAATTGAACTCCAATAAAAAAGAAAATAAAAGAAACAAGTTTGGCTAAATAGGCCTGCCCTGTAAAATTGTCCTCCTTCCAATTGGGATAAGGCTCTGATAAAGTCCTTTTCTTGGAAAAGTAGGCCTTCGTTTTGCAGAATTATCTGGATGTATTTCAAAGTGGTTACATTTCTCCTGCCCTGCCAGGATTATGAAATATTTCTTGTCTCCTCACTATTCAAATGTAGTGGGTTCTTGAGGGTGAAACACACAAAATTATGGAGGCCCATCTACCAATGCAGCCTCCACCTGTTTGCCCATCTCATGCTAATCCACCCTTGGCCTGCAGCAAGTCACCAAAGTTACTATTTAAATTGTCCTACCAGTTTATGGTTCCAGTAGCATCTGCTCTAGGTAAGTGTATCTCTAATGTGATTCTCTTTAATTGCAATCTCTGAATTTTGGGGTGGTCAAGTGCCATGGGAATCAGAAATCTCTCATGAGCCTAAGAAAATCACTGAACTTCAATTTATTCAATTTCTTTTCTTGGTGTAAGTACAAGAGTGCTAATATCCAAGTTCTTTTCATGTTGTAGCTGAAACCCGAAGTCACAGATGGAGTTTTTATTCAAAAATAAATCAGTGTTCAATTTTTCAACTTAAAAAAATCTTAATATGGAACTATTCACAAATCTGCATGCCATCTTTGTTCAGGGGTCATGCTTCTCTTCTCTGTGTGGTTCCAATTTTAGTATATGGACTGCTATAGTGAGTGCTTGTTTTTTATTTTATACAATGCTGTTTGGGTGAGCTGAGTTTAATAGTCCACTTATAGTTGGCTTTATTTGATAAAGAGATGAGGGGTCAGAAAAGAGTTTTATTATATTGCCAAAAGTAGAGAAAAGAAGAAAGAAAGCTCATCAGTTGAACGATTGGCAGAGACAGACAGAGCAGCTGATGGACTTATTTCTCTAAGGAGAAACACTGAGGATGAAATTGGAGATGCTCAGATTCAAAGCCAATGATGTGTAAAAAAGAGAAAATGAGAGGGTCATTTTTCCAGTTCTTTTAGTCCTGCAGAGTTATTCTAGCATTTGAGAGAGATTTGGGACCATCAATGATTGCACCTTCTGCATTGATTCCATTTTCACCATAAGCATCAGAAATAATGATGGAAGCAAAGCACATTTTGGTAACATCTTTATCGGAATTCATCAATAATACAGTCAGTAAAGGGGAGGAGAAAATGGCTATGGCAAAGTGATGATTATTGCCCGATTTGGGGGTTTTTAGTACACTTGTAACATTGACTGGAGATTAACATAAATAGATGACTCAGCATGGGGCTGATTTCCTATAACAGTAAATGAGATGAGAGACAATAAAATTTGTGCTGTAACTATTACTCTGACTTTAAAATACTTACAGGCTGGCATGACTTGGAAAAATTTAAATTTTCAACTTAACTTCTAAATAGAATCCAGTTCTACTTTGATATGTAAATGTTAAATCACAAGTCAAAAGAAAATGACGGACATTAAATTATCCTTAAATTAAGCATCTGCATATGATACTGTTCTTAATTTCTTTGTCTGAATTTTCCAATATATACTCAAAAGTTCAAACTAAATGAATCTTTTAATTATAGAAAATAGCTACATGTATTTAAAAAAATAATCAGAATATAACTTTTAATGACATGTTGATTTTATATTTGAGTTAAATGACATTTGTATTCCACAATTTCTCATCTTAAGAAAGGAAGCAAATTAAGAATGAATGTGGATACATAATTGTGATTGCCATTTTAGTAGGACAATTAGGGAAATGCCAGGAACTTTTTATCCTGTGTAGTATTAATGCAATATGCTAATTAAATAATACCCTGAGAACTCTAATAATAGACAACTTTGTCCTTTAGAAGCTACAGATGGGTGGCTGAATATTGGTATAAATCAGAATGACAAAGTTAAGTAAAAGATATGAAGACACATTATTTTCATAAAATGAGGTGTCTAAGCACATTTTAAATATTATTTTTCATATATTTTGTCCTTCTTTCCATTCTAGATCATATATTTGCCCTTTGCTTTCATGAAATGTTTTATGAAATATACAAGAATGTTTCAAATGCTTTGCTACTAGATGATTAAGGGTACAATCCATTGAATTTTGTTTCTTAGAGAAAATACTCATTTTTTCATTGCTTGATTCTGAATTTTTATTGCAGAATTAAATACCAAATTTATTAAATTTTCTGCTGCCAATTTGAAGAAAATAAAGAGAATAGTGACTTATGTATATTATATAGTCATTTTCAAAAAGAATATTGCCTATATTGAGTAAGAGCAATGAGAAAGCTTAATATCCTTCTGTTTCTTTACACAAGATTTACTGTTCACTAAACAGAGTAATTACCACAGCAATTGTTACAACACAAATACACTCAATACACATTAATGAAGCACATAAGAAGGCAAAGGTATTGCTATTTATCTTTATTAAGCTTTTCAATTTAAAAATATTCAATTCACATAATTTAGAGAAAATATGCAATTAGTGAACTTTTGTTTACCTTTGACAATCTAATTAACAGTAAAAGTATGTAGGAAGATAAAAGTCACTGAAGTTTATGTTAGGTACCTGCTTACACTTCAAATAAAATTATTAATTTATTGAGGCTTGGAGAGAAGTGCACTGAGTTTTAGGAGATTTGAACTTTAACCTCAATTGTACAACCATTTTTAGGTCTTCACACTCCTTTTACTGCAAAATGATTAATAATGTAAAATTACTCATTGATGGGAACTAACAATATGATGAGTGGCCTCTTTAAAATAGCTCTTAGAAAGAAATATTAATGGTTCCAATGCTTCATTGGAATTTTTTTTCAATTCTTTACGTGGGTTGAGAGGTTTTGAAGACCTACAATGTATTCATTCTAAGGGGCAAAAATTGAATAACTAGATTATTATAGTTACAAAAGTTAAATGAATTTATGTGTTTTCTGTAAAACGACTTACCACCATTGAAAATTCATAAAATTCTGTCATTTGTATTTTTTCTCATTGTGCTTCAATACAGAAATATCAAACTATTGTGCAAGTACTTATAATTTTTAAAAGGTCCTATTTAAAATATTCTTAAGGTATTAAGAGTAGACAATAAGAATAATGCATGTACTATAGAGAGTTGCAATAAATCTTTTTAAATTTGTTTAATTAAAGATAAAGCCTTAGAATCCTAGCTCTTAATATAATGCATCGTATAGTCCAGGTGATTTGTAAGTAATACAATGGCTTTTGACTTTGAATTGCAATTCGGAACATTACATGTGATTTTGAAAAATGCATAGTACATAGAAATAAATTTAACTCCTTAACTTGAGGAACACTAAAGATGTATTTGTCCAGCTATCATACCTGCTCAGATATTATTACTTGTTCTTCATTTCACACTAACGATGAACAGTATTACTTATGGGAAAAAGGACAAAATATGCTCCTCACTTTGTATTTTCCTTGAAAGTTGCCATCTATGAATTCATTCATGAACTCAAATTGCTATATTTGGGATATGTTTCTCTGCTACGTACATACGAATTTCCACAGGGATGCATTCCCCCCACTCCCCCAAGATAACCCTCGTTTTCTAAAAAGTTTCTTTTTCTGATGGGGTACACTGAAGATGAAAAAGAAAGTGAGCTACTTTTTTTTAATTGAGCATATATCTCACAAAGTAATCATGGAACAACATTATTTCCAAATAACACAATTGAAAGAGAAGATATATCTTAAACACCTCAGAGATTAAAAATAATTAAAATACATTTCTATTAGATCTGATATACTAGATCAGAAATCTTTCCTGACCATGTCATTTTTATTTTATTTTAGCACAGGTAGATACACTCCATAAATTCTAACCATCTTTGCAATTTGAGTTTATAATTCATAACCAGCATCATTTTATGACATAGAAATGACATCATAAATTGCTAAATGACATTTCTATATTTATAGTGCAAATGACAATTCTTAAGTGGATATATTTTACATTCCCTTGTAAGAGTTTGAGATTAGAATTAGAACATGGATCCGGCTTGGATCCTAAATACTTTTCTTACTATTGAAATGTCTTTTATAAAAATTACTATAAAGTTGGATTTTCTTTAGTCCAGAATAATTCATTAGTCTGAAAGGTTTTTACATAATTGTAAAGCAATTAGGAAGATCTGAGGTTATATGAATGTTTCATTAATCCTAGGATCTTGTCTTGAAATCTTAATACAAACTGAATGCATAAATGAAAAAGCTAACTCAGTAGGAGAAAAGAAACTTCTCCAAATCTTAATCTGTGAACTAAAATCCAGGCATTTTTATCTTATCATTTCCCCAATATATCTTTCTATATTTTGTGGTAGTTTACATTGATTATTCAAAATATTTACTGCCTCCCCCCCCCACCATACCAAAATTTTCAAAAGGAAAACTGTTTTTTGCACACATTGATTTCAGGTTTGTCACGTGGCCTGCTTTGTCCAATGGGATGTAAACTTTAAGAGCTATCATATAGTTTTACCATTGCTATTTTCCTTTTGACTTCGAAAGTCAAGGTTCCAAATGGCAGTTGCTTCTTTACCATTTAAGTTCTGGAGTGAAGAGGACATGAAGCTTATGCTGAATAAAAAGTACGTTTAGCAACAGGAACTAAACTTTTCTTGTTATAAAACCACTAAAACACAGTGTTTTTGTTTTTAATAGTTGTATAACTTAGCCTAAGCACATTGACAAAATACTTAATTTATCTGTATTTGGCAGCACTTATTTACATACTTTTGGCATAGTTTATTGATATAAAGTTAAAAGTTAATGTCCCCAATTGGAAAGCAGGATAAGATCTATATATTTTCTTAACATCATATACACATAATAATTAAAAGCTAAAATATACTTACAAGTTTGATGACAAATCTGGTTTTACTTAGCCTCCTCTTATTTTACTTTGTTGGAGTACCTTATGATAAAAAATTGACCACAAACTACATTATTCCCAATATGCCACTGAATCTCAGAGAATTAGTAGCTCTCCTTGATTTATGGTTCCAGTCTAATTTCACAGAGCTCTATCAGCAAACTCATTTTGACACTCTTGAGCTACAACTATAGCAATTCATTTACAACATTCCCCAAACAAATTTCAACTTCACTAACAGATTGTGCTTGGCTGAAGCTGTTGGTAATTTAAAATAGCTGGAATCCTAATGTAAGTTTATAATGAAATGTCTGACAAGACTCTAACATGGGAGTCTCCTAATGATTTTGTAATGTTTTGACAATCTTGAAAATATGTTTTAAAAAAAGCTAGCAAATGCAAGTTTTCCCTAAGCAAAATATCCCATCTGTTCAAAAAAATCTTTCAAAATACCAAAAGCACTAACCACAGTGCAGGAAGAAGCAGTTGTGTGATTTCATTTCTTTAAATAAACGATCCTTTGATGAGATAAATAATAGGAATTGTAGAAACCTTTAAAAACTTGAGTTTATAATGCAATTGCCTGGTAACCTTTAAAGGTAAGTGACTGAGGGAATTGTTAAAGATCCCTCAACTGTGGCCAAATGTGTCCTGAATTCTCCGATTAGAAGAGCTGAAAGGCATATTTAAAACCTTATTAGTTTAAAGCACAAAGAAAAAAGTGAGTTTTATACTAAATAGGGTACTGAATGGGCTCCTTTTACACAGTTATCATGAACATTAATCATTTCTCGCTCCAGTTGAGGGGATTTTGACAATTCCCCTTACAAGTCACCTTTAAAGCTATTCTATCAAGTGGATGAGACCCCAATATTGATTTGAGTTCTCCACAGGTTAGCTCAGATGATTGCAAATCACTTTGAGTTCCATAGTCTATTGTGAGATACCCATCTGTATAACCTAGATAAGGTTAAAATTAACACCTTCCTTTTGTATATGGAGATTTTTCCAGTTTTCAAAGTTATCTCACATATTCAATTCTATATAATAAATATACAGTCCTAGGTTCTCTGTTTCAAATGTAATGAAACTGAGGCCCGGGAGCTTAAATAATCCATATGGTCAACTGTATGAGAATTTTTAATGCCGATTCATTAAAGTGCCTTCCTTCCCTCCCACTTTTCTCCCTTTCTTCTTTCATTCTTTCTTTCTACAGAAATAGCTGGATTTTTTCTCTATAATCTTGCTTTTAAAAGATAGCAAAAACAATGGTTCCTACTATCATAAATTACTAAAAGGGATGTATAAAATTATTAATTTAAATTTATCTATTTTTAGCAATTAAGAAAAATGTTACATGCACTTCATTTAAGTTAGACATCCCTATTAAAATTCAAAATAAATATTTCTCTTATTTCTTCATTTCAGCCAACACATTTCAGACAGCTATATTTTTCTGCTTATGTTGCATGTTCAAGGAAAATTACCTATGGATCTTATAGTCTATCTGACCATGTTTGCAATTCTACCTTAAGAGACTTATTTTGAAGCAAACACATATTTCCATTGGCAAGTTTGTAGGTTTTAGTTGTTGATTCAGAGAGCAGCAGTTAACATTCAAAGCTAGATTCAAATTGAACTGAATGCATCTTAAGCTATAGTGCCCCTCACTTATCAAGGTCCCTTCTAAATTAAGTCACTTTCATACCTAATTTTATAATTCGGTGTTTTTCTTAAAGAGATTGCCCAAATTATAATAAACTTTAGGTTCTAAAATATGGATAATCCATTACTTATCATCCATATTAATACAAATGGAAAATTCCTCAGTAACCTTATTATTTATTTATTTATTTATTTATTCATTTATTTACTTATCCCAGTAACTTTAAAGTTTGTCATATGTATTTAACTTTAATACTCTTAAAATTGCCATCAGTATTAAGACAGATTAAAGAGATTATTTCTACAGGTTAGCACAAAAGGGGTGACCATAAAATTTCCAATTAAAGCCAGGTTACTTTTCAGATATAACATAAACCATGTTTATCCCAAACTGAATATATAATTTCTTATAGTAATCAAGAATGTAGATTTTCTGAAACTGTGGTATCTCAGTTTCCTGTTTCTTTGCACACAGGTATAGACAATTGGATAAAGTTTAGCATTTAGTGCATAAACTAGAGAAGTAAAGATTCAGGAGGACTTGCCAGATGTTTTCAATTGTCAATGCTGTGTGAATTAAAGGTGCACGTGTCCCATGTCTCTCATGGTCATGCAACTAGAATAAATAGAAGTCAAGAACTGAAGTTGAGTTCATTATAAGGAAGATTTGTGCCTCCCTTTTCAGAACAAAAACTCCTATGTGCTTTGTCACAGGTTTATATTTTCATAGAAATAAGATGTCCCATTAAAAGACAAAAAAATGTGAAAAAATTGTGTCCACTGGGAAAAATCATAGAAGTTCTATGATTTGAAGTAGATCATATAATGGTTTGGCTCCACAGTCAGACATCCTAAACTTGGATTTTATCTTTTCCCTATAAAGTCCTGAATTTCTAAAAGGAAATGTAAGTTAATGCCTAGAGAATACTCAGATCTTATTTGTATTATTGCTAAGATATTATTTAGAGCTAATTAGAGCACAACACATATATACTCTAGAAATGATCATTTTCTGTCTAAGAAGCAAAACTTTTGAGGGTACATTGTTTAGGTGGCCTTGTACTGCGACACATCACACACAGCACATATACAGACACAAACACACATAGAAAATCAGCTGGCTTAAGAAAACAAGAACATGTCTCACCTCACATGCAAATAAATTATTTTTTTAAAGATTTTATTTACTTATTAATGAGAGACATACAGAAAGAGGTAGAGACATAAGGCAGAGGGAGAAGAAGGCTCCATGTAGGCAGCCAGATGTATGACTTGATCACAGGATCCCAGGATCACACCCTGAGCCAATGGCAGATGCTCAACCACTAAGGCACCCAGGCATCCCACGTGCAAAGAAATTTAAAGTAAAGGATGGATCCAGAGAAATGAAATAATTTTGGATTCATAAACTCTTCAAAAAGTCATGTACTTCTATATCAGGTATTTGAATCCCCAGGCACCAACTGTTAGATATTTGATCATGATGTCAGTTTACACTGGGAAGGAATACCCATGAACCTTTAACCTGTAGCATCCATAGTTATAAGTATGTGGTGCAGGTCTTCCCATTAAGGAGAGAAAGGCATGTCATGGAAATGGAAGACAACTTCAAGTCTCCAACGGTCTTCACATTGCTCAAAGGTATTTGAAATTTGGGAGTGAATTCTTATTTGTATGTAGAATTTAAGGAAAAAAAATAAACAAGCATATTGGGGGGGGTGGGGAGGCAAACCAAAACAAAGGTCTTAACTGTAAAAAACAAACTAATGGTGATGGGGGGTGGAATAGGTGGGGAGATGGGTTAAATAAATAACGGGGATTAGGAATACACTCGTGATGAGCACTGGGAATTATATGGAAGTGTTGAATCACCATATGGTACACCTGAAACTAATATTACACTGTATGCTAACTGGAATTCAAATAAAAACTTACAAAAACTGAGAATGAAATCTTGCATTTCACGCCTAAAATAAACATGAATGTGTTTCTACAACACTGAAAAAAATAATTAAATATATTAATATAATAACAGTAACTTAAGGTTGGTTTGAGCTTTACATTTTGATTTTATAATATGTATTCCACATATTATGAAGTTAATAAATATGACAGATTCTACCAAATTTTTGAGCTAGCAATCACTCCTCTACTATCCTTATTTATATACTATTTTTTTCTGCCAGCTTTGAGGTATAATTGACAAATAAAAGTTGTACTTTTTAAACAGTACAACTTGATGAAATGATTACCACAATTGGGCTAATTAACACATCCATTACCTTACATAGTTACCATGTTGGTATGAGAACACTTAATATTTACTCTCTTAGCATATTTCAAGTAACCACATTCACCATACTGCACCTTATATCTCCAGAATTTATTCATCTTATAATTGAAAATTTGTACTCTTTTACCAACATCCCCCCATATCCCCCACCCCCAAGCCCCTAGTTACCAATATTCTATTCTCTGGTTCTATGAATTTGACTTTTTTAGATTCCACATATAAGTGAGATGTATTTGACTTATTTCTCCAAGTTTATCCATGTTGTCACAGATGACATTTTTTTATGGCTGAATAATATTTTATTTCATATATCACATTTCATTTCATATATCACATTTTCTTTCCCATTCATCTGTGAACAATTATTAAGGTTGTTTTTGTATTTTGGGTATTCAGAATAATGCTACAGTGACCATGCTAGTACAGATGCCTCTTGGAGAAACTGCTTTCATTCCTTTAGAAATATATACAGAAGTGGTACTCCTGTATCATATAGAAGTTTTATTTTAAATTTCTTAAGGAACTGCATACTGTTTTCCATATTGGCTGCACCAATGTATATTCAAGCCAATAGTGCGCAAGGATTTTCTTTTCTGCACATCCTTGACAATATTTGATATCTCTTCTCTTTGTCATAACAGCCATCCCAACAGATGTGAGGCGATATTTCATTGTGGTTTTGATTTGCATTTCCTAATGATTAATGACTTTTGAGTACCTTTTCATATTCTTGTTGGCTATCCATATGCTTTTTTTTTTAAAAAAAATAATGTCTAAATAGGTCCATTGCCCATTTTTCATCAGGTTATTATTTGCTACAGTTGTATTAGTTCTTTTTATATTTTGGGTACTAACCTTCTACCATATGCATGGCTTGTAAATATTTTTTTTCCCATTCTATAGGTTGTCTTTTCATTTTTTGATTGTTTGCTTGCTGTGCAGTAGCTAAAAAGCTAAAAACATTTGATGTAGTCCCACTTGTTTATTTTTGCTTTCGTTGCCTGTGCTTTTGATGTCATATCCAAAAATAATTTCCAAGACCAATGTCAAGAAGTTTTCCCTTATGTTTTTCTTCTAGTAATTTTATGGTTTCTGGTATTACATCTTGCACTGCTAGGTCAGGAAACAAGTATTTGATGCCAGTTAGCAGCTATGTGGGGGACACCAAAGATGATATTGGCATAAGCAATACCTTGTTACTTGTATTATTCTGAATATGAAATTTAAGCAGGATCATCAGATAACATCATACATGCCTTTAAAAAGGAAATGAACTGTTTATTTAAACTGTCCTTTTTATATGTATTTACTAATATATGTATTTATATATGTATTGGTATGTTTATGTATGTAAAACTTGGGAATCTTTACTTCTCTAGAACTGAAGCATCTTCACTATGATTTTTTTGTGTTTGCTTATTTTTACAATTGTCTATAGCTGCAAAATGTTTCAATTGCAACTTGAGAAAAAAACTGAAATGTTTCTAATTTTCATCATCAGTTCTTTCCTTTCAATTACACATTAAGTGTCCTATGGAAAAAATTCTTGATATAGCTCAGCAAGTATGTATGTTAGACACATATGTACCTATGTAATTATTCCATATAATGATAAATAACTACATTATTTAAAGATTTAAAATTTACTTTTCAGATGTATTATACAATATTTTTACATTGATTTTACACTTGGAATTAAATAATTTTGAAAAAGGAATTACTGTGTATATAAACAATTTTTTGGAAGTTATGTTTAATTGTCTACTTTCTGAATATTTTTCTTCTGTTTTAATCCCACTGGGAAGGAAATAATTATTAGTGTCAGATTTAATTTTTTAATTAATTTTTTCATTTACTTTCTGCATGCTATTATTATTTTACTTTATTGTAACATTTCATTGATAAGTAGTATAGGTATAAAAAATATCACCATTCCAAGGTTATAATAATTATTTTCCATTGAAGACTATTTGATAAAGATCAAACCAGCATTCTTCCATGATCTTTCTTTCTTCTTTCTTTCTTTTCTTCTTTCTTTCTTTCTTTCTTTCTTTCTTTCTTTCTTTCTTTCTTTCTTTCTTCTTTCTTTCTTTTCTTTCTTTTTAAGATTTTCTTTATTTATTTGAGAGAGAGTAAACAAAAGACCGAGCACAAGCAGGGGGAGGGGCAGAGGGAGAGAGAGAGAGAGAGAGAAGCAGATGCTCTGCTGAGCAGGGAGCCCAATGCAGGGGCTCCATCCCAGAACCCGGGGATCATGACCTGAGCTAAAAACAGATGCTTAACTGACTGAGTCAGCCAGGCACCCCGTTCCATGACTCCTTTCTGTTATATATCCTGTCTGTGTGTCTATGATCTACTTATCAAGCCAGTAAGAGATCTAATTTGATTTGTATCTTCACTTTTTTCTTCTTCTTTGAATTAAATTGTGAGCATCTTTTATAAAATGCATACATATGTTAATTAATTTATAGTAATTAAATTATTTGGGAAGACACAGGAGATTTTTAAAGATATTTCAAGAAATAGTAAGGCAATTCAGTTGAGTTCCTCAGGCAACACATCCATAACCATTAAGGAGTAGTAGGAGAATAAACATTCTGGGAACTCCCATGCTTGATTGATAAGAGAGGCTGAGAGAGACCTTCTCTCCTAAGATGAATTCAGTGTGTTTCCCACATGTGGTTATGGAACAATTAAAATAAGAAAATCAAGAAGTAAGCAATATTTTATTCTTTACTATATTTTGTTCTTCGCTTTTGTTAGGACCAAAATACAAAATTTAAGGACTCACTGCATGGAATGAAATGTGTCATGCCTCAGTATTTTAGAAAAATTAGGCATTTGAAACATTATCTATAGAATTACTTCATTAATAAAGTGAGTAAGCCAAGCCTACAACAGTTTCTACCATCAGACAATAATCCTCATAAATATCTTCAGTAAGACTTGTATCCAGTTTTCTGAGAGACACAGAGAGAGAGGCAGAGACATAGGCTGAGGGAGAAGCAGGCTACCTGTGGGAATCCTGATGCAGAACTAGATCCTAGGACCCCAGGAGCCAAGGGCAGATGCTCAAACACTGAGCTACCTAGGTGCCCCACTCTGTTGTTTTTAAACGGATTGTTCCATTCAGTCTTCAGGTGAAATGATAGCTAATTGATTGCCACTATACTGTTCCATTCACCATTAAGGGAAGTGGATCTTTACTGCCTGCCTATAAATAAAACGACTTAACTATACTCAGAGAACCTCTCAGTGATTAACAGTCGCTCTCCTTTGAGTAGAAAAACAGGTTTTAAATATGGAAATATTGTTACTTTTCTTATTGATTAAAATAATTAATGTATCAGTCTCCAAGTTTTTATTTTAATAGTTATTTTTATCCAAACCAGATTAAGCTTTTAATAAATGTCAGTGAATTTACTTTTAAAGGAAGAATTTTATCTTTGTTTAAAGGTAAGTAAGTGTACCAAATGAATTTCCAAGCAGTGCAAAATAATCCATAAAATTTATAGTAATCAATGCTTAGCTTGCATATAATTCTTTCTAATTAACCTGTCTTGTTTCAGGCCCTTCTGATGCACTTGTTTAAGTGCACCTGCAGTGTTTCTGAATGTTTACATTTCTACTTCAGAATCTTTTAAAAAAGTTTTTCATCAAATGTTTTGGTTCTGAAAGCAATCAGCCTCCATTGTTTCCTGCTCCACTTGCTGGTGACGTTAGGTTTCTTATCTAAGGCCTTGCAAAGGTTTTCAATTATTATGTTTGTGGCACAATTCTGCATTCTCCTTTATTTGTGATCACTCTCATATACCTCTCTGCTTTCACTGGAGTGATGTTACTCAGACTCTTTTCTGATTTTGGTAACCAGGTCTGTGATGCCAAGTTATGTGCCCTAAGAATTCTCCTTAGGCTCAATCCATAAATACCTCTTCTTAAAGGTTTTGCCATAAGTCATCAACCTTAAAACATTAAGTCCCATTGATTAGAAATACAACCAGCATACAAAACATAATCACATTCAATAGATTATTTCAGACAGAATTCACATAAATGAGTTGTAGCATAGTAATATTCACAATACCTGAAATGAAGTTAATATTTAGTAATGCTTGTTAAAAGAAAGATGAACTGAATGAGCTACAAATCAATCAGTATTCTTTATACGAATATCACAATATCTTCATATAAAGATATCTCCTCAAGTAGATATCTTTTACTTTCAGATTCTTAAATTTTTTAAACCTCTATCCTTAAAATTATGATTAAAAAGTGAAGCTTCAAAGTAAAGGTGTTCATATTAGCTCCCACAATATATAGACTTGTCTTCCATGAATATTTAGGAACTAGACATGTGACATTTATTGTTATTTCATCATTATATATTTCATTTATCTATAGACAGAGTGATAAAAATATTTTACCTTTGTAAAAGAGCCTTTTAAAACATCTATATTTATAATTTCACAATTTTTTATTCTATTTCTCTAGGGGCTTGGAATGCTTTATCAACAGTTTTGCTTTGTTCTGTGTTTTTTTTTTTTTTTTAACTTTAATGAGAAGCCACATAGAACCCTCTTGACACAGGAAAATGTGCATAAAGTCATGCTCAAGACTGCTTTCTCTGTTATAAACTTAATGTGTCTAATAAAAAAGAAAACAAACAAAAACACTGAATCTCTTAAAAACCTAAGAAAAAAACATTCAATATATCATAAATTGCCCCTAAAAAGCTAATATCAAAGGGTATTTCTTACTGTCTTATACTAGCAGTAATTATACTCTTCGTGGTTTTCTGATCCAATGGATTTACCTAAAGTTGGAGTGAAAATGTTCAATTCAATTTTGATGTGATGAATTTGTTTAAATTCTACTCAGTTTTTACTTTAATAAAGCAGCATACAGTTAAGAAGTTAGAAAGTCCAATCTTTCAAAATACCATGTGCATAAAATAATTTTAGAAGTAAAGTTATGCATAATTATTACTCATTACCATATATACTAAGTGATATTCTATGATGTTATATAAACACTAAGTAAACAAAAGTAATTTTTCTTCCAATCATGTTAATTAAAAAAGAGGTACAATATAGATGAAGATTTTGAGATTGTGGGATAATTGGAAATTTTTATACATTACTGGAGGAATGCAATGTGGAAATTTAAGAATTCTAAAACCATTCAGAACTTTTAACCCCAATCTTATATTTCTTACTCCTGGGTTAAGGAAAATAAAAATGAAGAAAAAAGTATAAAGACATTCAGCAAATCTTATAAAGATGAAAAACTAGAGGTAAACTAAATGGTCAGCAGCAGAGAATGGATTAACAAAATACAGATTAGTATGACCATTTAATGGAGTAGTGTGTAAGCTATTATAGTAATAACAGTAAACTCAAGAATGTTTAGAATATATATACCATAAGCAGAAAAGAGTAAATTACAAAATCTTATTACACTATTATTGAAATAGTGTAGAGATTTTATAAGCCCATTTACAAAACTTGAAAGAAGTTACTGAATTTCCTAATCTGAATAATTACCTTTTCCCTTAACTTCAACATCTATTTGGCTACCACTCCATATCAATCTGTTTCCTTAAAATTATCTCTTTAATTTAACACATTCCCTCTGCTTTTGTTATAGTTTTATACATTTTAAATTCCATAGCTTGGAAGGAAGGCCCTCCATTAGCTGGTAATGTCTACCTCTTTATCCTAATCTTTTTCCTCACCAACAAAACACATCATACTCTGATATAATGAATAATTTGGAATTTCAGGAAAGAAATAGACTTATATTCAGGAAAGTGTTGAGCAGTCCCATCATTTTGGGGTATTGGACATATTATAGCTGCTCTTTGCAGTTGTATTATTTTCAGCTTTTTGTTTAGCTAATTCATATTAACATCCCATTTTGAGCTAGAAGGGCTTCCTGGGAAATTGTTAATATTATATTCTCTATATTTCTAAGTTCAGGATATAGGCAGCACCATAGCAAACCAACAAGATATTTTTTTATCATAATTAATGCAAATAGGGACAAGTAGAAAGTTTTATGTCTTAGTATACTGCAATATTACTAAGATATGTTTCAATATACCTCTTATGGGTTTATAAAAAATATTTGAAACTTAATAAAACTTGAGTGACTTATAAATAGAATGCTTAACTCCAAAAATCAAAGCAAGATAAAAGGTCAAGATAAGGAGAGAAAAATAAAATCTATATATTCTCAGTGAGCAATGAGCAATTTAAATATTATTTTTTAATTAATGTATTTATTCTAGAGAGAGAGAGAGAGCACATGCATGAATTGGAGTTGGGGAGGGATAGAGGGATAGAGGGAGAATCTTCAAGCAGACACCCTGCTGAGTGTGGAGCCTGACATGGGGCTCATCCTGAGCCTTATGAGACCATGACCTGGGCTGAAACCGAGTTAAATGCTTAACAGACTGAGCCACCCAGGTGCCCCAGAAAGTACTATTTGTATTTTTAAAAGTACATCAAAAGCACAAAATAATTAGTTGTGCATTGAATCACAATGTATTCTAGTAACTACAGAATATTGATGAAAGAATCAAGAAGGCTTAAATAAGTAGATAGCCTATGCTCAGAGATTGTAAGGCTCAGTATTGTTAAATTGTAAATTCTCCCCAAATTGTTCAACAGATTAAACACAATCATAATTAAAATCTAAGAAAGAATTTTGGTGAAATCTGTAAGTTGAATTAAGAACCCATATGGAAGGTTAAGGGATCAAGAAAAACAAAAATGTTGCAACTCATACTACCTGATATCAGTATTTACTAAAGTGACAATTATCAATGGACTATAGTTGTGTCTTAACAATTTACAAATAAATCAGTAGTACAGACTAGAAATACATCCACATATATGTGGTCACTGATTTTCGACAAGGTTGCTATTATAGCCTGTTTCAACTGCCATAACAGAATACCACAGACTGGGTGGTTTAAACAGCAGAAATTCTCCTGACACACACAAAATTCTGGAGGCTACACCAAGGTGTCAGCAGGGTTGGTTTCTGATGAAGACTCTCTTCATGTCTTCAGAAGGCTGCCTTGTTGGGTCCTCACATGGCCTTCTGTGGTACAAGTGTTGGGAGAGAATGGTCCCTAGTATCTCTTTTCTTGTAAGCATGCCAGTTCTAGCAGACTAGGGCCTCTTTGTTCTTACCTCCTTCAAGTGCCTATCTCCAAATATGGTCATATTGGGGATTAGGGCTTTGACATGAGTTTTGGAGGGGCATAATTCAATTTCTAATAGGTGCCTTGTCATGGCATATAGAAAACTACCTGGCTCCTCCACTAGGACTCAACTTAACCTCTGCCATTCCATGCTCCTAGTCACTCAATGCTAACGAGATCTCAACTTGCATAGAGTCACAGAACTTGCCTCTTACTCAACCGTCCCACCACGCAGGGGGGCAGGCAGACACAGCTGCTGAGTCCCTGCATTTGTGCCTATCCACACTTTTTAGGTGTCACACCAAAAGCCAACTTTCTGGCTCCCTTTCTGGAAGCCACTTGTGGCCATATGCATGTGGAAAAGATATACAGGTGTACAAAACAGATTCTATTTATTGCTATTGTATCTAAGGCAGAAAAAGTTTTCAAACCTTTTATTTCAAAAAAAGTTGTTATCAAAGTTTTCAGGATAAAAAACTCCTTGTGGTATATAGAATTTTGTCCTAAATTAACTTAAAATCCCTACTTCAAGCCATTCTCTCCTTCTTTACTTGATATATGTCCTATGGTCTAGTCACTCCAATATATTCCTTATTCTTTAAATAGGAGATAGGTATTAAATGTTCATTTGATGCTTTTTTTCTCTACCCTTCAGATATCTACTTACCCATTATGATTCTATTTATTTTTTTCTAAGATTTATCTATTTGTTTGAGAGAGAGGAGGGGGGGGAGGGACAGAGGGAGAGAGAAAATTCCAAGCAGACTCCCTGCTGAGCTCCTGAAATGGGGCTCAATTCTATGACCCATGAAATCATGACCTGAGCCAAAACCAGAGTTGGACACTCAACTGACTGAGCCACTTTGGTGTTCCTGATGCAATTTCTTCTGTAAGTCTTATTTGTATGTCTCCTACAGTGAAAATTGACTATTTTATCTTTGGTACAACACTTTGTGTTTATCTCTACACAAGTACTTTCTTTCCATTATACTCTCAATCTCACAAGCCTACATCCACTACAAATCTATTATTTTCCTAAGTCGGCCCTGAATATTCTTTTTAAATCTCCCTCCACTTTCTAGGTTAAAGCCTGGAATAGATGTCTAGGAATATCTGTTAAATATGAAGTTAAGTTATGAAAAAAGATGTGATTTTTGCTTCATTGAACACACACAAAAAAATCTATTTTGTCATCTCCATGTTTAGTGCCCTCCGTATACTTCCTTGATGTATAAGAAATGATTGCTGATAACTCTGTAATAACTTGAGGTAATTGTATATATTCTATGCTTGAAACCACTGCGGCAAGGAATTGAAGTATATCCAAATAGTTGAAGTGATCCACTGTTCACAATTTCTTTATTTTTCTCTGAAATTTTGCTTCCTTATCTCTTATATGTCTTATTTGGGTTTTCTGCTATGAGTTGACAGTTTGGGTAATGACAGAAGAAAAAGAAAATTAAAAGTTACTGCCTATTTAGTGCCATCTGCTATTATATTTCTCTCTCCTAGTTACCCAAGGAAGTAAGCTTTTAAAATTTTACTTTTGGCAATGCTTTTTTATGCTTTTTTCAGCACCCTTTCCTTTCCTTTTTTTATATTCTGTAAGTCTCTGATTTGGCTTCTCAATTATATTGCTACATTTCCTGTTCTGATTAAAAGTTTAAGATGCCTCTCAAAGCAGTTACTTGTCAACTTTGATAGGTACGACCTGGACTGGATAAGTATTTAAGATTTAGTCTGGAAAGTAGGTCAATTGAGATTCCCCTGCTTTCTGTATCCTTTCAGGCATCTTGGTGTCCAAAGATTTAAATCACAAAGGAAGTTATACTAAGTATTACTAGACACATCTTTTCCCCTGAATCCTTTTATCTTTCATTTCCTCTAACTTAGATATATTATAAAAAATGTCCTGAATTTCCCAAAGTAAATTAGCATTGTAGCCCTGAGAACAATGGCTATCAATCTAATAAGACTGTTTTACAATTATGGGTCCCATCTCTATTTTGGATGACTTAATCTACTGAAAAGGAAAAAAGAAAAAGGTATATGAATGCTAAAATATTCACTACAGAACATTTTTTTAATTTGTTTTTACATTTCCCAGTATTTCGTTAGGCATAAACTGCACACACACACACACACACACACACACACACTATTGTACTCTGTTTTTCCTCATGGTTTGTCTGGCCAAATTTATATTTCTATGGGAGTTCTGAGCTGCCACACCCATTTTCCTCAAATGAAATGATAAATCCTGAAGACCAAAGAGGACTCCCTGAAAAAGAAATTGGCATGGGAATGAAAAGGCTTATGAAATATTCTATATGTTGGCAAATTGAACACCAATAAAAAATAAATTTAAATTAAAAAAAAGAAATAATCAATTTGCAGATAATTTTGAATGCCAGTTTAGGAAGTTAAAACATAGCCATTAAAACAATGGAACAGTATTCAATATCAGGAAAATGATTTAGGAAAATTGGTTTGTTGTGAATGTAAAGGAGTTGGAAGACAGACAAAAGTGAGGAAATATCAATCAGATGGTTGCATTGGGGGTAAAAGGAGAAGTGGTATAAAAGTTATACTGGCTATTTTAAGAAATTTAACTAGAATGCTGACAGGTAGAAAGAAAGAATGAAAGAAAGAAAGAAAGAAAGAAAGAAAGAAAGAAAGAAAGAAAGAAAGAAAGAGAAAAAGTACTAACAGGTAAGAGGAAAGAAGGGTTTAAAGATGTCTGCTTGAAAATCTGAGTCATGACAAGCCCTATACTGTAATTAAAGAGATTTCAAAGCCATGTTCCAAGATCGTTTTTATTAAAACAAAAGCTCGTTGGATTCTTGATCTACCAGATATACTAGGATAAAACATGATTAGAATAACACAAGTTTGGGAAATATACAGAAAATGACATAGGATGAGGTGTGAAATCATTACAATTTTTGAAAATTTTAAGAAATTTCATGCAAATGACACTGCTTTCCTTAAAATAAGTTATAATGATCAAACATTTTATGGTTGCAAAAAGAATATCATTCAAATATTTATTTTAGAGAACAGAGCTACACACTTATACTACCCATGATCCCTTTCCCTACAACATTATAGGTTAGAGTGAGCCTCAAGAAACATTTTGGTAATGCAATTTGAAAGATAATTTTAGAGGGGCACCTGGGTGGCTCAGTGGTTGAGTCTCTGCCTTCCGCTGAGGTCATAATCCTGGGGTCCTTGGATGGAGTCCTGCATCAGGATCCCTGCAGGGAGACTGCTTGTCCCTCTACTTATATCTCTGCCTCTTTCTCTCTCTGTCTTTCATGAATAAATAAGTAAATAAGTCTTAAAATAAAAGAAGGTAAATTTAGAAAACACTCATTTTCATTTGCACCCTAAATGTAGTTCCAGGCATCAGAGGCTGCTACGGTTTGAGCACATGGTCAGGCTATGCTGAAGTGGGCAGTGTCCAGGCCCACAGTTCACTGAGTATCAGCCAGATATTCTCTTTCAGCTTCTCTGGATGATATACAAGCATTTCATCTCCCGGAGCAACAAATGGGCCTACAACTTATTTAGCATCTGCCAGATTCCTTGCCTTAGCTACTCTGATTCCACGGCTAGCTGTACTTTTAGCTCCATGACAGCTTGTCCTGTAAATCTCAAACCTCCTCAAAGGTGGAGGCTTGGTAGTAGTGAGGCACTCAAGTGGACTCCAGTTTGTGAATATGGGATTGAATTTGTCTTTGTTCTCCCTCATTTATGTCCACCTTTCCTTCTAAACTGCCCATTCTGTGTATTTTAGGCCTGGCATCCGGTGTATAAGCAACAGCTGTATATTAACTGGATAGATAGTCCCTGCAATTAATTGAGGTCAAATACCTCAAATATCTAAAATAAATATTTTATTCTGTATCACTCTTGGTGGTCTTGTTTATTGGATTATTCAATATGTTGCTCTGAGGCAATTAACTATATTTAAACAAAAGGATTTTATAGATATTATCACACCATTAAAATAAAGAGATTAAAATAACATTTCTGCATGGAAGAATAATTTGTAAGCTTAAAGTACAAGGAAAGGGGGTCCCTGGGTGGCTCAGCGGTTTAGCGCCTTCCTTTGGCCCAGGGCGTGATCCTGGAGTCCTGGGATCGAGTCCCACCTTGGGCTCCCTGCATGGAGCCTGCTTCTCCCTTTGCCTGTGTCTCTGTCTCTCTCTCTGTGTCTCTCATAAATAAATAAAATCTTAAACAAATTACAAGAAAAAATTAATAAAGAAAGTAATTAAAATCTCTAATATAAAAATTGGAAACTTCCAAATATTTAAATATTATAAATATAAAATGCCAAAAACAAATTGTAAAAATACTAAATTTATATTTGACAAGTGTTAATACTTTTAATATGTGTGCTGCATTTATACATCAGTACAAAATATAAATGTCATTTGATGAGCTTATTAGGAAAAGCAAAAAGCACACTTTTAATGAATATAACTTTAACTTAATATATTAAATTCATTCATTCTAAAAATGTTGCAAATTAAAAATATTTGCCAACCAATTAGAAAACAATGAAAGTAGGAGCCAAATTATTTCCTTAATTGTACATAAAGGCATATTGGAATATATAGCTATAGACTTATATGGAGTACGTAAGTATATACTTAAATATAGTATCCATTGACTTGCTGAAAACACCATATATAGAAAACAGCAAGAGTTCCTTCAGTAACCTCAGTAAATTAACACACTTCTAGTATGTTGATTGAACCAAATTGTGCAAGTTGTAAGTGGGCTCAACAAATTAGCATAAACACAACATAACCATATGATAACCACTAAGAATGAAAACATGAAAAATATTCCAGAAACCACCCTATATGCCCTCCCAGTCAATACATTCTCCGTCCTCCCACTATCCAACCTTTAAACACAATAGTTTTCTCTTTTGGAGAACTATATAAATGTAGAAAACCCATAACTTACACAATACAAGGCATTTGGCAATAAAAATCCCTGTGTTATTGAAAGGTATGGGAAAGCATGAAATAAGATTCTTCATTGGGGATTGCTGCACAGTTCAATTAACCACTGTTAAATTATAAGAGAAGTTAAATTATTCTTACATTTGTTTAAGTCACAGTTGTCTCTTTCATAATTCATGGGAGACAATCCTGGGAATCACTGTAGTACATTTCTAAGTGATTAAATAGATTTAAATATTCCTTTTTAAAGACACTTTTGCTTGTTTCCTAGAGTGTCTGAGGCCAACATTCACACAAAATTCATCCAGAATTATGTGCTAGGTTGCTAAACTTAGAAAATGACCATTTGCTTAGGCCCCTTTTAGGATATGGTTATAGATCTTTTTTTCTTTTGTATAAGCAAAACAGAGTTCCAGCATAGAAAACTTAGCTCTGATTTGATTTATCTTTTTTCTCCTAATTCTAGATGTAACTGATTATAAGAAAGACTGCAATAAATGAAAGGTTTTATTACATAATGGGAAAGAAATACTTTAAATACCAATTTTAAGACATATAGTTTAAAGATAGCTAAAATAGAAACAAAGGTTAGTTCCATGTCTAGCTTGATGAAGTAAAAGGAATAGAGGATTTATCCTCCTACCTGAAAAAGCAAAAAAGGGACAAAAATGAAACAACAATTTTCAAAACACCTACTATGGGCAAGGAAGAAAAGTAATCCTTGAGAGAAGAGCAACAGACAAGGTGCCAAAATTTGCCAAAGTTCTACTCACTAGAAGTGAGTGAAGTTAGCAAGGATACATGATAAAAGATCAATACACAAATATTATTTTCATTTTATGCATTAGCAGTGAATAATTGTAAAAGAATAGTATTTACAATAGTATAAAATATATTTCAGGATAAATCCAAAAATATGTATTTCACTATAAATGCAAAAACTAATGTGAAAGACCTGCATACCGAAAAGTACAAAACATAAATAAAACCTATGTCAATGAAGAAGTAAACCCTGTCAATGAGTAATGTAAGACTCATTACTGTTAACATATCAATTGCTTATGCATATATAGGCAATCCCAATCAAAGTTCAACAGACTTTTTTTGGCATGGAAATTGAAAAACTTATTATAAAATTCATGTGGAAATTCAAAGGAACTGAAATAGCATAAACAATCTGAAAAAGCAAAATAAATTTGGAGAGTTTATGCCACCATTTCAAGACATAATATGAAGCTACGACCATCAAGAAAATGTGGTATTGGCATAAAAATATGATCTGGCAAGAAGAGAGCTATGATAAAAATGAAAGAAGAATGTGTTACCATAGGCTTAATGGGTTGCAAAAAGAACACCTTTTCTGAAGAAATCAGATAGAATATTGGGCTCTTTCTGAGTAGTAGGGACAAAGCAGGAATGGTCTGAGTCTTATAGAGCTGGTAATGGAACAGGAGGATCACAGAGAAACTGCACAGCTCTGAGAAATGGCTATGAGTATACATAAAATAAGACAAACAAACCCCTTTCACAGCATAGGGATCTTCATATCACGGTAGATATATAAATGAATAAACAGAACTCTTTTATCAGCTGTTGGTAATTTTTAGCATTATTTGAGAATAGGAATCTTTGGAAAAGAGTAAACTTCATGTTATTAAAACAGAATTGAAGTAATACATTTATTTGTCATTTAGTGAATCTTGGGATCGAATATTTTTTATGTGAATTCTAGTGTTATCATTAAATTATTGCTGAGCTTGGTGAATATCTAGAGGAGCAGAGAATTATAGTAAATTGATTTGTTGATTTTATTCATGAGTAGCCTGCAGGACCAATGGCATAGAAATAGTCCACAAGTGGTGATATTAAAAATAAAATATAACATTAGTATTTTGTAGCTTCCTATGTATAAAATGGTTTTAAATCTTTTAAAACTAGCATTTCTTTTATTGGTTTTTCATAATTTCTAGAAGTTATTGCAAATATTCAAAGCTCATTTCTAGTTTTACCTTAATTTTCCAATTCTATGTCCCAATTCCTAATTTTGTAACTTTATCTCTTCCATTTCTCTTTATTTTGTAGCTTTAAGATGTAAAAATAGTAGAAGATTCAAAATGTGAAAGGTAATCAAAAGAATCTTACAAATGTTAAAGGCTATTAATAGATTTTATCAAGATATATGCCAAAAGGGAGGGGAGAAGCATGTACTGGTCAAAAATATATGGCTTTAAATAGAAATTTATGGGTTAATTTTATAAAATATTTGACCATTTTACTGACAAAACACCTTAGATACCATTTTTAATTTCTATTTATCTAATACTATTACTGAAATGTAATATATATTCCATTTACTGTAGAATTTATCAATTTTTGCTAAATTGTTAGTATTCACCTTGTACTACAACTGGCAGGGATATAGAACCTAGCTCTACAAAATATCTCCCATTTCATAAATGTGCCTATTTCTTTTAAATGTCAGTGCTCCTGAATATGCTCTTTATCTGGAATGCCATCCCCTTACACTCTCTAACTGGTGTATTATTGTTCACCTTCAACATATTTCATTTTTCTCATTCTTAGGCAAAGATACTTGCACTTTTTTATTTGCTTTCACTGTACTTTACAAATCATTGCTATAGTACCTTATTTCATGGTTGTAAATTTTTAACAGCACTTTAATGTGCTTGGAGCTATGTGAACGCAGAACACTTTGTTTTGTTAACAATGGTCAATGACATTTATCAAGTATGTGCCTGCTGTGGTGCCAAAATAATTTCTGAATTACCCATTGTATGCTGCTGAGTAAATGGAAAGATTGGCTAAATGATAATTAGTGGTGGATTAATGGTGTTCTCCAAATAAATAGTTTGGAAATAATATTTTTTAATGATTTAGATGAAGGAATATATTCCATTTTGGAGGGAGAAATGTCTATGATTTTTAGAATATTTAATTTTGAGAGGCATTTGATGATTTAAAGTACTTGAATTTCTGTTCTAGAAATATCAGAATCTTTAAATGTCTCATTCTCATGGGCAACTAACTTGCAATCATGTTTTGGGGAGTAGAAATCTCCATTTAAAAGTCACAATCATTTGAGACACCTGGGTAGTTCAGTTGGTTGAGTGTCCAACTCTCAATTTCGGCTCAGGTCATGATCTCAGGGTTGTGAGATGAAGCTTGTGTTGGACTCTGCACTAGTCATGGAGCCTACTTAAGATATTCTCTCTTCCTCCCCTTCCCTGTGCCCTTTCCCCCTCTCTCTAAAAATAAAAAATAAAATAATATAAGTATCAGTTTATATAGTCAAGCATTTTGGAGTTTAAGCATGAAGACAAAAAGAAGCTTGGGTAGTTTTGGATAACTGTAGTCATTCATAGGAGTTTCAAGTAGATATTATTTAAATAAAGCACAATTTCCATAAAAGGCAACACAAAACTTCTTTCATCAATGATACTAAAATGTATTTTAGCATGAAGATCAAAACGTGTATTCAAAATAATTCTGTAAACAACAGAAACCAATTTGCAAAAATTAGTCTTCAGTAAGTATTTACCTACTTTGCTAAACATCATTATAATATACAATACTTTCATTTCCTAAAATTTTCAGAGGGATGCCTTCTGTCCAGAACGTGATTGAGCTATTTGTTTTAAAACTGTATTTACAAATTGAGTTATCACGTTTATAATTCTCTGATGAGAAAAGTTAATTATTTATTCAGCATTTCAATGACCTTACTATTCACATATAATTTTTTTGGCAAGCTTCAAGGAAAGATTCTATAAAATTCAGAAATATATAAAATTGAAATTAATAAGCAAACTAACACTGAAGAATAAATACATCTGTCCAAAAGGCAGACATTTATTATAGTGATCATGGATATGTCTATTTTTAAGACCATGTTATTTTATTTTATCTAAGTATTTATTTTTACATTAATTATCCTAATAAATTATCCATACTTTAAAATCAAAAGAAGACATAGCTATATAATAATTAAATATGACAATATGCATGTTATTTTTTCAAATGCTAACTTTCATCATCACAAATTTTATTTGTAGTCAGTATTCTGGACATATGAAGACTTAAAATAATCACTAAATGAAATCATGCCTATCCTTCTCTCTCTTTTTATTTTAAGATTTTATTTATTTATTCATGAGAGACACACAGACAGAGAGAGGCAGGGACATAGGAGGGAGAAGAAAGCTCCATGTAGGGAACCCGATGTGGGACTCCATCCAGGACTCCAGGATCGCACCCTGGGCTGAAGGCATATGCTCAACCACTGAGCCACCCAAGCATCTCATGCCTATCCTTTTCAGTTAGATGTAGATTATGTGAGGGCATAAACCCTTTCATTTTTCCATTTGAAATTCTCAGTTCTGGAAAGAAGACTTGTCACATGGTAGGTAATTAGTAAGTGCTTTGTTGACTGACCAATTTTTATCAATTAAATTTCAAATGGAATACCCAAGTAATTTAAACAAAAAACATTGTTAATGGAAGCAAATATGTTAATTTAAATGTTGTAGTGAGTTTGTGGAATCCATATCATTTTGTTACTTGAGCAAAATAATTTGTAAATATACAAGGGGAAAAGGCACGGTGCTTTTTGATACATACAAATCATGCCATTTATATAAAAATGCCCAAATCGCCAAGATTTGTACTGGGTTTCATTAAATGCCCATGACATTTGTGAATATCATGTGAATATTTGGAATCAACTCTGAAAAAAATATATAAATTTTATTTTTACGTGCAATTATACTGAATGTACCATTCTTTCTCTAGTATTCCAAAGAGGTTATTTTTTTCTTAGAACACTAATAAATACTAAGTAAAACTGAAGTTTTAAAACTACACTTTTTAGTACAATAAAATTTTTGATTCAGCAAATCAAAGTAAACAAAATAAGCAACTCTACTTGCTTATTCAATTCTGCTCAATTTTGCATATTGCAAAACATACACATTTGAGTTTTTAAATATGTTTTCTCTGGAATATGTTTAACCAGCTCATGATCATCTCCTTGTAATTATCACCTTCTATATATCTAACAAAGTAATTTCAGGTGTCTTTTGTTTTTTAATTAATTTTTATTGGTGTTCAATTTACCAACATACAGAAAAATACCCAGTGCTCATCCCGTCAAGTGTCCACCTCAGTGCCTGTCACCCATTCCCCTCCACCCCCCGCCCTCCTCCCCTTCCACCACCCCTAGTTCGTCGTTTCCCAGAGTTAGGAGTCTTTATGTTCTGTCTCCCTTCCTGATATTTCCCAACATTTCTTTTCCCTTCCTTTATATTCCCTTTCACTATTTTTTATATTCCTCAAGTGAATGAGAACATACACTGTTTGTCCTTCTCCGATTGACTTATTTCACTCAGCATAATACCCTCCAGTTCCATCCATGTTGAAGCAAATGGTGGGTATTTGTCGTTTCTAATGGCTGAGTAATATTCCATTGTATACATAAACCACATCTTCTTTATCCATTCATCTTTCGATGGGCACCGAGGCTCCTTCCACAGTTTGGCTATTGTGGACATTGCTGCTAGAAACATCGGGGTGCAGGTGTCCCGACGTTTCATTGCATCTGAGTCTTTGGGGTAAATCCCCAACAGTGCAATTGCTGGGTCGTAGGGCAGGTCTATTTTTAACTCTTTGAGGAACCTCCACACAGTTTTCCAGAGTGGCTGCACCAGTTCACATTCCCACCAACAGTGTAAGAGGGTTCCCTTTTCTCCACATGCTCTCCAACATTTGTGGTTTCCTGCCTTGTTAATTTTCCCCATTCTCACTGGTGTGAGGTGGTATCTCATTGTGGTTTTGATTTGTATTTCCCTGATGGCAAGTGATGCAGAGCATTTTCTCATGTGCATGTTGGCCATGTCCATGTCTTCCTCTGTGAGATTTCTGTTCATGTCTTTTGCCCATTTCATGATTGGGTTGTTTGTTTCTTTGGTGTTGAGTTTAATAAGTTCTTTATAGATCTTGGAAACAAACCCTTTATCTGATATGTCATTTGCAAATATCTTCTCCCATTCTGTAGGTTGTCTTTTAGTTTTGTTGACTGTATCTTTTGCTGTGCAAAAGCTTCTTATCTTGATGAAGTCCCAATAGTTCATTTTTGCTTTTGTTTATTTTGCCTTTGTGGATGTATCTTGCAAGAAGTTACTGTGGCCAAGCTCAAAAAGTGTGTTGCCTGTGTTCTCTTCTATGATTTTGATGGACTCTTGTCTCACATTTAGATCTCTCATCCATTTTGAGTTTATCTTTGTGTATGGTGAAAGAGAGTGGTCCAGTTTCATTCTTCTGCATGTGGATGTCCAATTTTCCCAACACCATTTATTGAAGAGACTGTCTTTCTTCCATTGGATAGTCTTTCCTCCTTTATCGAATATTAGTTGACCATACATTTCAGGGTCCACTTCTGGGTTCTCTATTCTGTTCCATTGATCTCTGTGTCTGTTTTTGTGCCAGTACCACACTGTCTTGATGACCACAGCTTTGTAGTACAACCAATTTCAGGTTTCTTTGAAATGCTGTCTATGATTTTTGTTTCTTCTGATTAATGCTTTGTGATATGATTTTCATTTCCTAGCTCTGTTGACTGCATTTATTTGAGTTCAATTGTACAGTAACATTTTTATAAATATCTAACCTCATATTCTATACTGAGATTCATGTTCACAATCAAAATTTGATATTAAAAATTTCAGACACCACATAGAACTGCCATATGATGTATTAAGTAGAAGTTATGTGTATACAGAGTTTTACATTCAAATGTTTGGGTCAGTTAATTTGAGTGAATTATACCTTTCTAAGGCAGTAGAAAAGACATTTCATTAATACACTAATAACTTTATGACTAGGATTAGCATTCATTGATTCCTGCTGTTTTGACTCTGGGACTCTTCCTTGTCTGACATTATTGGACATAAGGATGAATAAAACATGGTTATTTTTCCAGGTAGGCAAAATGTGTAGTGGAGGCAACTACATATTAACAAATGTCTACAATAAAATGTGTTCTGCTACAGTGCACTAAAAATGAGAGATTAATGTAGTCTCTGCTAGAGATAGTGTGAATGAAATCCTGAGAGAAGGTATGATGACTTTTTTATTAAACTTAGACTTCAAGGATAAGTGCATGTACCATCTGTTTTCACATATTTCATAAATCAGATATGATATAACTTAGCATTTGGCCACTAAGCTCTGTCCAGAGAAATGTTTCCATCCATAACATTAGCTTCCAATGAATTAGAGAAAAGTTCATGCACTAGATATAAGAGACCTGGGGGTGATTGCCCAGTCATGAGCATATAGCTTTCTAGCAGCTAGAAGTTAGGGGAGAAGTAATGGCTAATGTATTTTATAACAATATAAATTTCAAGTGGAATAGAAAGGTTGCTGAAGTTTTCAGCTTGCATGTTTGGATGATGCTTTCAGTCCAAATATAACCTAAAATTATGTCATTAAAAAATCAGCTAAATAGCAAGAAAAAAATATGGGCCCAGAAATCAGAAATGATGACTCAAAAGATTTATTAATATTCCAGATATGGCCAGACATAAACATTTTGAGGAATCATTCACAGGTCATGAGAACGTAATCTTTTGAGTAGTGAATGGCATCGGGAAGATGTCAATTGTTGTTAATAATTTCTTTTCTTTCTTTTTACACCAAACTCAATAATCAGTGCTGTTTTCCTTCTTCATAAAAATTCATAGTACATACAGTTCACAGACATGTTGAGAAATATGAGTGAGGAAAAGAGAATTTTAATAGGATGTTCATTATATTGATGGTGCTAGTTCTGGAGCCATTTGTTGATGTTGGCAAGATGCTAAATTAAGAACAGGCTAAAAGTGTTTAATTTATTGTTTCTATTTCCTTGGGCTCTGAAAAAAGAGATCTTAGATAAGGGCTTTAAAAATAAGTAATGCATTTAATTGCTTCTGCAAGGAAAATCTTTCATGTTGATAACCATAAATATTAATGAGTTATAAGAATAGAAAATAAGATAATGGGAGTATAAACCTTCATCAGAATAACAATGTATTAAAACCAATTTAGGGACTTCTAATTTCAGCCCTGTTTGCATAACTTTTACCTTACTAATCTCCTACTGAAAGTAACTATGAACACTGGATAAAGAACATAAAAACTGGTTAAATGCATCACAATATAATCAAGGCAAACTGATTTTAGTGATTAAGGGCACAGAAAAAAAGTGAAATTCACTAGGGTAAGCTTTCAGTATTTGCCTCTGACTTTTCTTTTGGATTTATTTTCTGTTTGTCTTCTAACTAACACACAAAAGTATGAAATTGTCTTTTAAACTTAGTCATAACAGAAAATGGTAGTCTGAGCATATAAACCATTTGCTGAGATTAGGAACCACCATGCTGTTCTGGAGTACACCAGGCCTTGTTCAGCAAAATTTTGTACTGCAGAGTAAGGCTAGCCTGCTAAAACTGACAAAAGTAAAAATAGAAAATAAGAATAGTCTTATATTTATTTTGGAATTTGAGTCAGTAATTTAAAATGTCTCCATAAAGAAAATTCCAAACACAGACAGTTTAACCAGTTATGTCTGCAAATAATTAAAAAATAATTAATTCTGGTCTTATCCAAATCCCTGAAGGAAGACACAAATAAAAAGAGGATCTTCCCATTTCCCTTTTTCAGGTAAGCATAATTATAACTAAAACTTGACAAAAACATAGTAATGAAAGAGGAAATTATATTCTAGTCTTTTATCTGAATATAGATGCACAATGACTAGAGAAAATATTGGCAACTTAAATGAAGACATAAAAAACAGACAATATCTCAAGAGTAAGGTTGGTTACTCCAGGAATTCATTTTTGGTTTAATAGTCAAAATTAAATTTAATCACACTTACAGAATAAAGGAGTATTGTATATACTCCTATCTATATATGTAAAAGCAACAACTGACAAAATTCATGTTTTATTTTATTTGCTGAGAGTCAGCTCTACAATCCATTTTGTAGATTCATGTGATGAAAGTTATGACACTTTCATCAATACTTATTTTAATTCTACATTTTTTTCATATTGACCTATATTCTCCATTAATTTGTTTATTTTTCTGTCTCTTTACCCATATTTGTCCTACTATTCTAAAACATTAAAAGTCCAGATATACCTTATAATCATTTCAGTACAAAATACTTTTTTTTATTTTTTAAAGGGATTTCGTATCTCAGTTTTGTTCCATTAGTCTCTTTATGTTGTTTTGTTTTGAATTTTTAAGTGTGCAATGTATAATGAGTAGCTTGTTAAAATATATTTCCTGAATTGCAGGTTGAAGAAAGTTTTTTTTTTTTTAATTTGTTCTTACAAGTGGTAAGGATGTTAATGAAATTTGTACATCTAAGATATTAATAAGAAATGGACTAAAAGAATGTTTCAAAATGTTGTGTTAGATACAAAATTGTGTCAGAATAAAAAAATATAAATTCAAAATGATCAAAGACCTAAATGTGGGATAGGAAACCATCAGAATCTTTTTTTTTTTTTTTGTATATTTTTTATTTGAGTTCAATTTGCCACCAAAAAGTATAATACTCAGTGCCCATCCCGTCAAGTGCCCCACTCAGTGCCTGTTACCAAGTCACGCCGTCTTCCCTCCCACCTCCCCTTCCACTACCCCTTTGTTCATTTCCCAGACTTAGGAGTCTCTCATGTTCTGTCACCCTCTCTGATATTTCCCATTCATTTTCTCTACTTTCCCCTTTAATCCCTTTCACTATTTTTTATATTCTCCGAATGAATGAAACCATAATAATGTTTGTCCTTCTCCGATTGACTTATTTCACTCAGCATAATACCCTTTAGTTCTAGGGGCAGCCCTGGTGGTGCTGTGTTTTAGCGCCGCCTGCAGCCCAGGGTGTGATCCTGGAGACCCTGGATCGAGTCCCGCTTCAGGCTCTCTGCATGGTGCCTGCTTCTTCTAAGGCAGAGGTCTCTGCCTCTCTCTCTCTCTCTCTCTCTCTCTCTCTCTCTCTGCGTGTGTGTCTCTATGAATAAATGAATAAAATCTTTTAAAAAATACCTTCTAGTTCTATCCACATTGAAGCAAATGGTAAGTATTCGTTCTTTATAATGGCTAATATTCCATTGTATACACAGACCATATCTTCTTTATCCATTCAACGTTTGATGGACACCGAGCCTCCTTCCACAGTTTGGCTATTGTGGATATTGCTGCTATAAACATTGGGATGCAGGTGTCCCCGCGTTTCACTGTGTCTGTGATCTTTGGGGCAAATCCCCAGCAGTGCAATTGCTGGGTCATAGGGTAGTTCTATTTTTAACTTTTGAGGAATCTCCACGTAGTTTTCCAGAGTGACTATATCAATTAACATTCCCACCAACGGTGCAAGAGGGTTCCCTTTCTCCACATCCTGCCAACATTTTTTTTTCCTGTCTTGTTGATTTTCACCATTCTCACTGGTGTGAGGTGACATCTCATTGTGGTTTTGATTTGTATTTCCCTGATGGCCAGTGATGCGGAGCATTTTCTCATGTGCTTGTTGGTTATGTCTATGTCTTCTTTGGTGAAATTTCTGTTCATGTATTTTGCCCATTTCATGATTGGATTGTTTGTTTCTTTGCTGTTGAGTTGAATAAGTTCTTTATAGATCTTAGATATTAGTCCTTTATCTGATACGTCATTTGCAAATATCTTCTCCCATCCTGTAGGTTGTCTTTGAGTTTTGTTGAGGGTGTCTTTTGCTGTGCAAAAGCTTCTTATCTTGATGAAGTCCCAATAGTTCATTTTTGCTTTTGTTTCTCCTGCATTCATGGATGTATCTTGCAAGAAGTTACTGTGGCCAAGTTAAAAAACGGTGTTGCCTCTGTTATCCTCTAGGATTTTGATGGATTCTTCTCTCGCATTTAGATCTTTCATCCATTTTGAGTTTTTCTTTGTGTATGGTGTAAGAGAACGGTCTAGTTTCATTCTTCTGCATGTGGCTGTCCAATTTTCCCAGTACCATTTATTGAAGAGACTGTCCTTTTCCCAGTGGATAGTCTTTCCTGCTTTGTCAAATGTTAGTTGACCGTAGACTTGAGGGCCCATTTCTGGGTTCTCTATTCTGTTCCATTGATCTATGTGTCCGTTTTTGTGCCAGTACGATACTGTCTTGATGATCACAGCTTTGTAATACAACTTGAAACCTGGCATTATGATGCCCCCGGCTCTGATTTTCTTTTTGAATATTCCCCTGGCTATTTGGGGTCTTTTCTGATTCCACAGAAATCTTAAGGTGATTTGTTCCAACTCTCTGAAGAAAGTCCATGATATTTTGATAGGGATTGCACTGAACGTGTAAATTGCCCTGTGTTGCATAGACATTTTCACAATATTAATTCTGCCAATCCATGAGCATGGAATATTTTTCCATCTCTTTGTGTCTTCCTCAATTTCTTTCAGAAGTGTTCTATAGTTTTTAGGGTCTAGATCCTTTACCTCTTTGGTTAGGTTTATTCCTAGGTATCTTACATTTTTGGGTGTAATTGTAAATAGGATTTATTCCGTAATTACTCTTTCTTTAGTCTCATTGTTAGTGTATAGAAATGCCACTGATTCTGTATCCTGCCACACTACCCAAATGCTGTATGAATTCTAGCAATCTTGGGATGGAGTCTTTTGGGTTTTCTATGTACAGTATCATGTCATCTACAAAGAGGGAGAGTTTTCTGACTTCTTTGTCAATTTGAAAGCTTTTTATTTCTTTTTGTTGTCTGATTGCTGAGGCTAGGATTTCTAGTCCTATGTTGAATAACAGTGGTGAGAGTGGACATCCCTGATGTGTTCCTGATCTTAGGGGATTGGCTCTCAGTGATTCCACATTAAGAATGATATTTGCTGTGAGCTTTTCATAGACCATCAAAATCTTAGAGGAGAACACAGGCAACAACCTCTTTGACCTCACTTGGATCAACTTCTTACTTGACACATTGCCAGAGGCAAGGGAAACAAAAACAAAAATGAAGTTATTGGGAGTTCTTTAAGATAAAAAGCTTATGCATAACAAAGGAAACAGTCAACAAAATTAAAAGGCAGTCTACAGAATGGGAAAATATATTTACAAATGACATATTTGATAAAGGGTTATATCCAAGCTCTATAAAGAACTTGTCAAAGTCAACATCCAAAAACCAAATAACCCATTTAAGAAATTGGCAGAAGACATGAATCAAAACTCTTTCAAATAAGACATCCAGGTGGCTAACAGACACATGAAAAGATGCTCAACATCACTCATCATCAGAGAAATGCAAATCAAAATCTTGATGAGATACCACCTCACACCTGTCAGAATGACTAAAACTAACAACACAAGAAACAAATGTTGGCAAGGATGTGGAGAAAAGAGAACCTTCTTGCATTATTGGTAGGAAAACAAACTGGTGAAGCTACTCTGGAGAACAGTTTGGAGGTGCCTCAATAAAGTTATAAATAGAACTACCCTACAATCCAGCAATTGCACTACCCAGTATTTACTCAAAGGATACAAAAATATGGATTCCAAGGAGTACACACCTACCCTGATGTTCATAGCAGCATTATCAACAATAGCCAAACTATGGAAAGAGCCCAAATGTCCATTGACTGATGAATCAATAAAGATGTGGTATATACACGTAATTGAACATTTTTCAGCCATAAAAAAAGAATGAAATCTTGCCATATGCAACAATATGGATGGAGCTAGAATGTATTATGCTAACTTAAATAACTGTCAGAGAAAGACAAATATCCTATGATTTCACTCATATGTGGAATTTAAGAAACAAAACAGATGAACATATGGGGGGACAAGAAAAAAGAGAAAGGGAAACAAACCAAGAGAGACCCTTAAAGATAGAGAATAAACTGGAGAGTGATGGAGGGAGGTGGCTGGGGGGATGGGCTAGGTAGATGATGGGTATTAAGGAGGGCACTTGATGTGATGAGCACTGGGGGTTGTATGTAAGTGATAAATCACTGAATTCTATTCCTAAAACCAACATTGCACTATATGTTCACTAACTAGAATTTAAATAAAAATTTGAAGAAATAAAAAAGAATTTTGTTAGAATGAGTTTAAATATTTATTTTTGGAAGGATATTTTTAAATATGTGTTTTAATGTTTATAATTTAATAAATATTCACTTATTATAAATTTCAATATTTTTGTACTATATTTATATCCTAGCATGTATGTTGGATGTTGAGTTGCTGTAATTTTTCAAAATTCTGATATTTATTTTTATTTATTTATTTATTTTTATTTTTTATTTTTTTTAGCAATTAGCAAGAGGGTTTATTGGACGTTTGCGCAAACGGGCTCTCCGCCTCCGAAGAGGAAGAGAGCCCTGATTAGCAATTACAGGTATCTTTTAAAGGCAAAAGGGAAAAAAAAAACCGCTTAAAGACAAAAGAACCTCGGGAGTCGCATAGCATTCAGGTTATTGATTTCACAGAGGGTCAACATGAACCTATTCAGGGACATTCCAATCAGGGTGTGGGGGGAAATGGTTTTCTTATTGTAAACAGAATGCTTTTAGTTGCTAAAATTTCAGGAAGACGCCTGGATGGGCTGCCTCTGGATTAGGGCTGGCCCTACTTACAAGGGGGGAGGTTTCTTCATTCCCTCCTCTTGTTTGGGCTGATTTTAACCTTAAAATCTTAGGGAACATTTATTTCTTCAGTTTGGAGGGCCCGACATTGCTGAGTTAATACCAGAGCTTGGGTAATAAACAATCTTTCTCGGATTAACTGGAGCGGCCAGTTGAGGACTCAGGGGCCGAAAGTTAGCAGCAGGAGCAGGATAACTAGAGGGCCCATAATGGTAGAGATTAGGGTGGTTAACCAGGGAGACTGATTAAACCAGCTTTCAAACCAGCCCTGCTGGGCCTCCTGGTCCCTTTGTCTTTTATTTAACCTTTCCCTGAGTTTGGCCATGGAGTCTCTGATGACTCCAGAATGGCCTGCATAGAAACAGCATTTTTCTCCTAGGGCTGCACACAGTCCTCCCTCTTTCAGGAATAGTAAATCCAAGCCTCTCCTGTTTTGAAGTCCTACTTCTGAAAGTGAGGTGAGGGACTGTTCTAACTTAGAAACGGACTGCTCTAGTGCCCGTAGATCCTCATCTACAGCTGCCTGGAGTTCTATATGACGTCGTGAGCCCTGGATCAGAGCAGCTGCGCCAGTACCCACCCCAGTAGCGACCCCTAGTCCCAACATAACGGCTAGGGTTAGGGAGACAGGTTCGCGCCAAAAACGGGTGGGATGTTCATTATACTGATTTTCTAGAGTTTCAGCAGGGTGATAGAACACCCTGGGTATGATCTGCACCATGACACAGAAGTCGTTTGAGCTATTTAGAACCTTAGCTGACACACAGGGGGTGAGGACTTTGTTGCATGCCCACCAAGTTCCCGGCTGGGGCTCCAGGTAAGAGTCAGTCCCTAAAATCGGGGCGGTAGTATTGCAGAGTTCCTGGTAACCCCGGGTGAGTATAGTTAGCCTTGACAGTGATGTAATCCCAGGAGGAGGAGGGCCTCTCATCCTGTGTCTCCCTAGTCTCGCACCCCAATTTTTACAATAGAAGTGTTCCCCTTCTCCACAGGTGGGATTTAGCCTGCGATCTCTGTGGTACCCGGGACAGACATAAAAGGGAAGAGTGCTTAGCATGGCCCTTCTGTCAGGCGTGCCACATCCTCCCCATGGGTCTAATCCCAGTCGCCCTGGAGGGCTTTCTCGGTTAGGGGCTCTAGAGGTGTCGAAGTATCCCTCTAGGTCCCATGGGCTAGGGGCCCCTATGGTTAGCTTGCATAGGTCAGGATATAGGTTAGGCCACCAGGTTCCCACGGGGGCGGTCTTAGTTATAGACCAGACCTCGTCACCCCCAGACGTTAGTACCTGCCAGGTTAACCTTTTGAGGGCATGAGGGTCACCTTTGGCGGAGGTAAAGAGCGCTAGGAGAGGTAGGAATATAACAACTGTCATTGAACAATTTTTTGAAAGTCTTATCTTGAGCGGGTTTTGGGTGCAGTGGAGCTTCCATTGGAGTGGCTCGCCCGGTCCGTCCTGGCTGGCGTCAGCGGTGCTCGTTGATGGGGCGCGCTTGACGTGTGAGGCGTGGACCCAAGCAGCAATGCCGTCTGCCTTTAAGGCGGTTGGGGTGGTCAGTAGTACAGTGTATGGGCCCTTCCAGCGGGGCTCAAGCGTCCTGGACTGATGTCTCCTGACATAGACGGAGTCACCGATCTGGAACAGGTTGTGTCTCCGGGGTGGTAGACAGCCCCGCAAGGGGTTTCCAGATCTGGCGCTGGATAATCTGGAGGCCTTTAGCCTGTCCTGTAAACCGGGAGTGTTAGCAAGAGGGTCAATAGCAGAGTCTAGCAAGTCCGTCACTGGTGGGGAACCTCCATAGAGAATCTCGTAAGGAGTTAGCCCATGGCGCGCGGGAGTGTTCCGGACTCGGAACAGAACCATAGGGAGGAGTTGGACCCAGTCTCTAGTGCCAGTCTCCAATGTCAATCTGGTTAGGGTCTCTTTAATTGTTCTATTCATTCTTTCTACCTGCCCTGAGCTCTGGGGTCTGTATGCACAATGTAATTTTTAATTTATCCCCAGTAATCTGGCCACCAACTGACTTACCTGGGAGACAAAGGCGGGGCCGTTGTCTGACCCTATTACCTTGGGCAGTCCAAACCAGGGGAAAATTTCTTCTAGGATTTTCTTGACAACCACCTGGGCAGTTTCTCGTTTGGTGGGGAAGGCTTCTGTCCATCCTCCTGTGGGCCTAGTGCAGCGGCTCGTGCTGTTTCATCGGCCATCCTGTTCCCCTCTGCTACTGGGTCGTTGCCTCGCTGATGCCCCGGACAGTGAATTATCTACCACGGCCGCCCCGGCTTTAAGTTCACCATTTCGTAGAAAGCTACTCCCCTCCGTGTACCAGGTTGCTTCAGCATCTGGCAAAGGCTGGTCCATCAAGCCCCCTCTGGTGCCATGGACCTCGGCTAGGATCTGGTGGAAATCATGCATTACTAGGGAGGGGGACTCGGTTTCTGGAAGCAAGGTGGCCAGGTTTAGGGATGTAGCCGTTCCAAACCCTATCCGCTCAGAATTCAGTAACATGGCCTGATAATGGGTGACCCGGGCGTTTGAGAGCCATCGATCAGGGGGCTGGCAGACGACTGTCTCTACGGCGTGGGGGGGCCACCACAGTGAGGGGTTGGCTGAAGGCCAACTTATCTGAGTCTTTTACCAGGACTGCCACAGCCACTATTATTCGGAGACATGGGGGCCATCCTGCAGCCACTCTGTCTAATTTTCTTTTGAAAAGTATGCCACGGTCCTTTTCCAGGGTCCCAGTTTCTGAGTTAGGACCCCTTTGGGTATTCCTTGGTGTTCATCAGCATATAGCGCAAATGGCTTGGTTACATCTGGGAGGCTCAGGGCAGGGGCGGTCAATAAGGCCCTTTTTATTTTGTCAAAAGCCAATTGTTGCTCCTTTCCCCAGTGGTAGGGGGTGTTGGATTTCGTGAGAGGATATAGGGGAGCCGCCAGCTCTGCAAACCCAGGTACCCAGAGGCGGCAGAACCCGGCACTGCCGAGGAACTCTCATAGCCCTCTGGCATCAGTGGGTGCTGGGATCAGGGCTACAGCCTTTTTGCGGCCCTCCGTCAGCCACCTCTGGCCTCCTTCCAGGAGATATCCCAGATAGGTCACTCGTCTCTGGCCTATTTGGGCCTTTTTGGGCCTTTTTGGCGGAGGCCCGAGACCCCAGTCCTCCCAGTCTCTCGAGCAGGGCCCCCGTACCTTTTACACAATCCTGTTCTGTCTTAGCCGCTATGAGCAAATCATCCACGTACTGCAGGAGAACGAGGTCCGGATGGCCAACTCCGAATTCTGCCAAGTCCTGATGCAAGGCTTCTTTGAACAAGGTGGGGGAGTTTTTGAATCCCTGTGGTAGCTTTGTCCAAGTGAGTTGTCCTGAGAATCTCGTCTCAGGATCTTTCCATTTAAAGGCAAAAATAGGCTGGCTTTGAGAGCTTAACTTTAGGCAAAAGAATGCATCTTCTAGATAGAGCTCAAGGGTCCTTCTGCCTCAGTTAAAACTGAATGTTGAGCTCCCGTAGCAACCAGGAAGGTCACTGGTTGACCCCACTTTAAGGGTTATCCGAGGCTTGGTGGGGGGGGGCTCCTGGCCCTGACATCCCTAATCTTCATCCTCTAGGGACAGTACGGGAATGGGCTTCTTCTTAGGTCCCTGCGTTTGGCCCTTCTTTGGACAATCTTTAACCCAATGTCCTTTTTCCTTGCAGTAGGCACACTGGTCTCGTTCAACCCGTGGTCTTCTTGTCTCCCAGGTCCTTACTCTGTCCTGACTTACTCTGCCCTGAGCCCTGTACTATGGTGGCCAGTATCCCAGTCAGTTCTTTATTGCGTTTCCTTTATCTCTTTTATTTTGTCTCTCTCTCTCTCTCCTCTCTCTCTCTAAGTATACATATGGTAGCCTTCCATTAATCTTTCCAGAAAACCTGCACTATAGCACGTACCTTTGCCAAATTGGTGGGGCATCGCCCTGCCCCTCTGAGACCCGCTAGGAGTACCTGGCGATAGAGACGGAGCCACTCCCTCCCAGCAGCAGTGTCGTAGTCCCAGGTCGGGCGAACCAAGGGGAAAACGTCCTCGATTTCATTAGGCAGCTGGGTCGGCCTCCCATCCGCCCCGGGGACGTTTTTCTGTAGACGCGGGGTCTCTCCTCCGTGGTGAGGAGAGTCTGCAGGAGCTGATCAGGGTGCCCATGGGGTCCTGGCTGAGAGACCCGGGCCTTCACCTGCAAGATAATATCAATATTAAAAGTTCCATTCCTGGGCCACCCGACGTTGAGAGTCGGCCACTCTGAGGAGCAGAAGGTGACCCATCTTCGTCTTCTGACTTCGACAGAAAGGCTGTGTGCCCGGCCGGCGACTTCTTTCCAGTGATCTAGAGCGAGGCTTAAAGGGGTGGTTACAGTTTGTCCCGCGGGTGTAGAAAAGAGGTGAGCGGGGAGGAGGAGGACAGGAAGAAAGACACAGAACAGACAGACGCACACAGATGACGGGACCGGCACGGCGGATTCAGACGGGAGCGGTCGCCAACAACGACCCTCCCCGAAGAGGAGGGAGTGCGGGGCTCCCTCCCTCTTCCAGACCACTCCGGAGTGGGACCAGAAAGACACAGAACGAACAGACGCACACGAATGACAGGACTGGCGCGGCGGATTCAGATGGGAGCGGTCGCGAACAACGACCCTCCCCGAAGAGGAGGGAGTGCCGGGCTCCGTTCCTCTTCCAGACCACTCCGGAGTCCGACTCCGGAGGGGGACCAGGGGTCTCGGGCACGTCTGCCTCCCCCGCTGGTCCAAATACAGAGTACAGCGTCCTGCAGGCACAATACAGACCCGGCCAGTCAGACAAACGGACGAGACAGCTATGACATTAGCGAGCTCGGTCTTACCTCCTACCGGTCTTAGGATTGAGCCTGGGGCGTCTCGGATCCCGGACGAGCCCCCAAATGTTGGACCCTGGCTCACGGGTGCCAACGTGTCCCGGTGGACGCCCCAGAGACTCAGACCCCAGACAGGCAGATGCAATTAGCAAGAGGGTTTATTGGACGTTTGCGCAAACGGGCTCTCCGCCTCCGAAGAGGAAGAGAGCCTGATATTTATTTTTAAAGGTATTGCTTAAGATAAATTTATTTTTCTTAAAAATGGGAAATACGCCCCCAAACACACATATATATTTGTGTAGGTATATATTTACATACACAGATATGTATCTCTCTTTCTTTCTAATCTATAGTTTTAAACAATATTAATATTAGAAAAGTATAGCACTAAGGGATACATTCCAAAGTGATTGATAATAATTAAGAACATTAGTCCTGTCTTAGGTATTTTCTCTTAGCTTATATACTAAAGACACCATATACTCAATGTATATACTAATTTTGGTTTTGTTAAAAACATTAATTCACTATGTTTTTTATAATTACTATACCTAGTAGGGCTCCTATAAAATAGTAATTAAATAAATATTCATGATTAATAATACTCAATCCTCTAAAAAGTATAATTTTTTTTGTCAGTGGATGTCGATGACATTCATATATTTTAACATCAGACACATATATCTAATTATTTTGAGACAAAACAGTGACTTTTCTGACTTACAGTGATTCTTGAAAAATAGCTCTTCCTCGCAGGTATAAATTTCTGGATGTGACTGGAAGAGCAATGCTAATAATCTTGATTCCCTGCCTCCTTGGCATTCAATACATGAAAAGGAAGAAATGAATTATTTGGATGGTGGACTCAACTTAAGTAACTTACCTGGCATCTCATGTTTGGCTGCTCCTGGCTGTTTTTATACCGCTTACCTTTGTAAGTGCCACTAGTTTTGCCTATTTTCTTCTGTTATGTTCAATCTTAAATGAATGTGCACATAGTTCAAGTATTTCTCCTCATAAACATGCAATTTTAAACGACTGCATTAGTTCTTCTTTTTTTTCTCACTCAAATGATACCTGCTATTTATGACGACTTAAGTGACAACACATCTACAGAACCGTGAATAAAATAGAGGTATTTGGTCAATGGGTAGAGGGTAATAGAACAAAGATTTCCCCCATGGCTTCATTTTTCATCTATAGTGAGAAAACTACTTAATATGGTGAAACAGTGTAAATAAGAAAGAAGAATTTTCATAAAAACAGAAACATTACAGAATTTGGTATCATTTTCTTAAAACAAAATCCTTTTCTCTATAAATAAAGGAAGCAAATCCCTGTTTTTTTTTTTCATTCCTTTATAATCTACCCTTATTTCAAAGCGTGCAACTCAGCCCTAAAAGTTTCATCACTTTTTCCAAGAAGCAAAGGTGGTCTTTGGTGAACGTTAATTTCCAAGTTATGCTTTTCATAGCTTTTTGGATATAAACATGAGACGTCATTAAATTCACAGTTCCACCCTTATTCTTTGACCTTTTAATTCTCACATTTTCTTTTTGCATTACAGGATCAAAGAGGATGCCTTCAGTAAATGTGCCCTGTTATAATCCTTTAGATTTAATCTACAGGTTCCCTACCCCTGCTGTTAAAGCATCTGCTTCTCTAGTAAGCTGTGCTTGTTTGCATCAAACTTGAAGAGCATTTCTATTAGTCTTTTCCTGAGTACACTAATAAATTCTTTCTCTGTACTTTTATAATATAGAAAAATAACAAGAGGTCTTTAACACTTCTCAAAAGAAAAGACTGTTTTGATAACATAAAAATAATATATTCATGAAACAAGCAAGGGTAAGGAGGTTAATCACTTCAAAGGTCTAATTTAAGATGCAATTATGGATCACTCAGTCTGCTTCATGGGGGCCAAGAGAATTCTAAATCAGAGTGGATATAAGTTATAGCTCTTTTCTATTTAATTTAATTTAATTTCACAACATAAGTTTTTTATATTTAATGTGGCTGTATATCATTTTGTCATCTGAATAAAATGCTCTTTTTGTAGTTTCATAAAAATAAAATTGTTTTTAATAATTTTTGAAAAAGAGGAAAGTAAATGTTTTATTACCTTTTCTGAAAAAAAAAATGCAACGTTTAGATAATTATTTCTAAAAAGAAATGTCATGGAATTATTTTAAGATTTTTTTTAAATTTTTTTTAAAATTTTTATTTATTTATGATAGTCGCAGAAAGAGAGAGAGAGAGAGGCAGAGACATAGGCAGAGGGAGAAGCAGGCTCCATGCACCGGGAGCCCGATCTGGGATTTGATCCCAGGTCTCCAGGATCACGCCCTGGGCCAAAGGCAGGCTCCAAACCGCTGCGCCACGCAGGGATCCCCTTTTAAGATTTTTATAAAGATTTTTTAACTCCTAGGTAAAATGATGATCTCTCTAAAAGATCAAACACAAAATTAGATATTTTCATAAATTTGGTCATAAGCAATTGCTTCATTAACTTCATATATCTGATTTCATGTAACAGCAGGCAAAGATGTGCTATCTGCATAACTTTCTACTTATCTAGTAGTCAAAACAATTTATCAGGGGCCAGAATTTTCTTTCTATGGAACAATAACAGCTTTAGAAAGTGACCACTTCCTCAGAATGAAACAAATCTTTACAGATCCAACCAGGAGATTACTATTGCTACTACCAAATCTGCCAGAGGCTAATCTTGCCTTCCCAGTTGTTTATGCTCTTATTCTAGTAAAATAGTGTCCATCTTATGGACTGAGAATTCTTCCTACACTTTTTATGCTACTTACACGGCAAAGGTATCCAATTAACACAGCACAAACACAGGAAATATAGTAGCATAATATTCCTGTAATCTTCAAAGCATTAAGTCAATCATTCAATTTTATTTTTTTTAAGATTTTATTTATTTATTCATGAGAGACACACAGAGAGAGAAGCAGAGACATAGGCAGAGGAGAAGCAGGCTCCACATAGGGAGCCAGATGTGGGACTCGATCCTGGGACTCCAGCATCTGGCCCTGGGCCAAAGGCAGTTGCTCAACTGCTGAGCCATCCAGGCATCCCAATCATTCAATTTTAAATGAAAGCAAATGCTTTATTATTCATTGAGTATATACCAAATGTGAAGTAAAATAATCTAGAGATTCATCTTTTTTAACTCACAGTAAGATCTATAGGAAGGAAAGAAATATATACGATGAAAATTCTTTCTGAACTTATTAATGTAAATTTGAGTTTCATTTTTTATTGCATTCCTAATATATGAAGACAATTAAAATCTAACCTTGTCTCATTATTTATTAGCATGGGTATTCCTTTGCATTTTCTGCAAATATAGTTATAATATAAACAATTCATAGGCCGTATTTTAAATAAAACTATATGAAAATGTTACACTTAAGATGTATTATTGAAGCCTTCTGGGATATATATCTTCCCTCCTGTACATCATTTATTCAATTGTCTCGATGTACTTACCCGTATAACTCAAAGTTCTGTGACATAAATTAAAATGTTGACATAGAACTTCAAAAAATTCAATCATTTAAAACACCAAATTTTCAAGGATGATTTTATAACTGTTCTTTAAAAATATTTATAATCAATTCTGATGAATGATTTCCATCAGTGACTCACACTAAATCAAATATTTGACAGGTGGCTTGGGCAATAAGATTTATTGTAACTCACTAATATGTGAAAATCTGGCTCTCTGTATGACTTGATCAGTAATTTCTATCAATTTCTATGAGTATGATTCATTTGCAACTTCATGCAGCTATGATTAAAAAAGGTAACATATCTCAGGTAATGTAAACCTGATTCACCTAGATAATGAATCACAAAGATGATTCATGGCAAGTATGTATCAGAAAGTCAAGGGTGGCCAAAGATGATGATAACAGCACAGATCTCCTCTTTAAAAAATAATACACTCAAAAGCCAAATTACTAATGTGCTGCCAGTAGTATATAAAAGAAGCTTCATAAAAATGCAAGAAGGAATACAACAGGGAAAATACACCAAAACAAGACATTCTGATCTCTGATCAGAGTGTGATCTTTGATACAAGCACACACTTGAAAATAAAAAGGATGGCATTTCAGAACTTCCCAACTTGAGATTGCAGACATATACTGGATTTATCACAGAGTATCATTTGACAGACAGCTAAGCTGTTATCCATCAAGTAATTGTCAATGCCAATTTTTTGTGTTTTCTTTTCTGGTTTTTCAGGTTAGAGAATTGGCAATCAAAACCAACGATGAGTTGAGATTGAGTGGTGGATGCTGACTGATGACCAGTGGCCTTTTGGGAGGTCCACAAGCCAGGAGCCAAAAAGGAATTTGGGCCTGAGATCAAATATATCAGTCAGACAACTGTCAGGTGATGAACTCATGGGAATACGGTCACAGATCTATGATTTGTCAGGTCTCCCATGCGTGATACCAGGAATGAGTGAAAGCTGTCAAGAGACATGCCAGGTAGATTCAAGGGTCAGGGTGCCAACATTCTAGAAGTGACATTAGTCAAGTTATTGTCAAACTGCTGTCAAATAATTTAGAAGCATCTAATGTCCTTTGTAAGACCTAGAAAAGAAAATACCTCTAGGTCATTGGTAAATAATTCTGTAAATTCATATAATGACTAGAATGGGTATAAAATTTTGTATGTTAGATACAAAAGAGATTCTTTTTACCTTTGAATAATGCTAGCACTCAGGTGAATCCATTAAAAATTTTAAAATGTTGAATATCATTAGAAATCTATAAATTTAAAATAAATAAAATTTTTAAGTCATGAAAAATCTAGCTTACAGACTGGGCTCCTTTCATTCAGACACTCCTACAAACTCTGGAAGACCCTCATCAGCCACTGAACTAAAATCTATAACGGTAGGCAGTCACCTCTCACAATGACATTTGAAAACTTTAAAGGAAAATTTTAAATTCCAGAAAAGTGTTTTAAAGATTAAACTTCTGGAAATTTTTTATAACATTGCTATATAATATGTTTTCAATGTTATTTTTATTAATACGAACCCAAAAGACCTTGTGCTCATTAATTCCCTTGGAAATTCCTTATATTTTTATTATTTTTACGAACAAAAATGGAACAGATATGACTGAATTGTTTTAGGTTTCAATGAGCGGCTGTTTTCCCTAAAGAGACTTAACCTTCTCACATATTCAAGTTCACATACACACAAAAACTGAACCAAAGGGGAAATCCCAGATATTCATTGTCCTTCAATTATTTATGGCATTTTGGGACAGCTAACTAGCTGTCCACAAACCATACTACCTAGCCCCCATATTTCTTGTCTAGAATCACTTAAAAATGAAATGGAGATATAATCACCAAAAAAAAAATAATAATTTTAAGGAAAGCCCATGACTCATGTTCTTCTTAGTCAAGCTATATGGACAGTCCTGAATCAATAATTAGCAATGAAATCATGCTTCTCCTTGCTCCTTGAGCCTTGTATTTTTGTTTACTTATTCATCAATTTTATAAATATTCTTTAAATAACTAATTTGTGTCAGAGGACACAGTAGTGAACAACAACAATAAAAACAAAAACCTGGGGCTAAAACAAACAAACAAACAAACCTGGGGCTTTTATAAAGCTTCCATTTGTCTGGAAAGGAGACAGCAAATAAATATAAACATTATATAATAACGTTATATAATATGCATTTATGCTAGTGATCAGAGCTCAGAGAAAGTACATTAGGAAGAGGAGAATAAGGAATGCTAAAGGATTGCAGTGTGAAATAAGGTTAGGAGGAAAGGCTTCAGTGAGAATGTGTTTTTTTGAGCCTGAAGGAATAAAGGAGGCAAACATTACAGATAAATTGGAGAAGAGGATTCCAGACAAAAGTAACAAATGCAACAGCCCGTACATAAAACTTCACAGGTGAATTCTGGGGACAGTGAGCTGATAAGATGGAAGGGCAAAAGAATTAAAATCAGCAAGAATGAAAGGAGAGGAAGAAAGAGTGGTGATAGAAAGACAAACCAGAAGAGGTACATTTTGACTTTTATTCTGAGTGCTGTGGGAAATCATTTGTTGTTTTTAACTCTAGGGAGCCTGATTTTATTTTATTTAACATGTTACCTATTATGAATAATGCGTACAACTTAACTTCTACATAAATATATATTTTAATAAACCACAAAAACACAAAACACACATTTTCTTCACATCCATCCCTTTTGAAAAGAAGCAGTGATTTTCACGTAAAATTTTTATAATGGAGACACCTGGGTGGCTCAGTGGTTGAGCATCTGCCTTCAGCTCAGGTTGTGACGCCAGGGTCTGGGGTTGAGTTCCACATCAGGCTCCCCACAGGGAGTCTGCTTCTTCCTCTGCCTGTGTTCTGTCTTTCTCTCTGTGTCTCGTGAATAAATAAATAAAATCTTAAAAAAAATTATAATAGTTCAATAGCTTACACTAATATATGGCTGTGTAACAATATTGGAATAGTAATACTGTTTACAAAAAATCAAAGTTTAAAAAATCAGTTTTATTATGTATTTATGTCCCCTTTCCACTAAAAAAATAATTTCAGGTATAAACAAAATGGACCGGAAGATAAGTTACAAAAAGATTTGTCTTGAACTGTATTTATCTTAGAAATACTTGAATAAAAAAGTCCTTCTAGGTTTAAAAAAACAAATTCTATTTGAGTGTTTTTCATTTAAAAAAATAAATAACATAATGTTATATTTAACTGAACTAATCTTTTTATCTTTAGTGTTAAAGTCTTTGATAGTCCTTTGCTATAATAAACATTAATCTAACTGACATTAAGATCTTTCCAGCCATCTTCATAATGAGTGCTGAATTCTCTAGGTTATTTTCTGTAGAGATGCTATAATAACAAGTCTCATTTTCTCACAAAATTAATACTGATATTGATAATATAATTTAATTTTAATATATGTTAGAACATGTAAAACAAAACATTCTTAGAAATAACTTCATATTTAATATACCACCTGCTTTTGACTTAGGAAAAATGTATTTTCAAATGCATTTTTAAAAATAATTTTGTCCTTTACTGGATGTGGAATTTAATATTGATATGTTAAAATGAGTTTGTGTAAACAAAATAATAATAATAATTAAAAAATAAAATAAAATGAGTTTGTGTTAAAAACAACAGTAATTGCATCTTTACAAACTGTATAGATTTTGTCTAATCAAATTATTCCAATTTGAAAATCAAGAAAGATCACAAATACTTATACCAAAACTATAAAGGCCATGAGACTATGAGTTAATAACCATATTCAAGAAATTATGAGTAATTTGTCTTTATGCAAGCTTATACTTCATAGAAATCTAAAATGCTCCCAGATGCCTCTGTCATCCCCTATCAAAATTATGAGACACAAATGTTACTGTTACCAGATCCATGTGGTATAGGTGTGACCATCTATATAACAGCAGCCAAATCATTAAGGCCCAGATTTATATATCTTAATATTGAAATATTCTCATGTAAAATAGACCAGTAGATTTCTTGCACTTGTTAAGTGGGTATATTAATGTTTTCAACCTCCTTGAGAATGTCAAATGCTTATGCCCAATATTGCTACCTACTGAGACAGCATAGAGGTGGCTTCAGCAAGACTAGAACCATATTCACCTTTTTCTTGAGAAGGAAAGACCTGATGAAGGGAATACATGTCTTTTCATTCTAGGTAGGCCAACTTTTGGCAACAAGCTATTAAATTAGTAAGGAGCTGTAAATGAAATGTTAAAGAAATACAAGTCAAATTTGACTCCTAAAATTTACTCTTCCATTCCTGTTTTTCTTTTAATAAACTAAAATGTATTTAGTTATTATTTTATTTTCATGATCTAATTATCCTCAGATGTTACATTTTCCTAGATAAAAATGACAAATCTAAGGAAAAGATAATGGAATCAAAAGCCAAATCAATATTTAAAAATTAAAGTCCAAAGTAACTAGATCAAAACTTAATATTTTATAATTTTATTGCTATTGTTTCTTGCCCAAAAGCATTCCAAATGATGACTAACAAGTGAATACTTAATTCTAGGATTGTGGAACCTCTTACATACACCATAATGGCTCCCTCTATTATTGGATCCTACATGACTCCAATACTAATAACAATTTTGATAGGGAAACAATAACAAAAACAAAAAACTCTTCTAAATTTTATCTCTTATGATTTATTAAATTATTAACGAAGTCATTCATCCTTTATCCAATGATAATCCCTTCTGAGTTACCTTGATGATAACTAGTGCCAGCAAAATGGCACAGAGAGGCTACTCCTATCTAAATGTTTCTTCAGTACTGGGAACTATAAAAATCCCTGCCCAGGGATTCTACCCAGGAATTGCACTGACTAAATAACCATAAGTGACCATATAATGTCTTTTCCTAAATTTGAAAAGTAAATGTTTGATAGTGCTGTGGAACACAATACTGAAAGTTTTGCCTAACTTAACCTAACGTACTAGGTCACTAATTTTCGTGAAGAAAGAGAACATATTGGGCATTAAAAACAACCAAAAAGGGGATCCCTGGGTGGTGCAGCGGTTTGGCGCCTGCCTTTGGCCCAGGGCATGATCTTGGAGACCCGGGATCGAGTCCCCCGTCGGGCTCCCATGCATGGAGCCTGTTTCTCCCTCTGCCTATGTCTCTGCCTTTTTCTCTGTGACTATTATAATATATATATATTTCACATTTTCCTAATAGCATAAAAATTTACATACAGAGATCCTATATATACATATATATATACTAGAAAAGAGTGGAGAAAAACATCCATTTTTCTTCTTGTCCACTTCATAATTAAGTTTTAATTATAAGCAGCATGAGGGCTTTTCAGGTACAAATTGAAGCATGGCTTAAGTAATCACATAAAATCAAATAAATTTGATTGCAGGTTAGCTGATCAAGAAGATAGTGTTTGTTAATAAATTAAAATTTTAATACCTTCATTGCTCAGGAAAAGTATATCAAAACCAACATAAGCAAATCATAGCCAGTAAAAATTCTTAACATTAAATAAAGCTGTCCATTTCAAACCCAGCTCACAGATTCACATTTAGTGTCAGAACACAAAGGCATTAATAATGTTTCTCATATTGTGTTTTCTGATTACATTGTAAAGTGTTTCCCTTAACAGTGTATGTGTTCCTGGTGGCCAGTAAAACCAACCTACAAAAAGGAAAAAGTTCTCCAGATATAATATTAAACAAGGGAACACTAACAGGATGCTATTTACATAATTTGTATTATGTTTATAACCAGCTATATATTAACAGTTCTTGATTTTATAGTACTTATAGCCATTGTGTAGTGATTGATGCCTAATATAAATTGGCCTTTGCCTTTTCCAGTAAAAAAAGAAGATCCCCAAGATTTTTGAAGGATTAGATACGGGAGATGAAGAAAAAAAGTCAAGGATAATTTTACTATTCTAATGTGTGTAAGAGAATAAATGTATCTTCCACCAAATGAGAAAGTATGGAAATATAAACCAGTTTGGGAGCAAAAAATATGAATTCGCCTTTAGAGATAATGAGTTTCAGGTGTCTTTGATGCATTCAACTACAGGTGTCCAGAGCACATTAGGCATTCATTTCTTTTTTTTTTTTTTAGGCATTCATTTCTTAAGCTCAATGGAGAATCCTCAGCTGGAATTTACATCTAGTAGTCTTCAGTATACAGATGGAAATTAAAACCAGGACAGTCAATTACATCATTTTAATACAGAGGAGAGAATAAGACCAAAGTTGAAGATAGAATCCTGAGGTAAATTAACATTTTAGGGACTAGACAAAGGATGAAAAAGAGCTTTTGGTTTTCAAGTTAAGCATATGATATAATAAATCTAGAAGAGAGTGTGTAACAAAATAGATACTAGATGCGAAATTAAAGTAACATCAAGATTCAATCTGAACTCTTCACTGATTAAAATATAATATGATTTAGATTAATAATGGATCACAAATAAGGGAGGTATTTACCCCACCTTGAGAAATATGTGAAGGCATATTCAGATGAAATAGTAACAAGGAGTACAACTTATATCAGTGAGCAAGTCCAAGGATGCCAGGAATGGACTAGATAGCCCCACATCATGAACAATCTGCCCTCCAAAATTTTTGGTTCTGTGTTTAAGAAGATTATCAGAAGCCATTCTTACTGGGAGACAAAGCATTGCTCCTCCCCTTCCCTTTCTCTTTGTCTCTAACTAAAGAAGGATAATTATTATACCGAGATTTAAGAAGTAGCTGTATGAAAAAAATCTTCCCACATTTTTTTTTCTCCAAAGGATAATTTCTGTGTCAACTAGGACCAAGAAGTGACATGTATGCCACTTTGTAGATAGTTGCCTGCAGTGTCTAGCACAGTAGTGTAATACTTGGCATGGCTTGACATCTTTCCTTGTCTTACTTCCTTATTTCCCCAGCTTTGCTCCTCTGATTTTTCATCTTCTTTTTAAGGTATGAGCACTTTTAATCCTTGCCTCAGACTATGTTTTCTAGAGAATATGAGCTAAAATAACTGGTCATCATTTTCTGTCTTTATCAAAGTTATATCACTATCCTGTGTGTATGCATCTAGCTGTTCTCTCTCTCTCATGCACACACATGTATATGCATACAAATGCATATATACACAAAATCCAAGGTATTCATTTTTCCATACACAACATCATTTATAATGAGAATATTTTTTTCATACAAATGGATAAATAGTTCATTTTAAAGAGATATAAATCTTTATAGGAAAAAAACCAAATAAATGTGTTTCGGAAGCTCTGATCCTCAAGAGTTAGAGAGAAAGTAGAAAAATACAATAGAGAAGATAAATTGTAGTTACAGAAGAAAACAGATGGAAAGGGTAATGCAGGAAGGAGTTGGCAAGAGGGTAACAGTGATTTGTAAGATGACAGAGGGGGTGCAATAAATGGCATGACCCTTTATGGATTTCCCTGTGACTTTCAGTTGTTCATGAATAATTCCAAATGCATAGTAAGATGGATTTCCTGTTGAACCAGTGAAAGTGCTGAGTTCCATGTTCAAATAAATATAGACTCAAACAGAAATAAAATATATGGGTAAAAAAATGACAAGACAGTCCCCAGATGACATGTGGTGGCAGAGATGTGATTTATCTAAGGAAACTAAAAAGCAATCCTCAGCTGTATCTTAGATTACCTCATTACTATAGAAGTTATCTAAATCTATGCCCTTACAATGTCTGCTAAATACCTGAGTGTACGTGCAGAAAAGTAAAAATAAATAATGCTTATGCTACATAACCTTAGAAATATTGAATTCTGGAATAGCTATGGAAACTCCTCTGAGATTCATAGTTTTATGCTGTGCAAGAAATATATATGAGATACTATATATTTCAGAAAAAAATAACTCTGAGATTAGACCACAAGTTTCCACAATTATCCAAAAATAGAGCATTCTTATGAAACCCTCTATAAGCTGAAGTGACACTAAGAAAAGAAGCAGTTTCCATTAATTTATATATAATTTTTTCTAGTATTCCCAAACCCCAAAAATAATATCTCTTAGGCTTTTCTAATATCTTAGAACACATTTTGCTAATGGATGCACAAAATAAATGTAAATAAAGCACAGATGCTCACATTGTTCAAAGCTGTGATGGCTTGATACTGAGATTCTGAATGTAGTTCCTGGGAAGGAGCTTGGCAGAGCCACTCCTGTTCATGGTGCATGATGTTTCTATAAAGGCTTATTGCAAAACAAAGACTGATGCTATCTTTGCTTTTTGTCCTTTACCATAAAAGCAAAATTTTCTTCAGATTCCTGTCAGTTAGTGAAAACAGGTACTAATGTATGTATTTTGTAATAACAAAATGGCATAATACAAACTTGTGAGAAAAAAAGAATGTTAAAAGCAGTGAGAGAAAAACAACTTGCTATGTACAAGGGAACTCCCATAATGCAATCAACTGATTTTTTAGTAGAAAATTTTGCAAGCCAAAATGAAGTGTCTTGATATATTCACTCAAAGTGTTGAAAAGAAAGAAAGAAAAAAGAAAAACTTTTATCCAAGAATACTCTACCTGGCAAGACTATCAAGTAAAATTAAGGGAGAGATAAAGAATGTTCCAAACAAGCCTAAAAAAAAAAAAAAAGAAAAGAAAAAAGAAAAGAAAAAAACTAAAGAAGTCCAGTATTACAAGAAATGTGAAATGTTGAAGGGACTTCTTCAAGCTGAAATAAAAAGGCACAAACCAATAACAAGAAAATATATGAAAGTAAAAATCTCATTGGTAAAGTTGAATATATAGTAACAAACTATAGAAGTGATCCCTGAAAGTACAGTCTTTCAAGTTGAATCTATAGCATAGGTGATGGATTAACTATTTATAAAGCTAGTATGAAGGTATGAAAGTTAACAGACAGAAGTCATAAAATTAACTATAACTACAATAGTTTGTTAAAAGACACACAAAATAAAAATGTGAAAAGTACATAAAAAATATGGCAGAGAAGTAAAAATATTGAGTTTTTAGACTGTGTCTCAGTAAATTTAAGAAGACTGAAGTCATATCAAACTCTTCCTGACATTATGGTATGAAACTATAAATCAATTAAAAAAAGAAGACTGGAAAAATCACAGATATATCGAGAATAAAACACCAGGGTATGGAAGAGTCAACGAGTCCACCAGTCTACTGAATACTCAAAGGATCAATTAGGAAATCAAAAGGGTAAGCTTTTGCTGGACTCACTTTGAATTCCTCATATATCCATATGTTAAGACAAATTAAACAAAAATAGAATAATCCAAACTATGGAATTCCAAACTATGGAATCCAACAAAAAAGTTCTAAGATGGAAATTCACAATACAGGCCTACCTCAACAAATAAGAAAAAAGTTCAAATAAACAATCTAACATTACAACTAAAGGAATCAGATAAAGAACTAATGAAACCTGAAATACAAAGGAAGAAGAAACAAATAAAGATCAGAAAGGAAACAAAGGAAATGGAGACAAAAAAAATAGAAAAGATCAATGAAGCTAAATAATAGTTCTTTGAAAGGATAAAGAAAACTGATGAATATGGGTGAACAAAGTGAAGGGAATCAATTATATGTTGATACTGGTAGCCAGACTTACTGTGGTGAGTACTCTATAGTATATAAAAATATCAAATAATTATGTTGTACACTTGAAACTAATTTAATGTCATATATCAAATTTACTAAATAAAAAAGGAAAAAAAAGTAATAATTACTATATTAGCTTAATCTATTTTAAGTTCAATTTCTATAACTTCCAACTCACTAAACTTGTGCTATGTAACAAAGAGGAGAGGTATGAGGGAGTTTTTGTGAGGAAGAAAAATTTCTCAAAATGAATGCCACTTACTTTTTGAAAAAAGTTTGGTGGTAATGAAGTTTTCCATAGATACTTAAGGAAACTGCCCAAAGCAGTTCTATAGCCAGACATCTGGCACTGTGTCTACATGAAACTATTTCTAATATGTTTGGAGACAAAATCAAACTTAATTTGGATAATATGAAGGTCTTCCTACTGTGGTACTCCCAATTTCTTTCTTTCATTACTAGGTAAGAAGTTAGAATTTAATGGAGTAATCCGTAAGAGGATTTAACAGGTGAGATCTGATCTGTTCATCTGGGAGTGTTCACAAAACTAAATGTGCTTTCAGTTGGAGCTCACCTAGGCTACTCATCCTTTGACAATGGGATTATTTTAATGGAAAATCTTAAAACACAGAGAGGCAGCTAAAATTCCTAAAATGACTTACAACATTAACATACATTTTTATATACTTAATATGGTTAAGGTCTATGCTAAAAACATACATTATCAAAGAAAAAAAAAACATACATTATCCCATCTGATGCTCAGAAGAGCCTGTGATTTTGCCTAGTTTCCATCTCTTCTATAGTTAAAGAAGCATGCTTACACAGAAGTAACATCTCAAAGCCATGAAGAAAGTCAGTGACACACTAGCACCCCAGCTTCATCATGACTGGTGGTGAAACCCACATTCTTAACCTAAGGTGAGCTGTTAAAGACATTTGACTAGCAACAAAAGATAGCACAAAAGATTGTGACTGTAATATTTTACCTCTAGGAACTTTATTTATCCACATCTCTACAGGAAAATGTTGAATTATAAAATATTTACTGTATATTTTGGAGTAATGTAGCCATATACAGTGATTATTTAAATGAAGATATGTAACACATAAAACATTCATATGTTCATATATTCTACTTATTAATATCTATGGGTAGTTAAATACAACAGGTATAGTTGATGGGATCTTCATTTTATTCAATATACAAGAACAAAAAATGAATATTTGGTGAAATAATTTTAGAATATGTCACTGGAAATAAATAAAAAGGAAGATTTTATGGGGCAGTATTTTTATGCAGTGAATGGAGAGTATGTTTGTGCATGTGTTTAAATGGTAGTTTTAAATATGATTTTCATTAGCTTTCCTTGGTGTTGTTAAATACTGTGCATGCACTGTATTTGGGTACTTTTTTGTCAAACAAAATACAGATGCACATCACAGCTAGTGAACTACTCTTTCAATGTGGTGAGTGTGAAGCTTTTTTTTTTTTATAATAGTGGTAATGATCCTGAACCGATTATGACATTGATACATTAAGCATTTCTTGGCAGTCAGCAGCTCTTTATCAAATTGAAGAATTTTTGTGGTTTCATAAGATCTTATTTGATTGGAGACTATAAAAGACATACAGTACAACTGCATTCTTTTCACTGTCAATTTATTTAACTACAAACTCTCTGCATGACTGGAGAAGGTAAAAGGGCCAGAGGTTAGTATTTTCAGTTGGCTCATCATGTCTACTGAAATGAACATTATTACTTTTTTTTTAAAATCACAGTACATATTACTTTTATAAAATCACAGGACAAATAAAAAGAAGGGTTGATTGCATGAACCTCATTTAAAATATTACCTTGATGAGTCATGCTTGGTCAAATTCACTGGAGAGAATTCAAGAGCCAAGGACTGAATATAACAGAGTAGATTTGGTTATTCTTACATCAAATGATGCTGCCTCTTGTTTTGGCTCACCCTGCAATTTGCACATGCAGTATTTTTGTTTGTTTAAGCTGTAGTTTTCAAAAACTGTATATGTAATATGTATAGTAAATTTCACTGGTAGGGCAAATCTCTAAAACTTCAGCACATCTCCAAGCACCAAGTAAAAACCTTGTTAATAAAACTCACATTTCAAATATTAATACATTGTAAACAAGTGTGCTAGGAACAAGTGACACTCATGAGTAAATCTGCTGGACTCACTTTGAATTCCTCATCCCCTCTGAATCAACTGGAAACAAAAGGAAGTTATGATGATGGCTGTGATGCCAAGGGGAAACTCCACAATGAGGTAAGGAGGATTATGTCTGTAGTACAGAACATCCCTTAGGGTATCCTTTAATATTGCCATGTCCTATGAATAAGATCAACAGAAAACTATTTACAGTTCAATCCAAGTAAGAATAATAATGGCTCACACCCTTCAGAATGAAGGTTTGGATCACCCAACCAGCTAGTTGTTAACTAGCTGAGGTGTAAGCTAAGAGCTAAGGGAATGCAGAATTGGTAATAAAAGAAGAAAGTTAAAATACCAGTTATGACCACATGACCAGTTACAGAATTGAGAACATAATTATCATATTTCCCCCTTTGCTATAAGTATGGGTGTATAGATTTGTTTTACTTTTCTTATCCCTTTATCATGTAATGTAAGAGTATTGATTTTGTATCATAGTATTGCAGTATTGTTAATTTACACCATAGCTTTTATTTATTTATTTATTTTTATTTTTTATTTTATTTTTTTTTACACCATAGCTTTTAAATTACAGGGTATCAAGGAGAAGAGTAAACATGGCTTCAGAATTTTGCCTCCTCTTCTGGAGAAGGTATTAGTATATTTTTGATTTATATGGGACAGTTTGAATCATGTTAGGCAGAATAGTATCACCTATCGTTGTATCATGCTAGACAGTGTATTATGTAAGGCAGAATGATGACCTTGTTGTTGTCTTTATTTGGTGATTAAATGTGGTGTAGGGAGATGTATATAGGTGTCAAATTGACAAAGGTTGGATTTGTGATTTTATGTGTCAACTTGATTGGTCAAAGGGTGCCCAGATTAAACTATTTCTAGATATCTCTGAAAGAGTCTTTCTCGATGAGGTTAGCCTTTGAATTCATGAATTCAATAAAGCACATTTTCCTCAATAAGGGTAAGGATCATCCAATCCCTTGAGGGCCTCAATAGGACAAAAGACAGAGGAAGGAGGAATTCACTTATTTTTACGTCCTGAGTTGTCTCATCTCATCTCTTCCAGTACTAGGACTTGGATTAAATCATTGGATCCCTTGATTCTTAGGCCTTCAGACACAGACTGAGTTATACTGCCAACCTGCCTGGATCTTTAGTTTGTAGATAGCAGACTTGTGTATATACACACACACATATGTATTTGGGTTTGTTTCTTTGAAGGACCCTAATATAGCACATAAAAAAGTTGTTAAGAATGAAAATAAGGATATGATAAGTATCAAATTATTATTATATTCAATCAATGTAAAAAGAATTTGGAGAAGGAAGAGGGGAAGAGGTATGGTTGGTTTTAACATTGAGATGGCTTCATTAAAAGATGGATTTGAAGTTGATGTTAAAGAAAGGGAAATCAAAAAGTTAAGATTATTACAGTTAAGAAAAAATTAGAAAAAGCTCAAGGGCAGGAAAATGCCTAACACGTATGGACAGAGTATATCGTGCCTGTAAGCACTAGACTCAAATTACTAATGTTGAATTGAATTGAATTGTTGAATTTTAGAAACAGGAGTATAGATTCAAAAAGAATTTGTTTTATTTTGATAAAGGAAAATAAGCTAATCCTAGTCTATTTTTTTAAAAATAAAAGATGTTCAGATAAACATACATCAGCAAGAAGGAAAGATATTACTTGGTGAGGAAGCTTTGAAAGACTCACTAATGCTATTGCTGGTTGGAAATCCTTTGGACCAGGGAAGCTTTAAGCCTTCTTTGCTATTTTTGGCTGGTTGAGAAAAGTCGACTTAAAAATACCTTCTCAGAACCTACAAAAGGGAATCTGCTTCAAATTCCACAAATTGATATAACTCATATATTCTGGAGATTCTGATGATAAAGAATAATGGAATGCTGAGTGTTTGGTGTATGTGTTGGGGAGGATGGAGAGAACAGTGAAGTGGAAAAGTAGGCAGGAGTTCCAAACGAAGGGCCATAAATGGGTTATCAAGGAGTAGAACTCATCCTCACAACAATCCAAAGGCTTTATAGCATTTAAAATGGGGCATTAACATGAATCAGTTAGTGCTAAAAAAAATAAAATAAAATAAATGCATGTGTACACACACATCCCTTCAGGATGTTTAGTTAAATATGATATATTAAACATAAGTATATAATTCTTATACTAGCTAGAATTGCTTGTTCTGGATTTACATTCCCCTGTACTAATTAATGCCCAGCCCCTCTTATGCACGGCCTCAACACGCTTTGCTGATGGTATGTTAATACACTTGGCATGAGCACAGCTGGACTTGCTTCCATGCACAGCTGCCATTATCAAGTCTGTGAGTTTCTGAGAGCAATCAGCCCTCAGGCTGAAAATGAGCCCCCCAACTGACCTGCAGACATGTGCCTAAGAAACACGATTTTGTTTCACTATGCAGTTCATTGTTGTGTGGTTGTTTGCTACAGAACAAATGCTGATCGACACACTTCTACATATTCCTGGTATCTTATTAAAAAGGACAGTAAAGGAATAAAAATAAAGGTCTACCTCCAAATATGCAATAAGAATCAGAGAGAAAATCATCGACTGGAAGCCAGAAAACAGATTAATGAATAGCCAGGGACTCAGCAGAGTGGAAGAAATGGAAAGCTAAGAACTCATAGTAAGGGAGAAACAAAAAAAGAGGGGCGCATGGGTGGCTCAGGTCCTGCTCCTGGGATCCTGGGATTGAGTTCCACATAAGGCTCCCCCAACATGCTTCTCCTTCTGCCTATGTCTCTGCCTGTCTCTCTGTGTCTCTCATGAATAAATAAATAAAATCTTTTTTTAAAAAAGATATTTTGTATGTTGGCAGGCTGTAAATGCTTTAAGTAGTTTGAAATTCAAATTTCTCCTGAAGGTGAAGGCATGAATAAGACAGAAAAGCAGAAATTCCACTGAAGGTCTTTAAAAACAACAAGAATTGGACTCCTAGATTTCTGGCATCATTCCAAATATTCAATCAGATACTCACTCCTTGCCCACCTGGCAAAAGATTCAGTCATGTTAATCAAAGACAATGGAAACAAGTAGACACAGGGGCAGGAGAAAAGCAAACAAAAAATATCATTACATGAAGGAAGAGAATACTGTTTTTAGAAGTAGTATTATGTACCACACAGAGATCAAAGAGTTTAAGGACTGAAAAGAATCCTGGGCATTTAAGAATACTTAAATGTATTTTCTCTTTGGGACCTGCATTTTTTAGTGTGATTGAAGTGGATTGCACTTTTATTTATTTATTTATTTATTTATTTATTTATTTATTTATTTTAAGTAAATTAGGTTGAGAAAATGGATATAGTGTGACTGAGTTTAGCCTATTCCTGATGCCCGGAAGTAAAGAAAGAATAAAGATGCTGTGGTGCCTGAAGAGAGCAGTGGAATAAATAAAGTATTTTTATTTACTTATTTGTTTATGTAAAAGAAAGGCTCAGACAAATTTAAATGTTGATGAGCAAGAGAGAATAAAAGGAGTAATTTATGATGCAATAAAAATATATCAGTTCTCTTTTTCTATTTTCCATTTTTGGGGTTTTATTAATATACTTTTACATCATCAAATTTCCTTTATATGTCTCAAAGACTTTCAGCACGCTTTCTTAATTTTTTATAGAAATGTTTTTATTATTGCTATTGTTTGCAATAGCAAAAATTTAGCTCCACTTTTTGCTTCACTGTAACAATGTTCCAAATGGGGAAGCCCTGGTGGCCCAGCGGTTTAGCGCCGCCTGCAGCCCAGGGCGTGATCCTGGGGACCCTGGATCGAGTCCCACGTCAGGCTCTCTGCATGGTGCCTGCTTCTCCCTCTGCCTGTGTCTCTGTCTCTCTCTCTCTCTCTCTCTGTGTCTCTATGAGTAAATAAAAAGAAAATCTTTAAGACGCTTAAAGAAAAAAAAAAAAAAAAAAAACAATGTTCCAAATGTATTCTTTTCCCTATAAGTACTATCTTCTTTTTATGTTCCACAATGTTTTTGCAAGTTCCCTATATGTAGAAGAAAGTATAGATCCTCCACCTGTAGGTTTCTAGCCTTATAACTCAGTGCTTGCAGGAGAATTAAAAATGCCAGGAAGAAAAAAAAAAAAAGCCAGGAAGTGCTTCTGTTTGCAGTGTCTTCAAATTAGTGTTTTTGTATTTGAGTAAATACCCAGCAACGGTGATTACTGGATTATTCGGTAGTTCAATTTTTAATTTTTTGAGGAATTGCCATACAGTTTTCCACAGTGGCTGCACTAGTTTGCATTCCCACCAACAGTAAATAAATATTTTTTTTTCTCTGGATCCTCACCAGCACTTATCTCTTGTGTTTTTTTATTCTAGTCATTCTGACAGGTGTGAAATGATATCTCATTGTAGTTTTGATTTGCACTTATCTGATTATGAGTGATGTTGGGCATCTTTTCATTTGTCTGTTGGCCACTTATATGTTTTGGAGAAATGTCTGTTCATGTCTTTTCCCCATTTTTTAACTGGATTATTTGCTTTGGGGGCATTGAGTTATATAAGTTCTTCATATATTTTGGATACTAACCCTTTATCAGATATGTTATTTGCAAATGTCTTCTCCATTCAGTAGGTTCTCTTTTAGTTTTGTTGACTGTTTGCTGTAACAGAATCTTTTTGTTTTGATGTAGTCCCAGTGGTTAAATTTGGTTTTGTTTCCCTTGCTTCTGAAAATATCTATAAAAATATTTTTATGACCAATATCAGAGAAATTGCTGCCTATGCTCTCTTCTAGGATTTTTATGGTTTCAGACCTCACATTTAGGTCCTTAAATGTGTTTTGAATTTCTTTTTTTTGTATATAATGTAAGAAAGTGTTCCAGTTTCATTCTTTTGCAAGTAGCTATCTAGTTTTCCCAAAACCATTTGTAGAATAGACAGTATTTTATCCAGTGCATATTCTTGTCTCCTTTGTCAAAGATTAATTGATCATATAATTGTGGGTTTATTTTTAGGCTTTCTATCCTGTTCCATTGGTCTATGTGTTCTATTTCTGAGCCAGTGCCATAATGTTTTGATTAATACAGCTTTGTAGTATAGCTTGAAATAATGTTAACTTTATAGAATGAATTTGGAAGTGTTCTCTCCTTTTCTATTTCTTGGAATAGTTTGAAAAAAATAGGTATTAACTCTTCTTTAAATGTTTGGTAGAACTCAGCTGTGAAGACATCTAGTCCTAGACTTCTGTTTGCATGTTGTTGTTGTTGTTAGTGTTTGATTATTGATTCAATTTCATTGGTCTGTTCAAATTTTCTATTTCTTCCTGATTCAGTTTTGGTAGGTTATGCGAAATGTATCCATTTCTTCTAGGTTATCCATGTTGTTGAAATATATTTTTTCATAATACTTTGTTACAATATTTCATATTTCTGTGGTGTTGGTTATTATTTCTCCTCTTTCATTTCTGAACTTGAGTCTCTTTTTTAAAATTTTTGTTTTTTTTTATGAGTGTGGCTAAATGTCTGTCAATTTTATTAATCTTTTTAAGGAATCAGCTCCTGTTGTCATTGATATGTTCTTTTGCTTTTTTAGTTCCTATATCATTTATTTCTCCTCTAATCTCTATCATTTTTTTTTCATTCTACTGGTTTTAGGTTTTGTTTGCTCTTCTTTTTTCTAGGTCCTTTAGGTGTACCATTAGGTTGTTTATTTGAGATTTTTCCAGCTTCTTGAGGTAAGCCTGTATTGCAATAAACTTCCCTATTAAAACAGTGTTGTTGTTGTTTTTGTTTGTTTGTTTTGTTTTGTTTTGTTTTGGCTGCATCCCAAAGACTGTGGACTGCTGTGTTTTCATTTTTATTTTTCTCCATGTATCTTTCCATGTATTTTTTTTATTTCTTTGATTTTTTGGTTGACCCATTCAGTATTTAATAGCATGTTATTTAACTTCCATGTGCTCTTTCCAGATTTTTTTCTTTTGGTTGATTTCTAGTTTCATAGCATGGTGGTCAGGAAAGATACATGGTATAACTTCAATCTTTTGGAGTTTGTTGAGACTTGTTTTGTGGCCTAATATGTAATTTATTTTGGAGAATGTTCCATCTCCACTTGGAAAGAATTTGTATTTTTCTGTTTTTAAATGGAATGTTCTGAATTGATCTGTTAGATCCATCTGATCCAAAGCCACTGTTTCTTTGTTGATTTTCTATTTGGATGATCTGAGTGAAGGGATTTGTACCACCTGGATTAAGGAAGGCTTGGCTGGAGGGTGCATTTCCACCTAAGTACATGGGGTGGGGGATACTCACAGTATTAGCAAGTTAGGTAGGATATGTTGGCACTGCGCTGGTTCCCACAGGTGGTGTACATTTATGTTGGAGGCAGAAGAGAGAAATAATTCCTCTCAATTTATTTGTTCCTAGAGGGGTTTCCCAATAATCTCTGTCCCCTGAGGACAGTCTCCTAGATCGGTAAACAACATTCCACCCCTTGTACACCAAGGTTTTTCAAACTGCTACTTCTATGCTGTATATCCATTAACTGCTTGTTGTTCTGTATCTTTAAGAGCAGAGACTCAGTTTCCTCTCACCTTTCTGGATCTCCTACTGAGCTCAGTAATTTTTAAATTTCAGGTTTTAAACTCCACTGTTTGTAGAAACTCATGAAATTTGAATCCTCTGGTTTTCAAAGCCAAATATTATGGGCATTCGTCTTCCTAGTGCAGGCTCCATGATATGATAGTGTGTTTCTCTCTCCTCTTGGAGCCTGCTAGTCCTTTCTTCCCATGGACAGTCCTTCAAGTCCTTTTAGCTTCCTACTGTTTCTCTACCTGTCATACCCTCTTTGATGGCCTCTTCTCTACACTTAGTTGTGGAGTTTGTTCTTCCAGTCTTTGGGTAATTTTCTGGGTTATTTACACTGATGTGAGTGTTACTTAGCTGAATCTGTAACAAGAGGTGAGCTTAAAGTCCTTGTACTCCAGCATCTTCCCAGACATGCTCTCTTAAACCGTTTTTAAGATATTAGGCTCCAGTCACCCACAGTTCTAGGTGACTTGAGAACACATCCATTATAGGCTGTTTTCCCATCCCTTTCCCTTCTTCACTCCTGTATTGGTATTTGCTATACCTCTCAAATAAAATACTTACTCTAGCATCCTTTTTTTAGGTTTATTTCTGGAGGATCTAATTTTTCTTGATTTTATTTTCTGAATGCTATTAGAATATATGCCTTTGATTTTAAGAATACAAATGGATATGGTAAATTCATTTAATGTGTCAGCAGTATAGCCTGAGGGGTTTGAGTAGAAAAAATGGATAACTGAACGTACTGTGTAATTTGTCTTTGAGCTGCATGTGATATGTATGTATGAAGTCACTTGCTGCCAATCAGCTTAGTCAATATTTTGATTGACTAGGTTGGTCCACCCAGATGTAGTATTAGCCCAATTTAATTCTTCCTTATATTACTTCTCATCAGGCTATAGATTCCTTTGTCATTTTCTATTTTCCATAGGCAACATAAAGATCTTGCAGCTTTTCTCTCTGCTAAATTGCTAATGACTACGGCAGTAAAAGGTGTACTCCCAATATGTCTTAAACCTTCCATCTATCACTTGCTTTTGTTACTTCTACATTAGTGATTATAATGAATTTTTTTCGGGATCTTTTGTGGACATACGTCTTTTTTCAAAAGAATGTTATGTTTAAGACTAGAGAACTATACTGCAATCTTTTCCTGTGTGTGTTATGCTTAGCATAAATTATTCACAATTTCTGAAACACTGACCTTACTTAGTTTTGTGTAACTAAATGTAACGCTTTAATTTTCTTTCATTTATTCTAATTTTGTATTCATTTCCATGGGAATCATCAATGGGGAAGAAAAGTTATAGAATTTGGATTCTGAAAAGCAAAAATGAAAGAAGGCCAGAAAAAAATAAAAGAATAAATATATAAAGTGAAAATTCAAAAAATCATATCACACATCACAAACATGATGAGCTAACCAGTTAACTGTATTTCAAAATAACAGGCTAAGGGTCAAAATCATGACCATCCTTGAATGCAATATCCAGTAATTTGGGCTTTGCCTATTAAAAATGAGAAGCTTTAGAAATTTTGGAGTAGAACACATACATGAAAAGAACAGTGTTTCCACAAAACAGGATAGCAGGTAAAGCTATTTGGAAATTTAAATTCATATGGGAATAAATGTGGAGATTTTAAAAGGAGCTTATTTAAGAAAAAAAAAAAATGTTTCCCCCAATCAAATTCATGACAAAAGAAATGAACATCAAGTGACTGTTGGAAAAACAAACAAAACCCATAACTGAGGGTTACAAATTAGGTGAATGGAATGTCCTCTTTAATAGATTTCAATCCAGAATAATTGGGATTACGTTGGAAATAGGATGCAAGGTCCATTTAGTGGCATGTCAAACAGAAAGATCCAGGGATTTCTATCATGCTATGAAAAGTAAATCAGAAATAAATAAATTGGGCTTTACTGCTCTGTATGCCTACTGATGGTTGGAAAGGTATCTGGAACTCAGTAAGATAAATGTGAATACCTTTCTTAATATCCAGCAGTCATTTCAAAAAGCTAGGATTTGTGGTGTTGAAGAACACAAACTTGGGATCCCTGGATGGCTCAGCAGTTTAGTGCCTGCCTTCGGCCCAGGGCCTGATCCTGGAGTCCCAGGATCGAGTCCCACATTTGGCTCCTTGCATGGAGCCTGCTTCTCCCTCTGCCTGTGTCTTTGCCTCTCTCTGTGTGTGTGTGTCTCTCGTGAATAAATAAATAAAATTTAAAACAAAACAAAACAAAACTTGACATAAGGGTCTAATCCTCCAGTTGCAGTTTACTAGACAATCACATATAGATTACTTACCTTTGTGAGCCTTACTTGCCTTATCTTTTAACAGGGATGTCAGAACCTATAGCATGAGTTTATCATGAAGATTAAAATACAAAAATGTACTTCTAACACTTAGGAAACTACATTACACCTAGCAAGATCTCATTTCATAATGAAATATTAATGAAGTTGACAATGATGATTATGATAATGATGATGGTGTTAGCGATAATGATGATAACATTAATTTTTATTTCGTGTTTAGTTGGATAAAATGTTCCATACTATATTGTTAAATAGCAAAATAGAACTCTTTGGACCAGAGATAGCACTTTTATTGATTCCTTATACTTTCCTTATGAAATTATCTAAGCTCATAAATGAATGGAATGAAAAAGACACTCAGTATCAGTTTGACAGCTACATTTCTGATTCTTAAGTGATGAAGAAATTTTTTCCAATTAATAGAATCCTATAATACATAACAAATAAAATCATGTAATGTAATCATGTTCCATTAGAGCAATGTTATAAGCACTAAGTATGCCACAAACTTGTTTAGCAGTGTTGATAACAATTCTTCTATACATATCTACAAATTATATTTAAATTTTTAAAATCACTGTACTGTATTTAGAAAAGTCTTACATGTATTTAGAATATATTTCCATAAATAATTATCAATATTGGCAATAGCCATTCCTACATCTTTCCTTGAATGGTATCATTGACTTTGCTGTCACCTTAGAATTTACATCAAAGATTTTCATAGTAGCAATAGTTTTCAGTTCTTTTTAATTTGCAAGTTTATGAGGATGTAATGGTCCATTATTCTCTACTGATTTGTTTGAAATTCATTCTGACTTTAAAAAGCAGAACTTTTAAAGTTTATGAACATTATATATAGGAACTCCAAACAGAATATTAATGAGAGCTGATAATTAACAAACCAAATAGTTCTCCCTTATGCTTAAAAATAAATACATTTGGTTAGTGTTATTGTCTTTGAAACACATACCAGGATAATTACCAGGATAATTTACTTCATTTCAACTTGCAAAACACTTTTATTTCAGAAAATCATGTCCCTTATCAGGAACTCTTTTCTAAAATTTCTCTCCATTGCTTCAGGAGAAGCAAAATAATAGCTTCTTGGAATTTGTGTATATTTGTAGAAAGGGCATTCTTATTTTAACACAGTCATCAATGCCTCATTTTATTGTGCTTTGCTTTACTGTGCTTTGTAGATACTAAAAATCTGTGACAATCCCACAATGATGAAGTCTACTGGTGCCATTTCTCCAACAGCATTTGTTCATATCATATCTGTGTGTCGCATTATGTTAATTCTCCCAATATTTCAAGCTTTAACTATTATTATAGCTGTTGTGGGGATCTTTGATGTTACTAATATAATTGTTTTGGTGTACCACAAACCATGTCCACATAAAAGGGCAAACTCAATCGATAAATATCATGTGTATTCCAACTGTTCCACCAATCTGCCATTTCCCCATTTCTCTACCTCTACTCAGGCCTTCCTATTTCCCCAGACACAATAATACTGAAATTAAGCCAGTGAACACATGAATAATAAAGGGAAACAGTCTTATTGTTGATATGGAGAACAATTTACTGGTCTTAGATAGAAGATCAAACAAGCCGCATTTCCTAAACCAAAGCCTAATCTAGAGCAAGGCCCTAAATAATCTCTTCAATTCTGTGGAGTTTGAGAAAGGCGAGGAAACTGCAGAAAAAGAGTTTGAAGCTAACAGAGGTTACATGAAGTTTAACCAAAGAAGCCATCTCCAAAATATAAAAGTTCAAGGTGAAGTGGCAAGTGCTGATGTAGAAGCTGCAGCAAGTTGTCCAGAAGATCTAGCTAAGATAATCAATGAAGGTGGCCACATTCCACAGATTTTTTTATGTAGAAGAAACATTCTTCTATTGGAAGAAGATGCCATCTAGGACTTTCATAGCTAGAAAGGAGAAGTGGATGCTTCAAAGAACAGGTTACCTCTCTTGTTAAGGATTAACACAGTTGATGACTTTAAGTTTAAGCCAGTGCTCTTTGAGCACTCTAAAAATCCTAGGATCCTTAAGAATTATGCTAAAATCTATTCAGCCTGTTCTCTATAAATGGAACAACAAAGCCTAGATGACAGCACATCTGTTTACAACATGGTTTACCAAATATTTTAAGCCCATTGCTGTGACCTGCTGTTCAGGGGAGTGGAGTGGGGGTGAGGGTAGGGAAATTGCTTTAAAATATTACTGCTCATTGACAATCTACCTAGTCACACAAGAGCTCTAATGAAGATCTAAAATGAGATTAATGTTATTTTCATGACTGTTAATACAACATCCATTCTGTAGTCCTTGGATCAAAGGGTAACTTTGACTTTCCCATTTTAATATTGAAGAAATATACATTTCATAAGGCTATAGCTGCTCTATATACTGATTCCTCTGATGAATCTGCACAAAATAAATTGAAACTTTCTGGAAAGAATTTATCATTCCTGATGTCTTTATAAACATTTGCAATTTAATTTGTGAAGATGTCAAAATATCAACATTACCAGAAGTTTGAAAGAAGTTGATTTAAACTCTCATGGATAACTTTGAGTGATTCAAGAACTTCCATGGAGGATGTAAGTACAGATGTGCTGGAAATAATAAAAGAACTACAATTAGAAGTGGAGTCTGAAGATGTGACTGAATTGCTACAGTCTCATGATAAAATTTAACAGGTGAAGAGTTGCTTCTTCTTCTTCTTTTTTTTCTTTCAAGAGTTGCTTCTTATGGATGAGTAAAGAAAGTGGTTCCCTGGGGAAGATGCTCTGGAGACTGTTGAAATGAAAACAAAGAATTTAGAATATTATATAAACTTAGTTGATAAAATAGCAGCAGGGTTGAGAGGAGTCACTCTGATTTTGAAAGAAGTTCTACTTTGGATGAAATGCTATTAAACAATTTTGCATGTTATAGAGAAATCATTTGTCAAAGGAAGAGTCCATAGATGAAACTTCATTTTTGTCTTATATTTAAAAATTGCCACAGCCACTCCAAACTTCAACCACCACCACCCTGATCAGTCAGCAACCATTAACATAGAGACAAGACCCTCTACCAGAAAAAGATTAAAACTTGCTGAAAGCTCAGATGATGGTTAGCACTTTTAGTAACAAGGTATATTTAAATTAAGGTATGTACATTATGTTTTTAGAGATAATATTACTGCTGACTACCATATGATGTAAACATTATGACTTTATATGTGCTGAGAAACCAAGAAATTCATTGACTCACTTTATTGTGAAATTCACTTTATTGTGATTCTCTGGAACTGAACCCACAATGTCTCCATGGTATGCCTGCATAACTGTACATATCCTAGATATTTGTGAATAATATTTTCCCAAATGAGGTCAAATGATCCTCTTTCCTAATGTATCATCTTCAATGAATATTTCATTTTAAAGAACCATCTCATTTTATTCATCATAACATAAATTTATTACATATACCGTATTCTTTAATGGTAATGACTAAATCCAAATCATATAAGAAGTTTATCATTACCACCTGTCTAGGAAGATCAGCAATGAAATGTATTGAATAACTGCTATTACCTCGCACCTCAGTTCTCTAAATGCATCATATAATTTATTTAGAATATTACTTGAATTGATTTGAAGGTAACCTGATGCATTTTCATTTATTTCTAACTGTTGCTTCTGCTCTTTTGGGCCATATACTGTTTTAAATGAGTAACTTGAGGTTATTTCTTTGAATAATATCACATACAATGAATATACAGCAAAGCATGGTTATTGCTTCAATGTCATACTGAATGCAATAATGGAAATTTTGGTATAAAGAAAAGCATCTTCCAATAATTATATCTAATTTTAAAGTACCTTTTCGACCGATTTTATCTATAAATTTCTGTACAGCTCCTTCTCATTAAAATATCCAAGGGATGGAATTTTGAATAAAGGCAACAAAATAATTAAGCTATACTTCAGGTTAATATTTGTTTTCTGAGAAATGCTTTTTCGTTTTTTACGTTTTTATCTACTTATTCATGAAGACACAGAAAGAAAGGCAGAGACAGGCAGAGAGAGAAGCAGACTCCCAATGAGGGACTTGATCCCAGGACCCCAGGATCATGACCTGAGCCAAAGGCAGATACTTAACCACTGAGCCACTCAGGCATCTCTCTGAGAAATTCTTAATAAGACTTACATTTATAGCTATTAAGACTGTCCACAACAATGACTGTGACCTCTGTTAAGGATGTGTAAACAGAAAAGTATTAAGGCTGCCTTCTAGTTTATATTCTATAAATTAGAAAGTGTTCTCTAAATATAAAACTGTCTCCAAATTAACTTTGTGCTTACAAAACTACTCTAGGGATGTCAAACTCCATTACTAATGTTAGGAATGCTGCTCTAAATTAGCCTGAAAAGAACAAATAGAAAATAAACATACAAAATTACCGACCCAGAGAATCATAACAAAAATACACCCATTTAATAATTCATAGAAGTATTTTTTAAAATTGCAATAATTTTGTACCAAGTTCTTGCAATGTAAAATGTTTTACTGCCAACAGAAAAAGTGGAAAAGGAAAGAAATACAATCAAAATTGTGTATTTGTCTATTCTAATTTGACCATCAAAGTACTGTTATTTAAATTAGTATGAAATTAATTAAAAATAATTATCGGTTACCTACTATGTGCAAATCCAAGATTAAGTTTTAAAGTAGAAAAAAGTAATGACACTTTTTGACAGGGCGTACCTAACATATAATTCAGGAAAATGAAGACATTGAAATTTTTTATCCCACAGGAATGTCAAGCAAGCCAAATAAATATTTAGCACTATTGTTGGAGTGAATCTAGAATTGATCAATCAGAGATTTAGTGAAATTTTTTAAAAAAATAGGGAAAAAATGATAAAAAGCAGTATGTAGGAGATTGGGAAGTAATGGAATAGCTTAGAAACTATTTCAATGTACAAAAATAATAGGTTCTGAGGGCAATGGGATTGAAGCAGCTAAATATAGCAAAAAACATACTTCTTACTCCATTTGCCACCTTTTCAGATTTGCCTCCACTTACTTCATTCAAATTTATCTTCATTTATGGTAGATATGTGAAAGCCATCTTATTTCTATCATTGAGAATACACGGTAAACAAAACAAAGAAAGAATATGAGCTAAACAGTGTTGTGAGAACACACATGTAGATATATGTAGATATATATTATGTACCTTCAAAGATTGGGGCATATTGGAATAATATAAGCATAGTTCCCATTACTGAGGAAGTTTTTCTTTCTTAAAAATTAACTTACATGCTTCATTCAAATAAACTCTTATGTTTATTAAATGCACATATAAGTTCCTTAAATGTTCCCCACTTTCAACATGGTAAACTTATTCAAAATTAATGAAGAATAAGTTATTCATGATCATACGGTTTCTAAAAATGATCTGACAAATGCCAAAAAAGGATGTATCCAAAAGCATTTAAGGAAAATTTATCAAATCCCAGGATTCCAGAAGCTATGTTTTCCAAATCTGCCCTCAATAAAAGTGACAAGTAAAAAGCTACTGTCTATCTGAAAATAAATCTCTCAGAGTAATTTTTAGGATAGTTTTGGTTGTTGGTATCAACATAAAATTGAGCCTAGATTTTAGCAGTAGTAGATTATTTTATTCATAAGGGAATAACAATTTCAAGCCCATATATCATGCCCTGAAAAATACTGACTTTGTTTCTCTTTAGATTACTATGATGTGAAACAGTTCAATGAGCTCTTTATTTCCCATAGGATCCTGTTCTCTACAGATGCAAATTGTTCTTTTATTACAGGGCTTTGTGGAAGGGAAGAGAAACTCATTCAAAAGATAGTTTTAACATTTTTAAAAATTAAGCATTTAAGCTCAAGGTGACTCTGTCCAGAAAACTATCCTATAATTCATATCTTCCCAGACTGAAAAATGTTATTTTGCATTTATATTAGCAGGCTTACTGCTTGTGACAAAATACTGAAATCTAATGGAATGTAAACTAGTACTATTTTTTTTTTCCTAGCAAGAAGAGTTAAGTCTAGGTAGAGAAAAATGGCACATCTCCAGATAAATGTAGGGGTCATTTCCTACTCTTCTGTATCATCCTGGCTTTTTCATTTTGGCACTAGATGATTTAACTGTTAAATTTAATATGGAACATTTCCTATTATTTTCAGAAAAATAACTGTCATACAAGGTAAATCATTAAGGTGACCTAACCTGTATAAAAAATTACAAAAGACCTTCTCAATTCATATGAGCTTACACCTCTCCCTTTAGTTCTCCAAATATAGACAGAAACTGAGAGGTATTTTAGGGTTTGATTCTTTGTGGTCATGAGTTAAGAAAAAAAGAACCGTGCAATAAATATATCACTCCAATGGGGCAGGAAATAAGTGACTTATATCATCATAATAATGACAAATGTTATATCATGCCTGGTTTAAGTATTTAAATTAACTAATTCAATCTTAATTACCCTGAGACACTACTGTAGTTGCCCACTTTTCTAAGACTACTCATATTATGATTTGTACTTATAGCTAAATGCTTAATTTTTTTTAAAAAAATGGATCAACAAAAGTCTTACAAAAGCAATATTTTGATATCTTAACATTTTGAACCTTAAGAGAAATTACAATTATTTTCCTCAGTATATATATGAGCTCACCAGAAGATACCTAATAAAGGCCAGTTGGAAATTATTTTTAACTGTTTTTATGGGTATTTTTTGCCCAAATAATAAGTGCTCTTTTGTGCAGTTGGTAAGAAATGTTTGGTCTTTGTCTCTTGTTTCTGCTATAGTGCTCCTAAAACTCGTAATTTTCTGAGTAATAGATGGGAGAATCTATTACTCCAATGTGGTAGCTCTTGGCCAGATTCTAGAGAACTTCGGATGGGGGCTCCTCACCAGAAAGACCAATCCTGGTTAAAATCCTAGGAATTTCAGTCCCACTTTACTCTCAATCTGAAAGGGGAGAGGGATTGGAGATTGAGTTAATAATTGATCATGCATCTGTTCTGAAACTCCATAAAACCCCCTAAACAACAGGATACTGAGAGCTTCTGGGTTGATGAATGCTTCAAGATGCCAGATGCCTGGCAAACCCCAATTTACAGAGACAGAAGCTACCTGTGTGTAGGGCCTGTGCATCTATTCATCCGACTGTTCACTTGTATCCTTTATAATAAACAGTAACCATAATTAAAATGCATCTCTGAGTTCTCTGAGTTCTCTGAGCCCTCTGCCTCCCCTTTTTAAAGTAGGCTCCATGCTGGGCCTACTTAAACACCGTGTCTGAACTCATGACCCTGAGCTCAAGAGTCGGTCACTTAACTGACTGAGCCACCCAGATGCCCCTCTATGAAACTTCCAACAAATTACTGAGCTTGAGGAGGGGATTGTGGGGACCCTCAATTTATAGCAGTTCAGCCACAAGGATAAGAGGCCCAGAAATCATTAATGAAGGGGGTTGGTGTTGTGGAACTGACCCTTTACTATAAATTCTGTGCTGACTCCATATTAGAATCAGAACTTAATTGTTGACCACTCAGTGTCTCCAGAATCAAATAATTAGTGGTGTTAGAAAATGCCATAAACCTTAATTTACAAAAAGAGAGATTAAAAGGTGAATGGCGAACAAGACCATCCTAGACTTAGTGGTGTTCTGGTGACTATGGTGGGGCAAGCATTTTTGGAACTGTTAATAGATGAAAAAATTATTACAAAGAGGATCTTTTGTTAGAAATGGAGGGGGGGGGGCACTTTGAGCCATAGACTGACAATCCAGTTGTGGCAAGCCTCCAGGCAAAGGTATGCAATACAATCAAAGCAGTCTTGAGGAACCAGAATTGAGGTGCCCTTAACTCCCTAAAACCAGTGTTCAAGAGATCCAGATAATTGGTCCTCAGTCCCAAATAAGAGACTTCTTGGAGGTATCTGCTCTTTGATAATAGCTTGCCACCAAAACCACTTCTAGGTTGTCAAGACGTGTTCCAAATTTGCTGTGACAATTCAGAAACAACCGAGTGGTGCTAGATAGAAAGGGTTTTGAAAATTATTCAATAAATTCCATTGATTTCCAGAAGTTTGTTTTGCTTTACTTATGGGAAATGTTTATTTCAGATTTGAGACACAGTGACTGTACATTTGTGAATCAGGATAGTAAGTGTTACCTAAATAACACTACTAATCACTACATGAGACTGAATGCTTTTCATAAATTAGACCTCTATCTCCCATCTAATATTTGGTTAGTTCATAAAACACTATGCTACAGCTGTACTGGATTAGTTACAATTCTTGTAATACTCAGTGCAACGTCATGTATAATTCTCACCTGGAATTCTTTCTCTCCCCTCATCATCTCCTTGTTAAGGGTCTATTAATCCTATAAAATCCAGGGTAGGCAATAACCTCATTTTAGACATTTCCTGGATTATCAAGTCTGCAACTTTCTATATAACTCCATCAAGGCACTAAACACCTTGTACTGTAATTATTGTCTATGAGGTTATCTTCTTTACCAGACTGTAAATTTATATAGGATTTGTTATTTATTTGTATACCTTACACAAAGCCCAGCATCTCACATAGAAAGCATACCATAGATGCTTACTGCATTGATGAAGGAATGATTAATTAATAAAGCACTTTAACTCGTTTGACATCTGCTTCTTTCTTTATAAGCTACTTAAAGGTGAGTACTATGCTTTACTTCTCTTTTTATGTTCAGTATCTGAAATAAGCTTTATACCTTTAGATTCTCAATAATTGTTTTTATATGGGTGAATAAATAAAATTACTGAGGATTAAATTCTTCCTTAGTTAACTAAAATGATTTTTAAGTTAATAAAACCTAATTATTTAAATGTAACCAATATACAGTGGGTAGACCTCTTAGGCTATCTGTGGCCAAAGACCTTACTGGAAAAGAAAAAGCAGATCCACTAACAAGAATAGCCTTAAAAAGTAAAATCCTGATGTGGAAATGATCTAAGATTTGATCTGTTGCTAAGCACTGTCACCAACTTGATTAGTCTCTCCTAACATTTTGTCTATCATCTTAAAAAAAAAAAAAAAGGTGGGCAGAGGAATAATCCATTTAAAGTACTGAATGCCATAGGCAAGGCTTGATTTTGTTAGGATTTGGGGTACTTGGGAAAGGCTGGCAATCTACATATATATGAAATAGATTCCTGATAAGGAGGTATAGCCAAGGAACACATATATATATATTCTGCTTAATTGTTTGTTTTCCGGAACTTTACAGATCATTATGTAATTTCAACTGGCCCATAAATACTGCTCAGACTTTACTTATTTATCTATTCACTCCAGACCATGAGAATGCATACATGGATATAGAAATAGGTCTTGCAATAAAACATTTAGGCCCTGTAAGATTTCAGATCTCATATAATACTCTCAGATATTAATGTGATTTAAACATGTTATTACAAATAATTCTGTGGTGCATGAAAATGGGAAGATGAATGATGATAGTGAGAATTCTGTATTATATTTGAATTTCACAAAACACTGTAATTCTTGACATTTCATGTTTTCCAGCATTTGTACGACTAATGTTTTAGACTTTTGTGCTCTCTATTTAAAATCTGATTTCTTTGCAGTGTGTTTTCTGTTGTTGTTGCCACTGAAAAATGATACAGACTTCTTGCTTTCTTGTTTCAGGAAGTAACAACTGTTTGAGACTGAAAATGTTTGTTCCAAATTTCAGATAGCAAGATCTAAAGCCTTCAAAAACTGTGTTTGTAATGGAAATTCCTATGAAACTTTTACATGACACAAGGACATTGAAGGTTTAAATACAATTTTATAAAAGCCTCTTTTTTCTTCATTGATAACTAGACTTTAAAAGCAAAAATTGTTTGAAAAGTAAGGATTTATTTTCCTTTGAGTCTGCAGACAATCACGATTCATCAAGAGATTCTGGCTCAAACACTAAACCCACTTCAAATGCAAGTTTTGACAAAGAATCCTCCATCTCATATACAGGGCTTTAAAATAATTCTGGTGATTGGAAAGGAGTATGGTCTAATGATACTTTCACTTTGTTTTCCTCTTTCATAAATAATTCATATATTGACAGAATATTCCAAAGCTACCTCACCTGACAGCTCACTTAATTTTAGGCTAAATGTTGTCCTGTACTAATATGGAGCTTTGGTAACAGGTGACAACCCAAGCAGGTATTGAATTACAATGTGAAAAGAACTAAGTCCAGTATAAAGTAGGTGCTTAATGAGGTGCTATAATTGAATGAAATATCGATAAAATGCCTTTGTAATTGATTATTCATGAAAAATGCACCATAAGTTTCAAATTAAAATCACAGCAATAAAATAAATTCACTCATAAGCAAATTTTCTGAGTTAAATAATTAGATTGATTGTGGCAAAATTAATACATTTTATGATTTAACATGTATATATGTATTATTTAAGATGTTAAGAAGTGGTGGAAAGAAAGGAGAAAATGTAACAAAGAAGGAAGTCTGTAAGAAAATATAAGCTGGAGTTCAAAGCCAAAATATAAATGAAAGGATCTTTGATTTTAGACATAAAAATGATTAAATATATATATAATACATACTTCATAGACTTCATGTATATTACATAATATATAGAAGTTAGATATATGTAGAACAGAATAGAAAAATGATAGGAAGTATAAATGCTAGAGCCACTTAAAGTTTTATAATAGTAAACTAGCCCAGTTTCTTTTCTCCATAAATAGTAAAGTGAGAAAATTGGTTGAAATTATGAAACCATATGCAAAGCAATTTAAGTTTGAAAACAGGAAACTATTATTGCATGCTTTTTGGAGATTATGTTATCACTAATAATGTTTCTAATTATTGAAATCTAGTGAGGAAATTATGTATTACACCAATTCTTCTGAGAGCATATAGTGAAAAAAGTACCTCTGACAGCGAGACATTGCTAATAAGCTCCCTTAGTGTTGCACACAGCTATGCGTTCATTCACATGTACATTCATTCACTTATTTGTTTATTTATTTTTAACTAAACCATTCTGCACAAAACATAAATTAAAATAATTTTAGTGCAGGAATTATTCCCTGGTAAAATTTGTTATACTTCAGCACTAGTTTAACAAATCAAATTGATATCCTTACCTTTCTTTTTTTTTTTTAAGATTTTATTTTTTTATTTGACAGAGAGAGAGAGAGAGAGAGAAATCACAAGTAGGGAGAGAAGCTGACAGAGGGAGAGGGAGAAGCAGATGCCCCACTGAGCAAGGAGCCTGATGCAGGGCTCAATCTCAGGACCAGGGATAATGAACTGAGCTGAAAGCAGATGCTTAACCCACTGAGTCACCAGCGTGCCCTTATCTGCTTATCTTTCTAAACAAAAAATGTCTCCTCTCCGTTCTAGATAGCTTAGTCAGGATTGCAAACAAAACCTTAGGAATGCAAATGGATTCAGACAGGTATCATTGGGTGTCTTTCCAAAGCTACATTTACTTTCATGGCATCATAGACTGTAACTTCATTTTACCATTTCCACACAATTGAATAAGCCATGGGAATAAACCTAATAAAATTACATATAATAATAATAACAATGGAAAAGATTTTTCTTCACAGCATGCTTTTTACTCAATAACAAAAATGTCAGGAAAATTATAATGATATTAATTTTTACTAGATATAATCAATGTTATTTTTTTACATTTATTTTCTCTATATGTAATAAAATTCTAAAATCCTCTGCATTTAAAAATATTCATTGGGGCAGCCCTGGTGGCTCAGCGGTTTAGCGCTGCCTTCAGCCCAGGGCCTGATCCTGGAGACCCAGGATCGAGTCCCATGTAGGCTCCCTGTGTGGAGCCTGCTTCTCCCTCTGCCTCTGTGTGTGTGTGTGTGTGTGTGTGTGTGTCTCATGAATAAATAAATAAATTCTTTAAAAAAATAATAAAAGTATTCATTAAAATACCATTAAATACATTGATATGTCATCAAAATTGTATGCATATTTCATCATTTTTTTCTTTATCACTGTATGTGCATGTATTCTCCTACTACATGTTGAAATCACTTGAGAAGAATCAGTTCTCCACAGCTTTGTTGAAGACAGTGTTTTACCTTTAATAGTCTTTCTTGAATAAGCTGCTGTGCCACAAGCAATGTTTTATAACAGCTTTTTCTAAGTAAAGCATAGGTAAAAGTAAATAATTCATAATTGGATATATATTTTTGAATTATTATCAGTTTTTATTAGAATAGTTCACAAAAATTTATATTACAAAGGGGCACAAAGAAACTAGGACATGATGGATATATTATTTATTTGGTTATGGTTTGGTACTTATATACATGTACTGAAGCATATTGAATTTTGCACTTTATTTTCTTTCAAGATTATTTTATTTTAGGGACAGAGAACATAAGCACATATGGGGGTGTGAGGAGGGGCAGAAACAGGGGGAGAGAGAATCTCAAATGCAATCCCATGCTCAGTGTGGAGCCAGATGGGGGGTGCTCTATCCCATGACCCTGAGATCATAACCTGGGCTGAAATCAAGAATTGGATGCCTAACTGACTGAGACACTCAGGCATCCCAAATTTTGTACTCTAATTATGTATGGTTTGTCAATTGCACACCACTAAAGTTGTAAAAAAAAAAAAAAAAAGTGACCAGTACACTGAAATGTGTGACTATTACTTCATTTAAATTATGACCCATAAACGTAAAAAGATCAAGAAAATGAGACCTCTAGCTTTTGTTCTTATTTTTAGCCCTCATTCTCCCAGTTTATGTCACAGTAATAGTAACATATATTTAAATATGTGCCTTCAAGTTTGAAGAGTGAAATGTTCAGATATTATATATAATTATAGATTCACATTTAATTATAGTACTTGCGAGTTCTCTATGGTTACAGAAAAAAGCGTAACAATGTCAGTGATACGATGGTCTTTGTGGCATATCCTGACTAAACCCAACTCAAAAATTACTGTTGTCATTACCAGATTGCAATTACCTACATTTTCACTTTCTAAATAAAATTTATATATTTTCTAAAGATTTTATTGACTTATTCATGAGAGACATAGAGAGAGAGGCAGAGATAAACAGAGGGAGAAGCAGGCTCCCTGAAGGAAGCCTGAAGCGACACTTGATCCGAGGACCCCAGGATCATGACCTGATCCAAAGGCAGGTGCTCAACAACTAAGCCACCTAGGTACCCCTACAATTTATATCTGAAATACTAATTTAATTTCTATAAACACTTTTCTTTAAAATGAATTGTTTATAGTCAAAGTATCCCTTTACTTGACAAAAACAACTACTTTCTTATTTCTTAAAAATTATTTTTCTTCTCCTTTAATTATATATATACTTATATATATTTTCTTCTCCTTTAAAAATATATTTACATATATATACAAATACATATCATTTAACATATAGTATATATACACATACACACAGAGAGCAAGTTATTCAATCTAGAAGTATGGTGGTGGTGTTTTTTTTTGTTTTGTTTTGTTTTTTTTTTACATTTGTGTTTCTTTAAGTTTGATTTGCCAACATAAGGTATAAAACCCAGTGCTCATCCCATCAAGCACCTTGATCAGGGCCCATTACCCAGTTACCCCAACCTCCCACCCATTTCCTCTTCCACAACTCTTTGTTTGTTACCAGAGTTCGGAGTCTCTCATGGTTTGTTTCCCTCTCTAATTTTTCCTACTCAGTGCCGTCCTTTCCCTTATAATCCCTTTCACTATTTCTTATATTCCATATATGAGTGAAACCATATGATTGTTCTCCAATTGACTTACTTCACTTAACATAGTATCGTCCAGTTTCATCAACATCAAAGCAAATGGTGGGGATTCATCCTTTCTGATGGCTGAGTAATATTCCATTGTATATATATACCACTTATTTATCCATTCATCTGTTGAAGGACATCCTGGCTCCTTCCACAGTTTGGCTATTGTGGACATTGCTGCTATGAACATTGTGGTGCAGGTGTCTGGCATTTCACTACATCTGTATCATTGGGGTAAATATCCAGTAGTGCAATTGGTGGGTTGTAGGGTAGCTTTACTCTTAATTTTTTGAGGAACCTCCACACATTTGTTGTTTCCTGTCTTCTTAATTTTCACTATTCTCACTGGTGTGGGGTGGTATATCATTGTGGTTTTGATTTGTATTTCCCTGATGGTAAGTGATGCAGAACATTTTCTCATGTCCCTTGTTGGCCATGTGTATGTCTTCTTTGGTGAAATTTCTGTTTGTTTGTTTGTTTTTTGTTGTTGTTGTTGTTCATGTTTTTTTGCCCATTTTACAGTTGGATTTTTTTTCCTTGGGTGTTGAGTTTAATAAGTTATTTATAGATCTTGGATACTAGCCCTTTATCTGATAGGTCATTTGCAAATATCTTCTCCCATTCTGTAGGTTGTCTTTTAGTTTTGTTGACTATTTTGCTGTGCAGAAGCTTTTTATCCTGATTAAGTCGCAATAGTTAATTTTTGCTTTTGTTTCCTTTGCCTTCATAGATGTATCTTGCAAAAAGTTGCTGTGGCCAAGTTCAAAAAGGGTGTTGCCTGTGTTCTCCTCTAGGATTTTGATGGATTTTTGTCTCACATTGAGATCTTTCATCCATTTTGAGTTCATCTTTGTGTATGGTGTAAGAGAATAGTCTAGTTTTACTCTTCTGCATGTGGCAGTCCAATTTTTACACCATTTATTGTCTTTTTCCAGTGAAAATTCTTTTCTGCTTTGTCGAATTTTAGTTGACCAGAGTTGAGTGACCATTTCTGGGTTCTCTATTCTGTTCCATTGATCTATGCGTCTGTTTTTGTGCCAGTACCACAGTGTCTTGATGATCACAACTTTGTAATACAGCTTGAAATAGGCATTGTGATGCCCCGGCTCTGGTTTTCTTTTTCAATATTCCCCTGGCTATTCGGGGTCTTTTCTGATTCCACACAAATCTTAAGATTATTTGTTCCAACTCTGTGAAGAAAGTCCATGGTATTTTGATAGGGATTGCATTGAACGTGTAAATTGCCCTGGATAGCATAGACATTTTCACAATTTTAATTCTTCCAATCCATGAGCATGGAATGTTTTTCGATATCTTTGTGTCTTCCTCAATTTATTTCAGAAGTGTTCTGTAGTTGGGCAGCCCTGGTGGCCTGGCAGTTTGACGCCACCTTTGGCCCAGGGTGTGATCCTGGAGACCCAGGATCGAGTCCAGCGTTGGGCTCCCTGCATGGAGCCTGCTTCTCTCCCTCTCCCTCTGCCTGTGTCTCTGCCTCTCTCTCTCTCTCTCTCTCTCTGTCATGAATGAATAAATAAAATCTTAAAAAAAAAAAAAGAAGTGTTCTGTAGTTTTTAGTGTATAGATTCTTTACCACTTTGGTTAGGTTTATTCCTAGGTATTTCATGGTTTTGGGTGCAATTGTAAATGGGATTGATTCCATAATTTCTCTTTCTTCACTCTCATTATTAGTGTATAGAAATGCAAATGATATCTGTGGATTGATTTTGTACCCTGCCACACTGCTGAATTGCTGTATGAGTTCTAGCAATCTTGGGGTGGAGGCTTTGGGGTTTTCTATGTGGAGTATCATGTCATCTGTGCAGAGGGAGAGATTGACTTCTTCTTTGCCAATTTGCATGCTTTTTATTTCTTTTTGTTGTCTAATTGCTGAGGCTAAGACATCAAGTACTATGTTGAATAACAGTGGTGAGAGTAGACATCCCTGTCTTGTTCCTGATCTTAGGGGAAAGGCTCCCAGTTTTTCCCCATTGAGAATGATATCCACTGTGGGCTTTTCATAAATGGCTTTGAAGATATTGAGGAGTGTTCCCTCTATCCCTCACTTTGAAGAGTTTTAATCAGGAACGGATGCCATACTTTGTCAAATGCTTTCTCTGCATCTATTGAGAGGATCATATGGTTCTTTTTTTTTCTCTTGTTGATGTGGTCTATCACGTGGATTATTTTACAAGTGTTGAAACACCCTTGCATCCTAGAGATAAATCTCACTTGGTCATGATTAATAATCCTCTTAATGTAGTATTGGATCCTATTGGCTAGTATCTTGCTGAGAATTTTTGCATCCATGTTCATCAAGGATATTGATCTATAATTCTTTTGGTAGGCTCTTTATCTGGTTTTGGAATTAATGTAATGCTGGACTCATAAAATGAGTTTGGAAGTATTCCATCAAAAAAAAAAAAAAAAAAAGGAAGTATTCCATCCCTTTCTATCCTCTAGAGCAGCTTTAGTAGAATACGTATTGTTTCTTCTTTAAACATTTGATAGAATTCCCCTGGGAAGCCATCTGGCCTTGGACTTTTGTGTCTTGGGGGGGTTTTGATGACTTCTTCAATTTCCCAATGAGGGTATCAACCTGTTCAGATTCTCTATTTCTTCCTTTTTCAGTTTTGAGAATTTGTGGTTTTCCAGAAATGTCCATTTCTTCTAGATTGCCTAATGTTGGCATATATCTCTTCATAATATGTTTAAAATCCTTTGTATTTACTTGGTATTGGTTGTGAGCTATCCTCTTCCATTCATGATTTTATTAATTTGAGTCTTTTTTTTTTCTTTTTTAATAAGACTGGCTAGGGGTTTATCTATCTTATTAATTCTTTCAAAAAACCAACTCCTGGTTTTGATGATCTGTTCTACAGTTCTTCTAGTCTCTATTTCATTGAGTTCTGCTCTAATCTTTATTATCTCTTTTCTTCTGCTGGGTGTAGGCTTTACTTGTTTCTCCAGTTCTTTTAGCTACAAAGTTAGCTTGTGTATTTGGGTTTTTTACAATTTTTTGGAGGATTGTATTGCAATTGGAGGTCTCTCTTAAGAACACTTTTGCTGTATCCCAAAGATTTTGAACGGTTGTATTTTCATTTTCATTTGTTTCCATGAATCTTTTAAATTCTTCTCTAATTTCCTGGTTGACCCATTCATCTTTTAGTGGGATGCTCTTTAACCTCCATGTGTTTGAGTTTCTTCCAAATTTCTTCTTGTGCTTGAGTTCTAGTTTCAAAGCATTGTAGTCTGAAAGTATGTAGGGGACAATCCCAATCTTTTGGTATTGGTTGAGACCTGATTTGTGACCCGGTATGTGGTCTATTCTGGAGAAGATTCCATGTGCACCTGAGAAGAATTTGTATTCAATTGTATTCAGATGGAAAGTTCTGTATATATCTGTGGAATCTATTTGGTCTAGTGTATAATTCAAGGCCCTTGTTTCTTTGGAGATGTTGTGCTTATAATATCTGTCATTTGCTAAAAGTGCCATGTTGAAGCCTCCTACTGTTATATATTATTATCAAAGCATCTCCTTACTTTGGTTATTAATTGATATACTTGGCCGCTCCCATCAAGGGACATAAATATTCATGATTGTTAGGTCTTCTTGTTGGATAGATAGGTCTAAAATGAGTCTCTTGTAGACAGCATATACATGGGGCTGCCTTTTTATCAAGTCAAATACCATGCATCTTTTGATGGGATCATTTAGCCCATTCACATTCAGAGTTACTATTGAAAGATATGAGTTTATTGTCATCATAATACCTATTCAGGCCCTGTTTTTGTGGATTGTGTCTTTGGGCTCCCTCTTTCTTTTACAGGGACCCTTAATATTTCTTACAGAGCCAGATTTGTGGTCACTTATTCTTTCAGTTTCTGCCTATTGGAAGCTCTTTATCTCTCCTCTTCTGAATGACAGCCTTGCTAGATAAAGTATTCTTGGCTGCATGTTCTTCTCATTTAGGACCCTTAATATATCTTGCCAGCCCTTTCTGGGCTGCCAGGTCTCTGTGGAGAGGTCTGCTGTTAATCTGGTATTTCTCCCCATGTAAGTTAAGGATCTCTTGTCTCCTGCTGCTTTAAGAATTTTCTCTTTATCTTGAAATTTGCAAGTTTCACTATTAAATGTTGAGGTGTTGCATTTTTTTTTAACTTTTGGGGGGAACCTCTCTATCTCTTGGATCTGAATGCCTATTTCCTTCCCCAGATTTGGGATGTTTTCAGCTATGCTTTGTTCAAATATACTTCGTGGTTCTCTTTATCTCTCTTTTAGCCTCTTCTGGAATCCCAATTAGATGTATATTCTTCCTCTTCAAATGATCATTTATTTCCCTAAGACTTTCCTCATGGGCCCCTAATTGTTTTCTCTTTTTTCCCTCAGCTTCCTTCCTTACCATCAACTTGTCTTTTAGGTCACTCACTCTCTCCTCCACCTCATTAACCCTAGCAGTGAGCACATCCAGTTTGGATTGCATCTCATTTAATCTATTTTTTATTTTGATCTGATTCGATTTCAATTCGACAGTAATGAAGTCTCTAGTGTCCTTTTTTTTTTTTTTTTTTTCAGAGCCACCAGTAGCTTTATAATTGTACTTCTGAATTGAATTTCTGACATTGTATCGACATCCAAATTCTGTAACTCTGGCAGAAAGTATCATTTCCAATTCTCTCTTTTTGGTGAATTCATCCTTCTAGTCACTTTGTCCAGTGCAGAGTGATTGCATCAGTGGGCTGAGTCAAAAATATCCACCATGACCTTAGTAAAATACACCCTGGATGATTCTGAAGAGGTCAGAGACCAGAAAAAAAAAAAAAGAAAAAGAAAAAGGACAGAACAAAATAAAACAAAAGGATCACTTAGGTGGAAAACAAATTTTAAAACAAAGTAGTAAAAATAAAAATAAAAAAATCAGAAACAAAGCAGAAAAAAGAAAAAGAAAAAAATAGTAAAGAAAAGAGGGGGAAAAAGTGGGGGGATGGTGGTGGTGAGGAAGTGGTAGTGGAGGGAGAAGGTAATCTACCTGAGGGGTCCTAGAGAGTGATCCTCTCAGTTCTGATTGTATTTTGTTCTGTATGTTAGAAGATGTTCAATCCCAAATTTCTATAAACCAGCAATACTTATATAAAGTCCCAACATTGACCACAAAAACATAAACAAGATAAAAGAGGGGTCCAGAATCGGAAGGAAGAGAGAATATACTCTTGCAGAATGAACCAGCATGGTGTTCCACTTGGTTCTGGGTGTATATTGGTCATGTTTTAGAATATACTAACTTCCACCATTGTAAAACAAAATGAGGCAGAAAAAATAAAAAACAAAAAACAAATACCCCTATCTCATATAACTACCAAAATTAAATTAGATACATTGAAGGGAATACAGAAGCGAAAAATATATCTAAGACATGTAATTGTAGAGATATGAAAGTCAAAAAAGCAAAAACTTAAAAATGAAGAGCTGGTAAAATATTGTAGTGGAGGTGAGAAAAGAAAAAAAATATTGGAAAATTTTAATCTGATATAAAATGACTCTCAATGGAAAAAGTAAAAAAAAAAAAAAGAAAAAAGAAAAAAAGGACCCTCTAGTTCTATATCCCCTCAGTCCTGGACCTTTCCACCACTGCTTGGTCCAGAACTTGCTCTTCCCCTGTCCTTCCAGCTGGTCTTCTGGGGGAGGGGCTGCTGTGCTGACACTCAGGTGTGTGCGCCTGGGGGGGCTGCCCCACCCCCCGCCAGGTGCTGGGCTCAGTAGGAGTTGTTTACCCCATGAGGCCCCTGCTCCCTGGGACCCTGCCCCTCCCAGGCACAGGGTAACACTAGGAGGAACAACACCACTGGCAGCGGCCAGCTCTCCAGCTCTGGAGTCGGCCCCCCCCGGCCTGCGCCACTGGAATCGCGCTCCCTGGCGGGGCAGCCAGCCTCTGCGGTAAAGGCAGCTCGGAAGCCACCCGCCTGACCAACTGGTTTCTCCCAAATGCCGCCCAGGGCTACAGCGCTCTGGCTTTGTATGGTGTGGGCCGCGGTGTGTGGCTCGCTTTCCCCAGGCGCCTCTCCTCTTATAGTTGTTGTGCCCAAGATTGTGAATCCGAGAAACCACCGAGGAGCCGACACCGATGTAGACACACAAGGGTTTATTTACAAGCTAGAGCTTGGATCCAAGTGTACCCGACACAGCAGAGCAGGGACTTGGACCCCGAGATTAAGAGGTGTAGCAGCTTTATAGGGGCCAGTGGCCCATAGGATACACAGAAAGTTGCACAGTCATGTGGGGCCACACGCAGGTGGCCGATTGAATTACACCTTACCCTGTAGTATCCACTTGAGCTGGCCTATTACTTTGGTCAGATTGGGCGTGCAGTTTTGGCGGGCACAATGCAGGGTTATGTTGTTATGAGCTGATTTCAGGTTAGGGTGTGCCCAGCGGCTTGACTAGGGTGGGGCAGCCCCTTAAGCAATAAGCAGGTTATGTGGGGGTGATACAGGAGGTGGCGGGTGTAGCACAAAATGGAATCAGTCCTGCTCTGCTTGTCCAGGGGTAGGGGATTTTTGTTTAATTTCCTGGGTCCCACAATAGTGACTCCGTGAACCTACCTTGAGGCTTCCCTGCACCTCCTGCGATTCTGTCAATGTCCCTGCTGAGCACTTCTCCCTCAGGGAAAACTCCGGTGTGGATTTTAAAGTTCCCGCTTCTCCAGGGCTGGGCTTTCCTGCCCGGAGGCTCTCACTGCTCCGCTTTAGCCCTGCTAGTCACGGTTCCATCCCCCATTTTATTCTTTTTATTTTATTTTATTTTATTTTTTCGCCTTCCTACATTGTTAGAAGCGAAAAATTTTCTCTCTGTAGCGTTCTAGCCATTCTCTCTGTAAATATCAGGTCAAATCCGTAGATGTTCAGGATGTTTTGAAAGGTATCTTGGTAAGTTTGTGGGGCCAGGTGGGTTGAGGACCCCTACTCTTATGTCACCTTGCCCCTCCCTCCCTAGAAGTATGGTCTTAAATGTAGGTAAAATAAGTATTTGTTTTCCTTGTTCACTTTTATATTTTCTAATTTTGGAAATAATACTCTGTATAAGGTCTGCAGAATTTCAACACTGAAAACAAAATTAAATAAATGTATATTTTTTCAACAAATTTTTTTGAATATATACATAATGCAGTGGTAACTTCTTAATAAATATCTACTGCTTTAACAGTAATATATTAGCTGCTAGGAAAGAAAGCCATAGAGACATAAGAAAAACTAGAGATTACTCATTTTTTAATTGGTGCTTAGGCATATGGTGATAGCCTATGGACCCGATGTCTTTAGCAACGGAATGCCTTCAATTTCTAAAGACTGAAATATTAGAGAGATGAGCTGAATCATGCTAAGAATTGTTTGCCTCATTATGATAGTGAAATTATTCCATTGGTCTTTATTGGAAAGACTAAGGCATGGCATGACTAGTCAATAAACTAGATTAGAAAACACTGCAGGAACACTACTTTACCAAGGAAACTGATGGTCATGGAAGAATTGCATTTAATCTTATGCACAATTTAGCACAGCAGTCAACCACTAAATACTCTAGAGTAGGGCCTTCATGTTTTACAATTTATTTAGAGTCTGAGAAATTAGGCATGGTGGTCAATTGCCTTAAAATATATAGGCATGTATTTGTATATATTGCTGTTTTTGTCATGGATAATAAAAGCTACCTTTAAATATAGGGGATTAGTGCTTTTGTGTAATCTTTGTCTCATTCAGAGGAAAGCCATAAGGAAGCCAAAGTAGGTAGTTAAAATTATGAGTGCTTTATCATTTAAATTCTGTTATACCCTAAAAAGGAATGTTGTTAAAGTTGCTAATGTGTTCATTTAAAAATATTTTAGTCATCTAGATTCTTATTTATTGCTATGTTGATTTTCATAATCCTAAAACTGGCACCAAAAAGTCAAATTCATATATGAAAGCTATTCATTTACTTTTGAGAAGATACCTAAAGGACAGATTGTTTGGACCCTTTTCAGCAAACAGCATGCTTAATTAATCGGGGGTGAAATTCAGATAAAAAACGTAAGTTCAGAGGCTTTTCCATAAGAGTAGTATATGTAATTTTACTATTAAATTGTGTTTAGAAATATATACTGGATATCAATATTGGAAAATGGAGGAAAAAACTCTCTGAATAAAATTTTACTATCATGTTTCAAAAGGAAAAATAATATTGGGAAGAAAATTTCAGCAGAGTTACAACATAATAATAAAATTTCATATTCTTATTGTCTTTTACATCCATGTTCATCTTGATAACTGATATAAAAAATACATCACTGAATAAGTGTATTATCTTAAATTTTATAAACCTATATGTGAACTCAGTGTTTCTTCCCTATGACCCTCAAAACCTCTCAGAAGTATATTATTGATATTAAACTTTTCTGAATTTCTTAAATTTGAAAGTGTAATAGCAGTGCTTGCATAATCACTTACTAAGCACTTCAGCCTAACATTAAACTTATCTTGTATTCTAGGTTATATCATCGACTCATATGGCTTAAAAAACATGTATATACTAATGACTGCAAATATATAACTCCAATTGACTTTTTTTTCCATGAACTCCAGGCTAAATTAACCAATCAACAACATAATATCCCCACCAAGATACCTTGTTTAAACATTTGCTTTGTGTAATGTTAAAGATTTACAAAAAATGTGTTAAAAAATGGCTAGAAATTTTAAAATAAGTATTTTTAAAGTGTAAAACTTACCTGTTGCAAACACAGAAATACATCAAATAATTTAAAAATCAAGTTACAAAGCAAAACATACCCAGTGATTCCGTTATTGCAAATAGAATCACACACATTCACAAACGGAAATAGGAAACACAATTTAAAGGCCTCCCAGATGCATAACAAATGGGTAAGGATGCTTACCTATGGGATATGGAATGACATTAGGGATTTCAGCAACTCAGCTTTTAAAATTGTTTTCTAAAACTTATAAAGTAAACATGAAGTTAAAATATTTTGAAAGGGAAACAGTACAGATTTTCAGATATCTTGGCACTCAAGTGCAAAGCCTATGACTAATAATGTATGCTGGTATAATGTGTAGATTTTGATTACTCACTTGCTCCTTTTTCCTGGGCACAGCAATTGATTACACTTCAATAATATGTGGTCAATTGGCTAAGCAATAAAAAAGTTCAGTGATTTTTTTTCATTTTTTTTCTCACTTATAATTTTAATCGAAGCATTGCTATTCATTGTTTCTTAACTCTTATAAGCACCAAATTTTAATATCTAGGTCAACTTTTCGGGAAAGAAACACCATCAAAGAACTTCCCTCCAGGATAAAACAATGATAGTCATTCCTCCAAACAACCGAATTTGAAGTCTACTCAAACAAAACAACCCCCCCCACACACACACACACAGAGAAAAGTAACAGAAATCACATTCTAGGGGTTCAGTGCATTTAGCAGCCTTCACTGTGCTGTCTAATCACCCTTCAGCTGACTCAAAAAAATTAACACCCTAGCGCATCAAAATATACATTTTCCATTTGCTTTGTTTAAATTAAAAATAATAATTAAAAAAAGAAAACTTGAAGGGATTCACAATCAATTGCCCGACTCATTTCGATGTCGCGTACAGCATGTGAAGGTCAGGAAGGCTATTCAGCTCACATTGGTCTTCAAGGTTTAGCTTTCTTCCAAACAGTGTAAAACACCCACAATTCCAAGTATGAGGGAACACAGGCGATCTCCTTTGAGAATTCCACAGGACAATACAGACGGCCGAGCTGTTCTTCATAGAGCGACAAGGCTTCCGTCAGATTCACACAGTTACCCTGTGTAAAGTGTTTCCCAACCTGTTTCAGTACGCTCATTGAGAGGTCAAGAATCAGTCTGAGAAACTCCCATGTGGAATCTTCTTCCGGGGTCGTGGAGATGGGAACCGCTGTCAAATCATTAATCACATAATCAAACTCTCTCCCTTCTTCCGCGTACCTCCTCAGTCCTGGGACACAGTCTTCTATCAGGACCTGACAGCAGTCTCCTTTAAGGTTGTCTAAGACGTCGCCACATGTTTTCCGCAAGTATTTCTTACATCCGTCAAGCACCATTTGGTCGATCTCTACCACAGCGGCCATCTTTGGTTTCCGTTCGACTATTTCACGTAACATGCCGCCATCTTTGCCACCGCAGTCTGCTTTCCCGTTGCCCGTGATGGCCTGGGCGTACGCCAGATCACTCTCCGCCAGATTAACATCCCCACTAAGGACGAGGATATTTCCAAACTGCTTCGAGTGTAGAATTTCAATGTTCTGATACGGCGAATCTTCATCGTACACCACTTCGTCTATGTCATACTCAACCAGGCGACCGTCAGCAGTGGCCAGTACCTGTCGATGGCCCCTCCTCGGACGATGGGTGGTAATCGCTTCACCCGCCCAGTACCGTCCTCGCTCAATTCTTTCATTCTTTCTTCGACTTTGTTCAAAAGACTGTCAGCTTCTTGGCCTTGCGAATCACCATCGTAACTCTGAAGATCCAACAGCACCAGTCCATGTGGGTGAATTCTCAAACTGGCAAAGCTGCCATTTTTGTTTATGTAGGTCGCTAGATAACCATGGTCTGGCCAGGTGTGCACCGACTCCGTCATCCCTTGCCCCTGGAAAGTGGACCGGAGGCCTTTTAGAATGGTCTCGCCATCAGCTCTGGCGCCGAGCTGGAAGGCAGCGCGCTGTGCCGTGCTGCTGCCATAGCGAGGCGCGGCCCTGGGCTGCGGACTGCGCGGAGGGGGAGGGGGAGGGTGGTGCGCGGGCGGCCGGGCGAGGAGGTGGGAGGGGCCAAGGGAGCGCGGGGGCGGGGCCGTGGGCGGGGCCGGGCCCGCCTCCGGGATGGAGGAGGTGAGGATGCCTGCAGCCCGACGTCCCAGAGATTTTTTTTCAAGGAGACAATAAATTCAGAATTAACTTTAAAAGTTAAAGTTCACACTGTCCAATAAATAAATAAATAAATAAATAAATAAATAAATAATAAAATAAAATAAATAAAAGTTCACACTGTTAAAGAAAAGACAGGAAGATGGTGGTAGAGTAGGAGGAACCTAGGCTTGCCTCATCCTACCAGTACAACTAGGTAACTATCAAAGTATCCTAAATACCCAAGAAACTGACCTGAAGACTGTGGAAGATGCTGTACAACTAAAACTAAAAGTTAGAGGAAAGAACACATCAAAGAAAGTAGAAAGTTCAGAGACACAGATTGTGAAAGAAACTGATTGTGGCTGCTGTGGTGGGGAGGAAATCCCGGAGAAGGGTGAGAGACAGACTAGAACATAGGAGAGTGCATCAGGAAAATAAACCCCCCATAGCAATTGACTTGGAAAGTGAGAAGGGGTTCAAATTTCATGACTTCAGGCAACCAGTAGGGCTTAAAGTCTGGAGTTTTAAAGGTTGGCAGGATAGGCTGCAACTCTCTAAGGCACTACACTTGCTCTTAGAGAGAAGGCAGGCAAACAACTCAAGGACACTAGGTTGGAAACAGCGAACTGAAGAGTACCTGGAGCACACAGTAAGGAGATTATTTGCTGATCTCAGAGCACATCCCAGAAAGACAGCATACCAGAGGTCATCTAAACAGAAAATCCATGACACTTGGCTCAGGCACTTAAGTGTCTGACTCAGGTCATGATTTCAGAGTCCTGGGATTGAGCTCTGTGTTGGGCTTCCTGCTCAGTGGGGTATCTGCTTCAATCTCTTTCCTGTCCCTCCTCTAGTTCATGCATGCTCTCTTTCTCTCTCTTGAAATAAATAAATAAAATCTTTAAAAGAGGAGAAAAAAGGAAATTCACAAGGTAACAATGGCTTTGAATGACATACCAAACCAGAGAGATTTAACAGATATATTCAGAACATTCCATCCTAAAACAGCAGAATACATATTCTTTTCAAGTGCACATGGAATATTCTCCAGAATAGATCACAAAAGAAGCTTCAAAAAATTCAAGAAGATGGAAGTTATACTGTGCATCTTTTCTGACCACTACTCTATGAAATTAGACATCTATCAAAGAAAAAAATCTGGGAGTAGCATAAATACATGGAGGTTAAACAACATGCTACTAAACAATGAATGGGTCAACCAGAATATCAAAGAAAAAAAAATTAAAAGTATATGGAAGCAAATGAAAATGAAAGCACAATAGTCCAAAACCTTAGGAATGCAGGAAAAGTGGCTCTGAGAGGGAAGTTTATAGCAATACAGACCTACCTCAAGAAGCAGGAGAAATCTCAAATAAACAATCTCACCCTAAACAGGGGCCAGAAAAAGAAGAGCAAACAAAGAAACAACAACAACAAGAACAAAAACAACAGAAGGAAGGAAATAATAAAGATTAGGGTAGAAAAAAATGATGTAGAAACTAAAAAAAAAAAAAAAAAATGAAAAGACCAGTGAAACCAGGAACTGGTTCTAGGAAAAAAAAAAAATAAAGTTGATAAACATCTATGTAGCCAGACTTAAGAAGGAAAAAAGAGAAAGAGCTTCAATAAGTAAAAACACAAATGAAAGATGAGAAATAAAAACCATCACAGAAATACAAATAATATATGAGAATAATATGAAAAACTAGATGCCAACAATTTAGACAACCTAGAAGAAATGGATAAAATCCTAGAAGCATATACACCACCAAAACTGAAAGAGGAAGAAATAGAAATATGAACAGTCTGATAAGAAGTAAAGAAATTAAATCAGTAATTAAAAAACTCTCAACAATCCAAAGTACAGGACCAGATGGCTTAACAGGCAAATTCTATCAAACATTTAAAGAATTAATTCCTATTCTCAAACTTTCAAAAAATAGTAAAGGAAGAAAAACTTCCAATTAATTCTATGAAGCCAGCATCACCCTGGCACCAAAGCCCAATACAGATTCCATAAAAAAGAGAACTACAGTTCAATATCTTTGGTGAACATAGATGCAAAAATCTTCCAACAAAATACTAACAAACTGAATCCATAATACATTAAAAAAAATCATGCAGTAGGACCAAGTGGGATTTATTCCTGGGTTGTGCGGGTGGTTCAATATTTGCAAATTAATCAATGTGATACATCATGTCAGTAAAAGAAAGGATAAGAACCATATGATCATTTCAACAGATGCAGAAGGAGTATTTGGCAAAGCACAATATCCATTCACTTATATATAAAATGAAATATTGTTTAGCCATAAAAATAATAAGTCTTGCCATTTACAACAACGTTGAGGGAGCTAGAGAGTATAATGCTAAGTGAAATGTCAATCAAAGAGAAACAAAAACCATATGATTTCATTCATATATGCAGTTTAAGAAACAAAACAAATGAGCACAGCGGAGAAAAGAGAGAGAGGAGGAGAGAGAGAGGGAAAAATCAAGAAACAGACTCTTTACTAGAGAGAACAAACTGATGGTTACCAGAGGGGAGGGGGTCAGAAGATGGGTTAAATAGATGATGTAGATTAAGGAGTACACTTACAGTGATGAGCACCAGGTAATGTATGGAATTATGTAATCACTATACTGGATACCTGGAACTAATATAAATAAGACTGTCTGCTAACTAACTGGAATTTTAAAAAATTACACTGGCAGAAATGTGGAAAGTGATTAAGTGCTTAAGAAAACCATATTTATGAAAATAACATTATAAATAAAATTTTGGACCTGTTGATTTGAATTGCCATTTCAAGTGAATATTTTTAGAAGACAATTCAATAGGAGCATATGAACCCTGGCGATAAGATCTGAGGGGGGGTGGGGTCCTTGGGTGGTTCAGTGGTTGAGCATCTGCCTTTTGTTCAGGTATGATCACAGGTTCCTGGGATCAAGACCCACACCAGGCTCTCCACAGGGAGCCTGCTTCTTCCTGTGCCTTTGTCTCTGCCTCTCTCTGTGTCTCTCACGAATAAGTGAATGAAATCTTAAAAAAAAAAAAAAAAAAAAAAAAAAAAGATCTAGGCAGGAAATAAACATTTGAGATTTACAAATGTATGATAACTGAGCACACGTTCATGGATTTGGTGCATTAAGGAGAGGATATTGATTGAAAAACCAAAATACCTAAAACTTTGCATGTGGATTTTCTCCCTTTCAAGTTTGGAAGGAAATGATTAGTGAGAAGATACTGAGAACAAAAGGCAAGCAATGTAGGTGGTAACTTGAAGAGTTTATGTCAGCAGAAAAGAAAAATGAAGCTCTGGCAATGAGGGTCAGGAAAGGAGAAACAACTTTCTCAAGCTGACAGAGTTAATGAAGTGAGATTCAGTGAAGCTGAGATTGAAAGCCAGAAGAACTGTCTTTAGGGGCCTTACTTTGAAAAACGTGCTCACTTTTGTGAATTATTTTCCTATCTACCACTTCCCGGCACTGCCCACACTGCCGGTGAAATGATCAGTAATGAACTGTGTCGTTTGGTACTGATGGTTTCTTTGGGCAAATTATAAAATGCTTCCAATGTCCTTTGTCATTAAAGACTAAAAATCTAAAGAGATGAGTTGATATTTATACAAACTGAAATGGTGGTTCTTTCTTGATGAAATTTGTTGGAGAATAAAATTTGGAAATGAAAACATAGAGATACCACTTTTTATTAAATCAAGCAGTAGAGAGCACATCCTGTATGCCTAGCAGATACTGGAGAACTCATTAATTCTACAGATCATATAATTCATTTTTGTCCATAATTTGATGGATATTTTCATGAACACAATGACCTCTGTAATATTGATAGTAATATTTTGGGGGGTAATTCCTAATTTCCAGCTATTGTGTAAGTGGATTACATTTATTATATCACTTTACCTGTAGGCCTATAATGTTCATAGAATTCTGTGAGCATTAAATAGATAATACATGTACAGATCACAGGTCAGATACTGAATACCAACATAACCATATAAAATACGTATAAACATTAATCGCATCATAAAAAAAGACTTAACTGAACTTAAATACATTAAGTAGCATGCCCAAAATAAAATGAAACTGGGACAAAAGCCTGTGGCTATTTATCACCAAGTGACATTCACATATACTGTCTCACAGATTGCTTTCCATACCAATATTTTTCACAGCCTCCTTTGAGATGTCTATGTACTTTTTTTTTTCAGGAGTTTGAGCGTATTCTGAAAGAAGAATCTACATTTTAAAATGTAGATTTCATTTTACTATTGATTGTAATATTGCTATATATGTGTGTATCAAAATATTACAGAGTTCATTGAGTATCCAATATATTCTATGATTTGTGCTAATAAGAATTTGCATAAATTGTTTCTGCAAAGTGGAAGTTGAGTCAAAAGATCTGAATTTCATTCCTGAATTTCATTCTAACACTCATATTATTTGACTAGCTCTATTTAGGTTCTTTGAGTGCAAGCAAAGAAAAATAACCTTGTTAACTCACACAAAAAGTGAATTACTGGGAAGATTAATGTCATTATACATTTGCCAAAACCCACAGAATGTACATCGAGTGTTAACCCTGATGTATACTCTGAACTTCAGATGATAATGATTTGTCAATATAAGTTCATCAACTGTCACAAATGTACCACTCTGAAGAGGGACACAGAGTGGGGGAAGCGGTCAGGTGGGGAACAGGAACATTATAAGAATTCTCTGTACCTTCCACTTGTTTTTTCTGTGAACCTAAAACTATGCCAAAAAAGCCTATTTTCAAAAATCTCACAAATTATTACCTACTATATTTATTAATAATATATTAACCTGAGAACATTTATTTTTACCTACTAAAAGTTTCCTTATTCCTTATTTCTTCCACCACACTTTAAGAGTAATCACAAAATAGAACATGTAAAAGTGCTTTTGAAATTATTATGTAAATATTGTTTTATTTTTAGGTAAATTACGGAGATTGAGTGAATGTGGAAAATAATCCCAAAGTAAGTGTACACAGGGAAGTAATGGATAGAGTTAAAAATAAAAGAGTAGAGAATTGTGACATTAAATATATCATTTATACCTTTATATTACCCCCTTTTTATTTTTCATATCTCATTTGTTATTTCTCATTCTCAGGATTCCTGTTGATAATAGGAATTATCTGGGTCTTCCAGCACTACAAGGTATAATATTTATGAAAACATTATTTTTGTGCAATTCATTAAATAATACTTGAATTCTACATTTGATAGGTTAGAAGGAGACATGGTTTCCTATATCAAAGATTCTCAGTGAATATTTATTTGAGGTGAGAACCACAGAACGGGTATGTCTGCCTCGCCCAGTCCAGGAGGGCACTGCCTTTTACCAAAGGTCCTTTCCAGGATGCCTGTGAATTCAATGATGCTTCTTTGAAGCTTACTTTTACCATTCCCTTCTCCTTGCAGGGAGACCTAGAAATATGCTGGCCACATACAAACCATTACTTAATGGAAAGAGGTTTTCTTCTGGAATTAATTAGATGTTGAGCCCAGCAAAGAAAATTTATGTACCGGTAGCAGTTCCACTTCCTTTGAAAAAGGAGCGAGAATTGAATAGATTAAGGTGAAAAATGGATCCCTGATACTAAACATTGGAAGAGAGAGAACACATAAAGAACAAATTATTTTTTACAAGAAACTCTTGAATGGAAAATTGTCCTCACAAATGGGTATTCAGTCTCCACTTTATCATTGCTCAAGATCAACACATGGGACATAGGCTATTTAAAAACATGGGTTTGTTCAAAGTACAATTGTGTGTTGTCAAGTACTTTTTAATACAAGATAAAAAGTATGGCTGTGAGCAGCATGCTAATTTCAATAGGAAAAATCTTTGTCTTATCAAGATCAAATTAAATTTAAAATACATTATAACAAGTGATAATTTACAAATGACAGCCTCAGCTATAATACATGTGGTAAGAGTTGATAGCAAGAGATTGTTGGTGATGTTCTTTGATTAAATAGCTGGAGCTCAATTTCTTTTAGAAAAAAATGCAGAACAATATGGTTCTCATCAGCCATAGAGCATGGTGTTCTGGGACATTTTGTGTGATTTATGCAATTTATACTAGGCAGAGCTCTTACAGCATCAAGCCCCTAACCACCAGAGTGTAAAACTAAATTATTATTTCAATGGGGATATGAGAGAACATTTTAAAACATTCAGTAATGCTATAGTCCAAATGCTTTTCATGGCTTGCCATATTCCACTTATTCTAATTCAGAATGCTGCTATTAAATTAACATTTAATTATTATGGCATTGTGACTACTTGTAACAGACAACTAAACACTGTGAGCTAATTCATAATGTGCAAAGCACACAAGCCATTTTCTCAAAATAGACATTGTTATGCTTTCACTGTCAAGAGTAGGAATTGCAAGTCACAAATAAGAATATTTTCCTCAACAGTATAATACAATCTTTAGTTTTCCTCATTTTTATTTTGAAAATAGCATAACTGAATTATTACACATTGTCATGCTCTGATAAGACAGAGAAATAAATAGGAGCAAGCATCTTTAAATTGGTGTTGGTGGCTAGATTTACAGAAACAATACACCGTAGGGCTGTTCTCAATTGCATACTTGTATATCATGGAAACCCAGTAATGAAGAGTAATATATGGTTATACATATTTGTATAACAAATCACTGAGCTACAGTGATTCCCCAAGTATTTTTCACTGGCAATATAGTAGTTATATATGCCACAAATAAACAATGGGTGTTTAATAAACACTTCATAGTTAGGTGCCAGTAATGAACTCAGCTTCTATATGAAAGTAATGTGACAAAAGGACCTAGTGATTATAATCAAAATCTACATTAGTTTCCTATTGCCACAGGAATGAATAACAATAAATTTTGTTATTTAAAACCATGTGAATTTTTTATTATACAGTTTTTGAGGTCAGAAGTTCAAAATAGGCCATGGAAGGGTAATATCAAGATGTCTAAAGAGAAGTGTTCCTTTCCTTCCAGGAGAGAATTTGTTCCTTGCCTTTCCCAGATTCTAGAGGCTGTACACATACCTTGGGTTGTGGTACCCTTCCAGCAAAATGGCATCACTCTGATTCCAATAACAATACATATAATGTGATATACAATTAATAAGAGAGTGACTTCCCATAAGGTAACTGTTATAGAAATATTCTTTCCACTTACCATTTAATTCTGAATGCTTAGGAGGATATAGTGTCATCTAAACAAAGATAATACACCAGAGATAAACAAAATCTTTCTAACCAGAGAAACAGTACAATGTAAAATTAGGAGAGTATGAGGTACATTAATTAAATATCTTGGCTAGTTTAGGAAAATTATTTCCAATATGAATAGTATCTGCTAAGTGATGTGTCAATATCATGTGATCTAAGACACATATCTAATACAATCATAAGTTTTTAAATTAATAATATTGACATTTAAACATAATTGGGCCAATTTTTCCAAGTCTTTTTTGTAAATGGTTTTAATGTATTTTTGTACTTATTCATCTACTGGCTTAAAAAAAATAAACTGGATGTATTGGCAGCAAATAGCATAAGTTATTTATGACATTCAGCATAATTACTGCTATACTCAAATGTACTAGATTAAAAACATATGAAAACAAATTAAAAATATACAAAAAAGTTTACAAATATTCACATATGAACTTAGCTAAGTAATAGCTTTTCTGTTTGTATCCCACCTTTCAATTTTAACTCTGGTGTCATTACCTCCCATACTTTTTCCTATATCCACTGATGCATCTTCATGCATTTCTATTAGATAAATTGTTTTTTTAAGATACTATATATACACACATATGCATACATACTTTAGGTCAGCATATTATGAGCTTTTTGATAACAGGGATTTTTACTTGCTCATTTTTGTTTCATCAGTGCATTCTCTGAGGGTTGGAACATACGTGGTAGATACCCTGTCATGTTTGCTGAGAGATTGACAGAACCAATAATAAGTAATGAAAGTAAAATTGGTCTTTCAATGATATTTCAAATGATCTTATATGGTATTCTAGTGGTTTAAATGGTGGCCACCAACAAGATGTGTCTATGTCCAATGCCCTGTGAACCCCTAAACCTTTATTTGGAAAATGAGTATTTGCAGGTATAATTAAGGATCTTGAGGGGAGATCATCCTGGATACTTGCTAGGCCTTAAATATAATGACAAATGTTCCTCTAAGAGACAGAAGAGGATTGAAACACCCAGAGAAAAAGATGATGTGAAGAGGAGGCAGAGATTGGAATGATATGGCTACAAGCCAAGGAAACTAAGAAATGGTGATAATCACCTGAAGCTGGAAAAGTAAAGGAAGGATTCTCCACTGGGAGGTTCCACGGTGAGTGCTGCACTATTGACACTTTGATTTTGGAATTCTGGCCTTGAGAACTGTGGGAAAATAAATTTCTGTTGATTTAGGCCACTAAGTTTGTGGTAAGTTGTTATGGCAACTCTAGGAAATTTATGCAAGTACTATGGGAAAATGTAAAAGAAATAGAAAACCAACTTTCCTACCTTCCTTAGCCCTATTTAAGAGCAGCTATCCACTTCTTCCCAAACACAGACATACATACACCCTTCAGAAGACATCCACATTATCAAAAGTTGAAAGTGAATATATAGAGCTTATGTTAAATAAGTAGAGTCAATTTCAAAACTTTTACCTCTAGTTACACTGGATTAGTGAACTTAGAATGTACATGGGACCATCACAGTAATAAGTACAGGTTAATTCATATATTTTATCATCAGATCTATTTATGTAAGTTGGTTTTAGTTGATTGTCAGTATCAATATTTCACAAATCTTCAAAACATACAGAAAATACTTTAGAAAAGTTTGGCTAAGTTTTGATTGATTAAGAATGAGTATTTAGGTGTAGAACTGGACTTTTTCCATGCTTTGTGGCTGATGGCAGAATTTTGAATACCCATTAGTAAAGAGAGGTAGGTGCCACATTGGTTCCAGCTTCCTTCAGACTCAGAAACTTATTAACCCAGATAGTAATCATTTGTATCAGTATTAAGGCATGGAGACAGCTAGGAATCTGCATATCTGGCAATGGCAGCAGTAGGGGAAATGTCTGGAGACTACAAACTGCATTGTCTATGTCAAATGGTTTAAGCAGAGGAGATCTTCCAGAGTTTACAGTGTGCGTTTTCATCGTTGTTCTTTGAAGTGACGTCCAGGTCTCTGACTTTCCTTTTAGTAATTTATTTTTCTCCTTAAACCTGGAGTTTTCTTTTCTACTCATTCAAATTACAAATTAGAAAAAAAAAATGAGAAGTTGAGGAATTGAAAAAAGCCAAGCATGAAAAACAGGTCTAGATTGGATAGAGGATATTACAAATAAGTGATGTTTTGACATTTTTATATGAATACATTTGAAAATATAAATAAAATGTCTCCTCACTTCCCCAGATCCCCTATATCCAGCTGGATTACTTGATGGCATTATTATTCCTTTTTTAATTTGTCTGTAGCCCCCTTTCTTTCCTTCTTCTTCTAACTCACTGTTGCGATAGTCTTCCCATTGATTTCTTGGCATTCAATCTCTTCTGAACTCTCTACATGAAAAAAACAAAGAGTATTTCTAAATAACCACTTGTTTATGTCCTCCATATTACTGAATAAATTTCCCTAATCCAAATGGGTGAATTAATGAAAAGATGAATGAATGGGTTATTATTGCTACTGCAGTGGGTCTTACAGAGTTCAATATATTCTGGGAGCAAAACAAAGGAATAATTTGGATAGACATAAAAAAATAAGATTTTGCTTTCTATCAACCACAAGTTTATTAACAGATGTGACAAAGCACCTCACTTTATTAAATTGTATGAATATCATGTTTCATCTTTGTGTTCTATATAGTGGAAAATAAAGTGTTTCTACTAACCAAAATTGTCTTTGTTGTGTTTTAGTGTAAACTGTTTATCCCTGAAAATTATATAATACTTAATTATCTTTGCATTTATAGCTATTTTTGCAGTCAAATATACATACAAAACAGTATTTTTCTCTACTAAAGGAATTATTATTTTTGTTTTAATGCATTAGAATGCGAAAGCAATAAAATGTACTCTTGACATTACTAATGCAGATTGTGTGCCTTTAAAATGAATCTAAATGATAAATAGAATTCTAGAATGCTTGAAAACATAACTATGCTTAGATGATAAAAAGCTTTTTTGTTTCAACCATAATGAGATTCCTGTTTTAGTGTAATATGTAAAGCAGGCATATACAAAAGCTTGGATAGAACTTGCCAAAATAAAAAAGTTCAATTCCTGAACAGCATTTCAAAAACCTGTGTATTGTAGCATTATGTTACTACATTCAAAACATTCACCTCTCCATATTATGATTCTAAAGCACTTGCTGAAAATTTTTCATGAACTCCTTTTGAAAATATCTTTTAATTTCTAAGGTTTATGAATTAACTTCCTTTATACTCCCATAAAAGCAGAGAGAGCACCACCAATTAAGTCTTGTTTGAACATCTCAGCCATATAAATATGCTTACAGCATTCACTAATCCTACCATTTGCTCACTTTGGGTATATCACATACAATATTGTATAGCAATATTATAGCATATAGATTTAAAAAGTTGTATTTCCCTAAAAACCTATATGCTAAACTTCAGAAAAATAACACTAGTCTAAAATTCTTGATCCCATGCAAAAAATCTATTGATTGTTAAAGTAAATAAAACTTTATTGAGTCAGAACTAGTAGTTTTGGTATTTTTTTTTCTTATTTACCCTGCAACTTTATATCAATATCAATATCCCTCCAGCTATAAAAACTAATGATTCATGTTTAAGATACCCCTCTAGAGTAATAGAATGAGGGAAGTTAGTATTTGTACTCTAATCCCATGCTTTTCAGACAAAATGCACACCCACATGATTGAAAAATTTATTTACCTCAGAATGATATTATCCATATTTCAAGCTGCAAAGCTTCTTCATGGCTGAGAATATAATCTTAAAAACCAAGATCCACATATCTAGTAACTGATCTTTTTTTTACCCCTAGGTCTGCATTTGGGAGACTTCATTCTCTACTTCAACCTGAAATTTTAAATTTCTTATCTGAGAAAGAAAAGAAAGTCCATAATATAAAATAGCCTCACTTACTTAATTTCCATGGGAATTTAAGTATAATTTTAATCTTATTTTAAGTAAGAATTTTAAAAAATGTTTGCTTGGATTTAGTCATTCATTACTTTAAAAATTATGTGTTCAATAAATATTTGTTAAGTTTTGATTGATGAATTAGCATTTCTAGTATTCCTATATGTTTACTATTACTATATATGATCAGTAAAGACCAAATATTACTTGCCACCATAATTGCTGATAGTAAAGTTCTATTAATTGGTTCGTACACTTAACAGAAAACTTCTGTTCAATTTTCTTAGGACATTTGGATTTGTAGTTCACTAAAGATGGGTTATTCATCAGTTGAATTAAAAAATTTATGTGAAAATTGGGAGAACCTTTAACTAAATATAATAATTTTAAGAATAAAATCAAAGTGACATATGATATCTCAGTAAGTTAACTTAATTTTCCTTTCTTTCCTTTGCAAACTAACTAAAAAGTGCAACTTTGCCAGATATTAGTTTGGAAAGGATTACTCTGTTTTTATGTAATTGTAACTCCAAAGTTATTCTAACATAAATTGGTCAGACACTACAATTTTACAGTAAAATAAAACAGACAGGAAAATCCAAAAGAATAAAAAAATGTGAAAGAAACTTTAGCTATTAATTTTATCCTTTTTTAGTATTCCCTGTCAATTTACCTTCATATTAAAGAACAAATCCTTTTTAATAGAAATATATGATAGGGAGACACAATTTCAGATATTTAATCTTTAGGAATTCAGTCAATGACTCTAGTCACGATGTTTAGATTCTGATATTTACTGGTAAAATGTTTTGATAAATATTAAAATATTAAAAGGCAGAAATGAAAATTATGAGTAATTTTTAAAATAAAAGCATCTAATGCAATCAGGAAACTTGACTTGTAGAAGCAATGATACCACCAGTAGCCATAAGCCATTGAGTTTTTCCCTTTACATGCATGACCTTATGTAAAGAATTTGTGATGGAAACATTTCTAAGTTTCCTTCTGTTTCTAAAACTTTATTATGCAATGGTACTTAAAATTGTGTGCACTTAGTTCAATAGAAAAGCACAAAACTTGATTTCAGGGTGACTTCGCTGGAGTGCTAGTTCTTTCCATAGCTACACATTTAACCCTTAATAAAAGATGCAATTATATTGAACCTACATCTATATAGAAGATGAGTTGAGAAAAATTAGGTTAAGAATATATAAAACTGTGTTTTCTTCAAGAGTAAATAAAATGAGTAGGAAAAAGTGCTTACTCTTCATTAATTTCTCAACAGTGTTGAGCTCCTGTGTTCCAGGAATATGACTGAAAAACATCATTATATCTGAGCTATTTCCACATAATCAGTTACTCTCTGACTGTTACAATGTACATCCTATTGGACTACCACTTATAAATATTTCTGAAGTATTTTAAAATCCAAATTGTGCTTAAATCAGCATTATGTAAATCATATTAGTCATAAGTTTGATGTACTAGACCTAATTTATAATGTTCATCAAAACAAAAGCATCACTATTAAAATAAAACAAAAATTTCAAGTTTAAAAAAATCAGCTGGTTGAAGTGATAGATGAATGACAGATATTAAGTTGGATATATAACAATTTTAAAGGTTTGTTCATTTTTCTAGAAATGTCATATTAAAATAAATGCCAAATTCAAAATTAAAAAGGAAAACATAGACATTATTGAAATAGTACTGTCTACAAAATGGAATGTAATTTTCCTTAGAAATGTTCCTTATTTCTGCTCCTACACTTGTGGTAAATGTCTTTAATTTTGTTGGTTAGTAATGATATCAATTAATAGTCTAATTATTAGGTAAATATACATTTACCACAAACGTATGTCAAAATAACTAATTTCTTAAATATGTTTCTATTTTCTCATGCTTTCTGATTTATGTGTCATTAGCATTCCTGTAAATATTATGATTTGTAAATAGTAACTGATAGTGCATAATGTATACCTAATACTTAAATGGAAGTGCTGTTTTTTCAAAGAATATGTATTCTAAAAGGAAAAAAATAAAGCATTTTGTATATATATTTAAACTAAATTAAAATTATATATACACATATATATTTTTTTTTATACACATATATTTTTAAGATTTATTTATTTTAGAGAAAGACAGAGAGAATGCTGGGGCTGGGGAGAAGGGTAGAGTCTTAAGTAGATTCTGCATTGAGCACAGAGCCTTTCTTGGGGATTGTTCTCATAATCCTGAGATCACAACCTGAATTGAAACCAGAAGTGGGTGCTTAACCGACTGCACCACCCAGGTCCCCCATGCATTGCATTCTCTATGAAAAATTCTAAATAAAGATCACTGTAGTTAAATCACTCTAGAAACAAGGCTGAAGGCAAATTAAGAGCATTAATGTAATGAATTAGTTTACAATACAGCTTTGCATATCAAAGTCAGACCAATATTAACAACAGCCTTTTAATATACACAGGGTATGCAAATCCTTAAATTACTGACTACCAGCACTAATACTTCCCTATTGTTTTTGATGATAGCTATTTCAAGTAAAGGTATTTTGGCTTCAAGTTTAGAATTGTTTTCATGCTCAATCCTGTCCTTTTAATAAAAATTTAGATAACGTTTGCAAAGTATGAAGATGTGGCAAGCACTGTCCCAAGAAATTCACATTTATTACAAAGTTTTATCCTAAATCTATAACATAGAAATCGAATTTCAAATTTATGATAAGAAAATAGGATATAGAAACATTAAGCAACCTGGCCATGATCATACCCATGTCTAAAAAATGGCAGAGGTCGAATACTAACCCAAGATTTATGTCTGCATAGTCCAGATTTTTAACTATGATTTCGTATTACCTTTCTTAATGATACTTACATTCTCTTTTATGTTTATTATTGATGGAAAATTATGTTAAGAAAAAACATCTCCTCAAGTCTCTTCTTATGCAAGTATTTTTGTAAATACACAATAGGATTCAAAAATTTAATGTGTTGCAAAAATGAACTATTGGGACTTCATCAAGATAAGAAGCTTTTGCACAGCAAAAGATACAGTCAACAAAACTCAAAGACAACCTACAGAATGGGAGAAGATATTTGCAAATGACGTATCAGATAAAGGGCTAGTTTCCAAAATCTATAAAGAACTTATTAAACTCAACACCAAAGAAACAAACAACCCAATCATGAAATGGGCAAAAGACATGAAGAGAAATCTCACAGAGGAAGACATGGACATGGCCAACATGCACATGAGAAAATGCTCTGCATCACTTGCCATCAGGGAAATACAAATCAAAACCACAATGAGATACCACCTCACACCAGTGAGAATGGGGAAAATTAACAAGGCAGGAAACAACAAATGTTGGAGAGGATGCGGAGAAAAGGGAACCCTCTTACACTGTTGGTGGGAATGTGAACTGGTGCAGCCACTCTGGAAAACTGTGTGGAGGTTCCTCAAAGAGTTAAAAATAGACCTGCCCTACGACCCAGCAATTGCACTGTTGGGGATTTACCCCAAAGATTCAGATGCAATGAAACGCCGGGACACCTGCACCCCGATGTTTCTAGCAGCAATGGCCACAATAGCCAAACTGTGGAAGGAGCCTCGGTGTCCATCGAAAGATGAATGGATAAAGAAGATGTGGTTTATGTATACAATGGAATATTACTCAGCAATTAGAAACGACAAATACCCACCATTTGCTTCAACATGGATGGAACTGGAGGGTATTATGCTGAGTGAAATAAGTCAATCGTAGAAGGACAAACAGTGTATGTTCTTATTCATTTGGAGAATATAAAAAATAGTGAAAGGGAATATAAAGGAAGGGAAAAGAAATGTTGGGAAATATCAGGAAGGGAGACAGAACATAAAGACTCCTAACTCTGGGAAACGAACTAGGGGTGGTGGAAGGGGAGGAGGGGTGGAGGGGAATGGGTGACGGGCACTGAGGTGGACACTTGACGGGATGAGCACTGGGTGTTTCTCTGTATGTTGGTAAATTGAACACCAATAAAAATTAATTAAAAAAAAATTTAATGTGTTTTTGTTCATTAGATTTACAAAACCAAACTATGCATAGGATGTTGAAATATATTGTATTATTTCTATAATGATGAAAAACAACTAAGTTTCTAAACAAGAAGTATATTGACAGTTTAAGTATTTTTGCCAACCTCAAATCACTTACAGTTTATGCACAATACTTACATAAATGTGACCCCAGATTGGCTCTCTGGACTACTTCATTACCAATACTGAAATTCCATGAGTCACAATCCCCCATAAATGACATTTCCATAAAATGTGGCATACAACTGAATATTCTCAATTCCCCAATTAAACCTTATGTTATATTTCAACATAAAAAGCATGTCTATCCACATCATTTAAAGATGATATAACTGCTTGGTAAGTGATCCAAGTACTTGTAAAGGTTTTAAAATAACAAAATGATTTTTATCTTTAATAACATTATTAATATAAATAGTAACCCTTACACATTTCAAAATTATTCATAAAAATAAAATTTATTCAATGTCTGCTTACTTGGCAAATTTAACCATCGCTAAAGACTGAACCTATGGAAATGTTACCCTTTAAGGAGTTAATAAAGAAGGTTGAGAGTGGTCAGGAAGTTGAAAATAAACAGCAGCATGCTTAACTGGAAGTAGGAATGCAGAGCATTTCTAGGAGTAGGCTGACTTACAGCATCAACCACTGGCAAGAAGTCAAGTAGGGCAATAAATCACAAATTGCATTGTATTTGTTTATTTGGAACACAAGTCATGTATTAGAACCAGAAGCACTCTGTGTCTATAGAGAAATGTTAATGCTGGAAAACTCTCTTAAATAAGCACAGCATATAATGACTTTCTGATATAAAATTGTGGGGATAAGAATTAGGAAAATGGAATGAGCTTGACCTTATAGGTCTCAAATAGATCGACATTTAATTCCTATGTCCACTATGTATTTTAGGGGAAACATTCAACTTCTCAAATCTCTGTTTGCTTATGTATTAAAAAAAAGGTAAAATACTAACAGTGCAGAGTTAAACTATTAAATAAAGTATCCACTGCAAAACAATGCCTGGACAGTAAGAACCCAATCTTTCTCTACTTACTGAAAATAGAATACCCAAATTACTATCTTCCTATCCTATTTTAGAAATAGGCAGAGCAAATATATAGGATTCTTGATTTCTCATGTAGTGCAGTGCTCACAATTTTTATCAAAGCACCTTAATCTAAATTTTACTTACTTTTCCAACATCTGTGTGTGGGGGAAACCCAGGATTGATCTCAAAATCTTGTTGTAAGTATTATGTTAATGCAGTCTGAGTGCTTAAAAGAGTTTGAAACAGTTAATACCACGCAATTAAATTCTGCTGCTGCTGATAAAATGATGATAAATAACAATTTTGTTATAATGTTAGTATGAGAATGAAGTATATATTTTTATTAAAAAGGCAGGGTTTTCTTTTCCTTCTTCTGTGTCAAATGAGCCTTCTCATCAATTTAGTGAATGCTCTTAAATAAATGCTACAAAATGCAATGAGAAATTCTAAGAATACCACAGCTTTTTTATTATAATAAAATATTAGTATTTACATTACTAAAATGTCTTCCCTTAATTTTCCCATTGACCTTAAGTTGGAAAATATGCTTTCATGAAACATATATAATTTTATAGTCTTGATTTAATCAATTCTGGCTTTACAAGTTAGAGAAATAATTAAATTATTTTAGGAATTGGATTTATAATACTCAACACATAATATATCCTCATTGGAAAAGAAGGAAGTTACAAGATGGAGAAGGATTCTACAATAATCTGAGCCTGAAACAACAATTTATATTTGACCTATTATTCTGACATTGAGGTTATATTGAGTCACTATTAATCATGTACAATAAAACAGATAAGAGTGGTTTGGTTTAGAATTTCCAGAGTCTACTTTTAGTAATGAAAACTAATAAAAATAAATTGAATTAAGTTTTGTACTCAACATTTTAATGTTTTTATTTTAGATTAATGTTTAATTTCCTTTTTTAATATATACACACATATGTACTTAAGTATGATTCTTACCTCTTTTCTTTATCAGCTACCATTTCTTAAGTTATGTCAATGATGTTCTACTTCATGACACCAGTACTGTCATAAATATGGGTAAAGGTGTCCCTGCAGTCACATAATGGAAACAGGCTTCAGTTTCCAGTGGAGGTATTCACTGCCCCTAAAGTGTTTCTTTCCCTTTTTAGATTTTCACTTCTACAGCTTTAGCAGAATTCAAGTGAACTATAAGAACAATATTTCAAATCATTACAGCTTCCTTTCAGATTGAAATGCTGCTCTACTTCCCTTCTGATCAGATCACTCCTAGTTTATGTATCCAGTTAAAAGCTGAACACCAAGTTCGGGAAATATACTGCATACTCTCTCCATGTCTTCACCCTTGCAAGAGAGCTATAATTTGCACAACAAGTTACACTATAAATCCTAACATCTAATCTCATTGAGTAGCTGAATGTATCAAATGAAAATTGATTGCAACTGGTTTCCAAGGGAATTCAATCTCAATATTGAGGAGCATTTCTAGTAAGCCAGACAATCGCAATATTTTTAGTCTCTCAAATTCATGAAACATAAAGAAGTCTTTTTTTTTTTGTATGATTTTTATCCTTTGAATTTTTTTCCTACTAACGTGTCATGTATTAACTTAAAAACACATACCAGAATCGGATTTAAGTACTCATTAATGTTCACTCTAAGATATTTGATATTTAATGTTGGTATATTTTTTCTTAATGTTCTTAAAAAATTAAGTGATTTGTTGTCCATCCTATTATTCCTTCTTAATATTTCCCACTTCTTAAATGAAATGGTTTCATTTTACTTTTAGTTATTCAGTCTAAGTAACAGTAAAAGTAAATATTGCCTTACAAAATAAATATGTAATGAGTAATGTCATCATGATAAAGATACACAATAGATATAAGGATTTTGAAAATATTCTTTTTTCTTTGCAATACACATACAAAACTTCAAATTCCTAAACCAAGCTTCCTAAAAGAAGGTTGGGACACTATAAAATACATTCCTTGAAAGTGCTTGTAATTTAAAATTAGTAATATTTTTGAACCAGACTTCCCATATTAAGATAATTACAAATTAGATTCTCTGCTTATGATATCTATCTTTGTTTATGTATGTATTTATTTATTTATAGGATAAATACCCAAGCACTATGAATTCTATCTTGTTAGAACTAATTATTATCTCTTTTTTAATTAAAATCTTCTCCACAGGAAAAAAAAAATAAGACTAACATTTACAAAGTGCTCAGTATGTGGCAAAAAATTGTTCTAGAGACTGTAAACAAAAAATCTTTTAAAAGAAAACATAGGATATGTTCACAATTTAGGAAAGGCCTAAAGTACAGACAATAACAAGCATTAGTGAGGATGTGCGGCTAATAGAATTCTCAGTTACTGCTGGTGGGAGTTATATCTGGTGTGAACCTTCGCGAATGCTTTTTGCTGCATCTGCTAAAGCTGAATACATTATTAGCTATTAGCCCACTAACTCCACCTTCAAGTATATTTTTATCAGAAGGGCAAACATAATAGTCCCTTAAACAATGAACATGTATGTATATAAAAATATTATTCATAATACTCAAAAACTAAAACTTAATGTTTATCAACAATAGACAGGATTGTATTTACACAAAGGAATACTAGTCGCAATGAAAAAGAACAAAGTACAGGGGATCCCTGGGTGGCTCAGCGGTTTAGCGCCTGCCTTCGCCCAGGGTGTGATCCTGGAGTCCTGGTATCGAGTCCCATAACCAGGCTCCCTGCATGGAGCCTGCTTCTCTCTCTGCTCTGTGCCTCTGCCTTTCTCTCTCTCTCTGTCTCTCATGAATAAGTAAATAAAAATCTTTAAAAAAAAGAAAAAGAAAAAGAACAAAGTACCATTCAAGCAAAATTATGGAAGATCTCCAATATTAATGTCAAGTAAAAGAAGCTAAGTATAAAAGATCATATACTAAAAAAAAGGGCATATACTGTATTATGTCACATTTATAAAGTTTAAATACAAAACAAAGTAATATGTATATATATATATTAGAAGTCACAGTGGCAGTTACCTTTGGGCAAAGTGGAAAAAAGATACATGGGCAATTTTTGGGATGCAGTTAATTCTCTTAACTTTCTTTTCCCTTCTTCTTTCAGTTTTTAACTAAAGTAAGATAAAATAAATGTATAATATTTTTCATGTCTTAAATTAGAGATAATGGAAGCTGTATTGGCAATTTTGCAAAGGTATTATTTGGTAAAATTCTGTAAACAATTTTACTATTTATTTATTTATTTATTTATTTATTTAAGATTTTATTATTTATTCATGAACGACACACAGAGAGAGGCAGAGACATAGGCAGAGGGAAAAGCAGGTTCCCCATGGGGAGCCCAATGCGGGATTAATCCCAGGACCCCGGGATCCTGACCTGAGCCAAAGGCAGATGATCAACCACTGAACCACCCAGGTGCCCCTAGAAAACAATTTTAATCACAAATGTGATAATTAATAGAAAATAAAATGATATAAAATAATATCTTCCATATTTTTATAAGACTTTTTAACAAGTTCAGATTTTTAAAGAAATCATTTTAGACTTAAATATTGTAATTTCATAATTTGTTTCCAATTTTTCTACAACTTTAAATATTATTTTTCTGAAAGAAGTGTGTTAACAGTGAGAAAGCTTGAAATCCTTAATTTTAGCTCTTCATTTCCTATGACAGCTGCATAAATAAAATAAAGTATTTTCTGTTTCAGCTTCAAGATCACTTTTTCCCTATAAATTGTCAGTTCTATTAATTCAGTTCTATATTTAAATGAATATTCTGTCTAAGGACAATGACATTTGCTTTGCTTTTTTTGCTCTAACTCATAAATTAAAAAGCCATCTTTAAAGTATTAGCAATTTCTCATCTGGGTGACAGAGATATGGCCATGAAGTTCTGTACTGACAGTCACCATCCTGAATGAATAGAGATTAGAGTACTCTCATAAAAGTGTGTAAAGGTTCTTTAGTGACATTCTTTGATACTTGAAATATGTTCATTTTTTAAAAATTAGTTTGCCAGTGGAACTGGTTATCTACATAGGATTAATTACTGAAATACATTATATGGCACTTCTGCAACTCAGTTTATTAAGGCATTTGCAGAATTGCTATAAGTCAACTTAGAGCAGGTATGTTGTTCTTTACTAGAAAAAAATTAAAAATAAGAATATATCCAAAATCATTTTACATTATAACAGCTCAAGACTATCACAAGTGTTTTTGAAGGTTGCTGTAAATACATAGAAAAGACTATTTAATTTATGTACAAAACACAATTTGGTGACAAACCTTTAATAGCTCTCCTCAGAACAATACAAATGATTATCTTGTGCTATATGAATGGAAAACATAGTGTCCCAAGTACTGGTGAATTTTTCCCAGAAACAGAAAAATGGGCTTTCTGAAAAGAATCCCACAACATAGCTGTTTTATTATGTGAGAAAACATGGCATCTCTGTAGGGAGAACTCAAGATAGACTGCAAATTGAGGTATGGAAAACTAAATTCAACCAGCACAAAATGAATAAGAAATTCTTCATTAATAAGAAATCACAGTCAGAAGAGCTTAAAATACAAATCAATTGTCTCAGGACAGAAATATATAAGTATGCATCTACAAATCTACATTTATAACACACTTACTATTATATAGCCATATCTAGTTCTATAGATTAATGTAAATAGCTTAAAGTAACTGACCTGCAGTAAGCTCGCTAGTTTGATGGGTTGATTGTTTAAAACATATATATATATATATATATATATATATATATATATATATATATATATATAAAAAGTGGAATGCAAAAGGGAAATGTGGGCTAATTCATGTAAATATTTATTGTTCCCCTGCTAGAGTCAGGCACTTCTCTAGCTGACATAGACTTATTAAGATCTATTGCTATAAAAGACTCTACCTAGGTTGCTTCATGTTTTAATGGATGCATCAGAAATTAACCCTTTCCCCATCAACACCTTATTTCAGTTAGGAGTCTTTAACTCAGGGTATTTTGGTGTTCCATATCTTCTTAATATTGCACTTTCTCCTTGGTCAAGTTTTCATTGTCAATGTTGAATTTTGGCAATTTATATTTACAAACATATCTATTGGACACTCACAGATCCCATTTTCAATATTTTTAATTGTGATACCAGGATTTCTTGGGAAATTACTATTATTTGCCATTACTTTATTAATTTTAAACCAATATTCTGATTAAATCTATATGACAAATAAATATATTATTATTAACTACATGACAATATACACTGTATATACTAGTCCATAAAATCAAGCCTGCTTTATTCTGAAGAATCCCAGAATAACTTATCAGTATGGATTTTCAGTGTGCTTCTGCTGGCAATTAAATAAATTAACCACAATTAGAATTGACTCATATCTTGGTGCCTTTAGATAAATTGAAAGATGAAAGTAAGCTTAAAATAAATTAATTGAATTTTATATCGAATACAAAAACGATTGTCTCCTCTGACTGATGAACATCCAAATTGTACGTTGAATACCTGTAGTTCTGTATGAATCTTTAGAAATTCCAATATGTCTTGAGACAAACATCTGGTTTTCAATAACCTTTGTACATGAATCATAGTATTATCTTCCCTTGTGTAACATAACCTTTTTAAATGCTAGCCTTGCAATATTAAAACAAAAACTCACTATTGTTTGACAACAATTGAACTTGATATTCAATAAAGATAGTATTTCTTTTCACATATAAGCTAGACTCTTTTTTCCATCTGTACTTATACAATTCAATCATGTATAAAATAATGAAGGGATTCTTTTTTAATCTCTCTTGACTTTCATTCTTTTTATTTAGATATCACTTATTGGTAATTCTTTTGATCTTTCCTTATAATAGATACAACTTTATTGATAAAAACCAGATTATAGTAAATATTTTAACATACAATTGTATCTTTATAAATCTATAAGCTAAATATATGATTTGAGGTATGTGAATTTATTTACATCATAATAACCACTGATGCAGAAGCTGTCTGCTGCTTAATGATTGGTCTCTAGGTGAAAATATTTACTTTGCAGTGAAAATAATAGTATTTTTACTCACTGGCAAAACTCCTTCAAAATCAGGTACTTTAACCATTGTATAGTATTTAGACAAACAAATGTTCTTAGGAGTATAGCAAATATTTAAAAAGCAGGAAGCTATAAATCTATTTAATCTTTTAATTTAAGTTTTTATTTAAATAATATTTGCATGTGATTTATTTATATAGAGCCAAATAGAACACTGGAATGAAACAGTGTAAGGAGGCAACAGAAGTGGATAAAATATCCTGTGACTATTTTGCATATTTCAGTACACTGAAGTATAGATGCTGAGCTATAAAGGATCTAATTTGGATTGATGAAGACTATGCCTATGGCTAGAAACAAACAGTCATGGTCCAGGAAGCCAGGGGAAAAAATGTGTTGGCTCCTGGATCTGAGAAAATAGGGATAGAAATAAGATAGGGATATCAGAGAATAAAACTGATCACATGAATCTAGCTTTTTCTGGCCCACTCTCCATGGGGTTGGCAAGATTCTAATGCACACTACTGAGTGTGGACTCAATGATCTGGGCCCTTCCCTTTTAGCAACTTTGCTGCTGCCTGTCCACATTAAACACTCTTAATTCCAAGTCTTGCCTCTCTTCAAACATCCCACAAATATCTAACATCTCAATGGCTTTGACCATGACTAAACCCTTGTTACAAGGGACATGGAATATACTTCTATGTGTATTATATAGGGTATGTAACATATTGTCCAAACAAAGGTGCTTCAGAGTGTAACAGCACTAAGAATAATTCAGCAAGAACAGTGAGTGGGAATTAGAACTGTCCAATGTCATAAAATTATATGGTCAACTGATGTATACTCACATCATGATTCTCTCTTGCAGGAGATCTGTATACAAGAGGAAACCCATTTGAGGCAGCAGAAGGGGAAAGGGAGGGATCTCCAGATGAAAACTAGGAATTGGTGCCAACAGGAGGGTGCATGAAAGAGCAGGAGTCACCTGAAGAGAGTGCAACTTACAGAGGCAAATCTGGGCATTTGCTCACCATGAGTAAGTGATCAAATGTTAAGAGGTAGGGTTAAAACACAATAGTTAAAAAACACACACACACACACACACAATAGTTACAAAACAAAAACAAAATACCATGTACAGTGGTGGAGATTGCTAGCAGTCACAATGGTCATTGATTTGGGAAACAGGAAACTGGAAAATACAGACACAGGGGCACAGACTTATCACTGGTGCCTTCTGTGTCTCAAATTTCTTTTCTTAACTGGGATAATCTTTGTCATTACCATCCAAAATGACATCAGAGATGTATATTGAGTAGTATGCCAATTCTGGAAACAGAAAATCTTTATTAAGCTCACTTTGTCATTTCAGGGATTGTTTCTGTGCTTCTGTATTATCTTAATGTTTTCAGAGGCTTTCTGTTTCAATTATAAGAAAACCTTTAGAATTCTTATTAAGTTTAATAGATTTCCTCTTAATAAGCTCTAGAGGCTCATAAACAAGGATGTCCTAAATCATAATCTTTGGACAAATTTTCTAATTTTTTATTTGGCAGCCATAATTTTTAGTGTTCTACCGTACCACTTAACTTTCTTGATGTTCTCTCCCTTGACTTCTATCTTTGGGCAATTTAAAACATAATACTAGTTTAAGTAGTCTCCATAAATCTCCATCAGTGTGAAAGGGTTTCTAAAATGTAAATAATTGGATTAAATATTGGGCTACCAGTCTTCAAGTGCGCAACCTACAATACCTCTGAGTGTTTGAAAAGCATGAAGATCACTGGCAACAGCAGTAATGCATGCAACAGCAGACAAGACAGGCAGGCCACCACACCATCTAAGCAACATGAATAAGGAGACCAGAAGTCAGTATCTTTCACTTGAAGGAGCCCAACCAATGCCTTCCTCTACACCATGAGGTGCCTGAAATGCACAGACAAACTAGAATTCTGCCCAAAATAATAATAAACACTGCCAAAAAAGTGACAACTGCCGGAATAGGCCTATAGCAAACAAAATGTGACAGGAATAATATAGGAAAGCCCATCCACATAAGTGGCTCTAGTAGCCTGTCACTCCCATTGCACTGAGATGGGGCCCCAATCTGGGCCAAAATATAACTCCTGAAGTGTAGCCAAGTAGCACTGTTTATTTTGAATATACCCACACCTAGGAAATTGGGGCAAAGAGAAAAGTGATGACCACTGTTGGACATAGAAACAAAAAAGTCCCAAGTCACTCTTGCATTGGTTTGTAACCAATTAATAAGCAAAGAGCAGTCTCCCCACAAAGCTATTCAAGAGTCACCTGTACTGCTCACATTGCCCACTGTTACATAAATTTTAAAGATTCTTCTGATGGTGGATCACAGCACACTGACCCTTAGATGAAACACAGAACTCTTTGTTACTTTTAGCTCTGAGTATGAGAAGGTGTCCAGGGAGGGCCACACAGAGGATGCCAGCCTGGACTGAGTAACAGAAAGCTGGAGCTGTAAGGAGGAAGCTTATTTATGGCAAATAGGATGGAGTTAGCTAGGTTTGCTAAGCTCCCTGAGGGTTGGCTGATTTGAATGATTACAGGTTCGAGGGCATAGGGGCTATATCTCTACCGTCTAGTACCTGACCTTTAGAGACACAGAGCCTGATAAGGGAAGTAGTAGGGGTGTAGTCTTAATTAGCTGCTCAAGAAGAACAGCTTCTAAGCAGGTCCTCATAACTGGGTCAAGACAGCACTAAGACAAAACAAAACAAAACAAAAACAAAAAAACTTCTATTAAGGGTTAAGCTTTATTGTAATAGAGCAGAAGTTAAAGAGAAGTTACTCATAAACATCCCAGACTTAGCATAAACTAAAAATATATTAATGGGCACCAATTACGGGATCATGAGTTATAATGACATTGCCCTGAAGCATGTTCTATGTTAAGGAGGAACACTGACAGTAATGTATTTATAAAGTTGAGGTTTGAACAAAAAGGCTTTTGTAAGACTATTTGACTTTGTCAGTTGTATTCCTTTTGTTGCAGTTAAAAATGTTTCTTGGTGCTTACAGTAGCTCCCAACATGTTTATTGAATAAAGGAATGAATGAAACTCTCCATGTCTTTTTTTCTTTTTAAACTGACTATATGGCATTTCACTTTCAGAATACTTTACATGTATTTATATATATATTATATGTAAATATATGTAAATTATCTTTAATTTACCCACTAGGAGAGATTAGTTAACACTTGAAATACTCTAATCAGAAATTAACACTTCAAAGAAAATTGCATTTCCAACACAGTCATTGAAATTTATCACAGAGCATTTTGAAGAGTATGAACATGTTTTTATATATATATATATATATATATATATATATATATATATACACACACACACACACACACACCACACCTCTACCCCCACATATATACAAACTGGTGTAGTGAGTATTATTCCAGATATATAGGTAGAATAGCTGTATAGCAACTAGGACAGGCTAATATGACTTCAGTATAGCTTTGATACCTCCTGTTCTGTTTGTCCTCTCTTTTAAGGGGGAAATCTATTGCCTGTCTACCAGCCAAGAAATATGGTTGGTCCTGCGGACAGAGTATCTTTGCATTTGCCTCCCAGTTAACCTTTTCTGCAGCTTGTGAGCTGTAGTGCCTAAGTATAGAGTGAGATTCATTCAGAGCTGTAGAAAGATGTTTACTTGTTTTTTAGTATCTGATAGCTACTTAGTATTTGTGCCCCCAGCATAATCCTGTCTAAAGTTTGCCTTATGCGTGGGAAGTGATATGAAAGAGGATATATAGCTCCCAGGGGTTTGCCCAATATTAATAAAAAAAAAAAAAAAACTTTAATTGTTGAATGAGTAAATTATCTTCAAACACTGAAAAGTCTTGCAGCAATTGTCATGGTATTGTTTACCTGAATTATAAGTAAGTCTAAATCGGAAAACAAATGTTTATTCTGAAATTTGATGAGTCAGTAGAAGCATGTTACTAAGTTGCTATCAAAATTGTTTTGTTTGGTAAAAGATGGGAAGGACAGGGTGGGGGACTATTTTTAAGGACTGTTTTTTAAAAAATCAAGAGGGGTGAGGCAAGAGTCACCAAGTAATGGTCTCCACCAAATTACCTGGATAACCTTCAAATCATCCTGAAAAACCTATGAATTTGGCCTGAGATTTAAAGAGACAACAGCTGGAATGCCACAGTGAGAAGAGTTCTCGTTTCTATCAAGGTAGGAAGACGGGGGAAAAAAATAAATAAAAGGCATCCAAGGGGGAGGGGCCCCACGAGGAGCCGGCCTGAGGCCGGGGCGAGTGTCCCCAGGACAGGAGAGCCCCGGCCCGGAGAAGCAGGAGCTGCACCAACCTTCCCGAGCGGAAAGGGGCTAGCAGGGAGTTAGAGCAGGACCCAGGAGGGCGGGGATGCCCTCGGGCTCCCTGAGACACTAACAGGCATCTGCACCCGGGGGAGAGCCCCACACCCCCGGCTGAGCTCCCTAAAGGGCTGCAGCGCCCGGTGGGCTGGACCTGGGAGCAGCTCGGAGGGGCTCCGGCGGCGGCTCCACGGAGGGGGCTGCGGGGCGGGAGCGCGAATCCAACAGCGCAGGCCCTGGGGCACAGGGCGCCGGGACACAGCCCAGGATCCGGCCTCCCCCGGGACAGGCAGAGGCCAGGAGGGCCCAGGACAGCAAGGACACTCCTGCTGCCTGGCGGCTGGAGCTGTGCAGGTCAGCGCCCCCGCCCCCGGAGCATCCAGGCCCTGCAGGCTGAGAGCTCCATAGTTACTGCGGGAGCTGACTCCAGGGCTCCAGAGCTGGCCGCAGCCACTGGGGTTTTTCCTCCTGGGGCCTAACGGGGTAAACAACCCCCACTGAGCCTCACAGTTGCCGCACAGGATAAACAGGATAAACAGCTCCTACTGAGCCCTGCACCAGGCTGGGGGCTGGGCAGCTCCCCCAGGTGCTCACACCTGAGAATCAGCACAGTAGGCCCCTCCCCCAGAAGGCCAGCTAGAGGGACAGGGGAAAAACAAGTTATTGACCAAGCAGCACTGGAAAGTTCCAGGGGAAGTTGAGGGATTTACAGTATATAGAATCAGAGGATACTCCCCCTTCATTTTGTTTTCTGTTTGCTTCCCCCCCCTTTTTTTTCTTTTCTCCTCTTCTTTTTCTTTTCTTCTTCTTCTTTCTTTTTCTTTTTTCTCTTCTCTTTTTCTCCTTTTCCCAATATAACTTGTTTTTGGCCACTCTGCACTGAGCAAAATGACTAGAAGGAAAAACTCACTTCAAAAGAAAGAATCAGAAATAGTCCTCGCTCCCACAGAGCTACAAAATTTGGATTACAATTCAATGTCAGAAAGCCAATTCAGAAGCACTACTATAAAGCTACTGGTGGCTCTAGAAAAAAAGAATAAAGGACTCAAGAGACTTCATGACTGCAGAATTTAGATCTAATCAGGCAGAAATTAAAAATCAATTAAATGATATGCAATCCAAACTAGAGGTCCTAACGATGAGGGTTAAAGAGGTAGAAGAATGAGTGAGTGACATAGAAGACAAGTTGATGGCAAAGAGGGAAACTGAGGAAAAAAGAGACAAACAATTAAAAGATCATGAGGATAGATTAAGGGAATTAAATGACAGCCTTAGAAAGAAAAATCTACGTTTAAATGGGGTTCCTGAGGGCGCCAAAAGGGACAGAGGTCCAGAATATGTATTTGAACAAATCCTAGCTGAAAACTTTCCTAATCTGGGAAGGGAAACAGGCATTCAGATCCAGGAAATAGAGAGATCCCCCCCCCCACACTAAAATCAATAAAAATCGCTCAACACCTCGATATTTAATAGTGAAGCTTGCGGGGATCCCTGGGTGACCCAGTAGTTTAGCACCAGTCTTTGGCACAGGGTGCGATCCTGGAGTCCCAGGATCGAGTCCTGGGATTGAGTCCCACATTGGGCTCCTTGCATGGAGACTGCTTCTCCCTCTGCTTGTATATATCATGAGTAAATAAATAAAATCTTTAAAAAATAATTTAAAAAATAGTGAAGGTTGCAAATTCCAAAGATAAAGAGAAGATCCTTAAAGCAGCAAGAGACAACAGATCCCTACCTTATATGGGGAGAAATATTAGATTAACAGCAGACCTCTCCACAGAGATCTGGCAGGCCAGAAAGGGCTGGCAAGATATATTTGGGGTCCTAAATGAGAACATGCAGCCAAGAATACTCTATCCAGCAAGGCTTTCATTCAAAATAGATGGAGAGGTAAAGAGCTTCCAAAATAGGAACTGAAAGAATATGTGACCACGAAGCCAGCTCTGCAAGAAATTTTGAGGGGGATTCTGTAATAGAGGAAGTCCAAGGGAACAATCCACAAAAACAAGGATTGAATAGGTATCAATGATGACGCTAAATACATTTCTTTCAATAGTAACTCTGAACATGAATGGGCTTAATGACCCCATCAAAAGGCGTAGGGTTTCAGACTGGATGAAAAAGCAAGACCCTTCTATTTGATGTCTAAAAGAGACTCATTTTAGACATAAGGACACCTACAGCCTGAAAATAAAAGGTTGAAGAACCATGTACCATTCAAATGGTCCTCAAAAGAAAGCAGGGGTAGCCATCCTTATATCAGATAAACTAAAGTTTATCCCAAAGACTGTAGTGAGATATGAAGAGGGACACTATATCATACTTAAAGGATCTATCCAACAAGAAGACCTAACAATCATCAATATTTATGCCCCGAATGGGGGAGCTGCCAAGTATATCAATCAATTAATAACCAAAGTTAAGACATACTTAGATAATAATACACTTATACTTGGTGACTTTAATGTAGTGCTTTCTACAATCGACACGTATTCTAAGCACAACATCTGTAAAGAAAGAAGAGCTTTAAATGATACACTGGACAAGATGGATTTCACAGATATTTACAGAACTTTATATCCAAACGCAACTGAATACATTCTACTCAAGTGCACATGGAACTTTTTCTGGAATAGACCACATGCTGGGTCACAATTCAGGTCTTAAACGATACCAAAGATTCAGATCATCCCCTGTGTATTTTCAGACCATAATGCTTTGAAATTAGAACTAAATCACAAAAAGAAGTTTGGAAGGATTTCAAACACGTGGAGGTTAAGGACCATCTTGCTAAAGGATGAAAGGGTCAACCAGGAAATTAGAGAAGAATTAAAAAAGATTCATGGAAACTAATGAGAATGAAGATACAACCATTCAAAATCTTTGGGATACAGCAAAAGCAGTCCTGAGGGGGAAAAACATCACAATACAAGCATCCATCCCAAAACTGGAGAGAACTCAAATACAAAAGCTAACCTTGCACCTAAAGGAGCTGGAGAAAAAACAGCAAATAGATCCTACACACAGCAGAAGAAGAGAGTTAATAAAGATTCGAGCAAAACTCAATGAAATAGAGTCCAGAAGAACCATGGAACAGAGCAACAAAACCAGGAGTTGGTTCTTTGAAACAATTAAAAGATAGATAAACCATTAGCCAGCCTTATTAAAAAGAAGAGAGAGAAGACTCAAATTAATAAAATTATGAATGAGAAAGATCACCACCAACACCAAAGAAATACAAACGATTTTAAAAACTTATTATGAGCAGCTATACCCCAATAAATTAGGCAATCTAGAAGATATGGACGCATTTCTGGAAAACCACAAACTACCAAAACTGGGACAGGAAGAAATAGAAAAACTGAACAGGCTAATAACCAGGGAGGAAATTGAAGTAGTCATCAAAAACCTCCCAAGACACAAAATTCCAGGGCCAGATGGCTTCCCTGGGGAATTCTATCAAACGTTTAAAGAAGAAACAAACAAACAAACATATATATATATATATATATATATATATATATATATATATAAAATAAAATTTTAAAAATTTTAAAAATTAAATAAAAAATAAAGAAGAACCATACCTATTCTACTAAAGCTGTTTGGAAAGATAGAGAGAGATGGAGTACTTCCAAACTAGTTCTATGAGGCCAGCATCACCTTAATTCCAAAATCAGACAAAGACCCCACCACAAAGGAGAACTACAGACCAATATCCCTGATGAATATGGACGCAAAAATTCTCAACAAGATATTAGCCAATAGGCTCCAACAATACATTAAGAAGATTATTCACCATGACCAAGTGGGGTTTATCCCCGGGATGCAAGGTTGGTTCAATACTCGTAAAACAATTAATGTGATTCATCATATCAGCAAGAGAAAAAACAAGAACCTTATGATCCTCTCAATAGATGCAGAGAAATCATTTGATAAAATACAGCATCCATTCTTGATCAAAACTCTTCAGAGTGTAGGGGTAGAGGGAAAATTCCTCAGCATCTTAAGAGCCATCTACCAAAAGCCCACAGCAAATATCATTCTCAATGGGGAAACACTGGGAGCCTTTCTCCTAAGATCAGGAACAAGACAGGGATGTCCACTCTCACCACTGCTATTCAACATCGTACTAGAATCCTAGCCTCAGCAATCGACAACAAAAAGAAATAAAAGGCATTCAAATTGGCAAAGAAGTCAAACTCTCCCTCTTCGCAGATGACATGATACTGTACGTAGAAAACCCAAAAGCCTCCACCCCAAGATTGCTAGAACTCATACAATAATTTGGCAGTGGGGCAGGCTACAAAATCAGTGCCCAGAAGTCAGTGGCATTTCTATACACTAACAATGAGACTGAAGAAAGAGAAATTAAGGATTCAATCCCATTTGTAATTGCACCCAAAAGCATAAGATGCCTAGGAATAAACCTAACCAAAGAGGTAAAGGATCTATACCCTAAAAACTACAGAACACTTTTGAAAGAAATTGAGGGAGAGACAAAGAGATGGAAAAATATTCCATGCTCATGGATTGGAAGAATTAATATTGTGAAAATTTCATTGCTACCCAGGGCAATTTACACACTTAATGCAATCCCTATCAAAATACCATGGACTTTCTTCAGAGAGTTGGAACAAATCATCTTAAGATTTGTGTGGAATCAGAAAAGACCCTGAATAGCCAGGGGAATATTAAAAAAGAAAACCATAGCTGGTGGCATCACAATGCCAGATTTCAGGTTGTACTACAAAGCCGTGGTCATCAAGGCAGTGTAGTACGGCACAAAAGCAGGCACATAGGTCAATGGAGCAGAATAGAGAACCCAGAAATGGGCTGTCAACTCTATGGTCAACTAATATTTGACAAAGCAGGAAAGACTATCCACTGCTAAAAGGACAGTCTCTTCAATAAATGGTGCTGGGAAAATTGGACATCCACATGCAGAAGAATGAATCTAGACCATTCTCTTGCACCAGACACAAAGATAAACTCAAAATGGATGAAAGATCTAAATGTGAGTCAAGATTCCATCAAAATCCTAGAGGAGAACACAGACAACACCCTTTTTGAACTTGGCCACAGCAACTTCTTGCAAGATATATCCATGAAGGCAAAAGAAACAAAAGCAAAAATGAACTATTGGGACTTCATCAAGATAAGAAGCTTTTGCACAGCAAAGGAAACAGTCAACAAAACTCAAAGACAACCTATAGAATGGGAGAAGATATTTGCAAATGACATATCAGATAAAGGACTAGTATCCAAGATCTATAAGGAACTATTAATCTCAACAGCAAAGAAACAATCCAATCATGAAATGGGCAAAATACATGAACAGAAATCTCGCAGAGGAAGACATAGACATGGCCAACAAGCACATGAGAAAATGCTTCGCATCACTTGCCATCAGGGAAATACAAATCAAAACCACAATGAGATACCACCTCACACCAGTGAGAATGGGGAAAATTAACAAGGCAGGAAACAACAAATGTTGGAGAGGATGTGGAAAAAGGGGAACCTTCTTGCACTGTTGGTGAGAATGTGAACTGGTGCAGCCACTCTGGAAAACTGTGTGGAGGTTCCTCAAAGAGTTGAAAATAGACCTGCCCTAAGACCCAGCAATTGTACTGCTGGGGATTTATCCCAAAGATACAGATGCAGTGAAACGCCGGGACACCTGCACCCCGATGTTTCTAGCAGCAATGTCCACAATAGCCAAACTGTGGAAGGAGCCTCGGTGTCCATCGAAAGATGAATGGATGAAGGAGATGTGGTCTATGTATACAATGGAATATTACTCAGCCATTAGAAAGGATGAATATCCACCATTTGCTTCGATGTGGATAGAACTGGAGGGTATTATGCTGAGTGAAGCAAGTCAATTGGAGAAGGACAAACATTATCTGGTCTCATTCATTTGAGGAATATAAAAATAGTGAAAGGGAATAAAGGGGAAAGGAGAGAAAATGAGTGGGAAATATCAGAGAGGGTGACAGAACACGAGAGACTCCTAACTCTGGGAAATGAACAAGGGGTGGTAGAAAGGGAGGTGGGCAGTGGATGGGGGTGACTGGGTGACAGGCACTGAGGGGGGCACTTGATGGGATAAGCACTGGGTATTATGCTATATGTTTGCAAATTGAACTCCAATAAAAAAATAAAATAAAATAAATAAAAATTAAAAAAAATTAAAAAGTCAAGATACTCTGGCAGCAAACTTAAAACAATATTAAGGACTAAAAGCTTGCCTAATAAGGTTTTGGGGGATTGATGATTTGCTGACGTTTTGCTAGTTTGGATAAAAAGTGTAGGAAATTATAAGTGAAAGTGAGTATGACTATGGTTAATCTTATATTATTTTCAAATATATATTGGTATTTTAAAAACTGAAAAATGATTAATTTAACCATTTTTAAAAGTCTGTGTGATCAGATGCTCAGGAGACGATGATTGTTGAATAGCCTAGAGCTGATCTACAGCCAATCCTATTCTAGATAGAACTAGTACCTGAGAATACAAAAATTCTAAAGAGGAAAAATTCAATATAGAAAATAAAACAAAAAAAGTGAGAAACTAGGGGTGGTCTGGGTGACTCAGTCAGCTAAGCATCTGCCTTCAGCTCAACTCATGATTCCAGGGTCCTGGGATCAAGCCCGGTGTCATGTTCCCTGATCAGAGGATAATCTGCTTCTCCCTCTAACCTTACCCACCCCCAACTCATTCTCTCTCTCTCTCTCTCTCTCTCTGAATTAAATAATGTATTTTTTTTTAAAAAATGTGAGAAGGTAGAGACTTCTCAGGTTAGAATTAAAGATTAAAAGAAATAATTTGAGCTAAAAGAAAGGAACCAGGATTTGTCTTCTGTTTTTAGAATATTTACAAAGGGGACACAATTATTCATGTTAAAAAATAAGTAAAGCATTAAGTAGTTGTTTTTTAAAATTGAAATATACTAAAATGAGCCACTGACCTCACTATAGAAGGATTAGTTTGCCTCTTCACCATCCCCCTTGGGGTGGGGCCCAGCGGAGGGAAATTATTTACCCCCACCTACTACCAGAACTTAAGCAAAAGATCAAGACATTTTTTTAAAAAATGTAAACAACAAAGATATTTTTAAGAAGTTAGATAAAATTAAATAGGGGTTTTAGGAAGCATATAACCCCCTCTGAACACTAGTAGCATGAGGAAATATAACTTATATAGCTGTGAAAATCATCTCTCACTAAGAACATCTGGAGTGTAGTATAGAATTTTACAGTATCAATAGTATAGGAAATATAAATAAAATATTGATAAACAAATTATTAGGAATATGGTAAGGAAATCTGGAAAACTTGGCGAAAAAAAGTAACTCCAAATAATAAAATTGATTGTCAATCAGATAAAGTACTAAAAACATTAACAGGATGATAAACTCTGGATGATAAACTCTAAATTCAAGTAGCAAAGATAAGTCATTAGATCATAAAATTAAGAAATTTGAGGATAGCTCTTGATACCCAGTTTCATATGTGGAACCCCTAAAGCTGATTTACAATTATAAGCAAGAATTTGGCATTCTGTTAGGTGATGCTAGAAGGGAGGCTGATAATAGCATGTACACAACTCTAAGATTTATTGGAATCTCAATAATCTACAGAATGGATTAAATGGTGCTAACAGAAATGAATACCTTTCCTTAGAAGCACAAAATTATTTAAAAGAGCTGAAAGATTGAAATCAGTTTTTGATAATGTAGTCATTCTGGCAGTAAGAACGAAGAGTAAATTACAAATAAACTTGTGGTCTATTAGATGATCAGAAATATGGCATCCTAAATACATCAATGCAATAGTTACTTGGGGAATGGAGAGACAAGAGTTTTCTCCAATAGAAAGAACTATAAATTGGAGAGAACTGTTTCCAGTTATAGCAGATTACCTTGTTTCAGGCTACTTATACCAACAATAACATCTTTAAAAAGTGAATAAAGTATAAATTAAAAAAAAAAATAGGGGTGGCTCAGTTGGTTGAGCATCCAACTCTTGATTTTGGCTCAGATCTCAGGGTCATGAAATCCAGCCCTGTGTCAAGCTCTATGCTCAGCATAGAGCCTGCTTAAGATTCACTCACTCTCAGTCCCTCTGCCTCTCCCCTCCCACTTGTAAACCCTTTCTCTGTCTAAAACTTAACTAAAGTAAAATAAAATTAATATTGAAAAAATGATTTCAAAGGAAATTTAAAAATAATACATAGTACATGAAAAACAGCAATTTAAAAGAAATGAAGCAAGGGCAGGATTCTATAAAAATGGGTGATGCATGGTTGTAAGACTAACCAAATATTTAAAAATTCATAAAGTTCATCATAAAACAAATTAAAAATAAAATCATATAATAATCATAGAAAAATGATTTGATAAAATCCAGTACTCATTCATAATGAAAATACTATTTAAAAATCCCTGGGAGTAAAAGAAAGATTTTACATCCTGATACAAATTATCTTTGCAGATCTTAGACCTTAGGTCATACTTAATAGTCAGAGGCCAAATGCTTTCCCTCTAAGATCAGAACAAAGATATTCATTCTTATCTACTGTTTTTCAACATTGTTTTAGCAGTCACAGCTACACCTCTGTGACAAGAGAAACAAACTACACAGAGGATGGAAAAGAATAAGTGAAAGTACGTTGATAACATGATAGTCTGTAGATTATCCAAGGACTCCACAGAAACACTACTAAACAAATAATAAATTTAGAGTAGTTGACAGATACAAGCTCAATATACAAAGATGTATTGTATCTCTGTATATTAAAAACAATTGGAAGTTGAACTTAGAATACCATTTACAACAGCACCAAACCTATGAAACACTTAGGAATAAACTTAACAAAACACATACAAGACCTCCATACTGAAAACTAAAAACTATTACTGAAAGAAACTAAAGAAAGTACCTAGGTGGAAATTTCTATCATATTCATGGATGAGAAGACCAAAATTTGATAAGGCATTAATTTTCCTAAAAGTGACATAGAGAATTAAAGTAATCCTAATCAAATTTTCCTAATCCTAATCAGACATTTTTGAAGAAATTCAACAATTTAAATGAAATTGCAAAGGGCTTAAAATAGACAAAATAATTTTGAGGAAGAAGGTAAAAAACACTTTATGCTAACTGACTTAAAGGCTTACTATAGTGCTATTGTATTCAAGACAATGTGGTATTGTCATAAAGAGAGATGTGTTATGATTAATGGAGTCCAGAATAGGGCACATACTTGAAATTTGAAAACAAAACCAAACTAAACAGAATTGGGGAATTTGTTCATTTTATTGAGAGTTATTTTACTTAAAATAAAAATAACATAAAACAACTAAAACTAAATGTGGACTTACACTGACTATGACTAGGCAACTTGCTTTAGCTAATGGCATGTGAATAGTCATGATTTACTACATGTCTGTCCAGAATTTTTAATATTTTAAAATAATTATAGTTTGATATTTTGCCTCTATGCTTTACCATGTTCCAGATAAAGATTACTTAGTTATCATGGTTACATGAATGAGAAGTAGAATTTTATCAAATACATTTTTTGTATTTTTACAAGTTCTGTTTTGTTCTATCAAGTGTCTGGTCATTTCCCATGCTGCATTGTTCTTTGATGCTTATTCATTTTTTAAAAAAATCAATTTTTCTTTTCAAAAGAATCTCTATTGTTTTATTTTTTTCTTTTTCAAGTTTTTATTTAAATTTCAGTTAGTTAACATACAGTATAATATTAGTTTCAGGTGTAGAATTTAGTGATTCATCACTTACATATAATACCCAGACTCATTTTATTCTCTATAGTTGAGTCTGTTGGTTTGCCTCTTTCTTCCCCCCACCTCGTGTTCATCTGTTTTATTTATTAAATTCAACAATGATTAAAATCATATGGTCTTTGTCTTTCTCTTTGACTGACTTATTTCGCTTAGCATATTACTCTCCAGTTCCACCCATCTCATTGCAAATGGCGAGATTTCATTCTTTTTTTATGGCTAAGTAATATGTGTCTGTGTGTGTCTGAATATCTTCTTTATCCATTCATAAGTCGATGGATATTTAGGCTCTTTTTGTAATTTGGCTATTGTTGATAATGCTGCTATAAACATCACAATGGATGTATTTCTTCAAACAATATTTTTGCATTCTTTGGGCAATACCTAGTAGTGCAATTGCTGGATCATTAACTTTTGAATAACCTCAATATTGTTTTTCAGAATGGCTGTACCAGTTTGACTATAGTTTTAATTTTGTATTGCACATCTGTATTATTCCAAACCTTAAAATCCTTGGGAATATATATATATATATATATATATATACTAAAAGATATCCTCTGCATTCATATATATATATCCTAAATATATATAATATATAATAATATATAACCTAAATATATATAATATATAATAATATATATGTGTGTATATATATATGTTTAGGACAAAATGCTAAAAGATATCCTCTGCACTATTTATACAAAACTTACATATATATAATTTCTGTTGGTATCTACTCTAACTGGCTTATCTAATTTGTTTTGATAATTTTAATGTAAATCCATATCTGATTTAATTTAATCTGTGGGGATTCAGAGGCACTAACAAAAGAACAGTGTTTTCTTCTAAGAGGATTGTGTTTTCTTCTGCCTGGTGCCTAGACACATTTTAGCTGTTTTTCAGGGAAGTCAAGGCTATTTGTGAGTTTTAGCTCAACGAATACTTTGGGTCTAAGTCTTACTTTTTCAATTCTACTACTAAATTGATAAAAATCAGAAGTATTTTATGAAGATACCCCCTTACCCACAAATAACAGAAGGATGGTTGAAACTCAACAAAGCAAAGTTTAGGAAAAGCTGAATGGATGATCTTAAGTATATATTTAAGCTCTAATATTCCATGATTCATTTTTTATTACTGCACAGATCTTTAAGGCAAATTCTAAGAATTTCAATTTTCTCTTCTAGTATATATAGCAAGCAGAGAGTTGAAGAAATACCTTTAATCAGTTTTTTTAGCATATTTTAGAAGAAATGAATTTTTAAAAGTTTTATTAGCATTTATGTCAAATAGTTAAATTGCCATGATGTGCTACACTACAATGATTTAAGCAATAAACAATAAAGTAAAATAGTTTAGTATATTTTTTGAACAATGAATGTAATTTGTTTTCTGAGGTTTTCCATTATTTAACAGTCTATACTATTCATTCATGTGAAGTGACATGGCTAATTCTGGATGAACTTTACTCATAAAAAAATCTGTTACAACAAATCTGACATTAGATTTTTTCACATTTCATTGATTTTTGTACACAAAAGAAGCAAAATCCACTACATAAATATTCAAATAATATGCTTCATATGTAGCAGCAAATAAAAATATCTGTCTACACCTGGCATGTGTCTTAGTGTTTATTGCTATTGTTTATGCTACTATAAGAGAACAATCAAATCACTGAGCTGAATAATGACAAAATATGTTAAAAGTATAATACAATCAAAGTCTATGAAATGCATAAATATCAGAAGTCTGTATTTAAAAGACTACATAGTAATAGCCTGAATGGAACACCTAGGACAAAATGCTAAAAGATGTCCTCTGCACTATTTATACAAAACTATTTTTTAAATTATTATTGAACAACTAAGTTAAATGTATATTCCCAAATACTTTATTTTAATACAAAACATAAAATAAGACTTCTGAAACTTCCAATACATATCTGCTAAAAATTACAATTTGTGCATGATTCAGTTGAAGTGATGGCTTTATGTAAATATTACAGTTACTTGAAATTTAGATTTGAATACATCATGAATTAAGGATCCTATTTTATTTATTATTTTTAATCTTATTTATTTATTCATGAGATACACAGGAGAGGGAGAGAGAGGCAGAGAGACAGGCAGAGGGAGAAGTAGGCTCCATGCAGGGAACCCGACATGGGAGTCAATCCTGGGTCTCCAGGATCACGCCCTAGGCCAGAGGCAGGCACTAAACCACTAAACCACCCAGGGATCCCTAGTATCCTACTTTAAAGTAGGACACTTAAGTGAGACGGACCCAGGTTTCAATTCCAGAAATGTCGCTTATTACGTACATTATTTGTCCAACTTATTTTCTGACAATTATGCTTACTGTATTAATCTATTGCACTATTAAATGTGATATTTTCTTAGCTGGATTGAAAGCTTGTAAAAAACATTGTCTGATTAAGAGTAATATTTATATTAATGGATATTAATATTGTTGCATATTGTTACATTTAACATTTATAATATTATTTTTGTCTAATTCCTATAGCTTATATTTATAATTCCAAAATTATCAATTTTCATTCAATTTCTTGTATGTGAAGACTCTCATTTCTAATTCAAAATTGTTAAGTGGATACAAAACCAGAAATACAAAGCAAAGAAAAATTGGATTTTCCTAGAAATAGAAGTTATGTTGTTTGTCACAATTTGGTTGTTTGGTTCCTCAGTTTTTAGACTTCCCAATTTTAGGCATTCCATATTTATGTCACTATTAAAGGAATATCCTCAAGTATGAAAACCTCACAGTATGTGCATTCAGAGAATGTATGCAAAAATGTTTTTTACAATGACACATACAATAATTCACAATATTTATCTCTGTATTCATTTATTATATTTTGAGTTTTAGATATTTGCCAACTTTATGCTTAATTTTATAACATATACATGAACCTTGGAAGTGAGTTAAATGAAATCACTGGAAAACTAATCTAAAATTATTTTAATCTTTTTCTTTCATGTAAGTAAATAAGATTTGGAGTTTAATCTTAGCCCTAAAACTATGTTTTTTTGTTGTTGAAATCCAACATTATATTTAAATATCATATATAACATTATAATTAAGTAAATAATTATACTTATTCTTGCCTCTTTTCTTTAGTGATCATAATAGGTGAACTCAATTAGAACCAAGTGTTATTAGATCTAGTAAGTAATAGGATAATATGAATTAATATAAGTGAAATTTCTTTTCCATTTTTTAAATCTTACACAAATGTTTTTGTTGTATATATGTTGTAATAGTACATGTGTGTGTGTGTGTGTGTGTGTGTGTGTGTGTGTGTGTGTGTATAACACCTGAACCTAACAGACATCTATGGAAAACTTCACCCAACAGAACACACATTCTTCTTGTGTGTACATGCAACTTTTTAAATGATAGATCATATGCTAACGCCTAAAAGAAGTTCCAATATACTTAAAAGGACTGAAATCATAAAAGTATCCCCCAATAAAAATGGAATGAGATTAGCAACGTTTTTCATAACAGCCAAAAAGTGAAAATACCACAATCATCTGTTAATTGATAAATGGATAAACACAAGGTGGAATGTCCATACAAATGCAATATTTTTCAGCAATTTAAAAAATGATGTATTGGTACAGATTACAATATAAATGAACTTTGAAAACATTGGACTAAAGGAAAGAATTCAGATACGAAAGGCTTTATATTATATGATTATGTTTATATGAAATGTCAGAATAAGCAAAACCACAGGGATATAGAGAGTGATTAAAAGACTGCAGAGGTGCGGGGGGGAAGAAATGGGGAGTAGAGGCTAATGGATACAGAAAGCTGCTTTTGTTGTGTGGTTTTTTTACTAATATAAATGCTTTGAAGTATAAAATGATGATATTTGTGAAACTATCAATATACTAAAACTACTGAATTATACAGGATAAAAGGATGAACTTTATGGAATGTGAATTATATAGGATGAGGAAGAAGAGGAGGAGGAAGAGAATGTAGAGAGCTTGTTAAATATATGAATTTCCAAGCTCAATCCCAATACTTCTGAATCAAAATTCCTAAAGGTGGGTCCTATACATCTGTGAACTTTAAGGAAGCATAATGATGGGATCCCTGGCTGGCTCAGTGGTTTGGTGCCTGCCTTCGGCCCAGGATGTGGTCCTTGAGTCCCGGAATCGGGTCGCGCGTAGGGGTCCCTGCATGAAGCCTGCTCTCTCTCTGCCTGTGTCTCTGACTCTCTCTCTCTCTCTCTCTCTCTCATGAATAAATAAAATCTTGAAAAAAGGAAGCATAATAACAATAGAGACATATAATATTCTTCTTTTGTAGACAGATTAATACAAAAACTAAAAATAAATACTTTTTGTTTTTGTTAGTATCAAGTAAGTCATATTTTTGGTCTGCCTTTTGATACCTCATTTTTCCAAGTGGCATTTTTCTCAGGTAAAGTCTTAGATTCTTTAAACAATGGACTTACATATGACAGGTGCTGGTACCATCATGAGGCATTTCATTGCTATGGCAATACAGTTTGTTACCTCTTCATGAATTTGGTCTTCAAAGTGTGGAGGAAGGCTTTGACCTTGTCATCTTTTCATTCACTCTTTTTCAACATGATTGACTGTTTTTCTTTGAATTAGAAATTCAGTGTTTTTTCACATACTTGACAGTATTCTATAATGCTATTGATACATAAAAGAATGATTAATTCTAAATGAAGGAGCAATGGGAAGTAGAATATTAGTAGTTGTTAGGATGAGAGTTTTCACAGGCAGAAAAGTGAGGGAAAACAATAAATAACTGACATATGGGAAAGTGCATATTTTTGAAAAACTAAAAATTATGCAATGGTTAAAACATGGGATGTATTCAAAGAACTTTAGAAGATAAGACAAGACAATGTTGGGCTGGCTTGTAAAAACCCCTAAGAGCTAGACCAAGCTAAATATTGTGAGTTCACTCTTTTAAAGCAAAAATGTCACATGATTAAACATAATCTCAAACTTTTAGAATGTGCGTTGACAGGTTGAAATAGAAGATTATCTAAAGAGAGTTTATTATTGGCAAGCAAATTGTTATGAGTCTTAAGAACAGAAAAAGGATATATGGTTATGAATAAATTAGAGAGTAAGCACTCCTGATCTTGAAATTACATATGTAGAACCTTCTTTGTTAGTCTATTATATGACTAGCCTAATAGATTGGTTGTCAGGTACTGCATCAATGGTAACAGCAAAATACTGAATTGTGCTTGTGTGCTTTGACACAAGTCAAAGTGCTTAAGATATTTATCAATATTTATTAATTTACTCCTCACAACAATACTACATAATGTATATTCTTATCTCCATGTTACAGATGAAGAATATCAGGCTCAGAAAGCTAAGTAAATTGCTCCCAAAATTAATTCATGGTAAAAAAGTGATAAAGTGTTTATTTTTGACAATTTGCTAATTATTACCAGATATTAATAAGTAATAGTAAACAGTTAAATAAACAGTAAAATGAAGAGAATTAAAGATCATAAATTACCTCAATATCCAAGAAGGTAACAAACACCAGTATTCCAAAAAAGGTATCAATTTATATTTACACTTTTTATGAGGTGTTAGTGAAATGGAAGAAAATAACATAATAGCCATTAGAAACAGCCAACTAATTAAATGCATTGAAGAGACATATCCACCCTCGGATTGTCAGTGCCCCAAAATTGTTACTGATTTTAGAGTACAGTCATCTAAATTAATAGATAAAAATATTATGAGATAAGAAGTTTTAATTAAATGTAAGATTTCATATTCTAATATGAAACAGGCATCTAGGAAACACTGGGTATGATAAACATGACTTTAAATCAGAATAAGAGGTATATTCATGCTCCCCACTGAACCAAATGAGGCTGAAGTTGAAGCTGTTTGATAAAACATTTCTTCTCCGTTTTTCTCTCAGGGCTTCAAATTTCCATATCTATCATTAAATATCTATCAAACATTACAGTGATAATCTGAAATCCTTTTCAATTAAACTATTTTGTCTTTGCCTTCTTTTTTCTTTCTTTAGTGGTTTTCAAAATGGGCTATGCAGCAAAATTATCCAGGGAGCTTTTTAAGATTTAATGTCTTTGAACTACACTATCAACTGACTTAATTGAAATTTATAGGACAGTTCACAAGTATTAGCAAAATAAACATTATCTGAGAGTACACAGTGCATCACTTAGACTATATTCCTGTTATAAAGCAGGTTTCAATACATTTTTTAGTTTAAAAAATATATTCTTTGACCTCAACATAATTAAACTATAATTAAGCAACAGCGTTATATCTAGGAATAACTTTATATTTGGAAATTAAGATTACACTTCTAAGAAACAAGAGAAATAAAAGGATTTTAATTTAAATTATAATTAAAAGTATCTCAAAAATGTAATACATAAAATAACAGATAGAAAGAGGTACTATTACAGCTTTGGATATTTATATTTTAAAAAGAGTTAAAAATAGAGCTACCCCACGGCCCAGCAATTGCACTACTGAGGATTTACCCCAAAGATACAGATGCAGTGAAAAGCTGAGACACCTGCACCCCAATGTTTATAGCAGCAATGTCCACAATAGCCAAACTGTGGAAGGAGCCTCCCTCGGTGTCCATCAAAAGATGAATCGATAAAGATGTGGTATACAGAAAATACACAAAAAAAATTCCCAGTTATTACTGATGATTTATTTTGATCTAGATCTGAGAGCATCATGCTACCAATTATCTTATCTACATACAGTAGATAAGTAGTACATAGATAAGTACAGTAGATAAGTAGATAAGATTTGTCTCAAGAATGATAGTTTTTCCAGTGCTGCATCACTATAGAAGTGTCTAGAAATTTAGTATTGCTTTTACTTCAATCCTTGTAGACCAAATTTCCACCGACTATTTCCACTTGAAATGAAATATTTCACATGTGATTGCTGGCATTAACTTGTTCGAGAGCCACAGAATATTCAGGAATGTCTTTGTAAATATTTTTCAAGTTGTTTAGCTATAAATTGAATTTATTGTATGTACCGATGCAAGATTACGTATGTTATCATTTTATTTTTTATGAGCTTTGCAGTTTGTGACTTTCAAGCAATTTGTCCATTTCCTTGAGTTGTCCAATTTATTGCTATGAAGTATTCTATAGAATTCTCAAAACATCTTTAAATGCCTGTAGGATATATAATATTGCCTTTTTTGTATATTTTTCTATTGGAGTTCAATTTGCCAACATATAGCATAACACTCAGTGCTCATCCTGTCAGGTGCCCCCCTCAGTGCTCGTCACCCTGTCACCCCATCCCCCCACCCACTTCTGCTTCCACTAACCCTTGTTCATTTCCCAGAGTTAGAAGTCTCTCATGTTCTGTCACCCTCTCTGATATTTCCCACTCATTTTCTCTCCTTTCCCCTTTATTCCCTTTCACTATTTTTATATTCCCCAAATGAATGAGACCAGATAATGTTTGTCCTTCTCCAACTGACTTGCTTCACTCAGCATAATACTCTCCTGTTCCATCCACATCGAAGCAAATGGTGGATATTCATCCTTTCTAATGGCTGAGTAATATTCCATTGTATACATAGACCACATCTCCTATCTGCCTATCTTGGAAGCTCTTTATCTCTCCTTCTATTCTGAATGGGAGCCTTTCTGGATAGACTATTCTTGGCTGCATGTTCTTTTCATTTAGGACCCTGAATATATCCTACCAGCCCTTTCTGGCCTGCCAGGTCTCTGTGGAGAGATCTTCTGATAATCTTTCACCACATATAAGTTAGGGATCTCTTGTCTCTTGCTGCTTTAAGGATTTTCTCTTTATCTTTGCAATTTGCAAGTTTCACTATTAAATGTCGAGGTGTTGAAAGGTTTTTATTGATTTTGGGGAGGGGGGGAATCTCTCTACCTCCTGGATCTTGATACCTGTTTCCCTCCCCAAATTAGGGAATTTCTCAGCTATGACTTGTTAAAATATGGTTTCCGGTCCTCTGTCCCTTTTGGCGCCTTCTGGAACCTCAATTAAACATAGATTTTTTTTTTCTTCTGAGGCTGTCATTTATTTCCCTTAACTTTCCTCATGGTCTTTTAATTGTTTTTCTCTTTTTTTCCCTCAGCTTCCTTCCTTGCCATCAACTTGTCTTCTATGTCCCTCACTCTTTCTTCTACCTCATTAACCCCTATTGTTAGGACCTCCAGTTTGGATTGCATCTCATTTAATTGATTTTTAATTTGGCCTGATTAGATCTAAATTTTCCAGTCATGAAGTCTCTTGAATCCTTTATGCTTTTTTTTCAGAGCCACCAGTAGCTTGATAATTGTGCTTCTGAATTGGCTTTCTGACATCGAATTGTAATCCAAATTCTGTAACTCTGTGGCAGAAAGTACTGTTTCTGATTTTTTCTTTTGTGGTGAGTTCTTTCTAGTCATTTTGCTCAGTACAAAGTGGCTAAAATGTGTTGCACTGGAAAAAGGAAGAAAAAAAAGCAAACAAAACAAACAAACAAACAAAACAAGGAGGGATATCCTCTGCTTCTATATACTGTAAATCCCTCAACTTGCCCTGGAGCTTTCCAGCGCTGCTTGGCCAAGAACTTGCTCTTCCCCTGTCCTTCCAGCTGGTCTTCTGGGGGAGCGGCTGGGGTGCTGATTCTCAGGTGTGTGCACCTTGGGGGGCTGCTCCGCCCCCTGTCATGTGCACTGCTCAGTGGGAGCTCTTTCTTCTGTGAGGCCCCTGTTCCCTGGTGGCCCCGACCTTCCCAGGTACAAGGTGACACCAGGAGGAACAACCACACTGGCGGCCGCCAGGTCCCCAGCTCTGGAGTCAGCTCCCGCAGTAACTACACAGCTCCCAGTCCGCACTGGCCTGGATACTCCGGGGTGGAGGGCACTGACCTGCAGAGCTTGGGGGCGCCCACGGGCAGGAGAGTCCTCACTGTCCTGTGCCCTCCCCACCTCTGCCTGTCTTGGGGGGAGGGCCGGATCCTGGGCTGTGTCCCCTGGTGCCCTGGGATCCGGGGCCTGTGCTGCTGGAATCATGCTCCCGGGACCACAGCCCCTGAAGGCAGCAGGGCGCAACCCCCTCCGCCCCGAGCCGCCACCTGAGCTTCTCCGGAGGCCCCGCCGGGTGCGCTCCAGCCCCTTACCGAGTTCGCCCACGGTGTGTGGTGCTCTCCCCGGGTGCCCTTCCTCTGTTAGTGACCCCGGGAACCTGGAGGCTCCACTGCCCCTCCTGGGATCCTGCCCGAGTTCCCTGTGAGCGCCTGTCTGGGAAGAGTCCGGTGTGGACTTTTGAAGTTCCGGCTTCTCCGGGGTTGGGCTTTCCTGTCCCCAAGGCTCTTGCTGACCGGCTTTAGCCCAGCTCCTTGCAGGGCCCCTCCCCCACTTGATTCTTTTTTATTTGTATTTTTTTCAGCCTTCCTACCTTGTTAGAAGTGCAAACTCTTCTCTCTGTAGTGTTCCAACTGTTCTCTCTGTAAATCTCAGGTCGAATTCATAGGTTTTCAGGATGCTTTGAAAGTTATCTAGATAAGTTGGTGGGGACAGGTGACTTGGGGACCCTACTCCTCTGCCATCTTGCCCCGCCAATAACTGGAAAATTGTTTAAACTATTGTATATTTAAAATCTGAGTTAAGTCTTAGACTTCAAATAATATGGAAAACTCTCGTGTCTCTAATTTTATGTGATAGTGTATGAGAAAAGTGGCTGATAATCTCCACTTTCACCAGAGTTTGGAGTAGAAAAAAACTACCCTTTTTGAGAAATTATAAAGATAACATGATGTAAAACAAAAAACAAGATTTAGAAATTATAACAAAATGGATGAATAAAATTATGGGATCAATTAAGTAAGCTACTTCAATTACTTATCATTTTCACAATGTAAGTATATCACAGTATTTATGAAAGACACATATTCCTTAATATCTTTTAAAATGTACTTTTCAGTAATTACAATTTCTAGAGACAAGCTGGCATTGACAGGTGGAAACTCTAATTATGTTATATAGAAATTTCCTAGTTGAGTGGAAGCAAGGTTATGAAACCAGGAGTCCATAAATATGTTTTGTGTACATGTGCTATACTCTGTGTTAAGTTGTGTATCAAGAATGAATTGCTTGGGTAGTCCAGTTGGCTCAGCGGTTTAGCGCCGCCTTCAGCCCAGACTGTGATTCTGGAGAACCGGGATCGAGTCCCACGTCAGGCTCCCTGCATGGAGCCTGTTTCTCCCTCTGCCTGTGTCTCTGCCTCTCTGTCTCTTTCTCTCTCTCTGATGAATAAATAAATAAAATCTTAAAAAAATAAAAAAAAGAATGAATTGCTTTAAGGCTGTGGTATTTGTGGAAACTACTGTGTGTATATATGTAAGCTAGAAGTATTGGGACATTTTTGATCATAAGAGAAATATATTTATTGGAAGAATCAATTATAAGGCAAAGTTTTAGTGCATATTAGTACATATTAAGTCAGTTAATGCACAGAAATTTGCTATAAAGCAAAAAGATATGGACGAGATAGATGAGAGTAAGACCAGCTAGAATACAGATGAAGGGAAATTTTAATAAAGATTATAATGTGTAGGTACCATTTTCCTTTATCTTAGTTATAAGAGTCCCTCGAAATATTATTATTATTATAATAGGAATATGAAAATTCATTCAAATAGAGTAAAAGAACATCAAAGAGAAAGAAAGATGGACCAGTTACCTCTATTTTGACAAAGAACAAGGTAGAAGTTTGGAACAGTTTGTTCAGTTGTCAGGAGGTGAAATATATAAGGGAACACTGTAGGTTGTAAATAGTAGAGATTACACTATTCAAGGATCTTTTGGTAACACTTTGTATCTTAGGACATCTGATGTATTTTAGTATTTACAGTGATATGTATACAGTCTATGAAGGTAAACTGTGTCCCAATTGCCACACCTATCTATGGGTTTTAATCCATGAAAGATACCTCTAATCCTGGGATATGGTAGGAGTCATTCCCAAACTATGAAAGAGCCAAGATGTCCATCAACAGATGAATGGATAAAGAAGATGTGAGATATCTATCTATCTATCCATCTATCATCATCATCTATCTATTATCTATCTACCATCTATCTATCCATATAATGGAACATTACTCAGCCATCAGGAAGGAAGAATACTTACCATTTGCATGGATGTGGATGGAACTGGAGGGTATTATGCTGAGTGAAATAAGTCAATCAGAGAAAGACAATTATCATACAGTTTCACTCAAAGTGGAATATAGGAAACAGCACAGAGGATCATAGGAAGGGAGGAAAACTGAATGGAAAGTCATCAGACAGGGAGGAAACCCATGAAAGATTCTTAACTATAGGAAACAAACAGAGTTGTTGGAAGGAAGTGGGGCGATGGGTTATTTGGGTGATGGGCATCAAGGAGGGCACCTGATGTAATGAGCACTGAGTGTTATACACAACTGATAAATTGTTGAACATTACATCTGAATTAATGATGTACTATATGTTGACTAATTGTACTTAAATTAAAAAAATATCTTATTGGTTTATACTTAGGTATGTCTCACCCTCAATAATCCATTTATCTATTAATATTTTAAAATTATGTTACATTTTCATGTTTTAAAACGTCACCTTTCAGGCAGCCCCGGGTAGCTCAGTGGTTTAGCACCGCCTTCAGCCCAGGGCCTGATCCTGGAGACCTGGGATCGAGTCCCACATCAGGGTCCCTGCATGGAGCCTGCTTCTCCCTCTGCCTGTGTCTCCGCCTCTCTCTGTCTCTTTCTCGCTCTCTATGTCTCTCATGAATAAATAAATAAAATCTTTAGAAAAAAATAAAAATAAAATGTCACCTTTCCATCTATTTATTTTATTTGATAAGTAAAAATGCAAGTTTTTAAAATAAGATTTTATTTTAACTCTGGATATGAGTTTAGCTTGTAAAGAAAAAGTACAATGGAATGGTGTATTTAAGCTAATTTCAAAGATTCTTTTATTTTTGTCATGTTTGACCTAAGTGAAAAGTCAGCTAAGTTGTCTTGACCTTTCAAATATTAATTGGAAATTCATTTCAAAGTTTCTCTATAAAGGTTTGGCTAAGAGCATGTTTTAAACTTTAGCTTTTACTAACATTAAGGAACTTATAACTATGACTTTTCATGACATTCAGCAATTCTATAATTTCAAAACAGCATGATATGTATACCACATGGAATAGTAAACGGATATGCTGTTTGAAAATGAAATACTGCAAATTTTAGAGTTTACTCATTATTTTTGTTATTCAGAAGGAAAAATATGCAGTCCTTATTTGCCTAAATCATATTTTTGAATAACAATATTAAATTCCTATGTGGATTTTATTTTTATGCAATTAGATGATATATAAGGAAACAAACAAACAAAAAACACACTATATAAGGAAATAAGAATTGGAGGGAAATCATTAGACTTAGGGATGGTTAACAAAAGAGTCTCTGGAGTCAGACAGCCAAATATGGAATTCCTGTAGCACCACCATGTTGGGTGTTCAAATCTGCAAATGAGTAATTATTTCATAAGGCTTTTGTAAGGATTAAAGGGATTAAAAAACATAGAGTGATAATAGTGCCTAACATATAGAAAAGGGTAGTCTGTAAAATTATTATAAGAAACACCCCACTGCCACCATTTAAACATCTTCTCCTATTATGACCTTTGGAAGATAACAGCTTAGTTCAAATTGATATTATATATGAAAAACTAATGAGGCTACTTGTCTGTCTCTTGAAGCAAATTAAATCTGAAGTGAATATTCCATTTTAAATAAATTTTAATGATGTATTTCAAGGAAGAAAAGATTCTGTTCGGTTAATATCTCTAAGAAATTTGACTGAATAGCTATTTTGTGACTAAGCCTGTGTAGGAATGTTAATTTTAATTTTTATAACAGTAGAAAATTATAAGGCTATTAAAGCTTTATAAAATATTCATTATAAGACTTCTACTTTGGCTGTTGAGGATTTCTTAGGTTTTCATCGAGCTGTTTCCTATTAAGCTATAGAAATGCCTGCATAAGTCTTGGATCATATGCATGTGAATGACAGAACTATAGCATGACTGTCAACTGTTAACATTATGGTAATCTTAACCCATTTAAAAATAGTTACTTCTACTTTACTAAACATTTTTAATCATGTTTTGTTATTTTATTTTGGGTCACTGTAACTATTGTCTCTACTTAATCTTCTCCTAAAAGTTCTAACAGCAATATAGTAAGTATGATGTGCTAGTCACTCATGGAATCTGATATTTATTAATGATCATCAGTATTAAGCCTACACTAAACCTGGAGATTCTCTATTTGTGAGCATAATTTAAATCCAAATATCATTTAATAAAGGAATCTTTAAGGGGTTATTGTTTAAAATTGCATGAGTATATTTCCTTTTACTAAGGAGCTTATAATTTAAGTTAAAGGAAGAAGAAAACTCTATCTCTGTTCAAGTCAACACTGCACACTTTGGTATGCAGTTCTGAACATTTTAGCAAATCTTCAATTTTATAAAGTCTAGCTCTATTAAATATAGGTTGAGATATCATCTTCCGTTTAGTGGCAGAAGAGTTATTCCTTGATTGTCAGCAGTGACTTTGACATTTGTTGTCTCTTTACAGTATAGGAAATATACATAAGTTCTCTTGCCTAGAATCTATCATAATTTATTCTCATATATTTCCACTCCAGAATTAGGGAAGTGACTAGAGAGTAAGCTTGGGGAAACTACTGTACCAACTGTGAGAAGAACCTGAGCTAAAGTCCAATCATCTGATCTCCTTAAGTCTCTACTCTCACTGGTGGACCACAATGGCATTTTGGGTCTCCTGTATTTGTATCAATTCAAAAATCCCCTAAGATGTGATGACTCTCCTTTTCCCAATGCACAGCCATCCTGGTCAATACCTGTGGAATTTTTAAAAATACTCTCCCTTGATATAGAATTATAGATTAGTGTTGTCTCCCATGCAACATTGTAAGAATTTCATTCCTCTCTCTTTTTACTTGCATATTCCTAATGAGATAGCTGCTATAATTCTTATATTTGTTCCTCTATAGGTAAGGCATTTTTTAAATGTTCTGTGTTCCTTCAAGATTTTCTCTTTATCCTTGTTTATCTACATTTTGAAGACGATATGCCAGAGTGTAGATTTCTGAATCTTTCTTGGTGCTCTCTGAGCTTCCTAGATATATAGTTTGGTGTCTGGTATTAATTTTGCAAAGTTCTCTGATACTACTTCTTCAAATATTTCTTCTTTATTGTCTTTATCTTACCCTTTCTGTATTCAATTATGCATATGTTACATACTTTGATATTGCCCCATAGTTCCTTATCTATGTTTTCATTATTCATTCTCTTTTGTTTGTAGTTTGAGACTTTGTATTAACCTGTATTCAGCTTCAGTGATATTTTTCTTGGCCATGTTGAATCCACTACTGAGTCCACTGAAGTTATTCTCTATTTCTATTAATTTTTAAAAATTTCTTGGGGATCCCTGGGTGGCGCAGCGGTTTGGCGCCTGCCTTTGGCACAGGGCGCGATCCTGGAGACCCGGGATCGAATCCCACATCGGGCTCCCGGTGCATGGAGCCTGCTTCTCCCTCTGCCTGTGTCTCTGGCTCTGGCTCTGCCTGTGTCTCTGGCTCTGTCTCTCCTTCTATCTCTCAAGAATAAATAAATTAAAAAAAATCTTTAAAAAAAAATTTTCCAAAAATTTCTCTTATTTATTTCTTAGAGTTTCTAATCTCTGAGTACACTATTAATCAGTTCTTGAATGTTGTCTATGTTTTCCATGCTTTATTTCCTCTTGCCTCATATTTTTTGCCTTTCCTGTCTACAGCTTTCCCAGTCCATTTCTTTTAATCCACATTCCCTATTGATGGGGTTTTTCTACCCTTGTAGGTTAGAGCAGATGCCTAGAGGAGGCTGGAGTGGGAATTCCTATATCACTGCTGACAATAATTTTTAGAACTGTGCTCTGACAAAATCCTTTCTTCCTGTAAAGTAGACTTGCTATAGAGAAATTTCTAGGCATGTTTTACAACCTCATATGTTTCCCTCACGATGCCAGGCATCTAAGTGGATCTTTCTTGGATCCTCACTATAATAACCTGGTGGGTCCTTAGAGGGAAAGCCCATGAACATACGTTGTGGCTCTCTAGGAGTTTGTCACTGCACTCTAATCCACATTCAGCCTCCAGCAATTCGCTCATATAAGCAGTTATTGTATCTCTTTGAATGGACTTTTCTCTGGTATTTTAGTATGGAAGCTTACCCTGAACTCTAAATTTGCAGATGAGCACAAGAAAGTTGCTATTTTTTAGTTTGTCCAGCCTTTCTTGTTGTAAAGACAAAACAATTGCTAAGCTTTTTATCTATACAATCTGATAATGGAAGTACTTCCTCAATCTCTAAACTATGGTTTATCATAGGGCTAATTCCTCATCTTTGTTTTCATCATTACATAAATACACTTCCTGGATTATCCCACTTAAGCCATCATTATAATTGCTATCCAGATCCTATAAATTACTAAATATATAACTTCATCATAATATATCTCAAGTGATGATAACTCATAGATCCAACTCCCAAATTATTTTTTATACAGGTGTGTCACATAGCCACGTCAAATTCAACATGTGTAAAACAGAGTATTGAATTACAATCTATCAGATCTATTTTCCTCCAACCTTCTCCATTTCAGCAAATGATACATTCACCCATAAAACCATAGAGTATAGTACACAAAATATCTACATGACATCCTCCATTCCTTCTTTTCTTTATCTCTGACCCCTATATTATTTGTCGCACTTTGGGTTTTCTAGAACAGATCTGATATAGGATTTGCATCCAGGATATTTATTAGGAAATTCCACTGAGATCAAGAATTGTGGAAGGGTGGGCACAGCAGCACTGAGCAAACAGAAAAGTTCAGCTATAATGCAGGCCTGACATTCTAACCAAACCCGTGGGGATCTAATACTCTATGACTTAATCCATCATCAAATGTGAGCCATCCTCAGGAGTATAAGGTATTAAAGGAAGAGGTCTTTGCAGCTGAGACAACCTATGAAGAGCATAAAACTGAAGTCGGTCTACAAACAGCACTCTGAGCATCAGGTGCAACAAGACAACCTGCCTTCCTTCCTTTCTTCCTTCCTTCCTTCCTTCCTTCCTTCCTTCCTTCCTTCCTTCCTTCCTTCTTTCAATTCAACACTTCCATCCAATACCCAGTGCTCATCAAAACAGGGCAATCCTTAACTCCCATCACCTATTTAGCCCATTCTCCCACCCACTTTCCCTCTGGTAACCATTAGTTTGTTCTCTGTAGTTAAGAGTCTGTTTCTTTGTTTGCATCTCTTTCTCTCCCTCTCTGTTTCCCTTTGCTTATTTGTTTTGTCTCTTAAATTCCACATATGGGTGAAATCCTATGATATTTGTCTTTCTCTGACTGATATATTTCACTTAGCATAATACTCCCTAGCTCCATCCACGTCATTGCAAATGGCAAGATTTCATCCTTTTTTATGACTGAGTAATATTCCATTACATACATATGCATACATACATATATGTATACATATATACATACATACATACATGTATATATACATACATATATATTCGCCAAACATGTATCTGTATATATGAATTATACATAATTCACTGACTGATGAATTAATAAAGAATTGGTATACACACACACACACACAGACACACTTGGGCTCTTTCTATAATTGGCTTGTAAATAACGCTGCTATAAACATCAGGAGGCATGTATCCCTTTCATCAGTATTTTTGTATCCTTTTGGTAAATTCCTAGTAGTGCAATTAATGGATTGTAAGGTACTTCTATTTTTAACTTTTTGAAGAACCTACATGCTATTTCCCAAAGTAGCTGCCGCATTTTGCATTCCCACCAACAGTGCAAGAGGGATCCCCTTTCTTCACATCCTCACCAATACCTGTTGTTTCTTGTATTGTTGACTTTAGCCATTCTGAGAGGTGTGAGGTTATATTTCATTATAGTTTTGATTTGTATTTCCCTGATGACGAGAGATATTGAGCATCTTTTCATGTGTCTGTTGGCCATTTGGATATCTTCTTCGGAAAAATGCCTATTCACGTCTTCTGCCCATTTTTTAACTGGATTATTTGCTTTTTGGGTGTTGAGTTTCATAAGTTCTTTATATATTTTAGGTACTAATCCATGATCAAATATGTCATTTGCAAATGCCTTCTCCCATACCAAAGTTTCCCTTTTAGTTTGCTGATTGTTTCCTTCATTTTGCATAAATGTTTATCTTGATGAAGTCTCAACAGTTTATTTTTGCTTTAATTTCCCTCACCTCAGGAGCCATATCTAGAAAGAAGCTGCTATGGCCAATATCAAAGAGATTACTACCTGTGTTCTGTTCTAGGATTTTGATGGTTTCCTGTTTCACATAGGTTTTTCATCCATTTTACATTTATTTTTCTGTATAGTGTAAGAATGTGGTCCACTTTCATTCTTTTTGCATGTTGCTGTCCAGTTTTCCCAAAACCATTTGTTGAAGAGACTATCTTTTCTCAATTGGGTATCCTTTCCTGCTTTGTCAAAGATTAACTGACCATTTGTTATGGGTTCATTTCTGGATTTTTATTCTGTTCCATTGATTTATGTGTCTGGTTTTGTACCAGTACTATACTGTTTTGATCACTAAGCTTTGTAATATAATTTGAAGTCCAGAATTGTGATGCCTCCAACTTTGCTTTACTTTTTCAAGACTGTTTTGGCTGTTCAGGGTCTTTTTGTGGTTCCATACGAGTGGAAAAACCAGTGGTTTTATGATTGTTTATTCTAGCTCTGTGAAAAAGGCTGGTGGTACTTTGATAGGGATCACATTAAATGTATAGACTACTTTGGGTAGTATAGACATTTTAACAATATTTTTTTCTTCTAATCCATAAACATGGAATATCTTTCCATTTCTTTGTGTCTTCTTCAGTTTCTTTCATCACTATTTTATAGTTTTCAGGGTACAGGTCTTTAACCTCTTTGGTTAGGTTTATTCCTAGGTATATTATTCTTTTTGGTGAATTATAAATAAAGACTGATTATTGAATTTCTCTTTCTGCTGCTTCATTATTAGTGTATAGAAATGTAACATTTCTGTATGTTGATTTTGTATTCTCCAACTTCACTGAATTTATCAGTTTTAATAGGTTTTTAGTGGAATCTTTTAGGATCTCTATAGATAGTACCCTGTCATCTACAAATACTGGAAGTTTGACTTCTTCTCTGTGAATTTTAATGTCTTTTCTTTTTGTTGTGTGATTTCTGTGGCTGGAACTTCCAATACTATGTTGAATAAAAGTGGTAAGAGTGGACATGCTTGTCTTGTTCCTGATTATAGAGGAAAAGCTGTCAGTGTTTCCCCATTGAGGATAGTATTAGCTGTGGTTTGTTTGTTTGTTTTTTTTCCAAATATGACCTTTATTATGTTGAGGTATGTTCCCTATAAACCTACTTTGTTGAGCGTTTTTGTCATAAGTGGATTTAATACTTTGTCAAATGCTTTTTCTGCATCTATTGAAAGGATTGTATGGTTCTTATTCTTTATTTTTATTTTTTATTAATGTGGTGCATCACATTGATTGATTTGCAAATACTGAATTACCCTTGCAGCACAGAAATAAATCCACTTGATTGTGGTGGATGATTTTTTTTAATGCATCCCAGTACCCAGGGATCGCAACCTGAGCCACCCAGGTACCCTGTGTACTATTTTGTTTTATTAAATTATATGCATTGTCTACTTAGGTGTTGACTACTTTATACCACTGACACTAAACTTCTCTCATGTTTTCACTGTCCTTTGTTTTCCTTAAAATTGTTATTAGTTTGCCCTTTGTCTAATAACAATAATTAACATTTAATATATAAGATGAGATATAGCTAATGCTTTGCACTATAGAAACTGAGAATATGTGTATAAACAATCCAAGAGATGATTTCAATACACACTGACATATTGAATAATTTTGTACATCTTACACACAAAGGAGAATCATGATGGTCAAGCCAAAATACATTAACCAAAGGAATCATATTCCTATTCCACTGAAGTTTTTTGAATTATGTAAAAACAATTTTTCAGAAGAGGGATATAAAAAAGTTCTTCCTGGTGTCTGGCATCTCAGAGAGAGAAAAAAAAAGTCAAGCATATTCTGACCTTGCTAGTTAATAATAAACTTACTCTCTTAATAACAAACTTACTGCTTCTTTGCTTCTTTAGCTTTTTTGCTTCTTTAGCTAGTCATGATTTATTGGATACCCAAAGGAAGGCATTCTGTTAAATTCTTTTCTCTGCAATGTCTTTAAGTATAAATAGCAGAGTTGATTTTACTTTTTATAACCTATAAATCACAAAACTAGCCTCAAAGTAGTTGACTAACTTGTATAAAATCACAGAGCTAGTAAATGTCATAACTGGCTTTGAAGTACAGGAAAATATATTCAAGTTCCATTAAAAAATATTATGATAAACTGCAATTTTACCAGAGAATTATGAAAAATTCTTGCATATCAACATTTTTTAAAACAAATAACATGCATGGTAGGAAGAAGTTCAATATGTTTTTACTTGAGTGACTGTGTCAGTCTGCACTTGTAATGATGTATTCTCTTTCCATGAATATCATAATCTCAAGTAGTATCTCAGAAAAAAAATCAGGCTAACTAGTCTGCTGATTCACATATATTGCACAGAGTAAAAACACTTTAGATTGCCTTATTAAGGGTGCGGTTTTACTTTTTCATTGTTGGTGGATGCTTTGCATTCTTTCACCATTTGAATAACCTTTATGTGTTTCACAATGTTTTCCACCTTGCCAATTTCAACTCAAGTAAAGAACCTATGCCTTTACTTTCCCAGAATACCCATGCATGCACTTAATGGCACAGGCCTATGACCTGTGGCCAGCTTGCAATAAGATTTTATTTCGAAGTGAGTGACATGAAGAAGGAGGCATTATTTCTGAATCAGCTGAGGACGTGTTGGGTCACAGGCATCAATATGCAGAGGGAGAGATGCCCTATATCCAGACATGATGAAATTGGTTCTATATGATCTTAACAGAAGGTAGCCCGATGTACATTCATACATTTATTTACACCACAGTTTCTGCTATGCATTCTACAAACTTGATCACCTGTGCTTCCAAAGATTCTCCACCCTACATAATATCATTTAATACATTTCCTTTCTATGCTTTAGTAGGTTAGAATAGTTGCTTTTAAGTATGGACTTTGTTAATACGTGACAAAAAAATTTACGGGCCTTTTTTTTAATACATACTAAGTAAAAATATGTCTACAACTGGAACAAGTTATTTTTTCAAAGATTTTACTTATTTATTCATGAGAATAGATAGAAGGCAGAGAGAGAGAACAGAGAGAGAGGCAAAGACATAAGCAGAGGGAGAAACAGGTTCCCTGCGGAGAGCCTGATACAGGACTTGATCCCAGAACCCGGGATCAGGACCTGAGCCAAAGGAATCGATGCTCAACCACTGAGCCACCCAGGTATCCCAGGAATTATCACTTGGGGGAAAATGACATTTGTTACCTATATGTTAAATATATAAATTTCCTATACTTTCCTATTTTTCTGTTAATAAAATCTTTTAAAGTGTATCAATTTAATTTGAGAATGCTAATTCTATTATTAATGCAGTCATACAAAATTTAGGAATTTATAGTACATAAAGGTAAAAAGTGACATGTATAATTTTCTGTATATTAAATTGAAAAAATAGTGGCAAATCTTCCAGGTAACATAGTCAAGTAAAATGTTTTATTAGAAATATATGAAAGTCATTTCTTTTCTCAAAGGGTTGAAAAAACTATTTTCTTATAAAAATTCCTTTTTAAAATAAATTCTTAACCTTTCATAATCAACAGAAAAGAGATTGACCTCAGTTTTATGTCCAGAGTCTGTTTCCACTTGGTGTTCAATTAATAATGGAACATAATTGACCAATCAGCCTCCCTGAAATTACATGCATATTTCATCCTTTTGTTTTTTTCTACAAAAACAAAAGGTAATGTTTTAATTATTCTGTGCACATTTTCAGTGTGCATAAACTTAATGAAATTCGTGGAATTTGAACTCCAGTTTGAACTCTTTGGAATTGTTTAATACAGTTGTTGAAATCTATTTAAGTTAGAACTAATTTTCAGAACTTTCCTTTTCACTTTCAATTTTAGTGACAGGTCATCAAAAGGCTTTGCCTTTTTTCTCACCTTAAAAGATAAAGAACTAAACACAAGAAATTACAGGACAATTTTCACTAGTAAGATTTCTCCAAATATTAGCCTAAATTTTAAGCTAACATTAAAGATGATTAAAAACTAAGTTAAGTGAATACTGTTAGAAAAATGACTATAGGGGAGCCTCAGTGGCTCAGTCAGTTGAGCATCTGCCTTTGGTTCAGGTCACGATCTCAGGGTTCTGGGATCAAGCCCCATATCTGGCTCCCTGCTCAGCGGGGAGTCTGCTTCTCCCTCTCCTTCCTGGCTGGTGCTCTCTCTTGCTATCTCTCTCAAATATATAAATAAAATCTTAAAGAAAATAAAAATTAATATAAACCTAATTGTTTTTGTGACTATGTAAAATGAGAGATATATGTATATTTGTCTGGCTTTAGTAAAATTAAATCACATTTAAAATGTATTTTCTATTTAAAATAATGATTACATGGTTATATTTTGAAAAAAAATATATATTAAATCTTTTTCCTGAAGTGCCAACATGCAGTTTTATATAGTTTTCCCCACTACAGTTTATACTGATACAAGTGAGTAAAAATTATTATGCTACTTTTAAAACGATGGCTAGATACCATATTTTTAAAACAAATATAAAGAAGTATCTGCTATTATTGCATCAACATAATATTCTTTAAAGCTTAACTATTTAAGTAATATTTGATATATTTATGTTCAGAATTGTGTGTAAAAGCAAACATTTTCCAAATTAGCTGAAATTCAGGGTTACTGTTGATATCTAATTTAAAGCTGCAAAAACATATAGTGTAAGTACTAAATACCATTTTCAAGGAGGAATGAAAGATAAATATATTTTACATAGCTATGTACTAAATATTCTATTTGAAAATATCCACCTAAGTTTATTTTTTTCAGAATGACCAACAATTGAGTTTTCATTATTACCAAACCCCCACTGCACTCTTCTTGTTCCTCTGCCCGTTTTTATATGTATAAGTTAATGTCATTTAAAATAAAATCTGACATAAAACTTACCTTCATATCCTCGATCTGAAATAAATGGTTTATCCTCTATTATAGTTTCATCCATGAAACATCATACACTCTCTTTGCATGGAGTTATTTTGGTATATGTTTTATCCAAGAGAATTTTGTGTCTCTCCATTAGCAATATTAAAATTTGCATGATAATAATAAGCAGCAGCATACAATTTAATGGTCTCTGAATAGCTGAGACCTAAGGGTTTCTATAAAGTCACTCCAAGAACAGCATTTTACAGATCTTGGCTTTAGACTATACCCATTTAAATATTATTTCAGTGTTACTTTCACATTTGTGCTTTGCAAAAGACATATTTACAAAGAACAAACTAGTATAAAATTAAACACGACAACACTTAAACAGACTATTTACCTACCCAACTCCAGGGCAATGAAGATATTCTTAACCATAACAATCGAGAAGCTAGAAGAGAAAAAAAGTTTTTGACTATAGTTTCCCATAACAGAATATAACAAAAATCAATAAGCAAATAATTTAGGTAAAAATTTGATTGCTGGTGGAAGATGAATGGCTACTGCTAAGCTATATCAAAACACTGAAATATTCACCAAAAAGTATAAAAGGAAAATAAGAAAGAATGTAGAAAATTCATTAAACAGCAAATTCAAATTGCTAACTAACTCATGAAAATATATTCAAAGTAACAAGTAGTCATAGAAATAAAATTAGAGTATATCACATTGGGAGTAAAATAGAAAAAACTTAGTGAGTGTAGGAATGAAAGAATGTAGACACTGTGACTTCTTGCTGGTGGACACTTTAGTTGTTATATGTTTGCAAAAACAATCTAGTAATATCTTCTAAAATACAGTAAACCCCACACATATACCTGTACACTATGAATCCATCCTTGGGGATATAGTCACAGAAGTCAAGGATGCGAGTATATACTTACAATGATGCTTAATATCTGTTTTGGAATAATGATTTTTTTTAAAAGAATGAAAATAAATGTCCATTACTACAGGAATGGGTGATTGTATCTTAGTACAAACACATTGTACATTGTAGCTCTTATATTAAAATTCAAATAGTGGACTTGTAGAATGAGGAACAGCTGAGTGAGAAAACTAAGATGAACAGAATTATCTATAGTCTAATAAATGTTGGGAATTTTTGTAAAACTAGCAATGATGAAATTTCTATGTATGTGTGTGTTCATGTGTAGGTTGAAAATATGACACTCTGGATTCTACTTATGAACTGTTACAATACATGCAGTTAGGCAACTTATACAATCAGAGAAGCTGCTACTAACTTATGATCCTGACTCCCCAAGCTGGTGGTCCACAAAGCTCAAGTGTAAGCAGCTGGACATTTTATATCTCTCTATAAGTCCTCCTATGCCAGCAGCCAAAAAATAATGGCCATTCTCTTTCTTCAATCTTCAAAATATCATGCAAGAACCTCTTGTTAGTTTTCTAATCAGAATCCATATGATAAATGTAGATTTCAGCTTCTCCCCTAGATCAAGAGTTACATGTGCATAGAAACAGCAGAGAAAGATAAACACCATCCCTACGGGGAGTGGGATTGGGTGGGATGAGCAGGAATGGTAAAGTGGAAGTCAACAAAAGAGGAGGAAATGGAAAACAGAATAATATCAGGAAAATATTTGCTATAAAAAATCCAGTATATAGTTATATAATATAATCTTGTTTACCTAAAATAATTTATATGCATGTATATACACACACAAGCAAACATACTATTTTTAAAAGATTTATTTACGTATTTTAGAGAGAGAATGTGAGTGGAGGGAGGGACGGAGGGAGAGACAATCTCAAGGAGACTCCTTGCTGAGTGGGGAGCCTGATGCAGGACTTGATCTCATGACCTATGAGATCATGACCTGAGCCAAAACCAAGAGTTGGACACTTAGCCAACTAAGCCACTCATGTGCCCCCAAACACAGAAACTATACACAGAATGTATGTATTTAGACATACATGTACTTGATAAATTTAATGTATTTCTTTTTTAATCAATAGAATTAGACTGAGTTTCCACTATATATTGTCAGGTGAAGCTAATGAATTTCAGAAAATGTCTAGAATAGATTCTATTTTGGAGAAATAGATATTCTGAAAAATAAAATTTGTGAGTTATATGTTGCAACTGTGTGTGTATGTGTGTGTATATATATGTATTTACACATATATACGTATTATATGAAAAGGCAATATTGATATTAGATGTTAAAGGAAATTCCATAAATCTTATAACTTATAAACATACACATAATACCAAGGCTCTGCCTATATCAGTTGCTTCCCTTAAGTTTCTATTAAGTTCTAGTCACAAAAAGTCTAGAAAAAAAATACTCATTTGCACTAACGTAAACACATAAATATTTGTACATATATACACTTAAAATTTCATGAAAAATGCAAAATTCTGACAGCCAAGGGTGAAAAGAAACAGATGATTTTGCCAACAGCTAAGCTGGATTTATTTTGATTTGAAATGGAATGCCTATTTAAACAGATGAAGGATAAGCATGGAGTTAGGTTTCAAGAGCTAATAATGTGGTAACAACATAATCGAAATGAATTTCAGGAACAAAGCACCATGACAGTCATTACTGTTCACTCCATGTCAGAGAAAAAGGGATGTAATACAAGTTTCTGCAATTAAGCCAGTCCTGGTACCACATTTGTGAATGTGTTTTATCCAGGGGAAAGTCGCAAAAGAACTAGCATTGAATAAAGTTAGGTATGTCACTGAATGGAATTGTGGTTATAAATGATGACTAGTTTTTGTATGCCTACATACATGTATTCATACCTATACACACATATATATGCTGACAAATTTTCTAAAGAAAATCTCTTGTATTGTTATAACTGTTATGGTCACTTTAGGTCTGTCATTATATACACATAGGCATCTATGTATGTCTGTGTGTTTGTATATGTATGTGAATCCATTTATCTTTTATATTAAGGTAATTTCAAAAACCATAGAATAACATTTTTACAGTATTAGTATTTTAAATGAACTGGTACTGTATAAAGTTGAAACAAAAATCTTCCTAATTTCAGTTTCTATCTGAATTACCTAGTAATGCATCAGAAACCTTTATCTGCAAATATTATTATATTTCATGTATATATAATCTATTATAAAGTGTTGGTTCAAATGAAGTAGTAATAAGTAAATAGTTATTTTATTTAACAAGAAGTAAATAACATTTATTTATTTAAAGAAATTTAAGAAATATAAAATAATATCAAGAATAAAAATCTGATGGCTTCTGAGTGGCTCAGTCAGTTAAGCATCTGATTCTTGATTTTGGCTCAGGTCATGATTTCAGGGTCATGAGATCAAGCCCCATGTCGGGACCCAAACTGGATGTGGAGTCTGCTTGAGGTTTTCTCTCTCCCTCTCCCTCTCCCTCTCCCCCACTACACTTCACTCCCCACTCACACTCTCTTTAAAAAAAGGGGGGGGGGAGATAAAAATCAAAACAATATAAGAAATGCAACTTTTTTACATATAAAAGAAAAAAAATAAACTGGTCACAATCCAAAATCCAGGTGAGAGAAGCACTCTTATATTTTTGTTGTTGATTAAAATTATGTTAACTGCTACTATGGTGCCAGTATTTTATATATGAAATGAAGATTAAAATATCTAGATAAGGCACTTCATGCACAGGAGTTATAAAATAGAGCTCATCTTAATATTTTTATGCTAATTTGAGTTCAGCTAGAGTTCAAAAGAAAGTGATTTATGATCATGAAAGGATAGTTGCCTCAGAAAGATTTTAAATAAGTTTTCCAGCCCAGGGAACTGCTGTTTATTAGATTAATGGTGAGTTTTGTGACACTGAGTAAGCAAGCAGGTGGACATTTACTTTTCTTGTTGACATTCAAAAAAAAAATAGCTCTTCATGAAACTATTGAAAAATGACTATTGAAACCAAGATATAAAATCATCTATTTTTTTGTTAGTTTCTCTTATTATAGTCAATGGCTCTCTTTCTTTCTGCTTTGCTGCATCTCAAAATACTATCAGCATTCACGATTTATTAGTAATTCCTCAGGTATTATAAAGCTCTAAAATAAATTTAGCCATTAATGTGCATATTAATGTATTATACATTGATTAATATTTCAAACTTGGCTTGTCTTTCTGACTCGATCTGAGAGTTGTAGTCCATAGATTGGATATGGTCTCACAGAAAGCCTCAGGAACAGAAAACTCATGGAGACATTGTTGACCAACCTCAAAAAAGGTGTGGGGGGAGGGGGGATTATAAAGTCAAGGGAAATAAATATAATAATTGTCCTCCTAAGACTTTGGGAGAAATTAAAGATTCAATAGGAAACAGATCTATAGAAATGGCTAAGCACAAAAAAATTATTGATATTATTAATACCTTAAATAAAATACATTAGTAAGGATACGGATATTTTCTAGGTAATATCCATCCTTAAGGCACATGAAGGCATTGGTCCACACCAAAATAATGCACAAGCAAATACATCTTAGTAAAAACAAATTATACATTGAATATAATGAAGTATACTTGTTTTAATATATATTTTAATATTTTATGGAGAAGACTTAAGGAAATTTGTGTTTCTATCAGAAAGAGCTAAGTACATTTCAGTATGAAATATATAAACTGGAAAGTTTTTCCAATAGATATTCTATCAGTTTCTTCCATATTCCCATCAGAATATTAGTCTTTTTCCATGATAAGTAACTCCTTTCATTGGACATTTCTTCATTTTATTCTATCCCAGTATCTCCAGAGATTTTGTCTTCCTTTTATCTCAAATATATTCTAATTTAAAACAAGATAAATCAGGACACCTGGGTGGCTCAGCAGTTGAGCATGTGCCTTCAGCCCAGGGCGTGATCCTGGAGACCTAGGATCAAGTCCCAAGTCAGGCTCCCTGCATAGAACTTGCTTCTCCCTCTGCCTGTGTCTCTGCTTCTGCCTCTCTCTCTGTGTCTCTCATGAATAAATAAATAAAAATCTTTAAAAAGATAATAAAAAATAAAACACGATAAATCACGTAAAATAAAGCCACTGGGGAAGTTGTTTCCAGCTATCTCATTTGCAATCCAGGTTGCAGAGCTGAGTGGATTCTTTCACATAGTCCAATAGTATTTCTCATACTTTTATAACTGACTTCAAATTCATATCTACTAAACAGTCCTCAGTGAATGACTATTGAAGGAAGAGAGGAAGAGAAAGACTTAGGAAATAAGGAAAACAATTACATTTTGGTTGTAGATTTGGATCCCATATAGAACTTCAAATAAATTTTTTGTATACTAATACGTTAATATTCTCACCTTAGACTTGGAGAGTTTAAAACGGACAACACAAAGCAATAAATTCTTTTGGTAAAGGTATTACGATATGTCTTCTCCAATTCTAGTTGCAAATATTAACTCCTAGGCTAATTTTATCGGGTTAAAAAATGTAAGTATAATACTTTACAATTTACTGCTTTTTCTTTGCATCCTAAAATGAATTCTGATCTCACTACACATTCTAATTTTCCTTTTTTTTAAAAGCTTTTATTTATTTATCATGAGAGACACAGAGAGAGAGAGAGTGAGAGAGAGAGAGAGAGAGACAGAGACATAGGCAGTGGGAGAAGCAGGCTCCACGCAGGGAGCCTGATGCAGGACTCGATCCCAGGACTCCAGGATCATGCCCTGGGCCAAAGGCAGGCGCTAAACCACTGAGCCACTCAGGGATTCCCCCCCACCCCATTCTATTTTCTTAACTCCAATTTTGTTTAAAGTTACCTTCTCATTTCTAATACAACAGACAAATATTAATAGATGTAGTTCAAGTGTTCAGAATCCAGGAACAAAAAAATAAAGGAATTAAAGGAGAGTGTTTGAGAAAAGTATCTAGGAAACCAGAAAAATAAGAAGCCCGATGGTATTCCTTCTTTTAAAAATAAAAAAACAAATGAATTGGTTCTATTAACTAACACAGTTATTATAAGGCATTAGCATAAGTAATCAAAAAATTACAAGAAAAAATATGGAGGTTAAAAAAGTAATAATAATCTTTGAGATTGGAGAGCATTTCTAAACTAGTCATAAAAACAAGGTCATAAGCCTTTAAAGAAAAAAAAATTGATACACTTTGTGAACCGGAAAAAAAATTGTATACAAAATTAAAATGCAAGAGACAAACTAAGAAACGCATTCAAAATACATGTGTCTAGTGAAAAGCTATTTCCTTCATATATAAAGAAGTTTTACAAGTCAGCAAGTAAAAGGGAAATGCAAGAAAATGATGGATAATTGACTATAGGCCTGGTTTAAATGCAAATCTTGGAAAAAAGTCCCAATTTATTCACAGAAAAGTGAAAAAAAAGTTTCTTTTTTTTAATGATATATCTTTACCTAAATCCAATTACAGAAAATATATTCAGTTTTATATATTCATAAGTTATTTCCTTTTTGATTTTATACTATATCTCTACTATTAATTCATTTTTTCATTCAACAAATGTCAGTGAACTTCAAAGTGCACCAGACACTGTTCTGGCAATTAAAATGCTACAGTAAACAAAACACAGTTCCTGCTCTTAGAACTTACACTCTTATACAAATAAAAATAAAATCAACAGACAAAAATAAATAAAATACCAAAGAATGATCAGTGTTTCATAGCATTTACACCAATAAGGGTAATAACAACATTAAATAAACTGGAAATCAAAGCCAGAAGCTTGTTTTGGAAAGAACAAGTGGAGAAGACATCTCTAAGGGATTGACTTATGAATGGGAGATGTGAATAATGTGAAAAGCTATCCTAAAATAGCTGAGAGAAATACATATCAGCATTAGGAAACCACAGGTAGGAAGTCTCCAAACTATATGTCTGTTGGCAAGCTGAAAGAGAAATGAGGATGTTGATGAGATTTAAAAGGATAAGTAAAATACAAGGTAGAAAATGATAAGAGATAGGTAGCTGCAGGCAAATCCTGTAATGGTTTCAGGGATTATTTTTTAATTTGTCAACAAATACTGAAGATGCTGAAGTACGCACTTAATATATTTAATTGATAGTGCTGGTTATCTTCAGGTCTGATTCGTGCAGAAGGACAAAAAATTATGCCTAAAGTATTTGCAAATTTTATATTATAACTGCTCTCAATTTGATAATCTTTGCTTTTGAAAATGTACTTTCATCACTGTTTTCCTTATAATACTGAATTTTAATCATAATCCATTGCTTTTAATGGCATGGCTATTTTATAATTACTTCAAACGCAAAGTGATGAAACTAAGTATTTTACAATAAAATATAAATAAAAATAATAAATAAGGGGTGCCTGGTTGGCTCAGTTGATTAAGCATCTGCCTTCAGCTCAAGTCATGATCTCAGGGTCCTGGGATCAAGCCCCACATTAGGCTCCATGCTCAGTGGAGAGTCTGCTTGTCCCTCTCCCTCTGCCCCTCCTCTGTTCATGCCTGAGCACTCTCCCTCAAACAAATAAATAAAATCTTTTTTTTAAAAAAGGATAAATGCACATCTGGGACAATGACCTTTGAGTTTCACATACTTCTACTACTTTAAAGTACAATTACATACTTGCAAAATTCTATGAAATCTTCCATCCTAGAGAGTCTTGACATAATATAGAAATTAACCTTTTGAGAATGCATTGATTAAGTTCATTACAGAACAATATTTTTCTCACAATGTCACATTAGTCTCACTTTCTTAATCAACCTATGGAACTAAAGTGCTTTCTATATTACCTATTGTGAATTATTGTTGAAAGTAAGATTTTTTTTATTTCAAAGCAGACAATAAATTTGACATATAGAACATAGAAAATTGTAACTATTTCCCTTTTAATATTAAGATATATCATATTAAGCTAGTCTAAACTGTTCCCAAACACATGCAGAACTTAAACACTGACAATTTTTCAGAATAATTTGACAAAATATATATGAAAACAAATTGCAAAACTATGGGCATTGAAATCAGGTGCAAATATTATCACTTCTCACTTCTTTTTTTTTTCCTTTCAAAGTAAACTGTTTTTATCGTGTCTTGACAGATAAAGAGCCTACTATTCCTCTCCACTAATTCTGTTTTATTTAGTTCAAGAATTCAGAATTGTTAGGTACCTAATGTATCATTAAGTAGAGAATAAGTACAAATAACACAACCTAGCTGTTTCTTGCTGCTGCTCCCTAGTGCTGCAGTTAAGGAGTGGTCCCATAGGATATATTGGCACTTGTTAGGGTGTATTCTCCTGACTAGAATGCAGACTATCAAAGGTCTTGGTCTTCATTTTTATTTTTTTAAGATTTTATTTATTTACTGACAGAGAGAGAGCACAAGCAGGGGGAGCATCAGGCAGAGGCAGAGGGAGAAGCAGACAAAGACTCCCCGCTGAGCAGGGAGCCCATGTAGGGCTCCATCCCAGGACCCTGGGATCATGACTGAGCCAAAGGTAGATGCCTAGCTGACTCTGCCACCCAGGCACCCCAGGGTCTTGGTCTCTAAAAGAAGTTGGGAAGCCACACTCAATTCTCAACATGCCAAAGGGAGCTCTGCTTGAATTCCAAAGATAACCCTATTACTCCTCTCATCTAGTACTATTTATAGCATTCACTAAGGCATCAGCAAGCTTAGAACTGGTCAAGTAGGCCTTAATGTTCCACTCAACCTGATTAAACTTTAGACAGATGTCTTCTTTTTCTTTATGATATACATTTATTTTCAATTTTTTCTCCAAATTTTTATTTAAACTCCAGTTAGTTAACGTGAAGCATAATATTGGTTTCTGGTGTAGAATTTAGTGATTTGTCACCACAGACAACAACACCATATGCTCATCACAAGTGCCCTCCTTAATGCCCGTCGCCTGTTTAAACCATTCCCCCTGCCTACCTCCCCTCCAGTAACCATGCAAAAGATTTCTTCTAGCTTCTAAGCCCCTGACCTGTCTTTTCTTAGAGTGTTTACTTTAGAAAACTTATAATTGTAAATTATTTCACCATCCCTTTGATGTGTAGGTTTTCTCCCAGCCTCTTGCTAGTTTTTCAGCCCAGAGCAGTCTTTCTCAAGCACTAAGAAGCCATCCCTTTGAAATGCAATCATCAAGAAAGATAGTGCCCCTTCAGTCTCTGTGGAAGGGTGAGAGCCTAACTTCAATAAACAGCAGTTAGCAAACACAGATGGCTTCATCACACCGACCAACCTCCAGGCTAATGTCCTCCTCCTCCGCTAATCTTTCAATTGGTCCATGCACGTGCTGAAATATTTTCCTGCCCTTTGTTTCAACAGCACTTGAAATCAGTCTATTGCATTGTATTGCAATAGTCTTAAATAAAATCTTTGTTGACTGTTTAACTCCATCCAATTTCTCTTTGACAGTTCACAAATATTTCTATCCCCTTTTCATTCTTCTTTTCTCCCCCCGGTATCAATTCAAATAGTCTCTCTCTCTGTCTCTCTCTCTCTCTCTCTCTCTCTGTCTCTCTCTCTCAAGATTTTATTTATTTATTCATGTGAAACAGAGAGAGAGAGAGGCAGAGACTTAGGCAGAGGATGAAGCGGGCTCCCCGCAGGGAGCCCGATGGGGGACTCAATCCCAGGACCGGGGATCACAACCTGAGCCAAAGGCAGACTTTCAACCACTGAGCACCCAGGTGCCCCAAATAGTTTTTCTCTTTGGCAGTATACAAAATGTTTTTAAGCTTCTTTCCAGGAATATGAAACCCCCATCTCTGCTGAGCCTGCACACACCTCTTCACAAGAAGGGATCCATGATTATATCCATTGGTCATGAAATCTAGAGCTCCTCTACTAGTAGTTAAGAGTGATCTGCAGCAATTTAATGTTATTCCTGTGCTCTGGGAAAATCAATTTAAAAAAACTGGCCATTTTAGAAAGCTAACCCAAAATAACAAGAAAAAAATAATTCATATGCCCAATGAATTAAAATTGCATGCATGTTTTTCACTTAAAATACTGATAGCATGTGGTCATTCCTTTAGTAAAAGTGCAGAATTATGATTCTTGGTAGTTAAGTATATTACTGTATGATTAATTGACCAGGGTATGTTTTTTGAAAAGTTATTTTTGGTAAAATTCATGAAACATTTTAAGATTCTTTTTTAAAAAGATTTTATTTATTTACTTGACAGAGAGAAAAGAAGAGGGAGAGAGCACAAGCAGGGGGAATGGGAGAGAGAGGGACAGGCTCCCTGCTGAGCAGGGGGCTGGACAACGTGAGGCTGGATCCCAGGATACTGGGATCATGACCTGAACTGAAGGCAGGCTCCTAACAGACTGAGCCATCCAGGTACCCCACATTTTAAGATTCTTGATAGAAATGGCTTTCCAGAAACAAAAATATTAAATGACTCTTTTAGCTGAAAATGGAATTATCTCTCATCTATAACCTTAACCTCAGGAGCATTAAACATTGTCATGTACCAAATATCTAGACTTCTACTTCTGGAACTATATATAATGAAGTAGATACCTAGAAAAAAACCTCCTGTAACAGAATAGCTAGAAAAATCAACTATAATACAGAGCTGAACTTATGAAAATATTGTCAGAAAGTACACTAAAGAAAAGCTGAAAAATCAGAATGGCAAGAGGGTAATGACCAGATTAAGCTGCCCTAAGGGAATCTTACCTATCTTCAGAACCAAGGAGGTTTTATTTTACCTGGTCAGCAGGATGGGAAATAAAATCTTGGACAGATATCCATATGGAGAATTGAGGCCTAGACACTCCTCCCATCCCTATTTTGCACATCAAACTAGAACATAAAGAGCTATAACTCAGGGACTGAGTTGACCAGAAACAAATCTCTGCATTGACAGGAAGAAATAAGGATGTTACTCGGTTCAAGCTCTACATGTGTAAGATGCTACATAAGCAATTCATAAGCATAGACCCAATTTCAAAAATACTTTAGTTTAAAATTCCTGAATGGACCAGGAAAATACAAGCCATGGAAATTAATATTTTCCTTGTAATAATAACCTTGTAGTGGCCCAAACAAGAAACAAAAAGAACTACCCTATATCTAAGACAAAATTCATTCTCACAGATGATACAATACTGATCATAATCTCACCAAATTTTATAGTATATAAAGAAATAAGTGAACCTGAGTGAGAATCAGCAGAAAGAATAATGTGTTGTTTTAGGACCCCTGAAACCTAGATAAGGTGTACTAAGATATAACTATGACGTAATCAAAAACTAGTTTTAGTGATAAACATTGAAAATGAATAAGATTCTATCAAAAATGGTAGAATTATTTATAGAAAAACAATTTCTGAAAATCATAAATATATAAATATTGGATCAAAAACTAATCATATGGATTAAAGAGGGCTTTAAATTCTGCTAAATGAAATACTAGCTAAATGGAAGCTATATGAATTAATAAAAAATAGCACATGGAAGGATGCCTGGGTGGCTCAGCAGTTGAGCATCTGTCTTTGGCTCAGGCTGTGATCCCAGAATCCCAGGATCGAGTCCCACATTGGGCTTCCTGCAGGGAGCCTGCTTCTCCCTCTGCCTGTGTCTTTGCCTCTCCCTCTGTGTCTCTCATACATAAATAAATAAAATCTTTTAAAAAAATAGCACATTGAGAAAAAAATAATGAAAGTATGAAAGGAAGTTTAAGATGCCTGGGGATGAAATTAGTAAATTCAACATATATCTAAAGGAGTTATCAGCATAAGATAACTCAAATACTGGAATAAACAAATACTGGAATAGGAGGTAATGTGTAAGCATTTTTTAAAAGATGAATGAAATAATTTTCTCTCTGATTCAGGAAGCAAAACTAATAGCAAGGAGAAGTAGAAAAAAAGTGGAAAGAAGAAGGGAAGGAAGGAATAACTGGAAAACAAAAAAAAATACAATTAACTTTAAATTATAACTGTTTGATAATTCACACCAGAAAAATATCTGAACTATCAGAAAAATATTGAGATAGAAAGACAATAAAACAATATTCTTATTTTTTTTGAAGGAAGTAACTACCAACCTATAAAGAATATAACAATAATCTAACATTAAGAATAAATATCTTATTTTTCCCCCAAGGAACCTCCATACTGTTTTTCCCAGTAGTTGCACTAATTTACATTCCAACCAATAGTGCATAAGGCTTCCATTTTCTTCATATCCTAATCCAACACATGGTATGTCTTGTCTTTTTGATACTAGCCATTCCGGCTGGTGTGAAGTGATATCTCAATGTAGTTTTGATTTGCATTTCCCTGATGATTAGTGATACTGAGTATCTTTTCATGTGTCTGTTGGCCATCTGCATGTCTGCTTTGAAAAAAATATCTATTCAGGTCTTCTGCCCATTTTTAAATTGGATTGTGTGCAGAAAACAGTATGATAGTTTCTCAAAAAATTAAAAGTAGAAACACCATATGATCCAGTAGCTCCACTGCTAGGTATTTAACCAAAGAAAATGAAAACACTAATTCAAAAAGATATATGTGCTCTTATGTTTCTTACAGCATTGTTTACAATAGCCACGACATGGAAACAACCCAAGTGTCCATCTACAGATGAGTGGATAAAGATGATGTGGCACATCTTCTTACATCATCATGGATGGACCCAAAGGCATTATGCTAAGTGAAATAGGTAGGCAGAGGAAGATAAACATCATATGATTTCACTTATACATGGAATCTAGAAAGAAAATAATAAACCCATGAACAGACTCTTAAACACAGAGAATAAACTGGTGGTTGCCAGCGGGGAGGTAGGTTGTATGATGGGTAAAATAGATTAAGAGGATTAAGAAATACAATCTTCCACTCATAAAATACATAAATCACAGAGTTAATAAGTATAGTATTGGAAATATAGTCAGTTATATTGTAATAACTTTGTATGCAACTACCCTTATCATGGTGAGCATTGTGTAAAGTATAGAATTGTTGAATAATTACATTGTATTCCTGAAACTAATATAGCATTTTATGTTAACTATACTTCAATAATAATAATAATAATAATAATCAAAACAATGGATGATCTTTTTTTTTTTTTTAAATCAGCCATTGTAAGTGCTGCCAGCAGACAACTTGGAGCTATTAGCCTCCTCAGATAACACCCTCTACTGAGGAGAGCTGCTTCCACCAAAATCACTCTCACTTTCTGCAACATCCAAAACTGATCTATGAAGAGGAAGAAGGCTCAGCTTCCTTGCTTTTGCTCAGAATAACTCCAAAGAGCTATCCTAACTTCAGAGCTCCAAGGGTTTGATGGAGGCTATATGAAAACGATAGCTGACTCTAAACATATTTTTTCCCTCCTCTTTATTCCCTAACACTCTCTTGCATTAAAATCTTGGTCTCTATATAGTATGCCCCAGGGAACTCAATTAGTCACATAACCAAAAGGAAAATAAGCAAATGAATGACATTTCTCAATTAAGGGCAAGAAGTTATAGACCAATAAACAAATAATAATAAACACAAAACTTTCCACTGACAGATGGTAAATTCTCAGCAAACAAATGTCTAAAAAAATCTTTAAAAATAAAGAAAATAAACTCAAGATCAAAACTTCAAGAAATATTTTTCTTAGAAATAAATTTGAATAAAGAATTTGATGAAATAATTATCATCATCTACTGGCAAAAACAAGAATAAAAATAATGAGTAATTTTGATATGTAACAAAGAAAGGGTATTAAAGTACTGGATAAAAATAAAATGTGTAATATGAGAGAGTATAAAAGAAACATTTCTTCCCTATGATCTCTGCACTGTAATGATAAGAATGGGAGCAGTATTAGCAAGATTGAATAATAATTATAATAATTATTTCAATAGACTATTACAAACAATTTATATAAATGCATTTGGGCATGTAAATAAATTAGACAATAATATAATTTTAAAAATCTTTATCTAAACTGTTCCAAAAACAAATAGAAAACTAAATCAACCCATTACTAGTCAGATAGTGGTATAACATTGATTAAAAATAATTATACAGTGTATTAGCCCAAAATTATAATTAATAGTGATGAAAAATTACTAAATAAAACATTTATCAACCAAAACCTACAATGCCCAGACATTTTTTACATCGTTTAGCCCAGAAATGTAAAACATGTTAATATTAGGAAATGCATTTCAGAATATTCACAGATCATAAGGGAAAAACTAATAATATTAAACTAGATGTAGAAAAGCATTCCAACACAAACTCAACACAAATTCATGAATAATAAAACAATGAAACAAACACCACCACTAAAATATCTTCAGTAAGATGCTACTACACAACCACTATAATGTCTATAATCAAAAATAGATAATAAAAAGTGTTTATGAAGCCCTCATACATCGCTTGCGAAAATGCAAAAAACTGCAGCTATTTTGAAAAACAGTTTGACAGCTTCTTAAAATGTTAAACATAAACTTAAAATGCAACATATCAATTTCACTCCTAGGAATCTATTGAAAATAAATGGAAGCATATGTTTACAAAAACGCACAAATATGTGGTTCACAGAAGCACTATTCATCATTTCAAAAGAAAAACTGAACAATCATCCAACTAGTAGTGAATGGATAAAATGCACCATATCCACGTAATAGAATACTGTTCAACAATTTAAAATAATACTCTATTGATGCATGCTGCAAAATAGATGATTTGCAGAAACATGGTAAGTCAAAAACAAAAAGTTACTTATTGTATGACTCTATTTATATGAAATTTCCATAAAAGTTAAATTTCAGAAACAGATTAGTGTTTGCTTAGGGAATGAGTAAAAGTGGAATCTTTTTTAGGTGATGGAAATATTATAAATTAGCAGTGATTGTTGTATGACCTTATAAATTTCAAAAAAAATGTATCAATAATAAAGTTAGAGCTTAGAAACTTTTCACAAAGAATTACCTACCATCCATGTACATATAACCAATACAAAGATAAATAAATAGAACTTGCGACCAAGAGACTCTTCTTATACACTTCTCTGTCACATATTATCTCAAAGGTAAATATTTCTAATTTTCAGATCTATAGTTTGGGTAAACTCTTTAAAATTGTTAAATAAATAGTAACTAAATTAAGTACTATCATGTCTGCCTTTTGTTCAAAAAGGTCTGTGAGATGCATCATTACTACAAATGGCAGTAGTTTATCATTTTCATTAATATAAAGTAACACACTGTGTATCTCAATTTATTTATTCATCTTTTGTTTTGATTTTTATTTAAGTTCTAGTTAACATACAGCATAATATTATTTTCGGGTGTACAGTATAGTGATTCAACACTTCCATACATCACCCAGTGCTCATCACAAGTGCACTACTTATTGCCCATCACCTATTTAATACATCCCCCAACTCCCATTCATTTTTGATGGACATCTGAGTTGTTTCCTGGTTTGGGGTGCTATAAATACATCTATTTTTTATACATACCTTTTTATTGTACATTTTTAGTCATTTCTGTTAAATATATATCAGAATAGAAATTCTGAAACAAAGGGGATGTGTTTAACTTTAATAATTACGAAAAAAAACTTTAATAATTATGTATAGTTTCCCAACATGGTGCCAGTTTGTACTTCCCCCAGCAGAATGTCGGACTTGTAATTACTTACCCTTACTTTTTTAAGTGGGTGTATAATTAAATACTATTGATTTTTTTATTTTGTTTCTCTCTTATCAAGGGTGAAATTGAACATCTTTTCACATATTTATAGTCATTTAGATATTCTATTTTATAGTGCCTATTCCACACTTTTGTTAATTTTTATTTTTTTTATTTTTTTTTTAATTTTTATTTATTTATGATAGTCACAGAGAGAGAGAGAGAGAGGCAGAGACACAGGCAGAGGGAGAAGCAGGCTCCATGCACCGGGAGCCCGACGTGGGATTCGATCCCGGGTCTCCAGGATCGCGCCCTGGGCCAAAGGCAGGCGCCAAACCGCTGAGCCACCCAGGGATCCCTTTTTGTTCATTTTTAAAAATATACAGTCGGGTTTTTTTCCCGTTGCTCTTAGGAAACTTACATATTCTGAGTATCAGTTATGTGTTGAAAACATGTTATTTCCTCCATGATTTGAATTTTAACTAATAGTGTCTTTTGACAAAAAAGAATTGCAAATTTGAATGAAAAACAATCAATCATTCTTTTATCATTTGATTTTCATCTATGGACTTCAATTCAGAAAATATGCTAAATTCTCTTATTGATTTTAATGATTTTTGTTTTTTTATTCTTTTCTACATGCATAATCATGACACTTGCAAGAAACGAGTTTTATTTCATTTGCTATTACTACCATTTTTATTTATTTAACATAGTCAGTATTTTGGATTTTGGCCATTCCAATAGGTATGTTTGGATTTGCAGTACCTTAATGACATGTGATGTTGAGCATATTTTCATGTTTATTTGCCATCTATATCTCTCCTTTAGTGTCTGTACAGAGATCTTTTGCTCATTTTTAAGTTGGCATTTTCTTATTGTGGAGCTTTAAGTGATCTCTATGTATTTTGGATCAGTCATTTATTACATATATCTTTTGCTAATATTTTTCTCCCCCAGTGTTGTCTTCTCATTCTCTTAACATTGTCTTTCCCAGAGCAGAAGTGTTCAATTTTATCAAATTTAGCTCAAGTATTTTTTTCATGGATCACACTTTTGCTGTTGTATCTAAAAAGTCATTTCCAGTGCCAAGGTCATCTAGGTTTCTCCTACATTATCTTCTAGTTTTACAGCTTTGCATTTTACAGTTAGGTCTGTAATCTGTTTTGAGTTAGTTTTTGTGAAGGGCATAGGGTCTGTGTCTAGATTCATATATTTGGCTGGTGAATGACTAGCTGTTCCAGCACTACTGTTGGAAAGAATATCTTTAGTCCACTGAGCTTTGTTTCTTTGTCAAAGATCACTTGAGTATATTTTTGTGAGTTACTTCTTCTTTTTCACATTAATATTTATTTATTTATGTAAATTAAAAATGTCTGAAAAATATAGTCCTTATATCCAGTATGAAAAGGAACTTTATTCTAGGAATTGGCAGTGTGAGAAATGAACAAAATTCAAAATTTGTTCATTCCAAAATGAACAAAATGAGAAAGTTCTTGTGTTCACCAAACTTAAATCTAACACATTTAAATTTTCTTAAAAAATTTACTTTATCATAACCAGTGTAAGTCTCACATTAAGTGTTCTTACTATCTAAAAGGGGGTTATGAAGAAACTTTTGGAGAGGATACATATATTAATTACCTTGACTGTGGTGAATGTGAGTTGTTTAATGGGCATAAAGTTTCAGTTATGTAAGTTTTAGAGATCTGCTGTACAACATAGTGTCTATATTTAACAACAAAACAGTATGTATTTCAAAATGTGTTAAGATGGTAACTCTCATGTTAAGTGTTCTTACCATAAAAAGGGGGGGGGGTGGTATACAAGGGATCTTTGGGAAGTTCTGGATATGTCTCTTACTTCCATTGTGGTTATGGGTCCAAATTCATCAAATTGTACACATTAAACATACATTTTTTGCATATGGATTATATCTCAATAGAGCTGTTAAAAGTTGCTTACGATTTGAAATAGTTCTATTTTTTCTTAGTCATTAAAGAGTAAGTGAAAAAATTAGCAGTGTTTTTTTAAAAAAAATATTTATTTATTTTACAGAGAGAGAGACAGTTCAAGCATACATGCACAAAAGTGACTGGGGGAGGACCAGAGGGAGAAAATCTTCAAGTGGACTCCTCACTGAGCACGGAGTCTGACATAGGGCTCAATTCCATGACCCATGAGATTAGGACCTGAGCTGAAACCAAAAATCAGACGCTCAAATGACTGAGCCACACAGGCTCCCCAGCAGTGTGATTATTCTAAAAAACAATCATATGGCAACCAAAGTTCCATTTGTTCCAAATTAGGAGACATTTTTTTTTTTTTTTTGCCTTTCCATTCTTTCTTTTTTTCCTTCCCCCTGTTATAGAAGGAATTTTCCCTACATTAAATAACAGTCTATAGTGTTAGACTCTCCTGTGACACTGACCCATGAAATCATTTTAGGTTAAGCATATTTTACTACTGACTTAGAAAAAAACTCAGGAAGTTATTCAATGTCAAAATCTTTTAAAAGATATTGTAAACAAAATCTTTACCCTAATGGTAGAAAGATTAGGCAGAAATATCTCCAGAATCTGCTTGTTTTTCTTTCTGCATTTGTCTTCTTTATTCAGACCCTCATTATCTCATTACACCAGGCCTACATACTGCTCTTCTTCCAGCAGTCTATTCTCTAGTTCTACTTATACTCTTTACTTTTGGGCGGGAAATCAAATCTATTTGTGTTTCTTCCTCTGCTTAGAGGATTTCAACTCTACTCTCCATAGCAAATATCCAAAATCATTAACAGGTTAGCCACTACTCTTCATAAACTGGTTCTAATCTAACTCAGCAACTACTATGTGCCCTAATATTTTAAATTTCTTGATTTTCTGTAGAAATGTTATTTTGTGCTCTCTGTTTTGTATGAGGTATAGTTTTCTTTTCATGTTATTTAATGCCAAAAGTTAAAAACAAAACATAATACCTTACTCTGGTGTTTTAATAATTATGTCACATAATAGCACTTATTTTAGTATTTTTTGATTTCCTTAATTAGACAGAATAAATTACAGCTTATCTTGAAAGTCAAATCTAAAGATGTTAAGGCAAAAGTCCATTGATAAAGGAGCAAATTAGGTTTCCACTGTTAGTAGAATTCTCAGATACTCTTTCATTTGTATATATTAATATCTAACCCAACTCTACTTTACAGAGAAAACAAGGAATTTCTGTTAATTATCCTCTATAACTTAAGTTTTTTTTTTAGAAAATATGATATTAACGCTTAATACTGGAAATTTATTCTACTTTAACATGATAAAAATTAATTTGTGTTGTTACAATCATTTGGACCTCAAATTGAACATATTGTAACAATATTTTAGCATTTTATAATATACACAGTAAATTATAAATATAATCTACAGTTAATAGCAAGTTAAAGACTTATAAGATACCATAAAACATTTGTGAATGAGATGGGAAAGATTCTCAAACTGATTTTTGAAAGTTTTTTATTATTTTAATTTCTTTAACACTACTATAGTCAATAATCTTGCAATTAATATTTCTATTTTTTAAGATTTTATTTATTTATTTATGAGAGACACAGAGAGAGGCAGAGACTTAGGCAGGAGGGAGAAGCAGGCTCCCCACGGCGAACCTATGCGCGACTCAGGACCTGCACCAAAGGCAGATGCTCAACTACTGAGCCACCCACGCATTCCACAATTAATATTTCTTAAGCACACAGTATTCAAATTTTATTTAGATGCCTTAAAATCAATTTTAACAAGTATTTCATTTTTGTTCTACTTTAAAATGTTTCATATATCTTAACTTCTCTTGATAAAGTTATATTATTTACCTTTCAAATACATTAATTTTTTAAAAAATATTTCATAAACAGAATGAGAAAATTAAATTAAAAGTCCTCTAATGTTTAAGTAAAATAACATACATATACATGTTCATAAACTTTCAATTCCTGGATCACCTTCTCGAGAATGATCTTTCATAAGCAATCATTTTGATATTATCTTGTAGAAGTAATCTTTTATTTTATTTTATTTTTTTTAGAAGTAATCTTTTAATAAAAGTACATTGAAAAATTCCAGTTAAACTCTTATTTATGAAAAATCATACAGCAATTACCTTGAATCATTTTCTCAACAGTACCTAAAATCAATTAAATGACATATTTCACATGAAAAGCTAGCTCCATATTTTTAGAGTAAACACGCTACATCTTGACATGAGAGTTACCTTTCATCTTTTTTCCTAAGGAACTGAACAGACACTAATGGCCTTGTCCCAAGTTTCCTCTTACCACATCCATATATTTTTAATGATTCTTTTTTTATTGTAAATTCTGTTTGAAAATATGTGAAAGGGTTTTGGCATGACCCAGAACAGAGTTACCTTTTAAAATCAGTAAGAAAACCATTAATTTTAGAATTCTACCATAAATAGTTAACATGTTTGAGTTTTCTAAATATAAATGTATATATTTTTTTGTTTTTAAAAATTTGCCTCTCAAGAAATAACTTTTCTTCTGTTGCCACCAGAGGTAGAGAAATGTCACAAAGAAATGAGAAAAACTAAGAGTTAAGTTGTAAGACACAGAAATAAGGACAAAAAGTCTTATAAATCAGTAGTGGGGAAAAGAAGGAAGGGAGGGAGGGGAAAAAAAGAAAGAATACTGGGATCCCTGGGTGGCGCAGTGGTTTGGCGCCTGCCTTTGGCCCGGGGCGCGATCCTGGAGACCCGGAATCGAATCCCACGTCGGGCTCCCGGTGCATGGAGCCTGCTTCTCCCTCCGCCTGTGTCTCTGCCTCTCTCTCTCTGTGACTATCATAAATAAATTAAAAAAAAAAATTAAAAAAAGAAAGAATACTTACAGCCACATTTTTAGAATAATTTTGAAAGCAGAATGTTAAATTTCCCAGGTGTTTGGGAAATTCAAGATGATCAGAATTTGAAGTGAAAGGGGTTGATGAGATGTAATCTATTCTCATAGGATAAGTCATCACCAGACAAACTTTTGCAAAAACAAATTCAGATATATATAAGGAAGGCAGTAAAGAGAATAGAGTCAGCTGCTTCTTCATAACCTGGCGATCTTTCACACTGTGGAGCCTCTGACATACAGAGGTGCCAACAGAGATCAGAAGGACACTGCATAAAAACAACAACCAAACAAACTTCACCATGTAATTTTTTGACAATAGGGCCAAGAGCAGAATCCCTCCAACTTCTTCAAGCTCCTCAGGCTCCTGAGAAAATGTAGCTGTAAGCACACTCTTATAACTCAGGTATATTTAAACCTAGGGAAAAAATACCAGAGCTGTATGTCTGTGATGCATGCTTAGGAAGTAGACATGTTCACATTACATCCTGTCATTATTTGAAAACTTACAGCCAAAAAAAAAAAAAAAAAAAAGAAAGAAAGAAAGAAGGAAAACTTACAGCCATAGGCTTTTAGAGTTCAGACCAAACAGTGAATAATGGTGATAAATAAAACAGAGAAATTTATATTCTGAGAACGTATTGCATTAAGTGATAAAACTCAGTTATGTTATGGAAGTGATTGAGCTTTCAAATATCATGTTTTATTACCAAAAAAATGAAGAAGGAGAAAACAAACAAAAAATGAGAACAGTCTTCAAAACAATAACCATAAAACACATTGGCCAACCATATTACAAATAAGCAAACTTCACAACCACAAGAAAAGGAAATAAAACTTAGTAGCAATAAACACCAGTGTGCCTAAGCATCCTTCATAGGACTATACTTAAGAAACTCAGTTACACTCATGAACTGAACCCTTTATCCTCAGACTTCTTACATGTTACATTATCATATTATTAAAACTTTAAAATATAATTTTGGTAAATGATATATATTTTTCCTAATGTGAACATACTGCCAAATCATTAAATTATTTATAGCAATTAGAAAACATTTCTCAATCCAAAATGAGTACATAACATTTTAAAATATTTATGTAGCAACATATCAGCACCTAAATACATAAAGCAAGTATTAGCAAGCCTAAAGGGAAAAATAGACAGCAATACAATAACAGTAGGGATTTTACTCCTCCACTTTCACTAATAAATCAATAATTCAGGCAGAAAATCAATTAGAATATATTAGCCTTAAACATCATGTAGGACCAGATAAACTTAACAGATATATGCAAAACAATGCATCCCAAACCATAGGATGCATGTTCTTCTTAAGTACATATGGAACAAGTAGGATTACATCAAACTAAAAAGTTTCTATACATGCAAATGATACTATTAATAAAATGAAGATGTGACCTGAGAAATGAGAGAAAATATATGCAAATCATATATCTGAAAAGGAGTTAATATCTAAAATATATAAACAACTCATACAACTCAATAGTAAAAAAAATCAGTCTGATTTAAAAATGGGAGAGGTTCTGAATAGACATTTTTCTGAAGGATACAGACAGTCAATAGATCCATGAAAGAGTGCTCAACATCACTCATCATCAGGGAACTGCAAATCAAAACCACAATGAGATATTGCCTCACACCTAATAGAATGTTTATTATCAAAAAGACAAAAACTAACAGTGTTGGTCAGGAGGTAAAGAAAAGGGAACATTTGTGCACAACATTGGGATGTTGATTGGGATGTAAATTGGTATATCCACTGTGAAAAGCAATATGGAGGCTCCTGAAAAATTAAAACTACCATGTGATCTAGGAATCCACTTCTGGGTATTTATCCAAAGAAAACGAAACACTAACTCAAAAAGATATATGCACCCCCCCTGTTTACTACAGCACTATTTATAGTAGCCAAGATTTGAAAACAACCTACCTATTGATAGATGAACAGATAAAAAATGTGAAATATATATATATATATACACACATTTGTGAATATATATATGAATATTATTCAGTCATAAAAAAGAAGGAAATCTTGCCATTGGCAAAAACATGTGTTGGAACTTGAGGCGTTATGCTAAGTGAAATAACTCAGAAGACAAAATCAAATGCCTTATGATCTCACTTATACACAGAACCTAAAAAATAAGAAAAAGAAAGAAACATCAGAAAGTGAGCTCACAGATACAAAGAATAGATTGGCAGTTGCCAGAGGCAGCTGGGAGATAGGTGAAACTGGTAAAGGGGGGTTTTAAAGATACCAACTTTCAGTTATACAATAAATAAGTCATGGGAATGTAATGCATAGCATAGTACTCATAGCTATTACTGTATTTGTGTATTTGAAAGTTGGTAAGAGGGTTGTATCTCTAAATTTCTTATCACAATACTGAGAAATGAATTAAATCTTCATTTCAAGAAAGAAAAGGCAATTAAAACTAAGTAAAATATTAAAAGAAAGAAGAACGAAACAGCAATTACCCATGAAACTTCAAAAAGTATGTCAATGGACAATATTATGGAAAATCTGATCAGAGAAAGAAAAAGTAAGAGAGAGAGAATATGTACTTCCCTTGTAAACGTTAAAAAATTCAAAAGAATTATATGCTTACGAATTAATACATGGAATGGAGCTAATATAAAGTTATAAAGATTTCATATTTTATTTATTAAAATATATAAGTAGCAATGTTAGAAAAAATAGAACTATGTGTGATTTATATAGAATCACTGCCTACCATAAAGCAAGTGCTCAGTAAATACACAAAGAATAATAAATGAATGTCAGATTGAATAATAAAACTTCAAAATTTGTGAGTTAAATATTACACAAAAGTAACTAGAATTTTTGTCATTATTGTTATTGGTATATTTTAATCCAAGTAATATTATGTGAAATGCAGCCATGTATTTTTATTACTGTTCATCTCTTTATTTTTGCACTATTTCTCATTCGATTCCCCCCTGCTCCTCTGTTTCACCTGCTGTAATGAGGAATAAATCAGTGGAATTCAGTCTCTGGGAGTTTGGCAACCTTAAAAAATTAAATAATCAAGAAAAATTAGGAAGCAGCTATTTTGAGCTTTGTACAGCAACATTTTGATTACAGATGTGAGACAAACCCACAGGCAGCTGAAATGCTCCCTTCATTATTTCTCAACCATATGTATGTGAAGGAGCATGTTATTCTGATATCTGCCAAGCACATCAACACACTGAATTATGAGTTTTTTAAAAACCAAAAATCCTGTTTTCCTTGCCCTTTTTTTGTAACAGTATATATATATATATATCTGATTGCTTCATACATGGACCTTCTCAAAATAGAATAGAATATATTATAAAAGGAACTGTTATAAGATGGGTGAAGCTACTAATACAAAGGTAAGAGAAAAAGAAACAGGAGATATAACGAGCACATATTACTTACTCCATCATCAGGAGATTGCATTTAAGCCTAATTAGGGGAATATTGTTCTTTTGTTTCTAAGTCACCACAAAGTAAAATTCAACTTTAAAGATTGTTCCTTGGGGATCCCTGGGTGGCTCAGCGGTCTAGCGCCTGCCTTCGGCCCAGGGCATGATCCTGGAACTGCGGAATCAAGTCTCACATCAGGCTCCCTGCATGGAGTCTGCTTCTCCCTCTGCCTGTGTCTCTGCCTCTCTGCCTTTCTCCCTCTCTCTCTGTGTCTCTCAGGAATAAATAAATGAATAAATCTTAAAAAAATAAAGATTTTTTCTCTTTGCTTTTTCATGTGTCTAAATCTGTCTAATTGCACTAATAATTTGTACCAAAAGTAAAAGTGATTGCATGTCATAAGAGGATATTCCTATTTCCTGATAGAGAAAATTAAAATTAATGGGATTTGAAATACAACTTTAAAGGAAGTTATGGGATCTCCATTCAAAAGATCACATTTCTGGTGAGTCAGTAGATGACCTAGTTGATTACTATGACTGATAAAAATATATGTGTATACTATTCTTCATTAATTAATAGGATTTTCTCTACTTAGAAAATAAGCATTATAGAGGACAGAAAATAATACACCTGCTAAGGGCTAGATTTGACGGTAGTTTTTGAAAATAGCCTGTACTTATAGCCAGAAGGCCAGGATCCATAGGTGATTTTCAAAGGTTCTCTAGAATTTCAAAATTATGCCTTTTAACCATGTATATACCCATGTATTTTTTGAGAGTAAAGGATCAGCACTTATCTTCTTATTATTTGTAATCCAAAGTAGAAACTTGATCATGGAACCACTGCATAGGAATGCAAGTAAATAGAGGAAAATTCAGATTAAAGAAAATAAAGAGTTGCAACAGATTTTCTTTTATGTAACATCAGCCCAAGTATCCATAGCCATAAAAAATTATTACTGGTATATTTTATGCATCCCAAAATAGCCCTTTATGATAATTTATGATATTTCATATGTCAACAAAACATAAAATTGTTGGGATATAATATGGTTTGCTGATTATTTAGAAGCTATTTATTAAATAAATAAAAGGAGTTCATTTCAAAGAGATTGAAAACATATATTCTCTCCTACTATCCTATCCAAGAGGAGTCAATAAAATAAATGTCTTTGGTCACCACAGAATTATAAATCTTAGCATGTTTTTTTCTGCTTGAATCAGCAAATAAGCCTTCAAATGGAGATTCCTTGTGATCTTTAAAATATCAATCCATTTCATAGTAGGAAGCAGGAAAAAGATAATGGAATGGCCTAAGAACACACATGTATACAGACACAGACTTTGCATACACAATCTTTCTTCTAAACTAAAAATACCAGTTTTTTTTTTTCTATAAAAGTACAGTTCCAATTTTTTTTTCTCCTCTCTAGGACTGATGACAAGAACAGAATTTAGCACTAAACAGTGGACAAGTGAAAAGAAAAAATAAATATGCACTCATTCCTTTTTTTTTTTTTTTTGCTCTTATACACAAACTATCTTTTCTCTTACTTATATCATATTGTCAACTCTTTCTCTTTACCTTTAAGCTACATAGGTAGGCTATTTATCTTAAAATTAGCCAGTGATAAAGTTTGGTAACCACTGTCAAACAAACTTGGCAAAGAAATATGTTTAGTACCTAGATATTTTCATCATTCTGTCACTGTACTTGCATTTGGCAAAGAAAGGGGAAGCAAGAGAGATGTTACCTATGCAAATAATTAGAAACTATTAAAGAATCATTGATAAAGATAAATAATAATTTATTCTCAACCTTCAAAGGAATTTTTCTGCCCTGGTCTGATTTTTTTTTTTTCCTGGTCTGATTTTTAAGAAGGAAAGGAACACAATTATTTATAGTAATTAATTTTTATAGTAAATAATTTTATATCAATACTCTTATTCTAACATTAAATAATTTTAAAATAATATCAATTTTCTACTTAGAGAATACTTTTTATTCTTACCTAATGTGTCAAATTGTTTTTTCTTCTCTGAATAAAGATTGAAAGATAGATGCCTTTTTTTCCAATACCTCCGGACAGTTTGTCCTAGAAAACTAAAAATTGATTATGAGAAAATAGGGTTTGCATATGTCACATAGGGTTTATTGAACATTAATGATTGAAAAGCCAGCTTTTCCCAATACATTACATGCATAAAGAAAAACATATTAATATACCAACAGTTGTAGTGATGCAAAGTGACTGCCAGCAGTATTAGCCTTTTATTCTCCAATAATTATGTTACATTAAAATAAACCAACTGGTGCAATGATGTTATTAGGTAGAAAATATATTCATAAAATTCAAAGTAGATATACAAATACAATTATAATTATCCAGAGGCACTGAATGGTAATGAAAATTATGCTTTTTAGTTTTAGACATATACATTTAACACAGAGATGATTAATTTTGCCAAGCTAAGCAGAATTATTTTATTTTTCATTTGGAAAATCACTGATATAGCACTAAACCATTTGTTCCATAATTTTGTATTAGGCCTTTTTGTATCAGGTTTTTAAGTATTGTCTTTCTCCATTTAATTTTTCTATACAATAATAAATATGTATCCTATAAATTTGGGGAAACAAAACAAAAGCTTGTTTTTTCACTTTAAAGGACTATCTTCAAACTACTATACCCTTAATCTGAACAATTAAGCAAGCATCAAATTGAAAAGGGCTCTTTCACTTAGGAATGCATGTACTAAACTAGATTTAAATCTGTTCAATGTTTTAGAATAGAACTCTTAAGCACTTGTGGTAGATTATTGTTTGCTGGATGAAATGTGAGAACTCCATCTGTTGAGCTTTATGTGCAAATTTTGTAAGTCAGAGTTTGGATGTAATAATGTGAAATAAAAGATATGTAGCAGCAAATCATATTGCAAGTGAAGACAGATTATATGATGTGTTTAAAATGTAAGATATTTTTGTTTCATACCAGTATACTCAAAATAGGATGTTAAAGTTTCCTTCTGAAAGGTACTATGACTAATTGGTCTTGGTAGACCATAAAAGAGTACAGAGTACATTGAAGGACACAAATAGTTTTAAAGATGTAAAAGAAAAAAAAAGCATATTTTTAAATTAATAAAATAATTTCATTTGGTGAATACCAATTACTTTTTCCTGAAAAACTCTTTGAATAAAATGGACAGTTTGATTATAATGGTGGTTTGGCAACTCTGTTCATATCTATCTGTGTCAACTTGAAATAAAGAGAGAAAAATGATTTTGTTTTTAATCTGAATCATCTAGCTCCTTGTGCCCATGTTTCTTAGACAAGTAAGGTGATTCATTTAACTAGTAATCCAGATGCCAAAATGTATAATAATGATTAAAATAAATGTGCTGAACACTTACCCATTACAATAATATAATGGAACACATTACAACATTATGCCACTTCTTAAAGAAAACTTTTAAAATCTGATTAGTACTATGATACCCTCTCAAAGAATCTTAGAGTTCCTTTTCATCTCCTCCCTCATCTTTGAAACTACTTCATTAATAACTAGTCCTCCTCACAAGTCTGTAGGTCCCATGACATTGGGGATGTTCTTTATACAACTCATCAGTTTCTCCTCCAATAATTTTTATTTCTGGATAATTTTATTACATTGTCATGTAAATATACACCAAAAGTTAGGGATAGCACAGAATATTAAGGAAACAGGATATTCAGGTTGCAATTTGAGTTGAGAAATTGGGAGTCAGTTGAATACAATTACAAAATAGTTTAAATAAATATTAAAAAGACTTTTTTTTGCCTTATGCCATGTCTTTACATTATTTTCTGCTAGACAAATGTGTATTATCTAATAGAAACTCAGAACTATGGGCTGTTAGTGAGAAAATTTGTTAGGTTGCATAGAAGTTGAACTATTTTAATATTTTCTATAGATATGGGTACCAGAGACTTTCAATTCCTCTAGTGTACTTGTCTTCGTCGTCTTTGGGGTTTCCTATCCATGGCTTCTTAGAGTGATTGTGTCATCTGTGATTTGTAATCCACTGTTATGATACTTCAGTTTGGTTAGTGATCTAATAAGATGAAGAGGAAAAACATTCTATAATCTTTTGACTGAATTCCAGACCCCAGCTGTAGTTTCCTCAATCTATTTTTGTGACCCACTGGTTGAATTTTCACCCCTGAAGTGAGACAGAAAGGCTGGAGGGGGCCCAAGTGAGAAGGGATTTCTCTTCCTCTTGCTGGGATAAGTTTTCTGATAAAATTCTTCAGCTTAGGAAGGACAGATTTGTTACCAGAGGAGTCACGGTCCGTGTTTCGTAATGGTTACTCTCCCACTCCTCTGGTCAGGGCCATGGGATCTTTCCTGAACTCTGACCATGTAGCATTCCGAGAGGGAAAGTTTAGTGAGAGGGGAGGTGCTAAGTCTGTACCACCCCAGGCATTTCTCAACCTCATACTTGCTCACACTCAGCTTCTAACAATTGAAGTTTCCTACCAATGTACAACTCCAGAAGTTTCTGCCCCAGGTAAGCAGATATTAGCTTGGACTCTCCAGATTTGCATGACTTTTCCAATTTGGGGGGTGACAGTTTGCCTTAAAACCTCCATTCTGTAAAGGGTCCAAGAAAAGTCACTGGTTTTCATTTTTCCAGTCATTTCTTGTTATAAGGAAGAGAGTGATAATTTAAAAGATCTTTACATGCAGAAGCTGAAACCAGAAAGTTCTCTATCAGTATATATTAATTTAATTTTTCAGTGTTCCTTAAAGAAAAACAGTTTTGTAAAGTGATGGAATGTGCACCATGAAGTACATCCTTAGTCATGAGCGAGGGATGGAACCCTACTATTCTTTTTTATTTCTATATTCTCTTGTTCACCCAATAAAGTTAGAGCATAGGAACACCTTGTGGATAGCTATTCTAATTGCTATAAAGGGATTCTGTTATTGTGACTTCTCCCACATCTCAGGAGCAAATATAATAACAAGACTATCAACAGCAGAAAAGTGATAAAAATATATCTCGATCCATATCCCAATTATCTGTTATCCTGCTGAGCATAATGACATTTTGCATGTCATATGACTATACTTTGACCTAGGGGAACTGATTTTGTGCTGTGAAGCTTGTCTGGACTACAGTGTACTTGGGAAAAGAGGTTACAGCAGGAATTTTAAAGTGTGCACTCCCTCCAAGCAATTATAATCAACATGACTCTTCAGATAACCTGTGAACTTGCATTTACACTGGTATAAGTGGGGAACATGACAGCAAGGAGAGAGTCCAATAACTCTGAAAAGTTATTTATTTTTTTATTTTTTACTATTTTTTATTTTTAAAGATTTTATTTATTTATTCATGAGAGACACAGAGGGAGAGAGAGCAAGGCAGAGACACAAGCAGGGAGAAGCAGGCTCCATGAAGGGAGCCCGATGTGGGACTCGATCCCGGGACTCCAGGATACCACCCTGGGCGGAAGGCAAGCACTAAACCGCTGAGTCACCCAGGGATCCCCCGAAAAGTGATTTCAATTAAGATTCACTAATACATTACACATTTCTGATTACTAATTGCTCTTGGGAGTAAAATCCATATTTATCTATATAAGAAGGAAAGATGATAAGTAAAAAAATGGTTCTTTGAATATTTAAGATCTTAAATTATACTAGAAAGAGATAAATGAGTCTGGATAATATTAATCTGTGCCCTATAGCCAACACAAATTGTGAATGTATAGGTGGATTTTGAAGTAATAAATGATAAAGATGATTTTGAAATGGAATCCTAAAAGCACCTGCAAAAATGAGTGCCTGGGTAGTGCAGTCAGTTGGGTGTCTGACTCTTGATTTTGGCTCAGGTCATAATATCTGGGTTGTGAGATCAAGCCCACACTGGGCTCTGTGCGTGGTACAAGTCTGCTTGAGATTCTCTGTCCCTCTCCCTTTGCCTCTCCCAATTGTGAGCTTTCTCTCTTTCTCTAAAATAAATAAAATATTTTTTTAAAAAGGGCCTGCAAAAAATATTTACAGGATTTATATCTATATTCTCATATATGTGTAAATGTGCATGTGTGCACATGTGTAACTACGTGTGTATGTTGTGTCACTAAAGTGAGACACTAATATTTTTTTTCAGATTTTTCTTTAAATTCCAGTTAATAAACAGTGCAATATTAGTTTCAGGTGAGAACCTAGTGATTCATCACTTATATACAATACCCAGTGCTCATGAAAATAAGCACTAATATTTAAGCATGCAACTGAATCAAAGAATTCCATGGTCACATAAGATCATCATGAATAGAAGTAATATTTGTGATCATTTAAGCCTGAATATTTGAGGTAGTATAGCATTGAATTAGCCAGCCTATTTGTACTTAGGTTGAAGATGCCAATTAGTAGCACAGAGAACAAATGTATCTAACAAACGAGATTTTTCCACATCATATTTTAAAAACTTAACTGGTTGTATAAATGTAAATATCGAAATGTTTTACATGAATATTTTAATATCCATCCACTTTCCAGTGACATAGAAGACCTGTAAAAATTGCCTGCAAATAATGGACTGTACCTGCTTTATAGATGGCTTCTTTAAAATGGGAAACATGTTCTCTAGGACATCATCATAAGGTTCACACATATTTCACATATTCATTGCATTTCCACTTGTCTGTAAACAACCAAATTTGTGTCTTCTGATACGGAGTGTATTCATGCAATGAAACTTCAGTAAATTTCCAATTTATATCATTAGGGTTCAGGTAATGGAACACAGGAAATGGTATGCAACAGACTTTTGAAGTGTTCCTTTTACTGTCTTACACATGTATTGTTATAATGCTCTTATAGTGTACTACATAACTGTAATTGTATTATAAGCCATGTAATTTTTCTCTACCACAGAGCAATACAACACTCATGGCACATACCACAGCATATCAAAGTTGCCTTTTATTTCTGACAAAAGATGACTTGCTTCTCCTCTAAATATACTGTTCTTATCAACTGGGCAACTTAAATATCATCTCTTCTATAGTTATAAAAATACTACCCATCACTCAAGAGCCAATCTAAATGCTACACTTTTCATAAAGCTTTTACTGAAATACCTAGCTACAATCTTAACTGAACTTACTCAGAAATTTCCTTTTATTTGTTGACATATTAAATTTGACATGTTTTTAGTAATGTGAACTTTTAAAATTCCAAACAGAGCTTCAGATTTCTAAAGAGAGAAAATTTTAAGACTGTTTTTAGAGTTTTAGAATCATAGCAAAATTGACAGGAAGGTATAGAGATTTCTCATACACACTCTGCTCCCATACATGTAAGCCTCACATATTATCACTATTCTATCTCTATCAGAATGGTGCTTTTGCTACAACTGATGAACTCATACTGACATCTCATAATTACCCAAAGTCCACAGTTTACATCACAATTTATTCTTGGTGTTGTACATTCTATGGCTTTGGGGAAATGTATAACAATATGTTTCCACCATTATATCATTACACACAATATTTTCACTGTCATAAAAATCCCCTATGTTTCATCTATTCATTCATCCTTCAATCTCTAATTCCTTGGAACCACTTAATTTTTTATTGTCTCCAAAGTTTAGGCTTTTCTAGAATGTATTTGGAAGCATACACTATGTAAAATTTTCAGAATGGCTTCTTCCACTTAGTAATATGCATTTATGGTCCCTCCATTTCTGTCCATGCTTCAATAGTTGATTTCCTCTTGACAATTCATTTCTTTATCCACTATCTTGAAGTCAGGGTACATTGGACAACAACCCCAATGTTGTCCTTATTCAAACTTTAGTTGTCTACTCTGGGTCTTTATCTCTTCTACTTATGGTTTTGGATCACTTTGCCAATATCTACAAAAATAATTTGTGGGGATTTTGACTGAGATTGCATTGAATCGAAAGATCAAGTTGGGAAGAACTGACTTGATAATATTGAGTGTTCCTATGTATTAACATGAAATATTTCTCCATTTATTTAGTTCTTTGATCTAATTTACCAGATTTTTGTGGTTATGTCATACAAATCTTATACAAATTTTGCTAGATCTATACCTAAGTATTGCTGAGATTAGATCTCATAGGTCTTTTACTACAGTAATAATAATGACAAAACTAGGAACTGATCTCTGAGAAACAAGAAAAAGCCAGAGTTAGCCTGTAGTTTTTCCTTTTTTCTTTGCAGTCAATGGGAAGACAACTTCTGGAAAATAACATGACTATGTAATTTCTTTATAAGAAAGTACAGACATTTATGTACAGATATAGGGCCAAAGAATAACTGATGTTCTCCTCTAGTCAAATAATTTACCAATAGCTAACAGGTATTGAATGTTTACTATTTGACAGACCCTCAGGGCTTAACAAGTACTAGTTTACAACATAACTTATGAATTGGAACTATTATCTATAACTTAACTTTGTGGAAACTCAAGTCCTTTCTAGGTTTAAAAGCTTGCTCAAGGTTACAGACATAACAATTGGCTGAAGGCTGATTCTGAAATTGATATATTTTTTAAAGATTTTATTTATTTATTCGAGAGAGAGAGAGAGAGAGAGAGAGAGAGAGAGAGAAAGAGAGAGGCAGAGGGAGAAGCAGGCTCCACGCAGGGAGCTTGACATGGGACTCGATCTCATGTCCCCGGTCTCCAGGACAGGTCCTGGGCTGAAGGTGGTGCTAAACCACTGAGCCACCCCAGCTGCCCTGAAATTGATATTTTTAATGAACTTCCCATCCTGCCTTTAGTTCTTAATTTCATATCTTAAACCATTAATACTGGATTTTTAAAAAATTCACATCATTGTTTATTTGATCAAAGTATACCATGGGAGACTTACTGTCACACATCCCAAGAGTTGATGGGAATTAGTGATATAAGTTTCTACAAATGGCACTCTAAGAAAACTACTCATAAAAACCAATCTGTGATGCTATGCAAAAGATTTTAAAGACTAAAAGTGTGCTGTAGAGGGATTAACAGGTTTATATTCTTTATATCCACACTATCCCTTTGCTTTGTTTAAATACTATAGTGAGATATAATTTACATACCTCCCAATTCACTCATGTAAAGTATACAATTCAAGATATTTTTAGGATACCCACAGATATGTGCAATTATCACAACAAAATTTAGAATATTTTCATTGCCTCAAAAAAATACTCTGCACAAAAAGCCATCAGCCTCTTATCTATCTTCCTCATCTCCAGCCCCAAGCAACCATGAGTCTACTTTCTATCTCTATAGATTCCCTTTTCTGGAATTCCATCTGAATAGAATACTATATGGACTTTACGTGAATGACTTCTTTCATAATGATTTTGAGATTTATACAAGTTATAGTATATGTCAGTACCTCATTCATTTTTAGGACTGGATATTATCCCATCATATGGATATACCACATTTGTTTATCCATCTGTCCATTGACAAATATTTGTGTTGTTTCTACCACTTGGAAATTATCAGTAATCCTGCTATAAATATTCATGTGCAAGTTTTTTGTGTATGTATGCATATGTTTTAATTTTTCTTGGATATAACTAAGAGAGGAATTGGGGGGGGGGTATATCACAACTCTGTTTAATCATTTGAGTAACTGCCACACTCTTCCAAAGTGGTTACACCATTTTTCCATTCCCATCGGCAGTGCAGGACAGTTCCAGTTTCTCCACTTCCTTGTTAACATTTGTTATCTGACTTTTCAATTCAATTTCAATTTCATTTCTAGTCATCCTAGGGTGTCAAGTGATATCTCATTGTATTTTTTATGCATCTTCCTGATGACTAATAATGTTGAGTACCTTTTCATGTATTTATTGGCCATTTGTCTTGAAGAAATATGTTTAGATCATTTGCCCATTTTTTGAAATGAGTTATCTTTGTTGTTGAGTTGTAAAAGTTCTTTATATATTCTAGATACAAGTCCCTTGTTGGGATATAGGACTTATTTTTTTTTTTAAGATTTTATTTATTTATTCATGAGAGACACAGAGAGAGAGAGAGAGAGAGAGAGAGAGGCAGAGACATAGGCAGAGGGAGAAGCAGGCTCCATGCAAAGAGCCCGACGTGGGACTCAATCCCTGGTCTCCAGGATCACACCCTGGGCTGAAGGCGGTTCTAAACCGCTGAGCCACCTAGGCTGCCCGGGATATAGGACTTAAAAACATTTTTCCCCACTCTGTAGGTTGTCTTTATACTTTCTTTACTGTGTACTTTGAAGCACAAAAGTTTTAATTTTGATGAAGTCCATTTTACCTATTTTTCCCATTGTTTCTCACGCTTTTGGTGTCATAGCTAAGAACCCTTTGCCAAATTCAAGGTATGAAGATGTACTCATGTTTACTTCTAAGAGTCTGTAATTTTAACTCTACATTTAGGCCTTTGATCCATTTTGAGTTAAATTTTGTATATGGTGTTAGGTAAGATCCACCTTCATTCTTTTATGTGGCTATCCAGTTGGCCTAGCACCATTTGTCAAAAAGCATATTCTATTGGCATTAAACAATCCTGGCACCCTTGTAGAAAATCACCTGATAATATATCTGTGGGTTTATTTTCAGATGCCTGATTCTATTCTATTGGTCTATGTGTTTATCCTTGTGCCAGAACCACATTTCTGTATTACCAAAAAAATTTTTAATAATAACATTATAATACCTTGTATCCATGAGACTTTGTGGTATTGGTATACACTCTGAACCATAACTGTATATATATAAAATTTTATTTAATCTCTACATTAATCTATATAAATAATATCATATATGCAAAGGCCACCTGGCCTATGTCATTGCATTTCCCAATGCCTCAAGGCTTTTCACTTAATATATAATATAATCTCTAAATAGAGTTGACAATGAGTTTTATTCCTAATAAATATAAGAAAACGGGGGGTATTACCAAACTGTAGAAAACCATAATATTGGAATTATGGTTGTTTGCATGGCCTTTCTTTATGAAATTCCACTCATAATTTGTTATATAAATATTTCAAAAGCCTCACTCATAAAATAGCAGGCAACAGCCTCAGCAATGCATTTATCTCAATGGATAAACATGTTAAATTTACTCAACTTAAATTTTTATTTCAGATTCCTTATTTCAAGTTATAGATCTTAGTCTTCATGTGAATTTTAAGGTTTTAGAAGCTCACATGAACTGATTTAATAATGGCTATGTAACTGATAATTTTTATTTCTTGCTGTTTTCTACACTATACTAAATTATGTAACAAATTCTTACAATGCCCTAGTTATAATACCAATTTGTTGTACTGAAATGTTTTTTTTGTTGTTGTTGTTTAATTGACAAAACTTCTCAATGCATAGTGATAATTAAAAATTTATATTTGTAATACAAAATACATTAACAAGATATAAAAATGCATCTAAAATATAATCATTGATACACAGCTATTTAGGGCAGCACAGGTGGCTCAGCGGTTTAGTGCCACCTTCAGCCCAGAGCCTGATCCTGGAGACCTGGGATCGAGTCCCACGTCAGGCTCTTTGCATGGAGCCTGCTTCTCCCTCTGCCTGTCTCTCTCTCTCTCTCTCTCTCTCTCTCTCTGTGTCTCTCATGAATAAATAAAATCTTTTTAAAAAAGTACACAGCTATTTATATGGATATTTTTATAGTTATTATCTTAAATCATGTTTACTATAATTCATATAGTTTTATACATACATGTGTCACTATAAACATCCACTTTCCCACACAAAATACATATTTACATTCTTAAATTTAAAAAGATGTCCAAAAAAAAAATAAAAAGATGTCCATAATCTTGACCAAGTGAATCAAAAATATATTTTGAGGTTTGAGGAAGGATGTCTCCAACAAAACCAAGAACATTGCCAGTAAAATAGTAACGGTATTTCTCAAATCAATCTTTATGTGTTAAAGTTATAAAATACAATTTAAATTGGCCTTTTAGGGGCACCTGGGTGGTATAGTCGGTTGAGCCTCTGACTCTTGATTTCAGCTCTGGTCCTGACCTCAGGGTCATGAGATTGAGTTCTGCCTAGGGCTCCCTGCTGAGAGTAGAGTATGCTTCAGATTCTCTGCCTCTGCCATCCCCTCACTTGCTCATGCTCTCAAATAAATAAAATCTTTAAAAAATAATCCAAAATTTTAAAATTAAAATTCTCCTTTAATTATGGTTAGCTGTTTATGTCTTTTTTTTTTTAGTTTCTTAGGCAAAAAAAAATGTCCTTAAAGTACTTTTGTCAGAAAAGATGTCTAGTATCTTAGATATTAGATGAAATTCACAACAGATACTACCTGATGATCAAGTTTTTTATACATTCCAGAATGTCAGAGTAGAAAAGTATTTTTCTTAAGTTGATGAGCCACATAATGGAAATTATCCCATCATGGTAGCTGAGTGGTGGTGGTCTTACATGGATTATTCTTCTATTTATCCACTTCATTTTATTTCCCATTCGATAAATTTCCAAAGGCATTTCAAGAGTTTTAATAATCATCTATCCAGTTAGTAATGAACTTTAAACTCAAAGTATTCATAGGAAAACTATGAAGAAACAACATACATCCAGATAAAGTAAAGATAATAAGTGTATAACATAAGGAGGATAATTTTTCCTAGGGACAACTGCCTCTTGTTTCAAATTTAAATTCACATTCTTATGCTCCTTCTCTAATTCATGCCTTATTGCTTGATGGTCAGAACGATACTGAGATATTTAAATTATTTTAAATCTGTCATAATTTAGAAAAAATTTTCAAAACATTTCATACGTTATTTTTCACTTGAAATAAAAAACAAGGTCACTTTCTTGTCTTTATTTTGTATTTAATTACCACATATATAACTTTTAATGTGAAAAATGCTTAATATCCAATTTTGAAAATATATTTGCTAAGGTAAAGCAATCATCTGGAGCCATAAAAACTATACAGATTACACTTAGGTGTAGTGCATAATTTCAAACCATAGTTTGGCTACCGATACAAGAGTTAGATAAGATCAATAAAAGTAATTTATGAGAATTGATGGCAACATGTTTTTATAATAAAAAATATTATTTTTTGTAGCTTTGTTTGTAAAACTGGTGTTATATATCCTATAGATCAGTAAAATTCAGAGTAGATTCATATGCTTATGTACACATTGAGTTATTTTTTCCCAGGGAATCAGTGGTTAAACACTACTAGCACATACTGGATATATTTCTATGCATATTCTGGCTGATTTATTTGTTCTAAATCCCTTAAGAATCCAGTTTCTCATCACTAAGCCCTAAGGACTTAAGACAAGTGCGCAAAAAAAATGCAAGTTTCTATGAATGTGATCAATTATCTGATTCGCTTGATATGTACGTGGGTCTTCTGCACACACACACACACAAAAAAAAAATCTGAAATTGCAATTGGATACTAATAATCCAGCAACTTTGCCTTTATTGATGTCATTAGATAAATGAAACTGTGTCTCTTATGCTTTACATTTTTTAAAGTAGAAATCAGGAACTATGCCCAATAGAAAATGAATCACAATATAAATACACCAAATGATCTCCAGAAAGTTCCTTTCTTTATACTTGAGACCAATATATTACATATAGTCCAAATAATTTAACCTGACAGTAATGAGGTATGTAGTGTCTTTGTCTTCCCAGAAACCTCCATGGTCATTACTAGTGATATACTGTTTTATCAGTAAGGAAAAAATTAAACTACATGAATCAGGTATTGTAAATAAAGAAAAGAACAGTATAGGCATTAAGTCTCTAGAGAATGTGGAGTATTAGAAAGTCAATTATAGATGACATATTATCAAACTTCATGATTTTTTTTTCATTTTTGATAGTCACAGAGAGAGAGAGAAAGAGAGAGAGAGGCAGAGACACAGGCAGAGGGAGAAGCAGGCTCCATGCACCGGGAGCCCGACGTGGGATTCGATCCTGGGTCTCCAGGATCGTGCCCTGGGCCAAAGGCAGGCGCCAAACCGCTGCGCCACCCAGGGATCCCAAACTTCATGATTTTTAATGTAGCTTCAATCAACTGGACATTTAGTGTGTTCCACATCTATCCCAAATGTATTAGTTCTATAAAGTAAGAATTATCACTATTCTTACATGTAGATTAAGAAAATATATATAAACAATATACACACAGGTGTGCATACACATTCACATGGACGGAAAATGTTTAAAGATCACATAACAATTAAGAATAGAATCAGGATTTGAACTCAGTTTTGTCAAAATTTCAAGATATCTGAATAATGATTAGAGTTTTAAAAATGCAAATATATGTAAACATTTAAAAATAAAATCAGGGCGCCTGGGTGGCTCAGTGGTTGAGCATTTGCCTTTGGCTCAGGATGTGATCCCACGATTCCAGGTTCGAGTCCCACATCATGCTCCCTGCATGGAGCCTGCTTCTCCCTATGCCTATGTCTCTGCCTCTCTCTCTCTCTCTCTCTCTCTCTCTCTGTCTCTCATGAATACATAAATAAAATCTTTAAAAAATAAAAATTAAAATAAAATCACATTATAAATCTGAAGTAGAATATTTCATGACAGTAACTACAAATTTCATCTCCATTGAATTTCCTATCCAGAGAAGATATGTAGAAATACACACACACACACATGCACAAACTGAATACAGAATTTGAAGAGCTAAAAATAATCTTAAAGTTTTTTCAATTCAGTTCTCTCATTTTATAGATTAGTTAGTGAAGCACAAAAAACAGAGTTTGGCTTTAGCTCTAAATACCAGAATCAGAAATTCTGGATTTTTAAAGATTTTATTTATTTTAGAGAGAGAGAAAGAGACAGAGACAGAGTACAAGCAGGGGGAGGGGCAGAAGGAGAGGGAGAGAAAGAATCTCAAGCAGACTCCCCACAGGTTGTGGAGCCCAACGCAGGTGGTAGATCCTACCACCCAGATCATGACCTGAGGTGAAACCAAGAGTCAGATGCTTAACTGAAGAGCCACCCAGGTGCCCCTCCTAGAATAACTTCTAAAGTTTTAACTTAGAGCATGGCATTAATATCATGATTCTTACATCAAGTCAATAAACTTTTCAGTTATATATCAGGGGAAAAAGAATCATGAAATAATGACTTCTTTTTTACTTCTTGTTGAAGCATGTTTACATTTATTTCATTTTTAATAAGATAACTGGTATTCAGAAGTTACATAATTAAATTCAAAATATAATCTCAAAATGTATTTTTCGTAATCTGTATAAAACTACTTTGAATATAAATTATGATATTTTATTTAGAATTCTTGTCTGCAAAGTGTGTTAGAGGACAAATTTACAGATTATAGTAATTCCTTTGTATTCCAACCCAAGCTAATGACTAGAATTGGATAGTAAAAAAATTGAATTACATGACTGAGTTAGAAATAGCCACTTAGGCTTTTTAGCCTGTCTCCCTGAAAGCAGTAGAACCAATTTAATCAAACAGTGTGAAGAGAGTGACAGATGAAAAGCACATCAATCCTAGTAGGTCTGGCATGACTTGAAAGACAAAATCTATCACAATGAATTAAAAGCACAATGTAAAAGGGAAACAGACAGAAAGACTTGATTTACATGCCTGCTCTATCAGAGCAAGGATAAAGATTGCAGAAGTCATTCTTTGGAAGCACAATCTAGCTATAGAGGGTGAATGTCAGGCCAGCAGAACTCACAAATGACAAAGCAGTGGAAACCCTATATCTAACTTTCAGCCATTAGCTGAATCACTTAAAGATCAGAACAACTTGCAAAATATTTAACACAAAGGAAAGTTTAGATAAAGTACTTCAAAGACATTAAGATTTTTGGAGCACTTTTACAATTCTATTAGAAAATTGATAAATATGGGATGCTTGGGTGGCTCAGTGGTTGAACATCTGCCTTCACCTCAGGGCATGATCCCAGAGTCCCAGAATTGAGTCCTGCATTGGGCTCCCCATGTGAAGCCTGCTTTTCCCTCTACCTATGTCTCTGCCTCTTTCTTTGTGTCTCTCATGAATAAATAAAATCTTTTTTAAAAAAAGAAAAGAAAAAAATTGATTGTAGTTCATAAACTGGAGAAACGGCTAAATATTATGTGTCCAATTTGTAACTTCCTAGCTATAATCTGAATTTTTTAAAATTGGTAAGGATCCTCCATTACTAGACATATCAACTTATTTTTAGATAATCATCATACATAAAAAGTCCAGGAAATAGTATAAATGAATTCTTTACTTTTCCCACAGTCTTTGTTTTTACTTTGTTTTAAACTTTGAGGGATATCTAATATACAAAAAGTTGCAAATATTTAATGTGTATATGTTGTTAAGTTTGGACATTGCATACACCTATCATACCCTCACCACACACAAAGTAACAAAGACATCCATCACCTTCAAAATATTTCTTGTGTTTCCTTTGTGTGTGTATGGCATGCTTTGAGAATGCTGTTAATGAAATCTACATTCTTAGCAAGTTTGCAAGTGTATACTATCATATTTATTATATACAGACTCTATGTTGTATAGCAAATCTCCAGAACTTCTTCTCTTTATAACTGCAACTTTATACCCATTGACAAACACCTTCCCATAACTCCTTCCTCTCATCCCCTGCCAAACACCATTCTGCTCTGTGGTTCTCAAAATAGTTTGATTATTTTAAGTACTCCAAATAAGTAAAATCATGCAGTACATGTCTATCTATGGCTTACTTCACTTCTATGACTTACTTCATTTAGCATAATGTCTTCTAGGTCCATTCATGATGTCCCAAATGATAGGATTTGGAAAGGATTTTCTTTTTAAAAGTTTAGTATTATTTTATAGTATGTATATACCATGTTTTCTTTATCCACACATCTGTGGAGGACATTTGGATTGTTATCCTGACTACTATAAATAATGCTGCAATAAACACTGGAGTACAGATATCTATTCAAAATTCAGATTTAAATTCTTTGGGATATATATCCAGCAGTGGGATTGTTGGATCATACGGTAGTTCAATGTTTTATTTTTTGGGAACTCTGTACTATTTTCCATCTTGGCTGTACCATTTTACAGTCCCATGAGCAGTATACAATGGTTCAAATCTCTTCATATCCTCACCAGGACTTATCAATTTTTTAATAGGTATTTTAACTGGTTTGAGGTGGTATCTCATCTTCATTTTCATTTGTATTTATCTGATGATTTGCACCTTTTCTTATATTTCCCTTGATTAAATATCTATCCATGTCTTTTACATTTTTAAAAGATGTTATTTATTTATTTATTTATTTATTTATTTATTTATTATTTATTTATTTATCTATTTATTTATGGGAGAAAAAGCAAGTGAGAGAGAGCACAAGTGTGGCAAGGGGCAGAGGGAGAGAGAGAATCAGACTCCCTGCTGAGCAGGAAGCCCAATGTGGGACTCAAACCCAGGACCGTGGGATCATGACCTGAGGTGAGGGCAGACACTTAATAGACTGAGCCACTCAAGCACCCCAAGTCTTTTGCATTTTTAAAATTGAATTATTTGTTTTGTTTTACTGTTCTCAAACTCTTCCAAAAAGTCAAGAAGGGAACACTCCCAGATTCATTTTACAAGGTCAGCCAGCATTATCCCCTTATCAAAGCCAGATAAGGACACAAGAAATTAAAGGCCAATATCCTTGATGAACAAAGTTGCAAAAATCCTCAAAAGAATTGTGGAACACCACATTCAATAGCACATTACAAGGAACATACACCATGATCAAGTAAACTTATTCCTAGGATGTAAAGAGAGTTCAACATATGCATAATAAAAATACTCAACAAATGAGGTATAGAAGGAATGTATCTCAACATAATAAAGGCCATATATGATGAGATCATACTCAGTGGTGAAAGCTGAAAGCTTTTCCTTTAGTATCAGGGATATGGCAAGGATGCCCATTATCACCAGTTCTATTCAACAAAGTAGTAGGAATCACAGCTAAAGCAATTAGGCAAGAAATAAAATACAGCCAAATAGAAAGGAAGAAGTAATATTGTGTCTATTTGCTGATGATCTTATACACAGATGACTCTAAAGATTCTAAAAGAAAAATAAGACTTTTATAACTAATAAATTCAGCACAGTACCAGGACACAAAAATCAACATGCAGGGGAATGGGCAAGATGGTGGAAGAGTAGGGTCCCCAGGTCACCTGTCCCCACCAAATTACCTAGATAACCTTCAAATCATCCTGAAAATCTACGAATTCGGCCTGAGATTTAAAGAGAGAACAGCTGGAATGCTATAGTGAGAAGAGTTCGCGCTTCTATCAAGGTAGGAAGACGGGGAAAAAGAAATAAAGAAACAAAAGGCCTCCAAGGGGGAGGGGCCCACGAGGAGCCGGGCTGAGGCCGGGGCGAGTGTCCCCAGGACAGGAGAGCCCCATCCCGGAGAAGCAGGAGCTGCACCAACCTTCCTGGAGGGAAAGGGGCTCGCAGGGAGTTAGAGCAGGACCCAGGAGGGCGGGGATGCCCTCGGGCTCCCTGGGACACTAACAGACACCTGCGCCCCGGGAGAGCCCCACACCCTGGGCCCAGCTCCCTGAAGGGCTGCAGCGCGCACGGCGGGACCAGGAGCAGCTCGGAGGGGCTCGGGGGAGGCTCCGCGGAGGGGGCTGCAGGGCGGGAGCGCGAATCCAACAGCACAGGCCCCGGGGCACAGCCCAGGACCCGGCCTCGCCCGGGGACCAGCAGAGGCCGGGAGGGCCCAGGACTGCAAGGACGCTCCTGCCGGGAGCTGAGCAGGTCAGCGGCCCCGCCCCAGAGCCTCCAGGCCCTGCAGACCGAGAGCCCTGGAGTTACTGCGGGGGCTGACTCCAGGGCTGCAGAGCTGGCCCCGCCACTGCAGTTGTTCCTCCTGGGGCCTCATGGGGTAAACAACCCCCACTGGGCCCTGCACCAGGCAGGGGGCAGAGCAGCTCCCCAAGTGCTAACACCTGAAAATCAGCACAACAGACGCCTCCCCCAGAAGACCAGCTAGACGGACCAGTTCCAGGGGAAGTCAAGGGACTTAAAGTATACAGAATCAGAAGATACTCCCCCGTGTTTTTTGTTTTTGTTTTGTTTTTTTTCTTTTTGATTTCTGATTGCTTCCCTCACCCCCTTTTTTTGACCTTTCTTACTTTTTCTTTCTCTTTTTCTTCTCTTTTTTCCTTTTTTTTCTTTTTCTTTTTTCTTTTTCTCTTTTCTTTCTTTCTCTCTCTTTTTCTCATTTTCCCAATACAACTTGTTTTTGGCCACTCTGCACTGAGCAAAATGACTAGAAGGAAAACCTCACCTCAAAAGAAAATCAGAAACAGTCCTCTCCCCCACAGAGTTACAAAATCTGGATTACAATTCAATGCCAGAAAGCCAATTCAGAAGCACTATTATATAGCTACTGGTGGCTCTAGAAAAAAGCATAAAGGACTCAAGAGAATTCATGACTGTAGAATTTAGATCTTATCAGGCAGAAATTAAAAATCAATTGAATGAGATGCAATCCAAACTAGAAGTCCTCACGACGAGGGTTAACGAGGTAGAAGAATGAGTGAGTGACATAGAAGACAAGTTGATGGCAAAGAGGGAAACTGAGAAAAAAGACAGACAATTAAAAGACCATGAAGACAGATTAAGGGAAATAAACGACAGCCTGATGAAGAAAAACCTACGTTTAATTGGGGTTCCCGAGGGCACCAAAAGGGACAGAGGGCCAGAATATGTATTTGAAAAAGTCCTAGCTGAAAACTTTCCTAATCTGGGAAGGGAAACAGGCATTCAGATCCAGGAAATAGAGGGATCCCCCCCTAAAATCAATAAAAACCGTTCAACACCTCGACATTTAATAGTAAAGCTTGCAAATTCCAAAGATAAAGAGAAGATCCTTAAAGCAGCAAGAGACAAGAAATCCCTGACTTTTATGGGGAGGAGTATTAGGGTAACAGCAGACCTCTCCATAGAGACCTGGCAGGCCAGAAAGGGCTGGCAGGATATATTCAGGGTCCTAAATGAGAAGAACATGCAACCAAGAATACTTTATCCAGCAAGGCTCTCATTAAAAATGGAAGGAGAGATAAAGAGCTTCCAAGACAGGCAGGAACTGAAAGAATATGTGACCTCCAAACCAGCTCTGCAAGAAATTTTAAGGGGGATTCTTAAAATTCCCCTTTAAGAAGAAGTTCAGTGGAACAATCCACAAAAACAAGGACTGAATAGATATCATGATGACACTAAATTCATATCTGTCAATAGCAACTCTGAACATGAATGGGCTTAATGACCCCATCAAAAGGCTCAGGGTTTCAGACTGGATAAAAAAGCAGGACCCATCTATTTGGTGTCTACAAGAGACTCATTTTAGACAGAAGGACACCTAAAACCTGAAAATAAAAGGTTGGAGAACCATTTACCATTCAAATGGTCCTCAAAAGAATGCAGGGGTAGCCATCCTTATATTAGATAAACTAAAATTTACCCCGAAGACTATAGCGGGACACTATCTCATACTTAAAGGATCTATCCAACAAGAGGACTTAAAAATACACAATATATATGCCCGAATGTGGGAGCTGCCAAATATTTAAACCAATTAATAACCAAAGTGAAGAAATACTTTGATAATAGTACACTTATACTTGGTGACTTCAATCTAGCTCTTTCTACCCTTGATAGGTCTTCTAAGCACAAAATCTCCAAAGAAATGAGAGCTTTAAATGATAACTGGACCAGATGGATTTCACAGATATCTACAGAACTTTACATCCAAACTCAACTGAAAACACATTCTTCCCAAGTGCACATGGAACTTTCTCCGGAATAGACCACATACGGGGTCACAAATCGGGTCTGAACCGATACCAAAAGATCGGGATAGTCCCCTGCATATTCTCAGACCATAATGCCTTGAAATTAGAACTAAATCACAACAAGAAGTTTGGAAGGACCTCAAACACGTAGAGGTTAAGGACCATCCTGCTAAAAGATGAAAGGTCAACCAGGAAATTAAGGAAGAATTAAAAGATTCATGGAAACTAATGAGAATGAAGATACAACCGTTCAAAATCTTTGGGATGCAGAAAAAGCAGTCCTGAGCGGGAAATACATCACAATACAAGCATCCATTCAAAAACTGGAAAGAACTCAAATACAAAAGCTAACCTTACACATAAAGGAGCTAGAGAAAAAACAGCAAATGGACCCTACGCCCAGCAGAAGAAGAGATTAATTAAAATTCAAGCAGAACTCAACGAAATCGAGACCAGAAGAACTGTGGAACCAATCAGCAGAACCAGGAGTTGGTTCTTTGAAAGAATTAATAAGATAGATAAACCATTAGCCAGCCTTATTAAAAAGAAGAGAGAGAAGACTCAAATTAATAAAATCATGAATGAGAAAGGAGAGATCACTACCAACACCAAGGAAATACAAATGATTTTAAAAACATATTATGAACAGCTCTACGCCAATAAATTAGGCAATCTAGAAGAAATGGACGCATTCCTGGAAAGCCACAAACTACCAAAACTGGAACAGGAAGAAATAGAAAACCTGAACAGGCCAATAACCAGGGAGGAAATTGAAGCAGTCATCAAAAACCTCCCAAGACACAAAAGTCCAGAGCCAGATGGCTTCCCAGGGGAATTCTATCAAACATTTAAAGAAGAAATCATACCTATTCTACTAAAGCTGTTTGGAAAGATAGAAAGAGATGGAGTACTTCCAAATTCGTTCTATGAGGCCAGCATCACCTTAATTCCAAAACCAAAGACCCCACCAAAAAGGAGAATTACAGACCAATATCCCTGATGAACATGGATGCAAAAATTCTCAACAAGATACTAGCCAATAGGATCCAACAACACATTAAGAAAATTATTCACCATGACCAAGTAGGATTTATCCCCAGTATACAAGGCTGGTTCAACACTCGTAAAACAATCAATGTGATTCATCATATCAGCAAGAGAAAAACCAAGAACCATATGATCCTATCATTAGATGCAGAGAAAGCATTAGACAAAATACAGCATCCATTCCTGATCAAAACTCTTCAGAGTGTAGGGATAGAGAGAACTTTCCTCGACATCTTAAAAGCCATCCATGAAAAGCCCACAGCAAATATCATTCTCAATGGGGAAGCACTGGGAGCCTTTCCCCTAAGATCAGGAACAAGACAGGGATGTCCACTCTCACCACTGCTATTCAACATAGTACTGGAAGTCCTAGCCTCAGCAATCAGACCACAAAAAGACATTAAAGGCATTCAAATTGTCAAAGAAGAAGTCAAACTCTCCCTCTTCGCAGATGACATGATACTCTACATAGAAAACACAAAAGCCTCCACCCCAAGATTCCTAGAACTCATACAGTAATTTGGTAGTGTGGCAGGATACAAAATCAATGCCCAGAAATCAATGGCATTTCTATACACTAACAATGAGACTGAAGAAAGAGAAATTAAGGAGTCAATCCCATTTACAATTGCACCCAAAAGCATAAGATACCTAGGAATAAACCTAACCAAAGAGGTAAAGGATCTATACCCTAAAAACTATAGAACACTTCTTTTTTTTTTAAATTTTTTTGTTAACTTTTATTTATTTATGATAGTCACAGAGAGAGAGAGAGAGGCAGAGACATAGGCAGAAGGAGAAGCAGGCTCCATGCACTGGGAGCCCGACGTGGGATTCGATCCCGGGTCTCCAGGATCGCGCCCTGGGCCAAAGGCAGGCGCTAAACTGCTGCGCCACCCAGGGATCCCTATAGAACACTTCTGAAAGAAATTGAGGAAGACACAAAGAGATGGAAAAATATTCCATGCTCATGGATTGGCAGAATTAATATTGTGAAAATGTCAATGTTACCCAGGGCAATTTACACGTTTAATGCAATCCCTATCAAAATACCATGGACTTTCTTCAGAGAGTTAGAACAAATTATTTTAAGATTTGTGTGGAATCAGAAAAGACCCCGAATAGCCAGGGGAATTTTAAAAAAGAAAACCATAGCTGGGGGCATCACAATGCCAGATTTCAGGTTGTACTACAAAGCTGTGGTCATCAAGACAGTGTGGTACTGGCACAAAAACAGACACATAGATCAATGGAACAGAATAGAGAACCCAGAAGTGGACCCTGAACTTTATGGTCAACTAATATTCGATAAAGGAAGAAAGACTATCCATTGGAAGAAAGACAGTCTCTTCAATAAATGGTGCTGGGAAAATTGGACATCCACATGCAGAAGAATAAAACTGGACCACTCTCTTTCACCATACACAAAGATAAACTCAAAATGGATGAGAGATCTAAATGTGAGACAGGATTCCATCAAAATCCTAGAGGAGAACACAGGCAACACCCTTTTTGAACTTGGCCATAGTAACTTCTTGCAAGATACATCCACGAAGGCAAAAGAAACAAAAGCAAAAATGAACTATTGGGACTTCATCAAGATAAGAAACTTTTGCACAGCAAAGGATACAGTCAACAAAAGTAAAAGACAACCTACAGAATGGGAGAAGATATTTACAAATGACATATCAGATAAAGGGCTAGTTTCTAAGATCTATAAAGAACTTATTAAACTCAACACCAAAGAAACAAACAATCCAATCATGAAATGGGCAAAAGACATGAAGAGAAATCTCACAGAGGAAGACATGGACATGGCCAACATGCACATGAGAAAATGCTCTGCATCACTTGCCATCAGGGAAATACAAATCAAAACCACCATGAGATACCACCTCACACCAGTGAGAATGGGGAAAATTAACAAGACAGGAAACAACAAATGTTGAAGAGGATGCAGAGAAAAGGGAACCCTCTTACACTGTTGGTAGGAATGTGAACTGGTGCAGCCACTCTGGAAAACTGTGTGGAGGTTCTTCAAAGAGTTAAAAATAGACCTGCCCTATGACCCAGCAATTGCACTGTTGGCGATTTACCCCAAAGATTCAGATGCAATGAAACGCCGGGACACCTGCACCCCAATGTTTCTAGCAGCAATGTCCACAATAGCCAAACTGTGGAAGGAGCCTCGGTGTCCATAGAAAGATAAATGGATAAAGAAGATGTGGTCTATGTATACAATGGAATATTACTCAGCCATTAGAAACGACAAATACCCACCATTTGCTTCAACGTGGATGGAACTGGAGGGTATTATGCTGAGTGAAATAAGTCAATCGGAGAAGGAAAAACAGTGTATGTTCTCATTCACTTGGGGAATATAAATAATAGTGAAAGGGAATATAAGGGAAGGGAGAAGAAATGTGTGGTAAATATCAGAAAGGGAGACAGAACATAAAGACTCCTAACTCTGGGAAACGAACTAGGGGTAGTGGAAGGGGAGGAGGGCGGGGGTTGGGGGTGAATGGGTGACGGGCACTGAGGGGGACACTTGACGGGATGAGCACTGGGTGTTATTCTGTATGTTGGTAAATTTAACACCAATAAAAAATTAATTTATTAAAAAAAATCAACATGCAGAAATCAGTTGGATTTCTATGCCTGAATACATACTATCTGAAACAAGAAATTTAAGAAAATCCTAATCCTATTTACAATAGCATCAGCAAGATTAAAATAATTGATAATAAACCTAACTAGGGAGGTTAAAGTTTATACACTGAAAACACTGCTGAAAAAAATCAAAGACAAATAAATGCAAAGACATGTCATGTTCACATATTGGAAGACTTAATATTGTTAAAATGTCCATACTATTCAAAGTGATGTACAGATTCCAGGCTATTCCCATCAAAATTTCAAAAATTATTTCTTTTAACAAAAATAGAAGAAAATTAATCTTAAAATTGACATGGAACAACAAAAGATCCAAAAGAGCCAGAATAATCTTGAGACAGAACAAAACTGAAGACATTACACTTTCTGATTTCAAAATATATTACACAGCTATATCAGTAGTATCACACAACATAGAGACATATAGACCAATGAAATGGAAGGCCCAGAAAAAAGACAGATATAGACAACTGTTTTTTGATAAAGATGTCAAGAATATACAACAGGGGAAGAATAGTCTCTTTGAGAAATGATATTGAAAAATGGATTTTGAAATGCAAAAGGATGAAATTGGATTCATACCTTACCACACATACAAAAATAAACTCAAAATGGATCACAGACTTGAACATAAGACCTGGAACTATCAAAACAAAACAAAACGAAACAAAACAACAACAAAAATCCTGGAGAAAACATTGTAGAGGGGAAAACTTCATGACATGAGGATGATTCAATGGATGTGATACCAAAAACAGTAAACTAAAGGTAAAAATATACAAGTGGGACTGCATTAAACTAAAAAGCTTCTGCACAGCAAAGGAAACAGTTCCATAATCTTTATTAATCCCATTCCCATTTGTGGAGAGTCTCTATTCTTATCCTTCTCTTCCACCCAACTATCTCCCATCTCGTTGTCTTTCTCTTATTCTTCTAGCTTTCACATCCCTTCCTTTTTCCTTCAAAAAGAAGGAAATTCAAAAATTACATACCCTTAGAGTTAGTATTTTTTTAATGTGGAAGTTGATTCTGGTTCTTCATATTCTGTCCTCAAGGATAGAAATAAAGGAAGAGAAAATATCCCAACTCAGTTTCAGACTACAACATCTGAGGTGAAAACATTTTCCTCTTAATAGTACAGGAGCTGATCAATCTGTAATTAGTTTTCCTATCACTTAAAAACATCTGTTGATTTTATCAGTAATTCTTAAGGCTTTTTGTCGAGTATCCTAATTCAGCTGGCCAAATAATTTGCCATGGAGGTTCCTTACTCCATAATGTTAATAGGACAATCACTTCTCAGCCTTTTGGCTAAGATCAAATACAGAATGTTAATAGGATCGGTGGGATATGGTGCTAACTCTGTTTTGCCAATAATGTGAAATTATTTAAGCATGGGAGACCTTGTCATGTGTGTGTTTTTTTTTTTTTTGTATTTCCTGAATAATTACCAACTTAAATATTTGAATATATACACACATATATTTTTATACTGGACAAGAAGAGAGGGTTGTCTTTTGTTAAATATACACGATGGATCTAATTCTTGACTTTATATTTGCTACTCTGTTGTTAAATAAGTGAATAAATATGTTAAAGCATAGGCATTTGCAAATAAATTTTGATATTATATATTATAAAGAACAATAAACTAACAAAGGTTCCTCAGTTTTCAAAGGATTTTTAGTATCGTTAGTTATTTCCTAGGAAGTAAATTATGTAGTTGATTTTCCTTAAAGACAGAATGAAGAGTTAGAATGCAACTTCACTACTGAAAAAGGATCAAGCTGAGAGTAGATTTAGTTTAAAAACAAAACCTTATTTTTGAAAAGCAACTCATAAAACTGTAAAATGTAGACTAAAATCACTTTGACTTCAAGTGAAGAGGACTTCAGATAAATCGTTAGGAAATAATACTTTAAAATGAACGTGAGGGCCAGAAACTCAAGGTTTAAGACATTCAGCTATGACTAAAGAATGAAAAACTTTAAAGAAATACCTTTAGCATAGTTTTCTCACTTTGTAATTTTGAGTCTTTGGAACATTTATATTTGAAATTTTACTTCAATAAAAATGTGCATTCCTCAACTTTGAAAGTTCAAAGATTTTAGAGAAATGTGATAGTTTATATTCTTGTTAGTCCCTTCAAATATTGGATAAGCAGGACTTATGATAAAGGGAGTCAAATAACAGAAAAAGTAACACATTTATATCTACCTAAAGCACAATAAGTATATCCTCCACAATATGTTTTCAAAACTAATATATCAGTTTCTAAGAAAAAGCTTACTTTTTAAAAGTTTCCTTGATAATTGAGGTAGTTTGCAAAATGACTATTCAACATTAAATCTAAAAATAATCTAGTCAACTGGTTCAGCCTTTATCCTGCCTATTAAATGGTCATATTTCTCTTTGTAAGTCACTGTGGATATCTAATGGAAATCAGATTTTATGACTATTTGTCATACCCTCTCATATTCAATTTTTTTAAAGATTTTATTTATTTATTCATAAGAGACACACAGAGAATGTCAGAAACATAGGCAGAGGGAGAAGCAGGATCCCTGCAGGGAGCCCGATGTGGGACTCAATCCCAGAACCCCGGGATCACTACCTGAGTCAAAGGCAGACACTTAACCACTGAGCCACTCAGGTTTCTCTCAAATGTTATTTAAAAGGATCAAATCCCTCCTCCCCTCCCCCACAGAATTCCTTTTAAGAAATAAACTTCTAGGAAAGGATTACACTTAGAAAAATCCTATCTAAAGTGAGTATACACATAAGTGCTTCAAGAGTAAATGTTTTCTGGATATCAGAAACCTCTGCTGGAAAAACTGTTAGCACCAAATTGAAACTTTGGGATTATTATAAATGTAGATTGTAAATATTATCTCACAAAAATATAAACATATCTTCTATGCAAAACTCAAGATCACAGTAACAAAAAAGTACTATCTTTAGTCTGGTCTTTAAACTTGATATAAGAAGATCTCTTTGTAAAACTGAAATTAAGCTTCTATGGCCGGATATAAACAACCTCATTAATACTTAAAATTGGCTATATATATATTCTTTTAGTTACTCTTTGGAGAAATTATACAAAAGTTTCCCAGAATCGCAGTCCTAAAAGGAATCTCAAATATCTAAGAAGAGTCAGTGCAAATTTTGAAACTCCTTTTTAAACCATAAAGATAGCTGACATAACAGCAAAGTCTCCAAGGTATCAAACTACTTAGAATTTTATTTTATTTTAATTATTATATGCTATCCTTACTTTGATGTTTGGTAAATAATTACTACAACTCTTATCCATAAAGAATTTTGGCTGCCTTTGGGTCCTGCCCAGTTCTTATAATTTCCAAAACCTTTGTTAAAATCCACATCCTAGTGGGGGTGAATGGGTGATGGGCACTGAGGGGGGCACTTGACGGGATGAGCACTGGGTGTTATTCTGTATGTTGGCAAATTGAACACCAATAAAAAATAAATTTATTATTAAAAAAAATCCACATCCTACATTCAAATTTATTTCCACATACATTATATTACACCATGGATTATTTGTTTCATAGTAAAACTGATTAGAATTATTTTAGCTTAGAATATACCGCATTTATAGAATGTATTTTTATTTGGAATTTATATTATAGTTTTATCTGAATAGACAGTAGAGGATTTCAAGTGTCAGAGAGGAAACAAGTAAAGAAGAGAACCATTTTAGCTCTGTTGAACTACAAAGAGACTGCATCATATAAAGAGCAAGATGTAAGTAAAATTGTTTTAAAATCTGTCTATAGGGGCAGCCCGGGTGGCTCAGCGGTTTAGCGCCGCCTTCAACCCAGGGCCTGATCCTGGAGACCCGGGATGGAGTCCCAGGTCGGGCTCCCTGCATGGGGCCTGCTTCTCCATCTGCTGTGTCTCTGCCTCTCTCTCTCTCTCTCTCTCTCTCTCTCTCTCTCTCTGTCTCTCATGAATAAATAAATAAAATTTTTAAAAAAAGAAAATCTACCTATAGGAACATGTGATAACCTTTACCTATCTCCAAGCAGAAAATGCTAGAAAGCAAAACATCTGCTAAATCAGAGTATTTACTCTGTAAGTAAATCAGAGATTTACTCTGGAAACTTTTTTTTTTTTTTTTTTTTCCAGGAGACTCAATGGGATCTGGAAACAACAGTAGAAGGTAGGATAAAAAGTTAAGTCAAAAATAAGAGAACAAAGTAAAGTCTGCTATAGAAAAGTACTGCTCTTATTTTCCCATCCAATGTGCAGAATGGGAACAGGGACTTATCTACCTAGAGAGAGTTAGTGGGGGCCTTACAGTCTCAAGAAAAACTCAAAGGCCTCAGGGAAAAAAAAAAAAAAAACAATCATCATCATTGTCAAAGGATGCTTTCACATTCAGATCCACCTGCTTCAGGACAGGAAATTGTGACAGAGAAATTGTGCAAACTGATGGTTGCCAGAGGGGAGAGAGGTGGGGGGGTGGGGGAGTGGTCAGAATGGGTGAAGGGGAGTGGAAGATCCAGGCTTCCAGTTATGGAATGCATATGTTATAGGAATAAAGGTGCTATATAGGGCATATAGCCTATGGTATTGTATGGTAACAGCTGGTAGCTACACTTGTGGTAAATATAGCATATAGACTTGTCCAATCATTATACTGTACACTTGACACTAATATAACATTGTGTCAAGTATACTTTAATTTAAAAAAAAAAGTGCAGAGAGTTGTACCAAGGAAATATTAGCAGTACAAGACATTTCTTAGGAAACTAAATCTGACATGCAGATTGACATGAACTGGTCAATGATCTCAGGATTAATACCTGAGGAAAAAGAAGGAAGCAGAATTGAACAGAAGGAAGAGCTGAAATCTAGCTCGGTTACAACAAAAGCCTGAGCAAATTATCTAGTGATTCTGGATCTCGGATCTTCATACTCAATCATTAGCCAGTGTTGAGATGGGGACTTTCACAGGAAGAGGGAGGTGACATTTCTTGAGGTGTGACTTGATTTTTTAGCTGAGACAAGGGGGAGAAGGATTTAGCCAAGACTGTTGGCTGCTAACAGCCCAATTTCCTGGGAAACTAAAGCCTGAGTTCTACAGGGTAAATCTAGACAACATATGACATAGTCCACTACAGTTCACCCTTTAACTCAGACAACTTTTGAAATCCCAGTGGCATTAACTAAAACATTTATTATGACTGTATCAAGTACTAATTCTCCCTCAGCTGAATCCTATTGCCTTAAGTTTTCTATAGTCCCTGATGACAAGAGCATGTCCCATTAAGGTTCATGCATGTAAATGCCCACCTCAGAGTCAATTTCCACAGAAAAACTCAACTTGTGATTTGTACTAACAATGCTCCGTGATCCACTTAGCAAATTTATACTTTCAAATACCTGCAATTCTGGACCCTATAGGTTTAGAGATTCTGGTTTGTAGAAGATAGGTTTTTCTACTAGGTACTCTAGCAAGAGTCCCATTAGTCCTCAAATTAAGACTATTCCCTGCCCATTCATTTCAATATTCTTATGCCAAGATACTAGCAGTCAGAAGAGAAGTCATCTACCTTTGAAGGAGAATGAATCCTAATCATTGGGATAAGATAGGCTTGCTGTGACACAATGGGATCAGGGAAAATATACAGCACCCAGGAGATCCACTTAGTGTGTCTTTAACTCTGCATTCTAATGTTTATGGTAAACTGACAAATATAGCATCAGAGCCTGAGTCAAGTATGATGTATGAGGCTCTTAGGGACAAAGATTTGGGTCACCTTACTAAGTGAGCCACCTATTCCAGCAGAGGTTATAGCTGAAGATGAAGAGACTAGAATTGATGATAAAGAACTTCATGAATATCAGTTATGGCCTTGAGACCAAATAGTAGAAAAGTATTATTATTTGTTCCAGTAATCATTATCTTATAAATTTCCCAGACAAAAAAATAGGAGAAGAAAAGTTTTAAAAAGAGCTCTATTAATGGACTGTGATATGAGACATACTGCAACCATTATATAGGATCAAGATTAATAAAAGGAAAATAATAGATCTTTGGAGTTAAAAATAAATATAATAGATATTACTTAGGGAAAAGTTAAGCAAAGTCTTCATGAAAATAAATCATAGACAAAATATCTGGCATAAATTAGAAATAAGAGTATTTTTTGAAGAGGAAGATATACATATCAGATATTTTTTAAAAAATGAAAGAAAATAAAGGCAAGAGAAGTTCCTAGAACTGAAGACCTCAAGTCTCTAGATTGAAAGTGCTTACATAACAATGTCAATTAAAATATAAAGAGACCCATGAAATATATTTCATCAAATTCTGGAACACTGGAAATAAAGGTTTGCCATTAAAAGTGTATAGGTAGAAAAAATTAAACATGCAGAAATTATATTGTACTTGGTCACATAAAATAAATGAAGATGAAAATAGCATTTCTTTTCTTTTTTAAAAAAGATTTTATTTATTTACTCATGAGAGACACAGAAAGAGAGAGGCAGAGACATAGGCAGAGGGAGAAGCAGGGTCCATGCAGGAAGCCTGATGCGGAACTCGATCCCAGGACCTCAGGATCATGCCCCAAGCCAAAGGCAGATGCTCAACCGCTGAGCCACCCAGGCATCCTGAAAATAGTATTTCTCAAAAAATATGACAGAAAATAATTCTCTGATTTCAAAATTCTATAAGAAAACACACCAAAAAATAAGTTTGAGGACAGAAAAAATACATTTTCAGTGTTGTATTTTTTTTTATTGAAGTTCAATTTGCCAACATATAGTATAACACCCAGTGCTCATCCCGTCAAGTGCCTTCCCCAGTGCCCATCACCCAGTCACTCCATCCCCCCACCTGCCTCCCCTTCCATTACCCCTTGTTAATTTCCCATAGTTAGAAGTCTCTCATGTTTTGTCACCCTCTCTAATTTTTCCCACTGGTTTTCCCTCCTTTCCCCTATAATCCCTTTCACTATTTCTTATATTTCCATATGAGTGAAACCATATAATGATTGTCCTTCTCTGACTTACTTCACTCAGCATAATACCCTCCAGTTCCATCTATGTTGAAGCAAATGGTGGCTATTTGCCATTTCTAATGGCTAGGTAATATTCCGATAGATAGATGATAGATAGATAGATAGATAGATAGATAGATAGATAGATAGATTATAGATAGATTATAGATATTCCAGATATATATTCATATATATATAAAATATATATATTCCAGATATATATATATATATAATCTCACATCTTCTTGATCCATTCATCAACGGACATCAAGGCTTCTTTCACAGTTTGGCTATTGTGGACATTGCTGCTATAATCATTGGGGTGCAGGTGTCCTGGTATTTCACTGCATCTGTATCTTTGGGGTAAATACCCAGTAGTGCAATTGCTGGGTCAGTTTTGTAATAATTTAGAAAGATACCTCTCTCATTCATAGTTTCTCAGGAAATTTCTGAAAAATATGCTCTAAAGCATAAGGATTTAGATCTTAATATAAAATGTGATGGGACCTAGAAAATATTTCTAACTAAAGAAGGGGGGAAAATCCCCTGATGACATGTCATTCTAAGACTTGAAGAGTGGCAAATTATCATGCATTGCCGATCCCCCTTTCAAATCCTAATTCACATGATGTCATAAAACCAAGAAATGAATTAATAGATCCAACCTGCAAATATACACTCCAAAGAAAAGACCTAGACTATAAAAATGTTAGTGAGGGATCCCTGGGTGGCGCAGCAGTTTGGCGCCTGCCTTTGGCCCAGGGCGCGATCCTGGAGACCCGGGATCGAATCCCACATCGGGCTCCCGGTGCATGGAGCCTGCTTCTCCCGCTGCCTATGTCTCTGCCTCTCTCTCTCTCTGTGACTATCATAAATAAATAAAAATAAAAAAAAAATGTTAGTGAAACTACAGGGGGTATGGTTTTAAAGAAGGGATGGAGTTTTAAAGGATGGCAATTATGGGTAGAGAAGATATTGTTAGGTGTGCCCTTTTCTTGGACAATGCCCCTCAAAGTCATTATTTCAAAACAGAAAAAAAAAAATGGTAGCAAACTTGACTAAATTACATTAAAAAAGGTCTAATATCTTATAAGGAAAGGGAAAATATGACCACATAAAGAATATTGATTAGCTCATTTCTTCTTTCTCTTACCCATCTTCTTTATCAAGACTAGATTATTAAAACTGAAATAAATAATTCTTGAACAGCAGGTTATGAATCAAATGTGCCTCATCAACTATAAAACTTTAGTATCAATTTCCCTATTTTCAGGGGGCTCTCTTTATCTCCATCTAAACACATTTGTAGTCATGCATGGTAGAACCTAGATATCTCTCCTGAATAGAATTCACTAATCCCATTGGTTAATAACTCTAAAGGAATACTGCACCCACGTGGAAATACAGTGAGCTTCAAGAAATTCAACCATAAATAAAAGCAATAATAGACATTGGTTTCCAGGATGGCGTGTAAAGAGCTTGGAAACTATTACTTTCATCATCATGATAATAACAAGGTGAATAAACTAAAAATCAACAACTCTTTTTAGATCTGTCAGATAATTGAGGTTTTGGGTCAAACCACCACACCAGAAGCTAGAAACATAGCTAAATGTAGACAATCACAAGTATCTGGGAACTAAAGCTGCTACCCCAGGAGTCAGCAATGAGTGATTGACTAACCGATGAGGGAAGAGATTAAAAGATAAAAGACTCCTCGGTTCCAGCCTTGGAGAGGTCCCCCTTAACATTGTGAGTTTTCTCTCCAAGAGCCCCATCAGGGTCTTAGGGTAAATACTTGAGAAAAATTCCCTCCTGCTTCTGATAGAAGGAAAGGAAAAGTAAGAATTTTAAAATAAGCCTATAGCATGCTGTTCTCCTTAACGAAGGCTTGCTCTACAGTGAAACTATTTTACTAGAGCCTAACCACCTTGGATTTTACCAGTGCTTAATTTACCTGGTGGTAGAGGAATATCTACCTCTAGCCCTTAACTAGTTTCTCTTTCTCACATAAAAGTGGGGGAGGGGCAGGGTAGCTGAGAGAGGCACTCATGGAGGTCACACAGCCCAGTGGCACAGAATCACTCAAATACTGAAATCTAGTCATAGAATTAAAGAACACTCCCTGCCCCCTCCACCAAACCTTCCCACATCAGTCAGGGTCCTATATAATAACACAGTAAACAGGTGAAAGAACTAAAAGGTTCTTGCCTAAATAAAGAGTCTGAAACACAAGACAATGGGGGAGATTGAAACAAGAATTCCAAGGATTTCTGTTCTGATACATACATTTAGAAATAATAGTAAATACAACGTGACTCCTAGCCTAACTCATACTATGAAGTCAGCGTTATCCTAATACCAAAACAAGTACATTACAAGAAAAGAAAATTATAGACCAATAGCTCTTATGAACAAAGAAACAAAAATTCTCATCAAAATTTTAGGAACATTATACACCATGACTATATGGAATTTATTCCAAGTAGATAAGACTAGCTCAACATTGTTACTGAATTTTTGAGTTCTGGCATTTGGAGTTTTGTTTCTGTTTTAATATAAATTTTAGTTAGCAAACATACAGTGTAACACTGGTTTCTGAAGTAAAATTCAGTGATTAGTCACTTACATCCAACACCCAGTTCTCATCACAAGCTCCCTCTTAAGACTCATCACCCATCCAGCTCATCCCCCATCCACATCCCTCCATCAATCCTCAGTTTTTTCTCTATCTTTAAGAGTCTCTTATGGTTTGTTTCCTTCTCTCTCTCTCTTTTTTTTTTTTTTTTTTTTTTTGCCTTTTCCTCCTTCCCATATGTTCACCTGTTTTCTTTCTTAAATTTCACATGTTGATAAAAGTCGACTTTTAGTATGACTTGTGATTTTTGTTGAAAGCTGTACACAATGTAAAATAGTCAACAGTTGGAGGTAAACAGATCTTTAATGTGAGATTTTATGTTTATCTGGCTAGGAGTTAGGCTGCGTTTACTGTTTGCTCTAACTGTAGGTGTCAGAGACTAAATGGTCATCTGTTATCCTGGATTTGGCTGTCCTTTTGTCTTTGAGTTTCCCCTAGGAAACTTTTTAAATAAGATCTGAGACATGCATTTGTATTGCATTTGCCCATTACCAGACAAGAGCCCTACTGATGCGGTAGTGAGATCTGGAAGAACAGAGTGTTTTATAGTCCTATATTTAGGTCACAGTCTTTTAGTGATACTAAGGACCTGGACTGCAACCTTCATGGGTGTTTCTTAATTTGTTTGTTTTTTTCCTTCCTCAGTGTAGTAAGAAAGCAAAAGGGACACGAGGATAGGTATTTTCCCTTTCCACATGTAAAGGCTAAACGGAGGTAGTGTTAGATATGTCTCACCTCCAGATCAGTTATGCTACTAAAACCACAGTAGGTTAGGTCTGGTAAAATAGTTTTCCCTAGGGATGGTCTATTTAAAAAGAACAGAATGCTCTGAGTATATTTTAAATGGCTACTTCCTCCCTCCACCTGCCAGAAGAAAGGGATTTTTCTCCACTGTTCACTTTTACAAGCTGATAGGTTTCCTAGATGTAATACATGAAAAGGGTTCTCTACGATTAGCCATAGAATTTTTAATTCTCAAGCTTGTCTACACTGAGCCTCCAACCAATATATTAATTAAAATTTAAGTTTTCCTACTTGCCTTCTTTGTCTATTTTTAGGCAGCAGTTTTTCCTGTCACCTTAATTCTGTGAGGTATCAGAATTGTTGATTTTCACTTTGTTCAGCTTTTGTTCTTGTGTGGATAGAGTGTGAGGACTTTAAACTCCTTACATGTCAGACCAGAAACAGAAAGTCAAAACATCCCTTTTTTTAATTTAGAGACTCAAGAGAGAAATGCAAATATATTAGCTAAACTTAATAATTGAGAATTTTCCTATTAAAAATAAAATATTTTGAAACATTTCATAGAGTGACAATGACAAGCACACCCAACCACTCATATATAAAGCCCCCTATGCCAATTAAACATAATTTAAGAACGTCAAAGAAAATGCAGTCTTTCAAAAATTGAAAGAAAAAAACTGTGAAGGTGTTGAAGGAATATAACTTGGAACACATAATTTTAATGCCAACTAAAACATTATGTAAACTCCAGGAAAAAAAAAAAAAACTACACATACCCTAAGACAACCACAGGTAATAATATATCAGAGAAGAACTTCTCAGGAAACACTTTCAGAGAAGTGATGCATTAATATGAAGAATTAGTTCACAAAAACTTAAAAAAAGATTTAAGACATGTTTAAGTAAGTAACAGTAAATCTCACTGCTCCCCAGATAAACAAATATCAAAAACAAAAATCAACGTAAAATACATATAACACAGTAACACAAAAATGGCAAGAAATGATGGAAAACAGAGGCTGATGAGATCAAGCAAATCCCTTCTCCTTTAGGATAGATATTGTTAAACTTAAAACTCCACAGAAAAAAACATAGGCATAATATGAGGCTATTCTTTTGTTATATCTCAGAACAAGAGCCTGCAGCCAAAATGTCTCACAAATATTTATTTCAACTGATCACAAATTCAGGGATCCAGAAAAGTTTCTCTATGGTTGTCTTGGTGTTTTTGTGTAAGCAGAGAAGTTCTAGTAGATCCAAGCATCTTGTCTTCAAAGGACGTTATCCAAACCCAAAAAGGTGTGAGCTACTGTTTCATAGCTTTTCCCTAGCACCATCTCCATCTGTCCATATTCGACAAGAGTGCTTACCATGAGTGTATTAAAAACAAACACTGGCAAAGAGAATGCAATTATCATGACTAGTAATCAATATTCAATCATCATTCAATCCTTAGAGCTAGAATGGGACCCATGAAAACCAAGTAACCAAACAAAATTGGAAAGTACACTAAGGAAAGTAGGTGTTTATCTCAGCAAATAGACTGAACTATCAGGGTAAATTGTAGACTTGACACAGTGGGAAAACATGATCATTAATAGTAAGAGGCACCTGGATAGAGATTAAGTATGTATATGCCCAATGATACTAGTGATGAAATCAAAAACTGGGGAAATTATTATTTTTTTAAAGAGTTTACTTGTTTATTCATGAAAGACACAAAGAGAGAATCAGAGATATAGGCAGAAGCAAGCTCCCTGTGGGCAGCTCAATACGGGACTCAAGCCCAGGACCCTGGGATCATGATGTGAGCCAAAGCAGACACTCCACCACTGAACCACCCAGGTGACCCAAAACTGGGGAAATTATTAATTCAAAACAAGCCTTCAATGAAAAAAGTATCTATTGGCTCTGTGTTTGTAGTGTTTATAAGTCAATGATGTAAACATCTATTTATGAAATTAAATACAATGAATCATAGTATTAGAGGAAGAATAGATCATAGAGGGTGTTAAATATTTATGATATTTTCATTATTATTACTATAGGAATGTACTATAGTATTGCACTATATATTATCTAAACCAGATAAATCAAGAAATAAGAACATAAATGTACTATTTAAAATATAAAGTTAATTACCAGGAAGAAAAACAACTTGAAAAATCAAAAATTATAGTGGAGAATTCTATATATTCATCAAATCTGCTTTCTGCTTTTCCCATATTAACAGCACGCCTTCCCTGCTTGAATCTCTTCATGCCCTTTTTGAAGTCATGTGGGAATAAGTGTTTATCAATGAACAGAATGTGAACAAATGTAAAGTATTCCACTTTTTGTCTTGTGTCTTCAGTCACTGAAGTGTCCCTCCTCCAAAGATTCTTTTCCCTCTAGTGCTGGCTAGAGGTTTTTTTTTTTTTTTTGGTAGATTCTGATTCTTCTCTGCAGGATATATGAATAATTTCCCTGGCTGCATGGCTCTCAGAATCTGCCTCAAATAAGTGTTAAGTCTGCTTTAACTGTTGTGAATTTTGCTGTTTCCAACTAAGAAAATTGATCCATTAAATACCTCTTTCACTTATGTTTTCCTAAACTACATACACGAGTTACTTTTCTAGACATAAAAAAAGAAAATATATATTGATGTTAAATTCTGAAACCAGTCACTCTCCAGGAAGGAACAATTCCTTTATTACAGGGGGCTTAGCTACTCCCCTGTCCCCTACCAACTTTCTCTAGATAGAAAAAAGGCACAGTGGGGCCAGAAAGGCTAGGGTCTCCCTCCATAGCACTACCTATGTCCTCATTTAAGTGCATAGCACTATGGGACTATCAAATATAAGAAAACTGCATGCATTCCCCTGGCTTCCTGGTTTAGATATCTCCAACAAATCATCCTCACACCATCATTAAATGTCATTAGCCTTGTCACCTCTGGCTTCTGATGAAGATCAACACAGATATACACGTTTCATACCAACATAATGATTATAGGAATAAAATAAGTCTTGTTTCTCATTATGGCTTCAAACAATAGGAATTGATTTAAAGTAAAGAAATGATCAAGAAAGAGGTTGAAAATTCAAAATGTCATTTGTTTATTTAAATATTATAAAATAATTTATAAAATCTTATTTTTTGGTCATAGGTATACAATATTTAATCAAAATGAAGACGACACATTATATTCTAAATATGCTGAGGTTAACATTTATTTATAAAATGAGAACATCTAAATATAGAAATTGTAAATTTTTTAGAAGTTTTTTTTGGGACCTGGTTAATGGACAGGATAGGTTCTAAATAAAATGCTAATTTTATATGTATTTCCTGGGTGGCAGCAATAGAGAAAATGCCAGTCAACATTTTATTTTAGCTTTCTAAAATGTTAATGTAATGCTTAAAATCTCAAATATGTTATAAATTTTATGACAAAAAATCTGACAAAAATCAACAACATGAGAAAGTGTATTTTTTGCAAAAGGAAACAGTTTGATAATTGTACTTCCAAGCCTTTATGCCAGTAGGAAGACAGTAAAACAGTAAGATTATAATTCTGTAATCTAGAATAAAACATACACATTTAACCTAGTTTGTGCCACTTTACTACCTGAGTAACTTGGGGCATGTTACTTAAAAATCTGAGTCTCCAAGAATTATGTAATAGAGGTAATAAAAATATTTAATATTTACTCAGTATATTCTACATCCCAAGAAAGACCTGCTCAGGTAGGTACAATTATCACCATCCCCATGTTATAGAGAAGGAAGTTGAAACACCAAAGAATTAAAAACTTTTCTAAGATCACAAAAGTTTTAAGTTTTAGCAAAGCTACAATTCATCCTGAGATAGTATCACTCCAAAGTCCATGCCCTAAATCACAGCTACACTGCCTTTTAATAAGATGTGGTAGGATTACTGGGAGAATTAAATAAGAGAATGCATGCAAATTGCATATAGTAATTGCTCAATAAATATTAGTTTGTATATTCTTTTTTGTTAATAGCAATTAAAATTCTGAATTACTAATATATTATTGCTTTGATGATGTACACATTGAAATATTATTGGCTTCAGACTCATAATATCTCTAAAATAAGATACTCAACATTAACATCTTACAAGTTGCTTGACAAAATTGTACATATTGCTAGACTTGTTCTGGACCCTTTGTGTACTAATGTGGATTCTCTTAGAAAGAGTTGCCAAATAGGCTCTTGCCAAAGTTGAACCCAGTAAGAATAAGGAATCAGGATTGAAATAGAAAGGCAATGTTGTGAACTATTCAAGACGCAAAATGTGAGGCTAGTGATGGGCTGAATTTGTAAAGAAGGGAGACTGAGGAGTCTGGGATCCATAGGAATTCCAGGATGAGCATTAGTTTTCTGGCTTGGGCAACTGAGTTATTCATATAAATAGAGGAGAATGAAGAGTTCTGTTTTAGATATCCTGGGTGTTTTGTCTTTAAATATTCATTTTTTTTAAAGATCTTATTTATTCGTTCATGAGAGACACAGAAAGACAGAGAGGCAGAGACACAGACAGAGGGAGAAGCAGGCTCCATTCAGGGAGCCCAACCTGGAACTGGATCCCGGGACTCCAGGATCACGCCGGACCAAAGGCAGGCACAAAACCGCTGAGCCACCCAGGTGTCCCTGTCTTTAAATATTCTGTGGTAAAGATCCTGTGATAAAGACCCAGAGTGGTATCAGCTTTGGTCCAGTTAAAATGTTCTATAACTAAAAAAAAAAAAAAAAAAAAAAAAAAAAATGTTCTATAACTTATGTGGTGGTTATCCTTAAAATTACCTTCTTCTTCCTGAATTTCCAAATGCCCAAGTTGGGCAGCTACAAGATATTAGATATTCAATAGCAACAATTTTCCCCATTTGTGTGTTCAGGAGCTAAAGAAATGATGTGGGTTCAATTTTAGCCATCTCCAAAAGTGAAGTGCAAACATATCTACATAGTAGGATTGTTGTAGAATGACAATTCAGGTTATAAAGAAAAATAAATATAAAATCAGCATAAGTGGAAGAGAATAAAATGACACAGACCTAGGTTTTTAGCCAGGAGTTAGGTAGACTAGGATACCAATCATTAAAAGAGTATAGGGACCAAACTATAGATCAGTGACATGGACTAAAAAAGCATTTTTAAGATTCTAGAAAGTTTATTAATTTTTCACACATATTTTTTCTTAGACTATCAATTTCCTTTCATAATTAGCAGTAAAAGTCTTAAAAGAAATTGCAGTCTTAAAACTTACTGCCTCATTAGAAAGGTACAGTGAGTAAATTTAAGGAGTTTTCCTTCTCCAAAGACAATTTTGAGATGAGAAGGATCTTAAAGAATAAAATAGGTGTTTCTAAAATGGTATCTTAAAGGATAGTTTCTCTGTTTTTGTGCTTTTAGATTCTAGGATGAAAGAAGGATTAGAAAGTATAAAATGAATGTATATATTCTTTTTTTCTATAATCTGTTTTCAAACCCATTTTTCTTTGGTGTAAGATTATTTTTATATTCCTCTAATACAGAACTGATTAAGTGTGAATTCCAGCCTGATAGCTATGTATTCACCTTTCATAAGGGTCTCTATGTGGCAATAGAAAGTATTTATTTCAGCCTAAGGGTTTTCTAAGTGTTATGAAGACTTAAGAAAACAGGTTTTCCTACAAATCTGTGGGCTTTTTTTTATTGGTTCCCTCAGCCAACTGGTATCCTAACAAACTTTAAAATACCACCAGAGTTATTTTGTGAGGTTTCCCCACTCCCATGGTGTGAAAAGGGAAGGGAGGAAAGGAGGGAAGAAGAAAGAATAAAAAGAAAACTCTAGTTTTATTTTTCCTGTTTCCAAATACATGCATATGGATTGCACTTAAAAATAAATATATGCACATTCTTAAATGCATTGAGAAGCTGATATATTATTTTTATTTTTCTGCAGAATAATTACCACTTAAACAAATCTTAAAACAACACACATTTATTAACTTACATTATGTATGGGTCAGGTCTGGACATAGTGCTCCCTGGTTCCTCCACTGGTGTCAACTGGAGGCTAGGGAATCCTCATTCAAGCTTATTTAGGTGTTTCACAGACTTCATTTCCTGTAGCTATATGACTAAGAGCCCTGGAGTTTTGCTAGATGCATGGCCAGAAGCTACTTGTGGATCCTGAAAGCCGCTAGAGGTTTCTAGAGTCTACCTACTGCAGTTCCTATTCAAGCGGGCTTTTCCAACATGGCAGCAGCTTCAGTCAATGAGTCAGCAATAATTGGTCCTCTGACTGCAGCTGGAGCTCAGGCCTTTTTGAAGAGCATTTACTTCTTAAGGGCTTTCACTAATATGTCAGGGCCATGCAGAATCCTCTCCTTTTCTGATTAACTCAAATTAGCAGAGTTGGGACCTTAATTATATCAAAACTATCCCTTTATTTTTGCTTTCATTCTTCATTTGCCTGGCTGCAGATGAATATTTTAAGCTGCCTACTGACCCATGGCTTCTTTATCCATGTTTACCTTGAACTGTAATTTGTTAACCTAGGGATGTTTTAAAAGTCTATATTTAGAGATAGATACACGTCCACACACTCCCCTACACACATGCACACACACACAAAGGTGACAGGTTAGAAATCAATCATCCTGGCTCTTGTACATCCTCATCTGGGATCCCTTTGGAAACTTGAAATCAATAGGAGACAAATTGACTTTCTTTTCCTTACTTTGAAAAAGGATCCTTTTATTTGCAATTTCTATGTTGGTTAATGGTACTAACCAGAAATACAGTTATTCTACATTAAACAGACCACTGTGCAGTTATATCCTTAACCCTTTCTAGTAAATTGTTCTGAAATAGTAGCCTGTGAAGGCTTGTTAAACAGAGGTGGCTGGACCTTACTCCCAGAGTTTCTGATTCAGTGAATTTGGAGAAAGATCTAAGAATTTCCATTTCTATCAAATTTCCAAGTGACACCAATGCTGCAGCTGCTGGCCCTGGAACCAGTACTGCAGATCTCTCTCTATATCCTGACCCAAAAGAATATCTTAATTTAAGTTGCTCCTTTGATGAAGGACACCTGGTTTAAATGAGACCCATTAATGACTTCTCAATGGTCAGGGGCAGGATGTTTTCCCAGAAAGATTTAGGGATTTAAAAGAAAAAGATAAGAAAAACAAAAAACAAACAATGAGAACCTCTTTCCTGAAGAATTTAAATGTTAAAGGTAAAAAGAGAGATTGATGATAAAAGTACAGGCTGAAATGTAGGAAAACAGTAGGTTAAAGAATCCATGTGGCCTGAATAATTATCCACAGGAGAATCTTTGAAAGATCACAAATCAAAAAATACACAGGTATAGGAAACCTGTAGCCAGCAGCAGGGGAATCAGAGAGAGAAGAGCATTCAGATACCAATTAGTGTTCACAGAAGTTTTTTCTAGGTGTGGGATGGAGTGATGCACAAGAGTGGATAAAATGAGTTCCTAAAGATGTGAAAGCTTCTGACTTACATTCTGGCCTTCATGGGGCCCAACTCTGTTGTGATCTTGTGTTTTCTATAAAGGCTTACCTGAAGCTTTATTTCCAGTTCTCCCGAGTTCTGTCCACTTACCAAGATTCCTGTCTTGTTACTTAGTTTAAATTCATAAGCTCAATCTCAGAACACATGGATATCTCAATACTTTTTTCTACTACAGTGCTTCCTAACTGTCACATGAACACAATGCCTGGATTAATTTCTGTTCCTTGTAATTTAAGGAACCTAACACAACACACTCTCAGCCACACTTACTAGTAGGACCAAACTTAATATTGCTCAGGCACACTCCTACTCTGAAGCAGACTACATGGCACTGGCTGATAGTCAACCAATGAGCACATGGCCAGACAGCCAAGGATGGTGGGAGGCACACTTAATCTAATACCCATTCTAAATGCCTTATTCATAATTTGAACAACATTAGGGCCAATACTAAAAATGCACAAAGGAGTGAAATATTATAGCCAAATCTAAAGGCAGATCAGGATTAAAGTGGAGGAGTTTCTCAGGCATAAGGTACAGCCTCTGCAAAAGTCCTAAAGCAGGAAAGACAGAGAATGGCATAGCTGGAACATCAAAAGAGATGAAGAGCAGTGAGAGGGACACCTGGATGGCTCAGTGGTTGAGATTTTGCCTTGGCTCAAGTCCCACATTGGGCTGCATGGAGCCTGCTTCTCCTTCTGCATAAGTCTCTGCCTCTGTGTGTGTGTCTCTCATGAATAAATAAATAAAATCTTTAAAAAAAAAAAATAGCATGAGAAAGGGGCCAGGGAGGAAATGCTAATGGAGAAGAAATGGTGTAGGAGCTTGTGGGCCATGGGAAGAACTTTAGCTTTTACTCTGAACACCAGGAGAAGTGATGGTTGTGTTTAAACAAAGGAGTTCACAACCTGCCTTCTTTTTAAAAAGATCATTCTGAATGCAAAGCTGACAGGGGTTGCTAATTAAGGAATGAGCACTTTTGCTTCCTTTACAAGTAAAGAGAATATTTAATAAAATCGCTGTTAGTAAGCATGCAATCTAGACATGGGAAGTTATCACTGTTGGACCCTGGCTCACGGGTGCCAGCGTGTCACGGTGGATGCCCCAGACACTCAGACCCCAGACAGGCAGATGCAACTAGCAAGAGGGTTTTTTTTTTTTTTTAATTTTATTATTTATTTATGATAGTCACACAGAGAGAGAGAGAGAGAGAGAGGCAGAGACATAGGCAGAGGGAGAAGCAGGCTCCATGCACCAGGAGCCCGACGTGGGATTCGATCCCGGGTCTCCAGGATCGCGCCCTGGGCCAAAGGCAGGCGTTAAACCGCTGCGCCACCCAGGGGTCCCTAGCAAGAGGGTTTTATTGAACGTTTGCACAAACGGGCCCTCCGCCTCAGAGGTGGAAGAGCCCCGATTGGCAATTACAGGCATCTTTTAAAGGCAAAAACTGCAGGATTAGCATAGCATTCGGGTTATGACATGATTGATTTCTTTGAAGGTCAACTGAACATGTTCAGGGACTTTCCAGTCAGGGCGTGGGGGGAGGGGTCTTATCTCGGAAAAACCACAGAACGTTTTTCGTTGCTTAAGTTCCAGGAAGGCACCTGGGTGTGGACTGCCTCTGGGTTAGGCCTGGTTCTACATTTTCACGGGGGGTGGGGTTTCTTCAATCACGATGATTTTGTTATCTAGGATGGATTATTGGCTAACTGCAATTGGACAACTTCTTCTCTATTATTGGGATTTCTCTGCCCGATAGGTTAGGGTTGAATTTATAGATCAGATAAACCCAACACTGAAGGAACAGCAGCATACCATCAGAATTATAGCTGCCATTTAGATGGTGTTTCATTGGTTATTCTCTCCTCAACTCAATACTGTATGCTGTCTACATGTTCAAGAGCCTATTGGGCCCTTCTTATTCTTGAGGTTCTCCCAGTTACAACTTGGATTTCATGCAACACTTGCTTGCTCTTCAATTTATTACCATGCTTAACTTCTACCCAAACTGCAGGACACTGGTTAAAATATTCCTTTCTGAAGCTTTTTTTTTTTTTTTTTTTAAACTGCCCCAATCAGGCTCAGAAACTCCTTCCTTGCTCATGTTAAATACTTTACATCTTAGTAGTATAACCTTATCACATTTGATCTTATTTGTTTGACAGAATAGTGAGTTCCTTGAAGGCAGGGATAAAGTCCTCCTCAAATTTCATAAAATTCCCAGGGTTCCCAGGCATGGAAAATCCGTATTGTGGCATTTGCATGAACAGCCCAGGAATGAAGATCCATTTGTCTTTTCATGTTGACTTGTTCAGTGACTTGTTATTCAAGTCCAGCCTTATACCTCCCTCTAGTGAGATCTCACACGTCACTGTGAACTACTAAATACAGAAGTTCTTTCTTTCTTGGGAGCTTTCATATATCTCTTCCCAAAATCTGCTCTTTGCACTCTAAATGTACCTTGAGTTACTTACATAAAAGAGACTAATGATCTTAGAATGTCTACTTTTCTGGAAATATTGAGTTTAGTGTTCCCTAAAGTACTGAATAAAATATAAAGCATTATACAAATGCATTACTGATTTTATTATTCAAAAATGGTAACAGCTGATTACAAACAGTAAGGCCTTTGCTAGAAATCAACACATTAAAACATGAAGGTTGACAAAAAAAAATGATAAAGTAGATGATTCATCAATTCTGACAATACAGTGTTTTGAGTCTAAGTAGAAAGAAGTGTTCATGTAATTTCTCTAGATGATCAAGACTTTTCAAGAAAATGTTAAATTGTATCAAAATGATGAATAAAGGAGAAAAGGATAGGAAATCAGAAAGACTGCCAACAAAATGTAATTTTACTTTTTTTGTCAGGAAAGGGACATGTCTGAAAAAAACATGCACATAGATATTTTACTAATATTTTACTAGAATACTAGTATTCTAGCTTTGATACTCTATCCTAAAGAATCTAAACAAACTTGCTACAAGATTGACAATAACTGCCTATGTCATGCTATAATCAAATAAGTAATAATAATAATAATGACAAAAATAAAGTGTCTAAACATTAATCATCAATTTCCATAAATTAAAAAAAAACTTAGAAAGCCATCATCATTAAGGAAAATAAATATCTTAACACCTATTACTGATATGACTGTCTCTTATAGATGTTGTTTATGACTTTTCAGCATGAAGCATATACAACACTCAGAGAATGTTCTTTAAAAATGTGGAAATGCATTCATTTATTTTTCTTTCTTTCTTTTTCTTTTTCTTTTTTCTTTTTTTTTTAGATCTTTTTTAACCCCACAAGTGACTTTGGCAATTTTTTCCCCTAGAGGGGAAAATGTGCCGGTCACCTTAAATAAGGAGGAAACTTCCCTATTTCATCATTACACATATAGAATGGAGCTCAGAAAAATGAAAATCCAGTGAAGTAGCCAGCCTTAATGAGTATTTGTAAATATATCGGTTTTCTGCATTTGTGACTAAATGAAGTGACAGATTAGGGATATTAAGCTGCTTTTGCTTTGCTACAATTGAGACAGAAACATATTTTACCAACTCCTAAAGGCTAAGATAAGTAATTTTACAAAACTGGTTCATAAAACTACATATTTTATATTTTGATTAATGTACTTCTTGCCTTTGGCATATTTTCCTTTGTTACTCTATTTTTCTTTTTTATAGAATTGTCATGCATCTGTTCCTGTTTTAAAACAAGTTTCTGGAAGCATTCTTCCCACTGTCTGATAACTAGTTTCATATAATGAATTCAACATAGTAGCTTACACTACCATTTTCTTTTTACTTCTTTATCCAGTGTGTCATAACAATATTGTCTCGGGCACCCAGGTGTCTCAATGGTTGAGTGTCTGCCTTTGGCTCAGGGTATGATCCTGGGGTCCTAGGATCAAGTCCTGCATTAGGTTTCCCAGAGGGAGCCTCTTCTCCTTCTGCTTATGTCTCCGCACCTCTCTCTGTTTCTCTCATGAATAAATAAATAAAACCTTTAAACATTTTTTAAAAACCAATATTGTATCAAGACAATATCTAAACTCATATTGAACACAAAATACTGAAAACTGGAAGAATGGCTCATATAATAAAATTGTTTAGAAAAGAGCATATTAATAGGGCTCTCAAAGTAAATGTTATACAACATACAGATAAGTATGTTGACTATCATTATAAACTTCAGTTTCACAAAGGCTATGATCACATCCAAAGGAAAAGGTTTGAAGTTTTAAAATTTACTGAAAAATATATAATAGCCAAAATATTTTGGAGAAAGACACATTTTATGGTCTTATAGAACAGAATTAAATGAAACAAATCCACACAGAAGAAAAATATTAAATAGTAAAAATATGTAATAAACACTATATATTCACATAATATCATGTAAAATATGATGGACATTACTTCCCATACCTCTTGCTCCATACTGCATTACTCCAAAGTATAGTGGTTTAAGTCACAATCATGTTATTCTTTTCACAAATTTGTAAATCAGGAATTTGGGAAGGATTTGACTAGGCAGTTCTGTTCCACAAAGCATAGGCAAGGGGATTATCTCTGTTGTATTCAATTTTCACTGAGCTCTGTGTGCCATTTGAGAAGGCTTCTATTGCCTATCTGCTTTTTTGGAAGGACCATCTGCAAAGCTGAGATCAGCTGAGTCTCTTTTCCTTTTCAAGATGTCTCAGAGCTTTTCCCAATGCTCTCTCCAAAAAAATACCCACCCTCTTTACATAAAGGTTTGGAGCTCAAAAGGAGAGAAGAGGATGCAATTCTCCTAAATGCTAGACCAATAATTGGCATCATGTTATTTTCACTGTACTCTAATAAGGAGAGTCGCAGGCTAACAAACTTCAAGGGCATGGGACAGAAATTCCATTTCTCAATGGAAAGAGAATTAATGAATTTGCAGCCAGTTTTAATCTGCCACAAACCTATAAATAAACATCACATCTAAAAAATAAAAATAAAAAATAAACATCACATCTTGTTTTTTACCTCCCCTGTCCTCTCTTTTGTGGAGGCCGAGAAAATTAAGGGCATTCCACCTCAAGTTTAGCGTTAGCACAAGTATAGCCATCTCAGGCGCCTGTGAAGAAGAGCTGAACTTTACAGGAAAAACCACAGCACGCCCTTGACAGAGAGTCCCATATCAGAATGAGACCATGAGACCAGAGCTCAGAACGCCCTTGACAGAGACAGAAAGTCCCATATTAGAATGAAAACAGAGCTTAAAAAATTCCTCCACCCCTTCTGAAAATCCCCTAGACCAGCCCATAAAAACCCAGCTGTAACCCCCCTCAGGGTCCAAGTCATTGCTCCGCTATGTCGGGTATACTTGGACCCAAGCTCAAGCTTGCTAATAAATCCTCATGTACTTGCATTGGTGTCAGCTCCTTGGTGGTTTTCTCGGATTCGCAATATTGGGCACAACACCTTTTATATTTTTTATTTAAAGCAGAAAACATCAAATTAAATAGTTGTGCATTTGTATAGTATATGATGTTTCAGTACTTCATTATTTTTATTGTTTTTTTTTGTGAGGTGCTCAATTATTTTGATGAAAACCACTACCTTGAAACACAAATTTCAAAACAAAATTATTTAAATTTTGATCTTTCATTACTTTTCCATTTATAAGTCCAGTCATGGTTACAGAAGTAAAAGAAACAAATAAATAAAAACAGACACAATAGACTAGAATTAAACTCCTAGAAATAAACCCATGTGCATACAGTCAAGTAATATGTAAAAAGGGAGCCAAAAATACTCAGTGGAGAAAATACAGACTCTTCAGTAAATGGGTGCTGGGGAAACTGGATATTCATGTGTAAAGGAATGAAACTAGACCCCTATATTATACCCCACTCACAAAAAAAGTAGATCAAAATTGGTTAGATAATTAAATATACGATGAGAAAATATAAAATTCCTAGAATAAAACATAAGGGGGAAAACCCTCCTTGACATGGGTCTTGGGAAAGAACTCATATGAGTTATCTATATATTTTTCTCCATAGAAAAAAAAATCCAGTTAAAAATGGGCAAAGATCCTATATAGACATTTTCCAAATAGGATATGTAAATGGTCAACAGATATATATGAAAAGGTGCCCAACATCACTAATCATTAGGGAAATGCACACCAAAACCACAATGAAATATCACATTACACCTATTAGAATGTGCATCAACAAAAAAATAAGAGATAGCAAATGCACAAGGATATGGAGAAAAGGGAAGGCTTATTCACTGTTAGTAGTATTGTAAATTGGTATGGCCACTGTGGAAAACATACGGAGGATCCTCAAAAAAATTAAACATAGAACTACCATATGATCCAGCAATTCCACTTCTGAAAATATATCCAAAGAAAATGAAAACACTATGTTGAAGAGATATGTGCACCTCATGTTCATAGCACCATTATTTATAACAGCAAAGACACAAAAACAACTCAGATGCCCATTGAGGGATGACTTTCAGCCATAGAGAAGAATGAAATCTTGCTATTTGTGACAACATGAATAGACTTTGAGGGCATTATGCTAAGTGAAATAAACTAGACAGAACAATACTGCATGGCATTACTTATACATGGAATCTTAAAAGAGAAAAAAAAAAACTCATAGAGGAAGAAATCAGATCTGTGGTTACCAGAGGTGAGGGATGGGGGCAAAAATTAGATGAAGGTGGTCAAAAGGTAGACACTTCCAGTTGTAAGACAAGTCACTGGGCAGTCCGGGTGGCTCAGCGGTTTAGCGCCTGCCTTCAGCCCAGGGTGTGATCCTGGAGACCCGGGATCGAGTCCTACGTCAGGCTCCCTGCATGGAGCCTGCTTCTCCCTCTGCCTATGTCTCTGCCTCTCATTCTCTCTGCATCTCTCATGAATAAATAAAATCTTAAACAAAATAAAAATAAGACAAGTCACTAAGTACTGGGGCGATAATGTGCAACATGAGGACTATAGTGACAGTACTGAAAAGCAAAATCCCTGAAAATTAGAAGGGAAAATAAAACTTTAAGAAAGAAATAGTGATAAAAATGCAGAAGTGAAGTATGAAAACATGTACGTGTGTATGTTTGTAAGCTGGCTTATTCCTGAATGACCATAAAAGAGCCATAAATAGTTCTGAAAAGGAAGAGTTGGGCAATATTAACAAGATGCAGAAAAGAAAAAGTGTAATGTGAGTAGAAACATGAACAGGAGCTAGAATTTAACTACTAATGCTGAGGGTTTTCTAATTTCTCCATGTGGTTTGTCGGGTAATTTTCTAGTGGACAAAATGCCAGAAACATCCAAAGACATCTTCAGTGTTCTGATGGCTCCTCCAAGAGCAAAGCTACACTGAAGCTGAATGAGTCACTCACAGATCTCCCCACGGTGGGCTGGATATTACAGACAGCTCACAGGCTGCTGAACTGTGTGTGAGGAGCCATGCACACTTTTCCACAGTGAGGGAAAAGAGGAAACAGTACAGGTGAAATAGAGTTAGAGGTGATGAACAAATGAGAGAACAGTTTACATAAAAGAAAAATATAACAGACTTTCCTCTAGTTATCCAGAAAAACGGTAATTTAAAGAACCAAATGAGCAGATCTTAAAAATTGGCAGCTGTTTCTGGACTGCTGAGGAAGAAACAGCCAGCATTACTAATTGATAGCAATACTTTCAAGTATAAGAAAGCAGCACAGATTAATTGCTAAATGAGGTGGTATCTGCAAACCTTCCTTGGAGTTCAGAAGAGAAAGTAGCAGGGACTACTGCATTGTGTATGAGCTTCCTGAAGTATAATTATTTGAAGTACACACTGAAGTGCAGTATTTAGATGGAACAATCTGAAAATAATATATCCCAGCTAGGAAGTTTAGAATTTTATAATTTTCCTGCCTGTACATTTACTTAACAGATAGTTTTCCATTGTCTGTTTAGAAATCAAAACAATATTAAATGGAAGTTGGTTTGCATAACATTACATCAATGGGAAGTTACTAATTGTTATTCAATTACCTTATAAATACTGACAAGTGCCTGATCTATATCAGCCATTGTGATAAGAACTGTGTTGAGTTGAAAAGAAGGAAAAAGAAAGAGAAAGAAGAAAGAAAGAAGAAAGAAGAAAGAAAGAAAAAGAAAGAAAGAAAGAAAGAAGAGAAAGAAAGAAAGAAAGAAAGAAAGAAAGAAAGAAAGAAAGAAAGAAAAGAAAAGAAAGAAAGAGGGATCCCTGGGTGGCGCAGCAGTTTGGCGCCTGCCTTTGGCCCAGGGCGGGATCCTGGAGACCCAGGATCGAATCCCACGTCGGGCTCCCTGTGTATGGAGCCTGCTTCTCCCTCTGCCTATGTCTCTGCCCCCTCTCTCTCTCTCTCTCTGTGTGTGACTATCATAAATAAATAAAAATTAAAAAAAAAAGAAAGAAAGAAAGAAAGATCCCTGCCATCAAGAGGCTCACAGTATAATGGAGACCACAAAAAATCAAACCAAGAATGGCTTGCAAGTACAAAAGGCTATAATGTATGATGGGGGGGGGGGGTGGAATAAATGTTATTGCAGCAGAAAGGATGCTTGTTTCATTATAGATTTGGAGAAAGGCTAAGAGCAGGAGGGCTATCTCTGGTTTACTAGTAAATCTTACTTAGTTCCAGGTACCTAGTAGGGGCTCAGATTTGGCACTACGAATAAATGAGTACATGGACAACCATTGAGTAAAAGAATTGAGACAAAAAAAAAAAAAAAAAGAATTGAGACAAAAAAAAAATCCTCTTAAAGAATTTGTACTGGTAGGAAAGAGGCAGAGAGTATGGCCATGTGGAGGAAACTTTCTATGAAATGAACAAAACATGCAAAAAGGCATAACAAAGAGAGAAGGTTAATGTATGCAGGGAATAAATTCAAACACTCTGGTGGTGTTAGAGTACACATTCCTTTATTAAAGAGTAGAGAAATACAGAGATTGTATTAAATGCAGAGACAAGATCATAAATGGCCTTGTTAACCATGACTCAGATTTCAATTTTTTTTTCCTCTGAAAGCAAAAGAGAGCCAGTTAAAATAGTCTAGTGCTAAAAGTGACATGATAAAATTTTTGAGTTGGAAAGATCCCCCTGTGATAGTAATGAAAGCTATTGGATTAGAAGTTTTCAAACCTAAAGGCAGAGAGAAGAGCTCTGAACAGTTATAAAAGTATAGATTAATAATGAAAGCAGAATTATCAGTGACAAAGAGCAAGCAGAGAGGGGGATGAATGAGAGTTCATTCTATCATTGGAAATGAGAAAGGACTGAGATGCTTATGTATTTCTGACTCTGGAGCCTGACTGTATGGGTTGCCTTTACTCAATATACACAGGGAGACATTGGGATTGAAATACAGGTTTGAGGATAGTTTCATATTGAACATAATGATTTTCAGGTGCTTTTATGGATATTCAAGTGAAGGTGCACAGTAGTGCCAAGAAAAAAAAATGGATTTGGGACCTTAGTGGAGTTATATAATCCTGTGACTCATCCGTGTATAGTGAAAGTCTTGAGCTGGGATAAAATCTCAGAGAGTGTATAAAGTGGTAAGAGTTATAAAAACATATTGCAGCAGAATGTAGTATAAAAATTTCAACATTTCAGGGTGGTTAGAAGACAAATCTATGAAAAATTGAGAGTAAGTTGAATGTGGTTCTGGAATTCAGGAGAGAATATAAAACTAGTAGAAAAAAGGAACTGTGTTGAATGACATAGAATTGTCAAAAAAGGTAATGAAAGTTATTAATTGTATTTGTGTGGAATTCAAATTTGAGTATGTAGAAGAGTTTTAAAAAATGAAAATGCTAAACAAAAAATTAAAATAACTAGTCTGAGAAGCTTGGCATAAAAAGAAGAGAAAAAGAGCAAAAGAATTAGATAAACAGGATTTTGTTTTAATACTGGAGGAAACAAGTTATAATAATGCTTTTATATATACAACCATACTATAGCACCAAACATACAAATTTTTTAAAATGCTAAATTATACTGGTATGTTCTTATATTGTGAATTTATGCTTATTATTTAAAAATGTAATTAATATACAAGTTAGCATTAATAAACAGAATCATCTAATCAAAAAGTCACATTTTAATGTCTTAATAATAGAGTTCACAATATTTCATTTTAAGGTATTAATTAAACACAAACATATGCACACTGCTTATACAGTAGATCTGTTATAATTATCTGCAAGAAGATATATATTGATCTTAGAATTAGAGACTGCCAAGAAATATTGCTGCTCAGACTGATAAACTGTAATAAATTCATCTTTTAAAGACTTTCCATGATTAGAAAATAAATGAAAATAGATTCAAATATTTTTCAAAAAAATGATGATCTTATTAATGTTATATATGTTCTATTTAATAAATACTTATTGAATGAACCATTTGCATCTCAAAGATATATACTAGGATATAAATGTATGCATGGATATAAAATACTGTACTGTTTCCAAAGGTTGGCAAATATATTTTTACCATTTTTTGCAGATTTAATTAGTCTTACTTCAAGCTATTAGGATTCAAGAAAGCTGAGCTGCAGCAGAAACATTGTCTTGTAAGTATATCAAATTTAAAGTGCCATGTAATTTTTAGAGAAAAAAAGGATTAATAAGAAATTCTTGCTTTGAATTTCTAGAATTTTTGTAGATACCATAAAAAATAAACCCAACTTATGAGAACTGCTGGGGCAGAAAAGAATAAAAAACAAATCCTAGGAGCTTCAGAAGACAATCATTCTACATTAAAAAAAAAATAAAGATAAAGAAAAGATACAATAAACTAGTGGGAATACCTCAGGTTTAGAATTAAGTGCATTTTTAGGTTGCACATTTTATTTTTTTATGTTTTTAAAGATTTATTTATTTATTCATGAGAGAGAGACAGAGATTGGCAGAGATGCAGGCAGAGGGAGAAGCAGGGAGCCCGACGCGGGACTCGATCCCTAGACTCCAGGATCGCGCCCTGGGCCAAGAGCAGGCGCAAAACCACTGAGCCACCCAGGGATCCCCATACGTTGCACATTTTAATCACAGAAATGCTCCGCAGATGAAATCATCACAGTTTATCTTATTCTATATTGTCAGATGTATTCAACTCCTAGGACCCTTTCCCTTTCATATGATTTAAATCAATTAAAAAGTCATCCTTACCTAACTTAATCAATGTGATAGCACAAGCAAACAGCAAACCACTACTTTTGATTTTAGTTTTTAAGAATCTTTTTGTAATACATTACTTGCATTTTGAATGGAAGGATACATTTAAAACAAAACAAAAAATCTTCCAGTCATTTTAATTCTGATGGAGTAAACCACCTGCCTTTTTCCACATACAATATCATGCCTCTATTCTATAGCCCCCCCATAAGTCCTTGCAATATACAGAGTGAACATTTCCTTTGAAAACAAAGAACCCACTCTGAAACATTTTTGTCTAGTCCACATAGGGGTGGAGATAGAAATGTCCCAAACAGACACTTCTCAGTGAGTAGGTAACTACCACCATATCTTGTGTGTACCACTGCAATCCATGTTTTTGTTTTTTTTTAATGTAAAAAAGTGCAATCCCTGTTTACTTTATAGTGGTAGATTGACCTGTTTTACTCAATGAGTGGGCTCCAGCACTTGCTGGAATGCTCCCTCCATAATCCCCAGTTGATGTGTACTGTAAGAATATGAAATGAGAAAGTCTTTGGAAAAAAAGGTTTATTAGGTATCTGTGCTAGTGTCTGGGAGAAAAATAAAAACAAGAAAAGGGTATAGCGGTACATGCAGGATGTTATAGAAGTCACTGACCCCCTGAGAAATGTCTAGGACATTTCTGTCTCCACAGCTATGTGGACTGGACGCAAATGCTTCAGAATGGGTTCTTTTCTTTCAGAGGAAATGTTCACTCTGCACATTGCCAAGAATTACTGCCAGGATGTAGAGAAAGGGGAACCCTTTTACACTGTTTATGGGAATGCAAACTGGTGCAGCCATTCTGAAGAACAATATGTAGATTCCTCAAAAAATTAAAAATAGAACTACCCTATGATCTAACAATCATGGTACTGGGTAGTTACCCAAAGAATACAAAAATACTAATACAAATGGATACATGTACCCCGATGTTTATAGTAGCATTATCTACAATAGGCAAATTATGGAAATAGCCCAAGTGGCCATCAACTTATGAATAGATAAAGAAGAGGTGGTGTATATATATATATATATATATATATATATATATATATATATATAATGGAATATTACTGAGCCATCAAAAAAAATCTTGCCATTTGCAACCACATGCATAGAGTTAGAGAGTGCAATGCTAACAGAAATAAATTAGTCAGAAAAAGACACATGCCATCTGATTTCATTCACATGTAGAATTTAAGAAACAAAGTAAAGGAACAAAGGGAAAAAAGAGACAGGCAGGCAAACCAAGAAACCAAGAAAGAAACTCAACTATAGAGAACACACTGATGGTTACCAGAGGAGAGGGGGATGGGAGGATGGGTGAGGGGATTAAGCAGTGCATTTTGTTGGGATGAGCACCAGATGATATATGGAAATGTTGAATCACTATATTGTACACCTAAAAACTAACAATATGCTGTATAACTAACTGGAATTAAAAAAAAAATAGAAAAAAAAGGTAGGATCTTCTCTAGTTAAATTGGCCAAACAGGGAAAAGAAAGGCAAGAAAATAGATGAAAGGATAGAAAGCATTAACCAGGCATATAGGCTGAAGTCAGGGAAACTTTCTGCAGATGGTAACATCTGAGTTAAGATTTGCATTATCACCAGGAATGCACCAAGGGCTGAATGAGGAAGGGCACTGTGGGGCTGATAGAAGCTAGTAGAAAAGCACAGACATTTGAAGGAGAATGGTGTCAGGAATTCCAAATACAAATCAAAGACCTCCTACTCTATTAATCCTTACCTCAATCCTAATAAAGCCAAATTGGAACCTTTTATTGTTCTACCTACAGACACTGGTTCTTCCCACATTCTTCTTTATATTAGGAAATGAACCTATTACCTGCCCTAAAGTAAAAACTCAGAAGTCATTTTTAATTCTTTTCCTTCTCTCATTTCTCATAGGCAACGCGTCACTAAGTCTATTTGTTCTATCTCTCTCCAAAATGCATCTAGTACCCATCCATTTCTATCTTCCCAGTCATCTATCTAAGCCAGGCAACATTCATTCTTTAATTCAATAACTGCAATAAACTTCTGTCTGGCCCCCATGCATCTACTTTTACTCATCAAGTACTCATTATACTGCAGCAAGAGTAATACTTTCAAAACTTAGACAAGGTCATTCTTCTGTTTAAACCTCTTAAATGAGTATAGCTGACACACAATGTTAGATTAGTTTCACATAGTGATTCAACAAGTTTATACATTATGCTATGCTCACCACAAGCGTAGCTACCATCTGTCACCACATCATGCTATTATAATATCATTGACTATACTCCTTAAAGGATTGAATGCTGTAAAATGAAATAAAACAAAAAACTTAAATTTCCACTATATAAAGGTAAAAGCTAAATTCTTTACTAAACAACTTTCTTGGCCTCACATCACTCTCTCATTCATTTATCATTTAATTATACTTTCCCCATGTCACTTCCATTAGTCCATCCTGCTTCAAAGTCCTTGCATTGGTAATGATGTCATCCTTCTTTTAGATCTTCACTTAGAAGTCACCTCCTCAGTTCGTTCTACAGCTATTCAATTTAAAATAACTCCAAGCCTCTCATCCTTGTTCCTAACATTTCACTTTCACTGGCTATTACATTTCTGCTTTTGTTTCCATGGTAGCATTTATCATCATTTATCTATCTATCTATCTATCTATCTATCTATCTATCTATCTATCATCATCATCATCATCATCAATCACTATCTATCACTGCAGACATAACTAGGGGCATCTACATAAAATATTTAGGACCAATTACGGCCAAAGACCTAACCAGTAAATAGTATGCATTCAACTTATAACATCCATATATTTTATCCCCAAGCCCTCTATAAATCTTCATGGCTATCATAAGTATTACTTTTATCACAATATTTCCCTTCAAACCCTTGTGTAAAGATATTTTTACCGGCACAATGGAGAGTGGAAATAAGAAAATGTTTGATGTCCAGTAAAACACTTAAATTAGAAAATTCTCATGTACAGAAAACTTTAAGATGATGACCTGAAAAGAAATAGTCTTAACATATTATGCCATGAAGAAATTGATCTTTAAATAAAGGATAGCACACTTACTCTACATAAGAACACATCCTTCACATAAATGTGCCTGATATATCACAGCTGAGTCAATGCTGAAGTGTTATTGAACATTTTTATTATATAAAATATTATTATAGGTTAATCCAAAAATATTTCTCAAAGAGTTTGTTTTGTTTTTGTTTTTGTTTTTGGAGGAGGTTGTAAATTACTTGTGAAGGAAGGCTGAAAATGAAAATATAAAATAGCAGGGTATTGGAGGGTAGAGTTAAAAGAATAAAATAACAGAAAATCTTGAGGACAGCAAGGAGATCATGAACTGTGAGAAGAAAATAAATTATCTGTGAGGATCCCTATATTCATGCATTCAGAATGAATACATTGTAGTTAGACACTCATGTCAAAGGCTGCATTCGATGATCTCTCAAATTTGTGCTTTTAGTCACAGGGAATTTTACCATGTAGACTTAGCCTCAGCCTTAGTAGGATACACTGATTTATAGTTATTACAATTTGTATTCAAAGCAGGTTTTCGACTGCAGCTCTCATAACAGCAATAAAGCTTGCTAGGTCAGAATGTTTCATCTTAATGAATAATTTATATTACACTAAGTCACATGTTGAGCTGTGCGAAGTACTACTGTAGGTGAACATTTTGGAATATGAATTCAGTTTTAAATTTCTACTTACTTCAAGTGAAGGAGGAAATATGAGTTTAGTTTCCTTTCAAAGGAACTGAGAAGCCCTTGAAAAAGATAAAATGACTCCCATGACAAGTGCAGAGGATTTCATTTTACAGTTTTACATAGAAAGGAACAAAAATCCTAACTGAAAAACAAAAATTTAAAACATGCATTTAATCTAAGAATTACTTAAAGTTTCTGCTGAGAGTAGAAGTTGATTTTAAACTAGACGAACCTAATATAATTTTAGGATAAATCAGATTTTTTTTTATTCTGTCTAATTTCAAACCAGACTATCACAATCTACCAAAATTGTTGAACAAACATGAATATTTTGAGGGAAAAAAAACTCCTTATTTGTCAATATCCACTTCACTATTAGAGCAAAACACTATATTTTCTCCATCTGTCCCTTGTTCAGTTATTTCAGTCATTTCAAGGTTGTAGAGAAATAAAATCTGTCAGTAATACTACAGAAATCTGCCACACACAGCTTACTTCTACTAGGGGCATAGTTAAGCACACAATAAATATTTACGGACATGTATTTACAATTTACACATACACAAAATAAATACAGCACTTTCCCTAATGCAGAGGTGATTAGAAAAATAATAGCTAACATATGTGGAGTGCTTATGAAGTAAGGTAATGTGTTAAATTATTTTATTTCCATAACCTAATATGAGCTGCATTAACAAACAGGGGGAGTATTTGACCGTATAAGAGATTACTGAGCTATGGTTAACTGATAGGTAACTCATCCTAAGCCATGTTGTTTGTAAATAGCAGAGCAGAAATTTCTACTACGTGTCTGATCAACACGCATGGCCTTAATCACTTCTCTGTTTTGTCAATCCTAAAAGAAACAGGAGAAGCAAAGATAAATGACTTCAGAATACCTCTGCTGCTCTGGCAGCTTACAGATTAGAAGGACCTATACCAGCCATCAGATTCTCATTAAAACTGGTTTTATTAGTTTTTATAGACTCCTGAACTTTGTATGGTCCTTGCTTATTTTCATTGATGATTAGATGATTTTTTAATCTCCTGTCATGTCTTATGGTATGTTTAACCATTTTTATTAAGATTATAATTAGGAATACAAAACAAATTTAAAAATATATTTTATAAACTTTATTTATTTATTTTTTTAATAAACTTTAAATGGTTTATTGTTTATAACTAGCAACTGGTATGCTGCATTTTAAGGAATTTTGAATTTTGAATTATTTTGAATTATTGTTCTCATTTATGTTATTATTATTACTGTATTTTAACTTTATTTTTTAGAGCAGTTTTAGGTCTTTATTTTTAGCAATTCTGCCTTAGCAAAAATGAAAGGAAGGTACAAAGATTTCCCATAAATTCCCTGCTCCTATGCACACATAGCCTTTCCCCGTTATCAACATCCCCTACCAGAGTGACTGGTACATACAATTGTCATAATCGATGAAACTATTTTGACACGTCATAAAGTCCAGGGTTTACATTATGGTTCATTTTTGGTGTTAGATGTTCTATGGGTTTTGACAAATGTATGATGACACACATTCATCATTATAGTATCATACAGAGCATTTTCACTGCCCTAAAAACCCTCAGTGCTCTAATTTATTCATCCCTTCTCTTCATGTCAACCCCTACTGGCCATTAATCTTTTTACTGTCTCCACAGTTTTGCCTTTTCCAGAATGTCACATAGTTGGAATCAAACAGCATGCAGCCTTTTCAGATTGGCTGTCACTTAGTGACATGCATTTAAGGTTTCCCCATGTCTTTTCATGACTTGATATCTCACTTCTTTTCAGTGCCGAATAATATTCCATATCTGGCTGTACCATAGTTTTAATTTATCTGTTTACTTCTGAAAGACACCTTGGTTGCTTTCAAATTTGGGCCATTATGGATGAAGCTGCCATAAATAATTGTGGGCAGGTTTTTGTGTCGACTTAAGTTTTCTACTCCTTTGGATAAATACCAAGGAGCATGACTGCTGGATTGTATGGTAAACTGTTCAGTTTTGTAAGAAACCATCAAATTGTCTTCCAGAGTGGCTATACCATTTTGTATTCCCACCAGCAATGATGAGAATCTCTGTTGCTTTATGTCCTTGTCAGCATTTGATGTGGTTAGTATTCCATATTTTGGCCATTCTAATAGGTGTGTGGAAATATCTTACTGTTGTTTTAATTTGCATTCTCTGATGATGTGAGGTGGAGCATCTTTTCATATCCTTATCTGCCGTATGCATATCTTCCTTGGTGAGGTCTTTTAAAGTCTTTGATCAAATTTTAATGAAGTTGTTTTCTTATTGTTGAGTGTTGAGTTCTTTGCCTATTTTTGATAACAGCTTTTCTTTTAATCAGATGTTTAAAGGGATCCCTGGGTGGCTCAGTGGTTTAGCGCCTGCCTTCAGGCCAGGGTGTGATCCTGGAATCCCGAGATGGAGTCCCACATCAGGCTCCCTGCATGGAGCCTGCTTCTCCCTCTGCCTGTGTCTCTGCCTCTCTCTGTGTCTCTCATGAATAAATAAATAAAATCTTAAAAAAAAAAAAAAAAAGATGTGTCAGCAAATATTTTCTTCTAGTATGTGGCTTGTCTTCTAATTCTCTTGACACAGTCTTTAGCAGAAGAAATTTTTATTTTATTTTAATGAAGTCCAGATTATCCATTATTTCTTTATATCATTGGTGTTATGTTTAAAAATTTAAGACATAATCAACATAACCAATATCATTTTTATAATCTTTTAGGAGTTTTGTCATTTTGTATTTTATATTTAGCTCTGTGATCCATTTTGAATTAATTTTTGTGTAGAGTATAAAGTCTGTGCCTCAATTTTTTCTTTTTGCATACACATGTCCAGTTGTTCTAGCAAAATCTGTTGAAAAGGCTATCTTTGCTCCATTGTTTTGTTTTTGTTCCTTTGTCAAATATTAGTTGGCTATATCTATGTGGCTCTATTTCTGGACTCTATTCTGTTTCATTGTTTTGGTTGTTTATTCTTTAATCAATACTAGACTATCTTAATTTTGGTAGCTTTATGGTAAGTCTTCAAGTCAGGTAGTGTTTGTCTTCCAACTTTGTTCTCATTCCTTCACATTGTGTTGGCTTTTCTGAGTTGTTGGCCTTCCATATAAACTTTAGAAACCATTTGTCATCCACAAAATAAGTTGCAGGAATTTTTATTGGGATTGCACTGAATCTATAGATCAAGTTGGGAATAATTGCATCTAGACAATATTGAGTGCTCCTGTCTATGAACATACTATATTTCTCCATTTATATTTTGTTAGATTTGCACCTACATATTTCATATGGGGAAGATGCTCATACAAATCATAGTTAGTTTTAATTTCAAACTCTTCTTTTTCATTGCTAGTTTAGGAAAGCTGGTTTGAATACCATATGTGGATCTTTGCACAATTCATATAAATTTTCTAAGTCCCAGTTTCCTAAAGTATAAAGTGGTGATAACATGTTTACCTAATTTGGGTTGTTAGGTGATTAATTGGAATGTTGCATGCAAAGGTCTTCATATTGTGCCTTACTCAGAAAACATACTCAAAGTTATTAGTCATGATGAAGACAACAGTGGAAGCACTTGAAAAGTCTAATGTAATTAAAATAGCTATTATCAAACTGTGGAAGGAGCCTCGGTATCCATCGAAAGATGAATGGATAAAGAAGATGTGGTCTATATATACAATGGAATATTACTCAGCCATTAGAAACAACAAATACCCACCATTCGCTTCAACATGGATAGAACTTGAGGGTATTATGCTGAGTGAAGTAAGTCAATCGGAGAAGGACAAACATTATATGGTTTCACTTATACGAGGAATAAAAAATAGTGAAAGAGATTATAGGGGAAAGGAGAGAAAATGAGTGGGAAATATCAGAGAGGGTGACAAAACATGAGAGACTCCTAACTCTGGGAAATGAACAAGGGGTAGTGGAAGGGGAGGTGGGCGGGAGGATGGGGTGACTGGGTGATGGACACTGAGGGGTGCACTTGACAGGATGAGCACTGGGTGTTATGCTATATGTTGGCAAATCGAACTCCAATAAAAATATACAAAAAATAGTTATTATCAAAACAGTGCATTCAATGACTGGAAAATGGTATGAGTATTCTTACTCTGTTTTATATTTTTATTATGTATTCTCTTTTTTCCTTTCTTGTTATGTTTAGGTACCTGATTGATTGCAGAGCACTTTTATAAGCTGAGAAGTCAATTTTTTTTATTTCTAAATGTGTTTTCTATCTGGCTCATATACCCTCAAGCTTTGTCCCTAACATTCAGATGAATAAAGCTCACAAATGAACACTTGAAGAATGTTTGAAAATAATAAAGAGCAGAACTGTAAAACTTTAGCATTTATATGTTGTTCAATCCAGAATCATATCAAAAGTGGTATGGAGTAAAATTATTTTACTCATCATACATAACTTGATGGAAATCAGTGACCTCCAAGGTAATCCCATTAACGCTATTTTTTAAAAGATTTTTATTTATTCACAAGAGACACAGAGAGAGGGAGGCAGAGAAACAGGCAGAGGGAGAAACAGGTTCCTTGGAGGAAGCCTAACGTGGGACTCTATCCCATGTCTCCAGGATCATGCCTTCGGCTGAAGGCAGCACTAAACCACTGAACCACCCTGGCTGACCTTTTTTTTTTTTTTTTTTTGGCATTTTATTTAAAGCATGAGTCACTTTCCTATTGGCTTCCACATTACTATAGCCTAAAATATATGTGGATGTCTTGCATAATTATGGACTATAGATTTCCCATAATCATTCATTTATTTATTTATTTATTTTAGTAATCTCTATACCCAATGTGGGATGTGAACTCATGGCCCCAAGATCAAGAGTCACATTCTCTTCCAACTGAGCCAACCAGATGCCCCTTCCATAATTATTTTAAAATAGTCGATAAGTTAATGTTCCGGGATACAGCAACAAAGCAGTCAATCAGAGACAAGCCAAAATTCTTAAGTTCCTATATCGTTAAGGCGGGGAGGTTTAGAAGGGATATCTTGATTATCAATAGAATGTTAAAATATGATTGTAGGAGGCTCCTTGTCTCACATATGAATTGCCAGTATCCAATTTGTTGGGCAAAACGATGCTGTGGCTTGAAGTAGAGCCCCCATGTCAGAGTGAATAACACCCACACAGATTATGAAGTTCCAGATGGCAAGGGATATGAAGAAATGTAACTGCAGGAAACAGATGAAGTTTGTCTGTTTGTTTGTTTGATCTGTCAGTTTCATGGCAGCAGACTACATAAATGAATATGGCCCCCACTTGTTTTCATGGGATCACAGGCTCTTCCTCTGGGAAATATTAGGAGAAACAAAACACAGGTTATCATGATTTAGTTGACACTATCCCATTTGACTGACTGATTCTACATGGGCTAAAAATCAATGATGAAGGAGATTTTTTTGAGACTCCGAATCTCCCTGCTTACAAAGAGAAGGATGGATTTAAAAAAAAAAAGAAAAAACTTTTTAAATAGGCCTGTTAGGATTCTTACTCTTCATTTGCATAAACCTGACAACCTGCTGATGACAGCAATTAATTCCTCCTTAGTTTTAGCCTTATTGAATAAATGCAAAAATTATCAAGAGAATCTTGGTTAGAAAAAAACACAAAGTCCCTACCAACCTAGTATATTAAGAGTAACATTAATTGTTATGTTTTACATTTTAGTTTGACAACAAATTGATTTTTAAATCAACTCAAAACCTAGATCAAAGTAATCCCCTGATACATATGCGAGTGTGTGCACGCGTGTGCGCACTCACACACAATTGAACTAATTAGAATGTTTCAGTAAAACACAAATTCATTTATAGGCAGAATGTTCTCTCATATGAAAAACAGGATCTGAATGCATTGTTTTATGATAAATGTTTGGGGGAATTGAGGACAGAATTCTGAAATGTTATATTGGTTAAATGTGACTTTACCATAATGTTCTTAATCCCCAGATCCCAATAAACTTGAAATGGTGTTATTTCATGTGAAAGCAAAAGAGAAAATATACAAGCAAATGTTTAGCTTTGTGGTTAGCAGGTTTAAAGTGATTAGTTGCTAAGATGAAATGTCAAAAAATACTGTACAGGGAGTCACAGAATTATATCTTTTACCTGGATTGTGATTTGAGTGACTAGGCTGTGAAATATTTAAGGTTGCAGCACCTGGTACAGTGCTCTATAAATACCTTAACCTTCTAAAGATCCATAAATTTCTTGGCGAGGTATTTCCTATCCTTGCTTTATATTCCATTCAGTGTGAAAGGAGGCCCTCTAATTTTTGATGGTAAATAACCACAAGTATGATAAACAAGTGTCTACACCGACATAGTATTTTAATTAGATATGCAAAATATCCCCATGTAGATTGAAAGTTTCTTTTTTTTAAAAAAGATTTTATTTATTTATTCATGAGAGACATACACAGAGAGATAGACACAGACACAGGCAGAGGGAGAAACAGGCTCCATTCAAGGAGCCTGACGTAGGACTTGATCCCGGGTCTCCAGGATCACACCTTGGGCTGAAGGCAGGCGCTAAACCACTGAGCCACCCAGGCTGCCCAAAAGTATCTTATTTGTAGAGTTTTTATCCACATTGTATAATAAAACTAATATTTCTAAAAAATAGATTTCCCATATTATTAGAATGGAGCATCAAATAACCAATTATATATATATATATATATATATATATATATATATATATATATATATATATGTGTTTCTTGGTTTTAGTTCAGCCAAACATGTCGGCTTTTCATTTTTTTATTTTTTTAGGATAAGTGATATATATATGTTCGCCTTTTAAATGTAAATGTTTAAAAGTAGGCAATTTATGTGTTTCCACAACTGACATTGATGCAGACCTCATTCTCTCCCCCTCTTCCACCCTCCTCTTTTCCCTCTTTTCATACTCTTGTATTGGTTCTAATAAATGGTTGCTTTTCAAAAAAAATATATATATATATATATTATATATATTATTATATTATTATTATATTATTATTATTATATTATTATTATAATATATTATATTATTATTATTATATATAATAATATATATATATTATATATATATTATATATATATTATATATATAATATATATATATATTTTTTACATTTAGATACATTTATATGAGTATATTTTGGGCCATTTTTTTTTTCTAAAATGGCCGACATCATATCTGAAATAACTGAGTGAAATTGTGAAGTATTTCTCTAAATGACTGCTTTCTAAGGCAGCAACAAATTGCAAAATCTGATGCACTCGAACTTCTTTAAAACATGTTACATGTGTTTGAAATAGTTTTTCTGTCATCTGAAAAAAAAAAAAAAAAGATCCTATCGCTTCTATGGCTTCAAGTTGATTCAGTAAATTCCGGAACACCTTGTAGGAACAACAAAAAAAAAAGATCCTATGGCTTCTATGGCTTCAAGTTGATTCAGTAAATTCCGGAACACCTTGTAGGAACAAAAAAGTCCCCAGAGCACTGAAAATCCTAACAGGGCTACTTCAATAAGATGAGTCAATAGCTTAGTAGCTAACAAGTTACAGAAACATCCTGTTTCAGAATAAACAAAATATACTTTTTCTAACTCAGAGAATTCATTTAAAACTAAATGTGTCTTGATACTGTTACATACTACTACTGAAAAATTTAAATTAACAATTTCACTACTACTCTCCACCCCCCCCCCCAAATTGTTCATTCACTAACTACTGATCATTTTGTTACTTAATGTTTAATTTACTGTGCTGGTAAGAATTTACTTCAAGCCATGCTAAATACAGAAGAATGAGAAGGTACATTTCTGCACCACTTTTTGAAGATTTAGAACAAACTTACTAGTTTTTCGTCTTCTCTGCTTCCAATTCCTGACATCTGGTATATCTGATATAGCACTTACACTATTTATTTCATTCAATTTTTCAATTGTTTGTCCTTCTTCTGTTTCCTGCTTGGCCATTACTCTTGTTTTCTTGATATTTCCCTATTCGATAATGCCCTCAGACAATTATTAATATGCAACATCATCACTTGATTTTCAGCAGTTTAAGTAGATATTAACTTTGTCTTATGGTTATGTTATTAAAAAATTCCTACAGTACTTCTAAACTAGCAGAGGAACTGTGCACCGTACAATTCTTTGAGTATAAAAGATAATGATTTTTTTAAAATGCTAGTCTAATGAAGTGACTCTGATTTTGGGACCCTCAGCCACATTCAAGAAAAAAAATCCTTATAGAAATTCCTTCAATCCATTTTAAGTCATAGAAAAAAAAAAAGAAAAGATTTTTTCAGAGACTAGTTCTAAAGTCATGAAACACTTCTAGGAATAGAAAAACACAATGGTGACTTAGTCATATAGACCACAGTTTCTTCCTTTTAGTAATCTTCAATACTAACTCAAAAAAAGGAAAGACTCCTCTAGCAAACTGTGCTCTATCATTTACTCTTTTACTCTGTTCACTCAATCATTAACTCATCCATCTGTTCAATATCTATTGACCATCTCTTCTGTACCACATATTATTTGTATGTTTTAAAATTTAGCAATGAAACAAACTTAGCTATCAGGTCAGGGGCTACAATAAGTATGTAGTTTAAGAAATGAAAATGGGATAAAGCAAAATAAAGCAAGAGGAAGGTGAATCAAAGCAGAAACTATTTGTAGAGGTGGGATACCTTCCCCAGTAAGATGATACTGAAGATGAAACCCTGTATCAATTGAAGGAGTATGCCAAGTACCTATATGAGATGAGCATCCAGATGGAGGAAAGAGTACTTATGAAGACCCAGGCAAAAGCATACTTGATATATTTCAGGAAGAAGGTTATAGTGGCTATAATCAAGTGAGTCAGTCATAAAATCTTTTCTACAAAAAGCAATTATAAAGCTGTATAAAATTGACAAAAATAAACATTCCAGTGCTCTGGAAATGGCTCACAGGCATGTAATAATCACAGAAGCATTTTTAAAATTTTAAAAAGCATTGAAAAAGCTCATTCATTTTCCAGCATTGGATAATGCAGCAGTGTTATCCCTGGAAGTGATGATCTCAGATGTGGGTAAGTGGGGAAGACCACCATATCTACCTCAGGTTTCTGTCTTGGGGAGGGGAAATATATACCTGGCTGGGGCTGTACACCGGCACCTGGGAGATCAGAGAGGCTTCAAGTTAACCCAATTCTCCGGCCAACTCTGAGGTGTGCTCTTGCTCACTGAGGAGGTCAAAAGAGCTCTATGAAAAGTGCAAGGCAGGGCAGCCATGAAAACCCTGACTGCACTTTCCTAGCAATCCAAGACTCACCATATCATGGATGCCTTCTAGATCCGAGTGTTTGAGAACACACTGTCCAATCACTAACCACAAAGATACACAAACAAAGGGATAAACCCTGAGAGGACAGGCTTAAAAATATTATCAACAAAACACACGAACAAAAAACTAAAGAGGAACAGTTTCCCAACACTGCAGGAGAAACTTATTTCACAGATCTAGCCTGGGCAAATTACTAAACAAAGAAAGAGGGAAAAACAAAAACAAAAACAAAAACAAAACAAAACAAAAAACCAGCAAGAACAGCAACCCTCACAGGGAAAAAAAAAATCAATGTTAAAAATTCTGCACTTCAAAATTGTAGTTATCTTTAGTTCCTCTGGCTAAACAAAGTAGTTGTTCCCCATAAAGTTTACAAGAGTCTTTGGCATTCCTTAATATTGACGCTTCTTTTGTATAGAACTATGTAGTGTCTGTTTTATCAGTAGAATAAAATCTTGCTTGAGTCTGGCCTAGATCTGTAGAAATCTGTTCTATCATTTGGCCAAGATATGTTTGGGATTGCTAATAAAGTTTTTCTTTTTCATCTGTGCATTTTCTATGACTTTTGTTAAAATATCATTTGAGAGTTAGGCCAGGGAGCACCCACATGGGCAGGTGAATCTTCCAATAAGGATACAGGCATTAAATAGGATTGTCTATTAAGAATTTAAAAGCAATAATAACTGACCAAAAGTTAGTCCTCCAGCAATTTTAAACAAAGTTAGTGATAAAATACTTATTTAAAAAAATATATTGGTTTAATGGGATCCCTGGGTGGCTCAGCAGTTTAGCGCCTGCCTTTGACTGAGGGCATGATCCTGGAATCCCAGGACTGAGTCCCACATCAGGCTCCCTGCACGGAGCCTGCTTCACCCTCTGCCTATGTCTCTGCCTCTATCTCTCTCTCTGTGTCTCTCATGAATAAATAAATACTTTTAAAAATAAATAAATAAATAAATAAATAAATAAATATTAAAAAATATATTGGTTTAATTTCTGAACAACTGCTATTGCTACAGTTTTTATAATATAGTATGTAAAATTAAAATTAAGACATATTATTACTTATCTTTAAATATAACGATATTCTGCATTAAAAAAACTATATTTATAAAAATATAAAAAATAATAAAAATAATAAAAAAAGAATTTATATTTATATTATCACCCTCCAAAGAGGCAGATTCAACTATATGCAATTCTTTTGAGAATAAGTCTGTGCCCCTTTAGAATTATTTGAGTCCATTTCAAGTGTAAAATAGTCTGTTCTCTATGCATACATATAGCATTTATTTTCCTTCAGTTTTAATAAGAATCTTATATGGTATAGGTATGCAAAATGGTATATTCCTTGCTGAGATCAAAGGAAGAAGTTATTGACTAGAAGGATGGAGCATTCCTTACTTTGAAGGCAAAGGAAGGGGACCACTAGGAGAGGAATGTGGGTAGCCTTTAGAAGCCAAGAAACTGATTCTTTCCTGGTGTCCAGAGAGAAACCTTGATTTTAGTCCAGTGGGACCCATTTTGGACTATATCTTCAGATCTGTAACATAACAATTTGTGTTACTTTAAGTCATTATGTTTGTGGTGATTTGCTACAGAAAACTAATACATACATAAACATATATGAAAGCCACTTAAAATGGCATCAAAGAAAAAAAACCTTTTGCTTTCCATTTTGTTGTGTGAAATGACATTTTTATGAATCTTTTCAAAATTTATTCATTTGTTTTGGATTTTTCTTATTTGCTATTAGTTGCTTTAATTTTATTAATTTTAATTTCCAAAAGCTTTTGTGTTTAAAATGAACAAAAAAGACTCTTCAATCAATCGTGAATGAATATAGTTTGACGAATTTGGACAGTCACTTGAACATAAATTTAAGATCAATTTAAAAAATCACTGACATATATGGAGATATTAATACTCAAAAATAGAAATCTTGTTATTCATTATCATTACAAGCCTAAAATTTGTCCTTTTAAAAAATACACTGGGATAATTAACATGTATTACTATAACCATTTTCCTTTTTTCTTATTTTTAATGTATTACTAAATTTCACTTACATATTTTTAGTCTCATTGTCCTCATTATACATACACAGTGATCCATACAAGATAACTTTCTCTGCCTCCATTTTCTCTAGTTACACATATTACTTGTTCCATTACATAATCATTACTAAAAATAATTTTGTCATATACAAACAGAATGTTAAAAAATGACCTACTCTGTGTTAAATTGGCCATATGTGCCACTGAAACTTGATCATATGCACACACGCATACAGAATTTTCTTTGCAAGTACTGAACATTTTGCAAGAGACCCTTTGTCTAATTTATGATTCTTTCTGTTTAACACTCACTGTAGTCACATTGTTACCTTGTCATATTGTAAAATAATGAATCAAGAAATGAGAATAACCATGACCTTGGAAGAGATGCTACAGTAATAAAAATTAGGTCACAAGAGTGTATGTGAATCTTTAAAAGTCATCCAGGATTACTACTTCTTTTCCAGGAATGCTGTATAATTAACACAAAGAGACATAAGTGATATTCCTTAGAAATGTACTAAAGATGATAGGAAAATGTTTTTTTTTCTAAGAAAAATGTATTAAAGATGACAGAAAAACAGGATTTTTTTTCCTATAAAGGCTGATAATTTACTTTACAACCATGCTTAAAATTTTATTCCAAAGTCGCTTTAGAAAGTTTGCCATCTAAACTAAATGCTAATTGTGAACAATTTTGAAATGAACATGGGAGTGCAGTATCTCTTAGAGATCTTAATTTCACTTCTTTTGAATTATACCCACAAGTCAGATTGCTGGTTCATATTGGCAGTTCTACTTTTAATTTTTTGAGGATCTTTCATCTTATTATCCACAGTGGCTGCATAATTTACATACACTGCAATATTATTCATACTTTAAAAACAAGGAAATCTTGGGGCACCCAGGTGGTTCAGTTGGTTAAGCGCCTTATCAGCCTAGGTCATGATCTTGAGGTCCTGGGATGGAGCCCAGCGTCATGCTACCTGCTCAGTGGGGAGTCTACTTCTCCCTCTCCCTCTGCCCCTTCTCCTGTTTAGTCTCTCTCTCTCTCTCTCTCTCTCTCTCTCTCTCTCTCAAATAAATACAATCTTTTTTTTTTTAAAAAAAGAAGGAAATTCTGATATTTGTGACATCACATATGAACCTGGAGGACATTATGCTATGTGAAATAAGCCAGACACAAAAGAACAAGCACTACATTATCTCACTTATACTGGAAACCTAAAACAGTCAAACTCAAAGAAGCAGAGAGCAGAAGAGTGGTCATCAAGGTCTGGAGGGAGGGGGATACAGAGAGGTGTTGGTCAAAGGATACAAATTTTCAATTAATGCAAGATGAGTAAGTTATAGAGATCTACTGTACTGCATAGAGACTATACTTTACAACACTGCATTATATAGTTTAAAATTTTCTAAGACAATAGATCTTCTGTTAACTTTTATATGCAGGTAGGTAGCTGGGTAGGTTGGGGTAGGTAAGTAGGTAGGTCAGTAGGTAGATGTAGGGAGAAACTTTTGGAGGTGATGAATATATTTACAGCATTGATTATGGTAATGGTTTAACACAGATCTATTTATCTCCAAACTTATCAAGTTGTGACATTAAATATGTATAGCTTTTTGCATGTCAGTAATTGCTCCAATAAAGTGTTTTTTAAGTCACACACATGGTTTCATTAAAAAAAAAAAAATCTAAATGAGGATCTTTAGTGCATATTAGTACATTTAGTCCCAGTAACAGAGAACTAAAAGTACTTTCACTCACATCAAGCACCATACTGACAGGATGGCAAGAGAAGTTACTCTTGCCTTTTAACTGCAATCTATCATCCAGCTTTTAGTCTTATGGACAAGAACTGGATAGTGTTTTCTTCAAGAGTGGCAAATGTTTTAATCCTTCATTTCTGGCTGATGTTGATTCTTAAAAGTTCATTGGATGTTGAAATGTTATAGGGATTTGGAAAATATCTGCTAATAGACACATGTACAATTTATATAAAAACATCTTTCTTCTAATTGGAAAGCAGGCACATCCCTGCATAGTGGTTTAACAAAAACAAAATTAAAATTCATGTGGTCAAAATTGAGAATAAAGTGTAGTTATCAAGCTCTATAGTATCTAGAGAAATTCTCTCAATTTAAATCAACAAAACTTTAGGGAATAAAGTACATGAAAGCATTTTGGTTCTGTAAAATAATAAAGTAATAAAAAACTTCATATTATCCAAGATGTTTTGCTACTTCATAATCACTTAATTTAGAAATATTGTCATTTTGCCTTAGAGATTCTACTTCTTTCCTACCTTGTTAATGCCTATAACAAATATTTATGTACCTACCAGGTGTAAATCAGAGGGGGTAATTCTTCAGATAAATTGCTGACCTCAAAGAGGTGACAATTTTGTTGAAGGTCATTATCTACCACAATAATTAACAATTAAGTACACAGGGAAGCTTTAAATAAAATCTAACAAAACTGAACTCATGCAAAGTAAATGCTGTGAAAGAAAGTACATAGGGAAGGCAAAGGAGAGAAACTTGACCAAAATTGGAGAAAAGGAGATGGTCAAGGTTGGTTCCTGAGGGAGTTATGCTTAATCGATCTTTGAAGGGTGAATATAAGTAGAACAGGTGAATAACTTAGGTTATATGTGTTCCTTAGGAAGAAAGCAGCATATGCAAGTCACAGAGTTGAAATGACTGAATAGCCAAAGCTCCATTAAATTGACTAGGGCCTTGAGGATAAATGAGGAAATTCCAGAAGAGAGGCAAACAAATCAACCAAAGTGAAATAGAGCAACTGAAGGACTCTTCCATGAATAGTTCAGCTGTTCCATTTGAGCTTTTGGCTACTTTTATATCTTTTAAAAATATATATAAACTAAAATGAATGAATGAATGAATGAATGAATGAATGAATGATGAAGTCTGCTTCATCTAACTTAACTATCTTATAGAAACAAATCTTACACTGTAATTTATTTTTAATTCATGAGATTGTTTCATTATGGTATGAAATAAATGTTGACAGAGTTTTATTAGGGATTTAAAAAATACCTTTACCATTCAAGTATTCTATCTACTTCATAACCTGACAGGGTTTGGGGATTATTTTTTTCTAATTATTAATCCAGGACTATAGTGAATTCCTCCTATTATTTTACTGTTAGTTTATTAAAAGTTTTTTCTAAACTTCAACATTCATCTGTTTAGTCCCCTAAAATAAAGTACATTTTAATAATGATAGCTTATGATGAATGTTTTAATATACTCTAATAATAACTACCATTATTTATTGAATGAATACTATGATCCTGGTAATATTGTAGATACTTTAAAAACATTAATTCAAATAATTCTGAAGCCAATTCTATGAGGTAGAATATTATAGTTTTCATTGTACAAATAATGAAGCAGAAGTACGGAGAGATTTAGTAAGTTGTTATGAGTCATCCAGAATAAATGGAAGAGCGTAATTGTTTCTTGGACACTAAAGTTTATAGGCGTTTTTGTTTTTACCATTGTGTTGCACTGTGATATTTGTAGTTCAATAACTTAAGTAACTCCAGTTATACTCCTAATTTTGAAAGTGTGGTTGGTTATTTGTGAAAACAAACATGGCCTCTTTCAGCAGTCCTGGATTTGTGTTTGTACATGTGTATGTCTGGTTGACATTTTATAATTGCATACTTATATATAATTGAGCACCTAATTACCTGCTGTAGCCATCAAATCTTTAACGACTGCATACTATATATGTTAAAAGTTGGCACAGGGTCTCACGTGCACTGAGCAATAACCAAGCACATGAGACTGATGTGTGAAGACAGCGAGGCAATGTATTAACCTGCAAGATACAGCAGAACTGATGCTTAATACATATATTGGCATGATCAACATATTATTTTTCTGTAAATACTTGCAACATCAAATCAAATCAGATATTCAATTTATTTTCGACACAAAATATTTTAATAAGGTCTAGCATAATTGAGTACATCTGGACAGCTCACTCTATCCTGATAAAACTTAAACATAGGAAGATAAATGACATTGTGAATATTGTTTAGTGATATGGTTTAAAAACAGGAGCAGTCAAGTGGCTCAAATTAGTTATGGCATCATGCTAGGATATCTTTCTTACTCCACAGTGAGAGCAATTCTAGAAATGTATTAGAATACTGCAATTTAGTTAGCTACAACTACATATATCATTGCCATAATGATACCTAAATACTTGAAATCCATATTCTAAACTAGTATTGTCTGTTAGAATTCTCCATAACAAGAGAAATGTTCTCTATCCTGTCCAGTATTATAACTATAAAAGCAACTATAACAAGTTGCTTTTGGTTGCTGAGCTGTTGGAATGTGAACAGTATAACTGAATTTTTAAATTTTAATTCTAATTAACTTAAACTGTAATTGTCGTGTGTAGTTAGTTCCTATTGTTTGGGACAACAGAGTTCTAAGACTTTCTTTCCTTGACAGGGCTTCTATACAACATAGAAAGAAATTAGGCCCCCTATGTTTCAGTGGTAATAATTTTGTTATTGATGAGTTATTTCTTTAGACATGTTACATATACTTCTACTAAAAATACAGTCAGATGTTACAAGCTTAGAAGCCTGAGTAAGATCATTTTGTCTCTTTATGATCAATTAGATGTTGTGTTTGTAGTGTCATTCTCAGAAGCAACCTTTTCCTGTATTCCCACACCTTAGTGGGCAGAATATTATTGAATTGTCAAATACTGACAACTCTGACATTTGTTTTGCCCCAGTGTAACACTATCTGAGGTTTTATCTTCTGCATTATGTTTCTTCATTTGTCACAATTTCTCTTTCTTCATTATAAAAAAAGTCAGAGTGAATTATTGAGATAAAATCATAGATTTGAGATGAAGTAAATGAACAAGCAGAAGTACCGCATTTTACTTTTTCACACTGTTGATCAGGGGTATTTATGACACTAAATCTGATATCCTACACAGATCTCTAGTAGTCACTACTGCTGTGCGTTCTCTGAACATTTAATGGAAGAGTTGATTGGAAAAGCATGGAACAATAATTAGCAGCTATACGTCATGTCCTCATCTTATTACTTTAGGAGAAATTTAAAATTTTTAAATAAAGTTGATAATGCATAACTTATGAATTATACTCACAGAATATGACCTAGAAACACTAGCATGTTGTACAAAGAAACATTATACCACAGAATATATTGCAACACCAAAAATTTTGAAACAACCTAAATCTTTGACCCCACTAGAAGAGATCTGTGTTTATTTTGACTTTACAGAGATTAAAGCCTTATACAGCTTTAAAGCCCTATAGAAATATCACTATATAATGCCAAAGAAAATTTGCAGGATACTGGATAAATTCAAAACACCAAAATCAGGGGCAGCCCGGGTGGCTCAGAGGTTTAGGGCAGTCTTCAGCCCAGGGCCTGATCCTGGAGACCCAGGATCAAGTCCCACATCAGGCTCCCTGCGTGGTACCTGCTTCTCCCTCTACCTGTGTCTCCCGCCCCCCCGCCCCCCCCCGCCCCGTGTCTCTCATGAATAAATAAATAAAATCTTAAAAAAAAAAACACCAAATTCAGTTTTGTGGTTAAGGAACTGATAATTGGAGCTCACTAAAAGTTCTGATGTTACAAGAAACCCTGGTATTAGAAAACTTCAAGACAAAGATTCAACAGGAGCTTTTCCAACCATGTAAGAAACAAAATGGTTGAGGTTTGTATATTGTATAAATAAAATATTTTCTATCCAAATTTTGATAAATTCTCTAGGAAAAAATCATAAAATACATATTAAAATCCATTCCTATTTTGATTAAGATGTTTATTTGCAACAAGTACAAATAAACTGTAATTTTTTTCATTGCTTTTTCTATGTTGATGATTTCAATCTAATTCCTCTATACGGTTACCCTCCAATCTTTGTAAATCACCATTCACATGCTCTTTGGAGACTCTTAATGCTATATTGAGCCCATATGGACATATTCCTTTACAAATGACAATGCTGGGTGCATGCATGTATGTGTGTGCACATTTTTTTAGAATGTACATGGTGTGGGGAGGGACCTGGATGTCTCAGGTGGTGGGACATCCCACTTGGTTTTGCCTCAGGTCATGGTCTCAAGGTTGTGGGATTGAGCTCCATGCTGGGCTCCACACTTAGTGTGGAGTCTGCCTAAGATTCTCTCTCTCCCCTTACCCCTCTCCCTACTTGTGAGCTCTCTAAACAAACAAACAAACAAACAAACAAACAAACAAATAAATAAATAAATATTTTTAAAAATGCACACAGGTAAATGTCCATATATTCTCATATATATATTTTTTTCTCTCTGACATTCCAGGTAGCACCACAGCATCATTTATACACTGGCAGTCATTATCCTAAAACTTCAGAATTGTATCTCATTCTACTGGCTCTAGCTCCCAAGATCAATCAGATGTATTTTGTCTCCAAGTCTATATTATTTCTGTTTCCTGTTGTCAATTTACCATGACACAACCATAGATCTAAACCTCCTTATTCCTCACCAGAATACTATATCACTCCTTACTTATAAATTATCCTTATTTGCATATAGTCTGGCTGTCACTGAATGGAAGATTTCTATTTTTAAGGGTCCCTGGAACTGCTCCTTGTTTAAGCCATCCCCAAATAAGTATGTTTCTCACCTTCTGCATAATTAAGGACTATTGTTACTATTGTTGTCATTAACAATTTTGTGATCAAGGACCCTGTTGCCCCTCCATTCATGCAGACTATATTTTGAAAAGTCAAGTTGGAACTATAATATTTTTATGCACTTTCTCATACACATTTCTTCACACTGTATTGTCTGTATAAGGATACAGGAAATGTATGGATAAGGATAAGGAAATGTATGAGATGGCCACCATCTCTACTGACCACAGTTTTACCTATTTTTAAACCCAGTTTATTACTTTATCTAAATTTTCAAATCTCAATGAAATCACTTCCCTGGGAAAGAACCACTGCTCAAAAATAAATTATCATATTTTCTAAATTACCCTATTTTAAAATATTTTTTCTCTGTAATGCATTTGGGTGGTATATGAGTATCTGTGTAGTTGTGTATATATACTGTTTCTTTATACTGATCCTCTGAGTCCAGGGGCAAAATTATATATTAGTTCTCTTGATATCTAACAGAGTTCTTTGCATCTGCTAAGTGAGTTAAATTAATTTAAAAAATAACGATCCTGGGACACCTGGATTGGCTCAGTGGTTAAGCTCTGCTTTCAGCTTCAGGGTGTGATCCTGGAGTTCAGGGATTGAGTTTCATATTGGGCTTCCTGGGAGGAGCCTGCTTCTCCCTCTGCCAGTGTTTCTGCCTCTCTCTGTATGTCTCTCATGAATAAATAAAATCTTTTTAAAAAAATGATCCTATTGTTTAGTCTTTGTAGATGACTGGAGTCTGAACGTGTAATCAGATAAGCGTGGATAAGCATGAGCCTATATAGTAGAGATCTAGTTGATATTTCTCCAAGTCAGTTGTGAAAATTTGTTTTTATTGTGAAAGTAGATGTATATGTGATTATTAGTTTTGGCTTCAAAATTTGTATATTTAAGGTCAACTATGTTATAAAAGAAAATTCAAAGAGAAAATTTAGATTCTATTTATATATAAAGCACATTAAGAAAGTGACTTTATGGACACACAGAATGCCAAAACATTGTACTTAATTCCCAGGGTTCAGACATCAGCCCTGCCAAACAATTGCTGTGAGTTGGAAAACATTCTGGATATTGATATTCAATATTTTTAACCTTTTGTCAGTAGGTGATGAATTAACTCAGCTCCAAGGCTGTTCCGGTTGACAGTAAGAGCTGATTTAACTCATTTCTCACTGCAGGAAGAAGAATCAAATCCAGGGAGAACAGCCAATAGAAAAAAGAAAATGAATTAAAAATAAAATTAGTATACTAGTATTTTAGCACAGTTAGGCATTCCAGAATCTCAGGGATAATTAACATTCTTAATATAAAATATTGATGTTATACAGTATTAATGCAGTATCACAGTAAGAATTGACAGTGTTTAATGTTTCATTGCAGCCTCCTAGCTGAGCATAGAACTTTTCACAAGCAAAAGGAATTTAATTTTAGATTCAAAAACATTAAAGCCATCTGGGATGGAATACAATTAACTCTTTCCTGCTTCCTTTCTTCACTACCTTACATTATTTACTCCTGTGTAATAAGAGTGCCGCATTGTAAATTACTGCTTGCCACTAGTTTGTAAACACGCAAAAGTTTCTTGACCTTAGTGCTTTCTCATTTGCAAAAATAAGTAATCATAAATCATAACATAGCTTAAATTAGTTATCTTATTAGGCACTGCAAAATTGTGCTTTCTAATTCTTTCAATCATTCTGCATTTATTATTTGAAATTATGCTGTTATTTTAAAACTCCCTACCATCTAGTAGGATTTTAATAACCCTGAAATGTAGTCCATACAGGAAATACAGAGAAAAGAATTAATTTTTCAAATTTGACTATCAATTTTCATCATAATTAGCTGGACTCACAAATTCCAGTGTTCTCTAGTAAGTACTGCTTTATTTCTATGTATTTCTATTTCTATCTGTTTGTCAATTCTAGGATTTTTATATGCTTGATGTTTTCAATATATTTTAGTAATCCTTCTTTTCAAATCATAAATGATTCCAACTTAATATAGTATAAGTACCTTCAAGCTAGTCCTGGAGCCTTTTGAAAGGACTCCATAATCTTTTTTGCCACTTCTATTCTTTATATTCAATAATATGTCCCAAACTCATCCATGCATTTCCTGCACAGCTCCTAAAAGGGCCTTTTTTTCTGGGGATGCTCATTACTTCTATTGGTGAAAGGCATTTAATGAACAAAATCTGGCTACTAGAAGTATTTATTGTCACTGGGTTGCTATTGCCTGTAAATCTTTTCAGTGGACAGTGTTGGAACATGGACTTAAAAATGAAAAATATGAAAACAATTTGCATTGCTTTTTAAAATTCAAATATAAGATTTACACTATTTTATCCTTTATGCTGAAAAGGTAATTTTTAGACACTGTTAACAAAATTATTTATTTTCTTTAATCTACACTATCCAATACTATACATGAAGTATGCACAAGATAACAATAACACAAAAGAGTAAAGTTTGAGATTCTATATTTATTTTTGTCAGATATGCTTTTACAATATATAAACAATTGGACTGGTTCTTTTCCTCTATGAGGTTATATCACCAAAATTATATACAATTATCTGTAATTGTTTCAATTCATTTTAGTTAAAATATTTTTCTTTATGATTTTATTTTGCTTTTTAACCATATAAAATATTTACATGATTCATATATCAAAATTATATTATAGGTACATTCACAAGAATCTCTGTTCCTTCCATTCTGTCCCTCCTCCCTCCTTATAAGTAATAACTATTTGTAGTTGTTTCTGCTTGATATTTGTTAGTATTTTTGCAAAAACAACTATGGTGTGTGTATGTTCACTTTTTCTACTTTCTTATTTAAAAAATAACATAATATATCCTGTTTTGTGTCTTGCTTTCTTTTTTTTTACTCTATATCACAGGGCAGAGATCTTGAACATAAGGTTTACAATAGCCTACTACTCTATTCTGTGACTGTATAATATTTTTCTCATTTGGTTTTACCCAGTCCTTTATGGATGGACATTTTGATTGTTTCCAACTCTTCTATTACAAATAACACCAGAGCAAACTATTTTGTTCATAAGCCATTTTGCAAATGTATCTTTAGAATAAATGTTTAGAAGTGGAATTGCTATACTAAAATACAGATGCATATGCAATTTTCTTAAATGTCACCAAGTTCCTCTTCATAGGAATTGTGGCATTTTGCATTTTCATCAGTGACATGTTTAGATATATTGTCAAACAAGATATTTTGCCACTCTGACAAATGAGAATTCATACTTTTATTTTTCACTTTTTCTTGCTATATGTAAAAGTAAGTCTTATGTTTTAAAGAGTGTTCATTATTTTTATGTGACTAAAAATAGATTTTTAGCTCAGATTTCACAAATTTACTATGTTCTTTTTGGTTTTTATATATTTTTAAATATTTTATTTATTTATTTATTTATTTATTTATTTATTTATTTATTTATTTAATTTGATAGAGTTAGAGTGAGAGCAAGAGACAGAGAGAGAGGATGAGCAAAGGGGAGGGGCGCGGGGGGAGGGATAAGCAGACTCCCTGCTAAGCAGTGAGCCCTATGAGGGGCTGGATCCCAGGACCCTGGAATCATGACCTGAGCCAAAGGCAGACACTTCGCCAACTGAGGCACCAGGCATTGCTGTTCTTTATACTCTAAATTTTAAGAAACTTATTATAAATTAGATATATTAACCTTTGTGAAATATACTGGTAGTATATCGTCACCAATTGTCATTTGTCTTTGTTATGGGTATGATTTTTGCCTTTAATTTATTATTTATAATGTAGTGTAACTATAAAAACATTACTAATTACTCCTTATTTATTTATTTGTTGCATATCACTGTAAAGATCTGTACCAGGAGACAGAAATATATTCATAAATATGAGGATTATTGATTGAAACAGACATCAAAGAGATCATCTAAATAAAATAAAAATTCTGTATTTGGAGATGTACTAGGAATACACAAATACATAAAGGTTTATGATATATGTAACTTCAAAATTTGCTATCCTACACTCTAAAAATTAACCCTCATATAGCTTTCATTTCTTTGTCACAATAAATGGATGTGTAATTGGCATCTACAGAGGTCAGTATGCTTATATTGAGCCATTATTTAGGCTAAACTTGTAAAATTATTAGTCCAAGACTTTCACATTTAGTTATGATAGAAGAATAGGTACTATATTGAATCTCTTGCCAAAAATAACTAAGAAAAAACAGAAAAAATAGATGAAACAATGGTTTTCACAAAAAAGTAGGCACAACACTGAGTTAGGTAATGCTAAATAAAATTAAGCAAGGGAAATTTTATGTCTGTAACAGGTTTCTGCCTGCAGAGTAACTAGGCTTCAGTGAAGAGTCTCACTGAGTGGAAAGGACAGATTTCAGTTTTGAGTCACCAGAGCAGCTAGAATTTGCATAGCAAACACTTTAGAAAGAGAGCTAGCTGTGATGAGAGAAAGAGAGATTGAAAAAGAGAGCACAAAAGAGATATTCCCCTTGAGTATTTCACTGAGTACAACTTGGTCATGATTATGGGAGAACTACCCAAGACCAAGAGAGAACATCTAAAAACAAGTTAGGTGAAAATCTCTGAGATATATGGCCAAGAATCAATTATGCTCTGATTACCCAGCACAGAAAATCTTGCTAACAGATTGCTCAGAAGGGTTTTTGTCTCCATGGTGGGAACAAATTGTCCCTAGATTTAAAGTTGCTCTGAAATACCCTAAAACATTTAAAAGCAAGTCTGTAAAAGATCTAAGTCCAAATAACTTACTAGTATCCCAGAGAAATTTTCAACCATATTTACAAGAATGAAGAGAAATTTACCAATCAGCAATCAACAAAGTGGCAATGTCTAGTGAATAGTAAAAAATTACTAGGTATGTAACAGAGCAATTAAAAAAAAATCCATAGTCAAGAAAAAATGTATCAATATCAGCAAGCCCAGAAATAACAACAATTAGAGATTTAGCATGCAAAACAGTTGACAAAAACATGAACAGGGAAGCCTTGGAGGCTCAGTGGTTGAGTGTCTGCCTTTGGCTCTGTGTGTGATCCCAGGGTCCTGGGATGGAATACTGCATCGGGCTCCCCACAGGAAGCCTGCTCCTACCTTTGCTTATGTCTCTGCCTCTCTCTGTGTCACTTATGAATAAATAAAATATTTAAAAATATATATGAACATATTTTAAGATATAAAAGAACTGAAATCAAATATCTGGAGATGAAAATCATACTGAAAGAATATGATCATAAACCACCACTACATAAATATCCAATAAGAACAAAAATAAATACCAGTTCATAATTTCCAACAAGTTATATGAAATTTGATTCATTATGTATTTATTTTTAAAAGAGTTCAAGATTTTTCCCCCCTTAGGTTTATTTTTTTTAATTGCATTTTCCCTTTATCAATAATCAGATCTTTTCTCTACTTAGGTCATGGTACATTTCTAACAAATTAAAATTTTTCAATATAACTAGCAACTGTTCTTACATTCTTCTGCTAAATTGGGATACTTATCCTATTTTATTTTTGTGCCAAGTAGTTTTGTTTTCCCAATTGATTATGTCATTATTCCACTTCATTATTCCTTTAAATAGGGCTAATGTACAAGAATGCTATGGAAATTTACAAATTTGATCAAGTCTCCAAGAATTTGTTTCCACTCCTTTTTAAAAATATAATAAAAAGTCCAGTGAACACATAATCTGCAAAAGTATGTAAACCTTGTTCACTAAACAGATTTATATAGGAAAATCTGTCTTGTTTTTGGATTAATAATTTTAATAGCTGGCACAGGGATTTTGTTTTGATGTGATTTTTATTTCTAAAATAGATAATTACAGTGAGAAAAAATGCCTGAGAAATCAAGAAAAAAATATTAAAAATACAAAAACAAAGAATTTTAGGATCCCAAAATCCTGGTGTTTCCTCTCTCTCTCCCTAATATTTATTTTTTATGTTATTATACCTTAAATTCCTGCTTTTAATTCTGATTTAGTTTTGTATTCCTTTCTTAAGTTTTAGAAAGATCTGAAACTAAGTTTAGGAAGGCAACATAAAAGAGAACTGGCATATTAATTTCTTGTTTGCTCAGATAGCACTATAACAGTAAGCAGAGTCTTTTCTATTTTAAAAAGTACTTTGTGTACACAAATGCTTGCAATTTATCAGCTGAAAATGCCCCTCTCTTCAGACAAAATATATAAATTCAAGCCCAGTTCTGTGAATTTTTGCCTAACGCACTCAAGTTTTATTAGTAGGGAGATCTTTATGCACAAGAACCTACAGTATACTTTCTCCTGTGAGAGCTTTGCATCTGGTATAGCAATGACATCAGAATAAATTTCTAAGTGTAAGCAGTTAAAAGCATGTAGAGAGAGAGAAACATAACAAACCCAGATTTCCAGCTTAGTCCTTGTCCTTTTTCCTTTTAAATTGAGTAGATTTCTACATGTCCAATTCTGAACCCTAGACAGATGTGATCATATTGTCTATTGTTCTGTCAAAGATTTAATATTCTACTTTCCTCCATATACATATTTCAATATTTGCAATATGTTTAAAGATCTCTGAGTTAGGGATGGAGCTAGAAAGTATAATCCTAGGTGAAATAAGTCAGTCAGAGAAAGACAAATATCATATGATTTCATCACATGTGGAATTTAAGAAACAAATGATCACAGGAGAAAAAGAGAGAGGGAGACAAACCAAGAAACAGACTCTTAGCCACAGAGAACAAACTCATGGTTACCAGAGGACAGGTGGGTGGAGGTGGGGGGAATGGGTGAAAGAGCTGATGGGGATTAAGGAGTACACATTATGATGAGCACTGGGTGATTATATGTAACTGTTGAATCACTATATTGTACACATTAAATTAATATAACACTGTATGTTAGCTATACTAAAACTTAAAATTAAAAAAATCTGAGTTAGAACCATGTCAAGATAGCAGATAATTGCTGAAACACCTATAATTCACTGTATCATATTCCTGTTTGTTTCTTTCCTCCTAAATGTCTGTTGCCTTAAAATTTGGTCCTTTCTCCACCAAAGGAATGCCTGCTTCTGACCTTAACCTATAAGGAGGCAGATTGCTAAGGTTGTGATAATACTTATCTTACTTATTTTTTTTTCACTCATCCACTGCTATTATCACTGGCATCATTTTCAACTGTGTTATATATATTTTTCCAATCATCCTCAAATGACCTCGCCTTATCTTGAGGCTCACATGAAATATAGAGAGACTTCATCAGATTGTATGTAGCCAAAAAGCAGTAATTAGTATATAAGCAAAGTTGGCTCTTTTTATGTGAAAATAAAAACAAAACAAAAAAATGTGGTATAAAAGGAAACTTTTTTCAATTACTCTCCCATTCCCTAATAGCAACTGCATGAAGCATTTCACAAAGATGTTTTAACTCCAGTTAAAGGAAAATAGGCTCAAGTTAATTAGACTGAGTCTGTTCTATAGAAAACCTAGTTTGAAGCACTAACCACAAGCAAGGAAAAAGAAAGTAGATGAAAAAGCATCAATGAAAAGATGGAATAAAAGACCCATCTGTGCCATTACACTGGTAGAAGAACCTGACACTTACATTTCCTAATCCTCATTGTAAGAGAGCTCATCTAAACTGTCCTTTTCCTTGACCCATCTCTGTCTTTAGTCCATAATTACTGTCCCTCATTGTCACCTTCTTCAATATATTAGTGTTATCATTCTCAGGATTGTAGATAAGGGAATTAAGGAAAGATCAGAGCTGCAATTAGTATGGGATCTCTGGAACAACCCTCAAGCCCATCAATAGGATTAGAAGCATGAATTTTAAAGCAAATTAGCTCAGGTATGGTTTATGCTATGAGTAGCCTCTTAGATAAATCTGTCTAGACCATGAAGTTTAGACCACCACTCTCCAATTCAGTAAATACTAGCAACATGTAGCTGTTTAAATTTGAGTTTGTATTAATTAAAATGAAATTTAAAACCTTAATTTAAATTTAATTTCTTACATGAACTTATTATATTTTAAGTAATCAACAGCCACCATATTGGAGAGTGCAGATTATAGAACATTTGCATCATTGCAAAAAGTTCTATGAAATAATGCAGATCCATACCCCATGATTTTAAAAATGGATATAACAGAAGTAGGTTCTAAGAATGTACTCTGTACTGGTTATTTATGATTTCAAATCTACTTGTTTATGACTTCAGTGAAGTTGTTTTGATCTAAAGGTGAATTTCATTACATTGAGGAAGCTGTGCTTGGATGTTGTCATCAATATCGATTGTCAATAAGCACTCAGTATCTCAACTTTTGATGGGCACCACTGAGGACTTACCTGGGAATTTACCGATAAAAACACATGGAAGAGCAGCAATGATGTAATGAACATTTAAACTTTAAATACCAAGAATTCATGAAGACTTACCCAAGTGTTCGGTCTGAGCAAGGCTACTCTTTGTTGATCCAAATAGCTTTCTGAAGACATTGGACTTTATGCCTTTCATCTCCCCTTGCCTGGAAAAATAGTGTAAAAATCCATCGTTGATATGGACTATGCTAGTTCTTGAATGACTTATTAAGAAACACCATCCTGTATACTATTGGTTTATAAAATATTATTACTATAGATTGTAATTTTCACAGTGAACCTGTGTTAAATAAATTATTGATAAAGACAATTTCAGTCTCTGAGCATAATTTGCCTTGAAAAAAACAGAATGGCAAGAGACACTGTCTCTCAGGTTTTCAAATGATAACTCTAAATAAGTTTTCCCTCAAGCACTTCTAATAAGAGGCAGCACAACATAGTTATGTAAAGTGTCAGGTGGAGCTTACTTAGGAACAAACCAGACTTCCACTATTTTCTGACTGAATATGTTTTCCCAAGTTACTTTATTATTCTGTATCTCAGTTTTCTCACTGAAAAGTGGAAATACTAGTAGAAGCTATGTCTAGGGTTCTCTGAATTCAATGTACATAAAATACTTTCTGTAATACAGTAATTCCTAAAAAAGTTGTTAGCTATAATAATTTTTATTCTTCTTCTATAGTTACCATATATATTAAATAAGAATTCTGACAAGTATTCCTAAGGGAAAAATGAAAAAGAAGAGCAAATTTTATAAACTAGATTTATGGAATCTGGTGCATATTTCCCAAGTTCTTGTACACAGAAATTTGGAAAATTACCATATGTTTGAAAATTACAAACTATAAGTGCTGTGTACTGTACACTCATGTATATATATGGACTGTGCCAACAAGAGAAGTTGGGGAAGTTTTCAAGCTTCTGTTCCATTCACAGGATAGTCATCCAATAGGTCACTGGCAGAAGGGAGGCCAACAGTACTCGCTCTTGTATTCCTGATGATTTGTTTTTATAATAAATATTTCAATTAAAAATGCTTTGATTTGATTTTTAACTGCAAAGACAAAAACAGTTAAGACATTTATTTCAAGGACTGATTCAAAAAAAATAATCCTCCTACTCTTTGAAGTATTTCAGACAGCCATTGAAAGTCTAGGTCTGAAGCACTAAGAGTTATTCTCATGTCTCTTAGCTGCTCATTAGTTTGATGTATTTCTTGCAGACACCATTACTGCCAGCCTGCTGATCGATGACAGCACATGGCTTGACCTCATTATTAGATAGTTCTAATTATTTTAGTAGATATTGAGAATTTTATTTTCAGAAAGCAAATGCTAGAATGGATTTTATCTCTCAGTTGTGTTTTAAACCACTAATATTGTATTCATACTAACACAATTAGCAAGTATTTAAACTAATAGTTGAAAATTCATGTTTTATATATTTCTCAAAATTATCCCCAGAGAAAATAATATTCCTGTCATTTAGTTGTACTAATAAACACACAATGAAATTTACTTAACTGTGTTCAAAATAAGAAATATATAACTCTAGCTAATAAATAAAAGGGACCAAAAGGAGTATAGTTAAAAACAAATAATTCTGTCAGTTTTATGTAAAATACCTGTTTTCCACATGCTTATGGAGTTCTCTCATATCAACATTTTTTTTAATAATAAATTTATTTTTTATTGGTGTTCAATTTGCCAACATACAGAATAACACCCAGTGCTCATCCCGTCAAGTGCCCCCCTCAGTGCCCATCACCCACTCACCCGCCCTCCTCCCCTTCCACCACCCCTAGTTCATTTCCCAGAGTTAGGAGTCTTCATGTTCTGTCTCCCTTTCTGATATCAACATTAATCAAAAGGTTTTCTTCATTTCCTCATGGTCCCAGAGAGATATACTCTCCTTAAGGAAAATCAATGCTTACCTATTACTATTTCTATACAGAATGGTGATGAATAGGCACTATACTAAGACATACTATGACCATGTCAAAGCCCTGTTTCCTCTTTCTAGTTCCACGGAATCACAATTTCCTAGAGTTCAGTAGGCTAGTAGATGCTATTTACATACTGTCTTAATGTTTCCTCAGGTGTAATGTATGTGACAAAACAAGTGCACAAATTAGAAAAAAAAAATGCCAAAGTGACATATATTTGAATATTTATCATATAAAAAGAAAAAAGAAATTATTTTTAAATTATAATTTTTAATGAACATTAATACTAAAAACATATCTGATTTTTTTTAATATAACAAGGTATTTTCCATGAAGTATGGAAAAACAGTTTCATTTTCTCCTTTGGTCATACTATTAGAACCTTCTGTGGAAAACATGCTCCACTGCAAAAATACAGTTATTCATTTGGTTAATTCCCTAAGATAGTATAAATAACATATCTATATCCTTGGGGGTAGGATAGAGAAATATTAGAAAGATGCTGAGACTGTCCAATGCTCTAGAGGCTCTAAAGGAAACCATGAATGCTTCGAGGCAGGATGATGACCAATAAATTGTACTATAGTACTTTTGCATTTATTAGACTAATTTTACAGATGTAGAAATAAAACAACAAAAAAATTAAGTAATGGGCTCATTTCTCACTGCTCATAAGTGTGAAGACTGTACATCTAACCACTATAATATAATGACTTTTGAGGGGAACATGGTCATTTAAGCGAAGCCGGGGAGACTGCAATACTCAAATTTATGTGAATAAATAATGCTAAGGATAAAAGAAGAAAAGGTAAAACCAGATTTAAGAAAAGATATAGCCAAAAACTACAACATTCCAGAAAGCTATTTAAAAATTTACTCAATGAGCCTTTGGGCTTTAACAACTAAAGAGGCTAAACTTCTACAGAAACAAACAGAACAGAAAATATGCTTCTAACAGAGAGTCAGACTCTGTAAGTGAAAAGAGAAATTGAAATGATCACGCCCAATAGATCTTGAACTCACCCAGGAGAGAAAGTAGTGAGAGTATGAAAAGAGAACAGGAATTCCGTGCTAATAAATGTCCCTCCCATTTTGCAACTTAAATGTCTGTGCCATAGAGATCCTCCTCTGCTACCTACATAGAGATGAACAGAGTTAGTGTATGTTTTTCTTCATGGAATACTTTCATCAATTCTGAAGCCAAGATTGACTTTGCTGCACCATTTATACATGCCACTGTATATCACTGGTATGTGGTGTGTTAAAGGACTATAGATTAACACATCGCACGTCTTCCATGTCCTACAAAAAATATATGTATATATTCCCTAAAGTGATCATGACATTTATCATGATCAGGGTCTAACCTGTTGACCAGGATTCAAGACTCCCAGAAGGAAAGCAGAAGCTTAGTATAGACCATGTTATTCTATGGTCTAGGCACAACCGTTCTAGGTACAGTACCTTCATAAGTTAACTAATGACAGGGGATGCTCTGAGAATCAAATTTCCAGGAATAAGGAAGGCAGACTGGAATGTAAATAAAATCAGTGTTTTAAATGGAGTTAGAAATGCAAGGTAAGCTTTTTCATCTGAAGATTGGCAAGCAGAGATATGATTGCAAAAATAAAAAGACTCCAACACATTTAGATCTTATATTAGTTGAAATTAACAGTGGGCAGAATATAGGAACATATGTTTAGACCATTTTGAAGCAAACTCTCAAGATTCTGAGTGTCCACTGGGGAGAGATGTGGTTGGCTGTCAGTAGGATTCTAATTTGGTGAAAATTAGAATAATAAAGCATCTAAGACCAGTGAAATATGTTAGGAACTCTACTTTCAAGCTTGGCATTCAAAGACTTAAAAATCTATCCATTGTAGCTGTAGAGCAATTCAAAAACAGAAAGAGCATTAAGAAAGACTTACTGCTGAGCCCGGTACCTACTGAAGTAGAGATAATGACAAAGGGTTTAATTAAAGTAATAATTGGACTACGGTGAGGTAAAGCTAGATGTGGTACCAGTTGTTAAACATCATTTTCATTATAATCATCTGTAAGTATAGCACACAGTGAATAATATTCATATTTGAAATTTTAGAACTGGAAATTAATTTTAAGAAATATTGATTCCCTTCATTTTATAGATGCATTCGACATTTCCTTCATTTAGCAAATATCTGAGAGATCTTACTAAATTCCAAGAACTATGTTAGACACAAGGAATTTAGCAGAGAATGAAACGAATCACATTACTGTTTGCCAGCCATTATAACTTTCTCCCTAAAAGTCCCCAGTGTTAAAGTTCCTGGTATAGTATCATATGACGTCACCCACTACTGCTCCTTTATGCAATCATCTATAGATTTTTTTTACCTTAATTCCCCTTATAAAGGTTTTACTATTAATAGCACTAACTCTGTTAATTCATGGTTTTTTGGTGTTTGAATAATCCATAATCTTTCAAAATATCAATTGTTCTCAGAACCCTGAACTACCACTACTATGAATCTGTTTTCCACCTTACCTCAGCCCTTGATGTACAAAGTATTCCAGAATTTGACATTATTGATAGCTAATGCCTTTTCATAACCCAAACATCAGATATCAAGTTCAAACATCCTTATAACTATCACATTCTATTTTTTCCATGTCAGTACCACAACTGACTTTCAGTACCTTCTAAGCTCCTCTAGCACATGCCATCTATTGACCTTCCTAATTTTTCTCAGATATTTTCCTTTGTGTTTTCAATCCTTTATACAACCTAGATTCCATTGTGCATCATTACACTCACTTTCTTTCAGAGGCCTCAATTCATTTCTCTGAAAATAAAAACAAAAAAAAAAAAATACAAAATGCCACGTATACTCAGCCTGTGCTTACATGGCTTAATTTATTAATAAAACTATGTTAATTCATCTCACTTTAGATTACTGATTTTTAGTCTCAAATAGGCCATCAAAACTCCTTGAAATCGTACCATGTTTTCCTACCTAATTTTACTATTTTCCTTGAAGTTTACTTCTCACCTTCTCAACTCTCTTCAAAACTCCAGCCCTCTCTGCTCTCTCCATTCTCACTGAATGGCTTTGTTTCTATTTTGTAGAGAACATAAAAGCAATAAGAAGAGGGTTCCCAGGGCTCTCACTGCCACATACCAACATACCACTTATCTTCCTCTGTGACTATACCATCATCTCGCCTGTATTTAAAGACATTATCATTGTGTTTAAAGCTAAGGCTAACTCTTTACATTAACTAGAATCAATAGTGTCTTATTTTCTCCAAGGTACTGATCCATATTTTGGCTCCTTCTCTGTTATATCAGTTTACCCTCTCTACTGCATTATCACCATAACATACAGATATATAGTAATATCTCACTATTTGCAAAACAAGCAAAATTCTCCATGTAATGTGCCTTTCCCTTTTCCTTTCTAAGGAAACACTCAAAGGAATTATTGGCAATGTTTTCCTCAACTTATTTTCTATAGCACTTGACAGAAAATATTATTTCTTCTTTTTTGGAAAACATTTTCACCTGTCATGGACAGCAGCACTTTGTTCTTTTGCTACCTCCTGGCTCATCTTTATTTCATTTGCCATCTATTATTTCTTCAAATTCTGTAGTTTATAGTGGTCTAAGGATCATTCTTCAGAGTTTTCTATTTTTTATATGATCTCATATTTCTGATAATTAGATATATTCTTATAAATTTAAGCCAATGTTTCTAAAACATTTTTTCTATTAACATCTCCCTAAGGAGAAAAATTAAATTTACATTCTCCCTAATGAGAGAAACTAAATATTAAAAATAAGAATCTGTCAGATAGGTTTGAGCAATAGAGGCCCACAGACCATTGCAATATCAAAGATTTTTTCACCCTCAAAGAACCAATTTTCACCTCATTTAGGGAGATAATAACATCCCTACTGAGAATGAAAGCTTTAAATTTTATTTATATTCTGCTGAATTCCAAATTTAGGAATTCAGGGAAAACCTCTTATCTGAACTCTAGAGCAATCTTCTAAAGGATATTTTGAGTTAGGGTCTTTTAAGTATCACAAATTGAACATGTACCAAGTCAAAATCTTGATGTGGATGTTGACTCATCTAAAGTCTCTTTTTTTTCCCCCTAAAATCATCCCATGCTCAATAAATGGTAAGGCAATTATTGCATTAGTTCAGAGCCAAAACTTTGAGAGCATCTTTGATTCTTTTCTAACATCAGTAACTCCTGTGGGATCTAATTTCACAGTTTATCCAGAATCTGATCACTTATCATTTCTGTTACTAATTCACTTAAATTCACTTCTTCAGCTGGATTATTGTAATACTTCCTAGTTCTCTCTCTGATTTCTCCCTTGCTATCCAATCACTCAAGTCTATCTCCTAAGTGCTAATAAAAAAAAAATTAAGTCACGTAGTATTTCTAAACTTTCTAATAGCATCACATCTCACTCATAATCAAAGTCCATAAACTAGCTTACAAGATTTCACATACTTTTCACTTAAGTTACCTTTCTGATCTCACTATGAGCACTCGTCTTATTGCTCTGGCGTAGCCACACTACCCTCTTCCAGGGTCTTTAAATACATAAAACAGCTCTCCATTCAAGGGCAACTGGAAGTATTCTTCCTTTACCTGGACTTTCTCATGCATTTCCATGCATCACTCCCTCATATTTGATAAATATTTATGTCCTCCTTCATGAATTTAACTCTTTCATGGTTCAAGATATTATTCTGTTCACTGTTGTATCCAAGCAGGATGTGAACAGCCTTATAAATAAGATACTAAAAACAATATGTTGGATTAATTACATGAACTGAAAAGGCAAATTATGTACATATAATTAAAATATATAGAAATAAATGAAAGAAAAACAGGTGAAGAAAGAAAGAGGGACAGAGGAATACAAGGAAAAAGGGGTAGAAAGAGACTGATGGAGAGAAAGAGAAATAAATATAGCAAGAAATTTCTTTTAGAAGAAGAAATTCTGTGATACATAGATATATATCAATTAAATACTATGGTATCCTTTTCAAAAATGTTTAAACGTTTTTTTTTCAAAATAATTATAATAACTCTAGTCTAATCATGAGACATATGTCGAACAAACACAAACTTAAGGACAAAACACCTGACCAGTAATCCTCAAAACTCTTTTCATGAAAAATGAGGAAAGACGAAGATCATTTCATTGACAAGAGAAAACAAAGGCGACCTGACTATTAAATGCAGGGTGGACTCTAAACTGGCTCCTTAGAACACAAAAAAAGGATAGTCACATACCAACATCAGTTTCTTTGTTTTGACAAATGTACCACTATAATACAAGGTAATAACTTTTGAGGAAACCAAAACTGGGTGAGAGCCATACAGGAACTCACTGTACTACCTCTGCAACTTTTCTGTAGGTCTAAAATTAACTCAAAATAGTATTTATTTTAGAAATATATAAATCAAGATAACGACAATAGATTGTAATATGCTAGGGAATAGTGTTTTAGAAGGAGTATCAAGAAATGTGTCTGGTGTGAAAGAACAGAAGAAATCTTTCTCTGTTTTTGCTTGTCAATACATATCACTCAGTGGCAGCTATAGTAGTGGTGAGGCATAGCATAACATAGAAAGATGTAAAATTACTATCTTGTACACCTGAAACTAACTTAACATCGTGTGTCAGCTATACTTCAATAAAATAGAGACATATCATTCAGTGTTTAATTTCAGGCTTAACCTAGAAATTGAATTATTATACATGTAAGTAGAAAAGACATTTACAATAGGCTTTTTCTATGCCCAGCTAATTATTAGATTGTTGTGTTTTGACATCTTTTGTTTCTGATTCATGTAACAAATGATGATGAAACAGTTCTCACTTTTTTCTTGGTAATATAAATGCTAAAATAGGGCAGCCCTGGTGGCTCAGAGGTTCAGCGCCTGCCTTTGGCCCAGGGCGTGATCCTGGAGACCTGAGATCGAGTCCCACGTCAGGCTCCCTCCATGGAGCCTGCTTCTCCCTCTGCCTGTGTCTCTGCCCTTCTCTATCTCTGTGTCTCTCATGAATAAATAAATAAAATCTTTTAAAAAATACTAAAATAAAAAAATCATTCTTTCCAAAATGTATAGGTTATATATACTTATGTGACTTTAGCCTTCGTACCATCATTTCCTTAGAATTAAAAACTATACTTACATATTTTTAAGCAAGTCCTCTTAAAATATATAGTTTGAATACATCAACAAAACCAGAAGTATATTTTGTAAATGATGAATAAAATTTTCTGAGCAGCCAGAGTAGTCACAAGGCATAATTTAATTCTTTTTGGAATCCATGGACATGGGTTAGTACCCATGAACCCCAAAACATAAATACAGTATCTCCAATGTTGGCGTTAGTTAAAACCTGAGGCATCTGAGCCACTCAGAAAAGTCTACCATTTATTGCAAACTTGCAAAACATATACATAATACTGTTGTTTATCAGAGAGGTTCCAAACTGTTTATATACAACAAAAGTAATATTCTAGATTCCAGTAAAATCCCATTGATTTTGGAAAAGCAAGCATAAAAAGCTTACAGAGAAGAACAGTATTTGCTTAAAGAGCATCTGCTTAAACAGACTGTGAAATCCTGCTAAAATATCATAAAATATAATTTTGAGAACAAATTCATTAATGTATTATTAATAATAGCTATTTTATTTATTTATATATTTTCTGCAGCAAGACAAGGTGAGCTAAAAATATAATTAATTATATCATTTTGTTATATTTTATGAAACTTCAAAAATTAATTTTAAAAATTACAAAAGAAAAATAGTATAAATTATGAAACTGTGATGCTCATGGTAGATTAATTTATATAAAGATTTGAATTTTCTCGGGTTATTTAGCAGCTTTTAACTATCACAGATCAAACTAATTACAGATTTTTTTATATCAGGCTATTGCTTTTCTTTCTCATAAGGCTATACAAATAAGACATTTAAAAATGAGACCAAATAAAAGCTATTAAAACGGTCAGAGCACAAAGATATTAGGAGAATTAATAGGCAAGTGGATGCTTTTTAATTCCCTGGAGGACTGATTAGCTTTTGTAAAGTCAAGTTCCATAAAATCCTCTATAGTAAGAAAAAAAAAAGGGAAAAAAGACCTTCTCTTTTTCATACCTTTATAATTGTTATATTGTTTCTCTCAGTGAAAGTCACTGCACATAAAAGGATGTCACAAAATTTATACCATTATTAACACAGGGCATCACAGATCACCATGCAGTAATGAGCTGATAGTATCAACATATTTTTGTAGCGGAATTAATACTGATTTTATCTATAAAATGATTATTTCACAATATAGTCCTGGAAAGTAAATCATTTTTTAAAATTGCTATCTCATTTTTGGGGGGGATGAAAAAAATCTATAAATACATGTTCTTGCTATAGGTATGTATGTACTTCTGATGTTGATCAGATTTCAAGACTCTAATAAATACACTTTGAAATTACCTATGCTAAACTTTTTTATTTTGCAGAGAAAGGAAGCAATGTGAGATTTAAATGACTTGCTCAAGGTTAGATACTACTTTCTGAGGCAGTGAGGAAAGAGACACATTTCTCCTAAAATAATATGGTAACTTCTTTAAAGTATATTCCACTATATATAATGCATTCTGTACCTTTATTCATATCTTTACCTTATCTGTCAGAGGTTATGAATGTTTGTATAGCTGTTTTTTTACTTTATGTTCACATCAGAAACTGGCACTTCCAAGCATATAAATATTTTGTTCTTAGGAAATACATGTAACATCTAAAATTATTATACAGTTTCCTTAAAGACATGGGAATTGCTGTAATGAAAATGAAGTCATGTGGACTATTAACAGATTGCTTTTAGTGATTATTGCCTATTTTTTTCCAAATACTGGAATTTTTAACACATACCTTGTGGGAAAAAAAGCCCTTCATAAACAAGTATATATATCACATCTGATATTTGATCTGATATTAATAGATAATTATGGCAGAAAATCTGGTCATGAAATTTCAACAAACTACTTGACATATATTTCCCAATTTTATCATGTGTGCTCTAATGATGAGACCAGCAAATCTGTTGTATGATTTTTAAATAAATTTACTATTAAACTATGTAATGTGGAAAGTAGAGAGTAGGAATGTGTGAGAGTGCATGGGGGATAATCTGATTAGTGATCTATCCATTAGGTCAAAGCTTGTGATTTTTCCACTGTTGATAATATGTCCATGGAGGGTTTTTGTTTGTTTTTAGGTTTATCTCTTTTCAATTGTCCTTCCTTTCACATATAATCTTCTACTATAAACCACTCCTCTACTTAAAACATAACCCGTCACTACAATTATAGTTCCCCAAATGATCCATTAAAACTTTATTCTGTCTATTATGTACTCTAGTATTTTGCTCAAGAAGGTAGTTCACGGTCTATGAATCACTTTCCTTCATGGCATTTCTATTGGATAGTTAAGACTACTCTGAAACAGTGACAACTGATTCCTCTCATCCTTTCAGTATTTCCTCTTTCCTAATTCCACTTTGTTTGATCTCGGGAAATACATGCATGGGTGAGTATGGGTATATAATTTGCACACCCAATTTACCATCATGCAGTAACTCCAACACACATTAATCTCTCAAGAGGAAACTCAAAATTATATATAAACATATATAGTTAAAAACTGGCTTTGTTCTATTTGGCCATTGCTTTCTATTCAAATATAATTTTGAAAATGAGACCTACTAAAACAATCACAGCACAAAATCCCTGGGAGATTAATGGGCAAGTGAATTGCCCAAAAATAAAAAGAAAAGTCACAGATTATAAAAGTGCAAAAATAATGCTTCAGCCTCTGAATTTAACTAGCATACAGTCTAAGTTCCAAGAGACAGACTTTTTATTTTATAGTTTTTTTCCATATTGTAAAAAGAGAGATATAATAATGTTCATGATTTAAAAGTTTTACTAATTAGTATGCTTTTTAAGCTACTCAACATCAAGACTTACAATAAAGTTCCAGTAAAAATACAGTATGATATTAGTGAAAAAATAGAAAAATAGATCAATGTAATAGAACACAGAACTCAGAAATGGACCCATACAGATAGAGTCACGTGTTCTTTGAAAAAGAAACAAAGGTAAAAGAGAAAAGACAGTCTTTTCAACAAATGCCATGGTACACTGAACATTCACATGCAAAAAGATGAATCTAGCCCAAGATTTTATGCCTTTCATAAAATTTAACTCAAAATAGATTTAGGCTTAAATGTAAAATACAAAACTATAACATTTCTAGAAAATAAAGTAAGACGAGATCGGGCACGTTCAGGGTGGTATGGCTGTAGACAAGAAAATAAAGTAAGAGACAACCTAGCTGACCTTGAGCTTGGCAATGACTGTTTAGATACAATACCAGAAGCATGATCCATGAAAGAAAAAATCATAAATGGGACCTAATTAAAAATGGAAAAGACACAGTTCAATAAATAAAGAGAAGAGAATGACTTGAAGAAAATATTTTCAAACCATAGGTGATAAAAGGACTGGTGTCTGAAATATAAAAAGGAAATGTAAAATTCAACAATAAGAAAATAAACACCTGGGTGGGCACCTGGGTGGTTCAGTGGTTGAGAGTCTGCCTTTGGCTTGCAGCATGATCCTTGAGTCCTGGAATCAAGTCCCACATCAGGCTTCCCCAAGGGAGCCTGCTTCTCTCACTGCCTATGTCTTTCCCTCCCTCTGTGTGTCTCTCATGAATAAATAAGTAGAATCTTTAAAAAAAAAAAAAAGGAAAGAAAGAAAGAAAGAAAGAAAGAAAGAAAGCAAGCAAACAATCCAAGTCAATAATGGGAAAAATATAGACATTACATCAAATAATATATTCAAATGGTAAATTAGTATATGAAAATATGTTCAACATCACATGTCATTTTTATTTGCAAATTAAAACAAACATAAGGTATTATTACATAATTAAAGTGTCCAAAATCCACAACACTGTCAACACCAAATGCTGGTGAGGATGTAGAACAAAAGTAACTCTCATACAATGCTGATGAGAATGTGAAATGTTACAACCATTTAGAAGATAATTTGTCAGTTTCTTAACAAGCTTAATTAACATAAACTTACCATGTATTCTAGCAATATTGCTTCTACATATTCATTTTTTTTCTAGGGGAAAACTATGTCCAAACAATAGCATGCACATGAATGTTTATTATTAGCCCTATTCATATTTCCAAAACGTGGAAGCAAACTAAATGTCCTTGAAGAGATGAATGGACAAACTATCATACATCTATACAATGGCGTATTATTCAGCATCAAAAAGGAATGATGTATCAAGTCACAAAACAACATGGAGGGAATTTAAAAGCGTATTACCAACTGAAAGAAGCCAATTTGAAAATGTTATCTACTGTATGATTCCAACTACATGATATTCTGGAAAAAGTAATATCAGAGAGATGGTGAAAAGATTAGTGGTTGCCAGAGTTTGTGGGGAAGGAGGTAGTAGGGAAGAGGAGAAAGATGAATGCATGGTAGACAGAGGATATTTAGGGCAGTCAAACTATGCTGTCATGGTGCATACAAGACACTATATTTGTCCAAACCTGTAACACTATACAACACAAAGAGTGAACCCTAATGTTAACTATGGGCTTTAGTTAATAATGCATTCATGTTGATTCATCACTTACAATAAATGTACCACAGTGATTCAAACCTTACAAAGACTGTGCAGTGGGGTGACAGGAATGAATATGAGAATCCTTTGTACGTTCAGCACCATTTTCCTGTACACCAAATACTTCTCTAAAATATAAAGTCTACTAATAAAATAAAAACATTTTAATGCCCTATAATATAATATTTCACCATTAACCTGTGGCATGTGAGAACTATTTGATTTCATTGGCCATCTTTTTGCAGCAAGGAACTTCAGATGTTATGCTGTTGGTATGTGCTTTAGTAATAAATCACTTTTCTCTTTTTTATCCTATAGAGAACACCTTCCTAGTGTCAGATCGTATTATTGACGTATGGAAATATACAGTAAAAGGCTCAGATGACTTATAATCCAGCTCCACACTCCTCACACACTTAAATCATTAAAATAATGGATATTACCTATACAGCATAAATCTTTTTAATATCCTAACTTTTATGAAGCAAATCCAGTTATGGTGGTGTTGTGTTAATCTATAATTAGCCATTTTAAAAATTTCATTTCTTGCCTCTATAATAAATATCTGTTATTGTATCCAATGGTGGAAATGGCACTATATACATTACATACACTAATACATACATACCCTCACATTATATGGTTCTATATAAATATCCTTCCTTTGTTGGTGTGTGTGTGTCTATCCACTTATTTGCAAAGTGAGAAGAAAACACTTTAAGCTGTTTCTCTTCATGTAGCTAATAGTTTTTACAATACAAAAATGACCCTGGTTTATTTATCATTAAAAACAGTGTTGTGCTTGTTATTTCAATGAATCTGCATTATAAAAGTGTAGCATAACTTCGGCCACTAATTATGCTCTAGAATGAGACTGAAGGAAAATGTAAAAACTCTAATACAATTATTACTCACAATTTGAATATACTGCCCATGATATAGTGACTAATGTGTATCCTGCTACCTAGGTTTGCTTCTGGTTCAGTTTGGTAAGTCTTCTGGAAGGTTTAGTATACAGTTAATCAAGTTCTTATGTGAAAACTATGTTTGTGAAGCAACATAATCAATCTAAAAGAGACTGGAAATGTGTCATCTCAGAAACAGGATATTTGCTTGAATCGTCCCCCTGACTTTTTCAAACATTTCTATCACTTCTGTCCTGATTTATGTATCATTTCTAACCTCTGTTTCACAGAATCTTCATAAAATTTTCTGAACATTCCTCCTTCCCTCTCTTTTCCTACCTCCCTTTCTTTTCTCGTTCTATTCAGCATAGTAATATCAATAAAGCAGAATGTTACATACCACAGAACAAGAAAGAAAAGCCATTTTTAATTCTTCTCTCAAAGAGGATAGATTTTGGAGTTAAGACACAAAGTAATAGAATACAAGATAAAATGTGACATATGTCATAAAAGCCTTGCATATATTGTAAAGAGAGCTCTAAATAAAGTATTTCCTTGGCCTGCCACCAATTTTTTGCTTCATTCAGGATTTATTCCACAATTCATCTTCCAATGCTCTAAGTTTGAAATATTTTCCTGAAAAAAATTCCTAAGCTCTTTTGCTTTCTCAGCTTCTGAAATCCCACTTATTCATGAATTTTCAAAAAATAAAACAAAGTAATTATTTGAAAATAAATTATCACATCCAAAAGCATGGTTATAAAGATTATGGAAAACTAAAACTTGATCTAACACATACAAGAGTTAAGAATAGTTTTTAAGCAAGCATTTTCTTTTTTTTTTTTTAATTTTTTATTTATTTATGATAGTCACAGAAAGAGAGAGAGAGAGGCAGAGACACAGGCAGAGGGAGAAGCAGGCTCCATGCACCGGGAGCCTGATGTGGGATTCGACCCGGGTCTCCAGGATCACGCCCTGGGCCAAAGGCAGGCGCCAAACAGCTGCGCCACCCAGGGATCCCAGCATTTTCATTTACATATGTGTATGCACATATTTTAAAGCTAGAAGTTAGAACTATATTTTAATTTATTAATATAAAATATCCTTATTTTCTACTTTCCATTCTACTTTAGGTATCCTTTTTTTTTCTTCCATTCTGAGTCATTTTTTTCATGCGGTGAAATCACTAATTCTGTGCTATGTTCCTGAATTGCTTCAGACTTTTTCTTGTGTGCTGCTCCAGCATTTAACAAGGTTTTCTTAGCTTTTCAGGTTCAATGAATTTGTGAAAGTTTCAGTTATGTGCATTTCCAATCTTTTCGTTTAAAAAACCAAAGGGAATTGAGGTGGTTAGGGGCTGCAGGGCAGCAGTCAACTATTACGGTTAGAAAAAAAATAATATAGTGCTTGCTCTGCTAAGGAAAGTAACAAGGGACTACAAAACTAGGTTTGCAGTTGAGTAGAGAAATATCGACTCCACAAAAGTAAGTAGAAGACACAAAATACAGAACATTTCACAGAGCAATATTTAGAGATTAGGTCAGCTTCTAGTCATTTACTACAAGCCAATTAAATTAACCAGAGAGGACCAATGCTACAGGGAAGAACACCAAGACTTTATCTTGTGGATAGATGGCTTAGTAATAAACTATCCCCAATCTTTTCAAGGTTACCATCACAGCATCAGTTAATCTTATTGGAAATATATAGATTTATTGAGAAATATAACATTAATAAAAGTTTATTGGTTATAAGCTTTTAGTAATTTTAAATAAAAGTATAAGTTAGAATCTCCACTTTGTATTTAGCATTAAACACGTATAAAGGTGGGAAAACACTGCACATGAACAAAGGATGCTCTTTCCATACTTACAAAAACCAAAATCTATGGAAATTTAAAATAAAAGGCTTATGTGAGTTATAATTTGATTCAATATGCTCCTTACATACTTAAGCTATTAAAATTATGAATATTACTTATTGAGCATTCATACCAAAATGCAGTTTTCACAAAATAATAAGGTATAGTATGTCTGAATGAATCGTTTTTTAAATAGGAACATACTTTTAAAAAAATTCTGATTTTTATGAGGCAAATGCAGCTATGGTACCAATGCATTAATTTAACTTTATTCATATTTAAAATGAAGTGGGAATTTTTTGGTCATTAAAAATATTAGAAAGGAAGGTCAATAATAAAGCAGTTTTAACTTGAAAAATGAGACTGAGAACAGTAGAAAATGGAAAGTGCATACTGAACAACTTGTTTCAATATAACGCAGGAGGGCTGTTTCAATGGAAGGAAGGAGTCAGGAAGCCAGCTTTGTTGTGAGCACTTTGCTGCCTATTTATTACCTGAAACATAAGTATTCAATGAAAACTTACAAACCATTGAGAATACATGGCTTATATAACTAGTTCTGCTACGCCCTGGATCATGGAATTAAGCAATTCATTTTTCTATTATGGACTCAGTTTCTTTGCTACTGAAAGAAATGGACAAATGTCCTTTCCAGCTGCTAAAATTTTATGTTTATATAAGAAGCGAAGTTTTAGACTCAAGTGTATTTTTCTTTAATTGTATTATAAATTGCCAAGAATTCATTTCTTTTACTATTTTAAATAGAAATAGTCTGTGCTTTCTTCAATACTGCATATTAGATCTCCGTGGAACATCCTGAAGACTTAGATCCCAATCATAAATATTAGTCGACTTTGCTGCCTTTCCTCCTGCATTTAGTTCATTGCACCCTCAGATTTAAGGACTGCCATTTTACAAAAGGCTTGAGGAAGCTTTTAGGCTAAAGGGGATGATGAAACCAAGACAGGCTCTCTTTGCTACAAAAAGAGAAAGATTAATACTGTGAGCACAGGTGGGGGGAACAGTTTTGGAAAAGAGGTTTGTTTTTTTAAAGGGGTCTCAAATGGATATGACTTCAGAATTCCGGGAGTTAACTTCTCAGTGGAAAGTAGGATGCTTAAGAGAATACAGAGTGATGGGGACTGTGGGAAGCAGGAACAAGTATGACTCTCCTAAGTACTTTCTTTTTTTTTTAATAAATTTATTTTTTATTGGTGTTCAATTTGTCAACATACAGAATAACACCCAGTGCTCATCCCGTCAAGTACTTTCTGATTCAAACCTTTTGGATAATGCTGTGCTAGTCTCAGGCTAGTTTCACTGAATCTACATAACTTTCTTGGTATTTTGTATTATCATATAAAATATTCCTGACAGTATTTTATGTTCTTACACCACGGACAACTGTAAATAAATATGGAACTTATGTATTAATGTGGCCATGCCTAGCTGGAAAGTTAACCTAATATGTATAATTGATGAAATAGGTGATGGAGGTAATCAATAATTGGAATGGCTTCTGTTGCATGTATAATGTTTTCCTTGCATGGACCAAGCATTCTGCATGTTAACCCAAACCAAAACTTATCCTACAGTGAGAAATAAAAAGGCATCTTCTTCCCCTTAATCAGAATCTGTAGGTCTCAGACTTCTCCAGTCAAAGAATGTGCACAGTTGTTAAAAAATCAGAATGATTAGTAAGTTTTGGTTGTAAAATTCCCATGAATAAGATTAAAAAATCCAACATGCTTGTTATGACACGTTTCAATCTGGTTATACATTAGACAAATAAAAGGTAGTTCCTCTTGAGACGGGCTGTTTGTGTGTGAGAATACGTGTACGTGAGGAGATAGAGTAAAAGGAAAGAAATAAACCTGCCACACGAAAAACTGAAGAAATGTTTTAAGCCAGAGATGCTAATCTTTGATGATAGAAGATAACTGGATTATAACAACATGTAATCTTTCATGACCTTGGAATTCACTTTTGTGTTTTCACCCAATAAGTCAACAGGAAATTACTACAGAAGTGACAGGAAATAGTTAAATTGTATTGGAGCATAGAAATATGCACAGGTAATTATAGCCAGTCCTTTCAAGTTGACTAGATAAAAAAATAATATACAAAACAGCTGTCTAGTTATCAATATATTTAATGAATACTCCCTTCGATATCTTTGTTTTCTTTTTTTTTTAATTTATTAAAAAAAGATTTTATTTATTTATTCATGAGAATACACAGAGAAGAGAGAGAGAGAGAGGCAGAGGCACAGGCAGAGGAAGAAGCAGGCTCCATGCAGGGAGCCTGACATAGGACTCAATCCCAGGACTCCAGGATCACACCCTGGGCCAAAAGCAGCGCTAAACCGCTGAGCCACCCGGGCTGCCCTTTGCCCCATAATTAAATATTATTCACTAAGATCTTGTCTGTAATTGCCCAGTGCTCCTTTTTTTGAGAATTCACTACAGAAAATGGGGTTTCAGAGTTGTACTGGAAAGAACAACGAATGATGAGTAGTGAGATATAGATAGGTTCAAGTTCAATTATTATAAAACATTAGATGACCTTCGGAGAGTCATTGAAATGCCTTGGATCTCCTTCATTATATGTCAAGTTAAAGGGTCAAATTAAGTAACTCTTGCTGTTCCTTCAATTTTTTTTTATTTTTTTTTTATAATTAATTTTTATTGGTGTTCAATTTACCAACATACAGAAAAACACCCAGTGCTCATCCCGTCAAGTGTCCACCTCAGTGCCCGTCACCCATTCCCCTCCAACACCCGCCCTCCTCCCCCCTTCCACCACCCCTAGTTCGTTTCCCCGAGTTAGGAGTCTTTATGTTCTGTCTCCCTTCCTGATATTTCCCAACATTTCTTCTCCCTTCCTTTATATTCCCTTTCACTATTATTTATATTCCCCAAATGAATGAGAACATACACTGCTTGTCCTTCTCCGATTGACTTATTTCACTCAGCATAATACCCTCCAGTTCCATCCACGTTGAAGCAAATGGTGGGTATTTGTCGTTTCTAATCGCTGAGTAATATTCCATTGTATACATAAACCACATCTTCTTTATCCATTCATCTTTCGATGGACACCGAGGCTCCTTCCACAGTTTGGCTATTGTGGCCATTGCTGATAGAAACATCGGGGTGCAGGTGTCCCGACGTTTCGTTGCATCTGAATCTTTGGGGTAAATCCCCAACAGTGCAATTGCTGGCTCGTAGGGCAGGTCTATTTTTAACTCTTTGAGGAACCTCCACACAGTTTTCCAGAGTGGCTGCACCAGTTCACATTCCCACCAACAGTGTAAGAGGGTTCCCTTTTCTCCGCATCCTCTCCAACATTTGTTGTTTCCTGCCTTGTTAATTTTCCCCATTCTCACTGGTGTGAGGTGGTATCTCATTGTGGTTTTGATTTGTATTTCCCTGATGGCAAGTGATGCAGAGCATTTTCTCATGTGCATGTTGGCCATGTCTATGTCTTCCTCTGTGAGATTTCTCTTCATGTCTTTTGCCCATTTCATGATTGGATTGTTTGTTTCTTTGGTGTTGAGTTTAATAAGTTCTTTATAGATTTTGGAAACTAGCCCTTTATCTGATATGTCGTTTGCAAATATCCTCTCCCATTCTGTAGGTTGTCTTTTAGTTTTGTTGACTGTATCCTTTGCTGTGCAAAAGCTTCTTATCTTGATGAAGTCCCAATAGTTCATTTTTGCTTTTGTTTCTTTTGCCTTCGTGGATGTATCTTGCAAGAAGTTACTGTGGCCGAGTTCAAAAAGGGTGTTGCCTGTGTTCTCCTCTAGGATTTTGATGGACTGATATCTTTGTTTTCTAATAAACACCTCTTATACCTGATTATAGAATGTCTACAAAATACTCCTGTTATTAATATAAAAAATTTAATGACATCTGGGCCATCACTGAGTTATTCATTTATTAATTTATTGTGCATTCTAAGTAATTATTTAACAAATTTTGTTTGTGTAATATGACATCACAGCTAATATAAGACTAAATAAAAAAAAAAAAGCGCAGAGCCGAAGGAAGCTTTAGGAGGCCACAATGACAGTTCAGATGAGGGGTTTTAGGTAACACACAAAGATAAGAAAGGCAGGACAGTATCAGACTACAGTGCCCTCATTTCATTGTTCACAAAACATATACATAGAAAAACTTACAAGAGGAGAGGTGGAAATTAGCAAGATAAATGTACCAATAAGGCAATGCTGCCCACAAAAAGAAAGACAAGAAGAATTAGATTGTTTTATCTAAAACATGACTCATTCAAAACTCAAAATGCTTTCTTAGGTGTTAAGGTTTCAAGTGTTTGCTTTTCTGTCATGTTTTTTTTTTCCTATTTTACCCAGGAGAAAGAGGAAAAAGTACAGTAAGTGATATTTGGGAAATATACTTGACTATAAGCGGTGCATCACAGAACCATTTGAAAAGGACCCTGTAGGGCACCCAGGTGGCTCAGTGGTTTAGCGTCACCTCTGGCCCAGGGCATGATCCTGGAGACGTGGGATCGAGTCTCACGTCAGGCTTTCTGCATGGAGCCTACTTCTCCCTGTGCCTGTGCCTCTCTCTCTCTCTCTCTCTCTCATGATTAAATAAATACAATATTAAAAAAATAAAAAGGACACTGTAAAAATCTCCTGTTAGGGATTTTTAGAGAGTAAGATAGACCTCCAAACTTGTATCACTCCCAGGCCTACCAAAGGGGGCAGCTCACAAAATCTTCATTCTCAAATGCTGAATCATATTTTATTTGATTGATAGAGTATTTTTAAATGGTCTCTTTCAAAACTTTCAAGAATCTCAATGAATTGCAACTCCAGATTGAACTTGTTTTTAACTACAATTTTCCATACACAAAGTTTTTAAATAAGTGGCTTTTTATTGAGCCAGAGGAAAGAAATGTATTTCCTTTCAGATTTTATACAAGAGAAATACATACTACTTAAACTGCTACCTTTTATCCATGAGGTAAGGGATGTGGATGATTCCCCCACCTCCAAATCCCAGCTGCTGCATCAGTACCTAGAAAATGGTAGCTGAATGTTGTTCAATGAATGCACCAATGAATCATATAGAGTATTGGAATGCTTTAACATAATTACTTGTGAAGGATAAGCCAAAGGGACCAGTTTTCCAAGTTTTCAAGTCTGGTAGTTGAGATGACCGTGGTATAGGAGAGTAAAAATAGAAAATAGAAAAAAGAAAAAAAAATCAAAGGAAATAAGTTCAGTACTAGCTATACTGTGGCAAACATGTCAATAAAGTATAAAAGTGAAATGTTCTATTTCACTATTTTCTAGTAGGAAAATCTAAAGGAATTTCACAACTACTGATACAGATTTTGGAGTAACTTTCCTGGATTAAGTACTGCAGGGATCCCTGGGTGACTCAGTGGTCTAGCGCCTGCCTTTGACCCAGGGCATGATCCTGGAGTCCCAGGATTGAGTTCCACATCAGGCTCCCTGCATGGAGCCTGCTTTTCCCTCTGCCTGTGTCTCTGCCTCTCTCTCTCTCTCTCTCTCTCCCTGTCTCTCATGAATAAATAAATTTTAAAAAATCTTTTAAAAAATAGATTAAGTACTGCATTCCTGAAAGTAGAAGAGCTTGAGGGGCAGAGAATATAAAGAGAGTGGACAGCTGCTTTGGGGACACACACACACACACACACACACACACACACACACACACACATATCAATGGGGGGAAAGGGGAAGGTAAAAATTTAGAGTGGGAAGGAGAAAAAATAATTTTTAAAAAGTGTCATGCAAGCCATAAAAAGAGAATTTTCACAAGGAGAAAGTAGTCAACTCCATCAATTGAATTGGAATCATGGAAGGTCTAAAAGTGTCCTCTATAACCTCTCACCTACAGTGTGAATCAGGCGCTGACTAATCTAATTGAATTGACCTCTTGGGTTGCGATTTAATTTGATAGCTCAGTGAAAACTATTTTACTTTGGGGAGATTTAATTGATTAAGTGTGCATTCTCTACTATACCTAATCATTGCTACATGCTTACAAATGTTAGATTCCCTATCATACTACCCTGAAACTCATGGCTTTCTTAATAGAACTTAGTAATAAACACATCAAAATCTTCCCTACGTACAAAAATAAAAAAGCCAGGTATGCTCCTAAGCAGATTTTCTAAATGTGCTTTTTACCTCAACTGATAGCAACTTTCTTGCATAAATGCAGCAAACCCTCAAGAAATATGTGATACTGCTTTTCTCTCTACTGCTAGAAGGAAAACAATATCTCCCCACTCTTTACCAGCTAGGGTCCCCTGTAGATGGTTTTCCCCCTTGCCTTTTGTGTGATTTCCTGTCTTCCTGTTGTTACATGGCTGCTACTCTTGGATTACTTTGCAGTAGCTTTCCCCTCTCTGTCCTGTTAGCTTGCTGCTCTCCCTCTTCACTGTGTCTCAAAGTTTTTCACCTCTCATTATCTTCTGGTGTCAATCTTATTCAGGTTTTTCTTCATTCTCAACTCCCACAACTGTAATCCTCTTCCATGTTTGGTCTGCTGGTTTTTTTTTTTTTCCTTTCTCTCTCTCTGTTTTTGGCTTAACCATTCTGCTTTATGTGTCTACAGTGCATTTTTTTTTTTAAACCATGCTACCTTTTAAAAATTGCATCAGGTCTGAAGTTTTACACATCAGATTATATCAGTGCTTTCTCTCATTCCACTTTACTACTGATCTTATTCCCCTTGCATCATATCGCCCTACTGTTCTGGCATTTTACTGCTTTAAGTCCTCAGTCTTTGCAGGGCCTATGAATCAACATCCTTTATTGTACTGAAGCAATTTACAATGGTCACTAGTGAATTGCTCTTTCTGGCTACTCCAGGGAAAGACTATCTATTTTTTTTTTATTATTTCTTGTTTTCAGTAAAGAAAAATCACTCTGTGTAGAAAGTAATATAAAAAATAAAGCCCAGATTTATTACAAGTCAGTAGTTGTGATTTTCCCTTTTTCATTTTTCTTTAGTTGAAAGAAACAAAAATTCAGAAAAATAATTATAACCTCTAATTTTGTGTCACTTATTATGTAACTGACTGTGTCATCATGACATTAAAGCATAGAAAAAATTAAGTTCAATTACCTGTTTGATGACACCTTGGTAAATGTCAACAAAGTCTCCTAACTCAATCTAATTTTTATGATGCAGTTGAGGCAAATCTCTGCTTGCCAATAATAAAATTAAAAACATATGGATCTCTGGGATCCCTGGGTGGTGTAGAGGTTTAGCACCTACCTTTGGCCCAGGGTGCAATCCTGGAGACCCGGGATCTAATCCCACGTCGGGCTCCCGGTGCATGGAGCCTGCTTCTCCCTCTGCCTATGTCTCTGCCTCTCTCTCTCTCTCTCTCTCTCTCTCTCTCTCTCTCTGTGACTATCATAAATAAATAAAAATTTTAAAAAAACAACATATGGATCTCATACACATTTTAATATGTGAGTATTACCTTTTCCAAATATGTTAAATAATTAGAAGATTATTTAATTAAGACAACTTACGATCAGTACGTTTTCCATTTTCTCCACATCATCATCCATTGATTTCCTAGTCTGTAAAATAAAGGATTGAACAAGAAGTTTTCTATGGTAATTTTGTTTTAAGTTCCTATTTCTAATTTGCATAGCAGTTCTGGTTTTGTTTACCAAAATACCAATAAGAGACATGAAAAATGTATCTTTTGAATTCTTCTCTTGTCAGAAGTTTGTAATCCAAGAAATTTAGTCAGTTAATTCTATACAAAACACATCAAAGAAAATTTTCTATAAATATTCCTTAACCTGAAAACTTAATATCTAAATCTACTGAGGCTTAAATTTTCCTCATTTCCAAACCACATCCTTTTATGCAAAGTAACAATGAATTCCTAACTGCCAAATTCAACTAATCCTTTTTGAATTTACCATAAATGATCCCACTGTTTTGGTGGCTTCACAGCACATCTTCTATAACACTTTTCTAGAGATCTTTCTGCTCTGCTTCTCACCCTGTGATGGCTCCTTCTCAACCCATGTCCCCATTAGCTTTTCATCTACACATTGATACACTGTCTATATATTAGTGATTCTTTAAAAAATAAGATTTCTTATTTATATATCCATGAAAGGCACAGAGAGAGGGGCAGAGACATAGGCAGAGGGAGAAGCAGGCTCCCTGCAGAAAGCCCGATGTGGGATTCAATCCCAAGATCCCGGGATCATGACCTGAGCGAAAGGCAGATGCTCAACCACTGAGCTGGCCAGGTGCCCCTGTATTTGTGATTCGTAATGCTGTTATCTTTACTCTGTATTTCTCAGCTTGCTCTCAAGACACTTTCTATATCCGATGGCAAGTCATGCCTACATTTTTCACAAGACACTAAAAGTTGAACCTGACCTAACTAGACATCACAATTTCCCATCACCTTGAATCTTTTCCACATCCTAGCTCTATCTTCGTCAATAGTATTATTATGCAACTGACCACTAAACTAGGCCTCTAACTTAGTGTTCTCCCGCTCCCTCAGACTCTACAACTTCTCACTCTAAGTATACTTTTGGGTCACTATTTCAATAGACTTCCAATCACAACTCTTATCTCAGCAGTTACTTTTGTGCACTACAGTCACTGATGCTTTCAGTGTGATCCTTCTACAAGTCAATATAAACACATCCTTCTCCTAATCTTTTGAGCTTCTTTCTATGGCTGTGAGGATGAAGAACAAATAATCTTTGGTTTGTAAATAAGACCTTCCATGGTATGACCTTTACTGACTCTCCAGGTATCTACACAAATATTAATTTAATATTTCGTCCCAGTGTTTTGGCAAGACCAAGTAACTTTTAGTCTATCTTGGTGTTTAATCTTTGTTTATACTTTTCAATCCATATTCAGTGTTGCTCCAAAAAAAGTATTAATATTTGAAAAAATTCTATATATTTTCATTCTCATCCCCTATAAATGCTAAGGTAGTTCATTTATTTAATTAAAAATAAAACTCCTCTTTCAACACCTTGAACGCATCTCTACAAAAGAGTATTTAGATGAAATGTGTGTGTGTTTAAACATTCAGTAGGGTCAAAGATCTGTATTAAATGTGCCTTGACTTTTTTCTGTATATTCTTTTCTTCTACTAGACATATATAGATTTTTACAATTCTTCAGTTTTAGAGAGAGAAAACTTTTGTTATATTTGTAAACTCTAAAAATTTATAATGGGAATCTTCATCTTTCCCTGGGTTATATGTAGAAATAATGTGTAATTTTGATTTAATGTTATCTATTGATACTAGCCGTCATTGAGTCATGCATCATCATATTAAGCCAAAATTTGCCAGGAATTGCTCCATGAAACAATGATTCTTGAGTATTTTTCATACTTGAGTAAGGACTGGAAATGCTGTATTAAAAATCAATAAATGTTTTCACTGTAGGAAATCTTAGAACTATTATACTGATATATACTTTGAATTTTCAGAAGTGTATAATAAAGTGTTATTTCACTATTTGAAAACTTATTTTTAACGATGAGTATTACCAAATATCAAATGAATGTCTAGCAACTGTTACCGTGTATTAAATCAATACCAGCCTTGAAAATGCTGATCTAATTTTGATCTTTCTAAACTATCAGAAGATACTTCCTACACTAATTCAAGGAGTGAGTACTATATAAGAAGCTGAACTTCCACAAGAAGATAAAATCATTGGCAACACTCAAGATTCCAAAAATAACTTAGAAGATAAGAAAACATAAAAATCTCCAGCTGGCTAAATAGGAAAAAAAAAAAAAATGAATGGACTTAGTTACCACCATTTAACACATGATGCCCAAGACCCAGAGATGTGGGATCCACTATTCTCAGTAGTAGCAGTACGGTGGCACTTAACACATGGTCTCTGGCCTTATTAGTTCTGAATGTGGAATCCAGCTTGTATCAATAAGTTGGAGATCACAAGAGGAATTAGTTTATATGAATAAATAGGTAACTTTGAGTAAAGTCTGAATCAAGTTTAGTGTGTCACCTAAAACCTTTCAAAGCACTGTTTTCAAGCTAGACACCTTCAAGTAGAGATGTTTAAAATCACCTGAAGCAAATTTAAAAGAAATTGCCCTTAACCTAGAAAAAGTGACAAGTCTTCTGGATACTTCCTCTTCAAACAGGACACCTTTTGTTAAGTATTTCTCTGGGAGATTTAGCTACTGAGAGAAGTATCTTTTTGCACCTTTATGGTTGTCATTTTATACTGAGTAGTAACTAAGGGCTCAATAGATTCCATTATTCTATGGAATCTTATAGCTCTCCTTCGTGAATGCCAAGACCTGAACTACCAGCCATCTCAGCCTTTTGTTCCCTTCACTAGAAAATTCCATTTCAGGGGCACCTGGGTGGATTAGTGGTTGAGCGTCTGCTTTTGGCTCAGAACATGATCCCGGAGTCCTGGGACTGAGTCCCACACAGTCACCTTGCAAGAAGCCTGCTTCTCCCCTGTGCCTATGTCTCTTCCTCTCTCTGTGTGTCTTTCATGAATAAATATATAAAAAAATCTTTAAAAAATAAAAATAAGAAAATTCCATTTCAAAACAGAGAAAGTAAACATGCTGAAGGAACTGTAAATAAATGGTCCTATTCTTGTGAAAACATATATATTTTAGATTTAATTACCTAGATTATATATTTTTGAATAATTTGTCCTAGTAGAAAAGTTAGTATTTCCTTTAGAATGTATGGTCTTTCACACCAACACTTTAGATCACTCATCATTGGGTCTCATGCCCATTCCATTTTCTCTTGAATAATCTCTCTAGATGGAGGAGGACTACAAAAAAAATAAATTTGTAAAACATACAAAATTAAGTAGATCTTGGTAGGAGGGCTTTATTGAGTTTTGTTTTTCCTTTGTCTTTTTTTAAGCCAAAATTAATAGTATAGTTATTAACCTTTAAAAAGTCATGTCTGCCTTTATTAGTAGAACTTACATATAAGTTAAGATTCTCAGAAAAACTGTTAGAGAAAATATGTTATAAATTCATTTGGGATAAGTATTAAAAAAGATTCTTGATCAATATTGGTGAAAGCACAAAGAAAATAAATTTGACAGAAGCAGTCTATATGATATTGTGTCTTTTCAGATGAACTTCAACTTAAAATTACTTGGATTCTTCAAGAATTAGTTTTTTGAGGAACTGTATGTGTACATACTGAACCTGTTCATATACTTTGTTCATATATGTGCATATATGAATATCTTCATACAGTTTGAAAACAGCAGGTGCAGCTGAAGATACATAGATACCCATGCCCAAACAGGAATCTAGAAAAAAATATAGAAGTTGCTAAAAATAACATACATTTAGCAACTGTTTTTAATGGCAATCATTTATTACCTAAATACACTATATTCTTATTTTTTCCATTACTGAAATTCTAATGGTTTTTTCACTATTTTTTTATTTTGACATTCCAGAGACTGCAATATAAAAAGATATATGTGGATCTGTGTAGGGAGATAAATGTTCTAAAATAGCCAATTCTATTGTTACAGACGATCCTAGTAATAACTGAAATCCATGACATGAACTCTAAAATAAAATTTTATATTAAAGCTTAAGTATTGATATACATGTAATCACCTTCCTTATTAATAATATGCTAAAACATCATAATGCATTTTAATTTACAAAGTACCTTCTTTTGTACCTACTAGCCTGTTACAACTATAGCTCAAAAAATATACATTCTAGTAAACAGGTCAAAATATATATATATATATATTAAAGATTTTATTTATTTATTCATGAGAGACAGAGAGAGAGAAAGAGACAGGCCGAGACACAGGCAGAGGGAGAAACAGGCTCCAAACAGGAAGCCTGAGGCGGGACTCAATCTCGGGTCTCTAGTATCAAGCCCTGGGCTGAAGGCGGCTAAACCACTGAGCCACCTGGGCTGTCCTCAAAATATATATTAATTCTTCAATACAATTTAATTTAAATGGCATACTGTCATTTTAAATAACTAATATTTTCTTTAGCCTATAAGCTAAAAGCATTGCTTGAATTTTAATGAAATTAAGTAAAGCAATGTTGTAAGAGAAAAAGGATTTAAATATATTGTTTTCTTTAATTCCTGTATTTTTCATTCTTTTATGTTATATTCTTGCTCCTGAATGATACATTTACAAGCCTATAGCTATTATTATCATATTCATATTGTACAGGGAATAAGGCAAGAAATATTTGAAATGGTGAGTGTGTTTAAGAGCCTCATAGGGGCATTTATATCTATCTTCTTAGAACCAAAAGTTTTTTTTTTTTTTTTATTGCCTCTAGTTTGTGGCAACTCAGCACTATGTGAAGACTCAGCTCTAGTTAGGCAATCAACCCCAGTATCTCATACAGGGTTAAATTAATTATGTATTTTTAATAAATTACATTGTAACAGGCCTCATTATAAACAGAAATGCAGCGGTTTAACTGAAATGTGCAACTTCCTTTATAGAATTAAAGTTATTTTTCAGTTCTCTTATCTGATGTAACAGTGAAACATTTTATATAAAAATTTTATTTGAAATTCCTACATATTTTTGCTTATATGAGAGTAGTACAAAACAAAGAAACCTCAAGTCTCAAGTTCCAAGGAGATTGTATAAGAGGAAGATGATAGTAGTTAAAGGTAAATCCTCAAATTTACTCAGATGTTTTGGACACAGTTTGATGTGTCCTGATTTATTCTCTTGTTTCTTAACCTCAAGATCTAAATCTAGCAGGAAATTTATTTTCTTGCTCTCATCTTCTTTTTATCTTCCAGGATCGGGATCCCTGGGTGGCGCAGCGGTTTGGCGCCTGCCTTTGGCCCGGGGCGCGATCCTGGAGACCCGGGATCGAGTCCCACGTCGGGCTCCCGGTGCATGGAGCCTGCTTCTCCCTCTGCCTGTGTCTCTGCCTCTCTCTCTCTCTCTGTGTGACTATCATAAATAAATAATAATTAAAAAAAAAATTATCTTCCAGGATCCCTGGGTGGCTCAGCGGTTTGGCGCTTGCCTTTGGCCCAGGGTGCGATCCTGGAGACCTGGGATCGAGTCCCACGTCAGACTCCCTGCATGGAGCCTGCTTCTCTCAGCCTCTCTCTCTCTCAATCATAAATTAAAAAAAAATAAATAAAAATTGCTTCTTCCCACTCTCAGAACCTTTGTATAGTCTTAGTGATATCATCCTTTTTATATTGCTTGACATTTTCAGCTGATTTTCTACTCTCTAACATCTTGTCCTTCTAAGCCATAATTAACAGCAAATAAATGCTATTTAACTATTTTAATTAAACAAATTTTGATTCATATTGAGCAGCAAATAATCCTTTAAAAATATTTAAGTCCAATAAAATGCTCTATCTTCTGTAAATATATATGATACTCTTGGGCTTCCCTGAGGTCTCCAATATAAGTACCAAGCAGCCCAAAAACATGAGAAAAAAAACAGATTTACAGCAGTACAAACATAATAACATATATTAGCAATAATATATATTGGGAAAGGAAAAAAATATGTTAGAAGACAAAACTGTAGAAATGTCAAAAATTGTAAAATAGGCATAATAGGAGCAACCTATGACACAAATGTCTTTCCCTACCATCTTAGTACCTTTGATAGATATTACCACTCTTGCCAATACCTAGTCCCAATCTATTTCTGGGCATACTGGAAGATTACAGTTACCTTGATAAGGTGTGGTCAAATGACATGCTCTGCTAAATGAAACATGAATGGCAATAGTATGTGGGACTTGCAGGCAGACACATTTAGGAAGTAGTTACAATGATAGACAGCTTCAGAGTGTGGAAAAGAAATAAACTTTGGTGTTTCTAAAATATTGATATTTTGGAATTACTGCAGCCAATATGGATTGATATAGCACTCTGAAGTCTACTTTGCAGCTCCCAGGTAAGAAAAAAATATTTTTCATTGCTTTAGTTGTTTGTTTTGAACCTGAAATCTGTGTATAAAGTATAAAGGCAAAGACATTAAAATCTATCAAATATAAACCTTAGAGAGAGGAAATTGTATGGAACTTTCACAGAATCTCATATTCCTAAAGTGACAAGATATGATTTAAAAGCTATATGTTATAAACAATCTCAATGATATCCACACACACACAAAAAGCCTGAGTTGACCAAACCATTTTGTAACTGACATCATATGTCATTATTTCATTTTCATTTGCTACCCATTTATTACATGAGAAAAACTTGATAAATTATGAAAAATCACAAAATAGTATGATGCACTCTAGACATTGTCACATTGTCTAATAATCGGCAGGTAAATCATAAATCTTGTTTCCAATGTATTGGTCTTTCACTGAGTCAAATATTTTGGAACCCTTTCCATCAATAAGGATTGAATCAGAAAATCTAGTAGTTCATTCTTACTCAGATTGAGGTTTTATTATAGATATAATTATAAGCATAAAATAAGCTATAAAAATATCAGAGAAGATAAATAAAAAAGATTAAAAGTATGCTATATGGTGGTTGACATTTAAATGCCAAAATGATAGGTTTGATTTATTTTACATATATGAATGTGTATAAGAAAAAAATCTATATGATTATATAGAGCTTTATTACTTTGTGTGGTGGAAATTACACACACACATTTAAAAAGAAGATCTGTGGGGCACCTGGGTGGTGCAATTGGTTAAGCATCCGACCCAGTTTCAGCTCAGATCATGATCTCAGGATCCTGAGATTGAGCCCCACATTAGGCTCTATGCTCAGCACAGAGTCTGCTTAAGATTCTTTCTCTTTCTTCCTTGTCCTCTCTTGCTTGTGCTCTCTCTCTCTCTCTCTCAAATGAAATAAAATCTTTAGATGAATACATAAATAAAAGGAAGATCTGTGTATTTCTACACTAAAATTTCTAAGGGAAATAAATTAATATGTGGGAAACCATTAAGTTATTTAGTTTTAACATAAAAAATATTTTAATGAAATTGCCATAAATTAACTAGAATTAGTTAGAAAGTAATAAAGTGAAGAGTTGATTCATATATAGTTTCCTTAAGATATAGGTATATGTAGGCAATATTTTAGAGTCTTACTGCTCAGGAGCTAGACTTCCTGGTTAAAACATCACAGCACTACTTACCAGCTATGTGATCTTGAAAGTATATTTCATACCCTACTTTATGATTTCCCCATATCACAAATAGGGATAAAGACAATATTTATTCCATACAGTTCATTTGAAGATTAAATTAACTGAGATAATCATAAAACATAGAACATAATAATTGCTCAACATTTAATTATTAACTACTGATATTGGTATTTTAAGAGCAGGAAAATGCTTATGGTGAGAGATGATTCAAAAGGAGATAAGTCAGGGCTCCTGGGTGGCTCAGTCGGTTAAGCATTTGCCTTCGGTTCAGGTCATGATCCTGGGGTCCTGGGATCGAGTTCCGCATCAGGCTCCCTGCTCGGTGTGGAGTCTGTTTCTCCCTCTCCATCTGCCTGTCACTCTGCCTACTTGTGTGCTCTCTCTCTCTCTGTCAAACAATAAATAAAAATCTTTAAAAAAAAGGAGATAAGTCTGAATGGATATTTAATTGTTCAAAACTATCTTTTATAACATATTATAATGCTCTTCTAGAAAATAACATTCCTATAGAACTGATGATCAGCTTGAACATCTTATGATCAAAACTTTTCAAAAAAAATAAAAAACTTTTCAATAGTCAAATTTCAATGGTGTTATTTATTAACTCTTCAAAAAAGAATAAAACTGAAGATCTGGACATTGGAATTAAAATTATACCAAATCAAAAACCTCCCAATGAAAAAAATCCAGGATCAGATGGCTTCACCAGTAAATTCTACCAAACATTCAAAGAAAATTTAATACTTATCCTTCTCAAATTATTCCAAAAAATTAAAGAGGAGGGAATATTTTTAGGCTTGTTTTATGAAGCTATCATTATCCTTATACCAAAACTGGACAAGGACACCACAAGAAAAAAATTAAAGACCAATGTTCCTAATGAACATAAATGCAAAAATCCTCAGAAATATTAGCAAACAAAATTCAACAATACGTTACATTAAAAGAATCATACACCATGATCAAGTGGGATTTATTCAGGGATTCAAGAATGGTTTGACATCTATAAATCAATCAATTTGATATAACATGGCAACAAAATAAAAAATAAAAATCACATGCCCATCTTAATAGATACAGAAAAAGAATCTGATGATATGCAACATCCATTTATGAGAAAAACTCTCAACAAAGTGGGTATAAAAGAAATATACTTCAACAGAATAAAGGCCATATATGACAAACCCACAGCAAACATCATGCTCAATAGTGAAACACTAACTGCTTTTCTTCTAAGATCAGGAATAAGACAAGGATGACAAACCCACAGCAAACATCATGCTCAATAGTGAAACACTAACTGCTTTTCTTCTAAGATCAGGAATAAGACAAGGATGCCCACTCTTGCCACATTTACTCAACATAGTATTGAAATCCAGCCACAGTAATTTGGCAACAAAAATAAAATAAAGTAAAATAAGATAAATCCAAATAGGAAACAAAGAATAAAACTCACTATTTGCAGATGACATGATCCTATATGTATAAAACCCTAAAGATTTCATCAAAAAATTCATAGAACTAATAAATGAATTCAGTAACATTGCAGGATACAAAAATCAATATACCAAAAGTTGACAGTGAGTGTTTCTTTTTTTAAAGATTTTATTTATTTATTTATGAGAAATACAGAGAGGCAGAGACACAAGCAGAGGGAGAAATAGGCTCCCTGAGGAGAGCCTGATTCCAGACTTGATCCCGGAATCCTGGAATCATTAACTGAGCCAATGTCAGCCACTCAACCACTGAGCTACCCAGGTGCCTCTTAATCGTGTTTCTATACACTAAAAACAAACTATCAGAACTGAGAATTAAAATCCCACTTACAACTGCATCAAAAAGAACAAAATATCTAGACTAAATTTAACCAAGCTGGTGAGTGATCTGTACACTGAAAACTATTAGACATTGATGAAATAAATGAAGAAGACATAAATAAATGGAAAAATATTCCATGCTCATGAAAAGAAAGAGTATTGTTAAAATGTCCGTACTTCTCAAAGCAAACTACAAATTTAATGCAATCCCTATAAAAATACCAATGGCATTTTTCAGAATGAAAAGAAACAATTTTAAAATTCTCAAATTTATCTGGAACCAGAATAGGCAAAGCAATCCCAAAGACCCTGAATAGGCAAAGCAATCTCAAGAAAGAAGAACAAAACTGGAGGTATCATGATCCCTGATTTCAAATTATACTACAAATCCACAGTAATCAAAACAGTAGGATACTGGCATAAAAATAGACACATAAATCAATGGAACAGAATAAAAAGTCCAGGAACAAGCCCACATACCTATGGTCAAATAATTTACAACAAAAGACAAGTACATACAATGAAGAAAGGACAATCTCTTCATAAATGGTGCTGGGAAAACTGGACAGCCACATACAACAAAATGAAACTGACCATTAATTTACAACATACACAAAAATGGACTCAAAATGAATTAAAGACTTGAATGTAACGCTGGATACCATAAAACTCTTAAAAGAAAACATAAGCAGTAAGCTCCTTGACATCATTCTTGGCAATATTTCTTTTGGATCTGACTCGAAAGGCAATGACATTGAAAGCAAAAATAAACTGGATTACGTCAAACTAAAAAGCTTCTGCACAGCTGAGGAAACCATTAACAAAATAAAAAAAAATAACCTTCTGAGTGGGAGAAGATATTTGCTACCATATATCCAATAAGAGGCTAATATCCAAACTATATGAAGAACTCAGTAATAAAAAATAAATTAAAAAATAGGCATGGGGACACTTTGGTGGCTTATTTGGTTAAGTGGCTGCCTTTAGCTTAGGTCATGATCTAGGGATCCCAGGATGGAGCCCTACATTGGATTTCTTGCTCTGGATGGGGAGGGGGTAGTCTGCTTTTCCCTCTCCCTCTGCCCCTCCCCTAACTTGTGCACACACTCTTTCTCTGAAATAAATAAATAAAATCTTAAAAAAAAAAAAACAAGCACCGATGTCAATAGACACTTTTTCCAAAGAGGACATACAGATGGCTAACTGACATAAAAAGATGCTCAGCATCACTAATCACCAGAGAAATGCAAATCAAAACAATGAGATATCTCACATCTGTCAAAATGGTTACTATCAAAAAATCAAGAAATAACACATGTTGCCAAGGATGTAGAGAAAAGAGAATGCTCTTATAGTGTTGGTGGGAATGTAAATTGCTTCGGTCATTATCGAAATTTATATTTTAGTCCAAAAGAAACTAAAAATAGAACTATCATATGATCTAGCAATTTCCCATCTGGGCACTTAATCAAAGAAAATGAAAACATAAACTGAAAAAAGGTATATGTACCTCTATGTTCATTGCAGCATTATTTATAATAGCCAAGATATGGAAATAATCTGTGTCTTTTAATGGAGGAATGGATAAAGATGTGGTCTAGATATTTCTCAGCCATAAAAAGAAGTAACTCTTGCCATTTTCAAAAACATGGATGAATCTTGAAGGTATTGCACTAAATAAATCAGATGGAGAAAAACAAATACTATATTATCTCACATACATTAAAATTCTAAAAACAAAATAAAAACTATAGATACAGAGAATAGATTGATGATCATCAGAAGGGGAGTGGGTGGGGGATTGAGTAAAAAGGATGAGGAGGTCAGTTTTATGGTGACAGATGGTAGCAAGACTTACTGTGGTGATCACTTTGTTTTGTATGCTAGTATCAAATTATGTTGCATACTTGAAACCAGTAATGTCATATACCAATTTTACTTCAATTAAAAATTAATTAAATAAAATTATACTTATGAGCTCTCTATAGAACCAACTGAATGTTTTCTAATTCCCTTCTCTTTCTTTTTCCAGGTTCTATTATTATTATTATTATTTATTTTAGAGAGAAAGAATGAGAAAATAGGGGGAGGGGCAGAGGGAGTTAGAAACTTAAGCAGACTCTACCCTGAGCATGGAGTCCCACACAGGGCTTGATCTCACAACCCCGAGATTGTGATCTCACAATTAACCGACTATGCCACCTGGGCATCAGTTTCTGGGTTCTATTTTAATGGGCTTCAAATACTTTTTCCCCCTTTATCATTCTGATAACCATTTTCTAAATTAATGCAATAATTTTTTTAGTACAGAGACTGCACAAAGATAAATGGAAAGAATATTTGTCCTCAGAGAGCTTAGATAAATATATAATTGGGGGAAAAGCATGTAAACACATAATTCCAATATTGCAAGACAAGTGTTAAAGAGAGAGGTTTATAAAGGAAACACGGTAGTATTTCATGGGTGGGTCAAGTAAAGCTAGCAAAGGAGATGCCTAAGCTGTATCTTCAGTGATGAACAACCACTCACAGGATATTGGGCAGACATGGTAGGGAGGGAGTTGAAAGCAGTGCTGATCCCCAGTATAAAAAAAGATAATGCAAGGCAGGCACCATGGAAGACCATAAAACTCTTAAATACTGTGAAAAAATTCACAGGTGTTGGTACAAGGGGTGCCTCTGGGAGAAAGTGGTGAGTGCAGACCATGAATGGCCTTATACCACCATTTAAAACTATTTAGTGGGATGCCTGGGTGGCTCAGTGGTTGAGTGTCTGCCTTTGGCTCAGGGCGTGATCCCGGAGTCCCAGGATCAAATCCCACATGGAGTTCCTCGCATGGAGCCTGCTTCTCGTGTCTCTTCCTCTCTTTCTGGGTCTCTCATAAATAAATAAATAAAATCTTTAAAAATAAATAAATAAAAATAAAACTATTTAGTGTTTATTCTCTAAATTATGGAGAGTCATTGAATATTTTATGGAGTGCAAAAATCTAATCATATTACAGAGATACTGAAATAACAGTATTGGCCAGCTTCAGTATCTAACTCATTAGATATGGATGGAACAGGAGTCTTCAAAGGCTTTTTGGTTTCTGGATTGCACTAGGTAGTAACTAAATTAGATTCACTATAAAAATAGTGTAGTAAAACAAATAATAGGTTTGCATTTAATGGAAAAACATAATAAAAACCACTAGACTGTATAATTTGGATTTGTTAAAGGCACTTACTACCTTATATCTTTATTCAGGAAAAATTATTTGGTTCGGAAGACCTGATTAGCTATATATGTACAAAGGTGGTTTATTTAAAACCAAACAATGCAGTATTCAAAGCACTTCACAAAATGCAAGAAAGAACAACAGCTTAACATCAAATTATTCGGTACTCACCAGATTCTTAATATGTGCTATATGATAATTACTGCTATAATAAAAGAGGATCTGCTTTCAACTCTTAATTTTCTAAACAGTTCAACTCTGACTTTTTGAGGTAATAGGTGAGATGGGGCACCATCATAAAATGTAATATAAAATTACCATTCCATTTCCAGGGGCACGTTGAATGAACTTATAATAGGCCATGTCTAGGAGTTACTCATAAAAGTCTAAGTATCAGATTTTACAGTTGAAGAACCTCATGTAAATTATGGTGCAATATACCAAAGTTATTCTCAATATAAAGTTATGCAGAAACTATTGCAGGTTGGTAAAATTCCACTTAGCACAATATAGCACACATAGCAACCTAGTAATATAAAGGAGTAGAGCCAGCTGTAACACACCACCATGGAGAAACTTAGTTCTCCAGAGTCTGCTGTTTGTTCTCTGAGTGTAAAGCATGTGTTCTTTCTTTCTCTTTAATTCTTGCAATTTTCTGTAAGTTTGAAAATGTTTCAAAATTTAAATAAATGAAGGATAGCTTCGAAAAAAATGTAACACATTTGCCATGTTTAATTTTTTTGTCTGTAATTAAAAGAAACAATAGAAAAAAAAAAGATGGGAGTTAATTTTCAATTCTACTTTTATATGTGTTTGAGATTGTTATCACATACTTTTTAAGATGAACAAATATATTGCTTTAATTTTTTCTATAAATCATCAGTTTCAAACTTAGAATATAGAAAATAGAGCATCCCAGAATGACTATTTTCCAAACTCAAAGAAACTCTTTCCATTTACATATTACATTGTTTAAATATATTCATATCCACAAATATGCTAAATAAACAGCAAAAATAATACAACTAACTTCCATATACCCATCACCCAGAGACCTTCCAATGGTCTCAATACTATTTTGTTTTATTTTACAGCAAAAGGATCCAAGCCAGAACCATAAAATGCATTCACTTATTATGTCTTCCTAGTTTCCCACAATTTAAAATATTTCCTCAGGTTTTTTTGGCTCTCATGACCCCAAAATTTTTAGTACAAAACAATAATTTGGTTAAATATCTCTCTATGTGTATTTATGGAGTACCACCATTGCTTAGATTTAGGTTATGTATTGTCAGCCAAATTATCACAAAATCATCATGGACACCCATTACTGGTGATATTAACTTGATTTACTGAAGACAGGGTCTACCGTGTTTTCCAGTTGCAAAGTGACTTGTTTCCTCAACCCACTCCCATTGTAATTAATAAGTGCTTTATTGCAGGATATTTTAAGACTATGTAAAATCCCATTTTTCATCCTATTCTCATCCACTAGTTTTAGCATCGTTAGATATTTCTTGTATGATTTGATCATAAATATGATGGTTGCCAAGTGTGATTTTCTATTTTAATATGTCATTTTACATTTACCAGTTGGTATTCTCTGGTAAGCAAGAGCTTTTACTCCCCTCTATTTATTCTTTTGTTAATTGATTTCAGTGTTGAAATCAATAAACAAAATCTGACCTACGGATTTCTATTTTATTTAATAGGTGAAAAACCATTAATGGTAGTATTTTTATACTCAAATTGACCTCAATTTGATAGGTGGAAGGAAGCTCCTGGGAACTGGCTTCTGTGTTCTTTTAAAAAGTTTCCATCATTTTCTGAGTAATTCTTTAGTTTTCTCACAAAACAAGTTATTTCAGGTTTAAATTATTCTTTCCTTGCTTTGGTCTTGGACACCATAATTTCCCAAGGTACTTAGAAATTGTGGTCTGAGTTCTAGGTATGCTAATTGTCATCCCCAGGTATGCTCAGAAGGATGGATGGGTAAGAGGGTAAGAGGCAGGGAGGGATGAATGGAATGGAAAGGGAGAGGAAGAGAGTCTCTTCTTTGGATGTATATTAAAGCATATTTTTATATCATTGATTTAATCTCTATATATTGAAGGATATACCTATAAAAGGCATGAAATTTATACACACACACAGTTTTCATATAATACTCAGTACATAATAAAAATGCCTTTTTTGAAGTTGATATGCTCAGATCAGTCTATTAAAATGTCTAAGTTGTATATTCAGTGTTATGTTTTGTAAGTCTCATAAGTAAGTCCTCATCCATTTTTTTTTTAAATCTCATTGTTTCCTGAAGAATCAAAAGTTAATTGTGCTTGATGAAGGTCTCAAACTTCCCCTGGCTTGATAAAATTTTAGACAGGTTTCTTCCTGAGTACAGACCTCTGACCTCCCTCTCCTTAGAGAATTTACTTTAGAAAATCTGCTATTGTAAATTTTTCCTCTGTTTCTTTGAGATATAAATCTCAGTCTTTTGCTAGTTTTACAATCCAATAATGTCTTTCTAAATACCTGGGAGCCATTACTTTGAAATGTAATTATCAGGGAATATAATACCCCTATCTCCTAGCCTCAATGGGATGGTAGGAGTCAATTAAGCACCAGTTAGAAAAAAAAAAAAAAAAAAAAAAAGCACCAGTTAGCAAACACTTATGGCCTAATGACACTAACCAACTTCCCTAATAACATTCTCCAGTACTTTTCACTAGCTCACCTTAATGTTTAAAACTCACCTTTTATTTCAGCAGAGTAAACTCAACCTCTCTCTCCTATTGCAACAGTCTTGAATGTAGTATCCCTTCTCTGTTTAACTTGTATAGTGCAATTTTTTTTTTTCACATTCAGTAGGCTTGCACTTTCCTCTGGAATCAACTGTGTGATTTCTTGAATATAATTTATATCCAGTCCCTCTTGGTATGGACTGAACATTTATGGTGCCTTAAAATTTATACATCAAAGCCCTAACTCCAAATGTTATAGTATTTGGAGGTGGGCTCTTTAGGAGGTAATTAGGCTTAGATGAGGTCATGAGGGTGGAACTCATGGACATTGGAATAGTGTCCTCACAAGAAGCAGCAGAATAGAGTTCTGTCTGCCAAGTGAGGACACACTGTTTGCAAGGCATGATGAAAGTCTTTACCATAACCTGGTTATGCTGGAACCCTATCTCTGAATGACAAACCTCCAGAATTTTGAGATACAAGTTTCTGTTGTCTAAGCCATTCAGTCACTGGTATTTTGTTATAGCAGCTGCTCTAAGACACCTGTGCTTTCTGTACCCCTGAAATTAGTCATAAATCTTTGATTATATTTAGATCCAATTTATTAACAAGAATATTTCATAGGTGATTCTATTTTACCAATACAGGGAGAACATAATGTGGACTGAATTTTGTCCTGCAAAAATTCACAGGTATGAAACCCTAATCCCCAATGTGACTGTATCTGTAGACAGGATCCTTAAAGAGGTAAAGTTAAGACTATAGTCCAATAGGACTTCCTTATAAGAGGAAGAGACACCAGGTGTATATGCACACACAGAGAATAGGCCTCAGGAGAACAAAGCAAGCAGGCAGCTGTCTGCTAAGCCAAGAAGACAATCACATTCAAATCAGAAGCACCTAGGGATCTTTTAAGCCACCTGATACCCAGGTGGCACCCAGAACCAATTAAATCAGAAACTCTGGGGCTAGTGTCCAAGCTTAAGTACTTTTCATCAACTGAATTGACTTATAAATCACATGCCAAAATATTTGTAGATTAAAGTACGTTGTTCGATGCATACAAGCAGGAACCTAGTTAAGATATAGAACATTTCCATCATTCAATGGAGATTTTCCTGCTCCTATGTAGGATGGATCCTGGTAATTTGGATAGCTACTAAAAACTTCGTGTAAATATAGTACCTTGAAGGTCCTCAGATTGTTATGAAGAACTAAAGTGATGCAGTATAAAGCTACAAGAGTGCAACACTACCCCTAGATACTGTGAGCAGGTGTAAAGAGGGCTTCTCACCTGCATACAAATTTGCAATAGACATGAATATTATTTTTAGTACTTTGTTGCCTTCCTTTGTCCCTTCTCTTCCTCCTTCCTTCCCTCCCTCACACAGTCTTATTTTTTCTGATCTCCAGTTTGCTAGCTATTTCATTTTATTGCTGTTTTTAGCCTCTATTTATATTCCTGCTTTTCCCCTCTGGCAATTTACTGATTTTAATGTGCCTTGTAGCTGGAAAACAAGCTAAAAGCCCACTGGATATTTTTGGAAGCCAAGGGGTCTTTCCTCTAAATAAATTCCATGATGTTTAGTGGTTGACATTATAACTTTTGCATTCCTAAATACAGTCTTCCATGTGGGGAATACTGTGTTTTGCCAATTTTGTATAGATTCAGAATTACTCTATATCATACTCGCGACTTTTAGAATCTGCTACTCTAATCAACTCCTACATTTCTCTCTGCGATCGGGAACCCCACATCTGTTAGCAGCAAACTCTGCTCTATCATAACCTCTTTTCTGAATTTTCTCTCTACTTTCTGGCCTTTATTAGCAGCTGCTTTGGAGACCACCTGGCTGTAGCACTATCAAGAGGAAGCTGTTTTTGCCGTTATCAAATCTCAGGGCCAGAAAGAGTTTTGGTGGTGTGGACCAGATGTTTTCTTTGTTGCTCAGTAGAGCTTCAAAACCTCCTCTCTGCTGGGCTATAATATAAACTCCTCTTAGCCAGTCCTTCAATAATATCTTGAGCTTCTCACTTAAACTCATGATTCACATACACAATTCCTTTAGTTACACCTTTGTTATCACAGGTAACTTCACTAGTTATGACTTTCTTGGACTACCACCTCCCATCCCTCCCACTCACTACTAAAAAAATTATCTGTCATCATTTATATAATACAAATATCTGTTGCACAGACCTCTATCTTTCCAAATTTGATTCCATGTTTTATTATACTCAGATTATTTCAAATATTCTTGGTAAACTAGACCCTCTGTTTATCATCACACTTAATTGTAGTACCCCAATCACAGGTAAAGTCAACTGCCCTCTAAAAAAATTACATAGTTTCACTGGTTTAATTTTAAATAGATGATAACACATCTCAGACAACTAACACTGCCTGCTGATCTTACTCTGTGCCCTTGGAAGCTCACTTTCTTATTATATGTAAACACAATCTCATCCTTTCTCCTTTATCATCATCACAATTCTACCCCAACACACAGCTGATGGCTCTGCATCCTACTTCACTGAGAAAGTAAGGTTGGGATCATAGGAACAAATTAGCAACATTCAGAGCAAACTTAGAAAAAAAAAAACTGCCCTTGATGTGTGTTTCTTTAAATATTTATTATGTGAGATTCTTTTTCCTATATTGGGATTGCATTAAAAATAATGTTGCTTTGTAAAAATTTTTGTAAAGATAATATTCTAAATTTGTGAGCCCAGATCCTCATCAATGGCCTGAGGCAGGCAGGTGCTTTGAAAATGTGGTATAGAAAAATGGAAAGGGAGTTAAGAACTGTGTTATATACTCAGCTCTACTTCTAACTATGTAAATTTGTGTACTTTTTGTAATATCTAAGACTTGGTTTCATAATTGAAAAACGAGCATATTGGTCTGAATGATCATTAAGATTCGGGGCGCCTGGGTGGCTCAGCAGTTGAATGGCCCCCTTTGGCCCAGGGCATGATCCTGGAGTCCGGGATCAAGTCCCACATTGGGCTCCCTGTATGGAGCCTGCTTCTCCCTCTGCCTGTGTCTCTGCCTCTCTCTCTGTATCTCTCATGAATAAATAAATAAAATCTTTTTAAAAAAGAAAATATTCTGTCAAAGTGACATTTTGTGATCCTCTTTATGTTATAATGGAGCTCAAAGCAGAAGAAAAGCATGACCACTAGCAAATAACACACTTCTGGTTTTAGAAAACTCTGTATATTCATCATGAGTTAAAAATTTGGGAATTCATAACATAAAAAGATCATTATGTAAAAAAAAGATAGAACTTTTGTCATTCTGTACAGTATCAGAGATAAATGTCTCCAATAACTTTCATTTCAGTAAAACTGTTTCTTAATTGTGGTGCTCATGATTTACTTTTACAATACCTGGAGGGACTGTTGTTTGTAATCTGAAAGTGCTAAAACTTTTCTTAAGAATTCCATGGGCATTTTATATAAGGAAAAAAGTTCCCTTGGAGTATCATATAAAATTAGAAACCTAGCCCAACAACCAAATGCTGTAAATCCACACATTTTCTTTGCAATTTGTGAGCTTTGTAAATCAAATCTAATCCCCAATGTATAATATATGCTCTCCACTTCTACCTGCTATTAATAATGGGTGACATTCCTCTTCAAACAAGTCTAAGACAGTATATCACAGTTGAATGTAATAATTACAAGTCTCTGCAGCTAAGTAGAGATACTAGTAGTAAACAGAACTTTAAAAATCCAGGAAAATGGGCAGCTGGGGTGGCTCAGTGGTTTAGTGCCTCCTTCAGCCCGGGGTGTGATCCCGGAGATCCGGGATCGAGTCCTACGTCAGGCTCCCTGCATAGAGCCTGTGTCTCTGCACCCGCCCCCTCTGTGTTTCTCATGAATAAAAAAATAAAATCTTTTTTGAAAAATACAGAAAATTAGAAACGTATTAAAAACTGTATTTTTTTTTTTCTGACTTGGTACTAAAAGTCACGAACACAGTAAATGCGTTTAGGTGAAAAGTATCGAAGTGAAGCAGTGATTTAAAACTAATGTACCTACTGAGATGAAGTTATGAGACCCAATCTTGTATTATGTTGTCAAAGGTATTGTTTTGCATTACCTAACAAATGTAATTTCCACTATCTCAAAGTCTGCTTTCTCCAAAAAACTAAAATCAAATATTAATCCTTAATCTTAATGATTTAATAGTAGGCTCTGTGGTTCATATTTGGTATATGATGGGCTGTAATATTTCTTTAAAATTGTTACATCTTCACAAACTTTATTTTGACCATAGTATTTTCTGTCCAATCTAACCTTATCCAATAATCACTCTTACCAGTCACATGCATACAACATTCACGTATACAAATACATTCTTAACTAATCACACACCTCTATATCTGTCTATAGTGCTTCATTTACCATTTACTTACTTTTCCCTTTGTAGTAAAATGGTAAAATATCTCTGTATTAAGTTATCATTGCTGTCCTAACAAACTGCCACACATTCGTGCCTTCAAACTACAAAAAATTATCTTAGAGTTCTCAATGTCAGAATTCTGGAGTGGATCTCATGAACTAAAGTTACTTTATTTTTATTTTTCTTAAGGTCTCATTCCTTCTGGTTTTGAGAGAGAGAAAAAAAAACAAACAGACAGACAAAAAAAAAAAAAAAAACCTTTCTGTGCCTTTTGCAGCTTCTGGAGGTTGTCTTCATTCCCAAGCTTGTGGCTCCATTTACCTTCAAGCCCAGCAGTGGCTGAGTGAGTTTTTCTCACACTGTACCACTCTGACACTGACTCTTCTGCTTCCTTCTTCCATATTTTAAGGATTCATTACATTTGACCCACCTGGATAATCTAGGATAATCTCCCTATCTGAATTTCAGTTGATTAGTAAATTTAATTTCATCTGCAATCTTAATTATCCCTTACCATATGATATATTCACAGGTTCCAGGAATCAAGATGTGGAAATCTTTGGGGAGCCATTATTCTACTTACCATAGGCTTCCACTTTTAAGATAGGTATTTTAGTAAAATCATGGGGTTTTTTAAATAGAAATATTAGCTAATTTTTTAAACAAAACCTCTTCAGTACTATGGCAGGCAAACTCCAAGATAGGCCCCACATGACATCCACATCTTGCTGTTCAAACCTTGTGAAATTCCCTCCCTTTGAGTGAGGACTAGGGTAGTGAATTGATTCTAACAAATAGAATATACCAAAAGTGATGGAATGTCACCATATGATTAGGCTACACAAATTGTGACTTTCATCTTACTAGCTTTGATTTAAAAAAAAAAAAAAAGCCACTCAGGAGAGGCCCACGTGCAATAGCTAGCAAAGAACTGAGGTCTTTCGGTCAAACTGTTCTTAATGATGCTGTCAACAACCATCTATATAAGTGACCCTGAAGGAAATCATTTCCTAGTTGGTCCATGGATACTCTAAATGCTGGCCAACTCCTTGATTATACTCTTACAAGAAACACAGAAGCAAAAAAACAAAAAACAACAACATAAACCTATCTAAACTGTGCTGGATTCTTGATCCACAGTTATTTTGAAGTAATAAATGTGGGTTATTATAAACCAACTAAGTTTTGTGATAATTCGTTACACAGCAATGTATAATTAATATTCTTTTTATTTTGTGTAGCAACAACTAGGTATTAACATGTTGGACAAATCACAGAAATAATGTAGTGTCATAAAGCAGTTATGAAAAATACAAGTGTCATCTTGACTTTTGAATTTAAAAAAGATCTGGTCATCAAGGAATAGAAAAAGGTGAATTAGCAAAAGCTTTCCACCTACCAAATCAAGTGGTATTGCATGCTGTAGCTTGAAAGAAAAGAAAACTTATCAAGAAAACGATGAGTAAGATTTACTTGTCTCACAAAAAGAGGATCCTTATTTCTTCTCAGACCAAGAGATTGGGAAGATGGCAACTAGTAGATTTTTGTGCAGAAGAGATCCAGGTCTTGAGGTCAGGAAAAAAATGATTTATGAGAGAATATAGTTAAATGGTGGATCTAGAAAGAACATCAATAATATTCTGATTATTTGCATATACCACAACTGATTTATCCTTTCATCTGGTGATAGGCATTTGGGTTTGTTCTACCTTTGGCCATTGTGAACAGTGCCAAGGTGCACTGAGTCAGAAAGAGAATAATATCCTGAGGCGGGTCTTCAGGTGAAAGGCCCCATGAACAGGCAGCGATATTCTCTAGGGGTGAATTATAGATATCATGAATTGAAGCAACAATTGGACCAAGGAAGATGAATAGGCATATTTGGGTTGCTTGACCATGAAATTAGGCATTTGTCCAATTTGTGACCAAGGGCCTAACACCAGAAGCCTGCTCTTGGGTCAGCACATTTTCCTTTCCTGAAATCCTAAGGATCTGCAGCCCAGGCATGAGCAGGTGCCACCCTCCTTCTGCTCTCTGGAGTTCCCTTTCCACCCCAAAGCCATCCCCCACAACTGGCCAGACCTCTCCACCACACTGTGACTTTGAAGTGAGGATCAGGCACACAAGAGCAGTGGGGTTTGCATGATGGGTGGTGTAAGCCAGAAAATATACAGAGAAGTCTGGGAGAGGCACCAGAAGCACCCAAGTGTTTATCAGCCCAGGGCTTGAGAAGCCTCCTATGAAACTCCTGAAATCCCCTGAAATTGGGCTTTCTCTGCAGAGCATTGGTACACTGCAGCACCTGGGGCCTGATTCAGCCATTCTCTGAGCAACCCCTGAGATTCCCAGACCAGCACCTCCAAGACCAGCCTCTCCTGCTGCTTAAGAGGACCCAGACACTCAGGGGCCATCATTCGCTGCACTCTCCTGATTCCAACTGTGCATTATTTGCCTGGCTGGGAAATTCCACATACCACCCTTCTGGGCTAGGGCTGGCCCTGACCTGCAGGTGTCACCATGATAAAAAAATGTTTTATATTTGGACACCTATTTTCAATTTATTGATATATGCCTCAGACTGGAATTACTGAGCCATATGGAAATTTCTTCCTTTCTAATCCTGATGTATTTTATTTATTTTTGTTGCCTAATTGCTCAGACTAGAACTTCCAGTATTATGTTGAATACAGCAATGAAAGTGGACATCCTTGTTTTCTTACTAATCTTAAGGACAAGATTTTAGTCTTTCTCTATTGAGTACACATTGTTAGCAGTTAGTCTTTTGTAGAAGTACTGACCTGAGCCAAAGACAGACCCTTAACTGACTGAGCCACACAGGGACCCCTCTTTTTCTTTTTCTTGTTCTGTAAGGAACAAGTTTAAGTTATTGATTTTAGATATCCTGTTTTTTTGACATAGGCATTTACTCCTAAAATTTTGTTTAATAGTCTTTGATGCCTCTGATTGCTTTAGTTGTTTTGTTTAGTTGTTACGCTATGGTTTTATTTTCATTTATCTCCAAATATTTTATACTTTCTCTTATGATTCCTTCTGGACCCACTATTTAAAAGTTTGTTGTTTAACTTTCAGATATTTATGAATTTTCCACATATTTATTTTTTATTATTTATTATTTTTAAAGATTTTATTTATTTATTCATGAGAGATACACACAGAGAGAGAGAGAGAGAGAGAGACAAAGACACAGGCAGAGGGAGAAGTAGACTCCATGCAGGGAGCCTGATTTGGGACTAAATCCTGGGACTCCAGGATCATGCCCTAGGCCAAAGGCAGGCACTAAACCGCTGAACCACCAGGGATCCCTTAATTTTCATTTTGTTACTGATTTCTAACTGCACTCCATTGTGTTCACGAAAGATTTTTTTTTTATGATTTCAACATTGCAAAAAATTTTGACACTTATTTTGCTGCTTAATATATGGTCTGCTCTGGGGGCACCTGGGTGGTGTGGTCGGTTAAGCATCTGCTTCCTGCTCAAGTCATGATCTCAGGGTCCTGGGATCAAGCCCCAGAGCTGAGCTGCCTGCTCCGTGGGGAAACTGTTTCTCTCACTCACTTTGCTGCTCCCTCTGCTTGTGTTCTCTCTCTATCCCAAACAAATAAAATATTTTTTAAAAAAATCTTTAAAAATGGAGAATGTTGCATGAAGGATCCTACTTATTGATGTGATGGGATGTTGTTGGATGGTATTCCACAGTCTCGGTCTAAAGTTTTCTTCATTCTTTTTCTTTTCTGGTCTTCAAATTGGGTAATTCTGACTGCCCTCTCTTCCAATTTACTGATTCCTTTTTGCATGCTTAAATCTACTGTTTTCCTGCCGGAGGGAATTTTTCATTTCAGTTACCCTACTTGTATGCTCTAGTTTTTCTGTTTTGTTTCTTTTCCTATTTTCTCTCTCCATTGATGTTCTATATTTCTTCATATATTGTTCTCCTATTTCCCTCTAGCTCTGTCCGTGGTTTCCTTTAGTTCTTTGAGCATATTTAAAAGTTGATTTAATGTCTCTGTCTAGTAACAATGGCTGTGCTACCTCAGGGACAGTTTTGTAGATTTTGTCTTTGAAAGGGCTATATTTGTTATTTCTTTGTATATTCCAAAACATTTTGCTCATAACTGATCATGCCAGATAATTTAATGTGGTTGTAAAAGTCACATTCTTCTCCTTCTTCAGTTTTTCCCCTTGCTTGTTTTGGGATGTAGCTGTTTACTTATCCTGTGACTTTTCTAAACTATTTTGGAATGTCTGTATTCCTTGTATGGCCTCTGAAGTCTCTGTTCCTTAACTTCTATTTGATTAATATTTTGACAAAAATTTCCTTGAATGCCAGGAGAGAAAGAGAAAATGAGAGAATAATGAAACAAAAATAAAAAAAAAGAAAGTATCTCCTAAATTTTATATATCGGAATTGGGGAACTCCTTCAACACTTCAGGCAGGCCATTTACAACCCTGCCTAACCCTTCACATTGTGCTTAGCTAGCCTGGAGATCAGCCACAGTAAAAATTTAGGATCTTCTCAGGTCCTCTCTGAATATGCATCTTGCCCTAGGCAAAGTCACGGCTCTCTAGATTCCCCAGAATACACAGGGACTTTTTAATATCCTAATTTCCCAAAGAAACTATCTCTCCAGTTTTTCCTTCAAGACTTTAGGAGCTCAGTTGTATACCTGGAACATAACATTTTGCCTTAGGCAACTGAGGCTTATGTGCCTTACAAGATTTTCCAGCAATGATTACTGTGTTTCCACCCCAAGTGAGTGCCAAGTTAGGTATAACAGAGATAAATGGCTTATGTCAGTTCTTAGGTAGCCCCCAGACAGATTAGAAGATACAAACACAAATTCTTTGTCCCTAAGAGCTGCTCGGTCCCCCTGGGACCAGGCTACAGCTTCAAGACCACCATCCAGCTGTGAAGGAAGGAAAGGCAAGCTAAATGAAAATACAACACAGCTTGCTTACCATTTTTAAATGTCCTTGCTAGATGAAGCATTCCCTTGGTTGCTGGATCCCTTTGTTTTCTAGAGTTTTGAGAAAGTTAATTCTGATAGTTTTTGCTCATTTTTTTAATGTTTCTGTGGAGGGATGGGCCATGGAGTTGCCTTTTTTGCATTTTCCCTGATGTCCTCCAAGCCACTCAGCTTTATAAGTTGTTGCTTGGTAATAGATAACAAATACAATGACTCAAACTAAAATTTTGATGCATGTCTTAAGCATGTCATATGTGTGTCTTTTAGATTCAGTACTGCCATCTTTCCCGTTTCACTCCCTTTCCCACGCCCATGTCTGCTGTTCTCAGCTGTTGCAGTGAGAACCCCTGAGTCGTGAACCATACAGCCACTATTTCATGGGCTAATGTAGCAACTAACAAGTGACCATTTATTTGCATGAGCCTTCTGTGAGCCCCTGTGCACAAAAGTGTAAGATTTAGAGCCAAGCACCAGAGTAATAAACTAAACCCCAGTGTTGTTAGTTCTTCCCATCATTTCCAGAGTTGGAGAAAATCCAGATTTTTGGTCAAAGAAATTGGCTTAATTATACAATTTGAAAGGCATGGCTTAACTATCATTAAACCCTAATAGAGGGAAAACACTATAGCAAGAACCAAGAAAGTAAATTTATTTTTCTTACTCCTACCCAAGGACTATTCTACAAAACAGAAATTCATAAAGCCTCTATGAAGACATCATTGAAGGCTAATCAATTAGCTGTGCTTGTTATCAAGAATGGTGAGCTCCCTAATGCCTATATTCTGTTTGGTCTCTATCCTTTCTGGCCACACTTCCTCCCCCCATACCCCCACTTCTATTTCCCTGTGATAATATTAGTCAAAACATTAATAGCACATGGATATTTGTTTTAGGCTCTGTTTTCTTTCTTTCTTTTTCAAGATTTAATTAATTAATTAACTTATTTATTTATAGTGCTCATGAGCAAGGGATGGGGCAGAGGGAGATAGAGAATCTCAAGCAGACTCCACACTAAGCACAGAGCCCAATGAAGGGCTCCTTCCCATGACCCTGAGATCATGACCTGAGCCAAAATCAAGAGTTGGACACTTAACTGATTGAGCCACCCAGGTGCCCATAGGCTCTGTTTTCTATAAAACACTTAGGCAAGGCCTTAAAATATAGATTTCCTTTTAAACTTGCACTGTACCCACTGAGGTGTGTGAGCCAAGATCCGTAAGTACTACACATGGTGTCACCAGCCATCTCACTTCTCAGGTAAATCATCATTAGCAATATCTTTGTAGCTTAAATTAGTACGTTATTATCACCAGAAGACAGCTAAGTAAATGTAAGGTTATTCATCAAATATTTACTAAATGGTTGACAATGAGTATCACTACATTTAAGTTTAGCAAAAAGCCATGGCTAGTGTCCTTGAGAGACTGTGTGTCTCATTGCTAGAATTTCATACATGTTTTTTGGCTTCTAACACTGTTATGTTTGGAGACATTTTTAATTACTTCAGGTCTCCTCATAGACACAGTTGCCTGGTTTCTATAACTCCTTTAGCCACAAGCAACGAAAAATCTTTATGCCAAAGACTTCAAAGTTAGGCAAATTCACTTTATTGAAAGGATCTGAGTATAGAAGAAACAGAGGGATTAAAATGTGATGAATAAAGCACAGGAAGAGAATAAACATAGGTGGGATGCATATAACCAGGAGATTAAATGTTCTTATTATACCATGCATGTTTTAGTAATTTTGAACAACTTGATTTTACTTTTTTACTTCCTTAGGTATAGTCTTACTCATTTTCTACCTTTGGTGTGTATCTTCTCTATAAATACTTTGGTCTGATTTGAAGCCGATAACTTCACTGCTTATGCCATTATTTAATCTTTATATAAATAGAGGTGAAGTAATGGCATGTGCAGCAAAGTTATATATTCTATGTATTATATATATAATCTCAGAAATCAAAGAGACATGATACAATAAAAGAGTATTTTGCCTTAGACCTGAACCAGATTTCTGGAGTCTTTTGAAAGTTATTCAGTCTCTCTGTGCTTCCATTTCCTCACTTGAAAAAGGTGGATAATAGTTGTACCATTCTCATAAAGTTGTTGTGAGGACTATATTATAACAGCACCTAGAACATTGTTCACAGCACCAATAACATTGTAAATCTTAGTTATTTTCAGTCATCCAACTTGAACTGTCAATGCATTAAGAGCAAGATCCCAGGGCACCTGGGTGGGTCAGTGGTTGAGCATCTGCCTTTGACTTGAGTCCTAATCCTGGTGTCCTGGGATCGAATCCTGAATCAGTCTCCTCATGGGGAGCCTGCTTCTCCCTCTGCCTCTGTCTCTGCCTCTCTCTGTGTGTCTCTCATGAATAAATAAATAAAATCTTAAAAAAAAAAAAAAAGAGCAAGACCCAGGGATGTGAGAACAGAATCGAAAAGAAAAAAAAGACAGAAATCATTTTAAAGGGGGAGGGTAGGGGTAGATTCTGCTGTGATATAGTATATGTCGGCAGCAGAATTAAAAAGGATTATGTAGCCTTACAAAATACTGATCATAGGAAAGACTTGGCCCCTTCATATGAACTGTCCAAATCTCTTAGCTTACAGGCATTTTTATATTGCAGACATACAAGGGAAACCTTAAAAAAATAATTACTCAGGCACTTATTTGTAAAATATGCTTGAAAGTAAGATAGTGGTTATTTTGTAAATCAGCCTGAATTATTTGTTCATTAACATACCAAATACCATCTATTCACTTATTCATGTTGATGAAATCTACATTTTGTTCCATGATAATGACCAATGTTAAGACGTTAAAAAAAAAAAAACATATTTTCAAGGTTTTCAGAAGACATAAAAAAATGCAAGTTTTGAATTGGAAATAATTAGATTGCCTCATATCTTAGAAAAAGTGTTGTCTTAGAGGAAAGGAGGAAATTGGCATTATACACTCTTCTTAAAATTAACTCAAATACTGACATTTCCAAAATTATATTGGAAGGATTAAGATACAGAAATATGATAAATCAGCCTATCTTACAAGGCTGTCAGTGGTAACATTACAGAGTAAACAATGGAAATGTTTGCTTAGCTATAAATGTAATATTGAAGAAATCACTAACTTTTGCATATTGTTGTTAATATTAAAATCTCCTCATAGTCTGAGGGAAAAAATTCATCTGTATTCATCTTTTCTTGCTCTAAATATAAACTGTTTTTAATTAGTGTAAAAACTAACTACCGTGCTAATTAATCAGATAAAGGACTTTACATTTGGACCATCAATCAGTTTTAATTTGGGACTTGAATTAAATAAGTTACTCTGGCAGAGAACTTGTGAACATATTCAATAAACCTCTTCTTAGGCATCTTTACCTTAGGAAAAACATTTTTTTCTAAAATAATTTTAAAGATTCTTCTTGAGCTTGACCTTAAACCTGAATCGCTGCTGATTCAATATGACTTGAAAGACCTCTCTCTCACACCTAGTAATCTTTCCAGCAGTCTAAACATAATTGGAGATTTTTTATTAAATATTGTTTTGCAAATTGGGACAAAGACATTATAAAATCAGGAAAAGGAGGAAAAAGAAAACTAATTTGGAATGAGATTAGTACAGAAAAATACACTGTAATTTTGCTTTGCTTTGTTTTACTCTTGCTTTAGTTAAGCCACAAATTTATCTTTATTAGGTTTAGCAATGGAGGCAAAGAGGGGCATATGATCAATGATACAATTTACTGTGGTCATAAAATGAAAATAAATGTGTTTTATCATACTCCCTCTTTATAACTCAGTAAATTAATACTTAATAATGCCTTACATTCTTTTAACTTGGAAAAAATCTCATTGAACAAATAAAAATGAGAATGAAAATGCAAATACTTTGGGATTGATAATCCCTTAACTTCAATGTAAATTCACATTTGAATTTGCATGTGAGAAGATAACTTGTCTTTTATTTTTATTTATTTATTTTTAAAGATTTTATTTATTTATTCATGAGAGACACACAGAGAGAGGCAGAGACACAGGCAGAGGGAGAAGCAGGGCCCCTGCAGGAAGCCTAATGTGGGACTTGGTCCCCCATGCAAAGATCACACCCTGAGCCAAAGGCAGACACTCAACCGCTGAGCCACCCAGGCATCCCAAAATAACTTGTGTTTTAATATTTTATACAGGTTCAATATTTTGAATAAATATTCAATTATTTCCTACATAAATTCCACAAGGGAAGGAAGTTTTCAGCCCTAACACACGCTGGCCAGATTCACTAGTAGGTGTGGTCCTGCAATGCTCAATGTGAAGCCTGCCTTATTGAGACTTGCTAGTTTGTAATATCTTCCAAGTAGCACACTCTTGATGAGAATACTCAGCCAATGAGGGTACATTCTTTCCTGTCTTCATCTTTTTACTTCATTATGGATGGGATAGAAGAAATCTTATCCTCTTAGATTATTGCAAATATCCTTTTTTCTTTGCATTCCCTTCTCCCATATAGCCACTCTGCTTAGACCTACTCATTCCAGGGCTACCTTTTTGACCATTGTCTAGTTCAGCAATAGGCATCAGAGCTAAAGATGTTCTTTTTGTTGAAACTTGATTCCTCTGACTTTGATGGTTGCATTTTTGCTTCATCTTTCCCTGAGTTGCAGTGTAAATTCTACTATTCAGCTAGAGAAGGGTAAAGAGATTAAGACTAGGTATTAATTCTCAATTTACTGGCCTTTTTTCTCAAGGTTGATAAAATGTCTGCATGGGAGCCAAGCTTTTTTGGGATCAACTATCAAGTGGACCAGTTGAGAATCTTACATTGCAAATGGCTGTTGGATTAGTAAGAAAGTCTTTGGTCTCAGTAAAGATCAAATCTCATTTGCCAATTTTGAGTTATTAAACAGTTTTACTCCAACACCATCCTTTATTCCTATCAAGTTTTGAACCTGAATCTAAGGCAAAGATGAGATTGATTCCAACATGTATTAACTATCAAAAATTAACAGGTAAACCTTTTAATATTTGTATATTTTAGCAACTAGGATTGTGATTTCAACTAAAGCTGAAGGATTTATCAGTGAACATTTTCAAGGGTCATACAGATACACCTGCATTCCTTTTTGCAAAGAATGTGAATGGCTTTATTTTTAAAGGCAGGGGATGGAAAAGAAGGGAAAGAAAGGAAAAGTAGTCTTCTGTTTCTCACTTTCTCTTCATCTGCTGTATAGTGAGAAAGACCTAATTTTGTTAAATCGGTAGGAACCAATAGTGTGAACCAATTATTTAAGCACTGGAGACTCAGTCTAAATACTAAAGGCTAGTAGTAAATTTTTTAAAGCTTTTTTCTTCTCTATGGCTTCTCTCCAAATGGCAACAAGGTATATGGAGATTGGATATAAACCTTATCACAAGAAGAAAAGAAGGAACCACAAATTTATAGAGTCCTTTGAATCCATCTTTGCTATGGAGTAGCAGTTGATCTGGTCTGCCTTGGGATTGAGATAAATGAAGTAGGATGGTCAAATCTGGACTTTGGAATTCTTTGTCTTCATCTGTTGCGTTCTCTTCTTTGCTCTCTCCATTCCACCCGTATTGCTTCAAATATGCCAAGCGTGCTCCACACCAGAATATTTTCATGAACCTTTCCTCCTACCTAGAATATTCTTCCCTCAAATATTCTCAGAGTCTGTTTCTTTGCTTTTAAATCATCTTCCAATTGAGTTGATTCCATTCCTCAAACCAGTACTCCTCAATTTTATGTTTACTTATTTCATTTATCAACATATGATATATGACTATTCATGTGTATCTTTGTCCATTTCTCCCATACTAAAAGATACATGGGGGCAGCCCGGTGGCTCAGCAGTGTAGAGCCACTTCAGCCCAGGGCATGATCCTGGAGACCCAGGATTGAGTCCCATGTCAGGCTCCCTGCATGGAGCCTGCTTCTCCCTCTGCCTGTGTCTCTGCCTCTCTCTCTCTCTCTCTCTCTCTCTCTCTCTCTCTGTGTGTGTGTGTGTGTGTTGTGTCTCTCATGAATAAATGAATAAAATTTAAAAAAAGATATATGGTTTGTAAAACTAATTACATGTGTTCATAAAATTCTGTATCACTAATATCTAGAGAAATCTCTGGCATCTTATATTTTTAATTTAAAAAATGTTGAATGGATGAATAAATATATGAATAACTAAATAAAATTATTTTGCTGTGAGGTTTTAAGTGGTCTCATGTAAATTTTTTCTTATAGACTAACAGTCTAGCTCCCATATACCTGGAGTCAAATGCCTTTAGTTTCCCCGATAGCCTTGAGCTCTACAAAAGGCTTAGAGTAGCAATGTCTAAGCCAATTTAACAAACATATCACTTATGTTCATATATATCAATAATATTACATTCTCTTATACTATGATCTCCTTTTGTATTTTTCCAATTGAAATATGCTCTCCACTAAATATTTATCTAATACTTCTATCGCAAATCCATATTAGGTAGGTAAAGATGGGAACTGCCATCTTATACATGTATACCTCAAATAACTACTATTGCAAAATAGATGTGGTTAGAAGATAACTGCACAGACAACATAATGTCTTGCATTGATATTGCCTGTAATTTTAACTCTAATGGCTAAGATATTTATTACTAGGAAACTGCACAATGTGAGCAACCAGCAAGAGCACTTAATTTTTTAATTACAAAAACTTGAAACATAGTTTTTAAGTACTATTCTTATGTTATTGTTATTATTATTATTATCAATATTATTATTATTTTAGACTTCTCTCAGTTTCCAGTTCCAAAAACAATAGTTACCTCAACCCTTCTCAAAATGCTACTGCAGCCCAGGTAAGATTTTTTTGATAAATTAATGATATCTTTTAGAATATAAATAATCAATTCTGGCTATAGAGGGTCTGTCCAGTCCCAGACCCTCTATAGCAATAGCAATAGAATTATCCTTCTAACTTGTGCTTTGAGAAATTTACTCTCTAAATTCTGGGTCCACACAGAGCAACTTATTAAGGTGAATTTCAGATTAATTCAAAACCTAAATAAGAAATGAACACTGCAAAGATATTAGAAATATGATACAGAAGAAAACCGTTATAAAGAAAACACTGCATCATGAAAAATTGACATATTTCATTTTTAAAAAAGGAATTAAAAGAGCAAAATCTGGAATGGAGATAACAAAGATGACCAATTGAGAAAAAAATATTTCAAGTATCTAATAATATCAAAGAACTGAAACTAAGAAAACACTAGGAATTCCCTCAAGCTTATAGCTCATTAGAAGAGCAAACCAAAATTACAAGCAGGTGACTTAAGAGAAAGGACCCAAATTACTGCATCAATCTAAAGAGGTGCTCGGTAAATAGAAATATGTATTTAAAAAAGAAAGAAATATGTATTTTAATACAACCATGAATTTAGCACAGCATTAAAGTCTGGATAATAATAAGCATTCTAGCTATGGACCCAATGCACTACTCATGTGAATATAGCTTACTGCTGTCATTCTGGAGAGCAAAGCTTATTGAAATTGACAATGCTCAAACCGTGGGAATGAATGAAACACTCTTGAATATGGACCACAGAAAAATGCTCATAGACATCCAATAAGGGAACATGTTTATGAACAGTTATTACAGAGGGTTTGTGAGTGTATGTGTGTGTGTGAGAGAATTGCTGTGAGTTGTACAAAAGAATTATATCCAAAACTGAAGAACACAGAAGTCAAATGTGAAGGATGCTTATGCAGGGGATGGAATGGTATAATATACATGTGGGATGCCTGGGTGGCACAATGGTTGTGTCTGCCTTCCACTCAGGGCGTCATCCCAGGGTGTGGGATCGAGTCCCACATCCGACTCCCTGTGGGAATCCTGCTTCCCCCTCTGCCTATGTCTCTGCCTCTCTCTCTGTGTCTCTCATGAATAAATAAATAAAACCTGTAAAAAATGAAATAAATATACATGTATAACACGGATATATTGAAAAAAATACTGTGCTTAGAAATATTTAAAATAGGTGCGCATAAAACAACACTACATATTTTACAGATATGTAAGCATACAAGGATACATATCAAACATTTTATGTGGTTGCCTAAAACAGAAGAGACTAGAAATAGGAAATGGGGATGAAATAAAAGGTGGCAGGAACCCATGATGTCAGTGGTATCTGGCTATAAACATAAGCGTATGTCTATTTGTACCTAACGTCCCCCAAATAAGTATGCTTAATATATACTTAATAGAAGAGATGATGATCTATGGAGATGGGAAGCACTCATCAGGGGTTGTTGTCTACTTAAATGAACAGTTATGGAAATTACATGCCAAAATTTTGTAGCTACTGGTCATTTGAGAGTTGAGGGTGCACCTTACTCAGAGCATATACCATCTTGATTCTAATAAGAAAAATAATTGCAAAATTATTTTCTTTGCTTTTTTATTACTTTTTTTTCTATTTATTTATTTATCATAGTCACAGAGAGAGAGAGAGAGAGAGAGAGAGAGAGTGAGTCAGAGACACAGGCAGAGGGAGAAGCAGGCTCCATGCACCGGGAGCCCGATGTGGGATTCAATCCCAGGTCTCCAGGATCGCGCCCTGGGCCAAAGGCAGGTGCCAAACCGCTGCGCCACCCAGGGATCCCCTTTCTTTGCTTTTTTAAAAGAAGCTTTTAAAATGTAAGCTGAATACGGAATTCAGAAACAGAACTGATTTATTCTTTTAGTTCTCTGCTTACTGTGTTATTGGAGTTGCTATGAAAATGCTTTGTTTAAGAGAAAGTAAAAGCTGTTTGGATCCAGTGACATTTTAATGCTAAGCAGAGAAAGCTCTTCTAAAGCAGCACATTAAAAAGCTGCAACTGGGGAAAGTCAGCTTCTAATTAATGAGCTTTAAGATAGAAGGGGGAAAAATCAGCTACATAAAGACATACTTAAGCTTACAGTCCTCGGAGAGAAAACAATCCTCATTAGTGACTAAATCATTGGGGTTTGGAGTCAAAAGTGCTTAGCAACCTAAGATAATTTAAATGTGAAAACATATTGCTTTGATTGCAATTACTACCCAGGTTTCAATAATTAATCTCTAAGAAATAAGCTTTGTGTACTTGCATATGTGGGAGAAAAGAAGTAAGGAGAAATGTTAATGTTTTAGGACGCAAAACTAAGTTTGAATTCCTGACGTAGTTGTAACACACATAGGAAATTTCAATCTGATCTTGTGCCAGGAGGTGGAGCCATTCAGCTATCCCTTGGTGCTCCTGGAACCCTAGTCTGGGTGAACTATCGACTTGCATATTGTAATAAAATGATTTAATATTTGAAAATGATAATGGTAACTTTTAATATGCAAAGGCAAATCAGGAGAAGTAAGGATTTTACAAATGATAATACAAATGACATGACTTCTCTTGTTTTCTTTCTCAATAGTGTTGTGTAAGATAATATTACATATATAGTACATATGTATTAATGTGTGATAAATATAGTATTACAATATTTATGCACATTATTTAAGTTAACATGTTTTAATAGTTATAATTAGAAATTCTTATAACGAAACTACACAACTGTTGGTGCTGATTCTGGAGATATTAGCATTTAAAAAATATACAAGTAAAAAAATATACACAAGTAAAGTATGTGGCTGCACTTCAGGGGATAAATGTTTAGTGTGTCTAAAGGATAGATCTCCTATAGAGATTTCCAGTATTCCATGGCTTATCCACTGGTTTTACCTACTAGAAGTCAGAATACAAGTTGTTCTTCTGTCTGTGTGACCCCTACCATTAAGGGACCTATTAGGCATTGAGATAAGTATTGTCAGTCAAGAATATCTCTGCTTCAATTGCTCTTTAAGTTTACATTGAAAGCTACAAAAGTGTAAAATATTTACTGCATTCATTTATGAACACCTGAGTCTAGGTTTTAATTTTTTAGCCAGAGTGGCAAGATTTCATATTATTATTACTAGAGCTCTCTGTTTCTGCATTTCATTTTTTTTTTGATGACTTTATTTGGGGAGGATGATTTTTGGTTTCACACAAAGATTGAGTGGAAAGTACAGAATTTTCATGTAGTCCTCCTCTCATACAGGTGAGGAGGCATCAAAGTGATTGATACATTTGTTACTGGTAATGAACTGATATTGACACATCGTTATCACTCACAATTCATAGTTACCTTAGGCTTCAGTCTTGGTGATATGCAGTGTATGGGTTTTGATGCACGTATAATGACATGTATCCATCATCATAGTATCCTATAGAATGGTCTCACTTCCCTAAAATTTCTTGTGCTCCACTTTTTATCCATCCCTCCTTCCAAATCTCTGGCAACCACTCATCCTTTTACTACATCCATAGTTTTGCATTTTACAGAATGCCTTATATTTGAATCACACCATATATAAGCTCTTTCAGAGCTGATAGGACACATATGTTGACTACATTACCATGGACCCATTACAGTCCCAAAATTTTGCTGTTTTTTTTTTAAGGTTTTATTTATTTATTCATGATAGATATAGAAAGAGAGAGGTAGAGACACAGACAGAGGAAGAAGCAGGCTCCATGCAGGGAGCCTGATGTGGGACTCAATCCAGGGACTCCAGGATCACACCCTGGGACGAAGGCAGGTGCTAAAGTGCTGAGCCACCCAGGGATTCCTAAATTTTGCTGTTTGAACCAGTTACTAATTCAAGAGATTTAGAAAAAAAAAATATCCAAAAGAAAATGAATGACCTTAGGGAATTTACTTAGATCTCTAATAGTGCATAGAATGCTTAAAATACTAGGATTTAAAAAAATACATATGATGAGTATACCATTAAAAAAAAGCTCATGAACCATCAAGAGAGAAATTCAGTAAAAAATTGAGGAAATCATTGTCATGAAGTAGTTCTTAAATCATTAGAAGGTTCACAAATAATAGTATGTGCAACTGATACAGCGAAAATGTGCTGAAATTACTTCCTTTGCCATGCTGTCACTTCCTATTAAGAAATAGATACACTGAAAAATCATGGTAAATTTGCAAAGCAATAAAACTCCAACAGATAGCTTCTGTTTTGACCTTTTTAATAGGTTGTTTGGGCACAAAAATGATAGTATTAGATTCAACATTTCAACTCTGCCATGGGAAAAATATATGCTGAAATTTTGACAAACTCTAGTTTAATGTGTTGTCAACATATATTCATAAAAAATACATGCTTAGGCTCTTAATATGTTATTTCAAAATAAATTCATGTTTCAAATATGCATCTAAAATGTAAGCTATCTTTGAAATTTCATTACAGAAATGTTATAAATATATAGATTTCCCTTTTCACTATTTAAACCAATTTCCATATAAAATACTTTCATGCATTTTTATGGATTGTTAACATTATAGAGTTAAAATAAACTTTTATAAAGGAAGATCAGTTTGCTTCTCAAGGACGGCCCTGTAAGTTGTAGTTGTGGGTGGGTTTCCCTTTTCCAATATAAATACTTGATTTTATTCAATAGCTACGTTATTAAGCTACAAGTCAAATGGTATGTTTAATTTTTAAAGAAAACAAACTTGTCAATACACTGTTGCCATCGTATTGAGTAAGCTGAGTAATGCAACATTCATAGAAGACAGAAAGTGGTATTCAAAATCACATCTGTTTTTAGTACTGTGTATATTGCTTCCCAATCAGCATTTATCTGGACTTCAAGATATGGATTCATGCTAATTAGTGTAAATGAGACTGATATAGATATCACAATACAATCAGCAACATTTCAAAAGAAAGATATTTCTTTACACAGCCTGAACAACTTTTATCTATCCAAAAACCACTTCCGTTAAGTCTGCACGAGGGGGAGACCTGGGTGGCTCAGTGGTTGAGCGTCTGCCTTTGATCCAGAGTCCCAGGATCGAGTCCCACATCAGACTCCCCACAGGGAGCCTGCTTCTTCCTATGCCTATGTTTCTGCCTCTCTCTCAGTGTCTCTCATGAATAAATAAATAAAAATCTTTAAAAATAAATAAAATAAAAGTTAACTAGAGGAACGAATACAGAGAAAATGGTAACTGTTATACAGTGCAATATACTAAAAATATTCAACATCATATAAGAAAAAAAATCCTCCATGATCCTTGCATTCCCAACACCCATGACTTACCACATACCTGGATTTTAGTTTTCAGTCATACAACCTCATCTTTTGACATATTGCCAAATTCAAGAGAGATGCCATGTAGATATAGGTCTTGCGGTAGATAGACTGCAAAGACAGCTTTTATCGGTGTTTTCCCCATCTTTCTATATTCAACCAGTTTCTTCTGGAGGTGAATTTAGCTCCTCTTCCATTTAAAGTAAGAGCTGCTCTAACAAAAACCTAATCTGTGTGGTACTGGCTCTGGGATCAAGCAGTAAGCAAAGTCCAGCAAGAAGATTATCAGTAGCAACAGAAATTGGTGAGAAAACTGATATTGGAGTCTAAAAAAAGCAGGCAAGTTATGTTTTGATAGAAAAACTGGCAAGACTGTTGATTGTGTTACATGTATTGATAGAAAATATACCTAATACATCGGAGAGCTAAGTCAACTTATTTTAAGGCATAATGTTCAAAGTGCCAGTTGGTTTTTACTTGCTCCCTGTGATATATCATAAAGAAAAAGAGATGAACTAAAAAAGGGGCTGTTCAGTTTTCCAGCAGAGTTTGGAGGAAATATTTCAAATCCAATATTTGCTAAGTTAGAAAATACAATCCTTTCTCATCCTACTACTCCTGACAAAAAAAAAAAAAAAAAAAAAGTTTCTCCAAGTAAGAAATAGCATTAAGATAAATATCAGTCCATAGTATTTCCAGTAAAATGTGGCTTCAGGGTAATGACAAGCTTGGGCTGCAAGTTTCTTATTACAATCTTTGAAAGATTTAAAGTAGTGCTTTACAATCCCTTGCAGCTAAATCAAATGGATTCTAAGAGTCTTAAGGGGCATCATCCCATAGCAGCCTTACCTGGATGTCTATCTCAGGTGGAATTATGAATGAGTCTTTGGAGGTGATGAGTCCATTTCAGTGTTACTTATTAAAACCAACAGCGTTTTTAAGAGAACTGTATTGGTGAAAGAATCAACAGCCTGGAATAAAAGGGGCAAGGCATTGTAAAAGAAAAGAGAAATATAGGCCTCCTATTTTTAAGGACAGTGTAGTTAAGTAGCTAAGAAAGCTATTCAGTTGTAAACACAGGCTATTTTTCATCAAGAAGGAGCAAACTCAAAAGGCAGAGAGAAGCTCTTAGAAGGTAATACTAAAATACTTCGGAAATACTCCCAGGGAGTGAAACTAAGCCTTAACTAAAGAACATTTTCTGTTCCAGAAGCAAGATTCTCTAGCAAAATATATACATGATTAGATTTCAAAACTTCCATGGAGGGGCGCCTGGGTGGCTTAGAAGGTTGAGCATCTGCCTTCAGCTCAGGTTATGATCTCAGGGTCCTGGGTTGGAACCCCAGGTCAGGCTCCCTGCTAAGTTGGGATCCTGCTTCTCCCTCTCTCCCAAGCTGGTGCTCGCTCTCGCACTCTCAAATAAATATATAAAATGTCTAAAAAAATAAAAACAAACAAAGGACAGGTAACTTATGGTTGGACTCATATGTGGGATATAAGAAATGGTGAAAGGGGCCATAAGGAAAAGAGGGGAAACTGGGTGAGTAAAAAATCAGAGAGGACACAAACCATGAGAGACTCTGGACGCTGGGAAACAAACTGAGGATTGCTGGTGGGGGATGGGGTAACTGAGTGACCAGCACTAGGAAGGGTGCTTGATGGGATAAGGGGATATTATACTATATGTTGGCAAATTGAATTTAAATTTGGAAAAAAAAGAAAAACAAGGAAGCATAAAATTCCATGGACTAATGGCTGCTACGTGCTTCTATTTCCCACCTTTTTGGAGTTTCTGTGAGTTGGGTTTTTTTTTGTTTGTTTTTCTGTTCCTGACTCATCATTGTATTTTGGGTTGTAAGGTAAGAAGGAAGATTTTTATTTTTGTTTTTTGTACACATGTATTCAGAATTAGAAAAACCTCAGGTAACATTATTATTATTATTATAGAATGAGGAACATAGGGAGGGACAGAAGGATATAGAGAATCTTAAGCAGACTCCATGCCCTGTGTGGAGACAAAACACCTGGCTTGATCTCACAATCCTGATATCATAACCTGAGCTGAAATCAATAGTCAGATGCTTAACCAACTGAGCCACCCAGGCACCCCATTTTTTTAGTTCTGGAATAAGAATTGCTAAACTGAGAAATTGTCCCTAAGGAAGCCCCTCTCAACTCCACCTGGTTTACATGATACAATCCTGGCTTGGTGCTAATGCCATAGTTGGGTAGACTTTGCACAAGGTGGGTGTGTACTTTACGTATTTCTAGTTCATTTCAGTCATCTGTCGAATGCAGCTGAGAGAATAAATAAAAGATTTAAAATCTCTGTCATCATGCGGAACAGAACTGCCCAGCAGAGCACCATGTGAATTTCTGTCCCACAAAATCATGAGAAAGAATACATCCTTGTTCTAAACTACAAACTATTGGAACTATTATGCAGGAATGGATAACTGACACAGAAGAAGATATCATCGATCTCTTGAAGCCAAGTAATTATATATATAGATAACCATGGACAGTGTTGTAATGGTTAAATATTGTAGATATATTATAATCACTGTTATAAATATGAGAATCAATTGAAAATGAGGAATTTTTATTTATTTATTTTAAAAGATTTTATTTATTTGAGAGAGAGAGAGAATGAGTAGGGTGGAGGGGCACAGGCTGGGAGAGAAGCAGACTTTCTCCCTGAACAGAGACACCCCACCCCACCCCCCACCACCACAGAGTTTGATCCTAAGACACTGTGATCATGACCTGAGCCGAAGGCAGATGCTTAACTGACTGAGACACCTAGGCGTCCTGAGAAATTTTTATTTAAAAAATGGAATCGTTCATTATACAGAAGTTAGCGAAATTTAAATTTCACCTCAGATTCTGGATCAATTGGAAGAATATATTGGGCCTGAGGAAGAATTTTGCATAACACATTTTTATTTTATTTTTTTTATTTTCATGAAGATACATCTATCTCTCAGATGACCTGGTGCTTTTGTCACAGACAAGTATCATGGCCATGAAATAATGATACAGAGTTCATAAGAGAGAAAAAAGTCAGAATTCAGTTGTTAATTTTAGAATTGGATTATTTCAATCAAACACTTATTCAATCGCATTTTGACAAATCTTATTATTAGGTCCCATAATGTGGTTCGTCTAGTTGCAATCTTCTTTTTGTTTGTTGAAATGTATATGATATATGAAAATTATTTGCCATATGGAAAGGCCCTTTATGGTTGCTATGAGTCTATCATAAACATCTTACCAGTTCATTGAGAAAGTAATACTGCTATAAATCTCATAATCTTATTCAGGACACTGAGTGGAATCCATTTTAACATTTCTCCCTTTGTAGTACTTATTTTTATTATTCATCTGAGAAATAGTCAAAATAAGCAAAAATGTTTGTTTTGTGGGACTCAGAAGGAGGGACAGAATTAGACTTTCTATGGGTAGCCATTCTTGGACTCAGAACACCTTCACGTGCACAGACGATTGCTGAGATCATAGGAATAAACATGGTGACCCTATAGCTTTTATTTTACAGTGTTACTTATTGAAATCGACATTAATATTTTAAGAGGATACAAAACAGATTGTAGGAGAACAGTGATAAAATATGAAAAAGTTAACAGTACTTAAAATATTCGTTATTGACCATATTTTTAGGTCTATTTCTGCTGAAAGTGACAGAAAACTAACTTGAACTGATTTATGCCAAAAAAGAAATGATTGCAAAGCACTGGAAAAGTCTTTGGGAATAATTTTTTGTTTTCAGACATGGATTTAAATTGTGTCATCAAGACTAGATTTCTCTCTACATTTTGGTTCTGACTTTCTCTCTGTTGCCTTCACACCCAGGTTCTCCACGATACTAATAGTAAATCTGCACCATAAAGCAGTGAGTGCACCTGGAATGCTCATTAAACTCATTTAAGGATTCTATGCATTTACCTAACGTAATGTATAGAATGTACAGCGCCTTAGATTCAGTCTTTGTTGGTCTGCAGTGAACTTACACATCCATATTTTTTAAAGTTCTTCAAATGTTTGCAACAAAGAGAGCTCTTCTCTTCCCTCAACAGAAAACAGATCTTAGGAGCAAATCTCACTGGCCCCAATGAATCAGTAACCTAACCCTGAACCAAGCATTTTAGGTCTATCAGGCCAGTCAGGGATGGCCCCTCAATTTGCTAGCAATTGGGACAATTCCATCAGAACCACATGTGGAAAGGCAGTTGTGGAGTGTGATACTTAAGGAAAGTTAGGGTAATACTTTGGCAATAAAGATGACAGAATTTCTGATAGCAAAAGCAGGAAGGTATTCACCACAGATCAAACATTTAATGTACTTGTGTGTTATTTTTCTAATTCTTGCTGAATCATGACTCAAAAAATTAGAATGCAAGAATACTTTAAAAGCAATATTTCATTGTAAGTTACAGTAGGTTGTTTTCTGTGTGTCTAGCAAATTTCCCAGATGTAGGCATTATATTTTAAATATAAATAAAATATACAAATATAAATGCTTATTTCATTTATGCTTTGAGTTATTATTTTTTTAAGATTATTTATTTGAGGGCAGCTGGGGTGGCTCAGCAGTTTAGCGCTGCCTTCAGCCCAGGGCCTGATCCTGGAGACCCAGGATTGAGTCCCACATCAGGCTCCCTGCATGGAGCCTACTTCTCCCTCTGCCTGTGTCTCTGCCTCTCTCTCTCTCTCTCTCTCTCTCTCTCTCTGTCTGTCTCTCTCTGTCTCTCATGAATAAATAAAATCTTTAAAAAAAAGATTATTTATTTGAGAGAAAGAGAAAGAGAGAGTGAGTGCGGGGGTCAGGGGAGAAGCAAGAGGGAGACAGAGAGAGATAACCCCAAGCAGATTCCCTGCTGAGTGTGGAGTTCAATGCAGGGTTTGATTCCATGACCCTGAGATCATGACCTGGGCCAAAGTCAAGAGTCAGGCACTCAACCAACAGAACCACCCAGTCACCCTTATTATTATTATTATTATTATTATTATTATTATTATTACAATGCAGACCAGAATCTGCATTTTAACAAGTTCCCTGGTTATCCTTATGCACAAAGATTGAGAATAACTTAAATTAGTGTGACCCAAATACAACAATAAATATTCCTCTGTTCCAAATTTAAAGAGAATAGAAACTCTGATCAACTTGGCTCTAGTTGAATGTTTCAAAGCTGTATCAGATATGGAGTAGGGTTAGGTCATACAGAATAAATGCTGGCTCTTAGAGTCTTTTGTTATACCAGTGTATTGACTCAACCAGTACACTATTATTTCATAACGCAGAATCACTCCCCTGCCTTTTGACAAATGTGAATATGAAATGAACATGGAATTAAAAGACAAGGAAAAACTGGAAATTAGGAGTTTGCAAAAAGTAAATGTAAAAATCAGTGATGTGAAACAAGTGTAAGAATCCATGACATTTCAAAAGAAAAAATATATTAATAAGTTTTAATTAAGATTGGAAGTCTCCTTAACAAATCATCAGTGAAAAATTTTGGAGCTATGTTTACTGGGAGACAAGAGAAGATTATGTGCAGATAGTTGGGGATACTTAGGAATATGATCAATGAGTAGATAAAAGAGAAGCTGGGTTTAAAAATCACAAAGAATAAGAAGATTAAATATTGATCTTTATTTCAGAGACAACTTCTCTGAAATAAAAAGCGATAACTTCTTAGTCACTGATTCTTAATCATTTAATAATTATAGGGATGCCTGGGTGGATCAGTTGGTTAAGTGTCTGCCTTCGGCTCAGGTCATGATCACAGATCCTGGGATCAAGCCCCAGATCGGGCTCCCTGCTCAGTGTTCAGCAGGGAGGCTGCTTCTCCTTCTCCCTTAGCACCTCAACCTCTGCTTGTGCTCTCTCTCTTGTTCAAATAAATTAATAAAATCTTTTAAAATAATAATAAAAATAATTAAATAATCATATTTTTTCTGAATGCTATAGGAAATATACGAAGACTTTACTTAAGGGAAAGGATCTTCAAGTTAGATTGTTAAGAAAGTAAGTCATAGTCCATTTATGTAGGATACAATTCATATGTGCAATTAAATATACACATGCACACACGTATATAAATGCATATGAGACTATATATTATATATGTAAATTTATATTTATGAAAATATACTAATATATTTATATGCCTGTACTTCATTTTATGTATGTGCATATGTGTATGTACAGTATATAAAATATGCATGTGTGTATATATTTGTTTCTATGTGAGTGTGTGTGTCTACATCTTTGGAATTATTTAAATACTGGCAAGAAAAAAAATGGGATGACGGGGTGACAGTCTGAGACAAAACTAATTTTTCTATAAGATATTCCAATATATACCCATAAGATATTAACTTTTGGGGTACCAGGGTAGCTCAGTTAGTTAAATGTGTGATTTTGGCTCAGGTCATGATCTCAAGCACCCCGCTCAGCCGGGAACCTGCTTATCCATCTCTCTCTGACCCTCCCCATGCTAATGCTCTTGCTCTCAAATAACTAACTAACTAAATAGATAGATAGATAAATAAATAAAATCTTTAACCCAAATGTATGTGTTCTCTGAGCCACACAAAATTAAATGTTTGAAGGTTTATATTCTAAGTCTTAATTTACATAAAATACCACATGAAGCCGATATTATCTTTGTCATTAACTACTTAAGAATTATTTGGATTACTTTATTAAAAATATTGGTATATATCCAGTTTTGTGATATAAATTGGCATGTGTATATAGATATTTGTATCCCACACATATTTACATTACAAATACTGTTCATGCTTCATATTTATAAACATATAATTAGGGCAGCCCCGGTTGCGCAGCAGTTCGGTGCTGCCTGCAGCCTGGGGTGTGATCCTGGAGACCCAGGATGGAGTCCCACATCGGCTCCCTGCATGGGGCCGGCTTCTCCTCTGCCTGTGTCTCTGCCTCTCTCTCTCTGTGTCTATAAATAAATAAATAAATAAATAAATAAATAAATTTAAACATATAATTGATAAAGATTTGGATCTTCCAGTGAATAATTCATTTATTCATTTACATTTTTTATTAGCTCAAATATCATTTCAATATTCTTTTATATATAGGTATTTAGACTATTTTCAATATTTTACAATCACATATAATATATTTAATAAATGTATTATATACATTTGTATGTTTATATTATATATGTTGGATGTGTATATTTTCATATTGTTCAGGTGTAGCTTCAGTATAGATTTTCTGAATATACGTGTAGGGTCAAAAGTTGAGGGCTATTTTTTTCCATGTATGAATTGTATATATATATAAACAGCTAAAGTATAAATTGATGAATATAGAAATTAATGCAGATATATATGTAAATGTGCATTACTATTCATACATATATTTATTATCTTTCTCCATTGTGATACTATAAAGCAAGAAAGTTCACAAAGTAATGGGGACATGTTATATGGATAAAAGAAGGAACTTGAAAAAGTTCCTAATGGCCAAGACTTATATAATTTGAGTAAAATAAATAATGAAAATATTTGATTTTTTACCTAGGTAATAAAATAAATGTCCTTGAGTTTATAGTGATGTAAATGAATGGATAAAAAATACATACTTTTCTCGGGGCACCTGGGTGGCTCAATTAAGCATCTGCCTTCAGCTCAGTTCATGATCTCAGAGTCCTGGGATCAAGCCCCGCATTAGTCTTTTCCCTCTCCTTTTGCCCCTTCCCACACTTGATTTCTCTCTCTCTCTCACAATAAATAAAGTGTTCTTATAAAAAAAGAAAAATACATAATTTCCTTAAAATAGAATACCAATTAATAAACATAGAAAGAATGATGGAAATAGAAAATTGCCATTTGCCAAACAACATAGTGTTAATTATTGCAAGCAAGAACTGTTGATAGATATTAAAGTTAGTAAGACAAAGTATGGTGATATGGAGATATGAGGATGTTATTATAGTCTCAAAGCATCTCCCCAAAAGAGAATTATTAATTACAAAGGGGAAAAATAGTAACATTAGAATCCACAAATTTGACAGACACAACTTTAACAAAGTGATCAATATTACCAACACGAATAATAAGACATATTGGCATCATGCATCTCCTGATCCAATATACTCTGAGGAACATGATACCATGACTATGTCATTCTTTCACCGAATGCATAACATCAATATAATCATGAGAAACTATTAGGCAAACCTAAATTAAGGAAAAGTCTCCAATATAGCAGACAAGGGTTGGTGAAAAATATGAAGGTTATAAAAGTTAGGAACGACTGAGTGACAGTCTTTAACAGATAGTCTATAACAGATTAGCAGAGACTAAGGAAACATGACAAATACATTTAACGTAGTATTCTTGATTGGAAATTAGTTCAGAGTTGGGAACCTGGTAAAATTTGTGTAAGGTCTAGAGCTTAGTTAATAGTATTATAATAATGTTAATTACTTGGCCTGATGTTTGTAACATGATTACATAAGATGCTAACATTGGGTAAACTAGATGAAGGGTTCATGAGGAAACTATTTACTACTTTTATGCCTCTTTTGTTAAGACTCAATGTATTTCTAAATAAAAGGTGAAAAATAAATTTACTTTTTTCTTCATATACATTTTTTTTATATTTTCTTCAGCCAAGGACTAATTCCTTACATAATTATTAAATATCCTAACAGAATGGATAATAAAAATCCAATTCAAGTAAAGTGTTGAATATATATATATATATTTATATATATATATGTGTGTGTGTGTGTGTGTGTGTGTGTGTGTGTGTGTGTGGATTAGAAAGACTCTTTTCAATGGTGTATTAATTTAGTTGATGTTTCATATTTTTGTATTTTTGGTTGTCCATCTTATTACTACTAATATTTAGGAGATATTAGGAAGCCTTTTTTTTCTGTGATAGTAAAGCAAAAAATATCAATGTCATTTACCCATAATAAAAATGTATATAATTAGAAGGTAATTTTTTTCTTTTGTATAGCTGGTATGCAGAATCAATACTATAATATTTCATTTCTGAACACAAGATTTAAATAAGCATTATTTTGGGGGCACCTGGGTGGCTCAGCCAATTAAACATCTACCTTTGGCTAAGGTCATGATCTCAGGGTTCTAGGATGGAGTCCTACATCCAGCTCTCTGCTCAGTGGGGAGTCTGCTTCTCCCTCTCCCTCTGTTTTTTCTGTCTCAAATAAATAAATAAAATCTTTAAATAAATAAGCATTAGGTTTTTTTTTGTTGTTGTTGAATGCTAAGTCATGATGTTAGCCTACTATTCAATTTCAACAATAAATATTTCCTGTTAATAAAGGTCTCATTTTCTTTATTATTCAAATGTTTCTTTTTTTATTCAAATATTTCTTAAGACCACATCATATTTATAGTGCAGTTTTAGGTTCACAGCAAGACTGAGTAAAAAGTGTAGAGATTTCCCATATACCATAACCTCTTTCACTATCAATATCCAGATGGATACATTTGTTAAAATGAATGAATCCACATTGACACCTCATTATCCAAAATCCAAAACCCCTATTACATTAGGGGATTAGTGTTGGTGTTATACAGTCTATGTATAATGAAATGTATCTGCCTTTTAGTATCATATAGAACTAGTTCCACTGCCCAAAAGTCCTCTACTCTCCACCTCTTCATTCCTTCCTTTCCACTAACCCCGGGAATTACCAATCATTCTCCTGTCTACATCATTTTGCTTTTTCAAGAATGTCAGATAGTTGGAATTATACAGTTTACAGTCTTTCCAGATTGGCTTCTTTTACATAATAATATGCAAAGTTCCTCCTTGTATTTTCATGGCTTGATAGATAGCCCATTTGCTTTTAGCTCTGAATAACAGTCCTTTATTTGGACATACCACAGTTTATGGATTTACTTGCTGAAGGACATCTCCTGTCCTTCCAAGTTTTGGCAATTTGGAATAAAGCTGCTATAAATATCCACGTGCAGGTTGTGTGGCACTCTGATTGGATGGGGGCCAGCAGTGAAAGAATTCACCCAAGGCAGAACAAAAGAGATAAAAGTTTACTGAATAACTGTAAGGAAGCATAGGGCAGGACAGCAAAGGACAGACTCTGCGGTGAGGTGGTGGTGAGTAGCCACAATTATAGAGCAGAATGAAGGAGTATGGAGACCTATGGGATTTTCTCTTTTTTGGTAATCTTTGGACCTGTGCCTGGTTGTAATTGGTTAGTTAGGGCCTATGGTTATTTCGATGTGGGTTGTTCAGTGAGCCTGTTTGCATGCAGCTTGGTGGTCACTATGGGCCCATTTGCTTTCATCAAGTTTATGTTGCTCAAGCCTGTTGCCTAAAGGCAGCCTCTACAGAGGTTTCCTTGTAGTATAATTCAACTCATTTGGGTAAATACCAGGGAGTATGATTGCTATCGTATGGTAAGAGTATGTTTAATTTTGTAAGAAATTCCCAAACTGTCTTCCAAGTGGCTATTCTATTTTACATTTCTACTCATGAATTTAATGTAGTCAGTGTTTTGGATTTTAGCCATTCCAATAGGTAAGTGTGCAGTGGTACTTTATTCTTGTTCTAATTTGTAGCACCTTAATGATATGTGATGTTGAGCATATTTTCATGTGTTTATTTGCCACCTGTATATCTCCTTTAGTAAGGTGTCTGTACAGAGATCTTTTGCCCATTTTTAAATTGGGTTGTTTTACTCCTTATTGCAGAGCTTTAAGTGTTCTGTGTGTTTTGAAACAGTCTTTTTTTTTTTTAAGATTTTATTTATTTATTCATGAGAGACACAGGGAGAGAGAGAGAGAAGCAGAGGGAGAAGCAGGCTCCATGCAGGGAGCCTGACCTGGGACTCAATCCCAGGTCTCCAGGATCATGCCCTGGGCGGAAGGCGGCGCTAAACTGCTGAGCCACCCTGGCTGCCCTTGAAACAGTATTTTATCACATAGTCTTTTGCAAATACTTTTCTCCCAGTCTGTGTTGTCTTCTCATTTTCTTAACATTGTCTTTCCCAGAACGGAAGTTTTTAATTTTCATCAAATTTAGCTCAAGTATTTCTTTCATGGATCACGTTTTTGGTGTGGTATCTAAAAAATTATCTTCTATCCCAAGGTCATCTAGGTTTTCTCCTACACTACCTTCTAGTTTTACAGTTTTGTATTCTACAGTTAGGTTTATGATCTGCTTTGAGTTAGTTTTTGTGAAGGGCATAAGGTCTGTGTCTATATTCATTTATTTGGCTGGTGAATGACTAGTTGTTCCACATAATTGTTCAAAAGACTATCTTTGGTCCGTTTCACTGTCTTTGTTTCTTTGTCAAAGATCAATTGAGCATATTGTTGTGGGTTATTTCTTCTTTTTCATATTAGGATTTATCTATTTTATGTAAATGTGAAAATACCTGATAAAATATGATCCTTACATTCAAGATGAAAAGGATTTTTTTCTCTAGGAATTGGTAGTGTGAGAAATAAAATTCAAAATTTGTTCATTCCAAAATGAACAAAATGAGAAAATTCCTTAACTTAAACACATTTAAATTTTCTGAAAAATTTACTTCAGCATATCCAGATATCCTCCTGGAGATTAAAGATGTAGAGGAATACCAGAATTCTAGCTTCTGAAGGGAAGGGTGGGACCTAATCAATTTCTTTTTCATTTTTAGATTATTGTTATAGTATCATTATCAATAATAGACAAGCTATTATGTCACCATACTATTAAAGAAGAACAGCGTTTAATCACTTCACTGAGATTCTTATACCTGCTTAATCACTATGCTATTCTATCACATTGTAAGCATGTATTAGCATATATTAAGAGCAATACAGCAAAATCAAACATTCACAATATGTCAAACATTTCGCAAAAAACATGAAAAGCAAGACACTCATTTACTTCTTTAGAAATGCTAATTAATCATGAACAGTGTTACAGAAGAAGTTATCTAAGAGCAAGCCTACTCACAGCAACAGCTTTGTGGGTTAGGAAGATGGCATTGTTCCAAAAAATCTTTTATATGAGCATTAAAGAAAAAAATGCAGCAAACTTCAATCTTAATTGGAAATATCGAAAAGAAACTTTGAAACCCAGAGGATGGAAATGAAGCAAGAGACTGAAAAAATCATAAAAAAAGAAACACAGACACTTCAAAATAAATTCCCTTAGGACAAAGGTTGAAATTATCGTGTGGCTTTATAGAAAAATCTCAATAGATAGTTTTCAATTTACATCTGAAAATAATATTTTCTGATCACAGATGTCTAAAAATTTTAACAATAACTTCAGTGTTCAAAACCACAGCAATAAAAGCAAAAAATCTGTGGCCAGTGAGCTATTATTAAATGGTGCCTGTTTTTAGATTTATAAGACAAAATGTGGCCAGGAAACTTTTAATTATTTTGCATACAAGAATTAAATTACTAACTAAATGAAATTACAGATGAATGAAAGTATATGTGTGTTAAAGTAGGTGTTATTTAACAGTATGCTCTCAGATTTGAAACTACATAAAGCTCTATTGCTATTTTTTAAATGTTTAATATTTAGGAGATAGACAATGTCTAAGCAGTCAGTTCTGTATATTTCAACCTGTGTTTCTTAAAAGAATGCTATGTGCTGTCATTGAAGTACAGATAAACAAGCCACTATTATTTACTGAAAAAGCAATAATTACTGATGCTTTGAAAACCATGGAACTCTTTCATCTCAATTCAGCTGTCTCAATTTATCTATGAGGAAACCAAATCAGAAAGATGAATTGACTTGCCTAACTTTGTATTAGAATGGTCGCAAAGCCACAACTTTGCCTCATATATATTGTAGTTAATTCTACTTTATGCTCTAATTTTTGTTCTATTACTTTGTGATATTCTTGTTGAAGATCTGAACATATGCTTCTCTCTTGGAAGCAATGTTGGACATGACGATATGCTCTATGACCAGCATACCCAAAATCTGTATAAGCTACATTATGTTTGTTCAAGAGTAACTTCATAGTTCCTACAGAAGTCCCTTTGTACATAAAGGAAAATACACATATCTTTTCCTTTTTAAAATTTTCTTAGGATTTGTATTATGTATGTGGATTAGTAGGACTCCTTTATTTTGCATACATCCCTTTAGCACACCTGTGGAGGAGGAATATGCCTTCTTTTCTCCTTTGTGGCCACACTCCCTCTCATGTTTTTATTTCCCTCTCTCTTAGTTGTCAGGGACTTCATGAACTTTCCTTAAGCCATCATTTATAATTATTTTTCTCTCAATTATATTGAGAAAGATTTTTTTTAAGGCCACTAAGTTCACAGAGAAATTAACTTAATTCTCTGTCCCCACGTTATCATGATATCCCATTATAGAATATATATTGAATTAAAATATGGCTATAATCCCAGTAGACCTCCTTCCTTTTACTGTGATAACATGCATTTCAAATTGAAAGATCCTGGCTTTCTAAACAGCAGAATTATTTTCAATGAACAGGTTTATCATAAATTATCTATAAAATACTGGTCATGACCTCAGTTCCATATTGCTTGGACCTTAGCATCCAAACCTCAGGTCCTGGTTTAAGATGAACACTCCAGTTGGAATTCAAGACTCATTTTTTTTTGTGCTGGGGTAGTGGTTTCTTTGCAGGGAAGCTGGACTGCCCCAGTAAGACTGTTTAAATGTGGCAAAGGAACTGGTCTATTTGCTTGAAGCCAAAGACTGTTTCCAGCTGATAAGTTTGATTGCTCTCTTTTAGTCAATGCAAAAGCCCTGAAGGGGAATTGCTTTAGATTCCTTTTTAGACCATAAGCCTGCTCTGCAAAGCTCTGAGAAGACTAAACAAATTAAAAGACTTGGGGAGTGATTTTAAAGTGAAAGCAAAATGGTTTAGGGTAACATAAATAATGCATTTTGTAACCAGAGGGGGAAAAAATGATGGACTCAATCAAGCTGTATGAAAAAAAAACAAAAATAATCCCTCTGAAACAATCAAGTTAAATATATGAAAAAATATTGCAGCACACTTAAATTGTTTTATTGCTCTAACTCTAAAATTTTGTAATGACAATCTTATGTTTCATAAATAAAACTGAAAAGATCAGGCCTATTTTGCTCAATTGAAATGAATAGTAGTTCTTTTAAAATTTTAATGCAGAATTGGATCATTCTGTACTGGAAATGATATTACTGCAACATGGCATTCCAAGCTATCGGCAATCATGTGAATTATTCCAGTGGTATTTAAGATAGGAACAGCTAATTGTAAGACTGATGAATAATAAGTAAATAGTGGGTCCTCATTATTTTAAATTATAAGTTTTCAAATATTCAGAGCTATGTTTATTGGAGAATAAAGGAAAGAAATCAAGTCTATATCAACATTGAAATCTCACCTAAACAGATTATGAGCTTTTAAGTATTAAATTATTTCAGCTTCTCCAGTTATCTCTAAGAATAAATACCATAAAACATACTTTTTCAAATGTACCATTTTCCTCTACTGTTAATTTTTATAAATCTGAAGCAAAGATGGCAGTAATATTAGTCTGTTCCCTCTCACACTATATATAAAAGATTTCTAGTTTGGAGATTCTCTCTCTTCTCCAAGACATTATAGCATAGTAAAAGAAGTTTGTTTCCATAAAATTAACCGAGTGGTATGTGGATGCACTCTAGAAAGAGGTGGAATATGAAGGGAGATGGAAAGAGGAACTAGTGTTGACTCTCAGAGATAATTGATGGCAGAAGGAAACTGAAAAAAAAATGTAACAGAAGGAATGAAATCAAACTGTTCTTTATCTCTGAATGAAGGACAAGGTAACAAATGACAACAAACAGTTGAAGAACTGGTCAAGACTAAACTATATTAGAGTTTGAGTATCAACAAAGTTGCAATGTGAAACTGGTGGTGGTGGGTGCCGGGTGGGGGGGGGATGACAAAAATCTTTTATTTATGTACCTGCTTCCCTAAGAAGCAATTGCCTTTACAAGAATGTTGCAATATTCTATGGAGCTAGAGCAATTCTCAGGTTTCAATTATCACTCAGGTGGTTGTTACCTTTGTCAAATAAACATATTATAAATGTGTTTTATTGGGAATGATATTCTGAAAATAACATGATTTTCTTTTTGCCTTTTGAAGCATAAATGTACACACAAATCTTACTAAAGATACTTTATGACCATAGGGAAGTTAGGATTGGGTACCAAAGGAAATAAAAGGTAAGTCTGAGATAATAACGTGTTTCTGGTATGTAAAACAGGGTTGTAAAGCTAGATAGTAGCATTTAGAACCAGGTTTTTAGGAGGGAGATAATTTTTCCTGATTATTTTTTCTTCTGTTTAAGAAATCAAGGTTCAAAACAGGAAGGTTCATTTCATAGTGTTCTCTTGAAATATGGAGAAAAGTTATTATATCTATGACAGTTCCATGCAGCTATAGCAAAGATATCTAACATAGGGGTACCCTATTTGGGGGTGCATAGAGGATTATGGGAACCAGGCAAAGCAATCAAATGGGAAGACTTTTTCCCTCTGAGATTTGACCCATTTTAAGCCCATATAATTTTTTTTGTAATGAATCAGTACCTCAAAATAAGGATTGAAAGACACTTTCTTTCCTTTTATTATCTGAACTTAGTATATAATATTAAAATATGTAAATACTTCAGGGATTGATTCATTACAAAAAAAATTATATGGGCATATTTTTTGGAAAATACACAGATGTTTATTCAGATGTGAAGGATTACCTGTCCAACCAATGATGTATAAAACCTCTAAAGCCCCAAAGTGTCTTGATAAACTGATGTAAGAAGAGTGATCACGTCAAAACACCCGAGTCCTATCTCAAGCTTTTTTCCCCGATCAAGTAACACAGCATACCTCCGGTATTCTAGCAACACAAGCAACCCTATGTAGGACTGTATTTTCTAAATGTAAGGGAAAAAATGTTAGGTCATTTCAATTCAGCAACTTCTGGGTATATGTGTTGATGTTTAAAAATCATTTTTGTGTGATATTTAATAATTGTGTAGATCCTATGATAGTAAATCTTTCCATAGGAGAGTGACAAAGGATGAAGGTAGCAGGTGTGAGCCACTTTCAATTTGGATTTGATTGCTACTCAAGCTACTTAAGAATCAAGAAACTGAATTTTATATCTGTGTACCTTCTGTATATAATGAAGCTAATTATTCTAAAAATAATTGAGCTGACATTTCTGTGGTAATACCATCAAACCTGATTGTCATAATCTTTGAAAAGAAAAGGTTGAAGTTTAAATGATTATTTCTTATTTATAGTACAATAATTTAGCAGAGCCTGGAAATTACTTTGTAGGATTAGAATAGATGTTAATCAAATCCAAACAAGATGTGAGAAAATAATTAGAGTTTAGGGTGTGGGTTTAATTAAGGGGTGCTTAAGAACCTGCATAACCCATTTATTTATGTAGAAAACACACATAATAACCTTTAAGGAATTTTTGATAGCAAATGTATGGCATTCAGAAAAACCTTGCGGGTTTGCAGACACATTCAACAATCACCTAACAAAAACAAAGGTATTATACTTATTTCTTTTCAAAGGTGAAATATAATAGGAGACAGTGTATGCTGAATGTTAAGTATGCAAGTTAAATATGTACAAAAGCACAGGCTGAAAAGCATTGTTTCTCAAAATGTGGTCACCAGACAACTTGATTATGAATAATACCTGGAGGCAGATGGATGAATCTTATCAGAATACTCATGAGTAGACTCTGGGATCTGTATCTTATTTTTCCTTCCTTCCTTCTTTCTTTCTTTCTTTCTTTCTTTCTTTCTTTCTTTCTTTCTTTCTTTCTTTCTTTCTTCTTTCTTTCTTTCTTTCTTTCTTTCTTTCTTTCTTTCTTTCTTTCTTTCTTTCTTTCTTTCAGATTTATTTATTTACTTGAAAAAGAAAGAGATAGAGAGATGGGTGGGGGGGGAGGCAGAGGCAGAGAATCTTTAAGCAGACTCCACACTGAGGACCAGCAGGACTCCAGGCTTGATTCCACTAAACCCATGAGGTCATGTCCTGTGCTAAATCCAAGAATCGGGTGCTCAATTGGCTGGGCCACCCAGGGGCCCTCCCCCTTTTGAATACATCTTATTTTTCAAGGACCCCACCAAGATGTGTATGAACACTAACATTTGAGAATCACAGAGGAGAAGAGGCATAGCAAAAATTTGAAATTATCCCATTCTGACTCCAACTTAGGTCTGTTAAATAGTAGGTGCATAGACTTTGGTAAATTTCTTATTCATAAGTAAAATGGAGAACTTAACAATATATACTCCTCTATCTCACAGGAATTTTTGAAGAATAAAAAATTCATTTTCAGTTATTACTAGACACACAATATTATTTGTTGTTTGAGCATTTTTTAAGATTGCAAATGAGAGTGGCACTCAGGTGGCTCAGTGATTGAGCATCTCTGCCTTTGGCTCAGGTTGTGATCCTGGGGTCCGGGATCAAGTCCTACATCAGGCTCCCACAAGGAAGCTGCTTCTCCCTCTGCCTATGTCTCTATCTCTCTTTCCATGTCTCTCGTGACTAAATAAATAAAATATTTAAAAAGAAGATTCCAAATGAGATACAGTAAAAAAGATAAATATTCATATGTACTAAAAAAATAAACTATTTGGGGTATACATAACTTTAAGTATCTAGTTCTTATGTTATTATAATCTTGGAAATTGGTAAAGCATTTTCTGATATCTCTATACCCTTCATCAGTCACTATTCCAATAACACTTTAATGATTTTTATTCACTAGTAAATTATAACACTAGAAATTAAAAATAATTATCCTATATATATGCTCTTCAATAATAAATTATTGATCTATCATTTTTATTGGCCTTTTCCTTGATACCCCAGTAATAAGTCAGGATATTTTTACTTATATTATTTTTTTTATTTTTTCTTTTTAAAGATTTTTATTTATTTATTCATGAGCGACACAGAGAGAAAGAGAGAGGCAGAGACACAGGCAGAGGGAGAAGCAGGCTCCGCGCAGGAAGCCGGAGGTGGGACTCGATTCCTGGTCTCCAGGATCACGCCCTGGGCGGAAGGCAGGCGCTAAACCATTGAGCCCCCCGGCTGCCCTATTTTAACTTTTAGAACAAGAAATTATTCATTCTCAGAGAAGTTTTTCTTTTTGTTTTTTTTTTCTCAAAATTCTATGTATATAATTTTTAAAGCAAAAGTTGATGTACATAAATAATAACTAAAATAGCATATATGTACATTTAACACATGCAGATAAGTCATAATGGTAAAAGATAAGGAGCAAAACTAGACTAAAATCAAATAGTAGTCAGAGTATAAGTGGGCAAAATCATGTTTTAGTTCTTACTGGTGCAAAACATTAAAGAATAATAAATTTAAGGTTTTAAATTTAAATGTTTAAATTTAAACATATTTAAAAATATGCCTCTGCACTAAATAGAAACAAGTAATTAACTGATATTAAACACATCAAACAATACAAAAAAAGCACGAAATAATTATAATAGAAATTAGCATGTACCTATTTTTATAGCAATGCCTCTTTTATTTGTAAGCCATTTGTTATGAGTTGTATATAGGTATTTATTAATTTATTCATTTGATAAAGACATATTTCTAGTCACCCTCCAAGTACTTTATAAATATTAATTTATTTAAAAGATGCTCAATATCACTAATCATCAGGGAAATGCATATCAAAACCACAGTGAGATTTAACCTCACACCAGCCCCAGTGCCTGGTGTCAAAAAGATAAGAAATAACAAGTGTTGGTGGGGATGTGGGAAAAAGGGAACCCTTGTGCACTGTTGCTGAGTGAAATAAGTCAGAGAAAGACAAATACCATATGACGTAATGTTTATGTGTGATCTCTAAAACCAAAACAGATAATACAGAGAACAAATTGGTGGTTGCCAGAGGGAAGGTGAGTGGGTTGATGGGCAAAACAGGTGAAACAGATTAAGAGGTACAAACTTCCAGTCATAAAATAAATAAGTTATGGAAATGAAAAGTACATCATAGGTAATATTGCCAATAATATTGTAATCACATTGTATGGTGACAGATGGTGACTATGCTGACTATGGCTAGCAATGTCATGAGAGTAATGAATAGAATTGTCCAATCAATGTGTTGTACATCTAAAACTAATATAAACATTGTATGCTAATTATACTTGAATAAAAATAAATCATTATCACCACAAGAAAAAGTTTTGTATTCCATAGGCCATTTTTTATGTAATTGGAATGAACTTTCATCTACAAACAACATAACGATGTTGTATTGTTGAAGCTAACATCTGCAAATCTTACACTTTTGTGGGTTTAGACAAATTTTTACTAAATTAACTCATTTAGTAATCATTAAAGTATTTAAAAAAGAGAATAATCCTGCACATATATATATTTATTATTTAATATATATGGAGAGGGATTACATACATTTGTTGATCACTTCAAAGAACCAACTTTTGGTTTTGTTAGCTTTCTTTATGGTTTGCCTGTTTTTACGAAAATCATTTCATTGATTTTTATTTTAACTTTTTTGTATCACTCAAGTTCATATATATATGTATATAGATATATATGCATCTATACATATAACATATAGATGCATATATATATAACACCTAAGTAAATATTATATATATATATATACATGCATATATATACACCTAAGTAAATATATATGTATATATAGAGAGAATTAGGACAATAAATTCAATAGCATATTAAATAAACAAATGTCATAAAAATATAACATCAGAATTGATCCAAGATGCAATATAAAAAATGTTTCCACTTCAATATCTATTGTAAGACTGAATTCCTTTTCAAAGGCTTTCCTTTAAACAAAAGTCCAGAATACCAAACCTACACAATTTTCAAAAGGAGAGGAAGAAGAAACACTCTCCAACTGATCTTATAAAGCAGAGAAATGTATGATCAATTTAATAGATACTGGAAAAGCATTTGAAAAATTCAACCTCCAAAACTCTCAGCAAGTTAAAAACAGAGAAGAGACTCCTCCTTAAAGAGTGGCGAGTACAAGAGTACAAACAGACTTAAGCCTGACTTCGTCCTCTATCCTTTGGATGAGACATTGACTCATGATAAGAGTAAGCTCTTTCACAAAACTTCATTGACTATCATTCTGTGTCCTCTGGTTCTGTCACCCTCTGTAAGGATCTTGTTCATTATTCTCAATGGCTAGATCTGAGCTAGAGATGCACAGTTTAAATGATCCACCCTAGAAGATTTATGTTAAGATCAAACAGCCTTCTCTGTTTTCTGAGTAATTGGGCCTACGTATGTATAAATTTGGAAAATCCCACCAAAACTGCCACTGGGCAAGGAGGTAACTGAGAAGGAGATTCCTGAAGCCTTATTTACACTATATATAATAAGAAAGGGAAAATGCTCCTCTCACAGGCACTTGTTTCTCTGGCAACCAGTTTCTACATAAATATCTACCAAGACGATTTATCCATCTGCTGTCAAAAAGCAGTTCATTCTGATATTCGTGACAAAGAGTATATGTTTCTTCTTGTAGTCTAGTTACAAAATGAATATAACTTAGTATGAACTCTTCAACTGTATTTGGAAGTTTAATGTCTCTTTCTATATAAATTTATGCAATAAAGTAGGTTAAGAATCTTGAAAAATGACATATATATTGGTAGGATTAAAATACCTAATGGAAGAAAACTTGAGATTCATTGTATTAGACTTGCTTCTGAGAGACTGAATATGCAAATTAATGATGGTCAGACCATACATGAAAATAGAACACTAACCCACAAAACTGGCTCACACTCTACAGCCCAGGGAGCCAAACCACAACCTCTGTATCTCTATGGAAGTTTTTCCAAGGGGTTGGGACTTAATCACTAACTGCCGGCTTTCCTAATTTTTGTTCCCCTTCTCACTCCCACTTCCAACTGAGAACCAATCACCACAGAAAGGCAAACATGTTCCCCTAACCAATCACATAGGATGCCTCACTTTTAGCTAGGGAATAATAATCCAGGGAACAATATTATGGGGAATAATCTGGGGAAGCCAATAATGTGGGGAAAAATATACCAATAATACTGGCTTCCCCATGCTGATAACCTCCAATCAGGGCATATGTGAAGTCCTTCCTTTGTGTTTCACTGTAAAGCTTTCCCACTCTTCTGCCTGCCTTTGAATCTGTGCCAAACACATGGAATGGTAGATGGCTTCTTATCTGTCATATCAAGATCTGCATGAATAACCTTTGTTTTCATTTGGTGATCTGCATTTTTTCCTCTCAGTTGGAGGAAAATATACAACCTCATTCTAATCTGGCAAATATATATTTCAATGAACCATTTAATCCATTTTCTATTAAAATCAAACATATTAGAAATGATGGCAACAAAAATAACAATCCAATCAGTCAATTGGACATGTTTATGAGATTAGCGCAGGATGACTGAAATTCTTTTTGATGATTTGTAGATTTACTCACTGGCAGAAAATTCATTTCAATATTAATTAATTATTTATTTAATTACCTCAGAATTAATTTATTCAGATTGGCAGAAACTTTATTTCAACATTTATTTCAGTCATATTAATTAAAACGTATGAAAAGTTTAAAATTGGCTTCCAGAAATAAGTTTTCAATAGTTTGATGAGGTTTTAATATGTATGTTATTAGAAATGACAAACGTGTGACTTCCTTATATTTGCAAGGCATCCTCCACTGGATTCCAAAGTATTTTTAGTTCTGATGGTTGCCTTGGTTTTATTTCTATCTTATTTAATATTCACATCAGTCTTGTTGTTTTGGAGTCCTAAAACTTAGCAAATGGATAGAAACATCACCTGGGGGAGTTGAGGAACCACAAATCAGAAATTCCGTGATGGAGAAACTCATCTTTCTTGTTAGAAATAGGCCAAGGGAGGGGCAAATTAGGCCCAACAGTTTTGGAGAAGAAATTGATATTCAGGACAAGATAATTCATTGGCAAGATAATATAAATTACAGAACAAATCTGGGCTGAGATATTTTTAGTTTATTTCTGGCTCATGGTAAACTATAAGGTGGAATCTACAAGTTATCTCTTGGACACACTTTTTTGGGCATCCAGTTTTTGGGCATCTGGTTCTACATTAAATCAGTCCCACGTTCAGTTTCCAAAATGATTTTGAGAAGTTCTTCAACTTCATGATTTTTCAGTCTGTGTGATATCTTTCTGCCCCCCTTCCAAATGTATAAGTTGATTTGAGATGTCTAATTCTGTAACCACACCATATCCCAAGTTTTCCAAGGCACTTTTTAAACTTCTAAACTAACTACACTTGTCCTCTGGTTTTTAAAATATTTATTCTCATATGCTTGAAATGGTATTCTTTATGTTTAGTATAAACTAAAGTAGCATCTTTAAATTAACATGAAACAACATACTCCTTGAAAGTAACTTTTGCTTCACTTATTGGAAAGCAAAAATATTTATTTCCCTAAAGCTATGCCATCAGAGTATTCATTTAGTTGATTTTAAATAAACAGCTGCTTTTCCAAATTTAACTGACTTTTATGAAGGGTAGTCAAAATAACGTGATTACAAACTTTGAGGGATTCAATCATCATGATTTAACAAACAGCCAAAGGTCTTTGCAGAAAACAATCACAGTCTTTCAAAGATTTCTATTCTTTTAATGCCTGCCGTTCTTGGTCATGCTGCTTGGAAGAATGAAGAGGTAGACCAGATAAAGAATGGCAGGCAGCAAAGCAAAGTTTATTGAGCAATAGTACAAAGCTTCTAAAGAGGGAGGGGACCTGAGAAGGTTGCCATGGAGTTTCTAAGTCTAGGGGTTTTTATGAGAATGTTGGCGAGCTGTTTAAATCTGATTAACCTTCATGTTCCTGTCACCCAATCAAATTTTTCTCATCTAGCACGTGGGAGAGGGTGGAGGGCTCCTTCCAGGGTGGTGTAAAATCCTCCTAAGTGTGGTTTCATCTAGGGACACCTGGGTAGCTCAGCGATTGAGCATTTGCCTTCAGCTCAAGGCATGATCCCTGGTGTGGGATCAAGTTCCACCTTGGGCATCTTGTGGGGAGCCTGCTTTTCCCTCTGCCTTTGACTCTGCCTCTCTCTCTCTCTGTCTCTCATGAATGAATAAATAAAACCTTTTACAAAATGAATAAATAAAATCTTTTTTAAAAAAAGTGTGATTTCATCTTAGGATGGGGAGACCCTTTGTCCCTTCCTGCTTTTCTTCTGACTATCCTTCACTAATAGTAAGCAAAAAACAAGTCTCATAAGTCTGCTTTATCCTGAGGAGTGCTGATTCTCCCCAGGGCTCATTTCAAATTACAGTAAATTGTCTAAATGAAAGCAAAATTTACAAACAAAAGCAAGAGTGAGAGTTTTTATTATGGATTATCACTTATTGATTTCCTCTGAATTATAGTTAATATGATTTGATTGACGTCTATTTGTATGTAAAAATACTTTTGTTGTCATACCAGGGTTGACATAATAAAGGGTCACCATAACAATCACATAGGATATTTACAGGGTTCTAATGGTGCCACCTCCTGCTGTTCATAGGAAAATCATGTTCCAATCATATTCCTTCTTATTGCTCTGGTAATATTCTGGTCCTTTTCTGGAACTTTCCAAAGTGTTTTGTAATTCTCTTGATACTCCATGATAACCTTTTTTTTTTTTTTAACTACTCTGTTTCGAGTAAGTTATGATATTATTGTCAATGTTTCCATCAAGAGCTTTGCAAACAAATCCCATTGCAGGAGCGCATGGTTCTACTGATGACTGCCCTGAGGATATATTTCTTTGGAGAGCCAAGCCTTCGGTCTACTTTACGTAGGAGCTGCTGGTATCAGTGCTGCTGAGATCTGTGATACAGTCTCTTTCAGTTTGCATTTCCTTGAAAAATAACCAACTTCGACATTTATACATCTTTGTTGGAAGCACTTGTTAATTTTTTTTTTTCAAAGTGGATGAAGAGTTTTATTTTTTTATTTTTTGGGGGGGATTTTACATTTTCTTTTTTCTTTTTGTTTTTTTTTTTTAATGTTTTATTTATTTATTCATGAGAAACACACACAGAGAGAGGCAGAGACACAGGCAGAGAGAGAAGCAGGCTCCATGCAGGGAGCCTGACGTGGGACTCCATCTGGGGACTCTAGGATCACACTCTGGGCTGAAGGCAGCCCTAAACCACTGAACCACCCAGGCTGCCCTACATTTTATTTTTGTAATATTTAAATTCAATTAATTAACATATAATGTATTGGTTTCAGAGGTAGAAGTCAGCGATTTATCAGTCTTATATAATACCCAGTGCTCATTGCATCCTATGCCCTCCTTAATGTTCATCACCCAGTTACCCCATCCCATCACTCCCCTCCCGCCCAGTGACCCTCAGTTTGTTTCCAATGATTAAGAGTGTTTTATTATTTTAGTATATTGATCTTTCATCTAAGTACATTGCTAAATTTACTTATTAATTGCTAACTTATTTTGCAGATTCTTGATATGGCACATACACAGTTGTGTCATCTGTAAATTGTTAAAGCTGTATTCTTTATTTTCAATTCTTATGCTATTTAATATTTTGTTTTATATATTGGTTAAGACCTTCAAAATAATATTGAATGAAAGCAGTGAAAATTAATGATCATTTCTGATCTCAAAAAAAGTGAGTGAACTAAGTGTTTCTGATTAAGTAGAACGTTTACTGTAGATTTTATGTATATACTTTTTCTTTGAACATAGAATTTCTGCACTAAAATTTGGAAGTATTTTAATCACAAATGAATATTGAGTATTATCAACTGTCTCATCTGTGTTGGTTAAGGTACAATATCTGTATTGTTTAGTTGTTATAATTATTTCTTCTCTCTCCTTATTTGGTTAATATAATATATTTGGTTAAAATAGTATATTTTTTGGTTATTTGGGGGACTTGTTGAAGTGCTCAAATCCTAGATCTACAACTCAATGAAATAGTCATGCACTTATCATGCACTTAACTGTAATCAGTATGCAGATTCAGAAAAACTGCACTAAGTCCCAATGCCCTCTGATGCTTCTTTGCAGTGACTAACCAAACTATGCTAACTTCTAATTCCATGTATTAATTTTGTCTGTTTTTGGACATTACATAAATTGAATCACATATGTGTACTCTTTTTTGCTTGCCTTTTTAAATCTGAAATTATTTTCTGAGATGATTCATTTCTATTGATGCATATAGCTGCAACTTATACAACCAATTTCAGGAGTATTTTATGTGTAAATACATTGCAATTTACTATCTTTTCTATAATTATGATTATTGAGTTTCCAGTCTGGGTATTATATGGGGGGGGGGCTTTTAAATGCCAGTCTATGTCTTTCAAATTCATCAGAGTGAATAATGGAGTGGAATATTCATAAAAAAAAATTCAGAATACATGATGATGTAGACATGAGGTATATGTGTTGTTTGTGGACAATTCACCATGGTACTTCTACATATCTTGGGGAAGATTTTGTTGCATACTATTATTTTCAAGAGGGTTGACCTAACAATAACATTGGAAAATATAGGGTCTTCCACTAGGGTAGAAGGAATACTGATTTCTTTTATTTCTTTATTAATACAAAATCATGCTCTAGAGCAAAAGTTGAAGGTTTGCTTGCAGCTTACCTATAAGAGTAGGGGTTTTCTAAGCTAGAGGTTTCTCAACTGTGAAACAAATTCATTGTATGTGGGGCAGCTCCGGTGGCTCAGAGGTTTAGCGATGCCTCATGGAACCTGCTTCTCCCTCTGTCTGTGTCTGTGCCTCTCTCTCTGTGTCTCTCATGAATAAATAAATAAAATCTTTTAAAAATTTTTCATTATATGTGTAACATCTACCTGGGTCTATCTCAGCACCATCCCCATGGAATTTGTGGAATGTGAGGAGTAAATTGGATATGGACATAAAGCTCATGCTACCTGCCTCGCTCTCTAATAAAGTTCATTGTTTCTGAATGAAGAATCTTGAGTTTGGTGACAGCATCAATGAAGTTGAGGCAGACTAATTAGTTAGCTTGCATCATTCCTATGCAATATTGAGTTTTTGGCTTACTTTCTAGTTTAATAATACTCTTTTCACTGGTATCTAATCTGACTTTCAATGTATCTACTGAGTTCTTAATTTCACTTATTATAACTCTCAGTTCTAATTACATTTACATTCTCATTTTCTTTTTTTGTCTTTTTGCTCCTTAAGCATTCTAATCATTGCTTATTGTGAAGTCTGTGAGTGGTAACTCTCTTATCAGTATTCTCTGTGGGTTAGTGCCTTTGGCCAGTTGTTTTTCTTGGCTTTCATTCACATTCTATTCCTCATATGCCTGGTTAATTTTGATCAAGTGCTTGCCATATTATATTGTACCTTATTAAGATAATTTGAGGCTCTGGATTATGTAAATTTTATCTACAGAGAATTTATCTTTGCTTCTGACAGTGTTATAAAATTGAGATGATCTGAAACAAACTCTAGTTTTAGTGAAGACTTGTTTCTTTCCAGTTCCTGTTTGTTCCTTTATGGTAGCTATTTGAGGGCCCATTCCAAATTCTATGGATTTTTTTCCAGATGGCCTTAAACTCCAAGCTTATCTTTTTAAGCCCACAAGTCTATGGAAAGCTTTGCTCAGCTTCCCACCCTCTTAGCTGCTGCTTCCAAATCATTGTGATTTTCTAACATAGAAAATGTCCCAAATGTCCATTTCATCCATTTATTATTCTCTGCTCTCCTAGACTGATTTCACAATTTCTCACTGCCTTGTTCTTTTCTAATACATGTTTGCTTGGATCAATAAGTAGTTGTTCTTAGTGAAGAGTTATTTCAAACCATCTAGTCCATCATTACCAGAAATTCCTCAATTGTTTTTTTAATTCAGTTACTTTATCTCATCTTATTATTTCCTAAAAAATGAAATATTTCCCAGTAGACCTCAGTACCTCAATAACTTAGATTACTTTTGGTTCTATCCCATCTGCCCTAAAGTTATATTCAGTCATGTCTGCATCCTAGCATTTACAGAAAATACAAGTTTATGTTGCTTTACATTAATCATTAAATATTGTGTGTGTATGTGTATATATATATATATAAATCAAATACCATATAGATATAAAACATATTTAAACAGAATTAAAATACAACAGAAAAATTATACTACAAATCTTTTCTCAGACTATGCAAAATTATCATGGTATTTCACCAAGAAAACCAAGCACTAGGAAATGGAAAAACTGATATATTTCAGGGATCAGAAAAGAATACTTCTGAGTTAACACTATTTCCCAGGGATCCAAATATCAACATTGTCAGTTGTCTATAGACTTATAGTTTTATAAATGGAAATTGACTTAAAATGAACACACACTTAACTCATTCAAATTCTGAACCTATCTCATTAGCAAAGTTTAGGTGAAAAATGATAAAAGATAACATTATGGAATTATCATAATGACCTTATCATCACATGGATTCTTTGTTCTAGAGTAAAGGATTTTATAGTAAGTTAAGTCCCTGGAGCACTTTCTTCCTTCTCACTGCCAAAATAGCTCATTGAAAGAAATTACATATATTTGTCTGAATCATAGAAATTTAGAGGTTTTTAATAAATAAGGATGGTGATTGTTACTATAAGCCAACAAAGTAATTTTGGCCTAAACTGCAACCTAAGAAGTCTTTGAGAATGATAGTACATTAATTCACAATTATTGCTTTTGTTCTAAAGAAGATCTTTAGGGGCAAATCAATTCATTCCCTATCAATTTACACCCCATTGTTGATACAGCAATGTTCTTTTTATTCCCTTAAACACGGAGTGTCACAATTAGTTTCTAGTCGGTACACCAATACATTGTAACATCTTTCCTCAGTGATAGGTCATTTCTCAAACTTGGTGCCGTTTCTTAGTCTTCGAGGATCTTTAGAGTTTCCTCATTCCAAATGACATCAGCAATGACCCACTGTATTGATTGCATCATGCTGGTAGGACTGAAGAGTTAAAATTAATACATAATTGAAATCACATGGTAATAATACATTTGTCAGAGAGTAGAAAAGGTATTCCACAAAATACGTAGACTTTCATTTCAGGGAAAGTTATGTGATTCTTCCACACCATAGGATAGATTGCTGCCCTTTCTGCTCACCACCACTGCAAGAGAGACATCGAGGTTGACTCCATCTTTTTACTTTGTGAACTAACAGAAAGCCAAGCTTAAGAGAACAATAGTGAGATAAACTTCTCTAGTTAAAAGTGAATCTGTCAACTGTCTCTTTCACCCAGCAAACTGAGAACCGATCAAGCATTTGTGACATTTCAGAATGATGTACAGAGGCTATGACAAACCATGATTGGAAACCACAGTGGATTTTTCATAGTTTAGAAGCAAGACCATGCCATCTTTTGCATGTAACCATGATCATTTAGAAATAGGCTTTAGGTTGGTAATAAGGCCAAAAATAGAGTATAAAGGCTGGGATCTTGAATGCTTACCACATTATCATATGATCTTAAATGTTCTTTGTGAATTATTTTTGTTGAACTGACATAATTTGGGGTATATATGATCCTAAAAAAAAAGAACTTGAGATACACAGTTGAACTTTAAAAAATATGAGCTTGAACAGTATAGGTCCACTTATAAGCTGATTTTCTTACAGTAGAATACTGTAAAAATATTTTCTCTTCCTTAAGATTTTATTCATAACATTTTATTTTCTCTAGTTTACTTTATTGCAAGAATACAGCATAATACATATAATAAACAAAATACTTGTTAATCATCTATATTATTGGTAAGGCTTTTTGTCAACAGTGAGTTCTTAGCAGTTAAAGTTTTGAGGAGTCAAAAACTATACATGGGTTTTTGACTGTGTGTGTATGAGGGGGGGAGGGATCATGCTCCTAACCCCTACGTTGTTCAAGGGACAATTGTGTATGTAATTTCCTGATATGCACAAATAAGTTGCATGATCAGATCAGATCATTGGCATTCCCACTATGATTATTCCTACCAGGTAACTTTCATCTTCCACTCATACTTTTCTCATAAAGAATTTTCTTTGGTCATCTGACAAAGGAGGTGGAAAATAACATCTTACTGATTACTCAATATATACCCTCATATACCAGTAAAATAACCAGAAATGGACTATGTTAACAGTATAGTTTCTCAGGAGTGCTTCTGAAGTCTATGTGGCCAAGGGATAGCTTTTCAGGAGATATTATTTAGAGTGGTACATCTTGCCATCCACTTTGTTTGAAAATAGATTGGCTCGTCAAGGAAATGAAAGAAGCAAGTTTGAACAATTAGAAAGAATGAGGATTCTTGCACACAGAATTTATATGATGGCCCAGAGTATAAAAATATTTGTGTCACATGTGAACTCTTATTCAAAGGTCATTATGATGGAGATTTTAATTATCAGCAGACAAGTTTACTTAAGCTAAATGTGTAAGTGAGCCTCCTTCAAATGCCACTGTAATACTTTCACAATGACCTCAGAAAAAGACAATTTCGCAAATATGAGACTATGTAGAAAATCAATGGCATGGACCTTCCATACTAAGGTTATTTTAGTTATTGCTGCCACTGAGTAATTAAACTTGCTAGTAGAAATAAGCAGCCTCAAAACTTTAATATTGCATAATACGCTAAGTAAGAGTAGCCTTGAAACAGGTCAACCTTATTCACTCCTTTCACCTTAGAGAAAGTAGCAATTTGTTCTGAGAGATACCCATTCAGGTTTCAAAATACTTTATCTGCCTTCATGCCTTTGTCAGTACCAAAGTTCATACACTGACTAAATGATAACAAATCACTTTACTATTTTATAGAACATTGCTTTTGACTGAGGAATTCTTTATACAGCAATATAAGGAAAGCAGTAGGCCGGTGTCTACAGAAATCATTAACTTTCTCAGCCAGGGATCAGTTGTAAACAACATCATGCAAGGTGTAGAATATATTCTGTCCAGATCTGAAAGTAAATAGAGGTAGGACATGACACCTCCCATAGTTATTTGTAAGTATACATTCACAAAATATTTGTCTATTATTTCCATGACTGTCATCTTGTGCAATTTAAAGATTTTTAGTACCTCAAAAAGACAGGCTTCCACTAGTGGATCCATGATTCCATTGAATTAGATGATGTGACAGCAACTTACTTTTTGACATGCCATTTGGAGAAAATGGGAATTTTGGTGTTGGTTTCAGTGATTTCTGCAGATTGGAATGGAGCCAATATTTATTCTGGAAATACTTAACTTTTTTTTTTTAACACAATGATGAGTGTCAATGAAAGACTACTGTTAATAGTAGAAAAGCAGTACTATCATGGGCTCAGATCTTTCAGAAGTAAAGGTTTATGTTATTTTAAAAAGTCTTAGGGACACATGGGCATTGTAGCTAGTTAAGCCTCCAACTCTGGGTTTCAGTTCAGGTCTGATCTCAGAGTTGTAAGATTAATTCCTGAGTTGGGGTCCATGCTCACTGCAGAGTCTGCTTGGGTTTTTCTCTCCCTGTTTCTCTGCTTCTCCCCCTGCTTTCTCTCTCTCTCTAGTAAATAAATCTTAAAAAAAAAAAAAAAAGTCTTAGAACCTGATCGGTTGAATTCAAATTCCAGATTAAATTTAAAAGAATATTTAGGGTACTTGGGTGGCTTAGTGATCCTAGGGTCCTTGGATCGAGTCCCGCATTGGGCTCCTTACAGGGAGCCTGCTTCTCCCTCTGCCTATGTCTCTGCCTTTCTCTGAGTGTCTCTCATGAATAAATAAAATCTTTTAAAAAATAAATAAAAGAATATTTAAATAAGATGAATAATCATGAATTGCCACTATGACTCAGTGATCAGCTGCAGAAATGAGGAATTATCTTTTCATAAAATTAATGTAATTGCCTTTCTTTTCAGAGATATCTAAATATATCTATATGCTTTCTTATTAGTTTCTTCCACCAAACTATAGTATATGTTGCTTGTAGTTAACTATGCAACTTAATCTGTATGTGAAATAATATTTAGATAGCATCAGATAAGAACTAGAGGAGAAATGGACAACATCAAGTTATCTGGACCTTAGCATTCTATATGATAATGTTGAGTTTGCCTCCCTTTGGGTCACATTGTCACATATGCATAAATTTCGCATTGAAAAGGGGACAGATGCATTATGCTTCTTGAGAGCAATTTTTTGGCCTGGAGGTTTATGTATGGAAAGATTTATGTGGATGTTGAGCAACCAAGATTTGGATTATTATAGTTATTTTTCTTATTTTTATTACTCAGCATGTGAGCACAGTACCTATTTTAAGTTAGTCTACTACTATGCTTTTCTGAATTCTTCTTCTACCTACATTATGAAAAAAAGAAGGGCTCCCTATTTTCTGTTTTCAGCTCCTGGAGAGTTGAAAATAAGCATATGACCTACAATCACCCATTTAAGTGTTCTTACCTGGGGATGTAAATATTGTGGGGATAGATTAAAAATAAATGGCCAATCACAGCAGCGATGTGGAGATTAGAGGTAATGTTGGGAGCCAGTGAAGTGGGACCACTGGGGACATCCAAAAAAGTCTGTTTGAGTTAGATGATAGTTGTTGAATTTCACATTGGCTAGCCTTCCTTTTTCCTGACAATTTCCTAAACCTTGTTCTCTAGTCTTTTTGATGATTCTTTGAGAAGATATAGATAGACTTCTGATAACAAACTGGGGCCCAAACAGGAAGGAAAAAGCATGTGAGTTGCTAAGAAACTAAACTAAATGACAATGTATGTGTCAAAGCTGTTTTTTTTCTCATATTATGTAGCATATGCAAGCAAAAAGTAATTTCACAAGATAACTGCACATTCTGTATCAAGGAAACAAAAACATGGAGAAAGAAGTGCAATTCTAGGAACAATAGTTTATGTGAAGGACACAGGCATAAGCAAGAGCTTTGATTGAGGAACAATCAGCAAGAGATTGAGGAACAGATTAATCGAAGGACACAGGTCTCTTGATTACTAAATAGATGTAAAAGATAAAGTGAAACACTAAGACTAAATCATTGTTTCCCGGGGCAGCCCCGGTGGTGCAGTGGTTTGGCGCCGCCTGCAGCCTGGGGTGTGATCCTGGAGACCCGGGATCGAGTCCCACATCGGGCTCCCTGCGTGAAGCCTGCTTCTCCTTCTGTCTGTGTCTCTGCCCCTCTCTCTGTGCCTATGAATAAATGAATAAAATCTTTAAAAAAAAAAGAAAAAGAAAAAAAAAATCATTGTTTCCCAAGTCTACCTGAGTATAAGAATTACTTGGAAGCCTTATTATGGACTGTCTACTGCCATCCGTGTGTGTTAATGTTGGGATGAGTGTAAGGATATCTATACTTTTATCTGAGCCCCTAAATAATCTCACCATCCACAATGCCTGGGATAATTCTGGACTAAAAATAAGTTTGTATGAATAAGAGTACTAATTATCAACAGATGCTTGAAACTCAGATAATTATGATTTAAAAGATACTTTTGCTTATAATAATAACACACTCATGCTTTTGAAAAAGTTTCAAAAATGAGATTTGAAAAAGTTACCCAGCTTCAGAATGTGTTCTCTAGCTCAACAAACTGAAGAGATGTAAGTTATTTTATATGTTGCTTCTAAGTAACTTGGACCCAAAAGTGCAGAAAGGGAGAGCTGATTGTCTGAGGCTCCCTGAAACAGTCATACATTGCTTTCAAATTCAGTTGGCAAGAATTCAGTCAGAAACATCTGCAAAAATTTAGCACTGAGCCATGTATTCACTGATCTCTCTACCTGTTACTCTAATTACAACACTATAAAATTTTAATTTTTATTCTAGTTCCCTCTGATGCTGCTGGAAGATCATAGAATAAACACAGCAGGGAATGAGAGTCTAAGATAAGAAAGCAATGGAAGAGAATAAGGCAGGAAAACAGAGAAAATGAACTTGGAAGCTATGTATCATCATGCATAGAATAACAAACAGACCTTCCACATCCAATGGTTTCTGCCTCCAACACAGCCTCAAAAGAGATAGAAATTGTCTTTAAGTTGGGTAATATACTTGACAGGACAGTATGGTATTAACTACTAAATTGAATCAGTGTGTATATATTAAAAGAAGGGGAGATAAATTTATTATAAAGCTACACTTCCACATATTTCCTTCACTTCCCACTCATCTGCTTTTTAAACTATATTGGAAGCAGAAGATAGTCTGAGATCTCCCAATATTCTATTCAGTTTTTCTTAAATCTGAATATATTTGGATCAGCTTTGGTCATATTTCTTTTTGTGACGTAGCTAGCTAGCACTATCAAGGAAGTAAGCTATTTTATACAAATATTATTTTGAGGATCTACACTATATTGCTTTGGAAATAGGAATTGACAAAAGGAAAAAAAAGAGAGATAGTTGTGAGGGAGACCAATCTGCTCATGACCCTATAAGTTTATCACTTAGATTTTGCATTTTTCTTGGAGTCTCAATTTTCCAATTAATCACTTTTTAAATATAATAGAAAGAAAAACCCAATATAAACTGTTTTAAGTAAACTGGAACTTAGAGGTTATGTTGCTTAAAATCCAGATTATAGTTAAACTGTACCTAGGTGCTCCAATGTGTCCCAGGACCCTCTGCGGGCATCTTGGTCAAATAAGGTATTACCATGCAGTGTCAGCATGCAGTGACATCACAGTAGTTCCTGATGGTATCCTTCAGACAACAGATTCATAGGAAAAGTACAGTCTGTATTATATATATATATATATACTTCTCTTTATACATAGACAAAGAAAAGTCCAGAGATAGTGTCTCATAGCTACTAGTTACATTAGGTAAGAATTTTTCTGGTCAGTTATTCTGAGTTATGAATACTGGGTTATATTCCTGCCACTATAGCCAGAGGTAAAATTAACTATACCTGAAAAAATGGAACGAGAATTAGAAATAAATAGTAACTTAAAGTAAATGTGGACTCTGTCACCAAAATAATAAGTGAAGATTGTTGGCCTGGAGGGAAGACATAAAATCTACTATATGTTAACAAATTTATTCCAGCATAGTTAGATAGTTGGGTAATGTTTAAGCCCCCAAATTGAATATCACATCAATTGAAGTACCCTAAACATGCACAAGAAAGTTAATTACAAGTTTTTGAAAGTACCCATGCCATACTTTATCATAAGTAATAATTAGCAGCTGGGTACTTCTTTCACTCAATCATCATTACAAAAACAAAAACAAAAAACTTTCATGGTTGAACAGTTCATTTTATTTCTGAATGCTTCCAGAATAACTATTTATTTCTAAATGTTGCCAAAATCATGCAATTAATAATTGAAATGTTTATCTAAGGATGAATCCCAGTGTAAAATGCTGTGAGTTACAGGTTTTTAAAACAAATATTTGGGATAGCTTCTTCAAGACATCCAAATTGAAGGAAAAAGTAAACTGTTTTCATGCAATTAAACTATCTTAATATTTAAAATAATTCTGTGACTTAATAATGGTCTAGTGTTGACTGTGCTTTTACTTTGTAAATATGGTTCCTAAAGATTTGTCTTTATTTAAGAGTATTAATATTTTTAAAATGTATATTTTAAGGGAGTCAAGTAGAAATTTACTATTTTGATAGTAAAAAAGTATCTCAAAATTAAAATCTGTTTATTTAAAAAAAAAGAAAAAGAAAAGTCTTATTTAAACTTACACTTAATGTATTTGTACTCTTGGTTGCAAGTGATAGAAATCCCTTCTAAAATAGCTTAAAATAGAACAGAAATATACTATATCTCAGACTCCAAGGAACATCTTAGAAATGATTTTAGGAGCACCTGGGTGGTATAGTTGGTAAAGCATTGGACTCTCAGTTTTGGCTCTGGTCCTGATCTCAGGATTATGAGATTGAGCCTTACATTGGGCTCCATACTCAGCATGGAGTTTGCTTGAGATTCTCTCCCTCCCTCTCCCCCTCTGCACTGCTCCTCACAGTCACATGTGCAAGGATTCTCTCTCTCTCTCTCAAATAAATAAATAAATCTAAAACAAAACAAAATGAAAAGAAACTATTTAGAAACTCCTGAGAACCATGACTTGTGTGCTACCATGACTTTTTCCTACTTTTTTTTTTCTGTTTAGATGGTTTGCTTCTTTTATTGTGTTGAAATTTGTTTTACAACATGTCAAGAGAGATATCACAGACTCCAAGTTTTATCTTTAGTTTTCTTTTCCAGTGAAAAATATTGCTTTCATTATTAATCTACTCACAAGTTCTTAAATCAATTGAATCCAGCACAACCCTCGGTCCAAACAATTTTACTAACAAGGCAGTTCTGTTATTAAATCTAAGGGGGGGATGAAAAGAGTTCAAGAAAAGGTACTCACTACTGAATGTTCCAGGTCTTACATTAATAACTTCAGGTGGCATACACCACATTTTTACCACTTCATATATTATCCTTACTTCTAAATAATATACATGAGAAAGGTGAAATTAAGTCTTTCAGCTACCATGGTTCTACTGAACTATTTCCTTAAACTGGCTTTTTTTGAATTAACTGAAATTCATTGCATAGGAATCAGAAGATTCCAATCAATCAAAATAATTTTAATAAAACTAAGCAAGATTTAACCCAACAGCATTTTATTTACCTTCAATTTCCTATGCCATTGCCTCATTCTTACTGTTAAATTTATCTACTTTGAATTTATAAATTAAGCAGCTGATTTTGGGGTGTGGGTGAGCCAAAGAAATCTAGACAAAAATCTCAGATTGGTAAAGGGAAATATTTAAGGTATGTAACACCTAATGGGGCATATTGGTATTTTTATCATGCAAGTTTTAAATACATGCTTTCAGTGTAGCACTAAAAATCACATCTTTTCCAGTTCACGTTTATGTTTCATCTGAGAACAGGTGGAAGAAGTCTGCATGCCAAGAAGTCTTTCTCACAGTTTGAGAGTTTAAACTCAAAGGGGATCATTTGATTTGTAAACAGTTCTACTTTTCATATAATTGATACAAAACTGGCAATACATCACACAGGTATGTCATAGACTATTACTCTTCACATAACACAATGTTCTTAAAACTGCTAGCAGATTGTACTTTTAATCTGTAACTCAACATTTCTAAAAACAAAATAATATATTGTTCATTGTCAAGCATTAAATATGTATTTTTCTCCCTCAGTAAATACATGAAATTTCACTATATTCATAGTCTAAAATAAATGACATGAATGGTTACCTTTGCACTTTCATAATAATTTTTGGTACTAAATTTACACCAAAGAAGTTATGATAAAGGTTTACATGGCCTTATCATTTGAAGAAACATTTCTAAGCCCATTGGTAATTGTTTCCTTCTGCCAGTGTATATGTAAAGTAGTCTCTTCACAGATAGTAGGATCAGAATAATTTTTATATCCTTTTCTAAAACCTGGTCTTACTTTCCATATAGAAGGTAGGGATTTTATTTCAAGAAACAGTGATATTGTAACTGGAGCTATTATTGATAGAGGAAAGTAAAATGATAGCTATATGCTCTTTAAATTTTAATTTTACTTAACCAAATTTTTATTTTACTTAATGGGTATTAGCCAATTCACTCCATGTATAAAGAGAATTATATACCATGGCCAAGTGGGATTATACCACTTATATAGGACCTGTTCAACATTTTGAAACAATTTAACTCATCTATAATATTAATAAGCTGAAAAAGAAAACCACGTGATCATACGAATAAATGAAGAAACAAATTGACAAAATGCAAAACACATTTATAATAAAAACAGTAAAGTAGGAATAGAGAGGAACTTGTTTGATTTGATAAAGAATACTTTAAAAAACTTATAACATCATACTTAATGGAGAAATTAAAAACTTTTCCAACAACACAAGGAGTCCCTTCTCATTACTCTTTTTCACATTCTACTGGAACTTCTAGCTAATATAAATGATAAGAACAGGAAATCAGAGATATGCAGAATGAGAAAGGGGATTAAAAAAAAACAACCTGTTTTTGTTCACAGATGGCATGATTATCTATGTAGAAAATCCAAAAGAACAGACAAGAAAACTCTTGGAACTGATAAGGGATGATAGCCAAGTAGCAGGATACAAGATTAATATACAAAAATTAATTGCTTTCCTATATATATAAGAAATGAATAAGTGGATTTGAAGTTAAAGACATTATTTATATTAGTACCTAAAAATGAAATGCTTAGATATAAATCTAACACAATACATGCAAGATTTATATGTGGGATACTATCAAACTATGATGAATGACTTGAAAGATGAACTACATAAATGGAGAGATATAGCATGTTTGTGGATAGGAAAACTCAATATTGTCAAAATGTCAGTTCTTCCCAACTTGATTTATAGATTTAAGGTAATCCTAGTCAAGGCAAGTTATTTTGTGGATATCAACAAACTAGTTATACAAAAAGGCAAGAGACCCAGAATAGCCAGTACAATATTGAAAGAGAGGAACAAAGTTGAGAATAGACATTACCCAACTTCAAATCTTACTAAAAAGCTACAATAATCAAGCAAGTGTGGTATTGCTGAAAAAATAGACATATGGATCAATAGAACAGAATAAAGAGCCCAGAAAGAGATCCACGTAAATATAATTAACTAATCATTGGCAAAAGAGAAAAGGGAATACAATGGAGTACAAATGGTCACTTTGATAAATGGTGCTGAACAAGTAGACACCCAGATGCAATAAATAAACAAACAAAAAGACAGACAAATCTAGACACAGACCTTTCACTCTTCACAAAAATTAACTCAAAATGGGCCACAGACCTAAAAGAAAAATGTAAAACTAGAGAAATCATAAGAGATAATATAGGAGAAACTTAGAAAACTTCAGTGTACCTATGACATTTTAGATACAACATCAAAGGTATGATTCAGGAAACAAATAATAAGCTGCACTTAATTAAATTTAAAAACTTTTCTGTGACAATGTCAAGAGAATGAGAACATCAAAAGAATGAGGAAATATTTGCAAAAGATGCATTTGATAAAGAACTACTATCCAAAATATAAAAAGAACTCTTAAATCTCCACAAGAAGAAAACAAATAACCTTATTAAAAAATGGCCCAAACCTTGAGAGACACTCATCAAAGAACATGTATATATGACAAATAAGCATATGTAAAGATATTCCAAATTGTATGCTACAAGAGAAATGCAAATTCGTATAACAGTGAGATACTATTACACATCTATTAGAGTGGTCAAAATTGGGGACACTGATAACACACCAAATGCTAGGGAAGATATGGTGCAATAGGAATACTCATACATTACTGGTGGGAATGCAAAATGGTACAGCCACTTGGGAGGACATTTGGAAGTTTTTCACAACACCAAACACATACCATAAGATCCAGACATCATGCTCCCTGGTATTCACCTAAAAGAGTGAAAAATTATGTCTACAAAAAAATCCTACACATGGATGTTTGTAACAGCTTTATTTATAATTGCCAAGACTTGGAAGTAACCAAGGTGTCTTTTAGTAGGTGAATGGATACCTAAAGTGTGGTACATCCAGATAATGGAATATTATCCAGCACTAAAAAGAAATGAGCTATTTTACCCTGAAAAGACATGGAGGAAATTTAAATGCACATTACAAAGTGAGAGAAGCCAGTCTGTAAAGGCTGCATGAGGTAAATGTGAATTCCTGGAAATAAAAAGGAATGTTAGAAGGACCGAATAGTACAGAAAATTAAATGATGCTGATAAGATTATTTTCAATGTCAACATTCAATATTGTTGATTGGTAAATCACTTTATCTGGTTTTGAAACATTAAATGGTATTTTTCCTTCTTAATTACTAAGCTGATGAAAATACTGTACGTTGCATTAAAACTTGATTAACCAGATACATTCTTTTTTTTTTTTAAATATTGCAGAGAAAGACATGGTTTCTTTTGGAAAGGTGCTGCTTTAAATTATAGTCTGAAAATACATAAAGAGGAAGGGAGAAGCACAGGCAGATGCTGAACATAATGGCCCTCCATTTATAACAGAGAAGAAGGGCAAAGCTCCCATAACAGTGTTATTTGGGAATTAACCAACAGACACTTGTGTGATGCTCTTCTACAAGAACCTGAGGATGTTAAAGCCTCCCTGTGGGCTCTCTTTTTCCTTATTTTGAAACTGAAAAACACTGTTTTGAATTTCTTCTTTGTGCAAGTTGGCCAGCTTGGTTGCAAAAAAAGGAGACATGTTTCCAGCCTAATGGATATCTTAGAGAACTTATTTCCCAGCTTTCTGGAAGGAGCTGAAGCCAGTGGAAATGTTACAACCCTGAAAGGTAACCCAGCCCTTTATCACAGAAATAACTCAGATACAAAAGTACTCTTTCCTGAGATTGTTGTGCCAATTGGCATTGCAATTTAAAAATTCCACTGGGGAGAGATCTCAGCCCTGCTGATTTAATTACTAGGGTTTGCCTGACCTTATTTGTTTAGATTTTCCTGTATTGAGTGTTGCTACGAATTCTGCCTAAATTTATTTAGTAGTATTGAAAGAAAAAAAAATATGGCACTGACTATTTTGGTTAAAAATAACAAAAACAAAATGGGATTTGTACAGCTAAGAAAAGATCTTGTTAGAGAGACAACTTATTTATTTATTTATTTATTTATTTTAATTCCCAGATGCTTGTCTGGTCATTCAAGCCAAATGAAGAGAATTGTTAGTAATTAAAAAGTAATTCACTGAAGTGAGTGCAGCTGTAGCAATGGCTTTACTGCCAGACTCGATGTGATCTATAGAAGCAAATTGCAATTGTTTTAAGTGAAAAAAATATTCTTTACTTATGAGGATAAATCTGAAATGTTTATTTCATTTATAAAAATTTTGGGGAATTTTTAGCAATGAAATTATAAAGAAGAAAGGAAAGTTTGCCAATTTGAAAAATATTAGCTTCACATATGTATGCATCTGAATAATTATATAAAAACTACTCTAAAATAAGCAAGTGAATACCATACAGCCATTTTATTTCCTATTTTAGCCCTTGGGTTTAAAAGGACTGTAAATAAAGAGCCTGGAAAGGGAGGAAAGAAAAAAGCATTTAAATTATTTATTTATTTTGACTTTTAAATATTGATAATACTTTTAAACTTGGTATTAAAATATCACTAAAGCTATGAATATTTTATTAACACTCTTTGGGCATTTTATTTGACACATATTGTTTCTATGACCTTCAAATCAAAGATTTCTGCTTACTTTCCATACCTACCTGAGGGTGTGTTTCCTTTAGTTGGTATCTCCCAGATTCCTTTGTGCTGTTGCTTGCTTTATCCTGTCAGCACTTTGAACTTTTTTTTTTTCCTGTTTTGGTACTTAACCATAATTTTGAAACTACTTATTTTTATTTTTGTCTTCTCTAAAAGACTTATTTTTTGATGGTCAGAGCAGAAAATATTTTTGCCTATTGTCACACATCACTGCATAGCAGAGTCCAGGCATGCAGGAGGGCATTGGTAAAAGTAAACTGAATGAAGAGAGTAGAGGAATGATAAATCTTATATAGACTCTTCTGATTTATTTTTATTTTACTAGATTTTATACTGAAATGTATCAGCACTAATTTTAATGCATAAGAAATATTAGTACATGGGTTGTATTTATTAATGAAATGTTGATTACTTGCAAAACAGGTGGTTTATTGCTCTACTTTTATTAAATATATGCATTATTTAAACATAAGTTCAAATTATATATATATATATACACATATATATATTAATCTTTACAAAGCTTTATTGAAACCTGTACATCAAGGTGACAATAATTTAGTGTTTGGAAAAGAGTAACAAAAAAAGGGTATCTCAGACTCAGCTTTACCAAATAAATACTGGAAACCAGGGAGCGTGTTCCTCCATCTCTCGGCAGGAACACAAGGCCTAACAGTAGCTTCTGCTGACTGGGGGCCAGGAACCTGTGCTAAAGGGCACATCTGCAGCATCTCCCCAGAAACCATGTCAAGTGTAAATAGGTTTGCTTTGGTCCAAAGGATGTCTTCCCGACACAAATTTAGAAGGCTGCTGTCAAGTTCTAAGCTCCTTCCCAAGTAAGCAACAGCAACTGCTACAGCCTTCATTGCTAGGTAGAGACAGAGGTCCTGAGCAAGGTAGCACAGGCTAGGGTAGGGGGCTTCTCTAAAGTTTTCATGGTGACACTGCCACCTCATTACGATTAGAATAAAAAGCTGCACAACCCTCCAGCGAACAGTGGTCAGTCCTCAGGATCATCTGGCTTAATGGAGAAATCCAGCAGCGGTTTTCAAAGTCTGTTCTAAAAACAGATTATTGCTGAATACACTTCACATGATCTATATTCTAGATGGGGTGATTTTAAAATTTAAATTATATTCACTGAGAAACTGCATTAACCACAATTTAAAGCAAATTTATTAGATTGTAAAATTCTAAAACCTAAAGGATAGACTTAATCTCTTTCAGAGTACATATGTATATACGTGAAAACTTCATGGATCTCAACTATAAAACACTACCTTTAGAACTGTTCATAAACTTCATGTTGGATCTGTAAGTTAAGTTATGAAATAAATAAGTCCTCTCTATTTAAAACACAAAATATTTAAAAGTGGAATTCAGAGACTTTAATAGCTATTATTGTTTTAGAAGTTATTAAAAAGAACAAAATAAAATTGTACATGAATATAGTAATAGGTTATTGCAAATGTAAAGGGGTTAAAAAGAGACACATGGATAATTCTAAATTAAAAACTAAAACACATCTGGAACAACTGGGTGACTCAGTCAGTTAAGCATCTGACTCGATTTCAGCTCAGGTCATTATCTCAGGGTTGTGAAACTGACTCAGGCATTGGGCTCCATACTGCTGAAGATTCTCTTTCTCTCACTCTCTCTCTCTGCCCCTCCCAACTTCTCTAAAAAAAATCCATTAAAAAAATTAAAGCACAGTCACTCATTCAGTAAATGTGTTCTGAGACATTTGATTTACTAGTTACTGAAAATACAAAAATATATTTGGCATTTGCTTTTATAGTTTCCTTCCTAGGGTGGGTGGGGCAAGAAACAATAAACATGAATAAATGAATGAATGAAGGAATGAATATTAGGTAGTAATATGTGAAATGTAGAAAAATAAAGAGAAAATGACAACTGGAGTTCAGCTGATAAAAGTCTATGTGAGTAGAGACTTGAAGTACAGGAATGAATAATCTGGCTAGCCAAGGAAGAGCCTTTTGGGGAAGAGGGAAAATTTTGGCAAAAGGCCCCATGGCAGGGACGATCCCTTGATTGTCCCAAAAACAGGGTAATTTGTGTGCCTGAAATAAAATGAGTGAGAGAGAGACAGGTAGAATGTCAGCTTAAAGAAGTGACCCCCCTACCCCCAAAAAAAGGAAGCGGCCCAGCACAGCATAAAGTAGGACCATGTAGCTTATCAATAACATCTTGCATTAGGAGAAAATTGTTAAGACACTGGGTGGTTTGGAGTCAAGGAACATGTCTAGTTGTTTAAAAAAAGATTATTTCTGCTTTGTCAAGAGTAAGTTATAGAAGGCCAAAAATGGAGGCAGTGAGACTGGTTGGAAGCTTCTGTGATTAGAGTTCTGTATTTAGCTGGAATGCCCAGTGTTATTTATCACAATCATCTTTCAAAATTCATAAAATATATACTGCATGACAATTCTGATTTCTTTGCATATTTCTTTCTTATTTTTTCGTGAAACTAGTTTTACTTTTTCTTCTGTTTTTGATACTATTTCTGTACTTTTACAGTCTCTTCACCTAATTAACATGAATACATATACATGTAGCTTTCACTTAATATTTATGTACTATGTGGCATGTTGTGTATATAAATCACAACAATCTCCTGAGGCAGGAGTTATTATGTCCTACTTATTAATGAAAAGTGAAACACCTACAGGTTAATCAACCTGCCTAATTTTCTGCTATTAAATAGCAGATTTGACATTCAGATCCAGGTCTGTTTCCTAAAATGGCCTGCTATTTTTCCCCTGGACTAAGTGGAAGTTCCTAGTCACTGTGGCCTATTGATTATACCAGAATCTAAGAAAACACTTACAGTGATTCTGAAAGAAAAAAAAAAATTTCCAAATTAGATCCCAGAATCCCAAAGTTAGAACTTTGGCTCAAAATATATTTACTGAAAATTCATATCTATACTGCTCAATTGTTTTCTAGAATAATAATAATATCTATAAAACATAGCCATGGAAATTAGAAATAATCTGTCTATTCAATAGCTTTCAGACTGTTATGGTGGATAAAATATTTGACCAAATTATTTATTTTTAAAATATTGACAGATGGGTCACACATTTCGCATACAAACTCTTCCCAGAACAAAGTATTGCTTATTACTTATGTTTTCTCAGTCTGTCTTAGAATATACATAAAAAAATAAACTACTTATAAATCTGTACATTGTCTCAACCATTTCTTTAGGAATTAAATGATTGTTGCTACTAAATTTTTTTTTAAAGATTTATTTATTTATTTTAAAGAGAGAGCCTGCAAGTAGGGGAAGAAGCAGAAGGGGAGGGCAGGAAAGAATCTCAAGCTGACCCCAGAGTCACCCAGAGTGAGTGTAGGGCCACATGCACGGCTCAGTCTCAGAATGCTGAGATTATGACCCCAGCTGAAACCAAAAATCAGGTGCTTAAGTGGCTGAGCCACCCAGGTGTCCCCTAAAAATTAGATTTGAGATAGTGCAGTCTTTCTGTTAGCATGGCAATAAATATATTCAGTTTCTGGCATTTAGTGAGAAAGAAATTTAAGACTAACATAGTATTTGCATATGTAGTTCATTTCTGTGAAAAACAGTGTGTGAAGCCTACAAAATAAAGAATTACTGGTAATTAATCCTGATACACTTGAATGGACTGATACACTTGGATGACCAAAAATGTATTTTTCAATTTATTTGTTGCAAAGTGTTGCTGGATGTCTGATTAAATTACTCACTATTTTTCAAGGAATTAACAAGTGAGATATAAAAAAAATGTTTTTTCAATCAAATATAATTTTTCCTTTTTAATATTGGCATAGAAAGCTAAAAGTAATATGCATTTTATTTTTTTATTTTTTTTTATTTTTTGCATTTTAAAAGTATAGAAAATATGACTTGACTAAGAAGTAATCAATGAGAGAAGTGGTCTTACTGGGGAAATTCAGAGTATATCTCTTCTAAAAAATTAGTAACTGCTGTTTATATGTATATGAATTTTCTTGTATCTTTTTGTTTTATTTGGTAACTTTTTAAAAATTGTACATTCTCTGTAGAAAGTGTAATGAGTTTCTGACAATTGTTGAAATATTCTCTTTTTTACATGCCTTACATATTTCTGAGGATTTATCGAAAATATATGTTGAAGGGTATCTTCCTAAGAAATCAACAGATATGTTATTTATCTTAAATATTTAAAATAAATAGATATTTAAAATAAGATATTTGAAATAAGTGGGACACCTAGGTTGCTCAGTGGTTAAGCATCTGCCTTTGGCTCAGGATGTGATCCTAGGATTGAGTTTTACATTGGGCTCCCTGCAGGGAGCCTTCTTCTCCCTCTGCATATGTCTTTGCCTCTCTCAGTGTTTTGCATGAATAAATAAATAAAATCTTTTAAAAAAAGATATTTAAAATAAGTAAAATATTTAAAACACCTACTTTCTCCGAAAAAGAAAATAAACCTTTCACTAACTGAAATTAGTTTTTTAAGTGAAATCTTCCCTAACTTAAAGGTATATTTAATAAATTAAATTTATATTGACTTGTCAAACCTATAGTCAAAGTTTTCAAGTGTTCCTTTATGGTATCCTTGGGGATATCTGGCATAGTAGTATTCCAAACAAGGGAAATGAGGGTCAGGACTTTGACCTCGTTTATTTGCAGCCCAGAAAAAGGTCACGGACACTGCAAGGCATACAGGATCTTATGTTCTACATTAAGACATTGGAGTATGTTCTAATGGAAATAGGAAGCGTTGAAAGGCTTGAGCAGAGCAGTGACAATCTGAATTGCATTTTAATCAGTACATTTAATTATTCATTGAAAAAAAATAAATGTCAGACATTCCAGATTAGTAAGGGACTTATTCCTTTAAAGAATGGAATTGGAAAGCTAAAATGTTTCTCATATTTCAGTGACATTCAGAATTCTGGACATAAATTCAATCTTTAAAATGCTTTCTAGCACCTGACTTGGTAAGTGAAAATCAATCATGTCATCAAATTCTTTCCCATTTTCCCCAGCATAAAACTCTGCCAACTTTACCTTCACTGTGACAAATAAGATAAAACAAGAAAACAAACAAAAGAAATTCTGGGAAATTTGCTTGCTAGTTTTTTGTTTTTTGTTTTTTTCTTACAGTGAATAGAAATTAATTTAAACCATAAAGGAGCAGATTAAGTATATTCTCTAAATGTTACACTCTGCTGCTTGATGAACCTAGTCACTTGAGGAAGGTAAGGACTTTATCATACTGGGTTAACACATATTTTAGTATATAAAATAATTTATACTGTGGGACGTTTTGCCTTTCTTAATGCTTGTAGATACTGTATTTTCTTGTGGATGGGTAAGGATGGATTGTGAAAGGGAGATGGGGACACTTATACTTAAAACTGTATTGCATGTAATTATGACAGCCATTTATAGTAGTAAACCTCTAATCCAATTTCCATTTAACTGTATTTATGCCTTGCTTGTTAGCTATCTAAAATCCATAAATTTCTGGGTATTTTTTCCTTACACAGAGACGTTTATCTAACTAGTTTATTTCTTTCAAAAACATGAATTTAGTGCTTACAAGTTGCATATCAAATGATTCTTCTAAATAAAGACTATTTGTCCCCAAAATGTACCAGTTGATAAAATAATTTTCATCCTGTTATACATGTAAGTCAGGAAGGAAATACACTACAATATTTAATGGAATTATATATAAAGTCTTATTCATGGTCTGAAATATTGTACAGTTAGAAAAAGTGATTGAAAATACTACATTTATACAGTAGATGCACATAAGCATAGTTCTTCTGCCCTAATTTATCACTGTTAGTGGGAACATGTGGAATTATAGAACCAGATAATTTAAAGGAAATTTCAGCAAACACATTGTACATACTTCCGTGAGTATCCTAAAAAAAAATCTTTATTTTTAAAGAGATGGTGAAATATACACTGGAAATTTCACATCTGAGGTTTTCAAAGGACATGCACATAAATTAAAATATTCATTTTGCACTAATATCGTGTAATATGAAGGAGAAAGCACCTATTATTTTCAGCTTACTATTAAGCAATGAATTATTATTTTTAAAAAGGATTTTATTTATTTTTTTGAGACAAAAAGTGAATGGGAGAGAGCAGGAGCGAAGGGAGGGGCAGAGGAGAAGGAGAAGCAGACTCCCTAAGTGGAAGCCCCAATGTGGGTTTGGATCCTGAATTACAGGATCCTGAATTCCAGGATCATAACCTGACCCTAAGGTAGACACTTAACCAATTGAGCCACCAGGTACCCTGGAAGATACCCAATGAGTTAATATCTAAATCCAAGGTTAGGGATCCCTGGGTGGCGCAGCGGTTTAGCGCCTGTCTTTGGCCCAGGGCGCGATCCTGGAGACCCGGGATCGAATCCCACATCGGGCTCCCGGTGCATGGAGCCTGCTTCTCCATCTGCCTATGTCTTTGCCTCTCATTCTCTCTCTCTCTCTCTCTCTCTCTGACTATCATAAATAAATAAAAATTTAAAAAAAAGAAAAATAAATAAAATCTTTAAAAAAATAAATAAATAAATAAATCCAAGGTTATCTGTCCAGTAAGTAATCAAGATAAGAATAAATTCCTCAACTATGCTATCTTCAATTCCTCATTATGTCTTCAAATTGCTAAGGGAATGTGAAAATGACACTTCAAAGTAAAATTAAACTTATATTTTGTTTCTATTATTGATTGAATTATTCCTTATATTATTTACTTAAATGCTAAATTTATTTTTATATATTATTTTTATTTAAGTTCTAAGCAAAATTAAATATGCGATATCACCTTCTATAGCACTATAGTTGAGATGACAAGATGTCATATAAATGAAAACTGAAGGTCTTTTAATTTGTCCTCACTCTTTTGAATAGATTCTGGTAATTCTGAGTTTTGGTGCAGCTTTTAAATTCAATTTGAACCTAGTTCCATTAAACTAACAAACATGCAAATTAAAAATCTGCTTTTCTTCCCATAAAGCACAAATGGAGTTTGAGATATGTAAATATTTTATTCAAAAGCAAAAGAAATGTCGAAACAGGGACTCCATCTCAGCAGTTTTGACATATTAGTGGGTTTCCCTTCAACTTCTCACTATTCATCACAGGCTGTTCAACTATAATCTACCTTTCAGTTTATTAACCTGTAATGTTTTTATATTATATGACTCAAGAATAAAGTTTTATGAATATTTTTGATCAACCAATTCAACTCTGCCTTACCTAAAATAGTATTGCTTTCCAAATAAACAAAATACAAGGATTTTATATCTTTTGGATATTCTAATAAAAGCAGAAATAAACTATAGAATTGAAAATAAATTAAAGACCTTTCTATTTCATTCATTCATTGATTTAATAAGTATTTAGTTTCTATATGTGGTGAATATTAAATAAAAGGAATTAAAGTACCTCAGTGAACTAGGCAGGCTTTCCGTAGTCTCATATTGGTTATGGGCAGTTTACTAATAGTGTCTATAAAAAGGGGACCAGCAGATGTTGAACACTTCTGAAGCTCAAGAAAATAGATTACTATTAGACACAATCAATGTATTGGAGGTAATTGATTAAAGGGTATACTGAGGTCACTTGAAATAATATAGTAAATTATAAGGAGTTATACAAAAGTTAGATAGTATTTTTCCTAATGTGTGTGTTTGTGTAATTTTGCATATGATAATAAGGCACATTTTTAAAAATTAGATTCAATTTCTATTATGTTGTATTGATAAGACTGTTTAAATGTTAATTTTTAAATGCTATATCTTCAACAAGTGTTAGAAGATGATTTATGATTAAAAAGGGAAAGAAGATGAATTCTATTAAGGGAAGTATGAATTATTCTACCATTAAATCTAGATTTTATACTGCTTGGGAAGAAAAAAAAGTTGATTTCCTAATTTACATTGAAAAAATATCTAGTAGTCTCAAAACTGCTCAGACGCAGTGTTTCTCAGTGCTAGGACTGTTGACATTTTGGGCTGGATGACTCTTTGTTGTGAGGACTGTTCATGTATTATAGAAATGGTTCGTATCATCTCTAGTCTCTCCCATTAAATTCAAATAGCTTCCCCAGCTCCTCTCTTCCAATTTGTTGTCAACTAAAAATGTCTCCAGACCTTGCCAAATGACCTTGCCTATGTGGGGTGAAAATTGCCTTGGCTGATAACCAATGATTTAGGAAAACCCTCAGCAAAGCATATTTTTGATAAATGTTATTTTGTCCTTTTTAATCTTTTGCTTTCAAGGTCTAAATAATATTTGCATCAGTGTTTTAAAAAATGTAAGTTTAATGGGCATAAAATCATTGTAGATTAAAAAATGTATTATCTTATTATTATTTATTGGGTATTTTAAACTATATTAAATATAAATTTTTTTTAAAACTTAAAAAAGCACTTTCCTTTTCATTGTTAAATGTGTAAAATTGATAAACTTTGCATGAGAAACATGCAATTGCCTCATCTACTAAATAGATACTACTTTTAAAGTAGTCATAGGAGAGCATTTTACACTTAGTATTGATTTAAATGAAACTAACTGAAATGTTTTACAGGCATCAAAACTTAATTCAAACACATTAATCTGTGCTTTTAACTTGAGTATTTTCTCATGCAGGTATTTTTATTTAATAAAATTTATTATTAAGGACTTATCTCTCCAAAAAGTCTATCAAATGTTATATTTCCATACATTTATCCTTCCACACTCCTTTATGTTTGTCATCTTTGTAAATGTAACCGGGAGGAGTGTTGGTATAGTTGAGAAGAATGACTAGTTACACTATTATGATTGCTGTTGCTTTATTGCATTCTATCTAATAATTGGCCACTTAATTTATATCTGAGAAATTATCTCTTAATCAATATTTCATGTGCAATATTCATGGATATAGTCCTACAAATACACGCATTTTTTTAATACATGCATTTTTATTTTTATTTATTTTTATTTTTTTAAAGATTGATTTATTTGTTCATGAGAGACACAGAGAGAGAGAGGGTCAGAGACACAGGCAGAGGGAGGGAGAAGCAGGCTCCCTGCAGGGAGCCAGATGTGGGACTTCATCCCAGATCCCAGGATCACACCCTGAGCTGAAGGCAGACACTCAACCACTGAGCCACCCAGGCGTCCCAATGCATGCATTTTTAAAACAAAAGAAGTAAAACTGATGAAGACTATTTTATAATATCTTAAGGCTTTTTCTCATTATCTCTCAATATGTCATTAATTATTTTCATTTCATTTACTTAATTATCCCTCATCCCATAAAAGTTATCTCTTAGTCATTCAGATTTTCAATGTTAATTTATTTGGAAACTAAGACATGACTTTAAGTTACTACTTTGGAAAGTGACTAATAAAACTTTATATTTATAATGAATTTATCATTTTTAATGAGCTAATTCTTTATTCATTATCATTGTTGGCAGTCTTTTCTAAGCTATCTCTGGATTCTTTATACTTAACAAGTAATTAAAGATTTCAAACTAAACACAATATTCCATGTGCAGCCTTACTAGTCTTTTCGAATTTATATGTTTATTTCTTATATTTATTTCTTATTGCTAGAAACCATATATTATGATAATAGCTATTTCTTGTGCCACTTATTATGTTTCTCCTCTTAACTTGTAACAGTCAACTAAGCATTCTAGCAGCACACCATTTACTAGTCGTAGGCAATTTCTCAGACGGATATGAAGTTTATAATGATATTTACTGTACTTGAGGCATTTCTGAATCCATTTAGTCTAGAAATAAATACAGCTGCTATCTTTTGGTTATCTGTGGTTACATGAGATTAGCAAAATTGGGATGCCAACACATTAGAAAATTTTCTCTTTAGCTTTATCTTTTAAGGCATTTAATGGCAAATTTTAGTGATATTTTAATACCTCCTTTTTATTATTATTTTAATGTTATTTTTCCAAAATTTAATACCAACTTTTCTAATCATATCAATATTCCATTCTAAACAGGTGAATAATTAGAACAGGACTGAAGCTTTTAGGATCACAGAAATAGCTCCCAGACAACTAAAAGGAAATAAATAGAAACATGTGGAAATCAAGGTGACAGTTGTAGGAAGATGCTCATTCTGGAGAGAGGGTGGTGGGTTAGAAGAAAAAATCCCTTGGAATCTTGATGGTAAACAGTAGAAGGCAACAAGTTGCAGATTTCAAGAGTCATAAATAAGCAAACACCTTTAAACAGAAGAAACAGTACTCATAACCCCAACATAAAGCTGCCATATAGTAAAGACACTGTACTATAAAACAAAGTAATCCAGTAAGTACAAAAACCCTATGAGAACCATGTTACTAGAAGCACAGAATATTAAAATTCCTTTGCTTACTTACCATGTAGGCAAAAATACAAAGACATGTCAAAACTTTCACCTAGGGAGTTTGTAAGGAATCCCTATCTGTGGTAGTGATAGGTGTAGTCTTTTGGTAAAACTCATTGAGTACTTTTGAACTGCTTGTTAGAGAGTAGTTGAGATAATGGGTTATAACATCAAGAAAAATAGATGTGGTTCCTGTTTTCTCAGGGCTCAATCTTTAGCTAAGGTCAAAAAGTTAGAGGTTGGATTTGGCATCCTCTATGTGGTAAGTATATATTTTCTCTAGATAGACTGAGTAAATAAAAAATTTAAGGTCATGAAAAAAATTGTTCACCATGATTATGGCCCAATAGAATTCTAACAGTCAATCACAGACAATTTCATGCTGTGAACAAAGGGGGAAAAAATGGAAACAACTCTGACTAGCACTTTTTTTTTTTTTTACATCCCTGGTTCCAAAGGCTTGAACAGTATCTCTTTGGATAGATATACTTGAAAATAAATAGAATACTAGTAAATTCTCCTGGCCAGAAGATTGTGCTGAAAATCTGCTAATTCTTACACCTTGATTTAGGTCAAAACATTCATATGGGACTTAAGGCATCATTGAAATATGAAAAATGCTAGTGTCTTACCTCATAGCCAGACCTTTGTCCTGTTGTAGCTTGTCTTCCTCTCCTGTCATCTGAGTCTTATCTACTCCCAGTATCTACCCATAAGGTTACAGTATTCAACAAAGTTATGAATTACCCCTGATAATTAACAATTAAAGTGCCTCACCATGTTTCCACAGTTAAAGGTTACTAACCTCAGGAATTAAAATATTTTTAAAAGTATGGCCTTTATAATCGGTAATAGATAATTGTTTCTGCAGTATTGCTAAAGTTTTAGCATATAAATATCAAGAATTTTACCTCCCTTCATAATACATACTGAAGTAATCACCAATAAATAATTAGAGGTGTCCTTATAAATTCAAACTAACCAAACTATAGTTGTAGGTAATAAGATGCAATATTTATTTCTATTGAAGTCCTCCTTTTATCTATAGCAAGTTAACAACGTATCAATGGATTATCACTTAGAATTGCTGCCATTTTATTTTATTCTCATCTGTAAAAATTAGTTGTAAAATAGGAGTTCCTACCATAGGAAGAGAAGTGGAATAAATGTACTTTGATCTACATCATTTGAAAAATGTAAAACTAATTCAAAATCTATTAACCTAGTTCAACAGAAAACTATAATTTCAGTCATTAATCTCAGCTTTTTTTTTGTCCTATCACCTTTTCATATTCTCATAGAGGTTCTAGGGTTTTTCAAAATCTGCCAAAATTCTAAAGAAATCCTGTATTTCTATCTTCCCATGGGTTATTGATTCTTCCCTTGAAAGTCAATGATGACTTCGTAGCTTTCTGTGTTCTTCTTGAAAGAATGAAAATTGGCCCAGTATCCAGCCTCCCTAGGCAACAATAAGGCATATTCACTCCTAAGATATGCCATACACTCAGGGGAACATGCCAATATGATGAATGGCCAAAAATCTACATATTTTAGTGAAAATAGGTAATAAAATTTAACTGGCTGAAAGACAATTTACTAAGTGACTAAGTCATTATTGAAAAACTTAGCTATTTACCAAAAACATTATACTTTCTAAGTATTTGAAAATTCCTAAGGTATATAGAATGTCATAGTCTTCACAGCATTTGAGTTTCTCTTCTGAGTTATAATTGTCAGGTTCAGAGTTACAGTTTAATTTTAATTGCAATTTATTTTCTATTTGCCTGCTATCCTTTTGCCTTACCACTTCCACTGTGAACAAACTACAGTATGCTCAAGGTTCTTGCAGAGTTCAGGCTTATGATATTTGATAGTGCATTTCTTGTGAATTTTGACTTACAAGGGTTTACAAAGGGTGAATGTTAATATATTTGTAAATTGTGAAATTTTCTCAATTTCAACACATTTTCAATCCTAATCCAGAAATATAATTGACCTTATCAAATATAGTTTGTGTACATTCAAAAGAAACATGAGATGTTCAGTGTCTGAGATATGAATGTCTATACTTTGGCACTCAAATCAGCTAACCCTCAAAACCACAGCTAACTAGCTGAAACAATGGTCTGAAATCTAAAACACACACACATTAAAATTAAAACTGAACAAACACTTCAAAAATATTCAGACTGTTGAAACCATCGCATGCAGTAAGATTTGCTAAAGACTGCAAATATTTAACAGGGATATGTTTTGTGATAACATGTAACTTGACAAGCATAATGAGTTGTTTTGAGTGAATTTATTAACAGTAAAATAGTTTCCAAAATATAAGGCACTTCTCCAATAGGGCACTTAGCAAAATCTCATAAATAAGCTAGGGCTTTCATGTACATATAAAACTAAAATGTGTTTGTAGTAGCTTCCCCTACCTATCTTGAAAAAACTTCTTAGGGGGATCCCTGGGTGGCTCAGTGGTTTAGCACCTGCCTTTGGCCCAGGGATCGAGTTCCGCGTCAGGCTCCTGTCATGGAGCCTGCTTCTCCCTCCTCTTGTGTCTCTTCCTCTCTCTATGTCTATCATAAATAATAAATAAATAAATATTTTTAAAAAACTTCTTAGACAAGGATATATGAAATGCCTGATTCTTCCTTTGGAATGGAAGATAAGAGGAAAATGTTTACTAAAAATGGAAAAGAAATATAAATTGAAATATAACTTGAAACTCCTGGCATGGAGCCTGCTTCTCCCTCCTCCTGTGTCTCTTCCTCTCTCTCTCTATGTCTATCATAATAAATAAATAAATATTAATAATAATAATAAAGTATTAATATTAATACAAATAAAATTAATAAAATGGAAAAGAAATATAACTTGAAATATAACTTGAAACTCCTGGCATGGAGCCTGCTTCTCCCTCCTCCTGTGTCTCTTCCTCTCTCTCTCTATGTCTATCATAAACAATAAATAAATAAATATTTTAAAAAAACTTCTTAGACAAGGATATATGAAATGCCTGATTCTTCCTTTGGAATGGAAGATAAGAGGAAAATGTTTACTAAAAATGGAAAAGAAATATAACTTGAAATTTCAATGCATCATTTTGCTATGTCAGAATATAATGAGATTACAAACAATGCACTTGCAGCAAATTATGTAACCCATAAATGAAAATGATCAACCCATTAAATGATTGATGCCTTGACTTATACCTGCACAACAAAATTATTTAAAATGCTTTGGGGTTAAAGACATCAGATTGTATAAACTCACTGCCCATTATATAAAAGTGAATCTGTAGAAGAGTTACAGTATATTTATACTTCTTAATGTTTAATTGTTGCTGAAATGTAGCTGCTTGATATTTTCAGTGAAGTGTTACATCTAGTCTCCTTGCCAAAGTTCAAAAAGGAGAGGGTTTGGGAAAAGGACCTTGAGAGTATGATAAAAGACCCAATCAAACAGGTATTTTGCAGTAAACTGCGGTTTGCTTCTTCTTGAACCATTTAAGGAACAGAGTGAACTCACCACTCTTGTATCCTTCAGACAAGTTCATTAGAGACCATTGAAAGAAATTTTTTGCTTCTCTCAGATTACAACACACTTTTAATGCAAATCCAATAAATCATTCATATTTTCAAGTTTATTTGCAATTGTAATTTAAGCACAATTTAAATACCATCAATAAGGATATTATGTAGCCTTACAGCATACATAACAAGAATGCAAATTTGCTGCTCAATATCATTGCTAATGGATTTTTTTTCTTTACAGTTCTTCATGCTTTCGCTATGCATTTTCTAAACCAACCACTGCTAAAATCGTCCATGATGTGGTCCCTGGTTCCATAGAAGTGACCTTACTTTCACTTGTACCTGCTTTGCCTGCAGCCTGACACCTCAGACTTCATTGTGTATTCTGTTCTAGTGCCTCTGTCGGCTCTGTTGCACTAGTTGTGACACCAACAATGATGTGCAGCCAGCATTTCTGCCTTCTAGATGTTTTTGTTATGAGTCTTCTCTAGATTTTAGGAAATGTTCTTATAAGAGTTCAACATAACCGTTCAGCTGATTTAGGATTTTAACACTGAATTTGCCTAAATTTCATCTTCTGGTAATTTTATCCAACCTTCTATGTAATGCATAGATTCTCTTTTTAACATGTAGTATCAAAACAGGCTGAAATTTAAGCAAATTCTCTGACTCACTTGCAGCATCAGTTTCAAATGTAGAAAGTGAGAGCAATTGTCAGTGATGTGATACCCCTGGAATTATGTATAACATTTGTTAAATTACCAAAATGTCATTTTTTCCTGAGGAAAGATAATTAAATGTGTGTGGTTATAATGATTATAATAATATTGATGATCTGATGGATTACACTGCATAGGAGAGAAGTTGGATCCATATTTGAGATATTAGAAATTGAAATCTTATATATCACCAGGACAAAAGCTAGACTTTAAAAATATTTGGGGTCATAAAAAAGGAAAAATTATTCCAGCAATGTAAAGAATATAGAATAGATGCCAACCCTCTAAAACTAGGGCTTAGATACTATGGATACTGTTGAGAGCCTTCTCTTTTATGCAAAGTATACAGGCATGTGTGTGATCTCACACATATACAGTAACACATATACATACATAAACAAGGTTGGTATTTGCCATTGAACAAGCATAGATATATAAATAGAACTTTATAATCAGAGAAATGGCCCTGTTTCTCAGTGACATTGGGCAGGTGTCTATACAAAATAATAAAGCAAAACAAAACACCATATTTATAAATATACATATATTTCTATTTCTATAATTCAATGTAAAATAATAACCCTACACTTTGGCTCATGGTGAACAGAAGAAACTAACAACTTAAGCAATTAAATAAGGTTCCTTTCTTCTTTTAGCATTTTTCTTTCCCCTATCCTGACCCCTGTCTTCCTTAGGCACACTATCCACCACAGCCTTTCACCTAATATGAGTAACACATGTGTATATATATGCTTATCCAAAATTGTCTGATACTGTTTCATGAATGTATCTGCTTATAATTTACATAAGTGATATTTTTCTTTAATCTCATTGCATTTTAATTTCTGTTGCTCAACAATTTGTTATGAGTTATGCATGTATGCATAGCGTTGTTATATAAACCTACTTCACTTTAATTATTTACTGTATTTATCTTTAGTTGGCAATAACCCTCAGATACAATGTAAAGATGCCAGAAAATATGGGGTTTCATTGCCCATTTCGTCATTGCTAGTTTTCATATTTAACTGATGGAGGGGTAACCCACAGTCATTACCAGGGAAAATCTTCCAATTCTATAGAAACTAAAATTGACCCAATTAATAATTTTTTAAAGTCATTGGATGAAAAATATAGATACCTGTGTGGCGTCTTCATAAATAAATTTCTCTTTTTGTGAAATCTAGAAGTCATGTTGCAATTTCAAGAACAGTGTGGGACTTCATGAGACAATGATAGGCTTTTAAAGTCAACACAGTTTGAGACTTACCTCAGCTGCTGTTTATAATATCCATGCTTAACATATACATTTTTCCTGGTTCCTTTTTTTTAAGATTTTATTTATTTATTCATGAGAGACACAAAGAGAGAGAGAGAGAGAGAGAGAGGCAGAGACACAGGGAGAGGGAGAAGCAGGCTCCATGCTGGAAGCCCGAGGGGGGACTCGATCCCAGGTCTCCAGGATCAGGCCCTGGGCTGAAGGCGGCGCTAAACTGCTGAGCCACCAGGGCTGTCCTTTACTAGTTCCTTTAGATAAAAGTTTTCCTGTTTAAGTAATAAGTGGTCAGAATTGTTACTTTTCTTTTCTCTAGAAAAAACCATCAATATGAACCGTTATATATTTATAAAGAATTATTTTGATTAACTTTAGCTGCCATTCTAAAGAAAATCCAGTAACATTGATTTAAATAGGAGAGAAGCTTATTTATTGTTCTACAAAGCTCTTCTCATCTACTCCACTACTCTGGCATTACATCAGAATCTTAAGCAGGAGGAAGTAGGAGAGAGGGGACAAGCGGAACTTTTGAGTCATCTCTTAAAGTTTCCAGGAAGTTCAGCTTATATTTTGTTAGTCAACACTTACTCATGTGGCCATGCAATATGACTCAAGGTGGGGTTGTCTTTATTCAGGCAGCTGTGTGCTCAGGATTGGGGAACTATTTGCTGCTATAGAAACAGGCTGGTTCCTGAAAATATGGCCCATTTTTGTAATTCATTGTGTAGCTCTATGTTCTTTGCTCCTTTATGTCAAACCAGTAACTTTATTCATTACTACTTTTGACTTCAGAATGAGCATTTCAATTGCAGATTTTTTTTTCTGTAGTTCTTTGAGCTGTGTCAAGGATAGTTCTCATCCTTTGCTGTGCTTCTTGTCTTCACTTCTACACAGATAACTTCTGCTCAGCCTCAGCTGCTTTTGGCAGCCCCAATATGTATTTTTGAGTTTGGGATTATATTTATCTCCAAGATTCTCTAAAAATGAAATTTCTGAGTTCTTCAAAAATTCAAAAATATATTCTTATCCTTTTGTAAAGTTTCCAAGAGGATAAGAAGGAAATGCTGAAATACAGTCTTGTTTAAAGCAGATGTTCTTATAAGTATTTTAAATTCTGTTCCAGTGATAGAAAAAAAGGATAATAAAGGCAATTTTAGTTAACTTGGAAAGAAAGAGTAATTAACAAGAAGTTGAATATGTTTTCTTATAGAAGTCCATTAATACCTAGATAATAATGTGATTATAATCCTTGTTACAAGAGAAGTAATATAGTAAATAGGAAAGAGAGAGGAGACACTTGAAGAAGCAAGTTGTCATACTACATGGAAATGATCTTTCAACATTTTCTAGACCCATGAATTTTGGAGGAATCTATTTTCCATCCTTTGCCATGTGTTTGTTCTAACTAGACGTATAGAATAACTGTGACATCCTAACAACCAGCTGCAGTTAGCATCAATGTCATTGATATCATTAATGTAATAAATCAGTGTAACAGACCAGTCCAGTAGCATGGAGAGGTGAGCAAGATTGCTCCAAATTAGACTACATTGTAGGATTATGAGAGTTGCATAGCTATAAGGTAGGGCAGTAAAGACATATTATTGGTATTTCAGCTGAAAGAAAAGCACTTTTCATGATTTTTACCAACAAATAGAGAAGAAAAAACATTTTCCAGATCAATAGCTGCATACCGAGTGCTAGCTTAGGGATATGTTAATTTATTCTAGCTATGAAACTTCATCTGTAGCAGCAGCTGCAATTGGAGTCAATAAGGGATTGAGATGATAATAATCCATCATTATTCTCCAAGATCCATCTGGATTGTTTATGATCCCTGTAGACAAGCTAAACGAGAATGTAGCATGAGTCACCATCTTTTAGATTGAGTGGCACTAACCTTGGCAGTACCATCACAATTGATTTGGAATTATTGTTTTGGTAGATAGAACCAGTTCTAATGGCTTTTTTAAAAAAAACCTTTCTTATTGTAAGATCACAGGGAATCAATGTGGAAATTATGCCAGTTGTTAAGTGTGACTATTCCAAATTATGGGGAAATAACATTAGGATGTGTTCAAGGATCTATCAGGTCCTCTGTGAAATGGGTCCATTGCTCAATTAACCTTCATAAGCCTCAAATCTGACTAGTAGAATACAATGGCATTTCAGGTGTCCTGGATTAAGGTCATCTCAGAGTCCAGCAATCTCTCAAAAATCTGATTATTTTCTCTTTGCCAGTACACAGTCACCCTAGTAAATGGTCACAGTTATTTGAGGGAAGGAAAAAGAAATTTTAAGTGTTCATTTTTTGGCTTTATGGAAGGGTCCCTCCTTAAGGATACTTGGCCTTTCCTTTAATCAAGAGAGGGTAGGCTTAAGTCTTAGAATTCATTTAGAGACCATGATTCTCTATTATAGTGATTTAAATACTTTTGTTAATGAAATTTATTTTTTAAAATTTTTATTTATTTATGATAGTCACAGAGAGAGAGAGAGAGAGAGAGAGAGGCAGAGACATAGGCAGAGGGAGAAGCAGGCCCCATGCACCGGAAGCCCGACGTGGGACTCCATCCCGGATCTCCAGGATTGCGCCCTGGGCCAAAGGCAGGCGCCAAACCACTGTGCCACCCAGAGATCCCCTGTTAATGAAATTTAGAGTTTAGTCAATCATACGAATTTAGTAGACTACCCATATATTTCATTTTAGAATTACAATGTTCAACTAGTCAGTGCTAAAAATGTTGTCAGATTATTCTGATTTTTAGACTGTCACTCATTATGGTAAACATGCACACCTTGTGTTTGACAATTAAGAGTCACAACTTGGTCCAGACCTGATTATCCTCATTAAATTTGGAGAGTTTAGTTCTGTGGCAGCAGTTCCCACTATCATTTCTGGCTTACACAGAATAGCCATCATAGAACTATTCAAGCATGGAAGGGTTCTACTCATGAATTTATTTTCTAGACTTGGAAAGGACTGTCCTTTGCAACCTCTGTAAGACATAGTTAGCAAGTTTTATATGATAAATTCATTCAAGTCTACCCCAGCATTTGGATACCTTCATATACAACAAAGTTAAGATGTTCCGATATTTCCTCTTCATTTAGCATAGTATAGTGCAGATTTGAGTCCAAATCAAACAAGCAAAATATTAGAAGTACTGTCATCCAATTAAGCCAAGCCATCATTTGCTCAAATTTATTGAACACTGCTATGATATTGAGATGAATATTGAACGTGGAATATCTATTTTGTAAATCTAAATTTAGCCTAATCTAACATATTCTTAAACCTGACTTAAAGCTTTTAGAATTGATTTCAACACATGACCCTAGATTTTTGTATACATACATGTGCAAAATCTTGTTAATCGTTTTGTCTATATTAGACCTTCTCATGGCCATTCTTTGTACTTTATTCTTTGGCCTTGTTGGAATTTAAGCCCAGTGATAGATCTAGAAGTAATGGGTTGTGGGTCATTAGACCTTGAGGAAGATCAGAAGTCTTTGGAACAATAGTACCACAGTGGAGGTCACTAATTTTTTTCAGGCAAAAGTAGACCACCTCCTCAAAAAGGAAGAAAATAGTGTTTCTACTGGCAAAAGAAGATTTAGCAAAAATTTTAGAGATTCAGTCCCTGGCATAAAAGCCCATCACAATTTTCAGGGCCTCATTCCTTCCTAAACATTGGCTTTTTCATCCCTACTTAACAAGGATGCTTTCACCTCCAGTTTATAATTACATGTTCCTCACATTTTGAGCTCTCATTGATAGCATCCTGCAAGCCCATAGTTTTACTAGCAGTCTGTTCAAAGAAATTTAGGCTTTCTATATAATATTCCTCAAAATTCTTCTAGCCTCTGCCCGCTACCTGATTCCAAAACCTCTCACACATTTTTAGGGACTTTTTACAGTAGCACCCCACTTCTAGGTAACAAAATATCTATTAATTTTCTATTATTTCCCAACAAATTACCACACAAGTAGTTGCTTAAAGCAACATGGACTTATTGTGTCAAGGTTGCTGTCGATCAGGAGTCTGAACATAGAATACCTGGGTCCTCTGATTAGAGTCTCATCAGGCAGAAATAAGGTCTCCCTTGGGCCTGCTTTCCTATCTGAGACTCAGGTCCTCTCCTAAACTTAATTGGATTGTTGGAAAAGTTAATTTCCTTTGGTTGTAGGAATGAGCTCCCTACTTTCTTATTTGTTGTTCACCAGGACTGTCCTCAGCTACTATAGACTTTCAGCAGTTCTTTCCATAGCATTGCAGTTTGCTCCTTCAAGGTCAGCAGACAAATTTTCTGTTTCACCTTGTTTTAGGAAAATTTAGTCAGCAAATTAGGTCAAGCCCACCCAGTATAATCTCCTTTTGATTATTTAAAGGCCAACTGATTAGGAAATTAATCAAGAGAATGATATCCTATTATATTCACAACTTCTGCATTTATGTAAGGAGGAGGGGTTATAAAAGTTATGGAGCAGCAAAAGGCAGGAATCTTATTGACCATCTTAGAATTTTGCCTATGACACCCAGTGAACAAGAAAATATCAACAAAGCATTATATTTATTTTTATGAAATGTCTAAGACAGCAACTTATTGATCCTCCAAAGTTTCATTTCCCATAGATATTTAATACAGGTGTCTACAGGTGATAATTTAGTTGCTTTGCCACTTAATGCCTTAGACTACCAATGGCCATTTTACCACAGAAAACAGTGTCATTAATTTTTTTTAAATTACTTATTCATAAGAGACACAGAGAGAGAGAGGCAGAGACATAGAGAAGACTCCATGCAGGGGATCTGATGTGGGACTCGATCCTGGGACTCCAGGACCACGCGCTGGGCCAATGGCAGGCACTAAACCTCTGAGCCATCCAGGGATCCCCCATTAATGTTTTTAAATACAATCAGGTAGAAACCACATCCAGATAGCCCAGACCCAATTTAAAGAACCCATCATCAAGATCCTGTTCCTGTGAAATCTACTTATTTTTCTAAAAATTAAGGTTTATTCAGAAAGAAGCAAAACCATCCTGAATGAAATAGTATACAAGATTTATCATAGTGTTTAGGTTTTCTGCATTTTGGGAATTAGTAGAAGAATATTTGCCATTCATTACCCTGACCCAAGATTTGAGAAGATGAAGGAGTAAATCAGAGGACAACTAGAGAAACTACAGTTCTAGGTGGTGATCAAATACATTAGACCAATGCCAACAAGATGGCCAAACACATTAGTGACATGTGCAAACTGTCATGGTGACTGGCAACCTCCTCCTCCAATCTTCACACTATAAAAATATGGCTCCTATTTCACTTCTTTCTTCACTCCCTCACAGAAATTTATCCTGTCATTGACACTAACCTAGGGCCATACAGTAAAATAATTCTGAGCAATGCAGTTGTGGCCTAACAAAACTGACTCAGTCAGTAATAAACCCCACAATTTACAAAATTATAGCTACCAGAGATACAAAGAAGTAGCATGCAAACCTTTCTAAAAACATCACATTTTGTCAGATAAGTAAAAATCTACAGATATTGTACTTCAATGCATTTTTATAATACCAGGAAGGTGAAATCAAGCAGTGGGACACAATTTTTTTGGCTATTTTACGTCACTTTTCAAAGTAAACAGATTTGCATAATGCATAATTTTACAGTTCATTTTACTAATATAGAGCCAGTTTTTACATTACAGTATTTTGTGGTTCTGTTTTTTTTTTAATTTATTTGTTGAGGCAGTTAAATTTTGATTTGACATTTCAAAATTCCTGACATATTGGGCAATGTTATAATAAGTCATGATAGAGACAATTAACATCTTAATTATAAAAATCAAGGTCCATCTCTTCTATGGTAGTACTTGATCCTTTGTTACAGGCTATAATTTACTTGTCCTGTAACACAATTTACAGGTTTCTCAGAAAAGTAGTACTCCAAAATAATATAGGTGCTTTTATGGGTGCAGTCTGAACTTCACGAATTTTACATACTGCTTTGCTTCTTTAGAGTAGTTTTTTCCTTAGTTAACTTTTGTTGGCATATCTTATTTTTTAAAACCAAGTTTCACATTTCTTTTTTGTGGGGACTATGTTGCCTCTTCTTTTAGATTCTACATGCTTCCTGTTTCTCCCATCCCCACCCTGGCCTAAGACAATGCTGGAAGATACCAATAATTTAATCAATGTTTCCTTGACTTGAGCATTCCCAGCAATGTTTTTATATTTGCCACAAACTATGTAGCTTCCAGCCTGAACGTTTACATACATTTGAGAAAAAAAAAATTATTGACTTTAAAATAACCTCACCCTTCACAAATCATTTAAATAATGAGGTTTCTCAAAGACTATTAATCTACATGGAAAGGAGTCATAAATATTGATGAATTGTTTAATACTGTTGTTGTTAATGATTGCAATGTTCATTTTATATAAAAATTCAATCTTTTTTCCTACATATCATTTAGTAAAACTATTTACTGACTGAACAGAATGTGAATGATTATCAATTCTTTTCTTGCTTTGATGTACAGTCTGTGCCTGAAGGAAGATAAACCAAAGCATACATATGTCCTCAAAGTTGTGATGCTTCTTCAGAAATGATATGAATTTGAGAGATTATGCAGATAGCATCATTCAACTAGCTTGGCTTTTCCTATTTCCTGATTTTTTTTTTTTTGCATTAGTAAGTCTTTGTAAAGCCTATAAACCCTTGAATTGTCCACAATTATTCACCAGCTATGCATGAATACCCATGTATCCAGGCTGAATACTGTAATTATCAGGACTGATTTTTATTGTGAAGTTATAACCACTTCATCTGTTTCTAATGTGAATCAGGCTTATAAGAATGTTATGTGCTTTGTAAATGGTAATTAGGTAAATATGAAAAAAAAAGAATGACTTTAAAGGGGAGGCTGTAATGGCTTTCTGGTTTAACAAATTAGATGGGTGGCTGGTTACAACTGAGTATTTATTGAAGATGTCTTTTTAAAAAAATCAAACGTTTTAACAGCTTTTATTGCTTCTTAAGTCAAAATTAGATCACTCAACTTGTAAAAGTCAAGACTTTAACCTCTTTCTATCTTAGACTTAAATACTTTCATATGAGATATATAGATATAGATTTAAATCTGTACTTGAAAAGTAAAAGATGCAAATGAGCACAGGATAGCTAAATTAACATGGAGCAGAAGCTGTATAAGGATATTTGAAAAGTAAGCATAAGGCAAAAACTTTTTGGAAAGAAAGTGCTAATTCAAGTATATACATTCTATGTTTTCTTCTTTCTGAAAATTTTGTGTATGAGCTTATCATGTTCATCAATGTTGCCTCATGTCTGATAATTATGACTTGCTTATGATCTAGTAATTGTTCTCCAGAAAGTGAATATTTTTATTATTGGCATAAAATGAAATTATACTACTATAAAGATTATAATTTGTTCAATCATCTTTCTAGAGTAGAAATATTAATTGTATTAAAAATCAATTGGCACAAGACAACTAAGCAATAAGCACCAATTTATCTACCATATACATAAATTTGACTTTTGAGGAATCCTAATTGAAGATACTTTCCCTGGTTTAATGCCTGAATGATAGACACTTTGCCAGGATAGATATTTCTGTTGCTGGATTAGATCACATTGAGTTTAAAACAAAACAAACCAAAACCAGGTTAAAATTGCATGGGAAACAAAGAAACAAAGGAAAAAATATGTTGAATAGTGTCTGACTACTAGAAATTTTTGAGTAATTGACATCTTGCATTTTTCTTATAGTGACATTTCCCTGATTCCTTGGGTAAATTTTTACCTAATCACCATGAAAGATCTTATGGATTATCTAAATGTAAGCTTATTCTAATGAAAGATGATCTTTTTTACCAAAGAAGAGACATTTCCTTGATTCAAATAAGTAACTTACACACACTTAGTTCTATCATGTTTTTTGTTTTTTTTTGTTTTTTTTTTTTTAGAAAGATGTTTGGTCAATACCCTTCAATTTTTCTAATGTGTAATTATTAATTTCAATTCTTCCAAATTCTAGAGAATATAATCACATTTAAGAAGACATGTAAATGGATTTCTTAGAATAAAAGTTGAAGATGAAGACAGATCATTAATGAGTTTATAACTAGGATACTTTTTTAAAAGTCTGATTTTATAAGGAAATAGAGCATTCAAGATTTAATCCTCAATTTCATAAACTAATGGTTTTGTTGATGGCTATTTCAGTTCAGTTTAGTGAAATAAAATGGAAGTAGCATTCTACGTAAGGTAGAACATCAACTTTATTTTAACTATATTAGTGTCAATTTATGTATAATGTAAAATTTAATTTTTATATTTTACCCTTTTCAGGATTTTTTTTCCCAGAAAGTTTAAGAAAATGATGTTTATTTTGTTTGACTTTGTCACATATGCACATAACCAGCATATTTTTTCCTCTGGCCTCCTATCCCCTCTCCAAGTGTTCAAACTTGTGATGTTTCTGACAGAGGGTTCGGTGACCACTGTGTTCCAGATCTTCCTCTGGTTCTGCTGCTTCCAGACCATGGAATCCCAGCTCTGTTAGAGCACGTCATGCAGGAAGCCTGCCTTCCACCACTTCTTCATGAAGGGGAAAGTGTTTTCTTCCCTTATTATTTATCTTTTCCAATCTATCATTAGCAACTCTCTCTTCTTGTCTTAACAGCTTTACTTCTTCATTGTTTTCTTAATTTTCTTTATTTCTAATTGTACTCATCTTGAAGGAACTTCAATTCAAATATACTAAAATTCAAATATACTAAAATTAGAATTCTTTAGAATTAATTAACAACTAAATGCACACAGACTACAGGGGCACCTGGGTGGCTCAATAGGTTAAGTATTCAACTTTTGGTTTCTGCTCAGGTCATGATCTCAGGGTTTGGGGATCCAACTCTGCATTGGGCTTGATACTGAGCTTGGAGCCAGTAGGGATTCTCTTGCTCCCTCCCCCTCACCACATAACCTCCATAAACAAACAAACAAATGCACATAGACTACAACTGGGGTAGAAATAATTGTATAACACCTGTAACAACATATTGTATGTGCCTCTTTGAATAGCTGGCTACTGAATGAGAAAATGCCCTTGTTTGATACATACTGGATACTTAGTTAATCATGATTTATTTGAAATTACCTTAACATTGTACCCTGTCTTGCCTTTTAATGGGAAATGACTTCTATTTCTAAATAAACTCTAATAAATCAGTTTTAAAGCATATTATTTCAATTTACTATTTAAAGCATATTCTTTTAATCAATCATTCTTTCGTTGCTTTAAAACCTTTGACTTAGTCCATACTCCACAGTGGAACCCTGGCATGGCTCCCAAGATATAATACACAGCAAAATTAATGCTATCTTCTTCCCTCACAGAGCTTATAGTTTGATGGATGATCCTAGAATTAATCAGATAATCATACAGTCATGTTATAAAAGTAATATGTAAATTACTAACATTTATGTGATTAAAATAAAAGGCTCAACCCAGATATGACTTTTTCCATGAAGTTTTAACTGATCCCTACATTCAGGATTTCCCAGTCTTTCTTTTCAATTTTTGAAACATTTATTTGTTTGAGGTTGTCACACTTAACTGCTCTCTCTACATTCAGAATTTCCCATTCTCTCTCTTTTCAATTTCTAATAAACTTATTTATTTTGTCAGATTTGATAAACAAAAAAAATAGACACCCAACTAAATTTGAATTTCAGATAAGCAACAGATATTTTTAGGGCCCCACTGCTGCTGTAACAGATTATCACTATCACATATTACCACAAAAAATTGTAATATATAAAAATTTTCACATTATGCATGAATTGATACTAGTTTGAAATACTCAAAATGTTGCAGCTTAAAACAATCCATATTTATTATCATACAGTTCTAGAGGTCAGAAATCCAAAAGAGGTCACTAAACTAAAATAAAGTGTCAGGAGAGCTAAGTTACTTTGGAGGCTTTAGAAGGGAATGTTTTCTTTCATTTTCTAACTTCTGTATGTTGCCCACATTCCTTGGCTCACTGACCCATTTCACCTATGAAGCCAACAGTGGTGGGTTGAGTCCCAACATTGAATCACACCTAAATTGCTTCCATGAAACATGAACCATACAATATTTAGGGGTACATTTGAGAATAACACACACATATTATATGTAATATACACACGTATACAGACACCTACCTGCACATATATATAATTCACCCACCTTAATTTATGTATTGTTTGTATGTTACAACACAAATTTCTATTTCTAGCCCAGTTATTTGATTAGATATACGACATTCATCTTAGAAGGGTAATGATTCTACTTATGGCAATATAATCTATCATCATGCTTGGGGTCAGAAGCAAATACACATTTTGTTTTTATTAAGCAATTAATACATTGGCTCCAGGTGTCTCCATTTTTCTATGATGCTCAGATTCATTCTACTGTGCTCAGAATGAATTGAAACTTAGCTATCTTAGGAAGCTGTTATTCTCATTGGTTACTGATCATTTATCATTAGACACAGGGGTTGTCCTAGCTCAACAGTAGAAATACCTGATCATGTACAATGATGACCCACTTTATATTCTAGGAGTCCTTGAAAGTGAAAATAGAGAGTAAAAACATCTCAAAAATATAACACTTAAAAAGTGCTCGGTACTAAGCATGTGACTTTTTAAAAACATTTATTCCCTGATTTATTTTTAACTTTTTACTTATTTTGGTGGCCTGGGGAAGGCTTCTTCATCTTTTTAGATCTCATGGGCTCTGACATCTTACTCCAGTCCTGATTCTGGGGTCAAGACCTCACAGGTGTATCTATAACTGCTTCATTATTTTTCTGGTTACAGAATATTTCACCCTAAGTATGTTCCAATCTCTTATGATGGATGTATAGTTTGTTTTCTGTCTTTTACTGTTAACAAAGAGGTGATGCCTTTTCTCATTTGTGCCTCTTTGCCCATGTGTGAGCATGTTTTATAAATTCCCAGCAGTAAGCACGTGATTTTTAAATTTAATCCTAAGAAGATTCAAGTGGACATTATATATGTCCCATTTCCCAAAAGACAGATCTGGAACATTAAAATTGTTTTCTGAAGGTCTTACAGTGCTAGGATTCAAAGTTCCTTACCATTGGGACATTTTATCCAAGGAATTATTGGGATTACATACATCACACCACCTCTCAAATAGAAATTTATTGAGGAAAACCTGGCTGATAGTATGACCTTTGGCCTATATAATTCAAATTGAAAGACTCCTTCCTCATGTTGCCACTGAGCACATTAGCATCTTATTATCTTTACAAGGTTAATTTAATGGACTGTGATGCATATTGAAGAATACTTCTGAGTTCCCTCAAAGTCACCGTATTAGAATTTCTAACTGTTCATTAGCCATATACATAATAGAAGTGGTCTAGAGTCAATGAATTTCTGTTATGCTCCTTCTAAAACTGATCTTAAAATTGCACATACTGAATTGTAAATTCAGTATAAATTTTGTAATAAAATGTTATTTTATAATAAAAATACACATGTGTAAATGAAAAAAAAATATATTTTCATTTATCAGTTACTAAATTCATTCATGGCTAAGTTATTTATTGGGTTAAGACACTGAATCAGAAAATGGTCCTTTTGTCTTTGAGTATTCAGGTTTAGAAATGCTTTACTTAAAATGTAAGAAATTTCCAGTAAGTTTCCAGGCTGCAGAGATACATTATTTATGTTAACAAACTGGAAAGAGTTCATTTGCTTTAATATTTATAAGGGAGATCAATGAGACATACAATACAGTATTACTCAGCTCTAAAACCACTACAAAACATAGATTCAATTAATGTAATGTTAACCAAAGAATACAGTCAGCAATTCATAAATAAATAATTGTAATAAATGTCCAGATTTTTAAGACTCTTAGAAATACCCTACCAAAGCCAGCCATTAAGCAATGTATCCTGCTACCTCAATCTATTAAAAAATGAAATTTTAAGGAAAATTACATGTAGTCTTGCTCAGAGGAGATTACATATTTTAAAGCTATATTGGTTTTTTAAGCCTTTGAAGATAATAAGAAGGTTCATTAGGCTATTACCTTTGAGTTACTTGAAATATTGAATAACCTCAGAATGATCTGATTCAAGAAAGTTTTAATTGGCTTAAATTATGTCATGTCATGCCTTTTAAATAAAATATTTTGTGAAATATTCATAAAAATATTAATTACCAAAGCATGTTTACCATAGATAAATTGGCAAACAATTTGGGAATAAAAATGTTTGTAAATAAAATATCTGAATCAAATGAATTTAAAGGCTAGGATATTTGGAAATACAAAGAACACAACACATTTCATTCATATAAAACTTTAATGCTGGCCAGAAAAAAATAATTTTTTCCCTTTAGTACAAGATGTGAATTAGGAATGTGTTAATAAATGTAACATTTATCAGCAATTAATACGAGTTTTGAAAAAAAAACCCAAAAAAGTGAAAGCACTTTCTCTTATTTATTTTCAGAGTGATACAGAAATAACACTATAATCAATATAACTCAAAATTTCATGCAGTGACTTCTAAAGCAGAAAGACAGTAATCTAGCTGTTATTCATTTCACATGCCCTGGAGCTATTTGATCAAGGACAACAGTTGCCAATCAGCATCACTTCTATGTGTTTTAATTTCCTTATTAAAAAAACTATATTAAAACATTGCAAATGAATCAGTTCATATATTGAAGTACCTGTATCAGTCAACTCAAGGGATTTTTAAGCTTTATCAAATACTTTGATCTTGATCACACTGAAATTCCTTCCAGCAGTTTATGAAATGTTCATGAATTCTTGGATGAAGCCCAAAGTAAGTTATCTAAGTTAACTTATTTTGGGGAATTCTTTGTAAAGTTTCATGTCAGTAGGCTTTTGCAAAAAATACTAATTTGTTAATTACCACTTAAAATGTTAAACATAATAATTAAGTATAATAGTCAGATGAGAATCACCAAATTTTTAAAATTCAGTGAGAAATGTTGTATATATTCTTCCATACTTGAGCCTAGCAAGTTATCTCTGTCCTTGAAATTATGAATTTTCAGGAGAGAGTATTCATTGTCCCTTTTGATTATAAAATAGTGTCATAATAGAAATTAAGTTTTCTCTTGCTGCTGATAATTTTTATTGGTTCTAAATTATTCCAAGTGGCAAAATTATTTTCATTGGTTTACTGACTTAGGAAAGCTCAATTGATAGCTCAAATCATGAAGCAAATTGCTTTTGATTTTTCAGATGCTGAATAATTCAACATATTTTCTTAGTAGAAATAAAGTAAGCAGCTATGCTTACTTACTAGAGACAGTTTTAACCACACAGTCTTCAAAAATGAAGACATTTGTATGCCTATGAAGGCACTGATTAAGCAGCCGATCTCTGTTGTAATTGGGGTACATAAAATAAATGTAAATGCTGGTAACATATGAAAATTCACTTATGCTGGCAACGATTGAAAGACAAAGAAAACACAGAATAGTTAAATTAAAAAGAAAAGAATTCACAGAAGAAAGGTTGTTTCTATATTCATTCAATTGCTCTTCATCAGCCATTACTATAGGCCAGATGTCTGTCTACTCAACACATCTATTATCTCCTAATATCAGACACCAGGGAGACTCTGTATATTCAAAGCTTACATGTTGCAGTATAAAGCACTAAATATTTACTATTTGTTTGTTATTGTATATTTGGATCTGTATCATTGTTTCAAAGCCATATGACTAGCAATATTTGTTTGGCGTGGGGGAAAACGCACTGCAGTTCTTGTAATTTCTATCATGAGAAAAAAAGGGCAAGAGGTAATGTATATGTGTTAAAGTAGTTTAGTGAAAACCGTTTCATTTAGCCCTTTGGTTCTTTTAAAGTTGATTTGAGGTCTTTTGCAATTAGATTGCGAAGTTTAATCAAGTAGGAAGGGGAAAAAAAAAGTGTTCAATAGGAAGCTAGCAAGTAAGAATGCCCAGTCAATAAAAGAAGAAAAACAACAATAATAAAACCAAGAAATAACAGATGAAATTCTGAAAATAATCAGGTACATAAGAATATCTAGGACAAAATAAAATTCACACAGTACATGAAAGTTAAGGGTTACATAAATGCTTTCTTAGTTAGGCAGCCTATCTTAATATAAGGACAATAATGACACTTACCAGGCTAGCTCCTCTTAGCAATGAAATATCTTGACATATTTCTCAAGTTAGTGTTCTTTTTTTTTAAGAGTTTATTTACTTATTCATAAGAGATACAGAAAGAGAGAGCCAGAGACATAGGCAGAGAGATAAGCAAGCTCCATGCAGGGAGCCCGATGTGGGACTCAATACCGGGACTCCAGGATCATGTCCTGGGTCAAAGGCAGACACTCCACTGCTGAGCCACCCAGGCATCCCTCAAGTTAGTGTTCTTACAATAAGACAACATTTATTTAAAATTACAGAGATACTAACAAATAACTCAGTGTGTCGCTCTAACTCATTTAATTATTGTATAGTCTATTTTTCAAAGTAGATACAGAATTTATTCACAAACATATATATGTACACACATATAAAACTATGTAGAAAATCAGGAGTCATCATAATGATAATCTGGTATGATTAAGAAGTCAGTTAATAATATCAACTGACAATTGATAACATATTTTTTCTATTCAAAAATATTTCCCATGAGTCATGGTACAGAGCTCTGGGGATAAACTGTTTATCTTAACCATCTGTACAATGTAAAACTGATATAATGAAATTTGTCCTCAGTGTAAGCTACTTCTATAGACAAACTCTACCACATGGCTGGGTATCTGAAGTGAAATATAATCAATTTCTTTAATTCAAAAAATAGAATGATAGCTTTTCCATCTTTATATTTGGACTAGAAGCCATATATGTCTCATTTGCCTAGGGACATGATGTTGAGCTAACTGTTTTGAGTTCCTGCCAAAAGCTCCATTTTCAAAATTATATTTGATAGTCAAGAAACATGCTAAAAATTAATTGTTGTAGGTTTTAAGCTTTTTTCTTCATATTTGAAGTTTGACTACAAAGAGCATACCTGTTTTCCAGAGAAACTTTAAGACTCTTTTACAAAAGAAATCCAAAGCTATCATGATCTAATGTAGATTTTTTTTAATTGCTACACATTTAAAATGAAAATATTTTCACTGCCTCACTAAAGCCAGTGGGGACATCTTAGCCCTGTGCTCTCCCACTGCCTTGGCAGATGCTTGCATTCCACAATGAGGGACACTCATTGATCACCTGGCTCTGGTGGGCAGATTGAGGTACATTTCTGAGCCGCAAAGGGACTGACAGAGAGACTGTTATCGGCAGTCTACCACCGCCCGGGCATTGGATAGCCTGCAGACAGAAACAAATTCCTAGTCTTCCTGTGGAAAAAAAAAAAAAGTCCTATTTACTGTTCTGGAGCTTCAGAACACATCTAGAGGTGATGGAGCTACTCTTAGAGAACATAGGTGAAGGTTGTCATCTTTGTTCTCTCCCATGGTCTTGCTATTGTTCATGGTACCTCCCAGAAAGGAGTTTATCTGAAGCCCATTTCCATATCTAATAAGGTGCTGATATCCAAAATATATAAAGAACTCATACAACTCAAAAGCAAAATATAAATAATCCAAATGGAAAATGAGCAGAGAATAGGAATTGGTAGTTTTTCCACAAAGGCATGCAGCTTTCCTTATGGCACATGAAAAGATGCTCAACATCACTAATCACTAGGGGAATGCAAATCAAAACCACACCTCTTACCTGTTAAAATGGCTATTATCAAAAAGACATGAAATAACAAGTGTTGGTAAAGATGTGGAGAAAATGGAACCCTCTTGCACTGTTAGTGAAATATAAACTGGGGTAGCCACTATGGAAAACAGTATAGAGTTTCCTGAAAAATATTAATAATAAAGCTATCATATGATCTAGTAATTCCACTTCTGAGTATTTATCCAAAGAATATAAAACATTAATTTTAAAAGATACATGCACCCTTGTGCTCATTGCAGCATTATTTACGATAGCCAAGATACAGAAATAACCTAAGTGCCCTGATAGATGAAAGGATAAAGAAAATGTAGTAAAGGGGTGCCTGGGTGGCTCAGCTTGTTGAGCATCAGGTCTGACTCTTGAGTTGGGCTCAGGTCATGATCTCAGGTTCGTGTGATTGAGCCCTGTGTTGGGCTCTGCGCTCAGCACAGATTCTACCTGTCCCTCTCTTTCTGTTACACCCCCTGTGCTCTCTCTTTCTCTCTGAAATAGATAAATAAACAACATCTTAAAAAAAGAGAAGAAGATGGTATTTACCATGGTAAATATACATGGTTGGATAATACTCAGCTACAAAAATAATGAAATCTTGCTATTTGTTAACATAGATGGACTTTGAGAATATTATACTAAGGAAATAAGTCAAACAGAGAAAGACAAGTACCATATGATTTCACTTAAATGTGGAGTCCGAAAAGCTAACAAACAAAATAAAACTAAACCAAAACCAAATTCATAAATCAGAGAACAGAGTGATGATTGCTGAGGGAGAGGCGAGGTTGCAAAATGAGTGAAAGAGATCAAGAAGTACAAACTTCTGATTATAAATAAATGTCATGAGTATGTAGTGTACAGCCTGGTGACTATAGTCAATAATATTATATTGCAGATTCAAAACTTGATAAGAGAGTAAATCTTAAAAGCTCTTACCACAAGAAAAAAATTATAACTTTGATGATAGATATAAAAAATTATAACTAGACTTATTGATGATCATTTTTCAGTGTCTACAAATACTGAATCATGTTGCATATTATATTCATATAATATCATATAATATTATATCATATTATAATATCATATAATATTATATGTCAATTTTACCATAATTTTAAAAAGTAGCTTTAGCTTCACAATTGAAGATACTGTCTATTGTCAGATTCAATGACAATATCATTGAATAAAAAAAGGATTCATATGATACATTCCTTTTAATACTGGTATTAGTCTATAGTTTTACCTCTAAGAAGACTTAAAGAATTAACTATGAGTAGTCAATAAGAATTTTCTATTTATTATTTTTTCCTTATGCATGACTCCAATAAATCTCCAAGTTAAATATAATATTTGATTGCACTAACAAGATTATCTTCAGTTGCTGCTCATATAACTATCTTAACTCTCTTGGTATTTATTTATCTTGCCATAATTCTAACTTCTCAAACTTACAAAGATATAAAGACATAGAGCTGTACATAAATACAAAGAGATAGGAAGACACTGTATTTAACAATTCGGTAAATGCATTATGTAATGAATAGTATGAGTTATTGTGTTCTTTCAAAAATAACTAATGAGAAAAATATTTCCCCATAGAACTCAGAATATGTTGCCTCAGTATCTTAGCAATTCATAAAATATATTACAAAGGAGTCATTTTCAAGCTGTATTTTTAAAGCACTTAGGGCATTTCAAATAAATTGTAGTCCAATATTGCTGACATTCAGGATGAAATGGGAATGGGGAAAATTTAAAGTGAGGGAGTTAAGAAGGGATAATCACTCATGGGCCACAATGTGAAAAGCTTTATATGGGAAGCTAGAAGGCAAACTGCTATCCCCAAGACTCGAGAGACAGACAGGAAAATCCCAGGGTTATGTCTTACCAGAGCAGAAGTAGGAGAGGAAACCACTGCAGAAATCAGCACAGGAAGAAAAGAAGAACTGGAATCTACAAATTGCTGGAGGATCAGGGGGGACAAATTAGAGAGTTATAAACTCCAGGTGGGCTCAGCCTTAAGAAGATTCCAGCAATATTGTGAGATGAAACTTCAGGCGCTGGACCAGATTTCCATAGTAAGTGTCAGAACAAAGTGCCCCCCTTCTGATAGGTAGAGGAGAAAAGGAACCATCGTGAAATACAAAAGAGCTCTCTGTATTTGACCAAATCTGCCCTCAGAGAAACTAGTTAACCATAGCCTGACCTGCTGGGTATTATCAGAGCCTAACTGACCTGCGGGGGCAGGAGGTGTAAGGGCAATCTCTGTACCTTACCCTCAGTTTTGCTGTAAATATTAAACTCTTCTTAAAAAAAATGAAGTCTTTATAAAATGAAAACCACCACCTGGGTGTAAGATTAGAAAATGTGCATTTTAGGGTCCTGGGTAGCTCAGCTGGGTAGGTGTCTGCTCAGGTTATGATCTCAGGGTCTGGGATCAAGCCCTGCATGGGGCTAGCTAGCCCTGTTCAGGGAAGAGTCTGCTTCTCCCTTCCCCCTTCCCCCACTGCTTGTGATCTTTCTCTCTCTAGCTCATATTCTCTTTCAAATAAATAAATAAAATCTTTTAAAAAATGAAAATAAAATGTGCATTTTATTATATAGATTAGTATTTAGAAGATACTACTTTTTCAGAATACAAAAATATACTTCTTTGAGGAAGTCAAGCAATGCAAAAATTATATATTAATGGAAACTTTTGGACCCCACTATCTACAAAATGGCAGATTAGAGAGTCTGAAGACCTTCCTTAGAAAGAAAGGTTTGATGGGGGGTATAATAAACATAAATAAAATATATTTGCATTCACAGGCTTGTGTAAATCACAAGGCTAAAAGGAGGAGGTATGATTCCACTTTGAAAAACTAGTGCTAAAGTTGACGGTATGTTAAGGGCACATGGTGATACCAAGAATATAGAGCTTCTTTTTGTGAAAGTCTGGCCAGGATTCAGAAGGCAAGAACACGTGCCCTTGGAAATATGTCCTCCAGCTAAAGCTAGGATTTCATTGAAAACATGGGTCAGAAAAGGAAAAGCAACTGCAGGCAAAAAACAAATAAACAAACAAAAAAACCCAAAACCCCAACCAAATATATTGATAATGAAAGCAAGAAAGGAAGAAAAAGACAGAGGAAACGAGGAGCAGGATAGAGGAAGGAGGGAAGAATAGGTAAACAAGATTCCCTTCATATTTTGTAGCAGCACACCAATTAATAATGCATAATAATCTGGGTTGAAAGAAAGTGGTGCCTTGCAGAAGCAAAGCAAAACCTTTGAAGAAAAAGATCTTATTGCTCAGATTCCTCAGTAATTAATATATGCAGATCACCTAAATATGAGCCAAAAAAACCAAGCACAAAACCATTGTAAAACAGCTACAGAGAAAAAGTCACCTGAATGAAAAAATTAGAAACTGAATTATTGATGCTGAAATTCTCTGTTATGGTTATATAATTGCCATGTTTAAAGCATTTATGGAAATGAAATTGAAATTGATCAGCAATGAACAAGCTAATCTGCAAAAGAACCACACAGGAGAAGTTCACAGGAAAAACATGCAGTGGCACTTGCAGTGGTGGGCATCACCATCTCCACAGGATGTTTCAAGGAAAATATGTTCTCAAGGAAATGTGGATGTTCACATGGAAATGTACATGGTGCAATGGTGGGAGCTAATGTCAATTTTATCCAAGGTTGTGTTCTCAGAGTTAAAAAAGAAATAGAAATTTTAACCTCATATGTAATATAACCACAATTTTGAAATAAAGTACAGAAATTTTATAAACAAGACTCATAAAACTTTCTTTGCTGATGGTAGTATTTGGTATATTCCCATATTTTCCTTGGTCAATTTATATATTTCCTATGATTGGACTGATACTTAAATCCATTTTTAAATATCTGTAGAATATCTGTATCACATTGAGTACATCTTAAATTACTGAAATATTTTCATTTTCTTGGACATCAAAATTTGCATTTTATACTTGCAGACTTTTCTACAAATTAAAATATTGTCTCTTTACAGATGCAGATATCCATACAATCAAGATAATGATAATGGACTTAAATAATAAAAATATTTTAATTCCTTAGAATATATTGCAAAAATTTTCTTCTAGAATTTGCCATGCATCACTAGAATAGGTAAAAAAAAAAAAAAAAAAAAAGAAGAAGAAGTTTCTTCATAATCCTGCTCAGACAAAAGAGCTGTCTTTCTTTGGTCTTGTTTTGTTTTGTTTTCTAATTTGGTCAGAAGAAAACTTCACAGTATTAGGGCTTTAATTAGTATTTCTTTAGAAGAATTTAAGTTTTTATGCCATTATAATAAATAGTCTAATCACACTCATGGCTTAGAAAAACACTTAAAAAAAACCAACAATTTCCATAAACTAATGAAATGTAGATGTAAAAATCATTCAATCTACCCAAACACTGGCAAAGAGCCCATCCAATGACACTGCATTCTGTGTTGTCTTTTTCCCCCTGCTAAATGTAAAGACATTTTGTTTCCTCTATATTAGTTATATACTTATCATCACTCCCACCAACAAATACATACACTCCTGTCCTCTAGTCCAGTGATTTGCACTCAATCAATGTTTGTTAAATACAGCATGCCAATTAAAAATGTGAACAAATAAATCTTTCCTGCAATGATTGTCTGAAGCACATTGTTGTGAAATATAAGCATTTCTGATGTTTAGTAAAGTGAATTTCAGACTATTGCTTGAAATATATAAAAAGATGACCTTCAATTAATATATCTATATTTCTTTCTCAATTTCTTGGTTTTAACGAAGCATAGAAAAAGTGATGCTATATTTCTATAGAATGGAATTACTGAATTATTCGGTATAGAACTCCTAGAGAGCATGCTTTCTAAAATCACACTTCTTAATATGCTCCTTGAAGTGTAAGTTAAGCACATAATCGCTATATCTAGATAATAGTCACGTTCACTAGGCTATATTTTCCAGGTTTTTATGCTTACTGAATCCATTCTTTTTTTCCTTTCAGACAGGGTAAGTGTAAAAACAAAGATTATGAGAATGCCTTTCACAGCAACACCATGTTAATGTGAAATCATTTTTCCTATTTCCAAAATAATTGATTTTCTGTGTTTTCAATAGGGGAGATGCATATGTGATAAGAAAAATAAAGGATTTAGAGGAGAAAGAATTAAAGAGTGATCATTACAGCACCTCTTACATACATATAATATAAAATGTGTTACCCTTTTAATTCAAGAGACAAGTATACAATTCAAGGTAGAATTGTCAGCCTCCAAATAACTATATTTATGGCCTAGAGTAACTGAAAGTCCATAAATGACAATTTTGTTATATTGTATCTAACTTTTAAAATATACCCTAAAAGGACAAAATAGCATTTATTTGTAGTATCAAGTGAATAAATGAATCGTCAAAGATGAGCCATTGCTTTCTTTTCATTGCTGTCATCTCCTCACACGAAATCTTTGTTTCCCTGAATAATAATGAAGAATTTGTTTATAACAATCTAAGTTCTTATCTTTACTCCCAGAATAAGTTTTACTCTTTGTATTTCTTCCTAGTCTTCACTAAGGTATTCATTATTATGTGGATCAATTTATGAAAAACATTTGATCAGGGTCATATATTTAATTCCATTGACTTTCAACAACCTGAAATACACTGGCTCAAGACACCTTGATATATGTAAGATAACGTTGACAACTTTGAACTTTATTTTATTTATTTATTTATTTATCTATTTATTTATGATAGGCACACAGTGAGAGAGAGAGGCAGAGACATAGGCAGAGAGAGAAGCAGGCTCCATGCACCGGGAGCCCGACGTGGGATTCGATCTCGGGTCTCCAGGATCGCGCCCTGGACCAAAGGCAGGCGCTAAACCGCTGCACCACCCAGGGATCCCCCGTTGACAACTTTGAATTGGAACTACTTCACACATCTATAGAACAATCAATTAACAGACAGTAAAATTCAATTTACATATAACTGGGGAAACCATATTTGAAAATAGTAGACCCAAGTGTGAAGCCCATTTTTGAAGAGCAGTAAGTTTAAAAGAAGACTAAAAAAGAGAAAGTTGTGTAAAGAAACTCCAATATTGATGAAATATAAATAAAACTACCCCCCAGAGATAGTTTCTTGCCCTAGTTAGGTTGATAATGGATCATATCAGGTGCATGAAAAAGAAAGGATATAAAAAGTGTACAATTCCAAAGGAAGCAATGTGGAAGCATATCTACAAAACAAGGAGGGAAAAGGATAGGATTGATGGTGAAAAGAAAGAAAGAAGTAATCATGCCCTTCAAGTTTATAAACTTATGAAAATAAGAAAGCATCACTGAGTCATAAGCAGAGTCACATTGATCAGCCCCCTGCCCTACCAGCACACACACACACCATTAAAGGTACCATTTATTAAAGAGCTGAGCTTCACTGTAACACCAAAATAGAAAGGTCTTAAAGAAAATAAACAAACCATCCAAACTCCTCATCTCACTTCACCCAATTTGTTATTGCTGGCATAAGAAAAGTCTGCAAAACTTTTTATGAACAATAAAAAACAATTTATATCCATACAAAGCTACTGTAAGAATTAAAAAGTGCCAATCAGGGCTCTTGGGTGGTTCAGCCAGTCAGGTCATGACCCTTGAGTCCTGGGACAGTACCCCACATGGGGCTCCCTGCTCAGTCTCCCTCTGCCTGCCACTCCTCCTGCTTGTGCTCACTCTCTCAAATAAATAAATAATATATATATATATATATTTTTTTTTTAAAGTGCCAATCAATACCTGAGTACGAAAATACAAATAACTTCCTGCTATGGAGGAGTGGACCGTCAGAGAGGTAAATGGTAAAATCTTTCTGCCCTTAATGGATAAGTTAAATAGGAAATTAGAGAAATGAAAGAAATACAACAAATACGATATAAAAACTCTTGTTTGCTATGTACAAGCAAAAGAAAGATATGAGCTATGGACAAATTGAACAAAAGAAAAACAACTGAAAAACAAGCCATCATCTCAGAAATGTTGCAAGGTATCAATGAAAGAGTGGGTAAACCTTTAAGCAACTCTAAGAAAAGACAGAGAGAGAGGTATTATGTTTTCTTTCAATAATTCTAATAAATGTCTTATTGTTCACAATGGGAAATGCATGCTCCAACAGCTAAAAGTGTGTTTTGTTATATCTAATACTAAAAGTTTAATATCATAGTAATCTAAGTCCCAGGTCTGGTTGATTCATAATGCTAAATGTGAGCTTCAACCTGGAAGTTGCTCTCACCCTGCAAAAGGCTTTAGAGAGGTGCGTACACTTACGCCAAAGCAAGATGTCTCTTTGGAGAGACTGAATTGAAAGCAATAGTTGGAAGTAAGAATAGAAAATGCACTCTCTACTTGAAAGTTATTCTTAATATGGGGACTAATTTTGCCCTTTTCTAGCAAGGAATATATATGCATCAAGTGTCCCAGAAAATTGTTGCTTAATTCAAATTTCAACGTAGTCTTAAAGAAGCCCTAGAGTAGACAAATAACATAGGAAGAGAAAGATACTAAGAAAATGCATTCTAAGCAGATGTTCCAGGATGGACAGATGCACAAAAAGAAGAATGTTTTTTTTAAGCAAGCGTGTAGATAGAGTTTAAGATAACATGTATGGGTCTGGAAAAAGGAATGGCAGGAAGTAAAATTTAAAAAGTTTTGATAGGTTAAATTTGTGAAGGGTCTTGAAAATTATGGTAAAGATTTGAAAATTCACATAAGCTGCAACCTGCCTTTGAAGGTTTAGAATTTTTTTTTTTTAAGTGGGACAAGCAAGAGTGAGAACAGACACTATTTTGCTACTCATACATTATACATGAGATATAATGAGGCTCTACTAGTGACATTATGATAAAGGTGGAGGTGCATTCTAAATACGTTTCCTGGATCTGGATGAAAGTTAGTAGAGAGCAATGCTTTTAGTTTCTGGAAAAGTAAAGTAGGAAAATAAAAAAATAGAAATATCTAGTAAGAAGCTGGAGAATAGACCATTAGTTCAAAAGAGAGATAGGACTGAAAATATGAGAGGCATAAAAATAGTAGTTACTATTTATGGATTGCTTTCTGTGAGTCAGATAGTTGTCATGCATTATTTCATGTAATCCTCAAAATCTTCAAAGCAGAAAGTTTGCCCTTTTAAAAAGGAGGAGACTAGATCTGAAAGGGATTAAGAAACTTGCCCAAAGTCACTCAATTAGTAAGCCACAAATTTAGTAAGCAGCTTAACCAGGATTGAATATTTGGAAGGTTTGAAACTTACACTTTTTTAAACTATGCTTTGTGTCTGTATTGGAGTGATAATTGAAGCAAACCATATCTTATTAAAGACAATATCCAACTTATATTCAAGTAGAAACAAAGCGACATTTTTCCTTATCCACTACAGCTAAGTATCATGGACATCACATGAGTACATACATTAACACAGACACACAATCCTATGTTTTGGGTTTATGACTTTGGTGTGTTTTTGTGAAATTTCTTTTAACTTCTCATCTTTCTATTATCACTTAGATCATCCAGATACTTCGCTATGGGTAAAAATTTAAACTATGATGGTATAATTTTAGCATTAATATCAAATTATTTGTAAAGGAATGCAACAAAGATTGCTACCATTTTTTCAAACCTCATTTTTTTCTTTTCAGCATAGAACTACTCAATGTTTCTGAACCTCTCGTGATTTGCATAAACCCATATGACTACCTTCTGTTTGGTGTTACGTGAGATAAGCGATGGGTTCTATTTCAAGACTAAGCTTAGTGAGTATTTTCCTCCCCAGACTGTCCCTCTCCTTATTCTAGGTGGATTCCTGTCATAACAAGGCCCTAGAGGATGAGAGACTCAAATGATTTACAAGACTGGACTTTTGACTCATACTATAAAGGAGAGCTACATACTAATCAGGAAAACTACATTGAGAAAGAAACTTTTGTGTTTAGGCTATTTAACATATTGGAGTTTTTATTATTATGCCCTAGCAATCCTAAAACATTGACAGTGACACATATATATACATATGTATCATTGCTTTATAGGGTTCAGATTTTCATACTCCTAATCTGAAGTAAAATTAGAAACTTACAAACAATTCAAAATCTATAATTTTGATTTTAATCTTAACTGATTGCTAATTTACACATGAAATAGACATGATTGCCAATTTAGTTCATAGTGAATATTATAAAAATACCTAAATGTGTGTTTATGCTGACAAAGTAAAATTGTCAAAAACCTTTTGCCTCTAATATCCCTATACATATAAGATGATCCTGCCCTGTGTTTATTAACACGTCTTTCTTTTATTTCTATTTTATCATCTACATAGTGCAACAAAAATGAAAGCAATTTTGCTTATCATTACTAAGTCCTGAGAATTAGATGTGGTATTCCAGTTACTCATTTATGAAACTATACGGAAAGTAAAACTTATTGTGGGGAAATGGTGAAAGGACAAGAGCAATCTTAATAACTGGATCTTGGCATAACAAAGAAGTCCTTGAAATACTCAGACTTGAAATAATCTACTGTAATTTTCTCAGGAGCTTTTTGGTCCCAATTAAGCTTGTCTGTTGTGACTGAATTTTAATTAGTACGGATGTTTGTACTTCAGAAATTCAGAGTTTGAATTAAACTTCATAAATTTGTGAGACCAAAGGAAAAAAGAATAATTCAATAAGCTTACAATTTTAATGAGGGCATTTGAAAATGCTAGCTTTCTTCATATCATAGCTGCTTTGTTATCCCAAAATACTTCTATACAACTGGTTTGAAGATCCAGACTGAATTAACCAGTTCATTGAGTCAAATGTTCAAACCAAAGGCACTGTTTGAGAAATTAATATGTTAGGTGAATTATTTGGTTTTTTAGCAAATGATCAAGTAGCTCCGTAGAAATAAATGCAGACTTGAAGTGTTTTCCAAATTATATTTTTGATTTCCAAACAATTCAAATTTTTGGAGAATTTTCCTGAGAAGCTAATGTCTATTGCACTTCATTTACTTGAAGGCTACCAAACTGGAAATGCGAAACTGTTTCAAAAACAGTTATTTGTTTTGTTTGTTGGCTGGCTTTTAAAACAAACAAACAAAAAAAACAAACGATTTTACTGAGATATGATTTACATACAAAAACTATACATATTTAATGTAAACAACTTTATAAATTCGGAGATACATATACATCTATGACTTTGCCTTTTCTTTTTTTCTGTTTTTTTAAAGGATTGTTCAGGAAATGGTAATGCAGGAAAATCATCTTACCATCTATGGCAACTTTGAGCATGTATGTCTTTGACAGAACATAACTGAAATGTCTTAAAACCAATGGTTTTCAAACTTAGGTGTATATTGCAATCACCTAGAGAACCGGATAAAACACAATTTTCTAGGTCTCAACTCCTGAGTTTCTGACTCAAAATTCCTAGGACAGGAACCAAGAATATTCATTTCTAGTAAACTCCCAGGTTATGTGCTGTTGCTGGTCCACAGTTCTTTCTGAAAACCAGTGGCTGAAGCATTGAAGCCTACTTAACACTGGAACTCAGTTTATATGATGACATTAAAAAAATTAAATATGTTGAAAACTTATGTTTTGTTATGGTTAACCCTTGAACAATGTGAGGGTTAGGGATGCCAACCCACCACATACTCAAAATCTGGGTATAACTTTTGCCTCCCCCAAAACTTAACTTGTAATAGCCTACTGTTACAAGCTTTCCTGATAACATAAACACTTGGTTAACACATATTTTGTATGTAATTTATTTTACATACTACATATTTACAATAATATAAGCTAGAGAAAAGAAATTGTTATTTAAATCAAAAAGAAAAAATACATTTATAGCACTATAGTGTATTTCTCAAAAAAAAAAAAAAATCTGTGCATAAGTTGACCCATGCAGTCTAAACTTGTGTTGATCAAGGGTGCACTATATTTCAAAATTAGGCTCCTTCTTTCCACCTGGCATGTGTTGGCTTTAAGTATAAAAAATATATCCTTTCTATATATATTTATAGAAAAGTGAAACATTTTGGAAGGAAGTTTCAAAGGAAAGGAAATTACATATACATAAAGGAGATAGAAATTAAAAAATATATACATACACATGTATTTATTGTGACTTTATTGTGCATATGAACATTGTAGATTGTATGTATTTGTACTGATTTCTAATTAATTTTGTTATGGTAAGAAAAATTACTCAATAATATGTCAATATTTTTAATTTTATTGAGGTTTGTTTTATGGTCTAGCATATGGATTTCTTGGTTTAATATTTTACGTTCAATTTAAAAGCTTTATAAATAATAGTTTGGGGTATGGTGTTTTGCACATGAAAATTAAGTCAAAATGATGGGTGGTGTCATTCAGATAATATTCTTCTTAACTTTTTTGTTTTATTTCAATTTCCCACAGATGAATGGTAAAATCCAGAGATGAATGGTAAAGACAATTGTGGATTTGTCTCTTTTTTTTTTCTTTTTTTGTAGTACTGCTTGATTTTGCTTCATTTATATTGAGACTCTCTCATTGGGCACATATGCATTTATAATTTTTATGTCTTCTTGCTCAACTGGCTCATTTATCATTATGAAATGTTACTATCTCTACCTTGTGGTGAAATCTCTTGTTTTTTTTTTTTTTTTAATTTAATTAAAAAGAGCCATAAAGCCTTCTTTTGATTAAAATTTCATGGTGCACTTTTCTATTCTTTTACTTTCAACCTATCTGTGAGTTTATACATATGTAAGTTGTGTGTCTTGTAGTTATAAAACAGTTATATTCTCTTTTTAATCTCCTTTTAAGTATGAAAATTACTTCCCTTTATTGGATCATATAGTTCATTTATATTTAATGTAGTTATTGGTATGTTTGTGCTTATATACACCATTTCTCTGTTTTTCATTTGTTTATTTTTTCATTTTTTAAAAAATATTTTATTTATTTATTCATGAGAAACACAGAAATAAAGAGAGGCAGAGACATAGGCAGAGAGAGAAGCAGGCTCCATGGAGGGAGCCCAATGTGGGACTCGATCCTGGGACTCCAGGATCACTCCCTGGGCTGAAGGCAGATGCTTAACCGCTGAGCCACCCAGGCGTCCCTGTTTCTCATTTTATGTGCTTTTTAAAACTGTGTTTTCTCTTTTCTTTATTTTTTGGCTTAACTTTTTTTTTTTCTTTTTAAGATGAAGGAGCATGTACTATTCCTGTCATAAACCCAATGGCATCTTTTAAAGAAATAGAAAAAAATATTAAAATTAATATAGAACCACAAAAGACTTTAAATAATCAAAGTAATCTTGAGAAAGAACAAAGATGCAGGCATCCTACTTCCTGATTTCAAGATATATTCCAAAGCTACAGTAATCATAACAGTATGGTATCTGCAGAGACTTAGATTAACAGAATACAATAGAGATCCCAGAAATAAAGCCACTCGTAAACAGTCAGCTGACCTTCAGCAAGGGTGCCAAGAATATACATGTGGAAATGATAGTGCCTTCAACAAGGTAAATTGAGAAACTTGAATGCTAAAGTCTGAAATGGGACTTTTATCTTATGTCATACACAAAGATCAACTCAAGATATAAAACCTAAATGTAAGACCTAAAACTGTAAAATTCCTGGAAGCAAACAGGGAAAACTTCATATTAGTCTTGGCAATGATTTCCTGGACAAGACATCAAAAGCATAGTAAGAAAAAGCAAAAATACTAAGTGGGACTATCTCAAACTAAAAAGCTTCTGTACAGCAAAAGAAATAATCAACAGAATGAAAAGATAACCTATGGAAGGGGAGAAAATATTTTCAAACCATGTATTTGATAAGAGGTTAATATCTAAAATTATAAGAATCTCCTTTAACTTAATAGCAAAAACTAACATAATCCATTTAAAAAATGGATGAAGTCCTTGAATAGACTTTTTTCCAAAAAAGACATACAAATGGCCAACAGGTAAATGAAAAAGTGCTCAGTATCACTAATCAGGGATGCATGGGTGGCTCAGCAGATTAGTGCCTGCCTTCGGCCCTGGCTGTGATCCTGGAGTCCTGGGATTGAGTCCCATGTCGGGCTCCCTGCAAGGAGCCTGCTTCTTCCTGTCTATGTTTCTGCCTCTCTCTGTGTGTCTCTCATGAATAAATAAATAAAATCTTTAAAAAAATCACTAATCATCAGGAAAACATAAATCAAAACCACAATGATACACTCACCTCATATCTGTTAGATGACTATTACCAAAGGACAAAAGATAAGTGCTGTCAAGGATGTGGAGGCAGAAGAAGTCTTGTATACCATTGGTGGCAATGCAAACTGGCATAGTCACTATGGAACACAGTATGGAGACTCTTTTAAAAATTAAAAATAGAACTACCATATGATCCAACAACCTCTTCTGGGTTCACGAAGATGTGGAAAAATTTAATCTACTTTTTAAAAATACTACTTGCTTCATTAAAATTTTTCCCATGATTATCTTTATATACTTTTAGTGTTTGTTCTAAAGTGTTTTCAACAAATTTGGTAAATTTGAAACTACCACTTCATTCTTTAGCCACATTCTCTCTCTTCTGTTTAAGATTTCTGATACATATTTACTATAGTGCTAGAAACTTTCTCATAATCGCTGATATTTTCCAATAACTCACAAAAACTCTACCATTCTATCGCAATTTTCCCCTTTGTCTTTCTGTTTGGATAGTTTCTATTGTTAAATTGTTCATGTTCACTGATTTTTTTCTTCAATGTCCAATCTCCTAATAATATCAGATGTGTATCTGATAATTTTTTTTCATTTCCTTCTATGTTTGACATAGATTTTTCTACTTGGCTCTTTTTACGATTTTTTTTTTCCCCTATGAGTCCTCAACTTTAGCATCATCTGTTATTCCTTAAATATATTTATAATAGTTTTTCAAGCTTTTACTATTTCTACAATTAAATGCTCTACCTTTGAGCTATAGCACTAATATCCTTGCTTTTTCTAATACCTGGATTTGAACTATGCTATCTTTCTTAAAACGGAATTAACCTATGACAGCTTTTCTTATCATTCTGAGGCTTTCAAAGTAGTCTTTATTTTGGAGGTCTTAGAGAAGTTCTTACCATGTGATGTGGTTGTTGGTTTTAAGGTATCTCAAAGAATGTTTTGGTATTATCAAAGTCTCTCTTACATGGATTGGAATACCAAAGTCTCTGGCCCCATGTGACCTCATCATCCTGTGACAGCGGCTTTCTGTTTGGCCTTGTGAAGTTTCACCCTAAAACTGAAGAGAGCTCAAAGATTCTAGAGAACCCCAGTCCCATACAGTTCCCTCCTTCTGATGCACTGTGCTTCTAATGCCACCTGCAATAGTATCCTTGAACTCCACTCTCAATAAGACCTTCACCCTGAGACCAATTTGAGGAATTATCTCTAGTAGAGAGATGGGGTAAGTGTGGGGACTTTTCTCATGTTTCCTTCCTTCCTACATTCCTTCCTTCCTTCCTTCTTCCTTCCTTCCTTCCTTCCTTCCTTCCTTCCTTCCTTCCTTCCTTCCTTCTCTCCTTCCTTCCTTCCTTTATTTATTTATTTGCATTTCCAGAATGTCATTTTCCTCTATGATATGTCTGAATGTCTACCCAAAATACAGATGAGTATTCAAGTTTAAGGACAAAATTTCTAAAGGCATCCTTACTCAAGAAAAACTTTACCATGATATTTTCTCAAGCCATAATTATTCTGTTTATTTGAGTTAGGCAATTATGTTATCATTATAATTTATATGATTAATAGTAATTCTTCAGTTAAATATGTGGTTTGAGGTTCACAATGTAATTTATTTTAAAGTGCATCTTCTAAAGTTCAATTTCTTCTTTTATTCTTTCCTTTGAATTAAACTTTCACATTTAAGCAAACATTTTCACATTGCTTTCTGTTATTATTATTCTGCAAACAGTAGTAACTATGGAAACTAATGTGTATCAACTAATATAGTCTGGATATTAGGTTATTATTTTTATGTGTGTGTGTTTTAATATACACCACATATATTTAGTTTATTACTGTATTTTGAAGATTAGGACTAAATAAAATAATACATATAAATGTTGCTCTGATGTGCTCAGGTCTTTGCAAAAGTAAGTTGTTTGAACTGCAAAATAAGTATTTATTGAATTGATACTTTTATTAAAGCTTTAGACATACATAACACTGTATTTTGGTATTTTTACATCAAGTAGAAAATAAAAATATTTGAAGTGGTTTGGGTGGGTATACAGAGTAAAAGAAGTTTATGAGGAAACCAGAGGTTCAGACAATTGGAATAGGAAAAGAGAGCTGAAACATGCTTCATTGATTTCTTTCTGTTCTATTTATCTTTTAAAGCAGTGCTTAAAGTTGATGTAATCTTTCTGTTCATTTGTCACTTCAGACTGAGGAAAAATGGGAAATTTTCTTAGAAAAGAGATTTCATAGATGTTTATTTTATAGGTAATGAAATGTAGATGAACACTCATTGGCTAGTTTGCCACACCTTCAGTATGAAAATTCTCCTGAATTTATAACTTTGGTCACTTCCTTTGATTTTAAGCAGTCAGATAAAACAAGTATTAGATTTGCACTCCATTAAACTTACCTTAGATCAGAATGACTTTTTAATGCTTAAGTTTCTTAGTAGTTATTCCATTCAGTCATGCATAATTGATTATTTTTTTAATAATGTTAGTCATTGTCTCTGAATACCCTGCACACATGCTGAGAAACATCCTTTAACCAGAGAAGAATTTGTGGCTCCTGAATAAATTTTGTCATAGAAATCTCTTCATTAAAAAAAAAAAAGAAAGAAAGAAAAGAAGACATTATTAGACTCCAAAATAATGATTCTGTTTTAAAGTTTGTGTTATTTTTCTTTGTGAAATTTGTATTTATTTTGTTATGGAGTAACTATTTTAATAGTAAAGGATATTGATATGGTTATTGCAATGCAGAAAGTCTACCTATCAGTTACCCTTAAACAATGAAAACATGAAAGTCATTTTTTTTCAATAATGTATGAAATTTTCTTGAGAGAAAATAGAAGACAGAACATTATCACCAGGACACATGCAGCTGCACATTGTGCAGAAGGTGGATAATAGGATAGTGTTTTCTATTTGGATCTATCTACAGTTCAGAGGCCAGTTAATTATACTTACATAAACAAGCCCTATCATAACTCTAGCAAGGATAAGTCACCCAGGAAAAAAAATGTTTAATATGACACGATTTCAACATGGTTAAGTAGTAAGCTACACTTAACCAACTTTCATCCTTTTTAAAGAATGCTATGTTGAAGTTTACAAAATGTAAGTTCATTTTGTAATAAATGCCTACTGACATGATACTTGGGAAGCAATAAACTATTTACTATATAATATACTCCATTAAGATTCATCAAAAAATCTAGATCTATGCCAGTAAAATGGAACGTTCTAAAGTGATGCAATGCAGAAAATTATGGAGTGAATGCAGCCATTTTATGCCATAGAAAAGAACTTTTACTGTCATACACAGATAATTTACCAGAAATGTTTTATTGGAAGTAAAATACTTTATATGGTTCTCACATTTTTTAAACTCTACCATGAACCTAGAGATTAATTCCTTGTACTGGTCAAAATGTTATATTCTGACACATATCAGGATCTTTGCAAATATGATCCTATTATTTGGAATCCTTTGGCTTATTCCCACTCTAATACTCATACATTCCTACAGAAGTGTGTACAAACAACTCTTTCAGTAATCAGGGATCCTCTCAGAGAAATCACCTTCTAATGCCACTGTTAAGTGTAGCCATTTTATCTATGTGCTTTCATAATATCTTTTTCATACCTTGATCAGAGTACATCAGCATATTCATTTGTAATTATCTCTCTCTTCCAAACTGAATTGTAATTCCTCCTTGTACCCCAATGTCTACCTGCCTAGCAGAGTGCCTAGCACATAATAGGAACTCCCACATGTATGTATTGCAAAAAAAACTAGAAATTATAGATTAACTTCCATCTACAAGTACTTTACTTTTGTTTCTTTTCATCTTTGAAGCAGTAACAGTTTTACACATTGAAAGCATATCATCACTGCATCCCTTTTGTATTCCACAACCATATATAATAATAATAGCTAACATTTATCAACTGCATGCTCTGTGACAGGCACTGTGACTAGCACTTCATATGGATTAATCCATTTGATTATCACACACACACATATACAATTTGTGAAGTAGGAAAATGTATTATAACAATTTTGTAAAAGAAAATCAGTTTCAGAGCATTCAAAAACTTGACCAATACCAAAACCTAAATGATTGTACGATAAAATTCCTAAGCTAATTCTTTCTGAATCTCGTGACCTATTCTTACTCATTACAGACCAATAGTACTATTCTCTTCTCTCTCTCTCTCTCTTTCCTTCTCTCCCTCTAATCTTATTTTTTTCTTATTCACTCTCTTTGTTTTTCTATGTTTTTCATCTCTGACTTTTACTAACCACTGAACGAATTGAACTACTGATCAAATAGATCTTAAGAATGAGTCTTTTCTTTGAGAATATGCAAAACTTTGAAGCAAAGAACAGCACACATTGTTAACCAGTAGCCATTTGGGAACAAGACTAATAAAATCATCAACTGTGGCTTCAAACTTGTGTGATAAAAACAATGCATAGTATTTCAATAGTCTGGACTTCACTTACCTGCCAACTGCAAACACAGCTGGACACAGCTAATGAGTGGTAAATAAAAAACTTAAAAAAATGTTCCTGTACACTTGTAAAGATGTCATTAAATCCATGGACTAAAATTACTGTACTTTACTGATAAGGTATTTCTTCAGCTTAGAAAGAAAGAGCATGTCAAGTAGTAGGTTTTATTTATTACACAAACACATATAGCAATTTACTTGAATAACTGGCCAGATAAAATTTGTCTGGTGACATCAGAGTTACTTATATATCTTATTTCCATTTTCTATGTCTTTTTTGTTGACTAGAAAAATTTCTTCTTTCATGATAGGTTTGATTAGTTACTAGATTTTGGTTGAAAAAAAAAGATTTTAGTTGAATGACTCTTGTCAATAGTGATATTTGTGGGATCCACCAATGAAACATACTTTGAAACCAAGTCACACAATAGGCTTTAAAAGCCACTTTAGGCACAAACTTACAAAGCTCAACTTTTCAACAGAACAAGCTTATCCAGAATATTGAGGACAAATTTATTGATATGACCATATGAATTTATTGTTCCTATTTCCATAAAATCCATATAAATAGTTATATTTTAATATTCATATATCATGTATACTTACGCAACAAAATTATAATAAAATTATATTTTAATAAAATGCCAAAATGTGTCATATGAAATATAATTAACAGAATTTGATAACATATCAATTGCTCATTTGTCTCTGTAAGTAGAAGAATTTAGTATGATCAATTTTCTTGTTTCGGTTAACAAGCTTACTATCTGTAAATTTCAGAGCTCTGCCAATAAAATATGGAAAGGTAAATGGAAGTAATGTCTGGTTCTCAACTAACATAGTATTAGAGTTGTACAGCATTTAGTTATTTAGGAGAACTAATACAAGCTATAAGGTTAGGATTTTTGAGTTATAGCAATGCCTCAATTTAACTAGTATTGTCACCAGACTGAGTTCAAAAAGCCCCATAGGAAAAAAAAAAAAAAAAAAACACCATAGAGAATTTTTCTAAAAGCTGCTTTATTGGTCTAGTATCTCCCCCACAGATGTTCCTGCCCAGATAAGCCTGATGCCAGACCACAAGAAACTAGATCAAACCAGATGGGCCCAAGGTGGCTGACAAAATAGGGTAAAGTTCAGATTATTCCTTCTTTATACTGTATTAACATGCTAAAACCTCTTTCCTGAGGGTCCCATGGTGGGAGACCCCTGATCAAATAAAGAGGAAAAAAAGGGAGGCCTAAGTTCCTGGAAATTTCTGCTCTTCCCCCAAATCCAGCCCACAACAAGCATCTTAGATTTGCCTCCAGTTACATCATCTATGCCCCTCCATTGTAGGAAGAAGGAAGTGCCTTTAGATCATGACCTCCTTTTCTCTACTCTCTAGCTATTGAATAAATTATCTGTTTCCATCAAATACTGTTTCGTTATTTGGCTATTTGGTGAACAGTATTGAGTATGGAGGATCCCTGGGTGGCTCAGCGGTTAAGCGCCTGCCTTTGGCCCAGGGCGTGATCCTGGAGTCCTAGGATCAAGGCCCATGTCAGGCTCCCTGCATGGAGCCTGCTTCTGTCTCTGCCTGTGTCTCTGCTCCGCCCGCCCCTGCCCCCCCCCCCCCCCCGCCCCACATGTGTCTCTCATGAACAACAACAACAAAAAAAGTATTGAGTATGGAAAGAACCTACTGATTTGGTAACAGTATCTATGAGGAAATACTTATTGAGAGTGTAGCCTTCTTAACCAGTAGTAAATATACTTAGAGTTGTTGCAAATCTATTTCAATGAAGGCAGAAAATGAGTGAAAGTGTGGTTTTGGAGGCAGGCTACAGGGAGAGGGGAGGCAGGTGAAGGAAGGCAAATGTCTTTTTCTTCTTATTGCTAGCAAAGTTTTTTTTTCCTTGTTTTTTTTTTTTTTTGTTTTTTTTTTTTTCCTTTTTTTCCGGGCCCCTGGCAAAGCTTTTCCAATGAAACATATTCAGTCTATGTCTGTTTCCTCAACAAGGAACAGGGAATTAAAATAATTCAAATAATTACATTACTCAAAGCATACAATAGTCTGAAAAATGTAACCTTTAAATTTATAGAGATATAAACTACTTTTTTTTTTTTTTCTTTTAGGGGAGTGATAACCAGTGTTGTGAATGAACCAGTGTTGTGAATGAGCCTTTGTGGTTCCTAAGGTTTCAAGATGACCTCAGAAATAACTACAGGGAATTTTGGGAGGGAAATGTTTATTACTTACAAATCGAAGACTTATAATTGTGAGGTTATGGAGAAGAGGAAGAGAGAGAGAGAGAGAGAGAGAAGTTGAGCACATGTGGGCCTGGACTCTGCCTTTATTGGGCTCAAGGTGGAGGCATAAGGTTTTCCTAGGCTGAATCTTTGTTGATGAACTTAAAACTTAAGAGTGGGGATTTAAAGAACAGAGAGGAAAAAAAAAATACCCCAATGGTCAGTGTCTGAGGAGCTTGGGGGTAGATGGTAGGGGTTGGCACTTTATCTAGTTGTGTGGTTGACAATGAGTTTATTCAAGACAGCCATCTTTGAAGTTGAAGCTTCAGCAATTAAAGCTTAGGTCAGGTATTGTATCACAAAAAAAAGAAAACCAAGGGGTCAAGCCTTATACTACTGGAGGCAACATTCCTGAACTACTTTTTATATTGAAGACAATATTTCCAAATTGGCTTTTCACATTCTTTTTAAAAGTCTTGTCCTCCATAATTTTATAAAGTTGATTACAAGATTGGGTCAAACTGCTCTCTTTTTTAAAAAAAGGCTTAAGATGATACATTATTGATAAGCAACATATTTTTTATGATGAAGACATTTTTAACAATAAAGCAGATATGTTAATATTGGTGAAGTAATGAAGTTTCTTTCTGTTTTTCTTTTGTTTTGTTTTGTTTTAGTTTGGTTTTTTACTATTTTCTGATATTCTGTGTGATGGTACATGAATATTTTCTCTTGATGTGTAAAAGGTCATTTTTCTCAGTGACAATTTTGTTGCATCTTGTATTTACACTTAAATCAAGACAAATTATAAAAAAATAAACAAACAAAAAACAGAAATCTGTATCCAAATTTTGGTTTTTTGAAATGAGGGAAATATTGCAATGAGTTACATAATTAGTCAGTTACAAAACTTTTCTTGTGAACAAATAGCAATCCATCTCAGTGAAATGTGCCAAGTGAGACCATTCCAGCAATAACCATTAAGACTCAGAACAGAGAAGCTAAAGTACACCAAACAGAAAGAGAGATTGACTCATTAAAACTAAATTCTCCTTCCCCCAAAGGATACCCTTGAACACTCTCCTTAATATGGAGAATTTCAGCTGATATTTGCAAGAACCATTTATAACTCAGATCCTAGTTGAATTGCAGAAAATGATGGGTGCTACACACCCAACAGGCTTTATTCTGACTTTTCAGGAAAGATGTTTTTCAGATAAACATCTTTAACAGAATTTGCTATTACATCTAAGTATGAATTGCTTTAGAATTTTGAAAACCATTATCATGATTTTGCAAATTACTCCTAATTTGCATCTTTATTTGACAGACATCATGATTAAAACAGATTCTAAGACTTGCACCTGGTTAGCCAGTACTATAGATATTTTATATTTTTAACATTGAAAATTCATAATAATATCTTTTAAAAATGTACCTAAGACCAAAAGGGTATTTGACACATAAAAAATGTAGTAGATGAAGTCAACTTATTCATTTAGGTCAATTACTTGGTGATGTTGTTACAGCTTATTTCATACAATTTGAATTAATTTTCTTATAAATAATTTTAATTTATAAATCTCATATTTTTTCTGTTACCTGGTAATTATTTATTTTATTTTATTTATTTATTCATGAGAGATAGAGAGAGAGCGAGGCAGAGACACAGGCAGAGAGAGAAACAGGCTCCATGCAAGGAGCTGGTATGGGACTCGATCCCGGATCCCAGGATCACACCCTGGGCCGAAGAGAGGCGCAATCTGCTGGGTCACTGGGGCTGCTCACTGTTACCTGGTAATTAAAGGAATCACTGGGCTTTAATAAAAACTCCTATTATAATACTCTGACAGGAGTCATTTCTATTTTTTCAAGGTTTCCTAAGCAATTCATTAATAAATACTGATAAAAGCTATTCAATTTATTAACAAAAATCTTTATACAAAGGTTATGGATCTGATTGAAAGAATTCCACAGTAAACTTTAGGGGGTATTTGTAAGCATCATGTATTAATACTTTTTTATAGAAGTAGAAAATATCTTCCAAAACTAACATCTACAATGATGGTAAGTCTCTATTTAATAAAGTACTATATATGAAGTAAAATTGTAAATCTAATTATTTATTCTAGGAGGATTATTTACGTTGAATTCTTTATCCCATCCTTTATTCCTTTGTGTAATTTACAAACCATGATACAAGTTAACAATAGCTTAGCATATTTTATAGTGATTTATTCCCAATAACATACTTCCATTTTAGGCAGTGACTAATTTAAAATCAACACTGATGCTCAGGGCACCTGGATGGCTCAGTGGTTAAGCGTCTGCCTTTGGCTCAGGGTGTGATCTTGCGGTGCCGCAAGGAGCCTGCTTCTTCCTCTGCCTATGTCTCTACCTCTTTCTGTGTGTCTCTCATGAATAAATAAATAAAATCCTTAAAAAATTGCTTATTTGAAGGTGAAAGAGTAGTGCAAATAAATAGTAAGTTATTATTTTAAAAAATAGAACCAATGGTGCACTGGAACTGCCTTTTATTGGCTTGGATGAGCTGATTATTGAAAAGAAATTTGTCAGCTAGATATTAAAAAACATTAGTTTGAAATTGGTTACCATGGTGTTAGCATTTTCAACATGAAAATCAGCTAATGCTATAAATTGAGACTACCCCTACCCAGCAGTTGTTGAACATTTACCAGCACGTGAAAGTGTATATGTTTAACAATTATGTCAAAACACAGGGTAAACCAAGTCTCCTGTAGTAACTGAGCCATAGGGTAATCTCCATTATCGGTCATACTTGCAGTTGCTATATTAAGTTAATGACTGAAAAAGCATCAATGAGGCAAAGGGGCTTACTAATACTTCTCTCAAATCCATGTTTTACTCCACAGGTAAAATATTTTAATGTTATTTAGATATTTTCCCTGCCTAATTTGAAGCCCTCTCATGTGCATTAGGATGAAGTTCAGCATGCTTACTATGGGTTTCACTAAATACAACTGATCTGCTGCCAAAGACATCTTTCTCCTAGTCTTCATCAATTTCCCCAGAACATACTGAAAGTTGTAGGAGTTTTTTCCCTTCACTTATTAATGTATTATGCTCTCCATTCACCTTCAGAAATTTGTATATGCTCATCCTTCTACTTGGAATTGTCTTTAATTCATTTCAGTAACTAACTTCTACCCATCCTTTCATGCTAGAACCTTGTATCTAGACTAATCTTGTTCTGGATCTTCATTTTCTGCTCCTCTTTGCATCAAGTCTGGAATTCCTTCTCCTTCAAAGTCATTCTTTATCAATATCCTTTGTGTGTTCCATATCCCACCCAGTCTCGAAATATTGCAGCTCCTAGGAGTAGTTCAGAGGAATATATATTCCTTTAATATGTTACCTTGTATCTGGATCTGAAGCTTTAAATATAAAGTTTTGGTTAATTACTCCTAAATGCGTACTTTTAGACTCAACATCTCCCTTGAATTTAAAACTCATATATCTAAACTGTCAATTTAACATTTTACGTTTTGGGATCCATGGGTGGGCGCAGTGGTTTAGTGCCTGCCTTTGGCCTAGGGCGCGATCCTGGAGACCCGGGATCGAATCCCACGTTGGGCTCCCGGTGCATGGAGCCTGCTTCTCCCTCTGCCTATGTTTCTGCCTCTCTCTCTCTCTCTCTCTCTCTGTGACTATCATAAATAAATAAACATTTTTAAAATTTTAAGTTTTATAAATAATAGATCTTTCCTGGAATGTTACAATTAAACATGTGCCACTTGAAACTGTTCCTTCTTGAGTGTCTCCAATATCAAGATGATATCAACAACTATCTAGGATCTCAAACCAAAAACCATGGAATTTTCTTTGTCTTTTTCGTGCCACTCATGTTCTCTGTTAGTGACTCCTACCAATGTATCACAAACCTTTCATTCTTTTCTATATCTAGTAATTAACAGCCCAACAAAAATTACAAAATTTATGGTGTAGACCACTGGATCTCTGTACTACATGCTTACCCACTCTGTCTGTTTCTCTCTTGTCCACTCCCTCACACACTCTCCATTCTCCAGAGTATACTCTTTGAAATATAAATTTCCTTTCTGACTACATCTAATTATTATCAAAATCTTCAAATAACTCTTCTCATTTACTTATAATAAAATATAAACTCCTTACCTAGAAAACACAATTTGTTGTTCACCTACCTAATCCATATCACTTCTTACAACTATATTTCTGCCTTATTGTTTTCAAACTACAGCCATAAAAACATTCTTTCTGATTCTTATACATAAAAATATTGTTTGTGCCTTAAGTCTTTGCAATATCTTATCCCTCTGCTCAGAATTATCTTCCCTAATTCTTCATCCAGGTGACTCATGTCATAAATTAGGTCTCAAAACTTAGATATCAAGTATATTAGTTCCCCAGAACTGCCACAACAAAGCACCACAAACAAGGTGGCTTAAAATAACAGCAATTTATTGTCTCAGCGTTCCAGAGTCTCAAAGTCTAAAATTAAGATATTGGAAGAATCGATTCTTTCTGAGGGCTCTGATGAAGAATTCATGCCATAACTTAACTTCTGGAATGCTAGTGATCTCTGGCATTCCTCACTTTGTGGAAGCATCACAACAATCTCTACCTTTGTCTCCATATGGTATTTTCTTTATGCTTCTGGGTTCTCAATTTTTCTTCTTATAATAAAATCAGCATTTATTGGGTTAGGGCCACCCTAAGGAAATTATCTTAACTTGATTATATCTAGAGACCTTTTTTTTTTTAAAAAAAAGAGCAAGGATTAAGGCTTCTTTTTGGAGGATACAGTTCAACCCATAATATCACCTCCTCTGAGTGTGCTTCATATAAAACTCACTCTTTTAATGCAGTATCTAATTTTTATCAAAGTACTTGCCATGACCTTATAGTTTTGTATTTATTTAATTAATGTTTTATTTTATGCCTGCCCCAAATAAAGAATAAATTCCATGAGGGAGTGACCTCATTTATTTCTTTTGTTGAATTTCCTAGATGTGTACCTAAAAGAGTGTACAACATACAATAAGACTTTAATTTGGATTTGTTGTATGCATGTATTACTAATTAATTTTTATAATATCTGTTTATCCTTAATATTACTGACATTATATCTGTTTACTATAATATCTAAAATATTTTAATTTGCCTTAACTTTATAAATGTGGTTTTCTATTTAATGGCTAGTCAAGGTTATAGTGATTTTTTTTTTTAATACAAGAGACCATAAGTGCCATTCAAGAGTGAGTCTTTCTCCATTACATTAATGTAGCACAAAATTCAATTTTTGGCAGTGTTCCCAGGCAATCAGGGATTGCAAAGTCATCTTGTCCTCCACATTTGCGTATAATGGAGAAACATATCATCATGATATATTGCAATGTTACTGAGAGGGGTTGACCTCATTCTGAAAGATTCTTGATTATTTCCACTGACATGTGCCATTTATAAATGATAATCATTATATTAATTTTTAAAAATGATAAATCACGGATTAAGAATTAAAGCTACTACAAATCTATCAGGTAAAGAATAAAAATAATAAGCAGGATGTTATTTTTGAAAAATATAATTTATTATGTGTAGTATCACTGAGCTGAGTTATAGAATTAGATAATTTTTGAATTATATTATGATAATCTGTATTTCTAAAAGTAAAGTAAAACCAGAGATGCCTGGGTGGCTCAGCAGTTTGGTGCCTGCCTTGGGCCTGGGTGTGATTCTAGAGTCCTGGGATTGGGGCCCATGTCAGGCTCCCTGCATGGAGCCTGCTTCTCCCTCTGCCTGTGTCTCTGCCTCTCTCTCTGTGTCTCTCATGAATAAATAAAAATAAAATTTAAAAAAACGTAAAGTAAAACCTAAATCCATTAAAAACTAGCTCATACATAGTTATTAGATTTTCCAGGTTTTCACGTTAGCATATTCTAAAAATAGAAAGTTTATTCATGATAATTAGAAGATGTATTGGTCTTTCAGGCCAGCACTATGCAAAATATTGAACTGTTATGTAATTTACCAAGGTGTCAATACTATTCAATGTAATTTATAAAATGAATATTTTCTTGAACATGGTGAGAAAAAAGATCAATTAAACTTAGAAGAAACTTACTAGAAGAAGGAAAAGAAATATCTCAGTTTTCCAGAAAAGGAGATTATGATTTTTCCCTTACACAGCAGTATATTTTCTGCTACAAAGTTTTATGAAGAAAGAGAAAAACCTAAAAGAGAAAAACTTGCTTTCCTGCTGTGCAGTAATATAAAGTTTAGATTTTAATTACAACATAAATTAATTGTATTAATTTCTCAACCTTGGCACTGTTGACATTTTGGCTGGATAATTTGTTGTGCGAGACTATCCTTTACATGATAGGATGTTTAGCAGTACTCCTGATCTCTACCTCGTAGTCGTCAATAGTACAATTTCAGCCATTTTTAGAGACAACAATACATATCTTCAGATATGGACAAATGTCTATGTGAGTAGGGTGAGGGAGGTTGATTTTCTCTGGTTGAGAACTACTGCATTAATTAGTTTACTAATAAAATATTCCTACCATAACATAATTGTGGTTTGCAGCCTCATATCTGTCTTGGCATTTAAGTAAACAAAACAAAACAAAACAACTCTTTGAAGAATCAAAATCCAAGCCTATGCTAATTATGGGATAATGTAAGGGAGTCCGAGCAGATAATTTACAGAGAGAAAATACATAAATATATTTGGAGACTGTGGAAACTCTCAGGAAACTAACCAAAGGTGTATTAAACCTTTATTTGAGAAATTATCCACAACAGAATGCACAGAAAAATAAAGTTTCCCCTAAAATTGAGCTTATAAGTAAAATTAACAAAGATAATAATCTTTTATGACCAAATCTATTTGGACCAAACTAATATGAGTAATATTCTTAAAATTTAAGATAGACTAAAAACTAAAAAATAGAATAATAAATATGTTTTAAAGAATTAAATTATAAAATAATGAGTGAGAAAAAAATAAAAGCCTAGGGCCCTATGAAACAAGCATAGACTGATTTGAAAAATACCAAATGACTATCTAGAAATGAACTATTTTATTATAATTACATTTTAATAGATTAATTAATCAGATTAGATATAGTTCAACATAGAATGAATGAACTGGCAGAAACACCTAGGGAAATTTTCTGGAAAGCATCACAATGATATAACACAGTGAAAACATCAGAGAGGTTCTGAGACAAAGAAGATATTATACACGTGTGCAATTTATAAGCAAGAGAATGGACAATTAAGAATTTTTTTTAAAGTGAATCTGAGAGTTTTATATTTGAGGTGACATTGTCTAAAAACTCATGGGACATAAAGAAAGATATAAGTCCCAAAACTAAAAAATGTTGAGGCGAGAACAAAACAAATCAAAACTAATCTAATCTTAGGCGTGTAGTTGACCCTCTAACACACTAAAGAAAGACTCATAAAAAGAACCAATAATTATGTGCAGAGGGAAAACAATTAGAATTCTGGCTGCAGAATTATCATTATTAATAGAGACCAGAACACAAAGAAGTCTAGAATAAATTTATAAACTGTTCAAGTGATAACCACAAAATACTTAAACTTCATAGCAGATATAATTCTAATGCTTCTTACCCATAAGATTCTCTTCCAAATAATAATTAAACTTTCTATCCATAGGATCCTCTTCCAAATAATAATTATTATTTTTTGTTCTAAGCTATCATTATCATTTTACTGTTATAATCAATGCTAATTTATATTCATTCTCATTTATCAATTATCTAATGACAGCCAATTTACATTTCTCTACTAAACTATAATATTCAAGTTAAGGAAGAAACATTTCAGAGACCAAACTATTACTTCATCAAAAATCCACTACCAAAATAATTGTAAAACAAATTTTGGGGGGGATAAATTAAATCCACTGAAACCAACAAAATTGGTAAAGATGTAGGTTGAAGGTTACCTTTTGAGTCCCTTATGTAATTTTGAGAGACAAGAGAACTAATGCATTTCAAACACTGTTAATGCAAGTATACATTTTAAAGCATATGAGTAAAATTGCTCAAAAATAAAAACAGAATAGTTTTTTTTTAATTTGAAGAGAAAATATAGATTAAAATGGATAATTTCAATACAAAATTGGAAAGAAGAAGAAATAAAAATAAAATTCAAAGAATAAAAGCTTGGGAAAGAGGTTAAGATGGTGTAGTAGAAGTACTTCAGGCTTATCTCATCCCTTGAACACTAGTAAATAACTATCAAATCACTCTGAATATACAAGAAATCAGCCTAAGGACTCACAGAAAAAAACTGCATGACTATAGAGAGAGAAAACACCACATGGAGGACATAGGAAGTGTAAAGACACAGTCTGAGGAGGAAAGTAAAAGCTTGATCAATGGAAAGAACAAAAAAGGAGGTACAGATAAAGCCAATAGGTGATGACAATCATATTACATACAAAAATGAAAATTGCCTTAATATAGATATTTTCAGTTTAAATTAATAACAAATTCTGTTTTGGATAATTTTATTTTAGTATTTCTTTAGTAGCAAAACTGAAATAAAAAAGAGAAAGAACCAAGGTAATAGAGAGACATAGGCATACAAACCATAAAACAAAAGGAAACTGGCGCAAAGTATTAGAGTCACACATCACTAATCATCAGAGAAATGTAAATCAAAACCGCAGTGAGAAAGGAGATATCACTTCACACCCATTAGAATAGCTACTATCAAAATGGTGAGAGAACAAGTGCTGCCCAAACTGTGGAGAAAAGGGAACCTTTGTGCCCTGTTGATAGTGATGTAAATTTGTGCAGCTACTATGGAAAACAGTATGGAGTTCCTCAAAAACTTAAAAATAAAACTAATAGCAATACCACTACTGAGTATATATCCAAAGAAAACAAATCACTCTCTCAATGAGCACCCTATGCTCATTGGAACATTATTTACAACAGCCAAGATGTGGAAATACTAGAGTCCCTTGACAGAAGAATAAAGAAAATATGATACATATATCATATCTATTTAAAATTATATATACATAATTGTCAATGTGTTGATACTGCATAACTGGTATATTAAAAACATAGTATCAAACTAGTGAATAATAGTGTGTAAATTTAAGGAGACACAAACAAATCCACAATCCTAGTAGGAGATCTAAGGCTTTTTTTTTTTTCCATCAAGATCATTTGTGATTGCTCTAGGATATTAGTGTCTACCTGAAAATAAATTTTCCATACATTACTTCAAAAAAAGTAAAATATATATATATACATATATATATATATTTGTGACAGCATAAATTAATTTTGAGGGCATTATACTAAGTGAAATAAGTGAGACAGAGGAAGACAAATACCATATAATTTCACAGATATATGGAATCTAAAAAACAGAACATAAAGACTCCTAACTCGGGGAAACGAACTAGGGGTGGTGGAAGGGGGGAGGAGGGCGGGTGTTGGAGGGGAACGGGTGACGGGCACTGAGGTGGACACTTGACGGGATGAGCACTGGGTGTTTTTCTGTATGTTGGTAAATTGAACACCAATAAAAATTAATTAAAAAAAAATAAAAAAATAAAAATAAAAATAAATAAAATAAAAAAAAAATAAAAAACAGAACATAGAAACAAACCAAAACCAGACGGTTAAACACAGCGTATTGTCTTAGATTTTAAACTGTTTCCATGATTTAATTAAATAATTAGAACACATTGACTGTGGCAATCTTAGTATTTTGATATTGTTTTCCTTTTGAAGAAATGAAGCATTTGTTCTTCTCTTGGGGTGAAGGCTGTTATACTGAATGAAATGTATTTTTAAACATATGGATTTCATAAAAATGATCATCTGAGGGGGATCCCTGGGTGGCGCAGCGGTTTGGCGCCTGCCTTTGGCCCAGGGCGCGATCCTGGAGACCCGGGATCGAATCCCACGTCGGGCTCCCGGTGCATGGAGCCTGCTTCTCCCTCTGCCTGTGTCTCTGCCTCTCTCTCTCTCGCTGTGTGACTATCATAAATAAATTAAAAAAAAAATGATCATCTGATAATGCACTGATATATATTATGTATGCTAAATAGTCATTTAGCTTAAAAATAAAATTATGAAAATGGCTTATGTTCTTTAATATATTTTTCAACTTTGATGATACTTTGTTAATACATTTTGGTAGGAAAAATTCCATATAATATTAGTGATTTTGAAAATCTGAGAAGTTATTTTATAAAGAACTATAAAAGTTATTAAAATAATCCATTATAAAATAAACCAATATATTAATGCTTAATTTTATGTGAAAAACAAATTGTAAGGTCTACACTGTAATACCTAAAAAAAGAAAAAAACAATGTCAATTTATTAGAGGGCTGAGCCTGGCATCCATACTGAATCAATAGTGTCAGTGAAATGATCCATAACATAACACTTAACATGACAAACTTTACTATTTTATGGTAAGAAAATAAAATCTAAAAATCAATTTGAAACCACCAGAAATCTATCACTAATGACATTAAACTCTATCACATTATACATGTTGTCTTTAGAAAATAAGCTTATTGAAAGGCCAAATATATTATAAAGTAATGAATGAAAAACAAGAAGAAATGAAATAATAAGATAAACTATGAAGAAATTTACTTAAGTTAAAAAAAAAAAGATTTCCTTCATTGTAAAAATGTCCATCAGGTAATGCCATTCTGAGATGCTGAAAGACCATTATTTTCAAACTTAATATCATTCGATAGCTCATATTTTAAGTTAAAAGAAGACACATTTTTAAATAGCATGCTTGGGATACATTATAAGCCTAAGTTAATGTCATTTACAGATCACTGGGGTTTTTGGCTTCACACTACAATGGCCTCATCCAGAGAAAAGAGGCTGACTAAATCTAATTAGGACTTGTAGATGTGATGAACCCTCATTGCTAAAAGCTGAAATGGCATGGATTTAAACAGTAGCATGATGCAGTGGAATGAGCAAAGGTTCAGAGTTACACGAAAAGGTTATGTTTAGAAATTTCATCATTACCAGTTTTGTCACCTGGGAAAGTTATTTGATGTCTCAGCACCCTATTATCTGCCTCTGCATAATCTGCAATGCTGTTATACATTTTACATGAGGTGCCAATAGTGTAGAATAGTAGTTACCACAATAAGCTCTGCAATCTGGATAGACTTGGTTGAGATAATGACACCTTAGGAGTTCTGTAACAGTGAATGGGACAATCCTGTAGCTCTTGGTGCTGGAGAATAACAATATTTGTTTCTTAAGGACATTTTAAGGAGGTCAGAAAACAATCAATGCATATCTTATCATATTGCCTGGTCCATAGTAATTGCAATAAATTTTAGCTATTATCATAGGTAGAATGTTTATATGCTATGCTCTTCTTGCCTCCTAGCTATGCTCTATAAAGGTCATCCCCTATGCTCTACTTCATAATTTATTGCTATTATTAATATGTTTAAGGGAGCAAATCTAGTGAAAAGTCTATGCAGTTTGGAGGCATATGAATATTGGTTTTATTACTAGATATTTGATTTTATGAAAGTATATGTTTGGAAACTTAGGATTTGGTAAAAAGCTGCTTATGAAAATAACTGCTTCAAATATAAGTAGAGACTCTGTGGAAATGGCATGGTAGCATACAGCGAATGAAAATGCTCTGCATTGGCCATCTCCATGAACATGAAGGCTGGAGAAAGCAGAGGAGTGATGAGAGTCAAGAATAGATAAGAGCTCATGATGTCAGAAATAGTTTAATTTTAACTGTAGTTTTAAAATATTTAATTCTAGTTATTTGCATTTCTTTGGATTTTGTGGTTATAAAAACCCAATTGTTTTATATGTTCTTTATGGACATTAAAGGAAAGGGCTGATGACCACATCAGTGTTAAGCTCATTATGATCAGGAATCTGTGCAGAAATTAAAGGCTGGTGGTGTGAGCAGTTCATTGATTAATGCAGATGTGAATTTTAAAACTAGGATTGCCTCTATCTTCTTGAATATGGCATAAGATTGCAAGAAACTTCACTTGAAGCTCAAAAGGAAGCATCTATCTCCTGACATCTGCTTACAAAAGTCTCCAAACCAATAGTGAAATACGGTTTCCTAGTGGATAAAATGGGAGTAAAGGAGAGTTATCCACCAGTTTTTCTGTAAAATGTAAATGCCATGAAAGTTTGGTGCATTTTGGAGTTTGCTGAATTTCGTTCTTCATTAGATGTCCAGTGATTAACTGAGAAGTGAAAACAAATATTTATTCTAAAGATTAAATCACATTACATAAAAAAGAACCATATATAATATCAAGCACATAAAAATAACTAGGCAGTGTTAGTTTAAGTCTTTCATTTAATATTCCAATGTTTTATGAATAAATAGTATTAATGTATTGTAAAAAATATATTCATTACTTATGTGAATGACTATAATAGATGAGCACCATGTGTCACACTATAACCACAAGAGGAACCAGAACTGTCCCATATAGGTAGTATTAATAGATGGTATTATTTTTTTAAGATTTTATTTATTTATTCATGAGTGACAGAGAGAGAGAGAGAGAGAGAGGCAAAGACACAGGCAGAGGGAGAAGCAGGCTCCATGCAGGGAGCCTGACATCTCCAGGATCACGCCCTGGGCTGAAGGCGGCGCTAAACCGCTGAGCCACCCAGGCTGCCCAATAGATGGTATTATTAGATGGTATTAAATATGATTTTAATTTCACGGGGAAAAAAGGAATGAATAGAAAAAAAGGAATTGTTAAACTTTAGCTACTTTTTTCACTACAAAAAGGAAATCATTTTAAATGGTTTCAAAGTTAATGGTTCTTAGAATTATTAAGAAGATTTAAATAAATATCTTTGACTATTTTGTCTCATTCATAAGATGATTAGGAAATTAGGATTTCTATATTTATCATTTCTAATGATTCCAATTACAAGTTATTGTTTCTCGCATTTAGTTTTATGACACCTCCTAGAAAATCAAAATAATCTCTGAAATTCATATAGAAAATGTTAAATTAAGATGAATATTGAAAATCAAAAATAAAACTAAAGTCCTGTTAATTAGGGATTTAGAAGACATGAGAATACATGCAAAATTTCAAATCCCATGAATAATAATTTTTATGTTCTTATTAATTTTTTAAGTCTGAGATTATCACATCAAAACCTATCATTTTTCCCCTTCATTTGTTATATTTTTGATGTCCTGAATAAATCTGTTTGAACCTCTACTAAGAATTCTTTGTGGATATTGAACAACATAGTAGTGAACTTCCTTTCTTATTCTCCTGAGCTGAATCCACTCTTCTCATTGTAGATATTCCTATTTTTTCTGTTCCTCCCCTTGTGCATTTTTCCTGTTTTTTTTCCCATAGATATGTAAAATATTTCATATATCCTATAATATATATATAAGTAATCCTGATATAATGTATATGTAGCATAAATGGAATATATATCACATTTTATACAATATTATATGTTAGGTATAAATTATATGTTAGTTATATGTTAGGTATATTATATTATATATAATATGTAATAAATATATATTTTATAGATTTTAAGTGATCCTCTTATGATATTGAAATTAAACATATCTATAAGCAATCTAGAAATAAACATGATTGAGTATTGGCCTGGATATAGAATTTAATATCCAACTGAATTATGTTTTCTCAGAAATTTTGAAGTGAATATATCTTATTGTATTATCCTGTGTTGCTCAAGAGCTGTTTGGTAACATTATGATATTCTTTTGTCTTCTTTAGATGACTTTAAAATTTTCTCTTATCCTTAGTGTTCTGAACTTCTGTGGTTTGTCTGGTCTGGGTCTTATTGTCTTCCAATTAGTAGTACATGATGAGTTCTGTCCCTGTGTAAGCATGCCCTAAAAGTGTAAACATTTTGTCCTCCTGTGTATCTTTTTCTCCCTTCATTTTGGATACTTTTATTATTTTTTCTTTAGAATTTTGTGTGTCTTTGCTATTCATATTTGTTCTCTATCCTTATGCCAGGCTCATTGATTAATAACAATATTATTATTTTTGAACATGTAGCACCATTATTTTATTAGTTCTTTCCATATGTTTTTATATTAAGTAGATGTTCTGTCATGGTTATCTTATATTCTTAATTCTTTTTGACATCAGTAGAACTGTACATTTATGCACAAATGCCCATCTGTTTTAATTATCTTTTGTCCGTACAACTATATAATTTTCCTTTAGATCAATATTTCTATTACCTTACTGTATTATCTATCATAATGTAAGTAAGATTATTATTGGTTTACAAGTAATTTCCTAATTTTTTTTTCTAAAAATACTTTACTCATGTATTTTTTTTAAATGAATGAGTATAAGATCACTCTGGTTTTTATATTTCATTAAATACATTAAAAGAAAGAGGAGTAATTTTTATTATAAAATGTCAGTAGTTTACACTAAGTCAAAAATAATGATATAATGTGTAGTTTGTAATTGATTTGAAGGGATATAACAACAATGAACAAATATTTGAGTGTTCTGTGACTACAGGGGGCTTTTCAACTGATAGGCTTTACCTTTGATTCATCATACAGGAGGGGGCTTCACTCTGGAAAGTACTAAATACAAGCATTTTGGCAAATATTGCTCAGGGCCTTGTAGTTTCTTCAGAACAATCAATCTTTTATTCTTATACCTGCCTATAGAGATTTTGCATGGAGAATGGGGTCACCAGTCGACACAACGCCTCTCTAGGAATAGTTTAAATTAATGACTGTCTTTTTTCATCCTGAATCTAACTTCTGCTCTTAGTCATCTCAGCCTCTCAGTGCTGGATAGAATGTCCCCTCTTTTGGCCATATCTTCCTCTATGAATGTTATTAGCTGTTTTCTCTTCCCTTAATCCAGCAGTTACTACTTTTTCAACTTTCTTTACTTCTTCCTCCTTGATAAATTTGATATGCCTTTGGCACATTTTATATCTCTATGTCATTGTGGATATATAAGTCAGAAACATTACTTTAAGTTTATGCCCTTAGAAATTTGTGGACCATAAGAATTTAGGTGAGATTATTTGGCCACAATTGAACTAAATGTACTTATTATTAGAATTTTTCTTATCAAATTTAAATTATTTTCCCAGAAACTGTAGTTTATTTATAAATCTTTTGCTTTGTATCATATTCATAGACTAAAAGACAAACTATAATAATTATCCTCCCTTAAAAATATGACAGGCATTTGAAGCATGAATGGTTGAACACATTGATGAGTAGAGTAACATATTTATCTGAACTTTCTATAGTAAATTTATCATGATGTCAATAAAGGAAACACATTTAAATTACAGGAATTAAATGGCTTTTATTTTGCTACATTTTTCATTCTATTTTTTAATATATAACTAAAATTTTATAATTTATTACTGAATACACATGTGGCCAGCTTGAGATTTCAGTTAGCAAAATAAATAATTTGCATTTGCATGAATCCCAAAAAATTCCAAGAAGTACAGGTATATAATTTTTTTTCTGGTGGATATATTAATAGAAATTGAAAATAAATTAACTGATTTATTTTCTATAAGTGAAGTCAAATGAAGTTGTGTTACTGGAAAACTAAAATGTGTTCAGTGCCTATATTCTAGATATTTCATTAACATTTGCCTGATATTTACATATTTATTTTTTCAAGTTTTTATTTAAATTCCAGTTAGTTAACTCACTGTGTAATATTAAAGCATAGAATTTAACGATTCATCACCTACATACAGCACCCAGTGCTCATCACATTGAGGAGCCCTCTTCAATCCCCATCATCCATTTAACCCATCCCCCCACCTCCCTTCGAGCAACACTCAGTTTGTTCTCTATAATTAAGAGTGTGTTTCCTGATTTGCTTCACTCTCTTTTTTTCCCTCTATTTTCATTTGTTTTATCCACATATGAGTGAAATCATATGGTATTTGTCTTTTTCTGATGGACTTATTTTGTCTATATAATACTCTCTAGCTCCATCTGGTCTTTGAAAATGTCTGGCTGATATTCTAACATTAGATGGCATATAGGTGATACTCAATAATGTCTTAAATAAACTAATGAATTTATAAATCTCTTACAATCTTCCATTTTTAATTCAGATTAGTAAACTAAACTTCAGGGTATGTAAGCAATTTATACCAAAAGGTGTATTATTAGTAAGTAATGGGAGAAAAAAAATGGAAGCCCAGAACATGTGTTTAGTAGCTGATACTTTATCTCACCTCATGTAGTATTTCACTTTGTTACAAGTTACCAATCTAGAAAAATACAATTAGATTCAAGAGCAAAGATGAGCCTACCACTTTTAATTTATCAAGAATTTAAAATGTGATTTCGGTGGAATCAGAGGCTATGGTGCATTGGATTGTCTACTTCCATTTATCTTGATGTTTAAGGGAATTTTTTTTCTTATCTATTTAAACCATTCAGAATGAAGCATCCTGTGACTTGCCCAACAAAATCTTAATTGGTAAAGATTAGACCCCCAAATTTTCACATAAGTGAAAATACTTATGGAAAAAAACTATAAAAAGACATCATAACATATTGGATGTCACAGAAATTATATCATAGCAATGCTTTTACTGAAGGAAATAAATACTAGTGCAGTTTACAGGTGAATAAAAGGTCAACATTTATGAAAGTAGATTCGTGGAATAGGATTAGTGAAAATCACTAAAATTAGTTGCTGGAATATTTCTGTAAATAACATCACAGGGTTTTGTAGGGCAAATCCAAATATTTAAGTGCTAATAATTTTATTTAAATATTTTCTAGTCTAGGTTTATCTATTCATTAACATATGGGAAATTTATTATTATTTTTATTAGAATTGAGTTAAATTCTTAATTTACCAAATAAATGTACAAACAAAAAATCTGCACCTGAACTGAAAACACATAACATACTACACATTTGTATAAGCTTAAATCAATAAGGTATTGAAGACTGACCCCTAAACTTTAAAAATGAATAGCAGAGAGACGTTTAGATTTCCCTGTCCTAAAATGCCCCAATTTTAGTGTGAGCAGATGGGGAAACATGAGAGATAGGAACCATTTCACCAGGGATACTGCTAGCATATTTTAGCTGCTAAAGTTCATGGCTATTTTTGGTGATTCAAGGAAATTTAAAGGTTAAAAAAATGATGGTATGTTGGCAGTGTCCTTGCTTGACACAACAGAGCCAGCCTCTCCAAGTGGCAGGACAGAATCTGCATTTTAGAATCATTCTGAAAGGACCTAGCACAATAATGTCACAACTGGCCCACAGCCCAGCCCAGCGAAGATCCTCTAGACACCCAGTGGGTTGGTGCTTCATCTTGCTATTCTCATTCCTCCTCAGGGACCTTTTAAACATTGATCAAAATAACCCAAACTCTCCCTCTTACCCCCACTGGCTGCTACTCTGTAGTTTTTCAACTGAAAAAAAAGTTCTTTGTATATACATACTAAAATATATTTGCAGATGCATTTTTAAATGAGTTTATGTATTTCAAGTTAACAGATAAAAGCAAACATAACTAGGTTTTTACCAATAAAAGAATGTAATGAGGACCAAATAAATCATAAATATAATAGGATGACTGACAAAAATAGCATTAAATATATCATTTACAAGTATCAGAATGAAATATTTTCACTTAAGGACAAATAATTGTATTCTGGGTAAAACATGATAAAGTGCAAAAAAAAAAAAACCATGGTAAAGTGCATAATATTTCTCAAAATTTAGTATAAAGGCTAATAGTTATTTATTACTATGGATTTCAGTCATATAATAATAATGAAATTATAACATTTTAAGATTATTTTAAAAGGTTGGAAAGAAGTATAAATAACAATAACCCTGTCATATTTTGCTGTGTGAATTCATTTTGCTGTGTGACTGGTATTTAATGGTGTAGGTGGAGAAGGGAGACTTCATAATGTAATTTATTGCAATCTAAAATATACTGTTTTTAAAAATGGCCAAACCAAGTTTGCAGTCCAGTTTATAAGGAACTTAGAAGTTGCCACTCCATTCTAACAGCAAGTAAGGAGCTGAACAAACTGAAAAATCAATAACTAGTGTTAGATCTGGAAGAGAAACGAAGTCATAGGGGACAACACTGCCCCTCAAAGTTAGATAGACAGGTGGTCACAGAGAATCACAACTGCCCAGAGCAGAAATCTCCCTGGGAACCAGTGTAAGAGTAGGAACATTTCAACTGCAGTTGACAAATTGCTAGAGGCCCAAGAGATAAAAACTACAATGGGACTTCATCATGGGTGGGTGAGGGGACACTTCATGCTTTTATGGGTTTTACTTCAAGTGCCTTACCAGATCCTCCCAGAGAATATCAGAGGAGAAAAACAAAAAACAAATAACAAAAAACAAAACCCTCCAGCATCTGGTAAGGGGAAGAAAAAAAATAATGTTTTTAAATACATAATTAGGTCATTCTGTTCTTAATAAGGCTTGACCTCAGGAGAAGATATTTTCCCTACCTTTGGGAAGGGAAGTACCCAGCACCATCTCTCTTTAGGCATCCTGTTCCATCTAAGCAGGAAAAACCTCAGAAGCCCTGGTGGAGATTACAGTTGAGGGGAAAAGGCTCACTAGAAGACAGAGACTAATCATAGGACCATAGGACACTTTCCATCTCTGCACACATTGGCCCTACATCTCCAAAGACCTGTTTACTGCAGTTCCTATTATGCAGTACTTCATGTCCACCTTGCAACCAAGTTTTAAGGATACTAAAAGGCAAAAACACAGTCTACAGAGACTTAAAAAGCAGCTGAAGCAGAATCAGACATGGCAGGAATACAGGAACTTTCAAAAACCTATGATTAATATATTAAGGGCTTTAATGGAAAAAGTGGACAACATGCAAGAACAGATGAGTATTGTAAATGCAAAAATGCGAATTCTAACGGGGAAAAAGACAAAAATAAATGCTAGAGATATAAAACAAAGTAAGAGAAAAGAGAAATGCTTTTATTGTCTCATTAGTAGACTGGACACAACTGGAGAAAGAATTTGGATCTTAAGAGTATGACAATAGAAACTTCCAAAACTGAAAAGCAAAGAGAAAATACTGAAAAAATAAACAACAAATAGAACCCTCCAAAACTGTGGAACAATTATGATGGCATAACATTCACGTAATAGGAATGCCAGTTGGAGAAGAAAGAAAGAAAAGAACAAAAGCATAGCTGAAGTAATAGTGACTGAGAATTTTCCCAAATGTTAAACACCAAACGACAGATCTATAAAGCTCAGAGAACTCCAGAAAGATGAACCCTAAAACATTAACTAGATATATCATACCCATATTTCATAAAACATTATCAAGTCATTTCATATTCACATTTCATAAAATAGGGTAGGTGGAAAAACACTTGAAAGAAGCCAGACAATGAAAATGTCTTAGCTACAGAGAAGGCTTTATTTGTATTTGCCAAATCTTGGAAGCACTAAGATGCTCTTTAGAGGGCAAATGGATAAATAAATTTCCTTGTATCTAGACAAAGATATATTATTCAAAGCTAAAAATAAGTGAGCTATGCATATTTCTAAGAGAAAGAAACCAATGTGAAAAGGTCATATCCTATTTAATGCCAAATATATGATATTCTGGAAAAGGCAAAACTATGTCAAATATAAAATAATCAGTGGTAGCCAGAGATTGAAGAGAGGAAGGGAGGAATATAGGCAGAGAATAGAGGATTTTTAGGGCAGTAAAAATATTCTGTATGATATCACAATGTCATTATACATTTGTTAAAACACATAGAATGTGAAGCACCAAATGTCAACCCTCAGGTAAACTATAGCTTTTGGGTGACAATGCTGTTCCAACTTTGGTTCAGTTGTTACAAGTATACCATTATGATGTGAAAGGTCAATAGTGGAGGTCTTGTGTGAGGCGGACAGGAAGTATATGAGAATTCTCTGTACCCTCTACTCCATTTTGCTGTGAAATTAAAACTGTTTACTAAAATAGTATTAATTAAAAGAAGCACCATCTTACCCTGTAGCTACATTGAATCGTAGTAATATTTAAGGTACTGCTTCAATATGATCATACACAAAGCAAACTCCACTTTGGAAGCTTCTAGTCATTGAACATAAGACTACATCTTTCCCATTATCAAGGGAGGTCTATCAGATGCTTAAGTGCTTTCATTTCTGAGTCTAGTATAGATTTTATAATTAATACGAATAAAAATATTACCACTATGACAAATAAGCCACCAAATACTCAAAGCATACTTACCTTTAGTTAGATTTAGGACAATATTATAACTATGCATGATCTCCCTTTTTTAAAATGTAATAATAAAAAATGTATGTTTTTATTTTTTTTTTTTTTGTTAAAGATTTTATTTATTTACTCATGAGACACACAGAGAGAAGTAGAGACATAGGCAGAGGGAGAAGCAGGCTCCATGCAGGGAGCCCAATGTGGGACTCGATCCCGGGTCTCCAGGATCGCGCCCTGGGCTGAAGGCAGCGCTAAACCGCGGAGCCACCTGGGCTGCCCCAAAATGTATGTTTTTATTAATTTATCAAGACATTCTTCCAGAATGCTGAAATTCATTCTTTATCATGTTTATATATATGCAAGTAACTTATATAAAGCTCAAGTATATTGATGTTATACACAGTATTTCCAAAAGTTTATGTTCACATAATTAACCAATCTTTCTGAAGAGTTGCTTAGTAAGATATTTTCTCATCATTCCATCTGTAAACTTCACAATTGTCCTACCTTTTCTGCCCTCCCCACAGCTGGAACATATTTTAAGCCCTATAGCAGTAGTTCTTACTGGGTCACAGACCCTTTGAAATCTCATGAAAACTGCAGACTCTTTTCTCACAGATGTATATATGCACACACCCTCAGAACTTGGCCCACACTTTGAGGGATTCAGACCTGCATTCATGTGTCCCAAGTTAACCTCTGTTCCTTCTTTCTTCATGACTCAATTTGCCTAATTATGCATTGTTTTGGGCCTTTTCGTATGCGCTTCTTTGGGACATTTCATTATTTATTACCCTCTTCAAAGAGAGGACATGGAAAATAAAGATAAAACCCAGATTACCCAATTTTTATTTTAACAATTTGTGTAGAGACCACACTTTGTGTGGTCTTGACCCTTTCTTCCAGTACACACCCACCATTCTAGGAATTTGGCAGGCGCTTGTGAATTTGAACTGTAGTCAATTCTTCCTTGTATTTAAAAGTACATAGATTCTTTTACAGTTTGACTTAAAGCAGACTATCCTGACATTTACACTGATAGATGTAGGACCTGAAAAGTAGAGTTGTGTCTGAATCACCTGAATTGATGCGAAGTCACATACATGAGTTATGAGAGAAAGGATGTCCCAGGGTGAGTACATACTGGGAGCAGAGAGAAGAAGATGCTTCAAACAGAATGTTGGGTGTGCCAGCTGAAGTTTGGGACATGGGTCATGAGAGTTGGGAACTTTGGGAGTTGGGTGGAGGGAAGTTAAGCTCTGGGGGAGGGGTATGATGAAAACTGGCTTGAGAATGGAGAGATATATATATATATATATAATATATAAATATATATATATTGCCTTTTTCAAATCAAGAATATTTCTTTGATTCCATTTGCAAAAAAAAAAACTGCATTTCCTGATAATGTTCAGGGGGGAGTTGTTTTTGAAAATCTACATAAACACACTATTATATGTCTAAATGTGAAGAAAGCATTTTTTTCCTAATTCTAATATTCATTCATCATAGCACCAAAAGAATTAAATTCTGGTTCTTTTGAATTCTAACACTTTTGGGTTTACTTTGAATTGCTTTTCAATCAGTGTCACATAAACCACGAAGCAGTAAAAATGAAATAAAAGATACCTTTAAAGGTAAGGGGGGAAAAAGGAAAATACAAAATACATTCACTAGTTTTATTCCTTTGTGGTTGAGGTAGTAGTAATAGTTTGTTCACTTCATATATAATGCATACAAATGCTAGGAGACTACAGTTAATAGGAAATCTACATTAGACCTGACCTGCATGTTCAAAGAAGTTGGATTTTTCCTTCTGAGTACTAATTTTAGTCAAAAGAAGAAAAATTCAGTTTTTTTTTCTTTGAGCTTCATGCATAGTGATAGAATCCTATCTTTAAAATGTCAGTGGTAATATCTAAATAACAAAAATTAACGAATTGTTCTACCATGATTCTTAGCCACATATGCAAAAATTAGATTAATACATTGAAAAACAAGGTAATAAATTGAATAGCAAAGCACTATTACTGAAATGCATAGATGTACCATAACCAAACTTTAATTTTTCCTTTGAAGATTTGTGTACTGAAAAAGCAGGGTCAGCTTATTACCTAACATTTAAATGCATTTACTGATACTTTCTTCAAAAGCTGGGAGCTCTCTCACATACTATGAGAATTACAAAATAGTTTAATATCACACATTACATATCAACATTGTTAGCACATAAATTTAAAATAACAAAAAAGGAAATTTCTCACTGAAAAGAAAACACATTACAAAGAACATATATAAAGGTAGATAAATAAGAAATAAGGATTTAATGAAAGAATATTATCCTTAGTTGAAACCTAAATACATGGCTTTTGAACCTACTTCTGCCCCACCAGTATGTGGAAAGAGACAATGTTTTTATAACTTACAAAAAATTCCATTTGCATCCTTGTAAATTGAGGACTGAAGTTCAGTGTTTCTTCCACACCTAAAATTTTTAAAAATCCAACTATATTTTCTTCTATTTTATGGAAATAGAAACTTGCAGGTCAAGATGAAGACATACAAATCTTTTAGACTTGGATCTGGAAACTTGGTGACTTATTTAATATTAAAATATTAAAATATTTTCATTTTTTACTAAACTTGAATGTTTGTGAGGAGGGTGTCACAAAATAGAAGTTGTTATTGTCAACTTACTAGTAACTGCATTTGCAATATAACATGATTTAAGGAATTATGTTGTCCATAGAAACTAAAATTTAATTACAATTTAATGAAAACCCACTGGTATGTTCTTTTATTATTTCAAAGTAGTAAGAGTTAGATATTGTTTTACCATGAGATACTTAGTAACTCATTTAACCAAATTTTTATGAATTATAAATTGCTGTATTTTTTATTTAAAAGAATTCTCAATGTAAACTCTAATTGTACTTATGGATAAAGAAAAAAGTTAGAAAATGAATGAAACTCAGGTCATATAAATAGAGATATAGTCCTAAAATATTTTACTGAAATCTAGCAAAATGAAAATAAAAAATATTATGTTGAGCCCTGATTCATTATATTTCTTTGATATTCTAGCCAGAGTTCATATCTGGAAGTAACTCATGACATGGCTAGTGATTATTATTTACTATGTATTGTTAAATAGATTTATGTACTATGCACATCACCCATATTTATTTCTTTTTATTATATATGTATATATTTAGAAAGATAGATTTCTTTTTCATTATAGATCTTATTTAATTTGAAAATACAGGCACACATAGTAGAATATATTTAATCAAGTACATTAGGCAGGCTAAAGGCTAAGCTACTATGACAAGTAGATCATCAAAAAACTAACTTAAATATAAGTTTATTTTCACTCAGTAAAATACTAGAACAAAATTTTCAGCTTTGAGGGGATGATGGTGGTGCTGCTGCCCTCAAAACCAAACTCCCATATTTGCTCTAATTTTCACCATTTCCTAGACAGTATGAAAGAAAAATGTAGAATCAAGAACAACTGGCTTTATCTGTAAGGAGATGACCCCTAAGTAATCCACATCATTACTATTTACATTTCATTGCCCAAAGTTAATTACTTGGCTTCACTCAACTGTTAGAGGATGAAAAATTATTATCTTTAGCTGGATGTTAACGTGTACACATAAAATTTGGCACCTAAAAATAGGAGGTGAAAGGATGTGGGGTACACTCATACTTCCTATTACTTTTTGCTTCACTAGCCTTTCAGATATTCAGATATCTGATATTTAAGTATATCAGATATTTAAGTATTCTTTTCCCTTATGAAGAACAGAACCTATCCTATCACTAATCTTATTATATTATTAGACTCATCTTTATTGATACCTTTTATGTACAGTTTACCAGGTTTGATGTTGCAGGTTTTTTTTCTTTTTTTAAAACCTTTTTTCCACCAGACGGAAAACTTAAGATGCACACAAGAACCAGGGCAAGTGGATTAAGAAGAACTCACATATATTGCTGATGACATGAAAGTGACACAATACTGTGAGCCATTTGGTATTAATAAAAACAGTCATGTGTGTATTCGACGACTTGGCAATTTTTACTGCTTGGTGTACTTCTTTAAAAAGAAATGTCAATGCATTTGCACCAAGGTAAGTTGGTTTGATATTCATATCAAACTTATTTTGATTAAGAAGGAAAAAGGAAGCTATCTAAATAGTTGAGATTCACTGATATGGCTGTTTCTTTTAAGTTGTAATTTGTTCAGAGTGGTTACGATTCTATTTTGATTGTTTAGTTTTTATGCACCACTTATTATTAACTATTTTGAACATTTCCCTAGGAACTGTTCATCAATAGAACAAAGAAGAAATAAATCATGTATATCCTTATAAAATAGTAAAAGAAATCACTGAAAGCAAATGTACCATGACTACATATGTCCACTTAGATAGGTCATAAATATGTCATTTTGGGCCAAATAAGTGAAATGTACTGACCTGAGCACACAGTTTTACATGAATTACATAAAGCTCAAGCCAAGAAAATGATATATATATTATTGCAACAGACAAATGTTTAAATTGTAATGAAAATCAAAGGGATGGTTAATATAAAAATCGCAACTCTAGTTAGAGGATTTCCAAAGTACTATTTATGTCAAATTGTCAAGCTGGGCAGCGTGGCCATCAGTATTCATCTTAATATAACTTTTTATATTATACATATATTCTAACTATAATATTTCTGTGGGATACATTTTGTGTAATAGTCTTGAAAGTGAGATTTCTTGATAAAAACAGATTATCTCTCAACACAGCTTTATTACATTTTTAGTTATATAGATTAAAAATGTGGTTGTTTCTTATTACATCTTATGTGTAGATCCTGGTGGTTATCAAGGGATTGCTCTGCTCCTTTGCAAATATCTGACATACTCAACACAAAATCCAAGGAGACTGTGCTGTTAGGATGGACTGCACTACCTCTACCCTCTGCTCCCTGTTTGGACCTCTCTTCACCCACTGCTGTGATTGCCACAGAGTGAAGAAGGGGAACTATTATGGAGAGACACAGGGTGATTGCTTTCTCATCTTAATTCCCTTCCTGTCAGTCCTGTTTCTGCTGATTTAAAGAGAGAAGGACTTGGGATCAGAGCAAAGGTGAGAACATTGACCACGTCTAAATTAGAAATTAAATTTAAAAATATGGCCAAAGCCATAAAATGTAACTGTACTGGAAGTTGTGACTGAAGGAGTCTGTGTTTGTCTGATTGAGTAAGAATGAGAGGTTTTCAAAAAGTGAAAAGAATACAGGGGATAGATGAAGGGCAATATGTCCTGACTATATGTTTCATAAAATATCTGAGAAGAAAACTAGAAAAAAGTAAGTTGTAGTATTGCTTATAAATATTCTGAATTTAAAGTCTTTTACCAAGATTCCCAGACCCCTTGGAAATATGATTCCCTCCAGAGAACACAATGTGCCACCACAGTATTTTTCTTTGTAAATGTGCATTAGTGATACAAATATAACTTTAGATAAAATGATCCTTCACCCCCCCAAAAAACAAAAACAAACAAAAATGATCCTTCCCTGCTAAAAATAAGGTCCCTTGTTTCTTCCTCCTCCTCTTTTCATTATTACTATCACTCTTATTACTAGTAGTATAAGACAGTTCTGCTTAACTTTAATACAAAGCAAATTTGGAACTCTAAAAAATCAGTCTTTAATGATGATCAGCTGTAATAATGTATACTGAATCATCCATTGTATAAAACTATACGTATTAAATATGTTAAAGGAGGGCCTTTTTTCTTTAGCATTGATGAAAGTGATTTGTCTTCCTCATGAATCATAACACTGATTTTTTTTTATTTGGAAATTTCTAGTGCATAAGACTATAAACCTGCCTGATCTTAATGGTTTTTGTTTGTTTTATTATATATGTAAGAGCTCAGATGTTTGTACAGAAAAAAATGCACAGCTATGCACACATCACCTTACAACTTCTTTGATAACTATTTTAGAAAATATCTTATTTTATATTCACTTTTGAAATATAAAGACAATATTAAATATATGAAGATAATTTATTAAAGTTCTATGTTCAATGTTTGGTAGACAGAATAATAAAGACACCAGCGAAAAAGTATACTCAGCATAAGTAAAAAAAAAAAATACTATCTAAGTTTTATCAAGATGTGGACACTTTCCTTTATACCTCTGGTTAAGTTTCCCCCCCTAGTTTTTTCTTAGAAAGAATTAGATATGATTATCAGAATCATACTGTAGTTTTTTAAAAGCCTAGTGCATATATTATTTTCATGAACTTGTCTTTACACCGCATAAAAGACCTTTTCTTCAAACGTCTAAATGTTTACCTAAGCCACAAATGTGACCCTTTATTCTCACTTCTGTTTTCCATTTCTCACATATAATTAATCATTAGAGGCAATTGATTTTATCATCAAAATCTGTTTACCATTCTCCATCTTCTTCCTACAATGTAGTCCAGGTGATTATCTTCTACCTCTCAATTACCATTATGCCTTTCAAACTAGTCTCTCTCTATCCATGGCTCCTCTGAATAATTCTAATCAATTATCAGTAATATCATTTATAGATATTCATCCTATCACATATATTTCTCTGCTTAATCGCTTCCCATAGGTTTCATATTATCCTCCAGGTTATGTAGAAACTCCTTGATACGGCACACTGGTTAACTCTGCCTGTTTCCCTCAAGTAGCGTCACTCACCATATGTCTTTTATATGGTCTGTGCTCCTTTTCCCCATTGCCTTCTCTTCTTTGATCTGCTTAACTCCTGCTTCTTCACATATCAGCTTTGGTGCTACCTCTTCCAAAGAGTCCCCTCTAAATTATTAGGGCACTAACTATCCCTGCTAGACATTAACATGCTAACTAGACCCAGTGTTATGATAACATACAATATACAGAAATGCAATTATTTATTTGATTAGGTTTTCTCTAATTAAATATTAGGTATTTGGGAGTAAGAATTGTAGGCTTCATCTACATGTCCTTGGAAGCTAGAGCAGTGTATGAGTGATTAATGTAAGCTACTGGTTAAATTGAGTTGATGTAAATTAAAATTTAACTTAATAATGGCCATTGAATTTCATTTCTGTGAAAGAATCTTCCAATATTTAAACTGAAGAATATATGGACATTGAAGGAAGGTAGTGGAAGAAAGTATTTTAGAAAGAAAAAAAACATAAGAAAAATTACAAACCTACTTAGTATATCTAAATATTGGGAGTAAGCTTAGAATGTCTAGAATAGGGCGCCTGAGTGGCTCAGTTGGGGTCTGCCTTCAGCTCAGGTCATGATCTTGTGGTCCTAGGATTGAGCCCCACATGGGGCTCCTTGCTCAGCTGGGAGCATGCTTCTCCCACTCCCTCTGTCTGCCATGTGCTCTCTCTCTCTCTCTCTCTCTCTCAAATAAATAAATAAAATATATTTTTTAAAAACAACAAAAAGAAGAATGGCTGGAACAGAAAAAGTGAATGGTGTAGAACCTTGAAAAAGTTGCATATTGTTTTTTGGAAACCAAAATTTAATATATAGAAGAGGGATAAGTGAAAGGTAACATTGAGTAGGTAAGCAGAATCCAGACAATAATGTTGGGGACTCATTTTATGCTAAATCGAAGAATTTTGTATTCTAATTTTGAGGAAGATACAGAGGTTTTAAACAATGTTCATACAATGCCAGCAGCCCTGTAGAAGATTTGGAGAATTATGAGTTGTGGCATGAAGAGTAGAACTCCCAAGCCATTTATAAATGCCTCCTGAACTGCACGATGGAAGTCATTACTCCTGATAGTATTTCTTCACCATAGAAATGTTACTTTTTAAAAAGCTTTATCAAGATTAACAACAAAGATAAAAACTAAAATAGATTATCACCATAGTTTTTCAGATGGTTTTGACACAATTTGTTTACCTTAGCTATTTGTAATACTAAAAATAATTTGACAATTATAGATCACTTACTTTCGTATGGAAAATATCCTATTTTTCCTGAGCTAGCATAGAACTCTGAATTAGTGTGCAATCCATATTTGTTGATAATCATGTTAGAAAAGTCTCAAAATTTTGTTAACTTTGATTTGCTTTCTAATGATTTTTATTTCATAATTCTTTTTCTTGCTATATAAGGGAAAATAAACCAAAGAAAAGTTTTGAAATCTATTTCTCTGACTCATAAACTGCCCCCACTGGTTTCTAGTAATGATTTAAGGTCACAAGGATAATTTACATATTGCTGCGAGATATAGAACACTTATCTAAAGGCTAAATTGTATTACCTAACATTTTACAAAAGTTTGATAATTATCCATGTTGAATTTATGTAAGGTCTATAGATCTTTATGCTGCCATTTTATAAATGAGTAACCTGGAGCTTTCTTCCATGACATTCCAAAGGCCACACATGTCAGTGGAATGGAGCGAAGAGGGAATGTTAGACAATTTTGATGACAATCAAAATGCATAGAGCAATGTCTCCTAACTGAATCCATTAGCAACATTTTCTCATATCTAATTAATTAAATCTCATTTAAAAAGTGAAACTTTTGTAAAAGCATTTTTCCTTATGTTGAGTAGACAGATTTTTCATTTAAGTTCGCTGTCCATACGACAAATTGTCCAATAGCATCCTGAATAGTATTATATATATATAGGTCAAACATAACATTAAAGGAAAAATAGCACTATGATACCTGATAGCTTACTAAGCTGTGAGCTCAGCACTAAGTACACATAGCAGGTAAGGAGGAGGTGGTATATGTTCAATTAGCCATCTATTTAACAGTGGAATAAATAATCCATTCTTGATTATTTGAAGGGCGGTGAAGACTTGTACCTTTCTTGTTAAGGTGGTTAATTATACTTTGGATTTGTTCTTAAGGTAAAAGTATATCCTATCTTTTGAAGTTATAGCATAGAGGTAATTGCTGCATGTGATTGTGCCCTCAGTAAATATTTGTTGAGTAAATTAATAGAAAAAGAACTAATTTAGGACTAGATTATAAATAAATTATAAATAGCAACATTTTAATCTCTACTTGTACTTACCAACCAAAAATAAGGCAGAACAAAACAAAATAACACAAGGTTTTAATTCAGTTTACCTAAGCTATAGCAATATTACCAAAAACTTTCACAAATTTGTAAAAAATTTTAAATAAACATGATGAAATCAAACTGGCTGATTTGATAACACTGTACATTTGGAGTTTAACCACATTAATTTGAAAGCATTGATTCCTAAGATAAACAATTAAATTATATAAAGTCAAAATGAAAAATTTAATTAGGCATAGTCTTAGAAAAGAAGCTAAAGAATAAAAGTAAGCTCTCTTTCCATGTAGCAGTTCTGTATCAATTATCTCATCTAACTAAACAATGCTGAAAGAAGAATATTCTTACCCATTGTGCAAAGGAAGAGACCTCAGGTGAAAGCTTTGAAATGAGTCTCTTAATATCACATGCTTTCTCTTCTACATTACATGGTCTTCAAGCCAGCCTCACTAAATGCATTTTGATCTTTCCAAAACTTCATGGTTCATTTTTGTTGTAGATTTTTAAATAGCAAATCCTTTATTCTAGAACAATCATTTCCTATTTCCCCCATCTCTATTCACTTAGTCAATATTTAGTTTTTAAGTCCCTATTCTGTGCTAGAAACTGTAATTCTCCCTCACCAGGAATGTCATAGTTTAGTTATTTCTTAAATTCAAAAAGATTCCCTGATGTTCCAAATATAATACCCTGTCTATACCATGGATTGCCAAAATACAGACTGCAATATCCAGCCAGCTGCCTATTTGCACAATCCTTGAGCTAAAAATATTTCTTTTAAATTGTTATTTTATATTTAAAAAGATTTTATTTATTTATTCATGAGAAACACACAGAGAGAGGCAGAGACGTAGGCAGAGACATAGGCAGAGACATAGGCAGAGGGTGAAGCAGGTTCCATGCAGGGAGCCCAATGCAGGACTCGATCCCAGGACCACAGGATCACACTCTGAGCCAAAGGCAGGTGCTCAACCGCTGAGCCACCCAGGCATCCCTCTTTTAAATTATTAAAAGGGTGAAGAAGTCCAAAGAAGAATAATTCTTTTTATGCAAAGTTAACATTTTATGAAATTCAAATTAAAGTGTCAATATTTACTGAAACACAACCACATTAACCATTTATTAATAAACTTTCAATAAACTTTGGACTATTCCTGGCTGCTCACAAATAGTCATCAAGGACATGTCTAATTTCCTGACACCAGGGTATCACTTTCACCTCAAGAAGCAATGAAGAAGAGCCTAGGTAATTTCAGGGATTTAAAACACTCATATAAATGAAGATCATCATTACAAATGAAGCAGATGAAAAGTGAGGTAAGTAAAAAATAATTCTATGATGAAAACAGGGAATTATGAGTCCAGATTCATTAAACAAAGAAAGGTACATAAACAAGAGGTAAATTCTTAGGAGATAAAGGAGATATTGAAAGGAAGGATAAGATGTGTGTGTGTGTGTGTGTATGTGTGTGTGGTCACAAATATATCATTTATTTTTTGTCTTGTAACCTCATGATTAGACCAATAATGAAATCTCCTTTCCCCTTTATTCCCTTTCACTTTTTTATACTCTCCAAATGAATGATGTTTGTCCTTCTCTGATTGACTTACTTCACTCAGCATGATACCCTACAGTTCTATCCACCTTGAAGCAAATGGTGGGTATTTGTTGTTTCTAATGGCTGAGTAATATTCCATTGTATACATAAACCACATCTCCTTTATCCATTCATCCTTCGATGGACACTGAGGCTCCTTCCACTTTTGGCTATTGTGAACATTGCTGCTATAAACATTGGGGTGCAGGTGCCCGGCGTTTCATTGCATCTGTATCTTTGGGGTAAATCCCCAGAAGTGCAATTCCTGGGTCATACGGCAGGTCTATTTTTAACTCTTTGAGGTACCTCCACACAGGTTTCCAGAGTGGCTGTACCAGTTCACATTCTCACTAACAGTGCAAGAGGTTTCCCCTTTCTCCACAACCTCTCCAAAATGTGTTGTTTCCTGTCTTTTTTTTTTTAACATTTTATTTATTTATTCATGAGCGACACAGAGAGAGAGAGAGAGAGGCAGAGACACAGGCAGAGGAAGATGCAGGCTCCATGCAGGGAGCCCGACATGGGACTCGATCCTGGGTCTCCAGGATCACGCCCTGGACTGAAGGTGACACTAAACCGCTGAGCCACCTGGGCTGCCCTGTTGTTTCCTGTTGTTAATTTTCACCATTCTCACTGGTGTGAGGTGGTAGCTCATTGTCATTTTGATTTGTATTTCCCTGATGGCCAGTGATGCGGAGCATTTTCTCATGTGCTTGTTGGACATGTCTGTATCTTCCTCTGTGAAATTTCTGTTCATGTCTTTTGCCCAATTTATGATTGGATTGTTTGTTTCTTTACTGTTGAGTTTTATAAGTTCTTTATAGACCTTAGATACTAGCCCTGTATCTGATACTTCATTTGCAAAGATCTTCTCCCATTCTGTAGGCTTTTAGTTTTGTTGACTGTTTCTTTTGCTGTGCAGAAGCTTTTTATCTTGATGAAGTCCCAATAGTTCATTTTTAAATTTACTCTGTCATTTGAATGCATAGCTTTCATTTTTACATATGAAAAATTCTAAATTATCACTGGAAGAGTCAACCACCCCTTATACACAAAATATCTTTCCTAAAAACATCTTCTGTTCATTAAATAATCACAAACAATATATGGCGAAAAGGAAAATGTGCATTTAGATATTAAATATGATTATGAATTTCTAAGAATATGGAAGATTAACAATAATAAGTAAAGAAAAGGAAAGTCTTTTAAATAGGTAAGACAAAAAATAGGTAAGAAGAAAAGCAAACATTACTGATTGAGATTCTGCAGTAAACACTAAAATGTGAGGGACTTATTTTTAAAAGAAAATATATTAGGTATTGAGCTTAAATATGAAAAAAAAAGCAGTATTCAATTTGCTAAGCTGACTATACTTAGGTAAATCCTATTAAGGTTACAAATTACTTATTTCATTGTTTCTGGAGATTTTATGTCAGTCCTGATGCTAAGACCTGTATTCTATTCAGATATTTATTGAGAAGAGTATGGAACATGAGGATAACTCAACACAATGATAGAATTTTACCAAAATATGCTTGTATTAGATTCCTATAACTTCTGTAACAAATTACCCCAACTTAAATCAATAGAAATTTATTCTCTTAAAATTCTAGAACTCAGAAGTACAAAAATAATTTGACTGGATCAAAATTAAAGTGTTATCTGCAGGATTATGCTCCTTCTGGAGGCTCTAGAGGAGAATTTTTTTTTTTTTTCTTTTTGCAGCTGTGAGGTACTGTTGGCATTTCCTGGCTTGTGGTTGCATTGCTACAGTCTTTGCCTCTGCCTCCACAATCACACCACTTTATCGTCTCCTGTCTATCATCTCCCTGACTTTCTCCTATAAGAACAATGTGATTTCATTTAATTCCACCATGATGATAATTCAGAATAAACTTTCCATTTTATGTTCCTTAATTTAATCTTGTATGCATATGCATTAATCATATTTGCCATATAAGGTAACATTTACAGGATCCAGGAATTAGGATGTGACTGCCTTTTGGGAGGGCCATTATTCAGCCTACCACGATATTAAATATACTATATTTCACAGTAATCAATGAATTATTCTACTACTTTGCATTGAAACAATGTGAATCAATATGGGAAAAATTGTTTTGATACTCTGTGAACTAGCAAATGAATCAGACTACTTTTAAAGAATTATAATTGATTATTCATTAATGTCTAGAGATAGCCTATGACTTTCTTATTCTGGTTACAAAATCAACTAAAAAATCTTTATCAAAACCCTATTATCTCTGTAACCTCCACTGTCATTGAATAAAATGAATTGACTTAATCATCATTACAAAACACACTGCATCTAAAATAGAGTGAATATAGAAAGGCAAAGGGGTTATTTTTAAATGTTAGTATTATATATTAAGGAGCATGAAACTGATATATGATATTAACTCTTTGAAATAAGACTCAATTTATCCTCTTCGTATAAGAAATGGAGCCACCTCTCCATTCTGTTCTTGTTTTCAACAGACTCAAAAACTTTGCCTATTGCCTTCTTTCTAGTACTTCTTTTGTTATTTTGAGATTGTCACCTAAGATAAAATGCCTCAGTTTTCGGATTTGAAAATCCATGCATCCAACCCAAAAGAATGGTTTCATTGTATACACTTTTTATATTGACATTATTATTTTTTGTTCATTTCTGGGCTGATGGTGCTTATTGTCCAGATTTTGTTGACAACAACAAAAGAGAAATACAAATACCCCACAGTTCGGGCAGTCACATAACCCTCCTCTTATTGCTCCAAGCTGCTGCAAGAGTTGCAGTCTCTGCGTGCCTCATTGTCCCTAAGACTGAAGCCTCTCAGGTAACTTTCTTCTGAGAATAACTTCATCTTTTAGGAGAGTGGTGACCTGGTTCTGCAGGTTGAAGGAAAGTATCCGAGGACATAAATGCTCCATTTACATATTTTCAATCCATCTTCCCAATTTTCATCCTACATTTAATTATCACCTTTCTTGGTGATGGTGGTTCCAAATCTTGAGACCTTAAGAGACTCAGGGAGAAGTCATTTTTTTCGCCAACGTTATAGCCCACTGTAAGTCCTTAGTTTATAGTTTACCCCTAGTAAGCAAGTGATCCTACCCTCTCCATCCATATTTTTCTTCAAAATTTATTGACTTATTTGGAGGAAATGTGAGTCTATTAACCTATTCTATTTGTTGTGACCAGTTTATTTCTTTACCTTTTTACTATTAACTAACTGGTGCTTCCAGGTGAAAAGACTCATTCCACTGTATTTAACCTGAAATTTAAGTAGTACTTTTTATTTTCTTGTTGCAAATATTGTATTTGGTTTTTAATTGGTTTCCATGTCACATTCAGGTATTTGGGGGGAAAAGTTATTACTCTACACTCAGGCAAAGCCAAGAGGGATATAGAATAAAGGTTCGAGAAATTTCAAGGAATTCAAACACAAGTACAGCTGACCTTCCAATAAACTGTAAGTCATCACATTAATATAGTAGTGAGATGATGCATCAAGTAGCCAGGTGGATTCATGGACCTTTGAATCACTCTTGAAGTTTTTCAGTTATGGGCAACCACACATTATTATGTGAGGCAAATTATGTGTTTGTGTGTGGGTGTGAGTATGTATGTGAGTTTACCTGTTTTGATAAGGACATAAGAAATGGGTTTCAGATACACCCGAGTTTAATCAGATTGTCTTTTTCATGTAATTGTTTTGAATGATTGAAGGACTACACACTATCAACTTCTGTGATCACTTGACCTTGTAGTGTCGCCAGCACTGTATTTAGAGTTAGATTATTAAGGACAAGAATATGTGCCACTTTTTAATTCTATTTTAATTTAATAAATTTTCTTTAATAATATAAACTATTAAAATTGAAGGGTATGGCAGAAATCTGTGTGCACATGGGAAATGAGTTTTATAGAGGAAAATACCACTTTTATGAATATTACTAAAGTATTAGAAGAGATTGTTTTCAAAAACATAACTAGCTGAATAAATCTATTTCATACCTAGAATGTGAAGTTCTAAGTAAAAAAGAGGGAAAATGTCATCCTCTGTTAAGAAAATCTCCTAATTAATTGTAAATATTCCATAAAATAAATTTAACCACCTAGAAATAATCTTATTACATTTAGTATCATATTTTGCATTAAAAACAGCAACCTTATAGTATTAAAAATAGACACCTTTATAAGTTATGTTTTTAATCTTATATTTTGTGTGTTATAGCTTTTTAATTGTTTTTTTTTTTTAAGATTTGTATTCATTTACTTTGGAGAGAGCAAGAGAGAACATGCAATGGAAACGGGCAGCGGGAGAAGGAGAGAGAATGCCAAGTAAACACCCCACTGAGCATAGCTCATCCTGCTGCTCCATCTCAGACCCTGAGATCATGACCTGAGCTGAAATCAAGAGTTGGACACTAAACTGAATGAGCCACCCAGGTGCATGCCAAACTTTAGCAGCCAAAATTTAAATTTTACTGTTAAATAATATATAATTCAAATCCATATCTATTGGTACAAAATTTGCAACAAAATATATTTTAAAATATAAGGATAAATCAACTTTAAGGGAAATAGATAATCCAAAATAATAAGGTTATATTTTTCTCTTATAAATCATTGGGAATTTTACACTTCTAGAAAAGAAAGCCACTTCCAAAATGTCATAGACATGTATTTACCTCCTGGCTTCCAGTGTAACAAAATGAATCTATTTCCATTTGTTCTGTGACAGGATGGAAATAGTCAACCAACCATGGAGAACATGTTTTGGAAGAATTTGATTCGTGGGCTCTTTCACATTTATAATGAACATGAGGTTTTATTCAGTTTTATCTCAGCTTTATTTGGAAACCAATACCCAAAACATGTATGTTGTGATTGGAATACTAAATTATGTATTGTCATTTAGATTTGTAATAGTCTAACAAGTTGTTTTACAGATGCACAAAAGACTAAAATGTCATATCTTTTTTTTAAGATTTATAAGCTGTTAAATTACTACACTATGAATTATTTACAGTAATTTGATTAAGTTGCAGTATAGATAAAACATGTTAATATGAGGTTGATTTCTGGCATAATTCATTTTAGCCTTAATTAATATGTTGCTACCTATCGTTATAATGCACATTTCTCATCTTCCCAAATTAATCAAGAATAATGAAGTCACTGCTTATGAAAACATTGCATATAAATAATTTCAATTACTTGAGAAGAAATTTATTACTAGGGAACACAAAGTACCATGTGAAAATTTGCAGAATGTGAACAACTGAAATTGTCATTAAAACTTTTTTGCATGTATCACGTACAAATTTACACAGAAGAAACAATCTGTTATAATCTTTATAGGGCATAAAAAACATTAGATTTTGTGATATCTTATATTTAATATGAACTCTTAGAATGCAATTCTATTTTAGTTTTCAAGCTATGAATAGTTTTACAATTATTTATTAATAGTTATGTTTTGTAAGTCTATATGTGGGGGGTGGGGACGGAGAGAGAGAGAAAGGAGAGCATAAGATTTTATTAAAATGCCTATCACTCTGCATGTTTTTATTTCATTTTAAGCTAAATATGAAAAGCCACATAGGCCTCATGACTTGTGTTTTTTTTAAGTTCAAAATTGTCTTTATAAACTGGGGAGAAACTATTCCAACTATCTACCCTCTGCCATCTTTCTTCATTTTAGTTACTGATAAAGAATCCAAGACAAAGGAGCAATGTGGCAGGAAAGGATAAGATACATAGTAAGACAGATGCCTCAAATAATTAAATCATTAGTAGCTCTGAACAAGAAAAATTCTTAAAATGATGCAAGTGAATATTACTGGTTTATTTATTTTTTTTAATTATTTATTTTTGATAGTCATACAGAGAGAGAGAGAGAGGCAGAGACACAGGCAGAGGGAGAAGCAGGCTCCATGCACTGGGAGCCCGACGTGGGATTCGATCCCGGGTCTCCAGGATCGCGCCCTGGGCCAAAGGCAGGCGCCAAACCGCTGCGTCACCCAGGGATCCCAATATTACTGGTTTAAATGAAATCCTTCATTTCAAACCTTCAGAGAAATTGGCAATAGGGAGTAGGAATGGGTTCCTATGAGTGGGGATTTCCCATAATGTCATTGCAGATAAGTCTCTTTCATAAAAGCAAATGTAAAAGTAATGCCAAACAGTATTTGTTTTTAGGTATTGATTTTTCATAAGAAATTGAATTTCTTAAATTATTAGCAGAAAAAATAGAATTAAAGGAAAATGCAAATAACACCTGTTAAAGATATAAAACCAATAAAGAAATACATGATAGATAGATGATAGATAGATGAAAGATAGATAGATAAATGTACATTTGCAGAAATCCAAAAGTAAACTTTAGCACTAGTATTTCCAAATTCAAAAGATAAACTAGACAACAAAACAAACATAATGACCTAAATATAATTAACTCTATATAGAAGTTTTGTATCCTAAAACAATAAATATTTTCAAGCAGTCAGAAAATATATGTGAAAGCTACTAAATATTAAGCCATTATAAAAATAACTATGAGTTTCAAAACAAAATTTTAAATACTACATTCTCATAAAAGAGGACACTAAATAGCAGAAATAAAAAAAATTTTTTAATAAAATAGACTTGATTATTTGGAAACTAATAGATGTAGATATATTTGAATATATATTTCTTATACACTCATGAATAGATGATATATTTCTTCATCATTTTAGGATAAGATGAAATCAAAACTTCTTTGATATCCACTAAAATGAGGACTAAACACTGAAATTGTAACCTTAAAACTTCCACTAAAATGAGGACTAAACACTGAAATTGTAACCTTAAAACTTAAAATTATAACCTTAAAACTAGGTTATAAAAAGCAAGATTACATTTTATAGTTAATGACAAATTTGCTTCAGAACATTTTGGAGGTGCTGGTGCTGGAGTTAACTCTAACAGTACCCATCTTTAAAACTGGAACAAATATGTCACGCAAATCTTTCTTAGGCATAGGAAAACAAGTAGTGTTTTCTGAAAGTTGATGGGAGGGAGACAAATAAGGAAAGCCTTACCCTCAGTCTAGCTTTCAACATTAATGTACTCGGAACTGTTGCTAAGGAGGGCAGAGATGGAGGTAGTTTTTTTCTGAGCTGAGGACACAACAAATGGAGTTCAGTTTTCAAAAACAGTTGAAATTTGCAAAATATATTATTGGAAAATAGCAGGCTATCCCAAAATCTGGCCCCAGAAGTCTTCATGATGATTTCCTATATGTTTTTGACCAAGAATTGGTCTGGGCAGATAAAGATGAGAAGTTTACGGTCTCGAAGAGCATAACCACTATCATGTTTAAAGCAAAATGGAGCATTGTTTCAACATGTTGGAGTTCTGTGTGTCTTGAGTAGAAACATCACCGAGCACCTTAGGCATTCATTCGTGACTCCAGAAATCCTATATTTTAATAGTAAGGGCCATGCTCTAAAGTCAGGAAATATCCTAACACTAATGGGAAATTCTAAACAGACCCAATCTAATCAATTAGAGCTAAGCAAGAATATAGTGTCTGCTTTTATCATGCTGGGCACACCAATCATCCTCTATTCAGTTCAATATGGATTAAACCATCACCATAGAAACCAGCAGGAAGATATGTTGAAAGGAAGACATAATGTAAGCAACACATGGTAAAAATGTGGATACTATCAAATGACCTATATTTCAGCTGAGGGCACACTTTTTTGGTCCTCTTTTCCAAAAAACTCTTAATCAGAAAAGTATATTAATTTTAAAATGATTCAAAAACAAGATATTTGGCCTTATTTAAGCTTCAAAACAGTTCAGTTTCATAGATTTGATTCTAACAATAGGCTGCCACACTTAATAACATAATTGAACCAGTTGAATACATTTTGATTTCTACCTTTCTAATATGACAATAAGTTATTTAGATTTATTTATTTAATCAGTCATGCATTATTCTGAATTATAGATAGGTTCTAAAGTATTAAATTATAATAAGAAATCTCAGCTTGCAAGCAGAACTTGAAAATTACTATGATCGAGGTCTTTTGGAGTCAGGAATATTAAAAACCTGGAGATATAATCAGGGATTACACATAAGCTACTGGATATTGGAAATTGAAGTGGTTAAAATTCTGCTGCTAGTCACAGACTAAAATTTGGTTTCACTACTCTCCATCATTAAATGTTTCTATTGAAAAGCTATCATATATGAAACCTCAATAGTATAAAAATGATTATTAAAACACTGAACCAGGGCAGCTCAGGTGGCTCAGCCATTTAGAGCCGCCTTCAGCCCAGGGCCTGATTCTGGAGACCCGAGATTGAGTCCCACGTCAGGCTCCCTGCGTGGAACCTGCTTCTCCCTCTGCCTGTGTCTCTGCCTCTCTCTCTCTCTCTCTCTCTCTATCTCTGTATCTCTCATGAATAAATAAATAAAATATTTTAAAAAATAAATAAAATAAAATAAAATAAAACACTGAACCAGAAAATTAAAATAGTATATTTAAATTGATGATATAAAAATATCTAAGTCTAGTATTTTGATAAGTATTTTGGAATTAAATTGAAAGTGTTTCTAAAGATTTTTTTTATTCATGTATAATTAACATACAGTGTTATATTAGCTACAATGTACAACATAATGATTCAACAATTCTATACATTGCTTGGGGCTCTATATGATGGGTGTACTTTTAATCCTCTGCCTATTTCACCTGTTCCTCCACTCATCTCCCTCCCATTGGCAACCACCAGTTTGGTCCCTGTGTTTAAGAATCTTTAAGAGTTGTAAGAGTTTTTTCTTTATCTCTTTTTTTTCTTCATTTGTTCATTTGGTTTGTTTCTTAAATTCACATAGGAGTGTAACCATATGGCATTTGTCTTTCTCTGATTGACTTATTTCACTTAGCATTTTACCTTAATGTTCATGTTTTAGCTTATATAGTTTAGAATATACAATAATTGTATTATATAATTATTCTCTATCTTCAAGAGAATAAAGTTTAGTCTCAAAGGACAAAAATTAAGAGAAATGTAAAAGTTTATACAGAAAAAGGATTAAGTTAAATTTTGTTTGTCAAATATATTTCATAAATTAAAGTTTATCCCAAAGACTGTAGTAAGAGATGAAGAGGAACACTATATCATACTTAAAGGATCTATCCAACGAGAGGACCTAACAATCATGAATATTTATGCCCCTAATGTGGGAGCTGCCAAGTATATCAATCAATTAATAACCAAAGTAAAGACATACTTAGATATTAATATACTGATACTGAGAGGCTTCCACACAGCACTTCCTGCAAATGGCAGATATTCTAAGCACAACATCTCCAAAGAAACAAGAGACTTAAATGATACACTGGACCAGATGGATTTCACAGGTATTTACATAACTCTACATCCTAATGCAACTAAATACACATTCTTCTCAAGTGCACATGGAACTTTCTCCAGAATAGACCATATACTGGGTCACAAATCAGGTCTTAACCAATGCCAAAAGATTGGGATTGCCCCCTGCATATTTTCAGACACAATGCTTTGAAACTTGAACTCAGTCACAAGAAGAAATTTGGAAGAAACTTAAACATGTAGATGCTAAAGAGCATCCTGCTAAAAGATGAAAGGGTCAACCAGGAAATTAGACAATTAAAAAGATTCATGGAAACTAATGAAAATGAAGATAAAACCATTCAAAATCATTGGGATACAGCAAAATCAGTCCTAACAGAGAAATACATCGCAATACAAGCATCCCTCAAAACATTGGAAAAAACTCAAATACACAAGCTAACCTTACACCTAAAGGAGATGGAGAAAGAACAGCAAAAAAAAAAAAAAAAAAAAAAAAACCTAGACCAAGTAGAAGAAGAGAGTTAATAAAGATTCAAACAGTACTCAATGAAATAGAGACCAGAAGAACTGTAAACAGATAAACACAACCAGGAGTTGGTTCTTTGAAAGAATTAATAAGATAGAGAAACTGTGAGCCAGCCTTATTGAAAGCAAAAGAGAAAAGACTCAAATTAATAAAATCATGAATGAAAAAGGAGAGGTCACAACTAATACCAAATAAATACAAATGATTTTAAAAACATATTATGAGTAGCTATATGCCAATAAATTAGGCAATCTAGAAGAAATGGACGCATTTCTGGAAAACCACAAACTACCAAAACTGGAACAGGCAGAAAGAGACAACCTGAACAGGCCAATAACCAGGGAGGAAATTGAAGCAGTCATCAAAAACCTCCCAAAACACTAAAGTCCAGGGCCAGATGGCTTCCCAAGGGAATTCTATCAAACATTTAAAGAAGAAACAATACCTATTCTACTAAAGCTGTTCTGAAGGATAGAAAGGGATGCAATACTTCCAAACTCATTTTATGAGGCCAGAATTACCTTAATTCCTAAACCAGACAAAGACCCCAACAAAATGGAGAATTAGAGACCAACATCCCTGATGAACACAGATGCAAAAATTCTCAACAAGATACTAGCCAATAGGCTTCAACAGTACATAATAATAAGAATAATAATAAGAAGAAGAATATTCACCATGACCAAGTGGGATTTATTCCTGGATGCAAGTTTGGTTCAACATTCATAATAGAATGAACATGATAGATCACATCAACAAGAGAAAAAACAAGAACCATATGATCCTCTCAATAGATGCAGAGAAAGCATTTGACAAAATACAGCAGCCATTCCTGATCAAACCTCTTCAGAGTGTAAAGATAGATGGAACATTCCTCAACATCTTAAAAGCCATCTATGAAAAGTGCACAGCAAATATCATTCTCAAAGGGTAAACACTGGGAGTCTTTCCCCTAAGATCAGGAACATAACAGGGATGTCCACTCTCGCCACTGCTATTTAACATAGTACTAGAAGTTCTAGCCTCAGCAGTCAGATAACAAAAAGAAATAAAAATCATTCAAATTGGCAAAGAAAAAGTCAAACTCTCCCTCTTTGCAGATGACATGATACTGTACATAGAAAACCCAAAAGACTCCACCCCAAATTTCTAGAACTCATACAGCAATTTAGCAATGTGGCAGGATACAAAATCAATACCCAGAAATCTGTGGCCTTTCTATACACTAACAATGGGACTGAAGAAAGAGAAATTAAGGAGTCAATCCCATTTACAATTGCATCCAAAAGCATAAGATACCTAGGAATCAACTTAACCAAAGAGGTAAAGGATCTATACCCTAAAAACTACAGAACACTTCTGAAAGAAATTAAGAAAGACACAAAGAGAAGGAAAAATATTCCATCCTCATGGATTGAAAAAAATAATATTGTGAAAGTCTCAATGCTACCAAGGGTAATTTACACATTCAATGCAATCCCTATCAAAATACCATGGACTTGCTTCAGAGAGTTGGAACATATAATCTTAAGATTTGTGTGGAAAAGAAAAGACCCCGAATAACCAGAGGAATATTGAAAAAGAAAACCAAAAAAAAAAAAAAAAAAAAAAAAAGAAAACCAGAGCCAGAAAACCAGATTTCAAGTTGTTCTACAAAGCTATGATCATCAAGGCAGTATGGTACTGGCACAAAAACAGACACATAGATCAATGGAGCAGAACAAAGAACCCAAAAATGGGCCCTCAGCTCTATGGTTAACTAATATTTGACAAAACAGGAAAGACTATCCACTGGAAAAGGGACAGTCTCTTCAATAAATGGTGCTGGGAAAATTGGACAGCCACATGCAGAAGAATGAAACTATACCATTTTCTTACACCATACACAAAGATAAACTCAAAATGGCTGAAAGTTCTAAACATGAGACAAGAATCCATCAAAATCCTAAGGAGAATACAGGGAACACCCTTTTTGTACTTGGCCACAGCAACTCCTCGCAAGATACATCTATGAAGCCATGGTAAACAAAAGCGAATCCTATACCATTGATTGTCTAGCATACCACTTATGGGTAGTCTAAACAATTATGATATTGATAGATTTTACATAGGAATGAATTTAATAATTTGGTAATTTTACTAATACATAGATTTGATTCATAACTTACATATGTGTCTTCTAAGTAAGTCCATAATCTCAAATCTGTTTTTCCTGATATTTCTCCAAAGAACATAGATACATATATACACTATGCCTTTTTCTGTTACTCACAATATGAAAAAGGATCTATAAAAGTAGCAAAAACAGAAAGTAGCTTTCTAATAAACTTATATCTCCACAGTGCTGCCCAGAAGTTAAAAATGTGTGTGTGTGTGTGTGTGTGTGTGTGTTTTGGCAAAGTGAAAAAATAGCTAAAATTTAAAATATTTTAGGGAAAAATATACTGAATTATTATTAGACTAATGGTGTAACACTGAGATATGTACTGGGGGACACCAGTAAACAAGAGGAATAGGAGCATAAGAATAGCTCATAATTTGACTCAATATATGACAATGTTGAATAAAAAAGACAGAAAATCATTCGCATGAAGGGATAACTGAATGGCAAATTATTTGATTAAGAGGAAGGCCAGTCTAGAAAACTCACAGAGGAAGTGATATATATATCCAGAACATCACATGGGGATAAAGATATTTTGATAAATATTTTTTAGTTGCTATATACATATAGCAAATGCTGAGCATTCTTGGTAATCTGATATAATATGAATACAAGTTGATAGAAATGGATCTGTTCTTCTAAGGAAGAAAAAGAGAAGTAATCAGAAGACAAATTGCAAAAAACTATGAACACTATGATAAATAATAGTAAATATAAGGGAAGTGTTATTAGTTTTTATTTATTTCTGCATTTCTGAATTATTTAGCTGAATTAAATAAATGAGTAGTTCCTCTTGTGTTGTTATTATATGAACTGTCCTCATTTGAGATTATAAAATTGATAGCGTGAGCTTAAACCAAGCAAAGCTATCTTAAAATTCAATGGAAAGAATTATAATTGTTCCATGACCTTTAAAAACTTTTATTGAAATATTAAAAACTATCTTATTGTTAGTTAAACTTTTATAGGCAATGAAGAAATAGTAAAACTAATATTTATTTAGAACACATCTTATCAAAATGCTCAAAACATTCACAACTGAAGTGTTGTGTTTATTTGAAAAAAAAACTCATAAAAAGTTTTTTTTTTTCCTCATAAAAAGTTTGAATGATGTTTCTTTCTCTATCTCCATTTATGATACTCATGATATGGAACAATTAATGCTGTGTTGAACTGTCATTCTTCCCTCTAAGCCTGGGTCAGCTTCCAATGTTTTATCTTTTGTGCCTTCAGTGTTGTGAAACACCTCCAAGAATTCCATTAACGTGAAATTTACTCCCTGGTTAACTTCCTCTGGGACATTTGATCACAACCAGCTTTCTCATTTATGCTAAGTTTACCTTTGCCAACTTCCTCTATATCTTGAGTCTCCCAGAGAGGGCACCTTACCATGCTTATCTATCTTCTGATCATACCCAGTTTTATTCCTGGGGGTATCACTTCTAATTCTTTGCTGCACCATCATCTTTATTGTTCCAGTTTCTCTTTTATTTATCCATTTTTGTAAAATACCCCTGAGATATAAGATGGCAATACAACTACACACTTTTATGCTTTTAGGTGAATTGAATAACAGGTGTGCAGTGACCAATCTCTGACAGAGTCTGAAAAAAGTCATGTGATTGCTTACTGATCATCATGTGCATCTATTATTTATGAAATGATTTGTGGATAGAGGAGCTAGCAGCATGTTTCTACGTTATGTAATTATTCACAGTTGATATAACCGAGTAATTTAAAATTGAACCCATTATTAGAGAACTGGTATTATTTAAATAGACTGTAATAACTAAAATTCAGGCATGTCAGAGCCTTGCAAAGCAAAGGTCTATATGCTAAAATAGCAATAAGATCATTGAAATATCAAATAAATGTAAAGTACAGGAAAATTCAAGTATCAGTACATAGTCATTATTAAAGGTGCGATATAAAATATCACTTTAAAAATATTCAACACAATCTGATTTTATTAAACTAATTTTTAAAAAACCATGAAAATGGTAACTTTGGTGTATACCCAAAATAAGTTATATTTGAACTCCTAAAGCTGGGAATGTTAGACTTGCCCTGTACCCTTCCTCTCTCTGGAATGGGCTAGTTGGTTCACCAGACACTTTGGTCTGTGTATCCTCACTTTGCACAGAGTACTTTGGGACTGACAGTATAGCTGCCCTTTTCAGACTACCACTCTGCATTTTGCCAGTCTCCATGTTTCATCTGAACTTGCCAGGCATTCCTAAACACATCTTCAGATCCTAGTCTAACTTAACCCATCTCTCCTTCTCCAGCTTATAAACATTCCATGACTCTCCATCACATGGAGAGCCAAAAGACCAAAGTCTTGCTTCAGCCATCAGCTGGCCCCTGGTTCCCTCTCATTCCCTCTGGCTATTTGTTCCAGCCCCTTCAAGACTATGGCTCATATCCTGCACTTGCCGGTCCCTGTGCTTTTTTTCAGGTTTCCACTGTCTGGACCACCCCCTACAGCATCCCAGAACAAGAGGCAAGTTCCCTTACTCCAACCCAGGTCTCCTTGATCTTGCAGAGATCAGCACCGATGCTATGTTGTGCTTAATGTCCAGACACCTGGGAAGATACAGTTTCCCTCAGCTGACTTGGGTGGCTCATTCATTTCCCAGTCTGCTGGCCTCCCCCAGTGCTGGGAATTAATACTGGCACCCAATATTCCCATCTTCTTCAGGGGGGTAGGGCCTGAGCAACCCACCTCAATCCCTAGGCAAAATGCTATTTCCTCCTACTCCCTCTCCCTCAATTGTGCTGCCCCCATCCTCACCACCCCCACAGCCCTAAGCCCAGCTCTTCTGGGAGATCCCACAGTAGCACTGAAAGGGGCCCATGAGACCCCTCCCACCAGAGAGTATCCAGAGATACATAAGTGATAGGGTAGCTCATAATGAGAGACACAAAATTGTAAGTCCTATGGTTCTTCTTTCCATTAAGCACTGAAAATTTTACCTATAGACCTTGTAAATTCATTATAATAACTAGCTGACATCTTCCTTAGCTCCCCTATCAAAACCTTAGTTCCTACGCCCCTCGATGAAGTAGATCAGAGAAATCATTCTGCACTTTGTTCATTCAAGCACTTGGTAAGGAAGGCCAGCCAACAGAATTATCATACTACTTATTTATTTATACAAATGACAGCATTATAGTCTAATTACCATAAGAGTCATGCTTATTTCAGTAATCCAGTTGAGTATGAATCTTCATCAAATAAAGGGTTGGCTTTATTTCTTCCAAAGAAAATTATCCTAAGCTTCATATTTCAAAGAATAATTAAATCTCGAACATAAATCTTTGATAGTCTAAAGTTAAGGGTAATATACATATATTTTTTTATTTGGATATTTATGATTAAATGTATGAATTTGGAAGATTTTAAGCAAGATGTTAACATAGGAAAGAGCAAGCTTTAATTCCCCCTTTCCTTTTTACAATCTGACAGAAATGTTCAAAGAAGAACAGAAATAAAAATAAAATGTGTAAGAGAGGTCTTAATCAGTGTTCAAAACCTACTTGTGCTACCAACTAAAGCCCATAATTGCCAAAGATTGTCTTCAAAACAAGAAAAAGCACCGTAGAGAAATTTGATCTACTGACAAGGTCATTTCACTGCAACTGGACAGATCCCAGAGATTCAAAATCAGTTGTGGTGTCACATGGAGCCCCTACTCAACCTGTGCCTGGGAACTGGTTGCATTTGTCCAAGACCACCCGCACCTGAGCCTTCAGATCTTTGTTTTCTGCCTGTACTTCCACTGACACTGTAAGCGTCAGCCGAGGCTGAGACATAGGCAGACTTCCAGGATCACAATGGCTGTCATGAGCAGCCTAGAGGAAGTTTGCGGACAACCAGGACAGCTTCCCAACCCTAGAAAACCTGGAACATTATGGTGAAAACATAAAACTAAAGACTCAGGAGGATCCTGATACCCCTGAATGATTTAGAGAATGACTTCAGAAATTTGAAAATGGGATGACCATCAATCCCCCTCCACCTCACCTTTGGTTAGGAAGTAACCAAAAGAGAGCTGTTCCTAGAGCATCTCAATGCTTCATAAACTGCTAACTTTTCAGAGCAAGTTATTGTGAGCTCCACTGGCACAACTGACCCTTGCTGGAGTCCAGAAAAATCTTTCTTCTTCCTTCATTATATTTTCTTAAGTGGTTATATATTTTTATAACTGAAAAAAAAATTAAGACTGTAAAAATAAACCAAAGAATTAAGATAAAGCAAATTGTTTAAAATTCATACATGTAACTGTTTTATATATATGACAGATGATTGCAAGTTGAGGGGAATCACAAAGTATGAAATCCTACCCTACAGATGGCAAGAAAGTTGTGAGATGTTACATGAAGTAAAAAAAGGAAATTGTAACAAATCTCAAAGCATCAAATAAGTTGCAGGGGTAAGTGTCAAAACTGATAACTGGTCACCAGGCTGATTGAAATTCCTGACTTTTAGTAATGGCTTTTAAATTCAAAGGCTGTGGCAGCAGTTCTGGGATGTCAAACAAGGGTGGCACTTCAATACTGGGCAAAGTTTTTGGAATCAGGTAAATTCCCTAATTCTGGGGAGGGATGACTAGAAGAGAAGCAAAGGCCAACAAATATGAAAAGTGAAAAATTACTCCACCTGAAGCCACCTTTTCTCAAGATATAACAATACTTAGATTTGAAAGTCTTCAAAATACACAAGAAAATGTTTTAAGGGCAGCCCCGGTGGCTCAGCAGTTTAAGCGCCACCTTCAGTCCAGGGTGTGATCCTGCCGACCCGGGATCAAGTCCCACATCAGGCTCCCTGCATGGAGCCTGCTTCTCCCTCTGCCTGTGTCTCTGCCTCTCTCTCTGTGTGTCTCTCATGAATAAATAAATAAAATCTTAAAAAAAAAAAAAGAAAATGTTTTAAGCAGTGAAATTTAAGCGTGTGCAAATTTGGTTATGAAAATTAGAATGAAGAAATCACTCAGTAGCACAGCTGGGGGAAAAGCAAGCACTGCTCTCTTTTTCAATGTTTAAAAACTATACACAACTTTCATGAAATATATTCTAGAAATGACATTTTTAGAGTTTTTCCTAACAATTCAAATGCTGATCATGCTCTTCCTGGAGCTTCAGAGTGAAAGGGCAGAATATTTCTGATGCTTGATGATTCATAGGGGCCTGGTGGAGGTGACTCCCTCATGTACACCATTTCTGTGAAGAGCACAATGTTTGCAGTTTGCTCTACTACACATTTTTGCAAAGGTCTAGGGGAAATTGCTACAAATCTACTTGCCACGACAGGATACTAACTCCCATCATAGAGAGATCAGATTTCTTCAGTAAAGATGATGCTTTTGAGTTTTTTTTTTTTATTATTGGAGTTAAATTTGCCAACATATAGCATAACACCTAGTGCTCATCCCATCAAGTGCCCCCCTCAATGCCCATCACGCAGTCACCCCTACCCACTTTTGAGTTTTTGATGTGGATGTCATTATTGATGGTGTGTGACAACACCTTCTTTGGCTAAACCTTGGAGATACAATCAGATTTTGGTTCTATATTTTTTATATTTGTCAAAAAACACATGAATTTTCTTATTCTGTAGGGAAGTAAGCCCTTATACGTTACTGAAATTTCCTATAGGAATATCTGTTTATAATGTTTATGGTTAATTAAATTGAATTAGGTAAAATTATATGAATAAACATTTATATAGGATTTTTCTTAAACCTGACTTCTCATTGACATATTCACCTAGAAATAACAATAGATCAGATGATAGTGATAAAAAAATGTAGATACATTCCTTAGTTCTTTTTTGCCTAGATAAGTCATCCTGCCTTTCAAAAACCATACCATATATAATACTTAATGTTCTTTATGCTGTAAGAGCCATCAAAAGAACTTATCAGAGTTTCTATGACTTAATTTGTATTCCCTGAAGACTATCTGCTGGTTGAGATTAAATCAGGTAGCCCTTCTGAACAATTATTTGTCATCCACAATTTATTATTTCTAAAAACAGGTATATGAATAGGATAGCACTGTTAACTACTATAGTTAACTGAGAGAGATAGAGTAGGAAGAAAATATTTGATAATTATTTACTGTACCACATATACAGTAAAACATTACAGTACATACATACCACACATACAGTATAAACATTTTATAATAATAAAGATCTTTTAACATAAAATATATTAAACTTCTTGCAAAATATCAAGAATTACTTTCAAAATAATATATAAAAATAAATATCCACTATTACTGAAAAATTGTGTATTTTAAAATATTAAAATACACAATTCTTATAAGAAATATTTCTCATAAAATTTAATAATTTAAACTCAAGCAAAATAAGAGTTAAATAATTAAGAAGATCTAAATGGCTCTAATGAGAAGTAGTGAGCAGTAAGGTTGCCAATTCTTCCAAGTTGTGTTTATATTTCTAGTATTTTTGAATCATTATTATAATGTAATTTGTTTTAGGAACCAAAAAAAAATAACTAGTTATGAGTTTTACCTGGAAGAGTAAATAATTAAAAATAAAGTTTACTTTTTTGAAATGTAATGAAAGAGGAAATTTTGGGTTAAGTAGTAAACTGTATTTAAGACTATATTATTTAGAATACATAGTATGCATTTATGTATAAATAAATGAAATCAAGTAAGTGACTCCCAAATAAAAAAGTATTAATATGTGTATATATATGATTTATAATTTAATAATTATAATAAAGCATTCAAGAGCTTTTGAAAAAATTAAAATAACATTATTAGTGATCTGAAATCAGTAGTAAAAAATGAGAACAATGTTCAGTAAATGCAGTCAGTAAATAAATACACAGAAACATTTGTAACTGAATTAAAATCTAGAAAGTACACATTAAATAGCATTTCACCAATCAAAACTACAAAGTTTCAAGATGTTTTAACAGCGAAAATTAATGGAGATTAATACAATAATTGCAATAGATAAGCTAATCAGATTCTGACAAGCCTAACCCAATTTGGTACAAATTTGATAAGATTTGGATATCTCTATTTTCATAGCTTTTACCCAGAGGTTAGGCCCAACATGCCAAAATGAGGGTAAACTCTGAAACACACACACACACACACACACACACACACACACACACACACACACGGGTGCGAGGGGGGCGTAGAGAGGGACAAAGAGACAGAGAGACAGAGATTCTGTCTTTCTCTGCTGAAGAACTAAAAATCAGACTTCAAGGCAACCACAGTCATTGGAGCATTAGTGGAGCAGGGAGCCTGTTGCAGGGATGCAGGGCTTGATCTCAGGACCAAGGATCCTTGGAATCATGACTTGAGTTGAAGATAGATGCTTAACCGACTAAGCCACTCAAGTGCACCTCTTGTGGGGTTTCTGATGTATGTAGATATATTACATAAAATAACTATAACATGAAATACAGCATGGGACATAGTTAATGGGCCCAGAGAGTTACATGATTTTGTGTATTTATGTATTTTGGTCCGGTATTAACTCTAAGCAGACTGAACAATTAAAGGTGATTTTTATAATCCCTGGATCAGTCACACACACACACATACACACACACACACACACACACCACCCAAATAGCTATAACATAAAAGCCAATGGATAAAATGGAATTTTAAAGTTATTCAGATCACTTGGAAAACATATAGTAATAAACTTTGACATATTTTAGAATTCTTATTTGTGAACCATGTAGTGATTGGCACTTAGGAATTATATAGCAAAACTTCACTTTTACAGAAACACTGAAGAATACACTGATGATATTTGTTTGACCATATCGTTTTATAATTACTTGAGTTTTACATCTTAAAGCTGTAAGCTGTATACATTTTATCATGGGGATTATTACTATTTTATTTTTAAATAATTCTGAGGTTGTTTAATTATTCATTACTCTTTTTTTTCTGTCATAAACATAAACACCTAGGTGGAGTTAAGGCTTCTGATTTTCCTTCATTGCTCTTTGCAATAGTGTTAATGCATTTCTATCTCAAAAGCATTTACCAGTACTACACAGTGTTCTCAAGAGATTGGTTAGGAAAACAGATTACAGCAACCTTCGGATACTGCAAGGTTAAGTGATTTGACCTCGGTCACAGAAAAGATAAATGACAGTATTAAGAACAGTATCTGGCTAATATAAGGAGCATATTTTAATTCTATTCTTCAATGTTAGTTTCTAAATCAGAGTTTTTGCTTTACAAAGTAGAGGGAAAATAAGCAAAGGAGTAACTCAAATTAAAATTTGCATCAATTCAAATCTTTTGTCTTACATACATCAATTTTCCAAAATGATATAGTTCTTCTGCATTAATCAAATAAAATGGATTCTGGACAACGTCATTTAATAAGTGTTTATCCAGGCAGATGACTAAGAAACAATTATTTGAGAAACACCGTAGATAGTTCATCCTAGGTTGAAAGAGCAAAAACTTGGTCAAGAGGCAATGCTCAAGATTTTCTAGCTCTAAAGAGACAATTAGGAGTAGCTAACAGAGTATTCCTTACAGTCTTCTTATTTATTTGTTCATTCATTCATTCATTCATTCATTTTAACAAGGTATGCTTTATATTAAAAAATCAATTGCTGAAAATGATTTGAGATGAATAAACTTTCAGAATCACAGAGAAGAGACTATTTGCTGGCCTGAAAGTGAAATCAAAATGAGGATAGAGTGTGTTGTAGTCACTATTACAAATGTTGATTACATTCTTCCTTTAAGGTGTGTTTTCTAGAATCCACTTCGTGGATTTATCTGAGACAAATGACACTCACTTCCATAGTCTGTTTCAAGGGGTGATTAAAAAAGAATGATTGGGGCACTTGGTTGGTTCAGTGGTTGAGCATCTGCCTTTGGCTCAGGTTGTGATCCTGGGATGGAGTCCACTGGGATGGAGTCCTATATTGGGCTTTCCACAGGGAGTCTGCTTCTCCCTCTGCCTCTCTGTGTTTCTCATGAATAAATTAATAAAATATAAAAAATTAAAAACTAAAAAGAGTGATTAATGTCTAAGAAATTTTCAAAACTTTATTTTTATGTAAACTTACTAAAATGATTATTCTGACAATCCATCATTGCTCTGTGCTGTTCCACAGTGCATGCTTTATACTTTCCAACACAAAAGCTAAGGTGATCTGTAAATATTTTTACTGTCTTATCCAGAGGTTAGAAACATGACCTAGACAGGGCCAGGCGATGCCTTCCCAGAGCAAGTGAGGCAAAAGGAAAGGCATGCTTAGGTTTCATTTGAGCAAACAGTATTAATGATGTCCTGAAGTTAGGGTGGTGTTAATGTTGGCCAGGTTGTTCTGTTTCTTGTTTCTCTCTCCTACCTTGTTTCCATGGTTTCTGCCCAATTCACTTGTCTGATTCTCTTACTTATTTTGTATGTTCCAATAAATTATATTTCTGCTTAGATAGCCACAGTGAGCTTTTATGTCTTAAAATTAAGGACTTTGGTAACAACAACAACAACAAAATCTTTATAAATAAGTATGGGATTCAAACTTTTCCATAATATCTATGGATGTTAAAATGTTGCAGACAGCCTTTATTTTTTCCCCCAAATCTTATTACTGTTTTTGAGTCATTTGGGCTAACCTTTATTTGTCAATCACTTTTTAATTTCTGTTTTGTGAAACAGAAAAGCATATATTTGTTGTTTCTATGATCAACCTTTAAGTAGCCAAGGCCTTTTAGCTTCCTAATGTAGCACAAAATAAGATAGAGATGTGGGTATCTGTTATTGTGTTAATGCTTTAAGAGCCAGATGGTAAAAGAGAGAGAGACAGAGAGAGGAGAGAGAGAGAGAGAGAGAGAGAGAGAGAGAGAGACTTTCTGCAAAAGCGAAAGGATTAGATAGTAAGCACTATACAGAAGATAGAGAAAACTCAATCATTTCCACACTTCTGAATCCCCGTCCAATTTCAGCTTGATTAAAGCACACAGCAACTGTCACTATCACAGGGGAATACATTTGTTACTGTGATGTTTACCCTTTTCTTTTTAAGTAGGTCCCATGGCCAGCATGGAGCCCAATGCAGGGCTTGAACTCACAACCCTGAGATCAAGATGTCATCAAGAATCAGATGTTTAACTGCCTTGAGCCATCCAGGAGCCCCCTGTGACGTTTGCCCTTAATAAGAACGGATATATGCTTAGAGATTTCCTCCTAACTTTATCGTGGGAGCTATTTTTTTTTTTTTACTGGTTATATTAAACTCTACATCTTAACTTCAAATTTATCATTTGATTCCCTGTCTAGCATTCAAAAATCAGAAACAAAAAATCATTTAAAAAAGCTTATAAATTATCAACTGCTAGTTTGATTAAAAGCAAAGAATGTGTTGAATGAGAATAGATCATGCTTATTATCTAATTGTAGGAAGGAGCTTGAGAGCAAGAGTAAACAAAACAATTTTGCATCAGTTTACTGTGACAGATTCAAGGACATGAATAAAAAGCAACTGATTCCAATTTGAAACCAAATTCAACACACATCAGGCAGAAGACAGTCAACGTTTTAGAGGTAGGAAAGGAAAACCTATCAATGACATTTTAGAGACAATTTTTCAAGCAATGCCATTGCAGGTGAAGGTATGCCTTCCTTAGTACTTCCTTATCCAGATGTTTTTATTAAGAAGGCTGCTAAAATTAAGACAAATGTATTACTGATAAAGATGGCTATATTTGTTAAAGGAAGACAATTTGTGGACACAACAAAAAAAAAAAGGAAAGTGGAATCTCTCCTTCATGAGTTTCCTCCTAAAATAAAATTCTACCTTATTAAAGAAGAAGCACGTATTTTTGAGGGTCCCTAGTAGGGTTTGCTTTAAGCACAATGCAATATGTATGTTCAGTGAGACATTTAACAGAAAGATAATTCTTGTCAACTTGCAATTATAATTTATCTTCATGGGAAATTAGAACTTAAATAAGTATTCAAATATTTGTCTATAGTTAATGTTTTCTCTATATTTTTAGTTGTTTTGATTGCCTTTTAAAATACAAGCTGGAAAGCTGATGTATTTGATTATTGAAGTAAATTTCCAAAATGTTAAAAGAATCTCTAAGTACCATTAATAATTATTGGTGAATAGTTTTATTATTGTGTCAAAAAACACACGTTTATAATTTATACTGATTTATTATAAGATTTATAGATACTAATTCATAGATTTATAGATACTAATTCATTCTTTTTTTAAAAAGATTTTACTTATTTATTCATGAGAGACACACACAGAGAGAGAGAGAGAGGCAGAGACACAGGCAGAGGGAGAAGCAGGCTCCTGCAGGGAGCCTGACGTGGGACTCCATCCTGGGTTTCCAGGATCAGGCCCTGGACTGAAGGTGGCGCTAAACCGCTGAGCCACCTGGGCTGCCCCATTATTTCTTAATACTTACAAATTAGAATTCTTGTGATAATTTATCCTAAAAATCTCATAGACTCTATCACTTATCAAAGAAATACCTATCATTATTTTAAAACTTTTTTTTTTTTTACTTAGAACTTGATAAGGAGAGACCAGACCAATCCCAACAGTATTATGTAAATGAAAGTTGCCTAATAAAGTTTTGAGAAATGATTAACTTTACAGCAACATAACTTAAAGTGGAGGTACACATAATTTTAAGGGACTATTAGAAGGAATCCCTCATTTAACTCCATCACTCTGATGTCCATCATAGAGCTATATGGGGAATTAGAAGAAGAATAAGTTCTCTTTTCACAAAGAAATTACAAGCTAGAAAAGAGGTAAAGTACAGGAGGTAGTTAAGTAGAAATATAAGACACATATACCAAAACTATTTTTTGAAAATGATTCAAAGTGCACTTGAACGCCTTGAAGAAAGACACAATGGAGTGTATGAGTCTTGAGATAAGTAAGCTATTTTGGGAAAACCAATATAAAGAGAGAGGAGGCAGTTTCTTCTAGAGCAAGATGAAAAAAAAAATCAAGACTAGGGAGCAAAATGCATATGATTTTCTGTGTTTTTCCCAAAACAAAGAGAATGAGATTTAAGTGCTTTTCAAAGAAAGTACGATAGGGGTTTTGAGAGTCTCTAAGAACTCTATGTACATAGTATACAGACTTTCTACGCAGTTATGTTAGAGAGTTGATTAACCCTGATTCTCAGCTGTGTTGAGTATGATTGAAATAAATTTGAAAACATTATATCTAAATCTATCTTAGATCCAAATTAACAGTGCTAAAATGGTTTTATAATGGAGCTAGTGTACCTACAGAAAGTGAGCAATAGAAGAGCATTAAGATCACTGTTTTCTAAATTAGACCCTCAAAAAACAAGGAGGGAGTAATATTATTGTGGCTATAAGTGAAATTAGGGGCACACTTTGTACATTGGCTATAGGAACAGTATTTTTGTCTTATTAATAGAATTCATTTGTTTTAATGTGTTCATAAAATATGTCATATTGTTAAAACTCAAATTATAATAAATAAGGTATCTTGGTAAAAATTGCATACAAGTAATTTCAGTGTTTAGTTTGTTTTGTAATCTTGTGATGTGATGCTCTGGGAAAAAAAAATGGGGTATGGATGACTCTCTTTTCCCCTTCTACCTAAAGTAGAAGAAGAAAAGTCTAGCTCTGTTATGTTAGTATTGCTGTCTTTGTGGTGACATTATGAAATATCCATTTTATTTTTTACTTTTTAAAGACGTATTTATTTATTTTAGAGAGAGAAAGTAGGGGAGGAGCAGAGGGAGAGGAGTTTCCTGCCGAGCACAGAGCCCAACCTGGGGCTCAATCCCACAACCCTGAGATTACCACCTGAGCAGAAACCAAGAGTTGGACGCTTAACCAACTGAGCCACCCTGGTGCCCGATGAAGTGTCCACTTTAAAAGAAAAACTTTGAAAGTCAGAATTTCTCTCCAAATAATAATAATAATAAAAATAATAATAATAATAATAAATAAATGCAAAAAGTCTGTCAAGTAATATTTTGTTAATGTTAAAACCTTAGTTAAACCAGTAACGATTATACTAGAAGATGTTTCAAACTAAAGCTGCTGAAGAGGGCATCCATACTCTAATCCAAAATTAATTATCTTGCTTGAAAGAAGCAGAATGAAAAAAATTGAAGGTAGACATATATATTTAACAGATTCTAAAACTTTAATTTTCTTGTAGGAAAAAAGGCAGGGTGGATAAATTGTCTTGTAGTCCTCTATGTTTTAACTGAAGCTTATTTCAGAAGCTTTCTAGGGCAACGTAACTTTAAACAGGAGTGAGAGGTATGAATTATCCATCTCATTACCCAGTGGATATGAATAATATTTGTCAACAATTAATGAGCAGAATTTTGAAATAGAAGGAAATATTTTTCAGTAACCATTATAAAGTCCTCAGACATTGACAACCAAATGTTAATTTGATAACAGCACTGTTAGGTCTCCATAGGAGAAAGATTAGTTACCTTCACATAAGCTCCATCCATGCCACTGTTCATCTCTTACCCAGGGATGAGAAACGCTAATGTACATCAGTCAACAAATGGGTATTTATTAGGTTCTGGTGCTGGAAGCATATTTCTTTTCTTGGCATATGATTTCTAAGATACCTCTCTCTCTCTCTCAACATCTCTTTGCACAGTTGCTGCTGTATGGCCAGGGGGTTGACAATTCCTTCATAATCAAACTTAAAATGAAACTGTGTGACTAGAGGGAAAAATGACAACCACTACCACAAGCCAACTGCCCTAAGATTTATGTAGAATTGTTATCTAGTTATATTCTTTATATTTATCCATGTGCAGCGGTAGTGTATCAAGATTTTAAGAGTGTGGGTTTGAGGAATAGTTTAAAGAAAACTCTCCCTTACTTAGGCTTACCTCTAGCATGAAGAAAAAGATTCTGCACAATTTATGCTAATCTGGGAAATATATAATGGCTTGGGAATCATCAACTGTTACTAGCATCCTTACAAGGAATGACTTTTATTGTCTATGCTTATATCCTTGATGTATATTTTCCTTTAGAATCCAGCCTGGCAGTTAGATGCCAGGCTCATGTAGCTTACTGTTTGTCTATAGGATTGAGAATTGTGATTCAGCCATCCAAAGGGGACACATGAGACTTGTATTTGTTGTGGTTGCTGGATAGTAAAAGAGTTTAGAAAGAGCCAGGGAATTGTTCTGGAGATTATTTTCTGGGGACATTATTTTTTTCTGTAAAAAAGTAATTGATTTAATAGTGAGGGCTTATAGTATTTTCATTGGATCAAAGCTGTGGTATTATGTAACTTTCATTTGAGTTTTATTGGACAATATAGCAGTATAAAATTCAGATCAGAAAAAACTTATCGATTGACTTCTCTACTGAAATATGAGGTCTTGAGGTCAGACAATTGAGAAGCTTCTAATTATAACAGAGAAGAGATATGTGAGTTTTTACTGACCAATGTGTTGGTATCATTATTACCAAATTAATACAAAGGCCTGGGTAGAGGTTTCTGGAACTGTAATTCTCTGTTCGTGAAAGGTATAATAATTCTAGTTAACACTCTCCAGCTAATTATTAGTAACTGATTAATATTAATGAGATAAAATATACTTATTTGACCTTAGGGGAAATTCTAGGTTGATCTCAATTACTCACTTCCTTTGATTTCATCTCCAAATATATGGACAAATATGACTACCAAATATTAAGGATATTTATTAGACCATAATACAGGCACAGCTTCTTTTTTATTCCTACTCGGAGTTTGGTCTTTTTGAGAATTTTCTCTTTTATTTGTCTATGCTGCCTGCATCAGAAGAGCCTGGGATGATTCCACCCAGAAGTTGCCTCATCCAATGGCCTAAGCCCCAAATGAATTACCTTGTTCAAGTTTTTCTCTGTTATTGGAGTAGTCAATTAAAATTGGGCTACAGAGAGGGAGGAAAGAAGCAAAATAAAAGTTCAGTAGTAGTAAAGTCCCCTCTATGCATATGTTTACCTGTGGTTTTTGTAAGAAGAGGGTACAGAAATGTTGCCAAGAAGAATAGATTCAGAAATTCTCTGATCTAATGTCCGAGGTCACTCTCTGTCTCTATCCTTCTCAAATAAGAACAAAAGCAAATGACATCCATTCTAGAGATGAGACTTAGTAACTAGAAGACAAGATTCTTCTCTGTTTACTTGGGTCACAAATGGTACATGACTCAAACCAGTTTCTATTCTTTTGTGTATCTGTTTTCCTGATACACCAATACCTCTTGAAAATATTACCTTAAGCGATGGACTATGTATGTGTGTTTCAAAGATTTTTAATATATCAGGAATTTTTACCCACAGATTATTTAAAACACAAACTCATAGCAGCACTAATCCACACTATAAAAGTAAAACATTAAGGCCTTTAAATGCAGGATGATATATTAGCAATTTAGCCTGCAACTAATAACAACAGAATAAATGCCATTTTTTATTAAAATATGGAGGGCTCAGCTTCTATTTAAAAAAAATTCTATTAAAGAACAGCCCTCCACTATTTGAGGAAGTGCATTTCTCTCTATATAATACTTTGTTCACCACCCAGCAGGAAGCTTTGCTAGAGACACATGGAGCCATAATGCAGTAAAAAAAGGAGGCAGCAGATAGAAATGGACTTGGCAACCTGCTAGGGTAGCAGATATCACTCCATATCACAGCTGGGTGTGCATGCATATGATCTTTGTTTTTTCAAATGGGCGAGTCCACAATCATAATCAGATTGTTAAAAGTTCTAATAATTCTCTCCTATCAACCACCAGTAAAGACTCATGACCACTGTTTTAGAGATTTGTATAGCTCTCCAAAATTTTGCTTACTGAGATGTAAAAATATTGTTAAATTGGTTAATGTGTTTTAACTTTTATATGTGCAAGTCACAGGATAATTTCTAGTTAACTACATATTTATAAAAAAAAACCAGACACAAAAAAGCATATTTTTACTTTTTTGAAATATATTTAAAAATCATATCAGTCTTTTGTGAGCAGGAAGATTTAGCTAGTATAATTTTATTGAGGTCTCCTTCGTTTATGGGAGATAAACAAATATTCAAATATTGATTTGCTTTTTATTCATCATGTAATGCAATAGAGAGGCATCTCCACTTCACTTCTAATTTTCCTTCTTTTGAGGTTTGTGCCTGACCTTTATGACTGACTATAGCTTTCATGGTTTAATCATAAATAATTTGGCAATTCAAAGACAATAATATCAGACATGATATATTTTTTTCTAAGCAATAAAATGAATTCAAAGATACCAAGGTTGAAGAGAATATAGTAAGGGGTTGGGGTTTCATCATTATCGGGTGACAGTGTGGTGAATTAAGGCGGTGCTTACTGAGATATCCTGTTGTGTCCAGACACAGCAGGTCAACTTGGATTTTTTTCATTCTCTTTTATTAGGTTTCTTATGATCAACCTTTACACTCTTTGAAGTTGTTTTATTGGTAGTACCAGTGTGCTACATATATATCCAGAAAAAGGAGAGAAGATTTAAAGGAGACGTAGCCTAGAAGGGAAGCTTTTCTGCCTGGTGAGTTTAAAACTAGTCCAACAGCGCAATTGCTGGGTCGTAGGGCAGGTCTATTTTTAACTCTTTGAGGAACCTCGGTGTCCATCGAAAGATGAATGGATAAAGAAGATGTGGTTTATGTATACAATGGAATATTACTCAGCGATTAGAAACGACAAATACCCACCATTTGCTTCAACGTGGATGGAACTGGAGGGTATTATGCTGAGTGAAATAAGTCAATCGGAGAAGGACAAACAGTGTATGTTCTCATTCATTTGGGGAATATAAATAATAGTGAAAGGGAATATAAAGGAAGGGAGAAGAAATGTTGGGAAATATCAGGAAGGGAGACAGAACATAAAGACTCCTAACTCGGGGAAACGAACTAGGGGTGGTGGAAGGGGAGGAGGGCGGGTGTTGGAGGGGAATGGGTGACGGGCACTGAGGTGGACACTTGACGGGATGAGCACTGGGTGTTTTTCTGTATGTTGGTAAATTGAACACCAATAAAAATTAATTAAAAAAAATAAAAAAAAAGAAATGCATAAGAGAAAGACAAGAAGCTCAATGGCAAAAAGAGTAAAGAACGTGGACAGTCACAAGGAAAAACATATACATGGCTTTTAAACAGATGAAAAGATATGCAACCTTATTGTGGGAATCATTTCGTAATGTATAAAAACATTGGATCATCATGATGTACACCTGAAACTAATAGGATATTATATATCAGTTATATTGCAATTAAGAAATAAAAAAGAGAGAGGGAGATTAAAAAAATAATAATAAAAAATAAAACTAGTCCAAACTGGCCTTACATTACCAAGATTATTTTCAGTAATAATTAGAGAACTCAGGAGAAATACTTGCCTTATTTGGATATCTTTACAACAAAAGTAGGTTACTGAGACAATTAAAAAAAAAATGACTCCAAGTTTCTCCAGTGCTTTGCAAAATGCCTGCTCAATATGCATTGTTATCTTCTACAATAATATAAAATTTGCTTGGTATTTATTAATATCACCTCCTACCTTCTCAAAAGAGGCTCAGGAAAAAGTTGTTTAGTTTCTAAAATTCAGAAACTCCTCTGTTGAATAACTAGTATCATCATTAAAGCAAATACATGCAATTTACTATGTATGGACATTGTCTTATATGTTTTGAGTGGATTATTTTATTCATTTGTACATCTACACACATGCATGAATGAATCCCATGCATGTACATTTGTGCACCTACACACATACATGAATAAATGAGAAAAGAATTAGTACTACTTTAATTTTCCAAATAACTTCTTACTAGAGTTAGTAAGTGGCATAGTTGATTTATGAACATGGGATCATCATGTGCTAGAGTCTTTGCTAACCATTATGTTAACATAAGTAATCTTTTGTCATCCTGTATATATGTGTATTTATAAGAGCTTTCCTATACTATAATTGATATTTTATACAATTTACTCATTTAAAGGGTACTATTCAGTTTTTTAAATTATATTCAGTGTTGTTCAGCCATCATCACAACCAAAGTTAGAACATTTTTGTGACCCCAGAAGAGATACCTTTCTCACTTTAGTTATCTCTCTCTAAATACCCCATAGGCAATCACTAATCTGCTTTTGTCTCTATAGAGTTCCCTTTTGTAGACTTTCATGTGAATGGAATCACATCACATGTGGTCTTTTGTGACTGGCATCTTTCATGTAATATAATGTTTTTGAGGTTAATCTGTCTGGTATTATGTATCAATTCTTCATTTCTTTTTTATAGCCAAAGGATATTCCATTATATGGATGTACCATATTTTGTCAGTGGATGGGAATATAGGTTGTTTCCACCTTTTGATTATTATGAATAATGTTGCTACAAATATTCATGTGCAAGTTTTTATGTGCAGATATATTTAGATGGCCCTTGAGTATACATCTAGAAGGGGAGCACTTGGATGGTAACTCTGTTTGATTGTTGGACAAACCACTAGACTGTTTTACAAAATGGCTATTGTATTTTACATGTCCACCAGCAGTGGATGAATGTACTGACTTCTCTATACCTGTGTAACACTTGATCTTATTGGACTCTTTTATTCTTCCACCCTAATGGATACTTACAGGAATCTCATTGTAGTTTTGATTTGTATTTATCCAATGATTAATGATGCCTAGCATTTTTATATTATTTGTTGACTATTTGTACACCTTCTTCTGATAAATGTCTATTATATCTTTTGCACATTTAAAAAACTTAATAGATGATTTTTAGAGGAGTTTTAGGTTTATAGAAAAAATGGAGCAAAAAGTACAAAGTTCACATGTATCTCCTCTAAGCCTGCAGATAGTTTTTCCTATTAGTATCTTGCATTAATATTTGTTACAATTAAGGAAACATAACTCATGATTATTGGCCAGAGGTCCATAGTTTAGAGTTCACACTGTGTTGGATAGTTTTATGGATTTTGGTAAATGCATAATTTCATGCATGCAACATTACAGAGTATTTTCCTGCCCTAAAAAATGCTCTATGTTCCACCTTTTCATCCTTTACTCTCTCCCTCTGAACCTCTGGAAGCCATCAATCTTTTGCTATTTGTAGTTTTGCCTTTTTCAGAGTGTCATATATTTGGAATCATACAGTATGTAGCATTTTCAGAATGGCTTCTTAAAAAAAAGATTTTATTTATTTGACACTTAGAGAGAGAGGACAAGAAAGAGCACACAAGCAATGGGGTGGGGGGCAAGTTGGAGTTAGAGGGAGAAACAGGTTCCCTGCTGAGCTGGGAGCCTGAGGTGGGGCTTAATCCCAGTGTGTTGGGAATCATGACCAGAGCTGAAGGCAGATGCTTTAGCAGAATGAGCTACGCAGGCACCCCCAGAATAGCTTCTTTCACTTAGCAATATGCATTTAAATTTTCCTCATGCCTATTCACGGTTTGATAACTAATTTTATTCCAGCTTATGGATGTATGATAGTTTATTTATCTGTTCATCAATTGAAGTGTGTTTTGGAGGTTTCTAATTTTTGAAATTATGAGTACTTATTCATAGGCTTTTGCGCAAACATGTTTTCAACTCACTAGAGTAAATACCCGGGAGTACAGAATAGATTGTGTGGTAAGACTGTTTAACTTCCAAGAAACTGCCAATTGTTCTCTCAAAGTGGATGTGTCAATGTGCACTCCACCAGCAGTGAAAGAGAGTTCCTATTGCTCCACATCCTTGTTAGTACTTGGTGTTTTGAATTTTAGCCATTCTGTCCCATGTTTTAGGTTACTTGTCTTTTTATTACTGAGATTTGAGCTCTTTAGATATTTTAGCTACAATTCTCATCAGATATACGATTTGCATATTTTTCTCCCATCCTGTAAGTTTTCTTTCCAGTTGCTTGGTAGTGTCTCTTGAAGCACAGACATCTTACTCTGGATAAGCTCCAATTTCTCTATTTCGTATTCTGGGTAAGCTCCAATTTATCTGTTTCTTTTGGGTGTCATATCTAAAAAAAAAATACTAAATTGATGATTATGGACTTCTACCTGTGTTTTCTTATATGAATTTTATAGTTTGTGCTTTTACATGTATGCATTTGATCTATTTTTAAATAATCTTTGTATGGAATAGGTAGAAGTCCAACTTCATTCTTTTGCATGTGGATATCCAGCTGTCTCAATATCATTTGCAAAAAGACTGTTCTTTCCTCATTAAATGTCTTCGTCACCCGTGTTGAGAATCAATTGATACAGGAACATGTGTTTATTTTTGGACTCTCAATTCTATTCCATTGATTTATATATCTATTCTACTCTAATACCAAACTTTCTTGCTTATAGCTGCCTTATAGTAAGTTTGGAAATCAATAAGAGTGAATTCTCCAACTTCATTCTTCTATATCAAGATTGTTTTGGCTATTTTGTGTCCCTTGAGTTTCAGTATTAATTTCTCAATCAGCTCTCTAAGTTCTTCGAGGAAGCTAACTGGGATTCTGATAGGGACCCACTGAATCTATAGATGAATTTGGAGAGTATTCTTATCTTAACAATATTAAGTCTTCAGATCTATGAACATGGATGTATTTCCATTTATTTTGCTTTTTAAAAATTACTTTCCATCTTGTTTGTAGTTTTCAGAGTATGTTTGGCATCTTTTTCTTAAATTTATTCCTAAGCATTTTATTCTTTTTAATCAAATTACTTCCTTAATTTTATCTTTGGTTTGTTCATTGTTATTTTAATATTTTTTCATTTTAAATTTTCATCTTGAGAAGCAATATGTTCGTACATATTAAAACTAATTAGTAGATATCTTAAGTCAGATTTGATAGGTCCTGACATTTTTTTAGAGATTAAGCTTAAAAGTAATAAATAAATAAAATAAAGGAATATAAGGCAATATATAAAATATAAATGAGGTATTTATTTTAAAATATATTTTATTTATTTGAGAGAGACAGAGAGAGAATTCAGTTAGAGGAACAGAGGTCTAGGGACAAGCAGATTCTGTGCTGAGTGCAGAGCCCATGACCTGAGCTGCAATCAAGAATCAGAGGCTTAAGCGTGGAAAAGTTGGTTCAGCAACCAACTCTTGCTTCGGCTCAGGTCTGATCTCAGAGTCTTGAAATGGAGCCCCATGGCCAGGCAGCTCTGTGCCCGGTGGGGAATCTGCTTGTAGTTCTCTCTTCCTCTCCCTCTGCTCCTCTCCACTACTCTCTCTTTCTAAAATAAATAAATACATCTTAAGAAAAAAAAAAGTCGGATGCTTCACTGACTGAGCCACTTGGGAACCTCTAATGAGGGATGTGTTTGAATGTAAAACAAATGGCACACTGTCATTGTTATAAGGTCATATTTAGGTGTGTGAAATATTTTGAAAGGAGTGACATAAGTTTACTTTTCTTTGAAGAAGAAATCTTCAACTGATTTTAGGCACTAAAAAATTATTATAGTCAGCCCTGAGGATTTAGGATTCCTACTAATTTGAATTCAACTACTTATTCAATTTTCAAGGAAGTATTTTACCTGAAATATTAGGCCTGAAATTTTTTAATACATTTTTGTTCATCATGTATTAGTAATTCCCAGAACTAATATATATGCCCATCAGTAGGTGACACATTATTAAATATGCATATAATAATCTGCCTGCCAGCCATTATAATGAACAGAGTAGAACAGGTATCTGTTGAAATGAAAATACCTCCAAGTTAAGTGAAAGTAGCTGATGTGAATAGTCTGTGCATATATGTGTTTGCTTATGTATATTTGTTGTTTTTATCTACAGGTATTTCCTGTGCAATGGTATTTGAGGCTATTTTGTTCTCATATTTTTTTTCTCTTCTGATAAATTAATACATTTAATAAAGCAACAGGGAATCCCTGGGTGGCTCAGTGGTTTAGTGCCTGCCTTCAGCCCACAGTGTAATCCTGGAGTCCTGGGATCGAGTCCCACGTCAGGCTCCCTGCATAGAGCCTGCTTCTCCCTCTGCCTGTGTCTCTGTCTCTCTGTCTCTCTCTCTTTCTCTCTGTAAGTGTGTATCTCTCATGAATAAATAAATAAAATCTTTAAAAAATACAAATAGAAAATAAAGCAACAAACAATGAGAATTTCAAGCTTTGCTTTGTGAAAAAAATACTATTGATATATGTAAAACTTAATTCAGATTGAAAGTGAACTGCTGAGATAGAATCTCTCATCAGATCTCATAACTACTAATGATTTTCTTCTTTCTGGGAGGATAAAACTCTTGAAAAAAATTTTAAACTGAGCTATAATAAATATAATCTATATCATATATTTAATAGATTCTCATTTTATCCTTGGTCATCTATCTATATAATTGATCAGGCTTAAATCTTTAAAATTGTTTATTGTATTTGAATATATAGAAATGTGTAGATACTGTAAAACCATACAAAGGAATGATTGGCCCTATTTAAGTGCTAATAAATAAGTCAGCCAGAATTACCTGGATACTGACAGAAGATGCCAGATTTCTGAATCAAAAACAAAGTGATCATATCCTTGTAGTTGCACTGGATCCCTAAACTCTAAGTCCCATAGGACAATACAGAGGATCAACTGAAGCTGGTACATGCAGTGGGGGTGCACGACTCTGAACATAAGAGACCCACTGAGTAATGACAAGCAGAAAGCAAGCCAGATATTTTGTGCAAAAAAAGACATTATATCTTTCCAAAATCTGATCTGTATAAACAATCCAAAAAAACAAACAAACAAACAAACAAAAAAAAACTGCTTAGGTTAAAAAGCTACTATGGCTTTATAATCCCAGTATATATATATATATAGAAAGATTTATATGAACATGAGTTAATGATGGGATTCTGGTAATTCACCCTGGGTTATACACTGTCTTGACTTCTAAAATATTTTCACATTTGACCAATCTTATGTGACCAACAGAGAGTGAAATCAAATCCTCTCAACTTATCTCATATAGAATTTAACTAGGACTCCTATCAACAAGATTCTAAGAATTGAAGATGGGGAACCTGTCTAAGCCCATTCTGGCTGCTTTACAAAATACCATAGACTGTGTGGCTCATAAACAACAAAATTTATATCTCACAGTTTGGGAGGCTAGAAGTCCAAGAGCTGGGAAATGGTCAGCATGGTCAGGTAAGGGCCCTCTTCTGTGTTGCAGTCTTCTCTTTCTGTCCTCTTATGGGGGATGTGGCAGGGGAATCTCTCAGGACTTTTTTTTTTATAAGATCACTAATCTCATTTATGAGGGCCCACTTCCTAATACCATCACACGAAACATAGGATTTCAACACATGTAGATTTAGGGAAGACATAAATATTCTGCTTATGTCACTAACATGCAGTATTTTCTTCAATCATGCCCCTCTGGGATACGTGAATAACCAGAGGGGGGAAATATTAAATAAGTCATTGAGTCTACCTTAGAAAAGTAGGAGGCTTTCTCATTATATTTCTGTTTTGACCTTCTATTTGCCCCAAGGCAATAATCCAGATACATCAGGATTTATTATTGGTTGCACTGACTGCCTTGGCCTGCAATTACCCTGAAGTCTAGGGTAATTCTATCATTTATAACTACTCTAGGCAGTGAATTAGGCTGAGTTGAATGCCTTCCAAGGCCAAGGTGGTGTCATTGATAATGTAAGCTAACATCAGGGAAAAATTCTTAATACTCTTTCTAATTGGAAGATCCCTATCATAGCAATTAACTCCTAGAGGGTGTGCATAAATAATGAGTCAGTTATTCTGGGGAGCTTCCCCAAATAACTAAGAGTCACCTCATGTAGGCAAGATTTGTGGAGTTGTCTGAGGGATACTGATGGGAATTCCTTAAAAATGTAAAGTCTCTTATTACCATGATAATGTGCAATATATTATGGCTTTGAAGCAGGAAAGTTTGTACCAGGCATTCACACAAGAAGTTAGTCCTGGTGGTAAACATGGTAATACCAGAATGAAAATGTAATTTTGATAATCGGGGTTTTCTTAATAGGAATTTCTTCAATTGGATGGGGAGGAGGGAGGCTTGATTTCAATTGGTCCCATCAGAGAACATGTCCTTACCATGGGCATCTAAATCTGTGACCCAGAGTTTCTGATTAGCAGCAGGGAAGTTTTTTCCATATAGCTCATAGCTTCAAAGAGAAATTACTTTCATCTGGTAGTCTATAATCTCCCAAATGGCAGACCAAACAGCTAGGCAATAGACAACTGCCTAGGAGATAATAAAGATGTCCCAAAGTTCATCAAGGGTAGGCTTGGCCTGGATGTGAACAATTTCTGAGTTCTGCCAACTCAGAAAAGAGACCATATTGGCTCTTGGTTATACATAGCGGGTGCTGATTTTGCACAGATGGTTTTCCATAGCAGTACAACACACACCATCATATTTCAAAATAGATGAGCAATCAGTGGACCAGGCCCAGGCATTTAGGGAAATCTCTGTGAATGGAAAGCCTCATTGAGCCAGCAGTTTTGCTTAAGGCAGTGAAGTGAAAGATAAGGATTCCCCCAAAGGGGTAGCTTTTACTTTTTAATGCAAATCTGAGATGCTGCCAAGACCAAGTCAGCTGCTCTCCTGAAAATACAATTTCTATTTGACAATCAAGGCTTGGAGGGCTCTTCCTGCATGGTTATTTGTTGAGTCAAAAGTGATCGCAATAAATTGTGGATATCGGTGTGGAGATTCACAGGCCTGTTTATGACATGAATTCATCTATCAAAAACAGTATACTTGGTTACATCAGAAAGGTGACCCCTTTGTTTTGGGAAGTGGCTTCTCTAAGTATTTAGGCTGCAAATATTTTTCTAAAGTATTGTCTTTCTCTTCTGTAATTATCATTTATCTTAGGCTACCTGGGAAAGGATAGGAAGGAAGGTTGTAGAGTGATCTTTATCTCACTATCTCTACATGGATCCATCCTTGAGACAATGGGAGAATCTCCTCTGACATAGGTGAGATGAGAAAGTACAGGCATGTAGCACATCAACTCTATTATCCCCTTAGCTAAACAACATCAATTTAACATTCCTTCCTCACAATGGGTTACTTCCAAACCACATCTGTTGAATTTGGGTGACTTTCTTCCTATAAAATCTAATAAGATAGTAATTTGGACAATTGATTCCATCAGAGTCATAAAAATTTATGTCCACCTAATCCTTTTCCTGGGAGTTTCCAGAATGTTTGATGGTGATGCATAGCTTTCACTCTCCCCATTAGAAACAGGGAGAGTGCATACTTTAGAGAACATGAGTTCAGGGGTAAACAGAAGCATCAGATCAGGAGACACAGAGAAAAATTTACACAGTCATTTTCATCAGCATTATAGAAAAATTTGAGACTCCTAGAGGCGAATACTAGTCAATACTTAATCTTCTCCATAGTAGTTTACTTGTTTCAGTAAAATCAGCCAAAGTTTCTTGATAGCAACCAGGAATCATGTTGACTACTTTGAGAAGTTTTACTTCCTTTGCAGCATGAGTTTAAGATTGGCATGAGAAACTACAAGAGAGGCTAACCAAAAAGGCAGACACCGGATGTCATTCCTTCTTACTGAGCATTGTATGTCTTAAATGTGCATGCTCCAGGTGAACTTGCTAATGTTCTGGTGATATGGCTATAGCAGTCATGAATTCCTCTCACATCAAGTTCACTGTAAATGAGTTCCTCTGTAAATATTGTTGAAGGTTGTAGAGACTTCTTTCAACTCTGGAAGGGTCTCATTGCTAATTATTCCAATATGGTTGGCAGATCCGTTAATGTTCATGCTATAGGAGAGCTGCTTTTGAACCTATCGCCTGGTATTTTGCCTCCTTGCCAAAGGTAACAAATTGGAGAGCTATTTCTTGGCCAAATAATCATATCATTTGGTCAAGATACCTATCACTGGTTCTCAAGGATTTCCTCAAAGCCCTTAAATTGATATTTTTCTAGAAAGTCATGTCTCTATGAAGTGTCCCATCTTCCTCACCAAAACTGTGGGGGATTGATTTTACCCTACTCACAAGTTAATAAGATAGCTTGCTGTGGTCAACAGGATGCTGACAGAAGACCCAAGCCTTCTGCCAGAGACAAAGAACTTTATTACTCCTGAAAAAGTAACAACCAGAGTATCAGCAGAATTGCACACTAATCTGGAAAGCCAGATACAGTCTGCATGAGCAATGGGTTGCATCATAATTGTGCTATGAGCTTAATTGCTGTTTTTAGGCAAGTTTTGAGCAAGAATATTCTTTGTGTGGAGAGAGGTAAATATTACCTCTTAGAAATGGCAGTTGTATAAACAATCCCAAGAAAAATGGACTTGGATGAGGGAAGATCAAGGCCTTGTAATCTTGTAATACTCTGCAAAATGTATACAAATAAAAGAAGCCCAAAGAGAACTGCCTCCAAATATTGTTTAACTAGTACCTAAAGTACCCAAATTAAGCAACAAAACATTATCAGCACCTCAGAAACTATCCTTTTGCCACTTTTTTCCAGTTATTACTTATATCCTAAAAGTTTCCAATATCCTGACTTCTAAAAGATTAATTATATTTGTATATTTAGATAAAAAGAATCGACTAGCAAATTCTCATTTATTTCTGACTTCATTTGCTGGAAATTATAATGATGATATCTATCCATATTATTGTATGTTGTTGTGGATTCTTCATTCTCTTTGTTGAACAGTATTAAATTTGGCAATACAGCACAACTTACGTATCCATCCTATCACTGATGTACATTTAGATATTTTCCAGTTGGAGGTTGTTATGAGTAGTACTGACATGATTGTTCCAGTGCATGACTTTTGATGAACATATTTATACACTTTTTGAGTATATACTTAGCAGTAAAATCATTGTGTCTTAGAACATGCACTCTGCCTAACAAAATTCTAAAGTGATTGTAGTAATTAAATTCTTTACAAACAGTGTATATGAGAATAACAGTTGCTCAACCCTTGGCATTTTTTATCTTTTTCATTTTAGCCATATTGGTGGGTGTATGATGTTATCACATTGCTGTTTTGACTTGCATACTCTGATGACTATGTCCTTGAGTATTTTATTGGTTATTTATATGTTCCCTTATGCAATATAATTGGTGAAATTTTAAACTATGTTTCTATTGATATTTTTAATCTTTTTTTCTACTAATTTTTGTAAGAATACTGTGAATTTTTCTGAATCAAGTCCTCGTTAAATATAAATATATTTTACATACCTGTTGCTTTTTTATTCTCTTAATGTATTTTTTAATGACCAGAAGTTCACAATTTTAAAATAGTGTTACACTTACACACACATAAACACACACATCCTTCCACACACACCCCCACACAGACACTGTGTCTTCTTCAATCTTTGTTTCAAAGTCCTGAAGTTGTTCTCCTATAATTTTTTAATAAGCTTTTGTTCTAACATTTACATTTATACTAATCATTCATCTGCACATATTAAGTCTTACAAACTACTTTTTTTTTCCAGGTGACACAGCACCATTTATTGAAAGCTATCTTTACACACTGTGTGAAGTGTTCTCATTGTTATAACAAAAGTGATCCTTTTTTGTTCTTTTTTTAAATTTTTTAATTTTTTAAATAAATTTACTTTTTATTGGTGTTCAATTTGCCAACATATAGAATAACACCCAGTGCTCATCCCGTCAAGTGCCCATCTCAGTGCCTGTCACCCCCACCCCCCGCCCACCTCCCCTTCCACCACACCTAGTTCATTTCCCAAAGTTAGGAGTCTTTCATGTTCTGTCTCCCTTTCTGATATTTCCCATTCATTTTTTCTCCTTTCCCCTTTATTCCCTTTCACTATTTTTTATATTCCCCAAATGAATGAGGCCATATAATGTTTGTCCTTCTCCGATTGAGTTATTTCACTCAGCATAATACCCTCCAGTTCCATCCACGTCAAAGCAAATGGTGGGTATTTGTTGTTTCTTTTTTTTTTTTTTTTTTTTTATGATAGTCACAGAGAGAGAGAGAGAGAGAGAGAGAGGCAGAGACACAGGCAGAGGGAGAAGCAGGCTCCATGCACCGGGAACCCGACGTGGGATTCGATCCTGGGTCTCCAGGATCACTCCCTGGGCCAAAGGCAGGCGCCAAACCGCTGCGCCACCCAGGGATCCCCTATTTGTTGATTCTAATGGCTGAGTAATATTCCATTGTATACATAAACCACATCTTCTTTATCCATTCATCTTTCGATGGACACCGAGGCTCCTTCCACAGTTTGGCTATTGTGGACATTGCTGCTGGAAACATCGGGGTGCAGGTGTCCCGGCGTTTCATTGCATCTGTATCTTTGGGGTAAATCCCAAGCAGTGCAATTCCTGGGTCATACGGCAGATCTATTTTTAACTCTTTGAGGAACCTCCACACAGTTTTCCAGAAAAAGTGATCCTTTATGTGCAAGTCTAAGCTTTCTATTCTGTTCCACTATTTAGTTTTTCTGTTCTTGCACCATCATCTTTCTATCTTAATTATCTCAACTTATAATAGGTATTAATATTTTGTAGTATTATTTCCTTAGCCATGCTGTTTTTCCTTTATGATTACTTTATCTGTTCTTAGTGATGACTTTGCATTTCCATATGAATTTTTGAATCAGTTTTTAATATTTTTAAGATTTATTAATTTTATTAGAGAGAGCACAACTTGGGGGAGTGGCAGAGGGAGAAGCAGACTCCCAGTTGAGCAGGGAGTCCTATGCAGGGCTTGATCCCAGGATCCTGTGATCATGACCTAGCAGAAGGCAGATGCTTAACTAACTGAGCCACCCAGGTACCCCAACTTTTAATTTATTGCTGTACATATAGAAACAAAGTCTGAAGAACTATATTTTGGTGAAATTGATTTTAGAATATTGAGCTTGCCAATTCATGATTCTAGAATACTTCTCCATTTATGTAGCTTGTTTTATCTTTCTCAATAATGTGTTGTAATTTTCAGTTGAAGACTTTCATTGTTTTTAATTGGATTTATTACAATAAATTTGATGTTTTTCTTGCTAGTGTAAGTGGTAGTTTAAATGTAATTTTCATCTGTCTTTGCACAGAACAAAAAGCAAAGTAAATTTTTGTGTGTTCATGTTTTATGGAGTAACTGCTATAATCACTTATTAATTTATATTGTGTTAATGTATATTCTTTTGGATCTTGAAGGTACACAATACTGTTTTATGTAAATAATGAAGTTTTATTTCTTTCCAAGCCTCATGCTTTATATTTATATGGTGTATTGTGCTATACCTACATTGCAATGTTGAAGAAGAGTGGTGATATTGGACATCCTAATCTTATCTTGATTTTAGGAAGGTATGGCAGGTTGTTTCACTATAATATGAGGTATTTTCTTATAGAATTCTTTAACTTTCTAAGAAAATTCCCTTTTATTTCAAGTCTCTTGTGTTTTAATATAAATGTATCTAAAATTAATGTGTTCACTATTGTAAATTTTTCTGTATCAATCAATTCTCTATGTATCTATGATCATACATACATATTTTTCACCTTCTCCTTCTCTAATTAATCAACTAAGTTTAGTTGAGTGACTTTCAAACATTATTTTTCCCTTTGTAGATTAAATTTTACTTGATTAAAATACATTGTCCTCTCTAATGTATCACTAGAATTGATTTAATAATTTCTCATAAGAATTTTTGCATCTAAATGTTTTGCATCTAAAAGAATAAATATTGGTCTTTAATCTTTCTTTCTTGTAAAGCTCTTTTGAGTTTTGTACTAAGTTAATTATGGTTTTATTATAAGAATTAAGAAACATTTGACTTATTTCTATTATGTGGAAGAGTTTGTGAGTGATGGGCAATTAGTTTTGGGAAAAAAAAAGTGAAGCCTTCAATTTCAAAAATATTTCACCAGTAAAGTGTCCTTGACTTAAGACTTTTTAAAAATGAATTTTAAAATTTATCTTCATTTCTTTCTTCAGATTTGTTGTGTTACCCAAATTTGTTTTCATAAAATTCTTTCATCTTTTTAATATCTGCAAAATCTGTAGTAATGAATATCTTCACTTGCATTCTTAATACTAGTGTGTTAGAGAATGTTGAATGGCTGAATTAAAATAGTTGTCTTACAAATATCATAGTTTTCTTTGTTGCTACATTTTTTCAGACTGGGATAGTTTATGCTGCAGTAATACTTAAGCTTATAATGTCAGTGACTCTACAGATATGTTAATTTCTTGCTCATCCAAAGTCTTCCGCAGATTTTGGCAAATCTCTAGGGTTGCAAACCAAGATATTTCAATCTTGCTCCTTCATTACCTGAATATGGGCATTTTAAATTATGCATGGCAGGAGGTAGAGATTGGTGGTTTACTTTGTAACTCTCATGCTCTCAGACCACATATGATATACATCTTTATCTGCCAGTTGTGTTTCACTGAGAAGAACACCTCCTATGGCTCCTTTTCAATATAAAGGGCCTGGGAGGATAGGTTTTCTGTATACTCACAAAGAAAAGGAGATATCACTGAATATCATTAATGTCTACCACGGTTGGGAGTGACAGCTTATATGGAGTCTGGATTTTTTTATTGTCGTTTGAAAATTATTTCTGACCCCAAAATTGTCTTTTAAAAAGTTATATTTTATTCATGTGCATGTCTAATAATTTTTAAATTAAGAATTTATTGTTTATCATGAATTACTGGGACTTTGTATTCTGGAGTTAAGACAATTTTTGCTTGGATCCAAATTCATCCAGTAGATATAATTGATTTTGCTCATCTTGTGATAAAAAATTTGATCTAGCATTTAAAACCAAAAATCTAGATTTTGGTTTTTTTTGGCATCTCTTTAAAAGTAATTATACTAGCAATTACCTGAAGCTGAGTAGCAGATGCCATTTTTTGGATAATTTTAAAATGCTTTATTTCACCTAATTCTCCACCATTTTCTATTTTTTATATACTGCTTATTAAATTCTGGTAGACTTTGAAATTATTGTCTCCTAGTATTCTTATATATGTTCAAATATATCATTATTATATATTCAATCCAATATATTCAAATGTTCAAATATTAATCCCGTGAAAATTCAGAGATATTTTTATTGCTTTAAAAATATCTGTGATTATTTTTCAACTAAGTGTTAAATTATGAGTACAGGTAAACGAAAATGTGTTAAAACGTCTTGTTCTAATGGTTCAGTTGGTTAAGCATCTGCTCTTGGTTTCAGCTCAAGTCATAATCTCATAGGTCATGAGATGGGGTTCTGCATAGGGCCCCATGCTCAGTGGGGAGTCTGCTTGAAGATTCTCTCCCTCTGTGCCCTCCCCTCACTTGCTCATGCATGCGCATGTGCATGCTCTCTCTCTAAAATAAATCTTAAAAAACCAAACACTTTGTGCTTAATTGATGGCTTCCCAAATAATGTTGGGAACATTATAAAAAGATACAATAAATATATATTGAACTTAATAGAAAAATATTATTGTTTACATTTTAATCTTTTAAATTATTATTTGTGTTTATTTTTCAAAAAGATTTTATTTGTTCCTGAGGGACACAGAGAGAGAGGTGGAGACATAGACAGAGGGAGAAGCAGACTCCTCAAGGGAGCCCAATGTGGAACTACATCCCAGGACCCTGGGATCATGCCCTGAGCCAAAGGCAGATGCTCACCTGCTAAGCTACCCAGGCATTCCCCTTTTCTTAATTTTTAAATCAATGATAAACGATCAGATAAAAAAGAGAAAACTACTTAAAATAGAAAGTGTAGTAGTGATACTGTTCATTTTAAACTATTTGTCATCATATTTTGTTATCTTTAGAATGAACTTGACCAAATGTTTGGCAGAATTTCTAAATTCATCTTATATTTCTTTATCAGATATACATTTCGAAATATATCAAGTAAGTACAACTAGTTCTGTTTTGGGAATTGTTTTTATTCAGTGTTTTTATATGGTATTATATTTATAGTATTTCCTTTATTTTATTGCAGCACACTACCATGTTCAGTTTTGTTGTTTTTTTATATATCAGGAACTTACTTCAGGCTGATGTAACTATGTTTCTTTCTATGTGTACTCTGTTTTGCTGCATGTCTAAGTAACCTATTGTCTTTGGTTTTTACAAGATCACTGTAACACTACAGAAAATTTGGATTCAAAAGATAATACTATTTCATATGCATTGCTATATCTTATTCTTGGAAATTTGTGAGCAAACATTAGAGACTCAAACTGAAATGAAAAAAGTGACTGGGATATTTCTGCTGTCAATTTTGACATGTAAAGACCTTGGAAGTCATCACTCCTATCCTTACAACAAGAATAAGGAGAATACCCTGAAAATCAAAGACTGGTTATGGACTCATCAGACAACTGCAGTCACAAGGAAAACCATTACCTGAAAATCTACAGAGAGAGATGCTAACAGAGAATCCTAGCCAAAGTCACTTTACTGAAAACAGAAGCTACTGGATATAATAGGACACTTAAATGTAACTTTGACAAATTTTTGGAGGCAGTGTGAAGGAAAAATTCCTGAGGCCACCATTTAATGGATTTTATCGCCTGACATTCCACAAGATAGCCATGGTAAAGAGTCAAGGTAAAGCTCCTTGGGACTACCATGCGCCAAGAAGGACTTCAGGGGTTCCTTGTGGAAGTTCACCAAGCCAATGCCTGTGGTCCTACTGCCCACTATCTTCAGCCCTAGGCAACAAGTTAGTCTTTATTACAGTTTTGGAGATTCAGCTGCAACTCTGACTTCTAGGTCCTACATGTTCAAAAGAAGGCTGGGTGTGGTGCTTCTGTGGTACACATTATGAATTCCAGTGAACTTTTTAAGATAGTATGAAATAGAGAAGAAATTCCACAGCAGATGTGAATTTCATTTGTAATTATTGGGAAGAGGAGCTCCAGGACAGACACTCTTTGTCCACAAAAAAGTGTTCAGATGCTTTTGGCTCCAGAAAATAGTTTCCCCTTGGGCTATTACCACATCCCCTTTCATAGGGACTGTGGGACTGAGGGTTTTGGCCTTGGGAACAGTGACAGTAGTTTGTTGTACTTAGCCCTGTTATATAGACTGACCAGTTATATAGACTGACCAAAGAGCAAGTGAAACAGAATCCTACCCATGAGACCCAATTTTTCCACCTGCTTTGGCTCCCAACTCCATACCTCTTGTTTTTCCTGGGTCTTCAGCATGTCCCCTCCTCTCTAACCCCTGCCTCCTTCCTGCTCTTCCTTTACAGTTACCATTTTGTTCTAACATTTCCCTTCTCTTCCTACCTCTGGTAAATTGTTTACATTGCCCTTCTTTCTCTCTCTAGGTTTCTATGTTCAGGGACAGGGGACATTTCTGTGCCAGGTTTCTCCCTTGCCTGACTCGATCCTTTTGATGGGGTTGGAGTTGCAAAGGGACTGAGTCTTCATTTACTGGTTTAATAAAATAGTTTTGGTGAACAACAAACAACAAAATACTATTGAATTATAACCCAGATATAACTCAAATAAATATTGAGTCCATATAAATACAAACAATTGATTTAATAAATTAAAATGGGGGAGCAAGCACAAACCTCCTATACAGAATAATTTCAAATAATTTATGTAGATACTCTCCCCTCAAAGAAAGAGCACATAATTCTCTGTTCCATAGGTGTGGACTGAGCAAGTCATTTATTTCAAAAGTGTGCAATATGGAAATGAGTGGGGAAGAAGAGAGCTTTATAGTGGAGAACCCTGATAAATGCCACCTCAGTCCAATGATTCATTGCCAACATCAACTGTCATTATGTTACTTGTACACTTGATAGATATGATGGCAATGGCACTTTACTTCTGTGATTTTCCTCTCAATAACTTGTAAGTCCAGTCCTGTCATAGGAAAAATATCAATCAAATTCTAGAATTCTAAATTCTACAAAGTACCTGTGTAGTTCCCCTTTAAAACTGTCAACTCACAAATGAGCTAGGTCTGTGAAAATATCACATCCAAAAAGAGCCTAAGAAACCAAATGTAAATATAATTTGGTTTCCTGAATGTGATTCTAGAACTGAAAAGACATTAGGTAAAAACTAAGGCAATTTAAGGATTTTTAATGGGCTTTATTTGATAATAATATATTAACAGCTGTTCATTTATTTTAACAGATGTATACTAATGTAAGATGTCAATTATAGAGGAAACTGGGTATGAGGTATGTGGGAACTCTCAATTTTTCTGTAAGTCTAAAACTGTTTTCAAAATGACGTCCATAGGAGATGCCACCTCACACCTGTCAGAATGGCTAAAATCAAAAACACAAGAAGGAAGTGTTGGCGAGGATGTGGAGAAAAAGGAAAATTCATGCACTGTTGGTGGGAGTGCAAATTGGTGCAGCCATTGTGGAAGAGATGGAGATTCCACAAAAAATTAAAAGTAGAACTACCCTATAATCCAGTAATCATAGTACCGAATATTTACCCAAAATACAAAAACACTAATTCAAAGGAATACTTGCCCCTTATGTTTACTGCAGCATTATTTACAATAGCTAAATTATGGAAGCAGCCCAAGTGTCCATTGATAGGTGATTGGATAAAGAAGATAAGATATATATATATATATATATATATATGTCTTTATATATATATATATGTGTGTGTGTGTGTGATATATCACATAAATATGTATGTATATATAGATAGAGAGAGAGAATATAATATGAAGAAAAATTAGCCATTCAGAGAAAGAAATACCATTTAATCTCACTCATATGTGGAATTTAAGAGACAAAACAAATGATCAAAGAAAAAGAGAGAGATAAAGAGAGAGATAGAGAGAGAGAGAGAGACAAACCAAGAACAGACTCTTAACTATAGAGAACAAACCAGAGGTCAGGTTGGGGTGGGTGAGTGGGGGGTGAGATTAAAGAATACAACTATCATGATGAAAAAAAAGTGAAAAAAAATCAGGTCTATTGAAAAATAAAATCTACTAATAAAAATGTATTTTTTTAAATTATTTATTTATTTATGATAGTCACAGAGAGAGAGAGAGAGGCAGAGACACAGGCAGAGGGAGAAGCAGGCTCCATGCACCGGGAGCCCGACGTGGGATTCGATCCCGGGTCTCCAGGATCGAGCCCCGGGCCAAAGGCAGGCGCCAAACCGCTGCGCCACCCAGGGATCCCATAAAAATGTATTTTATACTTTACTACATACATGTTATACTTCAAAGATTTTTTTCTCTTTTTAAAACATTTTATTTATTTATTTATGAGAGACACACAGAGAGAGAGGCAGAGACATTGACAGAGGGAGAAGCAGTTTCCATGCAGGAAGGTGATGCAGAACTCAATCCCAGGACTCCGGGATCATCCCTAATCCAAAGGCAGATGCTCAACCACTGAGCCACCCACAAGTCCCCCCCGCCCCCCGACCTTTTTTTTTTTCAAGTGATTTCACAAGTAATATACAGAAGTGGCCATGTGTGAGAAGCCATGGAGAATGGTGATACTCATATACAATTGGATAACACATACCCATCCATGCAGGAAGTATAAACTTGGAAGTTTTTCAAGATATCTGTGCATTTAGATTTTATATAAAAATTACCTTATTTTTAATTGTTGTCACTTGATTCATTTAAAATATGTGTATTAAAATGTCAGTTTATTGCATGTTAAAGAAAATAACTTAGATAAAATGTAATACGGAAGCAGTTTGATACTTTTGCTCAAGAAAATATTTCCAAAATTCTTGTTTATCTTATTTTTTCTACTTTTGAGTTTTTTCTTCTTACCCTCTATTTCTATTTGCTCCAAGACAAAGATGCTATGTCAAAGAATATGACCTAAATAATTTAAATTTTTTTCAATTATATTTACCAATTTCCCTGAGATCTCAAATTGTACTTGTTTTCTAAGTGTCATGTGGTTTAATTATGGGTGAATAATTAGGTTCTTATTCTTTTTCTTGATAATTATATTATGGGCATCCATAACAAAGATTGTGTAGTGGTTACTTTTATTGTCAACCTGATTTTGATAGGAGATGCCCAGATAGCAGGTAAAACTTCATTTCTAGGTGTGTCTATGAGGATGTCTCTGGAAGAGATTAGATTTGAATCAGCACTAGATACAGATTAACTTCACTAATGTGGGTGGGCATCATCTGATCTGTTGAGAGTCTAAATAGAAAGGAAAGGTGGAGGAAACATAAATCTGTTCTCTCCTCTTGAGCTGAGACATCCACTTTCTCCTGTCCTTGGATATCAGGACCCCTGTTTTTTGGGTGATCAGACTCCTTGGGTGGTCAGACTCACACCAGGACACACAGGCCTTTTTATTCTCAGGTCTTTGATCTCTTGACTGAAATACACTCTGGCTTTCCTGATTTTCTAGATTGCAGACAGCAGATTCTGGTACTTTTTGGCTTTCTTAACTGTGTGAGTCAATTCCTACAATAAATTTCCTCATATAAGTCTGCATATATCCTCTACATATATTCTTTTAGCTCTGTTTGTCTGGAGAACCCTGACTAATACAAAAAGATTTACTATCTAATATTTACTCCTTTTGCTTGAATGCATCCATTTATCATGCATGGAAAAGCACAAGATAAATAAGCAAGAGAAAATAATTGCTGAAAATGATAAAATATTATCCAATTTCTGAAATAAAAAGGGTCACATTGAGTTGTATATATTTATAAAATGTAAATGTAATTTTAAATGTAAAATGCATATAAGATAGTTTCACTTTTCAATACTAAGTTATTCTTTATTCTGGGCTATAAAATCATGGAAAGCCTCTTTGTTTGGAATTGTATTGAACTTACTAATGAGTGATTTATTTATGTCACATTCAATAAACTTACACAACTGTGAAAAAAATCTAAGCATTCTTTTTTTTTTTGTTAAGATTTTATTTATTTATTCATGAGAGACAGAGAGAGAGACAGAGGCAGAGACACAGGCAGAGGGAGAAGCATGCTCCATGCAGGGAGCCTGACATGGCACTCAATCCGGGGTCTCCAAGATCACGCCCTGGGCTGAAGGCGGCGCTAACTGCTGAGCCACCTGGGCTGCCCTAAGCATTCTTTTAATCAGTAAACTAAGTTCATTTCTTTTGCATAAATGTAAATTTCCTTAGATGTCATATAGCTTATCAAGGAAATACTAGAAAAGAATTTTACATTCATCATAAAAATATTTTGTTGCAAACAAAAACAAAACAAAATTTTGTTGCAATCCACTAAGTGAAATCACTTATTATATTGCATTCAGATCTCTTATGATAGAAATGAAAAGAACAACATGAGGAAAGCTCAATGTTCCTGTAACTGAATATTACATTTCTAAGCAAGTATTCTATAGTAAAATTTCCTCACATGTACAAAGATGTATGTGCAAAAATGCTTCCTTTAATATTATAATAGCATAAAAATGGAAAGCTATGTCTTTATCAATATGAGAATAATTAAATGATTTATAGTACATTGTGCTATGAACCAGAATGGAATAGTGTGCATATTTATTCATTTGCTCTGATGGGGGAAATCCTTCAAGGACATATTAATTAATGCCCAAAAAGGGTCATGGAAAAATAAATGTCTAGTATCATCATACTTATGCAGCCGTAGTCCTTACAAAACTAAATGACATAAGGATAATGAAAACAAAGAAGAAAGTACTATACACAAAAATTAATTTAAAACACCAAATTAAGGACTGTATTTAAAGCATTTGGCAAAGTACCTAGAATAGCAATCTTCCACAAAGCCTGGAGGAGGGAATCTCTGCCATTAATTTCAGACATAGGTACAATGCTACCTGAGGAGGAGAAGCAGCGAAAGCCGTATACTCCTAGAGGACAGAGAAGACACATTTGGGCCAGAATCTTGTACTGATACAAAGTAGAGACCTGCTACCACTATGAGAGTTAGCGATATCTTCCTGCCCAAGACAACAAAAGCTATAAGGCGGAGACTTGCTGCCATGGGAAGGAAGGGGAAGGTACACTGAGAAAACCCTACCCATAGAAAATTTAAACATTGTTCTTTCTCAAAATATACAAAATATGCATTAACTACATATGTACTTCAATATGTAATATTTTTCAGGACTAAAGAATAAACTTTAAACAGCTTTATTGTGAAAGGACTCTCAATCTTGAAATACCAATGACATGTTCATGTTTAAACATTATTGGTTTTATGATGTTAACTAATAATGATAAGGTTAATATGAAAATACTACATCTAAAATGAATTGATTAAGTTGAGATTATAAGTTTTCTCTAATATTTGAACATAATAGGTAGTAAGGCAAGAATATTAAATAATTAACATACTGTTTTTGATATTCTAGTGACGCCATCTCCAGGTATGCTTTTAATAAGCCAGATGAAAAAAAGAATACTAAAAAAAAAAATGTGGGTTCTATCTCACATTAAAAATACTTCAACTTCAGAAAAAGCAATTTTCAAATTAACAAAAAAAATATTTGAAAAACATGATTACAGATTTGTAAGTATTGCTAAATCCATGAAGGCATAAGTATTGCTAAATCCATGAAGGCATTTTTCTCACTTCCATAGTGTAAAGATTTTCAATAGAAAAAATATATCTGTGATTATAGAATTTTTATATTACATTGATAAAATTCACATTTTTATTAAGCAAGAATGGTTTAATGCATATATTATATATCGTGTACATCTTTCTTGTTTCACAACTCTGTATATGTATGTGCAGGCAGTTGTAGGTTTGTACATGGCTATGATATTACAGTTAATGATTTAAAAATGTAGAGGGTCATGATATGGATTAAAATTTAAGTTTTGTCACTTTTGTGTCATCTTGGGGGATTGACATTTATTTTACCTTTCTATGTCTTTTTCTTCTCTATAACACAAGATTGACCTAACACATTGTGTTACAACGATTATGTAAAATAAATAATACATATGTATGACTCTTAACTGTTTTTGGTAAATAGGAAAAGAACATTTTGTTCTTTATCTTCCATTCCCTCCCTCTATGAAAAAAATGCAGCTTTTACAAAAAATATGGTACCAATATTATAAATATTAATAGAAAGACACATTGTGCAAGGAGCATGAAATACTTTTTTACTCTATTCATATAAAATAAAATGGAGAAAATTTTGATAAGAAGAGAGAATTGGCTTGTTTTCTAATAGCCTATTCTTTTTAATCCATTTATACTTCAAGATATAGAAATAACATGCCCAAAGCAATCTTCACAATCTCAAATTTCAAAGTATACTACAAAGCTATAGTAATCAAAACAGTATAATATTGGCACAGAGATCGATAAAAAAATATAGGGAGCCCAGAAATAAACTCATGCTATTGTGCTCAAATAATCTACCAAAAATACAAAGAAACAAAAATATAAAATGGGAAAAATACAGTCTCTTCAACAAATGGTGCTGGGAAAACTGGACAGCCTCCTGTAAAACAATGAAACTGGACCACTTACACCATACACAAAAATAAACAATATCAATTAAACACCTAAATGTAAGGCTGAAACTATAAAACCCCAAAAGAAAATTTAGGCAGTAATCTCTGAGACATTGGCTTTAGCAATATTTTTCTGAATCTATCTCATCAGACAAGAGAAGCAAAAGTGAAAATAAACAATTGGGACTACATCAAACTAAAAAGCTTTGCATGATGAAAGAAACCATCAATAAAAGTTAAGGCAATTTACTGAATGGAAGAAGATATTTTCAAATAATATATCCAATAAGGGGTTAATATCCAAAATATATGAAGAATTCAAACAACTCAGCACAAAAAAAATATTATTTAAAAATGGGCAGAGAATATGAATAGATATTTTCCCAAAGAAGACATATAGATGACCAATAGACACGTGAAAAAATGTTTATCATTAATCATTAGGGAAATAAAATAAAACCCACAGTAGGATATTACCTCACACCAATCAGAATGGCTAGTATCAAAAAGACCAGAAGTAACAAGTGTTGGTGAGGATGTGGAGAAAAGGGAACTGTGGGTGGGAATGTAAATCAGTGTAGCCACTTCAAAAAATTAAAAATTGAGCTATTATATGATCCAGAAATCCAACTACAATTATATATCCAAAGGAAATGAAAACACAATATAGAACAGAGTATGGAAAAGATATCTGAACTCCCATGTTCTCTTGAAGCATTATTCATAATAGCCAAAGTATGGAAACAACTGAAGCGTCCATCATCATATGAGTGGATAAAGATGTTGTATAAATACACAGATATAGAATATTATTCAGCCAAAGGAAAGAATATCTTGTTATTCGTGACAACATAGATGGACCTAGAAGGTATTATATTAGTGAAATAAGTCAGACAAATGCCATATGATTTCATTTATGTCTGGAATCTAAAAACCAAACCAAATGAACATACAAAACAGAAACAGATTCACAAATATAGAAAACAAAGTGATGTTCACCAAAAGGTAGGGCAGGGGGAGGTAGAGGTATAGGTGAAAGAGGTGAAAAGGATTAAGAGGTACAAACTTCCAATTATGAAATAAATAAGTCACAGGGATGAAAAGTATGGCACAAGACAAAATATATCACATACTGGTATATGATCAAAATGTGGTAAATTAAATAATTTAACACGGTACGAAATTAGGTAATAATTATCCTAGGGTTACAGAACAAAATTTTTCATTATACACATAGGTAGAAAAATATGTGATAATTTTAGCAAAGAGTAAATTATAAAATAATTTATTATGCATTTTGTAACTTCAATTTAAAATTTATTTTCAATTTATAAAAATTTAGTGCTACCTCTTTCTTGTTATCTTCTGAAAATTGGACTTTTGTGTCCAAAAGGTCAAAACTCCCATCAAAGACTAGTATAATGTGGTAAAAGGCATCAGAGAGTCATGAAATTAGCTAGGATTGGAGAGACCAGGATCCCAGCGAGAAAAAAAAATCCATTTAGTGAATCTGGCACATTTTCCTACTTTTCCATCAAGACATTTGCTGATATGCAGTCTGGAGAAAAAGACTGAGCATCCTAGCAGAAACCTTAGGAATATCTGTGAGATTTTAATAGGTAGCATGGCAGGAGAAAAGAAAATTGGATTTCAGGGAAGCCAAGGTAGTCAGACTAGAAGGGCTAAATTCCCAGTGAGATATGAGCTTGACATTTTACAATACTTTAATAGCTGATGTGTTTCCAGATTCCTAGGCTGTACAAACAGAAAGCAGCTGCTGCCAAACTGTTGAATAGTTTAATGAAACCATCAGAATTCTTGGTTGTGAGAAGATAAAAATTAGACTTTTGGAATTATCAAGAAGGAAGAGTATAGATCACCATTCTATTCTCTTGGTGAAGTTTCTCATAGGCTAATTCACACAGTTAAGAGCAGATAGAAAAGAGACCTGACAAACTCTGAAAACTAGCATTTGGACTGAGGTATATTGACCCTAATTTAATTATCTTTATGATGATTAAATATGATCTGAAAATTTTCATACACTATTTCAGATAATTTCTCAAAAAATAGGCAGACCAATAAAGAAGACTACTAGAAAAGCAATAGCAAATGAAATTAACTCAGAATGCCTAGACTCTTGAGTTATCAACATGGATTAAAAATTATAATGTGATTAATATATTTGTGAAAATAGATGGTGAGGTATAAAATTTTCAGAAAAAAAGCAGCTTTATAAAAGTTATGATGTGAATTCTTGAAATATACAATAATTAACACTGAAAGTAAAAACAAATATAACAGGTTGGACAGGTTGAAATTTAACAGGTTGAAAAGCTCACTAAAAATGGAAAAATAGGAATACACCGAAAAGCATACAAACTGAAAAAGAAAAGGGAAAACATTTTGGAAAACCTAGAAAAGAGTGTAAGACATTTACAGAGCATAATTAAAAGTTCAACTTTTCTTTTCACTGGGATTTCCAGAAGCAGAAGAAAAAAATTATGGAGTAGAAGCAATATCTGAGAATGTTCCCTATTAACTTCTCACAATTTAGATTACACTAATTTCTGCCATCTGGTTCTTCAGGCTGGGAAGTGTGTGGAGTTCTGCATCCAGGTTTTATCTACCACTTGTGCCTTTACTGTATAGCCTTTCTTTAGGATAAATCCAAAAAATGTGATCACTCATTCCATGCTTTAGTCTTTTTCCAAGTAGTGAACTACCTCCAGAACCTGCCCACCTTTGTTCACTCTCTAGTATCTTCAGGTACTTTTATATTTGTTATTGTCCAAGATTATATGAGATTACATTGTTATACAAGTCTGTGGTAGGAGCTTACCTGGACAGACTCAAATTGGACCCCTACCATCTAGGAAGTAGGTTCAGTAACTATTTTTAAATACTTCATTTTAATGAACATTTTTTGAGACCTTATTCTATATAAGTCAATATTACAACTGTTGAGGTTAAGAAGAAAATTAAACAAGATTCCCAGTCTTCAAGCACCTTCAAGGACCTAAGAAAGAACATCAATAAAAAATGTTAATTTATTATGATAGATGCTAAGAAAAAGTCCTTTTCTGAAACACAAGAGGGATCATATAAGTAGAGAGGGCTCAGAGACATCTTCTCAAGGTGATTTTTGAGATGGATATTGCAGTATGAATAAATATGGATTAACAGGAAAGAGGATGTGTAAGACAGAAACCTAGAATGATCTAGGATTTAAGATCATAACAGCGATATTTACATAAGGCCATAAGCAGGTTGGTATTACTGAGATGAAAATTAGTAAGCATATTATGAAGGAAGCTGACATCAGTTTTTGAAGTTCTCGGGTGCCATTGCAAGTAGGATGCTTTTATTTTATGGGATATGGAAAGACTTGTAAGGGATTTAACCAACTAATAATAACATAACATTTGATTTTCTTCTGCTGTCTGAAATGTGAGAGGTGGGTGAATTTTAAAGAAGTAAAACTAATCTCAAAAGAATAATAAATTATTTCAATATTCTCAGTAATAGATAATACATATTTGAATTAGTAAGAAATAATTTTTTTTAAGATTTTTTTCTTTATTTATTAATGAGAGACAGAGAGAGAGAGAGAGAGAGAGAGAGAGAGAGAGAGAGAGAGAGGGGCAGAGACACAGGCAGAGGGAGAAGCAGGCTCCATGCACCAAGCCTGACGTGGGACTCGATTCCGGGACTCTAGAATCACACCCTGGGCTGAAAGCGGCATTAAACTGCTGAGCCACCCGGGCTGCCCAGTAAGGAAGGAATATTAACAGTTGACATGTTAAAGGCAGTAATATCTAGGCCATAACATAGGTAAACAAAAACTTATTTAGAAGGTCAGGAGTAGTTATGGTAGAGTTGTTGAGTAAATTTCAACAATCCTGTTAACTGTAACAGATTTGAATGACTGGATACAAGATAGGAGCTTTACCAATGATTATTGTGTTTAAGTATTTTATAGTAATAGGTAGTTCTTTCCATTCAGGCTTTTGTGGAGTCAAATGAGTGATGATGAATACATATTTGTAAAGCATCTGTCAAGAGTCTTGTAACTGTCAAGAGTCATGAATATAACCATGGTAATCGCATGAGTGTAATATATGCAGAGCCAAGGAGAGTGTATGGAAGGACAGAGTCATAAGGTGTCTTATGACTTATCACTAGGATGCTGAGAGAGAGGTGGAGACCTTTATGATGTGTCCTCCTTTAATCACATAGACATTTCTAGACCTAATAGCATTGGCTTATTGAAAGAAACCTTTTCTACTTATCCCATCAAGTGTAGTAATAATTCATGGAAGTAAGGTACATGCTTATTAAAAATGATTAATTTTCAAGTTAATGGATAAATTTTAATTTTTAGTACTTGAACTAGAAAATTCAGAAACAAAAAAATACTTTATGCAATACTTGGCTAGATTCTAACTTTTGCAGAAAGTCTGAAGGCCAAAAAGGTTGTAGAAAAATATGCAATGTATGCATAAGGGAGAAAAAATTAATGATCCAAATCTTGGAAATATAAGATATGAATAAAGCTTAAAGGAATGATAATTAGGTAGCTTGAGAGAAGACTGCTGGCAGGTGACCTAATAACTTGTATTCTGTATAAGGAGGGTCATTATATTTTAAAAAATGAATCCTTATTGAAGTGAGAGCCAGAGCAGCTGTATTTAATTACGGCAAGATAGATGTGGGTTTCAATGAATTAAACCATTTTAGCATTTGGAATAATTATATTGAAAATGAGTCACTGAAATTCTTTTTTTTCTTTGAAAATTTAATATAATACTGATTTGGAATAGATGATATGCAAGTCTTTTTAGAAATAATATGGAATTTTAAGGGAAATTAAAAATATGCAGTTTAGAAAAGTGGCTGTATTAATCAATTTAATACTGAAGTTATCATGGAATGAACTGGTCTATTTCAAAAATAATTCTGATCTCCAAGCTATGGCAATTAAATAATGAATTTTTTATTAGTAAGCTCATAGGAACAGTTTATGAATAAATGTAAGTATGTGCATATCTGGATTATAAAATAGAAAATAGCAATATTTTTAAGGTAGATTCAGATAACCTTTTAATCCAACACCCATGGATTTCTAGAGAAATTTATTTCTTATAAATACAATTGCAGGAACATAAAAAAAATAATAGACCAAAGGATGTCGATTGCCACATTATTTAGAGTGGCTACAAGTTCCAAGGCTCTGACTCTTGGTTTCATCTCAGGTCATAATCTCAGGGTTCTGAGATTGGGCACTTCATCAGGCTCCATGTTCAACGTCAAGTCTACTTGCAATTCTCTCCCTCTCCTTCTGCCCTTCCCCTGCTTGTTCTCTCTCTCTCTTTCTCTAAAATAAATAAATGAATTTAAAAAAAATGTCTGGCTGCCTAATAATAGTAAGTAAGAACTTCTTGTGCAATTTAGTACTATTATTATTTTACTTATTACACAATTAAAAATCTAAATTTATCTTGATTTCAATGACTTTGAGATAAGTTTTCTTGAAAGTTAGTGAAGGTATAAAAAAGCTTACGAAAAGTTTCATTGTTAAGAACATTAAGAGGCAACACTTTTCATTGCCATGCCTTGAAGAAAGAAGAAAAACATCTTCCTTTAAAAATAATGTTTACGGATTCACACCTATAAACCCCGTGCCCAAGAGGGGAAAAAAAGCAAGAATAAAAACAAAGTTGGGAAACCTAATACCTGGCTAATGCAAAAACCGATAGTCTGGGTTTCTAACCCCAGGTATTATGTACAGCATTATGACCTTGAATAGTGTGAGGTAATATTTTTTCTCTTTCCTTTTTTTTTTTTTTTTTTGGTATGATTCAGAAGTTCCTGTTAACCCAAGTCATTGAGAGGCTGGGGTTAGCAAAAAGAAAAAAAAAGTTTATATGAATGATGATAATTAGTTTGGGAGGTTGAGTTTAACTTTTTCTAAGGATACAATGTCTTTCATTACTTAGAAACACAGTTTTAGGCATAGAGTGGAAAGGAAATATGCCCCTCAGGAAACTTGTAACTAATGGGAAATCTTTCTGCTCTGCAGAGTCTAAGGCATTGGATAGAATTCCTAACAGGATGTTTTGTTGTTGTTGTTGTTATTGTTGTTGTTGTTTTGGTAAATGTTCATTTTTTCAAAAGAAAGTGCCTTTATTCCCACATCATTAATAACTCTGAGGATTAAACTGATCAAATATTTTTTTTCAACTTATTTCAAATGATTTTTTTCAAAATCAAATCAGGTCTTGCTCTTTATTTCCCCAGTTCCATGCTTGTAGGTAATAAAACAACAATAAAATTAAATAACACCCCCCAAAAAACAAATGCGTACTTTTAAAAGGTACATGTGAAAAAATTCTCCTTTAAATGCTATGTTCTCCAATCTAATAGCAATAGCTTTTGTGATGATTTCTGCTTCTTCGTCAAATTAGTCACATGTATGCATGTTTGTTCTTCAGTACAAAATCCCCACTGAGATGCATTTTTCCATGCATAAAAGAAAAGAGTAAATGGGACAGTTTGCTTTTGGGGCTAAGCGCAGTTTTACAATTGTACTTTAGTACTTTAGTAATTATGAAAAGAAATAGGAAAAGACTGTGTGACTGCTGCAAATGGTTATGGTTTCAAAGAGAGAGACAGTGAATATTTCTGAACCTTCAAGACATATAAGTACTTTGGATTAATCTATTTGGTTTATAGAATTTCATGATTTTAGCAATCTATAGGTGCAGAATATATATGTTATATATTAGATACATGCCAGATATAATTAGATATTTTTTCTAGATCTTAAAATTTTTCTTTTGCCTGGAAAAAACAAAAACTAAACCCTCTCTATAGGGCTCTGTGACCATATGAAAACTGGAAGAACTTGGCATTTGTTTTATCCCTTTGTGAACTTCCCTTTTCCTTATGTAGTAGCAGGATGGCAGAGTGATATAATATCTTCCTGGCCCTTTCTTGTTCTGGGTATTGTCTGTAGGAATTTATGCCTAATCAGTCATGGATACTAGGTATTCTTATTTCCTTTCCTTGGTTATGTTGGTGTGAAAAAATTTTTTGTTATCAGAAAATATTAAATGATAGCTCTTTTTCAGTAAGTGCATATTTATACTTATATTTTTATATATTTTTAGGTAACCTGTCTCGCTACACCCTCTTTCCATTAGCTAGAAATCTGAATAAAAGTATTATAATATATCTCAATCTATCTTCAATGCTCCTTAGAGTTTGTTTCAAACACTCCTTGAAAATTTGTGTTAAATTTTGTATGAATTTTAATATCTATTTTTCAGTTTACTACTTTTCTTTAATCTTTAATATTCTGTTCAAGGGCTTTGTAATTTCAATATTACATTTTCTTTTCTAAAAATTTATTTTCGGTTTAATCATCTTGTCATTTTTTACACTATTCATTCTTGTACACTTTAGTTCATTTTTTATTTCTCTAAGCATATCATACAAGTGTTTTAAATCTAATTTCATAATCCCTAAATAATAAATATATACACATGAATAAATTTATACACATATAACAGATAATGTGTGTGTACACATACATGTATGTACCTGTTTCCATTTCTATAGCTTCATAAATTCTTTTTAATATTTTTGTATTAAAATTAAACACTTCTTACAAAAAAAAAATAAAAAAAATAAAATTAAACACTTCTACTCTTCTGATTAATACTACTTATTAATGTTATTGATTTTTAAAAGTATATCTACTACCTAATTAAGGTCCCATTCAGTGTAATTGATATAATATGATGACTTTAGGGTGTGTGGATTTGTTCTGAAAATAATTTCCAGTGAGACTTTTTATTTTGTTTTTCCTATTGTTTCTTCTCTGCTTATCTACTCCTCTTTACCTGGGTCCCTAGTCTAAGGCTTAGTTTTATGATTTTGCTTCAAAGTTCTTGCCCCATGGAAATTTGAGTGTAGTATAGTAATTAAAAAGCCATTCTGATTTCCTTAGAATTATTGGATAAGTCCAAGTATGGATGACACAGATTAAGTAGCCTAAATTCTAAAGAAAGTCACTTCTAATTGAGACCAAATAATTTCTCCTGACTTGTCTGACATGACATGTAGCTTTATTGCATAGAGCATGATTTCACTTCCAGCTCCTTTCTATACTAGAAGGCTCCATGTTCTTCTAGTATAGAAGAGAGAGAGAGAGAGAGAGAGAGAGAGAGAGAGAGAGAGAGTACTTTAAATATGCTACTTTAAATATGCTACATAATGGCATGTTCACTGTCATTTCTGTCAGCACATTCTAATGCTTCACTGGAATGGTGGAAATTCTTCTGGACAGATTGATATATTTCACACAAAACATGGGGGAATATAAAAACATTGTTAACCCAAAAGAAGAATTTATAATAATAGGCTAGGAAGGGAATTCAGTACAGTATATTTGGAGAAAAGACAGATGCAACTTCTACTCTATCCTAGTACTCTGCCTCATTAGGTGGAGTAGAGCACCTCATCTTTTTTTTTATTCTATGCAAAGACATATTAAATTAAACATAAACAAATTATTGAAAAATTACAAGTCAGACCCTACTTGAGAAGAATCTTCTATGGTAAATTGGTTTAGCTAAGGGGCTGATTTCACCAGACTAAACCAGGGCATACCAGGGAAACCTCTCCAAGGCAACCATAGTGTCAGTAATATAAGATGACCCTGCCTTTCCTCTCTGACTTTTCTTTTTCCAACCCTAAAACAAGAAATCTCAAAGAGTAAAGACACAGAGAATACAAAATCAGTTTGTATCTCCCCCAAGTCCGAATTCCCCAAGTTTTAAGGGTGGGGAATTTTTGATTTAGACATGAAGATTGAGGTCTTAAATATTTTAACTTATTAATTCATTCATATATTAATTTATTAATCATTAATAACACACCAATTAATATTTGTTTATAATTCACCAATAACATAATTTATTATTAATTTATTTTATTGTTTTATTAACATATTTATTGATTATTGATATATTTTATTTATTAATTTTTTTTATTTTTTATTTATGATAGTCACACAGAGAGAGAGGCAGAGACACAGGCAGAGGGAGAAGCAGGCTCCATGCACCGGGAGCCCAACGTGGGATTCGATCCTGGGTCTCCAGGATCGCGCCCTGGGGCAAAGGCAGGCGCTAAACTGCTGCGCCACCCAGGGATCCCTATATTTTATTTATTAATAGCACATTAATTATTATTTGCTTATACATATCTATCTATCTATCTATCTATCTATCTATCTATCTATCTATCCATCTATCTACATATTGCTAAGTTAAAACAGCCCAAGACTGGTTAAAACTACCAGAGGAAAGCTAAGATCAAATCTACTGAAGAAAATCCCATGATATCTCCAAGAGTTTATCTTGTCAGATTTCTACTGCATTGCCTCTTTACAAATTTTTTAAACTAAATTAAAATTTGCACTTGATTACCTTTCATGTTTTTTGCCTTTGTGCTTTTAAAAATGACCATGGCTGTTTTCAGGAATGTCTATTCAGGTTGAGAAAATTTTACTAATTTATCAGGACTAATATATTACCAAAAAGGGTATATTTATTCAATTTCTATCAATAAAATACAAATCAAGTCCTATTTTCAGTATTAAGTATAGTCCTGTTTTTCTTTACTTGCCAAATAGTAAATGTGATGAGAATAGCAAAGTGAAGAAATGAAAAAAAGAAACATCAACAGTAAATACCATTTACATAGCTCCAAGAATATAAGCAGGATTCCTAGAAGATAGAAAAAAGAACTTAATTTTTTTTAAATAATTTATTTTCATTGGGAAATGGAAAAGGTTCTTGGAAAGGGAATAGTTAGGCTTGGATATAAAGAAGAAATAGTTTTTAAATAAACATTTTATTTTGAAGTAATAGTAGATTCACATAGAAGGTGCTAGATAATAGAGTGGACTGAATCAAGAAATATGAAGCATATATCGGTTGTTAGATATATGCCGATGCTGAGGGAAAGGTAATAGTCAAGAATTCCTTTGTCAATTCCTTCCACAAATATCTATTGAGATCTTACTTTATGCTGGTCAATTTTAAAGACCCCTGTTGACCATTAGTGAACAAGGGAGAGAAAATATCCCTGACAGCATGGGAATTATATTTTATCAAGGAAATGAAGATAAACACAATCAACATAATAGATAGAAATCAATAGTATATTTGAAAGTAATACTAAAGAAGCAAAAACCAAGAACAAGTAAATTGCAATAAGGTTAAGAGGTGTTGGGAGGAGAAGAATTCATGTCAGGAAAGATAAACGACTCTTTCAAGAAGATTTATTGCAATATGGAGCAAAGTAATGGAGTGATACCTAAAACAAGGAAGTGCAGTCAAGAGAAAGGCTTCTTTCCAGTAAAATATGAGAAAAAACACCATGCTTTTGTAACCGATGAGAGTGATAAAGTGGATAATAAAAAAATTAAGATGTAGGAGAGTGAGAAGGGAAAACTGTTGGAGCAGTGTCTTTGAATCAATGAGAGGGCATGATATATGACGCACCACTCAAATGAATCCAGTATTTCAGAGTCAGTCAACTAGGTGAATCATAGTCCCATTCACAGAAGCAAGGTACAGAAAAGGAAAAGCAAGTTTGGAAGGGAAGAACATAAACTCACTTTTATATGTTTTATAAGGAAACATAGGAAATGTGTTTCTCTGTGCTTTTACCTAGGGCAAGAATCCAAACAGAGTTCTAAATAAAATATGTTAACTAAAAATTTACAAATTAAATTTAAAAATAAATAATATATATCTTCCTACCTTGACAACCATATCTTCACAATGGAAAAATAGGAGGAATGTGTTGTATCTTTAGTTCCATAACCAAAAGCCAGCAAATTTGTGAAGGTGAAAGGATTTTTCCTATTTTATTGAGATATAATTGACATATAACATTGCATAAGTTTAAGGTGTATCATGTGATGATTTAATGTGCATATACTGCAAAATGATGATGACCATAATAAGGTTAGTTAACACATCCATCAATGCACATGGTTCCCAATTGTGTATGTGTGTGTGTTGTAAGAATAGTTATGATCTACTCTCTTAGCAACTTTCATGTATACAATCCAGTGTTGTTAACTACAGTCACCATACTGTACATTAGTCTTCAGATCACTTATATAACTGGAAGTTTGTACCCTTTGACTACCTTCTCTCTTTTGTCCCCATCAGTCCATATCTGCAAATATTTGCAAAATTATGTGTATATATATGTATATATTTCATATAAGGGGCATCATTATTTATATGAATTCCTTAATTTAGATCTTTTTAAAGTAAATGTTTTTGTATTCATAGTAATTAATATCTTCACTGTTTGAGAATAGCTACAGGTTAAGATAACAATGTGACCATAAAGATATTCAAAATGTAGACAAGTCCAGAAAATATTCTATGCAATCTTAGTCTTGATGTAAGAACTATTATAGTTATTTGTTGATCTTGTGTTTTGCAGTGACTAATACAATCAACGTATTGCAATTAAGAGAAGAGATTCTGGGCATTTAGTCCAAATATGGTTGCTGCTTAAAAACTCATTTTTCATTACCATTTCTCTTAGTGCCATGAAAATAATTCAAAGATAATCATTTTAAGTTTATTAAGTAGCACTAAAATTTTATTTATTTGAAAATCATGAGTATATTGCATATTTATTGAATATAAAATAATTCATAATTCTAGTATTTAATATCATCCAATTGTTAAAAATGTATTGGTATCATTTTCTAAATATGCTATATGAATTTAGCTAGTTATCTAGCTATACTGATATTAATTATTTAATATTCTAAAATCTTTGTCAGCCATCATGTTCAATGGTTGTAAATGTCATGTTAATGGAGTGCCACTGGAACCAAGATGTGGAACAGAAGAAGGAACAAGGAAATGGATGTTTGGTGCTATTGGAAAACAATACTTTATCCTACAAGAATCATTGAATTCATGTAGTCTAAGTGGAAAGACTTGAAAGGGTAAATTAAATATCTTTTCACTTCTGCCACTTAAGTTCTCCCTGAGCCCTGAAGCAGTATCTCTCTCTGGTATTGGCAGTGGTGTACCTTAGCTTTCTCCACAGCTTTCTTAGGCAGTCAACATTTGCTTAGGGCAAACAATGAAAAGAAATATTTGTTCTCTTTACTGTTGATTCTGTGCACTGTAGTGTGGGGTCCATGCGTGTGTGTGTGTGTGTGTGTGTGTGTGTATGAGACAGAGAGAGAGAGAGAGAGAGAGAGAGAGAGAGATGTGGGTCCTCTTTAGATTGGGGCGCATGTCAGCAGATGTTCTTTCCAGAGTCTAAAGGAAGTAATGAATAAAAGAGAGTGAACTGGAAATGTAAATATCAGAAATTGAGCATATGCAAATGCAACCATTGGAACTTCTATGATTAGTGAGAAGGGAATCTAGGATTTAATTTTTTTAGATTTGAGTGAGAAATAAGACTACAATGCAAATTATAAAAAACAATCAGAGAAGTGGGAGGAAGGAACATCTAGGATCACAGAACATAAAACGAAAGAATTTCAATTAGTTAAACAAACAAATGCTAATTAAGTTAAACTCTTGAAATAATTTTATTGCGGAGAAGATTCTGTAGTTTACCCACCTTTTTCTTTGCTAAGGGAATCTTAATTTGAGGAGTAGGAAAACATTAGAATCCTGTTCTTCACTGAAGCAATAAATGACAGCATAACCAAGTTTTGGTCAGTGAGATATAAGAGAAAATTATCTGGGGAGTTTTCATGAGAGACGTTTTACATACTTGAATAAAGGGCTAACATGCAAACTTCATGTCATCTTTTCTGGAGTTGAATATTGATTTGTTATCTGGAACTGTGGCAGCCAGCATTTGATCTGGAGGGATGAGCCAAGATATTGACAGAGCCAGCTCTGATATTATCATATTACTTCACTTATGATAGCAGCTACCTGCCTCCAGACTCCTGTTTAGTAGGTATAGGGAGTGTGGAAAGGGAGTAGAAAATAAACATTTTAAAAATTTACAAAAATTCTTAGCATAAACTGCAGTGAATAATGCTTTTTGTTTGATTGATTGGTTGGGGTTTCTTAGAACAGATAAAAACATCTTAGGTGTTAAATATGAATTAGCAATTAGAATTGCAGAGACCAATAATCCTGGAGAAGTGTGACTACAAACCTTTTTGTGGTAAATTGAAAAATGAAGTAGAAGAGAGAATGAGGGTTAAACATTTTCAGTACTTTTTGCTTAGGAAGTTTGGGCAATGGCTAGATGGATGCATGAGCTTGAAGGAAGTTTTTGTTTGTTTGTTTGTGTTTTTTTGCTTTACTATATACCTTTTAAAAGGTATTTTTAAAAACAGATTCCATAGACAGATTTGGATTTAAATCCTGTGGCACAACTTCCAGTAGGTAATTGAATAAATCACTTAATGTCACCAAACATAAGTTTCTTTATATCTTAAAAAGAGATTTGATAAATTTAATATTCTTCAATTGAATTGGCAGAAAAATCAGAAGCAAAATCAGTGCTAGTTAATTCATATTTCTAGGCTCTTTAAAATAAATTGCATTGTTCTTGGATTTAATGTTGTTCTTTTTTGACAATGATTAATATGATGATTATTGATTAGCCCAAGCCTATTGTCAGTTAACCCTTGAAAAAAGTATGCATATCTGTTTCATAATGATAGATAATAGAACAATTTATGATGTATAAATAATTATTGGAAGAGGTCACTAGAAATTTAAATATTTATAGATAGTGAAATAGATCAAAAACTTTGTGATGAATTAAAGCAATAGAGAGAACATTTATTTCTTAACTGTCAATTATTTTCATGACTAATGTATTTTTCATAAGGAATGTTACTATGATAAACAAAGACTCTTTAGTGAACAGTTTTTAAAAATCTGACTGATGTCAGTTTGTTTATTACTTTAGTCATTTACAAATTCTTATTCTGAAAACAAAGCAATAATTCAAAGAATTACTGAGAGTCCAACAGTGCCATATAATTAATGGACAATATGATTTTAAAAAATTCAAGCAAGAATTATAGAATGATTATTTCAAAACCTACATAAACATATGCATTTTTAGTCATGCAATATGATTTTGTATATTCCTGTGAATGATTCTGACTTAATTGGGAAAAAGTTAAAAATATATTTATGAAGGATGTACTTGGTGACAGGCAATATAAAGGCACTTAATATTCTGCTGATTCACAATAATCCTAAGAAAATTGCCAATTTATATAAAAAACATACATCAGTGAGATACAACAATTACCTAATGCTTTAACATTCAGTGATTGCTGACTATAAATCTATGCCTCTTTGTCTTGCTGCCTCCAATAAAATTTAAATTCATTTTTTATCATGTTATATTTTATACATTAACATTTTATTATACTAGACTGCTTCCTTTTGAAATGAAAACACATCATTATAAATGAAAATTTGCATATATATTTTAGGTGAGCAAAATGAATACTTATTTTTGTACAGAGTATAATTTACAGATTATGAAGGTAGAAAAAAAGATATTAATTTGTAGATTTCAGAAATCTGAAGATTTATCATTTAAAGAAAGGGACGCCCTAGACTTTCTTATATTTCATTCATATCCACATTCTACCATTTTTATATTTTTTCATGATAATATAAGATATAACACATGTAGTAGATGAAACATTGACAAATATAATCACTGAGATATTTCCAATGTTATTATTCATTTGGAGAATATAAAAAATAGAAAATAATTTAAATTTTTTTTCTCTTTTTGGAAATAAAGAAAAAAATTATACCAAACTATCTCTCCCCTTGACACTTACAAATTCTGGGTGAATTAAGTTAATGTTTGAGGCATAGGAAAGCAAATAAAATCAGGCAGAAAATTGGAGAAGTTTTGTCATTTAAAATGAGCAGAGAAAACTAGGGGGACTCCATGTTTAAGTGGAATATTACTTCCAGGTACTCCTCAAATCCTATGGAACATAGAAGATAAGAGTATAAGAGAACAGATGCAGGTTCATCAGATGGAGGATTCAGAGATTGGAATCAGAGTTGGTCAAACTGTTGAGAAACAGGGAAGATTCCAGAAAAGAAGAAGCCACTCAGAACTGAAAATCTGTCAAACTCAATTCAAATTTGCTAGTTTTTAAATCATACATTTATAAAGTGAGACTCTAAGAATATAGCAGAAATTAACACTTTGAAAGCTCAAAGTGATATCTATAAATTTAATAGCTGCCCAAAACTTGATAAAGAGAGTTTGGATCTCAATTTTGGCCAATTTAAATGGCTTTGATGAACACCTTGGACTTATTATTGAAACTCCAGACAATCCAACCCTAAGGGAAACATCACAGAACTAAGAGGTGTATCCTAGGCCTAAGGGCAAAATCAAATTGGTTATACTATTGGATAATGCCCAAAAGAAAGACCTCATAGCATCAAGGTAATGTACCAGAAACTTAGCAACCTGACTGAACAAACTTAATACTTTTCAACATAACAACAAAACAAAATCGAGAATTTTACCTACACATAATAAAAAATACACAAGAGTAAAACTATAAGATTTCCAAAAAGTTGGAACTATGACCCATGATAAAAAGAGAAAAATAATCAACAGAAGTAGACCAAATAATAATATTTATATTGGAATTAGCAACAAAAATGGTTTAAAATAATTGTTAAAAATGCTTTTAAATGATTCAATTGAATATGGACATAATGAATGAAAAGTTAGAGAATTTCAGCAGAGATATGTAAACTCTACAAAAGAATCAAATGGAAATACTCAAACTGAAAAAAATATATATAGAGAAACTGAAATAAAAATGTATTATCTACTATGTAGCAATAAAAAATCCTTAACCTTGAAGAAATATATATATATATATATATTATCCAACTTGAAAATAGGTACATTAATAGAATTCCACAGAGAAAAAAAAGCATTTGTATAAAAATAAGCAGAACCTCTATGTGGAGCCATATTAAGCCTAAATCTAATTATAATCCTAGAAGGAAAGGAAAGAAATATTGTTTTGGGTAATGTGTTTTGTGTATGTGTGTGTGTGTACGTGGGCAGATGAGTGCAGCACACTGTTTTTGAAAGTTCAATCCTCAAGTCCAAGAATTATAGTGAACACCCAGTATGATAAATCTATAGAAAAACAAGTTTGAGCATATCACATATAAAGAAAATATAAATAAAACTTTTCAAAGCAATTGTGAGCACATCAGGAAAGATACAGCACATAAAGGGAAATGATACAAATTATGATTGAATTCTTACCCCCAAGGAACACAGACTATAATAGAGTAGAATAGTTTTAAAGTAGCAACTTTTTTTTTCCAATTTGGATTTTTAAGTTGAATGAGAGTATCCTCAAAAATGAAGTAAAAGTTGAAAGACTTTGTCATGGCAAGAGCTATCCCCTCATTCCATTAGTATGTTGTACAGGTATATTGTAAAATTTTACTTTTTAAATCATCTATAGTACATTGTATGTGTAGATGGGATTTTGACTGAATTAAGTGAGGAATAATCTTCCCTCAGGGTTGAAATGTTGAGTGCAATTTCATTACTTTGGAGATCATTTCATTTTTTTAGTCAGATTATGTTATTTTGAAGTTTATTTTTTTAAAAAAAAATTAAAGATTTTATTTATTCATTCATGACAGACACACACAGAGAAAGAGGCAGAGAGAGAAGCAGGCTCCACGCAGGGAGCCCCATGTGGGACTTGATCCCGGAACTCCAGGATCCCACCCCGGGCAGAAGGCAGGCACCAAACCGCTGAGCCAACCGGAGACCCCCCATTTTGAAGTTCAAATGTGAAAAATGTTTTTGTGAGGATATTGTGGGCAACAATTTGACTGTGTTGGATAGTTTTTGTCATATTTATTCCATTTTTCTTCCTAGTGTTTCTCTCTGTAATTTAAAGACTGGACAGGTAAAAACTACACTTCCAAGACTATTTTGGAGTTAGGATTCTGGTGTGTTTGAAGCTTAGCCAATCAGATGTAGTCACAAGATCTGGAAAACAAACATGATGCAGAAGCCAGATGTCTGCTGCTGCTTTTGTTTCAGCTCCCCAGCAGTGTTCACGTTTTAGGAGTTTCAGTGTCAGCATTAGTGGATGTATCAATGTTCAAACATCTGTTTCATGAGTGCTGAGAGGCTAGATTTGAGCCAGTCAATGTGCTGATAACAGAGCATAGCTAGAATTGCACAGTTCTACACTAACAGCTTCCTTTTTTGGTGATTTCCATATTGTTAAGAGCTCAGCTGAGCTGGGAGAGAGCAAGCTGAGCTATCAGGTGTCAGAGGAACCAATTAAATCCACCAGCCAAAAATGAGAGTTAAGCATCTAATCACTTACTGAGATGATATAAAGCAAAAGTCTAAAACTGGAGAAAGTGCTGGCTTCTTCTTTTCCATTTTCTCCTGTGGAACAGGGCATGGGTCGAGGGTCAGATGAGTTAGTGCAGTTATAGGTTGTTTATCTGTGGAGGGAGCCCAGACAAATGACTCTGGCAGCTTTACAGACCTTGTGGTTGTGGGCTGTGCACCAAGCCTGGTGTGGAACACACAGCTTTTTTATAGGACTCTCAGGTGAACCCTTTGTAATTGCCTATTTTATGTTAGGCCTGAAAAACGACACTTAAGTTTGTAACTAGGAACTAGCCACCTTGTATATCTTAGTTTCTTACCATGAAACTTGGTGTGGATATCATCTAGGGGCTTTCTGATTATAGGAGAGAGAGAGTAGTATCTGTGACAAAATTCTGTGACGTGGCTCTGAGAAACATTTCCAAAAACACAACTTTAAATAGGTTTGTTCAGCCATTCTAAAGACTCTCTAAGCTAATTGCATTATATGCTATTATTTTTCTATTTGTAGAAATTAATATATTTTCTACAAAGGCTTCAATATTTCCTTCCCAAATATTATTATAGAAATCCTGGTGTCCCAAAGGGAAAAACAGGAAGAGGAAAGAAAAAAAAATCTTGTAGTTTACTTAGTAACCTACAGGAAAAAAATTAGGACTTATATGATTGAGAGTAAGTTATATTTGAGAAGGAAGTTAAGTAATTTTCTATGAATAGGATTTGTCACTTATTAAAACCCTCCATAACAAGATTTCCTTTAAGAAGTGTGAAAAAAAAGAAGTGTGAGGATGTCTATCAAATAGACTTGCTCTACTGTCTCATAATAAGACCCCAAAGTGAAAACCATAAGTAAACCTTATATTAAAACTGAAGATAAATGTCTGCTATGATTGTGACTTTTTAATTTATTTAATATTTTATTACATTAAATTATATAGTTAGATTTATGTTGGGGGTACTATAAGGCGATATTTGTCTCAACACATTGGCTTACTTCATAAAAAGAGAGTCAGTATCTTATGGCTTTAATCTTTTACTGAAGTGGTCACTCTGCTGAAGAAGGAGCTCAACTCTATCCATATGCCTACAGAAACTACTCTTCATAAGTAAACTTATTTCTCCTTCATTCATGCACCTCTCAGTTGAAGTCAAATCTATGTCATAAAATAGCTGTTCATAATATAGCTATCTTTAGATTCTTAAATTTTTAGCTCTATCCAAAGTTGGAAAATATATTTTTACCCACTTCAAAAGTAGTTTCCTGTGTAACATGGCTGAGCTTATGAGCTGTCATAATAGATTTTTACAAATTAGTATGATTTCAAGATACTGAAGAAAGGCCTTTCTGTTCCCAGAATAACTCCTTCTTCTTCCACACAGTTCTTGGATCACATATTACATATTGATTTATGGAGATAGTTTTAGAGCATGAATGATGTTCAAGAACTAACTAAATAAAGTCAAACACTCATGTACTACTAGTACCTAACACACTTTTTCAACTGGTATGTGGAGCTAGGCCATGTTGAGCTCTTCCAGATAAAGGAAAGCATCATGAAATGTGAACTCGGTGCCAATTAAGACATGGAGGTGAGAGTTTTAGCAGCTTCGACTCAAGAGAATCCTGACTTGCCAAGTCTTTCATAAGCAACTCATATTAAAAATTCTCTACCTAAAAACCATGCTTATATTTCTTAAGAGAAATAATAAATTTTATTACTTTGTCCCCATGGTTCAAGACAAGTTAATGAAGTTATTTTATCTCAGTGATAGGGAAATGACTAAAGTACCAAAACAAATTCCAAATGCAAAGGGACAAAAATCTATGCCTGTTTTTTTAATATATTTTATTTATTTATTCATGAGAGACACACAGAGATAGGTAGAGACACAGGAAGAGGGAGAAGCAGGCTCCCCATGGGGAGTCTGATACTGGACTCGATCCCAGGACCCCAGGATCAAGACCTGAGCCAAAAGCAGATGCTCAACCACTGAGCTACCCAGGTGTTCCTCTATGCCCTCTTTTTAATCTAAAGAATGTTGTGTTGTCAGATTCCAGCCATTCTAGTAAATGCCTGATTATTTAAGAAAGCAGAATTTACCACAACATATGATTTACAATCAACATGAATTTGCCTGATAAAGTTATATGGACCCCACTTATCCTTAACATGAGTCATTCTATAGAAGCTATGATGCTTGGGTAGAATTAACCTCAAGGGCTCAAAGTGATCATGAAAACATAACAGCTTAAAAATGCGTTAATTTTTCTTATATTAAAATTTATAATCAAGTGGTCACAAATAGAAAATGCCTCTAATTACAAATATTAGAAAACCCTTACCCAACTGGATTTATTTAATCTACAAGTGGACCACATGTTCAAAAAAAACATGAAGTGCAAAAATGTATGGCCCTTGTGCATGTTTGATCAAGCCCTGAGAGACCACTGGGGCTATGATCATAACCACTGACTCCATTGCCATTCTCCAAAGTTGTAGCCTGCTTTATTTTATAAGAATGTTGCTATGCCCTCCTCCATATTTGGTGATGAAATCATCTTGAGAAATGGCAGCAGGGGCTGTTCCTTTTTCCATTATTTATTTTTGCTTTGAACTAGATGATAAAGATTTCTATGGGAAAATAGAGGGCAGCCACAATTAAATGTTTCAAATTTAGTAAAACTTTCCAATTTGTTCATAAGTGTACATCCATAATTCCTGACTTACCTCTGATTTTGTTAAAGAAAACAACACTGGAATTCTCTTTTATTTTTTTCTTCAGATATCTATTTCTGCATATAATTTTGTTTTGGTTTGCGCTTTTACTACTTCCTCACGCATACACAATATGAATTCCCTTGTCCATATGTTATGCATTTTCAAATTAATAAGATGGTAGGCAAAAATATGGTACAGTAGTACGTCTCCACTTATTTCAAGTAAAGTTCATGGATTTAATAACCTCTGTATATTGACAATCATTTAATCAAAGTATCCTTCCTTAATTAATCATACAATATTTATCGAACATTTAATATGTTCCAAATTCAGTGTATGCACTGAGCATATATTGTGCATCATGACAAATCAGCAATCTACTCTTACAGGGCACAGAAGTATTTCCATTAGATGTGTTTTATATGATTTCACTCCCTGTATAAAATCAAGTATATTAGACAATTAATTACAAAATGCATCCATCTGAGGACAAAGAAAGAACCACTACTGTGTTTTCAGTGTATATATCACACAACTTTGGATGTAACAATTTAAACATGTCCTTGATAAATTAAAGTATTCTCAGAAAAATTGAAACCAGGATTTAAAGTTGACTGTATTTATGACTACATAAATAGTTTCTGCTAATTTAATTTTGAACTTTTCAAGTTTTCCCTATAATGTATTAATATTTATAAGAAAGGACATTTGTTCAATGATGACATAGAGAATTTTATTATTTTATAAATCACAAATATCAGCATCCTAAAAATCACAAAGTTTCTTAATGTAATATACATGTGTATGTGGTTATGTGTGTGTAGAAAGAAAAAAAGCAAATGGAGGAAAAAAGAAGATGAGAGGGAGAGAAAGGAGAAAGAGGGGGAGAAAAAGGTGGAGGGAGAGACCTAGAATATAATAAAATCTGTGCTCTCAGGTTATAGGTTTTTCTTTTTTTTCCTAAATTCTTTATTCAGCACCTACTAGATTCTTTACTACATGCTAGACATTATTGCTGGTGTCATAATTTGTCCCTGTCACAGTCCTAGGACAAAACAAACAAAATAAATTAATAATTTTAGGAGAGTTACACAGATCTTTAAAAAAATGGTTCAAAGTACGGTAAAAACACAAGGGAAGTTGAGTACCACTGAACTAGGAAAAGTGGGGGATCCTAGGTAAACAGATAGATTATGAAACACTGGAAACAAGCTGCCTTGCAGAAGGTCTGACCTTTGGTTGATGGATGAAGCCAGCTGATGGTGTTCTCACAAAGAGTTAACTGAAAGAATAAATAACTGACCTCAATCCTTTCTTCCTATTGTCTACCACTGTCTGAACCCCAACACCCAAAAGCAAAGGATCCATTTATATATTCCAATCAAGTCAGGTGCTAAAGCACAGAGCATGGCAGTGAAGGATGAGGAGTGCCTCTGAAAAGGTAAACTTATGATATTCAGCTCAAGGAAGAGACTATGTAAAAATGTATATATATATATTTTCTTTTGTAAACCTCATAGAAGAGCCTTGTTTTTCAGCATTCACAGTTACATCCACCAACTTTTTGCACAGTAAATTTTAGAAATACAATACATATTTTTTAATGAATGTATGCATGAATAGGGGAGCAGTGGCAGCTATTCTTAAATTATTTAAAAACAGAATATAGAGTACTCTTGTTCTACTTTGCTCCAGAGAATTAAAATTATGACGAAAGGATTATACATGGAAGGACGCTAAACAAAAGAAATACATTTTTAAAAACTAGAAATTGTCTGCTAAATAATGAAATACCTTATTAGTGCTGAGTCTTCTGCCAATGAACTCATTCAAATAGAGATATGATATTTTAAAAAGGCCAGAGCAGAATGAGTCCAGGAACTGAATAGGCTCTTGGATTGGCTGCACACTATCTCTACCACCTCTAAGATCCTTCCATTATGGGGCCCATAGGAGACATATATTTCTGTCTTAGTATCAGGAGAGCTGTGCTTCTCTTGAGGAACTGTTTGTTGTTAGCCCACAGGGACTTTCTAAATCTCTATATGGATCCTGGCTTTGGCAGTCAGGAATTTTACAATCAAGTTTGTGGTTCATTTTAGCAAATGTGTAGAATGTTTTATATGACTGTTGCATTTGCATATTAACACCACCTCTGGCTTTTCTTATTTTTCTTTAATGCTCCATAGATCTAATCTATTTTTTAATCTTACTGATTATTTTCTAATTTATTTATATGCCTTTTGGGGAAAAAAGCAGGTTATAAACAAATTCTTCCATAATTCTGTTGTTTAAAAGTTCTAAATAAGTCCAGAGAGAAAAAATTAGGTAGCTGACTATTTAAATTCTCTTCAAAAACATATGCAGCAGGGGTGGTTTTGCATTGTAAATATTCCCCTCCTTCACCATTTGGCTGATAGATCTCAAAGTTGCAGGGGAGGTACTGATAGATGTACATCCTATAAAATCAGACTTCTAAAAGAGATTAATTTTAAATTAATTCTCTAAGTTTCAAATTACAAAAGTTTCTCTGATACTTGAGATAATCTTGAAGAGATTGGAGTATAGGAAAAATAACAATGAATTCTTGGGAATAATTAACTCAAGTGGAGAGAGGCTATGAGATGAAGGACCAGGTTCGATGCCAGGGCCTCTCCCATGGTAATGGAAGGGTTGTGTTCACATCATGTAGATATGCACGTAGTGGAAGCTCTTTCTAGACTCAATAATTCTAGAACTAGAAACATCCATTAACAGAAGACTGGGTGTAAGTATAAAAAACAAATACATAAGCAAAGTAATTTAGAGATCAAATATAAAATGGTATGTGTTAAGCACATTTAAGCATCAGATGAATATTTCTCTACTTTCCCCTCACTCCATCCCCAAACATAAAGATATAGCTGGGAATCTTCAACCTGAGTACAGAAGAAAGGGTCACTGCCCCTTTCAAAAAGAATCACATTTGGCATTAACTGCTACTTTCCAATTATCTCTCTGTTTGATGCTTGTAACGTGGATGGACCCTGAAAACAAGGTTTGAAAGTAATAATAATTCAAAGAAATGTGTGTGTGAGGTGTATGCTTGAATTCTTAGTTGAAATAATAGGACATACTAGGGATAGTTATACTGATCAAGCTGAATATTAGTTTCAAGTAAGGGGATTGGCATTATTTGATTCTCCAAAAAAAACAAGTAAAATTAAAACAAAACATTCTTTATCTCACCAAATCCCAAATCCAGTCTCAATGGATTTGTTACCAAAGGATGTTACAAGTATATCATTTCATGTCAAAATTGGGATTCAAACCTAGGATTTTATCACAACAAAGCTTTCACATTAATAAATTATTAAGACCTCCAAGAATGACCTATTTCCTGCCAATATAGGACATTTATATTACCTATATGTTAACTAACTGGAATTTAAATAAAAACTTTTAAAAGAGATAAGAACATTATTTTTAATTCTTCAAGAAATTTTATTTAGAATAATGTAATATAAGAGAGCCATGCTCTCTATTTTATGGACAAAATATAAATTCCTATAAAAAAACATGTAAAAATAAAAATATTTTACTGAAAAACCTATAGTTTTTTTAAGGTATTATTATTTATTCATGAGAGACAGAGAGAGACAGAGAGAGAGAGAGAGAGGCAGAGACACAGGCAGAGGGAGAAGCAGGCTCCATGCAGGGAGCCTGACATGGGATTCAATCCTGGGTCTCCAGGATCATGCCCTGGGCCAAAGGCAGGCGCTAAACTGCTGAGCCACTCAGGGATCCCCATGAAAAACCTATAGTTAAATTAAAGAAGTAAAGCTATTTAATTGGCATTGGGCATTTTTAAGATTTGTAAACTCCAATGAAAGTGACTAGTGTAAATTATGAAAACATCTGTATCTAATCACATTTGGTTAGCCAAATTCTTGTTTTTAATCCAAAATATTTCTGAAGAAGCACTTAGGAATTCCATTTCGGAAAATGCAAGTAGTGTTTCCACATTCCTATATTACTTCATTAATTTACAGTGTGATCATACTCTCATATAATTTAGCAGATTAATTTTCAATGGAAACATTTGCAAGTACACAATCTTTCTTCACACAGAGAAATAATACTTTGCATGCACTCAGCCATCACAATACTTGAATGTATCTTCAAAAAAGGAGAACATGGGGGCAGCCCGGGTGGCTCAGCGGTGTAGCGCCAGCTTCAGCCCAGGGCCTGATCTTAGAGACCTGGGATTGAGTCCGATGTCAGCCTCCCTGCATGGAGCCTGCTTCTCTCTCTGCCTGTGTCTCTGCTTCTCTCTCTCTCTCTCATTCTCTCTCTCTCTCTCTCTCTCTCTCTCTCTGTGTGTGTCTCTCATGAATAAATAAATAAAATCTTTGAAAAAAAAGAACATGGATGAAACTTTAAAAGTTACTCATTGTAAATATGAAACTTTTAAAATGCTAGTCTATAACACATAACACAACTTTGAGAATGAGAACCTTAAAAATATTTGGCAAACACTATTATACAGTTGGAAGCAAATATCTTTGGTTGTTGTAGTCAACATTTCTTTATTCTTTGCTGTCCACAGTGCTTCCATAAGCTCTTCCCATATCAGGAAAATTGAAATATTCTCTATTGCTTAATGTAATATTGGCGACACTACATATTTTCACATTCTGTATTCCTGGGTGTGGATATTTTATTTATTTTTTCTTTTTTTAAAGATTTTATTTATTTATTTATTTATTTATTTGTTTGTTTGTTTGTTTGTTTATACAGACACAGAGAGTGAGAGGCAGAGACCTAGGCAGAGGGAGAAGCAGGCTCCATTGAGGGGAACCTGATGCAGGGACTTGATCCCAGGACCCCAGGATCACAATCTGAGCCAAAGGCAGACGCTCAATCATTGAGCCACCAGGTGCCCAGTAGGCGTGGATATTTTCATAACTATAAGACAAGTGAGTCTAGGCAGCAATGGAGAGGGAGGTAAGGGGTTGACTGATTAGGCGAAGCACATAGTCTAATTCTGTGCTAGTATTAGTCAAGAAGCTTTAATGAGACAACTTTCATCTGTTAGCATGAAACATGAGCTGTATGCTTTTTTGTGGAGATCATCTCAAATTGCATGTGACTATACTTTAAGATTTGTGCCCCTTAGAGTTTTTCAAATGAGATAGTCAAAATATTTTATTCAAAAAAATTTAAGAAGTAACTCAAAACATTTTTCTAAAGCTATTCTACAGAAATTTGCCAAAGTATCATCTAAAAATATTAGAAGTATTCTATTTTAGCTTTATTTTTCTTTTTAATTTAAATATTAGGCACTGATATTCAAAACTAATTGCATTTTAAATTTTCAATTATTTTAAATTAATAATTTATCATTAAATAAAATACTCCTTAACAGTTTCTCTCTTTCTCATATCAATTCTCACAGAGCTCACTCACTAAATCTAATCCAGTGATTGTCACTTTGTATCAGTGATTTGTCATTGTTGTCCATGTGGTAATTCATTTGAAGTCTCAAGTAATGAAAGAAGCAAACTGGGTTCTGCTAACCTGGTTTTCCATTGATGGAAACTTTTATTAAAGACTTTAAACACATGGCTTAAAGCAAAAATAGATGGTGCATTATCTTCATATAACTTGAAAAATTCTAAATATACAAATGCTCTCACTGAAAAAAAAAATCTGTTTAAATGACATTTACCTCCAAGTATGTTTCATTTCTCAAACACAAACTGATTACAATTACAGTGTATTTCCATTCCAGTTACATGTTTAAAAATTAGAGGAAAGGCCATGCCTTATCAATCAAAGCATCTTTTAGGTTACAGCCTCTGGTTTTCGTTCCCAGCTTCTCAAATGCAGGAATAGAGTGCAGCAGTGCATTTAATTGGAATTTCTAACATTCTGTCTCTCATCAGAGTGGTTTGAATTCCTGACAAATGAATGGTCTGTTGTATTAAGGTAGTCATCAATATAGGAAATGCTAGTTTAAGAAAAAGATACTGAAAGTAAAGAAACAGAAATTATTAAATGATCTATTCACAATTGAAATACCCATGCCTTTCAAATATTTAAGACAACTAGCCTTATAAGAGGTACCTGCACCAATTAGAAAACAGTTTAGCAAGCTTATAATAGGAAATGATTGAATTTCTCATTGAAGTAAACTCAAATATATATGTTTATTATAGCCTGAGAGTGGAAAAGTGTAAAGCTTTTTATAATGTACAATATAAATGTTAAAGACTAATTCATTAAATTGCTTTAGAGCAAAATCTTAATTTTCCAATTTATTAAAAGTAAAGTCATTAGAATTCTACTAGGATCTTGTAGTGAAAACAAAAACATTTCTTTTAGTCAATCAACACACATATACTCAAACACGTACTGTTATTTTATATTCAGACTTGTATAAGACAGGATGATCTTATATGTTTGGTAACTGGCATGAAAAATGTTGGAAGGGGGATCTCTGGGTGGCTCAGTGGTATAGCGCCTGCCTTCGGCCCAGGGCGCTATAGACTGGGAGTCCCAGAGATTGAGTCCCAATCTGGAATCTCCAGAGTCTCGGGCTCTGGAGTCCCGATATTGAGTCCCACATCAGGGTCCCTGCATGGAGCCTGCTTCTCTCTCTGCCTGTGTCTCTGCCTTTCTCTCTGTGTGTCTCTTATGAATAAATAAATATAAAATATAAAATAAATAAAATAAAATAATAAATAAAATAAAAAATAAAATAAAAAGAAAGAAAAGAAAAGAAGAAAGAAAAGAAAAGAAAAGAAGAAAGAAAAGAAAAGAAAAGAAAAGAAAAGAAAAGAAAAGAAAAGAAAAGAAAAGAAAAGAAAGAAAAGAAAAATGTTTGAAGGATAGATCCAGAATGATATAGTAAGGATGAGGCAGATAATGGAATGAATACTGTGCAAGCTAATCCTGTAAAAGTGGCCTAGAAAATAAGAACAATCTAAAGTTGTAATTTATTCTATCATTAACACTAGTCTAGAACCAGCAACCTTCAAAATGTAGCTATAATTATATGGATATTTTATAACAAGAAGGAATTCAAACAAAATGCTGATCCGTTCCTAATTTTCTAAATTCTGAGCAGTTTTCAATATGGAGATCTGCTAACAGACAATAGTATTCCCACCTAGTGAATTGGATGTGATAAAGTTCTGTCTCCAAGCCACTCTGCACCATATATTTCTTAAGTTTCCTTGCACTGTTCCACTCCTAAAGCAAGATTAGAATGCATGAGTAGGAAGACAGCGCAACGTTTCCGTACTAGACCTATATGACAATACGGTTGCATAAAAAGGAATATATCAACCCAAGATAAACATATATAACTGTAGTTATATAGTTATATATACTAACTGTAGTATATATGTGAGTCTTTTATGGGTCATAAAAGGTGGAGCGGCGGCGGAGCGGGCGCTGCAGGGGGTGTGGCGCAGAGAATGATCGCAGATGTGGAGCCAAAGAACAAGATGCACTATTTTTTTGTTTTGTTTTGTTTTGTTTTTAATTCCTCATGCTTTAGAGATATATAATGAAAGTATCTGAGAATGTAATGCTATGATAGCTGGACTTTTGTTTACAATAGCGCAGTAGGAGAAGGGCAGTGAAGTGGGATGGGAAGAGGTGGCAATGTGTGGAAGCTGGTGGATTTTTTTTTTTTTAGATTCTATTTATTTATTCATGATAGACATAGAGAAAGAGAGAGGCAGAGACACAGGCAGAGGGAGAAGCAGGCTCCACGCAGGGAGCCCGATGCGGGACTCGATCCCGGGACTCCAGCACCGCGCCCTGGGCCAAAGGCAGGCGCCAAACCGCTGAGCCACCCAGGGACCCACTGTGAGTCTTCTATGTTCTAGGTCTAATTGTGAGTCTTTTATGTTCTAGGTCTAATTGGGGACAAAAGACACTGATAGAATGGTAGAAATGTGCATTTACCACATCAACAGTTAAGGAAGATAAATTATGATTATCTTAAAATACAGAAAAAATATTTAATTAAAGTATGCCAGATTAAAGAAACTAAAACATGCAACTAGTTAGCAAAAAAAATCTTATTTTGATGAAGTATTAATATAGAAAGCATCACGATTTGTAACAGACTTAATACTTTTAAAGTTAAATGATATAAATGCTACTATCATGACTTCTGTTCAATATTATGCTGAAAGCCCAAGTCAAAGCAAAATAACCACTAGGACATTACTAGTATACTATTAATAACTTTAAAAAAAATCTAACAAAAATTTTAGGAGAAAAAATATATGTATTTGCAATCACAGCAGTATAAAGTTTCCAGGGATAATTTTATAAAATTTGCACTAGAACATGAGAAAAACATGAATATATTATTAAAGAATACAGTGAGGTAAAAAAAGTTCATGAAAGGATGCACCGAATATTGTGAAAACAATTCTCTTATCACTTAAGATTAAATTTGATGGCATATAATATATATGTGTTCACAGTAACATAACAAAACCATTCACTAGAAATTTTTCGACAGAGCCTGTATGGATTAGTAAATCTGCTCCATGAAAAGATCAATGTCCCAGTATCCTTCTATCTTTCTCCTGCATTAATCTTAGCATAAGCATATTTTGAAAATAATCCTTTTGAGGGCTGGTTGTGGGTCTATAAATGTAGGTAAGAAATGTCAGTAACTTCAAATTATTGCATGATCACTTTGAAGGACAGAATGCCATCAACTGAGATGGACAGGATGGTGGGTAGTGGCAGGATAGGTTGGCCATTCATTTTGACATTCTATTATGCAAAATTCAAGTTAGGAGATACATATACAAGACTGGGACAGTCTATGCTAGAGATAAAATTTGGAGGTCATTATTTAGATGCCATTTAAAGTCTGGTACAGAAATTTATCTCCAAGGGAATACATGTAGATAGAAGGAAGGATTAAGAATTGACTTTTGGTTTTCTTAGCATTCGTTGTTATTTCGATAAGTTATACAGTCTTTGTAATGTGGAGGAATTAAAAAGATAGACATTGATTTTAGCAGGAATGAGGAAAAATTGATGCTTTTAAGTATTACATAATTATTTTATTTTTTAAAGTCTGTTTTGCTAAAGGGGAATCAAATAATTACAGATGTAGCTGAGGAAAATCCATATAGACAGTTTTTAGTAAAAACAACCTTATAGTGTTGCAGAGAAAAAAAAGAGTGTTGTTTCATTGATGTCCTTAAGCAGATGAAAGAGTTAGAATCCAGTATACATAGGGAAGATTTGATTTTGATTGGAGCATAAATAATTTTTAGGTTAACAGCTAGCAACAACATAGTAGATGTGTGGTATGAATCATCGGATTGTTCCACTCTAGTTGCTGATATTCATTCTAACATCAACTTCTCTCCTGCCTTCCTGGCAAGGAAAAAAAAATGAAGTAATGTTGAGGAAGCAGTAGAACCCATATCAAGAAAACAAAATTATCCCAGATATCTTTAGTGGAATTTCATTTATTAATCAGTGGGTACCATTTATCTGAAATTGACAAATGTTTTGCTGTTTGTTTTTTTTTAGCTGAGTATATTATTGCACTGAACAAAATGGTAGGATTTTAGCATTGAATTAGAAAAGTATGGAATTTGTTTGGGTAAGTGTCAGTGTCTTTTATATTCAATGCATAGCTCAACATAGTCTTTCATAGAGCCTGACAGCTGGATTTAAATTCATGTCAACAAGAAAGTTGCCAAAAAAAAAAAAATCAAAAAAAGTTTGATAAAAAAAAGACAATAAAAAGTTTAATATTCATCATAAAAAAAAACAAAGGAAGCCATTACAAGCATTAAAAATGTAGCTGTAACTAATTTATGTGTTTGGTCACAGAGGTGGAGCTTGAAATGAGAGAGAATATGATACAGACTTTAATAAGACTTAGTAATTTTGAAGAATAATCGCTTAGGAGTTAGTGGAAGTACCAAAGATATATCAAGGGCATTAGGGTCCTGAGACTATAGATCAAATTTGAAAGTTTCCAAGAATAAAAATCATATTTCATCTACTTTTCAATTTATTGAATCTAGGTCCTATTTTTCAGTATTATTTACTTGTAAAAATAATCATGTGATTAGTGCTGTTATGTGGAATAGATGATTCGGGAACTGAATCCAAACAGCATATTTATCTATTCAAGGTAGGAACTATAGATTCACTTGGGACTCAAATACTGGTCCTGTGTCTTAGTCTTACTAGCAGTGTTACCTTGAACAAGTTGGAAATACTCTCTGTGCCTCTGTTTCCTAACTTATTGAATGAGTGTGATAATAATACCTACCTCTTATGGTTATTCTAATAATTCCATGAGCTCATTTCTAAGATACTTGGAGTATATTGGGCTTATCTTGAGTACTCAGTAATAATAATTATTTTTAAAGATGTTATATTCATACCTAGGAAGCTCCAAAAAGCATTTGGAGTCAGGCTCTGTTACTTTACTGAAACAAGATCCTTGAAATTGGCAATTTTTTCATCTATCTATTTTATTCTATTCTCTCAGTAGCATCACTTTATTACCCTATTACAGCAAGTCTAGAAACTAGACCAATCTCTTGCACCATACACAAAGATAATCTCAAAATGGATGAAAGATCTAAATGTGAGACAAGATTCCATCAAAATCCTAGAGGAGAACACAGGCAACACCCTTCATGAACTTGGCCACAGTAACTTCTTGCAAGATTCATCCATGAAGGCAAGAGAAACAAAAACAAAAATGAACTATTGGGACTTCATCAAGATAAAAAGCTTTTGCACAGCAAAGGATACAGTCAACAAAACTCAAAGACAACCTACAGAATGGGAGAAGATATTTGCAAATGACCTATCTGTTTATCAGATATCTTGGGCTAGTTTCCAAGATCTATAAAGAACTTATTAAACTCAACACCAAAGAAACAAACAATCCAATCATGAAATGGGCAAAAGACATGAAGAGAAATCTCACAGAGGAAGACATAGACATGGCCAACAAGCACATGAGGAAATGCTCCACATCACTTGCCATCAGGGAAATACAAATCAAAACCACAATGAGATACCACCTCACACACGTGAGAATGGGGAAAATTAACAAAGCAGGAAACCACAAATGTTGGAGAGGATGTGGAGAAAGGGGAACCCTCCTGCACTGTTGGTGGGAATGTGAAATGGTGCAGCCACTCTGGAAAACTGTGTGGAAGTTCCTCAAAGAGTTAAAAATAGATCTGCCCTATGACCCAGCAATTGCACTGCTGGGTATTTACCCCAAAGATTCAGATGCAGTGAAACGCTGGGACACCTGCACTCCAATGTTTATAGCAGCAATGTCCACAATAGCCAAACTGTGGAAGGAGCCTCGTTGTCCATCGAAAGATGAATGGATAAAGAAGATGTGGTTTATGTATACAATGGAATACTACTCAGCCATTAGAAATGACAAATACCCACCATTTGCTTCGACGTGGATGGAACTGGAGGGTATTATGCTGAGTGAAGTAAGTCAATCGGAGAAGGACAAACATTATATGTTCCCATTCCTTTGGGGAATATAAAAAATAGTGAAAGGGAATAAAGGGGAAATGAGAAAAAATGAGTGGGAAATATCAGAAAGGGAGATAGAACATAAAGACTCCTAACTCTGGGAAATGAACTAGGGGTGGTGGAAGGGGAGGAGGGCTGGGCGTGGGGGTGAATAGGTGACAGGCACTGAGGGGGGCACTTGACAGGATGAGCACTGGGTGTTATTCTGTATGTTGGCAAATTGAACACCAATAAAAAATAAATTTATAAAAATTTTAAAAATAGAAATACCAACTGTATGAAAGTGCCAATATTTGCAAATTTTTCATACTCAGAAACAAGTTTAAATGGATCCAATCAATGAATGACCTTCTGATTCTTCATTCTGGCTTCAAATAATATTCAGTATTCCTATTACACTGCTGCCAAATTAATATTCTTTAAATGCTATTTTCATCCTGTCACTATTCTACAAAAGCTCCCAGAGATGTGCAGGTGTCTACTGGTATTTTAAAAAAATTCTTTGTATGTGGAACAAGATTCTCTATGATTTATCTGAAATTTAAAATTTCAAATACATGCCAAACTACTATTGTTATTGTAGTTCATACTCCTTTTGCTCTGGGCAGCCCCTGGTTACTCCACGTTTTCCTCAGACTCCTGAATTCCTAGGGAACTTTACTAACCACAGGGACCCAATTCAAAGGAGAATTTTTTTTGTTAATGAATTTGGGTTGACATTATCTCCTTTCATGAAACACCTTTCAGTGTTTTTTTCCTCACACTGAGTTAACTAAGCTGACTTGCCATTGTAAACGGTGAGAAGAGGTATTGATAAGAACATACATGCAAATGGTATCTTCGCCTAACACTGAGGTATGGACACTCTCCAAAACGTTTTCATCAAGGTGTCTCTAAATCTTTCCACCAAGGATACATTTTAGTACAGTTAGCTTCTCACTGATTCCCGACTACTGTATAATAGACAATTCAGATATTAAATTGTTATAAATAGTATGCATCCAATGTCTAAATAGGACATATAGTTGTCCTAGGACAAAAGGGTTATAAAATTTTACTTAGTGGATTGATACATACAGAAGGTAATGAACAGTATTACCAAATATGACATTTCCTAAACGGATAATGAAACTGAAGAACTATCTAAATCTTTGAGATTCAAATACTAGCTTGTTATATTAGGTTCTTTCTATTCTCCACTAATTCTATTACTATCACTATTTTTAGTCTTGCCAATGCTCTCTATTTTCTGACTATGTTCTATTTAATTTCAGATATTTTGTCTTTCATAGTCATCTATCTTAAGTCTCCTCCTGTGACTTATAAAAATCTTACCTTCCTTCAGGCCAATAAAGGATCTGTGACCCAAGAGTAATTATTAATAGCACTCCCTTTCAGATTCAAAAATTTCCTGTTTGGAATGATAAATTATAGAATTACAATGCATAAAATAATTGAAATCACAGTAATATTTGTTATTCATGAGAGTTTGCATAAATTTCAAATTCCCATAACCTCATTATTATTGAGCACAGTGAATTGATATAATTTTTAAATAATTATAAACAATTAACTTTTCACTTGCATGGCAATCAGTTTGTTTCTTAAACTATCAATTGTTTTGTTTTATAATTTCAAGTCATGAATCTCATACTGCATATCATTACAGATTATTAAAAATAGTTTAAAAGCTCTTAACTAACTTATAGAATATAATCCCTTCTGTGCCTTTTTAGAACTTATCCCACTACAGTGTCTAAACACTGAGTTATATTAAAAAAATACCCAATAAGGAAAAACACATTATAGTTGACCCAACAAGTCAAGAAATTTGGGTGATAATCTATTATGTAGAACATACAACTATAGTCAAATGGTTCTTCAAATTCTGTATTGAAGCATTTGCTTTATGAAATGAATCCTGGGTACTTTGCCTTCCCAGCATCCATTCTTCATCTTTCTGGAAATAGCATCACAAAATTGCTTTGGAAAATAAGACTTTTCTCATAGACACAATCTTGATAGTACAACAATAATTGTCTTCCTGCTCCTGTTTAACCCAAGATGAGTCAGTCATATGAGTTCTCACTGAAATTTGAATTTTGAACAATGACACAGACACAGGAAATAGATGGCTCTGCATACTCTAAAGAAATTTTCCACTAATGTTTGTTAATTAGACCTACTGATGCCCTAATTATTGCCATTTCTGATATAATGTTCTTCAAGTCACACTTATATTCTTTGAGATATTATATATCCTTTCAATAAATCATTTTCTGTTAATGGGGTGCAATTCTATTGCTTGTTATTGAGGCATCAAATTCGTATACCATAAAACAGAGATGTTTATCATAGAGCAAAACAAATAGTCAATTTCACACATTGCCTTTATATTCTAAATGATTAACTAGACAATTCAGTAAGTAATCTAAGTAAGCTTTTTAATGTCATAGTTAAGAGCGTGGCATCAAGCCAGATTGTTTGATTCTGAATCATGGATTAACCACTTTGAGCTTTATGACTCAAGCCTTACTCTCAGTGGCTCAATCTCCTCAAAACTCTAACAAGGATAATAATACTTCCTAGAGCTATTTTGAGGAGAAAGTGTGCTAGTAGATTTGAAGTTCCTAAAACAGGGCCTGAACATTATATGTAGCTAATAAACAGTAACTGTGTTATAAAAAATCATTGTACAGAATGGAAGCACATAATCTACCGTGAAAGGTGTTTCAGGGACTTGTTATGCTAAGGTCACACTGATCTATCCAAGGTTTAAATCTTAAAACTTTATAAAAGTGAAGGCAAAGACCCATCCCTGGAATTCTACATTACTAACCTGAAGCATTTATGCTAAATGCAACTAGTTGCATATTATCAGATGTAAACAAAAATTGTGATAAAATCTAGGCAAAATGAATGAGAATCATAATTTCCCCTTAGAGTTATTTAGGAAGCGCTTGACAAATTATCTAAGTAGCAGAGTGTATTCCTTTTGAAACATATACATATATATTTTCTTATTATAATTTTCAACAGTACATATGGGATAAAAATAAACATATTTCAATTGCTCCTTAACAGTGCTGTAATTCTATTTCATTTGATACCAAGATGCAAAACACATTTGCAGGTTTTCTAATCATACTTTTCATAGGAAATAAAAATCTTTCACTTAATGAAAAAATACCAAAGTAATAATTCTACTAGTAAGAATTTTGCTATTGTATAATATGCTTATAATTTGCTATTAGAATTGTTATTCATGTGTTTTCATGGAAAAAAGATGACATCCAACTGAAAGAAGGATGTGCTTAATCTGTTGCAAGAATATTGTAGGTGACAAGTTGTACCCAAAATTTCTGTAATGTTGGTGGTATAAAAGAAAAAAAGTTTCTAGTACCGTTTATTCTGTTATGTGTCAAAATAATTTTAACTTGTAAACTTGAGAAATTAACATTGTTTAGTTGAAATTTAAGATGCGAATCTGTGAAGTTTGAATTAGCCATAGTAGTTGCAGTAATTATTCAAAAGTGGCTGGAGAGAGTTCTGTTTCTCCCGATGGAGAATTACCTTGTATTTGACAAACTTCCTTCTGAAAAAAAAAACAAACAAACAAACAAACAAACAAGAAATGCTGTACCAAATACTAATAACACAGAGAGAGACACACACACAGTCCCTGATTTATAATAGTTGACTTATGATTTTTTAAATTTACAATCAAGAGAGAGACACACACACAGTCCCTGATTTATAATAGTTGACTTATGATTTTTTAAATTTACAATCTAAAATAGCGATGCAGATTCAGTGGAAACCATACTTTGAATTTTGAATTTTGCTCTTTTACAGGGCTAGAAGTATATGGTAAAATATTCTCTCAAGATGTTGAGCAGCAGCAAGAAACTGCCGTTCCCAGTCAGTCATGTGAGGGTAAGCGATCCATACAGTTACAACCATTCTGTACCCATACAGTCAGCTTTTTTTCACTTTCTGTACAGTACTCAATAAAGAACATGAAATCCTCAACACTATATTATAAAATAGACTTTGTGTTAGACGATGTTGCCTAGCTGTAGGCTAATGTAATTATTCTGAGCACATTTAAATTAGGCTAGGCTAAGGTATGATATTTGGTAGATTAGAAGAATTAAATGCCATTTTGACTGATGATACTTTTAGCTTACACTTGGGCATGGAATTACAAAGAGATAAATGTTAAATTCAGAACCACTTGTAAACTTGAAACAAATCAAAAGTGATGGCAAGGAATTTGTGGAACTGATCACAGCATTTTGGGTTGCATTCTATAGCAGAGACAAAAATAAAGTTCTTGTCATACAATATGAAGGATCTGTAGGCTACACCCTAGGCTTTCAGTTGAGATTTGTGGGGATAACAACTAGAAATAATGGCAACTGGAAATGAATCAGATCTTATAATTGATGATATACAAAATCAATTAATCCCTGATTGGATTCATATTATTTGCTCTCAGTCTGTCCTGTGATTCTGAAAAGCTAAGAACAGTTTTCAGCAACCTCAAAAGTTTCAGGTGACAAAAATTTGTGTTCAAGAAAAAAAAAAATTTAAGATTTTATTTATTTATTCATGAGAGACGCACACAGAGAGAGAGAGAGAGAGAGAGAGAGAGAGAGAGAGAGAAAGAGAGGCAGAAACACAGGCAGAGGGAGAAGCAGGCTCCATGCAGGGAGCCTGACAAGAGACTCGATCCCAGGTCTCCAGGATCACACCCTGGGCTGAAGGCGGCGCTAAACCGCTGAGCCACCCAGGCTGCCCCATGTGTTCAGGAAAATTATGCTTGGGATCCCTGGGTGGCGCAGCGGTTTAGCGCCTGCCTTTGGCCCAGGGCGCGATCCTGGAGACCCAGGATCGAATCCCACGTTGGGCTCCCGGTACATGGAGCCTGCTTCTCCCTCTGCCTGTGTCTCTGCCTCTCTCTGTCTCCTTGTGTGTGACTATCATAAATAAATAAAAAATTTAAAAAAAGAAATAAAATTAAAAAAAAAAGGAAAATTATGCTTTCAGCCATGACGAAAGACCTAGTATTAGATGAACAATCCAATCCAAATGATTATAAAATCTAGATTAAATATATGAAGCAACTGAGAGTCTCAGAGAAAAACCAAGACATTTATAACTTAAGGATCTAAAAATCCATAGAAAAGAATGGAGTACCACAATGACTTCCACATTCTATTTCATATTTTTCATCATGGCTTTTGCCAATGTCTAGTTTAGAGAATAGAGATCAATGAGGATCTGTAACAATCTGATAGGGGATTGAAAACCTAGAGTTCAGAACTCTCAAAGATACTAGAACTTGAAGGAGTCTCCAGAGGTGTGTAACTAAAATTTCAAGTGAAATTTCATTTTCAGGACTTACCTTAGCTCCTGTGCTGGAGACTTATAAGACAAGACTAAGAATATAAGCAAACAAAAACATCTTGGAGACTAAACCCTGATTGGGGATTTCAGCAGTCTTGCCATTCCGAGAAGGCAGAATTTAGAGTTTCTGAGATGGCAATTTTCAGGATCTCTGGTAATTCTAGAAATTTTCTTTCTGATGAGAGCATAGAATGGTTGACCTCTAGAATAAAGAGGATTTCTAGAGGCAGGAAGAATAAATTGGCTACTACGAGTCTTTTTATTTTTTTTAAGATTTTATTTATTTATTCATGAGAGACAAAGAGAGAGAGAGAGAGACAGGCAGAGACACAGGCAGAGGGAGAAGCAGGCTCCTCACAGGAAGCCTGACGTGGGACTCGATCCCGAGTCTCCAGGATCATGCCTGGGCAGAAGACGGTGATAAACTGCTGAGCCACCAGGGCTGCCCACGAATAAGTCTTAACAAAGCATAAAACCTATGTTCAATCTCATCATAATGATTTTCCAATATCCCATCATCCTATTAAAACTTGAAAATTAATAACTTTTTATATGCAAAATACAACAATCAAAGCTCTTTAGGAGTGCCAAGAGGACCAAGTTATGGAAAACAAAAGAAACAAATAACCAAAGCAAAAAGAAAATAGCAACAAACAAAAACAACCACAGCCACTTAAATAATGGATATGTCAGAGAATCTTTTAAAAGACTGAGAAACAAACAAACAAAAAAAAGACTGAGAAACATGTTCAAGGAAATATAGTGAATTGAAAGCTCTTAAGTTAATGAAAATGTACATGAAAGAGTCAAATAGAAAATTTAGAATAGAAAATACAAGTAAAATTAAGAATGATGGTTACTAGGTGAGAGGATGTAGGGGAAATGGGGAGATGTTCATTAAAGGATACAAAGTTGCAATTACGTATGATGAATAAATTGACAGATCTGACACAAAGCATGAAGATTATAGTTAAAAATACTGTATTGAATATCAAAAATTTAATAATAGAGTAGATTTCATGTGCTCTTCATCACACACAAAAATTGGTAACTCTGTGAGAAGATATGTTAATTAGCTAGATTGTAATAATCGCTTCACTGAGTATATGTATATGTATGTCAAATCATGAGGGATGCTTGGGTGGCTCAGCGGTTGAGCTTCTGCCTTTGGCTTAGGGCATTATCCTGGGGTCCTGGGATTGAGTCCCACATCCAGCTCTCTTCATGGAGCCTGCTTCTCCCTCTGCCTCTCTGCCTCTCTCTCTCTGTTTCTTTCATGAATAAATAAATAAAATCTTTAAAAGAAAACAAAAAAACAAATCATTTTGTACACCTTAAATGTATATAATTTTATGCATTTAAAATAAGTATTGATATAATAACAGATTTGTCATAATAGAAGAAAGGATTAGTGAAACTAAAGATACCAGAATATATTAAATCTGAAGTTTAGAGAAATTTAAAAAAGTAAAATGCAGAAAATTAATGCATATTCTATACAGTGTTAAAAAAATTAATGTGAATATAATTGGAATCCTCATAAGTGAAGAAACAGAGAATGGCATTATTACAAGAAATAACATGTGAAAATGATGAAAACAATAAAACATTAATTGTCAAAGCTCAGTGAAACTCAAATAAAAAATATGAGGAAAACTACACCAGAACATTGGTAAAATTGAAGATATAGACAATTAGAACAAAAATAACACTAACAACTATATTGACAGCAGGAATGACAAAAACAAAGAGAAAAATTATTCTTTAAAGTGTTGAAAAACAAAAACAAACTTAACAGCTTGAAATCTATAGCTAGGAAAATTTTTCTTTAAAATACACATTAAATAATAGTATTTTATACAAACTAAAAATGATATAAATTATTCCCAGGATACTTTCATTAAAAGTAAAACCTTTGGTATGTCTGGGTGACTCAGTCGGTTAAGTGTGTCTGCCTTCAGCTCCAGTCGTGACTTCAGTATCCTGGGATGGAGTTCCACATCAGGGTTTCTGCTCAGCGGGGAATCTGCTTGTCTCTCTTTCTCTGCTCCTTCTCTCTCTTTCTCTCTCTCTCTCTTAAATAAATAAATAAAATTAAAAAAAATAAAAGAAAAAATCCTTTATGCTGCCTTTAAGAGATTTTAGGTAAGGTGACAAAAAAATTAGGTAAAAATGATGTCAGTGTCTGTAATATTCTTTCTGTTAAGGAGTTCAAATTCTTACCTCTCAAATATAATTTATAACAGATACTTGATAGAAGACTGACTTCTCCTGCCTTTCATCTCACGATTAGTACCCCTTAAAAATGACCTGGTGCACCATTACAAAAGCACCGGTACTTCAATCTTAGTTGTTTTCCAGAAACATCCCTTAAAGAAGATTTTCTGTTAAAAATATTGGGTGCAAATTCATATTAAATACCCTTCTTCATGAATTAATAATTCATAATGCTTTCTCTTTTGAACCTATTATATCATCATTGGTTAAGCCTCATGAGAGAGCTGATGATGCTTAATTAGGTAGAGGAGCAGTTTAAAAGTTGACATTTTCTTATTTTAAGTCTTCCATTACCTTATTAGGATTACTTTCAGTATGTGGTTTTTATTGTAGTAATTCTTTAAAACCACTTCTATTTTTTGTGATTTTTTTCTGGGTGTATTCCTATACCCTAGTTAATGTAATTAGGCACAAGAAAGCTGCATTATCTCATAATATGCTGACTCAGATTACATAAAATTTGCAAAATTTGCAATATGCAGATTAAAATATAAATTATACATTAATCAGAGTTATCAAGTTAAAGATTATGACTAATAATTATAAAACTCCTTAAAAAAAGATGGTAAGGATCATGTATGAGTTAAAATAATATTTATGAATTACTCAACAATCAAATAAATTTTTAAAATAAAGAAAATAAAATTGAAATATATTAAATATTGCGACCATGGTCTTTTTCTTAGTCAGTTTGCCATTTATGAGTTCTCTCTCCCCACACTACTTCTGCTAATATTACTGTAATTAGGTAACAACCTCTAAGCTATTCAAAGTGTGGATAATGTAGTGTGCTTTTGTAATTTTTTAAGAAAAATACTGGGTCTGAAAATCAAGTGAATAATCAAGTACTAGACATTTTATGAAGGAACGAAGAAATGAATACAGTAATTGCCTACTGAAGCATTCTCTTGAAATGGATGTAGTGAAATGTTTCAAAGTATAAAAATTGTATTTGTTACTTTCTTTTGAAGAAGGACATGAAATTTATAGACAACTCTTTTGGAGTAAGTTAATTGTAGGTTAATTCCAGTGCAAATTAATTTTTACAATCCTACAAGCTCCAAAAGTCAGGAATATAAAAAGTAAATGATGGAGAGGAAAAAAAGTCTGATTGCTTATGAACTTGTAGCTATAATACAATCAAATTCCTTTTTTATCTCATGTAATTCCAGCCTCTTTGTTAGTACACATTTATCAATTTAACCACAAATACAATAATTATTATCAATAATGAATTCAATAAATGTTCCTTAAATTCCCATAGATGTATTATGCTTTTTCTCTGTGTTGTTGTGACTAATATACTATTATCTAACATATTACACATATAGGTAAACTATACATTTCTTGACATAAAGATACCTTTTAATAGTTTTTCCTTGTTTCTCCCTTAGATATTACTATAATCCTAACACATTACAAGGAAATAAATGTTTCAAGAAAATTTCTAAAATATGGATAAATCTTAAACATAAAATCATGAAAACCATTTAAAATTAATTTTGTTCACAATAAACTAAAAACAGTATTTTTTAGAATAAATGGTATTAGTAATGTAATCAATGCTTATTGATTTTCTATGAAAATGATTACTACGTTTGTTTTGCATTATTATACTTAGCTTTAAACATCCTAGTTTAAACTAAATAATACTAAACATTGAATTGCTATATCAAACATATGTTTAATATATGTGCATATTAAATATATAAAATTCTGCTTTTTTTTAGTTTACATTTTTATTTAAATCCCAGTTAGTTAATAAATAGTGTTATATCAGTTTCAGGTATATGTAGAATTTAGGGATTCATCACTTCCATATACAACACTCAGTGCTCATCATAAGTGCCCTCTTTAATACCCACCACACATTTAACCCTAAACCTGCCCACCTTCATTCCAGCCACCTTCAGTTAGTTCTCTATAGTTAAGCGTCTGTTTCTTGGTTTGATCTCTCTTTCTCCTTTTTTCCCTTTGCTCATTTGTTTTTCTTAAATACCGCATATGAGTGAAATCATATTTGTCTTTCTTTGACTGAATTATTTCACTTAGCATAATACTGTCTAGCTCCACCTGTGTTATTACAAATGGGAAGATTTCATTTTTTATGGCTGAATAATATTTTATATATATCACATCCTCTTTATACTTTCATCAATCGATGGACATTTGGGCTGTTTCCATATCTTGATCATAAATATAAGGGTGCATGTATCCCTTTGAAGTTTTTGTATTCTTTGGGTAAATACCCAGTAATGCAATACTGGATCATAGGTTAGTTCTATTTTTTACTTTTTGAAGACCCTCCTTACTGTCTTCCACAGTGGCTACACCAATTTGCATTCCCACCAGCAGTTCTTTTTTTGCCACATCCTCACCAACACTTACTGTTCCTTGTGTTTTTCATTGTAGCCATTCATACAGGGGTGAGGTTATATCTCATTGTGGTTTTGATTTGCATTTCTCTGCTAATGAGTGATATTGAGAATCCTTCCATGTGTCTGTTGACTCTCTGTGTGTCTTCTTTGGAGAAATGTCTATGTCTTCTGGTATTTTTTAATTGGATTATTTGTGGTTTGTTGGCATTGAGTTGTATGAGTTCTTTATATTTTGGATACTAACCTTTCCTTTTATTGGATATGTCATTTGGAAATATATTCTCCCATTCAGTTGTTGTCTTTTAGTTGTGTTGGTTGTTTCCTTTACTATGAAGAAGCTTCTTTTTTATGTAGTCCCAGTAGTATATTTTTACTTTTGTTTTTCTTGCCTCAGGAGACATCTGAAAAAGTGTTGTTACAGCTATATAAGAGAAATTACTGCCTGTTCTCTTTTCTAGGATTTTTATGGTTTCAGGACTCAAATTTAGTCCTTAATCCATTTTGAATTTATTTTTGTGTATGGTATAAGAAAGTAGTCCAGTTTCATTCTCTTGCATGTAGCTGTCCAGTTTTTCCAATACCATTTATTGAAGAGAGTGTGATTTCCCCTTTGGATATTCTGCGTTCTTTGTCAAAGATTACTTAACCATATAATTACAAGTTTATTTCTGGGTTCTCCATTCTGTTCTAATGATTTATGTGTCTATTTTGTGCCAGTACCATACTGTTTTGATTACTCCAGCTTTGTAGTATATGGTGAAGTCTGGGATTGTGATACCTTGTTTTGTTCTTTCACAAGATTGCTTTCAGTATCAGCATCTTTTGTGGTTCCATACAAATTTTAGGATTGTTCTGTGCGAAATGCTATTTGATAGAAATGGCTTTAAATCTGTAGATTGCTTTGGATAGTACAGACATTTAACAATATAGGTTCTTCCATAACACTCCTGGATTTTTCTCATAAATTCAATAAAATTTATTTTATATATTAAAAGTTGTAAAATACTTTTATTCAGTAATGAGAAGCATAACAGAAATATTATTTTTCAAAGTACATGTGTGATTAAAGCAAAAAAGAATAAAAATATTTCCACAAAACTTAATAATTTATTAAAAATTAATTATTTTAATTAGCATATAATCAATTATTTATTCCTTAAACTTTGATTATTTTTCTGGTTATAAAAAATATTTGGCTATTAGAAATTTAAAAAAAACAAGCAAAATGGCATAAATTTCACTCCTCCTAATTTAGTAAAGACGACCTTTAATTTTTTTTAATATGCTTCAATGTCCTTTCTATGCCCAGATGTTTATGTATATTTAGTGCTATGCAGGGCAGCAAATCTTTAATGCTTATTAAATTTTTAGGACAGGCACTCTTCTGAATGGCATAGACATATTAGTATTCATTATCCCACCCATCATACAAATGGAAATTGTGGTACAGAAAGTTTAAGAATTTGCTTGAAGTTGATTAATGAGAAAAAGGCCAATATTTAAAGGGAAACCCTCAAAGTTTTTGCTACTGAATACAGTTGTGTCTCTCATTCAGAAATATTATTTTTATTATTTTAATTTTATTTAATAATAAATTTATTTTTTATTGGTGTCCAATTTGCCAACATACAGAATAACACCCAGTGCTCATCCCGTCAAGTGCCCCCTTAGTGCCCACCATCCAGTCATCCCACACCCCACCCTCCTCCCCTTCCACCACCCCTAGTTCATTTCCCAGAGTTAGGAGTCTTTATGTTCTGTCTCCCTTTCTGATATTTCCTACCCATTTTTCTCCCTTCCCTTCTATTCCCTTTCACTATTATTTATATTCCCCAAATGAATGAGAACATACACTGTTTGTCCTTCTCCAATTGACTTACTTCACTCAGCATAATACCCTCCAGTTCCATCCACGTTGAAGCAAATGGTGGGTATTTGTCATTTCTAATGGCTGAGTAATATTCCATTGTATACATAAACCACATCTTCTTTATCCACTCATCTTTTGATGGACTGAGGCTCCTTCCACAGTTTGGCTATTGTGGACATTGCAGCTATAAACATCGGGGTGCAGGTGTCCCGGTGTTTCACTGCATCTGCATCTTTGGGGTAAATCCCCAGTAGTGCAATTGCTGGGTCATAGGGCAGGTCTTTTTTTAACTCTTTGAGGAACCTCCACACAGTTTTCCAGAGTGATTGCACCAGTTCACATTCTCACCAACAGTGTAAGAAGGTTCCCTTTTCTCCGCATCCTCTCCAACATTTGTGGTTTCCTGCTTTGTTAATTTTCCCCATTCTCACGTGTGTGAGGTGGTATCTCATTGTGGTTTTGATTTGTATTTCCCTGATGGCAAGTGATGCAGAGCATTTTCTCATGTGCATGTAGGCCATGTCTATGTCTTCCTCTGTGAGATTTCTGTTCATGTTTTTTGCCAATTTCATGATTGGATTGTTCGTTTCTTTGGTGTTGAATTTAATAAGTTCTTTATAGATCTTGGAAACTAGCCCTTTATCTGATATGTCATTTGCAAATATCTTCTCCCATTCTGTAGGTTGTCTTTTAGTTTTGTTGACTGTATCCTTTGCTGTGCAAAAGCTTCTTATCTTGATGAATCCCAAATGTTCATTTTTGCTTTTGTTTCTTTTACCTTTGTGGATGTATCTTGCAAGAAGTTACTGTGGCCAAGTTCAAAAAGGGTGTTGCCTGTGTTCTTCTCTAGGATTTTGAAGTAATCTTGTCTCACATTTAGATCTTTCATCCATTTTGAGTTTATCTTTGTGAATGGTGAAAGAGAGTGGTCTAGTTTCATTCTTCTGCATGTGGATGTCCAATTTTCCCAGCACCATTTATTGAAGAGACTGTCTTTCTTCCAGTGGATAGTCTTTCCTCCTTTATTGAATATTAGTTGACCATAAAGTTGAGGGTCCACTTCTGGATTCTCTATTCTGTTCCATTGATCTATGTGTCTGTTTTTGTGCCAGTACCACACTGTCTTGATGACCACAGCTTTGTAGTGCAACCTGAAATCTGGCATTGTGATGCCCCCAGCTATGGTTTTCTTTTTTAAAATTCCCCTGGCTATTCGGGGTCTTTTCTGATTCCACACAAATCTTAAAATAATTTGTTCTAACTCTCTGAAGATAGTCCATGGTATTTTGATAGGGATTGCATTAAACTTGTAAATTGCCCTGGGTAACATTAACATTTTCACAATATTAATTCTGCCAATCCATGAGCATGGAATATTTTTCCATCTCTTTGTGTTTCCTCAATTTCTTTCAGAAGTGTTCAATAGTTTTAGGGTATAGATCCTTTACCTCTTTGGTTAGGTTTATTCCTAGGGATCTTATGCTTTTGGGTGCAATTGTAACTGGGATTGACTCCTTAATTTCTCTTTCTTCAGTCTCATTGTTAGTGTATAGAAATGCCACTGACTTCTGGGCATTGGTTTTATATCCTGCCACACTGCTAAATTGCTGTATGAGTTCTAACAATCTTGGGGTGGAGGCTTTTGGGTTTCTATGTAGGGTATCATGCCATCAGCGACGAGGGAGAGTTTGACTTCTTTGCCAATTGAATGCCTTTAATGTCTTTTTGGGAAGACCTATTGAGTGTAGAAAACGCTAGATTGAAGTCACCAAGTATAAGTGTATTATTATCTAAGTATGTCTTAATTTTGGTTATTAATTGAATGATATATTTGGCACCTCCCACATTCGAGGCATATATATTGAGGATTGTTAAGTCCTCTTGTTGGATACATCCTTTAAGTATGATACAGTGTCCATCTTCACCTCTCACTACAGTCTTCGGGGTAAATTTTAGTTTATCTGATATAAGGATGGCTACCCCTGCTTTCTTTTGAGGACCATTTGAATGGTAAATAGTTCTCCAACCTTTTATTTTCAGGCTGGAGGTGTCCTTCTGTCTAAAATGAGTCTCTTGTAGACAGCAAATAGATTGGTCCTGCTTTTTTATCCAGTCTGACACCTGGCGCCTTTGGATGGGGTCATTAGGGCCATTCACGTTCAGAGTTACTATTGAAAGATATGAGTTTAGTGTCACCATGATATCTATTCAGTCCCTGTTTTTGTGGATTGTCCCATTGGACTTCTTAAATGGGAATTTTGAGAGTCCCGCTTAAAATGAGAGCCTTGCTGGATAAAGTGTTCTTGGGTGCATGTTTTTCTCATTTAGGACCCTGAATATATCCTGCCAGCCCTTTCTGGCCTGCCAGGTCTCTGTGGGGAGGTCTGCTGTTACCCTAATACTTCTCCCCATAAAAGTCAGGGATTTCTTGTCTCTTGCTGCTTTAAGGATCTTCTCTTTATCTTTGGAATTTGCAAGCTTCACTATTAAATGTCGAAGTGTTGAACGGTTTTTATTGATTTTAGAGGGGCATCTCTCTATTTCCTGGATCTGAATGCCTGTTTCCCTTCCCAGATTAGGAAAGTTTTCAGCTATGATTTGTTCAAATACATATTCTGGCCCTCTGTCCCTTTCGGAGCCCTTGGGAACCCCAATTAAACATAGGTTTTTCTTCCTCAGGCTGTCACTTATTTCCCTTAATCTATCCTCATGATCTTTTAATTGTTTGTCTCTTTTATCCTCAGGCTGTCACTTATTTCCCTTAATCTATCCTCATGATCTTTTAATTGTTTGTCTCTTTTATCCTCAGTTTCCCTCTTTGCCATCAACTTGTCTTCAATGTCACTCACTTGTTCTTCTACCTCGTTAACCTCGTTGTTAGGACTTCTAATCTGGGTTGCATCTCATTCAATTGATTTTTAATTTCTGCCTGATTAGATCTAAATTCTGCAGTCATGAAGTCTCTTGAGTCCTTTATGCTTTTTTCTAGAGCCACCAGTAGCTTTATAAGAGTGCTTCTGGATTGGCTTTCTGACATTGAATTGTAATCCAGATTTTGTAACTCTGTTGGAGAGAGGACTGTTTCTGATTCTTTCTTTTGAGGTGAGGTTTTCCTTCTAGTCACTTTGCTCAATGCAGAGTGGCCAAAACAAGTTGTATTGGGATAAGGAGAAAAAGAAAGAGAAAGAAGGAAAGAAAAGAGAAAAAGAGAAAAGAAAAAAGGAAGAAAAAAGAAAAAAAGAGAAGGAAAAGAGGAAAAGAAAGAAAAAAAGGGGTGGGGGAAGCACACAAATATCAAAAAGAAAAAAAGAAAAAAACACGGGGGAGTATCCTCTGATTCTGTATACTTTAAGTCCCTTGACTGCCCCTGGACCTGGTCCGTCTAGCTGGTCTTCTGGGGGAAGGGCCTGCTGTGCTGATTTTCAGGTGTTAGCACTTGGGGGAGCTGCTCTGCCCCCTGCCTGGTGCAGGGCCCAGTGGGGTTTGTTTACCCCGTGAGGCCCCGGGAGGAACAACCGCAGTGGCCGGCCCAGCTCTGCAGCCCTGGAGTCAGCCCCTGCAGTAACTCCTGGGCTCTCCATCTGCAGGGTTTGGAGGCTCCAGGGCGGGCCGCTGATCTGCTCAGCTGGGGGCAGGAGCGTCCTTGCTGTCCTGGGCCCTCCCGGCCTCTGCCTGTCCCGGGGGAGGCGGATCCTGGGCTGCGTCCCGGCGCCCTGTGCCCCGGGGCCTGCGCTGTTGGATTCGCGCTCCCGCCCCGCAGCCCCCTCCGCGGAGCCGCCGCCCGAGCCCCTCCAAGCTGCTCCGGTCCCGCCGTGCGCACTGCAGCCCTTTAGGGAGCTCGGCCCGGGGTGTGGGGATCTCCCGGTTGCGCAGGTGCCTGTTAGTGTCCCAGGGAGCCCGAGGGCATCCCCGCCCTCCTGGGTCCTGCTCTAACTTCCTGCGAGCCCCTTTCCGCCCGGAAAGGTTGGTGCAGCTCCTGCTCCTCCGGGACGGGGCTCTCCTGTCCTGGGGACACTCGCCCAGGCCTCAGCCCGGCTCCTCGGGGCCCTTCCCCCTTCGAGGCCTTTTGTGTCTTTATTTCTTTTTCCCCGTCTTCCTACCTTGATAGAAGCCTGAACTCTTCTCACTGTAGCATTCCAGCTATTCTCTCTTTAAATCTCAGGCCGAATTCATAGATTTTCAGGATGATTTGAAGGTTATCTAGGTAATTTGGTGGGGACAGGTGACCTGGGGACCCTACTCTTCTGCCATCTTGCCCCTCCCCCCAATCTTATTGTTATTTTTAAAAATCACATTATAATCTAGATATTATTTTATAACTAGCTATAATCAATCCATTCAACATTGTTGGGTATATAAACTATTCCAAATCATCTTATCATTGAATATTTGAGTTATTTTCAACTTTTTGGTATTGTTTAAAAACAGAAAAGGAATAAAGTATTTAAAAGGAAAGAGAACCAAAATATTAAAAATTATATCTAATATGGAAAATTCATAAGTTTCATAAAAGGAAGACATTTTCTCAAGTTTAGAAAACATAAATACATTAAAACATACAAAAAATTAATTTTTGGCCAACATGCCACTTCAAAAACTTGTTTATTCACTAAATTTGTGCAAAATTATTATATTTCAAACAGTTTATCCTTCTCCCCAAATATGTTAAAATATGGAATAAGTAACTTTTTTTAAAGATTTTATTTATTTAGTCATGAGAGACACAGAAAGAAAGGCAGGGACATAGGCAGATGGAGAAGCAGGCTCCATGCAAGGAGCCCAATGCAGGATTCAATCCTGGGATTCCGGGATCACACTCTGAGCTGAAGACAGATGCTCAACCGCTGAGCCACCCAGGCATCCCAGTAACTTTCATTTTTATATCATGTCATATCCTGTAAAATACTTCACATATGGCATAGAGTCTTCTATATGTAAAATCAGTCAATGAGGTATTACAAACAGTACTTTTCAGATCAGAATGAAGGATGCAGTGAAGATCTACTTTGTTCCTTGGCATATGACTAATTAGTAATGAAATCAGCAAAGCAATTATGCCTTCCTGACTTATTAAGTCTAATTTCATATAAAATCAATCTAATATGTATTAACACAAACAACAAGTATTTAGAAAAAGCCAAAACAAAGACTTGAATAGCTCAATCTTTAGAAAAAATACAGACAATAATTTGTATGGATATATTAGAGGAGTACCAATTATATTGCAAGAATGACTCATTTACTTATAATTAAAAAACTGTAATACAAAAACATAATATTAGCTAACTTTCATTTAGCAGATTCCAAATATCAGACTTTCCTTAAGAATGTTATATATATTAACTCAGTTCTTCCATAGTACAAATGCCTTGTTTGAAGTGAAAATTACAGAATAGATGTCCCAGAGGTGTCATGGATGGCTGAATTAAAGTAATTGTGGATTAAAGATATGTACTCATATATAAAACAATCAAATATTGACTTAATAAATGATACTCTTTCAAAAAAGTACTCTCAATAAGAAGTTTAATCTTCAGGGATACTGTATTATGGAGAATAAGGAAAATAATATATCATAACAAGAAGGGATATATCATGTATTATGTCCAAGAAGGATGATAAAGGGGAATTATTTGTTAATCTTAATGTCTGAGATATGTGTCAATAATTTGGATATTGTACAAGTAATGATTTTATTAACCATTAACTAAATGGGCATGCAATGAATTATATTTTTGCCACACCACACTTAGTGATCCTTTAAAACCTAAAAGAGATCTTGTCTTCTTTTACCTAAAACCTTCCAACGGTCTTACATTTCCCTGAAAAATAAAACCCTAATTCCTTAGAGTGGTTTACAAAATGCTACAAAAACTGTTATCGCTTTTTATTATTCTTTTGCTTACTCCACTCTGGTCATACTGTTCCTGCTAGTGTTCAAATGTGAAAAATATTCCTGCCCCAGGAGCTTCTCTTTAGTTGTCCTTTTTCTTTGAGAAACCTCTGATTCCAGATATGTATTTATCTGCTTGACAAATTTCCAAATTTGCTTCACTTTGACCTTTGTTCAGATGTCACTTTTTTTTTTGTAAGGCTTTGTCTGGCTACACTACAATACAGTACTTACAAATCCCTATCATCAATCAAAGCTGATATCTCTTCTTTCATTCTCTCTCTCTCTTTCTCTCTCAGTAGATAGATAGAGACAGACAGACAGACATATAGGTATATTTGCATTATTTTCTAATATATGAATTGTAAAACCAAATAGAAACATAACTCTCACACTCAAGGTTGATAACCTGTGTTCAGTGGAGATCAAGACTAGAATGACTGCTAACTGACCATGATTTCCAAGAGATATAATAAATAACAGCTAAATAAGGTTTTACTCCATTATGTAACTGTAAAAACTTGACAGCTGATAAGCAGAAATCTGATATTAACCATCACAGTGAAAATTCAGTCCATCACTTACTTCCTACAACAGAATCCATTCACAGTTCCAGAGCCCATTATTTGAAGGACAAATATTACCTTGAGAAAGGATGTTGCAACTCCACCTAAAGCTGTGCATTAACTATTTCTCTCACACTTTTTAAAGAGACTAGCAATGGTTTTCCAAGGTAAATATATAGTTGGGAAATGACATATGACAACTTTTCAAGGCAACATAATCTTAAGTATTAAGTCTGAGCTAGTACTAATGCCTTTCATGACCCAAAACACTATTGTGGTCAAAATTAGAGTAGGAATTAGTGAATATCATTAGTGACAGTTTTGCAGGGAGTCTAAAGGGATCCTGTGTTTATTTTCCTCATTCATTAATATATCATTGGACATATATAGTTACCAGAAGGTAGAACTCTAACATTTGCTCCTGATCTGAAGAATAAAGGTAATTGTGACAGGAAGACCCAGTGGAAACACACAATAATTTTAACTAATCATGCCATGATAGTAAGTAAAAATCAGTGGTGCACTATGGAAATAATTGTAGGAGTAACTGTCACCAGTGAAGATGTGAAATTTGCAAAGTTTGTTGTCCTATCACATCCCTATTAAATTTACTTGTTTGTCCTCTATAAATCCAGCTGTATCGTAGATGACTGCATACTACCATGGATTTAATAATATTGTAGTCTCAAATTCAGTAACTGTAGAGTATGTAATATATTTATTGGAGCAACACAACACATCTCTGGCACCTGTTATATGAATATTTATTTGGCTAATATTTTTATTTCTATATCCACCATTAGGGAAGATCAAAATCACTTGGCTCTTATATGACAAGGACTGCAGTATGCTTTTATTTACTTAAATCAGAACTGTTAGCAATCTGGCTTTCTGTCATAATGTATTTCACAGGGACCTTGATCATATTATCATTCTGTATATTTCATAATATTAAACTGAAATTATAACATCATATTAGCTGGACATCATGCTAATTAGACAACATTAGCTGGTGATTAAGAAATTTCAATTAAGTGAGACATCTTTGTAGGAAACGTGGAACAGAAGTGGAAAATAACGCAATGGGAATTAGGAAACCTACTATTTGGTAATGTTTTTAAGAGTCAAGTTACAGCACATAGCATGGTATCTCTGCTAGGTAAAAGACACATTGCTGACTCTTGGATATCCTACCACTAAGAAAGATGCATAACACTTGTTAAGCTTCTTTATTTACCTTTCAGAGATATCTCATCTAATCTTGGATATACTAATCTAATCTATTATTGAATTATCTGGAAAGTTAAATTTTGAGTGGAGTCCAGAATAAGAAATTATTCCCTATAAGGTCCAGACTGCAGTACAAGTCATTTTGCTCTTTGAGCCTTATGCTCTCACAAATATGATCGAGCTAAAAATATCTGTGGTTGGTTTCAAGGTTTCCTTTGATAATTCTGGTAAATCCCAATAGAAGAGGTGAAGTTCAGAACTTGTATTCATTATCTATTGCTGTATAAAAACCTCAGATTACCTCAAATGTGCGATAAGCAGCAAATATTTACTATTTCATGGCTTTTGTGGGTCAAGAACCTGACTATGGTATTTCTAGGTACCTATGTTTCAATCTCTCTCACAAGTCTCTAGCCAGGGATGGAGGATCATCTGAAGGTTTAATAAAAAAAAAAGACTGCCAAGTTTATTCTCATGGCTATTGTTAGCATTCAGTCTCTTATGAAATGTTGGACTAAGGACCTCAATTCCTGACTAGCTATTGGCCAGAGCCTTCCTTTGCCATTGGACCTCTTGATAGAGCAACTTTCAACATGGTAGATCATTTCCCCTCTGGGCAAGTGAGAGATAGAGTGAGAGAAAGCACATAGGATGGAATTCTGAGTCTCTTTGTAATATAATCTCAGAAAGTATTGTCCACAAGCTTTTATGCAGTACATTCATCATAGTGAGTCACAAGATTAAGTTCATAGTCAAGGTGATAGCATTAGACAATAGTGGAAATATCAGTAGACAAAAATAATTCATGGCCATCTTTGAAGCTGCTTAGTATATATATCTTAGAGGTTTGGAGCAAAGCTATCATTACTTATGCAGTAGAGAAATGTGTTCTGTTTAAAAATACATATAGTATGCCAGAAGATTCCTGGTTTGAAGTGATAACATTAAATGATCATGCATTCTGAGCTGCTTATTAGGAATTAGATATTATCTGATTTACTGTGTCAAAAGACTGAGAGTGTACATTAAGGATGGGGATTCAAGCAGGCCCAGAAGGTGATTCCTCTGTCATAAGCACAATCTAAACATTTATGTGCTATTTTTAAAAACATTTATGCACTATTGATAACACAGCATCCTACACAATATTATCTTTGACCAAAGGTGTCATTACTCAAAAAAGGAGGTAAGAAAGGATCATGGAAGTCAGATTTCTATATACCCAATCATACAGAAATAGTAGTCCTGATATAAAACAGATCACACTTTTGAAGACTCAGCTAAGGAACTCTGCACTGTGGTGTCATAGCCCTCCAGGAATGCAGCATAGGAAGCTGAATATGATTCATGTTCAATTTCATGTTCAAATAAAGTTGTCCCAAAGGAAACTTCAACAAAACACTGATAAAGACTCATGAGTAAAGGAATTACCTTGGTTGGAATAGCTATGAGCCATGATTTCAGTTTTACATTGTTTTCCAGAAAATCTCGGGATTAAGCATGAAGTCACCCTTAGTGATGGCTGACTTGACAACACGCCTGTCATAAGCTAGTTTCTTTTCTTTAACTTAATACTTCACTGTGGTTCTCAAATCTTCAAAATAAACTATTAATGACTGAACTCTTGTCTTGAGGTGTGCATTACTGGGAATCTAAACCAAGGCAAACAACATCTAGTGGAACAGATATAATCAGTGAGTATGGTGGAGGTAATGACCCATAAAGTGAACAGTCAAAAATAAAAAAGAGGAAATGGGAGGGAACTATGCAGAGATAATCACCTTGCATTATCTCTTCCACATACAGGTTCAAGATGCATTTCTTTCATTTAATCATTTTATAGAACTCCCACATGACAACCAAACATTTACTTTGCTTGCATGGCTCACTTTCAAATGTAAACCAACGTCAAAATTCATCTTAACTCAATGCTTAATATCTTTCCATGACTGACATTCCATCTATCTTACTTTTTCTCACTGCTAAAGGCTTTTATCTATATGATATATTGTATAATACTTTAATAATTTAGATTCTAATTTCAGCTTTCATTTAAGACTATAAACAAGGAAATGATGGTTTTGCATCCTGAGAGAAGGATCTTAATTGGCAACTTAATATCAATATGTACCATTAGGAATATTTTACAAAGAAAATAACAACAACCACAGTATTAGAGGGTCTTGAATCTTATGGGATATGAATGATACAGATGCAAAGTCTGACAGTGTGTGGCAAATACACACAGAATCTAAGTTTGTCTTTGGCTAGTCTTGAATATGAGACATATGAGCTATAAAATGTTTTATAAAATTGAATTTTAGAAAATATGTGAACTTATAAAAATATTTTATGAAATATGTTATAATATGCCTTGAAAAGTTAATCTATTAGAAAATGATGACCTTAACTACTATCCTAGTTGTATTTTGAACTTGAAATTAAAACGTCATTCTAGCTATCTAAAATTATGAAAAATGCCTAGTGTTATTATTTATCTTTAAAAAAGATCCATTGGGCCTCCTTAAATGTTATATTAACTTTATAAAATAGTCTTTGGATTATAGGTTTTCACTCAATTTATAATTTCTGAATGCTGGAACACAAACAAAAATAAATTATTTTTGTATTAATAAGATAAACATATTTTTAAGAATTTAAATCTTGAGATTATTAACATTTTAAAAATATATTCCATTTGACCATATTATAATACTATGCAGGGTTATCTTTGTTAAATATGGACTCATTTGTATAAAACTCAATGAGTAAGCAGTAGTGCATATTTTATTTAAGAATACAAAGTAATACAAATACACTCATATGTATGTATATATTTACTTCTGCCCTTTTCCAGAAAGGTTATGAAACAGCATACAGAAATAAGTACAATTCCATCCAATAAAACAATCAAAATAAATATTTATAAGAAACATAAGGCAAAGAAGAAAATAATGGAAAACCCACAACAAAGATACAAATAAACTTAGATAAAAAATGTATAGTAAAATCATACATATTGTATTTAAGGCCCCAAAAATATGAGTAGACTTTTCTAGCACTGATTCTAACAATTTCATAAAGAAAGTGCAGGAGATATTATAGTAAATTAAAAAATAACATTAAAAAATTTCCATAAATACCCAAAGCAAAATGTTTTTTATTAAATAATGAAATTTATAATTATAAATATATTGACAATGATCATACTTCATATTTAAAGAAGCTTCATATGTTTTATATGACACAATCTCTAAATAGGAACTTCTGTATCCTGGGTATAATTCCCAGAAGAATTACTAGGATCCTTCCCAAAAGGGTTCTATATCCAAAGTATGAAAGTTAAATAGATTCTCTAAGCAGCAAACACCAAACTCCATTCCCTCCACCTCAACCCCTCTCCCTACATGCATATTTTTTTCTTAAGGTCCAATATTCTCAATAAATGTTGATTACACACAGAACTTGTCAAATAAAGACTATTTCAGAAGTAGGACTAATATATAATATCCTGAAAATCAAATCCCTATTTCAAATATCTGAGGTTCCTTCCATGTTCTCATTAACATTCTCATTAATAAGGAGACTGAAGATAGCCACAATTCATTAGTTAACTCTTACAAATGTATTAAGATGGAAGCTGCATTAAAATGATAGTTGGTATTTAGTTAAAATAATTGTATATATAATAATCCCATAATGGTTTCCTCACAAGGCAAAACTGTTAGGATAAGAGATCTAGCAATAATACCCAAAAAAATACATATAGCTGAGAGAATCTCAGAGTTAGTGGGGATATGTAATGAAGCACAAGAAGGAAAAGTAAGTTATCATCACAGTATCGTGGCAGAAAGTTAGATGGAGAAGGGGATTGTTTTAGCAGATGGAGTAAGTGGAAAACATTGAGCACATGTCGAAAAATCTAAAAATATTATGGGTGATCACCATGCACGAGACAACAAATCATTGTTCAAGTATTATGAAGTCTGATGACTTTTTGTTTTGTTTTTAACACTGCAGAGACCCAAACATTAAGAGTTCTAATTTTTATGCAAGTTAGAATTTGGGGTCACAATCTAGGATTTCGAACATGGATGAACACATAGCTGCTATCCAATATCTATTCCGCTCTTCTTTCTGAATAATGGAAATCTGATATTGTTTTTGTTGGCGGGGAGGTCATTTGTCCAAACTAAAATAAAACCCAAAAAACTCAATTTCCTAGATTTTTAGAGATAGGCATGGACAGATCTCATAGTTTTCCCAGTGATAACTCAGTACAAATTCATGTAATATTTCTAGTTGTTTAGCTTTCCTGACAGGATATTCATCTTCCTACTCCTTGATTATTTATTCTTAAACTCTGAAAAACAGATATGAATTTAGAGATATACTAGATGTCTCAAGACTGAAGCAACTGAGGTTGAAGATTTACACTAAAAATAGGATAGACGAAGGAAGGAAGGAAGGAAGGAAGGAAGGAAGGAAGGAAGGAAGGAAGGAAGGAAGGGGGAAGGAATAGTGAGAAGGAAGAAAGGCTAAGAGATTAATGGCATTGTGGTACAGATTTCAAAACTTACAATGGATTGCTTGTTATATGATCAAAACAACCCCTATTTGATTAAGCCTCTGCCAGTGCCATTTGCAGTAGGTAATTCCTAAATAATACAGAGCATCATTGTTCTACTTAGTTATTATGGTGGAGGTGAGCCATGAATATGGTCAACAGAGTCATTCATTGTTTCAAAGATTTCCAAAGATATATAAGGATTTCAAACAGATGTCATGGTGTCCTTTATTACACTACTAAATATCATGTATGTATTTTAGAAATATTGTTTAGCCTAGATATATTTGGGGAGAATGTTGTTAGGGACTGGATGTTAAAAATAAAAGATTAGATTCATACAATAATAAATGTCCAGATATCTTTAAGTATAATTCTCACTTGGCAATTTGTTTTTATACCAGTGTACAAATACTTTTTTAGGAATTAGAAGTTATTTCTAAAAAAGGAAAAATAGGTTAATAAATATTTTTTTAAAGTTTCAAACTCTTTTGGAAAAATAGCTGAGACTATATTATTTAAAGTAGCTTCTATGGCACTTGCGATAAAGTGGCATTTGGAAACTCTATTGCAGGTTAATTACTATGAAAAATGTGAGAGGTTTACCAATGAAATAAATCCAAGAACTTGAAAACAAACTTTGAACATCATAAATAGTGTATTGAAATTATATATGTGCACATGTATCTATCTCCGTGCATGTGTGAGTACATGTGTATGTGCATGCATGTGCCATGAAAGGCATGGTATGCCATGAAAGGTCTATAAATGTGAATTTACCAATGTTGCAAGCAACTCACCAAAGGCCAAACTTGTTTGTAAAGATTTGAATTGTTTTGGCTTGCACAATTTTAAAATACTTAAGCCAATATTTAAATATAAACACTGGAATTCTTAGTTGAATAATGAAACTGAAACGTCAAATTTTCTGCTTTCTGTAAAATTAATTGAAAGACCTGATATATATTTCTGTATGACAATGGCTACATGTAATTAGACTTATCCCTTTTTGTAGGACATAATATCACAATTACCCATAGTCCCCAACACTTGTATATTATATGTGTATTTACTTGCAAATGCCTTCTTCACACTGTGATGTAAGAACTTCCCTATATATGTCGGTTACTTAGGAATGCAAATTACCTTATTCTTGTATATCTACAGACACATATCACATATTGATTATGACATCTGTTTCAATGAGGGCTTACTTCATTTGAGAGAACAAATAGCATGATAGATTTCTATGATAGTTTAATAAAAATATATCTTCATGAGAGAAAAAGATTCTCTATTTCATATCTGTGTATGTGTGAGTAGTAACATTAATAGAAAGAAATTTATGTTACAATCATTATGCACTAGAGTTTGGTGAAGTGGAATAAAAAATATTTGAACATAGATATATAAGAATTGTAATTAGGAATTGGTGAAAATCTTGGATAGGTTTAAAAATGATTCCTTGTATTCCTTACTATGCTTAATTTTATTCAGACTGAATAGAAAAATAGTTGAGATGATTGACAGCTGCTGTCAGAAAATTAGTCCACCTGTTGTAGTTCATATTTGACCAAAATGTACTAAAAGCAAGAAAACCACCATGGAGAGAAGAAAAAGAAGGGAAGAATAGGCACTTGAAATGAATTCAATATTTTATTTGGAGTCATAGATATATAAAGAAGCATTTAAGAAGCTTATGGTGTAAAAAAAACTGTGTATATTCTCTATGTACCTCTTTATAAAAAATACAAAGAATGTGGTAGTTTATGAACTCTATGCCAGTGCTAATAGCTCGACTAAACCATTCAAAATGCTTTCTCCTATAAGTAGCTCTCAGGAATTTCAAAGAATTCAAACTCTTACAACAGGTCAAACAAGTAATGTATTTTTTAAGAGGTTTATTTATTTGAGGGAAAGAGTGCATATGAGCAGGAGAAGGGGCAGAAGGAGAGGGAGGGGGAAGAGAATCTCCATCAGACTCCCTGATGAGCAGAGGTCCTGATGCAGGACTCAAACTCATGACCCTGAGATCATGACCTGAGAAAAAACAAGAGTTGGATGCTTAACCAACTGAGCCACCCAGGTGCCCCTCAGGTAAGTAATATATATCATATAATACCCTTAATTTGTTCAACAGCTTTATTGAGATATAAGTTATATACCATAAAATTTACCTGTTTTAAAATGTTTTATAGTTCAGTAAATTCATACAATTGGGTAATCATCATAACAATCCAGTCTGAGAACACTTCCACTTTCACATAAAATTTTTATACGGCCATTTGCAGTCAATCCTTTGCCCATTGTCTGCCCCCCAAAACCACTTGCTTACTTTCTATCTCTATAATATTGTCTTCTGTAGTTTTTTAAAATATAAATGCATTTATATAGTGTTTATGTGGGCCATTCATCTTATCTCACATACCATTCATTTATTTCAGTTTATTTTTGAACAGCATTTAACTGTACCTGTATACAATATTTTAAAAAGTCTATTCACCATTTGATAGACATCTGCATTGTTTCCAGTTTTGGGTTATCATGAATAACACAATTATGGACATGCATGGACACGCATGCACCTGTCTTTGTATGGGTGCATGTTTGGTGTTTTTTTCCTCTTAAATATAAACTTACTGGTTGAATTTCTAAGTTTCATGCTTAGCATTTTAACAAATTGCAAGCATTTTGGTCCACAGTTTCTTGTCATTTTACATTTTTACCATGATGTAGAAAGACACCAATTTCTGCACATCTTGCCAACACGTAATATTATCATTCTTTTTCAATATACCCATTTTAGTAGATACGTCATGCTATATCACTGGCATTTTCATTTTCATAAATCTAATGATGCTGACCTTCTAGGTTGCTTAAACATTTATGATTGTATACAATTTTTGGTAAAATGTCTATTCAAAATTTTGATTATTTGAAAGCTGGGTTTCTTGATGATTTGTTTTTATTTATCTGAGAAAAAAATCATTTATCAGGTGTATAACTTGCAAATACAATCTCCAAGTCTGTGAATATTTTAATATTCATTTAAATATTCATCTTTTAATATTCATAATGTTGTCTTTCAGAAAGAAAAAAACTTGACCCAACATATAAATTTTTAATGAATAATTCTTTGCTTTATATCTAATAGATGAATAATTCTTTGCTTTATATATAATAAATTTTTGCCTAGCTCAAGAGCACAATTTTTTAAATTTCTGTTTTATTCCAGAAATTTTATCATTTTAAATCTTAAATTTAGACCTGTTATCCACTTCAACCTAAGTTTTGTGTGTATAGTGGGTATTACACACATTTTCCTTCATCAAGATTTTCTCTCTCAACTATATCTATTGAAAATCTCCCTCAGTGAATTAGAATACCTCTAAATCACCTTTAAAAAATATATATATATATGTTATATATATTATATATGTTATATATATTTGTTATATATATGTTATATATATGTGTGTATATTTATAAAATATATATACAAATATATATAAATACATATATATGCATATGTATATATAAAAATATATATAAATATATATGTTATATATTATATGTTACATATGTTATATATATGTTATATACATGTGTGTATATATAAAATATATATAAATATATAATATATTATATATATATATATATATATATATATATATATATATATATAAACAATCCACAGTATGAATGTAAATAAATTATTTAACTCTTCTACGGGAATTTTGTCCCTAGATTTTGTTCCTACTAATAGTACTGTGATAATTTTCTAGTTTATCATGGTAAGATAGATTTCCAGAAGTGAGTGTGCTGACATTTTTTTTTCCAGAAAAGGGCATATTATTTCGCTATCATTGTTCTGTGAGATAATTTATCCCAGTTATCAATAGGTATTTTACTTTAATTTCACTTAATTTCATCAGGCAAATAAGCAAATGTAATAGCCTCTCACCATTGCTTATTTTTCTCTATTACTGGTGAGTAGGAGGATCGTATCATGTTGAAATTTTCTTGAAAAAAAAGTTAAGTGGAATATATGTTAATAAAAATTCTAATAATTCACTTTATTTTTGTTTCCTAATGCATAATTTTATTTTCCTTCTGATCTTGGGGAGGAGGTAGGGACTGAATTATGTGATAGAATAAATCAGTTAAATATATATCTATCCTTAAGAATTTCTACCAAACTCAGAATTTAAACCAGTTGGCTTATTGAATTAATTCAAAAACTTCTAGATCATCAGCCACAGTATATAAAAGTAAGCACCAAAAATTTTTTTAAAAACAATAAAAGCACAACACATATATATTGATTTATTGAAACATTTGGATAGTCTGCTTACTAGGTTATTTAGCTTGACTACACAGTATTTTAAAACATTTTTCTACAATATACCCTAAGAAGAAAATGGTGTAAACCTGGGGGTTTGTTTTTTTGTTGTTGTTGTTGAGAAAATAACAGTTATCAAAAATTCCTGGAAATTTTCAAAAATTTTAAACAAGTCAAAATTGAATGGAAATATTTATTTATTTGTAGATTTTGTTCCAAAGAAAATGCAAAAGTTATTAACGATTGGTTATACTTTTTTGCTTTTTAAATTAAATGTCTTATTTTGCTGGAGTTATATATACTTTGTAATCTTTCCATTTTTTCTTTTTGCCAAATTATTCTTTTTCACAATTAAAAAATAAGTGGTTAGACCTTCTAATGTTTTCAACTTTGGTATATGCATCAATGCAATCTATTCATCTGAAATGTTCATAGTAATAAGAAAACATTAAAGTCTGTTAATCAGTTTCTATCCGACAAATTATATCCACCAAGCTGTAGCAGAAATTGTTCTGTTCTGATAAATTAAGTACAGTAAGATATTAATAGCTCAAGGTGAGTGAGATAACACGTTGCTATGACAAGTTACCTGCCAATGGACAACTGACCCTACCTGGTGATATTTCTTAGTGTTAAAAAGAGTAAGTAAATGTTGCCGCCACACCTTCTTTTGCATTCATGTAGTGTGTAGGGTGTAAGATAACAAATAGCACAGAGATTACAAACTGAAACAAAGCAGAATATGAGAATTACAGTTTAGTCTATTTAATCAAATACCTGCAGGCTCAGGTTGGTAAATGGTTACTAACTGCACTAAATTAAAGGGGACCTACTTTTATCTGCTTTATAAATCCTTTTAGTTTTCCCAGTTTCAGAATCCATATATCTAGACAAAGAAAAGGCCAACCATTGCTCATTTGGAATGAAAATATTAAAAGACATACACATTAATCAAAAACATTTCTATTGATGTTAATAGATGAGAGTGTTTTGTAAAAAAAGATGATTACCTGAGGCAACAATTCTATGTTCCTGTAAGAACATGATAAAATTAAACATACACACACACATTCACCTACACACACAAACATATCAATTTAAATATCACTTTTGTTTTGTAAATGTGAGAAAATGAAAAATTGAGGTTTTGATAATAAAGATCACTGTGAGACTTTACATTATACCATGTTCCATATTTACCTAGGATCAAAATTCTGTGTAATTTAAGTTAGAGCCTTTATATTCCCTAAAAATTCCATTAAATGTACAGAAAATATAGGGAAAAAATGAAAATGGAGACACCTGGGTGGCCCAGTGGTTGGGTGTCTGCCTTTAGCTCAGTTTGTGATCCCAGGGTCCTGGGATCAAGCCCCACATTGGGGTCCACAGGGAGCCTGATTCTTACTCTGCCTATGTCTCTCCCTTTCTCTCTGTGTTTCTCATGAATACATAAATAAAATCTTTTAAATAATGAATATGGATATTTTTTAATATTGATATCTACATTTTACAGCACATAGACTTTAGGAAATGGCCAAAGCCAGGTATAAAATCCTAAGAAAAGGAAATTCAAAATAGACACACCTCCAAAACTGGTATGATTGACAGATTAGTTAATATACTAATGAATTTAAATTACAAAAATACTAACTCAAATATTTAACATTTCTAGAATTATTATTGTACTAATGGGGGTTTACTTTTATTTTTTAAATGTATTTTTTATTTTATTTTTTATTGGAGTTCAATTTGCCAACATATAGCATAAAACCCAGTGTTCATCCCACCAAGTGACCCCCTCAGTGCCCATCACCCAGTCACCCCAACATCCCACCCCCCCACCTCCCTTTCCACTACCCCTTGTTTGTTTCTCAGAGTAAGGTGTCTCTCCTTTCCTCTTTATTCTCTTTCACTATTTTTTATTCCCCAAATCAATGAGTCCATATAATGTTTGTCCTTCTCCAATTGACTTACTTCACTCAGCAGAATACCCTCCAGTTCCATCCATGTCCAAGAAAATGTGGGTATTTGTCATTTCTAAAGGCTCAGTAATATTCCATTGTATACATAAACCACATCTTCTTTATCCATTCATCTTTCGATGGACACTGAGGCTCCTTCCACAGTTTAGCTATTATGAACATTCCTGTGATAAACACTGGGGTGCAGGTGTTCCAGTGTTTCGCTGCATCTGTATCTTTGGGGTAAATTCCCAGCAGTGCAATTGCTGGGAGGTAGGTCATTTCTATATTTAACTCTTTGAAGAACCTCTACACAGTTTTCCAGAGTGGCTGTAACAGTTCACATTCCCACCAACAGTGCAAGAGGGTTCTCCTTTCTCCAAATCCTCTCCAAAATTTGTTGTTTCCTGTCTTGTTAATTTTCACCATTCTCACTGGTGTGAGGTGGTAGCTCATTGTGGTTTCGATTTGTATTTCCCTGATGGCCAGTAATGCAGAGCATTTTCTCATGTGCTTGTTGGCCATGTCTATGTATTCTTTGGTGAAATTTCGTTCATGTCTTTTGCCCATTACATAATTGGATTGTTTGTTTCTTTGCTGTTGAGTTTAATAAGTTCTTTATAGATCTTGGAAACTAGCCCTTTATCAGATACATCATTTGCAAATATCTTCTCCCATCTTGTAGGCTGTCTTTTAGTTTTGTTGACTGTTTTTTTTGCTGTGCAAAAGCTTTTTATCTTGATGAAATCCCAATAGTTCATTTTTCCTTTTATTTTCCTTGCCTTCATGGATGTATCTTGCAAAAAGTTGCTGTGGCAAGTAGGAAAAGGATATTGCCTGTGTTCTCCTCTAGGATTTTGATGGAATCTTGTCTCACATTTAGATCTTTCATCCATTTTGAGTTTATCTTTGTGTATGGTGTAAGAGAATGGTCTAGTTTCATTCTTCTGCATGTGGCTGTCCAATTTTCCCAGCACCATTTATTGAAGAGACTGTCTTTCTTCCAATGGATAGTCTTTCCTCCTTTATCGAATATTAGTTGACCATAAAGTTGAGGGTCCACTTCTGCATTCTCTATTCTGTTCCACTGATCTATGTGTCTGTATTTGTTCCAGTACCACACTGTCTTGATGACCACAGCTTTGTAGTACAACCTGAAATCTGGCATTGCCATACCCCAGCTCTGGTTTTCTTTTTTAATATTCCCCTGGCTATTCGGGATCTTTGCTGATTCCACACAAATCTTAAGATGATTTGTTCCAACTCTCTGAAGAAAGTCCATGGTATTTTGATAGGTATTTTGATATGGATTACATTAAATGTGTAAATTGCCCTGGGTAACATTGACATTTTCACAATATTAATTCTGCCAATCCATGAGCATGGAATATTTTTCTATATCTTTGTGTCTTCCTCAATTTCTTTCAGAAGAGTTCTGTAGTTTTTAGGGTATAGATCAATTACCTCTTTGGTAAGTTGATTTCTAGGTATCTTATGCTTTCGGGTGCAATTGTAAATGGAATTGACACTTTAATTTATCTTTTTCAGTTCCATTGTTAGTGTATAGAAATGCCACTGATTTCTGGGCATTGATTTTGTATCCTGCCACACTGCTGAATTGCTATATGAGTTCTAGCAATCGTGGGGTGGAGTCTTTTGGGTTTTCTAGGTAGAGTATGATGTCATCTGTGAAGAGGGAGAGTTTGACTTCTTCTTTGCCAATTTAAATGCCTTTTATTTCTTTTTGTTGCCTGATTGCTGAGGCTAGGACTTCTAGTACTATGTTGTGGTGAGAATGGACATCCATGTCTTGTTCCTGATCTTAGGGGAAAGGCTCCCAATGTTTCTCCATTGAGAATGATATTTGCTGTGGGCTTTTTATAGATGGCTTTTAAGATGCTGAGGAATGTTCCCTCTATCCCTACACTCTGAAGAGTTTTGATCAGGAATGGATGCTGTATTTTGTCAAATGCTTTCTCTGCATCTATTGAGAGGATTATATGGTTCTTGGTTTTTCTCTTATTGATATGATCTGTTACATTTATTGCTTTATGAGTTTTGAACCAGCCTTGCATCCCGGGGATAAGTCCCACTTGGTCATAGTGAATGATCTTCTTAATGTACTATTGGATCCTATTGGCTAGTATCTTGTTGAGAATTTTTGCATCTGTGTTCATCAGGGATATTGGTCTGTAATTCTCCTTTTTGTTGGGGTTTTTGTTTGGTTTTGGATCAAGGTGATGCTGGCCTCATAAAACGAGTTTAGAAGTATTCCGTCCCTTTCTATCCTTCGGAACAGCTTTAGCAGAATAGGTATTATTTCTTCTTTAAACGTTTGATAGAATTCCCCTGGGAAGCCATCTGGCCCTGGACTTTTGTGTTTTGGGAAGTTTTTGATGACTGCTTCAATTTTCTCTATGGCTATTGACCTGTTCAGGTTGTCTCTTTCTACCTGTTCCAGTTTTGGTAGTTTGTGATTTTCCAGAAATGCGTCCATTTCTTCCAGATTGCCTAATTTGTTGGCATATAGCTGCCCATAATGTTTTCAAAATCGTTTGTATTTCCTTGGTATTGGTGGTGATCTCTCCTTTTCATTCATGATTTTATTAATTTGAGTCTTTTCTCTCTTCTTTTTAATAAGGCTGGCTAATAATTTATCTATCTTATTAATTCTTTCAAATCATCAACTCCTGGTTTTATTGATCTGTTCCACAGTTCTTCTGGTCTCTATTTCATTGAGGTCTGCTCGAATCTTTATTAACTCTCTTCTTCTGCTGGGTGAAGGTTTTATTTGCTGTTCTTTCTCCAGCCTCTTTAGGTACAAGGTTAGCTTTTGTATTTGAGTTCTTTCCAGTTTTTGGATGGATGCTTGTATTGTGATGTATTTCCCCCTCTGGACTGCTTTTGATGTATCCCAAAGTTTTGGAATGGTTGTATCTTCATTTTCATTAGTTTCCATGAATCCTTTTAATTCTTCCTCAATTTTCTGGTTGACCCTTTCATCTTTCACCAGGATGGTCTTTAACCTTCACATGTTTGAATTTCTTCCAAATTTCTTCTTTTTATTGAGTTCTAGTTTCAAAGCATTGTGGTTCAAAAATATGCAGGGGACAATCCCAATCTTTTGGTATTGGTTAAGACCTGATTTATGACCCAGTATGTGGTCTATTCTGGAGAAAGTTCCATGTGCACTTGAGATGATCGTGTATTCAGTAGCATTTGGATGTAAAGTTCTGTAAATATCTGTGAAATCCATCTGGTCCAGTGTATCATTTAAAGCTCTTGTTTCTTTGGAGATGTTGTGCTTAGAGGATCTGTCAATTACAGAAAGCACCATGATCAAGTCTCCCAGTATAAGTGTATCATTATCTAAGTATGTCTTAACTTTGGTTATTAATTGATTGATATACTTAGCAGCTCCCACATTATTGGCATAAATATTCATGATTTTTAGTTATTTTTGTTGGAAAGATCCTTTAAGTATGATATAGTGTCCCTCTTCATCTCTTACTACAGTCTTTGGGATAAAGTTTAATTTATCTGACATGAGGATGGCAACCCCTGCTTTCTTTTGAGGACCATTTGAATGGTAAGTGGTTCTCGAACCTTTTATTTTCAGGCTGTAGGTGTCCTTAGGTATAAAATGAGTCTCTTGTAGACAGCAAATAGATGGGCCATGCTCTTTTATCCAGTCTGAAACCCTGCACCTTTTGATGGGATCATTAAGCCGATTCACGTTCAGAGTTATTATTGAAAGATGAATTTAGTGTCATCATAATAATACCTATCCAGTCCCTGTTCTTGTGGATTATTTCTTTGGACTTCCTCTTGCTTTTACAGAGTACCCCTTGATATATCTTGCAGAACTGGTTTGGTGGTCACATACTCATTCAGTTTCTGCCTATCTTGGAAGCTCTTTATTTCTCCTTCTATTCTGAATGTGAGCTTTGCTGGATAGAGTATTCTTGGCTGCATGTTCTTCTCATCTAAGACCCTGACTGTATCCTGCCAGTCCTTTCTGGCTTGCCAGATCTCTGTGGAGAAGTCTGCTGTTAACCTAATACTTCTTCCCATAAAGATTAGGGATTTCTTTTCTCTTGCTGCTTTAAGGATCTTCTCTTTATCTTTGGAATGTGCAAGTTTCACTATTAAATGTCAGGGTGTTAACCTTTTTTATTAATTTTTTTTGGGGGGTATCTCTCTATCTCTTGCATCTGAATGCCTGTTTCCCTTCCCAAGTTATGGATGTTCTTGGCTATGATTTGTTCATATACACTTTCTGGTCCTCTGTTCCTTTCAGCACCCTCTGGAAACTCACTTAAACATAGATTTTTTCCTTCTGAGGCTGCCATTAATTTCCCTTCACCTTTCTCATGATCTTTTAATTGTTTTTCTCTTTTTTCCTCAGCTTCCTTGCTTGCCATCAACTTGTCTTCTATGTCACTCACTCGTTCTGCTACCTCATTAACCCTCATCGTTAGGACCTCCAGTTTGGATTGCATCTCATTTAATTGATTTTTAATTTCAGCCTGATTAGATCTAAATTCTGCAGTCATGAAGTCTCTTGAGTCCTTTATGCTTTTCTCCAGAGCCACCAGTAGCTTTATAATTGTGCTTCTGAATTGGCTTTTTGACATCGATTTGTAATCCAAATTCTGTAACTCTGTGGGAGAGAGTACTGTTTCTGAATCTTTCTTTTGTGGTGACTTCTTCCTTCTAGTCATTTAGCTCAGTGCAGAATGGCTAAAAACAAGTTGTACTGGAAAAGGAAGGAAAAAGGGAAAAAAGGGTGGGGGTGGGACAAACAAACTAAAACAAAAAACAAGGAGGAGTATCCTCTGATTCTATATACTGTAAGTCCATTGACTTCCCCTGGAGCTTTCCAGCGCTGCTCACTCAAGAACTTGCTCTTCCACTGTCCTTCCAGCTGGTCTTCTGGGGGAGGGGCCTGCTGTGCTGATTCTCAGGTGTGTGCACCTGGCAGAGCTGCCCAAACCCCTGCCAGGTGCACAGCTCAGTGGGAGCTGTTTATCCTGTGATACCCCTGCTCAGTCCCAGGTAAAAGGTGACACCAGGAGGAACAAGCACAGTGGCGGCAGCCAGCTCTCCAGCCATGGAGTCAGCTCCCACAGTAACTACCACAGCTCCCAGCCAACAGGTCCCTGGATGTTCCGGGGGGTGGGGGCGCTGACCTGGAGAGCTCGGGCTGCCAGTGGCAGGAGCGGCCTCACTGTCCTCTGTCCCCCCCGGCCTTCGCCTGTCCCAAGGAGAGCACCAGACCCTGGGCTGTGCCCCCCGTCCCCCACGCCTTGGTTTCTGGGGCCTGTGGAGCTGGAATCACGCTCCCGGGCCGCATAGCCCCCTCTGCATAGTGCCGCCACTATGCAGCTACTTGGGCTACTCCCCCGGCACCAGGTGCGCGCTCCAGGTCCTTAAGAAGCTCCGCCAGCCAGCGGTGTGTGGCGAGCTCTCCCCCGGGGCGCACATCCTCTGTTAGTGATCCCGGGAACCTCGGGGCTCCACTGTCCCTCCTGGGGTCCTGCCCGAGTTCCCCACGAACGCCTTTCCCTCCGGGAAGATTGGTAAAGTTCCCGCCTCTCCATGGCTGGGCTTTCCTGTCTTGGGGGCACTCTCAAATTCTAAGTGAGAGTTAGAAATTAATATAACACATGAGTTATGATGTCAAGTGATATCTTACTGTAAGTGTGTACAATTTAACCAATGGATCACTTCATGGGTGTTTTTTAATTGTAATATATAACACAGTATGTAATTTATTTGAGCTTACTTCCCAATTCTCAGCAATTTCTTTTGCTACAGATTAAATATTATGCAAATTTATTTGGTTTCTAGGTTTTTATTTACAAGAACACCTTTGTGAATGATTTAATTAGTACTACATAAAATAGATAGCTTTAGAAATATTAATCATAATGAAAGTTGTTAAATTATATTCTTAAGAGTAAATACATCATTTATGATCAGTGAAAATCAATGAATGATTTACTTTATTCCACTTTTGAATAACTTCAAAATAATGTTAATACAATTAGATGAAATAACAAATCTATTAAGTTTCTGAAATAACTTTACCTTCAAAGTCAGATTTTGAGTCTATTAAACTTATTTCTGGTGCTCAACCTCAACAATTAACAGCTTTGAAGGAGATCAAAACTTGATCTCTTAAATAGTATTGTTTTACTCCCTTCTCTTTACTAAAGATAAAACAGAATAAAATAATAAAATTAGGTTCTAAGATATTTGCAACAAACAAAGTTAGGTCTAGGAAACTCGTGTGAATCACTGCAAATTGCTTTCGCAACAATGCAGGGCCTAATTTCAATTTTTATTTGCAAGCCCTTGGTTTATCCCCCACTTCCTCTAAAGCCTACTGTGGTTTGTGCCACAAATCATATTATGCCCATGATACCTGTTTATGGCAGTCACCACATGATTCAAGACTTTCTGTTCATCTCTTATGGCCCAGACTCTAACCCTTCTCTGATCCCTTCTGACTTTCCCACTTCACCAAAACCACTGAGATTCAGTTTATAGCCTGCCACCTGGCATATAATGACTTTCTTTTATTTTTTAAGATTTTATTTATTTATTCATGAGAGACAGAGAGAGAGAGAGAGAGGCAGAGACACAGGCAGAGGGAGAAGCAGGCTCCATGCAAGGAGCCTGACATGGGACTTGATCCCGGGACTCCAGGATTACGCTGCCGGCCGAAGGCAGGTGCTAAACCGCTGAGCCACCCAAGGATCCCCTGATAATGACTTTCTTATTGATCTTCATAATAATATTATTGGTCCCTCTTGTCAAGATATATAATTTAAATTTTTTCAGACCTTACTTGCTCTGCTTCTCAATTTAGCATATTCAGAATAAATGCTACAATGGCCTACGTAACAGCCCTAATGCCCCCATATCATCTCAGTTTTTTTACTCTTTTTCAATCTTTTCTAATTTCATGTAATCTTGCTGTTTCTTAAACTTTGCCTTGGTACTTTCTTTCCTTTGGAATTGATGTTTTGCTTAAAGAGGTCTATGATATTCATCTTCACTGCTATCAGGCTATACTTCAAAACCAGTGAGACCTTCCTGACAATTCCTTTTAAAAGTGTCTCCCAATACTCTTCTTTCACTTTTTGATTAATTTTTTCACCGTACCACATATTACCTTTTATATACTATATGAGATTCTCCTCCTTGTGTTTACCAACTGTTTCCATGTTTCCTTACTGCTTTCACTTGAAAGTAAAGTCCAGGAAAATATTTTACGGTGCATATGTATGTATTTTAATACTATATTTCAGATGTTTTCATAGTGACTGGTAGACACTTAATAACTATTTGTTGACTCTGATGGATGAACGTTAGACCTCATTAATGGAAATGGGGATTGATAGAAGACCACTTTTTCATTTCTTAAAACATAATTAATGAGCCAGAGTCTCTTCCCAATACCTCAATACCTAAACATAAAGAAGAGTCCCCTGAATAAGGTTAATCCACCACAGCAAAAATAAATGGATTCAAAGACTAAGAGAGGTACTAATCTACTACTCATCTATATTTTATATGCCGATTAAGTTCCATTTTCTATGTTTACTTCATGTTATTTTTTTTAAAACTACCATCTAAGAAAATATAGAAAATACTCTTAGGTAGTTTACAAATATATTTGTAGCATTTGAGAATAAAGAAAGTAACATGGACATGTCTATCCAATAATCGATGTTAAAGTGAAAATGTGTTCAGCTTATTTGTGCCTGATATTATAAAATACTATTAATTTTCTTCCATTTTCATATGAAATGTGATAAATAGTTGTATCTGGAATGATAGAATTTTCAAAAGAGGCAAATTTCCATAGTAACAAAGATCCAAGAAATTCAGTTACGATTTTTTAAAGGCAAAACTGGAGTAGGTTTATAAAATAAGGTTGTCTCACATCATGTATCTTCTTTTTTTAATTTTTATTTATGATAGTCACACAGAGAGAGAGAGAGAGTCAGAGACACAGGAAAAGGGAGAAGCAGGCTCCATGCACCGGGAGCCCGACGTGGGACTCGATCCAGGGTCTCCAGGATCGCGCGCTGGGCCAAAGGCAGGCGCCAAACCGCTGCGCCACCCAGGGATCCCCACATCATGTATCTTAATGAGGAGAAAGGAAAAGCACTAGTTTTTACAAATAATACTAAATCATTTATTTTTATTACTGTTAATCAGTGTAGATATTTCACAAGAACCTAACACGCTCACATTGATAGTAAGGAACAATAATAAATGTCTGCTTTCAATGTCTACAATCAAAGCTTAGACATATTCTGTTTTTAGTTTTCATTCAAACTAGTAAATTCTTAAAAATTAAACAAAAATGAAATATTTGATTTTATTTCACTAAATAATAGTCAAAAGATTTATATTTATATATATAGAGAGATATATGTAGACTTTGAATATGTAGATTTAAAATAAAAACTGTGGATCATGCAATATAAATTTAATTCATTTCATGAAAAAATAAAAAATGATTAGGTATATATATTATATAGTTAATACTTAGTTGTCTATAAGGTAAGTAAAATATTTTCTTTTTATTATTAAATATATTTCACCAATTCTTTGTAAGAATATATTTGCTTTAAAGTCTTTTAAGCTCCACACATGTTATGAAACTAACTGGTGGTTTCTCTAAGTAAAATAACAGTATTTAACTCCAAGAAAGATGTAGGGGGTTTCCAGTAATACATGAAGGATATGACTTATTAAATAGTGGATCTCTCAGCAACATTATTTATTTGTTGATTGCTATAGCAGAGATACTTTTGGACCTCTATCAACACACATTGAAGTCAACATTTAGATAGATTAAAATGTCAAGTTTTTACCATATAGAGATTACAATGGGTTGAGGGAAATAATTTCTGACCAGAGGTAAAAAATACTGACATAATGACATTACAGTTGTAAGAAGTTGATAGGACAGGAGAGCAAAGTAGAAAATAATGAAATCAGAAAAAGAAAGATAATCAAGGAATAGACAGCAGCAGAAACATCTAGAGAAAGATTGTTCTTAAACTGGAAATTGGGAATTGCTCTTCATCAATATATAAGCTAAATATCCATTGTCACTAATCATTCATTATTATTTAGATGGCTTATAAATTAGGACATTCAATAGAGGCCAGTCTCCTCATTTCTCAGATGTGAGAACTGGAAATGAAAGGAAATTGCTAGAGGTCACATAACTAATTACTGACAATCATAATTGCTATTTGCATAGCATTTGTTATTTCTTTAATAATGTTTAGGCTAGGGGATCCCTGGGGGGCGCAGCGGTTTGGCGCCTGCCTTTGGCCCAGGGCGCGATCCTGGAGATCCGGGATCGAATCCCACGTCGGGCTCCCTGCATGGAGCCTGCTTCTCTCTCTGCCTCTCTGTCTCTCTCTGTGTGACTCTCATGAATAAATAAATAAAATCTTTAAAAAAAATAATGTTTAGGCTAGATTATAAAATAATGCTTTTCTATAATTGATTCTATCAACTTGTGTGAAGATGCCTAGTATAAAGAAAAAGAACTAAATTTTGGAGTATCATACCCTGAGGATCAAATCTGAGAAGTGTTATTATATGTGTGATTTTGACTACATTGTTTAATGTTCTATAAGTCATTTCTTGTGCTTGAAGAAATAAGTTCTGCTATCTGTAGAGATGTTACACACATTAAATATCATTTAACAAGTATTGTTAATGTGTTTTTATTAGATATTAAATTTTAATATCACAATTCTCTCCCTGTTCTGAGATCTCAATAAGAGGTTCTCAGAACATGTTGTTCAGTGTAGTCATAAATTTACAGTGTTTAAAGATCCACATTCTTCTGGCCCTAAATTACGGTAGAGAAATGGCTCTCAGTATTAAAACTTAAAATAGTATCCCAATGTAGCCAAATTTTACAATGATGCTTAGCCTACAATGATTGTTATTGTAAGTTTTAAAACTTTGTTTTTTCCTAAGAAAATAGGATTTTTCCTCTCCTTAAAAATCTTTATGTTAAAAATGCTATTTTGCATCATAAAAGTAAATAAATTAAAAACATGGGATTTGATTCAACAGAGTTATTGCCCTCTCTGATACATAGCTTTTATTATATGTATGACTATGGGAAGGTTAATATTAATATCTCCAAACTTCAGTTTTCTCAATGATAAAATAAAAACAAAAAATATAACAAAATAAGAAGGAAAAAAGAACCCTTATTAACCATCTCACAGACTATAGGAGAGTGACTAGGAGATCTAAAATAACTGAAACAAAATTGCCTACAGTAACCAGCTCTTAAAACTAGATATTAGTAATTTAATAAATTAATGGGTATATTTGATTTTAAAAGTGCCATTATTTTACAAGAGCTCTGTAATTCTAAATTTCTTATGCTAAAACACTTCCCTCCAACACACACGCATAGACACACATCTCTATATCCTTTGTAATCATTAAGTGTTTTGGAAAAGAATGATTTATTTAATGGTATTTTAAGCTGATTACATGAAAAACACAGAAACCATTCTATTAGTGATGTGATTATATACTATTTAATAATGAAACTGGTAAGGTTGCTTATATCCAGAAACTGATCTTTAATCTTAATACAAATATATGAAGATAGGTTCATATCACTCAATTGATAGTAATATGTGGTAGGTTTGATACAGTGTATTAAGAAGTTTGTTATTTATTATTACTTAAAAAGAAGTCTCAGACACCTGGGAGCTCAGCGGTTGAGTATCTGCCATTGGCTCAGGTTGTGACCCCGGGGTTCTGGGATTGAGTCCCACATCAGGCTCTTTGCAGGGAGCCTGTTTCTCCCTCTGCCTATGTCTCTGACTCTCTCTGTGTGTCTCTCAGGAATAAATAAAAATCTTAAAATAGCTTAAGATGTAGAGACTTCTTTATTATTTTTTTCAATATTTCAATGAAGAAGTGTTTAAATATACATATTTAGTTGTTTTTAATGATTGCAAAAAATATAACAAAATTTCAACCTGCTAGGACCTCTGGGTGTTAAACAGGCAGTCATGATGTCTGATCTCCTATAGTTCACAGTTAATTGAAGAAGCATAAATCCAGGATTAAAAATAGATTTGATTAATATAATGATAGCATACTCACATTTGAGGAGTATGTCGACAGGTGATCAACAAGACTGTAGGGAAGGGGCACCTGGGTGGCTCAGTTGGTTAGTCTGCCTTTGGCTCAGGGGTCCTGGGATACAGCCTCACATTGGGTGAGCCTACTTCTCCCTTTGCCCCTCCTCCTGCTTGTGCCCTCCCTCTCTCTCATGCTCTGTCTCTCAAAAAACTAAATAAAATCTTTAAAAAAAAAAGACTTTAGGGAAAACCTCTCCAAGGAAGATATGCTCATATTGAAACTTTAAATGAATATGAGTTAGTCAGATGGAACAAGGAGGGGAGGGGTTCCACAAAAAAAGGAACAACGTGTCAGAAGCTTAGGACCTAAGAAATGCTACACTAAAATATCTGCTAGAAAATTGGCTACAAGCAGAATCCATGTATGAGAAGTCAAAGATGAAAGACTACGAAGGAAAGGATGACAGTTAAAAACAAGGATTCTCGACTATCCTCTAAATTCCAAAGGGAAAAATGGAAGGATTCAAACAAGGAATGTAACATGATATGCAGCTCTATTTGGAGAACTTAAAATTTGTTTTAAGACAAAGAAGACCAATAGAAAGTGAAAGAGTTTAGAGGTTGTTGTAGTATTCCAGTAAAGTGAAGGTATTGGACACTATTAAATAGGTTTTGTTTATGATATAAAGGATGAACATATTTGAAATCTTATTTTGAGGTAAATAGTATGGCAATTTGTAAATGTATGTGGGGAGAGAGAGAGAGAGATTAGGAATAACTCCTATGTTTATGGATATTTGGGGATAATGCATGGGTGATAGTACTTTGTACAGAGTGTAAAGAAAACACAAATATTCCCAGAGAGAAAAATTTAATTTGGATATATCGGGATTTAATAAATGTGAGACAAAGAAGCAGAAGACACACAATTTAGATGATAATTTAAAAGAGAAGGGAGTAGATAATATTGACTGAAAAGTTTTTAGAATTGAAAATATATAAGACTAAAATTTAATATTGGTTGCCTTCAACAATTAAGGGTTGGCTAAAGGAAGCATAAATGATAAAGAATTCTGAAAAGTAGCTAAGATAGGACTAATAAAATGTAAGAAAAATAGGATTCTAAGCAGGGAACTCAGGGGAAAATAATATTCCATAAGGGAGAGAATGATCAAAAGCATTTATCGCTGCTGAAGCAAAAGAAAGCAAAATAAAGATTGAATTGTGCCCATGGGATTTAGGAAAATCTAGGTTACTAATGAATTTGGTTACAAAGCGTCAACAGCCTAGACAAAACAGGAGTTAAAGATAAAACATTTTTTTAAAAAAAATTGGCTATGTACTTGTGAAGTGTTAATTTAATCAATTTAAAGTTATGAAGAACTATTTGATAAACTTAACAATGTGGTAGACTACAATGAAAATTAAAAATTTGTTTTAGCTTCTAATTGGAATAGTGATTTGACATGAGTTATGTAGCATCCAAAAGGAAATATTCTTGAGTGAAACACAGTATTGTATTATTTTTTTAAAAAAGAAAAGTAATATTCAAAATGACATAATGAAGTTTTAGATTATATTTCAATCAGGAAGGCACTCCTTTTGCCAAAAGGATTTTTGAAACAGCCCCTCTCTGACAGTGCTCAGGGAATGCTGGTGATATAGAGGATAAAAAAAAGACCTCAAAGCACACACATCATCAAGAAAACCATAAGAAAAAAGAAACAGAAAAATCCAGATCCACTGTTAGGTATTATTTGTAATATGTATATGATAAAGCCCAGATGCTTAGAAACAATTTAACAAAAATCTATTAAAGCTATTTTAGAAAGAAGGTAGTGCAAGTATATATAGAAAATCAGAGAAAGATTCTGCATAAAAAAGTGACTAACTCAATGGTAAATAGGTGAGTCTTATGAAAAATGGTGGTGCTCCAATAGGACCCAGAAGAATGCTCCATGGTAGAAGATAACTCTGACTATTCATTGTAATCTGTTTAAGGATTTATGCCAGACTTCTTTAGAGGGTAATGGTGGAAATATTATACTCTCGGTACCTGGTACCAGAATTTTTTATTGTGATATTTAACACTTTTGTTAAAACTAATTTATAAACTAACTTAGAAAAAGCTCATAATAAAAGAATCCCAAGCCCAAGCAGAGACATTAGGAAGATAATAGAAAGAAGGTAATAGAAAGGAGGCATATAATTTTATGGGGTTTTGCAAGTTTGCAAGTCAGCCATGGAGTAGCTTATGTGATATGATCATTTAACAGTAATACATTAAAATTGACAGCTTTATAATATATTTTACTTACTGGGATTTTGTAGAAACCAGTAAGAGGGTTGAGTTTGGCTGTTGGGTAGTTAAAATGCAATTGAAATGGGCTGCTTGCAAATAGTTAAGGTAACACTCATGATCATAGGAAAGAAGAAACTCTTTAATGACTGAAATCTTGTGGTTTTTCTCTATGTTCTCATAAGTCAAATTGGAAAGTCTGAGACAAATTTACCTAAATCCCAGATAGGTAGAATAGATTCTTCTGTCCAAGATTCCTTGTTCTATATTAATAAGAGGGAACAGAAGTTATAACCATAAAACTATTGGACAATCTTAATATTATGACATATATTTATATTCAAAGATATTTTAATAGTCTGTTCATTTCAATGTGTATTATCAAATCAGATTTATTATAATGCAGTATCTTAATATACAATTATTATTTTTAAAAATAAACCCTTTATTAACTTTAAATATAAAGAATCATTTCAGGTTTTTTAAAATAGAGATATATAAAATAATTTAAATAATAGTTGGCTAATACAACCAAGATTGTAATATATACAATTACCAAAAACAGAGCAATGGCATTAGTTTATTCATAACTATTCTATATTTTACATATTTATTAATTGGAAATTGGATACCTATTCAAACAATGATAAAATACTATATGAATAAATATATAAAGAATTTTTTTTTCTATTTCCTCTCTGTGGAATCACTATTACTATGACATTAGTAGAGAAAAAAGAATATGACATCTTGAGGAACACGTCTGTAGCATCAGGCTATTCTAGATTCAAAAAACAGTACTATAGTGAGTTTTGAAAAAAGTATGGGAGGAAGAAACAAAAGAAAAACTAATGAGGAAGAATGTTGAGGAGTAAAAGAATTATAGAATAATAGAAGCACAGCAATTGATGTCGGAGTACAATTATGGAGTTTTATAAGTCTGACCTTAATTCTCAGCTATTCTGAAATTAAATGAAAGAAAGTATTTAACTTTCCTTATTGGCAAAATGAATGTATTGGACAAATTGACCTTAAAGCACCCTTCTAACTTGAATTTCTTATGCTTCCAGGAATTGAAGTTAGTGACTATTAATTATCATCATAATAAAGGGAAATGTTAAATGATGACAAATATCAGAAACTACTTTGGCAATGTTTCTGTGAACAAAGTGCGTATCAATCCCTTGTGGTGCACTGAATAACATCGACCTCAAAAAACCCTTGAGAAATTATGTGACTCTGACCTGCAACTCATTATTTAATGCCTAGAACTATCATTTCATTTGTAAATACCCTATTGCCCCCAATGAATTATACATACCTTAGACAAAGATTACATTTTTCTTATGGCTTTATGTATTATCAAGAAATGTTTATTGATTAATCACACATTTTTCTCATGAACTTGACTTTCTTTTTTCTCTTTCTCTCTCTCAACAAATACAGACTCTAGATATCTAGATATAGACATAGGTATTGAGGGGGGGGGGGAGAGGGCAAGTCAAACTAATACCTAATGAGGGAAAATGGCCTTATGTTGGAAAAATGGGACATATTATTGTTACTACATTAGATACTAAAGGCAAATTGTTTTACTTAAGCTCCAAAATACACTGTAAGATGGGCTTTTCATCCCCAATGTATTTAAGGAAAACATTACTTCTGAAGTTTAATTAATTGAATCAAAGTCCATTTTTTTCTAAAACAAGACATTACATTATTTTAAATCTACTTCATAATTATTGCACCTATTTCAAAAATACATTTTTATTTTATTTTTTGCTACAGAGGGGCACCCTGTCTAAGGTTTCCTTAGTATTCCAATAAATACTTAAATGTACTCTATTTCACTATCAAAAATAAAGCAAAACAGTTAAAATAGTCACTATTGTTATTGAGCAAAGGTGTACTAAGTGACTGCCAAAAATTGGCTTTGGATTTGGAAATATATTTTCCCCTCTATGTATAGTTCTAAGAATAAGAGCCTCCCTATTGAGAGGAGTGATTATGAGAAGGAAACAATAGTCCAAGCTCCTTATTACTGATAGACATTAATTTTGAAAGAACTTTACTTTTATGATAATTTACATAAAATTAGGAGTCAGAAAACAATATCTAATATTAAGTCAATCTAAATTTCAGAACAGGACAGGGTTCCCTAGATGGCTTAGTCGGTTAAGCAGCAGGCTCTTGATTTTGGCTCCAGTCGTGATCTCAGAGTCCTAAGATTGAGCCCTCTGTCAGGGTCTGTGCTCAGTAGGGAATCTGCTTGAGATTCTCTTTCCGACTGCTGCACCCCTACGCCATGCACACAAGTGCTTTCTCTCTCTCTCAAATAAATAAATAAATCTTTAAAAAATAAATTTCAGAACAGGACAAATGAAAAGGAGTGTAGCCAAATGTCAAGGTTACATATTTGAAAACTACATGTTAATTCATAATTAAAAATAAAATCTCAGAAAAAATATCAATTTCAGTAGAATATAAGAAAATAAGTTCTGTTTGAATATATAGTTAGGAATAAACAAAAATAAGATAGAAAACTTCTTGAAGTTTCAATTAATATATTCATTCAAGGTATTTTTGCACATATATGGAGGATAACTGTGTTTACATTTTCCTCAGATCAAGGGGGTTGGATTATGGTCATGTTCTGTATAAAATATGTTAGGCAAGACTGTATTATGTTTTTTCCCTGCTGGGTAAGCATTTGTTATAGAGTGAAAATGCAAACACAGGCAAGTTTTCTAATGCCACAAAGACCTGAATTGCAAAAACAAAGGTTAGCAGCAAATATTTAATATTCCTAAAAACAAAACAAAACAAAACAAAAAAAAACACAGATTCAGTACTTGTGTCTTGAGTTTCTAACTGCAGTTATTTACCAAAATTATGATTGTGACACCGCAGTAAAATTCTTTACAAGATTATTTCTAAAACATTCAAAATTCTAATAAAATTTAGAATTCTTCATGTTGGTTATAAATATGTCACAATTCCTTGGCACATTTATTTAGCTCCAGATAAGCAAACAACTTTTAGTACCTAGAAAGATATTTAGCTAGAATATGTGAAATACAAATAAACTAATTGTATTATGGAGAATTATATTAATATTTATCTTTATATACTTAAAATTTTATGATATTAGATTGTTGTCTATATCTTTATAAGTTTTTGGTATGATATAAATTTTCCTATTATATGAAACTATTAAAATTGCTAAATTAAAAAATTAAAATGTTAAATGAATAAAATAGTTATCCTAATGATTTCAAATTTCTTTCACATGCTAGCCTTAATATAAATCATACACACACACATGCAGAGAAAAAATGATTATAATATGCACAGGTTCACATAGTGATAATGCCAAATAACTCAATGAAAAAGAGTCCTTTCTGTCTAAAAGTTAATTGGGAGCTTATATTATATTTGAGAATTTAAAGATTACATTGAAGATAAACAATATAAAATAGTTAAATGCAATTAAAATTCTAAGTGACTATGAAATCCACATAGGCCATAAGAATTTTTTTTCCTAGTGTAGCACAATCCTTTCCATTTTTGCTCCCAATACATCGCAATCACATACCCATCACATGGCACATGTTTGGGAAAAAGAGACAAAAACTATAGAAGATCAAAGGATTCCATTTTTTTCCCTACCAATTTAATGATAGTTATTTTTCACTTTCCTTTTCTATCTTTTCTTGTGATTTCATACCGCCTTGTAATAAACATCAACCAGTTCAAAAATAAAGTAGTTATATGCTAGACATATTAGTATCAAAGATATAGATTGGATTGCTCCTTTTCTTTAGCAATTAAGGTGCATATGTCATGCAGGGAGAAATAGCAAATTATTCCAAAATCTTAAAGTAGTGACCTTAATTAATAACTGGACTTAATTATTGAAGGCAGAGAGTAAGCTTACATAGCGTCTTAAATGTTTGTTAAAGGGAAAGAGAGAAAGAAAAACAGTGAAGAATTACTATATATACACTGATACATGATTTCCTTGGATTTCAAATGTTGGCCAGTAAATTTATGGTTTTATTCAGATCATTAGTCCCAATCATCCTCTTCCAAGATTTAAGAAAGTAGTGCATTGCTATATCTTTATAATGAACAAGAAAATAGTAGTATCTTTCTACTTTTATTTTAAACTTTACAAATATAATAGTTATTAACCTCTGATTAGCGAGAATTCTCAGTTTTTACATATCAAATTTTTGTGCATATTAAATAGAAGTGTATTTAACAGAAAAAAATTATTATCATTGGAAGATAAATCTTTCTAAATGAAAGATTTGAAAATTGAAATTTACATTGAAATTGAAATTTGAATTGAAATTTACATTTCTTGAAATTTACATTTCTATAGGTTATTTCACTCTGTTTATAGGCAGATGACAATCCATGAATTGAGGAAGAAAATATTGGGTGATCTCAATCTGTACTTTAGAAATGATAATACATGTATTATTCATAAGAATGGTGACCTTAGGTTGTAATTATATGTAATACTTTTTTTCACTCTAATTTTCTGAACAAATTCTAAGACTGAAAATATATAATCATTTTCCTTGAAACCGGTTACTATAAAGACTATTCTCTAAAAAATAAAATTTACTTGTGTCTTTAAATGTAGTTTATAAACATATATGTATTATAAAATTAAGAGAATAAATAAAAACTCAATTTTGGGCTTGTAACTTTAGTTAATTTGAGAAAATTCAATTGGTCTAATAAAGTGATTAATTTATTCCTCATAATATTAATATAAATCAGACAGCATCTTCTAATTATGCTTTAAATTTATTTAAACCATTTAGGGCAGTTTTTATTATTATGAAATAGAGTTAATATGAAACTGATAGTTTCACCATGGATATCCTGCTATCTCTGAAAAACTCTTATTTGATTGTTTCTGTTGATTCATAGTAAGACTTTAACCAAACAGCAATTGCTCCCCAATTACAACAGAGCTATTATTTTTATTTTCCATTAACAAGGAACTGTCAACAATATATAAATTAATGCTGTATGAAGTATACTCATTAATTCTTCATCTGAAATTTAAATCTTTAAATACAATTATCAGTCACATTAATTACAAGGGGAGGAATATTCAGAAATCAAGTCATTACAAAATGTCTAGCAGCATTTTTGGTGTCTGTTCACTAGGTGCCAGGAGCAAATGTCCTGTAGGGACAACAAAACAAAACAAACTTCAGATATTGCCACTGATATATATCCTTAAATTAGCCCCAGCTTTATTGTGAGTTCTTGGTAGAATATTCTGTAATTTTTTCTGAATACTTTGTACTTCTACATGGATTTATGATTTTAATATGTTAACTAACCATTAAATGCAAGGACACGTGCTAGATTCCTTGTGTTAAAAATTATTTCTTGGATGATCCTTTAGCTTTAAACTTGTTAGGGCATTTTGAAAACTGTAGAGAATATAGGATTTTGGATTATATAGTTATTTTTGTGTGTAGAGAATATATAAGGAAGAGTATTATTTAATAAACACAGAAATTGAAAACTTTAGTCATCTCTACTGAACAGCAATTTAGCCTTTTTTGAGCTGCCCTTTAAACAATTTTAGTTGTATATATAATCAACATCCCAAACTCCTTAATATCTTGAAATTAGACATAACTCTCTTCTCTTCTCTACCACATCTTTGTTTTTCTTCTTGTATCAGTTAAGTAACTGACACTATTTCTAGAAATCTTTGATATTATAATGATCTTTTGAATTGGTTCTTTCTTTTGGATTCTAAAACATACTGGTAGATAAGATTTTCTTTTTTTTTTTTCTTTGTAAAAACTTTGTATTTCTTGAGTTCAATCCCTCATCTACCTGAACTGCTTCACTGAATTAATTTTTGTACTCTTCAGTTTTCTGGAACACAGAAGCAAAAAGTAATATTGTTGACATAAAATCGTCAAAAGGTAAGTATAGACAGATGCCTGCAAAGGATCTATATAATGTTCCAGAAAGAAAAAAAAAAAAAAGCTTTTCAGGAAGTAGAATTGAGAAAGTAGGTAATAATGCCATGCCAGGTCATTTATACATTGAGAATGGGACATTATGTAATACTTTGTACCAAACTTTCAGAAGGAATATTCTTCCCAAATATAGCATGATATTTTCAGCTAGGAATATATGGAATTAGACTTAAACCTCTCCCTATAAATTAAAAAAAAAGCTAAATTCCTTATTTTTTCTAGGATACTCTTTGAGTCATTTGCAAGATCATAATGGCTACAAGGTTTTTATTCTTTCTCTTCCCTAATTCTGATAACAAGTGAGAATATAAAATTCTGATTTAATTTCTACCTATTCTTAGATAAAACCTAGCCAAGAAAAAGAGAGAAAAACAAGAAGAAAGAAAAAGAAGAAAGGAGAAAAAAAGAAAGAGAGAGAGAGAGAAGAAAGAAAGAAAGAAAGAAAGAAAGAAAGAAAGAAACCAACCTTGGGCAACAAAACTGTTTTTGGTAACAGCAACAATAGCTGGAAGGAAAACTCATGAGGAACAGGGTAAAACTCTTCTAATACTAGTGAATTGAGAGGGTTACAAAGAGACTGTTAAAGAGGAAAAAAAATAAAACTTTCCATGATGCTTTTCCACAGCATCGAAAGACATATAACAAGCAGGAGGCCAAAGCAGGAAAAAAAAAAGGAAAAAAAAGGCCTATTGAAAGATATATAAGAAAAACTACCCTAAAGCATTGAAGAAATAACTGTCTTTGAACTGGATTTATTGTTCAGAGTAGGACAGGAACATAGAAATTGTATGATTCATATCTTCAAAAAGATTAAAAAGAAAAGTTTCTTCCGAGAAAGTAGAACTAGCCTTCAAAGGGAAGGACCCATCTGCAATAAAAACTATTAAATACTATTTAAAAAGCAAAGTTGCCAAATTAAAAGTTGAGATATACTCATTACAAAAAGATATCTTGAATCAAGTCAAGCAGAAACATAAAACCGAAAGCAAAAATACAACCACAAGCAAATATGCAACAGCATAAACACAACTATTCATAAACATACATCATGTATAAACACATCTATACACAATATAAATACCAGAAAATAAATTATATTATATTATATTATATTATATTATATTATATTATATTATATTACATATAGATACCAGAAAAAAATTCCTCAAGGAGAAATTTCATAATCTCTGATATTTATCTCAAATCAAAATACATTAAAATTAAAAATGGAAGCATAGGTATAAAATTTGATTTAAAAAAAATAACCCCTTGGGAGTAACCTAAAATTCTCTAACATTTAGGAGAAAGAAAATGTCAAATGTACATTTATGGCTTACTGATTTTAAATATTAAAAAAGTCTGAGGGCACAAGGATGGCTCAGTCAGTTGGGCTCACTTTAGGTCTCACCCTAATTCCAAGGAGAAAGAATGAGATCTGCATGAATTCATAGATTCATGGTTTCAAAGTCGCAGTTAAATCTAGCTAAATTCAGGCAGCCCGAATGGCTCAGCAGTTTAGTGCCTGCCTTCAGCCCAGGGTGTGATCCTGGAGACCTGGGATCGAGTCCAGGATCCCAGGAGCCTGCTTCTCTCTCTGCCTGTGTCTCTGCCTGCCTCTCTCTCTCTCTCTGTCTCTCATAAATGTATAAATAAAATCTTAAAAGAAAAAAAAAACTAGCTAAATTCACAATCTGCAACATGATTATCATACCCCAGGGGTTTCTTTCTTTCACATCCACACTGTAGACATACCCATCAGAAGGTACATACCCCATGTTTGTCCCAGTTGGGTAGAGTTAACACAAAGATCTTCTCCATTTGAGCTCAGGTAGTGATCTGAGGGTTGTGAGATCCAGGCCTGCCTGGGTTCCATGTTCTGTAGGGAGTCTACTTGAGAGTGCCCTCACTCTCTCTCTCAAGAAAATAAATAAAATTTTTTTTTAAAAAAAAGGTCTTATACACAGAACAGTTAACCCTTTCATGTGCCAAGATATTTTGATCCTGTAATCCTTTTTGTGTAAGATTTAAAATCACTTTCCTAAACAGTACTTCTAGGATTTATTCCTGGAGATAATATACTAAGCCGCACATGAGACAATTTTCCTAATTACTCATCCCTGACCACAGCTTTATTTATTCTTCTCTTTTTGAAAAGCAGGTTGTGATGATAAAATGTAGATCTCTTTCTGATAAGACTGCATCAAAGCCAAACCCCATCATAGATATTGTTTGTTCAAATATCATAGCTATTATTTGCTCAAATATCTTGATTCTAGTATTCTGAACCTTTTGTCTTCCCTAACTAATGCTCAGTCCTTAGACTGTAAGAAAGCAAATGTTTTTCTTATGGTATTTGATGCATTATGAAATTAAATTATTGATACAATATGCACAATTCCCAGGATTCCTAAATCCAATCCTGTCCTGAAATCATGGAGAATAGGGGGTGCAATAAGAGGAGGAGAGGGATGGCTGAAGAAAGATACACCGTTTGTCATTAATAAGTGGAAGCAAGCTGTTAATGCACTCAGGGACCTATTTCCCATTTCCAATGTATTTGTTACTATAAACACTTTTTTCCAGATAACATCTTGCCACACACATGAAAGAATGTCTCAACTTCTTATGTGTGTGGGTGTATTCTGCTCTGTATCTGATGATTCCATAACTACTTTCTTTGGCTATTATCTCTGCCAGCACTCCGTTGTGGACTCTTGTTTTCCCATGCAGTCTGAGATTTTTTTATTGTTGACCATGTATGATCAAACTTTTCCTGTGACGATTCTTGGAAGAAGTCCTTTAGAGAGAATTTTGTTTGGTTATCTAGGTACCTGGATTACTAACAACCAAGGACTATTTTAAATTTTTTAAAAATGTTTATTTATTTATGATAGTCACAGAGAGAGAGAGAGAGAGAGAGAGAGAGAGAGAGAGAGAGGCAGAGACACAGGCAGAGGGAGAAGCAGGCTCCATGCACCGGGAGCCCGACATGGGACTCGATCCCGGGTCCCCAGGATCGCGCCCCGGGCCAAAGGCAGGCGCCAAACCGCTGCGCCACCCAGGGATCCCCCCAAGGACTATTTTAAAGTAATTTCTTGCCTCCAGGATTGTTAGATCTGAGGTTATTTTTATATTTGGGTAGCAAACTCGCATGCTGCTCGTAGTTGTAAAATTTCTAAGGTTTGTTTTGTTGGTTTTCCCCTACTTTCCAACCACTCACTGTTTGAGACAGGTGATTTCTCTTTTTTATTAAAGATTTTATTTATTTATTTATCTGACAGGGAGAGAGAGAGAGAGAGAGAGTGAGAGAGAGAGAGAGAGAACATGTGCATACAGACAAGTAGGGGAAACAGTAGGCAGAGGGAGAGGGAGAAGCAGACTACCGACTAAGCTGGGAGCCTGCCACAGGGCTGAATCCTATGACTCTGGGATCATGACCTGAGCCCAGCAGATGCTTAACTGACTGAGCCACCCAGGCACCTGACACAGGTGATTGATTTTTCATGTATCCCTGTGGATTTGATTTTACTCTGGTTTATTTTTTTAACTAAAGATGTAGGTTTTGGATTTCGCAACTTTATCTTTTCACTTCCATATGGGAAGGGCTCCGCCTCCTGTTAAAAAAAAAAAAAAGTCTACTCAAATTGCTAAAAGATTTTCAGTTATCCATAAATATACCTGGAGTTTCTGGGATGCTTACTTTTTTAGATTCCAATTTTTGCATACTTGATGTCTGTATTTCTCTGATTGATTTCCTTTTTAGTGATGTAAAGTCATTTTCCTATATATTTAATATTTTGCCATACAACATGTAATTCAGCCTGTCTTGTTCATTGTGCTTACGCAATGGGACATCCTTCATGTTTATAGAATGGGTGGGACATTGTCCTACTTATTTATCAAAAATTCAATTGATTTATTAGCAAAATGTCGATGCCTCAATTTTATTTTTTTTAAGAATTTATATATTTAGGGGTGCCTGGATGGCTCAGTCATTGAGCATCTGCCTTTGGCTCAGGTCTTGATCCTCAGGTTCTGGGATCAAGTCTCGCATTGCGCTCCCTGCAGGGAGTCTGCTTCTCCCTCTGCCTATGTCTCTGCCTCTCTCTCCATTACTTTCATGAATAAATAAGATTTTTAAAAAGGATTTTATGTATTTATTTGAGAGAGTGAGAGAGAGCATGAGCAGGGAGAGGAGGAAAAAGCAGACAAGGGGTTCGATCCCAGGATCCTGGGATCATGACCTGAGCCCAAGGCAAACACTCAACTGACTGAGCCACCCAGGTGCCCCTTATTTTTAAATCTTTCAATATTCAATATTCAGATATTTTATTTCAATTCAATGCATTTGGATCCATGAAAGCTAATATATCAGACTTTAATGTCTTTAACTATAGTATCCTTTTCCCTCTTGCCACATATAAATGTATTTGTTTTTTTTAAATATATATAAGTATGAATATTAGCTCTAACACAGAACTAATTAAATGCAGCCATATTGAGTGCTTCTAATCCCTTTTTATTTCAAGACACTTTAGAAAAAATTAAATTGATTTTGGCACAGAAAGGAACCAATATTGAGGAAAAAGCTCACTTTTCACATAATTTTTACACTTGAAAACATGAAATGATAGCCATTTGTGTTTGTCTTAAAACCAATATTAAGAACACACAAGTGTGTGTGATGCTTCAAACATGGGGAGAATATATAGAGAAAATAAAAAATCATAAGAAATTTCGTTCATGGTGTGGTAGTATGAGCAACTAATTTATTCTAAATAAGAAAGCTATAGCTAATCCTATATAATCTACTAAAGGTAGATATTTTTGACATATCATAGAGGTATATTTATAGTAAAGAAATAAACTGAATAAGCAAATCCTTATAACTTAGCTTAAGAAATAAAATATCACCAGGACATTTGTGACTTTTCTCAGTTATACCCCATCTTTCTGCCTAAATGTAGGTGTAATCACGATTCTTGTGTTTTAATAACTTGATTTTTACCAATATTTTGTATTGGAGGAAAATATGATATTACCTGAATTTTTGTTGCTCCCTATATGCTGCTTCCACTTATCTCTTCTCCACATGAGAGATACTATTAATGATCCCTTCTTTTTTCTTTCTTTCTTTCTTTCTTTCTTTCTTTCTTTCTTTCTTTCTTTCTTTCTTTCTTTCTCTTTTCTTTCAAGATTTTATTTATTTGAGATAGTGAGTGAGCTCGAGAGAGCAAGAGAGAGAGTTCAACATGGAAAAGGAGAAGCAGCTCCCTGCTGAGTGGGGAACACAATATGGGGCTTGATCCCAGGAACCTGGCATTGTGACCTGAACAGAAGGCAGATGTCTCACTGACTAAGCCATGCACTCCCGTCAAACTTATTTTCTTTATAGGTATATGACATGTTTGTGAATCCTATGTTTCTCATCTTGATGATATGAAATAATATTCAGTGTTTATAAAAAATATTTTATTTATTTATTCATGAGAGACAAGAGAGAGAGGCAGAGACATAAGCAGAGAGAGAAACAGGCTCCCTATGGGGAGCCGGACTCGGACTCGATCCCAGGACTCCAGGATCATATCCTGAGCCGAAGACAGATACTCAACCACTGAGTCACCCAGGCGTTCCTTTCTTTATGATTTACTTATCTTGTACTCAGCTTTTTTTGGACTCATTTTGCTTGATGAGCATACATTGCTACATGATAGTTATAATGTGGATACATATGTTCTAGTCTTGATGTACAATTGGGTCATTATTTGCCATAAACATTCTAATAAATGTCTCTTGGTCAAAGTGTAAAATGATTCATCTATACTGTATACCAAATAGTGGAATTGTTAGTCATGTATCTTCAACGTGACTAGATAATGACAAACGGTTTTATGAAATGGTTGTAATTATTTAAATTTGAACTGCCAATAAATTAATGGAATTGTTACTCCACTTCTTGAGCAAGACTTGGTGGCATCAAACTTAAGATCTAATAAAATTGTGAGTATGAAGTGATAATAGCTGAGTATATTATTTGCAATTTACCTGATTGCTAATGTAGTTTGTAATTTTTTCTTATAGGTATTAGCCATTTCCGTAGATGTTTCTTCCTATTTAAATGTCTTTTTCAGGGCACCTGTGCATGCATACACACACACACACACACACACACACACACACTCACACACACCCTACACCTAAACTTTTTATGTTTTCCATGTCTTATTGGTTGGACCAGGGGCTAACTAGTAAACAATCTTCCATGTAAAGCAAAGAATCATGTCTCAGAGAGTTTTTTAAATGACTTCAGCAGTGCCCATAAGATAGTAAGTTGAACAGTTCAAACTCACTTTCGAAGTTTATAACCTTCAAAATTAGTCTTTTCTTCCCAAATCCAAGCTAATTTGTGAGGTGATGGAAAGGTGATGTTTTTATTAAATATATTTCTCCATTCAAATTCTTTGTGGTTTAAATGCTCATTTGTTTTAAAAGTTAAAGAATCAACCGACTCCAACAGATACGGCTCATGGACTATACACTATAAGTGGTAAATATGAAGTTTCACCAAGAGTCCAAATAATTTATTGAATAAACCTTTTTTCCCTGCTGAACTAACTTAAACATCAGCATTACTATAACTCAAGTTTAAAAAATTGAGAGAGAGATAGAGATAGAGATAGACAGACAAAGTCAGAGAGCCAGGGAACCAAAGAGGGAAAGGAAGAGGAGAAGAAATCAACTGGTGGTAAAACATTAAGTGCTGATAGTCTAGATCTCCTTCACTGTCAGTGGCAACTATTTTGCTATTCATTAATTGTTTTGAAGGGCTTTATCCAAATAATTAGTTGATATTTTTAAGTTACTCAGAGTGATTTTTTTGCCGAAAGTGAGGTTGCTTACAAAAACAAAACAAAACAAAACAAAACAAAACAAACAAACAAAAAAAAAACAAACAAAAAAACTATATGACCTGTATGTTAGGCATGGTGTTGATTCAATGGAAGCAGGATGTTATTTTTTTCTACATTAAGAGGAGGACATGAGGGGAAAATATGAAGTACAGAAATAAATATGATAACTTCAAAATAATTATAAAACACTATAGGGGATTTAACTAATGAGTCTGTAATTACTAGACCATAGCATTTTAATTAAGGTTCTAATTTGGAAATACGGTTGCTTATTCACAGGGGTCTTTAAACTTTCTTCTTATTATAATTTAATTAATTAACCCAAAGTAACACTTAAGATTCTTTTAGAAAATTAGCCTAATAATTTGAAGGAAAATAATGTAATTGATAGTATCAAAGGTTAACATGAAATTACCATAAAAAGTACAAATGTAGAATTCTAGTGGTTGAAATATATCCAATTACTATGCACTAAATATGAACTATCATTTGAAAAGGAACGTTATGTGCTTAATTGAGTTAAAAATAACTTCACCATGGGCACCGGGTGGCTCAGGGGTGAGCGTCTGCCTTTGGTTCAGGTCATGATCCTGGGATCCTGGGATCGAGTCCCCCATTGGACTTCCCAGAGGAAGCCTGATTTTCCCTCCACCTATGTCTCTGCCTCTCTGTGTGTGTGTCTCTCATGAATAAAAAATAATAATAATAATTAAATTTAAAAAACACCATATTTTTACTTTTTTATTAAACGGTTTAAATAGGTGTTCTTTTAATCTCTCCCATTTATTTTCACAAAATATTTTTATATTATTATTATCCACTTTGATAGATACTTTGGAGGCATCAGATTTTGAAAAAGCATAAACTTATTCAGTTTGCATGTTTACTAAATTCAAATAATTTTTTGTATACTCTTCATTTGTTCATATATCCATAGAACATATGCAAATTTAAGAACACAATAATAATGCTAACAATTCAGTGTTCATGAAGAATTGACTATACATTAGATTTTTTTCTGACATATTAAAGATCTAAGAGAAATTTAGTAGATAGTGGGAGCAGGGGAACTGACAGATGGACAGAGGAAGATAAATTATTTGAATCTCAATGAAGTAGGATGTACTCTTACCCACAATAAAGACAAGGGCTAATAAAGGCAAGTCTTCATCATTCCATTTTACCCTTGGCCAACTATTCAGGACTATCATAGATATAAATTCTTGGCTATGTAGACAAGATCTAGTTTACACGTTTTTAAAATTTTTTTTAGATTTTAGTTACTTATTCATGAGAGACAGAGAGGCAGAGACACAGGCAGAGAGAGAAGCAGACTCCATGCAGAGAGTCTGATGTGTGACTTGATCCTAGGACTCCAGGATCATGCCCTGGGCTGAAGGCAGGTGCTTTACCACTAAACTACCAAGGCATCCCTAATTTACCTGTTAAACATAATTTAGTTTATTCACCTGCTTTAAACATAGATGATTTGAAATGCCAATCACATGTTTAGCTAGTTAAAAGAAGTAGAGATCTATATCAAATGCATTCACTTTTAATTTGTTTAAAAACATTATGCTTGATTTATTTTTAATACCTATTAATCACTTATCAGTTGCATAACATTGTTTATAACTCAGACTCATTTCAAAATTTATTTCACAGGAAAAAACTTAAAATCAACTGAAATTACACTCATAATATTGCATTTCCAATGATTTTTACTTTTCCACATCTGGAAAGGTACAGATTAAAACTGACAGCTCAATGCATAATAAAGTGGTTTATTAACCAAAATCTCAAGAATATATAATGAATTTTGACTTCATGTATGGTTTCAAGTCTCCTTTTGAATAGAGTTTAAAAATGTCAGAGAGAGTAATGTAGGAAAAAAAACATTAAGAATTAATCTCTATAATGTTAGATAAGTTGGCTAAAAAGAGGGTAGCCTGGGTGGCTCAGCAGTTTAGCGCTGCCTTCAGTCCAGGGCCTGATCCTGGAGACCTGGGATCAAGTCCCACCTCGGGCTCCTTATGTGGAGCCTGCTTCTCCCTCTGCCTGTGTCTCTGCCTTTCTCTCTCTCTCTCTCTGTCTCATGAATAAATAAACAAAATATTTTTAAAAAGTTGGCTAAAAAAAATATGTATGTGTTTATATATACACAATATTTTGGATTTATACTCAATTTTCTTTCTTCCTTCTTTGTTGAGCAAAAGGATATGGCATAAAAATAGAAACTATCCAGTCAAAATCCAAAAAGATATGAATAATTTCAGGTATATTCATATGGCCCTCTCAGTAATTAAGCTTTTGGGTAGATTAATGTTCTTTATATTGTTGAAATCTTTGAGTTATATAAAAAAATGAGTATAAATAGTAAAATCTTTACTCATAAATTGATATATTTGTATAGCATGATAATTGGGCCTCCCAGGGAGATAGTTGATACAAATACTTCTTCTCGGGGGGGTGAAATTTATAGGTAATATGATAATGCTGAATGCATATTCTGTGAAGATTACCCTTCTCTGAAATACACCCCAAATATCACGCAAAATTCTCCCAATTAGAATTTCATAGGATTTGACAAGCCAGTATGAATCCCCTACCCACCCAAACACAGAGCAGTGCCATCAACGCTCCAATTTGAGGTCTTTTGTAAGTCCAGACCAGGTTCAGTTAAGGGTTGGGAGGCTTTCAGTTTAGGAACTGGGGCTCTTGGATTAATGTGGTATATTTATCAATAATCCAGTTATAGAAAGCACAAGTGGTTAGTTTGTATGGAGAAATGGGGTGGTGGGACACCTGGGTGGCTCAGCAGTTGAGCGTCTGCCTTCGGATCAGGGAGTGAGCCCAGAGTTCCAGGATGGAGTCCCACATTGGGCTCCCCAGAGGAAGCCTGCTTCTCCCTCTGCCTATGTCTCTGCCTCTTATAAATAAATAAATAAAGTAAATCTTAAAAAAAAAAAGAAGAAGTAGGGTGGTGAAGAGGTGAAATACCATTTTTAAGCACTTTGTACTTAAAGTCAAATAATTACATTCTCTAATGCAAGATATGTTTGAATAGTCTTAATGTTTATGAGATATCAGATCTAGAGGAATTCATACACAAGGAGAAGGAAATAAAGGCATATAAGTAATTATAAAATGATAAATATGAATATTAAAATAAATGTTACTGGCCAGCAAAGCTCTAGTAAGTGTTTTCGGAAACATTCATTGATTCCCAGGTCATAGAATCCTCTCTATTGGCACTCCTTCTACACCACAATAATGGATTATTTTCAGGTCATTCTGAGACATTTCTTCATCAATCTATTCAATTAATAATTATTGAGGACCTATCATATATCTAAGTTCTGGAGTGACAGCAATGAAAAACATATTAAAAGTTGTTTTCCCCATGGAACTTATTTCTAGTGGGGGCTGTTATGAAAAAAATATTAATATGGATATGAAATGGAGAAGATCTTTGTAATAACTACACTCAACTGGGACAAGGATGGGCTTATGTACCTTCTGAAGGGTATGTCTCTGTGTGTGGATGTGAAAAAGAGAAACCCCTGTGTATAAGAATCATGTCACAGATTGTGAGTTTAGCTATATTTAACTGCATCTTTGAAACCACAAATCTATGAATTCATGTGGATCTCGTTCTTTCTCCTTGGCATTAGGGAGAGACCTGAACTGAGCAGTACATATCATTTAGGATAAAAGAAAATCTAAAAGCAACAGTGTTGTTTTTAGAAATCCTTCCAGCAGGAAGTCCAGTACTTCTGAATTAAAAACAAAACAACAACACTACACATATAGAAAGAAACATCCTGTTTTTTATATGTTCTTTGAAAATGTTTTAGAAGAGGATGCCCATTTTATCAGGTGCCCTAGAGGCACCTGAGCACCTCAGAAATGACAACTGAACATCTCAGCAAATATGGCTCAGAACATAGTAAGAAGAGTAGTGTCACACCAGTAAGGACTGGGGATTTCCAAGGATCTGAATGTCAAATTCAGTAAAGGGATTAAGGACTCTCAACTCTCAACTCTTCCTCTAATGTTATTTGGCTTCCAAGAGTGGTCTCTACTTCTACTCACATATTTCACCTGTTACTTCTCTTGTATTTAGCATTATATTGAACAACATCAATGTTTGTTAATTTCCATTTTACTCTATTATATAATAATAGGAAGCAGAGAATATATAATTTTCCATAAGCACCTAATTTATCCAAAGCAATCCAGAGGTTCATTTCAAGCTCTACGAAAATATCAACAGTGTTTTTCAAAAAACTAGAACAAGTCATCTTAAAATTTATATGGAACCACAGAAGACCCCAAATAGCCAAAAAAATCATGAGGAAGAAGAATGAAACTAGAAGTATCACAATCCCAGTATATTTCAAGATATACTACAAAGCTATAATAATAAAAAATATGGTACTGGCACAAAAATAGACATATACATCAATGGAATACATTAGAGAATCTGGAAATACACTCATGCTTATGTGTCAGTTAATCTATGACAAAAAGGCAAGAATATACAATTGGGAAAAGATTGCCTCTTCAATGAATGGTGCTAGGTAAACTAGATTGCTATGGTGAATTGGCTTTCTATGATAGAAATCTTATTTTATACCTAGCAATAAGCTACTATATGATTATATATGACAGGTAAACTTACTTTGACCGAGTTTATGTAGCTCCTGATTCAGCAGTATTTTGTAGAGTATTAAAAAGAAAGCTGAAAAAAGTAGTCTGATTTTTCAAGTGTTTGTGTTTAGCAATGAGAAAAAAATAAAATTGACATGACTTCATAGCTCAGACCAGATTTACTTTGTGTTTATAAACCATGCACATCAGTGAAATATATTTACATAGTATGTTTATGGGTATTTAACAAGTATGTTTATGGGTATTTAAAATTTTCCTTGACTATATTTTAATGTTTAGATTAATCAATGGGCAAGTACAAAAAGAATATATCTCTTAAATATAAATTATCTGTTTATCTATCTACTCCAAAGAAAATTCAAAAACCTTTACTTGATGTGACTATTTTATTGGGCAGGGAATAAGTTCACAAATGGAGACTTCAGAACTAAAATTGATATGAAGTTCAGAGATATGACCTTACAGGAAGACTTATAATGTAGAAATGAGAACATTGCTTACAATTTATAATGATTAGTTATTATAATGGAAGGTGCCCAGAGGAAGGGGGAAGGATAAATGTTATTATTTTACATCATTTTAGGAAATGACTAAATTTTCCTTTATGATTATCAGAGGCATTTAAAAGAAATGTTTTTCTTATGTTCATGAATTAAGCTAGATTAAGTTTTCTTATGTGGCTTACCTAGATTTTGTCTGTTGAGGGGATTTTTCAGGACTAGGCTCCATTTTATTTTATTTTATCAATATAAATATATCTTCTCATAATAATTTCAAGTAAAAATTCTAATATCATTTATATCTCAACTTAGTACTTTACTTTATAATGCCCCATAATTGCTTATATTACAACCATTACTCTTCTGCCAAACATTTTATTTTATCTATTTTTTCATTGTAAGTTATGGCATGAATAACTGGGGAGTTTTTACTAATATTACTAATGTATTGCAATAACTTTAGGTCAATATTTTTTCAAGGTATTAGCATTTTAGCACTCAGAACAAAATGGCTTTCCTGAAATCAGTCAAAAAGCAAACCTCTAATTTTCATGGTAAAAATAGAACATCTAGATCAGTTACAATTTGCTCCCATTTTCCCATATTGGTCCACAAGAAAAATAAATGTGTTAGTACCTCTCCTGACATTTAAAGGAAATAGGTATATTCTACAGAGTACTTTACCTTTCCAATCAGCTTTCCTCTACAGATTTCCTGCATTCATCAGATTAGTCAGCAGTGGTCTTCTGATGAGGAATTGAAGAGAGCAGTTTTCTTTTATTCAAACCCATCAGGAAGAGAATGCGTTTAGGTAGCAGTTCTTAGGCACAAGTAGCTCACTGCGGGTGATCATAAAAAGGTTCATTATTATTATTTGATATAGTAATTTGGCAAGCTGGGCTCATGCACTTTCTTGCAAGACCATTTTGATATCTTATAAAAGGTGAAAAAAACTTCTTTCAGGAGCCAGGGCACCATTTTATGCTTAAAAATAAAAGCTAGCATCTTGAAAAATTAAAATTAGATTATACCTCTGTGCATTAAGTGAATAATTTTAACAGAGAAGAAAGGACATATTGACTCTAAAATTATCTGCAACTAATATACAGCATAAAAGAGAATAACCATGTTGCCCTTCACAATTCTACTTTATTTTAGTAGTAGTAAAAGATAATTTTAAGCAGATGCTCTTTAATGTGCAGCCTGATGCTGATAGATGCATAGTGCACATGCATTTCGAAGGAGTAGAATAATACAGGTAATTCCACTTTTAAATTATTTTGTTTTACTTGTCATTTTTCTGATCATTTTGTAATAATTTGAGGTACATTTACCAAACAGCTTTTTAACATACCTTTTATTTTTTCTGAGTTTATCTACCCATCAAAGAATGTATCCTCCAGGTATATGGAAACATAAAATAAATTAAAATAAGAGAAATAAAATAATATAAAATACTTCTAGGCATTTAACCTCCTCCTTAGTGTTCTACAGTCTTAGGATTAGTGAACACAGAGGTTCTAAATAGGAAGGAAGAGAACCTAGGGTGGTTAGTGACTGTGGTAGCTCTTGTCCCAAGATGGACCCTAATGAACTATAACCCCTGGTATTCATCTCCTTTTGTGGTCTTTTGCCACAATGAGTTGGTCGGCCGGAGACTCATTTAAGTCACAGAAAGAACAGAAGTAACATAGTGCCAACTTTGGGACTAAATCTTAAGAAGACATAACAAGCAGGTTTTGCATTTTTGGGAGCTACAGAATAAGAAGACTTTTGTTTGTTTGTTTGTTTGTTTTAGATACGTGGACAGAGTGTGTGAAGAAGCCAAATGGAGAGGAAGATGCCCTGAGACTAGGTGGAAAGAGATCTCGCCATTTCAACATCCCAGGTGACCCTAAATCTCTAGCCCTTTCTGTCTTGGAGCCAGACAAATATCTAGAATCACCTTCGATATCCCAGTCACCATGTGATTACAACTATATAAAAGACCTTAAGCAAAAACAACAGAGCTTCCCAGTTGAGTCCAGATAATAATGCATTATTGTTTTAAGTTATTAAATTTTGAGATAGACTTGGCAATCAATAATGAAAGCAGTGATCCACGAACATTGCAAAGGAAGCCTAGTAACACATAATTAAAAAAGAATATTTATTCATGAGAGACACACAGAGAGAGGCAGAGACATAGGCAGAAGGAGAAGCAGACTCCATGCAGGGAGACCGATGCATGACTCAATCCCAGGACTCCACCCCGGGCCAAAGGCAGGCACTAAACTGCTGAGCCGCCCGGGCATCCCAGGGGTACACAGAATTTTGATGCATCATGTGGCTTATATAATTTTATCATTTAAACAACACTACCATAGGGCTACTAATAATAGTGAGTTCCTGTTAGAGATAAAGAAACTGAAATTTGTAGATTTTTTTGGTAACAGATATCAGATATGTTGAACCTACATTGCACTCCAGTTAGTGAAGACCCAATGAAACCATTCACATTTGCATTAAAGCTGAAGAGATCATGTTATACTTCTGCTTAAAATTTCCTAGTGAAATACTCAATACTCAAAGTTTCCCCTTAATACTCAAAGTTAAATCCAAATTCTTACCTTGGCTTGTAAGATTCTGAAAGACCTGCCTCTGCAACTTCTCTATCTTCATTTTTAGTCTCTTCCCTATCCATCCATTTTTATCCCATTTTCTGACACTAGTTTCCTTACTGATCCTGGAAGAGTACATTCCTGCTCTAGGGTTGTTAGTTCTTACTGTTTGCTCTATCGACAGTAACAACTAATTAAATTCTAGAGTACTTAGTACGTGCTAGGTGCAGAGCTTTAAGCTATTAATCCCTTGCAAAGAAACCCACAAGGTATATTGGACATCCGGAGAAACTTATGAACCTTGCTAGGGTAAGAGCAAATGAAGACCAAAATTTGATCACAGGCTGACCTGCCCTACAGTATCAATGTACCATGGTAGCACTGCCTAAAACACTCTTCTACTAGATGTATACTTACCTTGTTCCCAACCTTCTTTAGGACTTCGCTCAAATGTCACTTTGCTAGAGCAATGTCTTTCTTAACTTTACATAAAATAGAATCCTTGCCATCTCTATACATTTACCCTGTTTTATCTTTCTTCATAGCACGATAGCACCAATTGCCATTTGACATACTATGTATTTATTCACTGACCATTTCTACTCACTAGAAAGTAAAAAAGCAGGAGATTTTTCTTGGCTACTTGTTTCTGACTTCCAGTGCCAAAAATGGTGCCAGGCAAATAGTAAGCACTAAAAACAGTTGTCAAATAAAAAAAAAATGAATGGAAGACAGAATTTGAATCCATTTTGAAGTCTGAATACAATTTGACTATATTCTGCTGTATTTATCTTCTATCACAACTACAAGTCGTTATTTACATATTAATTTAAATTTAAATTTTCCAGTACACATATTTATCTTTTGTGGTTCAAATATGTGTTAAGACTTTTGAGTATTGGAAATAACTTCTTATTTTTTTATACCCATATATCATGCATAAGAGCAAATAAATAATTTCTTAAGTATATTTGATTCTATTCAACCAACTCTGAATGAAACTATGAATTCTATAAACTAAATAGTCACATAGGTCTAAATCTTGGTTCTAACACTTAATAACATTAGCTAACATCTCTACCATCAATGTCCTTCCTTATTGGACAATAGGCATAGTGATATTAATGTCTATATCACATGTCTGCACATAAGTCATGGTAGGTATATCATGATGCAGTGATAATATATGCACACACACACATATATATGCACATGCATATATATTTTTTCCCCCCATGGGACATTTGCTTTGAAACTAATTCACTCCTTACTGCACGTTCATATGCCAGATTAAAATTCCAGCTGTCAATTTAATGGAACTTCTATAGTGAAATATGCTTCTAAGTTTATTGTGACAGAGAAAAGAGACAATGAAAAAAAAAAAGCATTAATCAGATAAATAATGAAACTTCCAAATGAATATAGAAAATGATAGAAATTAATTGCACATCAGATCAAAATAAAGGATTACGATAGAAGTAAATAATATCAAATTATTAAAAAATCAAACAACTAGGTTAAAAAAAAACCTGTAACTGAAATAGGTAGCCCATTGACTTATGAAATCAGAAAATAAAGAAGGCCAAAACTGACAAATTTTTAAATAAGAATGGGAAAAATATCTGAAATATCCAGGGAAAATTTTTATTAAAAAATATTCCTTTAAAAAATATTTCTTAGTTTACAAATATAGATGGATTTGATGATTTCTAGGAAAAAATACCAAAAATTAATATCAAAAGAGGTAGAAATGAAAGAGGACAATGTCTATGTAAGAAAATTTGATAAGCATTGGTCTCAGACCTTTTTGAACTCTACCAATCTTTCAAGCAACACAGAGAATGGCACTGAATGTGGTTCAAGAGAAATATGGAGAAAGAGGGAAAGAGAATTAAAAAATAAAATTTTCCCTAATTTAACAAATCATCATAACTTTATTATTTAGAAAAGGAGCTACTACAATCAGATCTTAGTCACTATTTTTATACATGGTACACAAAAATACTAACAGCTATTTTACAAGATCCAATTTCAAAATACACTTGCTGTTGAACATGGGTACATTTCTGTTCAGTTTATGATTAATATGGAATTTCAGTTATAAATTATGTACACCTGGGGGAGGAGGGGCAAGATGGCAGAAGAGTAGGGTCCCCAAATCACCTGTCCCCACCAAATTACCTAGATAACCTTCAAATTATCCTGAAAATCTAAGAATTCGGCCTAGGATTTAAAGAGAGACCAGCTGGAATGCTACAGTGAGAAGAGTTCGCGCTTCTATCAAGGTAGGAAGACGGGGAAAAAGAAATAAAGACACAAAAGGCCTCCAAGGGGGAGGGGCCTGCGAGGAGCCGGGCTGAGGCCGGGGCGAGTGTCCCCAGGACAGGAGAGCCCCTTCCCGGAGAAGCAGGAGCTGCACCAACCTTCCTGGAGGGAAAGGTGCTCACAGGGAATGGTGCTCACAGGGAGTTAGGAGGGCAGGGATGCCCTCAGGCTCCCTGGGACACTAACAGGCACCTGCGCCCCAGGAGAGACCCACAACCCGGGCCGAGCTCCCTAAGGGCTGCAGCGCACATGGCTGGACCCGGAGCAGCTCGGAGGGGCTCGGGCGGCAGCTCCACAATGGGGGTTGTGGGGCGGGAGCGAATCCAACAGCGGAGACCCCGGAGCACAGAGCGCCGGGACACAGCCCAGGATCCGGCCTCCCCCTGGGACAGGCAGAGGCCGGGAGGGCCCAGGACTACAAGGACTCTCCTGCCTCGAGCGGAGATCAGCGGCCCCACCCCCAGGGCATACAGGCCCTGCAGACTGAGAGCTCTGTAGTTACTGTGGGAGCTGACTCCAGGGCTCCAGAGCTGGCCGCCGCCACTGGGGTTGTTCCTCCAGGGGCCTCACGGGGTAAACAACCCCCACTGAGCCCTGCACCAGGCACAGGCCAGAGCAGCTCCCCCAAGTGCTAACACCTGAAAATCAGTGCAACAGGCCCCTCCCCCAGAAGACCAGCTAGACGGACGAGTTCCAGGGGAGTCAAGGGACGTAAAGTATACAGAATCAGAAGATACTCCCCCGTGTTTTTTTGTTTGTTTGATTGTTTTTTTTGCTTTTTGATTTGTTTGCTTCCCCCACCCCTTTTTTTCCCTTTCTTTCTTTTTCTTTCTCTTTTTCTTCTCTTTTTTCCTTTTTTCTTCTTTTTCTTTTTTCTTTTTCTCTTTTCTTTCCTTTTTCTCTCCTTTTTCTCCTTTGCCCAATACAACTTGTTTTTGGCCACTCTGCACTGAGCAAAATGACTAGAAGGAAAACCTCACCTCAAAAGAAAGAATCAGAAACAGTCCTCTCTCCCACAGAGTTACAAAATCTGGATTACAATTCAATGTCAGAAAGCCAATTCAGAAGCACTATTATATACCTACTGGTGGCTCTAGAAAAAAGCATAAAGGACTCAAGAGACTTCATGACTGCAGAATTTAGATACAATAAGGCAGAAATTAAAAATCAATTGAATGAGATGCAATCCAAACTAGAAGTCCTAATAACAAGGTTAACGAGGTGGAGGAACGAGTGAGTGACATTGAAGACAAGTTGATGGCAAAGAGGGAAACTGAAGAAAAAAGAGACAGACAATTAAAAGACCATGAAGACAGATTAAGAGAAATAAACGACAGCCTGAGGAAGAAAAACCTACATTTAATTGGGGCTCCTGAGGGCGCCGAAGGGGCCATAGGGCCAGAATATGTATTTGAACAAATCATAGCTGAAAACTTCCCTAATCTGGGAAGGGAAACAGGCATTCAGATCCAGGAAATAGAGAGATCCCCCCCCTAAAATAAACAAAAAACGTTCAACACCTCGACATTTAATAGTTAAGCTTGCAAATTCCAAAGATAGAGAGAAGATCCTTAAAGCAGCAAGAGACAAAAAGTCCCTGAATTTTATGGGGAGGAGTATTAGGGCAACAGCAGACCTCTCCACAGAGACCTGGCAGGCCAGAAAGGGCTGGCAGGAAATATTCAGGGTCCTAAATGAGAAAAACATGCAACCAAGAATACTTTATCCAGCAAGGCTCTCATTCAAAATGGAAGGAGAGATAAAGAGCTTTCAAGACAGTCAGGAACTGAAAGAATATGTGACCTCCAAACCAGCTCTGCAAGAAATTTTAAGGGGGAATCTTAAAATTCCCCTTTAAGAAGAAGTTCAATGGAACAATCCACAAAAACAAGGACTGAATAGATATCATGATGACACTAAACTCATATCTGTCAATAGTAACTCTGAACGTGAACCGGCTTAATGACCCCATCAAAAGGCGCAGGGTTTCAGACTGGATAAAAAAGCAGAACCCATCTATTTGCTGTCTACAAGAGACTCATTTTAGACAGAAGGACACCTAAAACCTGAAAATAAAAGGTTGGAGAACCATTTACCATTCAAATGGTCCTCAAAAGAAAGCAGGGGTAGGCATCCTTATATCAGATTAACTAAAATTTACCCCGAAGACTATAGTGAGAGATGAAGAGGGACACTATATCATACTCAAAGGATCTATCCAACAAGAGGACTTAACAATCCTCAATATATATGCCCCGAATGTGGGAGCTGCCAAATATTTAAACCAATTAATAACCAAACTGAAGAAATACTTAGATAATAATACACTTATACTTGGTGACTTCAATCTAGCACTTTCTACACTCGATAGGTCTTCTAAGCACAACATCGCCAAAGAAACGAGAGCTTTAAATGATACACTGGACCAGATGGATTTCACAGATATCTACAGAACTTTACATCCAAACTAAACTGAATTAACATTCTTCTCAAGTGCTCATGGAACTTTCTCCAGAATAGACCACATACTGGGTCACAAATTGGGTCTGAACCAATACCGAAAGATCGGGATAGTCCCCTGTATATTCGCAGACCATAATGCCTTGAAATTAGAACTAAATCACAACAAGAAGTTTGGAAGGACCTCAAACACGTGGAGGTTAAGGACCATCCTGCTAAAAGATGAAAGGGTCAACCAGGAAATTATGGAAGAATTAAAAAGATTCATTGAAACTAATGAGAATCAAGATAAAACCATTCAAAATCTTTGGGATGAGGGGGAAATACATCGCAATACAAGCATCCATTCAAAAACTGGAAAGAACTCAAAGACAAAAGCTAACCTTAAACATAAAGGAGCTAGAGAAAAAACACCAAATGGACCCTACGCCCAGCAGAAGAAGAGAATTAATAAAGATTCGAGCAGAACTGAACCAAATCAAGACCAGAAGAACTGTGGAACAGATCAACAGAACCAGGAGTCGGTTCTTTGAAAGAATTAATAAGATAGATAAACCATTAGCCAACCTTATTAAAAAGAAGAGAGAGAAGACTCAAATTAATAAAATCATGAATGAGAAAGGAGAGATCACTACCAACACCAAGGAAATACACACATTTTAAAAACATACTATGAACAGCTATATGCCAAAAATTAGGCAATCTAGAAGAAATGGACGCATTTCTGGAAAGCCACAAACTACCAAAACTGGAACAGGAAGAAATAGAAAACCTGAACAGGCCAATAACCAGGGAGGAAATTGAAGCAGTCATCAAAAACCTCCCAAGACACAAAAGTCCAGGGCCAGATGGCTTCCCAGGGGAATTCTATCAAACGTTTAAAGAAGAAATCATACCTATTCTACTAAAGCTGTTTGGAAAGATAGAAAGAGATGGAGTACTTCCAAATTCATTCTATGAGGCCAGCATCACCTTAATTCCAAAACCAGACAAAGACCCCACCAAAAAGGAGAATTACAGACCAATATCCCTGATGAACATGGATGCAAAAATTTTCAACAAGATACTAGCCAATCGGATCCAACAATACATTAAGAAAATTATTCACCATGACCAAGTAGGATTTTTCCCCGGGACACAAGGCTGGTTCACCACTCGTAAAACAATCAGTGTGATTCATCATATCAGCAAGAGAAAAACCAAGAACCATATGATTCTCTCATTAGATGCAGAGAAAGCATTTGACAAAATACAGCATCCATTCCTGATCAAAACTCTTCAGAGTGTAGGGATAGAGGGAACATTCCACAACATCCTAAAAGCCATCTACAAAAAGCCCACAGCAAATATCATTCTCAATGGGGAAGCACTGGGAGCCTTTCCCCTAAGATCAGGAATAAGACAGGGATGTCCACTTTCACCACTGATATTCAATATAGTACTGGAAGTCCTCGCCTCAGCAATCAGACAACAAAAAGACATTGAAAGCATTCAAATTGACAAAGAAGAATCAAACTCTCCCTCTTCGCCGATGACATGATACTCTACCTAGAAAACCCAAAAGCCTCCACCCCACGATTCCTAGAACTCATACAGCAATTTGGCAGCGTGGCAGGATACAAAATCAATGCCCAGAAAACAATGGCATTTCTATACACTAACATTGAGACTGAAAAAAGAGAAATTAAGGAGTCAATCCCATTTATAATTGCACCCCAAAGCATAAGATACCTAGGAATAAACCTAACCAAAGAGGTAAAGGATCTATACCCTAAAAGCTATAGAACACTTCTGAAAGAAATTGAGGAAGACACAAAGAGATGGAAAAATATTCCATGCTCATGGATTGGCAGAATTAATATTGTGAAAATGTCAATGTTACCCAGGGCAATTTACGTGTTTAATGCAATCCCTATCAAAATACCATGGACTTTCATCAGAGAGTTAGAACAAATTATTTTAAGATTTGTGTGGAATCAGAAAGACCCCAAATAGCCAGGGGAATTTTAAAAAAGAAAACCATAGCTGGGGGCATCACAATGCCAGATTTTAGGTTGTACTACAAAGCTGTGGTCATCAAGACAGTGTGGTACTGGCACAAAAACAGACACATAGATCAATGGAACAGAATAGAGAACCCAGAAGTGGACCCTGAACTTTATGGTCAACTAATATTAGATAAAGGAGGAAAGACTATCCATTGGAAGAAAGACAGTCTCTTCAATAAATGGTACTGGGAAAATTGGACATCCACGTGCAGAAGAATGAAACTAGACCACTCTCTTTCACCATACACAAAGATAAACTCAAAATGGATGAAAGATCTAAATGTGAGACAGGATTCCATCAAAATCCTAGAGGAGAACACAGGCAACACCCTTTTTGAACTCGGCCACCGTAACTTCTTGCAGGATACATCCACGAAGGCAAAAGAAACAAAAGCAAAAATGAACTATTGGGACTTCATCAAGATAAGAAGCTTTTACACAGCAAAGGATACAGTCAACAAAACTCAAAGACAACCTACAGAATGGGAGAAGATATTTGCAAAGGACGTATCTGATAAAGGGCTAGTTTCCAAAATCTATAAAGAACTTATTAAACTCAACACCAAAGAAACAAACAATCCAATCATGAAATGGGCAAAAGACATGAAGAGAAATCTCACAGAGGAAGACATAGACATGGCCAACACGCACATCAGAAAATGCTCTGCATCACTTGCCATCAGGGAAAATGAAATCAAAACCACAATGAGATACCACCTCACACCAGTGAGAATGGAGAACATTAACAAGGCAGGAAACCACAATTGTTGGAGAGGATGCGGAGAAAAGGGAACCCTCTTACACTGTTGGTGGGAATGTGAACTGGTGCAGCCACTCTGGAAAACTGTGTGGAGGTTCCTCAAAGAGTTAAAAATAGATCTGCCCTACAACCCAGCAATTGCACTGTTGGGGATTTACCCCAAAGATTCAGATGCAATGAAACGCCGGGACACCTGCACCCCGATGTTTCTAGCAGCAATGTCCACAATAGCCAAACTGTGGAAGGAGCCTCAGTGTCCATCGAAAGATGAATGGATAAAGAAGATGTGGTTTATGTATCCAATGGAATATTACTCAGCCATTAGAAATGACAAATACCCACCATTTGCTTCGACGTGGATGGAACTGGAGGGTATTATGCTGAGTGAAATAAGTCAATCGGAGAAGGACAAACATTATATGTTCTCATTCATTTGGGGAATATAAATAATAGTGAAAGGGAATGTAAGGGAAGGGAGAGGAAATGTGTGGGAAATATCAGAAAGGGAGACAGAACATAAAGACTCCTAACTCTGGGAAATGAACTAGGGGTGGTGGAGGGGGAGGAGGGTGGGGGGTGGGAGTGAATGGGTGACGGGCACTGAGGGGGACACTTGACGGGATGAGCACTGGGTGTTATTCTGTATGTTGGCAAATTGAACACCAATAAAAAATAATTTATTTTAAAAAAAGATTATCATGATCATATTGTTGTGGCATTCTATCTGTAGTTAAAATTTCTAAAAGTGATCACTACTAAGCAAATTAAGAATCTTAAACAAAGTATTTTTAATGATTTTTAAGCTGTGTTGCATAAGTTTCTCTTAAAGCAAAAGAGTCAGGAAATCAAATGAAAGATAATTAAAACTGTCACTTTGATTTCACAGCACAAATAGTTTGCATTTATGTTTGTCAAGCAGCAAAATACAAGGAAACAAACTTGTATGAAAGGAAAGGTAATGAATTTGTTACTTACCTGTTTATATGCCTACTATGGATTTTATTTTCTTTTTCAAAATATTTTTACCTCTTAAAAGCATAAATAAGCAAACAATATTTTGACTTGCTACAAGTTATTCCTTTATGTAGTTTTCCTGGCTTTAAAGACAATAGGCAAATAATTATTTTATTATTTTCTCCCTGTGGTTATGTAATAAAGGCTTAAGTTTTATGTAAACTAACAAACACCATGTGTGTACTTCTTAACAGAACTAAAAATTAAAGTTTAGTGAATAGATTTTTTTTTTTTTACTCTCCCGCTCTACTTTAGTTTTTGTTGTCATCACATCGAATGAAGTGAAGTTTGTATAGCCTTGAAGATTACTTAATACATATTACATCCGTTTTCTCCTTTGATTCATAGAGTTTGAGTAATTTGCTCCCAAGGTCCTGATGTTAGGATGTAAATTTGGGAATGTAGGGATTTCTGATGATAAATTCTCACATCTTTGCTTTATATCTTGTTTAGTCACTCTACAGAACCTCACAGACACAAAAAATGTTTAAAATTCAAAATCAGGTATTATTGCTATTCATGTTTTCTTAACCAACCCAATCATAAAGGCAACTTCCAACTGTCTTTATAATGCTTGGCCTCCTGTTGCTTCCAGATGGATCTGTTCTCTTACCGACTCTTCATACTTCCTATTGTCTTCTTAATTAGAAGTATCTCCATGTTTGTATAACTTAAGTGCATCCACCCTAACTCCACAGAGTCTCATCTTCACCTCCAATGTATCGTTAAGATTTTATCTTGGCTATAAAGTCAGCACCCCCCAAATGCTACTGTGTATAAAATCTTGCAAATACCACTTTAGAATTAACACTAAGCTCAATATTATTGCCTCTGTTCTACAAATATGTGATATAAGATTCGGGAAACTTACACACAGACACATTAAACTAAAAAGGAAAACTTTTGAAATAACTAATATGTCTTATAGATAATCTAGCAGAATAAGGTTAGCTAGAATACATCGTATATTCAACAGAGTTTGGAAATCATGTTTTCTTTAGAGGAGCTTATCTCCATAGCTTTATGATTTTCTATAGTGTAGAAAATAGCAGAGTTTAGGTGAAAGAAGAAATGAGCCAGCATTAGTGTTTTGTCAGGTATGCAAAACACAGTTGTACAGGCAATTGTTTAAAATCCTGCCAAAGGACGTGAGTAAGTTGTACACTGCACTGCCTCAAAAGAGTAGGGGAGGGGAAGTTAAGGCAGGTGAGATAATAAAGTTGGGATGTGACCCAGAGGGTTGTAGAACTGCATTAAATGGCATTAAATAAAGTCAAGTGATAGATTTAGTATAAGTAACTTAGTTTACAATTTGGAACAATGGAAAGTTTTATTTAGAGAGTTTTAATTTAATATTTTGTAACTAAATTAGTTGCTTCTCCTGAGAAGGTTTAGGTTAGATTGGGTTACTTATATACTATGAAGGAGAGAAGATTAAGGAACTAAGAGCCAAGATTTTACATGATGTTTAATATGGGTAAAATCAGAATCTCTGTGTCTCTTATGAATAAATAAATACAATCTTTAAAAATAAAATAAAATGCAATTTTTATTTTCTCAATAACTCAAAGCATTTCAAATTAACTGCCATCTATCTATCCTCCTTGATATGAAATGAGATATGTAAGCATAGATAAATCTGATCCCGTGCTCTGGTAGATTAGTGTGTGGAATCAGACCATATGAACCAAAGAATTATCACACCAAAATAACAAAGATGGAGTAGCCATTGAGTATTACAAAGGAAACTGAAATTTGGAATGTCTTAAAAGCCACCAACAAGTGTATACTAGAGGCCATTAGATGACAGTAACCAAAAGAAATTGCTTTTTTTTCCCACTAAATTTGCTTTCCTTAGAGTCTTGCTTATGAATATGTGCTACTGGCCTCAGATGCTAAATGGACCATTATTCAATTTATTGACCTATGTTTTCTTCTAGCTGGTTCCTAATGTGTTTGAAGACAGCAGTTTATTTTAAATATTCAAGTATGCATCATATTTTTCTGTATACTGCTGCACTTAACTATATTCACTTTTCTACTCTATATAGTATTTAATTAAATGGAAATCTTACATCTCATTTATAATCAGAATAGTCACTGAATAGTCAGATATAATAGCTTGCTTCCATTTTTCTGTATATGTTTAGTTATCCATTAGGTAAAAAAGATAAATTATTAGTAATTCAGACAATGGTTTAGTGTGAAATATGAATAACTAGTGTCAACTTTGGTGGAAAATGACAATAATTGGATGATAAAATATCATACAATGTATTCTTGTGAGTACAATTTAACAACTATTATTAGCATAAGGAGAGTTATTTTTATAATATTAATATAATCACTATTTTTTATGCCTACTTTATTTTATGGATTATTTGTTATTGTTATTAAATATTTAAATATTATCATGTTAAAATTTTTAGTATTTAAAATGTTCACAGGAATCACTGAATTTGCTTCAGATGTTAACTTTTATTCTTACGTATAGGATAAATGAATGCAAACCCGTGGAAATGTGTTCACAATATTGTGGGCATATGCAACCATATTGACTTACTCTTTTTTAAAAAATGCCAAATGAATATTTGGATTTTTAAATTATTTTTCTAATACAATATCTTTTTCTAATGCGATATCTTTTTCTAATGCAATATGTTTCTACTACTAAATTTTTAAATTAATTTTAAAAAGTTTACAAACAAAATTTTCATATCCTTATATCTTCAGAAAACATGTTTAAAATTTAGCGATCTTTGGGATCCCTGCGTGGCGCAGCGGTTTGGCGCCTGCCTTTGGCCCAGGGCGCGATCCTGGAGACCCGGGATCGAATCCCACGTCAGGCTCCTGGTGCATGGAGCCTGCTTCTCCCTCCGCCTGTGTCTCTGCCTCTCTCTCTCTCTCTCTGTGACTATCATAAATAAATAAAAAAAAATGTTAAAAAAAATTTAGCGATCTTTAAAAACCCTATACTGTTTTTGGCATCTTAATATGATTATATATACCAGATGAAACATATTCTTCTGTTATACTGTCATATTTCAGATTTTAGTATTTTCATTTCTGATGGTAGGGTAGTTTAAAACTATCAGGAAGTATTTAACATCAAGAGTATTTCCTATTACTTCTTCTTATATTTTCCTTAAAACCTATTGAGTTTATTCTATTTTATATAAAAACAATCATAATTTTTTTCTGGAAAAACATTCTATTTTCTCAATTCATAACTATGATTTTATTAGTGAGTATAGACAGCTGAAGTATCTTTAAACTGATATTCCAATATCATAATGATGATATTTGAGAAGCTTTTCTGTCTTCCAGAACTTTTATTTTTTTTAGAAATAAATTGCGAAAGTATTTATGCATTTTAAAAATCCTTTACTCATCTAGATTTCTAACCCATGTTTTGCCTCAAACCATATATAAAAACCATGTTATATATATTAGAATAAAAAAGTAAAATGAGGGGATCCCTGGGTGGCGCAGCGGTTTGGCGCCTGCCTTTGGCCCAGGGCGTGATCCTGGAGACCCGGGATCGAATCCCACATCGGGCTCCCGGTGCATGGAGCCTGCTTCTCCCTCTGCCTGTGTCTCTGCCTCTCTCTCTCTCTCTCTGTGACTATCATAAATAAATAAAAATTAAAAAAAAATTAAAAAAAAAAGTAAAATGAAAACTACACCTCTCCTGGTTTAACTACCTGACTATAAGACTTCGAATTCATATTTCACTAATATGCCTCTTTGACTATTAACTTCTCTTTTTTAATAATAAATTTATTTTTTATTGGTGTTCAAGGTGCCAACATACAGAATAACACCCAGTGCTCATCCCGTCAAGTGCCCCCCTCAGTGCCCTTCACCCACTCACCCCCACTCCCCGCCCTCCTCCCGTTCCACCACCCCTAATTCGTTTCCCAGAGTTAGGAGTCTTCCATGTTCTGATCCCTTTCTGATATTTCCTACCCATTTCTTCTCCCTTCCCCTCTATTCCCTTTCACTATTATTTATATTCCCAAAAAAATGAGAACATACACTGCTTGTCCTTTTCCGATTGACTTACTTCACTCAGCATAATACCCTCCAGTTCCATCCACGTCGAAGCAAACGGTGGGTATTTGTCATTTCTAATGGCTGAATAATATTCCATTGGATACATAAACCACATCTTCTTTATCCATTCATCTTTCGATGGACACTGAGGCTCCTTCCACAGTTTGGCTATTGTGGACATTGCTGCTAGAAATATCCGGGTGCAAGTGTCCCGGCATTTCATTGCATCTGTATCTTTGGGGTAAATCCCCAGCAGTGCAATTGCTGGGTCATAGGGCAGATCTATCTTTAACTCTTTGAGGAACCTCCACACAGTTTTCCAGGGTGGCTGCACCAGTTCACATTCCCACCAACAGTGTAAGAGGGTTCCCTTTTCTCCGCATCCTCTCCAACAATTGTGGTTTCCTGCCTTGTTAATGTTCTCCATTCTCACTGGTGTGAGGTGGCATCTTATTGTGGTTTTGATTTCTTTTTCCCTGATGGCAAGTGATGCAGAGCATTTTCTCATGTGCGTGTTGGCCATGTCTATGACTTCCTCTGTGAGATTTCTCTTCATGTCTTTTGCCCATTTCATGATTGGATTGTTTGTTTCTTTGGTGTTGAGTTTAATAAGTTCTTTATAGATCTTGGAAACTAGCCCTTTATCAGATACGTCCTTTGCAAATATCTTCTCCCATTCTGTAGGTTGTCTTTGAGTTTTGTTGACTGTATCCTTTGCTGTGTAAAAGCTTCTTATCTTGATGAAGTCCCAAGTTCATTTTTGCTTTTGTTTCTTTTGCCTTTGTGGATGTATCCTGCAAGAAGTTACTGTGGCTGAGTTCAAAAAGGGTTTTGGCCTCTGTTCTCCTCTAGGATTTTGATGGAATCTTGTCTCACATTTAGATCTTTCATCCATTTTGAGTTTATCTTTGCGTATGGTTGTGTATGGTAGAAGAGAGTGGTCTAGATTCATACTTCTGCATGTGGATGTCCAATTTTCCCAGCACCATTTATTGAAGAGACTGTCTTTCTTCCAATGGATAGTCTTTCCTCCTTTATCGAATATTAGTTGACCATAAAGTTGAGGGTCCACTTCTGAATTTTCTATTCTGTTCCATTGATCTATGTGACTGTTTTTGTGCCAGTACCAGTGTCTTGATGACCACAGCTTTGTAGTACAACCTGAAATCTGGCATTGTGATGCCCCCAGCTATGGTTCTCTTTTTTAAAATTCCCCTGGCTATTTGGGGTCTTTCTGATTCCACACAAATCTTAAAATAATTTGTTCTAACTCTCTGAAGAAAGTCCATGGTATTTTGATAGGGATTGCATTAAACACGTAAATTGCCATGGGTAAGATTGACATTTTCACGATATTAATTCTTCCAATCCATGAGCATGGATTATTTTTCCATCTCTTTGTGTCTTCCTCAATTTCTTTCAGAAGTGTTCTATAGTTTTTAGGGTATAGATCCTTTACCTCTTTGGTTAGGTTTATTCCTAGGGATCTTATGCTTTTGGGTGCAATTGTAAATGGGATTGACTCCTTAATTTCTCTTTCTTCTGTCTCAATGTTAGTGTTTAGAAATGCCATTGATTTCTGGGCATTGATTTTGTATCCTGCCAGACTGCCAAATTGCTTTGGAGTTCTAGCAATCTTGGGGTGGAGGCTTTTGGGTTTTCTATGTAGAGTATCATGTCATCGGTGAAGAGGGAGAGTTTGACTTCTTCTTTGCCAATTTGAATGCCTTTAATGTCTTTCTGTTGTCTGATTGCTGAGGCTAGGACTTCCAGTACTATATTGAATAGTAGTGGTGAAAGTGGACATCCCTGCCTTGTTCCTGATCTTAGGGGAAAGGCTCCCAGTGCTTCCCCAATGAGAATAATATTTGCAGTGGCCTTTTTGTAGATGGCTTTTAAGAGGTTGAGGAATGTTCCCTCTATCCCTACACTCTGAAGAGTTTTGATCAGGAATGGATGCTGTATTTTGTCAAATGCTTTCTCTGCATCTATTGAGAGGATCATATGATTCTTGGTTTTTCTCTTGCTGATATGATGAATCACACTGATTATTTTACGAGTGCTGAACCAACCTTGTGTCCCGGGGATAAATCCTACTTGGTCATGGTGAATAATTTTCTTAATGTATTGTTGGATCCGATTGGCTAGTATCTTGTTGATAATTTAGCTTCCATGTTCATCAGGGATATTGGTCTATAATTCTCCTTTCTGGTGGGGTCTTTGTCTGTTTTTGGAATTAAGGTGATGCTGGCCTCATAAAACGAATTTGGAAGTACTCCATCTCTTTCTATCTTTCCAAACAACTTTGGTAATAGGTATGGTTTCTTCTTTAAACATTTGATAGAATTCCCCAGGGAAGCCATCTGGCCCTGGACTTTTGTGTCTTGGGAGGTTTTTGATGACTGCTTCAATTTCCTCCCTGGTTATTGGCTTGTTCAGGTTTTCTTTCCTCCTGTTCCACTTTGGATAGTTTGTCCTTTCCAGAAATGTGTCTATTTCTTCTAGATTGCCTAATTTATTGGCGTAGAGCTGTTCATTATATATTTTTAAAATCGTTTATATTTCCTTGGTGTTGGTAGTGATCTCTCCTTTTTCATTCATGATTTTATTAATTTGAGTCTTCTCTCTCTTCTTTTTAATAAGGTTGGCTAATGGTTTATCTATCTTATTAATTCTTTCAAGAACCAACTCCTGGTTCTGTTGATCTGTTCCACAGTTCTTCTGGTCTCGATTTCCTTGAGTTCTGCTCGAATCTTTATTAACTCTCTTCTTCTGTTGGGTGTAGGATCCATTTGCTGTTTTTTCTCTAGCTCCTTTAGGTGTAAGGTTAGCTTTTGTATTTCAGTTCTTTCCAGTTTTTGGATGGATGCTTGTATTGTGATGTATTTCCCCCTCTGGACTGCTTTTGCAGCATCCCAAAGATTTTGAACGGTTGTATCTTCATTCTCATTAGTTTTCAGAAATCTTTTTAATGCTTCCTTAATTTCCTGGTTGACCCTTTCATCTTTTAGCAAGATGGTCCTTAACCTCCACTTGTTTGAAATCTTTCCAAACTTCTTGTTGTGATTTAGTTCTAATTTCAAGGCATTATGGTCTGAGAATACACAGGGGACGATCCCTATCTTTTGGTATTGGTTCAGACCCGATTTTTGACCCAGTATGTGGTCTATTTGGAAAAAGTTCCATGTGCACTGGAGAAGAATGTGTATTCAGTTTATTTTGGATGTAAAGTTCTGTAGATATCTGTGAAACCCATCTGGTCCAGTGTATCATTTAAAGCTCTCGTTTCTTTGGATATGTTGTGCTTAGAAGACCTATCCAGTGTAGAAAGTGCTAGATTGAAGTCACCAAGTTTAAGTGTATTATTATCTAAGTATGTCTTAATTTTGGTTATTAATTGATATATTTGGCAGCTCCCACATTCGGGCCATATATGTGAAAGATTGTTAAGTCCTCTTGTTGGATAGATCCTTTAAGTATGATATAGTGTCCCTCTTCATCTCTCACTACAGACTTTAGGGTAAATTTTAGTTTATCTGATATAAGAATGCCTACCCCTGCTTTTTTTTGAGAACCATTTGAATGGTACATGCTTCTCCAAACTTTTATTTTCAGGCTGTAGGTGTCCTTCTGTCTAAAATGAGTCTCTTGTAGACAGCAAATAGATGGGTCCTGCTTTTTTATCCAGTCTGACACCCTGCCTTTTGATGGGGTCATTAAGCCCATTCACGTTCAGAGTTACTATTGAACGATATGAGTTTAGTGTCATCATGATATCTATTCAGTCCCTGTTTTTGAAGATTGTTCCATTGGACTTCTTCCCAAAGGGGAATTTTAAGAGTCCCCCTTAAAATTTCTTGCAGAGCTGGTTTGGAGGTCACATATTCTTTCAGTTCCTGCATGTCTTGGAAGCTCTTTATATCTCCTTCCATTTTGAAATAGAGCCTTGCTGGATAAAGTATTCTTGGTTGCATGTTCTTCTCATTTTGGAACCTGAATATATCCTGCCAGCCCTTTCCGGCCTCCAGGTCTCTGTGGAGAGGTCTGCTGTTAACCTAATACTCTTCACCATATAAGTTACGGATTTCTTGTCTCTTGCTGCTTTAAGGATCTTCTCTGTATCTTTGGAATTTGCAAGTTTAACTATTAAATGTCGAGGTGTTGAACGGTTTTTATTGATTTTAGGGGGGATCTCTCTATTTCCTGGATCTGAATGCCTGTTTCCCTTCCCAGATTCGGAAAGTTTTCAGCTAGGATTTGTTCAAATACATATTCTGGCCCTCTGGCCCTTTCGGCATCCTCAGGAACCCCAATTAAATGTAGGTTTTCTTCTTCAGGCTGTCACTTATTTCCCTTAATCTATCTTCATGATCTTTTAATTGTCTCTTTTTTCCTCAATTTCCCTCTTTGCCATCAACTTGTCTTCAATGTCACTTACTCGGTCTTCCACCTCGTTAACCTCGTTGTTAGGACTTCTAGTTTGGATTGCATCTCATTCAATTGATTTTTAATTTCTGCCTGATTGGATCTAAATTCTGCAGTCATGAAGTCTCTTGAGTCCTTTGTGCTTTTTTCCAAAGCCACCAGTAGGTGTATAATAGTGCTTCTGAATTGGCTTTCTGACATTGAATTGTAATCCAGATTTTGTAACTCTGTGGGAGAGAGGACTGTTTCTGATTCTTTCTTTTGAGGTGAGGTTTTCCTTCTAGTCATTTTGCTCAATGCAGAGTGGCCAAAAACAAGTTGTATTGGGAAAAGGGGAAAAAGAGAGAAGAGAAAGTAGAAAAGAGAGAAAAAGAAAAGGAGAAAAAAGGAAGAAAAAAGAGAAAGAAAAAAAGAGAAGAAAATGAGAAAAAAAGAAAAAAAAAGGGGTGGGGAAGCAAATAGAAATCAAAAAGTAAAAAATAAACAAACAAACAAACAAACATGGGGGAGTATCCTCTGTTTCTGTATACTATAAGTCCCTTGACTTCCACTGGAACTTTCCAGTGCTGCTTGGTCAATAATTTGTTTTTCCCCTGTCCCTCTATCTGGTCTTCTGGGGGAGGGGCCTGTTGTGCTGATTTTCAGGTGTTAGCACTTGGGGGAGCTGCTCTGCCCCCTGCCTGGTGCAGGGCTCAGTGGAGGTTGTTCACCCCGTGAGGCCCCAGGAGGAACAACGGCTGTTGCTGGGCCAGCTCTGGAGCCCTGGAGTCAGCTCCCGCAGTAACTCCGGGGCTCTCCCGTCTGCAGGGCCTGGGGGCTCCCGGGCGGGGCCGCTGATTTGCTCAGTTCCAGGCAGGAGCGTCCTTGCTGTCCTGGGCCCTCCCGGCCTCTGCCTGTCCCGGGGGAGGCCGGATCCTGGACTGTGTCCCGGCGCCCTGTGCTCCGGGGCCTGCGCTGTTGGATTCGCACTCCCGCCCGCAGCCCCCTCCGCGGAGCCGCCGCCCGAGCCCCTCCGAGCTGTTCCCAGAGCCGCGCAGCCCCCTCCACGCGGAGCTTCTTCCTCCGCCCGAGCCGCCGCCGCCGAGCTGTTCCCGGAGCCGCGCAGCCCCCTCCGCGGAGCCGCCGCCCGAGCCCCTCCGAGCTGCTCCGGGTCCCGCCGAGCGCTGCAGCCCTTAGGGAGCTCGGGGCATCTCCCGGGGCGCAGTTCCTCTGTTACTGTCCCAGGGAGCCCGAGGGCATCCCCGCCTTTCTGGGGATCCTGCTCCAATTCCCCGGGAGGCCTTTCCGCGGGGAAGGTTGGTGCAGCTCCTGCTCCTCCGGGACGGGGCTCTCCTGTCCTGGGGACACTCGCCCCGGCCTCAGCCCGGCTCCTCGCGGGGCCCCACCCCTTGGATGCCTTCTGTTTCTTTTTTCCCCGTCTTCCGACTTTGATAGAAGCGTGAACTCTTCTCACTGAATCATTTGCAGCTGTTTTCTCTTTAAATCTGAGGCCAAATTCGTAGATATTCAGGATGATTTGAAGGTTATCTAGGTAATTTGGTGTTGACAGGTGATTTGGGGACCCTACTCTTCCACCATCTTGCTCTGCCTCCTCACTTGTCTTTTTGGTCTCTCATTTTTGTTTACTTGCTCAAGAATGCCACATAAAATTGAATATTCCTGGCTTTTATAGCATCAATCTCAGTATCGCAGTAATAATATCAGAATAGGTAACACTATCATAATAATGCTAATAATAACAATGGTAGTAACATAACTACCATCATATTCACTTGTCTTGTGATCATATTAGGTTCTTTATGTGTGTACCACTTATAATGTCTGAAAAAATTATTCAAAGATTAATGCATGAAATAATTCCTACCATCAAGCATTTGATATCTCAGGCCAACAAGCAAGATATTATCATTCAACAGATAAAGTAATATCTGTTATATTAATGTATTTACTAAAGCAATATAAATAATGTTTCTTCAGTTTAAACTGTACACTTCTTATTTTTATTTTTCTCTCTCAGGCAACTTGCATTGCTCTTTTCACCAGTACGAAAGTACATGGAAAGATAATGGTGGCACAAAAAGACCAGAAAAGCAGAGCAGTGGGGTCAGAAAAGAAGGTAATGTGGAAAATACTAACAATGAAGAAAGATCCTGCTCATAGACAAGGGTGTAGAAAACTGTGGCTTGGGAGCATTATAAAAGTTGTAGAATTTTTTTCAATGTACACTGTAAAAAAAGATAAAAGAAAAGTGTATCTTTGACCTATGAACAAGATTTATTTTTTTTCTTTCTTTCTTTCTTTCTTTCTTTCTTTCTTTCTTTCTTTCTTCTCTTCTTTCTTTTTTCTTTCTTTCTTTCTTTCTTTCTTTCTTTCTTTCTTTCTTTCTTTCTTTCTCTTTCTTTCTTTCTTTCTTTCTTTCTTCTTTTCTTTCTTCTTTCTTCTTTCTTTCTCTTTCTTCCTTTCTTCCTCTTTTTTCTTTTTGAAATGAAACTAAGGAGAATATAAGGGAGTATATACTACTTTGGCATGAGCCCAACATAATAAAGCTTCTGCCCACAGGGACTAAAAGTTGTTATAGGTCTTCGTCTCCACGGTTATGTTTTCTAACCTCTTTGGGGTTAGGCATTTGAATCCAAGTGCTATTATTAGTCTTTTTTGTTTGTTTGTTTGTTTAATTCTAAGGGTTTTCCTTTACTTTCCTGAGTTGCTTCAAGGACTTGGAAGTAGATGAGAAATTCTAATGTTGGCCGAATTTTCCCTTGCTAAATGAATGATATTGCATGAGAAGAACAAAGGAGATTGAAATGAGAATCTAGGTTATTTACCAAAGAGTATAGTTTATTATTGGCTTCTGTACAATTCCTTCCTCAATTATGTTAATAGCAATGGATATTAAAATATAGCACAAGGCCTACCTAAGAGGCAGATAATAAAGACCAAATACAAATAAAATGACATATACAAATATGATAACCAAATACCTTCTAGGAAAAAAAAATCTTCTTGATCACTAATTAATGAAAACTTATTATGTAAGAGAACATCCCAATTTGCATTAAAAAGAACAGAATCCTAAAATATATTTTTAAAGGGTCTGGAATATCCAACTAATGCAGGAAAAGAAAGATGCTTGAAAAAGAAATCTAATCTTAGCGACCTTTAATCTCCTTTAGAATGGCTAAAAATAGAAATTGTGTAGGTGTCTAGGGGGCTTACCCATCATTTTGACATCTATTCCTTTTTTTAGACTCTCACATTGTTCTTTATTGAACCTAAATGTTGGTGATTATTTGTGCAAGATTCTCAATTTGGAATTTTCCTGAGACTGTAATTTACAATTTGACTTTCAAAATCCATTATTGTTCTAAAAAGAACATTGTAATTTCACTATACTCTGGCAGAGCAACTTACTTAGAATTTCAGTTAAAAGATACAGGTAAAATGAACTTTTGGAGTATTTACCATGATTGTACATGTGAAATGGTTTGAAAGTTTTGTGGTATTAAATTTTGAAGATATTACTGATTATGTGTGTATTTGAAATTAAAATAATCAATGTATTATTAGTTGCAACTGTTGACAATAAAATTTCAGAGTTAATGCACATTTTATGACTGTATTTTTATGTTAAATCTTAGAAGCAAATTAATACAAGTCAGTTAAGTTACAGTGTACTTGCTCTTAGTAGTTTTCTTTTGTGGGCAACTTTTAGATTAGATTATTTGGAACTGTTACCTAAAAATAACATGGATTTCTCTAAATAGAAAGATGCAATGTGAGAACATAGTTCTCTTATCCATTGCAAAAATCCGTTAGCTGAGCAGAGAAGAGACACTGTATAATAAGAATAGACTTAGAGAACTCAATGAGTCCATCAAACATTGTAACATTTGCATTAAAGGGATCCAAGAAGGAGAAGGGAGAGAAAGAGGTGCAGAGAATGTATTTGAAGAAATAAGAGGTGGAAACTTCCTGAATCTGGGAAGAGAAACAGAGATCCAGATTCAGGAAGCACAGAAACCCCTCAACAAATTCAACCCAAGGAAGTCCACAGAAAGACATATAGTAATTAAAATGGCAAAAAAATAAAAAATAAAAATAAAAAATACATAAAAATAAAAAAAATGATAAAGAATTTTAAAGGTTGTGAGGGAAAGAAGACAATTACATACAAAGGAAATTCCATTAGGCTATCTGCTGATTTTTCAGCAGAAACGTTGCAGGCTAAGAGAGAATGACACGATATATTCAAAGTGATGAAAGGGAAAAATATGCATCCAGGAATACTGTATCCAGGAAAAATTAAATACAACTTTATTTTTTTAAATTTTTTTAAAATACAACTTTAAATAAATTATTTCAGTACAAAAGTGATGCTACTCATGCTTATTTACCATTTTGTTTTCATTGCCAGTAATAAAGTAACAGAGATTTCATCATAGTTTAAACATAAACAGGAAGTGAATTTCTGAGAGACAAGAAAAGAAAGAAAAGATTAACACAAAAGGATTGCCACACGGAAGTTATCAAATAAATCAATAAAATATTTGTGCATTTTAATTGTATAAATGTTCACAGTGTCAATTTTATTCATATCGTGTCATTCAATTTTGTCATCATAACATATATATATAGATAGATATTACACTATATTATCCATGTGTATATAATGAGATATAGTTTTATATCTATATAAAATGCCTATCTATTCCACAGTTTGGAATTAAGGATATGTAAATTCTTTAAAAAACATAAATAAATTACAGCTCTTTTTTTAAAATAAATTACAGCTCTTATTTAACATTGATGCATTCCAGCTTGATTACTTAAATGTTATTTTACAAATAGTATTTTTTAAGAATTTATTTCTTTATTTGAGAGAGAGAGATAGTGACAGAATAGCGAGAGCATGACTGAGGAGGAGGGAAAAGCAGGCTCTGCAAAGGAGGACTCCATCCTAGGATTCTGGGATCATGTCCTGAGCTGAAGGCAGATGCTTAACCGACTGAGCCATCCAGGTTCCCCTACAAATAGTTTTTAACACAAAAATTGAGAGAAAGTGAATGAAAATTTCATTTCTAAAGCTTAGTAGTGTTTTTTTGTTTGTTTTTGTTTTTGTTTTTGCATTTTCACAGATGCATAGAGTCTCAGGTTAGTGTTTCTTTGAGTTGCATCCTAGGCAATTCTCTTTAATTTTTTAATTGAAATTCAATTAATTAACATATAATGTATTATTAGTTTTAGAGGTAGAGGTCAGTGATTCATCAATCTAATATAATACCCAGTGCTCATTACATCCATATGCCCTCTTTAATGCCCACCACCTAGGTCCTCCTAAAGCAGAAAGGCTCAGGCTACAGTAGCAGCAGGAGAGTTCAGAAAGGCCAGCTTTTCCTGAAGGCAGGCTTGCTCTACCTAATGATAAACAAATCCAAGGAATCTTATGGCACAGATAGGGAACACAGAACAAAATAAAATAGGAAAAGAAACACACATATAACTCAATGCAATTATTTTACAATATACAAAGGGGAGATCTCCTAGAAAATATAAGAAGAAAATCCCCTTGAAAGATATTTATTGTTGGCAACAATATGTATTCGTTTTAAATCTGACCTTAAGAAAGTCTGTATTGTGTGAAATACTAAGAAAGTTAAGAAGACATTGAAAAATTGCAACAAAACTAGTATTAGGACAGAAATAGTTAAATATGGTGGGTAGTTACATGTACTACTGCCTTTTTCTTCTTCAAACAAATAATAGAGAACAAATCAACAAGGAGTAAAAAAAAACAATGTATTATAATTCAAGACCCAATTACGTAAAGAGGAAACAATGAAAAATAAGTTATATAGTTGAATTCTGAAAAATATAAAGTGGTAACAGACTTAATAGAGCAGAGCATATAGAGAATCAAAGGCCAATAGCAACAATGAAGGACACTGATTAAGAAGGAGATTTCTAGGAGATACTGAGCATGGAATATGCTATGTGTATTATTAGAGACTTTGGATCAACATCTGAAAAGATTTAGGGAGAAAGAATGATTTGGTGAAGGTTGATGATGATTCAGGTTGAATAAAGCCTTGGTTACAATCCCACACGGAGTTCTGAAACACACATGATATGTCAGAGACATCACATGGTGGGCCAAAATGGCTAGTTCTTTGTTTGCTGGAATCCCTTAACGAATTGCATGGAAAGAATGTGACTTCGAGTGAGATACCTCTTATTTTAGGACAACACTCCTTTGGTCTCTCACATTTCTTCAAATCTTACAAACAGGAGAACTGACAGTTTTAATCTTTTTAAGCATATCTGCATAGCAAATAGCCTTGGAAGTTAGGGATAGTTGACTCCACAGCAAAGATCAGATTTGTCTGTTGTTTAGTGTAATAAAGACAATGTCTCCCTTTTGGGATTTGAAAGTTTGAGTTTGAAAGTACAGATTTTGAAAGTTTGCTTGCAACTGCTTATAAAATATTGGAGTTTCGAAGTTTATCCTCAGCTTTATGCAGCAACCACCTAGGCCTACTTCTGCATCATTCCCATAGGAATTCAATAGCAAGAGGAAACACTTTATGAACATGAGCTCATACACTTGTTGTGCCATGAGGGATAAAGTCCTTTGCTTTTGACATAAAAGTCTTTAGTTATCTTCTAGTATCCATGAAACTGGGATGGCCTAATGTTAGCATAAAACTGGGGTAAAATTTGGAACCCATCACAGTTCCTGACAGTTTTTGGTGATGAGGACGGGCTACTGACAGAGACATGGCTTCTGAAAAACAAAGTACAGAGCTCTCCAGAGGCCAGGTTAGGGCACATAAGAAGATCAACTGTGATTTTATATTAAAGGGCTGACTCCTGTGGTGAGTGGAGACATTAAGGACTACCACTGAAGGGCACCCATCCTATCTGTTAATGAATGCTTAGAAGCTGGGTGAAAATAGAAACCATTGAAACAAGCTGCCCAGTCATTTTGAATGAATACTCAGAAGTTGGAGTGCTGGATCAAATAGTAGTTCTGTTTTTAGTGTTTTGATGAATCTCCATAGTAGCTGAGCCATCTTGTATTTTCATCAACAGTGTTTTGTGGTTTCTCCAAAAGAATTGAAATCAGAATCTCAAAGAGATAGCAGCATATCCATGATCATTGGAGCACTATTCACAATAGCCAACATGTGGAAACAATTAAATGTCTATCCACAGATGAATTAATAAAGAAATGTGTCATATACATAAAATGGAAACTAGTCACCCTTAAAAAAGAAAAAAAAGAAAGAAAGAAAGAAAAAAAAGAAAGAAAGAGAAAGAAAGACTCTGTATTATGTGATAGCAAGGATGAGTCTAGAGGACATCACTGGGTGAAATAAGCCAGTCACAGAAAAATACTGTTATCATCAATGGAAATGATTCCACTTACATGAGATATCTAAAGTAGGCAAATTCATAGAATCAAAGAGTGGAATGGTGATTGCCAAGGGCTGGAGGGAGGGAGAGACAAATGGGGAATTAACAATCAACAAAAAAAGTTTCAGTTAAGCAAGATAAATAAGTTCTAGAGATTTGCTCTTCAACATTTTACTTATAGTCAATAACAATGTATTATATACTTAAAATTTGTTAATAGGATAGATTTCATGTTAAGTGTTCTTACTACAAAGAAAGGAAAGGAGAGGAGAAGAGAGGAAAGGAAAGGAAAAAGAAAAGATAAGAAGAAAAGAAGCTATCTGAATATTGCTTTGTTTTTTGTTTATTCTCCCTTAGGGGTTGGAAAGAAAAAGGAATGTTATCATGAGGCAGCAAGGTGATGTGTCTGTGAGGCAGCAAACCCATCTGAAAAGCAGTATGTCTGCAGCTGCTGGGTGAAGGAGTACCCAAAGCTGATATATAACTTCAGGTACATCACATTAAAAATCTTTGTGAGAACTGTGAGCAGCTTGAAAATGAAAGTAGATGTGTCTTGCTTACTCTGTTGCAGAATTGCTGTCTCCTCTATGCCCTGTGATCCCTCCCTAGCCCTCTACCTTAACCTCAGTTGCTTTAAGGAAAAACATAGGAATGAGGGTAATGTCTTCCTGTTCTAATGAGTAATGAAGACCATGGCACTTGTCTGAATAAGATGGTGACCTTGGGGTGGTACAGAGGTCAGGGAGGCATCAAAACTTTTATGGCTGTATTAAACATAGTCATGAAGTCACCATCCAAACTTTTTTTCTGTGGGCGGACGAGGCATCCAGATCCAACTAATAGGTTTTATGCAGGATTTTTTTAAAAGAAAAAAATTAAAATGACTTTCCAGGGAGGTGAAGCAGGAGGCTAGTGCCAGGCGGCCAGAGGTGGCCAGAGTTCCACACCCTTGAGCCATAATCGTGAGCAATTGTATGAGGGCCACAAAGGGGTCGGCCAGAGACACGGTGCACAGGGGCTCCAGGGCACGTCTCTGTGTCAGGGCTGAGATCCAGAGAGGCCTGTGGGTGCCGGGAAGGTGCCCGTCGTCTAAGGGCAGGGTGCAGGCCCATCAGACGCAGGCCCAGCTCCAACTGTTGCTTCGGGTGGTCCCGAGGCCCTGGTCCCGGGAGACCTCCCTGGTCCGCTGAAGGTCCACCCCACTAAGGGCAGGGGCAGGACAATATGAGAGGGAGGAGATAAAGCTTTGTAGGTGGAGCCCTATGGGTCAATTGAATGCACTGACTTTATTGCTTCTATATCTGAATATATAGTAAGATTTGGTGTGCTATGTGCTTATCCATCACTATCCCAAAAGTACCAGAGGTAAACATTCCAGAGGAGGAAGAGCTGCAGGTAGAGGAGTCAGTGGGAAAAACTTCCCTGTCACTTTCTACCAGTGTGTGGCCATGTTTTAATATGAATGTGTGTGCCCATGGTCCAAAGTTTTCACTATATAGATGGTCATTCCAACTATCCTGTGTATGCCATTAACACAAGTCCTTCAGCAGGGGTGGCTGAAAAATCCTGACAAAATCAAAGGATCTACTTCTGCTTGCAAAGTAAAGTTTCTTGGAACTACATGGTCAGATTTATAACTCTCAACAACAATAAAATAAAAACTATCATTTCTTTAGCACTTATTCACACACACACACACACACACACAGGCAAGGAGGCAAACAACATTTTTCAATCCATTAGATGTTAGAGATAGTACATGTCTTATAACTAATTGTTTGGGGCTTTTTGTTTTGTTTCTGTTTTTGTTTTTGTTTGTTTGTTTGTTTGTTTTTGCTAATTATTGGCATTCCTGAGAAAGAGATGCAGCCTATTTTGTAGAAGTACTCTGGGATTTTGGACTCCTGGTCTCCCTGACTTGGCTGTCAGTTTAATCCTTTTTCAAAAGCACCTATTTGAAAAGTTATTCTCAGGTTCTTCAAAACTGAGTAGGTGATCCACTGAGGCTTTAAGAATTTTAGGCTTGAAATTCACATTTTGGGATTGGTAAATTCAGATTCTACAACTAATAAGGTAGGAGAGGCCTAAAAATCTTAGCTTGTGAAATCGAAATGGTAGATTTAAGAACAGAGCAAGATGGGCCCTACTTTAAATGAAAAGTGTCAGCTAAGCATTTTGGGGGCAACTTTAGCTCTCTTAGCTTTGGATATAAAGCTACTGGCTTAATGTGGTTTTCAAACCATAGAAATTCCTGGGAATGCCTGGGTGTGGTTCACTGATGTTCTATGTTCTAGGTAAGTGTAAACATGATAGGATCCATTCAGCTACAGCAGCTCTTCAAGTCACCACCAATTATGCATAACTCAAAATGTAAGTAGTTACTTTAGTGGATAGACAGACTCAAGGCTTTTAGAGCTCTAGCCAAGACTTTCCTGATAAACCTTGCTACACTTTTATCGACTTTTAAATTGCTGCCAACAACTGAGTTATTTGTTCTGACATCTGGAATACTATAAGGAGTATCAGATTAAAGACATTCCTCCTAGGGTCACAAACTCAGAGGTCTAAGTCATAGTAATTAATCCAATTGTCCAGGTCACTTTTGCAGATGACCAGCCCAAAGGCCCATTCCTTGATGGTACTAAAATCAAATCTGCTGCTCCAGCCTTCATCAGGCCTAGATTGCCACTGTTGCTACCTGGATCCATCATCATAAAACATTCATCATCAAAGACTAAGTAGAAAGTAATGCACTCTTTATTTATGATGCAAAGGCTGCCACTGAATGTGAAACTTGTTCATCTGCCAAAAGCTGACCATTTAACTTCAGTGGGAGAGACCACATTATATAAGGAATGGTCCCCACCTGCTCCTGATGGATGGACTGTATAGACTTCATCTATCTGTTGTGCCTTACTATTACTGACATTTTTACCCTCATCTGGCTCTAACTATACCACTCTTTCTCTTGAAATTATCCCATGTCCCCCCACATGGGATATGTTTTTTTTAAATATTTGCTGTAATAATAATGTTTCCATGATAACAAAGACCACTCAACAATGGGATGATAGTCAAGATATTTAGTGGACCTCTACCCTCCCTACTATCCACATGAGTCTGATATGCTTGACTGTTGGAATAGCCTCCTACAAAATAAATATATACATTTTCTCATCTTACCTTCTTTACTATCTAATCTATACAACTTAGTAAGGCAATTAGATAATTGAATGCAACCATTTCCAGAAAAGGACCAGTTTTTTGAAGCTGCCTCTTGTGTGAGATTGGGACAAAAGTAGTAGCAGCTTATATAGACCAATTTTGAAATTCAAAATAAAAAAAAAATCAAGATCGGGGATCCCTTAGTGGCTCAGCAGGTTAGCGCCTGCCTTCAGCCCAGGGCGTGATCCTGGAGTCCCGGGATCGAGTCCCGCATCAGACTCCCTGCATGGAGCCTGCTTCTCCCTCTGCCTGTGTCTCTGCCTCTCTCTTTGTGTGTGTCTCTCGTGAATAAATAAAATCTTTAAAAAAAAATCAAGATCCATTCTAATTTTTATCATGGCATGTCTTTCCCCTAATAGCAACCTTAGACATCTATGGTTGGTATACTTATTGGGTGGAAACCTCACTCAAAAGGACCCCAGGGAATTCAAACTTAATTGAAAATATTAACTAAAATAACAAAAAATCAATTAACATAAAAAATAATAAATCAAACATTGACAAGATCTGCACACTGAATAATACAAAATATCAAGGATAGAAATCAAAGAAAACTTAAATAAAGAATGAAATATGCTAAGTGCAATTACTATAAAACTCAAGATTCGTAAGATGTTAATGTCCCCCAATTTGGTCTATGGATCCATTGTAATCTCAAGCAAAATCCCAGAAAGTTTTTTTTTTTTTGTAGCTATTAACAATCTCATCCTAAAATTTATATGACAAAGGAAAGAAACTAGAAACTATTTTAAGGTAGAAGAACAAAATGGGTGAGCTCCCACTACCCAATTTTGAGACTCACTTTAAAGATACAGTAATCAGATAATCATGGTATGCATAGTCCATAAGTATATAAAAATGGGCAGCATCATTAGTCATTAGGGAAATTCAAGTAAGAAACAAAATCAGAATTACTACACACATACTAATGTGAGTAGAACAGTAAAGAATGCCAGGAGTTCTGTTTGTAATTATACATATTAGTATGAACATACAGAAAATATCATGTATATATTTTAGCATGAAAGAGCTCTCAATTTTCCATGCTGAAAGCAATTTAAGCAAACAATAAATAATGGTAGCAATGATATGGTGGATTATAACCAAAGAATAAAATATATAACAAATATAAAAGAAGTTTGTATTACTGTAAATAAATGTTTGACTAAATAAATAGGGAAGAAAAGACTTTTACTTACAGAAAAAATTCAATTATTAAAAGTAGAAGGAATAAAGGAAATGTAAATAGTCATTAGAGCAGCACAGGAATAGTTTCTGCAGGCATGATAAACATGAATTCAAAATTAGTTTTATTAATGATATATTTTCCAAGATTCAATGTGTCTTCTCCAAAATATCTGTTGAATAGCACAGAGGAAATAGTGACCTTGTACTGAAGAATGAGGCAAACAGCACCCTTAAACATGGTATTAAGATCAAAACTAGTGGTGATGAGACATATCAATATCACGTGTCCCCTGATATAATGTGCTAAGAAGTCACATTAACTATGATTTATTTACCTCCAAACAAATCCATGGCCTCTATACAGTAAACATAAAACAAATCCAAATTGAAAAAATTTTTCCAAGGCACCTAATTAATACTCTTCAAAACTATCAAGGTCATGAAAAATAAGAACAGGTTAAAGAAATAGCACTCATTGGAAGATAAAAATTTTTGTTAGTAAATGCAATACATGTTCTAATATAGGATACAGAAACAGAGAAAGGGTATTGGTTTTAGCCCTGGTGAAATCAATATAATATTGGTAATTTCTTAGTTTTGATAGTTCTACCATAGTTATGTGAAATACTAATATCAGAAAACACAAAGGAAGTCAATTCTATTCATGTGTTTCCATTTCTTCCTATCTATCAAATATCAGTATCAGAGGTTGATTCAGATCCTAATAAAAAAATCACAACCATTTATTTCCCAAGTGGCTACTCAAAAAGAAAATGTACAATTTATCTTGTTACTATATACTTTCACATTTATGGAAATTGTACTGATTGGGATTTGATTTTCCATTTTCAGATCTTTGTTTTTGTTTAATTTGCATAATTCATTTTCAGTTAAACAACAGTGAAAATATATCTATCCTAGTTCCTCTTTCCCCAACTTTGGCTATCTTGTTTTCTAAATATCACAGCATTTTTGCTTTAAAGTCTGCATGGATGTTGTCCCCTATTTGTTTCAGGGCTTTTCCCTTAATGACCACGGACAATTTTCCTTGAGCATGTTCTTCATAATTATATATTCCTTTCTACAGGGATAGTAACTACACACATACTCTAAAAGTGCTGGATACTTTCTTACTAGTTAAACTGGTCCTTGATATATTTGTTTGCTTTCCTCTGGAGCTTTCCCTAACTTGATCCATCTTTCTTTCTGGTGTTCTCTGTAATGTCTATGTCCTGCCAATCCCCATAAATTATAGATTAAATGTAGTCTTTTTTTTCCTGAATAAAAATATTATATTCCTAAATGGGTATCAGAAGGTAAATTGTAGAGTTCCATGAAAACTGCTGTGTAATACATACCATTTAATATACTCTTGGAATCAGTGGCTCAGAATACAACAAGACTCTTAAGCATTTTAAACATTATATAGGACTGTATAAAAATTGAGCATGTAATAGCTGCTCAGCATATTAACATGGATAGAGCAGGTAAATGTATTCTAGACATGAAATATTAATTTTTAATCCTTAGGATACAGTATCTAACTGTTGCCATTTTGGTAACTGTAAGAGCAGGCTTTGGGCATAATCTCCGAAGAAGCCATTTTGTAAAATTCAAGTCCACAGAGGTACTGTATATGTGTTTTTGGATTGACTGATATTTCTTATGACCTCTTCACTACCAAGATTTCCAGAGACTATAATCATTTCATAGTTTTCAGACTTTGCATTAACTAGACTTTTTCATAAACTTTTTATGTGGGAAGTTTATTTAATGTTAATATGATCACTATACTTGGAACAATAAAGGTAAGTGAAAAGTAGCCTTGAAAATCTGTTGTGTTTTCTTCTTTTTAGGAGAGTAAAAATCATGTTGTCTGGTATGGTATTTTTAACATCTTTATGAGATTGTAATTGATATTTAAAAATGTCAAGTATTTAGAGTATGCAATTTGGTGAGTTTGGAGATAGGCATATATTCATGGTACCATCACCACATTCAAGGTAATGAATGTATCCATCACCTCCAAAAGTTTTATTGTGTCACTTTGGATTTTTTGGTTGGTTTGTTTTGGTTTTGTTTTGATTGTAATTGATATTTAAAAATGTCAACTATTTAGAGTATGCAATTTGGTGAGTTTGGAGATAGGCATATATTCATGGTACCATCACCATATTCAAGGTAATGAATATCCATCACCTCCAAAAGTTTTCTTGTGTCCCTTTGGATTTTTTGGTTGGTTTGTTTTGGTTTTGTTTTGTTTTGTGGTAAGAACACTTATCATGAGATCTACCTCCATAGATATTTTTAAAGATATAACTTATAAAAATAAAAATCATACATATTTAAGGTATACAACATGATGATTTGATATTCATATACATAATGAAATGATTGCCACCAGCAAGCTAATTAATGTAGCTCCTCAGATACCCTCTTGAATTTATAACTGCCCAATATTGTATTGCTAACTAGTGGCACTATGTTCTATAGCAGATCTCTAGGATTTATTCATTTTGTATAAGCATAACTTGATATCCAAAGAACAACGCCTCATTTCCCTTCTTTCCTCTACTCATCCTCTGGCAGCCACCATTCCATTTCCTGTTTCTATAAGTTTCTCAGACCAAAACTTAATTAAAGGTGTGGTTAGGGATGGTCTTCCACTGAAATAAAACTACATTTCTCCTTTGGCCCAAATATAATGTCACAGAGACAAAATATTTGATTTGGTATTTCCTATATATTTCATTTATCAATTATAGCTATCCTGTATATTATAGGAGAACTTAAGCAGCCTAAAGAAATACACAAAATGATTTTGTCTACCTTCCTCATTTGGCTGCTTCAAGAATAAACTTATCATGTTGCATGCTTAAAAGAATGTCTGGTATATATTAGGTATTCAACAGCTGTTGTTTACTTCCAGTTATCACTGCATCATCATTTTTATTAAGAGATGTAAAGTTGAAGTAAGAATTTTCCTGACATAAATTCCCTGACCTTATTTCATCAAGATGATTATTTGTAATAGAATTACCATTACTATTTTCCTGACAGTCTGTATTTCTTTTTTGTCTTCATTTTCAACTGTGTGTGTGCTGCACGTCTGCTTGCACATGAGAGAGCAAGAGAGAGAGAGAGAGAGACCCAGAATATTTTATTCAATGTCAATTATTAAACTCATGTAACATGTTCAATTTATGTAACACATTCATTTGCAGATATTGCAAATGAGAATAATCAGGAAGAAATAGATTGGTGGGGGAAGCAAATGCATAAGCTTAAACATATTATTTTGAGATCTATTAGACAGCCAGGATGCAATTCTTAGTCTAATTTTGGATTCAGGAGCATACATCAGAGCCATATTAAAACATATAAATAATATCATCTAGGAAGCTAGTGTTGACAAAGAAGAACACATGGACTAAGCACTGATTTTCTCTAGTGCTTAAAGACCTTAAAAAGGAAAAAAGATCCAGCAAAGAAATGAGATGGAATGGCCAGAGTTAGCAAAAAGAACAAGAGTTGCTCTAAAGTCAAGTGAAGAACATTTCTCTAAATTGAAAGAAAGATAAAGAGGGCTGATGGACAGCCATTGCATTTGAAAAGATGGAAATTGGTAACTTTAACAAACATGATGTATTTGTATTTTAGACCTAAAAGACTGGCTATAATGGACTCCGAGGAGAAGGAGAAAAGGGGATGTAATATTAAGAGTACAGATAACTCTAAATATTAAGACAGTAGTTAGGACTCGATAGAATTGTATACACCCATTAGTATATTTGTAAATCCATGAAATACTATTTTGTCTATAAATATGACTATATAGTCAAGCACTTCATTAACATTTTGTAGGAACATTGAAAAATTCTTATCTAAATTTTTAATTGACAGCAGTCCTTGCAATTACGGCAATTATGGAAATAATCTTCATAAGCAAGCTCCCTCTTTCTCCCCAAAATAATCTATTCATTGATAACTAGTGTGGTTATCTAGCAGTGATCTAGTATTACTAAATTGGCATACATAGTGGGATTTATTATTGTCAACCTACAATACAATACACCGAATAAACATGGAGGTTCCATGGATGAAAAAAAAATGTGATATCATTCTGTCCTTAAGCAGTAGATACAAGTTTCTCTAATAAATATTTCTGTCAACAAAAGGACAAAACATAAAATAATCATTAATAAACCATAATTTACCTCAAGCAATAAATGTGTTCATACTTCCAATACTTTAGTTGCATTGACTTTCTTTCTATGTTGTATCAGTGACATTATATTTTGCACTGATTTTAATTGGATCATATATTTATTAAAGTATATTAAAGTGATTTATTGATTAACTGAAAGTACTTTTTGAAATATTACATCATAAGATCAGACATAGAAAATAAATCAGCACTTAGCTTAAATGTGTTTTTCCCAGAGGGTTATGTTTTTTGAGTAATTCTGAAGAGTACATTTTTCTTTTCTGACAAGGACTAGTATTATTTTATTGCAGAGGAAAAGGCTTATTTTGAGAAAGATAAACATCTTGAAATTCTACTATGAAGATGTATGAATCATTGTCTTTTACTATTCTGACATCCCTTACTTTATGTAACAATGAATGGTTGCCTAAGTCACTGTGGGTGCATTAAAGGTAAGATAAACCCAGCGGCTGTAAAAGTATTTCACATTCAAGAACAAAAATATGATAAAAATAAGAATAATTTTACAGTATCTCAGAGGTTTATGTTGTCACTTATGAATCTTTGTTTTTGTCTAAATAACTATTGTCAAAGACTCATGCTATATCTTGAATTTTAAAGTATTTTTCTTCAATGCTTAACTTTGTTTTTTAATGTACTTTTGATAATGTGGCTGTAAATAAGTTACTGGTACAGAACAAAATTACTCTTATGTTATAATAGTATAGAGAAATATTTTGAGAAATCTAAATAGCTTGAAAAAATGTAAATGGATATTCAAAACTCTATTGAAAATTTTCTTAAGATCAGAAGCAAGGAATATTAAAGAATTTTAACATAAGTACAGATCAGAAAGTACTGAGGGGATAAGATATACCTAATTATAAAAGTATATATTCATTAACTGTAATTTGAAGGATCATTAAGTTGGCCATAAAACAGCATTATAGAGAACAAACTGTATTCTAGACAATGAAAATTTATATTTTGGTGATGCCTTAATCTGAATACACTAATGTGAGGAGAATATAAAAGTAAAATGAACAGGGGCACCTAGGTGGCTCAGTGGTTGAGCATCTGCCTTTGGTTCAGTCATGATGCCGGGGTCCTGGGATCGAGTCCTGCATCAAGCTCCCTGTAGGGAGCCTGCTTCTCCCTTTGTTTATGTTTCTGCCTCTTTGTGTCTCTCATGAATAAATTAATGAAAGTTAATTTGGTCTTCCTCAAATAACTACCAAATAAACTCATCTGATGCTCAGAAAGAACATGACTACTGAATTATTTTAGGGTGATGGGGCAGTCTATTTCTCCATGAACAAAATATTAAAATGTTTTCATCTCTAAATTTCCAAAGTATATTTAGAGCACATATTGCTATTAAAATTTTTCTAAATTATAATTCTTATTATGCCTTTTATGTATTGCTGATATTTCTTATATTCTACTAATTAGCAATGTGGTATAGGTTTTTAAGGTAACTGAGATATCAAGGAAAGATATTTCTAAATATGCATGCAATCTGAAAGACAGTGATTAAGAAATAACCACTATTACAATTTAGATGAAAATAATAAAATTGAAGAAAACCTGTTTAACATATCTATCTCAAAAATATATCAAATAAAAAACTCCATAACCATAAGGAAATCAAATTGGGAATTAAACAATTTCAATTAAGAAAGGACAAAATGAGGGATCCCTGGGTGGCCCAGCGGTTTAGCACCTGCCTTCAGCCCCCAATCCTGGGGTCCCGGGATTGAGTCCCACATCAGGCTCCCTGCATGGAGCCTGCTTCTCCCTCTGCCTATGTCTCTGCCTCTCTCTCTCTCTCTGTCTCTCATGAATAAATAAATAAAATCTTAAAAGAAAAGCCAATTTTGAAAAAAAAAAAGAAAGAAAAGAAAGGACAAAATGTCTTGGAGTGAAAGCATACAACCTAAAAAATGGATTAGTTCAAGTATTCATAAACTTCTCTACATATGAAAAATAATACATTTTTTTTCATGGAAAGGGTACACAATATCAACAGCACCATAAACTTATGTGCAGATATCTTAGACAAAATATTAGGGAGCCAAACAAAAAAAATCTATAAAAATAACATAGGTAGATCAGTTTATTTTGATGGAAAATCTTATTTTCCTTGCCACTTGTTCAGTACTACTAGAAACCCTAGTTTTGTATGTAGAAATATATTCCCTTTACTTCTGTGTCATGACTCTGTGTGAACTTGCACAGTAAATGGTAAAAGTATACCTGCCAACATTTTTTACATGACTAGCAATAATGAAGCTATAGGTTCAGAGCACATGAATAATTTATAGAAGTGAGATACCTCTCATCAGTGATGTGTTTCAGATATGTGATATTTTTTCCACTTTGAATTGATAAATAGTATCTTCTTTATTTTAACCACAGGATCTTTTTTTTTCTTTTCTTCTTTTCTTTTTTTTTTTGTATAAATTGCTCCTCTACTTAAAGCTGGTGGCTAGACACTTGGATTTCTATAATTTCTATTACAGAAATATTATAAAAAACTATTTAGGAGAATTAAAGTTATCATAGTATATATTCATATATTTTAACCCGGCATTAAAAATACATTTTAATTTGTGACTTTGTTAAATTTGTTTCAACTTTTTAAGTATGCTTTTTAATATGATTATAAATTTTTTAATTGAAAACACTTCAAAAATCAGAAAAACGATTGAGGATTAGTGGAGAAAGAAAATTTTCAAAGGCGTTTGATATATTACTAAGATTTATTTACAAGCAGTAACAAGCCAATAAATGTTTAATAGCCTTCTTCGGAAGAAAAAGCAAAATGAAATCCTGATGTGTGCCATCACTGTTTTTCATGGAAAAAGCAAAACACCTCTACCAAAGCCAATTGCAAGCAACCAACACAAAATCAATTAGCTCACAGAATTTCTAAAATTTTAACCATGGTCTTTTGCAATCACTGATATGAAATATTTTAACATATCTTTGGAACTTATATTTATTATTTTTTACATAAAATTATATTGAATATTTATACTCCAAACTGCAATCCCAGTGCATATTTAAAGTGCAATAAAGTGTGAGGTCGTCATTCCAAATAGAAGGAGAAATAAAGAGCTTCAGGGATAGGTAGAAACTGAAAAACGATGTGACTACCAAATCGGCTCTGTAAGAAATATTAAGTAAAAGAAAGAGAGAGGCCAAAGAAACAATCCACAGGAACACAGACTGTATAGGTAGTACAATGACACTAAATTCATATCTTTCAATAATTATTCTGAAAGTGAATGGGCTAAATGATCCCATCAAAAGATGCAGGATATTGGACTGGATAAAAAAAAAAAACAAACAAAAAAAAAACAAAAAAACATGTATATGCTATCTACAAGAGACTCATTATAGACCTAGGGACACTTCCAGCCCAAAAATGGAGGGGTAGAGAACTATTTACCATTCAAATGGTCCTCAAAAGAAAGCTGGGGTAGCAATCCTCATATCAGATAAATTAGAGTTTATATCAAAGACTGTAGTAAGAGATGAAGAGAGACACCACATCATACTTAAAGGGTCTATCCAACAAGAAGACTAACAATTATGAATATTTATGACTCTAATATGGGAGTTGCCAAGTATATCAATCAATTAATAACCAAGTAAAGAGATACTTAGATAATAATATGCTAATAGTAGGAGACTTTAACACAGCACTTTCAGCAAATGACACATCGTCTAATTGGTCACATGGAGGTTAAAGAGCATCCTACTAAAAGATGCATGGGTCAACCAGGAAATTAAAGGATTTAAAAGATTCATTGAAACTAAGGAAAATGAAAATACAAACATTCAAAATTTTGGGGATACAGCAAAAGCAGTCCTAAGAGGGAAAGACATCGCAATACAAGCCTCCCTCAAAAAATTGGAAAAAACCCTCAAATACACAAGCTAACCTCACACCTAAAGAAAATGGAGAAAGTACAGCAAATAAAGCCTAAACCAAGAAGAAGAGAGATAATAAAGATTAGAGCAGAACTCAATGAAATAGAGACCAAAGAACTATAGAACAGATCAACAAAACCAGGAGTTGGTGATTTGAAAGAATTAATAAGATAGCTAAACCCCTCTAATCGGCCTTATTAAAAAGAAGACTCAAATTAATAACATCATGAATGAAAGAGTAGAGATCACAACCAATACTAAGGAAATTCAAATGATTTTGAAGATGTATTATGCAGTTCTAGAAATCCACAAATTACCAAAGCTGGAACAGGAAGAAATAGAAAACCTGAACAGACCAATAACCAGAGAGGGAATAAAAGCAGTCATCAAAAACCTCACAAGACACAAAGTCCAGGACCGGGTGGTTTCCCAGGAGAATTTTACCAAACACTTAAAGAAGAAATAATACCTATTCTACCAAAGCTATTCCGAAGAATAAAAAGGGACGGAATACTTCCAAACTCGTTTTATGAGGCCAGAATTACCTTAATTCCAAAAACAGACAAGGACCTCATCGAAAAGGAGAATTATAGACTAGCATCCCTGATGAACACAGACGCAAAAATTCTCAACAATATACTAGCCAATAGGCTCCAACAATACATTAAGAGAATTATTCACCATGACCAAGTGGGATTTATCCCCAGGATGCAAGGCTGGTTCAACACTCATAAAACAATCAACATGATATATCACATCAATAAAAGAAAAAACAAGAACCATATCAACCTCTCATAGATTCAGAAAGCATTTGACAAAATACAGCATCTGTTCCTGATTAAAATGCTTCAAAGTGTAGGGATGGAGGGAACATTACTCAATGTCTTCAAAGACATTTATGAAAAGCCCAGAGAGAATATCATTCTCAATGAGGAAAAACAGAGCCTTTCCCCTAAGATCAGGAACATGACAGGGATGTCCACTCTCACCACTGCTATTCAACATAGTACTAGAAGTCCTGGCCTCAGTAATCAGACAACAAAAAGTAATAAAAGACATCAAATTGGGAAAAAAAGAGGTCAAACTGTCCCTCTTCACAGATGACAGGATACTGTATATAGAAAACCCAAAAGACTCCACCCTAAGGTTGCTAGAATTCATACAGCAATTCGGCAATGTGGCAGGATACAAAATCAATGCCCATAAATCAGTGGCATTTCTATACACTAACAATCAGACTGAAGAAAGAGAAATTAAAGAATCAATTCCCATTTATAATTCCACCCAAAAGCATAGGATACCTAGGAATAAACCTAACCAAAGAGTTAGAGGGTCTATACCCTAAAAACTACAGAACACTTCTGAAAGAAATTGAGGAAGATGTAAAGAGATGGAAAAACATTTCATGCTCATGGATTGGAAGAATAAATATTGTGAAAAATATCTATCCTACCCAGGGAAATTTACAAATTAAATGCAATCCTTTTCAAAATACTATGGACTTTTTCACAGAGTGGGAATAAATAATCTTATGATTTGTATGGAATCAGAAAAGACCCCGATTACCCATAAAAATATTGAAAAAGAAAATCAATGCTGGGGGCATCACAATGCTGGATTTCAAGCTGTATTGAAAACCTCTAATCATCAAGACAGTATGATACTGGCACAATAACAGACACATAGATAAATGGAACAGGGTAGAAAACCCAGAAATGGGCACTCAATTCTATGGTCAACTAATATATGACAAAGACTATCCACTGGATAAAGGACAGTCTCTTCAATAAATGGCACTGAGAAAATTGGACAGCCACATGCAGAAGAATGAAATTGGACCATTCTGTTACATCATACACAAAGATAAACTTAAAATGGTTGAAAGATCTAAATGTGAGACAAGAAGCCATTAAAATCCTAGAGGAGAACACAGGCGACAACCTTTTTGAACTTGACCGCAACAACTTCCTGCAAGATACATCTGTGAAGGCAAGTGAAACAAAAGCAAAAATGAACTACTGGGACTTTATCAAGATAAAAAGCTTCTGCACAGCAAAATAAACAACGAAACTAAAAGGCAACCTACAGAATTGGAGATGATATTTCCAAATGACATATCAGATAAAGGGTTAGTATCAAAGATCTATAAAGAACTTATCAAACTCAACATTTAAGAAACAACAATCCAATCATGAAATGGGTAGAAGACATGAACAGAATTTTCTCCAAAGAAGACACAGACATGGCCAACAAGCACATGAAAAAATGCCCTGCATCAGTGCCATCAGGGAAAATCAAAACCACAATGAGATACCACCTCACACCAGTGAGAATGGGGAACATTAACAAGACAGGAAACAATAAATGTTGGAGAGGATGTGGAGAAAGGGGAACCCTCTTGCACTGCTGGTGGGAATGCAAACTGGTATAGCCACTCTGGAAAACAGTGTGGAGGTTCCTGAAGAATTTAAAAACAGAGCTGCCCTATGACCCAGCAATTGCACTACTGGGTATTTACCTCAAAGATACTGATGTAGTGAAATGCCAGGACACCCGCACCCCAATGTTCATAGCAGCAGTGTCCACAATAGCCAAATGTGTAAGGACCTATGATGTCCTTCAACATCCATAGATGAATGCATAAAGAAGATGTGATATATATATGTATATATCACATATATTCCACACACAGTGGAATATTACTCAGCCATCAGAAAAGACAAATAAAGACAAATATCCATCATTTGCTTCAATGTATATGCAACTGAAGGGTATTGTGCTGAGTGAAGTAAGTCGATAGGAGGACAATCCTCATATGGTTTCACTCATATGGGGAATATAAGAAATAGTGAAAGTGATTATAAGGGAAAGGAGGGGAACTGAGTGGGAAAAAATTAGAGAGGGAGACAAACCATGAGAGACTCCTAACTTTGGGAAACAAACAAAGGGTTGCGGAAGGGGAGGTGGGTGGAGGGCTGGGGTAAACTGGATGACGGGTATGGAGTAGGGCACTTGACAGGGTGAGTACTGGGTTTTATACCATATGTTGGCAAACTGAATTTAAATTAAAAATGTCAAAAATATATATGATTAAAATAAAGTGCAATAAGGTTATTGCACTCACCTTTGTCCAAGATTCCTCCATATGTTTCTATATATTCCCTATGTTCTATACATTTTTTGAAAATACTTAAAAGGCCAGTAGTACAAACATTGACTGTAACTAATTTTCATTATTACTTTAAAAAATTCACCATGAGTTTATTCATAATTTATATGTGTCTTGTTTTCTATATTTACATGATTTTACTCATTAAAATTTTCACATGGGTTTGAAACTTGACTAAATTTTAATTTTAAATATAGTTAAAATATGAATTGAGGATTATTCATGATATTGTTTTCCCTTTCTTAGTTTTGGCAGATAACCACATATACAGTCAGAATATTCACCTTGTTATCATAAAGATAATGGTACAAATAGCAGGTTGGAAATCTCTGCATATCAGCCATTACATATGTAGAGCAAAGAGACTGCTGTCACTTCAGTATCATCTCATCAGCACCTTGAAATCCTCAGCAGGTATGCCATCTGCCATCAGGCTTTAATTCTTTTACAATTTTAAAGGCTCTAATGTAATGCAGATCTTGTTCAATCTTTTAGTTTAGGAAAATCCCTGTATCTGTCATCAGATAGAAAGCCAATAATATGATTCCTTTTAAGTAGACATTTTACTAGTCATAATATCATAATACCCTTCTTAGATTTTTACAGTATCTTTAATATTTGTATTAAGGTATTAGTAACTACAAATAAATAATGATCAATTAAAGATATGGGGTACCAAAATGCAGTAAAAGCTAAAATCTACATATAAATTATGAATAAACTGATACTGAGATATTTTTTCAAGGAGTGAAAATATTCCTTATAACACTTGTGTACTCTGTGTAGGATAGTCTTAAGAATTTGATTGACCATGAACCATCTACTCTGAAAATGCATATGCATAAAATGTTTATCTCCTCTATAAGGAGGTTTAATAAGACTAAGAAGCCATCTAAAAACATTAAATTAAAACAATTGCATAACTATGTTTATCACTATAACAGATTTAGTTTAAAATATTACTGACTTACTTTCCTTGTTATTAGGATATGTTGCCATTAGGAACACATGAATAATTTTAACATAACATTTTTGTATGAAGATTCAACGTTATGAGAAAAGATTTTTATCAATTTTTAAAAGTTGATTTAAATACTGATTCTTTTTAAATTCAGCCTAATGTAGTTGACATGCTTTGAGAAAGTAACTGATTAAGAAAAACAGCATATGATATGACATATTCTGAAAATAACCATAAGTTCCTCTTTACATGCAACCATTCTCATGTAATTTTCACCTTAGGATAAATTTAGTTTCTCACTCCTAAAATTGGGGCTGGCATTGTGGCTTGATTTGGCTATTAAAGCACCTTAGAAACAATTTACTTAGATAAACTTGGGCTATAGGAGGCCTTTCATGCCTTTGCATTCCCCTTGGAACCTGGCTGGTCTCCCATCTAAACAATAACAACAGCAACAACAACAACAACAACAACAGCAACAACAACAACAAGATAAGCTTCTGGAGGATGAAATAATACCACAATAAGAAGATGTGAACTATCTTAGTAGAACCATCATAGACAAGCCAACCCTCACCCTGTGATATACCAGCAATGAGCTCAACCAAATTCAGCTACTGCTGGCCAAAATAGGCATAACTGCCCAGTTCATCCCAGACCATCATCCACTCTCAAAACCATGAATTAAATAAATGGTGTTGTTTTTGGTTTGGCAATTTTTTTAAGTGAAAGTTAACTTTAATACCAAATAAAAGTGAGAACGAAGTTTTCATTGAATCTCTGAGGAAAGAACATATGCCCAAGTGAGGCATGACACAGTAAGTAATTTTAATAACCACTAGCCCATATGCACACAATGGACTTCTCTACCACATAATCAAATTACATCAATATTTTATCCAGTGATATATATTGTTTTGTGGTCATATTTCTTTTTACTGCGTACATTCAAGAGATACTTCTGGAAATGCAGTGCTACTTGGGATAGGACGGATGGACCTCTGCATACACTTTTTCATACAGAGATCGTGTGCACTCAGGATACACTGGGGGTAGTCTTTACAAAAGGATTAAAGTCCTGAATACGGAGGCTGAATTTTAAAATAGGAATAAAGAAGGAAGGAAAAAAAGTAGAAAGCGATGGAGGTAGAAAAAGAAGGAGGTAAGACAGGAGGTAAAGAAGACTGTCTGAATATCTTCCCAAACTCATTTATTTTAACCTTTGGTAGTAAATGACCTATGTTGAATTTCTAAAACCCATCCCTAAATGACAGATTTTTTTATTCCTTTGATCTATTTAGGCCAGTATCAGGCTTATTATCAATTGGGACTCTTCAAAACAAAGTTTAGATGAATCTATAATCCCAAAGAACAACACATCAAAGGGGAAATATGCATTCTATATGTTATAAATATTTTCTTTTTCTATTCTGCCTTTCTCATATAATAATGCCTATCATGAGCTCCTATGCAAGCTGCTTGGTCTAATATATGTCTGTATTTTTAGAAAATATTATTTATAGAAAATGTGATGTGTAGAAATTTTAATGTTTGGGAAAACATTGATTAAAATAATGAAATGAGGGATCCCTGGGTGGCGCAGCGGTTTGGCGCCTGCCTTTGGCCCAGGGCACGATCCTGGAGACCCGGGATCGAATTCCACATCAGGCTCCCAGTGCATGGAGCCTGCTTCTCCCTCTGCCTGTGTTCTGCCTCTCTGTCTCTCTCTCTCTGTGACTATCATAAATAAATAAAAAAATTAAAAAAAATAATGAAATTATTAAATATTTTAAATCATATACTAACATAACTTGAAATAAAGATTAGAAGGCAGTTCAATAAGAACAGAATAAGAAATGTTGATTAAAGTAATGACATGATTAAGTATCTAAAATCATACAGCAACATTACTTGAAATGAAATAAAATATTAGAAGGCAGTTCAATAAGACCTGAATAAGAAATGTAAATAAAATAAAGCCTTTCTTCCTACAGAGAAGATTTGAACATACATAAGCTACAAGTGGTGAGAGGAGTAATCTTTAAGAAAGTATTGTAAGTAATGCAGTGTAAAGGGAAAAGAGATCAAATTAATTAAGTGAAAGAATCTATCCCCACACAGAATTATGGCCTTATGTACCAATAACTGATGTAACTGAATAATACAAATCAACAAATTAAGCAGAACTATTAAGTAAAGATATAGTAAAACAAGAAGTTTGTAAGCAAGGAAGCCAGTTCACACATTATTTTCAAGACAAATTAATGAAAATATATCATAACACTTGTTCATGTCCTGGTAGAAACTAAACCAGCAATAAGAGAAGAAAGTCACTGTAATGGTGGAGTAAGATGAGCAGGTGGAAAGTCAAATGATTACTGGGAAAACATACAAAGTATCTCTTGGGCTTTTCAAAAGTTATGGAAAACTGAAACAATCGTAGCTATGCATTTTTATGTGCCTGTTAATCAATGATCTCTTTTATCTGCCTTATTTTACAGTATAGTTCATACTCATTATTTATGTCTAATATAATCTATCAGTAAGCAATCTTGCCCTAACTACTGCCAGGGAAGTTTTGAATTTTAAATGGCTCATGGTATACCATCAGTTAACCAACTGGTCCTTATCCTTATCTTGACCAAGACTCCCTAACAATCTTCGAAGAATCACTAGAGAGAAGAACATTGTCCCTGTCTGCTTGTAAATTAACTCTGCCCTACTCAATCCATCATGATGACTCTGTTTCTGAATTATCATTTTTTCCTGCATATTTTGCATTTGTGGAGGAAGACCTTCCTCTGCCCTATGGTCCTTCTAACTGGACCTAGAATCACATCACAGTGAGACAGATTAACAGGAGAAAATCAAATTTAATAGGTTTATGTATGGGGAATTCACACAGATAACGGAATTCCAAAGACAATGAGACAACAGGAAGCTTGGGTGAGCTAAGGAGAGGGGTAGAGGCCTGAGGATACAAAGCAGAGAAAGCTCATTTGCAAGAAGGTGACAGGAGATGTTTAGAAAAACAGGATTCCTCAATAGGCAAGTAGAGATGAGGGGGAGGCAGACAGCTTTTTCTGCATCTGCTGGGTTTTGGTTACTTTTAACTCAAAATGATATTTATTTCAAAGTAGTCCAACTTGGGATAACTTGCTCTGTACCTTTACACATTATTTATAGAACAAAATAAATAGAACACATCCTAATTATTTGTACCTTCCAATGGTGTGCAGACATTGCTTTAAAGATATATTAAGTTCACAAAAAAAGTTCAAGCACATTGGTTTCATGCCCCAATTTAATTGCTCTTTCAAATTACATTCACCATAGCAACATGAACCATATTAGTTGATTCGATATACAACTAAATGATTTTTTAAAGCTTTCTTTTAAATAAAAAATATTTATTTGTTTTTATTTTTTTATTTATTTGAGAGAGAGAGAGAAAAAAGCAGGGGTGTGGAGAGGCAGAGGGAGAGAATCTCAAGCCAACTCCTCGCTGAGCTTGGACCCCACCTCAGGACCCTGAGATAGAGACCTAAGCTGAAACCAAGGGTCAGCTGAGCCACCCAGGTGCCCCAAGATTTTTTTTTTAATTTTTTAAAATTTTTATTTATTTATGATAGTCACAGAGAGAGAAAGAGAGAGAGAGGCAGAGACATAGGCAGAGGGAGAAGCAGGCTCCATGCACCGGGAGCCCGATGTGGGACTCGATCCCGGGTCTCCAGGATCGCGCCCTGGGCCAAAGGCAGGTGCCAAACTGCTGTGCCACCCAGGGATCCCCGAGAGAGCCAGAGACAAAGAGAGTAGGTTCACTTGCAAGGGGTGGGGAAGGGCAGACGGAGAGACATAATCCCAAGCAGACTCCTCACTGAGCATAGAGCCTAATGCAAGGCTGGATCCCACGGCCCTGAAATCATGACCTGGGCAGAAAACTAAGAGTTGGATGCTCAACAGACTGAGGCACCCAGGTGCTTCTATAAGTAAACAATTCTTAACTAATTTTATTTCTTTGGCTAATCAGCTTCCATAAGAAGAATAGGCTGTGGGTATTTAAATTCAATCACCCAGTTCATTTGATCATCATAGAATATTATACATTTTGTTAAATCAATCAAATTAATTTTACCAATTATAACAGAAATACACACAAATAGCATTTACCAATTATAAGTTGGACTAAAATAATTGCAAAACACATTATTTTGAATCACATTAGTATTTTTTGGCTTTACAAACAAGAGGAGTCCTTGCTCATAATACATATTATCCTGCATTGGAGAATAAATTAATAAACTCAGTTAAAACTAGATATTAAGTCTCTTTGGACATAGCCATATGTACTGTATACACTGCCTTGTTATACTGAAATGGATTTCTATATGGGCTTCCTGCCAACTATGGTCTGACCAAGATCCTGACAGAGCAATCTGTAGCTGCTTTTCATCACTGATGATCTTGTTAGTAAATAGAACAATTGTTAATTATATTGTTAGCTTGTGACAAAATTATGTGATACATTATTTTTCCTACTGATAAATGTATCTTTTGAATGTTTGTATGGTTACTTATGTCCCTGTGGGACAACTTCCAAATAGTGAATAAAGGCATCCACTTGGCTTCTATCTCCTAATATTTTTTTAAGATTAATTTATTTATTCATGAGAGAGACAGAAAGAGAGAGAGAGAGGCAGAGACACAGGCAGGGAGCCCAATGTGAGACTCCATCCTGGGACTCCAAGATCACTCTCTGAGCCAAAGGCAGGAGCTCAACCACTGAGCCACCCAGGCATCCCTATCTCCTAAATTTTAATGCCATGAAGATGATTATATGATTTTCTCTTTCTATTTGATTCTCTTTCCAATGACATAAAGTTTACCATTAACAAACACCTCACACTTTCATCAATTCAGTAGCTACTGCCCAAGAATTACTAAAAACTACATCATTATATTATTGCTATCTAATTCTTCGTAATGCTTCAGAAAGTGATCTTAATTATGCCCATTGTGTGAATCTATGTTTTTTCCCTTTCCATTAAAAAAAGCAAGCATCAATTATTTGTGATGCAATTGCTTTTCAGACCAAGTACCAATTAACCATCTTGGATCACCTTCTGTAAACCAAGTTTACTGCTTGGCATCATCCAATAAAAAGTAACTCCTGAGGAAGACCTAATGCTGACCCAGCCAAAAGGATAGTGACCACCAATTCATTTAGTACCTGGTACTCCAGTGGTCACTGATGTTGCATATTCTTTAATACATCGTTTAAACTTAATGAGAGAAATTTACATTTCCATTCACACGGGAATGGAATTTGTTATAACCCAAGACATGAGGGTTATAACAGTTTACAATATGTATATTCTTTTGTAATAGAAGATGTTTCAATGAAAACTCAATAACAAGCCAACAAATCCCATTCAAATGGCAGTGTTTTGAAACTGCATCAAATTCTAGCAGTAGATGGTGAGTGCCAATAACAGGCTTTTCTCAGAGGCTCCTGTAACTGTGACGTATGTAACAGACATTTCCTGTAATTAGTTCTGGCTAATTAATTAGCTGAAATTTCCTGATTGCCATTCCCCTCCCAACCCCCCAGGTATCCTATATTGTATTAAATTAACTACTTGAATGGGTTTAGGCATTTCTAAAGGCTCCCATTTTGCATCATATTAAACAGGATGAAGAGCAGATTAGCATTATTTCCCTTTTCCCAGCTGTTTGGTAAAGAAATACTTCCCCATTCAGACATGCCATGCATTTTAATAATATATTTTGATAAGGGTCAGGCAACAGTTGTATGAAGCTCTCCTTTAAGAATCCTCCTTTGAGATATATTTTCATCTTTAAATTATCTACACTTGTACTACCACATCCCCCAAATTAACTATATCATCTTTTAAACATTCATTAGCAGGTTTAGAAATAGCTTTAATTTAATGTAAACTTGCTAAAGGGCACCTTGGTAGCTCTGTCAGTTAAGCTTCAGACTCTGATTTAGGTTCAGATCCTGACCTCAAGGTCCAGAGATAGAGCCCTGTGTTGGGCTCTCCACTGAGCTTGGAGCTCGCTTGATTTTCTCTCTCTCTCTCTCCCTCTGCCCCTCCCTCTGCTCTCCTCTCCCTCTCTATAAATGAATGAATAAAAGAATGAATGAATGCTCGAAATTATCTGGGCTTCCTGACTTGTTATTTTTAACAATTCTGGAATATACACACCCTACTATTTTTATTAAATACCATCTCCTACTAATTCTCTATATACTTTTTCTAGTAATCTGATTAGACATTTAAAATCCTCTGGGCCTTTGCCTCTCTGTTTAATAGTTACAATTTTATTCTTTATGATTTGCATCATTGTGTTTAACTTCTTTATGTTACCTTTCTTTACATAAGCATCCTTATGTTTAATTTTTTTCAATTGTCAGGTTTTCTAATTTCAGTTAAATTTGTGGTCAACCTCCAGGTTGAGCCATGTATTTAGTGTCTAATCTTTCTTATAGTTTTAATTTCTAAAAATTTATTTGATATTCTCTTTGTCATATTTTTAATTTCTAGAAATGTATTTGATGTCATTAAAGTTCCGCCTTGTTATTTGACAGTATGTTGTATCATCATCACATTTCTGATGTTGTTTTATTTTTTTGAACATATTGCACATGTGTATTTTATCTTTAAGTAAGCTCCATGAGCAGCAGGGAGCCCAATGTGGGGCTTGAACTGACAACCCCGAGATCAAGACCTGAGCTGATATCAAGAATCAGATGCCTGACTCAGCCACCCAGACCCCCCATGCATGTGTATTTAATGCAGCATCCAAATTTTCCCATTACATTTTTTCTTTGGCAGTCTGATTTTGCTCTATGCTCATAAATCTATGCTTTATATTACTTCTGATGTTTGGACATGATTGCTTTTACATGAATTCTTAAATTTACTTTTTATTATGTAATGCTTCAGTCAGTAGTGCTTAAAAATGGGAATATATTGTATCTCAAAAAATTATTTGTGTTTACTTTTGTAAATTACATGAAGTATTTATAAGTTTAATCCATTTAAACCAGAACCTTCACTTTGAAATTTAGGTTTCAGGTCATTTTAGGTTTACTCAGGTGAATATAAGTTTGTAATTATGAATTTGCAGGGGAATTTTTATTCTCTCTTCCCTACTTCCACCTAGAAACAAGGTAGTTATGGCCCCTTGGTAGAGTGTTTGTTTTCCTAATTTATCCATGAAATATGTTCACCTTTAGAATTGTTGGATTATGGGTCATTTACTTGAGTGCTAGGCTTCATCTGTTTTCCCATGCAACACCTCTTACACCATTTGTACTTTGCATTAAGTGTAGTTTCAAAGGCAGCAGAGATTTGCAGATAACCCAGGTTCAGTGTCCACTCACACCTCTGAAGTTGCAATTCATTCTGTTTCTGGTTTCTAAGAAGTTCTTACATTTTTCTGCCAACTGGTCAGGATTTTTTTCCTGGACAGGAATTTTTAAAATATATAATTAGCTAACATTGTGAATGTTTTCTTCTGGAATAATTTTCCTTTGATATTTCTCATGTACCATATTCCAAAAACTAAGCAGCACTTATTGCCATTCCTGAAAGAAGCAGTCTTTAGAATACTGTCTTGCGTATGTCATTTTAAATTATGGGCTACTGCATTATAGGGCATTTCACAATAATGTATTTATTTGAATTGCAAACATAGATAGTAGAAAACATTGTCAGTTAGGACCCGGAAATGCTGAAAATAGTACATCTTTTATTTCAGTAATCTCAAACATTCATTTCCTGCTTTGTGGTGTAGGGACCCAGGGTTTCCTACAAGATGGCATAAAGCTTACTTTGAGTTAAAGGTAATCAAAACCTAGCAGATGAAGGAAAAGCTCTCTGCCTCCCCCTCATCTACCTAAATTTACATTGGAAAGGAGAGCCTGTAACAAGACTATTAAGAGACTTCTTTACCTAAGGAATTTACCTGCCTAATAGGGCAATCTTGCTTTTCCATAAACATCTCCTTTCACCTTCTTGCTAATGAGCTTTCCCTCCTTTGTATCCTCAGGCCCCTACCCCTCTCCTTAGCTCATCCAAGCTTCCTGTTGTCTCATTGTCTTTGGAATTCCATATCTGTGTGAATTCCCCATACATAAACCTATTAAATTTGATTTTCTCCTGTTAATCTGTCTCACTGCAATTTGATTCTAGGTCCAGCTAGAAGGACCATAGGCACAAGAAGGTCTTCCTCCCTGACAATGACAGGTGCGTTTCTGCACTGTACAAATGGAATTCAAAGTAAAACCTAAAACTTACAGCTCTTCTTTTGGGAGGTTTTCCATGATCATCAAGGGGGGAAAAAAAAGTCAGTATATCTGAAACCAATACATTTAAGTTAACAAATGCCAGGCCATTATGCCCTAAGAAAACTCTATTCACTTGATTGATTTATAAGCCTGTTTTAGAGGTAGTTGGCCCAGAACCAATAAAACCAATTAAGATGAATAGACCATGAAGAAAGAATTGTTGCAGTTAACAGAAAGAACCTAGTAAAGGAATCTCTGTGAGGACACACCCAGAGATTTTCTTCATTGATCATGCTTTCTCTGCCATTTTTTGAACATGCCTTCCATGAAATTGCATGATTCTTCAATGTACATGTCCAGAAAGGGTGCTACCTCCCCTCATCTCTATAGCCAATCAGCATATTTCACATCCTGACTCCTGACCTGTAAATAAATCTAATCCAACAGAGATGGAGATTTGAGAAAAGTTCTCCATTCCCCTGGCTTGGTGCTCTGAAATAAAACTCTTTTTTTCTGCTGCAAAACCCAAGGTCATTGTTTGACTTACTGTGAGCATTCAATGATCTGTTGTCTGATAACTTGTCTTCTTTACACCAATATTGTTTATGATATGGATTTATCAAGCATATATTTATCATAAAAGTAATCATATATAACATAAATATATATCAAATATATACATATATTTATCATAAAAGTCATTATATACTAGGTGCTTAAATATTCTCTTTACTTTGCTAAACTCTTAAGCAGCAAGCATAGTGTTGGCACAAAACAGATATATGCTTTGTAACTCTAGTTATAAACTTTAGCAAATAGGAACAATATAAAGTAAGATACTGTGTAACTATAATCCCTTAAAACTTCCATGTTTGTACATTAATAATTTTTCATTATATTTGCTTAGTGGTATAGTAAAATATTTAGGAATGGTGACTTCATATATCAAATGCACTATAAAGTATTTTAACTACAATAATTTTTACAATATTAATTAAATTTTAAAAATCCCTGATATATGAAAAATTGCCCCACTATTTTTATATATTGCTGATAAATTAATACTCAAAATGCTAATCCTCTATAGTCAAGCTATATTGAATATGTGCTATTCATAGGCTTTTAAAATTTATTAAGATCCTTATTACAAATGAGGAAATATAAAATTAATTTTGTTCCAGGAGATGATTTATAGCAATATGTTATTTTTATGGTGACTAACATATACACTCTTTACTGAACAAATTGAAGAAAGAAAACTGCAGATAAAATTGTCACTTAGATAAAGCGTTTGCAATGAGTTTTTGTGTGTACTAGAAAACTGTTTTATATATGCCTGTCATAATGCTGTGTTTGCAGTTCAGTAAATATATGGCTTAAGCCAAATAACTGTGTCAGCAGTTGATTACAGATCAATATGTTCACAGCACTGCTGAGTGCTGAATTAAGAGGAAAAAGTTCTGTTTTAGAGACAAATAGCATTGATGACTCAAGAAAATTGTTTTCTTCAGTATACACTTCTGATATTACATAAAACAAGAGTAGGATATAGCTTACAAGAACTGTTTTTAAAGCACTGCTCAAATAACTAGTTATAAAATTTTACTTGATTAAATTATCATATCAAATATATTTAGATATAGTTTTATGGAGTATCCTTAAGTTATAATCATCCACCAAAGATGTAGGTCAAAATTTAATTTCTTAATAATGTTATTTATGATTTTATGATTTTAAATTTTTTTTTGAGGTTTTCCAATGCTAATATACAGAAATAACAATGTAATGAACTTAACAGTGGGTGTAAAATATTTCTTGTACCACACCATATTCTGATGATGAAACTAGCTCGGCTTCTTAAAGTTTTCATGAAAGGAGAAAGATTCTTTGAAACTTTATTGAACTTTCACCTTTTACATATTACATGAATTATATGAATAAACCATAGAATTCTAGGTTAATTTTGGAATCATAATATATTTAAATAAATACTGAAAATATTTTAAATAGCATGTATTATGTTAGTATTTAAGTATTCCTTCATAAATTAATACAGCTATGAATATAGGGTTTTTTCCTAATGACTTTAAAGGAAAAATTTTCTCATAACAATAGGTCTTTCATTATTGAAATTCTCTGCAGTTATACAGCTTCCTGACTCTTCATGATAACCTAATGAAGTTTATAAATTATGCACGAAGTCACTTTACTCTCAAAATGAGTGAGAGACTTTGGAATCATTACCATAATCTTTAAAAGTAGAGGAACTTGTGACTGGCTGGCTCATTCCATAGAACACACAACTCTTCATCTCAGGGTGGTGAGTTCAAGCCCCACACTGGGCATGGAGTCTACTTAAAAACATTCTTGAAACACTGACATTTTTTTCAAGCTTAGAAATGCTTAAACCTATCTCATTGAATAGTCTTACCATTCTCCTCTTAGTGCCTTGTCATCATCTCACTTGGGTCCCCAATGCTCTGGGTCCCAGAAGACTCTGTCTTTCCCTAACTCACAGAAATCTCTTCTTTTATTTTTTTTTAATAGAAGTATAATTGATATACAATGTTACATTTGTTTCATGTGTACATCATAGTGATTCAAAAATTTTATACATTATGCTATGCTTACCACAAGTGTAACTGCTATCTGTCAGCATACCAGTGGAGATTTGCCAGTCCTGAGGAGGACAGAAATAACTGAACATATACATGATAAAAAAAATTAGCAAACACTTCCATCCTACCCACCACCATACATTTTTTAACAGCATATAAACCTTAGATCCTAACTAAACACTGTTTTCACAAAAGCTCTGCTTTTGAATACAAACTGCAAAGCCTAAAAGAAGAATTGCATGTTTCAAGTTTTCCATGACATTATTTTTAATGTATAATTTATTTTATATTAATAAACTATTCCTTGCTGTTCACATTATTATTGGCTAAATGTTAGGTCATAGAAGATGTGATTCTTGCAATGCAATCATTAAAAAGTGGAACTTTTCTAACAATTCTCATTCTCATCCTCATCATCAGGTCCCTTAAAAATCCACGCACAAATGAACATTTCTAAAAATATTAAACCTAATGGTTATACCTTTCAAAGAATTTATTAAATAATGATACTGATGTCATAAAAATACAAAGCCAAAGTACTAATCAAAGCCAATACTAATCATAAGTTTGGGCTCTAGGTATAATAAAAATAATACATCTGGACACTGTAATTAAAAATAACATACACTTTAAAGTCTGTAACATATTTAATAATTCAAGAGTAATATATCTTTGTCCTAAAATTCCTAAAAATGAAAAACCAATGAAAATTTTTGAGCAGCAATTTTTTGCTCAAATACAGGATTTTTTTGTTTCTTTTTTATTTTTTTATTTAGAGAGAGAGAGAGAGAGAGAGGGAGACAGAGTGCACAGTAGGGTAGAGGCAAAGGAAGACAAATCTTAAGCAGGATGCACACTCAGCACGGAGCCTCACATGGGGCTTGATTTTATGACCCTAAGATCACAATCTGAGCCAAAAACCAGGAATTGGACATTTTACCAACTGAGCCATCCAGGTGCTCCTCAAATACAGTTTTTAAAGGCTACTTATGTTTAATCGGAATAGTGGATGGTTAAAGATGGGATATTATTGGGGCTAACTTTATTGTTGCTAAAGCTAGTGTTAGTTGTGAATATCTGACAGAAGTTTTACTCACTTTGGGAAATTTATAAAAGAGCTAACAGAAATGGAATATACATCCTTTGCTATAAGGAATAAAAGGTTCACTTATATAATGAGTATGGTTGAGTAAGTTAACCAAAGCTACCTGGAAATCTTAAACAAAATAAAAACAATAAAACCCTCCTGCTTTATTGTTTTGATGTGATTTCTTTCTCAGATTTAACAGCTCAAATTCCCAACAAATGAATTTTTAAAATACACAGGTAGAGAAACCATCACAGTACTATATATCATTGTGAAATTTTGTATCAATAAGCATAAAGAGACACTCAATAGAGAAAAAGAGGTAACCTAAAAAATAACAAATATGATACCAGCCTTGAGCTTCTCACTATTAATGCAGAGTATTAAGTACCAATAAGTAATAGCTTAAAATTCAGAACAATTGTGTTAAATTTAGAATCCTGTGTTTTGTCACACTATTAGTGGCTTGTGAAATCTAAGTGAAGACATTTTTAGACAATGCTTGAGTTCTCTTAGAACTGTCGCTTGAAGAGATGCTTAACTAAAATGTAAAAGTTAACTATGAAAGGCTAATGCATGGAATGTAGGAATTAAAGGACCAAACCAGATAGAGTAATAAGAGTAGCCCTGGTATAACAGCAGTGTTCTGGGATGAAAACAGTGGATCTAGAGTGCAGGAGCATAGTAATGTCCTTCCAGATTACTATATTCAAATATTTTTAAAGGCACTGTTTTTGCGATATCAGGAGAAAAATATATTAAAATATTGTTCTCTAAATATAAAAATACAAAAAGATGTTACAAATTCACTTTAAAATAATTTCTGAATCATGCTTGACAAAATGAATCACTGCACACAGATGGTTTTCATTGTTAAGAGAAAAATCATGTATTGTTTACTAGTTACAAAAAAATCACCTATGAAGTTTGTAAAATGTACTCTATACAGATACCTCGCCCATAAATTAAACAGTTGTTTTTGTGTGTTGAGAATGACAAATTTCATTAAGTTTTACAGATGGGAAAGGAAGATCACAGCAATTACATTCTAGATATTTGCCCAACTGATTTACAACATATGCATATAAAACAAAATCCAAAAAACAACAAAAATACCCCTAAAAATAAACAATAAAAAAAACCCTGCATACAAATGGTTATAGAAATTTCATTCATACTCCTCAAAAACCTGAAGCAACCAGGGTATCCTTGAATAGGTGAACAGATTAACAAACTGAAGCACATTCATACAATTGAATATTATACCAAAATAAAAATAAATTAGTTCTAAAGCCATTAGAAGACATGGACGAATCTTAAATTCATATTGCCATGTGAAAGAAGACAGTTTACAAAGGCTACACTATACATGATACCAATTTTAAGACATACTGGAAAAGGCCAAACTACAGCAAAGATAAAAATGTCGATGATTCCCAAGGATTTAGGGGTTTTTATGGCCTGTGTCTCCCAAAATTCATGTTGAAGCCCTTAACTCATAGTATCTTAGTATGAAACTGTAGTGTAAGGCCTTTTTACCAAAGTTAAAATAAGGCTTTTAGAGTGGGCCCTACTCCAATTTGATTGGCGTCCTTATCAGAGATGAGGACACCCACAAATACCACGAGTGCAAACTCAGAGAGAAGACCATGTAAAGAAGTAGTAAGAAAATGGCCATCTGAAAACCAAGGACAGTGGCCTCAGAGGAAACCAGTTGTGCTGGAACCGGGATCCTTGGACTTCAAACTTCTAAAGCATGAGAAAATAAGCTGCCATTTAAAAAAAATATTTATTCATGAGAGACACACAGAGAGAGAGGCAGAGACAGAAGCAGGCTTCATGTAGGAAGCCCGATGTGGGACTCGATCCTAGGACTTCAGGATCATGACCTGAGACAAAGGCAGATGCCCAATCTCTGAGCCACCCAGGCATCTCCCGAAATTGACATTTTTAAAAAATATTTTATTTATTTATTTATTTATTTACTTACTTACTTATTTATTTATTCATAGAGACATGGCAGAGACAGAGGCAGAGGGAGAAGCAGGCTCCATGCAGGGAGCCTGACGTGGGATTCCATCCCGGGTCTCCAGGATCAAACTCTGAACTGAAGGCAGCGCTAAAACACTGAGCCATCTGGGCTGCCCCAAAATTGCCATTTTTAAAACCACTTAGTCTGTGGTATTTTGTTGTGGTAGTCCTGGAAAAGTAAAACAAGGGAAGTAGGGGTCATTGAATGATTGAGACACAGTCAATATTTTATAGTGTTAAAACTATTCTACATGATATTCCAGTATAAATTAACACTATGCTAGTTGATAAAGATATGCTCCCTACAAAGGGATGGGCTAGTGATTATGATAACACTATCCATTAACACTGCAATTGAAACAACTGAGTACATTGAAGGTGGAAAGTAGGAGCCATATTTCTCACTGCTAAAATGAGAGATTAGAATGGGGATAAGCAAGTAGAAAAGGCTGTAAAGCCCAAGTGCTAATGGATTAGAGTTGGAGACAGCAGTATAAAGTCATTTTAGCTTTATGTATTTTAAAATATTATACATATATAATTGTGTATGTATACATGTTTGTTTATATTTTTATATTTATGTTTAATTACATATTCACAAATATAGATGTGCATTTATGGATACATACAGAATTATAGATATTTGCGTATATTCATGTTAGTATGCAATTTAAAAATTTCATTAAACTGTGATCAAGAGATACATTTTGCTTCAACTATATTATTCATCAATGTCTAGATAAATTTAGATAACGTCTAGAGAAATATGCTTTGGCAATGCATTTGTTTTTATTTTTAAAGTGAGAAAATATATACGACTATTACATCTTTAGTGCTCCTTTCAGTTTGACAAACTTTAGGACAGGCTTCTCCTGACTGGATGCCCCTGACCTCCTTTTATTGGAGCATTTACTTTAGAAAAGTCGTAATTGCAAACCCTTTCACTATCTGTTTGAGATGTAAATCTTTTTAAAAGTCTCTTGCCAATCTTACAACCCACAGCTATCTTTTTCAAAGACTTGGGGACCAGCTGTTTAGAATGCAATTTTCAAGGGAGATAGCACTACTTTCTCTCAATTTGGGGGGGGGGGGATCCCTGGGTGGCGCAGCGGTTTGGAGCCTGCTTCTCCCTCTGCCTGTGTCTCTGCCTCTCTCTCTTTCTCTCTGTATGACTATCATAAATAATAAATAAAATTAAAAAAAATTAGAATATTAAAAAAAATTTGGGGGGGGGTGGTGCACTTAGGAGTCTAATCTTCTTCAAATTGTAAAATCATCTCTGGTCAGGAAGAAATGAGAATTTACTTTTTCTCGGATAAAGCCAACTAGTAAACAGAGATGGCCTTTGGTAATCCCCCTACTCTGGCACTTAAAAATAAAATAAATAAAAAATAAAACTTTTATCCCTCCTAGTAAAGTTCAGACTAAGTTCTGCTCGTTTTCCTCTGATGCAGTAATCTTTTTCGGGTCTCCAGGATCGCGCCCTGGGCCAAAGGCAGGCGCTAAACCGCTGCGCCACCCAGGGATCCCCGATGCAGTAATTTTGAATAAAGCTTTTCTTGCCTGTTTGTCCTTGCAATTTTTACAGTGACATACGTTTTCATTTTTCATGTTTAAAATAAAACATCTAATTATCAAAATAGAAAACAGAGAAGAGTGCTGTATGAGGAGAGGCTGAAGGCTGGTCACCTGAATGCAGTAGAATTTCAAAAATAATGTTCTTATTCTGACATTTTGGATGTACCTGTCATGTCTCCTTAGCCTTCTCTTGGCCTTAACACTTTTCTGAGACTTTCTTTGTTTTTGATGGCCTTGAAAGTTTGAGAAGTCCCGTTCTTTCATTTATTTTGTAGATTCTCCTTCTAATGAGATTTCTTTGATATTTTTATGTTCAAACTAGGTTTAACATAAGAAGAAAGACAACAGAGATGAAGTATCATTTTAATCACATCATATCAAGAATATATGTCATCAACATGACTTAAAACTGTTAATATGAAGGATAATCACCTGGCTGAGATAGTGTTTGTCAGGTTTCTGGACCATAAACTAATTCTTGTTTTCTGTTTCCATATCGTACCCTTTGTAAGGAAATCTTTAGGTGCATAATAGCCTGAGTGAGCTATTATGAGCAACAGAGTATCTACACAAATTATTTGGAATTTTTTAGAGCAGTACAGCTGTCTCTTCTCCCTAATTATATCATGTGAACTCATAAATATTTACACTACATTATAATCCTATATTTCTTAATTCTATCTTGCTCAAAAAGTAGACTTTTTCAGTTGCCTCCTCTGTCCCTTTGATATACTTCAATCATTATATGTGTCTGAAAGAGAGAGAGAGAAAAAAAGAGGCAGAGAAAACATATTCTTTCATGTCCCTATACGATGGTCCAGGCTCATCATGTGCATTTTCTGCACCAATTCTACTATTGGCCAATTTTCCAAGGAACACACCGATTCCTTTCTTTAAAGAATGGTATTAGAGGAGTGCCTGGGTGATTCAGTTGCTTGGTGATTCAACTTTTGGTTTTGGCTCAGGTCATGATCTCAGGGTCCTGGGGGATAAGAGCCCTGTGTTAGGCTCTCTGCTCAGCAGTGAATTTGCTTGAGATTATCTCTCTCCCTCCCCCTGCTTGTGCTCTCTTTCTTTTTTTCTCTCTCTAAAAGTAAATTAAAATTTTTTTAAAAAATTTAAAAAAAAGAATGATACTAGACACTGAGATCTAAGTACTAGGTTTGCTCATTGCCACTGGAGTTTTATTACTTACGGGTCTATGTAGCTAACAGAACAAATAAATATATGTATGTATTATTATTTTAATGCCCATGGGATCAGTGCTAATGCCACTTCATTCATTCCTGAAAGTAGGTCATTTCTGTCTTTCTTTTTCCCTTTGATTTATGCCTCATATAAGACAATTCTTTGCTTAAGCCAAGGAATCAGATTGCTTTCCTAAATTTTTCAAGAAGTTGTATAGTATTAGATTTTTTTTAAAGATTTTATTCATTTATTCATGAGAGACACAGAGAGAGAGGCAGAGACATAGGCAGAGAGAGAAGCAGGCTCTCCATGGGGAGCCCAATTTGGGACTTAATCCCAGACCCCAGGATCACACCCTGAGCTAAAGGCAGATGCTCAAACACTGAGACACCCAGGCGTACCTAGTATTAGGTTTTATATTTAGATATATTTCCCAGTTAAAGTTAATTTTTATATTTGATGCAAAGTCTGTGGTAAAATTCACTTTTTTTTTGCATGTACAACTTATGTAGCATAAATTGTTGAAAAACTCCCAACTGAACTGCCTTATAACTTTTGTACAAAATTCAAGTGATCACCTATGTATAATTCTATTTCTGATCTTTTGTTCTATTCCTCTGATCCATGTGTCTATGGATTAACTAATATGACACTATTTGATTACTATATGTAGTAAGCCCAAAATAAGGCACTTGAATACACATTTGTTTTTCTCTTAAAAATTATTTAGATGATTTTACATCCTTGTGTTTGGACATAGATTTTATTTATTTTTAATTTGAAGAGTTTATTTGAACAGATATTTATTCAACTTGGGCTGTGACAAATCAGAAGTGGTTGAGTGCACTCCACCAACAAAAGCTCAGAGAGAGACTTTTATAATGAAAAGATGAAGTAAGGAAATTATTGACTGACTAAAATTTAAAGCCTAGTTGGCTGTTTGTGATTGGTTATTTCTATGCATTTTGATTTTGTAACTTTGGCACATTTATGGGTTTAGTTTTTGGTTTGTTTACATATGCTGCCACAGCATTAGAGATACATCAGTCTAATGTAGAGCAACATCAGCCTTCTTGTTTAATTTAACAATTCTTTAATTTTGATCATCCTCTCATATAGGAGAAATTAATTAAAAAAATGTTGTATTAGCACTCTCAGTCACTACCAGATAAAAATTGTTATTGTCACATTGTGAAATCCATAGGTTATATTGTCAGATCCCTGGAAGAATTGTTTTTGCCATTCATATCATTTCCATTTGTTTTTGTTTCTCAAAACAGAGTGAGACCATCTATATACTGCTAGTGGCTGTGAACATGAAGACCTCTGAGAGAATATAGCACCCCAGGAGAGTATGATGTTGACTGTTAGGAGGATAACACCAAGAGACTGAAGTATAATTCCTTAGCCAAGACCTTTATGAATCAAACCAGTTAATATTAAATAAATCAAAGAATGCACCTGAAGGGACATCAATCTGTTTTAGTCAATTGGCTTTTTTGGTTAATTTACTTTATTTGCTAAAATACCAGAGGTGTTGATCCAGGAATAGCAAGAAGTATTTGCTATGGCACAGACTCCTTCTTGTTCAGTCAATAAGTAATCTAAAGAATTTATATTATCTAAGATCACCTTAGCAAGACAATCTAGGGATTTTTCTAGATTTATGCATTTATGGTCTGCAGTAGATTCAGCAGTATGTGCTTGAATTAAGAAGCATTGTCTTCTTGTATATTAACAGAGAAAAAAAGCAAGTAGCAAATAGACAAAAGGAATAAAGGTTCGGAGATGAAGATCTTGATCCATGATCCTGTGAGAACACCAGATGCTGTTTGATTCTGAGAGAAGCCTCCATAGTCAATTTTAATTTTAGATCTTGGTGAGCAGCTCCAAGATCTTGGAGGAGCCATTTTTAATGGCAGGATATGGTCCCCAATTTTAGTGGAGAGAAGGGATCAATAACAAATGTTTTTCCTGCCAATCTGATTTTGGTAAAGAAGGAACAGAATGAAACATCACCTTCCTTCCTCTCTTGACCAAACACCACAGATGGGAGAAATGACTTTGGAAGGAATTCTAACCCTTTGCTGTCTCCTGCCAATTTTCCTAAGATGCAGTCTGTGGATTCCAGAGTGAGTGAAGTATACCAGCAGGTCTCATTCTGGTCACCAGAAACCGTACAAGAGAAAAAATATTTTTCCTCTTACCTAAATAGTGAGTGTCTGGCTGAGACCCCTTTTTGTCTATAATACCTTATATATAGATAAGCTTATCTAGGTTAGAAGTTCTCCACTGTGGCCACTGTAATTCAGGATTATCTTTGCTAAGGTTAATCTACTTGTTCCACCTTAAAACTTGATTTTATTCACCAGAGGTCTCACACTTGACTCAGTCCAATTAAGTGAAACATAGCCTGACCCAGCTCCAGTCTGGTTTCGTCAGATCCAGTCTAACCCCAGACTTGGTCTGGTTTTACAGTTGGATCCAGTTCAACTCCATTTTCCTGAGTCAGTCATGAAAATGAAATGATCAAATAAAGCCCATCATCCAGAAACTGCAGAATTAGGATCCAGGATCCCAGAGGGACTTATCTGAGACTGTGAGAGGTAGTGAGAAAGCAGTGAGCTCGAGGGTTTCTACAGATACCTACACTCGGTTGCTCATTTCTTCTGACACCAACTGCTAAATGACAAACAGAAGCCTATTAAAATTTTTAAGAATTTATTTAAAGAAAATTTAATTTGAATCAGGCAGCGCCATAACAGAAGTTGTTAGAAGCGCTCTCTGAATATAAACTTTAGAATCAGCATCTATTAGAGTTGTCCAAAAAAGAAAGAAAGAAAGAAAGAAAGAAAGAAAGAAAGAAAAAGAGGTAGGTTTGGATTTTTTAAATAGATTTTATTGAATCTACAATATAATTGTATTATCCAATTATCCAGAATAATTTGGAGACAATATACACATATACGTATTAACATTATTGAGGTTCCTAACCAATTAACACAATGCATCTCTCTACTTATTTAAATAATCTTTATTTTTATTAAGCAATATAATTTATAGCATACAAACCTTTCAATGATTTTGTCAGACATATGCTTATTTTGTTTTTATATTTGTGACTTTTAGATTGCATAATATTTTTAAATTTCAATTCTTATTTTTATTAAAATAAAATTGACTTGTATATTGCTTTGAATTTTCTGATACCACTTAACTTATTGGTTAGTTGTAGTAGCTTCTAATAGATTTTTCAAATTTTTATTTTATTTTTTACAAAGATTTATTTATTTGAGATGGAGGGAGAGAGAGAGGGAGAGAGGAGAGAGAGGGAGAGAGAAAGAGAGCACATAGAAGCAGGAGAGGAGAAGAGAGAGGAGATAAGCAAACTCCGCTGAATAGACAGCCCACGTGAGGCTCAATCCCAGGACCCTGAGATCATGTACTGAGCTGAAACCAAGAGCCAGTCACTTAACCAAATGAGCTACCCAGGTGCCTTGATTTGGGGAATTCTTTTTTTTTTTTTTTTTTTTTTTAAGATTTTTATTTATTTATTCATGAGAGACAGAGAGAGAGAGAGAGAGAGAGAGAGAGAGGCATAGGCAGAGGGAAGAAGTAGACTCCATGCTGGGAGCCTGACGTGGGACTCTATCCGGGGTCTCCAAGATCACGCCCTGGGCCTAAGGCAGGTGCTAAACCGCTGAGCCACCGGGGCTACCCCTGGGGGATTTTTTTAAGTTTGTTTGTTTGTTTGTTTGTTTGTTTATTTATTTATGATAGACATAGAGAGAGAGAGAGGCAGAGACACAGGAGGAGGGAGAAGCAGGCTCCATGCAGGGAGCCGGACGTGGGACTTGATCCCGGGACTCCAGGATCGCGCCCTGGGCCAAAGGAAGGTGCCAAACCTCTGAGCCACATAGGGATCCCCTCACCTTATTTTTATACCTACTAGCTCCATTTCCTAATCTCCCATTTGCTCCTGAATTCACACTAATAAAACATCTACCACTATATGCATCTACAGTTACTCTTGTTAAGAAGAACTCAATAACCATCACTTTTAAAATTTCAAATTCACTCCATGTATTTTCTCATTTTATTTTTTTAAGATTTTATTTATTAGTTCATGAGAGACACACAGAGAGATGGAAAAGACAAAGGCAGAAGGAAAAGCAGGCTCCATGCAGGGAGCCCGGTGTGGGACTTGATCCCAGGACCCTGGGATCATGCCCTGAACCAAAGACAGATGCTCAACCACAGAGCCACCCTGGTGTCCCTATTTTCTCATTTTAGTTTCTTAGCAGTTTTTGTCCAAGTAGAAAATTGTAGATTTTTAATTTTTTTACTCTTGATTTCTGTGTTGTGCCTCTTAAATATAATTTTCAAATCACCTTCGTTCCTATTATCCTCAATAAATACTTAAAACTCTAGAGCTAAGAACCTGATGCTTATACACAACGGATATTATAAGTCGCTGTTGGATATTCATTAGAGTGTTGCATATCTATTATATTTAAGTATTATGTGACATCTATTAGCTTACTGATTCTTACTGAGTAAACTTTCAATATACTGTGTGGAGGAGATTCTTGTAATAATGCAATTTTTTTACAAAGTAAGTAGCCAATAAATGATTATTGAATTGAATGGATTAAGCTACAAAATTTTATGATTCTGCTCTTTACTACCATTTCATACTAGATTTTATTTATAGGAGTGTGGCTTATTTAGCATATTATTTTGCAAAAGGTTTTTCGTTTCTCTTTTCTTGTATAGAAATTCTGTTGTACTATGGATAGGCATTTTTTTCTTTAATATATAATTACATTATATCCATATTAGCTTATTTTTTAGGTCATGCATTTGGAAAATTAAGCTATGTGATATAACTGTCATAAACTAAAATCTTATATTTGCAAAAGCTATTTCTTCATTGATAATAAACATATCTAAAATAAATACAGAAGTAGAAATCAACATCTGAATTATATGTTCTATGAAAACAGTTGTTTTACTCAGTTTTCTTAAACCATATAAATACTGAATTAAATTATTCTGAAACTCCTAGTAATTTTCAAATCACAAATACATACAAGAATATACAAGAAACTTGTAAAACTATTGGGGAAAAAAATCTAAAATGGAGTAATTAAATGTACAATGCAAAACTATATTTCTGTTCGTATTTAATTTTACCTATTATAGATATTTTACTATTTTGATCTATTCACATCAATTCACAGTGAAAAGAATTTCATCTACAATAATCTCATTAAATGAAACAGGATAAATTTCATTCAGGTTCAGATTAATACAATTGGATGTGCATTGATGTTTTGGAGTTTCTGATGGAAATTTGTTTTAAGCAAGTTGCAATAATCCAATTTCATTTTGACAACTTACTGCTAAATGTCACTCAGGGATATTTTAAAATATTTTTTCAACTTCAAGAATAAAATTTTAAAGATGAAAACGGATAATATATATCTTTTATGTCAAAATCATTCGTTCTAAATTTGAGTAAACTGTTTCACAGAGGGAATAAGTAATGTGCTTAGTCACACAGCTAATGGAAATATAAAATTGAAAAATAATTTTTTGATGTGACTGTATTTTAATGTGTATTGCTTAGCAGCAAGGAAACCATGTGAAGAGGAATTTGAAAGTGGAAATGAGTCTTTTAAATACAAGGTTAAAGTAACTTTACAGAAAGGAATCATGAGTTAGAGATTATTTCTTTTTATTTTTCCTGAGTCTCTACTCCAAGGACTTTGTCATTAGATTCTTGTTTATCTATCAATCTAAGATTAAAGGAAGCCATGTCTTCCTGGTACTGCCTGCATAAGTAATAGCATTGAGTTTTCTTATTTAAAAATTAGAGATGGCTCTGAGCCCATTGCCTCAAAGAAAGAGTTACAGAGTTATTTGGTAGAGCTGAAGGGATATTACTGTAAATTCCTTTTAGGAAGTTTTAAGAGAATGTCCTCAAGATCTATTAACTCCCTATAGACTTAGATAACGTTTAAGAAGTAAAAGAACTTTTGAATATAATATGAGGGTAGCATTTCAGAATTGAGATGCATTAAGGACACTAAGAAGTACACTATAAGAATAACCAGCAAAGCCGGATCCAAAATCAACAGAATCCTCAGAACATGCATACACAGGTTAAAAAGCCAGTTTATAAAGTCATTCACAAGAATATGTTAAATGTTTTTTTTCCCACAATCTGTGCCATGTGAAAGAAAATGATGAATAAATAAAATTCATTCTTTGTACTAGTAATCATCCATTCCAAATTAATCAAGTCTTTAGTGTCTGATAATACTTTAGATACTAGTTGCACAATAGTAATTAATAAGACACAGCCCTCCTCCAATTGTTTCAAAATATGTAGAGAAATGTACATTTAAAAGTCCATATATTATAATAAATCTAGGAAGGAAAGTAGATAGGTTATAAAGATGCAGAATAATAGATAATTATTTGGATGAGTTTTAAAGAAGCAATATGAGTTTTCCTAGTATATAACTGGACAATAGAATTTCAGTGACAGTGATGCAAAATGCACATTTACAGTTGGCGGGGAGAAAGCTTGCGGATTTAGAAAACTGCCTGGATAGATTTTGACATCTTAACATGAGCCTCCTAATGCAGACAGAGTTATGAGATCTTTGCCATCTAAATGTTGGGGATGTCTGATATAAAGTATGCAAATTTTAATATAGTGACTGCAAATAACATTTTTTGATATGTTAAAAAATCAGATTGAAGAGATGATATAATTCTGTGACTAAAAAAGACTTTGATTAGTTAAAAATGGAGCAAATGGCTTAACTATTAAAATATAAAACTCTTTAGACTTTCCTATGACTTCCTAAGCACTTTGCCCAGGATATTTGTAATTCAAAGGTACTACCATTCTACAACATCGTGTCTTTCTGCCATCTTCATGATTCAGTCATTTCCTATACTGACCAGGGGCTATTTGTATCCAATTTGTTTTCATTGGTCAAATTGTTAAACAGGTTTTTGCCAGATAGCCCTGTCAAGTAGTATCATAGAAGCCAGTTACTGTGATTATCCCAGATGTCTCTTTCTAGAGCCAAGTATTATGCTTTTTGTGTGTGTTTGTTTCTGGAATACAATTATCATTTTATAAAGCCTGCTGAGATATATCTATAGTTTTTATTCATATATATATATATATATGATTAAAAAATAATCAAATGTTACTTGTAAAGTGTCCAGAAATTCTGAAATAATACACAAACTCCCTCTGGTATCCTCTAGTCCAAATCTGTGAAAATTTCATAGAATAAGCAAGAAACATTGGTTGTAGAATTTTGGCATATTGTAATTCCTGAACAACAAAGAAATGTTGAAACATCTTTCAAAGTACTAATGAACATACTTCATTGTGCTACAAATTGATAGAGCATCGCGTTTAAAAGCACTGATTCTGGATGCAGATGTCCTGAATTTAAGTCCTAGTTCATTCAATTTCTCCTTTTTTGACCTGTGGCAATGCAATATATACATATATATATATATAATCTGCAAATCTGTATTTTAAAAAATGAGAATAACAGTAATAATGTATCTATCTTATATTTGTGAGTTTTAAGAGTCCATCAACATAAAATTTCAAGAGAGTGCTTTGCAAATGGTAAGAACACCTAAATGTTAATGTTCAGTTAAAATATATAAAACACAAAATACAGAGTGTAAGTCACTTGATACTCAGTTTTTCTAGTTATATTTATTTCATTTCTTCATTCATGCAGATAAAATTATTCATTTTTCAAGTCATTTCTAATTGACATATCAATAAGAACAATAGCATGTACATAATAAGCAGTTGATGAAATGAAGTATGTATGAATAAATGTATCAATCAGTGTGAAATGAACTCATGTTCACTAATTCACTGTTATTCAGGATATGTTTATCAGTCTATACAATTTTTAATCAGCCTAACTATGGGTCTATTAAAAAATAATAAAAGATTTCAATATATAGATACAAGAACATCAAAGAGCTCCAAATGAGATGATTAAATACATGTTAATGCTATTTATTTTTAATTTTAGTTATTATTAACAATAATACCAGATGCAAAAAAGAAAACACATCATAGCCAAAAAGCTAGAAAGCACAACAGATGATAGCCAGAGATAAAGGAAAGTGCTGGCAGGAAACAAAACTAAAAACATAAGCAGAGAAAAAAAAACATAAGCAGAAAACATGCAAACTAGAATTCATATATGAATGACTTCTTCTAAGGATTGAAATGGGGAAAAAAAATAAACAAAGCCAACTCTGTCTACTTAGAATCCTATCACAGGCAAAAATATATTTCAAAAAAGAAGTTAAATAAATACCATGTACAGGCACCCGGGGTGGGGGCGCAGGGGTGGCTCAGCGGTTTACGCCACCTTCAGCCCAGGGCTTGATTCTGGAGACCTGGAATTGAGTCCCACGTCGGGCTCCCTGTGTGGAGCATGCTTCTCCCTCTACCTGTGTCTCTGCCCCGCCCCCCGTGTCTCTCATTAATAAATACATTCTTTAAAAAAAATACAATGTAAGAGAAGCAAAATGTGAGAGTATATAATTTCAGTGTATCAATGACACAAGAAAAGTTAAAGAGTGTTCTTCATTCAGTTTGACATGACACACTTACATCTACCAGACATGAGGAGTGCTGAAGATAATAAGAGATAAACATAAAATATCTTTTTAATTTTAATTGCTGTAAAAAATAAGGGACTATCTGAAAATAGTAATCACATACTATGGTGTTTGCTATGTATGCAAAATAAAATGGACCATATTACAGAGGATGATAGGAATTTATACATGAAGTATTAATATCATTTCAAGATTATCATTTCTAAATTATTTAAAAGTTGAATGTAACAAATAACATATATATTAATCTAAAGATAGCCATTCTCTTAAAAAGGTACAACTTATTAGTAATAATAGAAATACAGTAGAATCTTTTAAAAATATTTTAATAAGCCAGAAAGATTCAGAATAAGAGAAGAAAAACAAGGAACAGATGGAAGAGGAAAAAATTAGCAATAGGAGATCTAAATTGAGCCATATGAATAATTACAGTAACTATAAATAATCTAAAATACTCCAAATAGAGCTTTTCAAATTTGATAAATAACAAGTACCACCGAGGGTACTTATCTAAGACACTTATTTGTTTGAAAGATTAACATAGGTTCAAAGAAATCATCAAGAAGATATAAGAATTTAAAATATATGAACCTAAACCAGAAGTTCAAAATGTAGCTAAAACTAATTAAACTGAAAGGAAAAATATATTTTGGACCTCCATATTTCTCTTTAAGTAATTGATAAAACAAATAGACAAAAAATCTCTACAGGGTTGCCTAGGTTGCCCAGTGGTTATGCATCTCCTTTGGCTCAGGTCGTGATCCTGGGGTCCTGGAAACAAGTCCCGCATCAAGCTCTCCACAAGGATCCTGCTTCTCCCTCTGCCTACGTCTCTGCCTCTCTGTGTCTCTCATGAATAAATCAGTAAAATCTTAAAAAAAAAAAAAAAGTCTACATGTAGAAGGCCTGAAAAAAAAAAAAAAAGTTAAACTACTTAATCTAATTGCCATTTATAGAACGCTCTACCAAACAACCCCAGAATTTCAAGTGTCTTTGGAACACTTACCCATATAGGCCATATTCTTGGCTAAAAATAAATGTCATCAAACAAAATAAATCAAACTGTGTATATTTTCTGACAACATAAAATTAAATAAAAAGTAATAATGTTAAAGTATCTGGTAAATACCCAAATAATCAGAAATTAAATTAAATAACATTCGTCCAAATAACCTGTTGGACAAATATTTTGGAATTCAGCTCAGTAGGAGAAATCCGAATCATTAATTACATTTACTAGAAAACAAAAATCTGAGTTGTCAAACCTTGTAAACAAGGTCCCATGAGTGATATCAAAATTATTACTCTAGAAAGAAGTATTAGGTTTGATTACTTTAATCTAATTCCCTATTTTATTTATTTTAACCAAATTTCATCAGTCCTTTCTATTGATTCTCAGTACAAAAATTAACTTTTATTTGAGGCTTACTCATTACACTAAGATCTAAATCCAGGGGTCCTGGATTTTTTTTCATAACTTTACTTTTTAGAGCAGTTTTAGAGTCACACAAAATTGAGGGAAGGTCAGAGATTTCCCATATAATCCTGCCCCCACACATGCACAGCCTCCCTCATTACCATAATCTCCCACCAGAGTGGAACATTTGTTATAATTTATGAACCTACGTTGACTGATCATTATCCTCCAAAGTCCAAAGTTTAAGTTACAGTTCAAACTTTGTGTTGTACATTCTATCGGTTTGGACAAATATATAATGGTATATGTGGCATTTTACTGTGTATTTTCACTGCTCTAAAAATTCTCTGTGCTCTTCCTACTCCTCCCTATGCCACTCCAAACCACTGATATTTAACTGTCTAAACAGTTTTGCTTTTTTTCAGAATGTCATGTATTTGGAATTATATATAATGCATTATTACTGCATTACTTTCCTGGGAAAGTAATACAAAAATGAAGAAATGTGACTTTAAAACAAGCTACTTAAAATAGAGGTTTATATTAGTGACTGTTTCAAAAAGAAATGTATCTACCATTGTTGTCACAGTTTAGGAGCAAATCTGTAATGATTTGTGACTTAATGCCATGTCAAATACTTTTATTGGACATATATATGCAAATCCATTAAAGAAAAAAGTTTCTCAAGCATACCATGATTCCTAAATTAATTTTTGAGGAAGGTATGAATGACAACTACAAAGCTTTCTTTTTCTGGTTCTATAGCTATTGCATAAAAAAGAATGCTCTTTGGAAATAAGTACCAACAAATCTAATGACATGTGAATATTATTCCATGTTTTGAAGAATGTTTACAGTTTACACTATTTGAACATACTAGTACAAGATTGTATTGTATAAAATGTAAGACTGCATATAATAATTTCTCTGTCAAAGTATCATTTAAGCATATTTCAACAAATATCACCCACCCATTATAAGATTAAATATAAAATATTTAGCTTAGCCTGGAGATTTTATAAGAATGCTAGTAATTATCACAGCCTTACAACATAATAAAGTTAACATGTTTGATTTCTTCTTAGACATGCTTGAGGAGATTACGTGCATTAAATTCATGTATCCATTACATTTTTATATAATAAATATTGTTATTTATGTTACAATATGATTGAAAATGAGGTGCATAAAAAGAGTACAATTCAAAGTCACAGAGTTAATAAGTTGTTTTTTTAACTGTTTCAAAAGCTGGTTTCCACATACTTAAACTCTGAACTCTGTAAAACTGACCCTATTAATTTTTTTTCCTGAAATATTTCTTTCTTTATAAAGATTTATTTATTTAAGAGAGAGAAAGCGAGCATGGGGAGGGGGGCAGAGAAAGGAGAGAGAGAATCTCTAGCAGGCTTCCCACTGAGTGCAGAACCCCACGTAGGGCTCATTCTAGAACTCTGAGATCATGACCTAAGCCAAAAATCAAGAGTCAGACTCTACTCACTGAGCCACCCAGGTGCCCCTATAGTACTTGTTTCTATTTAATTCTCTGAAGGCTCTTCACCACTACAAGTGAGACAGATTTCAGTGGGAGAATTATCAATAATACATTTTTATACTACTGCTGAGAAGTCACGTTTTCCTAAATGTATATTTAATGTGTTTAGTTCTATGCAATAAATATTTTTTCATCCATTCTATGTTCCAGGCAGTACACTTGGTAATGGAGATATAAACAGGCATCGTCTCTTTTTCCTAAGATCTGACTGCCTGGTGAGCAAGACAGATACTCAAAATACAATTTCAATATACTATAGCAAGATCAATAATAAAAAGGAGCTTGACTGAAATTGTATTACTCAGGGTAAAAAAGCTAGGATTGTTTTTTCTATCTAAATTTCGCTAAATTACTGAGGTTTGGAGTTATTATTGCACTATAATTTATCATACCTGGGGCACCTTGGTGGCCCAGTGGTTGAGGTCTGCCTTTGGCTCAGATCGTAATCCCAAGGTGCTGGGGTTGAGTCCCACATCGGGCTCCCCACAGACAGCCTGCTTCTCCTCCTGCCTTTATCTCTGTGTCTCTCTTTCTGTTTCTCATGAATAAATAAACAATTAAAAATTATCATACCTCATAGAAAAAATGTAGAATTTTAAAAAATCTAAATCAAATATAAGCAAACATTTTCTGTAAAGGGCCAGATGACAAATATTAGATTTTGTGGGCCGTTCTGTCATATGTTCTACTTTAATAATTGTTATTAATAATTTTGCTTTCTTAGAATTTCTTAGAATTGTTTCTTAGAATTTATTTTTTATTTTTTCTCTTCTTTTTTTCTATATTTTTTTTTCATTTGGTTTTATTGAAGTTCAGTTTGCCAACATATAGTATAACACTCAGTGCTCGTCCCATCAAGTGCCCTCCTCCATCTCCATCACCCAGTTATCCAACCCCCACCCACCTTCCTTCCACAATCCTTTGCTACTTTCCCAAAGTTAGGAGTCTCTCATGGTTTGTCTCCCTCTCTAATTTTTCCCACTCAGTTCCCCTCCTTTCCCTTACAATCCCTTTCACTATTTCTTATATTCCCCATATGAGTGAAACCATATGATGATTGTCCTTCTCCGATTGACTTACTTCACTCAGCATAATATCCTCCAGTTCCATCCATGTCAAAGCAAATTCAGAAAGGTATTCCAAATTTGCTTTGGGAAAGTATTCTTCCTTTCTGATGGCTGAGTAATATTCCATTGTGTATATATAATATATTATATATATTATATATAAAAAGAAGATATGGTATATATATATATATATATATATATATCACATCTTCTTTACCCATTCATTTGTCGAAGGATATCGTGGCTCCTTCCACAGTTTTGCTATTGTGGACACTGCTGTTATGAACATGGGGTGCAGGTGTTCCAGTGTTTCACAACATCAGTAACTTTGGGGTAATATCCAGTAGTGCAATAGCTGGGTCATAGAGTGCCTCTATTTTTAAATTCTTCAGGAACCTCTACACTGTTTTCCAGAGTGGCTGTACCAGTTTGCATTCCCACCAACAGTGCAAGAGGGTTCCCCTTTCTCCACATCCTCTCCAACATTTGTTGTTTCCTGTCTTGTTAATTTTCACCATTCTCACTGGTATGAGGTCGTAGCTCATTGTGGTTTTGATTTTCCCTGATGGCAAGTGATGCAGAACATTTTTTTCATGTGCTTGTTGGCCACGTGTATCTCTTCTTTGGAGAAAATTCTGTTAATGTCTTCTACCTATTTCATGATTGGCCTTTTTGTTTCTTGGTGTTGAGTTTGATAAGATCTTAAATATTAGCCCTTTATCTGATACGTCATTTGCAAATATTTTCTCCCATTCTATAGGTTGTCTTTTAGTTTCGTTGACTGTTTCTTTTGCTGCGCAGAAGCTTTTTGTCCTGATTAAGTGCCAATACTTCATTTTTGCTTTTGTTTCCTTTGTCTTTATAGATATATCTTGCAAGAAGTTACTGTGGCCGAGTTCAAAAGGTTGATGCCCGTGTTCTCCTCTAGGATTTTGATGGATTCTTGTTTCACATTTAGATCTTTCAACCATTTTAAGTTTGTCTTTGTGTATGATGTAAGAGAATGGTCCAGTTTCATTCTTCTGGATGTGGCTGTCCAATTTTCCCAATTGTCCATTTATTGAAGAGACTGTCCTTTATCCAGTGGATAGTCTTTCCTGCTTTGTCGAATATTAGTTGACTATCGAGTTGAGGGCCCATTTCTGGGTTTTCTATTCTGTTCCATTTATCTATTTTTTTATAATAAATTTATTTTTTATTGGTGTTCAATTTGCCAACTTACAGAATAACACCCAGTGCTCATCCCGTCAAGTGCCCCCCTCAGTGCCCATCACCCATTCACCCCCACCCCGTGCCCTCCTCCCCTTCCACCACCCCTAGTTCATTTCCCAGAGTTAGGAGTCTTTATGTTCTGATCCCTTTCTGATACTTCCCACACACTTCTTCTCCCTTCCCTTATATTCCCTTTCACTATTATTTGTATTCCCCAAATGAATGAAACCATATAATGTTTGTCCTCAGATTGACTTACTTCACTCAGCATAATACTCTCCAGTTCCATCCACGTTGAAGCAAATGGTGGGTATTTGTTGTTTCTAATGGCTGAGTAATATTCCATCATATACATAAACCACATCTTCTTTATCCATTCATCTTTCTTTTTTTTTTTTTTTTCCATTCATCTTTCGATGGACACCGAGACTCCTTCTACAGTGTAGCTATTGTGGACACTGCTGCTAGAAACATCGGGGTGCAGGTGTCCCGGCGTTTCATTGCATCTGTATCTTTGGGGTAAATCCCCAACAGTGCAATTGCTGGGTCGTAGGGCAGGTCTATTTTTAACTCTTTGAGGAACCTCCACACAGTTTTCCAGAGTGGCTGCACCAGTTCACATTCCCACCAACAGTGTAAGAGGGTTCCCTTTTCTCCGCATCCTCTCCAACATTTGTGGTTTCCTGCCTTGTTAATTTTCCCCATTCTCACTGGTGTGAGGTGGTATCTCATTGTGGTTTTGATTTGTATTTCCCTGATGGCAAGTGATGCAGAGCATTTTCTCATGTGCGTGTTCCATGTCTATGTCTTCCTCTGTGAGATTTCTCTTCATGTCTTTTGCCCATTTCATGATTGGATTGTTTGTTTCTTTGCTGTTGAGTTGAATAAGTTCTTTATAGATCTTGGAAACTAGCCCTTTATCTGATACGTCATTTGCAAATATCTTCTCCCATTCTGTAGGTTGTCTTTGAGTTTTGTTGACTGTTTCCTTTGCTGTGCAAAAGCTTCTTATCTTGATGAAGTCCCAATAGTTCATTTTTGCTTTTGTTTCTTTTGCCTTCATGGATGTATCTTGCAAGAAGTTACTGTGGCCGAGTTCAAAGAGGGTGTTGCCTGTGTTCTCCTCTAGGATTTTGATGGAATCTTGTCTCACATTTAGATCTTTCATCCATTTTGAGTTTATCTTTGTGTATGGTGCAAGAGAGTGGTCTAGTTTCATTCTTCTGCATGTGGATGTCCAATTTTCCCAGCACCATCTATTGAAGAGACTGTCTTTCTTCAATGGATAGTCTTTCCTCCTTTATCAAATATTAGTTGATCATAAAGTTCAGGGTCCACTTCTGGGTTCTCTATTGTGTTCCATCGATCTATATGTCTGTTTCTGTGTCAGTACCTGTTCCATTTATCTATGTGTCTGTTTTTGTGCCAGTATCATGCTGTCTTGATGATTAGAAGTTTTCAATACAGCGTGAAATCTGGCATTGTGATGCCCCCAACATTGATTTTCTTTTTCAGTATTCCTCTATTTGGGGTCTTTTCTGATTCCATACACATCTTAAGATTATTTGTTCCAACTCTGTGAAGAAAATCCATGGTATTTTGATAGGGATTGCATTGAATGTGTAAATTGCCCTGGGTAACATGGACATTTTCACTATATTAATTCTTCCAATCCATGAGCATGCAATGTTTTTCCATCTCTTCCAACACTTCTTTCAGAAGTGTTCTGTAGTTTTTAGGGTATAGATCCTTTACCTCCTTGGTTAGGTTTATTCCTAGGTATCTTATATTTTTTGGTGCAATTATAAATGAGATTAATTTATTAATTTATTTTTCTTCTTACATTGATTATTTTACAAGTGTTGAACCACCTTTTCATCCTGGGGATAAACCCCACTTGGTCCTGGTGAATAATTCTCTTAATGTACTGTTGGATCCTATTGGCCAGATTCTCATTGAGATCTCATTTTTGCATCCATGTTTATCAGGTATATTGGTCTATAATTCTTCCTTTTGTGAGGTTTTTGGTTTTGGAATCAAGGTAATGCTGGCCTCATACAATGAGTTTGGAAGTATTCCCTCCTTGTCTATCCTTCGAAACAGCTTTTGTAGAATAGGTATTATTTCTTCTTTAAACATTTGATAGAATTCCTCTGGGAAGCCATATGGACTTGGACTTTTGTGTCTTGGGAGGTTTTTGATGATTGTTTCAATTTCCCCACTGGTTATTGGCCTGTTCAGGTTTTCTATTTCTTCCTGTTCAGTTTTGGTAATTTGTAGTTTTCCAGAAATGAATCCATTTCTTCTAGATTGCTTAATTTGTTGGCATATAGCTGCTCATAATACAATTTAAAAATCATTTTTATTTCCTTAGTACTGGTTTTGATCTCTCCTCCTTCATTCATGATTTTATTAATTTGAATCTTTTTTATTTTTAATAAAGCTGGTTAGGGTTTTATCTATCTTATTAATTCTTTCAAAGTACCAACTCCTGGTTTTGTTGATCTAATCCACAGTTCTAATCTCTATTTCATTGAGTTCTGCTCTAATCTTTATTATCTCTCTTCCTCCACTTGGTGTAGGTTTTACTTGCTTCTTTCTCTGATTCCTTTAGGTGCCAGGTTAGTTTGTGTATTTGATTTTTTTTCCAATTTTTTGAGGGAGGCTTGTATTGCAATGTATTTCCCTCTTAGGACTGCTTTTGCTGTATTCCCAAAATTTTGAACGTTTGTATTTTCATTTTCATTAGTTTACATGAATGTTTTAAATTCTTGTCTAATTTCTTGGTTGACCCATTCATCTTTTAGTAGGATGCTCTTAACCTCCATGTGTTTGAGTTTCTTCCAAATTTCTTCTTGTGCTTGAGTTCTAGTTTTAAAGAACCATGGTCTGAAAATATGCAGGAGACAATCCCAATCTTTTGGTATCAGTTTTGGGATCTGATTTGTGACCCAGTATGTGGTGTATTCTGGAGAAAGTTCCATGTTCACTTGAGAAGAATGTGTATTCATTGTGTTTGGATGGAAAGTTCTGTATCTATCTGTGAAATCTATTTGGTCCAGTGTATCATTTAAGGCCCTTGTTTCTTTGGTGATGCTCTGCTTGGAATATCTGTCATTTGCTGAAAGTGCCATGTTTAAGTCTCTTACTATTAGTGTATTAATATCTAGGTATCTCTTTACTTTGGTTATTAATTGATATATTTAGCAGTTCCCAATTAGGGGCATATATATTCATGATTGTCAGGTCTTCTTATTGGATAGACCCTTTAAGTATGATATAGTGTCCCTCTTCATCTCTTACTATAGTCTTTGCTATAAACTTTTATTTATCTGATATGAAGATTGCTACCCCAGCTTTCTTTTGAGGGCCATTAGAATGGTAAATGGTTCTCCACCCCCTCATTTTCAGTTTTAAGGTGTCCTTAGATCTAAAGCGAGTCTCTTGTAGACAGCAGCCAACCGATGGGTCTTTTTTTTTTTTATCCAGTCTGATACATGCATCTTTTGATGGGATCATTTAGCCCATCCAAGTTCAGAGTAACTATTGAAAGATATGGATTTAGTGTCATCATATTACCTATTCAGTCCCTGTTTTTGTGGATTGTTTCTTTCGGCTCCTTCTTTCTTTTACAGAGTCCCCTTAAAATTTCTTGTAGAGCCATTTTGGTGGTCATTTATTGTTTCAGTTTCTGTCTATCCTGGAAGCTCTTTTCTCTCCTTCTATACTGAATGACAGCTTTGCTAGATAAAGTATTTTTGGCTGTATGCTCTTCTCATTTAGTATCCTATATATATCATGCCAACCTTTTCTAGTCTGCCAGGTCTCTGTGGAGTTCTGCTATTAATCTGATTTTTTTCCCCATGTAAGTTAAGAATCTGTTCTCTCATGCTGACTTAAGAATTTTCTCTTTATCTTTGAAATTTGCAAGTTTCACTATTAAATGTCGAGGTGTTGAATGGTTTTTACTGATTTTTTTTTTTTTTTGGAGGGGCAGTCCTCTCTATCTCTTGGATCTAGATGCCTGTTTCCTGCCCCAGATTTGAGAAGTTTCAGCTATGAGTTGTTAAAATATACTTCGTGGTCCTCTCTCTCTCTCAGCGTCTTCTGGAATCCCAATTAGATGTATATTCTTCCTTCGCAAACTATCATTTATTACCTAAGCCTTTCCTCATGGGCTCTTGTTTCTCTCTTTTTTTTTCTCAGCTTCCTTCCTTACCATCAACTTGTCTTCTATGTCACTCACTCTTTCTTGTACTTCATTAATCCTAGCAGTTAGAACATCCAGTTTGGATTGCACTTTATTTATTTATTTATTTATTTATTTATTTATTTATTTATTATTCATTTATGATTTTATTCATTTATGATTTTATTTATTCATGAGAGACACAGAGAGAAAGAGAGACAGAGATACAGGTAGAGGGATAAGCAGACTCCATACAGGGAGCCTGATGTGGGACTCGATCCCGCATCTCTAGGATTACACCCTGGGCTGCAGGAGGTGCTAAACCTCTGAGCCACCCAGGCAGCCTTAATTTATTTTTAATTTCGGCCTGATTAGATCTCAATTCCGCAGTTACGAAGTCTCTAGATTGCTTTATGCTTGTTTTCCAGAACCACCAGTAGCTTTATAATTGTACTTCTGAATTGAATTTCTGACATTGTATTGAAATCCAAATCCTGTAACTCTGTGGCATGGAATAGTGTTTCCAGTTCTTTCTTTTGTGGTGAATTCTTCCTTTTAGTCATTTTGTCCAGCTCAGAGTGGCTTTATGAGTGCACTGAATCAAAAATATCAACCAGGATCTAAGTAAATACACCCTAGATTATTCTGAATTCGTCAGAGAAAGGAAAATAAAATAAAAAGAAGAACAGAACAAAATAAACCCAAAGGACCACTAAAATGTAAAGCAAATTTTAAAACAAAGTAGTGAAAATAAAAAGCCAAAAGCCAAATACAAAGAATAAGTACAGAGAAAAAGAAAGTAAAAAGAAAAAGAAGAGAAAAGAAAAGGTGGGTAGGATGGTGGTGGTGAGGAAGTGGTAGTGGAGATAGAATGTAGTCTACCTGAGGGGTCCTAGAGGGTGATCCTCTTGGTTCTTAGTGTATTTTGTTCTCTATGTTAGAAGATGCTCAATCCCAAATTTATATAAACCAGCAATATTATATAAAGCCCCAACATTGACCACAAAACATAAACAAGATAAAAAAGTAGGGCACAATCGGAAGGAAGAGCGAATATAATCTTGCAGAATGACCCAAAACGGTGTTCAACTTGGTTCTGGGAGTATGTTGGTCGTGTTTTAGAAGGTACTTACTTCCACCACTGTAAAACAAAATGAGGCCGAAAAAACAAATAACAAAAAACTAAAACCCATATCTCATATCTACCAAAATTAAATTGAATATGTTGGAGGGAATCCAGAAGTGAAAAAAATATGTAAGACATGTAATTGTAGAAATATGAAAGTCAAAAAGGCAAAAACTGAAAAATGAAGAGCTAGTAAAATACTGTGTTTAGGGTGAGAAAAGAGAAAAATATTGGAAATTTTTATGTAAATGATATAAAAATGAGTCATGAAGGAAAAAGGAAAAAAAAAAAAAAAAAAGAAAGGACCCTCTAGTTTATATACTCTTTTCCCCTCAGTCCTGAAGCTTTCCAGCGCTGCTTGGTTAATAAACTTGCTCTTCCTTTGTTCTTCCAGGTGGTCTTCTCAGGGAGGGGCTGCTGTGCTGATTCTCACGTGTCTGTGCCTGGGCAGAGTTGTCCTGCCCCTTGCAGGTGCCAGCCTCAGTGGGAGCTGTTGACCCCATGAGGCCTTTGTTCCCTGGTTGCCCTGCCTCTCTCAGCCACAAGGTGACACAAGGAGGAAAAACAACAATGGCAGTGGCCAGATTTCCAGCTCTGGAGTTGAGCTCCCTGTGAGTAACTAACTGTAGTCTCCCAGTCTACATTGGCCTAGATGCTCCTGGGGTCATGTGTGTGTGCACTGATCTGCACAGCTTGGGGGTGCCCAGGGGCAGGTGAATCCTCTCTGTCCTATGCCCTCCCCACTTCTGCCTGTCCCAAGGGGAACACAGGATCATTGGCTTTGTCCGCCTGGGCCCGTGCTCCCAGAGACCACTTCTCCAGAACGGAATAGGGCACTATCTCCATCCAGAGTGGTCTGCCTAACCTACTGGCTTCTCCCAAATGCCCCAGAGGGCTGCGATGTTCCAGTCCTCTACCTATATTGGACACCAGTTTGCAGTGAGCTTTCCTCCTGGGTGCCCCTCCTCTAATAGTGACTCTGGGAATCTTGAGGCTTCACTGCCCCTCTTGTGTTTCTTCCTGGTTTCTCTGGTGAGCATTTTTCTATCAGGGAAATTCCAGTGCAGACTTTTTAAGTTCCTGCTTCTCCAGGGCTGGGCTTTCCTGCCCTGGAAGCTCTCACTGCTCCGCTTTAGCTCTGCTAGCCACAGTTCCCTTACCCCACTTTATTCTTTTTTATTTTTTTCACCATCCTACCTTGTTAGAAGTGAAAACTTTTCTCTTTGTAGCGTTCCAGCTGTTCTCTCTTTAAATCTCAGGTTGAATTCATAGGTGTTCAGGATGTTTTGAAAGGTATCCAGGTGAGTTAAGGACCCCTATTCTTCCTTCATCTTGCCCCTCCCCCCATTTCCTAGAATTTATAGAAAATATTGACCATAGTACAGAGTTCCCACATACCCTCTTCACATAATTTTCTCTTATTAGTATCTTACAGTAATATATGTTTTTTGTAATTAGTGAGCCAACGTTGACACTTATTAACTGTAATCCATAATGATTCACATTCTCTTAGTCTTTTCTCATATCCTTTTTCTGTTCTACAATCCCATCCAGGATAACACATCATATTTACTTGTTGCATCTTACTAGGCTCCTCTTTGGCTGTGACAGTTCTTCAGATTCTCCTTGTTTTTCATGACTTTGAAAAGTTTGAAGTATTTTGAAATATGTGTCTGTATTAGAATTTGTCTAATTACTTTTATCATTATCAGACTAGTGATAATGGGTTTGGAAATGGATGATAACAGAGGTGAAGTACCATTTTAATTGTCATATCAAGGGTACACACTACCTAAATGATTTATGGTTATTAATGCTGACCTTGGTTAACTAGCTGAGGTAGTGTCAGTCAGCTTTCTCCACTGTGAAGTTACTCTTTTCCCCATATCCATATGACACTCTTCAGAGGGAAGTCAGTATACACAGGTTCACACTTTATGGTGTGGTGATTTATGCTTCCCTTCTTTTTTAAATAACATTTAAAAATCTAAAAAGTTTCTAAGTTTATAGGTAATAAACAAACAATGGACTGGTGTTAGCCTATAGATTATAGTTTCCAATTGCTGATATAATTTCCTGTTTGTTGCTTTCTATTTATCGTAAATGACAAGTACAGAATGTAAAAACAGTATGTAGTAAGATGTATTTCCATGAGTCTTATTATTATTATTATTATTATTATTGGAATTGCATTTGGGTTTAGAATATATTTAAACCCAAATGCATTCTAATCTTTTTTAAACTTTGCAGTTTAATACATGCTTAGTATATATTTCAGGTAAATGGTATAAAGTAGAAGTTATAAATTCATATACTTTTTTGGACTGTTCAGCAAATTGCACAATGATATGCACTGGATGATTGTTTTTGTGGTAGAGAGAGGGTTTGAAATCTATTCTTGGTCCACATAAACAATTCTTATCCTTTATTTGATTCAGCCCACATTTATGCACCTTGTAATAATTGGTTCAATAGAAAGATGCACATATTATTCATGTATTAGTGTAAAATCTGAAAATCAGCATTATTTTTCTAAGAGAAAGTGAAAGATAGTAATTCATCTTTCATAAATTGTGTATGCAATAGTAAATAAATATTTTTTGCTAATATATAGAGAAGTGTTCTAAGTTGAAAATAAATATAAAATTCTATAAACCAAAAGTTATAATCCCTAAATATTCTTAGTTTTTAAAAATGTATAACACTATGCATTTTTAGCTATCAGTTTTCTGGAGGGCTCTATTTATGTATATATGTATGTATTTATCTTTCCATCAATCTAACTCTCTCAATACTTTAAATAAAATATTGGACAAAGTATGAGTTTGCAAGGCTGCATTTTATAGTCTCAGTAGAAATAGAAAATTTTTTTAAAGATAAAGATTTATTTATTCAGGTGCTGCTTGATGTTGTGAGAGAAAATTCAAAGTAGTATGACAATTTAAAAACTTTCATGATAGAGCAGAAATAGAATATCTACTAATATAAAATATTTGAGACAAAAATACATTAAATTTGATCTATGGTGAGAAAATAATGCATATTTTTCAATTTGTATCTATGCTACATTTTTAACCTTCCATTAGTTTCTGTAATCATATGGAATTGTTTTGCAATGTGACTAATTATGTAGAACATAAAATTTTGGTAATATTTCACAATGATACAATTAAACATTTGGAGTCTTGATTTCTAGTGGAGAAAATTTTAAAATAGCATCATTAGGATATTTACGCTTACACTCCATAGAATCAAATCATCTATAACTTTATAGTGAATGCAAAGCTATTTATCCATTTATTGACCTAATTAATGATTGTAGGTTTTTAAAAACACCATGCTTAATCTCCTTACAGAGAGCTAGCAGAATCAGAACTGCAAAGATAGAAGTCTGTCAAACTAACTGCCCTCAGATACATGGACTACAAAATTCACTGGTGATATGAGGAGCCACATGCTGCATGCTAGCTATTTTTATAGTTGTATTTAATAGGTTATAACTCCCATTTCTTAGAGTCCCTAAGCATAGACCATAATCATGAAGATTCCCTTATCAGTACTGTGAGTCTCTGAAAAGCTATCACCAAGATAGCTATAATTGTATGAGGGAAAATAAACTTTAGTCTAAAACTGTCTCTGGAGACAAAGAAGGTAATTATATAATGATAAAAAGGTCAATTCAACAGGAAGATATAGCAATAATAAGTACATATGCTCCCAACATCAGAGCACCTACATATAGACAGCAAATATTGCTAGATCTGAAGGCAGATTTTGACAGCAATATAATAATGAGATTTCAATACCCCACTTACAAAAATGAATATATCACCAAGGCAGAAAATCAGCAAAGAAATAGTTGACTTGAAAACATGTTCAATTTCACTAATTCAGGAAATGCAAATCAAAATCACAAGGAGATATCACTTCACATCTACTATAATAGTTATTATCAAAAAGGCCAAAGAATAGTGTTGGCAAGGATGTGGAGAAAAGGGAATGCTTTAACATAATTGGTGAGAATGCAAATTGGTATAATCATTATGGAAAACTATGGAGGTTCTTCAAAAAATTAAAAATAGAACTATTTTATTATTTAGCAATCTTACTTCTGGATATCTATTCAAAGAAAATGAAATCAGAACCTCAAAGAGATATCTGCCCTGATTATGTTCTACACATAAAACTAATATCAATTATATCTCAAAAATTATTTTTAAAAGGGAATCCTGCAATTTGCAACAACATGGATGAACCTGGGAGTCGTTATGCTAAGTGAAATAAACCACACACAGAAAGACAAATACTGATGACTTCACTTGGAACACATGGAATCCAAAATAGTCAAGCTCATAGAAGCAGAAAGTAAAAAGATGGTTGTCAGTAGCTGGATAAGGGGAGAATGGGAGATATTGGTTAAGGAGTATGAAATTTCAGTAATGCAAATGAAAAACTTCTAGAGATCTAACGTAAAACAATGTGGCTATCATTAACATTAGTGCATTGTTGAAATTTCCTGAGAGTCCATCTTAAGGGTTCTCACCACACACAAACATACACACACACACACACACACACACCCTGATACACAGAACCATATGAGATGATGGATATGTTAATTATCTTGATTGTGGTGATAATTTCACAATGTACATGTATATCAAGTAATAAATTATATACCTTAAATATATACAAGTTTTATTTGTCAATTATTCTTTAATAAACCTAGGGAAGAAAGTAAGAAAGTTAAAACAATAGAGCATCAAAGCCAAAAATGATGGGTCCACTCATAAAATTAATAAAGTTGACCAATTCAGGAAATTGGAATACTACAAAAAACAAATTAGACTCAACTTGCATATGCTAAGTGCCAGGACCAATTAAATTTATTTTTTCTTTATTATCTAGGTTTAATGCTCATCCAACTCTATGTTGTTATCATTATTGCTCCTAATTTTCAGGCTCAACATATAGATGCAATATCCCTACCATGTTTGCTGTTAGGTATGGGCATGTGACTTGCTTTTTCTAATTAAATATGGTCAGAAATGGCATTTGCCTATTCTGGGCAGAGGCTCTGAAAGCCATTACATAATTCACCATATGTGTTTTTGATTACACATCAATTGTGCAAGTGTGCATCAGAAATATTATATAAAGTTGGAATATTAAAAAAATAAGGCAAAAAAAGTGAGTGGCATGGACTGTCAATGACATATGAAGATGGAGACAACTTGAAGTCTGTCTAGGGGCATATATTCCATTTTTAAGAGGTTCCAGTTCTTAAAGACATCACAACTTAGAATGATCTTTGAGGCCCTACTGGAGAAAAAATATTGGAAAAACCATGTGATTCCCAAAGAAGGTATATTTTCCAATACTCACTTCAGATATGACCAAAAACATTTTTCTTGCCAAGGGTCTGAATGCATACAAAAATACTAGCTTTTTTCCTAATATCAATATATTATGAATATTACAGAGAAAAAATAAAAAAATATGTAAAAAAATGGCAAGTAGTTTCTGGGGAGAAGAACTGTTTTTGCATGTGTATGTATATGTACTAGAGGAGTGATGACCTTGATCTGTAGCTGGAAAGTCATGCTGCTTGTGTGTGTGTGCGTGTGTGTGTGTGTGTCTGTGTGTGTGTAAAACATGGCAAGAAATACTGGCTCTCTGCCCTGACTTTTCACCTATCATTATCTTGGAGTAATCACTTCTTGCCCATACACCAGTGATAACTCATACCACTATTGCTAGTATTTCAATGATACTGGACAGAAGACACAAAATGGTGAGTCGACAAAAACAGGTAAAATTGACCAGACCAGGTTTAGTATCAATTTGGATTTTCAAATCAGTAAGAAAACTACATCGTACTTTAAATTTAACATTTTATTTAAAACTATTTGTTTTCATTTATAGGCTTGGGAAAAATCTATATGTTACATTGCTAAGGAAAAATAGATTTATAATTTTTATGAAACCCTTACATAAATAATTATAATACTACCATGGTGATAAGATTTTGAAGGAAAAGTGGAAGGTGTGAAAATAATGTCAGAGTTTACTTGAAATTTTGTCTGGAGGATGATATTTAAATTGATACTAAAGGATGAATAATTTATATAAATATTGATTTTTGTATTTTTAGTTTGTAAGTAGGCTTTTTGGCGAATCTTACTTCTAGGTGTAATAGCTTTTCAATTGATTTCTCTAAGGTTGAAAGGTAACTATTATGTCAACTGCTGATAATGAAAATTTTCATCTCTTCTAATGTGAATTGGTGCAACTTCCAGGAAATAACTAAATCATGGTAGTAATAGAGGGTGTCAACTTTACTCTTGCCCATAACTAACTGTGATTGTCTCTTCATTGGTATGCTGTACCTTACATTACTACATTTAATGCAAACAGTATATCCCGACTGCACATTATGTTTAATTTCATTAGTTTAAAGGTAGCATCTTGTCCAAGAAATACTTAAATAAGAATTTGGATGTATCTATAAATACAGTTAATAACTGTGTGTTCATTATGAAAAGATAACTATTAATTTTCTTTTATTGCTCTCATATTCCAAATGGTAGGTCAACATGTTATTCAAAATGTATTAAACACTTCTGAAACAAGGTTCTTTTCCAATTGTACACTCTGCACAAAATTCTAACAGCTAAATAGATATAGGGTGATAAATTTGCACCCTGTCTTCTGTCCATACAAGATTCATACTTCAAAAGCTGCATTTGATCTTATATATTTAACTCTACAAACATAGTATTTATTGGGGATTATTTAAAATTCAGAATTCATATTTTAATATTTCCTGTTTTAGAAAATATATTAGTATATTATAGTGGAATATACAGAACATTTGTTATTATGAACAATGTGATTATCATTTGTGATTTATTGTACACATAAATCATTTACAAAAAATCTGTGGCCATTAAAACAGTACTAAATCTCTTATTATTAGCTTGTTAAGTAACATTTTATTTTATTATTAAAGATTTATTTATTTATTTATTCATGACAGAGAGAGAGAGAGAGAGAGACAGAGAGAGAGAGACAGAGACACAAGCAGAGGGAAAAACAGGCTCCATACAAGGATCCTGATGTGGGACTCAATCCTGGGACTCTGGGATCACAACAAAAAATCCTAATGAATTTTGTTACAGTTAAAGAGGTACTGTTTACAAAATATATGCCTAGCTTTTTCTTATCAGAAACTACTATAATATTAATCAGGATTAGAGTAGGTAAAAAATTGGTAGTATGTAGCAGACATATTTATTTAGATAAATATAAAGACTATAAGGTTTCTGCATTCATAGAAAAAATAAAAAAGAAGGGAAGGAAAGAGGCGAAGGAGGGAAGAAAGGAAAACAATGAGAAAGAGAGAGTGTGTGTATGTGTATGTGTGTGTGTGTGTGTGTGTATAAAGAGTGACAGAGACAGGAAGAGACAAAGAAGTGACAAATAGAATTCAATTTCAGATTATTAGGGCCTGATGAAATGTTAACATCAAAAGTATGTCAATACACTGACAAAAAAGAATAAATCTAAAAAAAGATGTACCATAATAAATAGCTATATCATGAATAGCTTCATTCTTTAGAAAGCAGTTCATCGGTATGTTACAGTAATCCTAAAATGTAGTGATATTTTTTAATTAATTTAAGGAGGTAATATGAATCATGTGGAACACTTTCTGTATAGTGACTTTCAGCAAAATTATATATATATTGCCGAAAAATTGTATGCCACCCATTTAGCTCCAAAAATTATGTTATTTATGTAAGTTATTATATATCTTATTTGTGGAATATAACAAATCAGACTTATAAGTACAAAGAATTTCCTATGAACATGACAACATGAAAAACATATTTATAAAAAAAATATGAACACAGACTCAGGGAAAACGTAGAGACACTTTCATTTGAGTTAGGGTAACAGTTTCTGCGCCCCTCCCCCGCCCATAACTTATATCTTTCAATATTTTTCAATTTTTAGAGTGGTGTTTTATATTAATTTATATCATACCATTTCTAATAAGATATAAATACTAGGTAGAGTTTATGGTGTCTAAGGCTAACAAATATCAACTATTCTTTGTCAGATTTGTACTTCATTCTGATATTTAGTTCACATCTTAAATTATTTCATTATTCCAATTGGTTCATAATTCCTTCTAAATTTAGCACGTTTTTTCTCATATTTCAGTACTAGTACCAACATGGTGATTATCCATGTATATGTTTTAGAAAAACGGATTGATTTCAGAACATAATAGAACATGAGCCTGGATCACTAATTTGTCTTTCAATAAATATTCTTTTATAGTCATTCAAATGTTTACTATTCCCCAAACTCTCAGTGGATTAAGCGCTCATTTATCTCCCCAGTTCTGTGTCCAGTGTATGAACTATGGACCATGGTCGAGAGGATGGGTACTTCATACTATGAAGTTACCCACAGACTCAGATAAATAAGTTTATTATGATACTGGCATCTCAATAAGTGACCTCAGAATACACTGTGTCAGAGGGAAAATAAGCTTTAGAGTAGCATACAACCACTTTGCCTCATGTTTCATTGGCACTCAAGTCCCAAATAACTTAAATGAAAAAGGACTGGTTAATGTAGAGTGTCAAATAGATTTTTGGTGAATATTACTCATTTATTCATGTTTTTATACAATTTTTTTCTTTTAACACATCATACACAATCATCCCCAGAACAAACAACCTAAAAATGCAGTTAGTCACTCTATATTAGCTCCAATTCTAGAATGTTGGTAAGTTGTTTAATAAGTTCACTGGCTGATTTGGCTGTGGCTCTTCACTTGAACTATGAACTAAGGATAAATTACTTTTCCTCCACTAATTCCCAATATTCAGTGGTGAAATATGGTCTGGATATCTGTACTGAATTCTCCTATCAGAAAAGGAGGAATAGAAGACCCTCAGCAGTCATAGGACTGTAGCATTTTTGAAATTCTGTTGAATAGGCATTATGAGCATGCCCCACAATAGTGCTGGTGAATATTTATTGATTAAATTCTAATCTTGCTCTATAGAATTTGTTTCATGGTGCATTGTTTCCTACAGTCCTGTCCATACACTAAAGGAAATAAATGCTTCTTTCACCTTATTCCTCTTGGCTTCCCTTGAGGGAATGTGCCTATCTTGGATTTGTTCAAATGTTTTTTCAAAGATTTATTTGTTTATTTGAGAGAGAGATGGGAGGAGGGGGAAAGGATGGAGAAGGAGAGAGGGTCTTAAGTCAACTCTGTGCTGAGCCCAATGTGGGGCTCAATATTATGATCTGAGACCTGAACTGAAACCCTGAGCTCAACCAACTGTGCCACCCAGGTGCTCCTGTTCAACTTTTTAAACTTATGTCCAACTAGAGGAATTTGGAGGAAGGGGCGTAAGTGTCAAATAATAACATTTTTTAAATTTTACTATGGTTATTCCAGGTTTGAACTTGCTTTAGACTAAAGCTTTAAATTTTTTTCTATGTGGTGCTAGCAAATATTCATATCTACAGTTCTTATTAAGATATGATTTTCATATCTGATATATAGTATATGTAATATATGATGTATAAAAACATAATTATATATACTATATGTATATACATTGTATACACACACACACACACACACACATTCTTCACCTCTACCTCCCAACTGTTTTTAAATTTTAAGCTTGTAAATAGAAACCTGGGCTTCTGGAGAAAAGTTATAGCCTGGTTTTTCTCTAAATCAGTTAATTCAATTTTGAGGTTTAACTGTCCTCCATATCCTTAATCTGATCTTTGCCCTGTGGCACTTGGATCCTCTGGGAATTTTGGAAATAAATGGAAAGACTCTTTATTTTTATCTTTTCTAAAATGCTGAATTTTGATAGGCTGTTGCCTCTTAAAACCCTTATCAATGATCTCCTATATTTTGAACCTAGTAACATCAAGGTCCAGAGTTCCAGAATGTTTTTACTTCACTTCATTTTTTTGCTTTTCAGCAATCAAATTCTTTACTTATCTCTTTCTGGTAATACCTGATAAAATTCAGTCAATAACAATCAAAAACACTAATGTTCTGTTTTTGAACTCTTCCTCTAGAGCTACAAGATAATTGGACATGCAATCAGCCTCAAAAGATTTTCAGAAACATAGTGTTACCAAATATTCTGCTACTGCATAAAAGTAACATTTTTCCAGCCTCTGCAAATTATTTCCTTCACTCCTGATAAGCTTGTGTCACGCAGTTTAGATTTGTTGAGATGTTACTTTACTCCTGAAACGAACATCTGTATTAATCAGGCAATTTCAAATTATGCTGCATTATCGAACAAACCCAAAATATTAGTGTTTTAAAATAAATACGTATTTTGCTCATTCTCCATGTCCAGCTCAGGTCAGCGGTTGAGCTGTCATCTACATGGTTACTCAAAGTCCAAGACTGACTATATGGGCTCCACTAGAGCTACTTTAGCATCAAAGTACATTTGATTCAGTAATTCAGTGATGCTCTGTGTCATCATCATTCTAAGGCTTGTTCTCCTTCACAAGACAAATGAAATATGTTCATGTAATCACTGCCATGGAGAGGCAAAGGATGACTTCTATATTATTCCCAAAATGTAATATGAAACAACTCTAATAGAGACACACACACACACAAAGAATAACTTTTCTTCTTAGAAGCCTTTTGCTAATATTTTTTCTTATCTCCTTGTAACTAATTCAACTGTTGCTCATTTTTTTCATAGCCATTGCATTAGAGATAATATTATGCTAAGCAAGTTAGGTCTTTACAACTGTTTCAGTTGGAAATCTTCCCCTAAAATATTTTAGTATTTCAGTAGTTTCACAAAGAAGAGGAATGAATGTTGGTCTATGTGATTATTAATGGCTATTTATTCAATTTGCAACAATTAATTCAAATGTTAGCCATTTTAACACTTAGGCATTTGAGTTTCTCATTTCAAATTCGTATTTTTCAATTACCTTTTTCTCTCATGTCTAAGGAGTCTGTATCTTTGTTTTTGTGTACCCTCTTACTCATTTACTCAATATATGCCAAAGTCTGTCTCCTCTGATTTTCCTCTGTTCTAACTAGTTTTTATAAAATTACACTTATCAATAATTTAAATTGTATGCTCATTTTAATAAAAATACAAAATACTTCTTTGGATCCACTGATTTTAATTTTTTCAAATAAATTACAAAATGTTTTTCCAATTCTATAAATTCTCAAAATTTTTAAATAACACTAATCTTTTAGTTTTCTTTGATGTCATTTAGTGAAAAAGTCATAAATTTGCTATCATCAGCCCAATGCCATATTTGTAAATTTCAATCTCTGTGAAAAATTCACTACATCATTTAAGTGAGGGTTTGCTAAGTAAATTTTATCATTTTTGTCTGTATAAAAAAATCTTTAATTTACTATATTCTTAAAAATGAGCATAAGCGAATTGATGTACTTATAATCTCTTTTCTCCGGTAGTTGAGAATTCTACTTTGTTTTTGGTGTTATCACATATGGTACCTCTATGTGTGGATTTAGTAACATTTGTGTTCTTGGACATAGTAGAAATTCCTTAGTTATTTCTTTGAAATTACTTATTCTTAGCATTAGTATATTTCCTGGCTTTCATGTGTGCCCAGTATCACATTTTATCTAGTAGTTCTCCTAGTTTTTATCTTTGTAATTATTTTGACAAGCATATTATTAATAATTATTTTATTTTTTATTTATTTATTTTTAGATATTATTTATTTATTCATGAAAGACACACAGGAGAGGGAGAGAGAGAGAGAGAGAGGCAGAGACACAGGCAGAGGGAGAAATAGGCTCCATGCACGAAGCCTGATGTGGGACTGGATCCCGGGTCCCCAGGATCACGCCCTGGGCTGAAGGTGGCCTAAACCACTGAGCCACTCAGGCTGCCTTTAATAATAATTTTAAAATAAAACATTAATGTTAGACCTCCAATTTGTTCTTCTAGATTTTAACACTGTCTAATTGGGTAGTTTGTGTAATACATGAACAGTGAATATATTTCTCATATAGGTAAGAAGTTAAATCTGAAAGAACACTACCAGTAACTAGGCTCTTTTTTATCCTTTTCATGATATGAGGAACTAGCATCTCCTTTCAAAAAGTGTATGTAGGTTGTTCTCTGATTAATTTTTTTTCTTTCTTCTTTTTTTTTTTTTTTTTACTTGGACAGGGAAGGCATAGAATTCATCCTTTCAACACTTTTGATCTCAGTGATGGGAAAAATGATCAATGCCATTGTCTCTACTGGCCACCTGGTAAAACAATCAGATTTGACATAGCCATTACCTAAGCCTTGAGATGTGGGAAGCCACTAAAGTTGCCAGGTGGGATCAGAAGTTGAATATTTTTGCCATAAGTGCAAGAAGACAGGAGATGAGCATTCCTATAGTAACATATATGGAGAACTAATAGAATGCCCTATATAAAGATTAGTTTTATTGCTTCAAACCTTGCTACTCGGTGTGTTCTATGGGTTGAAACATGGGCATTACTTGGGATTTGATGAAAATGAAAGTTACAGGTGATGCATTTGCTCCAGATCTGCAAAATATAAAACCTAGTGTCTGACATAAATCATTCTTTTTATTAAGTAAACGTGTATTATTCCATGATTTGTAATACTTATCTTTTGCAATAAACTTTCAGCAGCAGTGATCTCAAATAAATTAAACACATTTTAATGAAAACACAAGTACTGCATAATCATTTTGCAGTACAAAATGACTTGTACAAAAATATCTTAACTTTTAACATTTTAAAATGTTGACTTGTACAAAAATATCTTAACTTTTAACATTTTATCAATGTGATTACAGTGATAACTAGAGAAGACACAAATGTGATGAGGCATCTTCAACATCTTCAAATTCTGAAGTTATATCAGGAAGATAGTGCCGCTCACAGGTAATTAACCCATAGCAATTTAGAAAATGCATTTAAATATTACGCTGAAAAGCATGACTTCATTTAGATCAGAGAAGACAGTCCTCTAAAACAAGATTTTGTGATGTACTTCTTATCTATGTTTTGGAAGAGTTTGAGCTTTCTTTTAAAACTTTTGGTATTTTTATATTGTGTATTTGATTCTTAAGGTCTCTAATATACATTTGGATTATATCTTTTGATATTGGGATTGGATTTCAAACATCATTTAATCAGGTAGCTCCTATGAACATTCCTTCTGTAGTCATTCTTATCAACCTGCTGTCTTCTAGTGATGCTGCTGCTGACATTTATGGTAAAATAGTAATGATTAAATCTTATTCATCAGCATATTTTATTTTTAGTACTTATTATTATTATTGCATTTATTCCTATAAGAAAAGTATTACTGAATTATACATTAGAATTATTCCTTGATTTAAGTTTTATGATATGTGTCATATTTGCCTCTTTCAAATGAGGTCCTTCTCTCTAGCACAAAACTTAGAACATGATAATACTCAGTATATATTTACTAAATGAATAGATTTATAAATGAATAAATACAATGCTTGGAAGCCAAATGGTTTATTTAATTGGTCTATCAATATTACTGCAACAAATAAAATCCAAATTACTTTTGTTTTTTTTTTAATATTTTTTTCTTTATTTATGATAGTTACACAGAGAGAGAGTGAGAGAGAGAGAGAGTCAGAGACACAGGCAGAGGGAGAAGCAGGCTCCATGCACCGGGAGCCCGACGTGGAATTCGATCCTGGGTCTCCAGGATAATGCCCTGGGCCAAAGGCAGGCGCCAAACCACTGCGCCACCCAGGGATCCCCCAAATTACTTTTGAACTTTTAATTTTCTTACTGATATGATCTAGTCTAGAGCAATTCAAGCATTCACGTATGAAACATTTAAAATTTCCAATTTCTATTCTATAACTTTTTGTTTGATTTTTTGACTTTTTATTTTATGTCTGACCAACGATAGAGCAAAATAGTTTATAAAGTTAGTGTTCAATGTTTCAATGTAATGAATTTCTTATATCTATAATTTATGAATATTATTAGGAAATTAAATGCATACTTCAATTTATTCATTAATTCAGATATTCAAAAATATTCATTGCAGGGTGTATATGTAAAACGTGAAAAAAGACAGAAAAGTACTTGCTCAAAATAAGAGAGACAAAATAGAATAAAATAATTTTCAGTAACACAAGTGCTCATAAGAACCTAAAATAATGCTTTCTAATATAGGATGATGAAATCATAATTTAGGGTAGCCAGGAAAAACAGTTTCTTAAATTAGTGGACATGTGAGCTAGATTTGAATACTAAGAAAAAAATAAATCCAGCTATAAATATGGAAGCAACACTGAGAGAACAGCAAATACAGAATTCTAAAATAGACAGGAAAACATTTAAACTATTTGAAGATTAGAATAATACTCATTGTGGTTTCTTTAGAGAGTGGATAACAGAAAGGGGATATAGAGCTGCAATAGAGGTTAGGATGTTATTACAATTGCCTAGTCTAAAAGAAATGGTGGCTGAATTAATGCAATACCTAAGGAAAGCCTGTTATTATATTTCAATAATGTATCAAACAGGGTGAGTTGTGAGACTGAGTGGGGCAAGAAATGAAGTTCAGGAATCAAATATGACCAAGATTTTTAATAACAACAATTGATGGAGACGAGATAGGGCTCCATGCGGGTAGACTTCTCCTTTTCCTCCTTTGTTGTTCCTTCTTTCCCTTTTTCACTCTTTTCTTTCTTAATATGTGGGAGCTAGTAAATGGTGAGTTCATGCAATTGGAGAGCAAGATTGTAAGTTTCTAGAGTACTACATTAAATATATAAAAGATATGGGATTAAGCTTCTTTATGTGGATTGGCTTTTTTTTTTCAATCTGGTTTTCATGTTTTATTGGGTCTCATTCAGCAGACACTGCCAAATGAAGGTCCACTGTCCCCACCCCCCCCATCTTGTAGAGCAGTAATCATCCATCCACAGATGCCATTCAGGAAGTGTCCATTGTCTGAACTGTTCCTTCCAGCACCTCAGTTTCCAGGGTGGTGACTTTTTCAGTGAGGACTGTGGTGGTCCCTTTCTCACTTCTGTACCACCAAACCTACTCCCCTTCTTGTTGGGCACTGAGTATGGGCGGAGGAAGTCCAGTTTGCTCTTGCTGATGACACAGAGATCAATGTTACTTTGGTAGGTGTAGAAATTTTTTTCTCAAAAAATATGGAATGAATTTAGGTAAGTTGATAAATTTGGTCTAGAATATAAAATGCTTGCTTCATATTTGTAAATATTTCCTCAAAGTAGCATTAGTTTGGAACATATAAAAATATATACTGAGAAAGTACTTTCAGCTTGTCATTAATTTACCTCTATTCTTATTTGCAGCTTGTACGTTAGCATCCACATTCTAAATTTCTTGACTTATCATCATATATTTTCTTTTATCAGATGAACTAGGTAAAGGAATAATTTCCCAGATATAAGGATTAACATTCCTGTAATTGTATCTTAATCCACAATGTGAAGGCTTGAGATATACTGACTGTTAACTAAGAAGTTCAAAAAACATAGAAGCATGAAATAAATAATAAAGATATATATATATATATATATATATATATATATATATATATATATATATATATTGCTTTACTCCAAACACATTTCCAGTAATTACATTACTTTCAATAATGTAAAATGTTTAATCTGTAAAACTTTCCAGGTTATTTATTTATTTATTTATTTATGATTTTATTTATTTATTCATGAGAGACAGAGAGAGAGAGAGAGAGAGGCAGAGACACAAGCAGAGGGGGACGCAGGCTCCATGCAGGGAGCCGGACGTGGGACTTGATCCCAGGTCTCCAGGATCACGCCCTGGGCTGAAGGCAGCACTAAACCGCTGAGGCACCTGGGCTGCCCTATTTTTTCCCTTTGAAGATAATATTAGCTAAGGATTTTTCATGCATGGCCTTTATGAAATTCAGGTATACTCCCTCTATTCCTATTTTGTTGAGGGTTTTTTTTTTTTTTATCAAGAATGGATGCTGTACTTTGTCAAATGTTTTTTCTGCATCCTTGAGAGGATTATCCTTTCTTTAATTAATGTGGTGTATCATGTTGTTGGTTTGCAAATATTGAACCACCCTTACAACCCAGGAATAAATCCCACTTGTGGTGAATGATTTTTTAACGTACTGTTGTATTCATCTTGCTAGTATTTTGTTGAGAATTTTTGTATCCATGTTCATCAAGGATATTGGCCTAAGTTCTTTTTTTTTAGTGGAATCTTTGTCTGGTTTTGGAATCAATCAGGGTAATGCTGGCTTTATATAATAAGTTTGGAAGTTTTCCTTCTATTTCATTTTGTGGAATAGTTTGAGAAGAATAGGTATTATCTCTTTTAAATGTTTGGTAGAATTCCCTTGTCAAACCATATGGCTCTGGACTTTTGTTTGTTGGGAGATTTTTGATTAATGATTCAATTTCTTTGCTGGTTATGGGTCTGTTCAAGTTTTATATTTCTTCCTGTTTCAGTTTTGGTAGTTTATATGTTTCTAAGAATGTATCTATTTCTTGCAAAATATCAAATCTATTGCCATATAATTTTTTCACAATATTCTCTTCTAATTATTTGTATTTTTGTGGTGTCAGTTGTTACTTCTCCTGTTCACTTGTGATTTTATTTATTTGGATACTTTCTCTTTTATTTTGATTAAGTCTGGCTAGGGGCTAATAAATTTCTAAAATTTTTTTTCAAAGAATCAGCTCCTGATTTCATTGATCTGTTTTACTGTTTGGTTTCTATATCATTTATTGGTGCTTTAATCTTTATTATTCCCTTCTTCTACTGGCTTTAGGCTTTGCTGTTCTTCTAACTTCATTAGGTGTAGAGTTAGGTTGCTTATTTAAGATTTCTTTTTTATTTTTTTGGTAAGTATATATTGCTATATGTTTCCTTCTTAGGACTGCTTTTGCTGCATTCAAAAGTTTGGGACTATCATGTTTTCATTTTCATTTCTTTTCATGTAATTTTATTTTTTTAAAAAATTTCCTGGTTGATCTATTCATTCTTAGTAGGATGATCTTTAACCTCCATGTATTTGTAGTCTTTCCAAAATTTTTCTAGTGGTTGACTTCAAGTTTCATAATATTGTGGTTGGAAAATATGCATGGTATGATAGCAATACTTTTGTATTTATTGATGCCTAGTTTGTGACCCAGTATGTGATATCTTCTGAATAATGTCCCATGTGTACTTGAAAAGAATGTGTACTTTGTTGCTTCAGGATGAAATGTTTTGAATATATCTGTGAAGTCCACCTGGCCCAATGTGTCATTCAAAGCTGTTGTTTCCTTGTGAATTTTCTATTTAGATGATCTGTCCATTGGTATAAGTGGGGTGTAAGAATCCACTACTATTATTTTATTTTTATTAATGAGTTGTTACTACTGTTTTATGTATTAGTATGATCTCAAGTTGGTAGCATAAATATTTACTGCTGTTAGATCTTCGTGTTAGATAGACCCCTTTATTATCATATATTGCACTTCTTCCTCTTTTGTCAGTCTTTGGTTTAAAATCTAATTTGTCTAATATAAGTATTGCTACTCCAGCTTTATTTTTTGCCCATTTGTATGATGAACATCTCTCCATCCCTTCACTTTCAATCTGTAGGTGCCTTTAAGTTTATAATGAGTCTTTTGTAGGCAGCATATAGATGGGTCTTTTTTTTTTTCCATTCTGACATTCTATGTCTTTTGATTAGAGCATTTAGTTCAATTATATTCAGAATAATTATTGATAGATACGTATTTAGTGCCATTGTATTACTTGCTTTGTCATTGTTTCTGGAGATTTTCTCTGTTCCTCTCTGGTTTTTGACAATTTTGGTCTTTCCCACTCAGAGTCCCCCCATAATATTGGCCTTAGGGCTGGTTTAGTGGTCTCAGGAACTTCTTTAGTTTTTGTTTGTCTGGGAAACTCTGTCTCTCCTTCTATTCTGAATGATAGCCTTGAGGGATAGAGTATTCTTATCTGCATATTTTTCCCATGGAACATATTGAATATAACATCCTGCTTTCTAAGGGCCTGCCAAGTTTCTATAGACAGATCTACTTCTAACCTTATTGGTCTTCCCTTATATGTCTTCTTTTGTCCGCTCCTTTTTAGATTTTTTCTTTATATTTTGTATATTTAGCTACAATACACGTTGGTATTGGCCTGCTTTTGTTGATTTTGATGGCAGTTCTCTGTGCCTCCTAGATTTAGATGTCTGTTTCCTTCCCCAGATTAGGGAGTTTTTCAGCTATAATTTCTTCACATAAATCTGTCCCGTTTTCTCACTTTTCTTCTTCTGGGACTCCTTGATATGAACATTATTAAGTCTACTTTTGTGATCTAGATTTTTCTTCCTTTCTTTTGTTCAACTTAATTATTTTCTATAAATCTATTTTTGTAGTACTTATTAATTCCTCTGCTTCTTCTATCTTTGAGGTCATTAAATCCAGTAAATTTTGAATGTCAGTTTTTCATCTTTGCCTGATATGTTTGAATTTCTTTTATGTCTGTGGTAGGAGTCACCCTGATATCTTCTATGCTTTTCTCAAGCCCAGTAAATATTCTTTTGATTGTTGCTTTAAATTCTGGATCAGGATTGTTATATCTACTTCGATTACATCTCTGGCCATGACCTTTTCTTGTTCTTTCTTTTGGCATGAATTCCTCCATCTTGGCACTTTGTCTAGGTCCAAGTTTTCTTCTGTATATTAGGAAAGCTTGTTATGTTTCCTGCTCCTGAGAGTAATGGCTTTATGAAGAAGAGGTCATATTACATCCAGGACCTTGAGCTTCAGGAAATGTCTCTGGTTGTGGTATATGCACTCTGCTTCTGTGTTTGGCTGCTCTTTCCCTCAGGTCAGTCGTCTGCAGAGTACTTCTTGCCTGCATTGGAGAGTGTTTGGAGCTTGTCCAGAGTCTGAGGAGTTTTAACTAGATGTGCTCTGGTCTGCTTGTTAAAAGACCTGATGCTATTTTCACTAGAACTGAAGCTTTGCAGAACTCTGTGGTTGGTAGACATGCTGTGTGTTTGGGTTTGTTCTGGTCTTCTGGGTGGTGGGAGAGGGGGGCTGCTGTGCTGTTTCTGCAGAACAGCTACCCAAGAAAAGGAATACCAGCAGATCTCTGGAGGATGGGACTTGTAAGTAGTTAGGCAGCCAGTATTAGTGCTGTACTGTTTACCTAAGTTGGTTTATGCTGAGGGGCAAGGGAGGGGCAATGGTTCCAGACAGCTCTTTTGTCCCTGGAGAGGAGAGTTCATGCTTGCTGCCGTCAGGGAACCTCTCCTAGAAGAGCAAGTAATTTCCCTTTTTTTTGTTTGTTTGCTTGTTTTTTTTTTTTTTTTTTTTTTTTTTTTTTTTCAGTTTGCTATTTTCAGACTGTCTGTGTCTGAGTTGCTTTGCCTGGTGCAGTGCAGTGCACTCTGGGTTCTGTCCTAGCCACGTTTGCTAAGTTTAACAACTCCAAACTTACGGATCTGGTGTGGTGGGGTCTTGAGCCGATCTCCTGGAGTGGGAGGGTCTCATTGCACTGGGATTGATTAAATTTTGACCCAAAAGGGCAGTTGCACCAGAGCGTAGGAGCATGGGATTTGGAGCACAGCACATTAAACCCCCAGCGACTGGGTTAGCTGCTCTCAGCAAGTGTCTCTGCACCCATGCTGAGGGGTGGGGGGGGGGGGGAACGGTACCCACTGGCTCTTTTGTACCTGAAGAGGCAATGCCATCTTTGTCAGATGTGCTCCAAGAAGAGAGACTGGTCTTTCTGAGTGCGACTTATGCAATCCTCAGATTGTGCAGTATGCCCCTGAAGTTATCTGCAGGAGCATTGCAGCACCCTCAAGGCTCTATATAGCCATGCTGGGGACCTCTAAAACTCATCTTGGAGCCCCATTGGTTGCAAAAACTCAGGAAATTTAGCCTCTCTTGTTTTCCCTGTCAATGGCTTTGGGGAAGTGTTTTTCTTGTGCAATCCCCTATGTGCTCCTCTTTCCCTCTCTCTCTGTCCCTCTCTTTCTTGCTTCTCTCTGTTACCAGAGCTCATTCCCCTTTGCCTCTCCTGTGATCTGCTTCTCCCCTAAAGCAGATCTCTGCACTTCTTACCTTCCTCAATATGCTCTCTTTCTAGTTGCACAGTTTGTTCTGTCAGTCCTCAGGTCAATTTCTTGGGTATTCAGAATGATTTGATATTTACTTAGCAGTGTTCCAGAGAAAAGGCAAGCTGAGGGTTCTCCTACTACCCTGCCATCTTAGCTACCATTGTATTAATAGTTAATTATTTTCATTGTTTTTTTTTTAATAAGCACATTTGTATGTTCAAATTTGTCCTATCTACCTAATTTTTTACTATGTGAAGTTCATTGTCATTATTTTTGAGTATTCCCTAATGATAATTTTCATTCCTTTGTAAGACAAAATTTAAAACAGTTCTAATAGAGTAAATGTAGCCTATTTTTCCTCCTTCAACTGCTAAAATATAATTTCAGTGCTTTCTTTTTAATGTGTTCATTGATCAGCTGGTGGATTCAGATCCAATATCCTTGTTATAATATATCTGTAGAGAACAGTGAAGAGTCTGTGATTTTACCGGAAATCCAAATAAAAAGTTATCTTGCCATGATTTCACAGATTTTACCAAAAACACAATATTCCTGGGTCAAAAGCAAAAGGAACCCTATTGTAAAGCAAGCATCATAAATAGTGTATTTGTTTCAATTCCCCTTGCCATCAAGTCCCAAAGGGGTCACACAGATGGGTCAAGATAGATGCCTGGCTACACTCCAGAGTACACACACACATATACACATGCATATATAAAATGCATTTTATTTTCCTTTTATGTTTTATCAGGATTGCACTTTTAAATAGTTTTAATGTTTTCATATTCTTTACGTTGTTACTATTCTTTCTTTGTCTGAATTTTGTATATTTTCTTCCACTAACTACTACATGAAATGTTTATGGTAAAAACATATTCAGGATAAAGAAATAGATGAGAAACTAATTTTTCTCACACATGTACATTTTTTTAAATTTAATTTTGCTAATCTTATATTATGGCTGCTTTCATAATATTTTAAAATGGATTTTCAAATTAATCAAGTTAGTTTAGGGTCAAATTTTGTTTCCAATAATGCTACTGATGAGTACCTGGCAAGTCATTCAACTTCTTTAACTTTTTTTTTTTTAATGAAACTCATAATAATAGTTAACTCAGCTGTGGAGGATTGGATTAATATTCTTAAAGACTATAAGTAATTATTAATATAAGTATTTACTAAAATATGACAAATTATTACTCTTCTAGCTTTGTTTCTATTCCCAAATTATATTTTTTTAATTTTTCTGGATATTTATAGGAAATTGCTGCTTTTTTTCTCTTTTAAGTCCATTTTAAAATAAAAAATGTACTGATTTATATACCCTTTATTCACCATAATGTTTCAAAAATCGTCTGTATTTAAGACTATCAATTTTTCTCTTGATATTACCTCTAGGATGGGATGCCTGAGTGGCTCAGTGGTTGAGCATCTGCCTTTGACTCAGCACGATCCTGGAGTCCAGGGATCGAGTCCCACATCAGGATTCCTGCATGGAGCCTGCTTCTCCCTCTGCCTATGTCTCTGCCTCTCTCTCTCTCTGTGTCTCTCATGAATAGATATTACCTCTAGGAAAGGAAGTATTTTAGATTAATTAAAAGAACTTCCACATCACATTTTCTGCCTAAAAGTCTCCTGATTTTATTTCTATGTAGTATAGAGGAATGTCTCAGGTTTGGGATTATACTTTAACCCATTAAAGATAATGCCTTGTGAAAAACAAAAATAGAGATAAAGAGAAAAGTGCTATTAAGAAGATATGATTTTTGAGTCACTTTATTATCAAAGAATTGATTATAACACTGAATCAGAAAAGGAAGTATTTACATTTCCTTATTTTTAATTAAATTTTATTTAAATTTAAATAAATATTTTAAATTTTTTTAAAAATTAAATATTTGTTTTAATTAAATATGCTTTCCATACTTAACAAATTAAATTCTCATGATACAATTTGAAACTTAGTTAATAGTTGTATTTCTAGGTTTTAGATACCATATTTTTACTTTAAGCAAAGCAAGTTGATAGATTTTATAACATCTTTTCATGACTTCTATATATTCTGAAATAAACTCCTAAAATTCAACTATTTACATGGATATAGAATTGAAGTAACATATATTTAAATATTGTTTGCTCAATAAATGCCTTAGATAAAATATCCAGTCATTTGCAAATTCGTTCATTATCAGGAATATGCAACTCTCCTTAGAGTTCTATATTGTTTGGTCATTTGTAGGTAATTACAAAACTACTTTCTGCCATATGAATTGTAGCCTAATTAAACTAGCCCCTAGGCAGCCACAGTAGCAATGCTGGATAAGCAGCATTTTCTCAAATTCCCCCAATACTACTATGTTTCTCTCAACTTTGCTGATTTCATGTATTTCCTGCCAAGTTAAACTTTTTCATATTTTAATATGACTCAGTGCTGGAATAAAATTGTCCATAGAAAAAAATCAGTAAGATCTGCCTTGAAAAGAGCAAAACAATGAAATTTGTGAAATTGGTAAAAACAACCATCAGGAAAAAACATGTACACATTTTATGAACATGGAGCAAAATGATAATTAAATACTTAGTTGCTATGTTGTGTTCAAATATAAATTAAAGAGAAAGTGAATATGCCAATTTAATCGCATTATTTCTGAACTCAACAAAATGCAGATATGCATATCTTAAATTCAGTATGTAATGAAAGTTATTAGAGATAGCACTTTAGATACTTCTAAAGTTTGGTTTTTAAATAGTGTAAATTAGAATTTACTTAAAGAAGGTTGTGTAATAATAAGTATGTGAAGAATTATGCAGTTAATAATAAGGAATAACTTGTATATTTTCAGGGATTCATGGTATTAGGGTGCAATAAAAGTTGTGAATTCACTCATTTCACGTTTTAGGACTATATGACAGTGCCACATATTTAGGTTTTACGTCAGAGATTTAATTTTATTTCAATTTTAATTATAAAATATTCTAAACAAATTGGAAACAATGTAAAGATTAATGACATATTAAGAGCCATGCCCTTCCATTCAGATTTCTTAGACTTATATTGCCATAATTCGCATAGGATATTTTTAATGAAATGAACCATATACACACAGTCTAAAAGGGATAACACTGAGTGAACCAAAAAGATAAATATATATATAATGTGAAATCTTAAGTGTTTTGATTAAATTTAGAAAACTCTAAAAGATTACTTCTTAAAATATTCACCACCCTAGCATTATCTAGGTTTTCTAATATCTACTATATTTCTTATCAAATTCATTTTGAATTGTTTGATTCTCTTAATCACATCTCCACTCTATTTTTCATATTTTGCTCCATGAAGAATGTCCTGTTTTTCTCACTCTTTTTTCTTTTCTCTGCAAATACTGTGGTTAAGGAAGACTAGTAAGCCAAAATACTTATTTTTCAAATATGCATAAAGTTAGAAGTAGATATTATCACAACTTCTCCTTGGAAAAGTAAAAATGTCTATAGTTCTGAGATTGTATCATACTTTGAATTTCCAGTGCACAGCAGTGTTGCTGGAAAACACTTATTTAATTAAATGTCAATACATAAAGATGCAGTTAGTATATGTATGGCATTGAAAACACATGAAATTTAGTTACATGCTAATTCAAGAGTGATGCTGTTTAAGTAGTTAGAAGTTGGTTATATTGACTATTTAAATTTAAATATAAATTAAATTTAAATTTAAATATAAATTAATTAAAATAAAATAAGACCAAATATTCTCTTTTTCATATTGATCATTTCAAATCCTCAACTGCTACATAAAACTAGTGGTTATCATATTATAGGGTAATAGCTCTTTTTCCTCACTGCAGAAAGTTTTATTGCCTAGTTCCTGGGAGGGTAGGACATTTTAACATTATCTGTTACATATATCCTCAAGGTTAGATTGACACAGATAAAATCCATAATTTTCATAGTACACTGATATATCTTAAATTATCCCTAATCTATATATAAGAATGATCAAATTGAGGGATCTTGATATTTGAATCTTAAACAAAATAACCTATTAATAATCCTACAAACTAGCTAAACCACAGCATGTATTCCAAAAGCAGTCACTTGGGTCAATATTAGCAACATGGCAACAAATAATCATGTTTCTTTTCTTTTATTTTTTTTAAAGACTTTATTTATTTATTCATGAGAGACACACAAAGAGAGGCAGAGACATAGGCAGAGGAAGAAGCAGCCTCCATGAAGGGAGCCCCATATGGGACTCGACCCCAGGACCCTGGGATCATGCCCTGAGCTAAGGCAGATGCTCAACTGCTGAGCCACCCAAGCATCCCAATAATCACATTTCAAGTAAGGAGACAGATTTGTCAAATATTAGTTTGATAATGTTTTATCAATGCCAACATAAAATCTGCATAGTTGCATAGTGATAGTCCAGAGGACGATATAGTCAATTGTTTCCTGGTAGGAAAAGGATGACACAATATTTTCTAGAGTTGAATCAGAAAAACGGAGTACTGATTTGCTAGTTCTAATAAGGGGAACAAGGAAGAAGGGAGAAGTGCATTAAGGATTAAGGAAGAATATGAACAAAGTCCAAGGTTATATAAAGAATGACAAGTATAGCAAATTGGAATTATTTAAGAATGGCAATGCAAAAGAATGAGACAAAGACACATGGAGAGCCTTGAATTGGTCTATGGCCCATATTGGTTATTAATAAATAATTCCTAAAAACACCACCGCTTTTCCAGTTACTTCTTCAGGAACATGCATGTAATAATTATAATGAATAGTAGTTCATAAAATATAACTCTGTCTTTTGATGTCACTCTGTATGTATGTTGTAGTACTCTGAAGAAAAGTACTATATAACATTTTTTTATTTTCTGTTATATATTAATATGAAAAAGAAGTATTACTGTAAAGTGTGTAACAATATAACAACATGTAAAAGTGAATTTTAAGAATCATTAACCATTTCTCTTTAAAGTAGTTTCTGGAAAAAAAAAAGTAGTTTCTGGGAGTTATATATCCTATGTTTGAAAATGATATCACATTATCAAATATGCCCTTCACCTTTTTAGTCTTATTTTAACCTCATTCTTCACAATTTCATTTTAAACTATGCTATATATTTAATTTCATAATCACCTCCACTGTAAAAAAGGTAAGATTCCTTCAAGAGTGTTCTCATGTAAATCTTGTCTGCACAAGAAATACTTCATTGCTGGAATTCATTCACTTATACTATTGGAAGTGTTCCAAGATGTTAAGGACCCATTTAATAAATTGATTTTCACAAAATTCGTGGAAGCTATTATTCTCATTTATTTGACATCAAAAAGTGTCTTTCTTAGTTAATCATTAGGAGATTAATTACAGCCATAGTCAGCAAATCTGAAGCATGAAAATGAGGTAATTTAGTGTTCAAATAACAATAAAAAGGGATCCCTGGGTGGCGCAACGGTTTGGCGCCTGCCTTTGGCCCAGGGCGCGATCCTGGAGACCCGGGATCGAATCCCACATCAGGCTCCCGGTGCATGGAGCCTGCTTCTTCCTCAGCCTGTGTCTCTGCCTCTCTCTCTCTTTCTGTGACTATCATAAAAAAAAAAAAAAAAAAAAAAAAAAAAAAAAAAAAAAACCACATACATATCCTATGGTGATGTATGCTGCTCTCTGTAGAATTTATTATATTGCAGAATAATTTGGATATTATATTTGAAATAATTGTAATTGCCTCCTACAGTTCTAAGCTACCATCGAGAATAGGGAAATACTGTGAAGTATTTTCTTTCTAAATACAGATTGTTCAGAGATATTAACAGATTTTCAGATACAGGCATATGTCAATTAAAATACAATTTCATATTAGACATAAATGTGAAATTTTCTATCCTGGTATATGTAAATAACATATAAATGTATGTAAATATTCCATTGTATAAGAAATTTTGACAATTTGTATGTTCTATTTTGCACATTTTGTAATATCCAATGATTATTTTTCTGCATTAAAAACTGCATTTCTTAAATGTCTTTTCTTAAAAGATAAAATTGTTCAATTTTAATTTTTTATGATTTTGGAGAAATACAAGGGAAAACAATGATCTCTGATTTAAAGATATAAGATCTAAACAGTCTAGATTGCATCAACCACTTTGGGTGAGAGCAGAGAGACAAACAACTTTTGCTTGCTACCCTTTCCAAGACCTTTCTCAGGTCAATAAGTCTTATGAACTTCTCTAAGAGCTCACAAGTTTGCTTTTTATTTTCCCCCTATCTCATGTGCTTACAACATTGAACTTCTTAGGGCTTCTTCTAACAACTTACTTATAATGGCAATGACTAACATTTATCAAACATTTTGTATGTGCCAGAAATTTTTACTTATTAATTCATTTTATCCTTGCTGTAACCCAACAAGATATACTATTATTTTCTTCATATTTGCAGAAATGCAAATAAAGAAAAGAAGAAAGTTAATTAAATTTTCTATAGCCACACAATTAGTAAGAAGAGGAATCTGGTTAGGAAGGTAGAACATCTGGCTCTGGTCAGTACTAGTTTTCTCCTTCTACAACCTAGAAGAAATAGAATGAGGTAATTTTTGTTCACATTTCATAACCTATTCAATGCATGTAAGCCAAAGCAGGTAATCACAGCACCTTGCCTCTTACAAAGAAACACATTTATTTGAGCAATAATGTGGAGAAAAATAAAGCCAGTGTCTATTTCCTTTTTTCAAGCAAGGAGATACTTTTGATGTTCATAAAATAAAAGTAAAGACAAGAATTGGTACAAGTGATAGCAAATGTTGGGTCTTACCCAACCTATAAATTTCATCACTACTTTTGTAAATTCTTTCAAATAGTAAGCTTGGCAAGCTTACTATTCTTTCAAGTAGTAAGTTTCAACATAAGTATCCCAGCATCCCAAAGTCACTCTTCTAGGCAGATAACTGTTCATAGCTCCCTTTTATAGGAAAATTCTGGAGTTACCATTCTGTGGATGACAATGGATGTCAATTCTATTTGATAGGGGTGAAATTATATACTTCCACTAGGAGGTATATGTCTGAATATCACTGTTTGGATCTAATAACTCATCTGGAGTTACAAAATATTTATATTCTAATTCTACCCTTCATTTTCTCATATTCATCAGGATATTTCTATAAAAGAAACTTCCATTTATTAACTATTTGGTTAAAGGATCAAGATATTGGATGAAAGGCATGATAAAGTATTGCTTTTATATCTTGTAGAAATTTATGAAATTTTCTTTCATTCTCCAAAGATCAGGAAGACCATTTAGAGTCTTTTGACATATGTTAAGAACTCATGGATTTAAACATATTTAATATATATTTAATCCATAGCAGTGATTATTCTTATTGATACTCAGAATTTCCTGATTGGCCAATGAGAGGTTACTTTGACTGGGAAAGTTTTCTTAGCATGTAGTCAACTAGTCAAATATCAAAGATAAGTAGCCTTTCGTAACCACTGTCAAGATATATTTGGAATCACCATATATAATTTTACCCTGTATTCAGAATCAGTGCTTTTTCTAAAGTGGGTTGGCTACTTACAGTGGGACACAGTAAGTACTGACCTCAATATTTATGCTATGTATGTCTGGTGCTCTAGGCTTTATAAGATTTTGAGCAGTTTTCAATAGATAAAACTAGAAAATATGTATTTTAAGGACAAGATATCTGAAACATTGATACTTCCCTTTTTAAGGCCACAGAGTTTTTAAATAATTTCATAAATCTTCCGTATGTATGTGCTTCTTGAGAATGGAAAAAAATCTGTTTTCAATGATACCTACACAATTATTCATTGTTTTGTCTTAGAAGAACAGTGATAACAGCTTAAGATAAAAAAATAAAGGACTAATGCAGACAATATTATTACAGAAAATCAGTCTTCTAAGAATCATTTTACTTACTCAGTACTTAGATTTTCTAACATTAGAAATGTACAATCAAAATATTATTTTACAGGATTTTAAAAGCACATGTAATATTTTCTATGTTTATTCATTTTATTTTCTTTAAATTTTAATAATTCTTTTTAGATTAAACTTTTATTAAAATTATGCAATATAATCCATTACAAAGTCAGATCTAACAAAAGTATGTTCCCAGAAATAATGTATTTTCTATTTTATTCTTACCCCTTCCAATCTAATTATTCTATTTATTTACTTTTATAATTTTTTTCTAATTTTTAGTTTTTCCTCCATTTTTCTTTTTTCCTAAATATAAGTAGATATATGAATATGGCTGCCTGTTTGTAAATTTGCATTTATTATTAGGATATGTATTTGTGAATATATATGTATGTATTTATATTTATAATCATATTTATGTATATATATATACATACATACATACATTGTTAGGGTCTCTGGAAAATTCTTCATTCCCAGTAATTTTTCCATTATTTAACTAAAACCTGACCTTCTTTAACCCCATATCCTGCTCCACATAATATCAGAATTCTTTCTTTCCCTGTTGTCTGTATTTGGACCAAGAAAATCGCATAAACTTACTGCCCCTGACCATGTGAAACTACACACTTATGCTCTGTTCAATAATAACCCCAAGTAGGAAAATACCATATACAACCCCTTCCATCCCAAAATGAAGAAGTTCCTTTCCCAAACTATATTTTGTGCTGCCATGCTTTGCAAGTCAAATTAAAGATTTTCTTGTTTAAGAGTAGCATATAAACAAAAGTTTCACTACTCTTTTTTTCTACTTAATATAAAATCCTAGTGGTCACTCCGTGTTTGTACATCATATTTCTCTTTCCTTTTTAAAGCTGTAGAGTACCCCATTATGAGATTTAGTATAATGTATTCAAACCCATAGCCTAATGATGGAAAACTGCTATTTACAGAACACTATTACAAATAGCACTGAAGATAATAGCCATGTGTATGACTTTTCAGAAAATTTCAAGCATATTTATACTTTTAAAAGGTGTATCTTTAGCTGTAACTCTTTCATCAGAGTGGCACTATTTTGCTGTTTCCACCAACATAAGAATGTCTATTTTCCTGCAGCCTTACCAAGTCAAAAAATTTTTGGACTTTTGATAATCTGCTAGATGAAAAATACTGTCTCAGTGTAGTTATGATTTATATTTATCTTATTTTAAGCAAGTTGAACATTGACTTTATATATGAAAGATAAATTTGAAGTGACATTCCTTTTTCTATGAATATTCTTCTTGTCTCTAGCTATATAGTTGTTGACCATTTTATTCTTTCTTTTCAGAAGCTCTTTTTTATAGATATCAATAATTGTCTTTATTTTTTTTCTCCAAGTCCTTAAACAGCCATTTTTGGAATATTAAACAACTATTTCAACAAAATAAAAATTTGAAATTTATTTTTAACTTAGTACATCACTCCATATGCAGCATTTATAACTTGCGCTACTCTGTATATTTTGATTGTCCATCAAATGGAGAAAAGTCTTCCATATTTTCATTCCCAAGTCTTTGAAATAGAAGGTAAATATTTACTTTTGTAATTTCTGTGGCAACACAGGTATAATCACATGACCTGATCTAGCCTTAAAACAATCTGAGGAAGTGGAAGCTATTCAGAATCCATTTTCAGGAAAGAACTCAATATATTGTAAGATTATGGCAGTAGTTATGGAAATAATGGCCAGAGTCAGTTAGGTGAGCTATAGCATGTGTGGTCTCGGCAGCATTGCTGAGTCATGGTTCATAGAACCCTGTAATATCAGCACCCTGTAACATTGGTGTTGTTACTACCTGAATAGACTTCAAACTCTTCTCCTCTCAATAATCTGTTAGCAATATTATATCTTGTATTAAATGTTGATCCAAATTACATAAGCTGTAATGGGTTTTGTAATACTGAACTCTGATTCTGACTGGCATCAGAAGTGGATTACTGCAGGTAATAGAAAGGAAAGTCTGATATTTCTTATGTTTTTGTGAGTTTGAAGGATTTAAAGATTGAGCTAGCATTAAAGGATGATAATCTCATAGGTACTGGCATGCAGGTACAGAGTTTTTCAAAAGTAATGCCTGTCAAAAAAAAAAAAGTAATGCCTGTCTATATTTGCCTATCAAACATAAGATTTCAGGAAACTGAACAAGTTCTGCCAAAAGAACAGGCAGTGTGAGGGAAATGGAGAATATCATGATTTTGGGTGTGTTGGCTACTTGTTGTTACACGAGAAAACTTAAATAAAGAACAAGTTCAAAGTTCCAAACATTTGATTCAAAATATAGTTTGATAACAAGTAACTTTTTTTCTGACGACATAGATGCTATATCCTAGCTTCCAAAGGGCTGAATTATCCATTATTAAGTTTAAACTTCCAAGTTGTCAAATTATATAATTTGAATTCTTAGATTTGTCAGCCTTTAAAAATAAAAATTAAGGCATTTCCTAATAAGATAGTTGAAATGAGATTTGAAATGAAAGCATGTGGGAGAGTTAGATGAATCAGATAATTTCCATGACCCAGCTCTAACTCTCCCTTCTAGGCAGGTGTAGTACCATCTGCCTCACATAAGGAGGTAATACTAGCCTCGCTTAATGAATGTGGCAAACATTGCAAGGGAAAGCATATCATCTTAAGTTGAAGTCTCAAACACTTCAGTGTCATGCCTTCCCCCAAATTCCTTATAGTTAGACTCATATCCTATATGTATAATTAGACTTATTCTCTCATATTCTATAGCAGTGGAATTTCACATGAAATTTAATATTATTTTATAAATTTTGGATGGTGTTTTAGAGTAGGTTCTGGTAGTGTTAGGCTGTGGAACCTAGAATATAATTCCATGTAACATTATATAAATTTCTTAGAGTTTATAGTTTAGTGTGCTTGCTCTTGGTCAAAAGAGGTTCTTCTTGTTTGGTCATTTGATGGTGTAAACCCAGAAATCTCAAAGCTGTTCCACAATAAATAAAGCTAACATGCTGGAAATTCTTTAGGATAATGTTGTGAATTAAAACAGGAAACAACAATGAAACTCAGAACAAAAACAACAAAATGAAGTATATTTATCACATTGATCCATTCACCAATCTCTGACTTTTACCTAAGATACTCTTCCATGACATGAAGGATGGTGCCAGAATCTTTTAAAATACAGTATTGTGGGGCAGTCCAGTGGCTCAGTGGTTTAGTGCTGCCTACGGCCCATGTTGTGATCCTGGAGGCCTGGGATCAGGTCCCTCATCAGGCTCCCTGCATGGCGCCTGCTTCTCCCTCTGCCTATGTCTCCGCCTCTCTCTCGCTCACTCTGTCTCTCATGAATAAATAAATAAAATAAAATAAATACAGTATTGTTTTTCCTTTAAAGTTGAATGAGCAGCATTGTAATTAAAATATTCTTGTGGATATTGTGCTTTGGCACTCAGTATCTATTTCCATCTCCTTTGTTACTTTGCTTGACTTGCAGAGAATTAAATCCTAAAATCTGTTTTGTTTTGTTTTTCCTCACAAGACTCCACTGGAGCTATGTTTCTGGATTTAATTTGAATTTTGTCAATGATATACCCTCAAACCAGATTTGTAACAGAGAATTGACACAGAGACCGCATATTCCCTATCTCGGAAGATAGCTTGCTCTGTTAAAAAAAAAAAAAAATGAAAAGAAAAATAGGTAACCAGCTAAATGGCAAAGTTTAATGGGGATCTTGCAACTTGTAGTCTGGAAAGCTCGTGTCCAACTACTGGCAAAACAATCTCTGCCTTCAAGTGCCCCCTATGTTCCTGTTATGGAGTTACAATGTCTATGGAGTTACAGGTCTATGGCCATCTCAAAGCTGATGGAAGTTATTTGTGATTTCTGGTCCCAGAATTTGTAACTTTCTTCTGTTGCCCTTCGAGTAGCAAATATCGTGGTTACTGGAACTCAGAGAAAGCATTTTTACTTCACTGAAGGGAAAACTGTATTCCTTTGATAAGACTTTTCCATACTACAGTTGGTTGCTTTTGAGCCTAAAGTGCATAACATGAGTACAAGAAGAGTTATTGTGAAATGAAAATGTCACATCCAATCAATGACCAAGTTTAACTTCCAAGAAAAAAATAAGCAGCACACAAAAACTGAGCAGCTGCTCACCTACTGCTTCCAGAACCGGTTCCATTTACTGTCCCCCTCCCCCCCTTTAACACTATTCCAATAGAGTATTATCTACAAGATTGCTTTACCTAATAAGGAAAGCATGTAATGGAATAGCTGATTTATAAGATGGGCCAATTCAAAAGAATGCAGCAGCAATTCATAATGACTATGTCACATTATTGGCAGCCTTCACACAGCATTCTATGCTCCGTGTAATACATTAAGTGCTCATCAGTACATTTTGCCATAAAGCATCATTCTGAGATCTACTAAAATATACCTCCTTTGGGATATAAATTCTATGTTAGTGGCCCATAAAGAGTTAGATCCTTTGAATTTTCAGGACTGGGTTGTTAAAAGGAATATCCATATGAAGATCCAATTCCAATGGAAGCAAACACAGTAGCTATGAGCCTGGAGGAAAACAACTGGAGAAATAATACTGATCAGTATTTCCATTTTCTTGTAGTTCTCTGGATCCATATTTGAATTCCTTGGGAAAATATAAACACCATGAAGATATTCAGTGCTAAATGAGGGATCCGTGTGGTACATACCTTAGCTACCAATGCTTATAAAGAGAAGTTACTTGTAAGCCTCTGCAAGGACACAGATTTTGGAAAGATGTTAGCATATAATTTGTGGATACAGACAAGCTTGCAATTCTCAGACAGCCATGATAACACTTTTACTTTTACACAGAGGCATATGATGTTTTATTTGGCACATGCATTTTGTCTGGATATGAAGTTGCTGTGCTTCTTGCAGGAGCAGACAACAGCCACATGCAATTAAAGCCCTAAGTGACCATACCTTCCCCCCCCCCCCCACCAAGTTCGGTGATTCCCTGATATTAAAATTTGGCAAACAGATTCTTTATGCAGCTGCAGCTACCAAGTAATGGACTTCTTGACATAGTATTGATTGGTTGCTTCATCTTCCCATCCCCCAGAGACAACATGGGCTGATGACTTTCTAACAATAACCTTCACAGGCTGTCTGGTCTACCTATCCTCTTCAGTGTATATTCAGACATTTATACTTGGAACATTAATTTCAACCACAAAGGACACTCTGAGTTTGCTAGGCTTTTAAGTTTTCCTAGCATGGTAGGGAGAACCGATAGTAATAGCTTATCTGATGTAAAAGGACATAGAATTTTCATATCTCAGCTTTGAGAACTTGTCTCCATTTTCTGCTCCCAAAGTGACACCAATTAATGGTCCAGGAAGTTCACATTGGTTGCAATAAAGATGCCTGGATTACCACAATTTTTTTCTCTTTATCTTTTAAGATGAAATCTACCAGCCCCTCACACTAGAAGAATAACTAATGCCAGCTATAACTGGAGTGATTTTACAATTTGTTGGCTGTCTACTTTGTTTGTTTTTTAAGATTTTATTTATTTATTCATGAGAAATACAGAGAGAGAGAGGCAGGGACATAGGCAGAGGGAGAATCAGGTTCCATGGAGGGAGCCCAATATGGGACTCAATCCCAGGACTCCGAGATCACGCCCTGAGCCAAAGGCAGATGCTCAACTACTGAGCCACTCAGGCGTCCCTGTATGTCTACTTTGAATATAGAAAATATTGCTCCAAGTCTTATCCATTTTTAGTGGATTCCATGCCATGCAACCACCCTTATCTATTTCCAGGAGCATTCTGTGAATTCAGTGACTCCTTTCTTTCATTAGAGTTTACTGCTTCAAGAAAGGGATACAGTTTGGCTAGTCCCCAGCAGGAATAGCAAAACTCAGCTGGCCAGAATGAATAGTCTTATTCACAAAATAAAGAGATAAGCTCACATAGGGTAGGGCTTATTTACAGTGAAAAGTTCTCTTTCTTATTTTATATTATATAAATGGGCAGACAGCCTTGAATAGCCTCATCTAATATACCAGTCAGTATAGGCAACTTACAATACAATTTCACTGAAATGTTAAGACTAGCATAACATGTTCCCAAAAAAATATCTTGTGAAACTATTCCCAGATAATACATTAAGAATTTTCTTTCTGAAATCATCTGAAGTCTTTGCTTGCTTATCCTGGTGCTCTTCTTGATAGTCATATTAATTGGGTAAGACTCTCTTTATCTTATCTAGCAGAGTAAGACTCATTTCTTCCTGTTGGCTCCCAGTGGATTGGACCTCTAATACTATCAGCAATTGCTGAAGTTCTCATGGAAAGTCCAATTAACCACTCTTCCTGAAGAGGGAGTTTTTATTAGATAATTCCCAATGGGCCAAGAGTTCTACTGAGGAAAAATATAACTTGTTTGAAATGGCCATGAGGTCTCCTTACCAGCACTCCATCTTACCTAACAACTCCAAATCTTCCACTTGATATCAACAATTTCAATATGTAACTTCACTACCTGAGCTTTAGTCTCCTCAAGGTCATTCCCTGGGATTAGTGGTTTCCTGTTTTTTTTTTTTTTTCTGTAGGATTTCTTTTCATAGTATAATCATCTTTGCCTCCACGCAAATGCTTTGTTGGATAACTATGGAGGCTAGAATAATCTTACGTACTCTAATGTTACCTCACTTAGACATTCTCAATCTGATAAAAACATTCTGTTTAGCTTACAATGTGGATAACTGTACACTTTGCATAATACACACTAAAACCCAAAGAACACAGCACTTTTTATATGGAATGATTGAAAAGAGGAGAACTTCAAAGATAGGATTTGGGAATTAGCTGTCTACTCTAATTGGTAGTCTGGTAGTCTATCGAAGTGAAGTTTGTAAACTAAGTGACATAATGGGAATAAAAATATAAGGAAAGTAAAGGGGAATGGCCGATTCAACCTTTGTTAAAGCACTAAAAGAAAATGTCAACACTGGTTTGAATTTATCTAACTGAAATAGGAAGCCAAAGAAGTTGCTGATCCACCACTATGGAGTTCCAATTCCCTAATGCATTCATAAAACTTTACAAAACTTTACAAGAGCCAGGAGTCTCTTGTTTCTACAAGATAAAGTTTGAAATGTAGTTTTCTTTTCTTTATTTTTATCCACTCCCTAAATATACTTTTGCAATTTCCTGTTGAGAATTTACACCCAAAGGTGAAAGTATGTTCAATTTAAGTTATCACTTCAGCAAAAATGGCTGAAAAGATATTTCTTCCCACATGCTGCAATAATCTTTATGGCAGATAAATGGGAACTTCAGTGTACTGAATAAATGCAATATGCCAGGCATTTTGCATGTTAACTCATATAATTCTTCCAAACAACTCTATGAGCTGAACATTATTTTCATTCCAATTTTACACTTGAGGAAACTAACACTTATACAGGTTAAATAACTTGCTCAGGATTGAAATACCCAAGTAGAACTTTAGAGTGGCATTGACTTGTTTGCTAATAAGCTACACTTAATACCTCCTTCATCCTTCTAGCTTGTGTTAGCATTTATGCACCCAACTACTGTATACTCCTGCATCTTCATGGATTACCACTCTATGTATTTACTTATAGGTGCAGTATTAATACATATTTTTCCTATTACAATTAATTTTAAGCAAAGTGGTATGACACACTGGTGTAACAATGTAAATAAAGTGCAACATGGAACATCTGTTTCTAGATGGAATAACAGGAAAAATAATTACCCTCCCATATGAAGCAGTAGAAAAAAAAATGAGCAAAGTAAATTAAATACACATTGTGTTTCTATAAATTGTACAAGGAAAATTAAAGGATGGTGATCCATGAGAGATTGGAGAAAATATGTTGAGCTCTATGAATGCCCAGCTGGTTGCTATGAGAAAGTTGCCAGACTGTAGAATGGAGAAGAAATCTTAGTAAATATCCCCAATACTTGAGTTAGGAGAAAGGGCCAAGTGTCCAGAGAAACAATGGTAGATAGGGTTCATGGGACAGGGGAAAGAAGCACAAGGAGAGAAATCCAGAGATTTTAGATGATTCTCCACAAGTATTCAATGGAATAACAAATGTCACATATATGAAAGAAAACTATCCAAGATTGGGAAAACACTACTCAAAAACCTAAGATTAGTACTGTATGACACACACTTAGTATGGTAAATAGTTCATGTTTCAAGTAGCTATACTAGAAAACCTTATAACTTATGAGTAATTGAATACAATCCTCAGAATTATCTTTCCTCAATAGTGGATAGAAATTAACAATATACTAAAGACTGCTTTGGTATTCCTTAACAAAGTTTAATATTAAGATTCAAAGGCAGGTAAGTTACTGTTTAGAAGTAACTGATTTGTATTGTAGAACAAAACTCAGAAATATTTATGTGAATAAAAAGTAATCAGCACCTAAAAATGTGAAATTCACAATGTCTTTCTCCTGATTGAAAAGTACCAGATATACAAATAAGTAGGAATAAAAAACCCAATCAAGAGAGACATCAATCAATCAAAACTGAACTAGAGGTAACATAGATGTTAAAATTAGCAGGTAAGGCTATTAAAACTGTTTGTATAAGTATATGTCATTTATTTGTTAGTGGGGAGATACATGGCATAAAAGGACTCAACTCACACTTTGAGAAATGTTAAAAAATGATTAAAGAAGACAATTTAGGTGAAACAAATTTTACTTAACACTTCATAAAGTGTTCAATTTCATTTGGAAAACTGAAAAATAGAGCAGAAAGGAAGAAGCTTTATAGGATAAAGAATAAAAAACAAGGAAGGGACAAACAGAAAATATCCGATTGGTCGAGGCTACCGGGTCAACCTTATTTGGGTTGACCCACAATTGGCTTGGCATTTGGGGATTAGCTGAATATTCTGTGTTTCTGGTAAACTGAGGGCATTTATAGGGACATGAAATTTGCTTAAATTTTAGTTTGCTGACATAGCACCCCAGGCAGAAGTGGTTCTATTTTGTTTGTGTCTAGAAAGTTATTTTAACAAAGATGAGAAGCAAAATGAATGAAATGAAAAGTACACCAGATGGCATTAAGAACAGATCAGATATTTTAAAAGATAAATGAACTTGGAAATATAGCATTAAAATTATGAAATTAGGGATCCCTGGGTGGCGCAGCGGTTTGGCGCCTGCCTTTGGCCCAGGGCGCGATCCTGGAGACCCGGGATCGAATCCCACGTCCGGCTCCCGGTGCATGGAGCCTGCTTCTCCCTCTGCCTGTGTCTCTGCCTCTCTCTCTCTCACTGTGTGCCTATCATAAATAAAAAAAAAAAATTTAAAATTATGAAATTAAAAAAAAAAGAATATAAGAATTAAAAAGAACTTCATTGAGATGTGGCTCAAAACAAACTAAAGTTTGTGTAATTAGAGTCTCCAAAAAGGAAGTGGAACAGAAATATATCTGAAAAAACTAAACTAAGAACTCTCCAAATTGGAAATAGCTGTAAATAATAGCTCCAAGAGCTCAATAACTCCCAAGCACAAGATACATAAAGAAAACTACAGAAAAGCACAATGTAGGGGCACCTTGGTGGCTCAGCCAGTTAAGCAATTGGCTCTTGTTTTCCCTCAGGTCATGATCTCAGAGTCATGAAATTGAGCCCTGCATAAGGCACTGTGCTTAGTGCAGAGTTACTGTTTGAGGTTGTCTCCCTCTCTCTTTGCCCCCATCCCCTGCCCCCTGCTTTCACGTTCTCTCTTTCTCTCTCTCTCTCTCTCCCTCTCTCTCTCTCAAGAAAACAAGCAAGCAAGCACAATGTAATCAAATTGCCTAAACCCAGTGATGAAGGCAAAATCTTAATAGAACCCATACAAAATGACATGTTACATGTGGGGGAACAAAGATAAAATTTATAGATTTCTTACGAGAAAAAACGCATGGGAGAAGACAATGCAATGATATCATAAAGTGCACACACACAAAAATCTGCCAACCCAGAATACTATATCCACAGAACACATCTTTAAAAACAAAAGAGTAATGGACTTTTCAGAGATATGTAAAGTTTAAAGAATTAGGGGATCTAAATTAGAAGTACAAAAGTCCTTCAGGCAGAAGGAATTAAGGATCTATACAGATGGACAAAGAATACTGGAACTGTCAACTGTGGATACTTGTATGAAATGTTTCTTTATTAAATCTCTTTACAAGATACCTATCTTTAAGCAAAAATGATCTTTAAAAATTGTGGGAATTAAAATCTGTAAAAGTAACTAAAAATAATAACATAAAGACCTGTAAGGGGAAAAATGAAAGTAGGATATTATAAAGTTTTTATAACATGTTTAGCATGGTATAATGTCACAGTAGATTGTAATAAGTAAAAATGCACATTCTACACCTGTATGCAACTACTAGCAAAGTCAAATAGTCATAGAAATAAAATGCCTCCAAAATGGAATAAAAATATACTGAGTTAATAAAACAAGTCAGTAAAAGAAGAAAGATGGACAAACGATATAAAAATAGTAAAATAAACAGCACCATGATGGTAGCAAGCATAACTACATCAACCAAATGTAAATAGTGTAGCACCATATTAGAAAGACTTTTAAATTGGATGGAAACAAACAAACAAAAAACAAAGACCCACTAGATGATGCTTAAAAATATGGACTTTAAGAGAAAGACGCGCATAAATTATAAGTAATGGTTACAGAAAATCATGTAAGGTTAGTAATAATTAAAACAAGGATAGAATGCCTATACAAATGTCAGAAAAAGGTTTCAGAGTAAAGAATTTTTTAGTGATAAAAGAGTCAATTTACCAAGAAGGTATATCAATGCTAGAATTTTATTCAATTAATGACAATAAAATACATAAAGTAACTGTGCAAAGTAAATAAAACACTTAAAATGGTCCATATGTCAAAGAATAGATAAAAATAAATTTGAAAATATTTTGAACTGAATAAAAATAAAAACATAATATCTAAATTTTTGAGCTGCTGCTGTATCAGTAATTGTTGGGAAATATATAGAGCTAAATGCCTTCATTAGGAAAAATGAAATGTCTCAAATGAATGACCTCAGCCTCCACTTCAATAAAATAGAATAACAACAAATTAAACACAAATTAAATGTAGGAAAGAAAATAATAAAGAGTAAAGAATGAACTAAATAAAAGGAATAGAAAAAAGAAATGAATTAAATAGATAACAAAAACATAATAAATGAAATCAAAATTTGGTTCACTGAGATGGTCATTAAATTAATAAATTTAATAATATAAAACTAATAATATGGAATGATAGCTCAGCATATTACCCCTCAGAGAAAAGATAGTTACCTCTTTACATTTATGTATAATCAACATTTTTTATAGGCATCATCAATATCTTTTTTTAAAATATTTTATTATTTATTCACGAGAGACACATGGGAGAGAGAGGCAGAGACACAAGCAGAGGGAGAAGCAAGCTCCACACAGGGAGCTGGACATAGGACTCGATCCTGGGTCTGCAGGATCACGGCCTGGGCCGAAGGCGGTGCTAAACTGCTGAGCCACCAGGGCTGTCCGGCATCATCAATATCTTACTCTCAAGTTGAACTAATATGAACTAGTTCTCAGACAAGATCACTAATTTGATTATTAACAGAGCCATTTTAGAGAGAGGTTTCCTGTATCTAGACTTGTCTTCATTCAACTTATCCATGATGCCAAATATTTTCATTATAAATCAAAAGGACATTTGAATGGCTCAATATAAAATAAAAGCAAAAGTAAAAAATAAAATTTTTATTAACACACTGTTGTCATAATTATATATCATTCTAATGGGATGAGATTGCAAGTTGCCTTCTCTTAAAGGAATTATGTGTTTTTATGTGTGTATAAGGAAAAAAAGGGTGTTTTAAAGTGACAAAACTATTGTTTATGATACTATAATAATAGATAAATGGTGCTGTGTATTTGTTAAAATCCTTAGAACTATAAAGTACAAAGAATCAAAATAAATGCAAATTAAAAAATATTTAGGAGTTTGGGAATCTCAAGATAGAATTCAGAATGTGACAATAAAATCTAACTTTTCAAATGTTCAAAACAACTTTATATGGGGGGTGGTAGGGAAAGGGGCTGAAACCAAGTTGCTTTAGATATGAATGGGAAAGTAACCACATTTAAGAGTTAGGGGGATCCCTGAGGGGCTCAGCGGTTAAGCGCCTGCCTTCGGCTCAGGGCATGATTCTGGAGTCCCAGGATCGAATCCCATGTCAGACTCCCTGTGTGGAGCCTGCTTCTCCCTCTGCCTGTGTCTCTGCCTCTCTCTGTGTGTGTCTCTTATGAATAAATAAAATCTTAAAAAAAAAAGAGTTAGATCTTAGTTGATAAATCTGCGTTTATGAGTGTGCAGGATAATAATTCAAAATCCACCATATATGTATACATGTATAGTAATGGATGCTCAGTGGCTGGGAGCAAGATGTCTCACTTTTGGAATGGGAGATTATAGACAAATAAGCAGGAAAGGCAAAAATTATCCAAGTGGTCATGTTTTAGAGTTGGGGACATCAGAAATCACTTATATTACTTTAATATATAATGTGTGAGTGTAGAAAATAAATATGCATATATGCACAGGTTAGTATATGCCCACATATTTTGTTGCTTTTTCAATTGAGTGAGCCTAGAACCAAAGGTACTCCAATAATAACCAGCCAACACAGAACCCAGGTATGGGGTTCTAATATCATTATATAAAAGGAATCAATACTCCTTGGAGAAATGGTTGGTAACCAAATTGCAAGAGGAAATATACAAGATGAGCCAGGAGCATCTTGTATCACCAAAAATTAAAGAAATGCTTAAAAACAAACACACAAACAAATAAACAAGCAAATCATCTCCTAGTTGGGGTATGTCAAAGGCAGATAGGAAGCAATAGAGATTGGTCAAAAGCCCAAAACTCCCCAAAACTCCCCAAAACCGGGATCCCTGGGTGGCGCAGCGGTTTGGCGCCTGCCTTTGGCCCAGGGCGCGATCCTGGAGACCCGGGATCGAATCCCACGTCGGGCTCCCAGTGCATGGAGCCTGCTTCTCCCTCTGCCTGTGTCTCTGCCTCTCTCTCTATCTCTCTGTGACTATCATAAATAAATAAAAATTAAAAAAAAAAAACTCCCCAAAACCAAAATAAATAAAGTGGTATCGAATTTTAATCCTTAATATAAAGCCAGTATCTGAAAATTTATATTGATATAAATAAATGATTGAATAAATAAGTAAATCAGGGGGAACGGGCAAGTCACTTGTGATGAAAAATTTTAAATGATTTAAGTAGATCCTTTTTCTCAAGGAGGTGGGGCATATTTGGTTGATAGTGTCTTTTTCCCAAAGAGTTTACAAAAAGAATGAATAACTTCACAGTGAGGAAACAAAAAATTTGCAGAATTATACACTCTTTTGTTTTAGATAATGACTTTGGTGGGACTGAAATATTTCCTGGAGAGAAGAAAAGAATGGAGGCCAAAAGACTGATTTGAACAAGGTGAAATACAATAGGGTCTCTTGAACTAATTGGTTAGGGAGGGATAAAGATATGAACCATGCATTTCTCTTTACATTTCACTCTCAATCATACTTCTGCAAGCCTAAAATTACTTACAGTTTTTTTTTAACTGGGTGAAAGATGATATATACAGATGATTTTCCTGTTAGTAAAATACATTCATACATACTCCATACCTTTGAGCAGTACTAGATATAATGAGATATAAAGGCAAATATTACTTATGTTGCTTTGCTAATCTATATAAAATCTGTTGAATAGGTATAGAAAATAAAATATTTTATTTATATGAAGTCCTCTACTTCTTTCATGGTCATTAGATTAAAAGATCTATCAGGCACATTTTTAACAGATGAAAGAAAATAATAAATAAGGTCACAGATACTTAATTGTTTTTGCTTATAACTAATTATTTATAGTGTATTGGCATTCATTTGAACTTAATCATAAAGTTGTACTGAACTGGATTGTGTCTTACTGAGAATTATGTAATTTTAACATTTTTGAAATATCAGCCAATTTGTTGTCTAACTTGTATTATTTCTAAATATCAACTGTTTATTTGTTAAATTTAATTACACATGCAATAATTTGCCTTTTATATATTTTCTAGGTCTATTTTTACGCTCTGTTACCTACAAAATTGCGTATTTGTGTGATGTAGATGCATAATTATCTTATTTAAATTGTGTCTACTCTGAATGAATGTGATAATCCAAATCAACTTGTTTCACCATTTCAGCACTTATTTAAATTTGTCAAGTGGTTCGTACTCCATTAATTCAGAGACACACTTTGTCAATTTGATTGCCTATCTTGTTGGTACAGCTGCTTGTTTTCATAATCCAGTTGTATATTAAGGTATTTGAGTTTGTAGTTACATGACCAATCTTGTTTATTTGCTGATGACTCTCTGCTTTAATAATTGAAGTCATTAGTGTATGAAATGTGTGTTTTGCAAACACTAGGATCTATTACCAAACTCTATGTTGGTATACTAATTAATATGATCTATATTAAAGTGTTTTAGTGAAAAAGATGGAGCTATAATATGAAATAGCAGTGTTACGGCATTAATGAACCTGAGGAAAATATATACCTTTCAATGTATATTGAAATATATCCTTTAGACATTTTAGTGAAGGAAACCAATTCTTATCATTTTTTGATATACTTTATGCCCACATTTGGTGTAAATGAATGCCTGGAGGTAGCAATCTAAGGATAGTACAGTGATTCCATGGTATTTTAAAAGATATAGCTCTCTTTTATTCCTTCTGCTCTGCCATGTTCAGTGTATTGGCTAGTCTTTGTGCTTGTTACTTTGTGTTTACATGTGGTGTAACTGCTGCTCTTCCAGACCCTGTATCCTTACTCTAGACACAGTGAGGGAAGGAAATCGAAGAGATGTAGGGAGGGGTAATGTTTATTTCAGAGAAACAAGGCTTCCCTGCAAACCCTTAGCTTGGGTCTTTAGCAAGAACAATGTCACATACTTGCCACTAACTGTAGTAGTGGTTGGAGAGCTTATGAATTTTTTTTTAAAAATATTTATTTATTTGAGAGAGAGAGAGAGAGAGAGAAGGAGAAAGAAAGAGTGTGGGGTAAGGGGCAGAGGGAGAGAGAGAGGTCTTCAAGCAGACTCCCTTCTGAGCACAGAGCCTGATGCAGGGCTTGATCCCAGGACTCTGAGATCATGACCTGAGCTGAAATCAAGAGTCTACCATTTAACTGATGGAGCTACCCAAGTGCCCTAGGATTGTGAAATTTTTTAAGTCTTCATGTTTTAGAGCAATTTTAGATTTACAGAAAAATTTAAGGTAAGTTTTCATATATACACTCATCCTGTTTCTCCTATTACTAATATTTTACATTAGTATGGTAAATTTATTACAATTAATGAACCATCATTAAAACTAATGTGTATAATAACTAAATTTAGAATTAAGAACATTTAGTGCTACTTAATGTGGTTCTACAATCCAGGATAATCCAGGATTTAGTTATCATTTTTCATGTTTCACTTGGCAATGATAGTTTCTCAGAATCCTTGTTTTGGATGATGTTGAAAACCTGGGGGAGTATGGGTCAAATATTCTGAAGGATATTTCTCTGATGGAATTTGGCTACTTTTCTCTACAATTAGAGTGGCTTTGTTTTTTTGGGAGGACAATGGTCAAAGAGATAAAGTATGATTTTCATACCACAAATACATACTATCAATATGATTTACTATGATTGGTACTGACCTTGCTCACCCAACTGAGACAGTGTTCATCAACTTTCTGCACTGTAAATGTACTTAAAATCTCCATGCCATACTTTTAGAAGAATATTTCACACTCAAGATTCCACACATTTTGATACTTTTCTGCAAGAATGATTTAGTTATTTTTTCTCTCACTTATTATTTATTCTATAATTAATTTCTATCGTTATGGACTCCTGGATATTAATTTTGTACTTTGAGTTAAAAACAATAGTAATTCATTTTGCTGTTTAAATTGCTCCACCTTTTGATATCGGGAAGTCCTTGACTCTTGGGTCCCTTTAACATACCACCCTTGTGAGGTGGGTTTTTTGTTTGTTTGTTTGTTTGTTTGTTTTAGGACTTAATTTTTGACACTACACGATGTCCAAGACTCATTTTAGATATTAGAATCAATCATTTACCAAGAAGGTCTGATTTTTTTATGGATAATGATGTTAGAAACCAAGATCTGGATGCTAGGGATGTTCACTGATAAAAGGATGTTTTTCTGTTTGTTTAAGCTCTCCTAGTTGACACAGCAAAGAAGTGTATCAATTAACTTGTTGATATGCACAGATGTATAAATATTTCTATATTTACATATTTATATTAAGCTAAATATGATGTACTGTCTCAAACTATATTTCATTACCACTTGAATAATTCTAGTCTCACCGGCAAATTGCCATTCCAATAGTAAGGAAGCTTGCTTCCACCATCCACCAACCATTTAATTGTTCAGGCTTAAAATCAGTAATTCCTTTTGAAGAAAACACTTTCCTTAAGATTCTACCTGGCTGGCATCTTTCCCATGGCATATTTCAATTAAATTTCTTCCTCCCCAAAAAGGCTTTTTTTTTTTAAGATTTTATTTATTTATTCATGAGAGATACAGAGAGAGAGGCAGAGACACAGGCAGAGGAAGAAGCAGGTTCCTTGCAGGGAGCCTGATGTGGGACTCGATCCCAGGACTACAGGATCACGCCCTGGGCCCAAGGCAGATGCTCAACCACTAAGCCACCTAGGCAACCCCAGAAAGGCTTTCCCTAACCAATTGAATCACTTGTGTTATCTTCTACTTCATTCTCCATCATAGCATCTGTGTTTTGTAGACTTTCTAGCCCATATAAATTCTCTGATTTTACATTTTACTTGGTTTTAACTTAATCTCTTCACTAGAAGATGCTCTCATACAGAGAATTCGTTTGTTTTATTATCATGACACCAGCATACATCACTAGTTCTGAATCATTTTAGTTTTCAATAAATATGTGGTGAATGAATATATAGATGGAAAAAATATATTTCCAAATGACATATATAGTCTTTATACCCATTCCTCAAAATTTTTGTCCCATTTTTATTTTTATTTATTTTTATTTTATTTTATTTTATTTGTCCCATTTTTAAAACATGATTCATTTTTCATTTCCTAACTCAAAAGTTACTATCTTGAAGGCATTTAGATTATTTTAAATTTAAATTTAAATTTTTGTTATTTATTTATTATTAGATTTTTCTCCATTGAGTTATATGGTACTCTCTACCTCAAATATTTTTTTTCTTTACTACAAATCTTAATTATAATTTGGGGTGCCAGGGTGGAACAGTCAGTTAAGCATTAGACTCTTGGTTTCAGTTCAGGTGGTGATCTCAGGGTCATGGTCTCAAAATCATGGGATTAAGCCCCTCATCAGTCTCTGTGCTCAGCATGGAGTCTGCTTGAGACTCTCCCTCTCCCTTTAGCTCTCTCCCTTATGCTCTCTCTCTCGAATAAATAAGTAACATTGTAAAAATAGCTTAATTAATTTTAATTAGTCCTATTAATAATCTCCAGTTATTATATGAATTTTAAAGCAGCTAACTGTATACCTTGTTTTATTATGCAATAGCTTCAATTTCCCATCCAAAATAATTGAAAAACAATTTTATATTATCTACCTATACTTCATATAGAGATTTGCTTATTCCATTGCCTATGTGTACCCAATTTTGTGTTTACAATAACCAGATTAATAGAGAATAAAAATTGCAATGAAAGTAAATAGTTCTTTTTTTCTCATTATATAAGAGAAATACCATTTATTTCAAATTCTTACTTAATCTTGTAACTGGCGTTTATCATATGCATAGTGACGTCGATTGAATGAATAAATAAATATAAAGGGATTAATATTTTAACACATTACAGCCTCTCATGTACTACTTTATATATTTAAACATCAAATTAAATCAGATGATAGACTGGTATTTTAAAAAAGTAATTAATAGATAAGCATCATTTCTTTTGGAATGGTATAGAAGTAAAATGTGTCAACTATAGTCAACTATAGAAGTAAAATAGTCAGATCACCACCTGAACTGAAACCAAGAGTCTAATGCTTAACTGACTGTTCCACCCTGGCACCCCAAATTATAATTAAGATTTGTAGTAAAGAAAAAAAAAGAACTAAGTCAGAACAATAAATTCATATCTTATTTAGTGGTAAAGTGATGAGTTATAATCTTTTCTTTTCATCTTTATTATAGATAGAGCTCGATATTCATTATTTCTAGTTATTTTTCTGATATTTTATACAAATACTGTATGCATATGCTATATTACAAATTTTATTAAGTATATATTGGTTTGTTGTCCTATCATGCATCCTAAAACATGAATTTATTCTCATATTTATGTATATTATATATTAAACATAATTTATATGCTCTGTGTTTTTAAAAAGATTTGAAATAAAAAGAATTATACTTTAATTCATGACTTTTCATGAGATACATACAGTTCCTCCCATAGTAATTATACTTCCAATGCATTAACATACTTATCACTTACAACTCACTTTCTCTGATGTATGGATTTGTAAAATTTTAAATTTTTTCCAATATCAGTGATTTTTTTCCATTTGATTATAATTAAAACCCTATTATGGTAGTTATAGATTTTAGGTACTTTTGAAAATTTTACTTTTAAAATTGATCTATTAATGCTATTATTCCTGCTTTAAATTCTCATGAAATGAAAAATGAGTGTTAGCCTAAATATAGTGCACTATTGTTTTTGGTTGATCTATGATTTACAAGACAAAAGCTCATAATCATATAGTTGAATTTTTAGCTAATGTGATAAATAAAACAGTAGAGAATCCTATAAAACATACTGTCTGGCTGATTGGAAAATTCACTTTTTAAAAAGGAATCATAATTCTCATTTAGAAAGAATGAAGGCGAAATTTGTAACACTTAATATACCATATCTTAGATTTTTTTTACAGTGTTAAATAATAATAGCCTTATGGAAATGGTCAGTAATTTGAAAAATTAAATAGTATGAGTAAAATATAGTTTGAATCCAATTATCAATAGATGGACTTCTTCCAAGTTGATTGTATTATTTAAATAGTATGTGTCCAATATATGTCCTCATTCAGAAACAAATTAAACTGCCAACCATTTTTATGAGGACAAAAAAATATTTAAATATAAAGCTAAATCTTTGGAAGCTGACATATTAGTGGGGCAAAAGAGACATAAAAATAAACATACAACAAAATAGCTTACATAAAAAGTATAATATAAGCTGTGAACTTGGTAATATCTTCCCAGGAGGATTCACCCCTGGGCAATTCTCGACCAGGCATCATGCCAAATAAATGCAGGCAAAAACCTGTTGTGAGCAAAGATATAAAGATAATAATGATTTCAAATATACTTAGCAAGTTAACTTCTATATGCTAGCACCACAGTCCCTGAAATTGGACATAGATAAGATCATGGATTGGATAAAAATTGAGGAATTTACAACTCCATAATTCACCAAAAATTAGAAGTATGAGACTCATTATGGAGATATTTGTTGAACAAGAATCATTAGTTGTATAATGCAAGTTATTAATTTCTTATGGATACATAATGCCAACTGTGCTCATTTACATGAAAAATGCCAGCTCCTTCACCATTATTGAGAGACAACAAAGTGGTACACCACAGACAATTTTAGACAAAAATGATTTAAAATCCCTATTTGTTTATATATAACAAATATAAATAAAATAAATAAGAATAGGTAATGTACACATGCAGTGTCAAAAATTCAAAAAATTGGTAAGAAAGAAGTAAAACTCTATTTCCAGATGACATCATACTGTATATAGAAAACCCTAAAGACTCCACTAAAAATTTTCCAGAACTGTTAAAATGAATTTAATAAAGTCACAGTATGCAAAATCAATGTAGAGAAATTTGTTGCATTCCTATACACTGATAATGAAGCAGCAGAAAGTGAAATTAAGAAAATAATCCCATTTAAAATTGCATAAAAATAATACATTATATAGGAATACACTTAATCAAACAGGTGAAAGACCTGTACTCTGGGGGATCCCTGGGTGGCTCAGCGGTTTGGCGCCTGCCTTTGGCCCAGGGTGTGATCCTGGAGTCCCGGGATCGAGTCCCACATTGGGCTCCCGGCATGGAGCCTGCTTCTCCCTCTGCCTGTACTCTGAAAAAATTAAACCTGTACTCTGAAAAAAAAAAAGACCTGTACTCTGAAAACAATTAAACACTAATTAAAGAAATTCAAGACAACACAAAGAAATGGAAAGACATTCCATACTTAAAGTTTGGAGGAACAAATATTGTTAGAATTTCTATACCATACAAAGCATTTTACAAATTTAATGTCATTCCTATCAAAATACCTATAGCATTTTGTTGGTAGAACGAATAATTCTAAAGTTTGCATGAAACCAAAAAGACCTCGAATAGCTAAAGCAATCTTGAAAAAAAAAGTTGAAGTATCAGAATTTCAGACTTCAAGATACATTACAAAGTGGTAGTGATTAAAATAGTACTGGCATATAAATAGACATGTAGATTAATGCACTAAACTAGAAAACCCAGAAATAATCCTATAGTTATATGGTTAATTAATCTTTGATAAAGGAGGAATGATTATAAAAAGGGAAAAAGGAGATCTCTTCAACAAATCGGTGCTGGGAAAACTGGACATTCACATGCAAAAGAATGAAACTGGACCAGTTTCATTCACCATACACAAAAATAAACTCTAAATGGATCAAAGACCTAAATGTGAGACCTGAAATCATACAAATTCTTGAAGAGAGCACAGACAGCAATTTCTCTGACACTGGCCATAGCAATATTTTCCTAGATACTTCTCCTTAGACAGGGGAAATAAAAGCAAAAATAAACGATTGGGATTATATAAAAAGTTTCTGCACAGCAAAGGGAAGAATCAACAAAACGAAAAGACAACTTACTGAATGGAAGAAGACATTTACAAATGACATATCTGATATAGGGTTAGTATCTAATATATAAAAAGAACTGATACAACTCACCCTCCCCCAAGAATAGTAATCCAATTAAAAATGAGCAGAAGACATAAACAGACATTTCTTCAAATTCCTACAGACAGCCAGAAGACACATGAAAAGATGCCCAACGTCACTCATCATCAGGGAAATGCAAATGAAAACTATAGTGAGATTACTACCTCACACCTGTCAGAAGGGCTAAAATCACAAACAAAAAACTGTTGGTGAGGATGTAGAGAAAAAGGAATCTTCTTGCACTGTTGGTAGGAATGCAAATTGGTGAAACCATTGTGGAAAACAGTACAGAGGTTCCTCAAAAAATTAAAAATAGAAATACTCTATAATCCAGGAATCATGCTACTTGGTTTTTACCTCAAAAATACAACACTAATTCAAAGGGATACATGCACCCCTATGTTTAATTCAGCAATAATTAGAGTAGCCAAACTACGTAAAAAGAAGTGGTATTTATACATATAATGGCATATTATTCAGCCATAACAAAGAATGAAATCTTGCCATTTGCAACAGTATGGATAGAGGTAGAGATTATAATACTATGTGACATAAGTTGGTCAGAGAAAGGCAAATATCATATGATTTCATTCATATATGGAACTTAAGAAGCAAAACATATGAGCAAAGAAAATAAAAGTAGATAGAGACACAAACCAAGGAATAGACTCTTTAGAGAACAAACTGATTGTACCAGTAGGGAAGTGGGTGGGGTGATGGGAGAAACAGGGGATAGGCATTAAAGAGTGCACTTATCACGATGAAAAATAAAATAAAATAATAAAAAAGAAAAAAATCAAGTATAAGAATGTATGTCCCAGTCAAGGTACTGAACATTAGCAACTTGGAAGAAATTTCTTTATCCCTCCTATACCATAACCCCTACCCTCTTCCACATTAATATCACTAAATTTTAAATACTTTGCTTTTCTTATATTATCAGACATGCATATAACCTAAATCATACACAAATTTGCATACTTTTGTGCTTATATTAAAGAAATCATTCTGGTTGCAGTTTGTGTCTCTTGCCATTTCTTTTGTTCAGAATTAATTTTTTAGCCTCCTTTAGGTGGATGCTAGAATAAATTGATTTTTTCAATACTCTGTAGAATTTAAATGTATGAGCACTATTTTCCCATTTTATAGTATGTTTAATTTTATTAGGAGTAAGAAAAATTTCTATTTCATTCATAATTTACAAATTTTAAGTAAATCATCATAATGTTGAGAGTTTTCATTTTTTTCTAAATCTCACAGTTACAAAGAAGTTTAAACCAGAATTTTATATTTGAAAGTCTGGTGAACGTAAAATGGCATCTCACTTCAGTTATAATCTGTATATTTTTGATGATTAACGAGGTTATATGTCTTCTTTAATGTGTGTTGGTCACTCATGATTATTCCACTTGAATAATTTGTCCTTAAGTAATTTGTCCATTTTTTTAAACAAACTGGTGTTTGCTTTTCTACTTTATATGTTCTAGGTACTATAAAATTATCAGTAATATATGTTTTTAATATATTTTCTTAGTCCAGTGTTTTCTGGTCATTTTTTTTAAATCTTATATTCCTACAAGGTATGATTTTAAATAAAATATTCCTCTCTCTCTTTTAAAAAATATTTTTGTCATATTTTGTGCATCTATAAGTAAAATTTCTGTAAAATTAACATTTCTGCATAAGTAAAGTGAAATTTCTATCTAGTTTGTCCTAAGGCCAGGTTAAAAGATCTAGAAGAATTTATCATGTCATTTAAAGACAAGGAAATCTATATCTAACCCAGTGGCTTGATGACATGATTGTTAATTTCACATTCCGTATCTGGCAAAGTCAGTGATTTGGTTCTATCAAAACTGCATGAGCTCAATTTCTCAAAGCTACAATGGAGTGGATCAAAATAACTAAGTCTGTGGGAAGACAATGTTCCTTCTTAATGCTTTGGCAAATAAAATGATTCTAAAATGTTAAAAGAATTGATTTGTTCTGTCACTGGATTGTCTGACAAATACGTGTAAGTTTTTATGCTATTCTGGCCATTCGTAAAATTTTTCTAGAGTAGTATGTTTTAACATGATAAGATATTTTCCTGAATGTTATATACTATTTTAGAAAGTTTGCCATAGAGTTCAATCAAATATGTTCAGCCTTACAGGATGATTATTTTGCATGATGTAGAAAGTAGCAATGACTTCTCCTATATAAAATTCCATTTAATTGTGAATATAAGTGAAGAAAATCACTTTAAAGTGATTTCAAATTTAAACTGAGGTTCTCTTATAAAACTTTTAACCTCTTAGGAGGTTCTTTTCATATTTTAACAAATAAGTTATTTTCTTTTGATGGTAAAGATAAAAGGAGATTTTTAATTAGTGAATATTTTTTTCTTTGAAACTAAACTTAAATCCATATTAATGTTTTAAATTGTACTATTCTATCAAAATAAAATAAAATCTGATGATGCAATTATCTTTCATTTATTTCTTTTTAAAGATTTTATTTATTTATTCATGAGAGACACACAAAGAGAGGCAGAGACATAGGCAGAGGGGGAAGCAGGCTCCCTGTGCAAAGCCCAGTGCATGACTTGATTCCAGGACCCCAGGATCATGATCTGAGCCAAAAGCTCAACTACTGAGCTACCCAGGTGTCCTTGCAATTATCTTTTAAAGGTAATACAACAAATATTCTCCAGAGTTTTATCTAGAAGTGACAGGTAGCTTATAATTAATTTCTGTCTCTCTTTAACTGTGCATTTCTTACTCCTGTATTTAACTATTTAATTGATATGAATATATTCTTACTCCCTCAACTTCCATATTTTAAAATATAAAATATGAGGTTTGGTTTTTACTAGAACAGGAGGATTTTGAAAATGTTATCTGATAAAGTTTATATTTCTAGATAGGAATTGCTTCACCATATCAGATATGATCAGAGCTTGAAACAATAGTTTACTTTGTTGTAATATTGAACATTTACTTTGCTCTAAAGAAGTTGATGAAACAAAATTTATTACTCTTAATAGTACAGATCTCTATTTATTTTATTTTTTGTCTGATAACTAGAGATAAGTAAAAGACATTCAACCCTAATATAGAAAAAAAAAAAGTTCTAATTTAGAAAATCAAAGAAGTTTTTGTAGAAAATTTGGTATTTTATTATTTTAAATACTATTTTTGGGAGAGAGAGTGAGAGAGAGAGAGAGCACAAGCAAGAGGTGTAGGGGAGTAAAGGGAGGGGGGGCCAGATGCGGTGCTTGATCCCAGGACCCTGAGATCATGACATGAGCCTAAGTCAGACTCTTAACTGGCTGAGTCACCCAGGCACCCCTAATTTTTTTTCTTTAAAACATTTTCTAAACAGATAAGCTTAAGAATCACCTAGATGGTGGGAAATTAATCTTAAACAAACATTTAATATGGTAAGTACATAGTGAGTACAGAGTAGGCAACATTAAAAAAATGAGTTTTCTCTCTATGCCTCTCTATATATGAGGACAAACACATATATAAAACGCTATAAAAATGCCCTTAAGTATCTTATTGAAGCAACGGCATCAAATAAAGAACCTGACAATTTGCATCCATCTGCACACATGATCTTGTAGCTTTTTTTAAGGAGATTCATAGACTCCCATGACATCCATCAAACTCTAAGATGGAGTTTAATTATCCCTGCTCTGGGTGAAGAAAATTTATTTGGAAACAAAAAGTATTCTAAATGAGAATGAACATCATCAAATGTTATAGCTATAGGTACTTTACAAAGTATTACCTTGATGAAAAACACTTTTGTATCTTCCTAGGGAAGAATAGAAAAAAAAGGTAGAAGAGAGAAAATATTTTCAGATAAATATTTTTAAAAATATATTTTGTAACTATATATAAATAATTTTATTTACTTGATTCATAGAGTAAAACTTGGGAATAAGATTGTAAAATAAAAATGAATAAAAATAGCACAGAACCATCATTTAGAGATAACTACATTAGAAAATTTTGTGTATTTTTTACATTCCTGTACTTTCACATGTGTGTTTGAAATAAACATTCAAATGCATATTTACATAATAGGATATATGCTATATTTATATATATTAGTTGTAACTCTGTATATCTTTATTTATCTATTACTTATTTTTTTAATAATAAATTTGTTTTATTAGTGTTCAATTTGCCAACATACAGAATAACACCCAGTGCTCATCCCGTCAAGTGACCCCCTCAGTGCCCGTCACCCATTCACACCCACCACCTGCCCTCCTCCCCTTCCATCACCCCTAGTTCCTTTCCCAGAGTTAGGAGTCTTTATGTTCTGACTCCCTTTCTATTTCCCACACATTTCTTCTCCCTTCCCCTATATTCCCTTTCACTATTATTTATATTCCCCAAATGAATGAGAACATACAATATTTGTCCATCTCCGATTGACTTATTTCACTCAGCATAATACCCTCCAGTTCCATCCACGTTGCGGCAAATGGTGGGTATTTGTCATTTCTAATGGCTGAGTAATATTCCATTGTATACATAAACCACATCTTCTCTATCCATTCATCTTTTGATGGACACTGAGGCTCCTTCCACAGTTTGGCTATTGTGGACATTGCTGCTAGAAACATCAGGGTGCAGGTGTCCCGCCGTTTCATTGCATCTGAATCTTTGGGGTAAATCCCCAACAGTGCAATTGCTAGGTCATAGGGCAGGTTTATTTTTAACTCTTTGAGGAACCTCCACACAGTTTTCCAGAGTGGCTGCCCCAGTTCACATTCCCACCAACAGTGTAAGAGGGTTCCCTTTTCTCCGCATCCTCTCCAACATTTGTGGTTTCCTGCCTTGTTAATGTTCCCCATTCTCACTGGTGTGAGGTGGTATCTCATTGTGGTTTTGATTTGTATTTCCCTGATGGCAAGTGATACAGAGCATTTTCTCATGTGCGTGTTGGCCATGTCTATGTCTTCCTCTGTGAGATTTCTGTTCATGTCTTTTGCCCATTTCATGATTGGATTGTTTGTTTCTTTGCTGTTGAATTGAATAAGTTCTTTATAGATCTTGGAAACTAGCCCTTTATCTGATATGTCATTTGCAAATATCTTCTCCCATTCTGTAGGTTGTCTTTTAGTTTTGTTGACTGTATCCTTTGCTGTGCAAAAGCTTCTTATCTTGATGAAGTCCCAATAGTTCATTTTTGCTTTTGTTTCTTTTGCCTTCATGGATGTATCTTGCAAGAAGTTACTGTGGCCAAGTTGAAAAGGGGGTTGCCTGTGTTCTCCTCTAGGATTTTGATGGAATCTTGTCTCACATTTAGATCTCTCATCCATTTTGAGTTTATCTTTGTGTATGGTGAAAGAGAGTGGTCTAGTTTCATTCTTCTGCATGTGGATGTCCAATTTTCCCAGCACCATTTATTGAAGAGACTGTCTTTCTTCCAATGGATAGTCTTTCCTCCTTTATCTAATATTAGTTGACCATAAAGGTCAGGGTCCACTTCTGGGTTCTCTATTCTGTTCCATTGATCTATGTGTCTGTTTTTGTGCCAGTACCACACTGTCTTGATGACCACAGCTTTGTAGTACAACCTGAAATCTGGCATTGTGATGCCCCCAGCTATGGTTTTCTTTTTTAAAATTCCGCACAAATCTTTTCTGATTCCGCACAAATCTTTTTTGATTCCGCACAAATCTTAAAATAATTTGTTCTAACACTCTGAAGAAAGTCCATGGTATTTTGATAGGGATTGCATTAAACGTGTAAATTGCCCTGGGTAAGATTGACATTTTTACAATATTAATTCTGCCAATCCATGAGTATGGAATATTTTTCCATCTGTTTGTGTCTTCCTCAATTTCTTTCAGAAGTGTTCTCTAGTTTTTAGGGTATAGATCTTTTTCCTCTTTGGTTAGGTTTATTCCTAGGGATCTTATGCTTTTGGATGCAACTGTAAATGGGATTGACTCCTTAATTTCTCTTTCTTCAGTCTCAGTGTTAGTGTTTAGAAATGCCATTGATTTCTGGGCATTGATTTTGTATCCTGCCACGCTACCAAATTGCTGTATGAGTTCTAGCAATCTTGGGGTGGAGGCTTTTGGGTTTTCTAGGTAGAGTATCATGTCATCGGCGAAGAGGGAGAGTTTGACTTCTTCTTTGCCAATTTGAATGCCTTTAATGTCTTTTTATTGTCTGATTGCTGAGGCGAGGACTTCCAGAACTATGTTGAACAGCAGTGGTGAGAGTGGACATCCCTGTCTTGTTCCTGATCTTAGGGGAAAGGCTCCCAGTGCTTCCCCATTGAGAATGATATTTGCTGTGGGCTTTTCGTAAATGGCTTTTAAGATGTCGAGGAAAGTTCCCTCTATCCCAACACTCTGAAGTGTTTTGATCAGGAATGGATGCTGTATTTTGTCAAATGCTTTCTCTGCATCTAATGAGAGGATCATATGGTTCTTGGTTTTTCTTGTGCTGATATGATGAATCACACTGATTGTTTTACGAGTGGTGAACCAGCCTTGTGTCCCGGGGATAAATCCTACTCGGTCATGGTGAATAATTTTCTTAATGTGCTCTTGGATCCTATTGGCTAGTATCTTGTTGAGAATTTTTGCATCCATGTTCATCAGGGATATTGGTCTGTAATTCTCCTTTTTGGTGGGGTCTTTGTCTGGTTTTGGAATTAAGGTGATGCTGGCCTCATAGAACAAATTTGGAAGTACTCCATCTCTTTCTATCTTTCCAATCAGCTTTAGTAGAATAGGTATGATTTCTTCTTTAAACGTTTGATAGAATTCCCCTGGGAAGCCATCTGGCCCTGGACTTTTGTGTCTTGGGAGGTTTTTGATGACTGCTTCAATTTCCTCCCTGGTTATTGGCCTGTTCAGGTTTTCTATTTCTTCTTGTTCCAGTTTTGGTAGTTTGTGGCTTTCCAGAAATGCATCCATTTCTTCTAGATTGCCTAATTTTTGGCATATAGCTGTTCATAGTATGTTTTTAAAATGTTTATATTTCCTTGGTGTTGGTAGTGATCTCTCCTTTCTCATTCATGATTTTATTAATTTGAATCTTCTCTCTCTTCTTTTTAATAAGGCTGTCTAATGGTTTTTCTATCTTATTAATTCATTCAAAGACCAACTCCTGGTTCTGTTGATCTGTTCCACAGTTCTTCTGGTCTCGATTTCGTTGAAGTCTGCTCGAATCTTTATTAACTCTCTTCTTCTACTGGGTGTAGGATCTATCTGCTGTTTTTTCTCTAGCTCCTTTATGTATAAGGTTAGCTTTTGTAATTGAGTTCTTTCCAGTTTTTGAATGGATGCTGGTATTGCGATGTATTTCCCCCTTAGGACTGCTTTTGCTGCATCCCAAAGATTTTGAATGGTTGTTTCTTCATTCTCATTAGTTTCCATGAATCTTTTTAATTCTTCCTTAATTTCCTGGTTGACCCTTTCATCTTTTAGCAGGATGGTCCTTAACCTCCACGTGTTTGAGGTCCTTCCAAAATTCTTGCTGTGATTTACTTCTAATTTCAAGGCATTATGGTCTGAGAATATGCAGGGGATGACCCAATTTTTTGGTATCAGTTCAGACCCGATTTATGACCCGGTATGTGGTCTATTCTGGAGAAAGTTCCATGTGCACTTGAGAAGATGTGTATTCAGTTGAGTTTGGATGTAAAGTTCTGTAGATATCTCCGAATTCCATCTGGTCCAGTGTATCATTTAAAGCTCTCATTTCTTTGGTGATGTTGTGCTTAGAAGACCTATCTAGTATAGAAAGAGCTACATTGAAGTCACCAAGTATAAGTGTATTATTATCTAAGTATTTCTTCACTTTGGTTATTAATTGATTTAAATATTTGGGAGCTCCCACATTTGGAGCATATATATTGAGGATTTTTAAGTCCTCTTGTTGCATAGATCCTTTAAGTATGATATATTGTCCCTCTTCATCTCTCACTACAGACTTCGGGGTAAATTTTAGTTTATCTGACATGAGGATGGCTACCCCTCCTTTCTTTTGAGGACCATTTGAATGGTAAATGGTTCTCCAAACTTTTATTTTCAATCTGTAGGTGTCCTTCTGTCTAAAATGAGTCTCTCGTAAACACCAAATAGATGGGTCCTGTTTTTTATCCAGTCTGAAACCCTGCGCCTTTTGATGGGGTCATTAAGCCTGTTCACGTTCAGATTTACTATTGAGAGATATGAGTTTAGTGTCATCATGGTATCTATTCAGTCCTTGTTTTTGTGGATTGTTCCACTGAACTTCTTCTTAAAGGGGAATTTTAAGAGTCCCCCTTAAAATTTCTTACAGAGCTGGTTTGGAGGTCACATATTCTTTCAGTTCCTGCCTGTCTTGAAAGCTCTTTATCTCTCCTTCCATTTTGAATGAGAGCCTTGCTAGATAAAGTATTCTTGGTTGCATGTTCTTCTCATTTAGGACCCTGAATATATCCTGCCAGCCCTTTCTGGCCTGCCAGGTCTCTGTGGAGAGATCTGCTACTACCCTAATACTCCTCCCCATAAAAGTCAGGGATTTCTTGTCTCTTGCTGCTTTAAGGATCTTCTCTTTATCTTTTGAATTTGCAAGCTTAACTGTTAAATGTCGAGGTGTTGAACGTTTTTTATTGATTTTAGAGGGGGATCTCTCCATTTCCTGGATCTGAATGCCTGTTTCCCTTCCCAGATTAGGAAAGTTTTCAGCTATGATTTGTTCAAATACATCTTCTGGTCCTCTGTCCCTTTTGGTGCCCTCGGGAACCCCAATTAAACGTAGGTTTTTCTTCCTCAGGTTGTCGTTTATTTCCCTTAATCTATCCTCATGATCTTTTGTCTCTTTTTTCCTCAGTTTCCCTCTTTGCCATCAACTTGTCTTCTATGTCAGTCACTCGTTCTTCCACCTGGTTAACCCTCGTCGTTAGGACTTCTAGTTTGAATTGTATCTCATTCGATTGATTTTTAATTTCTGCCTGATTGGATCTAAATTTTGCAGTCATGAAGTCTCTTGAGTCCTTTATGCTTTTTTCTAGAGCCACCTGTAGCTGCATAATAGTGCTTCTGAATTGGCTTTCTGACATTGAATTGTAATCCAAATTTTGTAACTCTGTGGGAGAGAGGACTGTTTCTGATTCTTTCTTTTGAGGTGAGGTTTTCCTTCTAGTCATTTTGCTCAGTGCAGAGTGGCCAAAAACAAGTTGTATTGGGATAAGGAGAAAAAGAGAGAGAAAGAAGGAAAGAAAAGAGAAAAAAAAAAAGAAAAAAAAGGAAGAAAAAAGAAAAAAAGAGAAGAAAAAGAGAAAGAAAAATAAAGAAAGGAAAGAAAAGGGTGGGGGAAGCAAACATAAATCAAAAAGGAAAAAAAAAAACAAAAACAAAAAAACACGTGGGAGTATCTTCTGATTCTGTATACTTTAAGTCCCTTGACTCCCCTGGAACTGGTCCGTCTAGTTGGTCTTCTGGGGGAGGGGCCTGTTGTGCTGATTTTCAGGTGTTAGCCCTTGGGGGAGCTGCTCTGCCCCTGCCTGGTGCAGGGCTCCGTGGGGGTCGTTTACCCGGTGAGGCCCCAGGAGGAACAACCGCAGTGGCGGGGCCAGCTCTGGAGCCCTGGAGTCAGCCCCCGCAGTAGCTCCGGGGCTCTCCGTCTGCAGGGCCTGGAGGCTCTGGGGCAGGGCTGCTGATCTGCTCAGCTGGGGGCAGGAGCGTCCTTGCTGTCCTGGGCCCTCCCGGCCTCTGCCTGTCCTGGGGGGAGGCCGGATCCTGGGCTGTGTCCCGGCGCCCTGTGCTCCGGGGCCTGCGCTGTTGGATTCGCGCTCCCGCCCCACAGCCCCCTCCGCGGAGCCGCCGCCCGAGCCCCTCCGAGCTGCTCCGGGTCCCGCCGAGCGCTGCAGCCCTTAGGGAGCTCGGCGCACTCTCCGGGGCGCAGTTCCTCTGTTACTGTCCCAGGGAGCCCGAGGGCATCCCCGCCCTCCTGGGTCCTGCTCTAACTCCCTGCGAGCCCCTTTCCGCCCGGGAAGGTTGGTGCAGCTCCTGCTCCTCCGGGACGGGGCTCTCCTGTCCTGGGGACACTCGCCCCGGCCTCAGCCCGGCTCCTCGCGGGGCCCCTCCCCCTTGGAGGCCTTTTGTGTCTTTATTTCTTTTTCCCCGTCTTCCTACCTTGATAGAAGCACGAACTCTTCTCAATGTAGCATTCCAGCTGGTCTCTCTTTAAATCTCAGGCCAAATTCGTAGATTTTCACAATGATTTGAAGGTTATCTAGGTAATTTGGTGGGGACAGGTGATTTGGGGACCCTACTCTTTCGCCATCTTGACCCTCCCTCCCTATTACTTATTTTTAACTAATTCTGCTAAGGAAAATACATGTTCGTTTATGGTGGAAAGTAGATCATGTTCCCTCTAACATAGGCACAAGGCAAGGACTTTGATCTTTATTTTTTTTCATTTCTTTTATTTAATAGTATAATAATATTACAATAATTATAATTATAATAAGACTATAAAAACCTACACATAATTCAGAAAGTTATGCAACTGTCTGTATTTTCTGATATTATTGCTTATGTGGGAAATCCTAAGGAATCTAAAAAACAATCTTCTAGAGTAAAAACTACATGAACAAGGATATCAAAAAAACAACCAGCATAGAGGTATCAAGTATGTTTTTGTATGCTAAAGAAAAGTGGAATGCAATCTCAAAAATTCATTCCATAGAAGTGTAAAAATCCATAAAATATTTAGGAAAATTTTAAGAAAATATGTGTAAGGTATCAAGACTTCCATATTAAAAATTAGACAGCATTAATAGAGGAATCAATAAAGACAAATAAATGAAAGGATATGCCATGCTCAGAAATTGGAGGCTTCAATATTACTGTGATGTCGCTTCTTTCAAAATTGCTATATAAATGCAATACAATCTGCCCCTCACCAAAGAAAATACAATAGAGGTCTTTTTTTTTTTTTTTTCATAGAACTTGACAAGTTTATTCTATAAGTTGTATAATAATGAAGCTACAGAAAAATGAACTGTTTACAAGGGCAAGAAGAATATTGGGAGGTATATAATAATTGTTTTAAAAAGTATATAAATATTCATTTGCAAATTATATAACAATTTTAAATCTATCAATGCTAATTTGCTAAGTAAGCCATGAGGCATATTTTTTGCAGTCTATAAAACTTGATTTGTTTGTACTATTTGTGCTACAACCATTCCATTGTTATGCTATAAATGCTAAACTGTTTGAGATCCCTATTCCACCAGGCTATTAACACATCTAAGCATTGTTCATCAGCTTTTATCTTGACTTGGAAAGGTTTTCACTTCTTTTATAGGAACACTCCTTCATTTAGTCTTATTTAAAGCTCCTCTGAATCCATCACGTAAGTTCAACTATTTGAATTAATTTTTGCTTATAAATATCACTTGTTAGAAATATTTTCTTTCTTTGTGTGAATTCCATGAACACAGAGGATACATCTTAGCTTCTTGTTGTTGTTTTATTCTTTTTTTAAAAAAATATTTTATTTATTTATTCATGAGAGACACAGAGAGAGAGGCAGAGACATAAACAGAGGGAGAAGCAGGCTCTTACAGGAACTCTGATGTGGGACTCGATCCCAGGACCCTGAGATCATGTCCTGAGTCAAAAGCAGATGCTCAACCAATGAGGCACCCAGGCATCTCTGTTTTATTCTTTCATACACATAGTGAAGTGCTCAATGAATGTTGGTTTGATGGAAATGATTAAAAAATATAAAGCAATCTCTCTCCCCCCTCAATTCATATGGATGTTCATATGAATGACGCTGGATTCACTGTCTATGCTCTAAGTGAAGAAGTCCTAATATACAATAACTTACCTGCATTTCCATTAATATACAACTTCAATATTTTTTGCATAAAGGATAAAAATAAGATTTAAGTGCTGAAATATGAGCTAATGCATAGCAAATTTGAATGAAGTCCTATAAGAAAGGCAGCATCACAAAGAGACATTCCATGTTCTTTCAAAGAACATATCTAGGAATTCTTTTATTTTTTTTGAATTCTTTTATTTTTAAGATTTTATTTATTTATTCATGAGAGACACACACAGAGAGAGAGGCAGAGACATAGGCAGAGGGAGAAGCAGGCTCCATGAAGAAAGCCTGATGTGGGACTCGATCCTGGATTCTGGGATCACACCCAGAGCCAAAGGCAAGTGCTCAACTGCTATGACACCCAGGCATCCCTGGAAATTCCTGAAACTCAAGAGAGGCTTTTATTTTGCCTATGGAAAATCATTACTACAAAAGAGAATCTAGAAGGAGGTGAGATACAAGAGGAACCATCTATTATAAGCACGCATTAGGCTTGATGAGGATTAAAGAAACTGAATAGTACTATAAAATTTGGTATAGCTATTTTCCATGCTCAGATTTTGAAAAAAGGGAATTCAGAGTAAATTATTTGAAAGATTAATACAGTGATACTGTATTTGTATTTCCTTTACTATGACTTCCATGACTCCCTTCATGCTCTTGGAAAAATAAATACATCTGTTGAAGTGGTTTATTTGAAGTAACTTAAAAAAAAAATCCTCAGGTCAAATGAAGTCCATTTTTCATGGTGCATCAAGGTTATAATATGCTATATTTATCCACAATTTTTAATAATTCTCCCTTATGTGAATTTGGGTCAAAGGCAGAATGAGCTAGACGGTAACTGCCTTTAGCTATGTGTACCAGAATCAAGGTTGACTTAATTTAATGCCATGGGTGGAAGAAACCCAAAGGTCATCTTGTTGAACCATAGAAATAATTTTTACTACAGTTTATATCTATTACCTATCAATTACACATAATCAGAAAAGTCAAAGAGGTGATTGTTACAGTGTGACTGAACTATCATGATCATCATCCTTTTGGACCATGGCCTTGACACCAGAAAATCATGGTGTCATATTACTCAGTCTTTCCAAATATATATGAAATATGGCTCTCTCTATATTTTTACAAGTTTCTTCTCTATGTGTTGAGTTTAAATGTAACACTTAGAATATAAATGTATTTACAACATCGTACAGTTGTAGAAGATAAATGATTTTCTCATCATTTAAATGTCATTATAAGATATGATTTTTTTTCAGAATAAGCTTAGATTGATATGCCGATTTATTTTTCCTGTGCTGCCAATTTATTTTTTCTCCTTATTGGAAAATTGAATTTTTAAAGAGAAACAAGCAAGGATGGTGTGATAAAAGTGACATTAGTACTCATAGTAGAAAACAATTCATCAGATAACATATGTATTTTCCTAGTGTTTCTCAGATTATATCTATTACTTTCATCAAAAATATATACTTGGATATTTACATCTCTCAGATACTCATCTACATACTAAAGTTAGGCAGGGGTGGAAAAGATAGGTTTCATTTCTGTTTTCTGATTCTGCTGTGTGAGTGGAGGGAACAGGAATTGACAAGGAAATAAACATACCAGTTTTTTTACATAGTGATAAATGTTATGAGGAAAATAAAGTAAGAACATGAGATGCAAATAAATGAACATGCTGATGGTACTGAATGATTTTTGAAAGTTTTAAATATATATATAGCTAAATATAGCTGTATGTAGTTTCTAAATATATCGTTCAGGGTGTCATTGGATTTATAAAAAAACAAAAACAAAAACAAAAACATTAGCTAAGTCTGAAGAAGCGCAATTTAAGGAGGGCACAATGCAAAAATCTTGAAGTGAAAATGTTGAAATTACACTGAGAAATACTAGTGTTTCAAGCCCAAAATGATAGGACTGAATACAATTTTTGAAAAGTATATTCTGGTTGTTAAATGGATCAAAAGTGGTGGTAAGTCCATATCTGTAAGTGATGTACGTAAAGTGCTGCTTTAGTGAGATAGTATCATGAGGATGAATGAAGTGACACAATTCAGACTTGATGATGGAGATAAGTTTTGTTGATAAAGTAGATAAGTAGAAAATATGAGAAAAGAAGAATATAGATATAAAATATCTAGACAGAGAAAAACATTAAGTTATCTTTCAAATTTCCCATTTGGTTTACTAAATATTTAGTGAATTTTCAGTATTTCTTAGAAGAAGCAAAACATTCTAGGTTTTAAGTTTTCAATTGGAAGATCTAACTTCTAACTAATTATTGAAGTCTGAGTAAAAGAGGCATTTTTAATCATCATAAGCCAGTCCTGGGAATCAAAGCATCCTTAGCTCTAATCCGATTGCTGACATTGACCCCCATTTTTGCCTTTAGAAAATTACTTAATTGTTTTGCTTATATTTGCTCTTTGTAGAATGAAGATAATACAGCACTATTAAGTAGAAATGTTATCATATAAAAGAATAAGCTGACATATCAAGCATGGAATTTATTTTGAAGCATCTTATTGTATAACGTGTTTAAGAAGTATTGTTAAAAAGTCAGCAAAATAAATTGTTTCATAAATTTATGTTCAGTTATATGTCATCAATTAAAAACAAAGAAATGTAAACATTCATGCTAAAACAGAACTTATTTTAAAATAAAAACTATATTCCTTGAAAAGGTTAGCACTTTTGATATGACTATATTATATATGGCAGTAGTTAGCCTCTAAATCAGCTTGACTGATGTGTTGTAATGTATCAGTGAGAAACTTGTCTTTTTTCTGTGGATATAAATATTTAAAAAATAGCCAAAATAAATCAAAGTAGGAACAAAAGCACTTTTTCTGCTCTAAATAGAAACTAACCTTTTTTTTTTTTTTTCCAAAGAGTCACTACTTATGAATAAAGAATCTGTTTTAGAAACCAAGGGATTAATTTTAGGGGTCGAGTTTTAATAATCTGGATTTTACATTCACATATTCAAAGTCACTAATAACTGCTCCCAGTAGTAACATTTTCACTGGAGAAAGAGGAAAAGTTTGCACTAAGAGTTCATTAATCATATTACATATTTCCAGGCTGTGATATAGGGTTAGTAAAAAGTGAGAAACACTAAGGAGATCTATAATTAATTCCAATTTTTAAAAATATTTTACTTATTTATTCATGAGAGAGAGAGAGAGAGAGAGAGAGAGAGAGAGAAGGCAGAGACAGAGGCAGAGGGAGAAGCGGGCTCCACGCAGGGAGCTTGAGGTGGGACTTGATCCTGGGACTCCAGGATCGTGCCCTGGGCTGAAGGTAGGTGCTAAACCACTGAGCCACCCAGGGATCCCTAATTCCAAATATTTTTTAAAACTTTATTTTATTTTTTAAAATATTTTATTTATTCACGAGAGACACAGAAAGAGAGGCAGAGACACAGGCAGAGGGAGGAGAAGCAAGCTCCATGTAAGGAGCTTATTAATGCAGGACTTGATCCCAGGAATCTGGGATCATTCCCTGAGCCAAAGGCAGATGCTCAACTGCTGAGCCACCCAGGTGTCCCAGTTAAATCCAAATATTAAGAATGGTATAAAGTAAGTAGATCATGAAGCAACTAAAATTGGTCAGTAATTTTCTGTTCAGTTTCATTTTGTAGCTTCAACTTCATGGTACTCGCATTTCCATATATGTTTCATTGTAAATAAAGTTGTAATCATCACAACGTCCATATGGCACGGAGATGTAAAGGGGAATGCACTGTCTTTTATTGTAAGTAAAATAAATGTAGTCAACATATAGTGTCTAATTATAATTGCATTAGGTATTAAGGTAAATGCTTTAAACAGAAATTTCATTTAATTTTCACAAGATTCATAAGATAAACCTGCAAGGGTGAGTCCTATAATTATTCATTTTAGTAGTTGAAAATTCGGGCATTCTAATTTCAATGACTAGTGTTATAAAGTAAGTGAACAGTCATTAGTCAAACCCAGAGCTTTCTAATGCCAAAACTGCAATATATATAACTCCTTTGTACCACTACAATAATAATATATAATTGTAACACATTTATATTTAAGAATTAATTTTAATCCTTTTCTTAAAGTGTAAATATTGAATGAATCAACCTATATTATGAATTTATTTCATTTAACTTTCATAATGACATAATATATGCTTATAGACAAGGACAAAAAAAGATTAGTGTATGGAATAGAATTTCATTCAAAATTTGCCAAATTGATATTTTCATGAAACAAAATATACCACATTATATAGAATGAGTAACTGTAAATAATTAGATAATTTGATGTCAGCACATCATTTGTACTTTATGCAACTAAACAAAAGGTTTTTTTTTTTTTTGAAAAAAATGCTAAGAATTTTGTTTGTTAACTTTGATTACAAACAAAGACACTAACTCTAATTCTCTTCAGAAGCCACAGAAAAGATGAAGGGAAGACTAGAGTTTCAAAGTAAAGCTGGATATTCAAGTATCAGACAGAATGGGGACAAAAACATGAAATCTAAGGTGTGATCTAATTAACAGAAACTGATGGAAATGTCCTAGAACAGTTTTCAGGATAAATAACGATTTATTCTTGTGTCATTCCAAATGGGTCAAACTTCAAGAGGCAGAATTGAAGGGACCAAACTTGAATTTCGTGTTCTTGAATTGGACAGGGCATTTAGCATCAATTTAAGAATTATTAATTCTCCAGAGAACTACTCAAGAAGTAGGACTAATGAGGACAAAAGTAATATAAAGATATATAGATAGAGAGTGAGAAAGAAATCAGGAGGCCTGAAGGGAGAGAACTTTTAGTTATGTGCAGAAGCCCATGGGTGAACCAGACAATTTTCTAATATTTTCAGCCCACCTAATGCTCTATGTCATGCAACAGGTCAATCTATTTAAAGCTTGGCAATCCCTTCACTCAGCAGCTTTAGCCATATTACTTTCTGGCTGGGTACAAATCAGAGTCTTCTGATGATGTGGGCTGGCTCACCTATAGACAATCTTTGAGTAGTATACTCTAATATGGGTATCCAATATCTCATTATCAAGATTATATAGCCTAAATTTTCACTCTGTTTCAATAAAACAGATAGTGTCATTGTTTTTAATGGGTGGAGTTGACTGTAAGAATTTAGATAGCTTTCTTTATTTTCTCATTCTCTAATGGTTGACCTTCATTAATATCATAAACCCATTTCAGAGCAGTAGGGGCCTCCAAGGCAATTTCTCTTTAAGATTTTCCATGTGAAACCTGACATAAAGGAAATCTCTTCAAGAGGACTAAAGTTTCTCTAGGAACCAGAACTCAGTTCCCAAAACTTAGAGACCTTTTACTATTATCTTCAAATGTATCAAAGTCAGCATGAAAGACTGCATGCATGCAGGACAGGTTAAGACTTAAGACAGCCCTGTTACTGCTAATACTTAACTAGCAAGCACTACTCATCCTAACCCTCTAGTCTCCCAAATTAATCTGCCAAAGTTCTAACAACTGGCCTAGTTTCCATCCTGCTTGAGCTTTCCTTCCTTTCAAGATCAGTATTTGTGGTTGTCTCAGTAACTATTATCAGAAAGGGGATGAAACTTTCTGTCTACGCAGAATAAATGCTCATAATATTTGCAATAGTGGGCAGGTCTAAGAGTGTCAGATGAATGACAGGCAGTAACAACTAAAAAACCACTGCTCAGGTAGCTGGCAAGAAATTCTCTCAATTTTTCTTTATTTATAAATGTCTTTATTTCACTTTAATTTTTCAGGTATACTTTCAGTTAAGTAAAATCCTGTGTTGATATTTATTTACTTTTATTTTGCTTTAAAGCTGTTTTTCAATTGCCTTCTTGTCTCTATTGCTCTTGATGAAAGGTCAATCATCATATTTTTCTTTTGTGCAATCTGGTTTATTTCTCTATTTCAAGATTTACTGATTTTTTTTAGTTTTAAAAATTTTGCCTATGTTGTGCTTAAGTATAGTTTGCTTTGTATGTATCATTCTTGAGGTTTACTGAGCTTCTGGAATCAATAAGTTTGTATTCATTTATTTTGGAAAATTTTGCATTTTTATACTTCAAATACTTTTTACTTCTGCCCTTTCCTTCTTTCTTTTTCTTTTCTTTTTTTTTTTTTTTTTGTCCTTTTCTTTCTTATCTCCCTGGGGGTTCAAATTACATGTATGTTAGGCAGGGTGATGCTGTCTACTTAATAATAAGGTGGGGGTTTTTTTTGTTTGTTTGTTTTGTTTTTATTTTTTCAAAATTTTTCCTTTTGGTCTTCAGCTCAATAATTTAACTTTATCTGTTTTTAACTTTCTGTCCTAATCGTCTATCATATATAATCTGCCATTAAATTGATCTAGTGGGAAGATCCCTGGGTGGCTTGGAGGTTTAGCATCTGCCTTTGGCCCAGGGCATGATCCTGGATTCCTGGGATCAAGTCCTGCATAGGGCTCACTGCAGGTGGCCTGCTTCTCCCTCTGCCTGTGTCTCTGCCTCTCTCTCTGTCTCTCTCTCTCTCATGAGTAAATAAATAAAATCTTTAAAAAAAATTCCAGCTAGTGAATTTTTCGTTTCATATAGTGTAACTTTCATTTACAAAAAATGTTAATCTCCTAAGTTTTTACTCTACTCCTGGTATTCCCCATCTGTTCTTTTCTTATGACCATATTTTCATCCTACTTAAAAAAATATATTTATTAGAATAACTGGTTTAATACACTTTCTGCTGATTTCAACATTTGAGTTTCTTCAGGTTTTCTCTGTTGGCAAATATTTCCTCTTGACTAGGTCACATTTCCTGTTCCTTTTCATGTCTAATATTTATTTTATTTTATTTATTTTATTTTATTTTAATTACTTTATACTGGACATTGAATATGATATATCAAGAAGACCGTGAATTTTGTTATTGTCCTCTGAAGAGAGTTGACTATTGATTATGTCCTGGAATTATATGTGATATAAAATGCTCATTGTTGTAAAAGGACTGAAAATAAAATTGCTATTGTTTTATACACAGATTTTTTGTTAATTTAAACAAATATATGGTTATATTCTACGTTACAGCAGCTTTTCAGCAGTTAATGGATATAGGAGAATTCAAGCACATTAATCTATTTAGATGAGATAGCAATTTTTATGAAATTTCTAGAAGACCCATGCCTCCTAACAAAGATATTTTGAGTTGTTTATTGCTAATAATGGACTTGGTTAAAACTTTTAAATACTGTTACTAGATCCACACTGTTCTAGCACAATGTGATAATCAAGCTTAGCAAAACAATTATCTGAAAGGACACAATGGGTTTGTTCCACTGATTACATGCAATTAGTTCTTTATTTGGTAATTAACATAGTTTTAGAAGGAACATACATTTGTACTGTTCAGCTACTTGCTTACTAAATTGAAATACTAGTTAAGTGTTAGACCCCTCAACCAAAAACTAAACTCAGAATAAAACCAGAGTCCAGGGCTCTAGGACCTTTAAGCTTCTCATCAAAAATGGGACTTTTACTTCCTCTTTCTTCATTACATCTGGAATAACAAAACACTGAGGAATCCCTAAAACACTTCAGATTTTATTTGTGTTTCTTCTTTATATATTATATTTTTATCCAAATCACACTAAAGCTAAGGTTTATTGTGTTGCAATGAAAGGACAAAGGTAAACAGGTAAATAACCTAAGCAAACTTTTATATAATCTGTCCTCACTTTGTATGGTCATAACAACAAAAACATGACTGTGCAAGCTGAAATCATTCAAAGGTATCTTAATAAGTGGGAAGAAAATCTATCAATAATTTTTAAACATTTTGGCAAAACATTAAAAATTCTCTAGGGTCACCTGGGTAGCACAGTTAGTTAAGCCTCTGACTCTTGGTTTTGGCTCAGGGCATGATTTCAGGGTCCTGAGATTGAGCCCCAATTCAGGCTTCATGCTCTGCATGGAATTTGCTTGGGAGTCTTTCTCCCTCTGCCTCTCCCTCCTGCACATTCTCATTCTCTCTTTCTCTTTCTCAAATAAATAAATAAATAAATATTTAAAAAATAACTAAAAAGTCTGTCAGCATATATTTATAATGAAATAAAACAATAATAAGGGTAAATAATTATTTAATATCGAGATGTCTTTTTCCTTGACACCACTGTTACACCAAATTGCATGGATTTTTTTTATACTAACTTTAATTCTTTGACAAGAGTTGGGATATCCAATGATTGAGTTCAATTCTAACACAATCTTGAGTTAGCACAAACTCTACAAAGTAAGGACTCAGTCCCATAAAACTGCCTTCGGACACATTTTTAGTCTCAGGGGCCACCCATATTTTTTACAAAATGAATAAATTTAGGGGTTCCCACAACCACTCTTTAGGTTCAGTAATTTGCCAGAATGACTCACAGAACTCAGGAAAACATTTTATTTACTTTTACTTAGGCTTACCAGTTTACTAGATGATACAACTTGGGAACATCTAATTGCAAGGATGCATAGGACAAGGTATGAGGATAGCACTTCAATGTGTTCATCAATCCAGAAAGATTTCTGAATCTCCACGGATTCAGAGTTTTTATAGGTGTCAATCTGCAGCCCCCAGACTCTTCCTGGACTTTGGTAGTTAGGGCTGACTGTTCCAACCCAACAATCATTTGACCTTTCTAGTTACCAATCTCATCCTGAGGCCATATTTGGGCTCTGAGTTCCTCCTTAACACAAACTCTGCTATGATCATAGGCAGTTCATTAGAAATATCAAAAAAAACTCTTAATTACTCAGGAAATTCCAAGGGTTTTAGGAGCTCTATGGCAGAACAGGGGACAGAGGTTAAATATATATTTTTATTATATCATAAATACACTATAAAGTATGGGAAATACCAATCATTTTATTACTATTCTATTGCTTGTATAAAATTTTAAATATAGCTGGAATAATGCTTGCCTTTTTCTTCCTATATATTTTATTGCACAGAGTGAGCATCTTTTTCTATGCATTAGTGTGTTGTCAAACCCTTTCTAAATTTGGATCACCTTTCAAGATTTTATCATTTGCACTTTCAATATTATAAAATATCTATGTAATTTATTTTTTTCAAGCATCATTTATGAAATATATTTATCCATTTTGTCCTAATCATGTTCCTCTTTTATGCCAATAAGTTTATCTTAATTAAGTTTCTCTGGCTGTGTATCAGGAGCATCTCAAAGTAGTACATGTTTATATCCCTATGGCCAGCTATTTATTCAATGTTTCTATTTATAAAAGATTCTAATTTTCCTTCCAGCATTTTTATATTTTGTTTCTCTGCCATACATTTATCTTTGTTGATTAAGTCCCTCTTTCATGTATCCTTTATTTTAAAAAATGGCACATGGCTTTATCACTTAAAGACAAGGAGGCACCAAAACTACTATACTTTGTTTCTGTGCATACACTGAATAACAGATGCATAGTAAACAATCACCAACAGACTGAAGAAAGTAGTAAGACTGAACATGAATTTTGATGCACATGTGTTATTTATATAGTGATTTGTGGACTGAAGGGTTAGCAGCAAGTACATATTTCATGCAGTTACCTAGTTAATATTCTGTGGTAACTGAAATCAACTCTATTGTTGAGTGACTGGCATTACATAACTAAATCATGGTAATCACAATTTGTACATATTGGGACCATACAAAATGAGGACCGCCAGTTGTTCTCTTTGCCTCTTGTTTGACCTCTGAGATCTTTTGGCATGTGTATGGTTTATATCATATTACAGTGCTGATATCTGAGAAGCATTTTTGGCTCTTTTATATATGGATAATATTTGATAAGGCCTCCTTTTATTTGATCCAAACCCTCTGAATTTAACAAACAAGAAAAAAATGATATGGTAGTTTGGAGATTATAAATTTCTCTGAGGAACGTAAGAAAGAAGATAATTTTTGTTGAATACTGAATTTATCTATAGAAACAAATGCCTTTTTTTCCATGAGTGGATTGATATTTTAAACCTTTTGATTAAATGGTAACATTTAAGATTCGGAATTCAGAGGCACAAAATTCAGGTTTGAAGTTTGATGTAGAAGTTATATAAATACATATAATATATATGTCCAGATTCTAAGCTCTATGAAATGGGTCATGTTTTTTCACTATTGTTTCCTTAGTGATTAGAAGAGTTCTGGGTACAAAATAGGTGTCAAAATTATTTTTTGAATGAATGAATAATCTACAAATAAAATAGGGATCTTTAAAAAAATAACAAATCAATACTAATTCTAGGTCCTTTGGTCCTATTATGAACCATCTTTATAACCCTTACATTGTCTAATCTTTTTTTTTAAGATTTTATTTATTTATTCATGATAGTCACAGAGAGAGAGACAGAGAGGCAGAGACACAGACAGAGGGAGAAGCAGGCCCCATGCAGAGAGCCCGACGCGGGATTCGATCCCAGGTCTCCAGGATTGCACCCCGGGCCAAAGGCAGGTGCCAAACCACTGTGCCACCCAGGGATCCCTCTAATCTTATATAACCAGGTAGCACCTACTCAAGTAGGTAAATTGACATTTTTACCATTTTAAGGCACTAGTAATAACTCTTCCAACTCTTCCATTTCTTATTTTATTTAATGCCTTTCTTCCCTTTGGGCAAGTTTCATTTAACTTAGGGGAGAAGGCCTAAAAAAAATTCCTATCAGGATCTAAATACTAGCTTCCAATTTGGACATCATTTGATTATAGATTTACCTTTAAGAAAAATCCTCTCAAATACCTTGTCAGGTTTTAGCCACTACAAAAAATAAATATTCATAGAAGCATTGAATGACTTTATAGACAAAAGAAGCGTTCCCTAAGGGTGAGAATGATACTATTTCTCTGAGATTCAGAGTCACTTCCAAAGATACCTCCCTCCCAAAAAAGAAAGACTTCAGACAAACTCCCTGAGAGCTGGCAACTGACAGTAGGATAAACGGACTACTACCCACATTTCTTTCTAGTTCTATCTAGTCACAAATGAAATGCAACCCACGTTTCTGTCTGGCCATAATTTTGGGGCCCTCAACCTAATGGTTGTGCTGTCTGCCTTTGTAAGAACCAACAACCTGCATGCCCCAGGCAGGCAGAAAGCCAAGTCAAATTCTCAGAACACACAATTAGATGAACAAGAAGGCAATAGCTATCCCTAAGAGAAAAAGGATCCATAACCAATAAGCACCCCAAAACCAAATTCATAAGAATCTGGCTTTGAAAAAGGTATGAGTATCATGAAATTTACCTTCCTTTCTTGACTAGGCATTGCATAAATCTGAGAGAACTAAGTTGGTAAGAATTCTTACCCTACACTAGATTCTTCCAGGATCCCATCTGCAGACACTGGAACAAGTGGGGTTCAAAGTAGAACATATAACTTTGGTACCTGCCAGAATTTGGCAAGATTTTACATTAATCTTACCTTCCCTTTGGCTGTTTAAGGGAAAAACTAGTAACAGTTTACTGGTGAATCCCTTGAGATCTCATCAATTCTGGAAAGGGCTCTTAATGGAGTGTAGTTCTGGGGCATTCAAGTCGGTGTGGATGAATTTTCATGAAACCTTCAAGGACACTATTTTTTTTCCAAGTGTCCCAGTTGACTGCAAGTGAGACACTGATTTCTGGTCCATCAGTGTTCTGATGATGAATCCCTAGGAGGGTAAAACAAGGGAGTCCCAGAGGTTGCCTTAGCTTTATGGCCTTGGAGCTATTATAGTTGTCAGACCATATTAACTTGGTAGACTTCTGTTTATGATCTTCTGGTCTCTTCAAAGTGGAAAGGTGATTCAGATAGAGGATTAATAGACTGTGAGTACTCAGGTAAAAAGGATAAAGGGGAGTAGCAGGAGTCACATCGGTCTTATAAGGATAAACTTAGGTACCTCTTATGTATTTAATTTTTCCTTAGTTTTATGCAATTAATCTTTCCATTAAGCTATTTTGGCATCTTGGAGACTTTTGGGAGTTTCAGCATGCCAATTAAAATAGATATCCCATTCTGTTTGTTTGATTTGGGAAATCTTGCTTTTAAATGAACCTCTCAAATGAAGGATTTTATCTAATTGGAACATTCTCTGAGTTTCCAATGTAATTCTACATGGTCTTAGTAAGATTTTACCATTTTTGTAGATGTCCACAGCTTCTGGGACTATAGTTCTTAAACATAAAATAAGCAGAGGGCATGCTCAGTTCTTTGAAACTTCAGGATCCCATTTCTTCAGCTAAATCTCCTTGGAGCCAAATTAACACCTAAGGGTGATGTGCTGTTGGCTTGGGGAATTTATGGTGTTTAACAGTGTACGTCATTGCATGTAAATTTTCTCAAGATTGGCAGGTGACCTAGTGCCAATCTAACTCATTCCATGACCAATTTATCCTACCATGGGAGTCTTTCAATTAAGGAGAGAGCACTATAACAGCTTTTAAATGCTTGACATGACCACCGTTTTGAAGCTTTAGCTTCCAAGATCATTAGCAGTAGATCTGTTACAACTTTCACTTGAATATTTCTTTATAGTGATAGGTGCCCAATGGATTTTAATAGTTCAACTTGTGCCAATTAAAGTTTTAATTTTAATGGTCAAACCAGTCCAAATCTGTTGTCTTCATCTATTTCTCCAACTTCTCCAGATTTTTATGCTGTTTATTTTTTAAAAATATTTTTACTTATTTATTCATTAGAGACACACAGAGAGAGGTAGAGATATAGGCAGAGGGAGAAGCAGGCCCCATGTGGGGAGCCAAACGCAGGACTCGATCCCAGGACCCCTGGATCATGACCTCAGCCAAAGGCAGATGCTCAACCACTGAGCCACCCAGGTGCCCCTTTGCTGTTTATTTAGCTCAAGGCATTGTGAGTCCTCCAATGGCTGCCACCCCTTATATATACATATGCTTTTTAAGTAAAGTTTGGGTCAGAGAGCTGCACACAATGGGGTGGAGCTCAAATCTGACAGTGACTTACCCACGGCCTAGGTAAAAACTAGATGAAGAGTGAGTTCAAAGGGTCCCATGAATGTCTGGTCTGTGCAACTGGTTCTTCAAAGCCATTAGCACTCAGCTTCAAGATCCCATTGCTTGTCACCAAGAACTGTTAAAAGTTATTAAAGACAACAATTTAGGTCACATGAATAAACTTTATTAACACTTCATGAAGTGGACAGTCTTCTTTTGGATAACTGCAAAATGGAGGATAAAGAAGAGAAAAAGAATAAAGAAGAGAAAAAAATAAAGTAACTGATTGGCTGAGGTCACACAGTATATCTTGTTTGGGATGAGAAGCCCCAGAGCACGCTTGGTGTTTGAGGATTGGTGCCCTGGATATACTGTGTTTCTGGTCAAGAAAAGCATTTACAAGAACATAGAATGTTGTTTCACTTTGCTGACATGGCAACCCAGGCAGTAGTAGTGGCTCCATGTTGAATCCAGAAAGCTATTTCAACAAAGGCAAGGAAATGAAATAAAAATTATTAGTGTTGGAATCAGGAAATAAAAATGGTCAATATTTATAGGCAACAATACTGTATACAAGGAAAATTCAAAGAAATTTCTACATAAATTACTTCCCCCAATATATACATATGTATGTTAATATATCATCATGAAATAAAATACATCAAATATATAGCCTAATAAAAGATACAGAAGACATTTACAATAAAGGTTTTAAACATTATTGAGAGAAATTTAAAAAGGAATCTAAATTAATAAAAGGATAGTTCATATTTATGTATTGGAAATCTCATTATCATAATATATAAATTCTCCCCCATTGATCTATAATTCAATGCAATCCTAATCAAAATCCAGGATTTATGTTGTGGGGGAATTAATAATGATTATACAAAATTTATAAAAAATACAAAACAGCAAAAGCCAAATATAGCTATGTCCAGCACAATTGGATAAATTATACTTTGAAATATCAAGGTATACTTGTAAGTTATAATAATTAGTTAAGTGTGTTTTTGGTGCAAAGATAAGCCCATAGAATAATGAGTCACTTAGTTCAGGAGATTACCCTATCATATATAGCCACTTGATTTTTGTCAAAAGTGACAGCCAACTACAGTGGGAAAATGAATCTTTCCCAAGAATCAGAAACTTTTTCTGTGAGGTGCTAAATCATAAACATTTAAGGTTTTGCAGGCCATGTAGACTCTATTGCAACTATTTAATTCCACCTAAAAGCATTAGAAGATGAGATGTCAACAAATGGTCACAGTTATGCTCCAAAGAAACCGCATAAATGAACTCTGAAATCGAGTCATACAATTTTCATGTCACAGTATGTTATCTTTTTTATTTATTCTAACTACTTAAACATGTAAAATTTTTTTCTTAGGTCATATGTCATACAAAAGCAGATTTGCTTATTGGTCATGTCTTTTTGGACTACTAGTGTTTCATGTACTAGTGTACATGATCAGTTGAATATTGACATGAGAAAGATATCATTACCCCTACTTGACATGATACACACAAAAAAATCACTTTCAAAAGTACTGTAGGCCCAAACATGAAACAGAAAGTTTTATAGATTCTCTAAGTTAACACAGTAGAATATTCTCAGTAGCTTGAGGTAAACAAATCTCTTCTTTAAAATGTTGTTTTGGAAACCACAGTCTTGGCACTCAGAATGTAATTCTTAGAGAATTCGTGATAATTTTCAGGCCTTTTTAATGAAAAGACTTAAAGGGTCTTTTTTTTTTTTTTTATTGTTGTTGTTGTTGCTGTTTTCTAAACAAATGTAACCATAACCTTACATTATCACTTCCAAATGATTTGATGAATAGTCTTTTATTCAACGATATCAATCAATAATTATGACAAAGGTAATATAAATTTAATAATTCAAATTACCCCATGAGGGCAGCCCAGGTGGCTCAGCGGTTTAGCGCCGCCTTCAGCCCAAGGCTTGATCCTGGAGACCCGGGATCAAATCCAGTGTCAGGCTCCCTGCATGGAGCCTGCTTCTCCCTCTGCCTGTGTCTCTGCCTCTCTCTCTCTCTCTCTCTCTCTCTCTTTCTCTCATGAATGAATAAAAATCTTAAAAAAAAATTACCCCATGAAATTCTTAGTAAGTATTCTGTTTGTGTATTTATTTGTTCATGGTAACAATACACAAGAATTATCAAGGTCACAGGAGTGGGTGGAAGATGCCAAGTCCCATAGCCTAACTGGTTTATTTTCCAGATTCATATGGTAAAGATCAAATATATTAAGCAGGATGGGCAGCCCGGTGGCTCAGCAGTTTAGCTCCGACTTCAGCCCAGGGCATGATCCTGGAGACCCGGGATCGAGTCCCACGTCAGGATCCCTGCATGGAGCCTGCTTCTCCCTCTGCCTGTCTCTGCCTCTCTCTCTCCCTCTCTGTGTCTCTCATGAATAAATAAATACAATCTTTAAAAAATATATATTAAGCAGGACATAATTTAGGGCATAAGTGACTGGGGGAATCGATGGCATGGATGCTTACATGACTACCATATAGAATTCTCCCTTTTGTATACTGAATGGAAAACCTATGTTGAGGCTGTTCATTCTGAAAAGTCATCATGCAGTCTCAGCTGAAATATTGATAGTCAAAGCTTAGGTAGGTTATCCTATAGAAGGCAGCTTGAAATTCACAGATGTGAACCAAAACAAAACTATTAGAGGAGCATCATGTTCATCCTAGTAAAATGGCAAAATACCAAGTCTGAAGGCCTGGACATAAATGGCTTAAAGGGGTAATGAGTATTTTTGACCTTTGACTTAGCTTTCTGGTTATGTAATAGTTATGCTTACATATTTACGGACTAGCTTTATGTTTATGTGTCTGCAAAAAATACCTAGAAGTTGGCAAGGGTGAAGCATCTTTTTTTAACATCTTTTAAGTCAGAACCAGAGCATGGCATAAAATATAGTTGAACCTCATTATTAGCAGATCTCATACTTGCAAATCTGTCTGCTTACTACAATCTCTCTGCAACCCACGATTCGTTCTTAGTGCGTTTTTAGTCATTTGTGGACATATTCATTATTGAAAAATTTGAGTCACCTGATGCTGTATTCCCAGGTGAGGTAAAACAAGCTGATCCTCTGCCTTCTTAGTTAATCAGGGTTTAAATTAGGAAATAAATTGAACATTGAGCATGTAAGAGCATTCTGATAGGATACCTATTGATTTTATCCATTTTTTAAAAACTTCTTTTTACCTGTAGAAAGCAGCAAATTGGTACCAGAGACACAATTAAATAACATTCTAATTCTTTCATTAAAAAAAAAAATCATTAAATACAACCAACTTAAAGGTCCTCTGAAATTGCACTCTTCTCATAGATGTAGAAATTAGGTGTCAGAGAATAATGCCTTAACCAGTCATAGAGCAGTACAAATGGATAAAAGACTCCAATCTCATGTTTTTTTTTCTTCTTCTAAATAGAATAAACTTTATTTTCCTCCCACTTTATCTGTATTTTGAAAACAGACTAATTATAATAATAATTGCTATATACAGCAGTTATCTTGTTGCAGGCACTAATTGAAGTTGGAAATATTAACTAATTTTATATTGTTAACAACCCTATCATTAAGTACATTTCCCAGAGAAGTTAAGTATCTCACCCGAAGTCACAGAGCTTATAAATAACAGAACCTAGAAGTAAACAGGACCTCTGAGTGACCCTTTCCTTACTTACTGGAAATAAGTTTGGAGATATATATATATATATATATATATATATATATATATATTTTTTTTTTTTTTTTTTTCCTTTAGGACACATACATTTAACATTTACATTTCAGTGTCAACGGTATTTTATTATGTGTCTGGAAACTTCTGAAGTGAAAGGATTGTTTATTTTCCCAATTTTTCTGTCAAAAAAAAAATAACAGGCTGAAAGAGATATTTTTGTTTTATTTTGAATCTTCTCTTTGACGACCTTTACGGATGGTCACAGACCCTCAGTTGAGCTCTGAGGCGGAGGGTCCCAGCGGCACCTCCTCCATTTGCCTGATGTCATCCCCTGCTGCTGAGGGACAACATGAGGGGACTCTGCCAGTTCACACCTGAGCCTCCAGAAAGGTGGGCTGAGAGAGGAAGGAAAGAAACAGACCATTCTAGACTAGTCGGTGGCGGGAACAAGCACAGGAACTTACTTGGATGGCTTGTCTTTGCTGAGCAGGTCTTCTGAGCACCTTCCAGAATCTCAAAGGTCTATATAGAGGACCTAAGCCCGCTCGGCCACCTGCGTCTGCCGCAACACTTTGCCCTTCAAAGTGCTTTCCCGGTGGGGAAACTAGGGGGCGGAGCCTATAGGCCAAGGCCCGGGGAAAGGGGAGGGGCGGTGGGGAGCTCCGAATTGCCCGGATGGAGCTTTACCCCGCCCACAGCCACGTGTTCCTCAGGCCTTCTTCCGAGGACTCCCGTGATGCCTTGCCTGGAAGCACGTCAGGCGGGCTGCGCGTGGCCGGCGCAGCCTCAGAGAGGTCTGGCGTGGAGCTAAAGCCGAGCCAGCCTTCCCGACAGCCTGAGACAGCTAAGTAGGGCCAGGGCCTGACGCGCTCCACGCAGGACTCCGCTTGTCCCTCTTGTCCCGGTGGACGGTGAGACCCAGTCGGGTCTCCTCACAGAGGAGTCAGCGGGAGGAGGCAGGCTGCTGGCTGCTGCCGCGAAGACCGAAAGCGCAGACGGACGGGCTGAGGGCCGAGGCCTGGAAGGGAGCCGCGTCGGCGGCCCTTCCTGCTTGTGGCCTGTCAGCTGCCCTCGCTGCCGCGCTGCCTCTGGGCCGAGGCGCCGCCTGGGTCAGCTTCCGGGCGTTTCTCCCCAAGTCGCTTTGCAGAGTTTGGGCGCTCTCCCGGATCTTAGGGTAAGTGGCTTTCGTCCTTCATCGCTCTCAGGTCAATTGCACACAGAGATGTGGGCAGATGGGGAATTTATTAATAGCCTATCAAAGAAAACATGTTTTCACAACCACAAAGGACTCAGGATTAAATAGACTGAGGTTGGAATTCCGACTTCAACAGTTGATGCTTTTAAGTATACTTAAAATGTGTACTTCCATGTCTTGCTGACCTTTCCGTGAAGGGAAGATAATACATATGTATCTTGAACATATGATTGAGGGAGAAAGAAATGATACAAAAAAATTCTGACCCATAAAGTTTATTTTATTTTAAAGATTTTATTTATTCATGAGACACAGAGAGAGAGAGAGAGGCAGAGACACAGGCAGAGGGAGAAGCAGGCTCCATTCCATGCATTGAGCCTGATGTGGGAGTCAATCCTGGGTCTCCAGGATCACACCCTGGGCAGGCACTAAACCGCTGAGCCATCCAGGGATCCCCCATAAAAATTTTTAAAATAAAAAATAAAAGCAATCATTCCTCAGGGTTCTGAAAAAAAAAAAAAATATATATATATATATATTGTCCTGCGTAGGTTAACTTAATTCCAGAGACTCAGGCACTGAGAGAATTATGCTTTAAAAAGACCTCTGATTTAGTGTGTGTACTTTAACACTTTAAATTGTTTGCTGTTTTCTTTATCCTCATTTTAGTCCTAACTACGGTAATTGAACTGCATTATGCCATGTTAAAAATGAATTTAAATTTGTTCCCAGTGCCTTACAAGCATAAAATAATATTCTATGTTTTCTAAATTACTCTAAATAACTACTTCAAGAATGTATTTTCCCTTTCATGTTTTGTGGTTTTAAAAATAGGTGAAAGCAAACTTCAGTTCAGCACATTCAGGATAATTGAAAGTAACAAGCCCGTTTAATCAATTTTTACCAGAAAGAGTGTAATGCATAGAAATAAAAATCAAACATGACTATTTACCTAGTGATATAAGGTTAGGTATATTATATTTTTGTTAAATGTAAATATGCAAGTAAACAACTACTATACGTGTTATGCTTCTGAGAGTCCCGGCTGAAATCAATAGAAACATTATGAAAGTGTAAGTTAATTAAGATTATAAATTACCTTTCTGCAAAATTGAATTTTTTTTTCTATAATTACTCCCTCAAGTGTTTCTTTTCACTTTTATCTTGAAGGTGAGTTTACATTTTACAATAAGCAAAAATGGTAAAAAAAAAAAAAAATCCATTTCTGGAGGGGAATAAATTAGAGTTTGATATGTGTGTTTGTGTATGTGAGACAGAGGTGAGGATACACATATGTATGCAATTTACCTATTACGTTATGATAGAAGTTCATTGCTTTGGGGCACCTACGTGGCTCTGTCCATTAAGGGTCGGCCTTTGTCCCAGTATCCCAGAGTCCTGGAATTGAACCCTACATTAGACTCCTTGGTCAATGGGAGCCTGATTCACCCTCTGCCTGCTGCTCCCCATGATTACACACTCTCTCTCACATAAATAAATAAAATCTTTTAAAAATGCATTGCTGAAATGTCTTTATTGTCTTATTAAATGAGGAAATGCCAGAATAAATATACTGGATATCCCTCCTACTAAAATATTGTCAGAAATGTTAAAATAAAATAAAATGAAATTCCTCTTTAAAATGCATGTAAGTATAACATACATGCGGTAAATTACATGCATTGTATGTGGATACAAACTTGCTTTCACCACCTAAATTAATAGACAATATAATTTATGTCTCAGAGCTCTTGTCAAGTGTCAGTCATTGTCTAAAGTATCTTTTCCAAGGTAAGTACTGTCTTCACTTTTTAAAATATATTGCTAATTTTGCCTGGTTTTATAATTTATGTAATAAGTGAACCATAAAATATATATGAGTTTATGTTGGTTTTTTAAATTCATTATTGTTTGTGAGATCATTTATTACTGTTCCTGGTAGCTGAATCTCTTATTTACATTGTTGGATAGTATTTTTACAATCAATAAACTATATTTTTCTGTTTATATATGGTGAGAATTTGGATTTGTTTTAGTTTGGGACAATTGCATAAATTTGGTATGTATGTGTGTGAAACTCTGTTAGGTATACACTCAGGGTGGTAGTGCTCACCGTTAGTGTATGTTGAGCTTTAGTAGATGTGGAGAAAATATTTTCTGATGAATTTTTAACATTTTCCATTCTTAAAAGTAGTGTATAAGAGTTCTGGTTGCCTCATTTCTTTGTCAACATTTGGTATTCTTGGGCTTTATATTTTAGTTTTGGGCTTTATATTTTAGCCATGCAGAGTTGTAGTTGTGGTTGTTTTACATTTATTTGGCATTTCTATGATGAGCAATATCATTTAGCATCCTTCCATAAATAACTTTATTGCTTATTTGTATATCTTTTCCCCCCATTGGCTGTTTAAATATTTTGACCATTTATATAATGGGTTGGGTGATTGTTTTTAAATTTTTTACCCATTTATGAGTTCTTTATACTGGATATGAAAAACAACCCTTATTAGTTGTATGTTTTAAATATCATTATTCATTCTGTGACTTATTTTCTAACTCAAAGATTCCTTTTAATAAGCAGAAGTTCCCAATATGAATGATATCCAATTGGTAAATCATCTTCTTTAGGATTCTTGGGTTTGATTACCTGTTATAAAAACTTTTGCTTTCTCTTTCCAAGGTGTGTGTGTGTTTGTGTATAAAAAACATCTAAAAATTTATGTATGGTTTTATGTCTAATATCACACTTCATCTGGAGTTAATATTTCTGAATGCTGTTAGGTATTTGTTTCATTTTATATGTATGCATATACAATCAACCCAGTGCATTTGGAGAAGTCTTCTGCATGTGAGAATCTTTATAATAAAAGTCAGTATAGTAGACTGAATGATAGTCTTCCAAACAGTATTTATGCCCAAATCTCAGGAACCTGTGAATATTAATTTATATGAGGAAAAAAAAAGACCGAAGAGATAACTAATAACTTTGAGATGAATAAATTATCCTGGATTATCTGAGTAATTACATCCTTAGAAGAGCAAGACAATAGAAGATTGGATTCAGCATAATCAGAAGAATAGGAAGAGATAAGTGACACAGAGATAGAGATTGGAGTGATGTGACTATAGGCGAGGTATTGCCTACAGCCACCAGAGCAGGAAGATTCTACCCTACAGGCTCAGTAGGGACCCTGGCCCTGCTGATACACACTGATTTCAGCACAGTAGTATAGATTTTGGAAGTTTATCCTCAGGGGGTATGAGACAATAAATTGCTGTCAGAGTTAAGCCACAAAGATTGTGATAATTTGCTGTAGCTGCCATAGGAACTAATATAGTAATCAACTTCTATCATTTTTTTCTTAATATTTAAGATTATCTTGGGATATTTAAATTCTGTAACTATTCTGTTTCATAACTCTGGGACTTGTTTGTCTGCATGGCTGACTTTAGAAGCCCTACCTCATAGATCCTGTGTTCTATTTAATCTAGAAAATCCTTAGCTAGCAATATTGCTAAAGGTGTTATAGAAACATGATTTTTCCTTTCTAGCAAATATCATTAATCTGTTCACTCAGAGGAGGTATAATTGACAAGATGATTATACCCAATTTCCTTGCATCATCACGTATTAAAAATAATAAAAAATAGACTCTAAGCCAGTTACTTTAAATCTTCTTTCTCTACTTTCAATTCCAAATTTCTAAATTTTTGTAAATCAGCGTTGATTTTAAGATATTTTTCTACATATCTTAAGATTATAATTTTTCTTTTGGTTATTGTGCTTAGCTGTTCTTTCAAATATTAAACTAACCTGACATTCTTGAAAAAATATAATATGCTTGTGAATATTTTCTTATTTATGTACTTAAGATTTTAATGAGTGAAATTACCAGTTTTTATTTCAAATATTTATTTTGTCCCCTTCTTTTTTTATTATGATAAGCAGGTCTTAGTTTATAAAGCTTTGCAGTGACCAACATCTGTCTGCCTTTGTTACTAATTTTTATTTTATGTTTGCTTTTAATTCTGTACATTTCTGCTTTCATATTGAATATCATAAAACTTTGTTATGCTTATACTGTGACTAAGCAAAAGGACTTACTGATATATACCCTGAAGGGGTTGGAATTCTTGCTTATCTGCACCATGAAACACATAAAGTCCGTTTTCCACCTGCTTTAATTGAATTTATTTTATTTTGGTGAGAACTTTTAACACAATGTCTATTTTCTCACCAAAATTTTAAGTGTACTATACAATACTGTTACCTATAGGTATGATATTGTGCAGTATGTCTCTAGAACTTACTCATCTTGCATAACTAAAACTGTAGACTCAGTGAATAGCAACTTCTCATTTCTGCCTCCCCTTAGCACCCTTCTATTTCTGCTTCTATTAATTTGACTCTATTATATGAATGCCTCATAAGTGCAATATTTGGCTTATTTCACTTAGCATAATGTCATTTAGGTTCATGTATGTTGTTGCATATGTCTGGATTTTTTTAAGGCTGATAAAAAAGAATATTCAGAATAGTGTTTACTTATGGTAGGAAAGAGGACTAGTTGTACAGTTTAGAAGGAAAACAGAAGTAGAATTCTATTTCTTAAGCTGGGTGAATGGTACATCGTTTTATAATTCTATATGCCATATATATATACCTTATTAGAGTGTAAAAATCAATATAATACATAGCTTATAATGAAAATTACAAAATAAATGATAGAAATCCCTGACTTGATTATTTTAAGATACATGGAACAAATCTCCCACCTGAGAGTGGTAATAAAAAACCAACCAAACAAAAACTAGAAAATGTTTGATTAGAGTTATCTTAGAATTGCACAAGATTGCACAGTATTAATGGGATAAAATTCAGAAGTTGGAAATACAAACATGCAAGTCAAGAATTTGGGGACAGTCTACACCTGGAAAGCATTTTTAACATTAAGTAGCTTAATTTTAAAGAAATAAAATGAAATTATCATGTATACAACAATAACAACAATAAATGAAGGCAAAGAAAAACTTTTAAAGCTGAGAAAGAAAAAATTATTTTTAAATATAATTGATGATTGACTTGTCATATAAAATACTAATCAGAAGACTATGGAATGCTATCTTCAATGAACCAGCTTAAAATAATTGCTAATTTAGAATTATGTAGCCAGTGAAAATACTGTTTAGTAATAAAGTTATAACAAATGTAATGTTCACACAGTGACAGAGAAATTATAATTGTTTCAATTTGAGACATTATACTTCATTGTTATACATAAGTGTTATACATTTATACATAATGTTATACATTTACACAATGTGCATAAATGGAGGAGTTGTGTTTTGCAGTAATGTAAAAACTCTCAAATGTATGATTTTTTATTGTAGTTAACATCTGATTATTAATTTCCCTCCATAAACTCAAAATCAGTATAGATATAGAGATTGGCAAACTTTGTCGCTTATCATGTACAACAAATGTTCTCATTCATTTGGGGAATATAAATAATAGTGAAAGGGAATATAAAGGAAGGGAAAAGAAATGTTGGGAAATATCAGGAAGGGAGACAGAACATACAGACTCCTAACTCTGGGAAACGAACTAGGGGTGGTGGAAGGGGAGGAGGGCGGGTGTTGGAGGGGAATGGGTGACGGGCACTGAGGCGGACACTTGACGGGATGAGCCCTGGGTGTTTTTCTGTATGTTGGTAAATTGAACACCAATAAAAATTAATTAAAAAAAATTAGTGGCCTAAAACAATATGAATCTTATTTCTCACAATTATGTGGATCAACTGGATGGTTAAAGATAATTTAGCAGGGGAATTTGGCTCTCCATCATGTGATCTCACATTCTGCTTCAGCATAGACGAAACTTGGTTCTACTGAAGTGGCTGTGTTCTTCATAGGAAGAGTTAGAGAAAATGTGCCAGGCCTCTTGAAGTCTAGGCTCCAGTCAGACATTGTGGCATTCATAGCACATTCGCTCAGGCAAAGCAGGATATTAGGATGGCTTAAATTCATAGAAGAAAATTACCTGTACCATGTGATAGTACAAAAGGTAATTTTGCCTTGCAAAAGGTTGAGCATGAGGAGGAATGCAATCAGTATACCAGAAATTATTCTTACTTCCTGGCATTTTTGGCAAAGTAAAATGAAAGGCACTGCACAGTGTAGGAGATCTCATATGTATGGAGGCTGAGAAAATTAACGCCATTCCACCTCAAGTTTAGCATTAGCACAAGTATAGCCATCTCAGGCCCCGTGAATAAGAGCTGACCTTTACAGGAAAAACCGCAGAACACCCTTGACAGAGAGTCCCATATCAGAATGAGTACAGAGCTTAATGCCCTTGACAGAAAGTCCCATATCAGAATCAAAACAGAGCTCAGAACGCCCTTGACAGAGACAGAAAGTCCCGTATTGGAATGAAAACAGAGCTTAAGAAATTCCTCCACCCCTTCTGAAAATCCCCTAGACCAGCCCATAAAAACCCAGCTGTAACCCCCCTCGGGGTCCAAGTCCCTGCTCCGCTGTGTCGGGTATACTTGGACCCAAGCTCGGCTCCCCGGTGGTTTTCTCGGATTCGTAATCTTGGGCACAACAATATGCTCATTTTTTAACAGCAAACATAGCTTTATTATATAATGCAACAGTAGATGCATAGCTTTAAGGGACCGTTTAAGCCAAGGCAATCACTTTCCTATGTATGAACAATGATCAAAATGAAATTTGAAATTAGAAACACAGTATCATTTACATTACCAGCACTCACAATGAAATACCTAGGTTTAAATCTAATGACTACATATTATATAACTATGGTAGGTTTCCTTACCCTCTGATTTTCCCTTGGATTCAGCATGTTAAAAACCTCAACAGACTATTAGAAGACAGATGGAGAAATACATTACAGATATATACCCTTCTATGCTCTCTGCATTGCCATTATTCTAGCAATTACTATTTGATTAATGTCACATAGTCACTTGTTTTGGGGGTCAGAAATCTGGTAACACCATTGATTTCCCCTTCAGGCATATGGGTATAATGGCTTTTTACTGAGGCTACTACCAGAATGTTGCTTCAAATACTTGCTGTCCTTTAAACCTGTACACAGCTCTTCTCTTTAAATTCTGCTTTCATTAAATACTTGTCAAGTAAATCCTTAATTTAAATTAATCATTTTTATTGATAACTTTAATTGATAAACATTTTAAAGCAGTTATTTGAACATTACATTGACATATAAGAAACTTAAAAATCACTTCATTTAAATCTGAGTATTTTCCTTAAATGTCGGGCTGACCTATGATTTTAATATAAAGACTAAATGTGATTCACATGTCTTATTTTTCTATGTGTCTTTTTTGTTGTCCTTTTAGGCTTTTTTAAGTAGAATGAAACACAAAATTTGGGGTTGTTTTTACTCCTAGAGAAAAATTGAAAATATTTTAATTTTTTCCTTTGCAAATGTAGGTGTAATTCTTTAGAAAACAAAACAAAAAAAAGAAATCAGATATACCACAGACAATATGAAGTCTTGTTTTTATATAGGTCAAGCAGTGACAGAAGGCTAAAACCTGTTAAATTGCAGTTAGCATACAATTTAATTCTAAATAGTTGAAGATTTTTCATAGTATTTATTTTCTCACTGAAAATGACTAACATTGAATTACTATTTAAAATTTGTGAGATATTCAGATAAAGCCTGAATATTTTGACCTACAATAAAGGGATTGGAAGAAAGCTTATTTTATACAGCATCAAAAATTACTTTAGTAAAAAGATATAGCACCAAAAGGAACATAGTATGTTTGCAGTTTCTATTTTTGCTCCATTGTGTAAACTTGTGACATTATTAATGCTTAGGCATTAATAGAGAAATTTCCTTTTCTTAGAGAAATTTCTTAGAGAAATTTTCTTTTCTCAATATAACAGTTGTGAAATAACAGAAATGTATTTGGACATACAATGAAAAAAATGTCTCAAAAGAGTAACATCAAAAGAATTTGAATTTTTAGTGCCAATGAAAGTAATGACCAATTAATAAGATTATTGAGTATAAGCTTGGAAAGTTCGTGTTTGTCACTGTAGCACCATAAAGGCTACTCCTATTTCCTTCTCATTGTATATGCACATGTTACTTTCATAGCAATTACAGAATGTTAGCAACTTAGAGAAGTACAGATCCTAGGAATATCCTTCTTGATCAAATGCAATCAAACAATGTAGAAGTGATGATACTGGATAGATGAAACAAAACTGTAATGAGAACTATTCTACTAAACAATTAAAAGCCTGACTAGAAAAGTATAAAGGCTTATCTTGGAGAAGCTGTGGGAAAATAGGTACTTCCCTGAATTACTTCTGGGGTTGTTACTTGATACAATCCTTAATGAAGGAAATTTGCTAATATGTAGTAGGAAATATATATGTTTACCTTTGAAAAGTCCCACTTTTAGGACATTATTCTGAAAATACACATCCAACAGTCCATTAACTGATAAGCAGTAGTTACTCATTGGACCATTATTTATGGTTATGAAATATATAAACCTGTATTCCATGCATAATTAATTGAATAAACCATGCTTCTGACAGACAATAAAATCCATTGTAATTTTAAAAAACATTGACAATAATCTTTATTAACTGGTATTGTTATTTCCATAATGTATTGGTTTTTTTTTTCCATAATGTATTGTTAATTGAAAATAGAAAGTACAAAAAAGTATGTATAGTAGGGTACAGTTTGTATAAGAAAAATAAAATAACATGTGAATATATCTCCCTATTTTTTTCCCCTAAAAGTAGCAGAAAAAGAATAATGCAGAAAGAAATGAGAATGAGTACCTACAGAGGGGTAGATGGATATATTAGGTTATTAACGTTAATATTTTTATTTTCTTTTTTCTTAATGGCTTTTACTTCTTTATAGTTTGGCTGAATCTACTGACAAATAGAATAGGGCTATAGAATAAACATAGGGTTCACATAGCATTACATGGGCAGCCCGGGTGGCTCAGCAGTTTAGTGCCCGCTTTCAGCCCAGGGAGTGATCCGGAGACCAGGGATTGAGTCCCACGTTGGGTTCCCTGCATGGAGCCTACTTCTTCCTCTGCCTGTGTCTCTACGCCGCGCTCTCTCTCTCTCTCTCTCTCTGTCTCTCATGAGTAAATAAATAAAATATTTTTTTAAACAGCATTATATGACTGGGCCTTACATAATTTTGAAATAGGACACTGAAATATCTAGGTTAAAAAAGTGAAAGGGAAAGGTTTTTGTCTAATCCTCATATAATGACTCTTGATTCAAAATTAGTAATTTGGTGAAATGTGATTCTCTTTGAAGCAATTCAATATTATTTTGCTGTTTGTTCAGTGAGTTTTCAGAAACACTTCAAATACTTCATGACTGATTATACACTTAGAATTCTATTTTGAGATGATAATCAGGGAAAAGAGAAAAGGTTAAAATTTATCAGTGACAAATACAAAAAAGTGCATAGTTGTAAAACTCTTGTAATAAAAAATATTAAAGTACAACTGTTACTTTGCATATTAATTCATCTTAGAAAACATTCTCCTGAAGATGAACAGCAGGAATGTGAGTCTAATTTCAAGATATTCAACTTTTGTATAACTCCAAATGGTGCAAAATACCTAATTTGATGAGTCTTAATGAAATGTTGTAAAAAGAAATTAACTTTGTAAAGTCAATTTCTTACTTAGAGAAATGCACAAATGTATTATGAGTTTCAGTAGACTGTATTAATAGAAGTTTCCTATGTAACTTTTTCCTTCATAGAGACAGAATGAAAGATTTCTCTTTTAAGGACTTTAAATAATTACTTCAAATCTCCTAATTTTTTTTCTCAAATAGGATTGAGATATGTCCACTAATTATTGTATAATTAGTACTGCCAGAATACCAATTTTACACATATCCTGGATTTTACCTATTTGTTTTCACCTTTCCTGGTCCTTCCATCATTGTATTTCATGTTGTTTGTATTATATAGAATGAATGTAAGTGGTACTCCAAACTTGAACATTGAAACTTTTTATTTTTTATTTTATTTTTTAAAAATATTTTATTTATTTATTCACGAGACACACAGAGAGAGAGAGAGAGGCAGAGACACAGGCAGAGGGAGAAGCAGGTTCCATGTAGGGAGCCCGATGTAGGACTCGAACCCAGGACTCCAGGATCACACCCTGAGCGGAAGGCAGATGCTCAACCACTGAGCCACCCAGGAATCCCCCTGAATGAAACTTTTTAGCATAGATAGCTGGTCTAGATTCTTTAGCCTTAATAGGACTTTTTTTTTAAGTAGACTAGGTTAGAGTTTGTATTATTCATATATCTGATTTCTCTCTTCTCATCAGGTTATTTAGAGCATCACCCTATAAGTATCTAAGTTGAAAAAAACAATAGCAAAAAAAAAAAAAAGAAGAAGAAGCAAGTCCTTTTAAATCTGGTCAGTAATTTTTACTTTATTTATATTTCCACATGATACTCTGATTAAATAACTTAAAATTTTATCTGATTTATTTTTAAATATATGTATTCATACCTTTCAATGATGTATCTAAATTATTCTTGTATTTATTTTTATTCTATGTCATGTAAGCTTTAAAGAAATTCAAAAGGTATTGGAGATGTAACGTTATTTTAAGAAACCTTTTATTTTTTTTAAAAGATTTGTTTATTTGAAAGAGAATGAAAAAGAGAGAACATGAGCAGGGGGAGGGGCAGAGGGAGAAGCACATTTCACGCTGAGTGGCGAGCCTGATGGGCCTGGATGCAGGGCTCCAGTCTGGGACCTGGGGACCATGACCTGAGCTGAAGACAGACACGTAACCAACTGAGCCACCCAAGAAAGCTCTCTTAAAAACAGATTGTATTAGTAAGTATAATGACTAGAATTGTGATATTTAGGCATATAGAAATAAGAAACTAAAGATTATCTCCAACAAAGAAATGAAAATATGCCAAGTAATTCAACAGACCCAAATAGTAGACGCAGAGCCAGGAGAAAATTTAACAGGAAATCATATGTCAGCCAGGGCAGTGTTGCACTTATGAAGTGTCATAAAAAAAAAAAATCCCCTTATTTGGCTGACTACACCTTCTTCCACCCTGAGAATATTTGTTTTCTAAACTCAGACCATTAGGAATTTTGCTACTTGAAATGATATCAGTAGGTTATAATTCCACTTTAAGCTGGAGGATCTAAGTCACTTTGACACGGAGAAGCACTTCAATTTATAACCCAGGTGCAAAGCTTTAGATAAAAGTTTTCTGGATATGCCTTCCCATATTTTTCCTTAACTTTGTAGTTTCCCAAGAAAACACATCTTGGGTTCACTTTGCAATACAGGCCAGATGGTGACTTTCTACACAGGCTTTGCTGTGAGTCCTGCCTCATTTAAATTTTATCTAAACTTCACCCTTTCCTAAAAACCAGTTATTCTATTTTCTCCAATTTTTTTGTGAAGTAACTCTTGTTTCATCTGGTTTGAAATCTCCCACTTTGAAATAGACCAATATACTTTAAATTTTTAGGCTAAAAATTTGTTCCTGATAGTTTTAGATTAATCGAGCTAGGACAGAAGTAAGCTATTAATAAAAATGGGCAAAAGAGCTTTTGGTAGCTTCCAATGTGATAAACCTTAGGTGAGTGACATAGTAGAGAAATACAAATAAGAATGCATAACACTAGTAATTTAGAAATTTGAAATATTTTAATTAAATGAGAAAATCTATTTTTGGCCATGAATAAAATGGCATTTATAATATAGATCAGGAAATATGAAGTGATATGAATTAGAAATGGGAATATAAAAAAAAAAAAAGAAATGGGAATATAGGATAACCTAATATAAAATTTTGTACTCTGTGAAACTTTCACAAAACAAGTATATTCTGATTAATATCCAGTGTGTTTATATAACTTAAGAATAGTGCATTGTATATGTATACATATATATATACACACATCTTACAAATTATATTCTATGTATCAAACTTGTCTTTTTCTTGCTTGTTGTCTTTTATATTATTTCATATAACATATATATTTTAGAACTAAAAGATGATAAATGAAGCTTCCCAAAGTATGTTTTTGTTAGTAGTTTCTTTTAAAAAAAAATATTTATTTATTATGAGAGACACAGAGAAAGAGGTATAGACATAGGCAGAGGGAGAAGTAGGTTCCATGCAGGGAGCCTGATGTGGGTCTTGATCCCAGTACTCCAGGATCATGCCCTGGGCCAAAGGCAGATGCTCAACTGCTGAGCCACCCAGGCGTCCCGTGTTAGTAGTTTCAAAAGTACTCTTAATTTTATATGTTCACCTGGCAAAACAGAGACAATGTAAAAATAATGTTGGCCCCAAAATGGGCAGCTCTGGAAGAGGCAGTAATTGTAGATCTCTTGCACTTACTCTTCTCTACTCTATATTAGTAATTGATAGTATTTGATAGTTGCTTTTTAGTAAAACATGCTTCATGCTGTCTGTGTTTCATAATTCCAGGAAATGAATGGGCCCATGGCAAATGATTTACATATCTTGATTTGATATTGTGGAATCAAACTATATGATCAGAGAGCTGTTTTTGGTAAATGTGTGAGTCTGTACAGGATATATGGAGGACTTGGAGGGAGATACTGATTTCAGTGATCAATGTGGCTTAATAGAGAAGAAAGTGCATGTAAAGAGTTGAGAAAAATAAATTACAAGTGTGCTAGAAGATATTCAGAATAAAAATGCAGAGGGAGAGAGCACAGAGCCTAGGGCACTTAGATTCATTCCCACTCTGAAACCATGGATTCTTATTGGGTGTTGTGGAAACTCAAACTGTATTTTTTTTAGAGAACTCCAGGGAATCTTTTTTTTTTTTTTTTTTATTCAAGTAAAATTTTAATGTCTTCAGTCAATACAACTGAAAATGTAGTGTTTTTTTTTTTTTTTTTTTTTTTTTTTTTTTATTCAAGTAAAATTTTAATGTCTTCATAACTCCAGGGAATCTTTATACACTGTCCCAGGTTGGGAGCTAGGCAGAACAATTTTCAGAAGATACATATATCTAGTTCTGTATACGGAGAATTGCAACATGTATTGGAAGATTTAAACTATACTTTCAAAAGTACTTTCTTTTTCTTTTTTTTTGTACTTTGGTTTTATTTAAAAACTCTGACATAAATATATACATTAAAGAAGCAGAGAAAAGATATGCTGTAAGTGGAGAGGAAAACTTAAAGCTGTGGCCACATAACTGTATGGAAGTCAAAGTGTAATAACTGTAGGCTATACTGGAAAGTATCTTTGCCCAGTGGTATCAATGTTTTAATGAGGGCCTTTAGGTTTGTTTGTTTTTTTAAGATTTTATTTATTTATTCATGAGAGACACACAGGGAGAGAGAAGCAGGCTCCACGCAGGGAGCCCAACGTGAGACACTATCCTGGGTCTCCAGGATCTCACCCTGGGCTGAAGGCGGTGCTAAACCGCTGAGCCACCTGGGCTGCCCAGGGGCCTTCAGTTTTTATGTAAAGTGAGTTGGGGAAACATTGTAAATCCGTTTTTGAGTGAAAGGTCTGTATTTATATATTAGGTGAGCTTTAATGCTGTGTTGAATGACCTTTATAGGAGCAAGAGTAGTACATGAGTGAGAAATTGCTTCTGGCTTGAACCAGAAAGGCAGCAACACATTGAGCTAATAGCATTCTGAGTACAATTTGGAAATGGAGGCAGTAAGGTTTCAGGTAGATTGGATAAGTCATGAGAGAAAAAGGTCATGGATGCTAATGACTTCTAAATGTGTATTTCCACATTACACATTTTCTCTGAACTTAGATTCACATTTTTTACTATATATGCTCAAGAAAAAACATTTAAAAAATGAAAATGATGATGTTATTTATGGATAAAAGTACAAAGGCAAAGAAACGTTTTTGAAAATAAATATCAGACTGATTACTGGTTCAATTTGTGGTGGAGAGGACGAAGAAAAGAAAATTATATTCTTTACTATTTTAATATTTAAAAGTTTTTATTGCATTATTAAAATGAAGAATAGAACACTGCTAGTTTCCTCATTTAGAGAGTATCAGTGCAAACATTCTATTATTTAAAGTATCTATTTATATCTATGTCTATTTAAAAATCTATGTTTGACTATATTAAACATGCTAAGATACCCACCACATTATTTAAAATCTTCATAAACATTCTTTGGTTTTCACTAATATACTTTGTGGAAGTATTTTAATTAGATTAATTTTTCTGTAAATGAGTAACATTGATCAAAAATGGTATTTTCATTCTAGCAAAATTATATATGCATTTATGATTTTTATTTGTAGATTTTGAGACAAATTGAATATCAACATTTCATAGAGTTTCAACAACTGAGATCATGCCAGTAACCTCACCTTTAAGAGAATATTTACTTATTTCTTGCAGTTATAATTTTACCTTAGCAAAAATAAAAATAATTTTTTTCTGGTCTGTGATAAAGAATGAGCTATAATGTAGACCAATATAGCAAGACACTCATGTAATTCTCTGAAGAGGTCATTGATTTAGCTTGTCTCTTTGGATTAAATATAATTAAAGGTTTCAAGAAACCCTTAATTCAGGGATCCTCAGAAGTAGAAAACTGTGTCCACACTAGTTTCTGTATGTTTCAAATGAGAAAATACCTAACCAGAATTGTTTGCAAGATCATATCATAAGACAGTGGAGTATAAAATAGAAGTATTGAGTGCCTTAGACATATATGCTTACATAGTCTGGCAGTGTCTTTTCATACTCTGACTGGATGCATTAAGCAGCTTGTATTAATCAGGTTTCTCCCAGGAGTCTGAATCAATAAGGATAGATACATACAATTGGTTCTTGGTTCATATAATTATAGAGGCTGAGAATTTCTGAAATCTGCCATCTGCAAGCTGGAGACTCAGGAAAGATAGTGGTGTAATCCAGTCTGAATCCAAAGGCCTGAGACCCAGGGGGAATTGATGGTGTAAATCCTATGGTAGGGCAGAAGAAGACCTATATCCTGGTTCAAGCAGGAAGGCAGGAAGACAAAGGGGCGATTTCTTTATCTTTTGTTCTATTCAGGGGCTCAAAGATTGAATGATGCCCATTCACACTGGGGAGTGTAATCTACTTTATTAAATTCACTGATTGAAATGCTAATCTCAATGGAGTCAACTTCACAGACCCAGAAATTATGTTTAATCTGGACACCCTGTGGCTCAGGCATATTGACACATAATATTAGCCATCCCATAGCCATACATACTTTTTCTGTATAGTTGAAAGTAAAGCAGACTTGAATAGAAGGCAAGTGATCTGAAGTTGTCTTTTGGTGAGATCAACTGTATCACTGTCATTGACCAAAACTACTGGAAACTGGATAAAAATGGAGGAGTTTCAGGATAGGCCAGCATAGAAGGGATGATGTAAGTATGGTGAAATATTGGCTAGAGTAGAATGAAACAATGCAAGCTTAGAATTTATGTGCCTTCCACTGCTATGATAAAAATGGATTGCTGGATCTATCAACTAAAAGAGAAGAGGTGAGAAAATACTAATCTGATAAGGTTTCCCTTGAATTAAATGAAAAAAAGGAAACAAAACCAGCTTATATAATTAACTTTAATATAGGTGCAAAAACAACTATATGGGAGGGGATGTCTTAAAATAAAAATTGATTATCATTAAAAATAATAGGGGTGTGTGTGTGTTTATGTATATCTGTGTACAGGTATATAGATATTTCACATCAGAGTATACAATCGGTAAAGTTTTACTAAACATGTTTACATACATATTCTCTGAATCCTTTGTTGACTATTTGTTATGTAAAGCTCTTAAATCTAGCTAGAGTATACATTGTTATTAGATATAATCTATGCATCTTATTCACTTTTTGCAATTATCTTCTTCTATCACTACTGCTTATTGAATAATCAATATAGTTCTCACTTATTCTAGATGTTTATTTGTAATTCTATTTTAAATTGTTTATTCTGGTTCATTTTTTCTGTTATTTTTCTCATGCAGAAAATCCAGTGATTTGAAGGTGTATAATTATCATTCATTTTAATGTTCTCACTCATATATTCTCTATTTTCTTGGATTTAACTTCATAGATAAGACTCAAAACTAGTTTTCAAGTTACTATCTAAGAATTTAGGACTGTAAGTCGAATTATAATCGTGCAGTGAACTCAAGAACATTGAAGTCTGTGTTAGATCTTATACACAACTACATGTGTTTTATTTTTACAAGATTTCCTTTTCTGTTTCTCATTTATTCCTCCACATTTTTTTATTGAAAAAATTCTGTATAGAAATTTTTATGATAGACATTATGCTAGGCTCTGAGCACACAATATTGAGCAGATATAGTTCAGGTTCTGATGCGATTCCAGTCTAGGGAGAAAGGTATAATCACACTAATTACTAATTGAAGTATAATTACAAACTGTGATGATGTAAAGAAAAGGAATAAAGTTCTATAAGCGTATATAACAAAGACTCTTACCTCTACTGGTGATTAAGGAACAGCTTCAGTAAGAAACTGATGATCCCTAAGACCTAAAGAAAGATTAAAAATAGATTAGTTGAAGGGAGGGAAAGGTGTTTTTAAGGTGTGTGTCCTGTGGTCCTGTGGCAAGAAATGATGGGATTAAAAAGCAGAGAAAAAGGTCAATATGAGGCAACTGATTGCTATTTATACATAAATGTAGCTTAGTCATATCTCACAAAAGGCTTTGTACCCATTGTGAGTGGAAATGATTGGCAGCTAAGTCTAAGAGTAATCTGTTCAGATTTGCATTTTGAGAGCATCACTTAATATATAGTGCAAAGAACATATTAGGAAAAAAAAACAGGTGATGCAGAGAGACCAGTTTATGGTTATTGCAATTGTCCAAGCAAAATGCATTGGTAACTTGGGTTAATAATACTTATATTTTTTGTAATGAATAACTTTTTGATACATCAGGAATTTTGTTGCATAAACTCATATTCTGTACTATTTAATATAATATTTTTCATATTATTATTTTCCTACTGTTTTAACATTTTCAGTTTGAATTATCAAATATATTAGTATCATTAACTATTTCCTTATAGTGAAGTTTTTTCCAATATGAGGTATGTTTTAAGTTCTCAAAAATAAACATTAAAACTTTAATTTTATTTAAGTTTTAAAACTAATTTTTAAAAATTTGAATATAGTTGACACACAATGCTACCTCAGTTTCAGGTGTATAACAGTGTTTCAACATCTCTGTACCCTATAGATACTTACCAAGAGTGTAGTTACCTTCTATAACCATACAGTACAATATGTGATTTATAGAAAAATTGTGGACATAGTACAGAGATTACTCATATATCTCACACTCAGCTTCCTCTAACTGTATTTGTCACAATAAATATACCCATATCAATATTCTTTATATTTCTTTAGTTTTTAACTAATGTCCTTCTTATGTTGCAGAATTGTATTAAGATAAGAACACCATATTTCTAAATCTAAATCCTGTCTTAGACTTTACACTGTGGCAGCTTCACAGATTTTTCTTTTCCTGATGACCTTTAGAGTCCTATTTTGTAGAATGTTCCCCTGCTGAGATTTCAGTAATGTTTTTCTCATGATTAGACTAGGGTTGTGGTATTTTTGGAGGAAGACCACAGAGGTAAAGTATCATTCTTTTTTTTTTTTTTTTTAATTAACTTTTATTGGTGTTCAATTTACCAACATACAGAAAAACACCCAGTGCTCATCCCGTCAAGTGTCCACCTCAGTGCCCGTCACCCATTCCCCTCCAACACCCGCCCTCCTCCCCTTCCACCACCCCTAGTTCATTTCCCCGAGTTAGGAGTCTTTATGTTCTGTCTCCCTTCCTGATATTTCCCAACATTACTTTTCCCTTCCTTTATATTCCCTTTCACTATTATTCATATTCCCCAAATGAATGAGAACATACACTGTTTGTCCTTCTCCGATTGACTTATTTCACTCAGCATAATACCCTCCAGTTCCATCCACGTTGAAGCAAATGGTGGGTATTTGTCGTTTCTAATTGCTGAGTAATATTCCATTGTATACATAAACCACATCTTCTTTATCCATTCATCTTTCGATGGACACCGAGGCTCCTTCCACAGTTTGGCTATTGTGGCCATTGCTGATAGAAACATCGGGGTGCAGGTGTCCCGACGTTTCATTGCATCTGAATCTTTGGGGTAAATCCCCAACAGTGCAATTGCTGGGTCGTAGGGCAGGTCTATTTTTAACTCTTTGAGGAACCTCCACACAGTTTTCCAGAGTGGCTGCACCAGTTCACAGTCCCACCAACAGTGTAAGAGGGTTCCCTTTTCTCCACATCCTCTCCAACATTTGTTGTTTCCTGCCTTGTTAATTTTCCCCATTCTCACTGGTGTGAGGTGGTATCTCATTGTGGTTTTGATTTGTATTTCCCTGATGGCAAGTGATGCAGAGCATTTTCTCATGTGCTTGTTGGCCATGTCCATGTCTTCCTCTGTGAGATTTCTCTTCATGTCTTTTGCCCATTTCATGATTGGATTGTTCGTTTCTTTGGTGTTGAGTTTAATAAGTTCTTTATAGATTTTGGAAACTAGCCCTTTATCTGATATGTCATTTGCAAATATCTTCTCCCATTCTGTAGGTTGTCTTTTAGTTTTGTTGACTGTATCCTTTGCTGTGCAAAAGCTTCTTATCTTGATGAAGTCCCAATAGTTCATTTTTGCTTTTGTTTCTTTTGCCTTTGTGGATGTATCTTGCAAGAAGTTACTGTGGCCGAGTTCAAAAAGGGTGTTGCCTGTGTTCTCCTCTAGGATTTTGATGGACTCTTGTCTCACATTTAGATCTCTCATCCATTTTGAGTTTATCTTTGTGTATGGTGAAAGAGAGTGGTCCAGTTTCATTCTTCTGCATGTGGATGTCCAATTTTCCCAGCACCATTTATTGAAGAGACTGTCTTTCTTCCAATGGATAGTCTTTCCTCCTTTATCGAATATTAGATGACCATACATTTCAGGGTCCACTTCTGGGTTCTCTATTCTGTTCCATTGATCTATGTGTCTGTTTTTGTGCCAGTACCACACTGTCTTGATGACCACAGCTTTGTAGTACAACCTGAAATCTGGCATTGTGATGCCCCCAGCTATGGTTTTCTTTTTTAAAATTCCCCTGGCTATTCGGGGTCTTTTCTGATTCCACACAAATCTTAAAATAATTTGTTCTAACTCTCTGAAGAAAGTCCATGGTATTTTGATAGGGATTGCATTAAACGTATAAATTGCCCTGGGTAACATTGACATTTTTACAATATTCTGCCAATCCATGAGCATGGAATATTTTTCCATCTCTTTGTGTCTTCCTCAATTTCTTTCAGAAGTGTTCTATAGTTTTTAGGGTATAGATCTTTTTCCTCTTTGGTTAGGTTTATTCCTAGGTATCTTATGCTTTTGGGTGCAATTGTAAATGGGATTGACTCCTTAATTTCTCTTTCTTCAGTCTCATTGTTAGTGTATAGAAATGCCATTGATTTCTGGGCATTGATTTTGTATCCTGCCACGCTACCAAATTGCTGTATGAGTTCTAGCAATCTTGGGGTGGAGGCTTTTGGGTTTTCTATGTAGAGTATCATGTCATCGGCGAAGAGGGAGAGTTTGACTTCTTCTTTGCCAATTTGAATGCCTTTAATGTCTTTTTGTTGTCTGATTGCTGAGGCGAGGACTTCCAGAACTATGTTGAACAGCAGTGGTGAGAGTGGACATCCCTGTCTTGTTCCTGATCTTAGGGGAAAGGCTCCCAGTACTTCCCCATTGAGAATGATATTTGCTGTGGGCTTTTCGTAAATGGCTTTTAAGATGTCGAGGAAAGTTCCCTCTATCCCAACACTCTGAAGGGTTTTGATCAGGAATGGATGCTGTATTTTGTAAATGCTTTCTCTGCATCTAATGAGAGTATCATATGGTTCTTGGTTTTTCTCTTGCTGATATGATGAATCACATTGATGGTTTTACGAGTGTTGAACCAGCCTTGTGTCCCAGGGATAAATCCTACTTGGTCATGGTGAATAATTTTCTTAATGTGTTGTTGGATCCTATTGGCTAGTATCTTGTTGAGAATTTTTGCATCCATGTTCATCAGGGATATTGGTCTGTAATTCTCCTTTTTGGTGGGGTCTTTGTCTGGTTTCGGAATTAAGGTGATGCTGGCCTCATAGAACGAATTTGGAAGTACTCCATCTCTTTCTATCTTTCCAAAAAGCTTTAGTAGAATAGGTATGATTTCTTCTTTAAACGTTTGATAGAATTCCCCTGGGAAGCCATCTGGCCCTGGACTCTTGTGTCTTGGGAGGTTTTGGATGACTGCTTCAATTTCCTCCCTGGTTATTGGCCTGTTCAGGTTTTCTATTTCTTCCTGCTCCAGTTTTGGTAGTTTGTGGCTTTCCAGGAATGCGTCCATTTCTTCTAGATTTCCTAATTTAGTGGCGTACAGCTGTTCATAATATGTTTTTAAAATCGTTTGTATTTCCTTGGTGTTGGTAGTGATGTCCCCTTTCTCATTCATGATTTTATTAATTTGAGTCTTCTCTCTCTTCTTTTTAATAAGGTTGGCTAATGGTTTATCTATCTTATTAATTCTTTCAAAGAACCAACTCCTGGTTCTGTTGATCTGTTCCACAGTTCTTTTGGTCTCGATATCATTGAGTTCTGCTCGAATTTTAATTAACTGTCTTCTTCTGCTGGGGGTGGGGTCTATTTGTTGCTTTTTCTCTAGTTCTTTTATGTGTAAGGTGAGCTTTTGAATTTGAGTTCTTTCCAGTTTTTGAATGGATGCTTGGATTGCGATGTATTTCCCCCTCAGGACTGCTTTTGCTGCATCCCAAAGATTTTGAACGGTTGTATCTTCATTCTCATTAGTTTCCATGAATCTTTTTAATTCTTCCTTAATTTCCTGGTTGACCTTTTCATCTTTTAGCAGGATGGTCCTTAACCTCCACGTGTTTGTGGTCCTTCCATGCTTCTTGTTGTGATTAAGATCTAATTTCAAGGCATTATGGTCTGAGAATATACAGGGGACTATCCCGATCTTTTGGTATCGGTTCAGACCCGATTTGTGACCCAGTATGTGGTCTATTCTGGAGAAAGTTCCATGTGCACTTGAGAAGAATGTGTATTCAGTTGAGTTTGGATGTAAAGTTCTGTAGATATCTGTGAAATCCATCTGGTCCAGTGTATCATTTAAAGCTCTCGTTTCTTTGGAGATGTTGTGCTTAGAAGACCTATCGAGGGTAGAAAGAGCTAGATTGAAGTCACCAAGTATAAGTGTATTATTATCAAGGTATTTCTTTTCTTTTTTTTTTTTTTTATCAAGGTATTTCTTGAGTTTGGTTATTAATTGGTTTAAATATTTGGCAGCTCCCACATTCGGGGCATATATATTGAGGATTGTTAAGTCCTCTTGTTGGATAGATCCTTTGAGCATGAGATAGTGTCCCTCTTCATCTCTCACTATAGTCTTTGGGGTAAATTTTAATTTATCTGATATAAGGATGGCAACCCCTGCTTTCTTTTGAGGACCATTTGAATGGTAAATGGTTCTCCAACCTTTTATTTTCAGGTTGTAGGTGTCCTTCTGTCTAAAATGAGTCTCTTGTAGACAGCAAATAGATGGGTCCTGCTTTTTTATCCAGTCTGAAACCCTGCGCCTTTTGATGGGGTCATTAAGCCCGTTCACGTTCAGAGTTACTATTGATAGATATGAGTTTAGTGTCATCATATCTATTCAGTCCTTGTTTTTGTGGATTGTTCCACTGAACTTCTTCTTAAAGGGGAATTTTAAGAGTCCCCCTTAAAATTTCTTGCAGAGCTGGTTTGGAGGTTACATATTCTTTCAGTTCCTGCCTGTCTTGGAAGCTCTTTATCTCTCCTTCCATTTTGAATGAAAGCCTTGCTGGGTAAAGTATTCTTGGTTGCATGTTCTTTTCATTTAGGACCCTGAATATATCCTGCCAGCCCTTTCTGGCCTGCCAGGTCTCTGTGGAGAGGTCTGCTGTTACCCTAATATTCCTCCCCATAAAAGTCAGGGACTTTTATTCTTTTGCTGCTTTAAGGATCTTCTCCTTATCTTTGGAATTTGCAAGCTTCACTATTAAATGTCGAGGTGTTGAACGGTTTTTGTTGATTTTAGGGGGGGATCTCTCTATTTCCTGGATCTGAATGCCTGTTTCCCTTCCCAGATTAGGAAAGTTTTCAGCTAGGATTTGTTCAAATACATATTCTGGCCCTCTGGCCCTTTCGGTGCCCTCAGGAACCCCAATTAAACGTAGGTTTTTCTTCCTCAGGCTGTCATTTATTTCCCTTAATCTATCCTCATGATCTTTTAATTGCTTGTCTCTTTTTTCCTCAGTTTCCCTCTTTGCCATCAACTTGTCTTCTATGTCACTCACTCGTTCTTCCACCTCGTTAACCCTCGTCGTTAGGACTTCTAGCTTGGATTGCATCTCATTTAATTGATTTTTAATTTCTGCCTGATTGGATCTAAATTCTGCAGTCATGAAGTCTCTTGAGTCCTTTATGGTTTTTTCTAGAGCCACCAGTAGCTGTAAAATAGTGTTTCTGAATTGGCTTTCTGACATTGAATTGTAATCCATATTTTGTAACTCTGTGGGAGAGTGGGCTGTTTCTGATTCTTTTTTTTGAGGTGAGGTTTTCCTTCTAGTCATTTTGCTCAGTGCAGAGTGGCCAAAAACAAGTTGTATTGGGAAAAGGAGAAAAAGAGAGAGAAGGAAAGAAAAGAGAAAAAGAAAAAAGAGAAAGAAGAAAAAAAAGGGGAAAAAGAGAAGAAAAAGAAAGAAAAAGAAAGAAAGGAGAAAAAAGAAAAAAAAAGGAGGGGTGGCGGAAGCAATCAGAAATCCAGAAGACAGAGAGAAAAAAAAAAGCACAAAACAAAACCAAAACCAAAAACAAAAACAAAAAACAAAAACAAAAACAAAAAACAAAAACAAAAACACGGAGTATCTTCCGATTCTGTGTACTTTAAGTCCCTTGATTTCCCTTGGAACTGGTCCGTGTCGCTGGTCTTCTGTGGGAGGGGCCTGCTGTACTGGTTCTCAGGTGTTAGCACTTGGGGGAGCTGCTCTGCCCCTGCCTGGTGCAGGGCTCATTGGGGGTTGTTCACCCCGTGAGGCCCCGGGAGGAAGCCACAGTGGCCGGGGCAGCTCTGGGACCCTGGAGTCAGCTCCCGCAGTAGCTCCGGGGCTCTCCGTCTGCAGGGCCTGGGGGCTCCCGGGCGGGGCCGCTGATCTGCTCAGTTCCAGGCAGGAGCGTCCTTGCTGACCTGGGCCCTCCCGGCCTCTGCCTGTCCCGGGGGAGGCCGGATCCTGGGCTGTGTCCCGGCGCCCTGTGCTCCGGGGCCTGCGCTGTTGGATTCGCTCCCGCCCCGCAGCCCCCTCCGCGGAGCCGCCGCCCGAGCCCCTCCGAGCTGCTCCGGGTCCCGCCGAGCGCTGCAGCTCTTAGGGAGCTCGGCGCACTCTCCGGGGCGCAGTTCCTCTGTTACTGTCCCCGGGAGCCCGAGGGCATCCCCGCCCTCCTGGGTCCTGCTCCAATTCCCCGGGAGGCCTTTTCCCCGGGAAAGTTGGTGCAGCCCCTGCTCCTCCGGGACGGGGCTCTCCTGTCCTGGGGACCCTCGCCCCGGCCTCAGCCCGGCTCCTCGCGGGGCCCCTCCCCCTTGGAGGCCTTTTGTGTATTTATTTCTTTTTTCCTGTCTTCCTACCTTGATAGAAGCGCGAACTCTTCTCACTGTAGCGTTCCAGCTGGTCTCCCTTTAAATCTCAGGCCGAATTTGTAGATTTTCAGGATGATTGGATGGTTTTCTAGGTAATTTGTTGAGGACCGGTGACTTGGAGACCCTGCTCTGCCGCCATCTTGCCCCTCCCCCCTAAAGTATCATTCTTAATGCATCATATCATGAGTACATATTATCAACATAACTGTATCACTCTTGATGTTAACCCTTCTCACTTGTCTGAGGTAGGGTTTGCCAAGTTTCCCTACTTTAGAGTTCATTATTATGCTCCAACTTTTCAAAGGAGGCATATCTACATAAATTAATTGGAATTATTTTGCACAAGACAATTGTCCATAGTCCCCAAGGTATTTGTTTTCTAGACATTTATTAATATCGGTGTGGAAAAGTTACATTCATTTCCTAGGACTGCTGTCATAAATTCCCACACTTGCCATCTTGAAATAATAGAAATGTATTCTCTCAAAGTTCCGAGGCCACCAGTTTAAAACCAAAGTGTGGGCACACCCACAGTAGCTCTGAAACCTTTAGGGAAGGATCCTTTCTTGCTTTTCCACCTTTGGTGGCTCCTAACATTCCTTTGTACTTCTTGGCTTGAAGTTGTATCATTCCAGTCTCTGCCTTCTTTTTTTACATCACCGTCTCTTGTTCTCTGTGTGTCTCTTCATAATCTTTCTTTTTCTTAGAAGTATAGACACCAGCCATTGGAAATAGGACCCATCATCTTAAAAAAAAAAAAAAGAAAAAAAGAAAGAAAGAAATAGAACTCCTCCTAAATCCAGGATGATTTCATCTTGAGATCTTAACTACTTACATCTGTGAGACTTTATTTTCAAATAAGGTTGCTTTTATGGGTACTAGTGTTTAGAACTTGAATATACCTTTTAAAGGACATAATTCACTGTACTCATAGATAAACATTTTGTAATTGGGTTATAATATAATGCTAGTTTATTCTGTGGCTCAAATTGTTCCAGCTTTGGAAATTGAGAGCTCTTTCAGCTATGTCACTTTGACCTAACCTCATTAGTATGGGGCTTTTTTCCAGCAGTATCTGGATTTCTGACAGTATAAGATGGCCCAGGCTAAAATTGTGTATTTCTCTAGTCCTAGAATCAAACATTTCTTCAAGAAATTCTGGTTTATTTTACTGGAGAATGGTTTTGGGAATCAAGACATGCTAGGTGTTCTCACTGCTATGGGGCTGTTGTTGCTTCTGGGTCCTTTCTGATAAGGATGCAGGAGATTATATGTGTGCATAGTAACCTTTGTATAAACACATAACTGTAATTATTTCTGTATATAAACATCAGTGTATATATTATACTGAACATGAATTTATACTAATGTCTCCAAGTCTGTTGTAATACCATATGGATCATTCTAGCTGTCTCACTTTGCTTACCTGTAACATCCCACTCAAACAGTGGAAAAACCTGGGTCCCACCATCTGCCATCAATTTACTTAATCTTTCAATTCTAGTAATATACGTGCTTGTGGCTTCAGAAATTTTAACTTATACCCAGTTTTAAGTATTTTAAAGTCATATTGTTAAGAAGATAGTCTTCTAGAGAGCTTCTTCATCTAAAAGGCATGAATACACCAACTAAACAATTAGCAGTGCCATGAAAATTTGCTAAAATACCACACCCATGTCATTTTCATCACCACTACCACTATCACCACCAGTGACCAAAACAGAACATCGATTACCCCATACCTGGCTTCCATATTAATATCATTCATTCAAGGGAAGATTCAGACCCATTAATTTATGGCAGATAAACTACGTAAAATATAACTATCAATGTTCAGAGCCTTGCCAATTTCTAGCATAAGGCTAATTGCATTTTATTGTCATACCTATTTTGCCAGTTACCACCATGTTCCAGAAATCTTTATCAATAAGCTCTTAGTACCTGCATACTAATCCCTATGTATTTCTGTATATTCCTTCTTCTTATCTAAACACCTACATCTCTTGAACTTCTAGCACTTTTGTTTTATGCCCTCTGAAACTGACATACTATTAGAGAAAGAGCCTCCAATAGTCCTAACAGCTTGTGTAAGTTTTTCTTTTTCTGACTTGAATTAGTAAAGCTAGACCCTCCTTAGGAGACGTGACCTCTCTTGAACAACTCCCATATAACCTCATACTCAGGCTGGAAGTAGTTTAGCTTCCTCCTAATTGCTATTTGCCATTTTTAGACTAGTTTCCTTCACCCATTTCTAAAAATACTAAATTTAGAATTTTATGATTAAAATATAACTCAAAACTTTTTCTCTTTGCAGTAATATGCAGGTATTTTGACCACTTCTCCTTACTTCTCTAAGACAGTTGCTCTCTGTGCCTAACTCAAATTGTGCTTTTGTCAGAGTTCTTGGTGATTCTAATGTCATGGCACCTGTTCCAATACCATATACTCTCAGCTGATTGCCCTCTTCTCCTGGATTTATATTCTACTCCCTTCATTGGCAGCTTGCTTTCCATACCATATCCTTACCATAACCAGTAATTTCAAATTTAACATATATATCAGCCAGTGTTTTAAAGATAATATTCTTTGAACTCCATTCTTTATATTTGGTATGCATAAATTTAGAATACTATTTTCTTAGTGAACATTATCTTTTATATTTATGCTAAATGTACCATTTTCTCCAGTGCTGTTTCTTAACTAACACATTTGGTCTGATATTAGTATAACTATTCAGTTACTGACTCAGGAGATATCTAAAAATGTTCTGAACTTAACATTTATAAACTAAAATATTGCTTTTCCTATATATATATTCATTCATTCTAAGTTTCTACCATCTTAATGCCAACTCTACTCTTAATTACATCATATTTTTAGGGATTTGTTTCTCTATTTTAGCAAATTCTATTAGTTTAATGTTGTGTGTGTGTTGGGGGGACACAATCCCTTGCCACCTACACAGTTGCCACCCTGTATGAGTTCACTGCACATAGTCTGTCAAATGGATTATATCAGTAGTATCCTAACTAGTATTCCAGCTATAGCCTTTGTCCCCTCTAGACCGTTCTCAAAAAGAGATAACTAAAGTCATCGTGTTAAAATTAAGACTAGTTATGTGACTTTCCAACCCTCTCTGAGTATATGATGAATTTCTTACTTTCTATTTTTATTTTTCTTCATGCTCCTCAGTACCTTAGACACTGTAACATTGTGTTTTTGTGTGCATGCACATGTCTGTATGCATTTATTCATTTCCTCACTCTCTAAAGTGCAAAGTTCGTGAAACATGAACAGAGAGTTTATTCTGTTTTATTAACTCTTATTGGTACAAAGAACAAGGGCTGGTGCATATTAAACACTCAAAAGTATGTATTGAATGAATAAATGATGGCCTCTACTTCTCTGGTGAAGGACAAAGATATAGGTTCCACTGGCAGAAGTAGGCAATTTCAAAACACAAATTAATATATCATTATTCTCTAATTCCCCATGATAGTTGTTTTCTTAATAACACACAATTTAAGTCTTGAGAAAAAAAAAACATACATTTAATTATTTGTTTAAGGACCAACATTGCTAATACAGTGTTCCCTATGCAATTCCCCTCCTTATCTCTTAAAATATAATGAAAGCTAGAAGCATACTAGTACATTAAGTATAAAGAGAAGGCTCTCATAAGGCTGTATTCTGGCAAAACAAATTTATTGGTAAGGGCAATTATTTAAACATATATACTGATGATGCACAGATTTAAAATGTGAATGATAAATTCTTAATGTATTTCAAAAAAAATATTCACTAAGTGACTTAATTGAAGTTTAAAGTCTAAAACAACAAAATGAACTGCCACTTACTGAATTATAGATAACCAAGAAGCATCTTTAATGGTGAGATTAAAAATAAGATCAGGGTAAAGCAATTATGCCTATAATACAGTGTAGGTGGAAATTTTGAATCTGAACATATGCTCTGATAAAAGAAAATATTGTAAAGAATCATTAATTAGGAGACCAACAATCAAAGAAAATTTATCTACATTAATTTATCCGTGGTTTATTTTAATGGAACTAGCTATTTCCCTAAAATAACTTGTTTCATTTTTTATATTCCTAAAGATTACTCAGCCAGCAAAATTTGATAAGCTAGACTACTTACTACTCACAAATTTATCCTTTTGTCAAATATTTATTGATTTTATAGTATGTCACAGACATTAGAGATGCTAATGTTTTTAAGGTGAGCTAGATTTTGTTTACATGGATTCAGTTATGAATCTTTTGAACTACCCAATGCAATTAAAATGAAAACTATTGAGAAAGTGTTTATTGCTAAAACCAAAAGCATGCGATTCAACAGGAGATTCAAAAATGAGGATTCAGCAATATCCTCTTCATTTAGAAAAAGGAATTTTAAAGGTATTGGAAAAGCATAATGTATTTGGGGAATGGCAAAATTGATGCATTTGTTTCCCTAAATAAGTAAGCCTAAATGTGGAAGGAAAGGGAAGTCAGGATATTTTATAGTTTGGATTTTTATTGCACATGTAAGCCATTTAAGTTTCTATGTAAATAAAAAAGCAGCCATAAGACATGATTATATTTTTTAAAACAGCCATTTAATTTTAAAAGGTAATGTGTCTGTTTTCAGTGAACATACTTTTTCATAACATTTAATATCCTCACAAGGCATCTGCAATGCTTAGAGGGAAGATGCCTCTCATGCTATTTTTAATGAAAGAGTGGCCTTCCAAAGGTGCAAGTGGCCTCATAGAAAAGGTACCTTAGAAAAGGCGCATCTTAGAAAAGGGACCATCTCTTTTATGGTCACCTGTGTTCTACATGAGCTAACAGTGAGAAGAAAAGATAATTTCCTAAGTAATTCTACAGAAGAGCAGTGAACGTTACGAAAAAGAATTAAGGAGTCTCGCCCTTAAGGGGTGCCTGGGTGGCTCAGTCGGTTAAGTGTCTGACTCTTGGTTTTGGCTTAGGTGCCTGTTACCTAGCATACAAAGTCCTGTTCTACAGATGGCTCATGCACAATAGAGACAGAAATTCACGAAGAGGAAACTTAAAAAAAAATTGGAAAATGAGAGAGACAACATAAAAGTTATTGGTCCGTATCAACTTGGAGTAGTTATAAAAATGATTAGTTCCTGATTTTACTCCTTAGGAAGGGTTCCTTTACTAATTGTTTCTGGATCCTGGTTTTGCTTTTTGAAAGGTGTCTTCTTGTCTGTTAGTCATGTTTATATTTGTGTTGGATATCATAGATGCCTACATATGATCAGTGTATGTTTGAAAACCCAGATGTTTAAAAATACAAATGCTTTGGTTTTGTTTGCTTGTTTTTCTTTTTATTATGGCTTATCTTTCCTTTGAAAATTCAATTAATTTTTTAAAGGTTTTATTTATTTATTCATGATAGAGAGAGAGAGAGAGGCAGAGACAGGCAGAGGGAGAAGCAGGCTCCATGCAGGGAGCCCAATGCAGGACTCGATCCCGGGACTCCAGGATCATGCCCTGGACCAAAGGCAGGCGCCAAACCGCTGAGCCACTCAGGGATCCCTGAAAATGCAATTAATTAAAAAATTACCAGGCATTTTGTGATCTATTCATTCCTTGTCGGTTCCCTGTGTCAGCTAACTCACCAGTTTTCTATTAGACATAATTCTTAATCTATAATATTTTGATTATTTACTCCATGCTTCAGTCTCTCAATTATGGTAATGATAAAAGTCCTTGTCACAGTAGCCTACGTGGAAAGACATCATTAATTTTTGTACCCTGGCTGATTTGATCTTTGCTCCAATACTTCTATGAGGATTCTGACTTTCACCTTTCCCCACTCAATATTTGTGATCATTCTGACTTATTGGAAACCCTTGGTGCTAAAGGGGAGTTACTAAACTAGTACTGGTGGGCCAGATCCATCCTTGCATATCCTTTTGCAAATAGCCTTAATACTTTTTCATTACAACCGTAGATTGTAGAGATTGTATGAAAATCTCCACAGGGGATCCTGGGTGGCTCAGCGGTTTAGCACCTGCCTTCGGCCCAGAGGATGATCCTGGAGTCCAGGATCAAGTCCCGCATCAGGCTCCCTGCATGGAGCCTGCTTCTCCTTCTGCCTGTATCTCTGCCTGCCGCCGCCCCCCCCCCCCCCCCGCCATGAATAAATAAAATCTTAAAAAAAATATCCACAGACAGATGAACACAATAAAAAAGAAAAAAATGAGGATAAATTTAAGTTTATAGTGATATTTTATTTACCAAAACAAGGGAATGTTATTGGAGAATTTATTTCATTTAGAAAGTGACTTTTGATATTGAACCTTTAAGGGAATTTAAAATTAAGCTTAAATTTCTCTCTGAATAAATACACATAGAAATCCTTTGATAGTTTCAAAGATTTATACTGAAATTTGGAGCATCTTTGCATTCAACTTGTGTTATTGAAATAACTATACTATTTGATGTCATTGTAGAACCACTGATACATAGTAGACTATGCAGTTGATCATGTTTTTGGATGGGCAATTGAATAGTGAATAGATTGTCAGCCTTGGGAGCCAAGTAGGCTTAGTGAAATTACCTAATTAATTAATGACTATTTTGTGGGTTTCTAATGTAAAAATATACACTGAAAATCAGGGATACCAAGACAACATATAAAACAGCAGTAGAAAGTAAGGAGAGATAAAGATTGCAGATTCCTTCTCTGGTTGTATAGTCATATTGCTGGTATCTTTTCTATTCAGAGTATTACTTTTTATATGAAACAAGCTTCAGTTTTTTAACACTTGTGGTATCTATCTACCTTCTTCAGTTTTCTTCCCTAGAAAATAAATAGTGCTTTACTTGAAAATTGGGAAACATAAACTAGGTAAAATTCATTATCCTTTTTCCTTTTTCTTGGCAACAGGCACAGAAACAGCAGGAAGATGTTCACTTTCTGTCTTCCATGGCATATGTTTCACAAGGGCAGATACCTACAAAAAACAGGGGTTTGCAGTTGTGTTTCACTGACTGTATTTGGGTGGATTTGTCTACCAGGTGCTAATATTTACATCTTGGCACTCCAGCTACATTCAAATATAAGCAATGCTTCAGTAAGGTAATTGTGGCCTCTATCTGATTACTCTTTGGCCTTATCTGTCAGACTTCAGGAGAGGAAGGGGGATGCTATCCTGATTTTATACACACCACATACTTAAATTTATTCATTATGTATTTAGACCATAATGATTTTTCAAATTAATGAATGTAAAGCTAAAATTCCTATTTATGTCTATTTTTATAATTCTAGTAAAATAAACTGTGATTATAATATAAAATATTAACTACTATTAGACTTAAAATGGCAGTAATAAAAACTTGTCTTTTACTGCAGTAGTTTTCATCCCTAGTTTACACATGCCAGAGACCATAATTCTCAAGTCCTCTTGCTGTTCCTTTTGATATTATCAAATAGCATTTGATATTAATTTATAAATTTTTTCATTATCTTTTGGCATTTAACGGAAGATGAAAGTTAAACTATGTCACTCACCCACACACCTAAACATATCCACTTATACTCTTCCCATAATGTCGATAGAGTTACAACAATCTTGATTAATGAACTATTAATGATAATTTTGACTAAAGCTATTTGTAATTGAGTATCATAGCTTAATGAGTAATAATCAAATTTTGAATTCTATTCAGTGATGCAATTAAGTTTTTGTGATCACTTATTCTCCATAGTTTTTAACAAAATTTAAATTCTCCTTTGAAGATATTTAACCCATAAGGTGTTCTGCCCACTTTTACATAGTGGCATGGCTCTTGGAGGCTCTCATATCTCTGTTTTCATCTAGATATGTTTTCTCTGAGCCTGACCCAGCCTAATAATGTATCTATCCATCACATTTATCTTGGGACTTCCTATACTCCTGTTCCTTTACTAAGTAGGCAGTTTCTTGAGTGTCATACCTTTTTTCAAGGTGATATATTGGAGTACATTCCTTAGGAGTTGGCTTTAAAAAATTCATGGTGGGTGGCAGGGGGCGGGTGGGTAAGTATAATGTGACTTTTTAGAAAATTATGCTTTTTAAAGGTTTTATTTATTCATGAAGGGCACAGAGAGAAAGAGAGAAGCAGAGACAGAAGCAGGCTCCATGCAGGAAACCCAATGTGGTACTTGATCCCAGGACTCCAGGATGATGCCCTGAGCCAAAGGCAGACGCTCAATCGCTGAGCCACCCAGGCATCCCAATTATGTCATTTCTTTCTTCACTGTTGAATAGGAAGTAATGTGAAAGCCTTCATTGTTTTCTAGCCTCAAAAGTGACTACTGAAAAACATAATTTTTTTTAGGCATTTTATATTCTTTCTTTTTTCCTCTTTTTGTCTTCTCACTTTTCAAGAACTTCTCTTGAAGGTTGCTAAAACTTTGTGATGGTATGTTATGGAGTATGTTTTCGCATTCACTGATTTGGGAATTTAACTGGTCTTTTAAATCTAGAATTTTCTTTCTCTTTGATAATTTAGTTTTTCTTTGAACTTTTCCCCTTAATTCCCCTCAATTTCCCCTCAATTTTTCTTATTCTATAACTGGATATTAGACCACTCCTCTTTTTATATGTATATTTTTGCTTTTCCATTTTTAGTTCTACTTTCAGGGATATGTAGTTACCATTATTTTCTCACACTTTGATTATGAAATAAATCTGCCATCATTCTGATAGCATAAATACAAAAATAATGGTTTTTATGCTATCATTGCTGAGAGGCAAGAAATTATTATAGAAAAAAATCAGCAGTTATTTAGTGATATATTGATCTTTTGTGGACTCTTGCATAAGCTACATTGTAATGTGACTTCTCTTATTCTTAGCCTCTCATAAATGAGGTTATTTTTCAGTCTTCTTTCTTTGAATTTAACTTCCATATTTTATGTTCCTTTATCCTATTTTTTAAATCTGTAAATTGAGAATTTTTGTCAAATATTTTATGATGGTGGCTGGCTGCTCCTATATGAGTGAGGCATCTAAGATGTGATAGGCATTGCTAAGCACAGTCAGGATTTGCCAACTGATAGGCTGACATAAGCTAAGTGAGTGAGTAGAATCCAAGTCATTCCTTTAGGCAGAGCCATATAAGTCAGTATCATTAGATCATTCACTTGATATATCCCTCGTTTTAATGAAGTATCTCTCTGGTCCTGTGCTTCTCATTGAATTTCTATGTTATGCTCTGTCCTACATTTATATGGCAGTTGAGATATTTCATTTTGCCTGTGTGTTGATTACATTCAGAATCCTCAAGTGTTCGTCTATAAATGAATTCAAGCTGGTCTGAAAATGTTTAATTATACTTCTTGGTTAATAGGAAATCTTATTATATTACATTGTCAACAATCTTTTTTTTAAATATATTTTTTTAAATTTTTATTTATTTATGATAGTCACAGAGAGAGAGAGAGAGAGGCAGAGACATAGGCAGAGGAAGAAGCAGGCTCCATGCACCGGGAGCCCGATGTGGGATTTGATCCCGGGTCTCCAGGATTGCGCCCTGGGCCAAAGGCAGGCGCCAAACTGCTGTGCCACCCAGGGATCCCGATTGTCAACAATCTTAATGCAATTTCTTTTGGTTTTCATTTTGAAACATATTCAAATATTGTAATTTGGAGAGACTAGTAATACAAAAGGGTTAAGATAGATCAACCTTACAAAATGGATAATAATTAAATTGCAACTTTATATCAAATCAGTATCTTTTGCTATTCTGTTGATTGGATGGTAGGCCTGTATAATTGCTTGAGAAGACCTGCCATATTCTTAAATGATCAGGAAGAAAAACTCTTAGATTTTCTAGTAAGTATATACTAATTCCGTGGTACTGAGATTTTATAAACCAAAACATAATAAATCTCACTCTGTTTTGCTTGAATTTACATTGGCTGATGGGCACTCAGCTTTAATTTCAGTCAGGTAATTGTCAATATAGATACAAATGTATATGAGACAAAAACTTCAAACCTTGCCATCACATCTGTGAAAGGTTTTCAGGAATCTACTAGGCTAATATACACTAGCTTAAAACACTTCTATTTCACATCAAATAAATCAATGTTATAAATATCATGTTAAAACTTTATAAATCTTTAGACTCGAAGCTTAAAGTGATATTTTTATTGCTATAAGAAGTATTTGAAACTATGGTGATCTAAAATGTGTAATTTTATTGACATTAAACAATTAGATATTTTGTCCCTTGAAAAACTGTTAACTCTTGAAGAGTACTTGGTGTAGAAACAATCTGTGACATTTCAAGTTTTCTAGCTATTGTTATAAACAGCATGCTAAAGTGATTTTTCCTTGTAGTTTTTAAGTAACAGAAAGAAATAGTGCTTCCAGCATCAGAAAGACTTATCCTTCCTTAGGAAAGTGGCTTGTTTGTTTTATGCTTTGATACTTTCAGTGTCCATGGACTAAAGACTATGAATATCAACAAAGTAATTCAACCTACTTTATTAGCTCTCCAAGGCAGAAAACAGTTTCAAGTCCACATCTAGTTATATTTCAAATTCTAATGTTTTTTTTTTTTTTTTTTTGTATTTTCTAGTTTATATTAAAAGTCTCTCGTCTTCAGTGACAGTACAATATCATCTAAACTCTCTGGATTCAATTTTATTTTTTTTTTCTGCTGAATTTAGATTTGGAATTAAACCCATAGGTCTAGTTCAGATTTAAAATACTGATACTATAAAAAATGTATGAAAAGTTTGTTTAAACTCAGTATCTGTGGGGTAGAAGGGGTTTGTAGAGATGAATTATGAAAATGAACAAAATGTTAATTGCTTTGAAGGATTTTAATGTGTTTTTTATTGAACTCAGGCAAATTGTTTCTTACACTGTTCGTAGTGTAACAAAATAATAGCTAAGAAAGGGAGAGAAAATGAGAAATACTTCCAGATAGTAGTGAAATGAGATACTTCCAGAAGTAGTGAAAAATAAAAGATGGCTGCAGAGGACATTGGTATTGAGTTTTAGGCTTTGAGAATGAGAAGAAATGTTCTCCCTGAAATATCATCTATTTTTTCCTCAGGCTGGCCCTAAGGGAGAATTGGATGAGCAGTAATATGCTTTATAATTGAGAATAACATAATTCTGTGCTCTTTACATTATTCAGTTACTCAGGATTTTGAGAAGACACTTGAATTCATAGAAAGTTGATACTGGATTGTGTTAATAACTGAGTTATTAGTAGTAATGAGAGTCAAGTAAGGGGTATAGTTAAAAGGGAGAGAGAATTCCTAGGGGAAAAAAATACCTTGTGAGGAATCATCCCAGTCATCTGTGTCATTTTTTTACTCAATATAAATGAATGCTCTATGGTACAAGAGGACATGTAGAAAAAGGTATTATTTGTGGCAAATAGAGTGGAGATCTATTTGGAAATCCCTTAAGATTTACCACCAGTTACTAATTTAAAGAGATAGAGGGAGAGAAAGAGAGTGGGAAGGAGAGAGAGGGGATTAATTTTCTCTAGAGAGTTGTGCTATGTGTTAATACTACAATTATCTTGTTAACCATTTTTTTCAGAATCACAGTAAAACTTATTCACCTTTGTGACTTTAAAAACTTTGAGAATGGGATCCCTGGGTGGCGCAGCGGTTTGGCGCCTGCCTTTGGCCCAGGGCGCGATCCTGGAGACCCGGGATCGAATCCCACATCAGGCTCCCGGTGCATGGAGCCTGCTTCTCCCTCTGCCTATGTCTCTGCCTCTCTCTCTCTGTCTGTATGACTATCATAAATAGATAAATAAAAAAAAATGAGAACACATGTATGTTTAATTTTCAAGATATATGATAATTTTTGGAGCTATAACTATATGTATTAAATATTTAATATTTTAATAATTCCTTTTTTGTAACATAATATTAGAAAAATGATACGACCATATCCTATGGTCTGTTGTAAAATGTGCCTCTTAAAATCTTAGTGCCATTTTTCATGAGCAGAATTATGTATGTTAAGTAAGACTACTTTAAAGTTTTCTGAGACTAAAGTGATACAGTTAAGTAGTTAATAATTGTTAGTTTCAAGTTGTTAGAAATACTAACCATAAATATTAACTATCTCTTTCACCGATTGTTAGACTATATTACTGAAAATAAAACAAGCACATTCTACTAAAGCCTTATAACATTAAATCTACCCAATACAATACTAAAGCTATCCTAACTTTACATGGATATCGCCAACCCTTAAGAATAATTGCTTTTGCAAACCTTTTGAAGAACCTCAGTGCTACCATTCAACAAAAATAAGGATCAGAATTCTAAAAAAAGTAAGATCAAAATTAAGACATATTACCCTTAAGAAGATGAGCCTGAAATAACAATGATGTATCTATGTGGAGCTGTTATATAAGCAGTTGAAGACAGATATACATATTTGAATTAAAAACTAGGCCATTTATGTGGATTTAGGAATTGAGAGTTTAAAATATGGTCTTTTTATTATATTATTTTATAGTTGATAGAAAGAAAAATCAGTATCCATCCAGGGTCCTGATGAATTCCTACAGAGGGGTTGGTAAGGGTGAATTGAATCAGCGAGAAAGGAAAAAAAAAAAGTGTCAGGAAAGAGAGAGAAAACCTAACAAAATCAGTAGGGGATTCCTAGAAAGGAACATTGTTTTAGGGCGAAAAAAAAACCTTAATATAATTCACTTTTCAGTATTTCAAGATGTGAATAAAATAAATATCTAATAAGGAAATAATAGCATGAAATATAGCTAGCTATGACTTTATAAAAGCAATACCTTATATTTTCTGTACATTTTGTTGTTCTATCATAGCAACCTTGTGATTTAACTTCTCTTTTACTTAGGATGGTACTGTTTTATCCAGTACTATTTTTTTGGCACATACTGGTTTGTTTTTGAAAATTTGTCACTCAATCATATCTGTACAAACATATATTAATAAAATATTATATATGCATATGTGTATGTAATTGAGTCAAACAAGTATTCACTTAGTCAAGTTTTTAAAAATAGTTTTATCTGTAAAGTATGTATATATATATGTATGTTTATATATAATTTCAGTAGCTTTTACTTATGTTTGTTAGGCATCTTTATTATTTTTCTACTGATTTGTAAGAGGGAAGGTTGTAAATTTCACTTTTTGTCTGTGCCTCAGAATGGTTTCACCTATGTCTAAACCATCATTTCTTAATCGTGCATGGAGGCAGTGAAATGAATGGAACTACCTTTAATTTAGTTTCTCAGTTTTTGTCCATTAATTCCTCTGCTCAGATTTTTCCAGTTGTTTTTTAGGTAAAAGTGAGATTTTATACTAAAATCACCTAGAGTTCAAGTACACCTTTATGACCAGTATCTTGACATTTTTATAAATCTGCTATCTCTGCACATGTTGCAGTTGAATCCTTCCAGCTCTTAACCGAGGCGTATTCTCAATATGTACACACCTATATGTTACATCAGCTAAAACTCCAAAGTTAAATATATGCCATATGTTATCTTTTCAGAATATCTAGTTACCTAACACAGGGAGTCCAAATAAGCTTATTCTAATTTATATTTCTGTTTGACCAAATGGGTAATTTATATTGAAACAGGGAAAATATAATTGCTGTTGAGCATAAACCAATATTCATCCAATTTCAAACAACTCAGTATATGCAGTCCTGCAGGAAATTTAGATTATCTTTACCTTACCATAACTTTACAAGGAAGTTTAGATTAGGTTACCTTACCATAACTTTACAAGGTAGTTATTATTTCTCTTTTTATAGTCGTAAGCTTGAAGGCTTGTGATGTTAAGTAGTCAGCCCAAAATACTTCACTAAACAAATATTTGTTAGTCATAGATGTATGCCTGGTTTAAGAGTTATATATGCTGAAGTCTTAAATTAATCCACTAATTTCCAAATCAGTGATAATCCAGTAAAATTGTTTATCTAAAGTATAGCATCTCTCACCTAGTCTACCTATATATGCCACAGATTATGGATAAAAGAAGAAAAAATTCTTATCTGTAAAAACTCATGTTGGATAAGAAATGTAATAAATGTATAAAAGAAGTATATAAAAGAAATGCAATAAAATGTAATAAAATAGGGGATATTTTAAAGATTTAAAAAAACATTTAAAAACTAATGGGAAACATTACTTCTTTACATTAATTAATTAATTAACTAATAGATTTTATTTATTTATTCATGACAGAGAAAGAGGGCAGAAACACAGAGGGAAAAGCAGGCTCCACACAAAGAACTCGATGTGGGACTTGATCCCGGGACCCCGGGATCACACCCTCAGTGGAAAGCAGATGCTCAACCGCTGAGCCACCCAGGCATCCTACTTCTTTACATTTAAACTATTGTAAATGTTATACAAAATAATATAATTGAAATATAGTATTATTAAGCAATATAAAACATTGAATTAAGGAAACAAGTTTCTAAATCTCCCACTTTTTTCAAGATTCTTAAAATTGAGATGTATATCTTCCCAAATATCTTATCAGAAAATGTGTGATACATACACTTATCAAAAAAGTAAGCCATTTTGTATGTCTTATTTAAAAATTCTTTTTATTAAATATTGTGTTTTTATTCATAATAAAAATTTGACATTTTTCTTCCACATGCAGCCAGAATTAATCTTTTAATGAGTGTAATTTATTTAATTTTCCTAATATTCTATTATTATATATTCTGGTCGTATTTATATACCATTTTATGCAGAATTGTCTTATTATTTCCTTGTAAAAAATATTCCCAATTTAAAATTAAAGGATCAGAGGATGGGGTGCCTAGGTGGCTCAGCTGGGTTAAGTGTTGGTTCAGATTATGATATCCAGTTCCTGGAATCTGAACCCTGCATTGGGCTCCCTGCTCAGAGGGGAGCTTGCTTCTCCCTCTTACTCTAACCCTGCTCCTCCTCTCTCTCTTGCTCATGCACTTTCTCTATCTCAAATAAAAAAATATTTTTAAAAAATCATGGAGTCAGAGGCAATTAGTAATTAAAATATTGGTACATATTTAAATGGGAAGTATTTGTTAATACTACCATTAGTGTTTATTTTCTCATGTTTTAATCAGTCACACACAACATTGTTGAGAGTAGTTTTTGGCAGTATCTACCCAAATTGCATAAACAAATATCTTATGCACCACTAAGTCCTATCCTATTTCTATGATATCCATAGAAATGTATGCATATGTGAGCAGAAGACATGCCCAGGAATATTAATGCTAATGTTTAGAATAGCAGAATAGAAAAAAATTCTAACTGAAAGTCCATCAATAACAAAGGCATGCATAAATTTATGTAGTAATACATATGTAGAGTAATAATAACATGTAGAATAATAAATATGTACAAGATAATGCTAAAACCAAAAGTGTGGGTAAATGTTGGATTAAAAAACACCTCTTTATTTGTCCTCTAATATATAAAATTCACAAATGACCAAAACCACTAAGTTAAGATAGTATTACACACTTAAGCAGTATTACACACTTTATGTGGAGAGGGAAATTTTAATGATTAAAAGGAACAATAGCTTTTGAACTGCTGGTAATGTTCTCTGACTTGACCTGGGTGGTAGGTACACAAATGTGCTTTCTGATAAATTGTGAAGATGCACACTTGTGATCGTATATTTCTTTGTATATTCAAATGATTCTTTTAGATCTTTTATTAAAACAAATGTTTTGACATTTTGTGCTTGTTTAAATGCTGTTGACAGATGGGAATTGCAAGACCTTATGATGACTTATTCTTTCATCTTGATTTTCTCTCTTTGTATGGTTGTTTAGTTTTCAATGTATTCTACTCCATTCTTAAACTATCTTCTTATGGTGTAAATTCTATCTCCATTAATGCATCATAATACCAATGTATGCATATATTGCAACTGTTAAATGATAAGAATGTTCAATAAAGTACAACTTTTATGTGCCTTTCCAACTAAATTATTTTTGTGTGCTTCATATTCAAGTGTCTTAAGGTCAGTTCACATTCTGCTAGGATTTAATTGATCTTGACCTTAGCTCAGCTGATCTTGATCCCAAGCTATGAGTCATATTTATTCCTTTACTTGTAGACCAGCTGTTCTCCAGGGATGTTTTTCTCATCCAGGAACACAGAGTGCAAGAGGTCAAGGCAAATAACAATCATACTGATTCTCTTTGCTTCACATATGCAAACATACCACTTACCAATGCAAATCACATAGACAGTCTGTCAATGGGGAAGAAAAAGATGTTCCAGTAGGGCCAAGATTAGGGTTAAACTAGTGAGAAAAGTTGCACAACAACAAGGATGTGATGTGTTTTAATTTTGGATTTTGTTTTATTTAAGATATTTTTTAAAGATTTTATTTATTTGACAAAGTGAGAGAAAGCATGGGGTGAGGGGAGGGGATGGGAAAGGGGCAGAGGGAGAGGAAGAAGCAACTCACCACTGAGCATGAAACCCACTACAGGGCTTGATCCCTGAAAACCTGAGCTAAAGGCAGATGTTTCATGGATTGAGCCACCTAGGTGCCCCTAGAATTTTGATATTTTTAAATCATTAACTTTTTTTGCATTAAATTTAGCTGTTTTTCAGATATTGCATTAAACTCTTTATTATTGAGGTTTTGGCTTCCCATTACATTTTGTGCCTGTGGAGAATGCAGAGTATATCTTACTTTCCTCATTGCCCTTACTCTAGTGAAGTGATTCCACTTACTCTAATGAGTAAAGGCACTTGATAAAACTATGGATTACATATAATAATATAATATGTCATTTGTACAGTAATAATATAGAATATTGACAATAGTCAAATATATAGTTAAGGTAATATAAAATAATGAAAATGATTTATTACAAAAATAATGGGCTATGAACTTTATGAGTCTACAAGTGTTTTCTAAATTTCTAGCTTTAAGTTTTTTAAATTTTTTTTTAATTTTTATTTATTATTTATGTATTATAGTCACAGAGAGAGAGAGAGGCAGAGACACAGGCAGAGGAAGAAGCAGGCTCCATGCACCGGGAGCCCGATGTGGGATTCGATCCCGGGTCTCCAGGATCGTGCCCTGGGCCAAAGGCAGGCGCTAAACCGCTGCGCCACCCAGGGATCCCCAGCTTTAAGTTTTTTAATCCAAAAATGATTACACAGACATATTTTATAAATTTTAAAAGTTATAAACATTTAAAATTACACACACACACACACACACACACATCAGTACTTACAAAAAAATAAAGTGAATGTGGCTCATTGTGATGCCCATATTTGCATGGCTTTATCAGATAATTGCCAGAATCTTCTTAACATAATAATTCATGTCTCCAAGAACAATCCTACATCCTTCCTGATAAATGTTTGTACTTCATATGCTTTATAATTATGTTCTCTTGGAACAACAACTTAATTATACATATTTTGAGTAATGTTCTCATTACATATGTCAAAAAGGAAAGAAGACTGTAGTCCTGCTATTTAACTTAAGGGAAAACCTAAAAGGAAATGTGAAAGAGAAAATACTTCGTTTTCAGTAATTGAACTGGCTTTTTCTTTCAGTAGGATTGATTTAGGTCTTATTGAAGCTATAAGAACTGAATGGTTTAGGGTCACACTACCACATGTATTAAATGTATAATAAAATATGTTTGAGAAAATTCTATAGATTTCTGACTTTTCATAAAAGAAAACTGCACTCACTTCTGTGATACATGTTATATATAGAGAATATATAGAATATAACAGGCATACAACATATATAAACCTATTATATATATTATCCTATTATATAAAATCCTATATACATACATAGGATTAGAAAAGGGTAGGGTAAAAATTTTAAGTCCCTGTGCCATGAAATTAAATTGTTTAAGAAGTTTAAAGTTGGATTCTTTATGTTGTAATTTCACAACTAGATTACCTATAAATAATTCAGGAAGGAAATTTGTATGCTCTTAACCTACCTGCAGTGCTAATGCTTTGGGAGCAGAAAGGATAGCGGCAATGTCAAGGAAGATCTATCCAGTATCCTTCCCCAACGGGTTTCAATAGCTGAGGTAGGGCACACAAACTTGGAAGCATATTTCACAGGGTGTACGTAGAAGAGAAAGGCACTTTCTGATAACCCACAAACTTTAAGCATCATTGATACCTTCAAAAAAAGGAGGAGAATAAGAAAGGTAAAAGATAAAAGAGATCCCAGAAATATCCTGAATTACAGATTGAATCTTGGAATAATTTAAATGATTTTCCTTAAATAATCTCTTATCTAACACCTGAGTGTTATATGTTTTTTATACTGCCTTATATTTTTTAGAACTTTTACTGGGTAATATTTATCCTTAAATAAATGGATTTCTTCTCTTTGTCCCCAGTCAATATATGTATTCTTTCAGGGGCACCTGGGTGGTTCAATAAGTTAAGCATCAGACTCTTGATTTTGGCTCAGGTCATGATCTCAAGGTCGTGAAATTGAGCCCCATATTAGACTTCACACCCAGCTTAATATTCTCTCTCTCCCTTTGCCCCCTGCTCCCACTTATTTGTGCATGTTCTCTCTCAAATAAATAAGTAAATAAGTATTCTTTTGAAATTTCAATTTCTACCTGGGTGCTGTAAATTCTCCCTTTGTATATTAACTGAAAACCTGAATGATCTGGGGGCTTTGAGGAATAAAGAAGGGAATGGAATATTTATTGTTTCTTTTTGTTTTCTTTCTTTTTTTGTTTTTTTAAAGATTTTATTCATGAGACGGAGGGGGATGTAGAGAGAGAGAGAGAGAGAGGCAGAGACACAGGAGGAGAGAGAAGCAGGCTTCATGCAGGGAACCTGACATAGGACTCGATCCTGGGACTCGATCCTGGGACTCCAGGATCACACCCTGGGCCAAAGGCAGGCACTAAACTGCTGAGCCACCTAGGGATCCCTGTTTCTCTTTTTGACAAACTTCTTATGCTATCTAAAATAGAATGCTGTGTAGAAGGATGTTGTTCTAGTTGCTCCTGTCTTATAGATGAATAAAGGGTGCTGTTTGGGGAAAAAAATCGTATTTTTCACTCTGAGTATCTCCTTTCTTTTGTCCCTAAGCGCTTCTGCATCGCAACCTTGTATATTTCCTGGGTTTTTTCTTGTTAAGGTTCTTCGTCAGAAGAAGGCTTATCAGAGAGGAATTTCACTTAACACTTTTACCAACACCCTGGCCAGTATAGTCTCCCATTATAAGACTTCTTGTTGTGATTTTCCTTGAATGCTGCAAAGCTTTGGTAGCTAAGAACTCCATTTATAGTGCGATTGCCTATGACAATTTCTTACATATAGACTCATAGGAATGAGGCTTTTAAAACTTACAAGGTGAACTTTAGCTCTAATTCCATAGTTTCCAGAAAAGTATTAGTTTGTCTTAACAATTTGCTAGGACTCAATTTCTGCATTATTATTATTATTATTATTATTATTATTTTATTATTTTGACTTTCACCTATGTGTCAAATCACTGTTTGGGGCCAAAGATTTATAAAGGAATTTGTGGTTTAGAAATTAATTTATCAAATTTTCAAAGAAATTCAAGTTTATGTTCCCTACAACTTTGTATCACATTCTTCATGTATTTGCTCAGGTATCTTTCTAATAATATTGATCATGACTTCCCTTTTTCAACAGAATGACATTATTCTTCCTAGTACCCTTGCCTTGTAATTTTTTTTCTGTTAGATCTTATTATTTCTTAGCATTTTGATAATTTTCTTGATTGTTAGATCAATTTTTAATTTTCTGTTGACCTCTGCTAGAATGTAAGATGGTAGGTGTTTATATTCCTAATGTTTTCTGCTATATGCCAACCTCCTTGGTCAGGATCTGGTTTATTTTAAGTTATTTAGATTTTTTTTTTTTAATGAGTGAATAAAAACATCTGTCTCTTGCTGGATCTGTTGTCTTAATTTTTTTCATTCTATAGTAGCTAACTCTATTCATTTTTTTATAGCAATGTAACAAACATTGAAGTGAGGCCAAAGTTTAACCCCATTAAACTAGTAGTATGTCATCGCATAGACATTTGTCCCAAACTTGTTATTTCTTACTATGTGTCTTACCCCAAAATTAAACAGCACAATAAACAGAACTTTCTTAAAAATAAATCCATTGTTATGAAGTTCAATATATTAAAACTTGTGTTCTATAAAAGGAATTAACCATCATCTGTTTGATTATAATTTGCCTTATGAGAGCATAGAATGGTTGCCTTGGGATTCTTTTTTCTTGTAGCTAGCCTTTTCTTGATCAGTAGGCTTCCCTTGGAGGGATCATTAGAACACAAGTTGACGTTCATTAGTATTTAGAAGATGAACAACATAATACATTTTCTTTTTGTTCAACAATCTGGTATTATTTACTTCAGTATGCAAACTAAATCATAGCAAAAAATAAGTACATGTCTATAGTTTCCTAAGTTTTAGATTTAACAGTGCAAAAATGGCTCTACTGGGCTTAACTCTATATTAAAATGATTTGATAGTTTAGCCAGAGCATCATATCCTGAGGAAATAAATATAATTTATCTAATAATGAGTTTGGTATTAGATTGTAGTTCTTGTGAAAGGAAGTGACATTATTTGACCTCAAATAGTGCATTAAGGATGACTGTTTCATTGGTGCTTGTGCTGCTGTGATAATTTATATTTAACTTTAGTAATTTTTTAATCACTTAAAAACATTGCTAGCCCCTTTGCAGGAAAATAATAAAAGTATACTTATGTGTCAAATCTGTCAAACCTATATTCCTGAGAAACAGGCAGCAGGTAATTTCTTTTGGTATGTTAAATACAATGAGGCAGCAATTTTTTTTTTTTAAGAATACATAGTTATCCACACAAAGTTTGCAAGATTTCCTAATTTTATTTTTTATTTTTATTTTTTAAGATTTCCAAATTTTAAACACCTAGCCTACAAACAGCACAAAGAAAAATTGAACACAATATCAAAATTATTCAGTGTTACTTATTTCTTAAATAAAGTTAATTTTGAGCATCTCAAATGTTTTTGACTTCCACTATAATTTTTTTCATTAGTAAAAATTAAAATTTTCAGTTTTCTTAAATATTCTTTTTGGTATACAGGTCTATGAGTTTATACAATATATTATAATAAACCCTGCAAAAGCAGAGTACAGAATAATTCCAACATTCCAAAGATTACTGTCATGCTGTTCCTTTATATTCATATCATTTTTCCACTGCTAATCCATGACAACTTGTCTGTTCATAGTTTCCCTATTTTTGATTTTTCCAGAATGTCACAGATATGGAATCAGGCAATAATCAAACTTTTGAGAGTTGTTTTATTAGTTAGCATAATTTATTTGTGATTTGTCCATGTTGTTAAATAAAACATTAATTTACCTTTATTGCTGAATAGTATTCCATTGTGTGAATGTATCACAGTTTATCCATTTACTCACTGGGTTGCTTTCAGGGTAAGTGTGACTATTGACAAAATACACATTTGTATACAAGCTTTTGATTCTGAGTTTTTATTTGTAGAGTATAATCACCTAGAAGTGTGATTGTTGGGACACAAAGTAAGTGTTTTCACTTTTCCAATGTGGCTGCACATTTTGCACAGCAATGTCTGTGTGATCTCATTGCCTATGGGTTATCCCACAGTTGGTTTTCCCAGTATTTTTTTTTATTTTAGCTATTCTAGTAGATGTTTACTGGATTCTCACCATACTTTTGATTTTTATTTACCTAATGACAAATTATGTTTGGCATCTTTACAAATGTATATTTATAACCCACATATCTTCTTTGGTTGTCTAATTACATCATTTGCAAATTTTTTAGGGTTTGTTTACTAACTGTTAATTTTGATAATTCCTTATGCATTGTGAATACAGATTCTTTGCTGTGTGTTTGCAAGTTAGGTTTTTGTTTTTGTTTTTGTTTTAGGTCTCTCCTGACTCCCTGGATTGACTTTGTAATCTCTTAACTTTGTTCTTCACAGAAAAATATTTTCAATTTTGATGAAGTTAAATTTATCATATTTCTTCCTTTTGTGCAAGATGTTTTTGATATTCTAAGACAACTATGTACTATCCAAGATCACAAAAATTTTCTAAGTTTTTTATATTTATGTAGTGTAAAGTGAAAGCCAAGCTATTTCTCTTTCTTCTCCTCCACTTCTTCTTTCTTCTTCTAATTCCTTTTCATTATTACATTATTATCTCTGTCTTAATCTTCATCTTCTTTTAAAATATAGAGGTCCGGGGATCCCTAGGTGACTCAGTGGTTTAGCGCCTGCCTTCTGCCCAGGGTGTGATCCTGGAGTCCCGGGATTGAGTCCCGTGTCGAGCTTCCGGCATGGAGCCTGCTTCTCCCTCCTCCTGTGTCTGTCTCTGTCTCTGTCTCTGTCTCTGTCTCTGTCTCTGTCTCTCTGTCTTTCTCTCTCTCTGTCTGTCATAAATAAATAAATAAACAAATCTTTAAAAAAATAAAATAAAATAAAATAAATAAAATATAGAGGTCCTGTTGTTTCAATACTGTTTAATGGAAGATTATCCTTTCTCCATTAGGTTACCCTTGCTTTTTTTTTTTTTTTTTTTTTTTTTTTTTGTCAAACATCAGTTAACCCTGTTTCTGTGGGTCTATTTCTGTATTTTCTATTTTTCCATTTGTCTGTCTTTTAAACAATATTGTACTCTCCTGAGTAATGTAATTTTATAGTAACTCTTAAAATCAACTCTTAAATTACTGTGTGTAATAATTTGCTAGGGTTGTCTTAATGATGTACCACAAACTGCAGAGCTGAAACAACAGAAATTTGTTGTCTCAAAATTTCGGAGGCTAGAAATCTGAAATTTAAAGCAGGGCTTGTTCCTTATAAAGGCTGTAAAGATCTGTTACAGGTCTCTCTCCTTGCCTTGTGGATGGCCATCTCCTGGAGTTCTTCACATTATCTTCCTTTTATGTATTTCTGTGTGTCCAGATTTTTTTCTTTACATAGGGACACCGATTGTATTGTCTTGGGCCCAATGTTATGACCCCATTTTAACTTGATTACTTCTATAAAGGCTCTGTTTCCTCATACAATCATATGCTGAGGTACTGAGAGGGTTAGGACTTCAACTTTTTTTTTTTTTTGAAGTGAGGAAAACAATTTCCAGACCATAACACTTTGAGCAGACTTGTTCTGTTCTTTCGCAAAACTTTTATGGGTAACCTAGTTACATTTACTACCCATATAAATTTTAGGATCAACTTATCTGTTTCTACAAAAAATCATATTATGATTTTCATTGTGATTACATTGTCTGTAGATCAGTTTGGAATATTTGATAGCTATAATAAGTCTTTCAAATTCATTAATATGATATGCCCTTACATTTATTTTGTTGGACCCTGGCTCACGGGTGCCAACGTGTCCCGGTGGATGCCCCAGAGACTCAGACCCCAGACAGGCAGATGCAATTAGCAAGAGGGTTTATTGAACGTTTGCTCAAACGGGCTCTCTGCCTCCGAGGAGGAAGAGGGCCCCGATTAGCAATTACAGGTATCTTTTTTTTTTTTTAATTAATTTTTATTGGTGTTCAATTATCTTTTAAAGGTAAAAGAAAAAAACCCGCTTAAAGACAAAAGAACCGCGGGAGTCGCATAGCATCCAGGTTGATTTCTCAGAAGGTCAACATGAACCTATTCAGGGACATTCCAATCAGGGTGTGGGGGGAAATGGTTTTTTTATCACAAACAGAATGCTTTTTGCTAAAACTTCAGGAAGGCACCTGGATGGGCTGCCTCTGGATTAGGGCTGATCCTACTTACAGGGGGGGTTTCTTCAATTTATATTTCTTGAAATATTACATCAGTAATTTGCAAATTTCAATGTACAGATTTTGCACATATTTGATTTAAAGCTACTTTCTTTTGGAGGGAAACTCAGGTAAATGATGACACTTTTGGTTTTCAATCTTCATTGCTAATGAACAGAAGTATGACAGATTTTTCTATATTGATCTAATGTCACATGACATTGTTCAACTGATTTATTAATTTTGAGTAGTTTGTTATTTTAATAGATGACTTGGGATTTTCCATATCGACAATCAAGTCTGTGAATAGGCATTTTATTTATTCCTTTAAAAGATGAACACTATTGAATTATTCTTCTTGACTTATTGAAAATGGTAGAACTTACAGTATGATAATAAGGGTGGTGAGAGTTAATATCTTTGCCTGGTGGAGGAAAATTATTTTGTTTATTATGGTGTTAGCTAGAGATTATTTGTAGCTATTTTTTATTTAATTGAATAGATTTCATTCTACTTCTTAGTGTTTTTAACATCAAAGAATATTACATTTTTCAAATAAATTTCTCCATTTATTAACATAATCATGTTTCCTCTCTTAACGTGTCATTTTGTGTAATGAAGTACATTGATTTTTGAGTGTTGAACCAGCTTTGCATTTGTGAGATAGATTATACATGATTGTGATATTTTATTTTTATATTGTGGGTTTCAAACTATTGATGCATTATTGATAATTTTTGCATCCATATATATGTTGGATATTAGCTTTAATTTCTTGTGTTATCTTCGTCTTATTTTAGGATAGTTGAAGATGTACTCATTGAGTTGAGTTTCTTATCTTGTATTTTTTGAAGATATTGTGAAGAGTTATTATTTCATTCTCACAATGCTTAGTTGAAATTACCAGTGAAACCATATACTCTTGAAGTTTTTCTTTGAGGATCTGAAACTACTAATAAGAATTTATTAATACTTTTGTTATAACAATAAGCTTACTGAATCTATAAGAAAAATAGCCATAGAACTGATATAAAATGCCAGCAAATACTTGAAAAACTATTATTAAACATTTATAAAAATAAAATTTAAATTGAAATATTATTATTCACCTATGTGTATACCTATGCATATATATATAATTCACCTATGCATATATATGCATATACATATAGAAATTCCATTTTTTTAAAAATGGGAGGTCTTACATTGAAAATACATGTAAAGCAGTTTTTTAAATATGCAGATCAATTAATTCAACAGTTCTACTTTTTGTAAGCAACTTTAAGAAAGTCTTAGAAATATTTATATATCAGTAAGTTTGTATTAGTATTAGAGTAGAAAATTTTTAAAAAACTGAAAACTAAACTCTAGGAAAATCTTAACATACAAAAGAATATTATGTATGATAGCTTTTGTTAATGTGTTAGTTTAGCAAGGTTGAATTATTACATTTCACAGAATTCTTTTCTTCATTTTTCTGGTGAGAATGGAACACAAAGGGGCTTCTCAAAGAATATTGGAAGATAGAAGCATCCATTTTGTAGCACACATACCATGTTGTTCATCAGCTGCTTGAATGAAACATTCCTGGATCACAAATATCCTTTTTTGGAGTTAAACTTTTTATTTAGGTGCTTATTAAGTTGCTTCAAAATCCGGATCATGTAAAATCAGGACCTATGTAAAATACTTGTAACACATTAAATTACACAAATTTATAAAAAAATTAATCCCCAAGGACCAAACAGAGGGTACCCAGGACCTCAAAGCATAATTTTCCAAGCTAAATACAAACAGATGTAGTGAAAATGTAAGAGCTAAAAAACAGGTAGACAGCAGCTGTTATTGGGTGTTAAGGGTGGAATGGGATTGTAACATGTGGTCGTCATGCTTGTTGATTAATTTAAATACACCTGGCTCAACAGGAAGGTGCTATCTTGGGCAAAATTGAGTTGCCACCATGACGCTTATTGCTTGGTACAAACGTCTAATCTGTTGAGTGTGGAGCAGACTCAGAGAAATTAGGTAAAAAGTCAAAAGTGGGCAGAGGAGGGACGTTGAAGCAACAAACAATTTGCCCTTAGATGACAGTGACAAAATTCAAGGCCTTTGTAAATACTGTTAAAGTAAGGTAGTATGGTGTGGACTTTGAATCTAGTGACTTGGTGTTCTTAAAGAGGGATTTGCATATACAGTGACACACACTTACATTGAGGGAAGATTGCCATGCAAAAAAAAAGGCAGAGATTGGAGTGCTGCAGCTAGAAGCAAAGGAATGTCAAGGATTTCCAGCAGCCATCAAAAGCTAAGAAAAGGAAGGACCAACAGAGCATTCCACTCAAGGAGTATAGGATACTGTGGGCCTTGTATAGGAAGCCATTCTGAGCTGGGGTGCATATTTTTTTCCAGATCCAAATGAAAAGAAAGCCCCTGGGTTGTACCTCCAAGTAGAGATTGAGAGAAGGCTGTTCTTTGAAGGGGAAAGTACCTCTTGAGCACTCTACAGGGATTTATAAATCCCTAAAGGTTGGCTATAGAATTACTGAGCAAACCTGTGGCCCAGGAGAATCCATTCACAGCTCCCCGCATGGAGAAGGAAGACACTCTGGTGGCCTTTTCAGAATTTCTTCTCAGAATTTCACTGCCTCTGTCTCCTTGTATATCCTCACAGTGATGGTGAGTTCCCCTGAGCCACGGACAGCATGAAGCCTGTAGAAGAAAAGTAATGTGAGAGTAAGCCAGGCTCCTGCTCAACTGGACCTTCTGAAGCATTCCGTGATATTATTCTTGCAGTTACAGTTCCTTTGGTTTTAAAAAGCAAAGTGTAGTATTTCATTATAAAAAAATACAGGGCAGAAGAGTCAAGAAGAACCATTTGAGTTTGACATTTAAGGACAACTTATATACTGCAAAGGATAAAGGAAAAAGTTAAAAACGGTTTTGAATTTAGTTAATTCAGTAAGTAGAAAGTGGTGCTAATAGAGATAATGGAAAGTTACATTTTCTTGGTGATATAAGAAGAATCATCATTAGATAAAATTTATTGAAGTAAATTTAAAAAATAAAATGGAAATGGGGACAGTCCTTGTGAGTAAAATCAAGATGCAAAAAGCTGACCAAAAGAAGATTTTATTAATATGAAAGCTTGTGGCAGCCCGGGTGGCTCAGCTGTTTAGCGCCACCTTCGGCCCAGGACCTTATCCTGGAGACCTGCGATGGAGTCCCACATCGGGCTTCCTGCATGGAGCCTGCTTCTTCCTCTGCCTGTGTCTCTGCCTCTCTCTCTCTTTGTCTCTAATGAATAAATTAAATCTTAAAAAAATAATATGGAAGCTTAAAGCAGATCGATATTATTTATGCTCATATGGTGTTGAAAATATGGACTATAGATGTCTCTGGAAATGTATTTTCTGTTTGTCATGTTTAGTTATAAGAGAAAAAAATAATTGCATAGTACAATTCTGTAAATGAATGGCTTTTATTGAGCCATGAGGAATCTTTGAATACCATAGCCAGTCCTTTCTTATTTTTTTTAAGATTTTATTTATTTATTTATGAGAGACACAGAGAGAGGCAGAGACATAAACAGAGGGAGAAGCAGTGTCCTTGCAGGGAGCCCAATGCAGAACTCACTCCCTGCACTGGGGGGATCACCCCCTGAGCTGAAGGCAGACACTCAACTGCTGAGCCACTCATGTCCTGCCAGTCCTTTCTTAAATAAGATACTTGAAGATCCAGTCATATGCCTGTGAGCACTTGAAACTTTACTGCACAGTTGAGAAGTAATCCTTGACAACTTTGACTTCTACTTTCTTATTCAAGGGAATAAAGATAGTGACAAAAGTAAAAGAACAAGTCTGTCACTATATTTAAGTGTATTATGTGTATATATATATCCACATTCACAGATGCATTTCAAAATACTAAACACAGAGTCAAGTTCTATTGTACTCCCAATGGTAAGATCTCTGTTAATAAAGGGGTCACATTTGCTTGACACAAATATAAATTAAAACCCTTGAGACATATGTGTTAAATAAAAAAATATTTTCAGTGTTCTATTATGTCAAGAAGGTTCAAATCTCTTGAGGGTAATTAGGAAATTTTCACTATATCAGGAGCAAATGATTTGAACATGTATATATTTGCTTGCTTTGGATCTGTCCTTCTGAATTCTGTAAGTGCAGAAGCCATGGCTCTTCTGTCTGTCATTGTATACTCAATGCGTAGAGCAATCTGTCAAATAGCTATTGGTATTTATAATGTAGGTGAATGAATCATTTAAGAGAAATCAGTAGTATATTGGAATGAGGCCTCCTATATTTCTATTTTTTTAAAGTTGTTTTTATCACCAACTTTTCTGATGCAAAAATTAGTGAAGTTTTCATTATTATATGCCATTACTATAGCAGTAAGTCCTCTTAGTGCTATTTATCTCTCTTATTCTCTGGAGAATAGCTGTTTTATTGCATACAGCATAAAATTTTTAAAAATCAGGTAATAATCCATTTACAATTTACTACATTACACATTTCTTCATGTATTTCACACTATAATTCCCTAAGTCCCTTAATTCTAACCAATTGCTTTTCATTTTCCTTATTCAAAGCCACATATATTTATTTTTCTCAGCATTTTTCACAACATTCCACATATTTTTTATAGAAAATTGTGCTTTGTTTTTCACTTATCAGAATTCGTCCTTTCTGTTGAGACCTGGTTAAGGACTTGCTTCCAGAAAAACCTTCCCTACTATGCTCTAGTGATCAATTCTCAAACTTCTAAAATTCCCAAAATTTCTCTAGAACTTGTAGTTTATAGTATTTACTTTATCACATGCTGCATTGGATAATTGTTCATCTCTTTAAGTGTAGGGCCTGTGTCATCCACCAAAATATTGTCAACATAAATAAGGGATTTTATGTATATAAATAAAATAAAGATTCATTGTATTTATTTAAGGTGATAGTATTGGAGTGTGTGGGTGCTCAGTCGGTTAAGTGACCAACTCTAGATTTCTGTTCAGGTTATGATCTCAGGGTGGTGAGATCAAGTCCTGCATCTGGCACTGTGCTTAGTGGGAAGTTGGAGCCTGCTTGAGATTCTCTCCCTCCCCCTCAGCCCCTCCCCCTTCTTTTGTGCTCTCATAAATAAATAAATAAATAAATAAATAAATAAAACCAAAATGATAGTATTGGGACACTTGGATGGCTCAACGGTTGAGTGTCTGCCTTTGGCTTAGGGTATGATTCCAAGTTTTAAGATGGAGTCTCACATTGGGCTCCTTGTGAGGAGATTGCTTCTCCCTCTGCCTTTTTCTCTGCCTCTGTCTCTGTCTTTCTCATAAATAAATAAAAAAAAGACTTTTTAAAATATGATAGTATTGAACTGCTCAAGTGCCATATCATAAATGAAATAAATTTGAGATTCTGAGAAACAAAGGGCTTACAGCACTATTCCATGTATCATTATAGTCAACAAAGGAATTGTAATCAAAGTTAAATAACTTGCATAGCATCCAGTTCTGAACATTGGTTCTCAGAGAGTGAAGTTGATTATGACACTATCTGAATAGTATAATTCCAGTGACCACAAAGAAAGATGTGCCCTGCTTGCTTTTTGTTTTCCATTCCACTTATTTGTCTCTCTTCCAGGGAAAAGGGAAAAAGAGACCTGTCAACATGACAGAGCTGTGGTGAGAGTTAAAAGCAGTATATTGGAAAGGTCCTAGGGAGTTCCTATTTCTTTCCCAAGCAAAAGGACATATTCATATGTCTTGATACTTAAATCATTGAGTTAAGAATTTTGAAACTTAGGTGTACTATGATACATAGAGAATGTCAGATGGAGAGGCAGAGAGACAGAGGGAAAGAGTATATTTTTATAATTTAATATGTGAAAAGTATATTTTGCAAAAATTCTTTGAAATATGTTTTAATTTTTATAAATACATCATTAGGAAAAGAGTGTATCTAACAAAGTTCCAAGGTCTTGCATGAATATTTTGCACATAAAGTTGGAGGCTTAGGTTGCATCAATACTTTGCTGTGAAATTCCTAGAGCTAAAATTTGAATTTTTAAGACAATGAAAAAACTTTAAAATATCATGCATCCCTGAAATCCACCTTCTACAAATACCTTTTTTGGAGAAAGCAAGAACAGCTTTCATGGACAAGACATACAGATTTCTTCTCACACATGAAGATTAAGATGTCTTTAGTTCTAAAAGGATTAAAATAAAGCTTTTACTTTACTTTGAAGTAAAGATTTTATGGGCTCACTCATGACCTATTTAAATGCATAAAGAGTATTTTACAAATATGTACTGAATGAATAAATTATATTTTCTAGTTTCAAGAAAGATAAAATATTTAGTTCAAAATATTTATTAAAATTATTGGTCATTTTGGAACTACATTTCAATGTTATAGTGATTCAGAATAGTAAGTAGACAAATCAGTTACCTAGAACTGCTAAAAGCATTTCTTTTTACCTTAATATTATTTAAATAGAAGAATTACAAAGTGTTGGGTCTATAAGACAATATGACTAATTTGTCAACACTGACATTTCCTTGGACATGGTATTTGATGGTCAAACAATTTTTTTTTCAAACAAAATATTTTTAATATTTCTTAAATATATTCTTATGAATTAAATTTAACAAATAGAATTTATGATTGTCTATATGGTAAACATAATTTTTTAAATTGATTCAGAAAATTCTTCCACAATCACACTACTGTTAGTCGAAATCACACTAATTTTAGTCAGAAATCACCTGATTTTGGATAATTGCAAAATAGTAGTGGTTTTCATATTTTCAAAAGCAAATTACTTCATTCAGATAAAATTACACTGAAGCATTTTCTATAAAGTGGCTGATAATCTGATCAAGAGTATGAGGAGAAAACTGTAATTATAATAGTTTAAAAACTGTATCATTTAGAAGTTTAACATTCTAAGATACAAGGAATTATTTTTTAATAAAAACCATTATGTTCATATAAACATCATGTTTATTTTATTGTGTGTTGTATATATTATATACAAGTATTTCCAGAAAAAAATGTCTTAAATATATTTTATTTGATACATAGATTTATGTAGTAATATATAAAATTATCTTCTGAATTGTCACAAGCATACAATTTTATTGTTTTATTTGCCATTCACTTTATTAGTGTATTTTATTAGTATATGCATGTTTATTAATATAAGATAGAACTGTAAAAATATTCAGATTTTTCCATGTATATTTTTATTTTTATTTGAGTGTAGGTGACACCCAATGTTATATTTCTTTTTTTTTTTCAAGTCTCTGTCAAATTTTTTTCAAGTTTTTATTTAAATTCTAGCTAGTTAACAGTGTAATACTAGTTTCAGGAATAGAATTTAGTGATTCATCATTATATAACATCCAATGCTCCAGTGCTCATCACGAGTGCCCTCCTTAATATCCATCACCCATTTAGCTCATCCACTGCCCACTTCCCTCCCAGTAACTCTCACTTTGTTCTCTAAGAGTCAGTTTTATGGTTTGCCTCTCTCTTTTATTCCCCACTCAATGTTCATTTGTTTCATTTCTTAAATTCCACACGTGAGTAAAATTGTATGATATTTTTCTTTCTGACTTATTTTGCTTAGTATAATAAACTCTCCATCCACATTGCTGCAAATAGCCAGGTTTCATTCTTTCTGATTGTCCATTGTGTATATCTACCACATCTTTATCTATTCATCAGTTGATGGACATTGGGCTTTTCCCAAAATTTGGCTAGCAATTCTTTTTTATCCATTCATCATTCAGTGGACATTTGGGGGTCTTTCCATAATTTGGCTGTTGTTAGAAATGCTGATCTAAACTTGGGGTGTATGTGTCCCTTCAAATCAGTATTTTTGTATCCTTTGGGCAAATACCTAGTAGTGCAATTGCTGTGTTGTGGATATTTTTAACTTTCTGAGAAACCTACATACTGTTTTTCACCATGGCTATACTGGATTTGCATTCTCACCAACAGTGCAAGAGGGTTCCCCTTCTCCCACATTCTGCCAACACTTGCTGTTTCTTGTTAATTTTAGCTACTCTGACAGGTGTGAGATGGTATATCATCATGGTTTTGATTTGTACTTCCCTGATGAGAGATATTGAGCATCTTTTTATACATTTGTTGGCCATTTGTATGTCTTCTTTGGAAAAGGGTCTTTTCATGTCTTCTGCCCATTTTTAAGTGGGTTATTTATTCATTGGGTATTGACTTTAATAAGTCCTTCAAAGATCTTGGATACTAAACCTTTATCAGATATGTCATTTGTAAATGTATTTCTCCCTTATGAAGGTTGCCTTTTAGTTTTGTTGATGGTTTCTCTTCTCTGTGCAGAAGCTTTTTATTTTAATGAAGTCCCAGTAGTTCATTTTTGCTTTTGTTTCCCTTGCCGCTAGAGATAGAGATTTGTCTAGTAAGGAGCTGCTGTGGCCTATGTCAAAGAGGTTGCTGTCCATGTTGTCCTCTAGAATTTTAATGGTTTCTTGTCTTGCATTTAGATGGTTCTTTCTCACATTTAGATCTTTCATCCATTTGAATTTATTTTATGGTGTAAGAAAGTGGTCCAGTTTCATTCTTCTGCATGTTGCTGTCTGGTTTTCCCAATACTGTTGGTTGAAGAGATTGTTTTTCCATTGGATTTTCTTTCCAGCTTTGCCAAAGATTAGTTGACCATATGTTGTGAGTCCATTTCTGGGTTTTTCTGTTCTCCACAGATCTATGTGTTTTTGTGCCAGTACCATACTGTCTTTTTTAAAATTTATTTATTTATTCATGAGAGACACAGAGAGAGACAGAGACACAGGCAGAGGGAGAAACAGGCTCCATACAGGGAGCCCCATGTGGGACTCGAACCCAAGACTCCAGAACCATGCCCTGAGCCAAAGGCAGATAGATGCTTAACTCCTGAGCCACTCAGGTGTCCCTACCATATTGTCTTGATGACTACAGCTTGGTCATATAACTTGAAGTCCATAACTGTGATGCCTCCTGCTTTGTTTTTCTTTTTCAATAATGCTTTGACTCTTCGGGGTCTTTTGTGGTTCCAACGAAATTTTAGGACTGTTTGTCCCAGAGCCATGAAAAATGCTGATGGTATTTTGATATGGATTGAATTAATGTATAGGTTGCTTTGGGTTATATAGATATTTTAACAATATTTGCTCTTCCAGTCCATGAGCTGGAGTGCTTTTCCATTTCTTTGTGTAATTTTCAGTTTCTTTCATAAATGTTCTATAGTTTTCAGACTACCAATCTTTTACTTCTCTGGTGAGATTTATTCCTAGTATCTTATGGGTTTTGGTGCATTTATAACTGGGATTTATTCCTTGATTGATCTTTCTGCCTCTTTATTATCGCTGTATATTAATGCAACAAATGTCTATATGTTGATGTTGTATCCTGCAATTTTACTGAATTCATGTATCAATTCTAGCAATTTTTTGGTGAAGTCTTTTGGATTTTCTACATAGAGTATCATGTTGTCTATGAAAGTTTGACTTTTCACTTGCCAATTTGAATGCCTTTTCTTTTTGTTGTCTGATTGCTGAGGCTAGGACTTCTAGTACTATGTTAAATAATGATGGGGAGAGTGGAGATCCCTGTCTTGTTCCTGACTATAGAGGAAAAGCTCTCAATTCTTCCCCTTTAAGGGTTATATTAACTGTGATGGGTCTTTTGTATATGGCCTTTGATGTTGAGATATGTCCCCCTCCCCATCCCTACTTTGTTGAGGGTTTTTTATTAAGAATGGATGATGTACCTTGTCAAATACTTTTTCTACATTTGTAGAGAAGATCATATAGTTTTTACTTCCTTTTATTAATGTGGTATATCACATTGATGGATTTGTGAGTATTGAACCACCCTTGGAACCACCCTTGGAACTCAGGAACAAATCCAGTTTGATCATGGTGAATGATTCTTTTAATGTACTATTGGATTTGATTTGCTAGTATTTTGTTGAAAATTTTTTCATCCGTGGTCACGAGGGATATTAGCCTGTACTTCTCTCTTTTTTAAAAAAGAGTTTCTTTATTTATTCACGAGAGACACACAGAGAGAGAGGCAGAAACACAGGTAGAGGGAGAAGCAGGCTCCATGCAGGGAGCCCGACGTGGGACTTGATCCTGGGTCTCCAGGATCATGCCCTGGGCTGAAGGCAGTGCTAAACCGCTGACCCACCCGGGTTGCCCTGTATTTCTCTTTTTTAATGGTATCTTTGATATTGGAATCAAGGCAATTCTGGCCTTATATAATGAGTTCTAAAGTTTTCTTTCCATTTCCATTTTTTGGTACAGTTTGATAAGAAGAAGTATTAACTGTTTTCAAATGTTTGTTAGAGTTCCCCTGGAATGCCATCTCGTCCTGGAGTTTTGTTTGTTTGGAGATTTTTGATTACTGATTCAATTTCTTTGCTAGTTATCCATCTGTTCAAGTTTTTCCTGTTTAAGTTTTGGTAGCTTATATATTTTAGGAATTTATCCATTTCTTCCAAAATGTCCAATTTGTTGGCAAACAGTTTTTCATAACCTCTGATAATTGTTTGTATTTTTGTGATGTTAGTTGTGATCTTTTCTCTCTCATTTGTGATTTATTTGGGTCCTTTCTTTTTTTCTTTTTGACTAGGAATTTATCAATTTCTAAATTTTTTTTCAAAGAACTAGCTCTGATTTTATTGGTATTTTCTACTATTTGTTTCTACATCATTTATTTCTGCTCTTATTTTTATTATTCTCCTTTTTAAGCTGGTTTTAGCTTTCATTTGTTCTTTTTCTGACTCCTTTTTAGGTATGTATTTGAGACTTTTCTTGCTTTTTGATGTAGGCCTGTATTGCTCTATACTTCCCTCTTATGACTGCTTTTGCTTCATCCCAGAAGTTTTGAAACATTGAGTTTTCAATTTCATTTGTTTCTATGTTTTATTATTTTCTTTTTTGAATTTCCTGATTGACCTATTAATTCTTTAGTAGGATGTTCTTTTACCTCCCTTTGTGGTCTTTCCAAATTTTTTCTTGTGATTGGCTAAAAGTTTTGTAGTGTTGTCGTCAGAAAATATGTGTCATATGATCTTAGTCTTTTTGTACTTGAGGCTTGATTTGTGACCCAGTATATGTGATGTCTTCTGAAGAGTATCCTATATGCACTGGATAGGAATGTGTATTCTGCTGTTAGGGTGATATGTTCTGAATCTGTCTGTTAGTCCATCTGGTCCAGTGTGTCATTCGAAGCCATTGTTTCCTTGTTGATTTTCTGTTTAGATGATCTGTCCGTTGGTATAAGGGGGGTGTAAGAGTAATTGTTGTAATTGGCGTGTTAAAGTCCTCTATTATTGTATTATTATTATTATTATTATTATTATTACTAATGAGCTCCTTTATGTTTGTTACTGTTTTATATATTTGGATGCTCCTAAGTTGGGGGCATATGTATTTATAATTGTTAGATCTTCTTGTTGGATAGACTCCTTTACTATAATTTGGTGTGCTTCATCTTTTATTATAGTCTTTGGTTTAAAATCTAGTTTGTCAAAAAAAAAATCTAGTTTGATAAACCTATTGTCCCTTTTTCCCTCTCTTTTTCTTCTGGGATTCCTAGGATATGAATATTAAGCTTTTTGGAGTTCATGACTTCCTTAGGTCTACATTTGTGATCCAAGATTTTTCTTAACCTCTTCTTTTCAGCTTCATTATTTTTCATAATTTAATCTTCTGCATTACTTCATTGTCCCTCTGCTTCTTCTATGTTTGTGGTCATACATCCAGTTGTTTTGCATCTTGATTGTAGCTTTTTTTTTTTCTTTACAGCTTAGCTAGTGTTTAGGTCTGTTTTTGTGTTGACTCCCTGGTGTCTTCAGTGCTCTTCTCAATCCCAGCTAGTATCCTTATGGTTGTTGCTTTAAATTCTGGATTACTTATATATCTGTTTCGAGTAGGTCCCTGGCCATTACCTTTTCTTGTTCTTTCTTTTGGGATAAGTTCCTCCAACTTGGTATTTTGTCTAGGTCTGTGTCTTCTCCTATGTGTTAGGAAAGCCTGTTATGTTTACTGGTTCTGAGAGCAACAGGTTTTTAAAGAGGTCATATACTGTTCAGGGCATGTTGCATCAGGAAATGTTTCTGGTGTATGCTGTATGCACTCTACTACTGTATTTTGTCTACTTCTTCATGTTCCTGTAGTGGGGGGTGTTTGAACCTTGGCCAGAGTCAGGTGAGTTTTAACTCGGTGTGCTCTGGCCTGCTTTTTAAAAGATATTGGATGCTCTTTCACTAGAGCTAAAGGTTTGCAGTACTCTCTGGTCAGTAGATATGATGTGTGGAGAGTGTTTGTACTAGTTTTCTAGGGGAGGGACCCACTGTTCTAGTTCTCAGGCATGCTTGTCCTAATGAAGCACCTGAGGAATACAGAGGCGTGAGGCTTGGTGTAGGCGGCTTACACCTTCACTATTGGCACTGTGCTGCATATATATTGAAGTTAGTTTATGCTGAGTGCCAGGTTAGAAAAATGCCACCAAACCTCTTCCTCATTCCCAGAGAGGGGAGTTCACGCCCACCACTGTGGAAATCCTCCCAGAAAGGCGAACAATCTCCTCACTTGCATCCTAGGTGTTCCTCAGATCCTTGCCTTCGCCGTTTCTGTGTCAGGCCTATCTGCCCTCCTGCCAGTGCAATGCACCTGTGCTTTATCCCAAGCAGGCAGGCTGAGTTTTTTAATCCCAGACTTTAGGGACCAGAATGATAAGGACCCATGATGATCCTCTGCAGGAGGGTGTTGCCATGCTGTGGCTGGTGCAGATTTGTCCCAGAAGGGGAGTCACACCTTTGTGCAGGAACTTAGAGTTTGAGGTAAAGCTCAGCAAAAAGCTGATGTCCAGGTTAGCTGCACTGAACAAGTGTTTCTGAGCATATGATGAGGGATAGGGGAAGGAAATGGCACCCAGCAGCTCTTTTGTCCCCTGAGAGGCAATGCCACCTCTCCCAGATGCATCCTAAGAAGGGGGAATTCTCTCTACTGGTGTGTGCTAGGGAATCTTAGATTGCCCTCTCTGTTTCTAGGCTTCTGCCCTCCTTCTCCAAAAGAATACTGTAATGCGTTCCAGTCTCAACACTGGCCCATAGCCCAGACCTCTAAACTCTAGTCCTTAGGGATTTTTACATATCATAAGTTAAGTAGCAGTTTTAAATCAAGAAAGTACTAAAAAAATATAACCATGGTTGAGAATCAACAGAATAAATGGAAAATTGTGACAGATCAGCAAAGGCTTCTAGATTTTGCACATGATAAACACATTTTGACAAATGGATGTATTTGAACAATACGAGGCAAGCTCTAAAATATTTTGGGTGTAAAGAATTGTATAACAGTAGATATACAGAATGAACAGGTGGATAAAATATAAAACAGACCCTCTAAAATGAACATTAGAACTTGATAAAAACTAAAAAATACGTTTAAAATTTAATAAATGTATTTATGGATTTCATCTTCTCATGATAGTGTATCAGATACCTTAGAATTAATGTAGAGAACAACTAGAAACTCTGGGCTAAAAAGAAAACTAGAAATTCTGGACCAATTGCATCTGCTTCAGGGCATCAGGGAGTTAACACAGTAATGATTTATTTACCTGGCCAGTAGGTAAGAGATAATAGAACCCAGGTAGATGAGAGTAATACTTAGAGTGGTTTTTACCCTCTAAACCTTATCTGATTTTATAATATGTGGCTGAAAGACTGAGCATCCCTTACATCAGCCTCCTGAGGCTAATTCAGGGTTTCTGAATTTACATTTACATTCTATTTACATTTTAGGCTAGATGATTCTTTGTTGTGGGACATGTCTTATGATTTGCAAGGTGTTTAGTACCATCACCTGTTCTCTATACGCTAGATACCAATAGCGCTTTCCCTACTGTGGCAACGAAATTTTTGACACACATGCCAAATGTTCCCTGGGTTTGTGGAGTGGGAGCAAAAAGTCACTCCTTCTCCATAACCCCCTGCTTATTAGAATCACTGGGCTAGAGGAAAAGATGTTGGCATCTAGAGTCTGCAAAAGAAAGGACACTAGTGTAAAGTTCTTGTTTTGGATTTAGGAAGATAAAGAATTGTACTCTAAGGGGAAGAAAAACTAGAAATACACATCAGTTGTAGAGTTCCTTGAATTCCAAATCCTTTCATTGTATTACTGGTTTGAATACTCTGAGATGTCTTATGCAAAATGACAAATAGCAGAAAAAAGATGGAAAGTCCTCTATGAAGGAATATACCATTATATTAAGCCTTACAATATTTCTAACAACCACAATTTTTAAACTTGTTTTGAGATTATATTTGTAAATTCACATGTAGTTGTTATAAGTAATACAAGGGTATCCTGTGTACCTTTTACCCTGTTTCAACCAGTGCTACCATTTTTTTTTTTTACAACTACAGAGTAATGTTACAACCAGGTAGCTGACATTGATATGATCCATTATTCAGATCTCCCAGTTTTACTAGTACTTGTGTGTGCATGTGTCTGTATTCATTTGAACTGAGATCTGTGCTGTTTCAGTGCATGCATAGTTCATGTATCCACCATCACAATCAATATAAAATGCTGTTACCACACAAATTCCTACTGTTGAGCTTCTATATCTACCTCTCTCATTCCCCTCCCTTATTCCATTGGCCATACCTGACAACACTAGTCTGTTCTCCATTTCTATGATTTTGTAATTCCGAGAATATTATATAAGTGGAATCATACGGTGTGTAACTTTTTTATTTTTTAAAGATTGATTTATTCACGAGAGAGACAGAGACAGAGACATAGACACAGAGAGAAGCAGGCTCCTTGTAAGTAGCCTGATGTGAGATGTGATCCCAGGACCTGGGGGTCATGACCTGAGCCAAAGGCAGGTGCTCAACTACTGAGCCATCTAGGTGCCCAGTGTGTAACCTTGTGACTTTGGTTCTCTTTACTCATCGTAATTTCCCCAGACTCACCCAAGCTCTTGTCTATTATTACAAGTTTGTTCCTTTTAGTTGCTTAGCATTTCATGGTATGAATTCCTAGCATGTTCAACCCCTCAGCATTCATGCAATATTTGGTGCATTTCTAGTTTGAGACTATTAAGTATACGTATACTGGGATCTATGGAAATTTTATAAGAGACTCAAAACCATTTTAAAGAGTGACTGCTTTTTTACTTTCCCAATAATATGATCCAGTGCCTCCACTTCCTCAACGACATTTGATATTGTTACTATTTTTATTTTGGTCATTTTAATTTTAATTTGTACTTCTGTGATGGGTAATGATACTGAACAGTATTTCCTGTACTTGCTTGCCAGTTCTAAATCCTTTATTTTGAAATGACCATTTATCTTAAATTTTTCTAATTTTGTTGTTTGTTCTAAAAACTAGTCATTTGTCAGCTAGTTGGTTTGAAAATACATTATTCCAGTCTTTAACATCTTTCATCCTCTTAATAGGATCTTTTTTTTAAGATTTTATTTATTTATTCATGAGAGACACAGAGAGAGAGGGGGCAGAGACACAGGAAGAGGGAGAAGCAGGCTCCATGCAGGGAGCCTGACATGGGACTCGATCCTGGGTCTCCAAGAGATAACACCCTGGACTGAAGGAGGTGCTAAACTGCTGAGCCACCCAGGCTGCCCTCTCTTAATAGGATCTTTTTTGCAGAGCAGAAGTTTTAAATTTGGTAAGGTCCAATTTATATTTTCTTTCATGTATCACATGTTTTTGGTATCAAGTTCTAAAACTCTTTTCCTAGTCCCAGATACTGAAGATTTTCTCATATGGTGATTTGTTAAGTTCTCTAAATATATTGTACTTTTGTGTTTATATTTAAATACATGACCCATTTAATTTAATTTTTGTAGAAGTTGCATGGTTTAAAGGTAACTTTCCCTTTCTTCCGTCTTTATTTATTTTTGCCTATGAATGCCCAGTTTCTCTAACAATGTTGGTTGAAAAAACTATTCCTTCTCAATTCAAATACTTCTGCAACTTTGTCAAAAAAAAAAAAAAAAGAAATAAAAGAAAAAGAAAAAGAAAAAAGAGTTGGGATCTGTTTATGTGGGTCTGTTTCTAAAGTCTCTGTTCATATTTAGTATGTCTATCCTTCTATCTTTGCCAACTCTTGCTTTATATTGAAGAATTTCTTCACTTTTTCCTTTGATAAGAATGGTTTAGCCAGTCAAGGGACAGTAACTACATGTAAGTTTTAGAACAAGCTACTCTGTCTCCTATATGTCTCCTATATATTTGTGTGTGTATACATATATGTGTGTGTGTATATATACACACACACACACATGCATACAGGATATCTATATATCTTTATCTGTATTTATAGATATAGATATATATATCTTTGGTAGAAATTAATTAAACCAGATCAATTTAGGAAGAAATGTCAATTTAGATACTTTTGGTTGATTGTATTATTCACATCTCTTTTTTGGTGGTTGTATCAGTTATATTAAAGTTTCCACCTATAATAGTGGATTTATCTATTTTGCCTTACATATCGATCCATTTTTGCTTGGTATATTTGCTTGTGTGTAGACTTGTAGGATTCTTTTGTTTTCCTGGTAAATAGATCTCAGTACATTGTACCTTTTTTGTTTGGAGTGATTTTCTTTGCTCTGAATTCTGTTCTAATAATATTACAGCCACTCCTGCTTTATTTGTTTTTTACTATAGTTTGCATGGCATATATTTTTTTATTTATCTTCTTTTACTTCCAATCTACCTATGTTGTTGAATTTGAAGTGAGTTTCTTGTAAACAGCTTATAGCTGGGTCATGTTTTGTTTTGTTTTGTTTTGTTTTTAAATCCATTTTCTGCCTTTTAGTTGGTGTTTTATGAGTATTTACATTTAAGGTAATACTGTTATGTTAGAGCTTAAATCTGCCATTTTATATAGTTGTGTTTTTGTTTGTTCCACTTTTCATATAAGTTTCTCTTGTCTCACTTTGGGTTACTTGAATAGTTTTTAGGATCTCATATTGATATACTTTAGTATTTTTGAATGTATTTCTTTTTTTTTTTTTTGAATGTATTTCTTTCTTAAATTTTCTTAGTGGTTAAAAGTATTTTAAATTTGAAACCCTCTGGGGGCACCCAATACAAATCTGTCTTCATTGTTTATGGATGAAAACATTGATGGTATATTATTGTTTTATCTGGTTATACAACTTGGAAGAGGTGCCTGAAAGTTTTTGGACCTGTTTATGATTGCTTGTGCTTTTTTATGTATTTCTGCTCTATCCATTTTCTTTATTTGAGCTTTATATGTGTATATTTATGAACAGGATAATTAAACCAAACCTTGGCATTATAATTTAAGTGATGGCTATTTATTTACTTACTTATTTTTACAGTGTGAGAATGAGGAAAATGGTTGTGGAATCCTATGTTGATAGAGTTGCTTCTAAGCCATTGCTGGTGAGGTGTCACTCAAGCAAGGTGACCATTTATAAGAGAAAATCACATAAATGACTTAGAGGTAATAGATAAAAGATAAGTGGAAATTTAATGAGTCAAAAAGCAATTTTAGGCAGTGAGAAAGTTAGTAAAAAGTGAAAAAAACTAAGGACTAACCTGAGGCTGCCGAAATACCTAGTTACACCTGATGATGGAATGGGTAGAACAGAAGACTGTAAAGCCAAAAGGTGGTTGGGAAGATATGTGTGGCTGTAATAACTCCTTCCTATACATAATTGCCAAAAAGAATTACACTGTTTCAGTGGGAGAAAATCTAGGAGCCTCTTTAAACATCATATTGGCGATCCCTTGTAGAGAAGCTATTAAAATGAATCTTACACATGAAATACTAAGGACCTCCTTGTTTTGCATTAGCTAGTGTGGAGAGAAATGCATGTTCCGTATTACTCAATACACTAGATAGCTGCAGCTTTGATGGAATGTGGATAGGTATATAAACTCTCAAAATGCATATCTGAATAAAGCCAAAGGTATGTAACATATCCTGAAGAGCAGAATTGTTATACACCACTTTTAATTTTCAAATGGAATCCTACTTCTGAGGTTGCTGGAGGTAAGAATGCAAGCCATTTTGGATATCACATATAATGACACTAAATTTCTTCCAGTTCCTTTAACTCAAGTTATGAATAATGATGAAATAAAAATGGTTCCAACTGTTAAGACTCCCTATGTAACTAATGTTGGCGGAATAAGGTAATGTGAAATAGTGTTATGGTCCTCCTCTCTTAGCTTTCCCAAAGTGGTGTTGAATAATAAAAAAAAAAAAATAGTGTTCTTTCAAAATAAGCAATAATGATAAAAATGATGAAAATACTTTGAAAAATTAAACGTGTAACTGTTGAGTTATTTCATTAAAATTAGTATAAATATTAAGGAAATAAATGGACTATTTATTAAATTCATGAAACCAACCAATTAATGTCAGTCCACCACTTTGAAATCAACCAGAGATTGATTCACTCCAGTGAACATGTTTTTAAGAGTCATCTGCCTGGGAGGGGCAAGATAGCGGAAGAGTAGGGTCCCCAGGTCACCTGTCCCCACGAAATTACCTGGATAACCTTCAAATCATCCTGAAAATCTACGAATTCAGCCTGAGATTTAAAGAGAGAATAGCCGGAATGCTACAGTGAGAAGAGTCCGCGCTTCTATCAAGGAAGGAAGATGGGGAAGAAAGAAATAAAGAAACAAAAGGCCTCCAAGGGGGAGGGGCCCGCGAGGAGCCGGGATGAGGCCGGGGCGAGTGTCCCCAGGACAGGAGAGCCCCGTCCCGGAGAAGCAGGAGCTGCACCAATCTTCCCGGCGGAAAGGCCTCGCAGGGAGTTGGAGCAGGACCCCAGGAGGGCAGGGATGCCCCAGGCTCCCTGGGACACTAACAGACACCTGCGCCCCGGGGAGAGCCCCACACCCCGCGGCCGAGCTCCCTAAGGGCTGCAGCGCGCACGGCGGGACCCGGAGCAGCTCAGAGGGGCTCGGGCGGCGGCTCCGCGGAGGGGGCTGCGGGGCAGGAGCGCGAATCCAACAGCGCAGGCCCCGGAGCACAGGGCGCCGGGACACAGCCCAGGATCCGGCCTCCCCCCAGGACAGGCAGAGGCCGGAAGGGCCCAGGACAGCAAGGACGCTCCTGCCCCGAGCTGAGCAGATCAGCGGCCCCGCCCCGGAGCCCCCAGGCCCTGCAGACGGAGAGCCCCGGAGTTACTGCAGGAGCTGACTCCAGGGCTCCAGAGCTGGCCCCGCCACTGCGGTTGTTCCTCCTGGGGCCTCACGGGGTAAACAGCCCCCACTGAGCCTCACAGTGGCCTCACCGGATAAACAGGATAAACATTACTCACTGAGCCGTACACCAGGCAGGGGGCTGAGCAGCTCCCCCAAGTGCTAACACCTGAAAATCAGCACAAAAGGCCCCTCCCCCAGAAGACCAGCTAGACGGACAGGGTAAAAACAAATTATTGACCAAGCAGCCCTGGAAAGTTCCAGGGGAAGTCAAGGCACTTACAGTATTCAGAATCAGAGGATACTCCCCCGTGTTTTTTTTTTTTTTTCTTTTCTTTTTCTTTTCTTCTTTTCTTTTTCATTTGTTTGCTTCCCCCACTCCTTTTCTTTCTTTCTTTTTCTTTTTCTTTCTTTTTCTTTTCTTTTTTTTTCTTTTTCATTTGTTTGCTTCCCCCACCCCCTTTCTTTCTTCCTTTTTCTTTCTCTCTTTTCTTTTTTTTCTTTTTTTCTTCCTTTTTTCTTTTTTCTTTTTCTCTTTTCTTTCCTTCTTTCTCTACTCTCTTTTTCTCCTTTTCCCAATACAACTTGTTTTTGGCCACTCTGCACTGAGCAAAATGAATAGGAGGAAAACCTCACCTCAAAGAATCAGAAACAGTCCTCTCTCCACAGAGTTACAAAATTTGGATTACAATTCAATGTCAGAAAGCCAATTCAGAAGCACTATTATACAGCTACTGGTGGCTCTAGAAAAAAGAATAAAGGACTCAAGAGACTTCATGACTGCAGAATTTAGATGCAATCAGGCAGAAATTAAAAATCAATTGAATGAGATGCAATCCAAACTACAAGTCCTAACCACGAGGGTTAATGAGGTGAAAGAACGAGTGAGTGACATAGAAGACAAGTTGATGGCAAAGAGGGAAACTGAGGAAAAAAGAGACAAACAATTAAAAGACCATGAAGATAGATTAAGGGAAATAAATGACAGCCTGAGGAAGAAAAACCTACGTTTAATTGGGGTTCCTGAGGGCGCCGAAAAGGACAGAGGTCCAGAATATGTATTTGAACAAATCATAGTTGAAAACTTTCCTAATCTGGGAGGGAAACAGGCATTTAGATCCAGGAAATAGATCCCCCCCTAAAATCAGTAAAAACCATTCAACACCTCGACATTTAATAGTTAAGCTTGCACATTCCGAAGATAAAGAGAAGATCCTTAAAGCAGCAAGAAACAAGAAATCCCTGACTTTTATGGGGAGAAGTATTAGGGTAACAGCAGACCTCCCCACAGAGACCTGACAGGCCAGAAAGGGCTGGCAGGTATATTCAGGTTCCTAAGTGAAAAAAACATGCAACCAAGAATACTTAATCTAGCAATGCTCTCATTTTAAGGGGGACTCTCAAAATTCCCCTTTAAGAAGTCCAATGGGACAATCCACAAAAACAGGAACTGAATAGATATCATGATGACACTAAACTCATATCTGTCAATAGTAACTCTGAATGTGAACGGGCTTAATGACCCCATCAAAAGGCGCAGGGTTTCAGACTGGATAAAAAAGCAGGACCCATCTATTTGCTGTCTACAAGAGACTCATTTTAGACAGAAGGACACTACAGATTGAAAATAAAAGGTTGGAGAACCATTTACCATTCAAATGGTCCTCAAAAGAAAGCAGGGGTAGCCATCCTTATATCAGATTAACTAAAATTTACCCCGAAGACTGTAGTGAGAGATGAAGAGGGACACTATATTGTACTTAAAGGATCTATCCAACAAGAGGACTTAAGAATCCTCAATATATATGCCCTGAATGTGGGAGCTGCCAAATATATCAATCAATTAATAACCAAAGTTAAGACATACTTAGATAATAATACACTTATACTTGGTGACTTCAATCTAGCACTTTCTATACTCGATAGGTCTTCTAAACACAACATCTCCAAAGAAACGAGAGCTTTAAATGATACATTGGACCAGATGGATTTCACAGATATCTACAGAACTTTACATCCAAACTCAACTCAATACACATTCTTCTCAAGTGCGCGTGAAACTTTCTCCAGAATAGACCACATACTGGGTCACAAATCGGTTCTGAACTGATACCAAAAGATTGGGATTGTCCCCTGCATATTCTCAGACCATAATGCCTTGAAATTAGAACTAAATCACAAGAAGTTTGGAAGGACCTCAAACACGTGGAGGTTAAGGACCATCCTGCTAAAAGATGAAAGGGTCAACCAGGAAATTAAGGAAGAATTAAAAAGATTCATGGAAACTAATGAGAATGAAGATGCAACCGTTCAAAATCTTTGGGATGCAGCAAAAGCAGTCCCGAGGGGGAAATACATCGCAATACAAGCATCCATTCAAAAACTGGAAAGAACTCAAATACAAAAGCTAACTTTACACCTGAAGGAGCTGGAGAAAAAACAGCAAATACATCCTACACCCAGCAGAAGAAGAGAGTTAATAAAGATTCGAGCAGCACTCAAGGAAATCGAGACCAGAAGAACTATGGAACGGATCAACAAAACCAGGAGTTGGTTCTTTGAAAGAATTAATAAGATAGATAACTGAACTCTATCTCTTCCTCTTTAAAAGTTATTCTGTATAAAAAATATATATACTTTTCTTTATACTATATTGATGGATACATATTTATCTCTACAAGTAGAAGATATATCTCCAATAGGATGGTTAAAGGAAGAAATGTTAATTGTAGAATTGAGGGTAATCTAAAAAAAAAAAAAGAAAAGGAGTACTCTAAAAATGATGTTGTAATGTAGTCTGATTCAAATGGTTATGTTCATATTTTCTTAGCTTTCAACGTAATTAAAAAAATAACAACTCCTGACAACAAATATGGCAATTAGAGCAATAACATTAATTATTATTATTAAAGTCTACCAAAATATATACAGGCCATGTTCCAAGTCTTTATGGTAATTGCAAAATGAGTTTATAGCAAGCATTTTGGATTTCTCACTTGCATTTATTTATCATATTTGAGGATAAGATGGCAACTCGTTGACTATCACTTAGTCATGATCTCAGTCAATTATTCATTATGTCTCCATCTTAGGTGATGGAAACGTATAAGAATCTTTTTCATCAGATCCTGTGTCTATCACACCAACATATCTGTCTTTCTCCATGTTGCCAGTCTTTCAAAAGTCTTTAACTTAATTATCTACTGTGAATCAAGAAAATAAAATGCAAGAGTAATACTTCTCCACTTAAATGTCAGGACACATATTGGTTGATGGAGTAATAGCTAAAACATTCTCTGTATATCTTTGAAACAGAGGAAACCATCCATGGTTTACCCAGTTTTACTGCTGTGTTTATCTATCTGAAAAAGCCCAGTTTCCTTGATATATACATATTGTCTACCCATTTAAAAAAAATCACAAACACATGTGAAAAAATATATCTCATGTGACAATCAGTGCATAGTTCAAACATTATTTCAGGCTAAATGCCACAATTTGCCTTTCATAGATAACACAGGAAAGCAGTTATAAGTCATGACTCCTACTGGATATTTTTTAGTGTGCATTTGCTAGTGTTTATTTGAATCAAGCAAGGGACAAATATAAATTCTCTTTCCATCTGTACAATGACACTTAAAATACCCTCCTAAAAGTGTATGTACTTTCGCATGAAAGTGCTGTTTATCATATAGTTGAACCACATTTATCTAAAAATATTTCCCTACATGTTTATCTTTTTTTTTTCCACATCAGCCATTTGGTAGTAGAGAAGCAATCCTTCTATCCCTTCCAATCCATGGGAAATAAATGTGGGTATTAGATAAGAATCTAATTCGGGTTTTGATGGTATATCTGGTATATCTGATGGTAGGAAGCACAGCTCAGATATGTAGTTTATATCAAGCTTTCAACTATTTTCCTCATGTCTAGATTTTGAAATCCTTTGTTTTACAGGACTTATGACTCCTAACCAGCCTATTGCAAGGGAAATTGCTGACCCCAATACAAGAGACTTTTCTTTTTTTTTTTTTTAAGATTGTATTTATTTATTTATTTATTTATTTATTTATTTATTTATTCATTCATTCATTCATTCATGCATTCATTCATTCATTCATGAGAGACACACAATCAGAGGCAGAGACACAGGCAGAGAGGGAAGCAGGCTCCATGCAGGGAGCCGGATGTGGGACTCCATCCCGGAACTCTTGGATCACACCCTGAGCCAAAGGCATATGCTCAACTACAGAGCCACCCAGTCATCCCACAAGAGACTTCTTAATTCATCTTTATTGTGATCTATGGAAAGAATAGTTAAGTATTTAACTAAGAGAGAAGCAAGCAGGTGTGAAACATGCACATGCATATTTTAATCTCCATTATCAGATAAATTTCCTCTGGTGGTGAACACAGTAAGGCAGGAGTTCAGCAAAAGTAGAATTGGACAATCTTTTCCCCAAAATTTTGGAAGTGCTTAAGTACTTATTTTATACAGATCAAGCTAGAAATACTGAGAATCAAAAACAATGGAAACTTTCCAAAGTGCATTTGGTGATGTGAAGGCTAAAAAATTTTAGAGCAGTAGGATATATATCACTTAAAAATGGGGAAAATAACTCAGGAATAATAAGTAAAATGAAATTGCTATTTGGAAAAAACATTTTATTATAGGAAATCTTATGTAATAATTTATATTAGAAAAATACTTTCAAAGTTTTAGTAAATTTAAAATTTAAAGGTAAAAGTTGAATAATTTATTTTTCTTTTTTAAAGATTTTATTTATTCATGAGAGACACACAGAGAGAGAGAGGCAGAGATACAGGCAGAGAGAGAAGCAGGCTCCATGAAGGGAGTCCAACATGGGACTCAATCCCAGGTCTCCAGGATCATGCCCTGGATGGAAGGCCGTGCTAAACTGCTTAGCCACCCGGGCTGCCCGAATAATTTCTTGATGGTGTAATTATATACTTAGAAAACCGAAGAGAAATAAATGAAAAATACTTTTATCTATTTTAAAAAGCCATTTTAAATGTAATCATAAAAATTAAGAACATATCTATATACAAATTATAGTCATTAAAATAGAGATCCTGTTTTCAATAGCAATAAAATATATTAACTTAAGAGATATACCTAATAATGGTTTATATTTTTTTTAAATAAACATAAAAAATTAGCACATTGACCTTAAATACTGTTGAGTCATGGACAGAAACATTTGATAATAGAATGCCGTATGATGTCAATAGATAGGATGACTTCATGTCAGTTATTTGTAAATCATTCTGTGAATTTTTTTTTAAGATTTGTTTGTTTATTCATGAGAGACACAGAGAGAAAGAGGCAGAGACATAGGCAGAGGGAGCCTCTTCACAGAGGGGCTCTCTTCACAGGAGCTTGATGTGGGACTTGATCTCATATCCCAGGATAACAACCTGAGCCTAAGGCAGCCACCCAACTGCCGAGCCACCCACGCATCCCTCATTCTATAAGTTAAATATGATCTCAATCAAAATAATAATTTAGAGTGGGTGATGCTGACCAGTACTAATTTTAAACATTTTAAAATTAAGATTTTCTGAAAATATAAGCATTTAAAAATAACTAATAACACTCAGGAAAGGAGTAAAGTAATAGAACTATTCTCCAAATTTAAGTCATATAAAGGAGCATCACATAAGAATCCCACCAGGTGGGTGTTTATCACAATATTTTTCCATCTCTTTTCAGAAATGTGTTAGGGCTAAACAAAGCCAGTATCTTATGGTAATAATTCACAGGCCTAATGTTTTCTGATTTTTTAGGTTAGAACATTAAAGAAATGAAGGTTTAAGAATCTTCATTATGAGTCTGGAATTCAGAAACATTAATATATAGACAAATTCTGATGACTGCATAATTTTTTGGAGTCACTTAAAAGTTTGCATGTATCCAACCCTGTCATATGAACGAGGATTCTCCCAAAGGATTCCCTTGATTTTCATGTGGACAGTGTGTCAACAATATTGCCAGACTGAAAAGGGTACAGTCTGTGTTTATGCTAACTTGACCTCAAAGGAAGTATGCTCCCTGGAGTTATATGGTGAAGTGGTCCTGTGAGGAGTTGTATTATCCAAATTTCCCAGCCAAAACAAAAAAAGACATTCTGCATTTAAGTAAATTACAAAGAAACTTCTTGAGTCATATTTTTGTCTTGCAGTTCAACATTTTGGACATTGAAATCAAAGAGTAATGAATTAATATTACAAGAAATTGTTTGGTAGAGGAATTTGGTAGTGGGATGTAAAAGTGCCCTGGCCCCTGCATAATTATGTATTCTTCCTATTTATTTGAGTAACGTTTGAGTAACGTAAATAACCTGGCTGGATTAAAATAAGAATTCTAGGAGTGCCAGCATGGCCCAGTTGGTCAAGCGTTGATTTTGGCTCAGGTCATGATCTCAGAGTTGTGAGGTAGAGCCCTGAGTCAGCTGCGTAGGGAACCTGCTCAAGATTCTTTCCTTTTTCTTCTGCCCCTCCCCTACCTCTCTCTCCCTCTCAAAACAAAACAAAACAAAAAAACAAAAAACCTCCCTCTAGGGAGGTTAAGAACAAATAACTATTTCTTGACTATATAAGTGTGTATATACACATGTATGCCCAAGTGTGAAAGAAACTCTTCCTAAAGACCAGCTCTTCCTAAGTTTGTGGTCTTAATGACATCACTATCTATTTAAATCCAACACAGACCATCTAAACAAGTTCTTACACACTTTTGTCTCTGGCTTTTTTAAAAGTAAGACTTTATTATCAATCATGAAAAGATACAGGTAATTCACTTTTTTATTTGACAACTGTATGATTCTTAATATCAGGGGTCAACTAGATATGGAGATAACAGGGATGCCAGAATTGAGTAAAAAGAAGGGGCTTTATTGGTAGTAAGAAAATCCCATTATTTAATTATATCCTAATGAACATATATTAAGCTCACAGTTACATGTTTAATATTGTAATCTTGTTCTGAAATTACAACTTGACTGTTTAATTTATATCTTTTGCATTTCTTTTATTTCTTAACTCTAACAAAGACTAAGATGAAAATTTTAAATTACATTTCCCAAGTAATCTCAGAGAAATTTCAGCAAGCATTGAATGAACAAAAATGGCATGATGGAACAGAAATAGTTCTTTGACTGTCAGCAGATATTTAAATAACATGAATGCCATCTAGTTATAATGGATTCTTTTAAAATTGATGATACTTAAAGAACAAAGAGAATCAGCCCAGAGTCACTTACTGCAAAAAACTGCAGAGTATAATAGTTGACATGAAAATGACTCTTCAAGACTTTTAGCATAATAAACCCCTGGGTAGAAGACACTCAGAGTGACTCCCAGAAATACAGAACCAACTGCTTTTCCACAAAGCTACTACATTTATGATCACCTGGAAAGACTAAAGTACCAATGTAAAATTCCTGCTGTGACTGGTCTTAATATTAAAAGCCAGAGAAATGGAAAAAAGGGGAGGAAGAGTGAAGGTCATAGTTAAAAACATTATTTTAAAAAATCAACTTGAAATATATGTCTTTTTTCTCAATTATTACTTCAATGATTTAATCATCTCTTTATTCACTTAAATAGTAAAAACTTATTGAGCATATTTTATTCTTGCTACCCTCTATGTAAGTTATAGGCATTAGAAAGATAAGTATAATATGTTTTCTGCTTTCAGGAATCCTCCATCAATGGGAGACATTATTTAAATCAATAAATAAACGTGACAAGTGATTTGTGAAATCACAGGAGAAGCAACTTAGTATAGCTAGAATGACTGCAAGACATCACAAGGTAAAGTATATTTAATCTAGATTTTGATGAAAAGATAATAGAATTTTCTCTATAGAAATCATAATAACATGGTCAGAAGAAAGGAAATGAAATAATTTCAGCGTTATATAACTGGATTAGTATCATGAGTAGGAATTAGAAACTATCTTGGAATAAGCTAAGAATACTCTTTGCAAACAGTGTGTCTGAAAGAATTGTGTCATTCCTAACATTAATACTTGAAATTATTAATATTTATAATGATATCTGGTATAATGCAATACTCAAAATATTTATGGAGTTGGACTGGATACAACCTTAATAAGTCAAATTGAATTTACTTGGGTTTTTAAGAAGTATTTTTTAGTATACCTTATTTTTTAAAGCAGTTTTAGGTTCACAATGAAATGGAGTGGAAAATACTGAGATTTCTTATATACCGTTGCCCACACACATATATAGCCTTCCCCTATCAACATAACTGATCAAAAAATTTTTAATAAGTATTAACCAACATTAACTCATCATAGTCACCCAGGGTTCATGGTTTACCCTAGGATTCATTCTTGGTGTTGTAAATTTTGTGATTTGGGGAAATGTATAATGACATGTATCTACCATTATTGTAACTTACAAAGTTATTTTAGTGTCCTAAAAATTCTGTGTTTTGCAACTGTCCATTCCACTCTCCTCCCTAATCCGTGGCAACCACTGACTTTCTTTTTCTTTTTCTTTTTCTTTTTCTTTTTCTTTTTCTTTTTCTTTTTCTTTTTCTTTTTCTTTTTCTTTTTCTTTTTCTTTCTTTTTCTTTTTCTTTTTCTTTTTCTTTCTTTCTTCTTCTTTTTCTTTCTTTTTCTTTTTCTTTTCTTTTCTTTTTTTTCTGTCTCATTGCCTTTTCTTGAATGCCATTTTTTTGGAATCATACAGAATGTAGACTTTGCAGGTTGGCTTGTCTTAATAATATTCATTTAAAGGTCTTCCTTGTCTTTTCTTGGCTTGATAGGTTATTTCTGTTTACTGTTGACTATTTTCCATTGTCTAGATGTTTATTTATCCGTCTACTTACTAAAAGACATCTTGGTTGCTTCCAAGCTTTGGGAATTATGAATAAAGCTGTTGCACACATCTATATGCAGGTTTTTATGTGCATACATTCTCAACTAATCTGGGTAAAAAGCAAGGAACAAGAATGCTGAATGGTATAATAGTACTATATTTAACTTTATAAAAAACTGCCAACCTATCTTCTAGGGTAGCTATGCCTGCCATTTTTCAGCAATAAATGGGACTTCTTGCTGCTTCACTCATGAGCATTTATTGTCAGTGTTCTGGATTTGGGTCAGTACAATAAGTATGTATGGCTTTCTCACTACTTAATTAACATTTCACTGATGACATGTGGTATGAAACATATTTCACATGCTTATCTGCTATCTGTATATCTTCTCTGGCTAGATATCTCTTAAAGTTTTCATGCATTTTTTAATTGGGTTGTTAGATTTTTTACTGTTGAATGTTTTTAGTTCTTTGTATATTATGATTAACAGTCCTTTATCAGACATGTTTTTTGCAAATACTTTCTCCCAGGCTGTGGCTTATGTTTTCATTCTCTTGATAATATCTTTCACAGAGCAAAAATGTTTAATTTTAATGAAGCATAGCTAAGCAAGTCTTTCTTGGATTGTGCCTCTGGTGGTATACTTCTGAATGTGTCTTTCAGCTATGTTTGAATAAAATGTTTTGAATATTTGTTTCCTGATATTCTTTTAGAAGACAAATGTAGTAGGCTGACTAATACCCCTGTTCAAGATGTCCATATCCTGAATCATGGAACCTGCAAATATATTATTTTATATGGCAAAAAGATTTTACATATTTAATTAAGAATCTTAATAAGACAACTTGCCATGGATTACAAAGCTCCATCATGTAATCACAAAGGAGGAAAACAGGATATCCAGTGTAAGAATGGTGCCATGCGAGAGTGACTTGCCTGCTCATTATTGCTTTCAAGGAGGAAGTGACCACAAACCAAGGAAATTATGTGGCCTCTGGAAGGTAGAAATAGTAAGGAAAAAAATCCTCCCTTTAAGCTTTTAGAGCAAGATAGTGGTTCTATCATATTTAACCCACTGATAATCATTTTGAATTTCTGAAGTCCAGAATAGTAAAATAATGCATCTCTATTGTTTTAAGCCGTTACTTTTGTGGTATTTGTTACAGCAGCAGTAAGAAACTATTGGAAATTATGGGAAAATAATAGGAAATTATACTGAGAACTTATGTATAATTTCGAGATTTTAAAATTTGTTTATTTTTTGATGCTTGGGTGGCTAAGCGATTAAGCATCTGCCTTTGGCTCAGGGCGTGATCCCAAAGTCCCAGGATCAAGTCCCATATTGGGCTCCCTGCATGGAGCTTGCTTCTCTCTCTGCCTATGTCTCTGCTTCTCTCTCTCTGTGTGTCTCTCATGAATAAATAAACAAAATCTAAAAAAGTTTCATTTTTCATGTGTTGCTTTAAAACTTTTCTTTCTTTCTTTCTTTCTTTCCTTCTTTCTTTCTTTCTTTCTTTCTTTCTTCTTTCTTCTTTCTTTCTTCTTTCTAGAAGAGGTGAAGAACTCAAAATTGAAGAAAAGATCTCCTTCTACTTAGCACAGATTATTTATTTCCCAAGAAGATTTGTCTACCTACATCTTCTGTCTGTGTATCTATCAGTCATCTGTAGAGGGAGAGAAAGAGAGAATCTAAAATTATTCTAAAATGGATTGAAATGCATAACTAAACCATAATGTTAGTACTGTGTATGTATTTTTTAAAGCTAGATTATTTTAGTGATTAACAATAAACCTTTTGTAAAGCTTCATTCCTTTCCTCTAGAATAGTGCTTAGGGTTTGGATGTCTTGGTACTGTTAAATTGTAAACTCTATTATATCAGTACAGTTCTGAGTCACATCTCCATCACTTACCTACCATTGCATCCCCAGCACTGAACATTAAACGACACAAATTTAAAAAGACTGGATGAACTTGTAATGGGTCAGAATGTAGATAGATACGCTCAGGAATCAGAATGGCCCCAGAGCCCAATTCTGATATGATGGCATAAATATATGAATGGAATATATGTGTCAGTTGGAAAGAAGATTAGTCTCCAGTAGAAGAGTAGAATGAGTCACAGAGGGAGCAGTATTCACTAAGAATGTATTATAAGGAGTAGATCTGTGTTTTCCAGGCTACTAGTTGCCAAATCTTTAAAATTATTCTACAGATTCATAATGTTTTGTGTTTATGTTTCTTAAGCAGAGTTTAACAGAAAATTTAACCATTGTATGAAATATGTGAAGATTTTCATGTGAGGTAGTACCGCTGGATTGTATCAGGGATTCTCTAATGGTAAAATTTCTGAGCCAGTGAAAATGAGTGTCATGAATGTGGCAATTATGAATTAATAAGATAGATGGCAATTGATTAAAAAAATTTTCAGATAGCAACTTTTCCTATATTTCTGTCATTTGGAGAAGAAAAAATGCACCTAAAGTGGCTGAATCTTACTGTATTCAATAAATAAATATCTTATGTCTCAATGATAAAAGGAAATATGTCTCTCAATATGTTAAATTTTACAACATTTAGCATTCTCTGTTCAGTCTTGCCATTATTTTTAGTAGTAAGATTATATTTCTTCATTTCACTGACTTTGGACTTGCTATATGACTTGTTAGGAAAAATGAAAGATAAACAAAAGAGCCATTTTTGAGCAGAGACTTTATATGTATTTATACAGTTTATGTCCATCCTCCCTTTGAAATTTTGTTATTTGCCTGAAAAAAATCATTTCCCATATAGTGAATGTTCCTTCAGCTGGAAATCCAGAAAGAATTAGAAGTGTTGCCCAGCAGAGCCCTCCTGAGACCAGCTGGGCCAGCCTACCACAACAAAGACCAAGACATCCTGTAAATTTCATATAATGTGATGAAGAATTAAATGTTTATTTGGGTTAGCTATTAGATTTGAGGGTTTTGTATGCTAAAATATCAGGCATACATATATATTGGCTTTCTTAATATCTCCCCTGGATGTTATCTCAAACTAATATGAGATGTGAATTATTTTTTCCTATCCCAAATGATTCTTCATTATTGGTTTCCATTGCAGCAAACATCACCAATACACAAAATGATTGCTTAAGGGAACCTGGGTGGCTCAGTGGTTGAGCACTTGCCTTTGGCCCAGAGCATGATCCTGGAGTCCTAGGATCGAGTCCCATATCAGGCTCCCTGCATAGAGTCTGCTTCTCCCTCTGCCTATGTCTCTGCCTCTCTCTTTGTGTGTGTCTCTCATGAATTAAAAAAAAAAAAAAAAAAAAGACTGCTTAAACCAAAAATTCTGGATTGTGCTGAATTCCCTTTTTGTTCTCCAACACTTTAACCAATCCAGACAAAGCATGAAAAAAAAATAGTAGTTAATATCCCTTACTTAGTTAAAATAGTTTAATGACTTCCAATTATACCTTCAAGGAAATTTTTTTTTCATATTGGCCTGCATCATTGCCATATATGTTACTACTTTTTGACTTACTATACTGTAACCTTCCTACCTTCTCCTTTTTTCTTGGCTTCATAAAGATCCTTCCTATTGTAAATGCACTGTGTTGTATCTTCTTTTTTCTTAGATCCCTCTTAATCCAGATATTGTCTTGGCAATCTCCTTCTGATCACTCAGAGACCTATGAACTCAACTAAGGCATATTCTGCATCCTAAAGTGGTCACCTAGTTGAATATTCTCACATGATTCTATTTTATTCTCCTGCATCATTTTCTTATCCAATATTTATCTACTATTACTCCCTCCCCCACCCCCTCTTATTTGAATATTGTCTTTAAGGAATACTGTTTAAGATATGTTCAGACCTGAATATTCAGCACTGAAGACAGTGCTTGGAACATCATAGATAAGCATTATATATCATGAGTTACTGAAATCAGTGCTGTTATATTGTACTGCTTAAAAATAAAATCAGTACTAGCATTGTAATGAAATTAGCCAAAATACTTGCAGGAAGATTATTGGATATTGTTTCAGGATTGGAAAGAAAAAGTTAAAAGTTTTCTTTTATTATGTTCACAGAAAATTGGAATAGAGTTATCTGGGAAATAATTGTTATTTTGTATGCTTGCTCTTTTGTATTGCTATGATGACAATGAGCATTATCATCATTTTTAACCTTAAATATTTTATAATAGTTACAGTATTGCTAAAGTTTCTCCATCTGAGAAAATACTGATGAAGTTCAATCTTTGATAAAAAAAATATAAGAAATAAAATACCTATATTATGTAGCTCATTACCTAATTTTGTATTAGTTCAAACAATATACATTACAGTAATTCAAGAGAATTCCACTTAGTGAATGTATACATTTGATAATAAAAGTATAAACATATATAAAGAATGAACTTCTGAAATATATTTGCTGTGTATGGGCTTTTTGATAACTATATATTTTTATATTATCTCATGAATCTTTGTTAATAGTTCCCCAAAAATGTGTTGAACCTATTTGAAACAATAATCAGTGCTTATCTAACTCAACTTTACATTTTCTATTATGGGAATATTATAGGAATAAGTTGCTGGGAACATTGTTCCTAGCTGTGAACTACAAGGCAAAGGGTGCAGCTCAACATATATTTACAGTGAGGTTCAGTTATATTTAAGCAAATAACTTTACCAAAAACAAAGAAATGAGTACTTTAATTCATCAAAAGACTATTTAGTTCTTTTTATATTCCAACTATTAGTTACAATAAGTTTTCAAACATAGCATTATTATATAATAGTAATAAAACAAAATAAAACTGATTTTTTTAAAGATTTTTATTTATTCATGAGAGACACACAGAGACACAGCCAGAGGGAGAAGCAGGCCCCATGCAGGGAGCCCAACATGGGACTTGATCCCAGGTCTCCAGGATCACACCCTGGGCTGAGGCGGCACTAAACCACTGAACCATCTGGGCTGCCCAATACAACTGATTTTAAACTAGCAGTTGAATTCAGTGTGTCAACAAAAACACCTGCAATCAGTCAAAATGCGGGATTATTTCATTAATTTAAATTATACAAATCATTTTAAATATACAGAATATCAAATACATATATTACTTCTCAACATAAATGCCAAGTACTTATCTATACATTTTAATATAAAAATGTGAACATAACGTTTTTTGTTTCCAGAGTTTGGTTGTCTAGAGGTAGTTTCTTACCAAGAGAATTGACTGAAATTGCCTGTCACCCAAGTTAATTAACATTACTGCATTCTTTAAAAAAAAAAAGATTTTATTTATTCAGGATAGACACAGAGAGAAGCAGAGACACAGAGAGAGGGAGAAGCAGGCTCTCAGCAAGGAGCCCACTGTGGGACTCGATCCTGACCCCAGGATCACACCCTGAGCCAAGGGCAGATGCTCAACCTCTGAGCCACCCATGTGGGAAACAATGGCCATTTCAATAAATTAAGGCTATTTATGATAGCTGTGGGCATTCAGAATAAGTCTTCTCCCTACATTGACTAATAGACAAATAGTTTTTGAGATAATAACTATTCTATGGGCTTCACAATTTGAAAAAGAAAAGATATGCTAAATTACATTACCTAATTCTCTGTGCAACCAGAGAAGACTAAGGTAACCATGAAGATGGACTAATTGGTTAGATTTTTTATTTTCTTGGGTCTAAGAACACATTTTTTCATTTAACTCTAAGAACTTTTGCTTGAATACTAAATTATATAAACATTTTCTAACCAATCATAAAATTTGAATGCTACATATCTTATCTGTTTAGACTCCTATAACTTGTATATCTTTAAGATGTTCAAAATGATGATTTGTAAATAAATTTTGATATATCTAAGTTATTTTTCTGACCTGTGATGCTAACTTGTATGCACATTTTACTTAAATCAATGAATATTCAAATATAAAAAACTATTTACTCTTAATCTACTCACTAGAGCCATTATACTTGTTTTTCACCATCTAAAATTTTCATGAATTTAACCAGAAATTACTCACATATTATACACAGAGAAAAATTTGATGATAAATTTTAGGCTACCAGCCTACCCACAAAAGAGCTGTTTTAATCCTCCAAGTTAATATAAGTCTTCAGTGAGCATGTAGTATAGTAGACTGAAATACAGCCCCCAAATATGTCCCCACCTTAATCTCTAGACCCTGTGAATATGGTACATTAAAAGATAAAAGAGCCCTTACAGATGGGACTAAGTTAAGAATTTCTGAGGTGGGGAAATTATCCTGTGTTACTCTGGTGAGCCTAAGGCAATCATAACAGTCCTTTTAAAAAGGAAGCATCAGGATCAGAGTGAGAGTATGTTTTGTCAAATGACGCACAAAGGGAAAGTAGTGTGATAACAGGTACAGAGAGGTGACCACAGAAGCAGAGGTCAGAGAAATATGGAGTCACAGGTCAAGGAATTCAGGCAACTTTTAGAAGCTTGAGAGGCAAAGAAACAGATCTCAGAGCCTCCAGAAGTAAAAAGGCCTGAGGATAAATTAAATATAGTGTAATGAAACCCAACTTGGACTTCTGCCTCCAAAAATCTACAATAAGAAATTTGTGTTGTTTAAAATACCAAATATGTGAGGATTTTTTAAATAGCAACAGTAGTAACTTAATACAGATCATAAAATTATTTTGCTGAAATATCATTTATGATTTTGCTTCAATGACAAATTAGGTAGGATAATTATAAAGTAAAAAACTAGATCCTCTACTTTCACAAACACCATAGAAATACTGTTCTGGAAATTTGACTAGTTTTGTTTGTCATTTTCTAGTGGGCATTCCATATTAATTGCATATTTTTTGTATGGTATTTTTATTTATTTTTTATTTTTTTTTATTTTTTTTTTATTTTTTTATTTTTTATTTGTTTATGATAGAGAGAGAGAGAGGCAGAGACACAGGCAGAGGGAGAAGCAGGCTCCATGCACCGGGAGCCTGACGTGGGATTCGATCCTGGGTCTCCAGGATCGCGCCCCGGGCCAAAGGCAGGCGCCAAACCGCTGCGCCACCCAGGGATCCCTGTATGGTATTTTTAAAGGAAATCTTTGAAAGAATTTTACCTGTGACTGAAGAATGAGAAATATGAATAGCTTATCATGCTCATGGTAGTTACATCCACCTAACTGCAGGCATTTAAACATTTTTTTGTATTATTTTAGAACATAGATTCATTCTGATGTAAAGGAAATACATATATACGTGGAAAATATGCTGAAAATAAAAATTAATGGCACTAATAAGGGTTTACACAGAAACAATTACTGTCCATATTTCCCACAATTTAGGAATATAAAGTTTGAATAATTCTACATATGATATTTTGGACCTTGAAGTTATCACTAAATGATAGTTCTTAAGCATACTTTATTACATATTTTAAATGAAACTTAATAAATGCATATTAATACACATATTACATTGTCATAATTTATCAATTCACCATAGATGATCACTTAGCATTTTTATTAAAAATAATACTATTATAATGTAACTGTAATAACACTTAACATAATAAAGCAATAATTAAACCTATGTTTTAATGGTAACTATCTTGAAAATTCCTTAAACTGGAATTGAGTTGAATTGTATACAGAATTGGAAATTATAATTGGAATGTACCCAGGAAATTTTTCTCAAGAAGCTTTAAAATTGAACTTATTCTCAAGAATGCATTGGAATGTTCATTTAATCACAAACTTTGCAACATTTAGCATAATGATTTCTTTTTTTACAAACTCTTAGGGAAATAGCATCAAATTGTTTTAATTTGCATTCATTGAATTAATGATACGGAAAATTTTGAAATTGCTTTTTTTCTTTCCTTCCCATTTGAGAAAACAAATGCTATGTTTACCTCTCCTTATTTATACTCTAATATTTTTATTGAACTAATTAACCATCTGGTATTTTTTTAATGTTTTGGATGAATGTCCAAATTATTTTGACAGTAAATGTTAAGCCATTTTGCCAGCATACCACTGGGGTTTTATAATCTCTTTTCTTGATTTTTATCTCCATTCTTTTTTTGATACCACTCTGGTTTAATTTCATTATGAATTTTGATATCGCTAATACAAATACTCTGATTCTTTTTTTGTGGTTTTTTAAAGATTTTATTTATTTATTTATTTATTTATTTATTTATTTATTTATTATTTATGAGAGACACAGAGAGGCAGAGACATAAGGAGAGGGAGAAGCAGGCTCCTCGGAGGTAGCTGATGTGGGACTCAATCCCCGGACCGGTATCATGCGCTGAGCTGAAGGCAGACACTCATCCAAAGCCACACAGACGTCCCCAAATACTCTGATTCTAACATTAATTTAATAATTTTAAGTAATTGCTTAACTATTCTCAACTACTTGTGAAAGAATAAATTGCTGAAAGAGGGCATAAAAACTCATAAATATTGCTTCATATTTGCTGAGTAAAGAAAATATTGAAACCAAATTACCTCTTCTCTATATCTGGTAATCTCCCTTTAGGTAAGAGGCATTATTGCCATTTGTTCAGAACTATGTGTTCCCAGCTTATCAAACCCATTTGGTTAGCAGATTCTCCTATGACCCTAGCATAAATTTCTTGATGACTATAATTAGCCTAGTTTGGATTCCACCAACTTTGTGTGTATTTTTTTTTAAGGCTTTGTTTCCTGAGGAGAAGAGGAATTATCACTGGTCCATCAAGGACACAAAATTTCAGATTATGGTCAATTTTTACTGTTTAATTTAGAGAAAAATAATATTATTTTTGTATTTTGTATTTCCTTATATCCAAGATGCCACTATATATATTATATAACAACTTTTGCAACTTTTCCAGTCTATGTGCCTGTGTACTTTATGAATGTTTATATCAATAACTCTATTACCTATTTCACATCTGTAAGATTATACTTCTGAATATTTATTGATTCAGCATCTCAAGGAGATTTTAAATATCTTTAATATTTTGTCATTGCAAACAACACTGTAATGGATTTTCATGTTGACAACCTGACACCATTTTTCTAGGGTACAGAGCTAGGGGCCATGTTGCCCAAAATGTATGCACAATTTCAGTTTTGCTAGATACAGAAAAGATCCACCACAAATTGCTTTTCTCATTTACATTCCCGCTGGGAATGTATATGAGTTCCCATTGTTCCAATGTCATGCAAGGCTGGTCCCATATGCTCTAGGACTGGGGAGAATATTTATCAATGTCACGTAGCAAGGTGGATTTATTTTGAAAGAAAAAAAAAAACATTTAAAACCATGGCAAGAGAATAGAAGGATTAGAACTTTATCCATTTTTTGCACAGAGTCACCCATGGTTAAGGCTAAGACAACCTGTGGGACACTTAGTGTGAGTTTATGTCCAGAGTATGGATTTACTCTATTCTATTTAGTAGACTAATGTGTGAGTAGTAAGAATGACAAAGATTATGTGGGTGCTAGAGAGTCTAGATCCAGTACATGCTATCTTGGAACATCCATTTCCAATCACCTTGGGGATTTGGGGTCAATACACTCTGATTAAAAAGCTGATTAAATAATGTAGTCAAATAGAGAAAGGTTTTGGTAACAAGATTCAGGGTTATCACTATATTTTAAGTGAAGAAGGTAAGGAGATTAAAACTATTATAATTTTTATTATTTTCTATTTATAATGTAGTTTATACTTTAGTGGATATTGTGATTTTAGATGTTTTTGATGAAAACCTTTTTTAAAAAAATTTATTAGAGTGCCCAGTGGCTCAGTCAGTTAAGTGTCTGCCTTAGGCTCAGGTCATGATCCTGGGGTCCTGGGATGGAGCTCTGAGGCAGGCTTCCTGCTCAGTGGGGAGTCTGCTTGTCCCTCTTCTTCTGCTGCTCCCCCTCTTTGTGTTCTCTCTTTCTCTCTCAGATAAACAAACAAAATCTTTAAAAAACATGTTTTTCATATGCTGTGTTAGAAAAGAACTTCATATCAGCATTCTCAGTTATATGATAAATTAACTTCATATATTAACTAAATACTAGTTTAATATTTATTATATGCCAGTCACTAGGTTAAATCCTGAATTTATCATTATAAACATAATCTTATTTTCCCTCAAAAAGCTTAAAATCTAGTAAAGAAGATGGTGTGTGTGTGTCTGTGTGTGTGTGTGTGTGTGTTTGGGAGGGTGTATATATTTAAAGAGATAAAGAGACAGAATGCACATTATGGGATGTGAAGGAAACATGAAGGCAAAAACAAAGGTGTTTGAGAGTTTTAACAGGGTAAAAATGCAGTTTGGGTGGATTATTATGTTGAGATTTTTTTTTTTTAATGACTTGGAAAGAAGTTAGAGAGATTGAATCAGATTTTAAAATGTGTCTGGCACCACAGAAGACTCCAAATAGCCAAAGCAATGCTGAAAAAGAAGAACAAAGCTGGAGGTATTAAGGTACCAGATTTGAAGATATACTAAAGAGCTGTAGTAATTGAAACAGTATGGTACTGGCACACAAATAAACTCATAGATCAGTGAAACAGAAAAGAGACTCCAGAAATAAACCCACAATTATATGGTAAATGTAATCCACGCCATAGGAAGCAAAGAAAAGATAGTCTTTTAAATAAATGGTGCTGGGAAAACTGGACAACTACATACATGTAAAGTAATGAAACTGCACTATTTTCTTACACTATTCACAAAAATAAAGTGGATTAAAGACCTAAATAAGAGATCTGAAACAAAAATCCTAGAAGAGAACACAGGCAGTAATTTCTCTAATATCAGCCATAGCAGCATTTTTCTAGACATGTCTTCTAAGGCAAGGGAAACATAGGAAAAATAAACTCTTGGGACTACCCAAAATAAAATTCTTTGCATAGTGGAAGACTGGGAGAAGATATTTGCAAATTATCCAATAAAGGGTTAATATTCAAAATATGAAGACTTTATACAACTCAACACCAAAAAAATATAAAAAAAAATCCAATTAAAAAAAATGGCAGAGGGCCTGAATAGACATTTATCTGAAGAAGATATGCAAGCCAACAGACATGCAAAAAGATGTTCAGCATGACTCATCATTAGGGAAATGCAAATAAAAAAAAAAAACAGTGAGATATCACCTCATAACTGTCAATGGATAAAATAAAAAACTCAAGAGACCACAAGTGTTGGTGAAGATGTGGAGAAAAAGAAACCCTCATGCTCTATTGACAGGAATGCAAATTGGTGCAAACACTGTGGAAAATGGTATGGAGTTTCATCAAAAAAATAAAAATAGAAATACCATATGATTCAGTAATTCCTCTATTGAGCATTTACCGAGGGAAAACAAAAACATTAACTCAAAAAATTATATGCACTCCTATTTTTTTTTAAGATTTTATTTATTTATTCATGAATGACATAGAGAGAGGCAGAGACACAGGCAGAGGGAGAAGCAGGCTCCATGCAGGGAGCCTGATGTGGGACTCGATCCAGGGACTCCAGGATCACGTCCTGAGCATGAAGGCAGATGCTTAACCACTGAGCCACCCAGGCATCCCACACTCCTATATGTATTACATTATTTATAGTAGTCAAGACATGGAAGCAACCTAAATGTACATCAGACAAATGGATAATGAAAATGTAGTATATATACATAAACATACACATCCATAAATATGTATGTATATGTATTTATGTTACATACACACATGCATATACATACAATGGAATATTACACAGCCATTAAAAAAGATGGAATCATGCCATTTGAGACAACATGGCTGGACCTAAAGGGTGTTATGCTAAGTGAAATAAGTCAGACTGAGAAAGGTAAATACCATATGATTCCACTTATAAATTGAATCTTAAAAATAAACAAAAATTAGAATCAGAACTCTAAATACAGAGAAGAAACTGATGTTCACCAGAGGAGCAGGCAGTTGAGGGTTGGGCAAAATGGGTGAAGGAGAGAGAGAGATAAAGGCCTCTAGTTATGCAATGAGTGAGCAATCAAAATGAAAAGCATAGTATAAGGAATATAGTCAATGATACTGTAGTAACGATGTAATGGCACAGATGGTAGCTACACTTGTGAATATAACAGTAAACTTGTCAAATCACAAATTACACCTAAAACTAATAGAACATTGTCTGCCAGCAATACTCAAAAAAAAAAAAAGTATTGATCCTTAAGAATTTGATGTTTAACTTCAGTGGCAAACTATTAGTAGTAGATAATTTAAATATTTTTTGAAAGATGTAAACAAGCTGATTTGTGTTTTAGAGAGGTAATGACAGTTATTGTATCAAATCATTGGTGAAAAATACGACTGTCACTTTATTCATTTAATTAATTTTTGTTGTGTACCTACCACTGCCATATAATGATCTGAGCATTTGAAAATCATCAATGAGCCAAATAAAAATTCTTGCCCTTGTAGACCTTATGAAATCTAGTAGGGGGAATAACAAATATAATGACTAATTTAATTATACAGTATGTAAGAAGGTATGTAACATGGAAAAAAGTAAAAGAGAAAGGGGAGAAAAGATTTAAGGGGATCTAGGAATGCTGAATAGGGTATAATAGATTGAGTAGGTATTGGTGGAACAAAAATGATGAAACAAATTTATAGGATCTTAGGTACTTGGTCTTGAATATGTCCATGCAAAGGGATAAATCTTCTAGGAAAGATCCATAAGTAGGTAGATAGACCATGAGGCTAATAAACTTAAGTTTCATGACCTGCACTTTCACAGGCCTCCTTAAAGTCCCTGAAGCTACTCGTGTTTTGTTGTTTTTTAACCTTTGTATATTTTTTCTTAGAAAAGTAACCTACACTGCCTGAGCTTTATAACTCATCTCTGAATTGAGCAATGGATTTCGAGTTGAATACTTCTTATGTTTATGGAACAGGAACAAGACTAATATGGCCAGGATATTGATAGATACATTACACATATGAAGAAGATTAAAAAGGTGGAAATACAAATTATAGAATATCAGAATAAGTTTTGAGTATTTCAGTAATGGATTTTTCAATAATTTGGTATTTAGGAAATAAAATATTTGATAATAAGCTAAGAAAATGTCAATTTTAAATTTATCTCAAAAAATAAATTTATCTCAAATCACTTTACTAAATAAGTGTTTCAGTCATGTGATAGTAATGGTTATATAGTTTTATAAAACTATTAGAGGAAGAGTTGTGTACTATATATGAATTATTTTTATAAGATACAGACATGTCAGTTACCTCACATGTCATTAATTCTACAAAACCTAAAAAAGTTACACATTTTACCTTTCAAAAACTTCCCTTTCCCCAGTATTAGACAAATTAGGACAAAGTGCTGATTTTGAAAATCAAATGAAAATGATGTCAATTGTATACTCTGTATTATAGAATAAAACAGACCAGTTTGCTTCATGCAGTTATTTATCACCAGGATGGACTTGGTATAACTGAAATATTTAAGGAGAGACCATGTAGATGATCATTTTTATTCATGAATTCATTTATAGCATATTTTCACAACAGCCAACAAATTGCCACTTTATAAGCACTTCAGATCTTCTATTTGAAGTTGTAAATAGTATGGCTAAAAATAATGAATGTTAAAGTTATAAACACATCATGTATATATGTGCCATTTTAGCATTATGCCTTACAGACTTCATATTTCTCTATGGTCATTCATAAGTTTTCCAAAATTCCTAGCCAACTTCTTGGAAGTAATCAGTCTATTCTCTATGTCAAAGGGAAGTGAATCCTAATGATACCATATGAATACTTGCCAGAGTGAAAATAGAAAGGCAGCATGTGATTTTATACTAAATTGATAATAAATAATGAATCCAGACTTACTGAATATCAAACAAACATTTTTTTGAGGTCTATTACTATAAATTCAGTAGCTAACAAATCAACTTAGATGAGAAAGTCAATTTGAAGAATGAGGATCTTTACAGAACTGTTAGCCATCTACATTTGGGACAGCTTTAAAGCTTGTTTTAATATTCTTCATTTCACTGGGAAAACAGACTCAAATTTTTCTATCTCAGTTCTTCATTTGCACTCCTATACTCAAGCATTTCCAAGACCTCTTTTGGCAAATTATATAAAAGGGAAGTGCCTATCTAATTATTATTGCCCAAGTGATTATTCCCCTAGAATGGAATATTTACTAGCTTTCAATTTATCCATCATCAACCCCCTAACGGATACTCTTAGTTCACTTGGAAAACTCAGTACTACTTTTGATAACTAACTACCGTGAGCTAAATTATACATCACAATTATGTAAGTTCATGGTAAATCCCACAACTTGTTCCTGTCAAAATTTTATACATATTACAGACATTGTATACATATTACAGACATTTATTTCACAGATATGTAAAAGCCTGTCAGTTTCAAAGCAACAATAAAAGGTTCAAAGGCTGTCAACAGATGTTTAGAGAGAGAAGAATATGGTAGACCTTACAATATGACAGATTTTTTCCTTGTAAATTCCAGTATTTTTTTAAACAGTGGCTATGCATAACCAAATTCATGAATCTCAGATTGTGTCATATCATAGATCACAAATTATATACTATATTGTGTCCTGTAGTAAATCACAAAATATATACTATGTTTGGAATTAATAGTTAAACTAAGCATTTTTTATGAAAACATCTGAATTTATTTTGAGGTGCAGTTACTTGTCATTTGATAATACTGATACGTAATAATAACAAGGAAGAACAGTAATTGAATTTGCACACCAAAGGTAGAACAAGTGAGCTTATTTTATCTGTTCCAATAGTTATTAAAATACAGAAAATTAATGTAATCAAAAAATGAAAATCAGTAATGATTAAATAACAAAAAAATCTTTATATGTACTTCATATAGACATTAGTTAGACAACACAATTCAAATTAAAAAAATATAACACTAAACCTTAAAACTAATAATGAAATTGCATTATAAGGTATATCACAGTCTTATAAAAATCAGTGTTAGTAGATTAGATTTGGATATATTGATAAAATAATTTATGTCTAACCACTCTAGAAGTGAGACATTTAATTCTTTGCCCCCATATTAAGTAATTATCTCTATCACATTACACATATTAAAAAATTACCATTTATTTCTTTACTGTTTAAATATATCATTATAGATATATTATATATGTATTATATATGTATATATATAATATAAACTGTTTAAATATATCATTATAGAAAACATATTTACTAGTAAGGTATTATTTATAGAAATTAGCTAAATTTTATATGAAAGACCAGATTTCCATGTCCACAGTAAATAAATAACATTGGTATCCTTGAAAGTACAATAGCATCAAATAATTTATTGCTTTGGAGAGAAAATTGTGACTAAAATTCAAATTTCATAAAGAGATATGGAAATTAACCTGCAATATGACATATGCTGCCACATTAGTACTAACTATGTAAGTCATATTTCCTATATTATTTTATAGTTTTTCCTGAAGTAAGAAAAGTGCCACAGAAGCATCTTGGTTATATTGGTAACTTAATAATCATTTAACATATTTTAATAAGTATTTGTCATATGCTAGACATTGTGTGATTTAATATCAGAACCCTTGAACAAAAAATATTAAATAGTCCTTTCCTCACTTTATTTTACTTAATATAGATAATGATCACTTTCACCCTCTATAAATTTTCTAATATTTAAGTGGAAATGTAAGGGGACAAGCATGTTCATTGTTCACTTCTTTTTGGTTTTTAGTGATCTCCCAAACTTATTCTAAAAATGTAAACCAGAGTTCCTCAGAATTATGTGAACTCATAAGGACAGACTTAAATTTAGGTGTAATAAGAGATTCCTTTCTGGTTTTCCTCAAGGACCCTATCATCAAAACCACGAAAGTTGGCAACTATAATGATCTGAAAGAAGTGCAATAAGTAATAATTATTTAATTGATACATTAGTAATTCAAGGCAAAAGTATTTTTTCAAGTCAGAAATATTTTGAAGGATTAGAAGAGTATAAACCACAGTTTGATTTTTTTTTTTTTTTTTTTGTCCAGGATATTGTGTGTACATGCACTCTTCTGGCTGAAAAACAAAACAAAACAAAACAAAATAAAACAAACCCCCTGCAAATGCTGAGTTAACTATTTAGGCTCTGATTTAAAAGAAGGTACACTAGAAGAAGATTGTATCAGATGCTGATTACCAGTTTACCATTTTCAGTGTAATGCGAGTTAAATTAAAAAGGCCAATGAAATGTGGAGCAGGGATTATGAGGGGGAAAAAAAACAACAAAAACCAAACATCCGCTTTCTTCATTTCAGAGCATCAAGTCTGAAGAGCAAATACAAAAATGTGTAGCAGTGGTAGTTCCCAGTAGACAACGGTAATAGAATATTTATATGCAATACCACAAACTTAGCTGCAGTGAAATAAGCTAAATGATTTTGAAGCTGTACTATTCAGTTTCTATTTCCACCTCTGTACAAATAGTGAAGAGTTTAGCAAATTAATTTACATTACCTGAAAACTCATGGCTATTGTCTTGGAATTGGATTCAATTCATAACTGAACTAAAAGGAAACAAAAATCTTTATCTACCAACATCCAGGCTTCACCTTTGTAGGCAACAAAAAAAGCAAGTATGGATGAAGGGGCTTCAGAATTAGTCTCTACTTACCAATGAGGTCGGGGACCCTAGTAGAGATGCCAGCTTTATATCTTACTGATTCAAAGGTGCAAGCACTATAATCTGTTACTACCTCAGTGTTCAGAGTGTGAGGTATGTTAGAGTTCTGAAGTTCTTAGTTTTGATTATGCAGGAAATCATTCTTAGAAGTGGTCCAAGAAACTGCTTCTCCAGACTTTTCCGATTGTTGTTAATAATTTAACTCTCTTTATTATATTTCTTTCAAATTCAAATAGAAAGTATTGTTTTTCTAAGAGTGAAACTAGAATCAGCAATTCTCAGTAATGCTTCCTCAATAGATTTATTTATTTTAAATGTGTGTCATATATTTATTTGGAGAGATAGAATGTGAATTACAAGATTTACAGCTTTGAGAAAACCCATAATTAAAAAAATACAACTTTTTGATAATTCTCTAAGTCATATTATGTTCTATTACCATTCTCTAGAACCAGTGTTTCAGAAACACACTGTAAGAAAGGCAACATTGGGCAGTTTATTTTATGAAAAAGCACTTAAGGGATTCATGAACATCCAGCAGAATAAATCATATGTTCCTTTCATTAAAACTTTTGAAATTTAATTTTATTGTCACATAGATGAAAGTTATTAGAATATTAAAACACCACCACCTGATTTAAATGCATACTTTCCCTTAGGCTCCTCCTATTAAATCTTTATTGGTTTCTAACTATCAAATTGGCATAGAGTTAATATCTGACCTGAGGAAACAATATGCTCACACAAAATGAAATAAAATATTAATAAATTGAAATTAAAAACAACATAAAAATGTAGCTCTTAGAGCAATATCTCCACAACTCCACTGAGAACAACAAATTAAGTCATTATAGGGAATCAATCTTGTTCCTTTATGTAAGAATATATGAAAATATTTTGCTGTAGCCAATAGGAGACCTCTTCAAAGTCCAACCATGTATTTGCCTTCTAAATATTGCTCTGAAAAACTGGATAATATGAGATAGTGTTTAAGAATGTCTTATTAGGGGCAGCCCGGGTGGTTCAGTGGTTTGGCACCGCCTTCGGCCCAGGGCCTGATCCTGGAGACCTGGGATCGAGTCCCACGTCAGGCTTCCTGCATGGAGCCTGCTTCTCCCTCTGACTGTGTTTCTGCCTCTCTCTCTCTCTCTCTCTCCCTTTCTCTCTCTCTCCCTCTGTCTCTCATGAATAAATAAATAAAATCTTTAAAAAAAGAAAAAGAATGTCTTATTAGGTACTTAGCATCACATCAACCACTTAGAACATGTGCCATAAATAAATACATTTTTACTTCTACAGTCTTATTTCACTAAAAATAATAAATTTTATTTATATAAAAATACTTCAAAGGAAAATAAAATATAAGTGGAAAAATAAACTATATTAAAACTATATTTAAACTAAAACTTTGCTGTTTTTTGGAACATTATATGTAATTATCTCCTGTGTTAGATTGGGGACAACTACAGACGAGTTGACATTTCTCCCATCAAGATGTGAATTTCTGACCTTCCACCTTGAAATCTGGGTTATCATGTTATGATTGTGATCAATGAAACATGGCAAAACTGATGCTGTTTCAAGTTTTAGAACTGTCATCTTCTGCTTCCTCTCTGCTTTTAATAGGTATGTACTCTTGGAACTGGACTTGCATGCTATGACAAAGTACAAAAAGAACTGTGGAGAGCCCTACATAGAGAATAGAAGCAACTCATGAAAATAACTGATGTAGCCTCTGGCCAAGAGCAAGCTCTATCCTGCCACCCATGTGAATGGACCAACTTGGGAGTAGATCCACAGTGGAGCTGTTCTAGTTGACAGCATGTAGAGTAGATTAGAGACTTTCCTCCTAAACCATGCGTAATCTTAATATTTGTGAGTAGATAAAACGTTCTTGTTTTAAGCCACAACACTTTAGGAATTATAGGGATTTCCACATGATATAACTAGAATATAACTTGGTGTCTGAAGGTAGGATATTGCTGTAACAGGAAAAAGAAAATGTGGCATTGTTATAAGTTGAACCTAGAATTATTTCCAGAAGACTGTTAAAAGTGGAAGAGTTTCACAGACATTCTTGGTGAAGGCTAGAAGGATGCCGAATAAGTATATGAGATACTGAATAAAAGATGATCCATGCTATATGGTAATGAAAAACTTAGCAAACATTGTCTGCTGTAATCTAGAAATAACTATTAAGATGGTAGAAGATGAAAAGGAAATTTAGGTCAGAATGTCAGAAGTTCCAATTGATTTCTTTTAATTGTCTTTAATAAAATATGTGAAGAAAGAAATACAATGTTAAGATTAAAGTACCACTTAATTTTCATTTTTTGGGGAAATTCCTTTAGTCAAGAAAATATATCCAAAGATTAATTAAAGAAGTTTACTAATGTTGGAATGATATAAATGTTCTAAGGTCTATCATGGTGATAGCTGCACAGCTCTGTGCATAGAAATCATTATATCTTAAATATGTCAATTATATGATATGTGAATTATATCTTAGTAAACTATTACTTTAAAAAATACAGATCCAATTTGCTGGCTAGTGGCAGAAGAGTAAGTCAGAGACATGTAGCCTGAGGGGGATTTGACAGACTACTGACAGACTTGGCTGGAAAAAGGCACATGAGAGTGAATGTGGCCTATAGGAGCAAAGAATGAACCCTGTCAGCCAGCAAGGAGATGGGACCTGAGTCCAACCACCTTAGCCTGACACAACTGACAATGACTGTGTCAGTCACTTGAATGACCTTTAAAGAAATTTTCCCAAAACCTGTGTAAGAGCCTTACTTGGACAATACCTTGATTTTATACTTGATTCACACTTCTCAGAGAATCCATTTGACCTTGCTTTGAGTTATAATTTATACAACTATGAGATTTAACAACAAAAAAAAAGGTGCTATAAACTGTTAAAATTTGGTAATTCGTTACACAGCCAAAGAATAACTGTGAACAAATAAATCCTCTGATTTGAGGCCATAGTAATTATTTTGTGTAATCATCTAAGTTTAAGAGCCACAATATTTATTTTATTGGGTTGCACAGATTAGGAAGGACTAAAGATTCAAATGAGTACCTAAAAGAGAATTACTATCAATGTTTTGTATGTAGCAAAAAGGGAATCTGATATAATGATATTTTGTTATTCTTTACCTCTGAAAAGAAAAAGTAAGCTTCAATTTTTAAAGGGTAAAGCTATCATTACTAAGAATCAAAGGCAAGATGTGATGAGAAAATTTAATACATCAAACTGCTGTGTAATAGCTAAAAGAGTTTCACTTGAATAAATCATTGAATAAAAATTCTGAGAAAATATGAAACAGATTTTTGTACTGTATCAACAACTTGAAATAAGAAAAATCAGGACATTGCATGGAAATTAAAAAAGAAACATAGTTTATTTGCTTTAATTACTTCACAGAAACATCAATAAATCCTTGAAATCGATCCTGGGGAAATTATAAAACAAACAATAAAAAGGTGTCATTAGTGTTATGAAAGAGGCTTGTGACTCCTACATTCTGTTAATTGCTAGGTATTTTATGTTTAAACAAAGTTGGGATATTATTTTTTCATGAAATGGAGATTATGTTGTTTGTTTCAAAGGCCTATTATCAGGTTGAAAGTAAACATATATTCTTATAAAATTTCTCTAAATCTAGGTATATAACAGATAAAACAATGTGGTGAATATTAATAATTAGAATAACAAAAGAACACAAGATTTCAAAGTCAGTGAAATAGGGGGAAAGGTTGTATTTAAAATATCTCATTAACTTACTTACAAGAATATGATAAATACACTGTGTCTGGAAATCAAGGTCTTTAATAAGTACTTTAATTAGAGAACACAGAGAAAATGAAATGAATGCATAGTCAATATTTGGACTTCCATGTTGGATAAGTGAAAGCATAAACAACATTATTAATTGTTATTTCTGAAAACCGCAGTTGATTGAGTAGGAAGAGGTTGATTCAAAAATCATATTTAGGGGCACGTGGGTGTCTTAGTTGGTTAAGCATCCAACTTGTGATTTCTGCTTAGGTCATGATCTCATAGGTCATGAGATCGAGCCCTGTGTTAGCCTGCATGCTCAGTGCAGAGTCTGCTTGTGTCTCTTCCTCTCTTTCTTCTCTTTCTCTCTCTCTCAAATAAAAAAAAAAATTAAAAAAAAAACAAAAAGCTCCATATTCAGAAAAATAGTACATCATGCTAAAAAGCTTACGCACAGCAGAAGAAAGTGTTGACAGAGTGGAAAGGTAACCTATGGAATGGGATTAAATATTTGCTAGTCATTTATCTAGTATTTGGTTCATATACAATATATATAAAGAATTAGTGCAACCAAATAGCAATAAAACAAACTGATTAAGTGATGGTAAAAAAAGCTGAATAAACATTTCTCCAAAGGAGACATCCATATGGCCAACAGATACATGGAGAGATATTTGACATCACTAATCTTAGGGAAATGCAAATCAAATGAAACATCACCTCACACCTGTTAGAATAGCTATCATCAAAAAGACAAGATATAACAGTATTGACAAGGATGTGGAAAAAAAGGCAACCCTTGTGCACTGTTGGTAGAGTGTAATATGTACAGCTACTGTGAAAAATGGTATAAAGATTTCTGAAAAAATTAAAATTTCTGAAAAAATAAAATTTCTGAAAAAATTAAAAATAGAACTATCATAATCCAGCAGTATCACTTCTGGGTATAGATCCAAAGGAATTAAAAACAAGATCTTAGAAGATCTATTTGTACTCCCTTGTTCACTGCAACTTCTACACCCTATGGAAACAACCTGAATTCCTCAATGGATGAATAGATGAAGATGTTATATGTACAAATAAATACTATTCTTCCACGAGAAAGAAGGATATCTTGCCATTTGTGACAACATGGTTGAACCTTGAGGGCATTAGGCTAAGTGAAATTAAAGAAAGACGGTACTGCATGGTATCACTTATATGTGGAATCAAAAAGGTCAAATTCATAAAAACAGAGTTGAATGGTAGTTACCAGGCGCTAGATGGAAGAGGACATGGGGAAATGTTGGTCAAAGTGTACACACTTCTAGTGATAAAGGAAGTAAATTCCTAAGATACAATATACAGCATGCTGATTTTAGTTAATAATGCTGCATTATATTCTTGCTAGTTGCTAAGAGAGTAGATCTTATATTACATTTTCTTACCCCTTCACACACAGGAAATTATGTGAGGTGATAGAGTTCTTGGCTAATGTTATGGTAGTAATCATTTTACATTTTAGTGGTGTATCAAATTAGCATATTGTACACCGTAAAATTATATGTCTATTGTATCTCAATAAAGCTGAAAAAATAAAGCTAAAACAAAGACCTCCAAGACAGTTTTCAGGAACAGTCTGAGATCAGTAATCAAATACACAATTTAATCCAAACTGATATTGATGGGCTGGGAAGTTATGCAGACAGCAGATTAAAAAGCACACATAAAATGTCAAGGCAGCAGAAAAAGCAAGTGGGTTACAAGAAGAAGATAAAAACAAGCTCCTTTGAGGTGTGGAGCCTGAAGAGATTATCTGAATTGGTGGGAGGATAGTCACTAGTCAAGTTTGATGGGATACTATTCAGTACGCCTAATGTAATGTCATTAACAATGTTCTCTTTGGGTCTGAGAGAAGGCCTTAATAATACTGTGACTTTCTTGAATGAGTCGAGTTTTTGTCAGTTCTAAAGCAAATTTTATTTTGGGAACCGTTTCCTAGTAAGAGTACTCAAATTTTGAATGCAAAATGAGATAGATTCTTAGATCTGCTCCTGGCAGTGAATCATTTTTGAAAAGATAATCAGTTATTATATCAAAGAGAATATGATGAGAGAGCCTGACCATTTACCTGAGGTTGCAAGAGGGTATGTAAAATTGATCATTATTCTCTGTGACTGTTAAATTGTCTAATAATTTATTTCTTCACTAGAGAACATGTGTATGTTTTCACTAATGTCTTCTAACCTTTGTATATATTCAGTGTGACTGAATTTTTATGGTTGGTGTGTTTTGAGGTCTTACAGTAGTTTCAATTATAAGATAGGCCCTATAAGTTTCCACAAAGCATTTAAAAGAACAGAACTTATTTCCCCAAAATTAATGTGACTGACTGTGCTGTAAGAGAAATCAGCTATTCGGAGAACTAAAGGCAACAAATTAAGACCTTTATGCCCAAGTTTTAAAATTCTATCAAATGAGTCCACAAAAGATAAAATTAATGGAAAAAAGGTAATTTTCCAGATGATTTCAGGCTGTGAAGGTAATCAAAATACTTGTCAAGACCATGTGTTGTTACATCTTACAGTTGGAACTGTGGAATTAAGTATTCTAAATTACTAATTATGCATATTCACAAAACAGCAAATATTTATATTTTACTGAGTACCTATTCTGTAACAGCTCCTTTTCCAGGGATTGCAGAAAAAGAATGGAAAAGAAGCGTTCCCATATTTATGGAACTAACAAATGGAGACAGATGAAAAATAGCCAAATATCTACTAAGTTATAGTTCCGTTGGAGAAAAGTAGGAAAAGAGAATAGATCAGGAAGATAGTATATATGCCACATTTTAATATAGGCAAAAAGGCTTTTCTAAGAATATGGAATTTGCACAAGACTTGAAAAAAAAGAAAATGGGTCTTGCAGATATCAAGGAGAAAAGAGCCTGACCACACAGGGCAAGACCCATTGTGTGGCAAAAACAAAGGCTCAATTTTGTAATGTCAGTTATAGCATTGGCAAATCTTTAACTGACCTTTAATTGCTTGCTTAGTAGATAGCAAAAGCCAATGTGCTATCACTATTCAGAAATTGTAATTATTCTTTTACTTGTTATTTTCCCCCTAGACTGTAAACTTCTTGAGACCAGTGGATGTTCTTAATCTTCTATATTCAGCATCTTTCCAGGTTCATCTTGGGTCCTGTATATAATTACTGCATATTTTGATGTTTCAGCAGTTCTTGTAAATGGAGTTCCTTTTCTATCCTTCCCTTCTCTCAGGTCAGTTTTTAATCAATTACTTTACTGAGAATTTTTAAGTTGTGTACTATAAATTGATCTCTAACCACCACCCTGCTTTTCCCCATACTACAAGTTGGTCATGAACACTTGCACTTGAGGCTTATTTATAATATCTATAAGTGTATTAGGAATTAGAAAAATCAGTAGGTCTTTTTACATTGTTTAAACATTAGCATATTTGAACAGTAAATTCTATCCTCATACTGCTTAAACTTATTAAAAATCGTGTCACAAGTAAAAGGGTCTTCTCACATATTTTCCTGTGTGTATCGTGTGTGTTTTACATTGATAAATTTCTAACTTGAATTATTAAGCTATCCTGCATATAATACCAGGTGATAGTAAAAATTTAATTAATCTTTATATATTCAAAGTGTATACAGAGAATAATAATACATTCATTGCTTTCCTGATCTATAAGATCAGGTCCAGAGGTCTGTTTAAACTGATATACAGCATTAAGGAAAACTTTAAAATCACTAAAAAAACAAAAATGACCATCATGATCAATAAATATCTTTAGATAAATCTGAAGGATAAACTGAGTTGTAACAGGTATTTCCTGTCTCTGAAGTAAAAACTCAGAGAAATGAAGCCTACTTCCACCATTTCAAACCACTTATTCAGGAATTTTCTGAAGGTATCTTGATAGTATAGCTTCTATAGACATCTTTCTTGAATTTTTTACTACTTCGAGTGATAAAAGTGGAGCCCACCTGAATGAGGAAATTTACTCTAATGGGATTTGTTAGGAATATAGTAAATTCACATTAGGTGACAAGTAAGGGAAAATGTACAAATACAGAAATGAGAGAAGAGGGATACTAATTAACAGGGAATGTGAATGAAAGTGCTGTAATGGAAAATAAAGATTGTTTTCAGAAAGTAGCTAGCGGTCTGTTTTTGCCCCAAACTGGTAAGCTAGATAAAGCCCAAATCATAACAAGAAATAATCCTGGATATAGTGCTTACAATATTGTCTTTTCAGAAACTAGGTAACTATTCAATGCAAGTTCATTCTTGTGGTATAAATGGGAAATATATTGGTAATAACAAGTTTTGAGAACTACTTCTATAAAATATGGATTTCTAAATAAATCACTTACCAGTTATATATTTAACTTCATTATACACTATCAGGAAGGCATTATCTTTATTTTAAACATGTAAGTATGTTTACATGAATAAAGACTACTTAAATTTTTAAGTATATTCTTTGATGGCAATTTTTAATTAAAAACAATACATTATTTAAATTCAGTGTACTGTTAAGGAAAATGGCAAATATGTATTTTGGAATATATAATAATTACAAAAATAAATATATGACTAAATAGGACAAATAATATTAGGAATTAATAGAATTAACTATTGGAAAGTTATCATGTACAGGATTTGTGCTGTAATCCTTAGAGCAACCACTCACTATAAATTAAAAAACAAAAAACAAAAAGAAATCATGAACAGAGGGGAGAAATAGGAAGCAAACATTAAAATAATTGACAAAGATATCAATACATTAAATTATAATAGATGTAATTCTCCAATTATAAGCAGTGATTTTTAGATGATTTTTACATCGAATAAAAAACCAGGATTTTAGTATATTCATATACAGAGCTGTTGAAAGTAAAAGGATGAAAAACGATATAACATAGAAACATTAAGCATAAGACAGCTTGGGAATCTCCACTGATAGCAGAAAAAGAGTAAAGAAAGAATATAACCAGAGAATGTGAAGCTCATTTTGTAACGATTATAAAGGATCATTTATCTCTTTCAGAGTATAAAGCAGAGAGAGGGGACATGATAATGTACATCCTGATATGTAACTCTTCATATAAATACATTTACATTTACAGACTTTCCCAAATCAGTTCCTGCTTATGTAATTTACACTTGCTAATTATTTCTAGCAATCTGTATGGTAGGCCAGTAACTTTTAATTAAACTTTTTATCTCAGCACAACACTGCATATGAAAATATATTTTTGATGTAAAATAAAACAAATATATGCATGATTTCTTTAATGTATATTTTAAGAGAGGAAAGGTGAGGATTATAATCTGTTAAACAAGATTGCTGTAATTTATATTGCCCTAGTATATGTAATTTACTTAACCCTGGGGTGTGTGTGTGTGTGTGTGTGTGTGTGTGTGTGTATAGATAAATCTTAGAGGATTCATAATGTTTTATAAGTAATGGTATGAGTAAGTAAATAAGGGAACAAATCAATAAAAACTCCTGTTCTTGGATTATTAGCAAATGCTCTAGATTTCCAAATAATAAACGTGGTAATAATATAATGTATGGTGTGGGTTAAATTTCACCATAGAATGATATTTTGATGAATTAAAAAAATAACTTTATCTCTCCATATCACTGATTTCTTTTTTTATCTTAGTCAAAGAGATAAAACTCTTTACGTTCTCAAAAGAATTACAGCCATGTCATAATAGAACTTATGATTCTAGAGAAAGAATAATGTGAAAGGAGTGTGTGGAGGATTTACATACCATGAAAATAATCACATTTCTCTACAAGAATGTAATGAAAGTGCCTCCCTTGAATACATGCTTGTTTTTATGCAATATTTCATCTTTCTGAATCAAGCCACAAAATATAAATTTCAATGTTTCCAGTGTTTTCATTAACATAAAATTCCTAAGAGCCTTGTCTTATATTTATATTTTGAATTCTAGGTATAAAGCTATGTTTCAAACCTATTAAATAAATTTTAATAGTCATTGAAGGACTTTAATCAAAACAATGAAATGACTATACAAATTTTATTTTACTCTTATACTTAATGTAATCAAATCAATATCAATAGTAGGTAACAGGAGAAACATCAATTGATAATTAAAAAGAATTTCTCAGGTAACAGGAAATTCAATCAAATATACAGTAAAATGATACAAGAAAAAATATAGAAATATATATAGATATATATGAAGATCCTCCTGCCTTTCTTTAGTGGGAATCAATAATATTTTGGAGTCCTTCCCTGCCAAACACACCTGTAGCCATATTTACAGATGCTCCTTAAATATATATATATATATATTTAGGGTTCCTCAAGCTGCAGGAGATTTGACCAAAACTTCAGCCCTCCTGAATATTTTTCTGCAGTTATTTACACTGATGATATAATAAATCAATCCACACCTATGCTTTTAGGCAGTTAGCTCTGAGTTAGAACTCCTCTGCTATTTTACCTACCTGAATGGCATCCTTTTTCTGAGTACATTTTGGAATGAAGTTTCCTTCAATTATTATATTTTAAATTTTTTCTTATACAAAACTACATTTGATCCTAAGGTATTCTCTGAAATTACCATTGTGCTGATAGTCTTTTTTTCTTCAGTTGGATTTCTACAGAGTTATTATGTTTGAAATACATTTTTGTCATGGTTTAGGAAACAAAAGCATGGGCAGGGAAATGGCCAAATGTGAACAACTGGTCATCTTGATCCAATACCAAATACATTTGTTTGAAAAGATAAAATATAAGCTAAAAGGAATGTTATATAACATGTATTCCTTATGAAAGCTCTTATGCACTTTTGGGGTATCTATTTTATTTTTCATAAAATATTATAGTATGATTAAATTGTTTTCCTCAATAATTTATAGTCTCCCCAATGTTTTATTCTTTCTGTGGTTTAATCCCAATCCTAAAGTTAAATCAATGCAATTTGTTTCCAAATGGAATTGTATTAGTTTGCATGAAACAAATTAACAGCTCAGCTTAGCTGAGTCTTACTGTTTGATCAGTTATAATACTATACTTTGTATGTATATGGAAAATGAATATTTGATGTATTATCTGTATACAAGGTCTAGCCTTGTTATCAGTAACTAAGTCTCTGCGTTATGTAATCCTACTTTATACCATGCCTGGATTCCCTGCTAGTACTTCTACTCATATTTTCTATCGTTTTAAATCAGGATGCCTCTTTGCTAGCATTGTCTCTCTTCAATGTCACTCCTTAAAAAATCTCACTCTTTTAGAGGATCTATGACATTATTTTACCAACCAGTGCTTCAAAGCTAACTACCCTCGTATGTTTACTTTGTCATATTACTTTCTATCATATACCCCAATAATTGATATGCCCCTATGTACTTTGATTCACAAATTAGAGAAAAACCTATCTAGTGCATATCTCTGCTATTCAACCTCATGACATATATTCTAAATGTCAAATAGTATCTAAGAGTGAAAAAATCTACCTATTAAATATTCTAAGGCTTTCCAAAAATCAAGTAATGGAAAATATCATGGTAACATGGTACATGCTGCATGTGTACATGCACACTTTATGATACATTATATTCTATACATAAGAGAATTCTGAGGTTTTATAATGAAATGTATTTATAAAATTGTATTGTGTTTATTGAGGTAAGAATTGCTGAGATTTTCATAAACTTTCCGTTAATTAAGCACATTAAAAACAATTACATGAATTGATTCCATTCAAAATGCCTTCTTACATAAACTTTCAGCTAAAGACGATGACTTTCTTTAGTGATAATTAACTTGATCTGGCTTATCCAAGCTGTTTTTTATCTTTTCTTTTAAAATAACATGTACAAATATTTCTCTGAAAGTAAAATCTCTTGCTAATTGAATCTATGACCTGATTTTTCTCATTAACAACATAACTGTCCTACTCTGAACATACTTTACTGTAATATTACCTGATTATGGAATGTATTTTTATTTAGCTATTAAAAACTATTTTTATTCTGGTAAGAACACTTAATATGAGTTATATCATGTTAACTACTTTCTAAGACTATGATATAGTATATATGTTAAACTTAGGCACTATATTACACAGAAGTTCTCTAGAACTTTTTTTTATCTTGCATAATTGAAACTTTGTGTCTCTACAATTTACCGCTTATTTTACATATACAAATGAGATATTGGACTCTTCTTAGTAACACTTCATTATTGTTCCACAATCAGTCTTTGAAAACCAGTAAAACTCTCCTTTTTTTAAAAATAAATTTATTTTTTATTGGTGTTCAATTTACCAACATACAGAATAACACCCAGTGCTCATCCCGTCAAGTGTCCCCCTCAGTGCCCGTCACCCATTCACCCCCACCCCCCACTTTCCTCCCCTTCCACCACCCCTAGTTCATTTCCCAGAGTTAGGAGTCTTTATGTTCTGTCTCCCTTCCTGATATTTCCCACACATTTCTTCTTCCTTCCCTTATATTCCCTTTCACTATTATTTATATTCCCCAAATGAATGAGAACATATAATGTTTGTCATCTCCGATTGACTTACTTCACTCAGCATAATACCCTCCAGTTCCATCCACGTCGAAGCAAATGGTGGGTATTTGTCGTTTCTAATGGCTGAGTAATATTCCATTGTATACATAGACCACATCTTCTTTATCCATTCGTCTTTCGATGGACACCGAGGCTCCTCCCACAGTTTGGCTATTGTGGACATTGCTGCTATAAACATTGGGGTGCAGGTGTCCTGGTGTTTCATTGCATCTGTATCTTTGGGGTAAATCCCCAACAGTGCAATTGCTGGGTCGTAGGGCAGGTCTATTTTTAACTCTTTGAGGAACCTCCACACAGTTTTCCAGAGTGGCTGCACCAGTTCACATTCCCACCAACAGTGTAAGAGGGTTCCCTTTTCTCCGCATCCTCTCCAACATTTGTGGTTTCCTACCTTGTTAATTTTCCCCATTCTCACTGGTGTGAGGTGGTATCTCATTGTGGTTTTGCTTTGTATTTCCCTGATGGCAAGTGATGCGGAGCATTTTCTCATGGGCATGTTGGCCATGTCTATGTCTTCCTCTGTGAGATTTCTCTTCATGTCTTTTGCCTATTTCATGATTGGATTGTTTGTTTCTTTGGTGTTGAGTTTAATAAGTTCTTTATAGATCTTGGAAACTAGCCCTTTATCTGATAAGTCATTTGCAAATATCTTCTCCCATTCTGTAGGTTGTCTTTGAGTTTTGTTGACTGTATCCTTTGCTGTGCAAAAGCTTCTTATCTTGATGAAGTCCCAATAGTTCATTTTTGCTTTTGTTTCTTTTGCCTTTGTGGATGTATCTTGCAAGAAGTTACTGTGGCCAAGTTCAAAAAGGGTGTTGCCTGTGTTCTCTTCTAGCATTTTGATGGAATCTTGTCTCACATTTAGATCTTTCATCCATTTTGAGTAAAACTCTATCTCCTGAAGGTATCTTTGAAGACCAGTAAAACTCTATCATCCCAGAATGATATGTGTAGTATAACTTGAAGCTGGGATGATATTCACACATATGTTTTATTTTTTAAAAAATTAAAGGTATTTATTTAATTAATTTAGGAGAGACACAGACAGAGAGGCAGAGACATAGGCAGAGAGAGAAGCAGGCTCCCTGCAGGACCCCAGTGTGGGACTCAATCCCATGACCCTGGGATCACACCCTGAGCCAAAGGCAGACACTCAAACACTGAACCACTGGGTGCCCCCATTCACTTTAAGTTGCCCCCATTCACTTTAAGTAAGACTAGGAAAATGTTGTGTATGTTGCAAATTGTAGAGAGTCTGAGACTCAATGCTACATAGTAAGCCAGCAGTCTTATGAATGAGAACAGAAGACACAAGACTCCTGGGTCAGAGATAAACAATTTTATTACTCATGGTGTAATAATTAGAATAAATTTGTGATTGTAACAATTCCCTTGGATCCCAAGCCCCTGAGCTAGGGGATGGAAATGAGGAGTCCAGAATGGCTACGGTCAATGCTGTGCATGCAGTTGGTTTGCATCACAGTTGAAGAACCCCAAACTAAAGATTCCAAATCTTTTATGATGGATTACAAGCAAATGTGCTTGACATGTGCATCAGAGGAAGCCATTGTCTTCATCATACTGAAGTGTGTAAATAATAATAAATAATAAATAACAATAGTAAATAATCCTCCTTTTTGCTCCAGTGGAAACACTTGTCTATTCAGTCCATGCATGGGTATTCACTGTACACAAATTCTGGAAAAGATAGAAAGTCTGGAAAAAAGGGTGGTTCGTACCTCACTTGCATGACATAAGGTAACACAAGATACCTAGTAGGAACTGTCTTCCAATAGTGTACGTATTTTCTGTGCTTCTATCATAGCATATGTCATCTCATACTGTAACTGATTGTTCAGTTGTGTTTCTTTTTAATACTAATGATTATCTAATTCCTTTATTGATTTTAAATCCTGAGCATCCTGAACAGAATTTTTTAAAAATATTTATTCATTCATTCATTCATTCATTCATTCATTCATTCATTCATTCATGGGAGACACAAAGAGAGAGGCAGAGACATAGGCAGAGGGAGAAGAAGGCTTCCTGTGGGGAGTTTGATGTGGGACTTGATCTCAGGACACAGGGATCATGACCTGAGCCAAAGGCAGACGCTCAACCACTGAACAACCCAGGTGCATAGAACAGAATTTTTTTAAGTGATCAATATTACTAAATGATTAAATGTTTAATTTTATGTAGTCAAATTAAAATGAGGAGTGGGAATATAGTAATTTCAGAATCCTAATGGTAAAGTAGCCTGACTTCCTTTATCTAGAACCAGTTCTGTTCTGGCAATTAAAATAAATACAAATTAGTTTAGCTTGTTACACTGAAAGTTGTGAATGAACAAATTAGTTTAGCTTGTTACACTGAAAGTTGTGAATGAAAGTTGTGAATGAAACTTGGATTTAGAAACAGCAAAAAAAGGTCATGCAGTTCTGAGAGCACATAAGAATTGTGCATCCTGTGGCTTTTTTAGTTCTGAAGAAAGTGGTTTCTTGTGAAAGGGATTGGAAGCTGGTTGAGTGCACTGATCTCTAATGACAAGAAGGTATCATCAGTTCATTTCCTGAGTTTCAAGAATGAGAGGGAGACTACAAGTACTACAAATACCTAAAACATATCCTCTCAACTCAGGGAACAGAGCTCTCCATAGTCTGACCTTAAGCTATCCTTATAGGCTTGTCTTTCATACTTTCCCCTATCTAATAACCAAACTGGACTACATGCATTACAAATATAATATCCTGCTTCTGTGGCCTGGCTCAAGATTCTTTGCTAAACAGACTAGCCCTTCTGTTTCCAACAGGGTAAGTACCTTAAAGGCTTAGTCAGAGGTAAATTTTCTTCATTCTAAGAGAAGCTCGTCTCCAACATTGGTAAATGAGCTTCCCTTATGGCATACATTGTTCCTTTTTTGAATTATTTATTAATGTTTATCTGTGTGTCATATCTTTATACTAGGCATTAAGTTGCACATAGTAGTGGTTTAAAAAATGCATGATGAAAACTCCAGTGAAGTTATGTCAAAGTATATTCTTCTTTCTTCCACCTAAATAACTGGGAATAAGTGTTCTACTTGCAAGTTAATGTAAAGAAGCTTTAATTCCCATGAATTTTATATTTTAAAAGATTTGAATATGTAGAAAAATATACTAGATTTGTGGGAAGCTGAAATAATAAACACTATAAACAATTTAGCTACATTATTCTACGACTTTTTATGTATCCATTTACAAGCAACACCTTTTTTTCTTTAGCATTGTATATTTAGAAAAACAGGTTCAGTTATTCTTATAAAATAATAATCATTTCAAAAATGGAAATATTTGTATAAATAATGAAAGTCAATGGATTAGTCCTACCACATATTTGAGTATATTTATAAACTATAATTACACATAAATGTTAAGGGGTGCCTGGGTGGCTCAATTAATTAAGCTCCGACTCTTGATTTCAGCTTAGGTCATAATCTCAGTGTCATGAGATCAGGCCCTGCCAGGCTTGTTGCTGGGTGTGGATCCCGCTTGAGATTCTCTCTAGCCCACTGCCCCTCTACTTGTTTGTGTGCATGTACATGTGTGCACTTTCTCTCTCAAATAAATAAATAAATCTTAAAAAAAGTTAAATGGTATTTAGAATTCTTAAAATCATCATATTATTCAATAGACCAATTATAGAAATCAGTATATGGATATATATAATATACATATATATTATATATATGCATTTATATATGAAACATTTGTAGATGACAAGGTGGTTTCTAGTTAATATTCAATGGATTAAGTTAGTATTTGGTACTGATGGAAAACTATTGCTAAAAAAATTAGTCTTATCAAATTATTTATCATAAAAGAAATTCCAGATGGATAATACATTTCAATATAAGAAGAAAGCCTTTTCTAAGCAAGTCACATAATCTGTAATTGAAATGAAGGAAAAAATTTATGTGTGTGACATACACACACACACAAACATACACATGCTCAAAAAAGAAAAAAAACATACCTTGTGTTTCATAGGGAGAATACTGTGAATTCAGAAATGAGAACTAATAATAATTTAAAATGTATATTAAAAGAGTAATCTCTCTTTTTGTTATGACAAATAAATAAATATGACAATTTTTTATGACAAATCAGGTACGTTTGTAACTCTAAGGAGGAAGTACTCTGAGTACCAGAGGAGAATGAGTGAGATAAAAAAAAAATATATATATATATACATAGTTATAGTGTATTTATTTTTAACTAAGTTACTAGGTGACATTTTCTTGAAAATATGCACACCGCAAATAATAAAAAGGAAACTCAACACAATTTTAATAAAACAACCTATATCTTGGTGGCAACTATTATGATTAATGACTAAATGTGAAAAATATGGGAATATAATTGTTTGCATTTAGATTTTCTTTAAATGTTTCTTTATTTAAGCTACATTTAATGTAAAAATCTTTACATTTTGTTAAATCATTGCCAATAAAGAAACATATGCTGAATAATGAAACAAGCAGTAATCAGAGTTATACATATAGAGAAGGGTGGGAGAAAGATTATCCTTCTTAAATCGAATAGAATCAATTTATTGTCTGCCTATTATCAGAAATAGAGAAAGTACTGTAGCTTCCTCATGTGAAAGGCATCATGTAGTATTTGTCCTTCTGTGTCTGGTTGCTTAACAAAGCATGCTAATTTCTAGATTCATCTGCATTGCTGCAAATGGCAGGCTTTCCTTGTTTTTAAAGGCTGAATCTTATTCCATTATATGTATATGCCATATTTTCTTCGTATAAAATAGTCATTCATAGAAACAAAGAGTACAGTAGTGATTGTCACGGGCTGGGAAGAGGCGAAATCAATTAAAGGGTACAAGATTTCAGTTATGTAACATGAATTACTCCTAGAGATCGAGTGCCCAGTATAGTACTTACAATCATAGTGTATTATATACTTAAAATTTTTCATAAGTGGATAGATATGTTAAGTATTTAACCCATAATAATAATAACAAAGTGCAGGAAGAAACTTTTTTTTAAAGATTTTATTTATTTATTCATGAGAGAAACAGAGAGAGAGAAAGGTAGAGATATAGGCAGAGGGAGAAGCAGGCTCCCTGCAGGGAGCCTGATGTGGGACTTGATCCCTGGACTCCAGGATCAAGCCCTGAGCTGAAGGCAGGCCCTAAACCACTGAGCCACCTAGGCATCTCACAGGAGGAAACTTTTAGAAATGATGCATACTGTTGTGGCATAGATTTGGTGATGGGTTCTTGATGGCATGCTTATCTCCAAGTCATCAAGTTGTATATATTAACTACAAACAGTTTTTCTGTATGCTAGTCATTCCTCAATAAAATACTTTTTTTTTTAATGGAGAAAATACAAAAAGTTTAATAATAAGTTTAAATTTGATTTTCAAAAAGAGTTAGGAATCAAGACTTAAGCCCAACAGAAGAAACATTCAGATCTTTGAGCCATCGCTACAAGAGCTGCATAGTCAGGAGTCAACTAGTACAACTATGACATCTCAGGATCAATAAGAATATGTGTTATCCAGTATCTTATGCTGCAATTCTAGGTTATATCTTCTATATTCCCTCCACTGACATGCTGGTGAGAAAAGAAGATATATGACTGTGTATAATAAACACAAGAGTTTCTTAAGCTTTCAGTGGTATTAATTTCATGTTCTCTAATCCAACATAAATACCTGAGCTTCTAACATTCACAGGATGCTTACAGTGGTTCTGGATGACAGTGGTCAGAAACTCCTAAATCTGACTCATCCCTAACTTGTTAGGAGAATGTGCAAAATATATTGGGCCAGAGCTAGAATCATGGGTGTATCAATCAAGTTGTGGCTTGAAGAGAATTTTAAAATTTATGGGTAAAGGAGAATCATAAAATTAGCCCTTTTCCCATAAATTGGGGGTCTCAAATTCAAATGCAGTAACAAAACTAGGCAGGAGACATGAATTAATCAGCAGACAGTTCTCTGGCAAAAGGAAGCTGATACTTTCAGACCCAGCCAAATGTAGTCAGGACAAAGTATAGGTCCAAAGATTGCCTTTTGTGTGCCGGCTTGGCTTTGTTTTGGTTTTGTTCTTTGCAGAGGGACAATTTGCTTTGTTTTGTTTTTCTGCGACACTTGAGCCTCACCAATCACAAAAATGTTAGCAGTAATTTGTCTACTAGAAGAGTGCTTATAAAACTTTAGTGACCACATAAATCACTTGAGAATTTGTTAAAATGCAGACTCCCAATTCAGTAGATCTGGGGCCATACTTAAGATTCGGCATTGCTTTATTTTAATTTGTTTTTCAGATTTATTTATTTGAAGGAGGGTGGCAGAGGGAGAGAGACACACACAGACTCCCCACTGAGTGTGAGACCCATATGGGGCTCAGTCTCACAACCTTGAGATCACAACCTGGGCTGATACCAAGAGTCAGATGCTTAACTGACTGAGCCACCCAGGCACCCAAGATTCTGCATTTCTAACAAGCTACAACCTGATACCAATGATATGAGCTCACACATTACATTTAAAGTAGCAAATACTCATTCATCTAGAATTAATAAAACTACATGTTAACTTTCCAGTTTTACAATGTAAGCTGCTCTACTCCTGAGAGTAATATTATACTATATGAAAACTGTAATCTACATAAAAACTTGAAATAAAATGTAAGCTTCTAAATGTCTAAAGGAATATCTATTTGTCTAAAGATAAAAACCTGAAAGGAATTAATTTCCTAATAATTTGCCCAAATATGGTATAATATTAATGAATATTTATTTACAAAGCATGTATTATAAAATAGAAATATATTTTAAGGGCACCTGGGTGGCTCAGTCAGTTAAGCATCCCAGAGTCCTGGAATCAAGCCCTACAATAGGGCTCCCCACTCAGTGGAGTCTGCTCCCTCTCCGTCTAACTCTCCTCGTGCTTGTATGCTCTCTGTTTCTCTCTCTCAAATAATGAAGTAAAATCTTTTTTAAAAAATTAAAGGAAAAATATATTTTATTTCTGTCAATATTATTTCACTATCAAAATTCAACCTTAGGTTTATATGGACTCATTTTTAAAATATTTATTTATTTATTTATTTATTATTATTATTTTTTTAAGATTTTATTTATTTACTCATGAGAGACACACACAGAGAGAGAGGCAGAGACAGAGGCAGAAGGAGAAGTAAGCTCCATGCTGGGAGCCCGATGTGGGACTCAATCCCGAGACCATGGGACCATGATCTGAGCTGAAAGCAGATGCTCACTGCTGAGCCAAGTATTATATGCTGAAAATTTTTAAATAAATAATATTTATTGTATAATTAACCTAGTTTGTCTTGCTAAAGGTGATCTTATGCAAGTCAGACAGCATTATCTTTCTCAGTATTTTAATTTGAAAGTGATGGCAATAGTTAAGAATCATCCCTTTGAATTATTTTGAGGATTGAATACATTATACAAAAAGACAAACTTCACTGTGTGTCATATATTATCAATGTTACTATAAAACAGGTTTCAATGGGCAGCCCGGGAGGCTCAACGGTTTGGTGCCGCCTTCAGTCCAGGGTGTGATCCTGGAGACCTGGAATCGAGTCCCACGTCAGGCTCCCTGTATGGAGCCTGCTTCTCCCTCTGCCTATGTCTCTGCCTCTCTCTCTGTCTGTGTCTCTCATGAGTAAATAAATAAAATATTAAAAATAAATAAATAAAGAAAACAGGTTTCAAGGTAAGTACTACCTTTACATAATGATCTATATAATGTATTTATGTTTATATTTAAAAATGCATTTGTATGTAATATAGATAATATATGTATTTACCTTTTGCTTTTTAGAAGATGTTGCATATATATTAAATATCTTTCTCAGAGGTTGTAGAGATGCTACCATTGTCATTATTACATCATTATTATTACTCTAATTATTGCTCTGAGATATATATTAATATATTCAATATTTATTCAGCAACTACTGAGTGCTGCTTATGTGCTTCAGGCTGCTAATCTTAGTTCTTGAATAGTGAATCTGAGCTATCATGTTGCTTATGTACTTACTAGTAAGGGAAGATAGATACATAATAGTCAATGTAATACAATGATGTGATATATTGACTTTTATATGTCCTAGTTATATGGTGGCAGATATATGGGACTGATTCCACTGTTCTCCTTATCTCTCTGGCTTCTGATTAGATTAAGCCAATGGGGATTCCTGCATAAAGTAGGGAGATGGGGAATAGATAAGGCTATTTATTCCTTCAGATCTTCCCTCTGAATCTTGCTCGACTTTGGGCCATGTCCCTTGACCAATGATCCCTACATCTGCCAACACTACTTCTACCATCTTCTCAATGATTCTTTTCATTTTCTTTCTTTCTTTCAGAATTTATTTATTCATGACACACACACACACACACACACACAGAGGCAGAGACATAGGCAGAGGGAGAAGCAGGCTCCCCTCGGGGAGTCCGTTACAGGACTTGATCCTGGGACCCAGGGATCTCGCCCTGACCCAAAGGCAGAAACTCAACCATTGAGCCATCCAGGCCTCCCTGATTCTTTTCATTTTCTATATTCTTTTGTCCACTGCATCTAGGCCTGCCAGTTTTAACAATGTAGTTTTATACCATAGCTTATAGTTCTTTGCACCTGAAATACCGTTGTAAATAGTACTTGCATGAAAACCCTCTCCAATAATATAATCCAATAATAAGATGCATTTTTTCATGTTTAGAGTCCTGATTGATGCTAAAATATAGAAAGTAAATGCTATGAAAAAAAATGAAAAGGAATAGAGAGGTAAAGCTGATGTAGCGTGCTGGGGCCAGATTGCAAATTTGAATGAAGAGTTGAGGTAAGCCTCATTGATAAGATGGCTTATAAGCTAAAATAAGAAAAAGATGAGTCAACTTTTCAGTTATCTTATGAAAGACTATTTCAAGCCCAGGGAATAGCTAGTGAAATGACCTCGGTCTGGGCATTTAACTGGCAAACCTAGAGGGCCAGTGGTGTTTGGTGTCAGAGAGGCGAGACAGGAAGTCAGATTATTTACAACGATAGATGTCATTTTTACAAATTTGGTTTTTACCCTGGAGAGAATTAGAGGTATACAGGGTTTTGACTCAGTATGAAATGACTTATGTCTTTCAAAGATTGCTCTGACTTTATCAACCCACTGTAGGAGAACTACGGTAGGGACATAGTGACTTGTTAAGAAGCTATGATATAAATGAGAATTTATACAAATAAAAAAATCATTTCACTACAGTACTGGGAAGTTTCAAGTTTTTACTCATTCTCAATAATAATATACTGGTGGCAGGTAATGGCAACGTAAAGAATAAAGCCACAGTGAAAATTGGCTAATAGCAGATAGTCAGGAGTAAATGATGTTGAGTATCTTTTCATTTCTCTGTTAGCCATCCAGATGTCTTCCTTGGAAAAATGTTTATTCATGCTTTCTGCCCATTTCTTGATTAGATTATTTGTTGAGGCGTTCTTTATAGTTTGTAGATAGTAACCCTTTATCAGAGTGTTATTTCCAACTATCTTTTCCCATTCCAAAAGTTGCATTTTAGTTTTGTTGATTATTTTCTCTGCTATGCAGAAGCTTTTTTTTTTTTTTTTTAAGATTCCATTTATTTATTCATGAGAGACACACACAGAGAGAGGCAGAGACATTGGCAGAGGGAGAAGTAGGCTCCATGCAGGGAGCCCGATGTGGGACTGACTAGATCCAGGCACTCCAGGATTATGACCTGAGCTGAAGGCAGTTGCTTAACCACTGAGCCACCCAGGCATCCCAACTATGCAGAAGCTTTTTATTTTGATGAAGCCCCAATAGTTCATTTTTGCTTTTGTTTCTCTTGCCTCAGATGTGTCTTGTAAGAAGTTTATTTGATCAACGTAAAAGAGTTTGTTTCCTGTCTTCTCCTCTAGTATTTTGATGGTTTCCAGTATCACTTTTAGGTGTTTCATCCATTTTGAATTTATTTTTGTGTAAGGTGTAAGAAAGTGGTCCAGTTTCATTCATATGCATGTTGCTGTCCAGTTTTCCCAACACCATTTGTTGAAGAGATAATATTTTTCCCATTGGATATTCTTTACTGCTTTGTCAAAGATTAGTTGACCATATGGTTGTGGGTCCATTTCTGGGTTTTCTCTTCTGTTCCATTCATCTATGTGTCTGCTTTTGTGCCACTAACATATTGTCCTGATGACTACAGCTTTGTTATATAACCTGAAGTCCAGAATTGTGATATCTCCAGTCCAGCTTTGCCTTTCTTTTTCAAGATTACTTTGACTATTTGGGGTCTTTTGTGGTTCCATAAAATTTTAGGACTGTTTGTTCTAGTTTTGTGAAAAATCCTGGTGTTATTTTGATAAAGATTGCTTTACATGAGTAGATTGCTCTGTGTAGTATAGACATTTTTAACAATATTTGTTCTTCCAATTTATGAGCATGAAATGTTTTTCCTTTTCTTTGTATCATCTTCAGTTTGTTTCATAAGTGTTTTATAGTTTTGAGAATACCAATCTTTGACTTCTTTGGTTAGATTTATTCCAAGGTATCTTATGTTTTTTTTGTGCAGTTGTTAATGGGATGGATTCCCTGGTTTTTCTTCCTTCTGTCTCATTATTGGTATATAGAAATGCAACAGATTTCTCTATGATGATTTTGTATCCTGTGACTTTACTGAAATCATATAACAGTTCTAGCAATTTTTTGGTGGAGTCTTTTGGGTTTCCTACATAGAATATCATGTTGTCTGGGAATATTGAAAATATGATTTCTTCCTTGCTGATTTGGATGCTTTTTATTTCTTTTTGTTGTTGATTGATGAGGCTTGGGATTTCCAGTATAATGTCAAATAACCATGGTGAGAGCCGACATCCCTGTTTTGTTCCTGATCTTAGAAGAAAAGCTCTCAATTTTTCCCCTTTATGGATTATGTTAGCTGTGGGTCTTTGGTATATGGCCTTTTTCATGTTGAGGAATGTTCCCTCTATCCCTACTTTGTTGAGGATTTTTTTTTTTTTATCAAGAATGGATGCTGTATTCTGTCCAGTGCTTTTTCTGCATCTTTTGAGAAGATCATATGGTTCTTGTTCTTTCTTTTATTACTGTGGTGTATCATGTTGATTAATTTACAAATATTGAATCACTCTTGCAGCCCAGGAATAAATCCCGCTTGATCATGGTGAATGATTTTTTTAAATGTACTGTTGGATTTGATTTGCTAATATTTTACTGAGAATTTTTGCATCCAAGTTCATCAGGGATAATGGCCTATAATTCTCCTTTTTATTGGGTCTTTGTGTGATTTTGGAATCAAGGTAATGGTAGTCTCATAGAATGAGTTTTGAAGTATTCCTTCTATTCCTAATTTTAGAATAATTGAGGAGAATAGGTATTAACTCTTCTTTAAATGTCTAGTAGAATTCCCCTAGGCTCTGGATTTTTGCTTGTTCGGAGATTTTTGATTACTGATGTCATTTCTTTGCTGGTTATTGGTATGTTCAAGTTTTCTATTTCTTCCTGTTTCAGCTTTGGAGGTTTGTATTTTTCTGGAGATTTATCCATTTCTTTCAGATTGTCTAATTTTTTGGCATATTTTGTAATATTCTCTGATAATTGTATTTATGTGGTGTTTGTTGTGATCTTTCCTCTCTCCTTTGTGATTTTGAGTCCTTTTTTTGATAAGTCCAGCTAAGGATTTATCAACTTTATGAATTCTTTCAAAGAACTACCTCCTGGTTTCGTTGATTTGTTCTACTCTTCTTTTTTGTTTGTTTCTATGTAATTTATTTCTGCTCTAATCTTTATTATTTTCCTTCATCTTCTTCCTTTAGGCTTCATTTGCTCTTTTCTAACTAACTTCAGATGTAAGGTTAGGTTGTATAGAGATTTTTTTGCTTCTTGAGGTGGACCAGTATTGCTATGTATTTTCCTCTTATGACCGTTTTTGTTCTGTCTCAAAGGTTTTGGACCATTATGTTTTCGTTATCATTTATTTCCATGTATTTTTTTAACTTCTTTAATTTTCTGGTTGATCCATTCATTACTTAGTAAGATATTCTTTAACCTCCATGTATTTATGGTCTTTCCAAACTTTTTCTTGGGTTGACTTCAAGTTTCAAAATGTTATGGTAAGGAAATATGTATGGAATTGATCTCAGTTTTTTTTCTGGCCGAATTTCTCATGCAGTATGTGACCTGTTCTGGAGAAATGTCTCATGTGCACATGAAAATATTGTATATTCTGCTGCTTTAAGATGAAATGTTCTGAATCTGTTAGTCCATCTGGTCCAGTATGTCATTCAAAGCCATCATTTCCTTATTGATTTTTTACTTAGATGATCCATCTATTGATGTGAGGTGTTAACGTACCTTATTATTATTGTATTATTATCAATTAGTTCTTTTATCTTTGTTTTTGTTTTATATATTTGGGTGCTCGCAAGTCAGGCACATAAATATTTACCATTGTTAGATCTTCTTGTGGATAAACTCCTTTATTATGATATAGTGCCCTTCTTCATCTCTTGTTACAGTATTTGGTTTAAAATCTAGTTTGTCTGATCTATGTGTGGCTATTCTGGCTTTCTTTTAACCATCATTAATATGATAAATTTTCTCCTTCCTCTCACTTTTAATCTGCAGGTGTCTTTAGGTCTGAAGTAAATCTCTTATAAACAGCCTATATTGGTGGGTCTTGTATTTTTATTCATTCTCATATCTTTTTATTGGAGCATTTAGTCCATTTGCATTCAGGGTGTATCTTTTGATTGGAGCATTTAGTCCATTTGCATTGAGAGTGACTATTGATAGATATGAATTTAGTGCCATTGTATTATCTGTTCAGTTATTGTTTCTGGAGATTTTCTTTCCTTTCTAGTCCTTGTTGCTCTTGTCTTTCTCTCATTCACAGAATCCCCTCCATAAAGAAGAGTTCATGTACTCTCCAGGGCCTGGTATGTCAGGGAAGTGTCTCTGTGTGTATGCTGTGTGCACTTTGCTCCTCTGTTTTGTCTGCTCTTTCCCTCAGGTCAATCATCTACAGAGTTTCTCCTTGCCTGCAGTAGTGGATATTTAGACCTTGGCCAAAGTCTGTTGAGTTTTAAATAGGTGTGCTGTGATCTGCTTGTTAAAAGAGACTTGCTACTATTTCCACTATAGCTGAAGCTTTACATATCTCTATGCTCAGGAGGCATAGTAGGTACAGGAGGTTTGTGCTGGTCTTCTAGGGGAGGGGCCTGCTGCGCTGGTTTTCAGGAACACTTGCCCAAGAAAAGCAGCACCTGTAGAGCACAAGGGCGGGTGGGGTTTCGTGTAAGCAGTTTATGCAGCCACTGTTGGCACTGTGCTACTTACTGAAATTAGCTTATGCTGAGAGGCGAGGAAGAAAATGGGTCCCAGTGGCTCCTTTGTCCCTGGAGAGGCAATGCACCTCGTTTAGATTCCCTCCACGTGCATCCCAGGAGTATTCAGATCCCACTGTCTGTTTCCTGGGCTATCTGCCCTCCTTCTCCACAGGAGCACTGCAGCATCCACCAGACTACATATTTGCCACTACTCTACCACCTTAGCTCTTCCTCCTGAAAAGTTCTATGGGTTTTTATTCTACTATTCACAATATTTTTTCTAGATTTTAATTTCAGACTCTTCTTGTACATTTTATAAAGGGTAGTAAAACTTATTTAATACCAATAAAATTAAATTTTCCTTGTATGTAATAGTATAGCGATGTTGATGTAGTTATATAGAGACATAAATAGATATATAGATATAAACATACAAATAGTTGTAGGTATCTTTGAGGTACCACAGAAATGTTTAGTGGGTAGCACAATTATCATTTTAATCTTTAATGACATTTGAAAATTGGTGTACCTTATATATTTTATATTTAATACAATATCACGTAATGAAAGGGTGTTAAAACCAGCACAGCAGCTTCTGGTTTGCTGTAGGATAACTGAAGTTTTGTACTTATTTTCATAGAAAACATGAAGAAAGTTTTATGTAGAGATAGGGCAAATTTAGGTATATACATATATTTTTTAAAGATTTAATTTGTTTATTCATGAGAGACACAGAGAGGGAGAGAGAGAGAGAGGCAGAGACATAGGCAGAGGGAGAAGCAGTCTTCCCTCAGGGAGCCCGATGTGGGACTCCATCCCTGAACTCCAGGCCCATACCCTGAGCCAAAAGCAGAGCTTAACCACTGAGCAATCCAGGTGTCCCTACATATATCTTTTAAATGCCAAAGGTACTTTATGGGAGAAGAAATAGAAACAGGAAGATATATTCAGAGGCTATATCAGGAATCTAGGGGAGAATGAAAAACTGTTTCCAAAATTAGATGAACATTAAAAAAAAATAAACAGATCCTTGAATATAAGATTTAAAAATTGATATATAAATCATTTAAAGAAATTAGTTATGATTATAATGATTCCAGTAAGATTACTATTACTTGCTTGTTTTATTTTCCTTTTATTATAAAAAACAGTCATATTAAGTTTCTGAGACTTATTTGTAAAAGTCATATAGGAAAACCACATGATCGATTGATTATCAACCTTATACCTCACCTTTGGTAATCTTTTCTCCCTGTGTCGTCTTTTCCTTCTTTTTCAGTACCCAAATAATCTTTGTTCTAAAATATCATTTGCATTTGCTTAACTACTTGCTCTAGCCAAATATACAAGGGTATTCAAAATATAGCTTATTTTGGCTCCACATGCTTCAGTATGAGTATCAAACTGCTACATATACAAATGTTGCTGCCTTGATTTGAAGGGCTCTGTGGGAGAGATAATAAAGACTCACACACAGATTGACAATCATATAGACAAACAGTTAAATAGATTTGTACATAGAAACAATATTGCAAAAAGAAAAAGGTGTAGTATATTATTTTATATATATAAATGTGTGCATGTGACTTTTCTATAAGTTCTCTTGCTTTTTGTTGTCTAGATAGCTGCTTTAAAAATCTGTGGATTAATGGATGGATAGAAAATTGGTAATAGTGAGATATTTGTATTTTCTCCAAGATTCATGCATGACAAATATCCCAACTTTTTACCTATTAGAATCCAAAGGAGATGATTCATCACACAATAATATTTAAGCTTTTTGATGTATTAATATTTGCCAATCATGGTAATGTTTTAATTTATATTCCGACTTATTAAAGGAAGACATACCATAGTCACAGAAGTTACTCTGATATTTTCCATTTTTATTTTTATTTTTTAAAATTTGCTAGTCCAACAGCCACATTTAAATCAAACATTATGTTTATACAATGTTATATATATTTGTGTTTACGTCTGCTTTATATTAAAAGTTTCACTTAAACTTTTATAATAAGCATATATTAGTGTCATTAGTATACCATTACAAGGTTATTTATGTATGTATATATAATAAGATCATTATATGGATACATAAGGAATTATGTTTGTTAATAGCTAACAAATATCTGCTATTCAGTGTGATCTTTCTGAATGTACACTTAATTTATGATAGGATCTACAACATCTTCATAATATTTATCATCGGATGTTAAACATTTGGTGCATACTATATATTAGTACCTTCTGCTTTTGCTTTTAATTTACTTTTTAAAAAGTAAATACAGTACTTAAGAAGTATAAAACACATGCATACACATACATACAGAAAAAAAATAACTAAATGAGAGTGTATGTATTGTAGAATACAGTGAAATAAGTAGGTCAGAATATCTTATCTTTTTCACCTCAAAGTTTTGAATTTATTTCAGTATATTTTGAGCACTGTTTATAAATGAGTTCCTATTCAGATACAAAGTTTCAATGCTTATTATTTACTGAATCTGGTAATAGCCCATTGACTCTGTTTGAAATAATTTATTTAATTCATTACATGTGCATTTTTATTGCCAGTTATTGCTGAAATTTATCTCCTATGCAAGTTATATTACAACACATATTAATATCTTTTTAACTTGACAAAGAAAAATATGAAAATAATATATGCTCAAGAGTTACAGGCACAAATATATATACTTAATCATTTGTAATAACCCAAAATGTATGTATAATAATGAAATCATCTTTTAAAATACATTCACATATTATTTAATTGATATATTTCTCTTGCTATAAGCTTGTGCAAAACTAAGATTAGAAAAACAAATTATACTTTAAAATAATGTCAGAGTTATCATTAGTTATATCTTTACAGGTTTTCATCTCAGTGTGAAAATAAATTACTGTGTTGTGGTAAGAAAACATAATATGCTGGTTATTCTACAAAGAAAATTACAAATTTGTTTGTTTTCTGACATCAAATAAGAAATGTAACGAGCAAATGGGGAAAAAATGAACAGGAAGGTTATATCCAAGTCATGGCTGTCAGAAATTCCAATTTTACTTCCTAATCTACCCATTGTTGTGTGAAGACAGCTAATGTTCAATCCTAATCATAATAGTGACAGCCATCCGGACTTGAAAGGTCTGTACACATAAAAGATAAAGGGTAAATCAATCTTCATACAATTTCAGTTCTAGGATATTCTTGGATGAGACAACAAATCATGCTCTTGTTTTGGCTTCATTTTGGTTTTTATGTTGTTTTCTTTCTCAAGTTAGAAACTGTCTGTAGTTATCCAGTACTTTGGAATTTTACTAACATGAATAAAATGTTCATGTTTACATTGATTTGGAGCATGTCATAGATTTCCATTCGCATAATTATGCAATTAAAACCTCATTTATTTATTTGGTAATATATTTACAAATGGAATTTACAATATTTATTACTTTGTAAATCATAATGGTTGCATTTATTATTAAATGTGTTTCCTGGCACTGTTTTGAAATAATTGTAGCTAAAGTGTATTTCACTTCTTATTTCTACAGTGTCTATTATTTGTGAAATAATTCTTCAAATTAATTGAAACGCATGGAATTTTCAGCAACAAGCACCACTTTTAATCAGCAATTATAGTTATCTTTGAAATAATAGCGAATCTCATGAATTAGAAAATTACAAAAACGAAATGGGGAAATTTCCAGAAAAAAATAATTTATAAAGAAATGTATGTATCAGTTGGCAAAATATTTTAAAACTGTAACAAATACACTTTGAATACAAATGTTCTAAGATAATGATGAAAGCTCATTTTCTCCCTTCATATTTACAAAATAATGTCCATAGCTTGGGAAAACACTCTCATACAGCTTTTAATGGAAGTGTATAGATTGGCAATAATATTTTATTTGTAATATCCATGATCTGTAGAAAAATGTACCTACAATTTAAGACTTTCTTAGTTTAACATAAATTCATACTTTTTCAAAATATGTGGAAAGATAAATGTACAAGGTGCTTACTGCAGCATTGTTTGTGGGAACCAACATCTAGAAAGTATTTATTGCAAAACAGTTGACACATTTATAATTTTTTAGTGAGAACCTATTTTGCATGAATAATACAGTAGTTAAACCATGCATAAATAAGTTCTGTGCCTGTGAAATGTTATTTGAGGGATATATATGAGCCAAAAGAAAAAAATCAAGTTTATTTTATTTTAAAAAAAGAAAACATATGGTACTCTAGAGGTTATGATAATGGATATCTAATCTGGTAAAGCTTCTTGAAGAAATAATGAATAAGGTTTTATTGCATGAAATAACCCAAGACATAAGAACTTCAGATATAGTGAGTGCCTAAAGAAAACTATATACAGAATACACTAAGTATTTAAAGAAGACTAACGTGAAGCAAAAGTGTCTAGGAACAAAGGAGTAGCAACTAGTATAAATGTAGGGAAATGTTCAGAGCAGATAATTAACATAGATTATCTGCAGGATATAATAATTTATTGAATATGAGGAATAAAGATGGATGGCAGCAAATTATTTCAGATTTCTGTCTTGAATAACTTGAAAGGTTACTTACAACATAGAGAAAGAAGAGTGGAAAAAGAGAAGGTTTTTTGTTTAGTTGGTTTTTCAGATGTAATGAAGAAAAACTGTGAGCTCAGTTTAGTGTTGTGGATTTGAAAAGCCCAAGAGCCATAAAAGCAAATGTGTCTTGTAGACACTTGGATTTTTCTGAAATGTATTTATTTATTTTTTAAAGATTTTATTTATTCATAGAGACAGAGAGAGAGAGAGAGAGAGAGAGAGGCAAAGACACAGGCAGAGGGAGAAGCAGGCATCATACAGAGAGCCTGACGTGGGATTAGATCCAGGGTCTCCAGGATCACTCCCTAGGCTGCAGGCAGCGCTAAACCACTGCGGCACTGGGGCTGCCCCGATTTTTCTGAAATGTAAAAGAAATTGTCACATATATAATATATATATGGGAATTGTCAATATAATTTAAAACACTAGAATAGTTGAAATCAGCCAGGAGATATGATAAGAACACCTAAGATACAAACCAAAGCTAACCTATTAAATTTTCCCTTATCTAAGGATTTGGTAGAGGAGGACGAGAGTGAAGAATGAGGAGGAGCAGCCAATGAATAAGGGAATAATGTTTTTAGAAAGCCAGGGATAAGATTATGTCAAGGACAAGTGTGCTTAGCTGTGTCAAAATTTTCCTACAAAAAATCAGAATTAAAAAATAGGGAGAATCCCTGGGTGGCTCAGCAGTTTAGTGCCTGCCTTTAGCCCAGGGTGCGATCCTGGAGTCCCGGGATCGAGTCCCACGTCGGGCTCCCGGCATGGAGCCTGCTTCTCCCTCCTCCTGTATCTCTGCCTCTCTCTCTCTCTCTCTCTCTCTGTCTGTCTATCATAAATAAGTAAATAAATAAATCTTTAAAAAAATAGAATCTAGAATCAGTTCTAGATTCACATAAATATATATGTGATATGCTCAGAAGTCAAATGATAAATGTTTTTAATGAGGTGTAAGTGGTAGATATAGAAATTCAGGTAGCAAGAGAAGCAATTCTTGATATATTGTGAAAGGAAAGGAAAAAAACAATAAATAAGGTATTTGGAAACTACACTGGAAGGTAAGTAGGGTTTTTGTACATATGTCTACTGAAAGAGGCTGGATAGGAAAAATCAAGTAGAGTGAATGCCTGGAAATACATAACAAAGAAAACATTATATATAAGATTGTGAGTGAAATAGGTGAGAATACATAGAAAGTGAAATGCCTCTCCCAGTATAAAAGAAGTGAAAAAAGACATGATGAATCTGGGTGGCTGGCCATTTGGCAGGTAAAACAGGAGAGTCTGTCAATTTAGACTTCTATTTTTATTTGATTGTATAGTAGGGGGCAGTTTCTTCTGTTGAGAATTAGAAAGGAAGTAGGGTTGCCAAGTTTTGTAGAGGCTGGAATTGATTGAAAAAACTATTGTATAAAGATGAGTGAATAGAAAAGTGTTGCAGTGAATCAGGGCATTGTTCAGTGACCATTGAGGATCAGTGGCTTTGAATTTATAATGGAACCAGTTCACATAAACAATATACTAAATCCTGGATTAGGTTAGGGAAGCCAAATCATTTTAGGGAAGTTTTTAGTCTGCAAAGATATGTTCTAAATGTAGAAAAATACAGGAAGTGTTAGGATGTTGGTAATAAGTGATAAAATCGCAAATATTTGGAATCCAAGTAAGCTAAGAAGAAAAAAAAAAAAAAGAAAGAAAAGTGCAGGAGTGTGATGTAAGAGACATAAAGAGTGTTATTTCTCTCTTTTCTGTGTAAAATAACTGAGAAAAGCAAAGCTCTCTGCATAATGGCACACATAGTCTAGGAAAGCAAGGATTTTCTGGTTAGTGTTACATATGCAAAATTCTAAGAAAATTCTTGGTAGGTGTGTTGGATACGTGTGTTTCAAATAATCCAGTAGTGACCTGCAGTTAAGGGTTAATTATGAAAGCTGACCTATTAAATTTTCTAGATATTTATGTGTGCACTTTATTCACTATCATATGACAGCTTCTAGTAAACAAGAGAATTTTAAAGATTTTGTGGGCTAATAATGGATATCTCAATTGTGGGATAATGCTAGGTTTGTTTCTTTTTCTGGCCGCCCAAGTATAAAAGTAAAATTATCTTTACGTAACATATTTGAGGATCAACAGAATTGGAAAATATGTGAGTGAGGAGGTGTCTTATTGACTAAAAATGCCATATGTATCTGGAATAGGCAGCCCTAATTATTTTTGTCTCATGTTTTGGAGAGCTAAGTTCAATAAATTATGAAACTTCCACAGAAGGGGACTTAAAAATAATGAAATAAATAAATATATACTGACATGGAAAACATGAAATGCACTGCCATCAAATCATAGTTTTATTTTTATTTTTTATTTTTTTAAACAAAGCCAAGAAGGTGTTTATTTTTATTTTTATTTATTTATTTATTTTTAAAGATTTTATTTATTCATAGAGACAGAGAGGGAGAGAGAGAGAGGCAGAGACACAGGCAGAGGGAGAAGCAGGCTCCGTGCAGGAAGCCCGACGTGGGACTCGATCCAGGGTCTCCAGGATCACGCCCTGGGCTGCAGGCAGCGCTAAACCGCTGCGCCACCGGGGCTGCCCAAATCATAGTTTTATATTGTTAACTGGGAAGGAATAGATGAATAACAGTACACATTACATAATATAATTTTAAGAAAAAAATAATAGTATAACAAAAGCAAAAAGCAAGAGGCAATAATATGGAGATACACACAGTCCAGTAAATAACCACCCTCTCCTCACCCAAGTTTAGAATTAGTTGAGAGGTAGACAAGTTATTTAGACATTTGGGAAATCAAAATATTAGCCTTATCACTGATAAAATAAAAAGGAACTTTAACCATAAGTTTAACAGAGATGTCTGGGTGAAGAAACAGACAAAGAGGGTTGACAGCAAGAAAAAGTTTTTGATAAAGGCCACTATGCCAATTACAGAAAAATTTATAATTTGTTTATATTAGTAATTTCTTTCTGACACATTTTGCAATTAGGGAAGATGTGAAACAAGGTTCTAAAGTGAGAAAAAAATATTTGCAACATACCAGTAATAGAAATTTGATATTTAAAATTGGGGTACCTGGATGGCTCAGTGGTTGAGGCTTTGCCTTTGGCTCAGGTCATGATTCTGGGTTCCTGAGATTGAGTTCCACATCAGGCTTCCCGCAGGGAGCCCGCTTCTCCCTCTGCCTATGTCTCTGCCTCTCTCTCTCTCCCCAGAGCAAATAAATAAAATCTTTAAAAAATGTTTACAAAAATACTTAAATCCTACAAATCATTACAATGTAAAATAAATCTAATTAAGCAATTTCCTTCTAGTAACTATAAATAGACAATTCTGTTTGCCATTGAATCTTAAAATGTCTTTAATTTTAATTTAATTTTTAATATTTATCACTGGCTTGAAAAAATAAAGGGGACTTTTTTGTACATATATCAAAACTGATAACCAAAAAGGCTTGAAACATGTGAGTTATTTATTCAAGATAAATGACAGAATCTCAGAAAGAACAGTGAAGTTTGTGATGTTTTAAGTTGTATTATTTCTGTACTTAGCTTCACAGTATCCTGGTAAACCAACAAATACAGTAGCCATGAAAACTGGAAGCCTAGCAGCCACTAGGTGGCAAAATGAGTTTGAAAATCCCCCCCAAATCTAATCTGGAGAATTGTCCTATTCAACCTTTCTGGCCACTATTTGAAAATTTTGACTTACAAAACGATTTGTATTGGAACGAAGAGCTCACTCAGTGTGAACAGTCTTTGCTTTGCAGTATTTGTTGGAATCAGTTGGTAGAAATTAACATTGTACCAGTTTAAGGGAGGATAAAAATTGGGGAAAATGAGGCTAGCCAAAAAACTTAATACAGAAATCAGAGGAGTGAGATTGTCTATAGGGTGCTTTGAAAAACTTGAACATACTGCCACAAATTCAAAAGGACATACATATGTGCACAGCTCTTTATATGCTCAAGAAATATCAGAGAAGGCCTTTATCTCTCTTTTACAATGAATCATGAGTCTGCACAAATGGTGTGAAGACATTGACCAGGGTATAAATTACCAGGATGTAGAAGACAGTCCCAAATATGCTGATTGTACATGGTGGTCAAGACCGAAAGACCTCTTGGGTGCCTGCATGGCTCAGTCAGTTTGGCATCTGATTCTCAGTTTCAGCTCAGGTCATGATCTCATGGGTTGTGAGACTGAGCCCTGTGTCCTGCTCCACATTCAGTGGAGCACTCTCTTTCTGTCTGTCTCTCTAAAATAAATAAATTAAATATTTAAAAAATATTTTTATAAAAGACGGAAACTTCTTAATTCAAGGACCTAAGGAAATCTCTGTCTGATTTCCAGGTAATAATTAAGTATTGAAGCAGAAACTTTATTGGCCACATAATACAAATAATACAAACTTGAATTAGTTTAGTTTAGAAGTCAGTGAACAAATAGAAGCAGTAACAAAACAACATCAAATAGCAGTGGTGATGTACCCTGCATCTGATTACCAGACTCAGAACATTATATTATTTAAAGTGTCCAGTAAAAAAACAAATAATGCAAAAAATATCTAGACATGCAAAGAAAAAAAGAAAGAATGCCTCATATATAGAAAAAATTAACATAACTAAGCCTGACAGAGTTCACATGTTAGATTTATGAGACTTTAAACTAGCTTTATTAAGAAATATTCAAAGAACCAATGAAATCCATGTCTAAAGACCTATAAAATATATAAGAATAAGGTGGCATAAAAAAGACAATATCCTAAAAAGCTTAAAAATATAAAAAGAACCAAATATAATTTTGGAATTAATGGAAATGGAAAATGTATTAGAAGTGCTCAGTAGCAGGTTTATGTTAACAGAAGACATAATTAACAATCCTGAAGATAGGTCAATTAGAATTACCCAATCAGAGGACGAGAAAGAAAAGGAAGGAATAAACATTAATAGAGCCCCTGAGATTTGTGGAATACCATCAACCATACAAAAATGTGCACAGTGTGATTCCTTGAAAGTAAGGGGAGAGATAAAGGAGCAGATATAAGAAGAAATAATGTTTTAAAACTTCCCAAATTTGAAGAACATTAATTTAAATATCCAAGGAGCTCAGCAAACAAGGTATGATACATTAAAGAAAAACACCAATGTCACTCATGATCAAACTCTTGAAAATCAAAGATGAAAATTCTTGAAAGCAACAACAGAGAAATCATTCATTATAAATAAGGGTTAATAAATGAGATTAACTCATTTCTTTTAAGAAACCAGAGAGATCAAAATATTCAAAGTGATGAGAGAAAGACTCTCAACCAATATCCAGTCTTTATAAGTATCAGAACTAGGTCAAGTAGATATCTTCCTATAAAAGAAAGTATTTGAACTTGACTTCATAGCATAAAAATTAACTAAAATTGTATCATATGCTTACTGTAGGAATTAAAACTATAAAACTCTCTGAAGAAAACATGGGAGTAAATCTTTTGACCTTGGATTAGGCAGTTGATATAACAATTAAAGCGTAATCATAAATAAAATAAATTTGATATCAAATTAACAATGCTTTTGTTTCAAAGGACAATTAAAAATAATCTATGTAATGGGAAAATACATGTCATTTATCAAGTATACAATACAGATATATTACCAGGTATGTTATTATATCTGACTTATCAGATGTAATATTTATGATATCAAATATATTTATCAGGTTCATATCATACATCTGATGAAGAACTGGTATTCAGTATAAAGAATTCTCAAAACTCAAAAGACAAAAAAAATACAGTTTTAAAAATGGTCAAGGATTTGGATAGGTATTTTTCCAAAGAAATACATAGATGCCCAAAAAGCACTGGAAGAAATGCTTGGCATCATTAGTTATTAGGAAAACACAAATTAAAACCCACATAACATGTCACTCTCACTAAGATAGTGAAAATAAAATGTAAAAAGAGTAAGTTTTGTCAAAGAGAAATTGGAAACTTCACACATTGGTAGTGGGATTTTAAAATGGTATAGACACTTTGAGAAACATTTGGCAATTTCTTAACAGTGTTGAATATAAATCTATGATATGATCCAGTATTCCCTGCCAGGTATATAACTAAGATAATTAAATACTCATGTCCAAACAAAAACCTAGACACTAAGTACATAAGCAGCAGCATTTATAATATGAACAGAGTAGAAAGAGTCCAAATACCCATCAACAGATGGGGGGCTAATCAAATCGTGCATATCAATAAGTGGACTATTCAGCAATGGAAAGGAAATAAGTACTAATCAACACCACAACATGGAAAATTTTGAAAGCATTTTAAGGAAAAGATATCAGTCAAAAAATCGCATACTGAATGGAATTTATACAAAATGTAATTGAAATTTATAGGAAATACCAAGAATAAGCAAATCTATAATGGCAGAAAGTAGGTTAGTGGTTGTCAGTGACCAAAGGCAGGGGGCAATGAGGCGTGACAAAAAAAGGTACAGAATTTCCTTATGTGGTTATAAAAATATTCTGAAATCAGAGAGTGTTAATGGTTGTACAACTATATCAAAAAACTAAAAACAACTGAATCAAAAACTTTAAAGTTGGATAAATACATATATCCCAATACATCTTCTATTTAAGTAAGAAAACTTTAAGAATGTTCTAATGTATTATCTTAAATAGAAATATATCAAAATATCTTTTTTATAGAAAAAAATAGTTTCACTTTAAATCACTTGCCAGTGCTTAAAATGAGTAAGAGCACATGCTCTTACCTAACCGTGTATTTGCATATATATTTATACTTTACAGATTTGTATTCCATGAATAAGGGTCACTTTCCTTTGTATATTTATTTTGAGAAAGTTTTGTTTCCTCCCAGAAATTGCTGTTTATTGTAAAATTGTATCAGTTATATACATGACTAGCATAGACAGCTGCACTCCTACATCTTTAAAACTCCTATTACATGACTTATCACATTATCCACTTAAAAGAAGTATAAAAATGTTGAATTAAAATGAAGTTGAGTGTTGAGAACTTTGGAAAATGTCAAGTTGTTTTGAAGTAATATGTTTTGCACTAATGTTATTCTATTCACTACACTGCCACAGAGCTAAGTAAAGTCACTGATGCTTAGCAAGGTAAAAATAAAATAAGAATAACTTCACCTCTTAGTTATGTAAACTCTGTAAAGTCTGAAAGGAAACAGGATCTTGCATGAAACAAAGGTTAATATTCATGAAAATTGCAAACACTTGTCAAATAAAACTATTCCAGACTTATGTAAGAAGAGATTTTATTCAAATTTGCAGTATGAAGAGTGCTTGGACTCTTCACAGGATCTATACACATCTCTAGGTCAAACGGAGAGTGATTATTTTAATAGAATAAATCAGGACTGGCAGGAACATTGTGAGGTGTAGGGCAAGTAGATAGGCTGAGCAGGTGGAAAAAACAGAAGTTTTCTACAGGAAATGTATCTCCCTGTGGTCAATCAATTCTTAGAGTGAAGGTATAAAAAGGGCTGTTTTGCACCTTAGTGCTTCTTTAAACTTGGGACAGTCCAGAATTTAGGGACTTTTGAAATGAATAGAAACCTAAGTTTCATGGAGCCAAAATAGCCAGAGGAAGTTGATATTGTAGTCACTTGGTCAAAGTTATCTTCAAGAGTTATTTATGAAAGACAGAGAAAAATAACAGCAGATACCAACCTGTGAAGCAATCTCTAATTATGTTTATATAATTGCACAAAAAATGATCTATGTCTTCTTATAAATTCTGCAAAATATATAAGATTTTGCTGTGGCATATTTCTCTGTGGTGAATCTTTAAATTATTTGTTTTCTCAATGAAGTATATTGTTACCTAATAAGAGCGATTATTATACTTTCTAAGAGTATGAGTCTGCAGTCAGAAAGGTCTGGTATTCCAACTTCATTTTGTTCAGTACAACTACTAAGAACTTCAGGTGAGTTGGCTTAGAGTTTTATACCCTAATTATATAATTTTAAAATGATTTAAAAACATCTTTCATAGAGTATTAAAATGCTTATTTCAAAAAACAATATAGTAGGCCTGAAAAGAGGGAGAAAGAGAAATTGTACCTTACCCTACCTTATTTCAAACTTTATTAATGGGAAAATTGGTATTTATCAAAATAAATGTTACATTTACTTTGAATATGTTAGTCAAATAGAGGATTTTTACAGTGTGATACAAGTACATCTTCAAACTATTAATGTTTTTTCTTTTTTAAAAAATATTTATATTATTTAAGAATCTTGTAAAAAGTGTCCAAATATTTTGATAGATTTTCTGCAAAATATGAATAAGCTTGATATTGCTTTAAAATTGCAATTAATATTTTGATTTAAAATGTCTATATTTATTAATTGTAAGATGACAATAAATTATTCAGTTTGCATTTGTTTATTTAAGTTTTTAGCTATTCAATGACTCATATATTTTGTTATTTTTCATTTCCTAACTTTTGACATTTCATTAGTTGGAATCAATACTATCACAAATCCATTGACTTGTTTATCAAATGAAAATCTTAGTTTTTGCATTTACACATACCTCAAGTATATTGCCCAACCTATATTCTTTGATAATGGGGTTAGGGACACGTAAAAATTCTTAATGATATGTTCAAATTGGTAGGAACACGGGATCCCTGGGTGTCTCAGCGGTTTGGCACCTGCCTTTTGCCCAGGGCATGATCCTGGAGTCCTGGGATTGAGTCCCACATCAGGCTTCCTACATGGAGCCTGCTTCTCCTCTGTCTGTGTCTCTGCCTCTTTCTCTCATGAATAAATAAATTAAAAAAAAAAAAAGAACTTAAAAAAATTGGTAGGAACTAGTCATTTTCATTTCCAAGATAAATTGTCTCAGCTATAAAAGTTTGATAAATATTGAATGATATTTGTTTCCCACTGAATTTTTAAGTGTATGTCTTTCTTATGTAAACTTAAAGTTATTTCATTGACATGAGAGGTGAGTGAATTCATAAATTATTTATATCTAACCATCAGGTATGGGAAAATTGCTCTTTTCTTAATTTATACTTTATGACTTTTTCATCCAAGCTATAAGGAGAAGTTCTAATTAAAGAGATGGGTAACTAAGAAGTGGTTGTATGTAGGAAAATAACATGATCAAATAGGAATTTTTAAAATATGTAATTATTTATAGTGAGAAACTACTTCACTAGAAATTAGTGAAGGTGAAGATTAAAAAGACTGACCATGCCAAATGTTGGTGAGGATGTGGAGCAGCTGGAACTCTCATACATTGCTAATGAGGATTTGAATGATGCATACACTTTAGAAAGCAAAGGCTAGTATTTCCATGAGATTCTGTACTTTTTTAACAGGCTACCTTTAAAAGTGCAGATTTTTTAGATAGAGAAAAGCAAATTATACACAAATATTTTGCTACATTTATTTTTTTAATTGTTATCAATCTATGCATAAATACTGGTATATAAGCACACACACACATGCACATAAAGAGTAGAGTAGGGGGAAATGAAAGAGGGAGGTAAAGGGAGAGGCCTTGAAGTAGACAGCTATTTGAAGATGCTCTGGGGAAATTGATAATTTATTATTATTCTCTCATTTTTAAGTTATCCAAATTGAAGATTGTAAACATACACACACACACACACATTATATACACACAAGAAGACATATACATATGTGTATATATGTATATATGTATATAAAACATTTTATATGTTTTTATATGTTACACACTTACATAAGTATAATAGATATGGGTATGCATGTGATAAAGACAGAGATTTCTTACTGCTTGTATTTTCCTATATATCCTTATAAACATATAAATGTATATTAATTAAAATACCTACTTGAGAACCAGGTATCCTAGGTTAAAATTCCAGCAGTGATGCTTACTTTTAGAAAATTTCCCTATAGGCCTATTGCACTTCTTCACAGTCTGTGACTAAAGACAGAGATTGTACTCTGAGACTTTTTTCACAGTTATTAGTATAATCCCAGAAAATAAAGTGTCTCTCTTCCAAAGGGCACACTTACTATCTTGAAAGAGAGATATTGTCTCTTTCCAAAGCAAAAGACTGTCATACTTACTTCCCATAATTTTGTAATAGAAACCATGCATTATGTAGTCCTCTGTCTTGAGCCATACTTTCTGTCCTCACTGGACTTACTGACAAGAGGAATTGAAAAAAAAAAAAAAATGCTGAATTTCAAATGTTTACTGTGCTATAAGTAATAAAGTATTTTTTTTTTCTGACCTAGGAATCTAATGTCTTTGACCAGCATCCATAAAATTGTATTAGACTAACTCATTCTCTTATAAGTAGGGTAAAGGTTTTAAAGCCTTCACAGTTCTTAACATATACTAGCTCATATCTTTGGACACTGCATTAATTTCCTAGAGCTGTTGTAAGAATATATCATAAAATGGATAACTTAAAACAACAAAAATGTATTCTGTAATTTTTCTTGAGGCTAGAAGTCTAAAACTAAGTTGTCAGTAGGGCCATGCTCCATGCTCTCTCTCTAGGTAAAATGCTTCCTTGCCTCTTTCTAGCTTTTGGTGATGGCTGTCCATCCTTGGTGTTTCTTGGCTTGTGACTCTATCACTTTAATTTCTGCATCTGTCATCACATGGCATTCTCCCTGTGTAACTGTGCCTACATCCAAATTCCTCTCTTAAGTACACCAGTCATATTGGATTAAAAGCCACCCTACTCCAGTGTGACCTCATTTTAATGTAATTACCTCTATAATGACCCTCTTTCCAAATAAGTTCACATATGGGCTACTGGGGTTTAGGTCTTTATCATACATTTTTGAATTTTGAACATCTTTCAGCCCATTATGAACATGTTATATAATGTCTCAGCATCTCAAGTACCTCATTGGTAAGGGGGGAATGATTATTATCAATATGATGAGATTAATTGAATTATATATAAGACTCTTTGATGAGCACCTGTTAGATGTTTAATTGTTATTATTACTATTATTCTCATCATATACACATATGCATACCTAACTATAACAGAAACATTATCAGTTCTTTCTGGGAGGACAGAGATAGTGAAGGCTATCGATAATTTAATATTTTATTAAATATTAAATAACATTGTGATTAACAGTATATTCTTAATGTCATAATTTTGAATTGATATAATACATTTTTACTCAGTTATAGTAAAACTGCATCTATAAAATAAAACCCTAGTATTTAACAACCTAGAGAGAATTGGGATTTTGAATATTTAAGTATATTACACATACAGTTAGAAATTCTAGAGCTTTAGAAAATGTCAAGTTGTTATGAATTGATTAAAAATTATTGATGTAGCTCTTGACAAAACAAGTTTAGTAGCACTTGCTAAAACTCATGAAGTGTGTAATAAAATTAAGTAACAATTATGTAAATATAATCTCGCTTCAGTGTTACTCAAGAACATTGTAAAATAGTATCTAGCATCTCTGAATTTCAGATAATATATGTTTTCAAACCTGGGTTCGGGTTTAGGTAAAAGTGTCCCGATTTATGAATCAATTTATTTCTTCTTTTAGCACACTTATTCTCATTTACTTTTGATCATCTGGGTCATATGTCAAGCCACTACTACACGACTTCATGTTTAGGTTAATGTGTAAAATACAAATAATATATTTACATAGTATATGCTATATTAATTACTAGTATCTCCATGAATTTAATAAATGTTAAAGTCAAAAGCTCACAGTTTTATTATAATATTTTGTAGTCTGATTTTATTTTTTTAACATTTTTATTGATTCAACTCTTCAAGCACTGCAGTAGCTGCCGATGAATGTTACTCTTTCCTTAAGTATTTTGAATAGTATACCATGCCAAAAAATAAGAACTTAATGAGAAAATAACAATAGAAATAGCAGTAAAGTGTCAAAGAATCTACATTATCAAGCAAATGAATAAAACTCTTCTTTAAGGCAGCTTCTTATATCACACTTTGAAATTGACCTTATACCTATCAATTTCAATTATGGTCCTATTATTCATTTAAAAAGTCATTCTATTCTCAGCTCTGTATGCCTCAATTTAATATTTATAAACAAGCTTATATTTCATAACTCTTTACTGAAGGCATATACTTAAAACCGAATCTGCATGTGTAATTGGTTTAAAAAAAAAAAACCTAGGACATTGAGAAAATAATTCTGTCTGGCATAATTGCCACAATGTTTGGATTATCATTATTTCCAGATTTCTATGTTAAAGTAAAGACAGTTGCCAGTAAAGGGGAAATCTCAACATTTGGAATAAGAAATTCTGGAAGGTTTTGAAAAACTTGAAAAAAAAAATGGACCTCTAAACCTCTCTCATAATGCTTCCTATTGCAATTTCTATCCTTGAAAAACCTGAGGATCTTTCGAAAGAGAAAACTAAAACTCCCGTCATGTTTCAAGATTTTTTTTTCTAATCTTAGTCACTAAATATTTAACAAATACATTACTGGAGATAAAATGATGAAAAAAATTCATACTATTGAGAGATGTGTAGGTATAACTTTTTGATAGATTTTCAACCTACAAGAATGGAACATACTGTTGAACCATATTCAAAGTACATTCATTTTGTGAATTTGGGAAGCCAGTGGTTGTTCTCATTGTTTTATGGTGTGGTTTAACAAGACTGTGATCAAATATTGACTTCTGACATGAAGCATAAAAGTAATAGTAAATACGTTATGCGTAGGGAAATTAATTCAAAGACAACAAGAAAAAAACCACCACCTACTTACTCCAAATTTTACCTAGCAAGGTCCATGCTCATAGAAAATAAATTGATGAGAATGGCACCATAATCTTGAAAACAAAATTTACCAGTTGTTTTTGGTACACAAGGAATTACATCCAAAATAAATGATATTGAAATAAGATCCATCATCTCAGTGAAGTTGGAGGAGGTCACTAGCATTAGTGCTATAGTAGTTATGGTAAGAAACAAAGTGTACAATGTCATTAAATAGGCAGCAACGGTGATTCAGAAATCTTAGTGAGTGATCGAAAACATAGAGCTATTTGGCTACAGATAATTGATGCATTTCCAGGAAATGAAAATTATAGGCAACCTATTAGTGTCTTACTTGAATTGTGTAACTAATACAAAATAAAACAGAAAGTTTTTGTAAGAAAAAAACTTACAAATTCTTTCTCATATAACATATACCTTCCATTTGTTAGATTGATGGTGAGATATATCCAGTGATCAAGACTTAAATACTTGTGAGAAGTCACCAAGACCTCTGCCATTATCAAGAATAGGGGGGGCTGGCGAGATGGCGGAAGAGTAGGGTCCCTAAGTCACCTCTCACCCCCAACTTACCTAGATAACTTTCAAATCATCCCTAAAACCTACGAATTCGGCTTGAGATTTAGAGAACAGTGGAAAAACTACAGAGAGAAGAATTTGTGCTTCTAACAAGGTAGGAAGATGGGGAAAAATAAATAAGAATCCAGTGGGGGAGGGCCCCGTGAGGAGCCAGGCTAAAGTCGCCCGGCAAGAGCCTCCAGGACAGGAAAGCCCACTCCAGAGAGGCAGGAAATTTACCAATCTTCCCGGACAGAAAGGCGCTCCCAGGGAACTCGGGCAGGATCCAGGAGGGGCAGTGGAGCCCCGAGGTTCGGGGTCACTAACAGAGGAACTGCGCCCCAGGGTGCAGCATGCAACACACTGTGGGCCGAGCTCCATAAAGGGCTAGAGCGACCAGCAGGGCCCGGGAGAAGCTCGGGTGGCGTCTCCCCACGGAGGGGGCTTTGCGGCCCGGGAGCGCGATTCCAGTGGTGCAGGCCCCGAGCCGAGGGCTCTGGGGGACACATCCCAGGAGCTGGCACTCCTCCGCCCCCCCGCAGGATAGGTGGAGACCAGGATGACACAGGACAGCAAGGACACTCCTGCTCATTGTGCAGGAGCTCCTGCCTGAGCTGTGCAGGTCAGTGCCCCCACCCCTGGAGCATCAGGCCAGTGTGGACTGGAAGACTGCAGGAGTTACTGCGGGGCTGGACCCAGGGCTGGAGAGCTGGCTGCCAACCACTGTTGCTGTTCCTCCTGGTGTCACCCTGTGCCTGGGAGGGTCTGGGCGACCAGGGAACAGAAGCCCCATGGGATAAATAGCTCCCAGTGAGTCAGGCACATGACGGGGGGCGGGGCAGCTCCCCCAGGTGCACACCTGAGAATCCGCGCAGCAGCCCTCCCCCAAGACCAGCTGGAAGGACAGGGGAAGAGCAAGTTGTTGACTGAGCAGCGCTGAAAAGCTCCAGAGGAAGTCGAGAGAACCAGAGGATACCCCGCCTTGTTTTGTTTGTTTTGTTTTTGTTCTTTAGGGTTTTTTTCCTTTTTTTTTAATCTCTTTTTCTTCTTCCTTTTTCCAGCATAACTTGTTTTTAGCCACTCTGCACTGAGCAAATTGACTAGAAAGAAGAACTCACCACAAAAGAAGGAATCAGAAACACTACTCTGCCACAGAGTTACAGAATTTGGATTACAATTTGATGTCAGAAAGACAATTCAGAAGCACAATTATAAAGCTACTGGTGGCTCTGGAGAAAAGCATAAAGGATTCAAGAGACTTTATGACTGGAGAATTTAGATCTAATCAGGCAGAAATTAAAAATCAGTTAAATGAGATGCAATCCACATAGGAGGTCCTAACAACGAGGGTAAATGAGGTAGAAGAACAAGTGAGTGACATAGAAGACAAGTTGATGGCAAGGAAGGAAGCTGAGGGAAAAAGAGAAAAACAATTAAAGACAATGAGGAAAGGTTAAAGGAAATAAATGACAGCCTCAGAAGGAAAAATCTATGTTTAATTGCGGTTCCAGAGAGCACCGAAAGGGACAGAGGAACAGAAAGTGTATTTGAGCAAATCATAGCTGAGAACTTCCCTACTTGGGGAGGGAAACAGGTATTCAGATCCAGGAGATAGATCCCCCACTAAAATCAATAAAATCCATACAACACCTAGACATTTAATAGTGAAACTGCAAATTCCAAAGATAAAGAGAAAATCTTTAAAAGAGCAAGAGACAAGAGATCCCTAGCTTATATGGGGAGAACTATTAGATTAACAGCAGGTCTCTCCACAGAGACCTAGCGGACCAGAAAGGACTGGCAGTATATATTCAGGGGCCTAAATGAGAAGAACGTGCAGCCAAGAATACTTTATCCAGCAAGGCTCTCATTCAGAATAAAAGGAGAGATAAAGAGCTTCCAGGATAGGCAGAAACTGAAAGAGGATGTGACCACCAAACTGGGTCTGCAAAAAATATTAAGGGGGACTCTCTAAAAGAAAGAGGAAGTCCAAGGAAACAACCACAAAAACAGGGACTGAATAGGTATTATGATGACACATAATTCATATCTTTCAGTAGTAACTCTGAACATGAATGGGCTTAAAGATCCCATTAAAAGGCACAGGGTTTCAGACTGGATAAAAAATCATGACCCATATATTTGCTGTCTACAAGAGACTCATTTTAGACCTAAGGACACTTACAGCCTAAAAATAAAAGGTTGTAGAACCATTTACCATTCAAATGGTCCTCAAAAGAAAGCAGGGGAAGCCATCCTAATATCAGGTAAAGTTTATCCCAAAGCCTGTAGTAAGAGATGAAGAGGGACACATATAATACTTAAAGGTATCCAACAAGAGGACCTAACAATCAGGAATATTTTTGTCCTAATGTGGGAGCTGCCAAGTATATCAATCAATTAAAACCAAAGTTAAGACATACCCAGACAGTAATAAATTTACACTAGGAGACTTCAACACAGCGCTTTCTGCAAATGACAGATCTTCTAAGCACAACATATCCAAAGAAACAGCTTTAAATGATTCACTGGACCAGATGGATTTCACAGATACTTACAGAACTTTATATCCAAATGCAAATGAATACACATTATTCTCAGTGCACATGGAACTTTCTCCAGAATAGACCACATACTGGGTCACAAATCAAGTCTTACCCGATACCAAAAGATTGGGATTATCCCCTGGATATTTTCAGACCATAATGCTTTGAAACTAGAACTAAATCACAAGAAGAACTTTGGAAAGAATTCAAACATGTGGAGGTTAAAGACCATCCTGGTAAAAGATGAAAGGATCAACCAGGAAATTAGACAAGAATTAAAAAGATTCATGGAAATTAATGAGAATGAAGATAGAACCATTCCAAATCTTTGGGATACAGCAAAAGCAGTCCTGAGAGGGAAATACATTGCAATACAACCATCCCTCAAAAAAACAGGAAAAAACTCAAATACACAAGCAAACCTGGCACCTAAAGGAACTGGAGAAAGAACAGCAAATAAAACCTACACTCAGCAGAAGAAGAGAGTTAATAAAGATTCAAGCAGAGCTCAATGAAATAGAGACCAAAAGAACTGTAGAACAGATCAACACAATCAGGAGTTGGTTCTTTGAAAGAATTAATAAGATAGGTAAACCATTAGCCAGCCTTATTAAAAACAGAGAAGACTCAAATTAATAAAATCACAAATGAAAAAAGAGATTAATAAAATCACCACCAATACCAAAAAAATACAAATGATTCTAAAAACATATTATGAGCAGCTATACACCAATAAATTAGGCAATCTAGAAGAAATGGACACATTTCTGGAAAACCACAAACTGCCAAAACTGGAACAGGAAGAAATAGAAAACCTAAACAGGCTGGTAACCAAGGAGGAAAATGAAGCAGTCATCAAAAACCTCCCAAGACACAAAAATCCAGGCCCAGATAACCTCCTAGGGGAATTCTATCAAACATTTAAAGAAACAAGACCTATTCTACTAAAACTGTTCCAAAAGATATAAAGAGATGGGATACTTCCAAACTCATTCTGTGAGGCCAGCATCACCTCAATTCCAGACGCAAAGACTCCACCAAAAAGGAGAATTATAGACCAATATTCCTGATGAACACAGATGCAAAAATTCTCAACAATATACTAGCCAATAGGCTCCAACAGTACATTAAGAAGATTATTCATCATTACCAAGTGGGATTTATCCCCGGGATGCAAGGCTGGTTCAACACTCAAACAGCAATCAATGTGAAACATCATATCAAGAATAGAAAAAAACAAGGATCATATGATCCTCTCAATAGATGCAGAGAAAGCATTTGACAAAATACAGCATCCATTCCTGATCAAAACTCTTCAGAGTATAGGGATAGAGGGAACATTCCTCAGCATCTTAAAAGCCATCTATGAAAAGCCCACAGCAAATATCATTCTCAATGGGGAAACATTGGGAGCCTTTCCCCTAAGATCAGGTACAAGACAGGGATGTCCACTCTCACCACTGTTATTCAACATAGTACTAGAAGTCCTACCTCAGCAATCAGACAACAAAAAGAAATAAAAGGCATTCAAATTTGCAAAGAAGAAGTCAAACTCTCCCTCTTTGCAGATGACATGATACTATACATAGAAAACCCAAAATACTCCCCCCCAAGATTGCTAGAACTCATATAGCAATTTGGCATGTGGCAGGATACAAAATCAATGCCCAGAAATCAGTGGAATTTCTGTACACTGACAATGAGACTGAAGAAAGAGAAATTAAGGAGTCAATCCCATTTACAATTGCACCCAAAAGCATAAGATACCTTGGAATAAACCTAACCAAAGAGGCAAAGGATCTATACCTTAAAAACTACAGAGCACTTCTGAAAGAAATTGAGGAAGACACAAAGAGATGGATAAATATTGTATGCTCATGGATTGGAAGAATGAATATTGTGAAAATGTCAATCCTACCTAGGGCAATTTACACATTCAATGCAATCCCTATCAAAATACCATGGATTTTCTTCAGAGAGTTGGAACAAATCATCTTAAGATTTGTGTGGAATCAAAAAGACCCCGAATAGCTAGGGGAATATTGAAAAAGAAAACCAGAGCTTCTGGGCATCACAGCTGGATTTCAGGTTGTACTGCAAAGCTGTGATCTCAAGACAGTGTAGTACTGGCACAAAAACAGATACATAGATCAATGGAACAGAATAGGGAACCCAGAAATGGGCCCTGAACTCTGTGGTCAACTAATATTCGATAAAGGAGGAAAGACTATCCACTGGAAGAAAGACAGTCTCTGCAATAAATGGTGCTGGGAAAATTGGACAGCCACATGCAGAAGATTGAAACTAGACCATTCTCTTACACCATACACAAAGATAAACTCAAAATGGATGAAAGATCTAAATGTGAGACAAGAATCAATCAAAATCCTAGAGGAGAACACAGGCAACACCCTTTTTGAACTTGGCCACAGCAACCTCTTGCAAGATACATCTATGAAGACAAGGGAAACAAAAGCAAAAATGATCTATTGGAACTTAATCAAGATAAAAAGCTTCTGCACAGCAAAAGAAATAGTCAACAAAACTAAAAGACAACCTACAGAATGGGAGAAGATATTTGCAAATGACGTATCAGATAAAGGGCTAGTATCCAATATCTATAAAGAACTTATCAAATTCAACACCCAAGAAATAAGCAATCCAGTCATGAAATGGGCAGAAGACATGAACATAAATTTTATCAAAGAAGACATAGACATGGCCAACAAGCCCATAAGTAAATGCTCCACATCACTTGCCATTAGGGACATACAAATCAAAACCACAATGAGATGCCACCTCACACCAGTGAGAATGGTGAAAATTAACAAGACAGGAAATAACAAATGTTGGAGAAGATGTGGACAAAGGGGAACCCTCTTGCACTGTTGGTGGGAATGTAAACTGGTATAGCCACTCTGAAAACCTGTGTGGAGGTTCCTCAAACAGTTAAAAATAGAACTTACCTACGACCCAGCAATTGCACTGCTCGGGATTTACTTCAAAGATACAGATGCAGTGAAACGACATGACACCTGTGCCCCAATGTGTATAGCAGCAATGTCCACAATAGCCAAACTGTGGAGGAGCCTTGGTGTCCATTTAAAGATGAATGGATAAAGAAGATGTGATCTATATATACAATGGAATATTATTCAGCCATTAGAAATGACAAATACCCACCATTTTCTTCAACGTGGATGGAACTGGAGGGTATTATGCTGAGTGAAGTAAGTCAATCAGATAAGGACAAACATTATATGGTCTCATTCATTTGGGGAATATAAAAAAGTAGTGAAAGGGAATAAAGGGGGAAGGAGAGAAAATGAGGAGTGGGAAATATCAGAGAGGGTGACAGAACATGAGAGACTCCTTACTCTGGGAAACAAACAAGGGGTAGTGGAAAGCGAGTTATGTGGGGGTTTGGGGTGACTGGGTGACAGGCACTGAGGGGGGGCATTTGATGGGATGAGCACTGGATGATATGATATATGTTGTCAAATTGAACTCCAATAAAAAAGAAGTTAAAAAAATCAAGAATTGGTTAAAAGACAACTATGACCATGTAATGTTGCCTAGCTATGAGATAGTAATATTTTTTTTTCTTTTTAATACCATAGGATATCACCAAGTCTGCTAGGAGCAAAGCAATAATCTGATGCAGATATAAAAATAAATGTAGACTTACTAAATGATATTGGTATTTTTATAATTGTTTTTGGTTTAAGTATAATAATAATTTTAAACAGTTTGCATGTTTACTTTGCAGATTAAGACCAAAAAATCATTAAAAAGTGTTATAAGGAAATTATATTAAATTTACACTATATTGAAATTTTCAACATTCTCCTTATTAGATATTTGAATTAAATTAGTGATCATTAAAATCAAAACACCTATGGGTGTTCTTTTCTCTGTATAAAAAGTGTATATCTCAAAATACATAAATACCCTCTGAATCCTCCCCTAATATTACTCAAAGGCCATGTAGGTATTTGTCCTTGCTACTATGTGTAAACTAAATAAAAATGATGAAACTTCATGGACTAATGGAGAATTCAATTAAGCTAATGATATTTTGATATTTCAAATGTATTATCTTTCATTTAGACTAGAGGAGATACAGAACCGCATGAGAAGTGAATTCTTATCAAATTTCACTGTGGTTTATATTAGAGATATCCTGGGAATGTTCTAAGATTATTTTTCAAGAATTTGATTTTATATTTGTTTCACACCTATTTAGCAATAAAATTAGGGCATCCTGGGTGGCTCAGCAGTTTAGCACCTGTCTTCAGCCCAGGAGATGATCCTGAAGACCTGGGATGGAGTCCCACATTGGACTCCCTGCATGGAGCCTGCTTCTCCCTCTGCCTGTGTCTCTGCCTCTTTTCTCTGTCTCTCATGAATAAATAAATAAAATATTTAAAAAAACAACAATAAATTTAGTTCTTGCATTGGTTTGGAGTATTCAAAAGCAATACTGAATCCTTGAAGAAATCTCATTAACCAATGCCACCGTAAAAAATAAGTGAGATGTGTGTGGGTTGTTACTACTCTATCTCCTTTTAAATTACCAGTTTGGCAAGTGTGAAAAATGGATGGATTTTAAGAGAATGACTTAAGATGATAGTAACTTAAGTGGAGGCTCTAATGTTGACTGCTTTTGTTTTTTAATCCATACTAAATTTGACAGTCTTTGGCATGAGGTAGGAAGTAAAAAATATGAATTACATTTTTTTAAAATAAGGATAAACTTTTACTATAACTGTTATTTTTCCAATATAAAATTGCCTTTTAAAAAATTTAGTTTGCATTGATATATAATATTATGGTAAAATGTTCTCTAATTTGCATATCTATAGCTTTTACATTTTTGTATTGTTTCTTTTTTTAATCATATGTATACATATATTTGAATATTTTGGGGTTTTTTTGTTGTTAAGCTAGATTATTCATTTATATAGGCATTCAAAATATATTTACTGGTTACTCCTGTAGTAACATGGACCTGACATATGGAACTTGAATTCTTGTGCTAACAGAGTAAAATAAAGAAAGGAAATAAATAATACTTCATGTAGTGGTTAATGCTATGAAGAAAAACAGATCAGAATTGATAGTGAGGGATGTGTGCAGAAGACCAGATATTTCTGATAGAAATCACTAATATCTTCTCTGAGGAGGTGAAATTTAAACAAAAGCTTAATCTTTGAACATCTATAATGAAAGTATTTTATTCTAGAAGGCAGCAAGTATAAAAGCTCTGAGGTGGAAATAAGCTTGAAGTTTTTAAGGAAGAAATAGAAATTGTTGTGGCTGTAGCTATAACGTGTAAGAGAGATACTTTGGAAGGGGTAGCTAAAGAAGATTCTAAGAATGACTTTGGGGATCTTTGTGAAGGTATTTCTGTATTTATATATGTGTGTATGGTTTTGTAAGATGTTAATCTAATGTGGCATGAAGGCATTAGAGGATTTTGATCAAAAGCATGGTAAGTTCTCTACAGCATAACATCACACAAGTTGTTTTAGAGAACAGACTATAAGGAAAATAAAGTGGCACCAGGGAAATGAGCGATAACAGGAAATTGGAATAAAAGGTAAACAGATTAGTCCAGGTCAGGGATGATGATACTCTGGGATTGAGTTTGGTATTGAAGGTAGTAATAAATTGTTAAATTGAGGAAATGATTTTTAGTAGAACTGACAGGAGGAGCTGATGGATTGTGAGCTTTGAGGTGAAAAAAATCAAGGATGACTTCAACGTTTGGGTCTGTGTGACAAGGTGAATGACAGACAATGTTACCACTAAGAAGGGGGAAACTAGGGAAAGAAGTTTGGGAGTGGAACTGTCATGCTTTCAATCTTGGATATGTTAATTTTATAAATGCTTGTTAAATAGCCAAATGGAGATGTTGCTCAGTAGATAATTGGATAGTCTAGGATTAAAGAGGATTGCAGCAGATAGGTATGAAGATTTGAAAATCCTTCATCCTTATATGGCATCAAAAATTATGGAATTGAATGAGATCACAAAGGGTCACATCTTGGAACACCCGCACTACAAGCAACTATACACTCTTTCCTGTGTATGTTGAATATTATTGCTTTTCAAAAAAAACCCCAATACCATATATTCTTGTTGTCAAGTTCCTTTCTCTGTTGTGGCTCTTCCTTAATTCATTTGGCTGTCCATGGATGATACTGCTCTCTTTCAGGCTTTTCAGGCAGTGGTTGCTTTTCTTCATATGTCACAAGTTTCTACATGAACATATGCTTTCATTTATCTGGGATAAATGTTCAAGAGAGTAATTACTGGGTATTTTGGTGACTAACTCTCCTTTTATTTTTAAAAGAAATTGCCTATCTTTCAGTGTGACAAACTACATTTACATTCTGATGAGCAATGAATAACAGATGCACTTTCCCTACTTTCTCACCAGCATTTAGTGTTATTTTTTATTTCAGCCATTCTTTAGGTGTATAGTGATACCTTATTGTTATTTTATTTGCATTTCTCTACTGGTTAATAACATCCAACATTTTTGGCATTTTTTAAACATGTATTATTGAAGTATAGTTGATAAACAATGTTATATTAGTTTCATTATACAACATAGTGATTCAACAATTGTATACATTACTCAGTGCTAACCACAGTAAGTATAGTGAAGTTCTGTTACCATACAACATTTTTATGTGCTAGTTGGCCAAACATAAATACTCTAATGCAGAATGTCCGTGGGTATTGTCTATCCATATTCTGACTGAGTTTTTATGGTTTAAATGTTAAGCTGTGAGATTTCTTTGTATATTCTAGATAATGGTCTTCTGTGGTCTAAATGTTTTTGTTCTCCCAAAATTTGTATATTGAATCCTAATATTTTAGGCGATGGTATTAGGAGGTGAGGCCTTTGGGAGGTGATTAGGTCATGAAAACCTAATTGTAGGCATACTTTTAACATAATCTAGTCCTGTTGGAGAGAGCCCCGTTTCCCAGGACCTAATCAGTGCCAACAGGCATGATTCATGGCAAGTTCATGGCAAGTTCATGTCCCTTGGTAAATTAATCAGAATACTATTCCTAAGTATTGAATACGATGGTTCCAATTCAAAGAGGTCTTCAGAAAAATGTGCTTCCTTCTTATTGGGAATGGGTTCAAATTATAATAATTTGTTCAGTACTTAAGGGGATAAGTTACATGGCCCAAATCATTGTGCCCCTAAAGATTCTTCCTGATGTTATAGTTGTTATTGAATCTTCTTAAGGGTTATATCCTAACCTCTGGGGCCATATGTCTTCCTAGCCCCTTCTATCATATTTGACAATTCTTTCTTATCCATACAGATTAACATTATATCATTAGTTTAATGGACTAATGTGATACTCTGGAGAATGTACAGAAGCTCCAGATCCCTTTGGACTATGATATTTTAGAAGGAATTAACATTTCTCTGGGGCAAAAAATATAAGTCTATACTCTTGTTTATCCCAAATAAATCCAAAACGTTTCTGGAACTCCTTCCTGATAGTGATAGGAAGTAACACATTGCCCTGCTCAATGACCACTTACCATATTTCTAACACCCCATGTTACTTTGCTAAAGATGCGAGTGGCCTATTAACTGAATGTTAAAGGATACTTCTAATTTTTTGTAGGACTGAAAATTGTTAATTTAATAGGGTTATAATAGGGGATATCACCCATCTTTTTTTTTAAAGATTTTATTTATTTATTCATGAGAGACACAGAGAGAGAGAGGCAGAGACACAGGCAGAGGGAGAAGCAGGCTTCATGCAGGGAGCCCGATGTGGGATTCGATCCTGGGTTTCCAGGATCACACCCTGGGCTGAAGGTGGCACTAAACCACTGAGCCACCCAGGCTGCTGGAGTATCACCCATCTTTAAAGGTGACACAATTCTCTCTATTCCCATTAGAATATATTATAATTATTTAAAGTATACCTTCGGCTGGCATGAGGAATAATTCCAAAGTCTTCTACTTGGAATCTGTCATGATGATAACCATTAACTCACAGACCAAGGATTCAATGTGAGGACTCTGCCAAGCATCAAATATGCTTATTCCAATAATATAGCTTTCATATTTCTCTGACCAATGTGTTTCCTTCCCACACCAAATGACATGACAGTATTATTTGGTGCAGGGCATCTTACTCATAAAGCTTCTAGTTATGAGTTAGCCTTATCTCCTGGTGGATATGTGTTTCTGTTAATAACTAATTCATGGAAGAATTCACTTACATCACTAAATTCTTTCTTATCTAACATTATGGTACCCTCTGACTTACCCTGAGGATCAAGTGCCATACATGATTTCCCAGCTCCTGAATGTATGCTGGCTAAGTCTGCAGCCTCATTGGGGTGTAGTCCTTTCTCTCCTTTACTGGTCCAACACTCTGTAGTCTTGTTTTAATGTGACCTAATCAAAGTTACTGGTAAGAAAGGAAGGTAGGAGTAGAGTTGGAGTAAGTGTATATTTCCTTACAAGGCACAGACAGTTGTGGGGAAGGGCTAATAGCTTGTCTTTTAAGGAAGAGTTGGTCATTTCTGTGAGAATAGATGGTTTAGAAAGATATTGTTTCAAAGTTTTATTTTTTATTTTTTTAAAGATTGTATTTATTTGTTTATTCATGAGAGATACACACACAGAGAGACAGATCATATGCAGAGGGAGAGAAGCAGGCTCCATGCAGGGGGCTCAATGTGGGACTCGATCCTGGGACCCTGAGAGTATGTATTAAGCTGAAGGCAGATGCCCAACCACTGAGTCTCCCAGGTGTCCCTGTTCAAAGTTTTAAATCATCAACCTAGATTTCTCAATTCCAAGTCTTAGAGACACACTCCATCCCAACTGGGTCAAAACTGGCTTGAAATGTCTGAGAATTCATCTTTCTTTGGAGCTATGCTACTCTTATAAATAAGTCTTGTGCCTAATACTCTAATATTTCTGTGAATCCAGCAAGAGATGGCTGTGTTATATGATGCTACAGCAGCTTCTTGACTTTCATATTCATCTTTAATTGGTTAATATTCATTCTTGATTTTTTTTTATTATCTTCTCCAATGCATTAATAGCACTCTGCATGGGACATCTAACTCCATTGTTCTCATAATAGTGCACCTACTATACTTTTCTTCCACCTTCCATTAATGTCCTATACCAATTTGCCATCTGTGATTTTTTTCACAATTGCACTGTTCTTCTGGGTTATGTGTTTTGATTTACCTAGTACAATTAATGGGATCCATATTTCCAGCATGTTTGGTAGGTGATCCAGCTCCATATTTCCAACTGAGAGTCTGTTCTTTTGAGCTACTGTTGGAAACAGTTACAACAGATCGATTTCCTAAGGAATAGAAATTTTTAAATAAGAATCTTATTAGAGAGTACCCACAGGATGAACACATGTATAGGAGTAGAAAAAAGTAGAACAGGGCAAAATGAAGAGTTGAACTGCAATACAGTTACAACAAAGATTCGACAAATAATATTGACAGCTCTGAAGCTGGGTTGACCCTTCTGGACCATCCTTTCTAAAGGCAGGGGGACTGTCATGTATACACATATGGATATCAGTTATTGTATAGGGCTTACCCCTAATCAGGACTTTGTGGGAAGAGGCACATGAATAGGCTGAAGGCAATTTCCAGAAAGAGACTTACCTGAGGGTCCTCAATTTCCAAAATTCCCAGAAAATGTGAGAAAAAAAAATCTCAGAAGTATGGATTTTCTGAATGAAGGACTGCATTCACGTCCCCTATTAATGTCCAGATTCCTTGCACCTAATTGTTAAAGATTTAGCATCTTTCTCTCCACTGTTAGTGCAGGCATTGTTCTTGGTTATTTCAGCAACTGCATTAACAATCTGCTTGTCAAATAAGATGGCTTAAGCTGCATCAGCAATATGCTCCAGATCTCAGTGGCTTAAATAATTTGGATTTATTTCTTATTTGTTATGCATGTCCAGAATGAATTGTTAAAGTGCTTTTCTCATCTTAATCATTTAAGGGCTGGAACTGAAGGAGAATAGTTTTGCTTAGTTTTAGGTTGTTATAGCAATCAATTGTTCATTGATTCTTAAAGCTTCCACTTTGAAATGCAGTCTCTTATTTTTGCTTGTTCTTCATTCCAGCTTTCATGGACTCACAGATCTTAACAGAACCAGAAATGAATTTCTACTATGTACACAAGAACCACAATAACCATTTGATCCCTTAATAGTCCTAATGACAAAACAATATTTAACACCTATGAGGTTAGGGTCTACTCTCTTAGTTTCTTTGTCTTTTAATTTCCAATAATCTTTTATCTTTCCTAGATTAGCCACTCTCTTCTATTGTAATTATACAAGACCTTTTTTTATCACTAGTAAGTTTAATTCCATAAATTTAATTAATTATATTTCCTTAATTCTATAAATTAATTTTATTTCTAGTAATTACATCACCTCCAAAATTTTGATTTTAAGTTTTCCTTTCTCATACAAACAACATCTTGTCTTTCAGTTTTACATACTATAGTACAGACATATCAGCATTCATATATCCTCTCAGGATATTCAGATTATTCATTTTAACTTCTTACCCAACTAGAATTCCATGAAACAAACCAAGATTGCTGTATGGCATACACTCAGTTATTTTGCTACTCGCTCTTTTCACTGAAATCTCCTTGGAAAACCCCATCTAAATTAGTTCTACAAAAGGGAAGCTAAGGTTATTGTTGAAAATGACAACAACAACAAAGAGCGTTCAGTTTTTCAAATTTTAAAATATACCTACAAATTTTAAGTGCTTACTAATAAATGAGACCATAAAATATACTTCTGTATAATAAATACATAACAAATTCAATGATAACAAATGTAGTATGATGGAGTTATCATGGATATACAGAAAGGATTTCTATACAGTTATAGAAATATTAAGTAACTTTTTCAGATAATAGTAAAAGGAAAAAAAGGTAACAATTTCCTTCCAAAGAGAATTTAACTATATCTAATTTTTGATTAATAATATTTCCTTAATAAATTCTCATTTCTCACATTCTACTTTTTTTCACATTGCACTTTTTAAAAACTTCTACAGTATTTGCTGCCTACTCTAAATTTCAACCAATTCTTCTTTTCACCAATAAAATAGTTGTACTCATGTGAGAACAAACTCACATTATCAAATCTATAAACTGTATATAATCTTTTTACTTCTGTACCTATAATGTGTCACCTGTATTCATATGATTTTTTAAACCTATCTATATCTAATCCTTTCATTGATGAAATCTTGAATCACTATACATTATTCATGGAGTTTCTTGCACTTTTTCCTCAATCCTTTATAGTGAAATTTTTTTTTCCTGAATTATTCCTTTCTTTCTACTGGATCAATCTTTTTAAGCTTAAAGGTATACCCTAATATATCACATTAAAAGAAAAAGACACAAACATTTTTCTTGATGGTGTATCCTTATACAGCTACCACATTATTTCTCTGCTCCAATTTTCAGCAAAAATATTAAAACCGTTTTCTAACATACTACTTCATTTTCTTAATATCCCAGTAAGGAAAAGCAAGAGCTGAGGTGATTTTTCCTACGTATTTTGATGAGGGAAAGAGATTTTGTTCTCAGAGCTAATAATAAATATTTTTTATGGCTAAGGATAAACATTTTTCATACAATAATTATAAAATTACCTACATTATTACAAGCACAATTATAGCATCTTTCCATAATCAACATTGTGTATTTAAGAACATGAATCAGGATATCATTCATTGTATTCAGATAATATACACTTAGAAAAACATTATGTTCATTGTGTGCTTTTTACATCTTTTCCTTGGGGGAGAGATCGTATCTTCTACATACTGGTGTAATGATTTTGTTAAATTAACATTTGCTGAGTGAAGAATAGGGTGCCAGAGGTTGAGCTAAAATTCAACAGAAGACCACAAGATAAATTGAAACAGAGAACTGTATTACTTTTAAGTCCTGGAGGAGTTACATGACAGGGCTTGAGGGGTACCCAGGAAGGTCAAGACAAGGTGCAGGCAGACAATGGCAGGACATGAGGCATATGCATTTATTAGGGCTGTTGGTGGAGTGCTTTGGGGTTCTCAGACTAGGGATAGATTATTCAATGCAAATCAAAAGAGTGATGTTTTGATAAGCTCCATAGAGATCTTATCTAAGAAGTGCACAAAGGAAAGGCTGTGGGAAATTGAGAAGATTTTTGATCACAAGGACTTTTGAAGAAATCATATCAGCAACTTACATTTGCTTGTGACTCTGTGGGCTGCTCTCTAGGGCATGTACTTGCAGGAGAGGCTAGTGTTGAATTAAGGTACACAGCTTAGCCAAATAAAATGGATGCTGAGGTAGCAAGAGTAGCTTGGATAAACTTTCAGCAATTGGAAAGACAGGTAAAGCTAATTTTTTGAGGAGCATTAATTTTAGCAGAGATAACTAACACAAAATAAGCCTACATTTTCAAAAGGGAGTGAACTGTTTTCTAGATTCATTCCATAAAGCAAGCAGTCAGCAGTTATAGAACTCATTGGAAGAAAGACAAATCTTGATTAAAATCAACAATCACATAAGGCTGTTCACCAAAAGGAATTTCTGGCTTTTGTGTATGAACAAACAATAAAGTTAACAGAGCCATCAATCTTAGAAATAATATATTAGCCCTTAGAATGATAGGTACTACTAGTATTCAACTCAAGGGGAACATGAATCCAAAGTGTCTAAGAGGAAAGACAATTATTTTTCATACAATGTAGTATTGGAGCTATTTATATGTTAAGCAGGAACTGCACATTGAAAAATCTTATTGTATAGTAGTGTTTAAAGTAATGCATAGAAATATTGGCCTAGTTTTCATTTCTGAATATAGTGGCATGGTAATTCCTAAATTAAGAACACATATGGATATATTCATATATAGATAACTGGATTAAATCAACCCTACTTTAAAAAATGCAGTCCAGATTATAATCATCAGAATAGGATAAACAAACAAAGCATTGCCTTTTATAGTTTATGCTATTAAAGGAGCACATTCATGTCTGTGTGTGTTACAAATGGTGGAATTTAAAAATCAGACACAACTTAACCCAATATTTAAAATGAACAATTTTTTGAACCTCAAATATTGAACTAAAAAAGGGTGCAGTATTTTTAGCCAATTGGAGTCAATCCCACATTAAGAAAGATAAATATAGCATTGAAAATAGAACAGTGCCATGCTAAGCTGTGAAAACTGAAGCACATGCTTGCCATTTTTTTAATTGGCTTATTTTCATCTTTCTAGTGAATCATTTTAAACTTTTAATGCATTTAATATCCGATCCTCTTGGAAGGAAGACTGCTAAAACTTCAGTTTTACATAATTACATAGTTTTACATAATTTACAAATTATATCTATAAATGTTTTAAAGCCATTTTATCCACCCAACTCCTTATGTTATATGTTACTTATTGAGGACTTTAACTGTACTGCTTTGGATTGCTTTAGACAGTTGAAACTTATCTTTCTGTGAAATCCTAATTTTTTTTTTTTGAGAATGAAAATCTAATCATCCTTTCATCATAATCCTAAAACAAATAAATGTTTTTTTTAAGCATATGCTCTAAGCCAGGTTCTGAATTTGTTGCAAGGAATACAAGGCTACACAGAGGTGTAAATTTTGCCTTGACACATACAAACAAGTATAATGCAGTATAGTAAATATGATTGCTGAACTGTGGTGGTATAGGAAGAGAATCAGATAAAGTAATAATGCATATGATATTTTAAAGGAGTCTCTCAGAATACATTGGGATGTCTGATAATAAAAACCGTAAAATTTTGTCATCTTTTATAATACTCAACACAGAATTACTCTTCGTCCTCACAAAATACACATTGATGGACAAACTATCTTTCTTATAAAGTTGTGGTGATAGGTGGCCCAGTCAGTTAAGTGTCTACTTTTGGCTCGGTTCATGATCCCAGGGTCCTAAGCCCCTTCCCCATATCCCCCGGTTAGGGTCCCTACTCAATGTGGAGTCTGATGTGGAGTCTGAGAAGGGGACTTCTCCCTCTGCCCCTGTCCCTGCTCATATTCTCTCTTTCTCAAATAAATAAACAAATAAAATCTTTAAAAATACATAAAATTTGGTGAGTAGGAGGACTTAGTAATTTTCACATTTTTTGCCTGTTTACCAGCAGCCTTATAACATTATGAAGCTATAAATCACTCATAGGCATATGCACAACCATAGTCCCTTATATATTTCCATACACACATATTACATTTTAGCTGTTCTTCCATTAAGTAGTAATAGAGTATTGTTAAAATATGAAATGAAATAAGATGCAAACAAGAGGTACCTTTATAAGTCATTCTAAGAAGTCTTAAAATATTTTTTTAAGAAAAGTCATTGTTGGCTAAATACCCAAAGAGTTTATGAAAATTTATATTGGCCAGAGAAGATAAAATAAACTTTTCTTTTTTCATAAAATGCAATTCCTCATACATTTGTTGCATGCATAAACTATTCTGTTTATAAAAACAAAGAAACAATTGAACAAACAATGCCTACACAGCAAGTTAAAAATATTAGATTTGGAAATAGCTTTCAAGTGTTCTCCAGCTATAATTATTTAACTTTTAAAAAGCTGATCTATTCATTTTTATTATGTTTTTAATTTAAGACCACTTAGTGTAAGTTTTATCTCTAAATGATCATGCATACTTACATCTTTATTGCTTCTGAAAAACTTTTAATACTATTCATGGTTGTAGGTTTTGCAATCTCATAAATATGAATTGATTTAAATCCATAACTGAAAATATGATGTTATTATTTCTCTGGTCATTTATGCTAGCAGAATAAATGATTTCTTGATACATATTGTTCTTCTAGTAAACATACCATTTACATTTTAATCAATTTTAAGAGAAACATTTTGAAAAAGTTACATTATTGGCTTAGAAATATATTTCCAAAGGATTAAATAATAGTTAATTTTATCTATTAATAAGTTCTGCATTTCTTATTTTAAGAAATAATTATAAAGATGAATAATTAAAAATAGCAAACTGATTTAGTTGATATTTTGTCTATTAAAATATAATTGATGCTATGAATACTTCCATTTTATACTGAAAATTCATCTTTTTTTCAGTTGGCCACCCGGTGAGTCTGGATTTGAGATAGTCTATCAGCGCAGGAAAATATGACACACACACAAACCAAACAAACAAAACACAAGGCCAGTTCAAGGGAGAAATAAAGTACGAAAGCAAGGAATAAGTCACTTAGTGAGGAGGCTTCATGGAGAAACATTACCTTTGAATTCAGACATATGGAATTTGAAAACTAAGCTCTAAGATTCTGTTCAAAAAATGTGCAAATAGCCTTTGATTTCTCATTAAAAATAAGGTATAATAGTCAATACTGAATGAAATAATGCCTGAGTTATATCTTGCAGAGTGAGAAATGCACACTAGATCCTCAGTAAATGTTATTTGTATCCATGTCTTACAGTTGATGGTGCTGTAATCTGCAACAGTTAGAAACAATTTGTATGATTAAAAAGTAGGAATCTAAGAAGGGAGAAGATATGAGTAATCTAGAACAGAAACTTTCAAAATTTAGGAATGTAAAAATAAAAATAATTGTGATATTTACTCAAATGGCCCAAACCCAGAGTTCAGCTTCAGCTGGTCTAGAGCAATGCATAGGTCTCTGTGTTTTAATTAGGTCATCAAGTGATTTTGTGATGATAAAAATTGAAGTTCTGTGGCCATTGCAGCTCAAGCTTCTTTGAAAGATCAAGACTTTATCCTTATGTGAAAGCAGAGCTTATTATGTACAATAATCTAATATTTGACTTTATATCAATATTTCAATATTTCTTAATCATTTCTCTCAAACTTGAAAAATAGGCATATTTTTAAGATTTTATTTATTTATTTAGAATGAGAAAGAGCACACAGGTGTGTATGTGAGTGGGGGGAGTGGCAGAGGGAGAAAGAGAATCTCAGGCAGACTCTGCTCTCAGCAGGGAATCATCATGAGGCTATATCTCAACAACTCTGAGATCATGATCTGAGTTGAAACCAAGAGCTGGATGCTCAACAACTGAGCTACCCAGGCTCTTTGAAAAATAGACACATTTAAAATAAATACATTCTGAAGAGTTGCCACCTCTGTCCAAGATGCAGTATCAGTGACCAGATTTACCCTCCTATCTGAAACATCCAAAAAACAACTATATGTATTTCTGTCTCTATTGTTTATATCATCAATATCATCTATTTCTTCTTTATATATGTCACTTTTATGAATATATGCATTGATTTTCAAGACACCAGTAATGAGTAATGTTTTCTGACACATGGGAAAAATAAGATACTTTCTTCACTAAACTAACTGCCTTGAGAGAATTTCCATGCTGGGACAAGAAAGAGGAAAGCAAGACAGAGTCCAGAGGATTTCATAAAATGAGGAGACAGAGATGAAGTTTCAGAAAGAAAACTGGGGCTGAGAATTACAACACAGATTACTGGAGAGAAAAAAACCTTTACAAAGAAGTAACTCTGCATATCTAAATAGGCCCTGAATACTGATCAGCATGAGTGTTTGAGAAAACTGTCCAAAGCTGAGTTAAAAATAAAATCTGAGAAGATTAGAAAACAGTGCTCAGTATTCATATAGGACTGAGAAATTGCATATTCCCACCAGCTAGACCAGGCAAGCTTAATAATTTATATGATATTGGATAAAATACTAAGGATATTCTTGCCTCAGAAATCGGGAATAAAATGCCCTATACAGATCACTATTCTAGACACACCTAGGAAATTATAAAATTATGATGAACCTGAACACTAAAACTCAAAATTAATTATAACCCAGCACAAGCCTCACAAATATTTGTAGGAAAAAATATTTATATTCAGATCCTAACATGGTAAAACCCACAAATCTCATACAACTTTTATTTATTCAAATATCTGCCAAGACTTTGTTCATACAGTAATATACATGGTATCATGTAGACATTGATGCAATCAAATAATTAGATATAAAGTTCTCTTTCTTTACTTTTTTTGCATATATCATTGGAAGGAAACAAACTTGTGTGCATTGTGTAAATTTGATCATAAATATACTTCACATTAATATCTCATAGACATAAATAGTCCAGCTGTGGCTATCTAGATAAGTGTTCACAATATGTGTGAACATTGCTATCGAAATTGAAGCACATTTGGAGCACTCCATTTAAAATTATAATAATTGTGGAAAATATTTAAGCAAGAAATTAAAAAGATTTAGGAAATATTTTCTGATGGATGGAATTATATAAGCCACTTTTGAGGACATAATGCAGTTACTATAGTGAAAGATGATGACACTTCTAAGAAACTGGCAATAGAGAAAATTTAAGTGTTTAAAATTGTTTATGGCTGTGATATTTAGAGTAAGTGGCATAAAGAGAAATTATTTCAGAAGTGAAGGTGGTAAACTCTTCCTTATGCAAAAATATCTTCCCAAAGATACTAGGTTGGGTACCTGTATCTTCTTTGGGAAGATATTTTTGAATGAAAAGTTAAATAGTTAATTCAGATCTTCTTAGTTAATTGTACTTTGTACAAAATGTAAGGAAGTATGGAAGACTATATTTTTACAGGAAGTATTAATAACATGTATGCAAATCCTTAAATTGCACAGGTATAAGAAATATCATAACCTGAATAGGCCATGAGAAGCACTAAATGGACAGATAACAATGTACTGGTTGCTAGGACAAAGGTGGTAATCTAAAACCGTGATGGGATGATTGAGACTGTGTATGTTGAGATATTTGTGAGAAAGGAGTACAATGCACTAGTTAAGTGCTATTTGAAATATAAAGCCGAATGTGACTACCTAGCAGTGTTGGGAGGAGAAATAGTTAAATGAAATAAAATAAGCAATCATAATTACAGTTTTATCAGATTTCACGGATATTTTAGCCTAAATCTGGCATGATAGCTTAGCTTTAATGAGCATCAAAATATAGAGGCCAGTTAGCTTATATGATATTATCACAAAATCTCTTTGAGCAAATCCAGTGCTTAAAATAAGGACTTTATACACTCAGTGCATAGTATCTTAATATTAGTTATGTTAAGTTACATAATTGATAAATTTTGAAAATCAATATGTGCATATATCTATATATCTGTTGATATTGACATTGATGAATAAGATTATCCTAAGTATTTCAACCAAATGATGAACAAGTTTTGACTGAAATGTTGAAAAATCTAGAATAGTTCATTTAAGCATTATAAAATATGTAGTTTCTACTGTCAGATAACATAAAGGTGGTGCTTATAGAAGGTTAAATATGTTAACATAGATAATATTCAGAAACTTGCATCATCAATCCAGTGAGGCATATTTCTTTCTTTTCTATTTAATCCACAAACTCTTTTTATAAAAGCAAAGAATTTACATAGAATACACGTTCCTCCTGCTAGATTTAAAGTTTTTTGAACTGCGGGAAAGCTGTACACTTTTTAGATGACCCTGATAATTGGCTCATGTAGTGACTTATTCAGTAATATGCATGCTGTGAAATCTCTATTTCTTGGAGTAACAGCAGAGAAACCAGAGGCTCCAGGTATCTGGTATATCAAGAAGATTAAATATTTGCAAAGCTCAAAAGAAACTGTAGGAGTTTTGAGAAATTTGTATATACACGTGTGTGTATTTATTAAGAATCTTCAAAAAAAAGAACCTTCAAACAAACATACATACACAGCAAGGTTCACAGACTTAAAATTGTTTTGTTTTATAAGATTTATTTATTCATGAGAGACACAGAGAGAGAGAGAGGCAAAGACATAGGCAGAGGAAGAAGCAGCTCCATGCAGGAAGCCCGATGTGAGACTCAATCCCAGGACTCCAGGATCACACACTGAGCCAAAGGCAGGCGCTCAACCTCTGAAGCATCCAGGTGTCCCTTAAAATTGCTTTTAAAGGGGCAGCCCATGTGGCTCAGTGGTTTAGCACCACCTTTAGTCTGAGCAGAAGAAAAATAGTTTTTTTTTTGTTTTTGTTTTTGTTTTTTGTTAGAAGCAACACTACATAAACGCTCAGAAGTAGGAAATAATAGCAATAGTAGTAAATATTGGTAAAATCAGCATAGCTAAAGGTGGGTATAGAGAGGTAGATATGGAATATAAGATGGGGAATAAATGACCAATATATTCAAGGGGCAAATTATGTACTTTTAACATTATTTTATCATTGTGAAAGATAATTTGATGACTTGAAATAGGCAAATAAAATAATTAGAACTCTAACAACAGTCTAAAAAAATGGACTGATGGATGAGCAAAGGCCAGCCAGAAATACCACACACAGTTATTTCTTGCACCAGACTTCTTCGACCTAGAATTTTTACTTTATCTTAAGGTGGCATTATGAGATATATGCAGATATAATACTATCTAGAGGGTTTTTAGAAATAGAGTTTATTTGTGTATATAATAGAATTAAACAAATGAAAAAAATATATTTATGTTGTTGATTCCAGAATTCCCTTGTATGTGAAGTAAGTGATGCATGAGGGGAGGCAGGGAAAAATCTTGCTGCTGTAGGTTAGCATTAGAACTATCCATATGGATCAATAAACCTGTGAATTGTTTGCTGAAAGAACCTAGAAATGCTGATAATTCACTAATGATGAACAGCCATAGTACACAGATCTTAATTTCTAAGTAACATTTCTCATGAAAGGGAACAAGGGGACTTTAATAAAATGGCTGTCTGTGTAATATGTGTATTCATTTATTTTATACTTTCATGGTCACTTATGTTCTTTAAATGTTTATTGAGTTGAAGAAGAGAAAAAATAATATACATATATTATTTGATATATATAAAATATATATATTAAGTTGAAAAACAGAAAAAATATATACATTATATATATAATGTGTGTATATATATATGTGTGTGTGTGTGTGTGTGTGTGTGTGTGTGTGTGTATATATATATTTGGTATATTCCAAGCATACAGGACAGGATCTCAGAACTGAGAGAATATTTTAGTTTTCTCACCATCTGAGCATTAGACTTTGGGATTATATATCTCACTCTTAGACAGTGTTTCCCATTTCTGCATGTTTGCACTCAGCAGCATAAAAACTGATCAATATTTATTCCTCTGGCTATTGATCACAGTCATCCAGTTAACACTTCATAGAGGTCACATGTTCCTTTAAATGATATGTAACATTTTGTAGTTTTTATTCACCTTCTCTATTAAAGACAATTGATCTGCTGGAGTATGGCAGTAAAAAAAAAAATCCCCATTTTAAATCCAAATATTACAATGTGTATAGATAGATACTGAATAAATAAAATATAACAGTTTCAAAAGAATATTCTGAAGGGCCTCTAGGACAAATGATAAAAGGGCCATCACAAGCTAAATTATTCTGCTACTACTTTCATGGTTCTTAACTATCCTTTCTCTTCCATTACATGCATATTAGAAGTCAACATGTTCTGTTGGGAGGAAAATTATATTGCTTTTAAATCTGTGTGATATTCAATATTGTTCCCTTAGGCTTGAAGTAGACATTTTTTTCTCTTATTGCACAGGTTATTCTATGTGCCAATAAGATAAAAATTAGGAAAGCCTAATGCTCTTACTTAATTTTTATTATTTTAGGACCCAAGGACCCAGTGCTACTGGGAAATGGATACTGGTACCTGAACGTACTATTATACTTTAGCTAAACTGGTGGACATGTGCACACATACCAGAAAGAAGTGGAGGTGGGGGGAGAGGAAGAGGGAATGAGTGGAGACACAGATGGGGAATACAAGAAGTAAACCTAATTTCTGTATTGCATGACCAGAATACTGTAGATCTGGGCCAACTTAGAGTCTGTATGAATATTGTAAGGTCTAACCTAGAGATGGGAATTAATTAGACAGGGACAGCGCTTAGATAAATCATATTATAATGATTTTCAGATGGTGTAAATTACTTCCTCTTTTCAGTCTTACCTCTTTTATCTCTTCAAACAAATGGGTGTCTTCTAAAACAGTTTCATTGATCATGGAAAGTTGAAATAGAAAAATTTGCTGATTGACATATATGGTTTTAGAATATCAAGAGTATAACCGTGTCAATAAAAAGTAATCACTGTTCTTAACAATACCTGTCCCCAGGGGAAACTAGTTAATAGAAGCCTAATCTACTGGGTTATTGTTATCATACCCCGATTGATCTAAGGGAAGAGAAATACCCAACTCCAAGCTACCTTAGTCATCCTGCCCTACCTAAGAGGGAAGAAAAAAAATGAGAAACACGTGAAGTTGAGTCCAGAGGCATAGGCTAAAAGACTGAGACCATTCTATAGAGTTATAGAATGATTCCCTTATGACACATTACCAACACAGTTAGAGGTCCATATATAGTAACACCTTTTACTCAGTACATCATGCTCTACTATCAGGGGAAATAAATACAAGGTTTACCAAAAGGCAAAAACAAAACAAAACACAATTTGGAGTGACAGAATGAACATGACAACCATACATGGCAGAGATATTAAAATTATCAAACTCAATATTTAAAACACCAATTATTGAATGATTTGTTTAAAATACCATGGTTAAAGCAGACAGCATGCAAGAACAGGTAGACAATATAAGCAGAAAGATGGAAATTCTAAGAAAAAAAACAAATGCTAGAGATAAAAAAAAACACTGTAGTAGAAATGAAGAATGTCTTTCACAGGCTCATCAGTAGACTGGATACAGCTGAGGAAAAAAAATCTTATCTGGAGGATATATCGGTAGAATCTTCAAATGCAAAAAGGAAAGAAAACAAAGACTGAAAAAAATGAAACAGGAGATCCAGCAACTTTAGACAACTACAAAAGGTATAACAAATGCTTAATGGGATAGCAGAGGAAAAGAAAAAAAAGGGACAAAAGACTTATTTGAAACAATTTCCCCAAATTAATGTCAGACACTAAACCACAAATTAAGAAAGGAAGAACATTAAACATGACAAAATTTAAAGTATGTTTTAACTAAATGAAAATGAAAATACAACTTATAAAAATGTGTGTAATACATGAAAAACAGAACTTGGAGGGAAATTTATAGTATTAAATGTGTATATTAGAAAACACAGGAGAGAATGCACACAGGCAGAGGTAGAGGGAAAAGCACACTTCATTGACCAGGAAGCCTGGTAAGGGCCTCCATCCCAGGACCCTGGGATCATGACCTGAGCCAGAGGCAGATGCTTAACTGTCTAAGCCACCCAGGCGTCCCCTAAATTGGCACTTTGAAGAGATCAAAAAAGTAAAAAAAAAAAGTTTTTTTTTCTTTCTAAAAAATTTCATTGCCACCTTGACGCAGCCAGGAGCAAGAACTCCTGGCTGTGATTTGAGAATTGGGTGTTTGGCTAGTGTTTTAAGGCCCCGGCACCCGAAAGAAAGCCCTGGTGGTGGGAGTGAACTTCAATGCCCCTATTTAAAATGCACTGATAACATTAAGCAGATTAAGCCAGTTTAACCAAATGCCAGAATAACAGTAGCTGTAAAGAAGGAGGGGGTCAGAACTGGCTTCTCCAGGCCAGACACGAATGCACACAGAGGAGCCCATGCTGAGTGTCGAAAAACAAAGACACAGCCCAGGGGTTGGAAAGCCTCTACTCAGGAGTCCCTGGCTAACAAAAAAGAGAGAGATGATATAAATTACTAATGTCACAAATGAAAGAGGGCACATCACTATACATTTCACTGACATTAAAAAGATAACAGACATATTGTGAACAACTCAATGCCTATACATCTGATAAAGTAGGCGAAATATATCGATTTCTTAAAAGGCACAGCTTGCCAAAACTCACACAAGCAGACAATTTGTTTTTTTTTTGTTTTGTTTTGTTTTTTAAATAAATTTATTTTTTATTGGTGTTCAATTTACCTGTATGTTGGTAAATAACACCCAGTGCTCATCCCGTCAAGTGCCCCCCTCAGTGCCCGCCACCCAGTCACCCCCCACGTCCCGCCCTCCTCCCCTTCCACCACCCCTAGTTCGTTTCCCAGAGTTAGGAGTCTTCCATGTTCTGTCTCCCTTTCTGATATTTGAATAGGCCTACATCTATTAAAGAAATTGAATCCGTGATTAAAAATCTTCCAAGACAGCACCAGGAAAAAAAATGGGTTCATTGGTGATTATAACATAGTAATGAGATATAATGTTAATATACAAAAGTCTGTTTATTTCCCATATACAAGAAATCAGCAAGTGGAATTTGAAGGTAAAGGCACAATAGCATGTGAGTTTATATCTAACAAAATATGTGTAAGATCTACATGATGAGTACCACAAAACTCCGAAGAACTAAATCAAAGAGTAACCAAAAAATAGAGAAATAGTCCATGTTCATGGTTAGGTAGTCCCAATATTATAAAGACATCAGTTCTCACTAATGTGATCTGTAATTCAGTTTACTCTGAATCAATCCCAGTAATTTACCTTCGAGATATTGACAAACTGATTATAAAATTTAATCAGGATCGCCAACACAATATTAGAGGAGAATAACAAAATTGAAGGACTGACATCAACTTACCAACATCAAGATTTTTAAGACTTACTACAAAGACAGTGTGATATTGGTGAAAGAATAGACAAATAGATCAGTAAGACACAGTAGAATTTCCAGAAATAGACTCACTTGATTATAGTCAGCTGACCTCTGATAAAAGAGCAAAGGCAATTCCCTGGAGAAAAAGATGATCACTTCAACAAATGGCACTGAAATACTAAAACATTGAAAATGTTGTATATAGGCACAGACTTAAATCCTTCGCAAAAATTAACTCAAAATAGACCTAAATGTAAAGTGCAAACTATGAAACTCTTAGAAGACAAGAGAGAAAAATCTATATGATTTTGGGTGTGGTGATGACTATTTAGACACATTAAAATCCATGAAAGAAATAATGGATACTCTGGACCTAAAATTAAAAAGTTTTCCTTTGCAAAAGACAATGTGAAAAAAAAATGGAAACCACAGACTGGGAGATAATATTTGCTAAGGATACATTTTATAAAAGACTTATTAAAATATGCAAATAACTCTTAAAACTCAGTAATAAGAAAACAAACAGCTTGATTAAAATTTGACCAAAAACTTTGACAGACCCATAACCAAATGGCAAATAAGTTCCTGAAAAGATGCTCAATATCATATGCTATCAGGGAAATGCAAATTAAAACAATAAGATATAATAATACACTACATACATTAGAATGGTCAAAATCTGGAACACTGTCAACACCAGATGCTGACAGAGATATGGAACAACAAGAACTTTCATTCATGGCTGTTAGGAATACAAAGTGGTACAGTCACTCTGGAAGACCTTAAGGTGGTTTGTCACAAAGCTAAACATATTTTTATCACATGATCCAGCAGTTGTACTACTTGGTATTTACTTAAAGGAGTTGAAACTTATATCCATTCAAAAGCCCTACACATAAATGTTTATAGCAACTTTATTCCTAATTGGCCAAGTTTGTAAGCAACCAAGATGTTCTTGTTTACAACAGATAAACTGGTGCATCCAGATAATGGAATAATATTCTATGCTAAAAAGAAATGAGCTATCAGGCCATAAAAAGACGTAGATGAACCTTAAATACTGAGTGGAAAAAAGCCAATATGAAAAGGTTATATTCTATATGATTCAAATTAATGTGTGACTTTCTGGAAAAGGCAGAACTATGGAGAGTTAAAAGATCAGTGGTTGTCAAGGGTTAGGGAGGAGGGAGAAATGAATAGGTGGGCCACAGACGATTTTTAGATCAGTAAAAATACTTTGGCATAATGATGGATACATACAATATATTTCTCCAAACTCATGCAATGTACAACACCAAAGTGAACCATTATTTAAACTATGGACTTCTGGTGATAATTATGAGACCCTGTAGGTTCTAACAAATGTACTATTCTAGTGGTGGATGGAGAAAATGGGAGAGAGTATTTATGTGTGGGAGTAGGGAGTATATGAGGAATTGTTGTAATTTCTCTTCAATTTTGCTATGAATCTAAAACTTCTCTAATAAAGTGTTATTTTAGAAAGTATACTAATTTAAAAAACCTTTTCATTACTCATTTCTGAAATCTTTTACTAAATATTCAGTCATTCTTGTACTTACATAATTATGATAAGGGTCTTCAGGGTAAGACAGTTTAAATTTCTTTCAATTTATTAAGACCAATTAATGACCATAGAAGGGAAGCAATTAATCATAATTAGGCTATTAGCAATTGTGACAAACAGTAAAATTTACCTCAAATTATCAAGTGAAATATAAAAAGAGAGAAGAGGGAAAAGAAAATAATCTAAGACTAATTAATGACAATCAGGATGCCTTTTGTTAGTATGGTGATATATTAGGATATAATTTTAGTACATAATAGAGAACAAACTCTGTGGCTTAAACAGAATTGAATTTATTTTATCCAATTTAATATCCTGGATTTAACCTGTAATAGCCCTTTTAAAGTTTGTAAGAGATGTCTATAGCAAAATGTGATCTAGAACTCTGCCTCCTCCTATCTTGATGCTGTTTTGGTTTTAGTGTGATGTCTACATCTGCATTTTACAACTTTGCAAAACAGAACTATGTTAACCATATTCCAGGAACCTGGATAAGAGGGAGAGAGAGAGAGAGAGAGAGAGAGAGAGAGAGAGAGAGTTATTCTCTTGATGAAAACTGCATGGAAATTTTATGCATCATTTTTAATATAAATAGATATCATGCATTATTTAAATATACTTATATTAAAATACTGGAAAAATGTTTGCTGCTTATATGAAATTCCTACATTTCATTTGGCCACTGTACTCACATACCATTAACCAGAATTTAGTCAAAATTCATAGTTTTAAAGAAAACTAAGAGGTGTAAGATTATACCAGATGGTCTTGCAGCAAGCCAAAAATTGGGGGTTCTATGTTTAAAGATAATGAAAGCACAACTACAGTTTCTAGAAGTGGTATCTCCTAGGACTGATAATGGTCATTTGTAAATTCAGGCTTTCTGTAACAGACATGAAAGAATTAGTTATAAATGAATGAATGAATCCTACTGGGAACATACCCATATTTTCAATTTCCTCTTTATAAACTCCACTTGCCTCCACATTTACAGATTTTTATCCCTTTACACTCTATGTAACCCAGATCTATGTCATGAGGTCCTCTTGGCTGACAGCCAGTGATTTGGGGGCCATTTAATTCTCAGGGCTTTAGCAGATTTATCTGCTCTGTCATCATATTGGGCAAATCTGGAATATAATGTCAGATCAGTGATTTTAGTTTCTCATCATACTTATTAAAATTTTAGTTTGTAATTTAAATTTTATAGATACTTTCTGAAGAACCACAAAATCATCTACTTAAAGAGATCATTATATTAGTTTTAGTCATGACAAATAGAGGCTTAACCACAGAGAGAGATAATCACTCAAGTTCTTCTCAAAGTCGCCATGATAGCCCAGCTCCCTCTTAAGGCTCAAAACTTTAGTTTTCCAATTCCATTTTTACTTTTGTGCCAAACTTTGCTTCTAATCCTTCTCAAATTGTTATAGTTATAATTATGATTATTTTATTATTATTTTTGAAGGTATGGCTTTTGATCTACAGTAAATGTCACATTATTAAGTTCATACTGTTTGTTTCTGGTATCAAATATTTTGTATCCTAGTTCTGTCATTTAACATATTTATTAATTCTCTTAGTTATTTTTATTAATATGCATATACACTTTGTATTTTTAAGAGAAAAAATATTTTAAGAATATTGAACTATACTAAGTTAAAGAAAAAGTCCTGGATAATACCAAATAATATTTCTCCTTATTAAGATTATTCTAAAAAAAAAAGATTATTCTATTGACCATCATTCCAGGTATAATTATCTATTAGCCAGGCCTGTCTTTTATATCTAGCAAATCACTTAAAATATACAATTCACTTATTCATTGTTAAATTCATTGAGAAGTAATAATTTATATGAAATTTATATGAATATGAATTTAAATGACATAATTATATTATGTTATTTAAAATTACATAATTGGCAATCCTACATTTTCTAACTTTTTATAGTGGGGAAAGGTGTAATATTCTCCATATTGCACATTTTTTATCAATAAAATAATTTGGTTTCTATGATAAATATTGCAAGTGCAAACAAGAAGTATGATTTCTGTGTTTGTTTTATCTGCCAAAGCTAAATCAAGATGAGGTCTACATTAAGATTTGACCCCCCCCAAATTCTTACTGAAGTCCTAGATTATCAAGTAAAAAAATGTATTTTGCCAAGACAACCATAAGAAGGGCATCAGAAACATCATTTTGAGGCAGGTAGGAATGAATCACTTATGTTTTCGACAATGCTAGGCTTCGAGTATATTTGAAATACTTGATTTTGCTATATGTTTCATGTTCATTAAGACAAACGGGACTCATATGGAAAGAAAATATTATAGGCTTACATGAAGAATTAAATCATGTAACCCCAATACTGAGAGAACTAATAAAAATTTTATGTCAACATTTATGTGTCTCATCAAGGAAACTTCCCCTTGTCTTTAATAGAATTGGAAAGTTACTGAAAAACAAATAAGGAAAATGCATTCTAAATCAAGCACTAACATGCATATAATTTTCTAACAGCCAAATTCTTAAACAATACATAGTTTAATTTACTTCCTGTATTGTAATTTTTTAACTTTGTAAGTAAAAATTATATACTTGTGCTTTACTTAAGATTTACTCTATTTATGTGTAACCCATATATATGTATCTTTCAGTCTAACCTGATTTTGTTAAAGTGATACTAATACGGAAATTTAGACTGAGAGGACTTTTCACTTCAAGTTTATGATAAGAAATTTTTCATTCTCTGTATTCATTTAATATCTTTTATAGAATTGTGTATTGAATATGAATTTGAGTACTGGCCTCAAATATCTTCTTGAAATTAGTCTTTTAATCATATACTAAGAGCATCTCTATTATTATATTTTGTATTTCCAAGAAATGTCATTTCTAACATCAGGGAAACATTACGTAACCAAAGAGGGATTTCAGCCAATGAAGCTATGAAATGTAAGATCATATAAAAAATTACTAGTAGTAAATTTAGAATATCTTACATAGATAAATATGTTCTAACTTGTCATTGGGGAATGCAACTATAATTCTTTAAAACCTATATTACTTGTATTATATTTTGTTAGAAACAAATCATTATGCCCAGGCCACAGGTAGGAGAGGGAAAGAGAGATTGACAAAGTGGCAACACGCCTCTCAGAATGAGGAATAGGTTTGTTATCGGGATGGTGATGATGATTTCACCTTAATGTCAAGGCCAAAACCTATCAAACTTTACTTAACTATACTTTAATAATATGTCAGTATCATCTCATACAGATGATTAAACAAAAGAAAGATGGAGAGAAAAAGAGAATGAAACAGAGACAGATAAACAGAGAAACAGACTTCATTAATTCAACTTTTTTCAGTAACCAAATTGGGTAAAGGAGCCTGTCCTGCCTTTATCATCTTGTGGGTTTTTTTTGTTTGTTTGTTTTGTTTTGTTTCTTTCAGAAATATTTTGCTGCTGTTATAAGCTGTTGTTTAACCCATGTTTAAACTGCTATATTTAAATTTTTTATTTTTATTTTACGTTATATAAATGAGGAGAATTTGACACATTGCTAAATGCATGAAAAAATAAAGAATAGACTATCACTGAGGTGAATAGGCTTATAATGTAAGGAGACAGGTATTAAAAGCAAAATTTATTAAGTATTATGTAATCTGTTTAGGACACTTTATTTTATATGTGTACATTTTTCCATTTTTCTTTTTTTTTAAAGATTTTATTTATTCATGAGACAGAGAGAGAGAGAGAGAGAGAGAGGCAGAGACACAGGCAGAGGGAGAAGCAGGCTCATGCAGGGAGCCCAACGTGGGACTTGATCCCGGGTCTCCAGGATCATGCCCTGGGCTGAAGTCGGCACTAAACCAAGTATTTTATATACAGCAAAATCAATGATCAAATATAATCATAGACAAAATGTTAGTGTGCTAGAACTTAGTAAATATTTCCTCATGTGTCATTTCTGAAGAATATACTAGACAATGAGTTCAGATAACCAACATGATCAGAAAGATACCTAAATAAGGTGATGATGACCATTAAATTTAGTTTTCTATAGAACCAAGACAGTATATTAAGAGACAATATAGCATATTATGAGTATATATTTTGCCAGTATAGCTATATTACAACTATATAAATGGAGGGAGGGAAAGCAGATGGAAAAAAAATCTCAAAAAATAATCGCTGAAATTGTAACAATTGTATAAGTAGTGATATTAATACAGTATTTTACATACGTATACTTTTATTAGCTCTTAGTATTTATATCTAATAAATGTCATCACATGTACTTTATTATATAAAACATTAGTGTAAATGCTTGTTAGCTTTCCCTGTAAGATCTGAAAATCCTTCAGAAAGAAAAATCTGAAAAATATCTAGAAATAATGATGAATCCAGTAATATTTAGCATCCTTAACACCCAGATCCCATTTCTCATTTTCAGAAACCATAGCTTCTTGAAGAAATGGCTAATTGAATATGTGAGGCAGAAGACATATTATTCTGTAATATCTTTCTTACCAGATTAGCATGAAACTATTAAAGACTCTGAGAGTCAAAGACTAAGGATTCAATATGAACAGGCTTCCACTGTCATAAGATGGAGTGATTTGAGTTTCAAATAACTATTTTTTTTATTGCAACAAAGCCAACCAATATTGGTTATATTTATGATTTCCTAAAGATAAAATAGAAAATGCCATTTTCAGAGAGTGATAGAAAACCATTCATTATGTGGTAAATAAAGCGAAAGAATCAGGCATTTTTCCAAATTTCCCTAGGTCCGTTCTAACCTTGGATTGCCAAATCAAAGATGAAGTCTGTGTCCTTTTATAAAGACATTTCAAACAATAATGAAAATAATGATAAAATTAGAATCTCAGCATTTTTGCTAATTCCCTAAAATAATAATTTATAGGATTTAAGCATCAATGGCTGTGGAAATCTAAATGAGAGACAACTAGACATTGTGTGTCTTTATATACTTACCAACACCGTCTGTGGTCTTGTCAGAGAGATTGAACTAGTAGAGACTAGAGTTTCTTCATATAGTTGCCAAGTTGCAGGATTCATATAGTTGCCAAGTTGCAGGAAATTCAGAGTGTAAAGATACATGTAGAACTGCACCAAGATTATTCATCATCAAAACCTGGAGTTTGGTAAACTGTACAAGTCAAGGAAAATAACCAAATTTCTCCAAAGAATTTTTTTTAAGATTTTATTTATGTACTCATTAGAATACACAGAGAGGAGAGATGAGAGAGAGAGAGAGAGAGAAAGGCAGAGAGAGAAGAGAGAAGCAGGCTCCATGCAGGGAGCCTGACGTGGGACTCAATCCCAGATCTCCAGGATCAGGCCCTGGGCTGAAGGCAGCCCTAAACTGCTGAGCCACCCGGGCTGCCCTCAATCAAGTAAATTTTAAAGATCTGACCGGTTTTATTGAGTGATTCATCTACAAATATGAAAAAAGCTTCAAAAGGCTGCAGAAAGGGAAAATGTTTTTAAAGCATGGGAAGACATTAATGAAAAAAAAGCGTTGTTTGAGGTGAGATTACCTTTCTTTGAGAGACAAAAGGGCCTATTGGGGATAAAGTAATCTTCCTTTGGGAATTAAGATAGCTTTTAAATCTTGGTGGGTTTAGTATATAAGTGACTCCATTTCGGACTGTTTCCTTTTAACAGCATTAAAATGAGAAATACAGTTGGTAAGGGAAAACATTTGACAATATTAAGACTATTTAATGGAAGATTAAGATGAATAAAGTAATAAAAGGCCAGGACTTTGATATGTTGAAGAAAAAAAATGAGAAAGCTTGTTAAACATATGCTTTGATTCTAAGAATGTTTTGTATTAGGAATGTAAATATTGATCAGTATTAGGTAAATAGAGTATGTTTCTCTTTGCTTGTTCAGATATCACCAGTAGCATAAGAAATGCCAATTAGATATCTAAGAAATTCTTAAGACTCAAGTAGAACATCTTATTTGCATATAAATAAAAGAAATATAATTTGTATCTAAGGTTATATTAGTCTGTGGGAGATTAGTTCTTTCTCATAATAATTTATTTCCACTATTTATTCAAGCCATTTTATTAGACTCAGATATTTCATGCCTTCTAGCATGAGCCTTCTAAGTGCAAAGACAAAAGGACTGTAACACTAAATTTGTTACTCATTCTCTCATTTCTTTTTTTTTAAAGTGTTACTTATTTTTTTAAGACTTTATTTATTTATTCATGAGAGACACAGAGAGAGAAAGAAAGGCAGAGACACAGGCAGAGGGAGAAGCAGGTTCCATGCAGGAAGCCCGATGTGGGACTTGATCCCGGTTCTCCAGGATCATGCCCTGGGCTGAAGGCTGTGCTAAACCGCTGAGCCAACCGGGCTGCCCCATTCTCTCATTTCTTTATTCAAATCAGTCTGCACTAAAGCTTAGGAATGGTGGCTTTAGTTTGTAAGTTTTGTTGGCTTCTTTTAATTGAAATCTATCAGGTGATAGATCAGCTAACAATAATTATTTTATTAATTTGAAAATTTAGTCTAACTTCCAGATTTATTATGAAATATGTTTTTATAGAACTTGGGTGGCTCAGTCGGTTTAGCACAGGGACCCTTGCTATAATTATTTAGCACCCAGGGATCCCCATTCCATTTTTTAAAAATTAATGGACTTTATATTTAAGGCAGTTTTAACTTTACAGAAAAATGAGCAGAAAATACAGAGTTCAGGATCACTGGGTGGCTCAGCAGTTTAGTGCCTGCCTTCGGCCCAGGGTGTGATCCTGGAGTCCCGGGATCAAGTCCCACATCAGGCTCCCTGAGTGCTTCTCCCTCTGCTGTGTCTCTGCCTCTCTTTCTCTTTCTCTCTCTCTCTCTCTCTCTCTCTCTCTCTCTGTGTGTGTGTGTGTGTGTGTCTCATGAATAAATAAAATCTAAAAAAAAAAAATATACTAAGTTCTTGTACCAACCCTCAATCACTGAGCCCCCTCTCATTTCTTCTGTTTTTAACTTCTTGCATCAGTGTGGTAAATAGATTACATTTGATAAGCCAATAATGATACATTTACTAGGGCCCATAGTTTGTATTACTATTCACTCTTTATGCTGTACATTATAGGTATTTGACAAATGAATGATGCCATATATCCACCATTTCTCTCTGCCCCTTTTTGAAAATTCTTCCTCTCTCCTTTAATTCCTTCTACTAATTACCTGTTGACTTGTAATTAGCCCTGACTTTAACAAAGTAGAAGTATCAAGTGTAAATAAAAGTGCAAAGTCTGCAACAGACTAACTCAAATGTTTATGTAAGAGAGAAACAACAGAGACAATTCCCATATTGCAAAATAAAAAGCATTTCCCTGGAAACACAATAAAGGCAGGCAACTTACCAGTTTTGGACAGCTCAGAAGTTAATGTTTCATAAGTTTGAAATATTAGGGTATAAGATTAAGATTCTTATATATTTTAGGAAGTGCAAATATTATCTATTATTCACCAGGGGTATGTTTGTTCCTCAGAGGAGAGGTAGGAGCTGCACTTGGAGGGATATGTAGTAGTCTGGTAATGAAAGGTATTAAATGCTATGTTCAAAGTTAGAAAATTGGCCAAAGTTAACACTGCTTCAGGCAATTGGCTGGTGATTTGACAAAGAAAAATAAATTTTAGGTTGTTACAAATGTCAAAGGAGAAAAGAAAGGGGGGGGGCAGTGTTTTCCCAAATCTTAAAAAAGAAAATCTCAAACTAAAGCATGACAACACACAAACATTTTTGAGAATTTAATAAATGTAGACAAAATGTAGAATTCAATTGAAGTGCCTGGTTTTCTATATAAAACTTGAGAATTCTGACAATCTACTGAGAATGTCACCTTTCTTTCTTTCTTTCTTTCTTTCTTTCTTTCTTTCTTTCTTTCTCCTTTCTTCTTTCTTTCTTCTTTCTTTCTGGTTTTATTTATTCATGAGAGACACAGAGAGAAGTGGAGATATAGGCAGAGAGAAGCGGAGATATAGAAAGGGAGAGAAGTAGGCTCCCTGTGGGGAGCCTGATGCAGGACTAGACCCCAGGACCCTGCTATCACACCCTGAGCCAAAGGCAGATGCGCAACCACTGAGTCACCCAGGTGTCCTGACATTTCTAATAACATAGCGATATTGTTTTCTACTATGTTAATAAGAATCTTAGAAACAATTAGTATTATATAGATACTTCCTGTTAAAATTTATAATACATTTAATGACCTTTTCAAGTAAACCTAGATCCTTGTATTTCATGTCAGTTTGAGGGAAATTTCTATTCACTTCCTTCAGATTTTATCATGAAGAGTTTTGTTCCAATCATCCCCTTCTTTATTGCACTTTATGCTAAATCTTTCTACTTCCTTACCTGACTGGTGTGTGTCGTATATTGTTTCATGTTCCTCTGGATGAACCCAATCTAATGAATAGCTACAAACAACAGAGTTATTTTTCTCTTTTGTTTTTACTCTACTCCACTCTACTTTTAGGAAAACTCAAAATATATGCAACTTTCTACATTAATATTTTCCTAAGAAAGGCTGTTTTAAGCTTCAGGGTAGAAGTAGATATTCAGATGCTCAGATGTGAAACCCCTTTCAAATGTGGAACCACTTTCTCCAATTAGCCTGCAAACTATGGCAGAATATGCTACCCAAAATATACCAGGTTGGCATAAGGATTATTTTAAGAAAAAGGCACTTGAGAATCAGCAGGTACAGGAAGGTCATTCTAATTTCCTTTTCTGTCTGAAACCAGGAGATAAAAACTCCTTGTGAAAGGTGCCCTCCCTCTACCAAGAGAAAAGAAACATTGTTTGACAGGGAGGCAGAAACAAGAGAGAATTCTGTACAAATAGACCTCTTTAAAATAATTCTTATCTTGCTCTAGTCTCCCCATATAGTTGCATTACTTTTCCATAACTGCTTCTCTTTGTTCCATCTAGTATAAAAGAGTCTATCTTTTTTTTGGAAGGGTTTTTTGTTTGTTTAATACATCTGAAAAGAATGCATATACAAAGAATTGAGACATGAGAAAGCATTGGTTCAACACTAATGAATCTACAATAATTAGGATTTGGGGAAGGGGGAAAAGATTACCTAAATATTTTTAAAAATTGGAAACTGCGACCAAAATAAGTGGATAATATCCCTATTAACACCTATGAAGAGTCTTCATAAGACTCCATGATTTTTTTTTATTAAACTAGAGAGCCTTAACTAGCTACTCTAGGGTTCCTCATATGCAAAACAGAAATAAGGGGATTCCCCTGACTGGTCCCCATGTTGTTAAATGTTCTCCCCACCCCCACCCCCACCCCCAGCTTCTTCATGAAACAGGTCTGCATCCTCCCAACTTAAAAGAGGATGTGCATCATTCCATAGACATCCGTCTCCTAGCGCCACCTCTCACATTTCTTCGATTCACCAGGTCTTCAGCTGTGTTCTAGGAACACTGTTATCATACACTATTAAGCTGGACATCTATGCTAAGCATATAAGACAATGACTGACAGGGAAAAAATGTTTTTTAATTACATACTCAATCCATTTGGTGTATTTCAAAAGGTGCAAAGTGTCTATCTTATGAAAGCTCTTCAATCACATTGAACTTAAATCTGCATGTTGTCCTGTTGATCTTTCTTATGTCAATTTAATTCTTAGGTCCAATGAAAAAATCAAAAAGGGTAGAAGGAAGATCTTGACTCCCTTACATCTATCAGAACAAGGCAGGCATTTACGTTTCTATTTGCCTAACCCACTATCTCTCTCCTCTTTGAGGCTAGGGAGAAAAACAAAGGATTGTTAGTCACTCTATTATATAATATTTTTGGTGTGCTAATCTAACATAAATTACTCTTTCGAGAATTTTTAGAGAGAATACCCTATGTTAGAATTTTGAGTGTATTCTTGAATTCCCATAATTTCATTCATTTAACTGTTGACCTTGACATTATTCAGATGGGATAATGGAATATTTAAACATATATTTATGTAGACAGACTCAACTAATTATATTAACTTTTCTTCTTGAAACTAGCATAGATGAAATTTTAAAACAGTGACAATAAGTCCTATCAAAATGAGAAACTAAATTTATATTTAGGATGTGGCTTTATGAAATATTTTATTGTAGCGATATAGATATATAACTTCAGATCCAGATAGATCCTTGGGAAACAGTCAAAAATCACCTAGATGTAATTTGAATACAGTAGGAATTGTGACCTTTTATAAGAGAAAATGAAAGAGAGAGAGAGAGAGAATGAAAGAGAGAGAGAGAGATAGATATGGGGGTAGCGGGAGAGAGTGTTTAATCAAATCATAAAGTAGAAACAGGTTCCTGCAGAATTGTGTAAAAATGTAAAATCTGATAGAATTATATCAAAATGTTACTAGGGCAAAATAGGAACCTTTAAGTTCTAACCCTGGTAAATATAAAATTGTCCAGATGGTAAAGGTTGGTAAATATTGTTTTAGTATGCATATGTGGGGAGAAATTTAGACATGTTTATCTCCCTAGCTCAAACAAGACTAAAATACTGACATGATTTGAACACAAAAATATGAACAATGAGACCCCAATTGTGGTCCCAATTTAACAACAATAAAAAGTTGGTCACTCTGTGTGTATGTGTATGACAGTTATCACCCTGAACAAAAATTATCTAGCAAATAAGTGACCTTAGTAACCTCAGCTGTTAACCTCAGTTCACTTTGTTAATTCCAGTTTACTTGGAATATTGTAATTATATCATTAAGGTTAAGATATTTTTAACCCTGGAAAGGTTTAGAATAAAATATAGAGATGATGATATAAATCATAGATACATTAATGATATACTTTTGGTTAGGGATAATATCTGTATTTAGAATAAAAATGTAATGATTAAAATAATTACATAACTTAGAGACTTGAAAAATTTAGTTTGGTTGTTTTATTAAAATGTGTAATTGAGTGATAGATTTTACACTTCATATTTTATTTTATTTTAAAGTTTAATTAAGGAGCACCTGGGTGGTTTAGTTAGTTAATCATCCTGCTCTTGATTTTGGCTCAGGTCATGATCTTGTGATTGTAAGAGCAAACCCTGGATCTGGCTCTGTGCTAGGGTGGAGCCTACTTAAGATTCTCTCTTGCTCCCTCTTCCTTTGCCCCATCTCACTCCCTCAAGCTCTCCCTTTTTTTTTCTCTCTCTCTCTCTCTCAAAAAAAAAAATTATTTTTTAAGTTATATGAAAATTTTAATCCCTGCAAGCAACACTGGAATGTTGAAGACAACTTGAAAATCTTTCTAAATTTACTATATTAAATTTACTGTTATGGATTAAATAATTAGGATTAAAGTACCAGTGACTGAGATTTTAAGAGAATTTTATGTTGATTAAAAAAAATATAAGGTGCTCCTGAAGTCGCCACCTCTGCCGGAGGCCACAGCGGGACCCACGCTGGAACCATGTTTCCAACCAGTATGACAGTGACGTCACTGTTTGGAGTCCTCAGGGCAGGATTCATCACACTGAATATACAATGGAAGCTGTCAAACAAGGTTCAGCCACAGTTGGTCTGAAATCAAAAACCCATGCAGTGTTGGTTGCATTGAAGAGAGCACAGTCAGAGCTTGCAGCTCATCAGAAGAAAATTCTCCATGTTGATAACCACATTGGTATCTCAATTGCGGGACTTACTGCTGATGCTAGACTGTTATGTAATTTTATGCGCCAGGAGTGTTTGGATTCCAGATTTGTATTTGACAGACCTCTTCCTGTGTCTTGTCTTGTATCTCTAATTGGAAGCAAGACCCAGATACCAACACAACGGTATGGCCAGAGACCATATGGTGTTGGACTGCTTATTGCTAGTTATGATGATATGGGCCCTCACATTTTCCAAACCTGTCCATCTGCCAACTATTTTAACTGTAGAGCCATGTCCATTGGAGCCCGTTCTCAATCAGCTCGTACTTACTTGGAGGGACATATGTCTGGGTTTATGGAGTGCAGTTTGAATGAACTGGTTAAACATGGTCTGCGTGCCTTACGGGAGACACTTCCTGCAGAACAGGACCTAACTACAAAGAATGTTTCCATTGGAATTGTTGGTAAAGACTTGGAGTTTACGATTTATGATGATGATGATGTATCTCTGTTCCTGGAAGGTCTTGAAGAAAGACCACAGAGAAAGTCACAGCCTGCTCAACCTGCTGATGAACCTGCAGAAAAGGCTGATGAACCAATGGAGCATTAAGTCACAAACCAGTCTATATGTGTATTATCAAATATGTAAGAATGCAGGAGCCCTTACTGATGACAGGAATCTATACTTTGAACCAAAAGATGCAGTGTAGTCTTCTGGTATGTTTTAAGAATCGGTCCAGATGTGTTTTTCCCAAGTAACTTGTCTGAACCATATAATGGTGTGCATTTTTCTTTGAGAGGGTCTATATAATCATTTTCTAGAAAGTATAGTTATCTGTACTAATGTTTTTATATGAAGAACATAGTGTCTTTGTGGTTTTAAAGACAACTGTGAAATAAAATTGTTTCACCTGAAAAATAAATAAATAAATAAATAGATAGATAGATAAATAAATAAATAAAAGTTCCTGATTCTATCAGAGTAAATTGTAGTACTTTACTTCTTTAGAGAGTATCTTGAATGGATAAAGAAGATGTGGTTTATGTATACAATGGAATATTACTCAGCAATTAGAAACGACAAATACCCACCATTTGCTTCAACGTGGATGGAACTGGAGGGTATTATGCTGAGTGAAATAAGTCAATCGGAGAAGGACAAGCAGTGTATGTTCTCATTCATTTGGGGAATATAAATAATAGTGAAAGGGAATATAAAGGAAGGGAGAAGAAATGTTGGGAAATATCAGGAAGGGAGACAGAACATAAAGACTCCTAACTCGGGGAAACGAACTAAGGGTGGTGGAAGGGGAGGAGGGCGGGTGTTGGAGGGGAATGGGTGACGGGCACTGAGGTGGACACTTGACGGGATGAGCACTGGGTGTTTTTCTGTATGTTGGTAAATTGAACACCAATAAAAATTAATTTAAAAAAATAAAAAAAATAAAATGTTAATGCTTACCTAATAAACAGAAAAAATAAATAAATAAAAATAAAAAATAAAACTCTTAGAAGAAAACAGAGATAAATCTTTGTAACCTTGGATTAGGCAGTGATTTCTCAAGTAAGTCACCAAAAGCACAAGAAAAGAAGAAACAGATAAACTGGACATCATCAATATTAAACACGGTTATGCTTCAGGACATCATCAAGAAACTGAAAAGGTAACCTAAAAAACAGGAGAGAATTTTTGCAAATCATACATCTATAAGGTTTAGTATTCACATAAAAACAACTTTTACTACTCATTGGCAAAATGACAACCCAATTTTTTAAATGGGCATTAAACATTTGTGTACAAAAAAAAAAAAAGAGAGTATCTTATGATTTTTTTCTTTCTTTTCCTTTAAAATTATGTTTTATTAGGCTAAAGTCTTTAATTTGTATACTTAGAGAAGACACTGAAACTATCAGAACTCCAATTACATCATCTATAAAATGAGACTCTTAAATCAGATGATTTTTAAATGACCCTGCACTAAATGTCAGAAGCAAACAAAAACATGAAGACTATAATTCAAAGACTTAAATCTGTTAAGGGACATTCTTTTTTTTTTTTAATTGTAAAATTATATTCTTACACATGGCTAAGGAGAGATTGCTTCCTGCAGAGAGACAAGAACTGAATGAGAAGTTGTGCACTGCTGAGGGTCCGCATAGTCCCCACCCAACCACTGAGCACCTCCTTGATCTTTCAATTAACACCAAAACAAAGCCACCATTACCTCATATTTTTGGAATTTGAAGTAATGTCTTGCTAGTGTTTGATATACATTTTAAAGATGAATTCAGACTGCTCCTTTATCAGACTGTGATTGATTCACTTTTTATTCAGTAAATAGCTAAAATGATCAATTTTCTCAGACTTTAGAACATTTAAATGCCTGTATCTGCAGCTGAAAATTGTCCAACTTTATAAAAAATTCTGAACCTAAGTTTGAATATTTATTTTTATATGTGCGCATGTTATGCTCTGTTCCTGAAAAATTATCAAGTCAAATGTTTATAGAAGATTTACTGTCATGATTCTAAACATTTAACCTGATTTTTTAAATATAGCTTAAAATCTGGCTCTAAATCTTCCATCTCAATTTGTTACTTTAATGTTTTTAAGTTTCTTTTTTCATTACTATAGATTGTGTTTAATGTGCTAATACTTTGTATTAAAAATAATATTGTTTTATAATCATATTTTAAAACATTTTCTTTTAATACTTTAATTTACATTTTATAATGATTTTATCATGTTTCTTGCATTTGAAATGTATGTTAAATTCAGTTGTCTGAAATCTGTGAGGAATCAGGAAATGTTTATCTCCACTTAGTCTTTTACGAAGGGTAATAAGCTGCTTCTCAGCTGTATTAGTCTAAGGAGTTAGATTTAAGAGGAAACAATCTTCAAAATAAAATACCCTTGTGGCTTTCTATCCCTCAATTTAAGAGTTAGTCTTGACTTACTCTTCCAGCATACTGCAGATACTCTCTCCTTTATCTTTCACCAATTTGAACTACTAGAAATCTGAATTTTCGTTTTTCGTCGATCCATGTGGATTTTATAACATGACGGTAGTCTCTACTCTTTGGGACAATATATCTTCAATTTTGTATAGTTTTGTGCCTGACCATTTTTGTTGGTTTCCTCACAGTAGTATCTATATTACTTTCCTACTGCTGCTATAGCAAATATCCACAAATGCAATAGCTTTAAAAAATACAAATTTATTGTCTTACATTTCCAGAGACCAGAAGCCCTACATTAATTTCATTCAATTAAAATCAGGGTGCCAATAGGGCTATTTCCTTCTGGAGGCTATGAGAGAATATTCCATGCTCTTGTAGCTCACTGCATTATACCATTTGTAGGCCATTCCTAATCTTCAGAGTTTATTACTCCAGTCTCTGCCTCCAACATTGCATTACCTCTTCTCCTCTCTTTTATACTTGAACCTTCTTCTGGCTCCCTTCTATAAGGACACTTGCAATTACATTTAGGGTTACCAGATAATCCAAAATTTATAATGTAATTTTTAAAAATAGATACCATAGTAGGTGTGTATCCTACCAACCTACTACAGTTGGAATAATATTTTGAAAAATTCTTCTTCCAGTCCAGAATATGAGTAGACTATGATGAAATAGCACAAGATTGAAGATGTTGATGTAAAACAGAAACCACTTGTTAACTTGGTGTCAGTATTCAAGCACAGTGGGAGCTCAAGCACGTTGTAAGTGTTGTGCTAAGTTACCTCATTCATAGGGGGTAGCTGCCATGCCCCCAGATAGTCCTGCTGCAGCCAAATATCTTCCTATAGATTCTACAAGTCCTAGATGAGATGTATGGGCGTCTCCAGTTCTGTAGCAAAGGATGCTAGTGATTCTTGAACTTCACCCATGTCATTGAGAGAAACATGCAGGTTCATTCAAGAATGTTCTCCCTCATCCTCATAGTCCTGCCTCATCTTATTGCTTCTGTTTTGTCCTCATTGGTTTCAGTTTATCATCTTCTTCCTTTTTTCACATCCATCCTTCCTTTAGTTGCTGTCAGCTGCTGTCTTAGTTGACCTATAGAATCTTCAAACCCACTGTTAAAGCAGAAACAGTATCCACCAAGATACTTTTCAGTCAGCTCCTACTATTTTGTAAGAGTTCGTATCTGCAATAGATCTCTTACTTCACTCATATTGGTTCTGCTTCTCCGATAAAGTTTTGATAGATAAATATGCTGCTTGTATAGCAATAAAAACAATAAGAAGCTAGAACCTAAAAATTCATATTATCTTAGAAAATACTAAAACATTTTAAAATAACAAATAAAGAAAACGTTGGAGTCTCTTGATGCTCCTATTGTGTGAAGTCAAGTCTTTGACTAGAACCTCTGATCTTGCTTTGACCAAAACTCTTATCACAAACCATCTACAATTTTACTCTAGGAATCCTGGATCTTTTACCATATCACCATAGTATTATATCCAGAAAGTTTAGGCCTAATTGAGACTAATAATGAACAATTTAAATCATAGTTTTACTCTAATTTATGTAATTTGTTTTCATTAGAAGCATCTTCTTGTATATGGTAAGACAGATGGCTGCCTTTAAATAGTGTTGATATAGGGGATCCCTGGGCAGCTCAGAGGTTTAGCACTGCCTTCGGCCCAGGGCATGATCCTGAAGTTCTGGGGTCAAGAGTCCTGTGTCGGGCTCTCTGCATGGAGCCTGCTTCTCCCTCTGCCTGTGTCTCTGCCTCTCCCTCTCTCTGTGTCTCTGTGAATAAATAAATAAAATATTTTAAAAATAGTGTTGATATAAACTTAAATGATAAAAGTGTAATATCAATAACATGAGCTCTTAGGAAAATAGTCAAATAAATGGAATTGATGATGGGATAGGATATAAATGTGTTAGAGGATGGAAAACCTGTTGAAGCAAATGAAAAATTAGAGAGAATATACTTGAATAAGCATGCTGCCTGTTAAGAGGTTGCAGTTGGAAGGTAGCTTGTTTTTGAGTTTGTTTAAGAGAAGATAGTTTGAATGATGAAAAATCCAAGCTCAACACTGGATATGGGTTGTTGAAGGGAAATAGAAGAGAAGGACTGTGATGGATGGGCTATTTTCATGGATGTCTAAATAATATATTTTAATGGAAGGTGTTTTAATATAGTAGAAGAATATGATAACAGGAGCTTAAACTATCAAAGGAGCATAGAAGGTTAGCAGAAGGTAAATCAATACTTTTTATATAAAGGTCATGGAACACAATAGAAACAGAACACACTCAGAGGAATATGAATTTTTTACCACATGATTTTGAAAATAGTATTTGGAAGCAGGGGTGATACTAGTGCCATTTTCATACTCTGAGTTATATGTAGCATGGAAAAAAAAACACTTTCAGGTGGTAAGGAAAATGAGAACCATAGTGATAGTAATAGTTTAATAAAAGCAAGGAGGAACATTCAGGGGAATATTTGTTGAACATAAATAGAGGTTTCGATGTACCTTCTGGAAAAGTTGGTCAATTGGAGGAAAAAGAGTTTTAAAATACATCTAAAAGTACAGATCATGCTATAGGAATTTAAATTAAATACCTAATTACCAACATGGTACAGGCACCAAATAATCATAACAGATTCTGACTAAAGTGACCAGTAGAGCCATACTCATTTTTAGTAGCTGAACATTAGTGTTAGATTTCTGTTCTAGAAATAATGGAAAACTGGCATTTAAGACAGTGTCATGGGGCTCCTAGGTGACTCAGTTGATTAAGTATCCGACTCTTGATTTCAGCTCAGCTCATGATCTTGGAGTTGTGAGGTTGAGCCCTGAGTCAGGCTCCACACTCAGGAGTCTGCTTTGAGATTCTCTCTCTGCCTTTCCCTCTGCCCTTCCTCCCTAAACCTCCTTCTCTTAAAAAAAAAAAAAAAAAAAAAAAAAGGCAGTGTCATAAAAACAAAAGGAATGCCAGGCATGGATATTGAGGTAGAGAAAAGAACACACAGGTTTGGATTGATGAAACTTATATTAACCATCATCATATAGTGTTGATAGCTACAACAATTGTTGCCATTTGTGTCAGCAGTGTGCAAACACAATAGACTTAGTTTTTTCTCTTTAGAAGCATCCTGCAGTAATTTTAAATAAAACCACCCAGAAAACTTTTGGGAAAGCTATTCCCATGGTGATAGGAAAATTTCAAAGGTCTGTTGATTGATGGGGACTCATAGCTGCTTCCCTGATCAAAATAGATGAGAATCTCATCTAAATATTAAGTATTCTCTCTAACTGCACCTCATTTGTGTGTGTATTTGAGAGAGAGAAATTGAGAGAGAGAGAAATCGGGAGTATGAGGATTTTGATGGTCTTTTTATTTTTATATTTTTAGCTTTTTTGTTCATAAACACTGATTCTGTATTCTCTTATCACTTTGCACTTTTGGAATCATCTATTAAAACCCTATGGTCATTTGTACTCTTCTCTACAGAAAATGACAGTCATTGTAAAGGCCAAATCCTCAGAAGAGCACTATTTTTGGAAAAGTGCTTCTGTGCAAGTCTGTGTTTCTATCATGTTTCCCAAAAAACAGCAGGAATTTTCACTCTCAGGGTGATTCCTGCACTCTATATAATTCCACTCTTTCTTGAAGGCAAATTTGAAGAAGCTATTCTCAGAGACAGATACCAACTGAGAGCATAGTAAATACAGTTTTACCTATTATGTTGGATTTACTTCTCTTTTCTTGTCCTTAATACTAGTGTCAGTACCTAGTGCCTACACTTGTTCTGAAGGTGAAATGAATCTAAGAAAAATGAAACCAAGATTTGGCTTACCATTCACCCTGGCCCTCTTTAGAGATAACCTTTACTGGATTCATTTATTTACAATTGATACATGCCAAAATTTGTCATATATATGTTTACTTTAAAAAAGAGGGAAATGATTCTGAAAAATTATAAGCTTACTCAATCATGCAGTCTGCCTTTCAGCTCTATGATCAAGAAGTTAATAATTCTTAGTCATACAGTACTGCTGGATGGCTTCAGAGAAATTATTTCTAATTGGTGTTAAGCAGTTGGTACTATTCTTCAGTGAATTTTGTCCCTTCGTGTATTTCAGTGATGTTTTCACATCTTCATTCTTCTGCTGATATTAACACTTCCCTGTGTAACCATCTCTGACTTCCTTCAAGAAAATTAAAGTAATCAAGGATAAAATGCATCATTTAAGTATTTTTGCACTAAAACTAAATTATTTAAAAAACACACACTCACACACACATGCATGGACATCTATTCTTCTCAGAGGACTCTTCTTCCAGTTCCTCCATAGGTTTTCCTAGTCCAATCCATACCAATCCCATTTAAAACTTTTTTTCAATACAATAGATCCATTGCTATTTTACTGTTTAAGCCATCTAGAAAGATGTTCAAGCCTTCCCCTCCCACACACACAAACCCCCCCCACACACACACACAAAATGAACCCTCTCCTATCCCTGTACGCTGTAATAGTTTACCATGAAATGACACCATATTTTAATCTATGCCCACCTTTTAACATACTTCAATCTGGGCTCTTCCTTTGACTTGCATAATATCTTCACAATGTCATTACTAATCTCATGATTTGTCATTCCATTTGGTACCATCTCAGTTTTTCTTACAGAAAATCTAGAACCTGTTCTATGTTCATCACAGGCTCTTTACTGAATTCGTTACTCTTTTTTTCTTCCCAAACATATTTTACTGATTCTACTTCTGCTTCTGATAAGAGATCTAGGAAAAGCAAAAATAGAATCAGTAAACATATTTAGCACCATTATATAGTTGTCTTTCCATTTTTTCTCTTTAAATTCTAGTATCTTGGTTTTCTATAAAAAATTTCCTAAGAATTTATTTATTGTCATCATTTCAACTAGTACTTTATATTTCAAATGTTAACTAATCTGTAGATCCAGGTTAGTTGGCATAGTTTGCAGGAAAATTTTTGGATCATCACCATCTTTTCAGATTATCTCTTTCTGGATGTCTTTTTTTAAATTTTTTTTTATTTTTTTATTTTTTTTTTTAAATATATATTTTTTTATTTTTTTTAATTTTAATTAATTTTTATTGGTGTTCAATTTACCAAATACAGAAAAACACCCAGTGCTCATCCCGTCAAGTGTCCGCCTCAGTGCCCGTCACCCATTCCCCTCCAACACCCGCCCTCCTCCCCTTCCACCACCCCTAGTTCGATTCCCCGAGTTAGGAGTCTTTATGTTCTGTCTCCCTTCCTGATATTTCCCAACATTTCTTTTCCCTTCCTTTATATTCCCTTTCACTATTATTCATATTCCCCAAATGAATGAGAACATACACTGTTTGTCCTTCTCCGACTGACTTATTTCACTCAGCATAATACCCTCCAGTTCCATCCACGTTGAAGCAAATGGTGGGTATTTGTCGTTTCTAATTGCTGAGTAATATTCCATTGTATACATAAACCACATCTTCTTTATCCATTCATCTTTCGATGGACACCGAGGCTCCTTCCACAGTTTGGCTATTGTGGCCATTGCTGATAGAAACATCGGGGTGCAGGTGTCCCGACGTTTCATTGCATCTGAGTCTTTGGGGTAAATCCCCAACAGTGCAATTTCTGGGTCGTAGGGCAGGTCTATTTTTAACTCTTTGAGGAACCTCCACACAGTTTTCCAGAGTGGCTGCACCAGTTCACATTCCCACCAACAGTGTAAGAGGGTTCCCTTTTCTCCGCATCCTCTCCAACATTTGTTGTTACCTGCCTTGTTAATGTTCCCCATTTTCACTGGTGTGAGGTGGTATCTCATTGTGGTTTTGATTTGTATTTCCCTGATGGCAAGTGATGCAGAGCATTTTCTCATGTGCTTGTTGGCCATGTCCATGTCTTCCTCTGTGAGATTTCTCTTCATGTCTTTTGCCCATTTCATGATTGGATTGTTTGTTTCTTTGGTGTTGAGTTTAATAAGTTCTTTATAGATTTTGGAAACTAGTCCTTTACCTGATATGTCATTTGCAAATATCTTCTCCCATTCTGTAGGTTGTCTTTGAGTTTTGTTGACTGTATCCTTTGCTGTGCAAAAGCTTCTTATCTTGATGAAGGCCCAATAGTTCATTTTTGCTTTTGTTTCTTTTGCCTTTGTGGAAGTATCTTGCAAGAAGTTACTGTGGCCGAGTTCAAAGAGGGTGTTGCCTGTGTTCTCCTCTAGGATTTTGATGGACTCTTGTCTCACATTTAGATCTCTCATCCATTTTGAGTTTATCTTTGTGTATGGTGAAAGAGAGTGGTCCACTTTCGTTCTTCTGCATGTGGATGTCCAATTTTCCCAACACCATTTATTGAAGAGACTGTCTTTCTTCCAATGGATAGTCTTTCCTCCTTTATCGAATATTAGATGACCATACATTTCAGGGTCCACTTCTGGGTTCTCTATTCTGTTCCATTGATCTATGTGTCTGTTTTTGTGCCAGTACCACACTGTCTTGATGACCACAGCTTTGTAGTACACCCTGAAATCTGGCATTGTGATGCCCCCAGATATGGTTTTCTTTTTTAAAATTCCCCTGGCTATTCGGGGTCTTTTCTGATTCCACACAAATCTTAAAATAATTTGTTCTAACTCTCTGAAGAAAGTCCATGGTATTTTGATAGGGATTGCATTAAACGTGTAAATTGCCCTGGGTAACATTGACATTTTCACAATATTAATTCTGCCAATCCATGAGCATGGAATATTTTTCCATCTCTTTGTGTCTTCCTCAATTTCTTTCAGAAGTGTTCTATAGTTTTTAGGGTATAGATCTTTTACCCTTTTGGTTAGGTTTATTCCTAGGTATCTTATGCTTTTGGGTGCAATTGTAAATGGGATTGACTCCTTAATTTCTCTTTCTTCAGTCTCATTGTTAATGTATAGAAATGCCATTGATTTCTGGGCATTGATTTTGTATCCTGCCACGCTACCAAATTCCTGTATGAGTTCTAGTAATCTTGGGGTGGAGGCTTTTGGGTTTTCTATGTAGAGTATCATGTCATCGGCGAAGAGGGAGAGTTTGACTTCTTCTTTGCCAATTTGAATGCCTTTAATGTCTTTTTATTGTCTGATTGCTGAGGCGAGGACTTCCAGAACTATGTTGAACAGCAGTGGTGAGAGTGGACATCCCTGTCTTGTTCCTGATCTTAGGGGAAAGGCTCCCAGTGCTTCCCCATTGAGAATGATATTTGCTGTGGGCTTTTCGTAAATGGCTTTTAAGATGTCGAGGAAAGTTCCCTCTATCCCAACACTCTGAAGGGTTTTGATCAGGAATGGATGCTGTATTTTGTCAAATGCTTTCTCTGCATCTAATGAGAGTATCATATGGTTCTTGGTTTTTCTCTTGCTGAAATGATGAATCACATTGATGGTTTTACGAGTGTTGAACCAGCCTTGTGTCCCAGGGATAAATCCTACTTGGTCATGGTGAATAATTTTCTTAATGTGTTGTTGGATCCTATTGGCTAGTATCTTGTTGAGAATTTTTGCATCCATGTTCATCAGGGATATTGGTCTGTAATTCTCCTTTTTGGTGGGGTCTTTGTCTGGTTTCGGAATTAAGGTGATGCTGGCCTCATAGAACGAATTTGGAAGTACTCCATCTCTTTCTATCTTTCCAAACAGCTTTAGGAGAATAGGTATGATTTCTTCTTTAAACGTTTGATAGAATTCCCCTGGGAAGCCATCTGGCCCTGGACTCTTGTGTCTTGGGAGGTTTTGGATGACTGCTTCAATTTCCTCCCTGGTTATTGGCCTGTTCAGGTTTTCTATTTCTTCCTGCTCCAGTTTTGGTAGTTTGTGGCTTTCCAGGAATGCGTCCATTTCTTCTAGATTGCCTAATTTATTGGCGTACAGCTGTTCATAATATGTTTTTAAAATCGTTTGTATTTCCTTGGTGTTGGTAGTGATCTCTCCTTTCTCATTCATGATTTTATTAATTTGAGTCTTCTCTCTCTTCTTTTTAATAAGGTTGGCTAATGGTTTATCTATCTTATTAATTCTTTCAAAGAACCAACTCCTGGTTCTGTTGATCTCTTCCACAGTTCTTTTGGTCTCGATATCATTGAGTTCTGCTCGAATTTTAATTAACTGTCTTCTTCTGCTGGGGGTGGGGTCTATTTGTTGCTTTTTCTCTAGTTCCTTTATGTGTAAGGTGAGCTTTTGAATTTGAGATCTTTCCAGTTTTTGAATGGATGCTTGTATTGCGATGTATTTCCCCCTCAGGACTGCTTTTGCTGCATCCCAAAGATTTTGAACAGTTGTATCTTCATTCTCATTAGTTTCCATGAATCTTTTTAATTCTTCCTTAATTTCCTGGTTGACCTTTTCATCTTTTAGCAGGATGGTCCTTAACCTCCACGTGTTTGTGGTCCTTCCAAACTTCTTGTTGTGATTAAGTTCTAATTTCAAGGCATTATGGTCTGAGAATATACAGGGGACTATCCCGATCTTTGGTACCGGTTCAGACCCGATTTGTGACCCAGTATGTGGTCTATTCTGGAGAAAGTTCCATGTGCACTTGAGAAGAATGTGTATTCAGTTGAGTTTGGATGCAAAGTTCTGTAGATATCTGTGAAATCCATCTGGTCCAGTGTATCATTTAAAGCTCTCGTTTCTTTGGATATGTTGTGCTTAGAAGACCTATCTAGTATAGAGAGAGCTAGATTGAAGTCACCAAGTATAAGTGTATTATTATCAAAGTATTTCTTCAGTTTGGTTATTAATTGGTTTAAATATTTGGCAGCTCCCACATTCGGGGCATATATATTGAGGATTGTTAAGTCCTCTTGTTGGATAGATCCTTTGAGTATGAGATAGTGTCCCTCTTCATCTCTCACTATAGTCTTCGGGGTAAATTTTAATTTATCTGATGTAAGGATGGCAACCCCTGCTTTCTTTTGAGGACCATTTGAATGGTAAATGGTTCTCCAACCTTTTATTTTCAGGTTGTAGGTGTCCTTCTGTCTAAAATGAGTCTCTTGTAGACAGCAAATAGATGGGTCCTGCTTTTTTATCCAGTCTGAAACCCTGCGCCTTTTGATGGGGTCATTAAGCCCGTTCAAGTTCAGAGTTACTATTGATAGATATGAGTTTAGTGTCATCATATCTATTCAGTCCTTGTTTTTGTGGATTGTTCCACTGAACTTCTTCTTAAAGGGGAATTTTAAGAGTCCCCCCTAAAATTTCTTGCAGAGCTGGTTTGGAGGTTACATATTCTTTCAGTTCCTGCCTGTCTTGGAAGCTCTTTATCTCTCCTTCCATTTTGAATGAAAGCCTTGCTGGGTAAAGTATTCTTGGTTGCATGTTCTTTTCATTTAGGACCCTGAATATATCCTGCCAGCCCTTTCTGGCCTGCCAGGTCTCTGTGGAGAGGTCTGCTGTTACTCTAATATTCCTCCCCATAAAAGTCAGGGACTTTTTTTCTCTTGCTGCTTTAAGGATCTTCTCCTTATCTTTGGAATTTGCAAGCTTCACTATTAAATGTCGAGGTGTTGAACGGTTTTTGTTGATTTTAGGGGGGGATCTCTCTATTTCCTGGATCTGAATGCCTGTTTCCCTTCCCAGATTAGGAAAGTTTTCAGCTAGGATTTGTTCAAATACATATTCTGGCCCTCTGTCCCTTTCGGCGCCCTCAGGAACCCCAATTAAACATAGGTTTTTCTTCCTCAGGCTGTCATTTATTTCCCTTAATCTATCCTCATGATCTTTTAATTGCTTGTCTCTTTTTTCCTCAGTTTCCCTCTTTGCCATCAACTTGTCTTCTATGTCACTCACTGGTTCTTCCACCTCGTTAACCCTCGTCGTTAGGACTTCTAGCTTGGATTGCATCTCATTTAATTGATTTTTAATTTCTGCTTGATTGGATCTAAATTCTGCAGTCATGAAGTCTCTTGAGTCCTTTATGGTTTTTTTCTAGAGCCACCAGTAGCTGTAAAATAGTGCTTCTGAATTCGCTTTCTGACATTGAATTGTAATCCATATTTTGTAGCTCTGTGGGAGAGAGGACTGTTTCTGATTCTTTTTTTTGAGATGAGGTTTTCCTTCTAGTCATTTTGCTCAGTGCAGAGTGGCCAAAAACAAGTTGTATTGGGAAAAGGAGAAAAAGAGAGAGAAGGAAAGAAAAGAGAAAAACAAAAAAGAGAAAGAAGAGAAAAAAGGGGAAAAAGAGAAGAAAAAGAAAGAAAGGAGAAAAAAGAAAGAAAAACGGGGTGGGGGGTGGGGGAAGCAATCAGAAATCAAGAAGAAAGAAAGAAAAAAAAGCACAAAACAAAACAAAAACAAACAAAAACAAAAACAAAAAACAAACAAACAAAAAAACACGGGGGAGTATCTTCTGATTCTGTGTACTTTAAGTCCCTTGACTTCCCCTGGAACTGGTCTGTCTCGCTGGTCTTCTGGGGGAGGGGCCTGCTGTGCTGATTCTCAGGTGTTAGCCCTTGGGGGAGCTGCTCTGCCCCTGCCTGGTGCAGGGCTCCGCTCTGTGGGGGTTGTTTACCCCGTGAGGCCCCAGGAGGAACAACCGCAGTGGCGGGGCCAGCTCTGCAGCCCTGGAGTCAGCTCCCGCAGTAGCTCCGGGGCTCTCCATCTGCAGGGCCTGGGGGCTCCGGGGCGGGGCCGCTGATCTGCTTAGTTCCAGGCAGGAGTGTCCTCGCTGTCCTGGGCCCTCCCGGCCTCTGCCTGTCCCGGGGGAGGCCGGATCCTGGGCTGTGTCCCCGCGCCCTGTGCTCCGGGGCCTGCGCTGTTGGATCCGCGCTCCCTCCCCGCAGCCCCCTCCGCGGAGCCGCCGCCTGAGCCCCTCCGAGCTGCTCCGGGTCCAGCCCTGCGCGCTGCAGCCCTTAGGGAGCTCGGCCACAGGGTGTGGGGCTCTCCCGGGGTGCAGGTGCCTGTTAGTGTCCCCGGGAGCCCGAGGGCATCCCCGCCCCCCTGGGTCCTGCTCTAACTCCCTGAGCCCCTTTCCGCCCGGGAAGGTTGGTGCAGCTCCTGCTCCTCCGGGACGGGGCTCTCCTGTCCTGGGGACACTCGCCCCGGCCTCAGCCCGGCTCCTCGCGGGCCCCTCCCCCTCGGAGGCCTTTTGTGTCTTTATTTCTTTTTCCCCGTCTTCCTACCTTGATAGAAGCGCGAACTCTTCTCACTGTAGCGTTCCAGCTGGTCTCTCTTTAAATCTCAGGCCGAATTCGTAGATTTTCAGGATGATTGGATGGTTTTCTAGGTAATTTGGTGGGGACAGGTGACTTGGAGACCCTGCTCTTCCGCCATCTTGCCCCTCCCCCCCTGGATGTCTTATATAAAATAGAATCTCATTAGCTTTCTCCAAAGTATTACTTTTACTTCATTTTTATTGTTTTGTATATATATCCACTTCAACTCACCTTTTAAAAATCACTTCTAGTATTTCCGTTCCTTTATTTCATTTTCAGTAGTACTTGTCAGAAAAGGACTAAAATAAAATTCTCCACAAACTTTTTACACATGTATTTCAGACTCATAGCCTCCTTTTTCTGATAACCCTGTGCATTTGCCACAGGTATTTTAGATTCTACAAATGTCTGCTCCAGAACTATTCTTTCTGTTCATCTTCACTTTAATTCCTCTGCTTTCATCATTTTTTAATCTCTCCAGTCAGAAATTTGTCTTTAACTCTTCATTACCATTTTGAAGCTTTTCAGTGGTTTTCATTCCTTTTATGATAACTACATTCTTTTGAGTATATTAGAGTTGCCTCTGTTTTCATCTCTAGCCCCTTATACATGCATTTCTGCTACTACATACATAACCATTATATAACAGCATTTATATAATTTGCTTTACAGATACATTATACTATCAATGCCTTATTTTACCCCATCTGTCTGGAATGGACAGGTACTTATTTTCCTTCATCCTACTATTTTTATTCTAACTACAGGGATCCTTATTATACAAAGATTTCTTACTTGAGTTACCACTGTGCATTGAAAAAAAAGAGTCATTATAAGTAAATAATATTAAATGGCAACTTATTAAATTAGACCTCTCTAAAACGTCTTTTGTTTTTTCAAGTATGTATTCTATTCCTTACCTATAATGTCAGTCTGTGAATCAGTTACTTGCTGTTTGTGGGATTTATAGTAAATATACAGTGTAAATCAAATGCAAAGTAAAATTACAAATACAACCCTCAAATAGAATTTTATCTAATACATGACAGTGGTCCTAGAGAATGGTTAAAAAATCATAGTAAAAGAAAAAGTTGGAGAAAATAACAGATAGATTCATTAAAGAAAAAGATAAGGCATCTCTTGATTATTTTTGGGAAAAAAAATAGTTCCCTATATGATTTTCATGAAAAAGTCAAAGATGAAATATAAAACTTGATAATATGGTTTTATACTATAATGCTAAAAAATCAAACAAATAATCACTACCAGATTCAGACTTTGATGAAAGAATCAAATATACAAATATATATAGAATATAACTTATGTTTGTTAAATGCAGGATAAATTAAATAAGTTTTAGCAATAATTATTAATTTTGCTGTTCACAGTGAATGTTAAAATATATTTTTCACTATCTGTAATTAACTTATGTTTCGCATTTTAAAGATTATTTTTAAAATTGTTTTTTTAGGTATCAGTGAGGTTTAATATATCCCCATGTTGAGTTTCATGACTTTTTCATGATTTGTAAAAATGTTTCTCCAGGTAATTTTTCAAATTTGTAAAGATGTTTCTCTAGGTAAATATATTAGCTCACATTATGTTGAGAATAATTTGACTATAATATTTAGAAAAATGAAACAGGAGGAAGGAAAGAAGAGAAATACATAGAGACAGAGAAGGGACAGTGCTCAGGCTGGAATAAGGAGGGGAGTGAGGAAAGACTTAGGGAGGAAGATATGGAGAAACAGGGAGGAGGAAAGAACAAATCAAAACAATTTTCATGGCAGAGCACCCAATGCAGAGAGTAGATAAGGATATTATCCATAAATACTGATGAGTAGATTAAAAGATTCCTTCCTTGGGCATAGAATTTGAGAGCTGAAATAAATATTTCAGATTTTCATGTGAGAAACACATTCAAACTAAAACCATCACAGGATATAAAGCTTATGGACTTCTTTTCAGAATAATGCTTTAAAAAACAAAAATACATGGACTGTAAAGGGAAATAATTCTATTAACTGTAATTATTAAAATTTTTGTAATATGAAAGCTTGCATGCTTCTATATTAATGCATTTAATAATATGATGCAGTCTCATGTTAATAAAACACTATAATTTCAAAGTAGTGACAACCACAGATGATTTTTAGGGATATATGCAATAAGTGTAAAGTGGTATGTAAATATCTAGGACATCTTTTTCTAAAAAATGTCATGGTATTGCTTTTAATGATGTGGTTTATAACTGAGATTCATAATTGGAAGAGATGTTAAATTTCAATGAGAGGGTATTAAAAGTATAGACAAAATTTTTTTCTCATTCAAATTCCTGAAATCTTCACATTTTATCTAAGAATCCTTTAAAGATAATGGGATCATGCTGATAGCCCAAAGAACAATAAATTCTCTGTATAAGGAAAACATGAGCCTTTACACTACTCTCTCTTTGCTTTTGAAATAGCTTTTGGGAAAACCCACTGGTCTCGATTAAAGTTACGTAATGGGCATTTAAAGCTCAATAACCATATAGATATTTGCATATTTTATTTTGTTTTTATTGCTTAATATTGGGTTTTTAGCATCTAGATCTCTTCTCAGAGTACAAATAACCAAAACTACCTCATGACACTGAAATTCTTTTCTCTGTACTTCAATAAACACACAATCTAAATGAAACATTGATGTTCATATAGCTAAACCATGAAAGTGTGAGATCTTAAATCTTATTCCTCCTAAAAGATGTAGTGATTGAAAAAGAGTGATGCTTAATTACATAGAAAAAATCTCATGAGAAGCTAGATACTTTTCATTTTAAATTGTCTTTGTCATTGTACATAAATCAGAAGGTAGATATAAATTCCACATACCTGATCAACTTTTCCTTAATAAGATATTTAATTTTCTATGCACAAAATAAAAGTAATTCATTTTCATAATGCATAGCATAGTTAAGAGTTCATATTAAAATTCAGATAAATGGTAAGGAATCAAAATTATTAGGTACAGGTCACTAACAGCATAAAAATTAAAACACAAGGACTGAGTTTTCTCTGAACAGTTAAAATCTCAAACTTTTAGACAATTTCTCTCCATGTTGTAATTAATAATTCTGGGTCATGGTCTCTCCATGATTGGGAGAATTCGCTGAACTAGTGAACCTAACCTGGATATATGGTTAAAAGAAGATGAGTCTATTATTTTTAAGGCTATGCTGTACCCCGATCCTGTTCTGTCACCCTGCCCCTGCCCTAACCTCTGAGTTGTACATGCCTCTGCTCTCCCCATGAAACTTGACCATGCCTCTGCCCCTCCCTTCTGGTTTGATCTGGCTTCTCTGACTAGCCTGTCCCAATTATATATTTATTTAATTTCAGTAGCTTAAAACATTTATTATTTCACAGTTTTCTTGGGTTAGGAATCCAGTCATGGCTTACTTGGGTCCTCTGCTTTGTAGTCTCTTAGCTGAAATCAATGTGTTTACTGAGTCTCTGGTCTCATCCAAAGGCTTGAATGGAGAAGCATCTGATTTCAAGCTCACTCATATAGCTGTTGGATTTTGTTCTTAGTCCCTCACTAGCTAGTGAGCTGGAAATCATTCTCAGTCCCTCACTCCGAAGTGATCCCCTTTATCAGGAAATTATGTAAGAAGAGCTAGAGAAAGAATATTAGGGAGGTGGAAGTCTCAGTCTTTTATAGCTTATCTCAGAAGTGACATCTCATCATTTTTGTCATATTTTATTCAGTGGAAGCAAGGCACTTTATCCAGTCCATACTCAAATAGAGGGGATTACACAAGCTGTAAATTAGAAAATGATATATACTATATATAATAGTTGGCCCTCTAAAATGGCTTTCAATGATTCTTACTTTCTGATACACCTTTGAACATGCCTGAGTTTAAACATTACCTTTGTTAATGCATAAGTTTGTAACTTTTTCAAATCATTTAACCTCTCCATTCGTTAGTTAAATGCTTAATGTAAGTCAAAGGGTCACATTTTCATAACTAATCCAGATTCATGAGGGAATGGTATTCATTATAATAATAAACTCTGTTTGGTTATAGAATAGAATAAAACCTACACAATTTAAGCTAAAGTCAGTTCATTCAACATGTTTTGTTGTTGTTGTTGTTGTTTGTCTCCCTTAACTTTATCTTGGAAGGGGAGCCTATCTGATTATTGCTAAAATGCCAGAGCAAAGTGGGAAGAGACCACCTAGTCTCCTGTCCTTGGTTGTCATATTTCACTAGGCACCAAGTTGTCCATATTAATATTTGGTTCTTCATGCTGTCATCAACTTAGATGTTTGTACTCTCACATTGTTTCTATATTTATTTGTTTTTTTTCCTGCATGCACTTCTCTGCATTCTCTGTTCTGACTACAAGTCCTCTCCTTTTCCTGGCTCTTAGTGACATATTCTCTTAATTAATATGAAAGCTCATCTCGTTCCTTTTTTTTTTTCCTTTCTGGGCTATACAAGACTGTGTTTGCTCTCATTCCATCTGCTTATACATTGCACATAACCATTTTACATAACCCATACTATTTGCATTTTAGCTTGGATGTTGTTTCTTCTCTGTGATGTTTACCTGCTTTCCTATATCTTAACTAGATGAGGCTGAAATAATAACCCTGTTGACCAGATTTCCCAAATAGCTGGCCTTTTATTTGTTCCACCTACAAACTATCCTTTAAACGATTAGCTTCAAGTTAGAGAAGCAGAAAGCAGTTCTCTTGAGACCTACCCCAGCTTCAGGATGTTTTCATGTCCTATTTGACTACTTTGTTTAATTAAGAGAAGAAAATTTCTCTTTTTAAAAGCTTTTGGTAAGAAGGAAAGGGGCAAAAATTGTCTCAGATTTAGTGTATGTATATATATGTTATATATAAATATATACTAAATATAGACTGTATACTATATTATTTATGTAACAGATTAACTTTCCTGTTTATAACTGTATAATATTAAAAGTTAAGAACTTTTTCCATCCTCAAGTTTCTTTGCTAAGTCATTAAAAAAAAGTGGGGAATCCCTGGGTGGCTCAGTGGTTTAGCGCCTGCCTTTGGCCCAGGGCGCGATCCTGGAGTCACGGGATTGAGTCCCATGTCGGGCTCCCGGCATGGAGCTTGCTTCTCCCTCCTCCTGTGTCTCTGTCTCTCTCTCTTTCTATGTCTATAATAAATTAAATAAATAAATAAATAAATAATATTTTTTAAAAAATTAAAAAATTAAAAAAAAGTGAAGAAGGTCCAGAAGGTCTAGAGACAGGGAGTGGCAGAGAGTAAAAGGAATGAATGAAAATGAAAGCTCATTAGTTAATACATCAAAGTTTTATTCTATCACTATATCAGAGTAATTTGTAAATTCTGAAGCTATACACACACACACACAAAAGCATACACAAGCACACTTATAGATGTTCTACATACACAAATATGGTTGCACTATTAATGGAATTATTTACTGTTTTTAAACTTAAAACGCCTAATCATTAACAGTATTTACATTGGGAATGCTTCTCAGTTATCTTATAGTTTAAAACAAGTTTGTAGAATTCTTGTTCTTTATTCATATAAAAACCTGATTTTTAAAAAAATACTGACATCAAATTTATTGATTTTATTATGTTTCACTGTAATTAATTATATTTAAAGACATACAGAAAATTTGAGAGATAAAATACATTAACAACCTACTTCAGAGAACAAATAGGAGGCTTACAAATCATGCAATCATAATTACTGCCAGAAATACTTGATAATAATATCATTTTATTGAAATGTTTGAGTTGTGGGGTGCTTGGGTGGGTCAGTAAGTTAAGCTTCTGCCGATCATATCATGATCCCGGAGTCCTGGATCATGCCCCCCATCAGTCTCCCTGCTCAGCTAGGAGTCTGTTTCTCCCTCTGTCCCTTTCCCCTCGCTTCTCTCTCTCTCTCTCTCTCTCTCTTAAATAAATAAATAAAAATATAAGAAAAAAAGTATGATTTTTAAACTAAATGATGAAAAGAAGTGATTGATTACACAAAAATCTGAGTACTGGGTGCTATATGGAAGTTTTGAATCATTATATTATACACATGAAACAAATATTACAGTGTATGTTAACTAACTGGAATTTAAATAAAACTTAAGGAAAAAAAGTTATTGGAGAGGGCTCTGGGAGGTGAAAAAAAGTAATAAAAATATGTAAACTTATTAGGTCAATGATAAAAATCTTATACTCATGTGAAGTAGTAAAATCAAAAACAGAAACAGTAATTTAATGTAATCTCATTTTAATTGCAATTCAAATTGTTTATAACACTATAGTTTCATTTCTTCATATGGGGAGTGCCACACAGTTACCATTTTACTAAAATGTGGATGTATATTTATGTCCAGCAAACTTTCACATTACTGCTGACCATTTAAAAACCTACATATAAAGTTTTTTAAATACATCATTATTTTAATGGAAACTGGAAAATGTCCTAGACATCTGCTCCTTTACCTTACATTCTGGCATCTGATTCATTTATAAGGGAAAAAATTAGAATCTTTGAATTGTGATTTTACTTTTCTTTGATATAAAACAGAACATAATAGATATTATACTTCCTGTAAAGACTATGCTTCACCCTTATTACAATATCCATGATTGTCTTGGCACCAAACTCCTTTCTCTGTGGCTGTTAATTTGCAATATAGTCATCTCTTTGTCAGAATAATCATCCTGAACATTACTATGGAAAATTACTATGATGTCCTAGGGAGAAAACACTTGGAGAGACAAGTGGAATATAGTTTATATTCCAAAAATCTATATGTGATTCTGACTCATCACATTTTACGAGAACAACATGTCATGGAGAATTTCTTAAGTTCTTTAAAAGCAACATATTATTAACCCTCTTATTAGCTATATTGTAGAACTACTTTAAAATAAATAATATATTTATAAAGTTTCTAACATAGGAACAGTTACTAATATGTAATAGGTGGGCAATATATATAGCTTTCTTCCTTACCCATTCTCTTCTGTTAATTCAAATACCAAATTATCTCCTAGATGAGTAATTTGAAATTTTTCCTTAGTCACTTTTTTTTTTTTTGCCTTAGTTTGCCCATCATCAATTCTGAAACTCCTCCAGTATTTGTGGAATAGGAGCTATATCTATCTGGTTGCTCAATGTAAAACTTCAAGTTTTCACTGATGCCTCTTTAATTCTTCAAATTTTTTCCCCTACCAACTAATTCATCAACAACACCTCATTAGTCATTCCATTTTACTCTTCATTCACTGTAACTACAGAGAACAAATCATCACCATCCTTAGCCTGGACTTTAACATATAACTGTAGTATTTTGTATGTTAATACTACTCCAAAGTGATTTAAAAAATAATCTATCAGCATTTCTCTTTGAAATGCAAACTCAGTTACCACTGACAAGACCCACAAGATGTGGGTCCTGTCTGCTTTTATTACCTGTTTCTTACTATTCTCCCCTTTATGATTAGGTGTGTGTGTGTGTGTGTGTGTGTGTGTGTATGTGCACGTGCACGTTATGTTTTGTAATAATAACCAACTCTTTGTTATATTCATACTTTGTTGATTTTATGATTTTTATCCAGGGATTCCTTTCCCTGAATCTTTGAATGTCAGGTAATTTAGATAGTTCATATTGTAGTTTAAATGTATACATATACTCTCATCATATATGTAGGTATTAATAGCAGTATCAATTGCAATTGCCCATCAAAGTTGAGTAGATAAAATGAGGTACAATCATCAGATGAAAAACTATTCAGAAATAAAAATAAATGAAAATATTACCATTCAATATAACATAGAAGAAACACAGAAACATTGATTAAAGAAGGCACTTATAAAATAATATATATTCTATGAATCTACTTACATAAAGCTGAAAACTGGTAAAAATTCATTGTAATTTAGTAGTGGGTCTATCAGGGAGAAGAAATGACATAGTTATGGGAAAGGGGGAGAAGGAGGCTTTTGTGGTATGCAGGTGATGTTCTAATTATTGACCTGCAAGGTGGTTACAATGATGTGTTCATCTTTGTTAATTTTGGAATAATTCATTGAGCTTATTTATAATTAGTGTGATTTTTCTGTATGAAGGTTATACTTCAACCTAAACAGGGAATGAAATCTCAGAGACCACTCTACATTTTGGTATGGATTTCTGTCTTCATTTTGCTTAACTGTTTATTTAATATGGAGGATGATTCTCTCATGATTTTATCTTGGATTAAATCACACTGGTTTCTTGGGGTTTTCCTCCCACCTCATTTGACATTTGTACTTTACCCAATATTTTACCATGAAGAAGCTCCTCAGGTTCTAGTCCTAAGTTTTCTTTCCCTCCTTTCCTTTTCTTTACTCTACCTCTCCTTCTCTCTCTCTCTCTCTCTCTCTCTCTCTCTCTCTCTCTCTCTCTCCTTCCCCTTCTCCCATCCCTCCCTTTCTCCCTCCCCTTTGCCTTTCCTCTCTTAATCTTTCTCTTTCTCTCTTTCTCCCTGGCTTTTGGCAGATGTTTCACACTTGTAAAATTATAATCATAAGCCATAAATATCTTTAATTTAGCCTTCATGAAATTTGATTAACACCATATGCCACATGCCAATAGCAGAAAACTTGACAGGACACAAATGCTTTTGAGAATTCAAAGCACTTAACAATTAGTACTGGTTTCGATAGAAAAGTAAGCACATTAATGAATATTTACAGACCAATTATCATACAATTTTATTTAAGTTCAATGTGTTATCTATTTTGAAACCTAAAATATCTATTTATAATTTACTTTAAAACATCAAAAACCCTTTCTATTACATCAGTGGGTTTTTTGTTTGTTTGTTTATTTGTTTGTTTGCTTTTAACTGGTTCTGAGTATTGTTGGTTTATAATATTATAATAAATGTAAGCTTAGAGTTCACTTAGAGTTGTATCTGTTTTCCCCATACATGATTCATTTTAGTCACTGACATGACAACTGCTCATTTACTATAGCCTCAAGAATCTATGACTAACAAACTGAACAAATTATATTAATAACTACTATTAGTAACTTTGCTAAAGTACATTTATCTTTTTAAAATCCCAAATAAAATACAACAACCTAGCTCATTAAATTATATATATATATATATGTTTATGTGAGTATGCATGTCTACAGATATATACTTATGTGCATATGTGTGTGTATATATATGTGTATATATATATATATATATATATATATATATATATATATGCCTGTGTTGAATAACTTATTTACTATTTTAATTTAGATTTTTACTAATCCTCTCAAGGTTAACCTATTGAAATGAAACTCTATATTTTGCTTCCAAAACTGTTCCTTAGAAAATTTCCTCCATTCTAGTAAATTGCATTGGCATCTATCCAGTTAATTAGAAACCTAATAATAACTAATCCTTTTTTCATCTTTCTCCTCCCCTATCCATTCCATTAGCAATTCTTGCCCTGTCTCATTTTTATTTAACTCTCTGCATTTTACTGAAATTAAACTAATCAAAGCCTCCATACTCTTCTCCAAAACTGCTTTTATTCATGTTCCAGTCAGCATTATCCATGGGAAGTCATCTTAAAAATATTTATATATGATAATGTCACTTTCTTTCTTAAATTATTTGATGATTTTCATTGTAGTTTTTAAGGTCCAAACTACTTATCCTAGCCTTTAAGATTCTTTCAACTGTTTTTCCAAAATCAACTTATACCCTTTTTATTAGTAAGCTTTTGTCAAAATGCCGTAACTCTATTCTCTAAGCATCAAGCTCCTCTAGTCTTCACAATTTGTGAACTCAATGTTATGTCTTGGAAATACTATTTTACAATATTCTGAGCATAGCTGACTCCTACTTTATAGTTATCAGTGCCTGTGGTATCTTCTGAAAGATTCTATCCCACTGCAAACTATAGACCTATTTTGAGTAAGTCTTTCATTTTCTTTCCCAACACTTTCCTTTTTCTTTGATAGTTACTATCTTTTTGTTAAGATTTCTTTGAGAAAGAGAGAGAGAGAGCGTGCAGAGGGAGAGGGGGAGAATTTCAAGCAGATTCCCCACTGAGCACAGACCCCAACTCAGGCTTGATCTCATGACCCTAGGATCATGCCCTGAGCAGAAATCAAAAGTGGGATACTGAACAGTTACTGAGCCACCCAGGTGCCCATTCCCTTGATAATTACTTTCAATCTAATTTTGTTTGCTTTAAAAAAAAAAAAAACTCCTTGAGTAATACATAAAATTCAAGCTCTTACAGGAAAATAAGTATTTTCTCTCTTGTTTCATCATCTATTGCTAACATCTAGCAAGGATGTTAGCAATAGATGGATAGGATATAGTAGTGAAGAAAACCATAGTGTGTTACCCTCAAATTATTGACATTAAAAATTCTTTTGAGCTGAAGGCAGTTAAGAAATAGCACACAAGAAAAGCTCCCTCTACTCTTTCCATTTAGACTAAGGAAGGGAGTAAATTTTCCCTCTTCTGGAGATTGTCTCCTATCAATCTAGAGATGGTACCAGAGGAATCTGCAAACATACTCTACTCCATTTGTTCTCTATCTTATACGTATCTTCCCACAGTTTGCTGCCCTTGGAAGCCTGAAACTGCTTTCTTTTGTGCTGGCATTTCTCTATGAATTTATTTCTCTTTGTTGAGATGTTATATAAGCAGAAGTGATTATTCCCCTATTTTGAATTACTTTGTGTTTAGGTTTCTTCCATATGATGTCTATTGCACTTGTTAATGACTGTTTTTCTCTTATTAATCTTTTTGTTACAGTATCAGCCAAAAATCTAAGATGAGTATAGTTTTGTCTCTCCTACAGTCAGTATCATAGTTTCTATCTCTGCCACAGGAAAACTACCACAACTTTAATGACTTGAAAGAATACAAATTTATTACTGTTTAGTTCTGGAGTTTGAAAGTCCAAAATAAGTATAAATGGTGTTAGCAGATAGGGCTGCATTTCTTCCAGAGATTGAAGGAAGAGTCCATTTCTTAGATTTTCCCAGCTTCAAGAAGCTGCCCACATTCCTTAGTTCATGGCTCCAGGCCCATCTGCACATCTGCATCAGCACTGAGTGTTCGTCACAGTATCATTCATTTCTGGTTTCTTTCTCTTTTGCCTTCCTCTTCCACTTATAAGGACCTTGTGATTCTATTAGCCCAGTTGGATAATCCAGGATAATATTCCCATCCCAGGGCAGCTAAATTAAGCAACCTTAACTTCATCTGCACCCTTAGTTCTCCATTGTCCTATAACTTTACACATTCTCATAGATCGAGAAGTAGGACAAGTATATATTTGGCGGCCCATTATTCTCCCTACCACAGTAGGTAACTTTAAATTTATTTTCTTTGTTTTTCAATAAGTTATAAAGGAAAAATTTCCCTTTAAGTACCAATTAACTCTCTGCAATGAATGTTTGGGTAGGTGAATTAGATGACATCGCTTCACTTTTAAGCATATATTCAGAATTAATAAAATTTTATTTTTACTTACACATTCTTTGACAGTGTTCTCCCAAACAAACAAAAGCAGAATTATCTTAAGTGTACAAGGCAGCATAGTGTTGTGGACAAGTTTGGGTCTTGGGGAAGAGCAGAGCTGAAATTGAAATGTTCCCAAAAATTATTCAAGTGATTATAAAATCATGGCCATCTCATAAAGCATTTCTATTTATAAGCCTCTTAATACACAAAATAGGGATGTTATCATTGTTAATAATTCAATCCTATTTATGGAAAATATTTTATAGAGGGTAAGTGTCAATAAGTACTGTTGGTTTCAAGAACCCACAACTGTATGGTCGTATAGTCTTTGATAAAGCAGGAAACAATATCCAGTGGAAAAAAGATAGTCTCTTCAACAAATGATGTTCGGAAAACTGGACAGCAACACACAAAAGAATGAAACTGTACCCCTGCTAAAGCAACAGTTTCTATGCAGTTAGTGATTTGACAGGTTGTGTCTGTCAAAAGTAGAGTACAGCAAAAAATCACTGAAAAGATTACTCCTGATCTCTAATTCCCATTCTTTCTTCTCAAATGTTGGTTTCATTTCCTTTAAACATCTGCTCTGAAATAATTTACCATTTCAGCTCTGTTTAACTTCTAGCATTTGTGACTCATTCTGTTTTTCTTAATCACTTCCAAAAAAGTAGTCATAATCTCCCTCAATTGCTTGGGGGAGAGGAAGTAGAACATATTTATTCCTTTTCATCACAATTTAAACTGGATGCAAATCATGTTCATAAAAATAATTCTCAAATGATGATAAGCTAAACCCTTTTTTTTTTTTACATCCTCTGTGATAAGAATGCATTGTATCTCTATGTTTTAAAAGGTTTCAAGGAGACAAATGTTACAGTAATTTCTATTACCCAATCTGGTCCTTTTTGTTAGCCTTTTCATATGAACTATAAAGCATCAGAAGTGCCTTTAAAATCGCTTTCCTGAGTGGGCATGGGTATTTGCATACATATACATAGACATATACATAGCTTTGTGTTTTCACTACCTTTATGTGTCAAGTTTATTTTACTTTATCTGTCCTATGCTTACTTGTTTTGTGTTTTGAGGGCCCTTTTTTTTTCTGAATTGTACTTTTAAGTTGCTTGTTTTCATATCTGAATAATAAATGTACATAGTGTTAAAGTCACATAGTGCTTACACTGAGGTTATAAAAAATCAATAACAGATACTTACTGGCCTTGTTTTCTTTGAACATCACCCCACTTTCTAGAGACAATACTTTTCATTATTTTAACTCTTGTCATGCACTGTTGTTTCTTTATTTACCATGTTATACATTATCATCTGGCTTTCCATTTTAGAAGATGGGGATAATAACTTTCTTATATTCTTAACACTTCCCTTTCATAGTCATTGCAACAGTTTTCTTTGAAAAGTAAATCTCTTCTTTCAGTACTATCACTCAGTGAATGGTACTTCATTCATATATTTATTGTACAACATAGGCTGCTTAAATTACCTAATTTTTTCATATTTTGCATTTCATTTTAACATTGCTAACTCATCAATTGTTTAAAAATAATATAATTTTATATATAGTCTCTCCTCTAATATATATCATAATTTTTTTGTGGGGTGAGGTGGATTGTATTTGGCTTTCTATTGTTTTATTATATATTTTCAAAAAAATTTATTCTGGGTATTTCAGGTGTCACTTTCCAATCAACTTGATTTTTGAATGTCTATTAGGACTCCTGCAAACTGCTTGTCTCAACCTTTCCCTCTCCTGACAGTATTGAAATTCTCCACATAATTGTATAAATATTCATAACAAAGGTATATAATAGCTGAAATGAAGGTATAAAAGTCTATGATTTCTTACTTTTTTTCTTAAAAATAACCATATGCACTATTCACAAATTTATTTAAAGAATTATTCACCGTAATCAAGTGAGATTTATTCATTGGCTGCCAGGGAGGTTCAATTTCACAAATCAATCAACATGATACACCATATTAGTAAAAGAAAGGATAAGAACTATAGGATCCTCTTCTATTGATGCAGAAAAAGCACTTGACAAAACACAGCATACATTCTCAATAAAAACCTTCAAAACGTAGGGATAGAAGGAACATATCTCAACATCATAAAGGCCATACATGAAAGAGCCATAGCTTATATCATCCTCAATGAATAACACCTGAGAGCTTTTCCTCTATGGTAAGGAATGAGACTGTGATGTCCACTCTCACCATTATTATTTAATATAGTACTGGAAGTCCTAGCCTCAGCACTCAGAAAATAAAAAGAAATGAAAGGCATTCAGATCATCAAGGAGGAAGTCAAACTTTCACTATTCTCAGAGGACATGATACTATATGTCGAAAACACAAAAGACTCCACAAAAAATTGCTAGAACTGATACCCAAATTTAGCAAAGTTGCAGGATATAAAATCAAGTACAGAACCTTGTTGCATTTATTTTTTTAAGATTTTCTTTATTTATTCATAGAGACACACATACAGAAAGGCAGAGGCACAGGCAGAGGGAGAAGCAGGCTCCATACAGGAAGCCCAACGCGGGACTCGGTCCTGGGTACCCAGGATCACACCCCAGGCTGCAGGCGACGCTAAACCGCTGCGCCACCGGGGCTTCCCCTTTTTTGCATTTATAAACACCAATAATGAAACAGCAGAAAGAAAAATCAAGGAATCAATCCCAGTTACAATGCATCAAAAACCGTAAGATACCTCAGAATAAACCTAACCGAAGAGGTAAAGGATCTATACTCAGAAAACTATAGAACACTTATGATAGAAATTGGAAATGAAACACAGAAATGGAAAAACCTTCCATCCTCATGGATTGGAATAACAACTATTCTTAAAAAGTCAATATAACTCAAAGCAATCTACATATTTAATGCATTCCCTATCAAAATACCACCAGGACTTTTTACAGAGCTAGGAAAAAACAATCCTAAAATTTGTATGGAACAACAAAAGACCCAGATAGCCAAAGAAATCTTAAAAAAGAAAAGGAATGCAGGAGGCATCACAATTCTGGACTTCGAGCTACATGACAAGCTGTAGTCATCAAGACTGTATGGTACCAGCACAAAAACACACACAAAGATCAATGGAACCCAATAGAATACTCTGAAATGGCTCCACAATTATATATGGTCAACTGATCTTTGACAAAGCAGGAAAGAATATCCAATGGAAAAAATAGTCTCTTCAACAAATAGTGTTGAGAAAACTGGACAGCAACATGCAGAAGAATAAAACTGGACCACTTTCTTACACCATACATAAAAATAAATTCAAAATGGTGAGACAGAAAACAATCAAAATCCTAATATTTTTTTACATCGGCTGTAGCAACATCTTACTAGATACATCTTCTGAGGCAGGGGAGAAAAAAAAATGAACTATTGAGACTTCATCAAGATAAAAAGTTTTTGCACAGAGAAGGAAACAATCAACAAAACTAAAAAACAGTCTATGGAAAGGGAGAAGATATCTGCAAATGACATACCTGATAAAGGATTAATATCCAAAGTCTATAAAGAACTTACCAAACTCAGCACCCAAGAGCCAAATAATACAGTTAGGAAATGGCTGAAGAAGTGAATAGACATTTTTCTAAAGACGGTATCTAACATACACGTGAATAGATGCTCAACACATTAGTCATCATCAGGGAAATAAAAATCAATACTATTTTGTGATGTCACGTCACACCTGTCAGAATGGCTGAAATTAACAACACAGGAAACAACAGAGGATAAGAAGAAAAGGGAACCCTTTTATACTATTGGTGTGATTGTTAACTGGTAAAGCTACTCTGGGGAACAGTATGGAGGTTCCTCAAATGGCTAAAAATAGAACTACTCTTTGACCCAACAATTGTACTATGAGGCATTTACCCAAAGGATACAAAAATACTGACTCAAAGGGGCACATACATGCACCCCAGTGTTTATAGTAGCATTATCAACAATAGCCAAACTATGGATAGAGGCCAGATGTCCATCAACTGATGAATGGATAAAGAAAAAATGCTATGATATTTTACAGAGTACTTTATAATGATATTTTATAGAGTACAGAGCTATTTTACAGAGTAGGGAATTAGGTGAGGAAATATGCTGCCTCAGGAGAATGGAACCATGTTAGGTGCATGCCTGCTAGAAATTGAAAGAATGATTTAATTATTGCATATTATAGTGAAAAGGATTATAGGGGAAAGGAGAGAAAATGAGTGGGTAAAATTAGAGAGGGTGACAGAACATGAGAGACTCCTACCCCTGGGAAATGAACAAGGGGTAATGAAAGGGGAGGTGGGCAGGGGATGGGGTGACTGAGTGATGGGCACTGAGGGGGGCACTTGATGGGATGAACACTGGGTGTTATGCTATATGTTGGCAAACCAAACTCCAATAAAAAATATACACATATAATTATAGCATTTTAATATCATATTTTGTCACATTTTAATATTTTAATATCATTAGATTCATCATATGACATTTGCTTTCAACCTGAAGCTTATGTAGTGAGTGATATTTCCATTCACTTTATTATTTTTAATTTTTTAAAAATTATTTATTCCTTTGTTTGTTTGTTTATGAAGTAGAATTTATGCCCAATATGGTATCCAGTGTGGGACTTAAACTCACAACCCTGAGATCAAGACCTGAGCTGAGATCAAAAGTCAGATGCTCAAATGACTGAGCCACCCAGGCACCCTTCTATTCATTTTAATAGTGAAACTCCAAATCTGCCTAAAGGTAGTTTTCTACTTACTCATTTCCTGAACCAACTCTAAGTAGGCATTTAGGAACAGTTGAGGTACTGAAATCTTTTCTTTCTTTTTGTTATTGTTTTGTTATTTTATTTTTGTTTCTGTTTATTTAAATTCCAGTTAGTATACAGGGTAACGTAAGTTTGGGGTATACAATATATTTATTCAACAGTTCATTTAACACTCAGTGCTCATTCACAGCTAGTGTACTCCTTAATCCCCATCACCTGTGTATTTTCTAAATACTTTTATACTCCCATTTTCTGAGAGAACAATTTCACTTCTTTTGAAACCTTCAGAATCTCTTATTTCCTTATTACTCACAACTACTCACTTGTATTTCTACTTCACAGAGATAATAAAAAGTATAGAAGAAGCATTCCAGTATTCTACTTATCTGTCCCTGAAATATTTTGAAAAACTATTGTACCTAAAATTTTGTAACTTATATGGTTGCAAAAATCTAACTATTGACATTTTACATATTAATATAATCTATTTTAATGCTAGAGGTTTCAGTGCTATCAATGTTATCTATTCACAGGGAAATGCAAGAGAGTAAGATTTGGAATGGGTAAAAGATACACACTTTTATCATAAAGTAATGGAGGATTATTGTAAAAGCAGAATTGGAACAATAGATCCAGCATGATGCATCCATCATAAGTACATTTTAAGTATTTTAGGAAAAAGATGAGATTCTGAAAATATATTATAATATGTTACCCGTACTACAGACACTTGACAAATTATTGGTGTACTTTTATGGTTATCTATGTCCCATTTTGAAGAAATTATTCTGGAATATGGAGAATTCCTAGAATTGTAAGAATGAGTGGTTTCTCGTCTCAAATTGGGAAGAGGCACTACCAGCAGCAAAATGCAAATAAAAGGTGTCTTTGGTTTTTCAACAATGGGAAAATTTACCATAAGTGGATGAAGTTTTTCTTAAAAAAGATAAATATTTGATGCCAGAGTTCCTAACTTATATGTTGAAATATATTTAAGCAATTATAAGGCCACTTCATAGATGCACATTTATAACAAAATTAAAGTTTTATATATAGGGTTATAAGAAATAGGTGTTTTGGCTTTTTCTCTTATATACCTCAGGAACAATCCTCGGTATATAAGAGACAATACTGTATAATGGTTAAGAGCTCTACTCTGGCGCTGCAAAAGAGTTGGAGTTCTGGCTTTGTCACTTAGGGGTCATTGTTGAAACTCATTGTGTTGAGTTCCTTCATATGCAAAAGAATGATAATCAAATACTAACTACCTTTCAGGGTTGATTTGAGAATTAGAGGATGTATTTTAGTATACTAAAATATAATAATAGAAAAACAAATAACCCACATAAGAAATGGGCAGAAGGCATGAATAGACACTTTTCCAAAAATGACATCTAGATGGCTAACAGACTCATGAAAAGATGCTCCAAATACATATCAAAACCACAGTAGGTTACCACCTCACGCTGTCATAAGGCTAAAATCAACAACGCAAGAAACAACAGTATTGGCAAGGATGGGCAGAAAAGGGAACCCTTTTGCACTGTTGGTGGGAATACAAACTCCAGAACTCTGGAGAACAGTATTGAGTTTCCTCAAAAGGTGAAAAATGAAACTACCCTATGACCCAGCAATTGCACTAAGTATTTGCCCAAAGGATACAAAAATACAGATTTGAGGGAGTACATGTACCCAGTGTTTATAACAGCATTATCAACAATAGCAAAATGATAGAGTCCAAATGCCCATCAACTAATAAATGAATAAATTATATGTATCTATATACATATATACACACACACAAATATATACATTGGAACATTACTCAGCCATCAGAAAATGACATCTTGCCATTTGCAATGACATGGGTGGAACTAGAGTGTATTATGCTAAGTGAAAGAAGTCAGTCAGAGAAAAATATCATATGATTTCACTCATATGTGGAATTTAACAAAGAAAACAGATGATCATATGAGAAGGGGGAAAAGGAAAAAAAGGAGAAAGGGAAACAAGCCATAAGAGACTCTTAACCATAGAGAACAAATTGAGGGGTGATAAGGGAGGTGGGTGGGAGATGGGCTAGATTGGTGATGAGTATTAAGGAGGGCACTTGTTATTATGAGCACTGGGTGTTGTATGTAAGTGAAGAATCACTGAATTCTACTCCAGAAACCAATATTGAACTGTATGTTAACTACCTAAAATTCAAAAAAAAAAAAAATCAATCAATCAATAAGAAAGAAAATTATAGGCCAATGTCTCCATTAACAAGAGGCAATCAATCGTGAATACAAAGTTAATCATATAATCTAATGATTTAAAAGCACTCAGAATTCCCTTTTAATCTTTCCCAATTTCTCTTCAGCACTGAGGCAATCATTGCTGGGTTTCTTTAACTACAGATGATTTTTTATCTATTTGAGAGTGTATGGCACCATACAATATGCATTTTGGTATCTAACCTTTTCATTCATTGTAATGTACTTGAATTCATCCATTTTGTGTCTGTCAGCAGTTGGTTACTTTTCATTGCTGAGTAGTATTTCCTCATATGTATATATCATACTCTTGTTAATGGATATTTGTTTTCTGTCATGATTATATAATGAATAATAACACTATGAAATTAAAAAAAAAAAAGAAAATGCTTGGTATACTGCCTGGTCCATAGTAAGGGAAATATAAATGTTAGTGCTTTATATTATTATTATCATTGTTGTTATTCACATGCATATATATACAGTGTGTATTAACAGAAATATAAAATGCATGTGTATTATATGCATGCATTTGGTATGCATATATATTATCTATAATACTATACATATTAAACTTACATGTAACGTTGGTAGCTTATTATAGACTCAGTTAACTGAGAAAGTTCTGAATGTGGTCTCTGCTGTTATCTCTGATAATCTCAGTGTGGTTAAAAGAAATACTTAGGTACTGAAGTTTCCAAGGTGTTTAAATTTCTACTGTTAAGATATGGCTAGCTTTGGAATACAGCTCAGTCAATTTAATTGATCAATTATTGGTTTAAAAATTGTTTAATCTTTCATCTACAGATAATGCAAAAGATAAGAGGAGAGTTTGTTTTAATTATAATTCATAAGTCCCTATTTGTGTTTTTAAGATTAGTGTATAGGGTATAAAAAGTTATTTTGGATACATAAATTCAAATTTACATTTATAGGAAAAATATTATTTTTAAGATTTAAGAATCTTATTTAATAGCTAGTATTTGGGCAGCCCCGGTGGCTTAGTGGTTTAGCACCACCTTCGGCCCAGGGCGTGATCTTGGAGACCCAGGATCAAGTCCCACATCGGGCTCCCTGCATGGAGCCTGCTTCTCCCTCTGCCTGTGTCTCTGCCTCTCTCTTTCTCTCTCTCTCTCCCTCCCCATCTCTAATAAAGAAATAAAATCTTTAAAAAAATAATAGCTAGTATTTTAATTTCCCCAGTGACAGCTTAGGTGCATAATTTCTACTTAAATACATGTTAACTTTCAGAAAATATTATTATCAGATGTATGAGAGCAAAATAAGAGGAAAAAGGAGGGAGGAGGAGATAGGAAGAAGAAATCTACTTGGATTTTTTTCTGTATTTCCTATTTACTTTGTATTTTACAATTTCTTAATAACTAAACTGTTCTGTGTTAACTTGTTTTTTAACATAATATGTGTGTAGTCTCTTAAATGAAAATGTACACAAGGTTACAGAGCTCTTCTGCTTTTAAAAAATATTATTTGCATATTTTTAGTTCTTAAACTATTGGAAGATGCTGTTAATGCAAATCAAGACCCAAGAATGTAAGAAGATTATAATTTTCTTGTATTACTAAAAATGAAGAATATTATAGAATTCTTTTGAAATAACTTTATGATAATTTAAATAAATTTCACATTTTGAGCCAAATTTAGTTCTAAGCAAGTTGAAAATACTGAGAAATCATTTCTATAATCTCTGCCAACACATAATTAAATTATTTGTTAATTCAATGACAAATTTTCCCTTTTGTAAAACATACAATATTAAATAGGAAAAAGAAATAATTATTTTAGTCTTAAAAATTGGTTCAGTGAAACATTCTTGATTGCTACATAATCAATGTGGAAAAATCATCATACATTTGGCTGAAAGTAATTTAGGAAAGCTTTTGGTTTGAACAGGATGAAATAATTTTCTGCCCCTTTCTTCTCTTAACCAGAAATAGAAAGAAAAACAGAAACAAAACCCCTATTTTCAGATAAAAGCTGTCATTACAAAGAAAAAAATTATAAAGTTGAAGTATTTTTTAAGTCACTTAAAAAAACAAGAATAGAAAAATTCAGATTCCTGTTTATGTAGAAAACAATGAAAAATAGGAAAATACATCAGGAGTATCACAGAAACAATTTATAATTTTGCCACTTTTTAGAATAGGAAATATTAAACAAAAATGTGAAAATAGAGATATTGGATAAAACCATGTTCCCTGCTTTACCAGCCTTACTGCTCCTTCCAGAGCCTAGAATTTTCAGAAGTCCATCTATAGACATTAAATCAGACTCTAGATTTAGCAACATTATTCACAAAGGAATGAATAATCGAACCTGGCATACTAAATGTGAGGACTTTCAAAATCCCTTCATCTTTCCAGATCCTTGGAATTGGCAAACATAATTTTCTTGATAAGATTTAGGCTAAGATTCTACTTACAAGAAACTCTATCATAAAAAGGACATAATGATCAGGAGTTCTTCCTAAGAATCTAGTGGCTTTCTTTTCAGTAAACTCAGTCTTTGAAAGCATCAAATATACAGTTTCCAACAAATCTTTTTGGGGAATATTAAATATAAAAGGGCATCCAAAAATCACCTAAATTTTGAGGAAATCTGCCAGTATCAAAGAATGATACCTAAAACTAACAAGCAAACAAAAACACAAAAAAGTAATTCATTGGAAATACAGAAGTGAAATGTCTGGAGAAAAGATTCATATATCTTCATTTTCAGAGACCAAATTTCATTTATGACATGGGTAAGAAACTATGTGCAAAAAATCAGAAATGCAAAGCGTAGCTCCTAGAAATAAAAATAAGTGTTGTTCCTATTTTTTAAAATAACTGTTTTTGGAAGATATATTTTTAAAATATTCCATAAAGTAGAACAAAAACATAGAAATATGGAGAAGAAGGTAGAATTTATGGGATATTAAGTAGGAAATCCACATAGTCAACACATAACCTAAATAAAAAATTAGAATTATAATAAAGTAAGGAAAATCATGGGAGGGAAATTATCCAAGAAAATAAAATATAGAGAGCAATTTTATAAAATTTTGGGCTATATTAAATTGCCCTTTGGATGTTTAGCACAATGAATTAAAAGTAAAAACAGATTTTGCTTTAAGATTTTGATTTCAAGTGTTTTGGGTATATACTCAGAAGTGGGATTTCAGGATCACGTGGTAGTTCTAACTTTAGTTTCTAGAGGAACCTCCACACTGTTTTACATAAGGGTGTACCAGTTTATAATATCAGCAACCATGCACAAGAATTCCCTTTTATACCACATCCTCACCAACACTTGTCATTTTGCTTGTTTTTTGTTTGATCATAGTCATTCAAATAGTTGTGAGGTGATATTTCCTTGTTTTTTATTTGAATTCCCTGATTTTTAGTGATATTAAGCAATTTTTATGTAATCTCTTGACCATTTACATAACATCATTGGAGAAGTGTATAATCAGGTTCTTTTTCCATTTTTTAATCAAGTTTTATTTTGCTAAAAATATATAATTTTCATTTTCATGTGCCTTCTGGTGTATGATGTTGGATTTAGTGAAGCCAAAGCAGAAAAAATTAGTGTCTCCACTATGTATAACAAAATGGCATTCCTTTTACTATTTCTAAGGTAATGATATGAAAGTTAAGCATTAATGTAATTCAGGTATCTTTAAATATACTTCAAAAATAAATCTTATTTAATAAAATAATTACTGATTTATAAGTATATGTAGTTATATGGTGCATAGATTTGAGCCTCTTAAGGAAATGACATGATGACAATTTTTCCCATAAATCTTAGAGCAGGGAATCCTTGGGTGGCTCAGCGGTTTAGCCCCTGCCTTCAGCTTAGGGCGTGATCCTGGAGTCCCGGGATCAAAAGCCATGTCGGGCTCCCTGCATGGAGCCTGCTTCTCCGTCTGCCTATGTCTCTGCTCTCTCTCTCTCTCTCTCTCTCCTCTCTCTCCGTCTCTCTCTCTGTCTCTCATGAATAAATAAATAAAATCTTAAAAAAATTCTTAGAGCAAAAACATATCCAAATATGCAGGAAGATATTGTACATTTAAATAGAAGAATAAATAAGTTTCGTTCACATTTAGTTTTGCATATTTTATGAGGCAAATGAACCCTTAAATTTTCAAGCATGTATGAATGTTGCTTTTGACTTTTTCATATTAAACATTTCTATATAAATTATAACTGGAAACATTAAGGACTTCTCAATTATTTTTTATATTCCTAGCTAGCCCAGTAGCTAAACCATATTTGTCACTTACTCTTCTTTTTTATTTTATTTTTAAGATTTTATTTATTTATTCACAAGAGACAGAGACAGAGACAGACAGACAGAGAGAGAGAGAGAGAGAGAGAGAGAAAGGCAGAGGCACAGGCAGAGGGAGAAGCAGGCTCTATGCAGGGAGCCCGACGTGGGACTTGATACCAGGTCTCCAAGGATCACGCCCTGGGCTAAAGGCGGCGTTAAACTGCGGAGCCACCTGGGCTGCCCTTACTCTTCTTTTTTAAAAGAGTTTGGGTGAAGTACAATTGATATACAAAAAAAAAAAAGAGAAAAAAATCTGCATATATTTAATATATACAACTTGATGACTTTGGGCATATGCATGTATCTGTGAAATCATTACATTAAAAGTTTCCTGTGCCTTTTTTTTATTGTACTTGTTTTTAAAGAAGATAGTATGTTCTACCCTCTTAATAAATTTTTCAGGTGCATGGTGCAGCATCACAAACTATTAATACTATGTTTACAGCAGATCTCTAGAACTTTCTCATCTTGCATAAAATGAAAGTTTATGTCTACTGAACAAGAATTCACATTTTCATCTTCTCTCAGCCCCTGGCAATCACCCTTTTATTCTCTGATTCTATGAATTTGAGTATTTTAGTTACTTCATATAAGTGAAATCATGTAATTGTCCTTTTTGTGATAAGCTTATGTCACTTAACATAATATCCTCAAGGTTCATCCATGTGGTCACAGATGGCAGGATTTTCTTTTTTTTAAGGGTATTTTATGAATATTATGCATATTAAATGGATACCACATTTCTTTATCCATTCATCTGTGAATGGAAACTAAAGTTTACATATTTTAGCTATTGCAAGCCATGTTACAACGAACATGGTCGTACAGATATCTCTTGAAGATCCTGATTTCATTTTCTTTGGATATATATTCAGAAGTGGAATTGCTGGATCATATGGTAGTTTAATTTTTAAGCATGTATAAATTTTTGAGGAACCTCCATACTGTTTTCCATAGCAACTGTACCACTTGTGGTTTAGATAGGCAATTCCCTGATGATTAATGATGTTCAACAACTTTTTATGTGAAATTTGGCAATTTGTAATATTTTATTTGGAGAAATGTCTACTAAAGTCCATTTTCCATTTTATAATCATTTATTTTTCTTTCTACTTAGTGAGAAGTTTTTAAAAAATATATTTTGGATATTAGCCCCTATCAGATATATGTTTTGCAAACATTACTGCTATTCCATTGGTTTCATTTTTGCTATTAAAGTGTTGTAGTACTTAGTAGGTTTAAGATATAGCAATTAGGTGTAATCAGCTCACATAAACGTCCTCTATCAAAATGAGATTTGCATGAAGGACTAAGAATTTGTTACTGGTTTAAATACATAGTACCAATTAATTCCAGTTCCAAAACACATCTCATCTAAGGTACAGTCGAAGATACTCGGATTTAGAGAGTTTGGATAACTTCCAATTGTCATTTAAATAAGTGATGAAAATATGGATTGAACAATAAATCATAAATCTCCCTGACTAGTGAAATTTTCTCAATGCTTAAACTAATGTAATTAATAATTATGAATTATAGCTTATGGTCTGTGATTTGTGGCTCCAAGATGAATAGTCTTGCTGCCACAAGAACATTCATGGTAATGAAAAAGTCATAGAACTGTGCTTAAGGTTTGAGAGATTCAGGAATTCACAGTACAATCACAGAAATAATTTTTAAAATTTTAATTTCTTTAAAAGCTTCTTGACCTTTTTATCAAACAAGGAGATGTATAACTTCGAGTCTAGTGTCATAGGATCATTTTATATTGGCAAATGCTGAATTGTTTAAGATATATAATAATAAATAGGTGAGATTTTTTAGCAGAAATCACATTTATACAGTAAAATGATTCATAAAGCCAACTGCTATACAACTAGCCTGCTCAGATCTGATTCATTTTGAGTTTTCCTGAACAGATATAGATTACTGAAAGTATTGATTCATTCCATTTTTGGTACAGACCATTTCATTGTAAGCAAAACCTGTGAGATGGACCTTCATACGGATATTAAGTCTCACTTTGTCTTAATTTTTATTTTCCACTGAGTTCCAGGCATTGAGTTAGAGAAAGGTTCCACTACCAATAAAAATAGCTAGAAATTGAAGAATTATACTCAATTTTAGTGGATAAAGATAAAAACTATGTCATGAATTGTATGTGGTTTGAATTATAATTAAGTGAAAAAAATTAAAACTCACTTTTTTAGGGAAAACTAGTGAAAGGAAGGAAGAAAAAATTGAGAGTGCCTGATTATAAGAATTTTTATGTTTTCATCTAAAGGCAAGAACAGATCAGAGTTAATGACCCAAACCAAGATCAAACAAGTCAGAGAGAGGACTGAACCTGATTATAAAACAAATTGTCAGAAGAAGGTAATTAAGTAAGGAGAGAAATTTCTCAGAGTTAGTCTGGAATAACTTGGGCTTAAAATTTTTTCTATATTACTTTCAATGATTCACTAAGCTACAGCAGAGCACTTCTGTATGAATATAATTGATAATCCTGAAAGGATAATAGTGATGCCAGCTTCAGTATGTGTCTATTAGTAGTATAGCGAGTATATAAATATTTATTAAAATAAATTTATAGTTAATGTTATTTTTAACCATTCCTGAAATTAGTTACAAATTAGAGGACCCAATAAGACATTAGAATATGACAAGTTGCAAAGAATAAAATTAAGCCGTAACACTCTACTTTTCAAATGATATAATTTGAATTGTATTTCTTTCTCTGATTTCAGAGACTAAAGAGATTTCTCTTTGTTTTCTTTTTTATTTTCTTTAATTTTGCTTTGTTTTTGGTGACTAGACATTGTTTTTTGTCTCCTAAGAAAAATTAGAAGAATTAGTCATTTAAGACAATAAAAATAGCATGGTTTCTACTAAGAGAGTGTCCCCAAGTAATCATTCCTGCACAATACTGTTTTCTTCAAGGCAGTGAGAATTCTATAATTGATGATTTGGGTATGGAATTATTATGTACTAATAACAGTGCATGGCCTATTACCATGTGGTATCTCCTGCTGCTTTATAATTAGCTCTGTGCTTGATTTGGACAAGTGGCTGTGTACTTCACGGACTGTTCACTAGGTAGAATATAACGGCTCCTTGGGAACCAATTAGTTGGGCCTGTCAAGGCCAATTGCAGCAGTGTTTAGTTTGTGGATTATAAGCCAAAAAGCTGTACTTGTGACAAACATATAGAAATGTGCTAGAAAAAAAAAAAAAGAAATGTGCTAGAAAATAATACCCACTTTGACAATATAAATTATTTTCCATTCACATTTGTTCATTATTATAACAAAGAATTATTGTTTAGAAGTCTATGGTTCTGAAATCGCTGAAGTGTTTAGCTGACAATGACTAATAACTAACAATTCTTACTTTTAGGATAGAATCTTAATTTTGAATGAAAATTAGAGCAAAGAGAAGCGAGCTTCATTTGTCTTTTTGCAAAGACAATAATAACAATACTTATTAATGTATTAACAGAGTGTCTTTAAGAATTGAATCCAAGGGATGCCTGGGTGGCTCAACGGTTGAGTGTCTGCCTTTGGCCCGCATGATTTCGGGATCTGGGATCAAGTCCCACATCGGGCTCCTTGCAGGGAGCCTGCTTCTCTCTCTGCCTATGTCTCTGCCTCTCTTTCTCTGTGACTTTCATGAATAAGTAAATAAAACCTTAAAAAAAAAAAAGAATTGAATCCATGGGGATCCCTGGGTGGCTCAGTGGTTTGGCTCCTGCCTTCCGCCCAGGCGTGATCCCAGAGTCCCAGGATCGAGTCCCACATCAGGCTCCCTGCATGGAGCCTGCTTCTCCCTCTGTCCCCACCCCCTCTCTGTGTCTATCATGAATAAATAAATAAAATCTTTAAAAAAAAAAAAAGAATCGAATCCATGATAGAGCAAGAAACACAAAAATAAGTCATGTTTCATGCTGTGTTTTTGCTGTTTTGTTTTTATTTCAAGACTAACATTTTCCACAAATTCAGGATCATTCTATATGACTGGTAGGTCCAAATTTTGCACAAGGCTACACTAGTGGAATCTGGCAATTATATAGTAAAATGAATATTTTATTAACCCCTTTCTTTTCTAATAACAAGAAACTTATCTATGAAGGTTCTCTGTCTTACTCTTTATGTTACAAATGGAGAGAGGACATACCTGCAAACCAGACATCACTTTATTCATAGGTAGAATATTAACACCTACATGATGTGAATTAAGGGGTGACACAGGGGAGTCAGTCAGTATCCAAAATCTTTTTTCAAAGATCACCACATCTAAAATTTCCAGTATTAGACCAATTTACTGAATAAAATATTGTTCTAGAATATTGGTGATGAATGCAAAGTAGAGATAGTGTACAGGCAATTTTCTAAAGGCACTGTTGCTTATTTTACAAGACAATGGTTAGCCTAAGCTGTTGACTAGTTAATAAGTGAAAGTCAGCTGTATTATTGAAGTTAGAAAGGAGGAGTCTATTGATGTCCAATATAAACCAAATGAGTGATATGATATACATTCTACATATAAAATAGTCAAAATGTGGGTTTAGTTAAAGCATTAATTCTGTAAACTACTGAAATTATACAAATTACTATACTTTAATAATTAGACTCTTATCTAAGAAGTTTTTTTACAGCAATTTACTTATTGTAAACTAAATTTCTGCAGATAAGGAGACAAATATCATTTGTTTAACTATTTTCTACATTGTCAAACAACATGGCTATTTTTGACAAAGTCATATATTATTTTTCATTTTTCTCTAAAAGACATTTATGAATAGTACCATAAATTTCATATAATTCAAGAGTGACCACAAAATTTTTCTTCAAAATATTCCAAAAATTTTCCTTTAACTGTCTCATTTTTTCATTTCTTAAAATAATATTTTTAAAAAAGAATTGTGATGCAGTGTTATATCTGGAACACATTTTTACATATTAATTTTGACTATAGACAAAATAGAGGAAATAATACAAGTGTGAATCAATCATATAAATTGTATTTTTTTTTTATAAATTGTATTATGTTTATAAAATTCTCTTTGGAGTTAAACTAATACAAATTATCAAGGATTGGTTACCAGTTAGACATGGCACAAAACAATATTTCTTGGAAGAATAATACCCAATTAAAATAATATCCAGTTTTTGTCATTTTACATTATTCTGGCTATTTGAATTTAATTTTATGAAAGGATTTATAATGTATGAATTTTAAACTTCAAATTATTTAAGCCAAGCATATTTATTAAAATATTTTGTTGACAAAGCCGAATATAAATTAATAGTAATACATTACATTTCATTATTCTATGTTTGGATTTCAGTTGTTAAAATGGTAATGACTAGAAAACAGTGTTGTGTTATTAAAATGTTAACAGAGATTAAGGAGTATACTTGAATGCAACTTTAATATTATTAAGTTGTTAGTTTAAGATGTAGTGCAACAAGATATGCAATATGCTGGGCCACAAAGCAAAACTGAATAAATTGCAAAGAACTAAAAGCATATGTAAGGTGTATTTTAACATTGATAACAAGAAGATATCTAGAAAACCCCAAATAACATGGAAATTGAGAGTCACATTTCTACACAAACCATGGAATAAAAAGGATATCAAGAAATATTTAAACAAAAATATTTAAAATAAATGATAATAAAATTATAGTATGTAAACAGGTATTATAAATTAAATATCAATAGAGAGAAACTTGTAGTATTATAACTATATACTAGAAGAATGATTGAATCAACAATCTTAGCTTCTACCTTAAGAATTCAATAAAGAGCAAATTAAACACCAAGTAAATAAAAGGATGGGAAACAATAAAAATTAATGTAGAAACCAGTGAAGCAAAATCAGCAACCCCCTAAATGTGTTCTTTGAAAAGTTAATCATGTTGATTAATCCCTAGTAAGGTTAATAAGAAAATATTACATATAACTTTGTGTCAGAAACATTCAGTAGTTCAAATTCAACACACAAACACACAGAAAATTTGAATAGCTTCCTATATGTTAATGATACAAATTTGGTATTTTAAATAGTTAACTACAAGAAAACTCCAAGCCGATTGGCTTTATTGGTAAAGTCTATCAAATACTAGAAAAGGAAAAAAATATTCTTATACACACATTCACATATATGTTTTATGCTACCATCCTAATTCAGAAACTAAAAGTTGACAGTGCTATTACCAGAGAAAGAAATTATACTCTAGTATTCTTCATGAACACACACTTTCTCTTTGGAAGGTTTTTGTTTGTTTTACTTTTATTTACTTATTTTTTTCAATCCAGAAAAGGTGGTTTTATTAAAGGACTGGGACAGGACTCATGGACAGAAAGAGCTCTGGGAAGTTTTAAAAATAACAAATTTAGTTATCTTTAGCAGATAGCAAGCTATTAAAATTTCCTGTATGTTTGTGTGTGTGTTGAATTTGAAATATTGAATACTTTTGACACAAAATTATATATAATAGAGGGCTATTATTACCAAATTTTTTTCAGATCTAAATTTAAAACCCAGTTATTGCACAATGCCATCACCCAGAGAATTTCCTTTGTGCCTCCACTCTCTCCTCAGTCTCTATGCTAGGTAGTCCCTTTCTAATTTCTAGTACTACCAATTAATTTTGACTGTTCTTCAAATTCATATTAATAGAACTATGCTATATGTAATGTTTTGTATCTTTAACTGAACACTGTATTTGGGAATTCATCTATGTTGCTATAATTGTGAGACCTAAAGCAGAGAATTCAGTTAAGCCCTGCCTATACTTCTAACTTTTAGAACTGTAAGATAATAAATGTATGCAACTAAACTCAGATTGTGGTAATTTTTTATGTAGCATAGAATACTAATAATATACCTTCTTTTTCTACTTAAAAATTAATTTAAAAGATGATCAACTCTTTAGTAAAAATAATTATTTATTGTGCGCCTAGGTGCCTCAGTCAGTTAAGCATCTGCCTTCGGCTCAGGTCATGATCCAGGGTCCTGGAATTTAACCCCACATCAGGCTCCCTGGGTGATGGGGAATCTGCTTCTCCCTCTACCCTCTCACCCCTGCTTGTGCTTTCTCTCACACTTGCTCTCACATTTGTTCTCTGAAATAAATGAAATCTGAAAAAAAATTATTTATTTTTCTTCTTGTTGAAACATTTATTAAGTAGGATGATTTGAGCTCCAAAGAATAGAAATGTGATTCATATTGAACTAATCAATATGGCTGGCTCACAGCAGTAGAAGTACAGGGACAGTTGAAACTTATATTGGACTCCTATTGGGTTCATATTGGACTGATCAATCAACTGGCTCACTGCAATGGAAGTACAAGGATAGGTTGGAATTCATGCACAGTTTGATCAGGGTAGCTCTACCAGTTCTGCCTTTTTAGCCTGGATCCTTCCCCTCATGGTTTAGATGGCTATCGCAGCAACCAAAATCTCAAGATTTCTGACCAACTGAAGTCTCCTATCTTAATGATATATAGAGGCTTCCCATCCTGAAGCTGCAGATAAACCTCCTCTTAAAAAATAAATAAATAAATAAATAAACCTCCTCTTGCTTTCATTGAAACAAATATGGTAGCCGTTTCCACCTCTGTATCAAAGGAACAAGGCAGATGGGGTGAGCATGATTGCCAGCCAGGCTCAATAGTACTCTCTTCTGGAGCTAGTGACCAGTATGGTCATATAGTAATAGAGAATGATTAAAGATCATACACAATAAGTCATTTTAAAAAATGCTTTTCTACGTTTGTTTAAAACAAGCTATTTTTGTTCCTTAAATCTAGATTTTTATTTTTTATTTTTAACATGTAAATAAAGTTTTTATTTTTATTTTTTATTTTTAAAATTTGTTTAGAATATATTTAGATTCAGAGGTAGTTTGATGAGGTAATATGAAGAGATTTCATATGTACTGAATTTCCCCCATTATTTTTCATTGGGGTAAATATACATATAAAGTTTACTATTATTTTATCTGTATAGTTTGGTAGTGTTAACAATATTCATACTGTTGCACTATAGATCTCCAGAAACTCTTCACCTTGAAGAATCAAAGGTCTATAACCACTGAGCAAAATTCCTGATTTCTCCACCTCCCGGGCCCTGGCAATCACTATATTACTTTTCATGCCTGTGAGTTTGACCACTTTAAATTCCTCAAATGAGTAGAATTATACAATATTCATTTTTCTGTGAATGGCTTATTTCACTTACTATGATGTTTTCAAGTTTCATTCATGTTGTTGCATCCAGCAAGATTTCCTTCCTTTTTAAGACTGAATATTACGATACTACTAAATGTAGTATCTATATACTACATTTTCTTTATCCGTTCATCTGTAGATGGATGCTTATATTGGTTTTGTATCCCAGATTTTCTGAATAATGCTGCAGTGAACATGGAGTGCAAATTATCTTTTTAAGATCCTGATTTCTATTCCTTTGCATATGTACCCAGAAGTGAAATTGCTGGATTATATGGTAGTTCTATTTTTGAGAATACTCTTTACTAGTTACCATAGCAGCTTCATAGTTTTACATGCCCACTGATAGTGTAATTGGATTCCAATTTCTCCACATCCCTACTGATGCTAGATTAAAAAAAAATAATTAAAATATATGTAAAGTGTGATTTTGATTTGCATTTCCCTCATAATTAGTGATGCTGAGCATCTTTTCATACACTGGTCAGCCATTTCTATGTCTTTTTTGGAGAAATATCTATTTAAGTCCTCTGCCCATTTTTGAGATAATTATTATTATTATTGTTATTATTAGTATTGCTGTTGATTTGTAGGAGTTTCTTATATACTTTAGATATTAGCCCTTTATCAGATGTTTGTGTTGCAAATATCTCCTCCTATTCTGTAGGTTGCCTTTTCATTTTATTATTTCCTTTGATGCTCAGAAGTTAAGTATGAATAATCTATTTGCTTACTTTTGCTTTTATTGCCTGGACTTTTAGTGAATTTATTGTTGGTTTTATAACTAATATAGAATAAAAAGGCAGAACAATGAGACAAATGAAAGGCAAAAAAATATTTAGATACTTGTAAGATTTTTACATTTTATGCAAGTGTTGCTTGAAGGTATGTTGTGATAAGTTAAAGACAGGATGTTTTAGTTTAGAAACTAAACAATGAAGGACAGTTACGTTGATTTTATATACATAATGAAATACTAAATTACTAAAAAGAATAATAATCCAAAAGAAGACAGAGAAAGAGGAAAATATACATAAGAGAATTACAAAGTTGGTGGTTTCTGAGCTTAAATAAATCAAAAAACAAAGTTAATGTGATAGCATAGTTCAAATAAAAAATATAAACTGGGGGTACCTGGGTGGCTTAGTCAGGTGTCTCGTGCATATACACTGAAAATTATAATGTTTTCCTTATAAATTGGCTCTTTATTATTAATCAGTGTTCCTCCCTATTGCTGGTATTATTCTTTGTTTGAATTCTACTTTGTATAACTATATGTTAATATAGTTACTAAAGCTTTTCAGTGTATATGCACCAGACTGCAGTCTCAAATCACACTCAACAAAGTATTATATAGCTCAAAGAAGTAGTAATGTTCAATTATATCTCTTCACTTCTGTTTTTTTTTAAATAGATTTAAAGGTCAGTAAGTACAGAACAAATAATCAATTTATTAATAACAATTTATTATTTCATTAACAAAAAAGTATAGAACTAATTATCAATTTAACATAATTGATAATCTTAGAACTTTCTATTCAATAACAACAGAATACACATCCCAATCAAATGTGCATGAGAAACACCAAGATAGAACATATGCTAATCAATGAAAGAAATTACCATGAATTTAAGATAATTCAGAACATACAGTGTATCTATTCTGACTACAAAAAATGTGGAATCTGCTTGAGATTCCCTCTCCTTCTTCTTCTGCCCCTCCTGCTCATGCTCACTCTATTTTTCTGTCTCTAAGATACATAAAAAAACCTTAAATAAAAAATAAGTAAGTAAATCAATAAAAGCTACCACAAATTTTCATTCCTGAGAGAAACTACTTTTTCATGATGCATTAACCTTTTTTTAAACAGATTGAGCCTTTTTGATATTTTGTTGAGAATTTTTGATTTGCATCTTTATTCTTAAGCTATTCTGAATTCATCTGTATTCTTATGCTCTTGTCATGCTCTAGTATCCATATTACACTAACCTTATGTTGTTACTTTGGATATGTTCTGTCTTCCTTTGTTTCAGGTCTGTCCTCCTTCGAAATAATTTATTTAAAATTAGCGTCAGCATTTTATTTCTTTTAATAAGAAGAAAGTATTTTTTCAGATTATTTTTAAAACTTAGAAGTTATGTTACTCAAGTTTTGCTTTAGCAAAAAAAAAAATCATTGTTTTTATCCAAAAGGAATCTAGAATGCAGGACTTTTTTGCAACAAATAAAAGTGTGTGTATATTTGTATACTGTTTTCCAAGATTTATAACATTACACTTATTTATTCATTTATTTATTTTAGTTTCTTATTTAAAGAAACTAATTTTGGAAATTAGTTTCAAGATATAAATTTAGGAGTAGAGGATCTTTTCTTTTTTTTAAAGCTGCAGGCAGTATTATAAGTTAACGATGTATATAAGACTCAATTAAATAATATAATGTACAAAACTAAACATAAGAGCTTCATAATAGAGCCAGCTTCATCTTTGCCAAAGACAAGACTTTCCCCAACTGACTGATTTCTAATATGGACTGGTTTCCTCTTCCAATGTAATCAATAGTAGCATGGTTCAGTCATGATAATCCACTGTAGCACAAAAAAGAGCTGTACATTCCTTCCCTGAAAACCCTAGGATACCCCTTAAAGCTTTATAAATATTAATTTTTTATTTTTCTATTACTTTCTCCATAACGCTGAATATTCTTAGCTCATCTCCTTAGAGGTAACCTCTTTAAGGTGTGTGTGTGTGTGTGTGTGTGTGTTCCTTTCTTTCTCTCTCTCTCTCTCTCTCTCTTTAAAATGTCTACCTGAGGCCACCAGAGGCTTTCTATTTGAGCTGTGCTGTGCACAGTGACTAATGAGCCATCAGGAAGCCACTTGTTTGGTAAGCAGCCTGTGGACAAGAACAGTGAACTTGCATTCTTGTAGCTGTTTCATGTGAGTAATTGATGATAAGCTTCAGAGAGGAGGCTCACAGTCTATTAGGATTCATGCTGTCAGAATCTGCCGCTATGAGAGAGGTAATTCTGTCAGAAATGATACATAGGAAAGTCAAGGATCAGACTGTTCAAGTTGCACATACTAGCTAGTTAACAGTATGGATTGCTATCAGAACATGTGGATATTAGTTATGATTTTCATTAGGGTCACTATGACAGAAACCAGTGAAGACAACCAAATAACTTCATTTTATTGAAAAGAAACATAAAAAAATATGCCCAATTTTACTTTCAAATACGTAAGCTTGGGGTTAAGTATATAAACAACTCAGATAAGAATGGTTTGAAATTCAAAGTTAAAATTTAAAGATAATTAAATCTCTGCATTAAGAAAAATCAGGCACTTTCATTTACATTGGATGGAACAATTTATTTGCATATTCTTTCCAAATGTTGTGAGGTTTAATTAGCAACAGAGCCAAAATATCTGACAAGCAAATGGCTAATCTTTTAAAATTGGTATTATAAAAGTGTCAAAACTGGGAAAAATCTCAGAGAAAATTCTAAATGCTTCCAACAATTAGCTGTATACTGAGTAATGTTTAATTGTATCTGGTTATTTTCGTTCTTATTATTTTACTCAGAGGCCATTGTCATTAATAGCTCTTAGAGACTTGACCCTCTAGTGAAAAATAGCTTTTAATACATAAAACTAAATCAATAAAAAGACCTAGTGCCATTAAAATAAATTTACTAGTGGTGGTCCTGATATCCCTTCCTGGTTATCGACGGATCCTAAAACCAATCTTATTAATAAACATACCCAGTGACATTCACAAACAAAAATTAAAAAAAAATAGTGAAATTAATGTAACTAACCCAATCAGTAAAATAAAAAATATGTTTTTCATAAAACTGATTAAAAAGACTAATGAATATAACATATAATGGTATCAAGATCTATCTGATTTACTCATATAGAGTTTACTTGATATGCTACAATTATTTTAAGTAGATATCAGGACTATCAAATTCCATTACTGCACAACAATAACTCAGTAGGAGCAAACCTACAAAGACTTCAGGCAATAAAAGTATGCTACTTTTGGTACTTTGAATCAGCTCTTAGGATTCATTCTAATTCATATGTGCATTTTTAGAATAAATATTGTCTAGCAATACTGTGTTTAAAAATATTAAAAAACTACCATGACAATTTCAATATTAAAAGCGATACTTAGAAGTCTTAAGAGCAAGATGGAAGGTTGCAAGAAATGAATGGGGTCAAGGTGCACATGCCGGCTGATACTTCAGATTGTTATCAGGCCATTTAGGTACCAATTGTATTTATTTTTAATGACGTAAAAAACTACATTTTTCCTGCTATCAACTAACAAAGAACATACATATTTAAGAAAAATATATAACTGATGTGTAGTTTCACTAAGCTATTTGTTTAACCATAACAAGAAAAAGTCCATAAAATAAAAATTATAATGTTTTAAATGTGATAACTAATACTTTATAATTTCATAAAATAAAAAGAAAAATTTACAAATGTTCACTTATTTTCTGAAATAGAAAGTGCAAATATATTTCCTAGCTGTTATATATTAAACATGTCATAAAGAGTTTTACCCAAATTTTCAAATGAGAAATAAAATATAGAACTATTGAATTAAATACAGAGCTATTCAATTAAAGTATAGAGCTATCTCAACTTAAAAGGTAAAAGTATGAATAAAAATCTAACTTCAACTAAAGAAGAGAAAGTTACAATATTAAAATATTTCAGCTGTCACTCAAAATCAAGTGGAATATGCCTCAAAGAATTGGAAAATACTGTGTCTAAGATTTCCAAGCCAACAGGTACCTCTTTTCCTACCTCAAACTTTTTTGACTCCTCAACCTATCATTCCTCATTTTATCACTGCATATAATTCTAAAAAATCATCTGTAACATTTTTTTCAGATTTTTATCATCAAAGCTGATATTATAGTCTAAACTTATATTAAAACTATTAAAAGATTATCACAGGTCCTGAAAATAATTATTTCATCTCCTTGTTCAAATAACATCAATTGCCACTTTTTAAAATCTATGTGTTGTTACATACAAATTTGTTATTAAATTTGTTATTAAATTTCGACACATTTGGAAATAATACAGCTAGTTTCCTATTATTTATTCTCTAGAGTGTGGATCCCCATGTGGGCCAAATTTCACAACTCTGAGATCATGTTTTAAGCCAAAACCAAGAGTCAGTGCTTAAACAAATGTGCCACCCAGGCACCTGTGTGGTAGTTTTTTTTTTTTTTTTTAAGATTTTATTTATTTATTCATGAGAGACTGAGAGAGAGAGGTAGAGACACAGGTAGAAGGAGAAGCAGGCTCCATGCAGGGAGCCTGATGTGGGACTCGATCCTAAGACTCCAGGATCAAGCCCTGGGCTGAAGGCAGGCGCTGAACCACTGAGCCACCCAGGGATTCCCTGTGGTAGGTTTTAAAAGAAATAATAGAACTCACACTTATAAGATGAAAGAAATAATTCACATTTACAGGATGAAGGAAAATCATATGATCATCTCAATCAAAAGAAAGCATTTGACATAATTCAACATCCATTTGTGACCTAAATTCTCTAAGAAGGTTTTTTCTTAATCTGACAAGATGTATCAACAAAAATGTTATAGCTAATGTCATATAAAATGGTGAAAGTCTAAATATATTTTTTCCTAAGATTCAAAGAAAGAAGGTCTACTCTTACCACTTATATTTAATATTATTTTTTTATATTTAATATTATACAATATATTTTGGCCATCAAAACAACATAATAGAATAAAATAAATGCCATAAATATTGGAAATAATAAAGTATTAACAAAATAATGAAACTTATCAAAGTCAGAGATGCAAAGTTGATGTAAACAAAATATGTTCACATAAATAAACTGTTGGAAACATAGATTTAAAAAGAAATAGAGAGGTGCCTAGGTGGTTCATTTGGTTAAGCATCTGCCTTTGGCTCAGGTGATGATCCTGGATGGAGCCCCATGTTGGGCTCCCTGCTCAGTGAGGAGTCTGCTTCTTCTTCTCCCTCTTCTCCCCCAACCCATGCAGGCTGTCTCTCAAATCAATAAAATCTTTAAAAAAAAAAGAAGGAAAGAAAGAAGAAGAAAGAAAGAAAGAAAGAAGAAAGAAAGAAAGAAAGAAAGAAAGAAAGAAAGAAAGAAAGAAATAGAATTCACAATTGCACAAGAATACTGATGAATAAATTTAGCAAAATTAGTGTAAGGCCCTTGCAATGAAAATATTTTAATATTGCTGAAGGAAATTAAATAATATATAAATAAATGGATAAATATATATTTATCAAAAATATATACTTTAGGAGTCTATTAGGACTTAAAGTATAGATTCAGCAATATCTCATTCAAAATCTCAGCATAATATTTTTGGAAGGAGAAATCAACAAGCTTAAATAGCCAAGACTTTTTGTTTTTTAATAATAAATAACAAAATTGGAAGCTTTAGACTAAATAATGTTAAAATTAAATGATGTTAAAATTAATTCTAAAGCTAAAATAATTACATTATAATACTACTGGCACAGAGACAAATGTAGGTAACAGAATTGAGAAGGCAGAAATGGCCCCAAATATATCTGTTCAATTGTTTTTAAATATATATTCCAACATGATTTAAAAAGAAAGTATAGTAAAATTTTTTAAAAAGTGGTAAGAAAATCTAAATATATGTACCAAAAGAAGAAAAATGAATTTCTACCCCACCTCACACCATACAGGAAGATTAGTTATAAGTGAATCACAGGCCTAAATATAAAAGCAAACATCTAAATCCTTGAAACAATAGTTTAGGAGAACATCTTTACAACATTTAAGTTGGGAAATATTTCTTAAATTCTACAAAGAAAGCGTTAAGTTTAAGAGGAAATTGATAAATTTGACTTACCAAATTTGAAACTTCTGTTCTTCTAATTACCCTATTAAGAATTAAATGCTTGTGTGCTCTCTTTCTCTCTCCCTCAAATAAATAAATAAAATCTTTAAAAATAATTAAAAGAAAAGCTACAGACCGAATGTGTTTACACTACACATACATGACAAATACATTGTACCCAAAATATTTAAGAAATTTGTGTAACAATAATAAGTAAACAAACAACCCCCCTCCAAAAAAGTGAGTGAAGGATTTGAACTTCTCTTTCACAAAAAGTTGTCCAATAGTCTTTGTCATTCGGGAAACAAACATTAAAATCACAAGATACCATCACTGTGACCACAATTTCAAAGTTTGAAATAGCAACAATTGACCTGGGTGTGAAAAAAACTGTACTTCTTGTGCACTCTTTATGGAAGAATAAAAGAGTGCAACCAGTGTGGAAAACAGGCTGGAATTACTTATAAAATTAAAACTACCCTTACCCTATAACATAGCAATTTCAATTACTAGGAATTTACCAAACAAACTTGTGTATGAATATTGCAGATGTACTCATGATCCCTGATTATTGAAAATGACTCCAATGTCCTTCAATGAGTGAATAATCAATACCAACTTTGTGGTGGAATCTCAAAATTATAATAGTAAAATAGCGAGATGCAAAAATTATATATTGTGATTCAATGCATTTGAATTTCTAGGACAAAAAAAAAATCATCTATTATAACAAACCAAACAGTTGTAGACTGGGGTAAAAAGTTGGGATTTGCTGCCTAGGAGCATGAGGAAACTTAACCTGATAATGGTAATATTCTCTATCTTTATTGGGTAGTGGTCCCATGAGTACACAAATTTGTGAAAATGCTTCAAAATATTTACTTAAAATATGCTTATGTTAATGTGAATTATATTGCAAAATGTTGATAGAGTATAAATAAAAGCATTGAAGCAGACTTTGTGGATTGACAGTTCCAAAACTATTTAGTCTGTTTCTCTCTTGATTTCATCTAACATAGATATTAAATAAATAGACTTCTTAGAATTTCCTATAGCTAGGACTGGTCTTACAATCTAATTCTAGCTGTAAGCTGAAGTCACTATCAATTTCCAGGAAAGTTTACTGAAAGGAGAAACTTACTGGAAGGACTCCTTCAACCTTTCAACATTTATTGCTCCATCCCTCACACTTCTGCCTTTTGAATATGGATATGATGACTTAATTGACAGTTATCAGTCATGACCATGAGAATGAAAAACATGTAAGAGGAGTGGAGAAGAAAAATGGGAAGAAATGTTTAGTCATATCTTGACCTGTCAGCAGCCTTACAAGGCTTATCTCTGTATTTATGACTAATGAAAGATTCTACTGGTTAAAGGAATTCAAAACAGATGGGGTTTTTTTGTTTGTTTTTATTTTACTTTTTTGCTTACAGCTGAATGCATTACTTCCTATATAAAGAGTGTAGTCTATGACTCAGCAATCTTACCGTGACAACTAATATAAAGGAATAAATAATAATTGGATTTTGAAAACTTTTCTGTATTCTCCTTTTTAATGACAACTGTATGGTAAATGTATAAGGAGAAAAATAATAGCAGCAATAATAAAAAACAGAATCATTTTCAAAATGGCCATTAAAATAGATTTTAGGTAGTTTAGAATTAGATAATACTTATTAAATACTTTAAAGAAGAATCATTTGCCAAGAAAGGAAGAGTGATCTTACAGGACTTGTGTTCAGATTGATTTATCTATATATCAATTATCCAAATATGCATTTGTAACAAAATCTGTCAAAGAAAAATTGCAGCAGACAAGTTAAACAGGGAAGGAAGACTTTATTCAAGACTGCTGCAAGAGGGGAGAGAGTTTGAACAGAGAAACAAAAGGAAATAGAATTTTTTTTCAGATTTTATTTATTTGAGAGATAGCAGGGAGTAGGGGTAGAGGGACAAGCAGACTCCCCATTGAGCAGGGAGCCAGATGCAGAACTCCATCCTAGGATCCTGGTATCATGACCTGAGCCGAAGGCAGACACTTACCCAACAGCCTGAACTACCCAGGTGCCTAGGAAAGAGATTTTTAAGTGCTAGAGTGAGTTCATGCAAATGTAATGAAGCATGTTAGAGGTGAGGTTGATCAATGTGGTTAGGCAGATGTGTTTGCTAATTTGCCTAGAGATGAGGCCACTATTTATTTGATTAAATTGCAAATCAATGGCTCCTAGGTCCTTGAGAATATTTCTGGGTTGTAAAGCTGGCATGATGTTGAGAGAATATTTACATCTTAAAGGGGCAGAAAAGGTATTTGTAATTGCAAATTTTCTAAGGTAAATGCTTTAAGAAATATGATCTGGAGACTAGAATCAATAAAAGTAAATTAAAAATGATGCCTGGGTGGCTCAGCAGTTTGGCCCAGGATGTGATCATGGAATCCTGAGATCGAATCCCACATCAGGCTCCCTGCATGGAGCCTGCTTCTCCCTCTGCCTGTGTCTCTGCCTCTCTCTGCGTGTGTCTCTCATGAATAAATAAGTAAAATCTTAAAAAAAAACAATAGAAACTAACAAACAAAAAGCTTACATGGTGTTCATCAATCTGAAGGGAATGAAGCTGTCTAGGTCAAATTCAATTCAATTTTAGTTGGAGATAGCTCACAATTTGGTCATCTGTTAATACATTCTAGATGAAATGGGGAAGAGAGAAGACTGGTTCTTCTTCATTTAATCATGACTAGTGTATGCTTCTTACCAGAGGTAAAGTATAGAGATTTCAGCCCACTTGTTATCTTGAACAAACTTAGGGCATAAATTTATACTTTAGCAGAAAGACAGCTGATCATCTCCTCCTCCAATAGTTGGTAGCTAAAATTCCCCTTCCAAGCCTTTGTTTTATACTGTATACTTGATGTTCAAAGAGGTTAGGCAAAATAAGCATAGACTATTTAAGGACTTTGCCACAGAAGAAGGAATTAAAAAAAAGAAAAGTGTGTACAAGGTGAAGGACCAGAAAAGGGCACAAAACATTTATGATTATGTTTACATTAAGTTAAAAAATATGTGCCTCCCTCTCACATGATAAAATGTTTCACTCTTCCATGGCAAAGCTTGACATTGGTCCATTCTGAGTCATATGATGTTGGGTTGAAATCATCTGAATTTCTTTCAGGGTTGGCAAATTCAGTCTCTTCTACCTGATTTACCTGACCCTTGGTTTTCCAGATGTTCTGTCTTGTTGGTGCAACATTAGTCTTGAAGATGATATAAATTCCATGCTAAATTTATCTCAGAGTACTAAACCTTATGTTCATTTCTTGGCTCAATTTGTTTGAAGTCAGTGGATAGTAGAAGTCTTATATTTACCAGAAATACAATGACATTATTCATAAGAAAATATTTAGGATTTCTTGAATGTGGTGATAGATTATATTATGTGGTTAAGAGCATGTACTCTTGAATCAAGCTAACTGGATTAGAACACTTGCCCAAGTACTTTGTAATTGAGTGTGTAAAATAAATTAAACTCTGTGCATCAGTTTCCTTTTTTGTAAGTAGAGAAAAATAATAACATGTGCCTTACCAAGTTGTATTAAATGAGCCTAAGACATATGATGCAATATGTATTGAATATTTATTATTAATATTGTCAATGTTATTGTTACAGATTGAGTGCCCTATGACTAACAGTCCTAGTGTACAGGAAAGAGTATAATTTCCAAGGATGATATGGCAATTTGTTTTCTTTGGCCCAAGCAAAAGATATATAACCTAGTGCAGGCTGCTTTATATGTTTCTTATAAAAGGTGAAATACTGCTTAACTAACAGTTATTGGAGTCTTGCCTGAATTAGTAAGCTCAGCAAAACTATCCAAGATATTCTTCTTTTCTCCAGGAATCCCATTATTTTGAACACTGCATAGCTAGAGGTATTTTTTGTTTGCTTTGGTTTGGTATGTGTGACTAATGAGATGGATACAGATTAAAATAAATAGAAAATACAGTCTTTATCTTCATTTGTCTTCTGAGTTTTACATGACTGCCAAAGTATTTGTCCAGGGTCAGGAGATATAGTAAGTTGTTTGAATACCTTATATATACTTAATATAGTTAATTAGGTCTCATTATTTTCTAAAATTTATTATACAAAACTATTGATTCCTGTTTCCTTTTCTCTGCATTTTCTCAGTGACCAGCTCCTTACCCTCCTCACTCACCAGGAGCACAGTAGTTATCTAGTTGTTTCTCTCACAGTTTGCATTAATAATTTTAGAAGTGGTAGCACTGAGACATTATGAATAATTACAGCCTATATTTTAAGAATCCACCTGAGAATCTTTCCCCTAGAAGATTTGAGATAAATAGTAAAGTAAAAAATGTAGCAAAGAGGCAAAAGCTTCTCATGCTTTGAATGTTATGTTGACATCTTCTGTGTTCTAGATTTGCTTTCTGTTAATATGTATTCATCACTAAAACATTCCAAGGGAAACAAAGGTAGCTGCAAATATAATTATTTCAGATTAAGTATAATTTTAAAAATGGATAACATCTAATTACCTTTTAAATTTGATAACTACTGTATAATTTTAAATGTATTGATTTGTTATTGATATGTGGTCTCTTTTCTACTGTTGTGTTTCACATGCTGAATGCAAACTAGTACACTTTTAAGAGATGTGTATCAAAATACACAAGGCAAACCTACTTCTTTTTGTTTTTAGTTTTACTCACTTTAGTATGGGTAGGCAAAAATTGCTTTTAAAAATCTTCTTAATGTACCTATTTGCTGTAGAATGGAACCTGGATTTCCAGTAAGTTCTATGTGTTTCCATTCAAATCATTATTTTTGTTTTGCTTTGATTTTTAAAATGTAATAAACTTTTTTTAAAGCATACTCTTTAAAGTAGGAGTAACATAAATAGATTTATTCTAAGTATGTACATATTATTTTAGAAATTTTATGTGTGATATCAAGATAGTTGTCCTTGATATGCAGTCGATTGTGGGTTTGTTTTGTTTTGTTTTGTTTTGTTTTGTTTTGTTTTGTTTTTCAGGCTATCATTGTGAAGGCAGTTGTTTAACCTACTCTGTTAACTTTTAATAAGAAGTGTGGATTTTTTCTGGGGAAGAAAACTTGAATTTGTATTTTTTGAACTCCTATTAAAGCCCACACTGCAAGATATAGGTTAAAGTAAAAATTTTATAAACAAATATTTTTGTCAACAAAATCCGTCCCTTAGACAACTTCTAGGAATCTGGTACAAAATGTTAGTATTTTCAGACTGACTAGCTTTTCTTCTTAAAAACTTGTTTTTAAAGTTAATAAACTGTATATGTTAAGCATACACCTCTTCCCATAGTCTTCTACACATACGTTTACAAATAGTTTTATCTTAATGAAACATGTTCGGTGAAAGAAGGCATATATACAGTATGGTTTCAACCAGTTAAGTTTGCGGCTTTTTCCATATTCTTCTATCTTTACATGTTTGCAAACACTTCTATCCTTTATTTTTTTTTCAGGAGTAGAATTTGGTGATTTATTACTTACATATAACACCCAGTGCTCATCACAAGTACCCTCCTTAATTCTCATCATCCATTTAACCCATCTCCCTGCCCACTTCCCCTCCAGCAACCCCGAGTTTGTTCTCTATATTTGAGAGTCTGCTCATGATTTGCCTTTTATTTTCCCCACATGTACACCTGTTTCATTTCTTAAATTTCACATATAAGTGAAATCATATGGTATTAGTCTTTCTCTGACTTATTTCGCTTAGCATAATACACTCTAGCTCCATCCATGTTGTTGCAAAGAATAAGCTTTCATTCCTTTTTATTACCAATATTCCATTGTGTGTGTGAGTGTGTATACCACTTCTTTATCCATTCATCAGTTGATGAACATTCGGCTCTTTCCATAATTTGACTTGTTGATAATGTGGCCATAAATATCAGGGTGTATGTGTGCCTTTCAATCAGTACTTTTGTATCCTTTGGGTAAATACCTAGCAGTGCAATTGCTGAATTATATGGTAGTTCTCTTTCTTACTTTTTGAAGAACCTCCACACTGTTTTCCAGAGTAGCTGCCTCACTTTGCATCCCACCAGCAGTTTACGAGGGTTACCCTTTCTCCATATCCTTGCCAATATCTGTTGTTTCCTGTGTATTAATTTTGGCTCTTCTAACAGGTGTGAGGTGATACATCTCGTTGTAATTTTCATTTGTATTCACCTGATATTGAGTAATGTTGAGTATCTTTTCATGTGTCTGTTACCCATCTAGATGTCTTATTTGGAAAAAGTGTATATTCGTGTCTTCTACCCATATCCTAATTGAATAATTTGTTTTTTTGGGTGCTGAGTTTTATGAGTTCTTTATAGATTTTGGATATTAATCTTTTGTCATATATGTCACTTTTAAATACCTTCTCCCTTTCCTAGGGTTGCCTCATAGTTTTGTTGATTGGTTCCTTCCAAGTGCAGAAACTTTTTATCTTGATGGAAGTCACAGTAGTTCATTTTTGCTTTTGTTTCCCTTGCCTCAGAAGATACATCTAATAAGAAGTTGCTATGGCCGATGTCAAAGATGTTGCTTTTTCTGTTCTCCTTTAGGATTTTAATAGTTTTCCATCTCACAGTTAGGTCTTCCATTCATTTTGGATTTATTTTTGTGTACAGTGTGAGAGAGTGGTCCAGTTTCATTCTTCTGTGTGTTGCTGTCCAGTTTTCCAATACCATTTGTTGAAGAGACTGTCTTTTTTCCATCGGATTTCCTTCCCTACTTTGTCAAAGATTAGTTGACCATGTAGTTGTGAGTCCACTTCAGGATTTTCTATTCTGTTAAATTGATTCATGTGTTTTTATGCCAGTACCATACTGTCTTGATGACTACAACATTGTCATATAGCTTAAAGTCCAGAATTGTGATGCATCCCGTTTGCTTTTTTTTTTTTTTTCAAGATTGCTTTGGCTATTCAGGGTTTTTTGTGGTTCCATACAAACTTAGGACTGTTTTTTCTGGCTCTGTAAAAAATCCTGGTGATGTTTTGATAGGGATTGCATTAAATGTGTAGATTTCTTTGGGTTGTATAGATTTTTTAACAGTATTTTATTCTTCTAGTTCATAAACATGGAATGTTTTCCATTTCTTTGTATCACCTTCAATTTCTTTCAGAAGTGTTCTGTATTTTCCAGGGTACAGATCTTTGACCTCTTTGGTTAGGTTTATTATGAAGTATCTGGGTTTTGGTGCAATTGTAACTGTGATTGATTCCCTGATTTCTCTTTCTGCTGTTTCAATATCAGAAACAACAGAAATTAATATTAATTAATGCAAAGATTTCTGTATGTCAATTTCGTATCCTGAGATTTTATTGAATTCATGTATCAGTTCTAGCAATTTTTTGGTGGGGTCTTTTGGGTTTTCTACATAGAGTAAAATGTCCTCTGAGAATAGTGAAAGTTTGACTTCTTCCTTTCTGAGTTGGATGACTTTTATTGTTTGATTGCTGAGGCTAAGAATGCCAGTACTATATTAAATAACCTGACCATAGAGGAAAGCCTATTAGCTTTTTCCCTTTAAGGATGATATTAGCTGTGGGTCTTTTGCATATGGCCTTTATTATGTTAAGGTATGTTCCCTTTATCTGTACTCTGTTGAGGGTTTATTGAGAATGAATACTCTAATGTGTCAAATGCTTTCTCTGCATTTATTGAGAAGGTAATGTAGTTCTTATCTCTTCTTTATTAGGGTAGTATATCACATTGGTTGATTTTCAAATATTGAACTACACTTGCAATCCAGGAATAAATGCCACTTGATCATGGTGAATAATTCTTGTATTGTGCTGTTGGATTTGATTTGCTAGTATTTTTTTTTTTATATTTTTTTTACATCCATGTTCATTATGGATATTGGCTTCCAGTTCTCTTCTTAGTGAAGTCTTTGGTTTTACTATGAGGATAATACTGTCCTCATCGAATGAATTTGGAAGTTTTCCTTCTATTTCTTTTTTGTTTTGTTTTGTTTTGTTTTGTTTTGTTTTGTTTGGAACAGTTTGAGAAAATTAAGCCCTCACTCCTCTTTAAATGTTTGGTAGAATTTCCCTGGGAATTTATTGGGAGATTTTTAATTATTGATTCAATCTCTTTCTAGTTATTGATCTGTTGAAGTTCTCTATTTCCTCCTGCTATGGTTCTGGTACTTTGTATATTTCTGGGAACTTATCCATTTCTTCCAAATTGCCCAATTTGTTGGCACATAACTTTCCATAATATTCTCTGATAATTATATTTCTGTGGTGTTGGTTGTGATTTCTCTCATTTGTGATTTTATTCAAAACAAGTGGTGTGATTTTATTCAAAACTCTTTTTTTTTTTTTGATAAGTCTGTTAAATACTGGGTCACAAATCAGGCCTCAGAAAGTATAAAAAGACTGAAATCATACCAGGAATATTTTCCTATCACAATGTTATGAAATCTGAAGTCAACCACAAGAAAAAAAAATTGGAATGACTACAAATACATAGAGGTTAAGGTACATACTACTGAAGAATAAATGGGTGAAACAGAAAATTAAAGAAGAAATTTTTAAAAAATACACAGAAACAAATGATAATGAAAACACAACAGGCCTACCTCAAGAAGCAAGAAAAATCTCAAAAAAACAACCTAACCATATACCTAAAGGAATTAGAAAAAGAAGAACAAATGAAACTTAAAAGCAGCAGAAGAAGGAAATAACAAAGAGTAGAGAAGAAATAAATGATATAGGAACAAACAAAGAGATCAATGAAACCAGGAGGTAGTTCTTTGAAAAAAACCTAGAAATTAATAATCCCCTAGTCAGACTTATCAATATGAGGATGTAATGACCACAAGGAAGGAAGAAACCTTAGGAATGCATAAGTGATATAGAAGATAAAATTATGAAATATAATAGAGCTGAAAAGAAAAGGGAAGAAAAAATATTGGATCTTGAATGTAGACTTAGGGAACATTCTGGAGAATGCTCCATGTAGACTTTAAAATACACTTTAAAATAATGTATATTCAGGCAGCCCAGGTGGCTCAGTGGTTTAGCGCTGTCTTCAGCCCAGGTTGTGATCCTGGAGACCCCGGATAGAATCCCATGTCGGGCTCCCTGCATGGAGCTTGCTTCTCCCTCTGCCTGTGTCTCTGCCTCTCTCTCTCTGTCTCTCATGAATAAATATATAAAATCTTTAAAATAAATAAATAAAATAATGTATATTCTGTTGCTTTAGGATGAACTGTTCTGAATATATCTAAGGCCATTAGATTCAGTGTCATTCAAAGCCATTGTTTCCTTGTTGATTTTCTGCTTAGATGATCTGCCTATTGATGTAATTTGAGTGTTAAAGTCTCCTACCATTATTGTATTATTATTATCAGTGAGTTCCTTTATGTTTGTTATTAATCATTTTATATATTTGGGTGCTCCCAAGTTGGGAGCATAAATATTTACCATTGTGAGGTTTTCTTCTTGTATAGATCCCTTTAATATCATATAGTGCCCTTCTTCATCTCTTGTCACAGTCTTTGGTTTAAAATCTAGTTTGTCTGATATAAATTTTGCCACTCCATCTTTCTTTTGATGTCCATTTGCATATAAATGTTTCTCCATCCCCTCAGTTTCAATCTTCAGGGTGTCTTTAGGTCTAAAATAAGTCTCTTGTAGTTAACATGTAGATGGGTCTTGTTTTTTTGTTCTGTTTTGTTTTGTTTTTGTTTTTGTTTTTTTAATCTATTCTGACACCCTGTGTCTTTTGTTTGGAGCATTTTGTCCCTTTACATTGAGAGTAATTATTGATAGACATGAATCTAGTGCCATTTTATTACTTGTTTCTGGACATTTTATCTGTCCCTTTCTAATCTTTTTGCTTTTAGTCTTTCTTTCTCACTCGAAGAATCTCCTTTAATATTTCTTACAGGGCTGGTTTAGTAGTCACAAACTCCTTTGGTTTTTGTGTCTGGGAAACTGTCTCTCCTATTTGGAACGACAGCTTTGTTGGATAGAGTATTCTTGACTGCATATTTTTCCATTCAGCACATTGAATATATTATTCCACTCCGTTCTGGCTTGCCATATATTCTTCTGAGAGGTCTGCTACTAACCTGATTTGTCTTCCTTTGTAGGTTAGGGATTTCTTTTTTCTTGATGCTTTTAGCATTTTTTTTTCTTTATCTGTATTTTGCAGATGTAACTACAGTATGTCTTGGGATTGGCCTGCTTTTCTTGATTTTGATGGGAGTCCTCTGTGCATCCTGAATCTGTTTCCTTCCTAAGTTCAGGGTAGTTTTCAGCTATAATTTGCTCAAATAAATCTCATGCACCCTTTCCCCTCTCTTTACTTCTGGGACTCTTATGATATAAATGATATACAGTTGATGGGGTCACCAAGTTCCCTAAGTTTACATTCGTGATTCAATATTTTTTTCTTCCCTTTTCTCTTCAGTTCTATTATTTTCCAGAATTTTATCTTCTATATCACTTATGAATTCCTCTGCTTCTTCCTTCCTTATGGTCATTACATCCTCATTTTTTAATCTTGTTTATTGCATTTATCATTTCAGCCTGACTAGTTTTAAGGTCTTTTGTCTCTGTAGTAAGGTCTCCTTCGTGTCTTGTATGCTTCTCTCAAGCCCAGCTAGTATCCTTATGATTGTTACTTCATATTTTGAATTAGTCTTATTACTTATATCTGTTTGGAGTAGATCCCTGCCCATGAACTTCCTTGTTCTTTCTTTTGGGGTGCTTTCCTCCATCTTAGCATTTTGTCTAGATCTGTGTCTTCTCTGTGTTAGGAAAGCCTGATATGTTTCTTGATCCTGAGAGTTATGCCTTTATGAGGAAGAGGTCATATACTTCCAGGGCCTGGTGCTTTAGAAAATGTCTCTGGTGTATGCTATGTATATTCTGCTGCTGTGTTTTGGCTGCTCTTTCCCTGAGGTGAGTCATCTGCAGAGTTTCTGCTTGCCTGTGGTGGGGAGTGTTTGGATCATATCCAGTGTGTAGCAGGTTTCAACTAGATGTACTCTAGTCTGCTTGTTCAAGGAGACATGATGCTATTTCCTCTAGAACGGAAACTGCCGCACTCTATGGTCAGCAGATGTGATATGTTCAGGGTGTTTATATTGGTCTTCTGGGGGAGAGGCCCACTGCTCTGGTTCTCAGGCATACCTGTGAGAGAAAAGCAGCAGCACCTGATCTCAGCTGGCCATAGAATAGTGTAACCACTGTTGGCACTATGCTGCTTACTGAATTTATGCTGAGGAATGGTGGGACATGGGCGAATGTTGCCAGGCACCTCCCACATCCCTGGAAAGAATTCACACCTGTTGCTGACTGAGAAGCCCGTCCAGAAGTGCAAACATTATCCCTCATGTATCCAATGTGTCCCTCAGATCATTGCCTTGACTTTGTATGTGTTGAGCCCACCTTCCCACCTAGCAGTGCAGTGCATCTTGCGATCTATCACAAAATACTGGCTGAGTTTTAAAACTCCAAACTTTAGGGACCTGGTGTGACGGGACCTTGCTGGTCCTGTGGGGGATGGTCTTACCATGCTGGAATTACTGCAGGTTTGTCCCAGAAGGGCAGTCACAGCAAAGTGCAAGGGTATGGAGTTTGGATTAAAGTGCAGCAAAGTGTCCAGGTTAGCCATCCTCAGCAGATGTCTATGTATCTATGCTGAGAGGTGAGGGAGGGAAATGGCACCTGCAGGATCTTTTGTCCTGTAAGAGGCAATGCCAGCTTTCCCAGATTGGCTCAAGAAGAGGGAACCATATCTCCTAGTGTGTCCCAGGGGATCCTAGTATCAAGCTGTTTGTCCCCAGGCTATATGCCATCCTTCTCCATAGGAGCACTGCAGCACCCTCAGGGCCCCACACCAGCCTTGTAGCAGATCTCTAAATCTCAGTCTTTAGGTCCAATGTAAAAACTGAGGAAAATTGTCCCTCATTTTCCCAGTCAATGACTTTGGGGAAGGGTTTTCCTTGTGTGATTTCCTGTGTCTCTACTCTATCTTATGTTTCTCTCTCTCTCTGTTTTTTTTTTTTTTTTCTCTATGTCTAGGTTTCCCTTCCCTCCACTGCTCCTGTAAGCCATTTCTCCCCCAAACCATATCTCCACACCCCCTACCCTCCACAATGTGACCTCTCTCTCTCTAGTTGTACTGTTCATTCTTTTAGTCTTCAGATCGATTTCTTGAGCATTAAGAATAATTTGATATTTATCTACCTGTGTTTGAGGCAAGCCTAGAGCACTCCTACTACTCTACCATCTTAGCTCCTCCTCCTCAAATGTAATAAGATTTAAAAAAAAATTTATTTATCAGTTTTAGAGAGAGAGAGAGAGTAGGGAGAGAAACTGAGAGAGAGAAGAGTCTCAAGCAGCTTCCTCACTGAGCATGGAGCCCCACCGGGGGCTCAGTCTCACACATGAGATCACAATTTAAGCTGAAACCATGAGTCTGACGTTTAACCAACTGAGCCACTGAGGCGCCTCATTTGTCATAAACTCTTACCTTTAAAATAGTTTTAGATTCACAGACAAGTTGCAATAATATTACAGAGAGTACCTGTATACTCATGGACGGGACATATTCCCTTAGTATTACTATGGTACATTTGTCATAACTAGTGAACCAGTATCAATGTGTTGTCATCTACAGTTCACATTTTAGTTGGATTCTCTAAGTTTTGACCTATTTTCCCAGAATACATCCAGAATACCATATTACCTTTAGTTGTTATGTTTCCTTAGGATTTGTTAGAGTGTGGAAATTTCTCAGACTTCCCTCATTTGTGGTGACCTTGACCATTTTCAGGAGTACTATGTATATATTTTATGGAATGTCTTTCAATTTGGGTTGATTTTATAATTTTTCTCATGGTTATGTAGTGGCTATGGGTTTGAGGGATGAAGACCACAGAGTTTAAGTACTATTCTTAACAATTTATATTGAGGGTATAGGCTATGCTATCAACATTACTTATCACAGCTGATATTGACCTTTATTATTACCATTCTGGGATAGTGTTTGTAAGGTTATTCAACTGTGAAACTATTGCTCTTTTAAAAGAAAGTCACTTTGCTCATTTGACATTTAAGGAACAAGAGTTATGCTTCCTGTCCTGGCAGGGTATTATCTTCAAAAAATTTTTGGAATTCTTTTATGCAGGAAATTTCTCATTTGTCCCTTATTTGTTTTTTCAATTACTCATTTATTTCAGTATGGTCTAAAAGGTATTTATCTTATATTTTGGCTTATAATCCAACACTATATAATTTTCTTTGTTGTTGAGATTATTCTAGCTTTGGAGCTCTCGTTTCTGTGTCTCTTTGTTATACCTCCATTGTTGTGATATTTTGTTTGTTTTGTTTCCATTCCCTTACTTCCTGGCAGCAGAAGATTCTCCAGGCTTATCTTCTAAAACTCTAACCTTAACACTAGACTCAACAGTTTCTCCACAGTGAAATACAAATTTATTTTATTGAAGAATGTCATTAGAAACCCAAATCTGGAGGCAGCCCAGGTGGCTCAGTGGTTTAGCGCCACCTTCAGCCCAGGGCCTGATCCTGGAGACCCGGGATGGAGTCCTACATCAGGCTCCGTGCATGAAGCCTGCTTCTCCTTCTGCCTGTGTCTCTGCCTATCTCTCTCTCTCTTTCTCTCTCTCTGTGGCTCTCATTAATAAATAAATAAAATCAAGAAAGAAAGAAAGAAGAAAGAAGAAAGAAAGAAAGAGAAAGAAAGAAAGAAAGAAAGAAAGAAAGAAAGAAAGAAAGAAAGAAAGAAAGAAAGAAAGTATTAGTTCACGCTGAGGTTTCCGGGTTTTATGTGGTCTGACATGTCTCATTCTATCTATTGCCACTTGCTTATCTAACCTCCCTTTCAAACAGTGAGAAGTTTGGATTGTACCTTCTATTACCTATATATTTTTATTTTTCAATCCATATATATATATATATATATACACACATATATATAATCCAATATATATAATCTATATGTATCTATATCTATAATCTATCCTCTCTCTCTCTCTCTCTCTCTCTCTCTATATATATATATATATATATATATATATATATATATATATATATTTGTTATTGTTGTTTTACTCTCCTTTTCCTTACGTAGCCCATGACTCTCTCAACTTAATCATAGGTACATGGAGGTGATCAGGTTTTGGTGAGACAACCATCTCTGGAGTTTCTTTTATCTGAGCAGTTTTGCCCAATTGAAAGTACTAACTTTGCAAACATCTACTTAAGGAACACCTTACTTAATTCAGATGTTACTACAATAGGCGTTATGGTAATATAATTTTTTTTTTCTACAATGAGTTATAATCAGAGTCAAGTAATTTTTCCAATGACTTCTCGATTTCATCTTCTCCTTTGGTGGTAAAGATGTAGTTGCCTCTTCCAACCCTATGAGCCCCAAAATTTCTGGACATTTTTCTCAAATTCCCTTCTCTTTTACTTGTAAATCAGTGGCTGCTTTGTGTGCTCATCCCTTTTTCTGTGATGACTTGACACATAATAATAATAATAATAGCAACAACCAGTATAACCCATAATAACCCACATATTTACAAATATTCTGTCTATAAGCTTCTTTGTGGAGCTATAATTTCATTAGACACATCAACTACCTTCGAAGATATCACACAAGAGTTTATTTGATGTTTCTCTACCACCTATTTAAATGTTCTTCTGTCCTTCTGTCCTTCCATATGTTTCTTCAACATCTGTTTTTCAGTACCTATATCTTACACAATGGAGATTTTCAAAGTTCAAAGAAAAATTTCTTTGAAATAACATTTTGGTAACTTTTTTCCCATTAATTATTTCTGTAAATCCCTTCTCAACATGCTATAATCATAAGAGATTAATTCTTTATAGAAGTAGACAATGAGAAAGTCAACTTACCTTCCATGTGGAGCACATGACTTACAGCAGAAAATTAAAAGGCTCACCTTGAGAATACATCAAGAGAAACAATTTTCTCAGGAGGAGCTAAATTTTCTTCAAGGCAAAACTACAAAGAAAACATTAAGAGAAGTGATTGAGGATAATGAGTGGGTGTTCCAGGGGTGCCTGGGTGGCTCAATCGGTTAAGCATCTGACTTTGGCTCAGGTCATGATCTCAAGATCCTGAGATAAAGCCCCACTTTGGGCTCCCTGCTCAACAGGGAGTCTACTTAGCCCTCTCCCACGGCCCCTCCCCCTGCTCATGCTCTCTCTCACTCTCTCAAATAAATGAAATCTTAATTTTTTTTTTAAAGAGTCTCATGTATAAGAACCTCAGTTCCAAAGGGAAATGTGAACAAGTCTATGAAAGCAGGAAAGATTGAAAGAGAGATTCTGATTAGAGTTTGTACAGAGAAGCAAGAAATAGATAACTCTATAGTGCATAGTGATGGATAATCTGACAGGCCTCACTCCCAATGATGACTTAGATAAGTGAAGATTTGATACATTTTGAGCTAAACCAGACCAGAAACCAAATAACACAAAAATGTGGTATTTCTAGGCTTGCTGGTGTCCCCACTAAGAAAATGAAAGACTCCCTAGAACACTCAAAAACTAAATACACTGGGGAACTTTTTGCCCTAAATAGAAATGTGTTTTTCAGCGTTTGACACATGATTTGTTCAAAAATATCTTTTAGATGAATAAATCTAGGGCAAAATTTTGATTAGAACATCAAAGATAATAACATTACAAGGGAGCAAAGAAGTATTGACCTTACTGTCAAGAAATTTGTTTTCTGATCTCAAAAGTGTAGTTTCCAGGCTTTCAAGCCTATAGTGAGAGACTATACTCTGCTGGAACTTTTGATAGTCTAAAAGCAAACAGAAGAATTATATTATTTACAAGCTTCTTTCTGTTATAAAAATTTTGTGATTTCATTACTTTCCCTTTATCATTCATTCACAAGTGAATGGCTTTTCTTCCAGTTTTATATTTGTTATGTTTAGGAAATAAAATGGGAAAGAACTGAAAAATTGGCATCTTTTCCAACCTTTAATTTTCTGCTGTGCAATCCCCAGTCTATCATGGTGCTCTATGCCACCAGCAGCAATTAACTTTGTGCTAACCAACCCCACCGTTAGTTTGGCGTGGAAATACTCACCTACAGTGCTTCTAATTATTGATGGATTTTCCCTTTTTCAAAATGTCAGACACTGTTTATGTGTAATCATCTGGCTTACCACCTGTGGCTACTCTATCCACTAGTACAAATATGGACAGTCACAAATCTCCCTCATTTCATTTGAACCTCTGAGTCTCATGAATTCTTCTGTGTCTCTACAATATTTAAATTATGTTTCCTAATTATCTCAATGAATTATACATCTGGTTGTGATTACTTAGCCTAGGAGGATGCTGCCTGATTGCTGATTATATAGCAATTTTATATTTTTCCATTGATTATGTTAATTTCCTTTATATTATATTGAATTATTGTACTGAGTGAAAAATTACTAGCACCTGCCTCTCATATCATGAAAAATACTTTGCAAATATATTTGACCTAGAAAGCTTATTTTGCTTGTAGATTTTATATACAACAGTTTTAAAAGATATATTTTTTCATAACAAAATTGTTTTGTCCTTTGGCATTTTTCTTCTGTGTAATTTGGTGTCTGTATAATTTTAGGTAGTGATGCTCAGAGAAGAGGAAAATATTCTGTGTAGGGTAAATAAGTCCTTTAGAACTATATCTTTTGTCTTTTGTATTTTTAGTGATACACAACTGTTACACTCTTGTTTCCTTCTTCTTAGTTTTAAATTATTATGTTCCATTATTTTTCTTATCTTTTCACTGACTTTTAAAGTAAATAATTATAGCAATATCCTAAAAATGAAATACTGTATCTACTTATAAGCAACAAGTACTTTTCATGTGTTAGTTCATTCATCCATTTTTTCTTCTTTAAATAAAAAATGTTCATGAAGCTTTAAGTTTATTTTTTTTAAGATTTTTATTTATTTATTCATGAGAGAGAGAGAGAGAGAGAGAGAGATTGGCAAAGACACAGACAGAGGGAGAAGCAGGTTCCATGCAGGGAGCCTGATGTGGGACTCGATCCCAGGACTCCAGGATCATGTCCTGGGCCGAAGGTAGGCACTACACCACTGAGCCACCCAGGGATCCCCAAAGCTTTTAAGTTTTATCCAGTCCCTTTTTATATTGTTTTTGTAGCATAAAAGCCCATGCTTTGAAGACAGGCTGTGTATCAACTACAAGTTTTGTCTAAAAGGTAAAATATTCATTATTTGTTTCCAACGATATTTTCAGGTAGAAGTGCACCTAGATATAATTACCTCTTTAAAATATTCAGCAACAAATGTCAAAGTTTAATTTTATGAGATAAATACTGTCACATGTAGATTTATGTCTTTGACCAATACTGGGAACTGATTTGTTGGCAGTGTTTCCTTGTCTTCTAATTCCCCCTTGTTTCTGTCACTGCCTTTCTTTTTAAGCTCCATTCTTCTGCCCAACCCCAAGACTAAATAATTTAAGGCTTGGGCATGCACCAGTTTCTAAGTAATGTTTCTCAAAGGAAGCTTTAGGGAAAATCTGAATTAAAAAAAAACTGTAATGTTAATTTAGAATAAATTGTGGAGTCTACTCAGACCTACTGAATCAGAATATTTGTAGAGGATGCCCAGAAATTTGCATCTTTATGAAGTTTCACATGTGCTTCCTAGGCATAGTAAATTTTGAGAACAACTATCCTTTTTTTTAAATTTTTTTTGAAAACCACTATTCTATGGTAAATAATTTATGAGGAAACACTCTAAAGCACTTTTACCATAGAATCACTGTTCTATGCTTGCTTGTAGAATATATGAAGAGAAAGTGTAAAACAATCACACACTTTTGGATTTTCCTTATCTTTGTGTTAGTTGTTCAGCTCATTCTCATCTTGTGATTATATTCCAATATACTCCTTACTCTTTGTCTCAGACCTGGTTTCTAAGTATATCCCAGATCTGATGAATAGAATGTTTGTAAAAGTTAATGTTTGAATCTGATATTTGATTGTCTATTGTTTTTTCTACTCATCTAAGATGGGAGCCAGCTTACTCTGTCTCTATTACTAGTAAGATTATTTTTGTTCCTGTTTTTCTTTTTGGCAAGATTTATCTGGCTCTCTTTGGGTACTATGTATGGTTCACTATCATTTACTATATTCCTGTGTTGGGACATATAATGATCTAAGTTTATGATTTAAAAAAAATCTAATTTTTTTTTTGCTAACCACCCTATGTTTATTATTATATGCCCCAAAGTATAACATGAGCTTCTCCAATACAATATTGTCAACTACAACCATTAGTTTTACAATTTTTCCTCAGAACTTACCCATTTTACTTTTTATTTTTAAATTTATTTATTTATGTAATCTCTACACTCAACATGGGGTTCTAACTCATGATCCTGAGAACAAGAGTCATACACTTTTCTGACTGAGACAGCCAAGTGCCACAGAATTTATTCATTGTAAAACTGAAAGTTTGTTTCCTTTGGACAACATCTCTCCATTTACCCCCACTCCAACAGCACTATACTGTTTCTATTAGTTTGGTTTATTTAGATTCCACAAATGTAAGACCATACAGTATTTGTCTTTCTCTGCCTGACTAGTTTCACTTCATATAATACCTTTAAGGTCCATCTATGCAATGGCATAGATTTCCTTCTGTTTCATGGTTGAGTGCGTAATATATATATTCTTTTCCCCTGGATCCTATGGTAGTTCTATTTACAATTTCTTGAGGAAACTTCAAACTGTTTTCCAAAATAACTATAGCAGTTTACCTTCCCATAAACAGTATGAAAGTGTTCCCTTTCTCAATATTCTTGCCATAATTTCTTACTTTTTATCTCTTTGACAATAGACACTCTAATATATATGAGGTCATCTCTAATATATATGAGGTGGTTTTGATTTGCATTTCTGTGATGATTACTGATACTGAACATCTTTTAATTTACCTATTATGTATTTGTACATCTTCTTTGTAAAAATATCTGTTTAGTTTCTTTGCCCATATTAATTAATCCCTTAGATGGTACATGGTGTGCAAATATTTTCTATCATTCTGTAAGTTGCCATTTCACTTTTGGTGATTTCCTTTGCTGTTTAGAAGCTCTTTACTTTGGTGTAGTCCCACTTGTTTATTTTTGCTTATGTTGTTTTGGCTCAGGTCATGATCTCTGGGTCCTGGATTGAGCCTCAATTGGCTCCCCTCTGAATGAGGAGCCTGCTTCTCCTTCTCTCTCTGTTCTCTCCTTCTCTCTCTCTCCTGATTTCTCTCAAATAATAAATAAAATCCTTAAAAAAAAGTCAACCACTTTTTTGGGGCACCTGGGTGGTTCAGTCAGTTCAGCATCTGCTTCAGCTCAGATCATGATCCCCGGTTGGGATGGAGCCCCTTGTCAGGGTGCCTGTTCAGTGGGGATTTTGCTTCTCCTCTCCCTCTGCTCCTCCCCCTGCTCACTTTCTCTTGTGTGCACACACATGTGTGCACTCTCTCTCAAAGAAATAAATGAAGCCTTAAAAAAAAAAGGTCAACCACTTTTTCTTTACATTAGCAATGAATAAGTGAAAAAACATAATACCTATTACATTAGCATCCATAAAATGAATATATCTAACAAAATGTATACAATTTGCATATGAGAAAAAATGATAAAACTCCAATCAACAAAATCAAATAAAAAATAAATAAGTGGAGAAATTTTCCTTGTTTATTTATAGGAATACTCAATATTGACTCTCTAGAAAATGTATCTAGTACTTGAGAAGTACTTGAGGAATTTGCTGATTGTAATGGACATATTATAAATATTTCCCTATTTATTTCAGAGAGTGTGTGCATATGAGCAGGGGGAGGGGCAGAGGGACAGAGAGAATCTTGAAGCAGACTCCCTGCTAAGTGCGTAGCCAGATGCAGGCCTTGACTCAGGACCCCAGAGATCATGACCTGAGCCGAAATCGAGTCTGCTGCTTAACTAATTGAGCCACCCAGGCACTCCTATAATGGTTATATTATAAACCCATACATTGTATAGTACCAGTTTCTTTCAGTTAACAACCGGATTCAACTAATATTAATTTACTACCTCTTGTGCACCAGGGATCGTGCTAGATGATGGGAATACAGCAGTGAAGAAAAGAAAAAAAAATCCTACTCTCCATTAATAAATATACTAGTCTTCATGGGGGAGACAGACTTTTAAACAAATAATTGTATAAAAGTCAGAACATCAGCTAATGTTAAGTTTTATAAAGAGTGATACAAATAAATATAATAAGTGTGAAAAGGGCAGTGTTATTTTATATAGGGTGGTCATGGAAGCACCTCAGATACTAGAACTATTTAACAGTTTATTAAACAATACCCAAGGAAAGTGACAAGTGTCTTGTGAATATCTGGGGAAAAGAGAATCACAGAATAAAAAGCAATTGATTAGGCCCTAAGGCAAGTATGAGAGGCATGCCCAAGGAATAAAGAGGAGGCCAGTAAAATTGAACAGAGTAAACAAAATGGAGAGCAGTAAGAGATGGTATTATAACCATAGCCAGGGACTGTATCATAAGTAACAATATAGGCCATGATGATTTCTTTGGGGTTCTACTGCATGAGATGGGGAGTAAAGTTAAGATCTTTATGCAGCTGCCTTGAGTTTCAGTTTTAAAGGATGTCTCTGGTCATAGTATAAAAAGTCTCAGTGCAGGGGATCACTTATGAGATTATTTGAACAATATGTGGAAAGTATTATGATGTCAGAATATAGGTAAAAGAGGTTAAAATTATTTGCTTTCCTGATACATTCTGAAGAAGAGTAATACATTTATTAGGGGATTATAATTGATGTATAGTAGAAAGAAGTCAAAAGGTTACTACCAAAGTTTTTGAACTGAGTAACTGAAAGAATTATTGTTGTCATAATCATTGTTAATTAGATGAGAAATAGAGAAAGAAGCAAAAGGTATGAAAGTAATGGACAAGAAATAAGAATTGTCTTTGGAAACATTAATTTTGTGTGGCTTATTAGATATTTGGTGGGAATGCTTGTTGGGTAGGCAATGCAAATATTCACTTTTTAAAAGATTTATTTATTTACTTTAGAGAGAGAGGCAGTCAGAGAGAGCACATGTGCAAGAGAGGAGAGGAGCAGAGGGCAAGGGAGAGATAGAATATCAAGCAGACTCCACATGAGTGTGGAGCTGATGTGGGGCTTGATCCCACAACCCTGAGATCATGACCTGAACCGAAACCAACAGTTGGATGCTTAACTGACTAAGCCACTCAGGTGCCCCTAAATATTCACATTTTAAAATTTATGGATTTTTTTCATATTTTATACTGCTGCTTCAGTGAACTAATCTTCCCATTTAATGTAAAATAAGAATCTTATTTAGGCATGATCTTGACTGACCAGAGTGCATGTTTTCTTATCTTGAATGTAAATTTATGACAGCATACTTTATGACTATTTTCTAGGTTACTAGGATGATGCTTATGTAACATTAAAGGCTTGCCATGAGAAGAGACACTGAAGAAATGGACAATGTGATGCTTTTATCCAGCTAAGGTAGGGGGGAAAAACTGGAATATTGCCCTTTCAGAAACTATTTACTCTATGATCAGTATTAGCTAAAAAATATATATTTTACCTCAAAATTAAAACATATATATTTTAAAATTTATTTTCCATATATTTATTTCATCTTAAATGTATTTTAAATTTTAAAAAAAACTTGGAAAATATGTTTTTCAGGAATATCTCAGTGGCTGGAATTGAGCTGATTTAAGAATTAGAAGCATGATTCCTGCGTCTGCTCTTTAATATATACTTTCCCAGTAGACTAGGAATTAGGCTGAATCATGTTCCTACAGGGATATTAGAAATTCTTCTACCAAGTTCTTGGTGGAGGTTTTTATTATGTTGTAGACATGCAAGGTGAGATCTGTCATTTCACAAAATAGTCTGGCAAGAAAGAAAAATGTTAGTTGATAATTCATATAGCATTCTAGGTGGCATCCTAGGATTATGATAGTGGCAACACTCACCCTGCAAATGAAACTAATCATGGTTCCATTACTTCTGGCCATACCAACAAGAGATGGACATAGACACTGACTCGGTGATATATCTGAAGAAACGTACTGATCAGAATTCTCTTTTTATGAGCTCTTATTATAAGAAAGGTCCTTAGAATCCTTCTTAGTCAAATATAGTTCCTTCAAGTTTATTTCATCCTCATATATCTATAGAAATGGGGCTATGAATGAGTATGGAGGGTTATAAATAGTGAACACCTTTGTGAAAAGTTATATCTTGGGGAAGGATTCAGACAATTATAAAGGAGTTATTATAATTAATGGCATGTGCTGCTTTTGAATACTTCTAAATCTCTATTTGTGAACTTTGTGACTTAAGGTTGGTTGGTGAACCATAAAACAAGTTTTAAAAATATTTCCATGTTGTTATTTCTCTTTTAATTGCCAGTGTCATATGACAGTATCTATTTTCACATTTTTCATTGCAAATACTCGGCATTTCAGAAATGTGCATTAATAGGTTTTCTGTATGGTAAGCTGGGAATATAGCCAAGATTTATTATACTGTTTTTCAACTCTAAATAACACACTGGGGCAGCCTGAGTGGCTCAGCGGTTTAGCGCCGCCTTCAGCTCAGAGTGTGATCCTGGAGACCCAGATGGCATCTCCGGTCGGGCTCCCTGCATGGAGCCTGCTTCTCCCTCTGCCTGTGTCTCTGCCCCTCTCTCGCACACTCTGTGTCTCTTATGAATAAACAAATAAAATATTTTAAAAAATAATAAATAAAAATAAAAAGACAACACACTGACGCCTAAGCAAACTTCTTGTATATCTATGTCTTCTTTAATTATCGGGAATGATTTTTTCCTAAGCATTGCTTTCAGCCTCTCAGATATTAAAATAAGATGTAGGTAAATAAAGCCCTCAAATTCATGATTTTTTTGCTCTAATGGTACAATTTTATTTTTTATAGCTCAAATTATAGTCATTTGAGTAGAATACATGTAATATATAATATGTAATAGGCACTTATAAATGACCTTCTAGATTACTAACATATTAAATTAGATTTGTAAACTTAGGTTACTATGTGGGTTGTTACTTCTACATGATACTAAGAAAGACTCCAGAACATATCCAAGTGCCGATCTTTAGTTAAAACTATGTCCTTATCCAGAGAACATCTGCTCTAACAAGTGTGTCTTTTAGACCATTAACATAGACAATGATTAATATGACATTGTAAATGATTTAGCAGGTGGAAAATATTAAGTTGCTTAACTGGATTTAACTCAATTGTATAAATAAAAAACTATGGATAGGATTTCTTAATGACTTTACAGTAATTGTGCTAAATTACTAATATAACATTTGCCATTTTTCATATTAAATTCATGTGTAAAAGAATGACCATTTATTACTTTTAAAAAAATCTCTCTTAAAAAAAATCTCTCTTAGATTTAGTGTTAGACCCATGTATTTCTTCCTGCAAAATAAATAATTATTACACCACTTCATATTTCCTTGCTTTCAAAATGAACAAAGTGTAATAGATCAACCTAAAATGTTATTTGCTGCTAAATTTCATATGAAGTACTCAAAATTTTGTTAGAACATCTTATTATTTTTTAGTATTTTGATTTATCCTATGGGGTATAATTGTTTTTTATAATATAAAGTCATAAAACTAATATATCCTTTTTTAAAATGATTTTATTTATTTATTTGACACACAGAGAAAGTGAAAGAGCAAAGCAGGGGGAGAGACAGAGGGAGAGGGGAGAAGCAGACTCCCCTCTAAGCAGGGAACCCAACTTAGGGCTTGATCCCAGTACTCCAGGATCATGACCTGAGGCAAAGGCAGACAACTGACTGAGCCACCCAGGCACCCCAAAATAATATTATTTAACATAAAATATAAATATATTGGGTTGCAAATAGGTAGAATGAGAATATATGTGTATTTGGGAATATATATGTATGCATATTTGTATTTATATTCAAAATACATATATATACAGTTTTGTATATTTAAAACTATATATACTATTTTATTTCTCTAAGCATATAACTATCTGTAGTTTATACTTTTTGACTCAGTTATTTGTGATATTTAACTTAATCTGTGCAACACCTCTTTTATTCATTTTAATTCCATGTATTATATTGTTGTAATTATATATCTCAAAGCATGTTCATTGTACTCTTGATGGATATGTGTGTGGTTATCAGTATTTTGCTATTAAGACCAAGACTGCAACCAACATTCTTATCCATTACTTACTTGTGTACCTATGTGAATTTTTCTGAGATATATATACCAAAGTGGAATTCTTGGAATGAAAGATATGTGCACTGTTATTTTTCCTACCTGTTGCCAAATTGTTCTCCTAATTGGACATATCAATTAACAATCCAATTGATGGTATGGAAGTTCAAATTTTTACAGCCTCATCAATGCCTAGTAGTATTGTTTCCTTCCTTCACCACTTATGACCTTCTTCTATCCATCCCTCCCTTACTACCATCTTTCTATTTATCTTGTTCGGCCTTTATTAAATCATACTGTTCTTGTGAATGAATATGAAAACATGTCTCATTGCAGTTTTAATTTTTAATCCTTAATCCATAGTTAAAGTATCTTTTTAATTAATTTTTCTCCTCTGCTAAATACTTGTTCACATGTCTTTTGTCCTTTGTTATATTGAGATTTGGGTTGATTTTGTATGGATTTGTAAAAGGGTCTTTTTTCTATTTTGTATATTATGTTCAGTTTTACATAGGAAATGCATTTCCTTAAATGTTGACTTATATTGCTTGTTTTATACTGTCCTTTTTAATGTAGAAGTTTTCATTTTAAATATAGTAAGATTCATTATTCTTTTGTTCATATAGTTACTACATTTCACCTTGTTTCAGTACATTCCTCTATCCTGGAGGTCTACAGAAAGCCCTTATTTAAAAATATATTTTAATGCATTTTACACATCAGTTTTAGGGTTTTGTAATACATTTCAGAGTTGCTAAGCCCACAGTATTTTTGTAACAGAAAGTCTTGGAATCTATGGTATAAAAATCTTCATTATAAATCATTTCTGACTGTTAAGGAATGTGTTAAGTCTTTTACTTTAGAGAAAAACCCCAGAACTTTATAATTTGATAATATTACATGTATTTTTCATCTATATGTATAATTCATAGTACTTAAGAAATATATATCAATTAAAAATATTTTTCTTACCAAAGCATAAGAATTTGGTTGAAACATTGCATTTTATTAGCAATTCTCATTTTTTAAATAAAGATTTTTATCTCACATTCTGATAAAGTATTATAGATTTCTATATTTTTAAAGATTTTACTTATTTATTCATGAGGCATAGAGAGAGAGAGAGAGAGAGAGAGAGAGAGGCAGAGACATAAGCAGAGGGAGAAGCAGGTTCCATGCAGGGAGCCTGATGTGGGACTGGATTCCGGGACTCCCGGATCACAATCTGAGCCGAAGGCAAGTTGCTCCACCGCTGAGCCACCTAGGCATCCCAGAGTATTATAGATTTCAAATCAGTGTTAGTCTCAAGGCTTAAAATATTTACCAGTTGAGGGATCCCTGGGTGGCGCAGTGGTTTGGCGCTTGCCTTTGGCCCAGGGCGCGATCCTGGAGACCCGGGATCGAATCCCACATCGGACTCCCGGTGCATGGAGCCTGTTTCTCCCTCTGCCTATGTCTCTGCCTCTCTCTCGGTCTCTCTGTGACTATCATAAATAAATAAAAAATAAAAAAAAAAATATTTACCAGTTGATTAAGTTCTATTTTGAGTATTATTTTCTTTCTAGATTAAATAGAGAACACATAAAAACATGTTTTTTTTTTACTATTTTTGTTGTTTGCAAATTATTGAAATAAGTGGAATATTCACAGAATATAATTTAATTTGCTTAAACAAGAAGAATGTAGAAATAATTAATCATAAGTGTACTACAAAACCTACAGTTTTCAATACATCACTCTTAATCACAGATAATTTCTCAAATGGTACATATATTCATTTTTATAGAGTTCTAAAGGAAAAAATAAAACTAAAAATTTTAGAATTCTCTATGAAATGTTTACTGAAGTATAGAAATATATCATTGTATAAATTCATTTATATATATATTTTAGATATGTGTCTAATTTACATTAATGATTCCAAAGCCTAAACATGATATTTATATGTAAATGTATGAATTTCCATTAAGTTCTTTAGAGCAAAAGTCTAAGAGCTTTAGAAAAGATTGCAAACTGAGAGGCTATCTTAGTAACTTAATGGAAAAGTAATCTTGTATTAGTGGTTCAGTATTTTTTCCATGCTTAAGGATTTAGTCCTGAGAATAATCAATATGCAAAACCAATGGAGGAAATTTCAGTGTTCAAAACTTGAATGAGGGAGGCCTGGGTGGCTCAGTGGTTGAGCATCTGCCTTCGGCTCAGGGCATGATCCTAGAGTCCTGAGATCGAATTCCACATTGGGCTCCCTGCAGGGAGCCTGCTTCTTCCTCTGCGTATATCTCTGCCTCTCTTTCTCTCTCTCTCTCTCTCTCTCTGAATAAATAAATAAAATCTTAAAAAAAAATAAAAAATAAACTTGAATGAAAGGTTAGACAATTACAAGACTTGATGTTCTACTAAATACATTTTTAAAAAGTAATTATTTACTTAAAAGTGTCCATAATCTGTTGCCTGGGTTCTCAGTCACTTGAAGGTCTGACTCTTCATTTCAGCTTGGATCTTGATCTACTGATATAGATATAGAGTCCCAGGAGAGCTCCCTGCTCTTCAGGTAGTCTGTTCCCCACCCCCCCACCCCCGAAATAAGTAAATAAATCCTAAAAAAAAGAAAAAAGTATCTATAGTCAATTTAATTTTGGTGTAGGATTTGAAACACAAAATATTGATTAATCTTAATCTTCATTATTAACAGTACATAAATGCATATATATAAAAGAACTGTTGAAACTTTGTTTTATTTATTAATTGTAAACCATTCATACACTTATTTTCAAAATAATAAACATTTATTAATCCACTATCCAATATAAGAATTAAAATATTGCTGGTATTTATAGATACCTATACTCCTCCCCTAAGCTGCCAAGTGCACTACTTCTCCCAAAATGGTAAAGAACTACCAGGTTTAAATGTTGATCATTCCCCTTTCTTGTTTCTCAACAATCATCACATATTTATGCATGGTTATATAATATTTAGTTATATATATTTTTAGAGATATGGATTATGAAACAATATGTAATATATTTAGAGTTGTTTTTTTCACCCAATATTTTTGTTCTTAAAGTTCAATCATGGTGTTGCATATCATTATAGACCTTTATTTTTACTTTTGTACCCTATTTCATTCTTTGACTATACTACAGTTTATTCATATTCTGAAAATGAATGTTGTATGACTTTTAAGGTTTTTCTATCATGAGAAGTGGTGCTATGAAATTTCTCCCAAGATCTCTTTTTTCATGAAGTCAATTTGCCTTATATTAGTTTCATTATTTTTAAATTTAAAATTTTATGTTAACATAATGATACAATCACATATTATTATAAGAAATAATTCATAGAAATTCTGTGTATTTTTCACTTTTTTACTATTTGTAATGATCAATATTTATTTAATTTTAGGTTTATATCAATGTCAATATGGAGTAAAAATATAATTTCACTAGCTACCTTAAAAAAGGCCTATTGTTCTAACTGTAAAACAGATAAAATACACATAAAACATCTACAATATAACAGAGGACAATCTTAGGGTAGGCAGACATTTCTTAAGTTGGATACAAAAACACTTATCCAAAAAAGGAAACCTTTAAAGAATTGTATTTTATTAAAATTGATATCTGCTTAAATATTTAGGACAGTTAAAAAGGCTGAAATACTGAGAAACAATTCGTGATACATACTGACTTAGGTCTTCTATATAGAACCCATAAATAATTACTATCAATTATTTATAAAAAGACATGCATAAAATTAAAAATATGATAAAAATACTTGGACATGACATGAAAAGTATTCAAATGGCTAACAAATATATAATAATATATACTAATTACAAGGGTTAATTCAAATTTAAATCTAATCTATTATGATATACCATGAGTGCCTACCAGATTGACTAAATGATTTTTTTCATCTAAATACCAAGTGTTTTCAAGAATATAATTTGTGGAGCACCTGGGTGGCTCAGTCAGTTGTGTCTCACTCTTGTTTTGGGCTCTGGTAATGATCTCAGGGTCATGGGATGAAGCCTAGCATTGGACTCCATGCTCAGTGTGGAGTCTGCTTGTCCCTCTCCCTTCTATAGCTTTCATGTTCTCTCTCCCTCTAAAATAAATAAATAAAATACGTAATTTGTAATCACATATATGCTGTTACTAGAGTGTGAATGGAGATGTTCATTTTGGAAGTACTGACTAAGGGTCAGCATACATGTGTATCAGCAGAAATTCCTCTTCTCGTTATATATATATAAGAGTAATGTGTACAAATGTGCAATTTTAGACATGCACAAAATGTATTTGGGGGCATTATTAGTAATAGCTACTACAACCCAAATGTATATCTCTGCAAACATGCATAAAATAGGTATACTTATACAACGACCTATTAAATAGCCATAAAAATAAACATGTTAGAGTTATGTAAAACAGTGGAGTGAATCTCACAAACATAATAATGAAAGAAATTAGGAAAACACAAAAGTACTTGTGCAGTGATGACATTATTCAAAGTTCAAAAGGAAGCAAAATGAAATGACTATTACAAATCAGGATAATAGTTGCCTTTATGGAGGGGGACAGGGATAATAATTGGAAGAGACCAGGAGGGGTCTTCTGGGTTGCAATTACTTTTTCTATTTGTTGACCTTTGACAGTTGTAGTTACAAAGATGCGATTACGTTGTGGTAATCCACTGACCTGTATAGTTAATGAGTTGTGTACATTTCTCTTTGTATTCCATCCTTCAAAAGCATTTAGCAATGTTATAAACATTTTATAGATTGTCCTCATTCATGCATGTAAGATCTATAATTTTCTATTTTTTTAAAGATTTACTTATTTATTCCTGAGAGACACAGAGAGAGAGAGGCAGAGACATAGGCAGAGGGGGAAGCAGGCTCCTCACAGGGAGCCCATTGTGGGACTCAATCCTGGATCCTAGAATCACGCCCTGAACCAAAGGCAGATGCTCAACTGCTGAGCCACCCAGGCGTCTCAAACCCATAATTTTCAACTTTAAGTAAAATGACAATTTTTATTTATGAAGAATCTATAATAATATGTAATCACACAAACAATAAATAAGTCATAATGATGAATACTATCCTGTTTATATTCAGCTGATTTATTTTAAAAAGTTAATTGCCTATCTTGTCATCTTCATTTGCATTTGTCTGATTATTGATAATATTAAGAATGTCTTTATTCATCTACTTCACAATTTCATCATCTAATATTCTAGATATTTAGAGCATTATGTAAATAGCATGTACTTGGGTTTATATATGTCTATCTGTCTGTCTATGCATTTATCTGTATCTACTATTTGAAGTTACAAAGGATGCCTCATTTTTTTATTTTAATATGTGAATATTAATGTTTTTGCTATATTTAAAATTAGCTTTACTACCAGAAATGTTCCTTTATTGGCAAAAATGTTTTCTCTTAAAAGAGTTCAGCTCAGAGTTGTAGACAACAGTAATAATTATGATTGGAAAGTACCAGGAGATTCTAGCATGCATTAGTAAAAATTTTCATAATATAAACAAGTTTCACAAAACAAATTTCATAACGTATGTAATACATCATAAAATAGAATAACCAATCAAATATTGCAAATGCAACTTCAGACAAATGATATGTGAGGTTAACAGAAAGCTCTCACTACTATTTTATTTAGCATATAATCCAAGCCAACCAATTTGATAAGGTGCCTCATTTCCCCTTGTCTCTCCAACTGAACAGGCTGTAAATCAGCACAAGCTGATCACAAAGTGATTTCATTTGTTTGAGAAAAAATACTACTAAGCCCACTAGCTTAGGGTGGACAGTAGGCAAAGCAAAGAATTCTATCAAATATTTGTTTATTTATTTATTTTTAATAATAAATTTATTTCTATTGGTGTTCAATTTGCCAACATACAGAATAACACCCAGTGCTCATTCTGTCAAGTACTTGTTACACCTCATAAAACACTTTCATATAAGTATAAAATAAACAGAAACTACTATTTAGATATCATATTCTTCCTTATAGAAGCAGATCATTCTGCTGACACTGCATTCTCAAAAACCAATGAAGGACCCTCATGGCATTCCTATTTAAGTTTGTGAGTGTGTATGTGCATAGCTAGAATGGAAATGAAGCACATAATTAAAAATAAAAAGAATTCTAGGAACTTGAAAGATAAATCAAAAAGAACAAGATGCTTTTAAAATGATACTAAGACAACTCAGAATTTTAGCTTCACTTATTATATGTTTCCCAAACTTTGATTAGCAGGACTATGTTAGAAATTTATATTCTTCCTGGTCCAAATTCGTTTTCAAACCATTTAGTCATTTGGGAGTAATAATTCCTGTGTCTTTAATGAGCCTCCAAGTGACAATACTTCACAACACAGATTGAGAACTACTCTTTCCTGATATTAGAAAACCTGTCTCTGTTTTCGAGACAAATGTTTTAGTGCTCAAATAGCTGAATTCAAAGAATGAAATTGACAGCAAAACCGTTATCCCATTAGGAAGAGTCATTTTCAGCTCAACATTATTAAAATTTGAGTAGAGGGGCAGTCCGGTTTAGCACTGCGGTTTAGCACTGCCTTCAGCCCAGGGCGTGATCCTGGAGATCCGGAATCGAGTCCCAAGTCGGGCTCCCTGCATGGAGCCTGCTTCTCCCTCTGCCTGTGTCTCTGCCTGTCTCTCTTTGCCTCATGAATAAATAAAAAAAGTCTTAAAAAAATTTGAATAGAGATCCCTGTATATGATGATTTAATTGCAAATAAACTTCTCATAAATAGAAGAATAAGGAAGACTCGCTGGCATTTGAATTTTATGAAAAAATATGTGGAATACATAGATTTCTATATAATGCTATTGTTTGACTTGTGATAGCACTGAGCCAGAAAATAAGATGTAATTATTGAGGTGACACAAAAATATCTCTATTGTGATCAAACTTTCTAGGGTATGGTTTCAGATGGAGTTGCCAAATATTATCATGTTTAAACATGCAACTTGGAATTCTAGATGCAAATAGAAAACAGTGAAAATGTTTTTTAAAAGTGTAGAAGGAGTATTCCAGTTAATAACAATGCATAATAATGTACACAATAATTAGTAACTTACAATCACAAGTCTCATTTTATTATTTCTTGTGGTTTTGCATATAAAGATTTGAGCAAAAATCCATCTACGTTTCTGCCAGGAGCTCTCATGCAGTTAATCAGGTAGTATTTGGAGCTGAAATGGCAGAGACTTTGATGGGATGGATGTATGCAGGCTGGGCATCTCTCTCTTTGTATTGTCTTAATTCTTCTCCATGGATTCTATCCTTTTTGCTGTTTTGGATTTTCTTATAGCGTAACTTCTCATGAGTGAGATTACTTACACCAAGAGTCAGGAAACTATAGCACAAAGAGGATTGCCAGATGAAAAATAGGATACAGTTAAATAAAATTTCAGATAAATATGAATAACTTTTTTGTATAAATATAGTCTGGACAATATTTGGGATCAAATAATACTTTAAATAAAAAGGTATTTGTTGTTTATCTGAAATTCAAATATAACTAGGCATCCCGTATTTTTATTTACTACATCCGGTAACCATGGACCAAATCTGGATGGTCTTCTATTTTTGTAAATAAAATTTAAGTGGGACTCAGTCAAACCAAATCACTTAGGTATTGTGTATGGAAGCTTTAGGACTGCAAGAGCAAAGTTGAATAGTTGCAGCGGAGACCACATGCCTGGCAAAGTCTAAAATATTTACTATTTGACCTTTTACAGAACAAGGTTTGCCTGTCTCTGCCTTGTAAGGCAGATATCCAGTAAGAAAGGTCAAAGCTATATCTGCTCTCATAACTAAACCTGGGAGGTCTCATAGCTCATTTCTGGCAGTCATAGCTGCCAATACTAAGGTGAGAGCAATTAAACTTCAGTTTGCAAAAGGAAGAGGGAAGTTTCCAGAAAAAAACATGACAGTAAATATTTTGCAGCCCCATCTTAGAAAATACAAACTTCTACCTACTAATTTGTGACTCATTATCTTAAGACAGCATTCTGAAAACAAATGGGGCAACTCACGAACAAGAAAAGTGATTTCTTTTCTTTTTCCTTGAGAATTATATTTTTTCAGGAATCTCTACACCCAATGTGGAACTTGAAATCACAACCTTGAGATCAAGAGTTACATGCTCTACCAACTGAGCCAGCCAGGCACCCTCAAAAAAGTGATTGTATTTGAGTTTTCTACCATGAAATTTTGAAGATATTTGGATTAGAGATATTTCTGATATAACTCATTGAAAATAAAATAAAATATAGTATTGCTTTTTAAATAAAGCATCAACTTAAATTCACTTCGGGCAATTTTACTTTAAAAGTAGAGAAGAGAAAGACATTCCCACAGTCTTAGTGAAAACGTCAAATTTTCACTAATATGTTTCCTGACACTTCTAATTTGCCTACCTAAGGAACACTAGTCATATCTTAAGGTACTAAATAATTTAGCTTGGACTTGATTCAGAATGTTTAAAATAAATTTCAAAAATAATATTTTATCTTTTTATATTTTTCTAAAGTAATATGTATACATTTAACATAAATTTAACCTCCCTTTAATCAAGTTTAGGTGTTCATAAACCAACAATATGTTGAATTGCAGAGAGTATTAAAGTAACTATAAGAGAATTTAGTTGGTTTATAAAACCAATGTAGATGTTAAGTTATAACATTTTAAGTCATACAACAATATTGTTTCCATATGGATGTTTAATGCTTTAACTTAATCCAGATGCTTTTTCATTATTTTTAATCTTCATGTAAACTCTGAATACTGTGTATCTAAGATAAATATTCACATTAATTATATAAAGTGATCTTATTGTAATGTTTGATAAATACTTCCACATAGAATAGGTTAAGAACTGTCATGCCATTGAAATAATACAGAACTTGATGCATTTCTATATCATGTGGTTAATAGTAAAAATTCTAAATAATTCATGCACAATTTTAAACATGCAGCCTATCCACTCAACACAATGCATGCTATTTACTTATCCTATATTTTTAAGTGAGTAATGAACATGGTAAGAAAAATAATCAGAAGTATTATAATTTGTAACCAGGAGCTCATGTTATTAACGATAGAAAAAAGAAAGATGCAGATGTATGTGATTATCATTTTGATTCCCCAAAGCAACTATACTAACTAATTATATGGAAAATTATTCATTATCTCCAAATAAAACATAAGCATCTACATTGTACACTGCTCTATGTCAGTTGATTCACTTATCTATATGTTTAGGATGGAAAACATCCTAAAAAGTAAAGATTCCAGTATCCTATCAATTACTCAACAAGTGCGTATAAGTAATATCTCCCTCAGAAATGTTACTAAAACTCCAAGACAGATTGATTTTCTAGATACCTACAATTTTAAATTGTAATCCTATTTACTTCTAAGAAATACAGAGTTTATGTTCAAGATTTTCACTTTTTTAATCTCTTTTTTGACCATGTAGAGATTAAGTGCCACAAACATTCAAAAGATGGTATCAATGTTCTTATAGTATGTGATGATAATATATACGTACTTGGGGCACCTAGGTGGCACAGTAGGTTAAGTGGCCAACTGTTGGTTTTGGCTCAGGTCATGATCTCAGAATCATGATCTCAGGGTCATGAGATTAGCCCCATGTGGAGCCTTGGGTCAGGCTCTGAGCTCAGCATAGAGTGAGCTTAAGTTTCTCCCTCCCCTTCTGCCCCTTCCCTGCTCACACCTCGCTCTCTCCTCTCTCAAATAAAAAACAAATATTTTTTAAAAATAATAAAATATTAGATAACTACCATTATTCTGTATAAGTAATGTGCTATAAATTTATGTCATTAGAATATCTGTATAATATGGATTATATTATAAAATCTTTACTTCAGGAGAGAAACAGTCTCATCCAACTTACCCAGTAAGCAAGTGATGAGGCTAATGTCTGAATTACTGCCATTTGAGTCCAAATCCTCAGCTCCTCATTACTACTAAGGATTTATCAAATGTACTGAAGTAATACTAAGAAGACAAGTAAGAAAAACTAAGTCCGTAAACTCACAAATTTCTTTCACAGTCTAATGTTAAAGATAACATTAGTGAATAAATGATATGATAGAGTAATGAACAAAACCTTATGATATTGCAAAGAGGAAAGGAATCACATATATGGCATCTAAACTAAGTTTTCATAATTATTAGCTTTCCAGCAGCTATTAAGAAGTGTTTTCATAGAGGAAATAACATGTAGAAATTCACAGAAGCATGACATTTTTTGTTGACCCTACACATCTCCCTCTTTGCATCATTATTAAAGTATACCTTCTAACATTCTGAGTTCATTTTTATCATAGCATATGTTAAGCAATATTTTAGTTATGCATTTCTCTGTCATTTTCAACTAGTAAATTATTAAATACTTCATATCAAATTCTACATCTTAGTTCTCACTTAAGCTCTAACTTACAATTTGGTGCTTAGCTTTAGCAGAGATGCTTAAGAAAAGTTTTTGAATAAGGGAAGAATTAACAGAAGAGATTGACACATTTAAGAGGCCTAGTTGGTATAATTACTGTATTAAAATGTTACATTTAATGATCAATTATTAAGGTAAAGATCTGAGAAGGAGAAACACTGGAAGCAGATTCAATTATTTTAGTTATATAAAAAGTATCTTGATAACACACTGTATTATTAAATAGTGTTCTAAATTTTACAAGAAGGGGATGAAAATAGAATCAGAAACTATTTGCATTCAAACTCTGTATTGTATTTTATTAACTCTTTTGGTCCATAAATCTACTTTTTAAAGTAATTCAAAGTTGTAGATCCATTCTCAGAATAATGTTTGAATTGTATAAAATATGTAAGATTACCAAGGAAACAAGTTATTTTGTTATGTAGTTGTACATTTGTCAAATAAGCTTGTTCTGTTTTATTATGACTTTGTCCTTATTAATTTATTAAATAATAAGATCATGTAGCTGGCCTAATAGTTACACTTTCAAAATACTGATTAGTATAAATGATATTTTGACAAATCTACAAATTGTGCCCTTCATTTTGGAAAGACAAAACACAAAACAATAAAAACCACACCAACAACAAACAAAAGAGAAAAGAACAAGAACAAAAAATCTTGCTATCTCATCTAGGAAATTCAGTTTTACCAGAAATCCATGACTTTATTGGTACTATCAACTACAGTCATAATGAAGTTGTGTGGGACAAATGTGTTATATAATGTTGCAAAAACAATCCTAATTCTTTATCACCTCCCTTGCCATAGCGTTTTGAAGTCCATTCCCATTCACATTATTGCATTGAACATGTGAGTGGTTTAGCCAAGGGGTTTTTAGCTGATGTGATGCAGACAACAGCTTATGAATGCACATATACAAATGAATTTGCTCTTTTTTTTGCACCTCTGCCATGAGAATATGTCCAAGTTAGCCTGCTAGCAGTGGAGATATGTAGGCTAGCGCTAATATACTTCAATAGTCACAGCTAAGGCCATCTCAAATCGACAGACAGCTGGCCAAATCCCAGTGCGTAAACTAATCCAGCCAAGGTCACAAAGCTGCCTCACTGACTTCTAGGTGACCCCAGAAATATGAATTATAAGTACTATTGCCATATGCTATCATTTTGGTAAAAAGAATCTAATTCCACTCTACACACTTCATTTAATGCTGTCTCAAAATTAAAGATAGTTTAAAATAGAATACCTCATTTGATTTGACATATATATGTATGTGTCTATATACATATATACATATAAAAACTTGTATATCTATTTTTCATGAAATCTTATTGTGCACATAATGATTAATAACCAATGAAATCAATCTGGCACATAATAAGAATTCAAAAGTATATAATTCATAATAAATTATAGAATTGCTTTCATTTAGAAACATATTTTAGAGTACAGATGAAATTAATGATGAACAAGGGCCATCTGTAGTAAATTAATCCTACAATCCTTCCTTTGAGGAAAGAACTACTATAACACTATACACTATAAAAAAGCATATGGCAAACAAAGACAAAAACAGGAAATGAAAATGTAGCAAAAAGCCATGAATTTTCAGGAGGTATATATTTACAAAAGATGTAAATAACATGTAAAAACCATGTGGGTCTAACTTATATTTACTCACCTACTATCTTACTATGAAATAATTTCTCTTGGGATCCCTGGGTGGCGCAGCGGTTTAGCGCCTGCTTTTGGCCCAGGGTGCGATCCTGGAGACCCGGGATCGAGTCCCAAGTCGGGGTCCCGGTGCGTGGAGCCTGCTTCTCCCTCTGCCTGTGTCTCTGCCTCTTTCTCTCTCTCTCTCTCTCTGTGACTATCATAAATAAATAAAAAATTAAAAAAAAAAGAAATAATTTCTCTTAATGTGCATAATTTATGCCTGATAAATGACTTAAATGCACTGCACATTTTCTACTTGATTTTTAACATCAAAAACAGATTTCTACATCTTTTAGTCAAACATTTTAATTTTATTTTAGAAAGAAAGCCATATAGCTGTAGAAAATAAAATGTAGTACTGTATCTTATTTGCATTTTCCAAAGAAATTATTTTTCATCATCAAATATGGGTATTATGCAAAATGAAGCATAATTAAAATATAAAATATAGTTGTACCCAGTGGCCCAAAGAAAAGAATCCAGTTTGTCAGAAATAAAAATAAAAATTAAAAAGAACACAATGAAGTTAAAAGAGTATTAAAAATTGATATTATAAAAAAAAATAAGAATATCAAATAGTTTGAATGCTAACCTATTTATCTGCAAAAGAACTTAGGGGAAAAAAAGTAACTAAACTTTTCTCCCAGTCAGACAGATCTACTGAAATATTTTTAGTATTATTCAACGGTGTAATTAAATTATTAAAATAGTGCTCTATCTTCGTTGTTTTAAACTATTATCACTGCATTGACACCTTGAGTCATATGGCTTTATTATAAAGACATGACTGAAACTATAGTTGATGCTTAAACAGCCTAGGTTTGAACTATGAAGGTCCACTTATTAATAGATTTTTTTTACAGTACAATACTGTAAATGTACTTTCAGTTTTTTAGGATTTTCTTAATAAAATTGTTTTTCTAGCTTATGTTGTTGTAAGGCTGTGGTATATAATATAGGTAATATATAAAGTATGTTTTAAATAACTTTATATTAATATTAATAGTAAGGTTTTGGACAGTTAAAAGCTATAGGAGGATTTTTGACCCTGTGAGGAATCAGTACCCCCAACTCCTGCATCATTCAAAGACCTACTGTTCAATTAGCCATTTGAATGAATCAGTAGTAACCAAGTTCCATTTAATCTTTTTACACTCAATCAACATTTTCATAAATATTTCTTGAACACCTACTGTTTTCCAAGCCTTGCTCAAGTTGCTGGAGACAGAATAATCAATAAAACTGATGACATATCTACTCTCATGAGACTCATTATTTAATGGGGACAGACAAAATAGTTTTATAAGCAGAATAAGAAATAAATGTATTGTCTGTAAGGGATAAATATTTTGAAAAAAAAGACAAGTCTGAAGGTGTAGAATGCAGAGGATTATTATTTTATAAGTAATTATTATTTTATTAGTAATAACCACTCTGATGAAGTAAAATTTGAGTAGAGAATGTTGGATATAAAAAAGGGAACATATTTTGGTGTTATGGGTTGAAGTTTGTACCCAAAAACATATGTTGAAATTCTAACTCTCTGATATCTGTGAATGTGATCTTATTTGGAAATTATAACACAATCAAATGAAGATGAGGTCATTAGAATGAGCCCTGGTTCAAGATGGCCAGTGTACTTAGAAAAACAGAATACAATGGCACAGCTGCAGGAATGCCATGTGACAGTAGAGGTGGAGTTTGAACTCCTGCAGCTGCATACCAAGGAATCCCTACAGCTGCTGACAAACCACTAGAATTTGGAATAGGCAAGGAAATAGGCTCCCCTAAAGCTTCAGAGAGAGCCTTTACCTGCTGATACCATGATTTTGGACTTCTAGATTCCAGACTGTGAGACAATAGATTGTTGTTGTGGTAAACCACTCAGTTTGTGGTACTTTGTTATAGCAACCCTAGGAAGGAAACTAATACAGTGGGAGAAGTGATTACAGAGTAAAGAATACCAAGTGCAAGGAGCAGGTTATAAATATTCCAGCAGAAAGTAGAATGCTGCCAAGTTGGCAAAGGATAGAGAGAGGGCTGATGAATTGAGACCACTAATTCAATCAATTTCACTAATTACCAAAAAGGTACTTTGCAATTAAAAAATAGGAAAAAATAACATTGTACTGAAAAACAAAGCCTAAACTAGCCTACAAATTTGAGCGTTTACATTACTAAATGTGGTAATGAAAGAACAGTAGAAAATTTAAGAAAAAATGATAAAAAAAGGAAAATATTAAATCTGCAAAGAAATTAAAAATATTTTGCAGTAAAATTAAATCAACAAAAATACTATATGTGACAAAATATATTTTATTAAAGAAAATTATACAATTAAAAAAAAATCACTTGCTGTCTGTTCACTTGAGGTAGAGGTAGTACTCACTGATAGCCAGTTTTTCTTGGTTTCCTAGGCACAGAGCAAGTCTAAATTGGCCCAAATATTAAGCAAGTGACCAAACAAGGCAAAACAAAATAGATCATTAAGATTTTTTATCTAGGGGCAGCCCCGGTGGCTCAGCGGTTTAGCGCCGACTTCAGTCCAGGGCCTGATCCTGGAGACCTGGAATCGAGTCCCATGTCAGGCTCCCTGCATGGAGCCTGCTTCTCCCTCTGCTTGTGTCTCTGCCTCTCTCTCTCTCTCTCTCTCTCTGTGTGTGTGTGTGTGTGTGTGTCTCTCATGAATAAATAAATGAAATCCTTTAAAAAAATAAAAATAAAATAAACCATGGGATAAAACCCATCCCCTTTTTGTTAGAAAAGCTCTAGGAAAAAAATAAATATCTATTGACCTTAATACATATCTTAAATTCATTTACTGCTTTATTTTTCTCATTGGCAATGAACACTTTTTTTGTTTTATGTATTCTCCATTTGCTAAGTAGAAAGAAGAGAGGTTTTATGCATTCTGTTCATTGTATTCTCTAGTGCTGGAAGAAATTCTCTACTAGTGCTAGTAAGAAAATCACAACAAATATGTCTTAAAAAAATTCATGTTATAACCTGCATTGTATGTGTGCATGTAATAGCATGCATTTAAAGGAATGCATTTATTTTCATATTAGAGATGTATAGGAAATAATAATATTTTCCTTAGATATTATTTGTCCTTCGATATTGTTAATCATAGAAATTATTATACACATTCCCTTCTTTTAGGGAAAGAAATGAATCTACAAAATACTGCATTAAATTTGAATTTATTGTGAGCACTTACTTTACTACCTTATCACAAAAATTTTCAGCATAATATTTTGGAAATTTCTCTGGAATTAGATTAGATGAAACTTTCCAAAATTTTTATATGCACAGGTTAGGAAATACTGCATATGCCATTAGGAATGGTGACACTGATGAGTTAATAGAAATCATAAGGGTATATTAATATTGAAAATGTATAGGCTATGAAGCACTTTATATCTACCTTTTTGTGTTTGCCTTATAGTAGAACTCCATTAATAGCTTAAAATAGTTTTCCAGTTTTCTTCCCCAGCACATAGTTATTCAGCAGAAGCAGCCTCACAAAAGAAGTCATGATTAGTAGATAGCAACTTTGTGTGGAGGAAACAGCATTGCCTTTTATTCAGCAACCCTAAATCAGGTCGGAGAATTAGGCTTGGAGAGCAAAATCTGGGTTGTTTTCTCCTCTTGGTACCTTCTAGGGCAGGACACAAACTGCTCGATGCATGCAGCTGCCCTGATCAATGCTCTAAAAATTGAGAGGAGAAGGAGGGTAACATAAAATCTAACTTTTAAGACTTTACCAGACTAGATAGCAAACTAATACATGCTACCCCAAGTCTGCAGAGCCCTTCTCTTTTAAATGCATCAGTAATGTCACTAATTTCATATTAAACTTGTTAAAATTATTATTCTTATAATGAAAGGGATTCTGAGGCTGTTTGGATATTCAGAAGGGTAAATACTATGATTGTATTCATGGTAAGTGAAGATGTCTCCCTGTGCCAAACCATATACAATAGCCAAGCTTTTTACCTTATTTTCTCTGTATTTAAACCTAGTACCTGTGTCCTGGACAGTTGTCTGTGTTTTCATTTAAAGTACATTTCAATAAGGAATATATTCAGATGGCTAAAAATATAATCTATGAATTTAAATGCCTCCCCTCACTGATCATATTTTTTTGTACTTTTGCAGTGTTAATGTTTGTGGAAGCATAATATATCCTTAACTTTTTTAAGTTTTTAAACTCCTGTTAACATAAAGTGTAATATTAGTTTCAGGTGTATAATTTAGTAATTCAACACTTCCATACAATATCTGACGGTTATCACAATAACCATCCCCATCACTTCTTTTTAATAAAGGAAGTAGCACATTTGATACTCTGTTTCCCACTTGGTTGTTTCATTAACAATTTATTGGGGAGAAAATTCAATATTTTCCATAGGGTGCCTTCTTTCTTTTTCTTTTGTAGTGCACATTATTACATTTGTATATATACCATGATTTATTTAACCAGCTCTATATTGCTGCATATTTGAGTTGCTGAAAATATTTTGCTGTTTCAAACAAAGCTAAATGAATAAACTAGTACATATATCACTTCACATGTGTAATAATTTCCATAAGATAAATCACCAGACATGACATTTCTAGAAGAAGCTGTATATACATGTATAATTTTGACATATATTGCCAATTTCCCCTCTAGGAAGTTTGTGCCAATGTTCACTCTCAGCAGTAATATATGAAATATACTTTTTCCTTAGTCTCACAAAAAGAGGTTGTTCCCAGCATTGTATTTGGTCATGTGGAAGGATGGAATACTGTATGACAGAGTAGTTTGCTTTATTTTTTATTGAGGTAGAATTTACACATTGTAAAATGCATAAATCTTAAGTGTACAACTTGTAGAATTTTTAGATATGTATGTATGAATTTTCATATATGTTCACTCTATGAACACCACTCTTGTCAAGATACAAGGCAGTCCCAGCATCCTGGAAGGCTCCTTGGTGCTGCTCTCTAGCAGTATAGCTAAGGATAACCACTATTCTACTCCTACCATCAAATATTAGTTTTTCTCATTTTGCATTTAATGTAAATGGAATATAATAGCATTAGTATTGTGGTGTATCCATCTGGATTTTTCCTTCAATATTATGTCTGGGGCATTTATTCATGGTATTGTGTACACAAATTTTTCACTAATTTTCAATACTGTAGTATCCCATTGTATGAATATATTGCAGTTTATCTATTTAATGAATAAATAATGCTTGAAGCAGTTCCCACTCTTTGCTATTAAAAAACAATCTCCAAAACGTGCTTTATGTTCATCCCACAATGTTTAATATATTGAAAACATAATCCTTACATTGAAAACATTTGCTCACTCATTTGATTTCTTCTTTGATACATAGGTTATATAGATTTGTGTAGCTCGATTTCTAAACATTTGCAGATTTTGCAGTTAGATTTGTAACGCTGCATTCTAGTTTGCGCATATTAAGAGAACATAAAAAAATCTTCAATTTTTTGGAAAAAATACTCTTATTAAATGTATACAATTTAGGATTATTATATCCTCTTATTAGAAGTAATACTTTGAATCATAATAATATATCTTTTACCACCTGTATTTTTTTTGGCTTTAAATTTTGTATAATCTTTAGGTAGGCATCTTTGCTTCAGTTTACTTTATTTTAAGGTTTTATTTATTTACTTGAGAGAGAGATAGTGAGAGAGAGAGAGCACAAGCAGGAGGGTGGAGTAGACTCTTCACTGGGCCCAATAGAGGACTCAATCCCAGGACCCTGAGATCATGACCTGAGCCGAAGGCAGACACTTAACTGATTGAGTCACCTAAGTGCCACCCCTTTGCTTCCTTTTAGTTAACTTTTGCACGATAAACTTTTTCTGTATATGTATTTTTAGTTTTTCTGTACCCTACTGTGTATGGGTATGTTTTATAAACACCATGTGTGTTTATAAATAGTAGTAAATATGGTTTACTTTCTCATTATTGTAGCCTGAAAATTTATGCACTTTAGGAAGAGTTTAGAAAATTTGAATTTAATATATTTGTTGATGGTTTTATATTCAAATTTATTATCCTGTTTTCTATTTTTCCAGTATAATCTGTTATTTTATTCCTCCTTTCCTATTTTCTGCATAGTAATAATATTTATTTTTATTATTTTAATTCTATTTTTTCTGTGCATATTGAATATAACTCTAACAATGTGTACCCTGGAATATTTTATTTATTTGATTACTATTGAGCTTAACAATATTTTCCTGGGTTTAAGATATTCACCCTTTTTTGTGTGTTGAGCTGTCTATTCATATCCTTCAGCCATTTTTGTGTTAACTTGTAGATTCTTTCTTTAAATTTTGTAAAAATTCTCTATCAGCGGCTAAAACCTTTTGCTGTGATATAAATCTTCAGAGAAATAATTTTTTTCCTTGCAGCTTTTACAATTATTTTTTAAATTTAATTTTGTAAAGAGAAGTATAAATTTGCATGTAGTTGTGAGAAATAATACAGAAAGCTCTCATGTCATATACCCTTAATCCTGTTTCCCTAATAGTAACATCTTGCAAAACTAAATGCTATATCATAACCAGAATATTTACTTTGAAACAACCCACACACTTTATTTAGATTCCCTTAGTTTAACATATATTCCTCTATGTATGTGTGTGCGTGTCTGTATCTGTGTGTGTGTGTTTGTGTGTGTGAATGTGTCTTTAGTTTTATGCAATTTTATCACATTTCTAGATTCAGGTACCTACCACCACAGACAAGATATTGAAAAATTGTACCATTAAAAAGATCCTCCTGTAGTGCTTTTGTAACCACACAAGATCACCAATCCCTTGGGCCTTTTTTCTTAATTTTTTTTTTTTTAATCATCACAATTATCTTGTGATTCATCTAAATTTTTGGATGTGTCAACTGTGTTTTCTTCCTTTCTTCTCTTTCTTCTTTCTTTCTTTCTTTCTTTCTTTCTTTCTTTCTTTCTTTTTCTCTCTTCCTTTCTTTCTTTCGCTTCCTCTCTTACCTTTCTCTCTATTTCTCTTTCTCTCATCTCTTTCTCTTTCTCTCTCCTCCTTCTCTGTCTTTTGGGCTAAATAGTATTTCATGGTATATATGGATTTACCATAGTTTGTTTAACTATTTAACCACTAAAAGACACTGGATTGTTTCCAGTTTTTGCCTATTACAACTAAAACTACTGTGGACGTTCGTTGACAGGTCTTCTGTAAAAAGACAAAAAAATTATGTCTCCAGGATGAATATCCACATGTGCAATCGTTGAGTCATGTGGTTAATGTATCTTTATTTTTATAGGAAACTTCCAGGTGTTTTCTCGGGTAGCAGTACATTTTACATTCTCTCCAGCAATATATGAGTTATCTGCTTTCTCTACCTTCTTAATTGCATTTAGTGCTGTCATTATTTAGTACTGTCACTGAAGGGAGTCAAGGCAAAAGATACCTACCTGGTAATCTAGAAATGATTGGAGTCTATATAACTAAATGCAAACAGAAATATGTAACAATTAGAGTCTAGTTGATAAAGTTGTCTTCTAGAGGGATAGAATAACAATTCTGGAACAACTATATGTGAAATTTTTAATTAAACAGCTAAATAAATGAATAGTGCATAGCTAAGCCAGGATTCTTACACTTGGAGTGGGATGGGTTAGAGATAAGCAAGGGAAGGAGGCTAAGATGATCTGTTTGGTAATGGATTAGTGTAGATGAAATCAGTATCAACTCATGTTTAGCTTACTATGGATACAGATGACTGCACATAAAAATATTTATAAATTGGATACATACACAGGATAGTATACACATATATATTTTCTTGTCTGTTAGCTGAAAGAAGGTAGAGAAGCAATGCTATTCCAAGACCAACAAGCACAACCAACACTTAAAAGTTGGTTTCTAATATCATTCCCCAATAAAGGAAATCAAAGCTCCTTCGAGAAATGGTTTGTTCTCTAAACATACATTAAATTAAATATACATTAAAGCAATATGATAAAAATTCAGACATCTGGGATCCCTGGGTGGTTCAAAGGTTTAACACCTGCCTTTGGCCCAGAGCATGATCCTGGAGTCCTGGGATTGAGTCCCACATCAGGCTTCCTGCACGGAGACTGCTTCTCCCTCTGCCTGTGTCTCTGCTTCTCTCTCTCTCTCTCTCTCTCTCTGTATTCTTATGAATAAATAAATAAATCTTTAAAAAACAATTCAGACTGCTGTATAAAGGTTATATCAAACAGTAAACTCTACTGGGACAACTGGATGGCTCAGTGGTTGAGTGCCTGCCTTTGGCCCAGGGCGTGATCTTGGAGTCCCAGGATCGAGTCCTGCATTGGGCTCTCTGCTGACAACTGCTTCTCTCTCTGCCTATGTCTCTGCCTTTCTCTCTCTCTGTGTCTCTCATGAATAAATACATAAAATCTTAAAAAAAAACAGAAAACCAAAAACTAAGCTCTACAGACTGGATTCTCAGTCTTTGACAAGCCAACCAAGGAATCCTAGGATAAAAAAATTCCTCCTTAAATATTAATAGACAACTAATAATTTGTTCCCTAACTTTTTCACTTCTATTTCCATTTTATTCTTTTATAAAAGAAAGCCTGCTTCTCCCTCTGCCTTTCTCTGTCTCGCTCTGTGTCTCTCATGAATAGATAAATAAAATCTTAAAAAAAATAAAAGTCTGAATAAGTTGAGTAGGGTAATTTTTATATAATGCACATACAACAATAAATGGACAACTTCCTTTTAGTTGATAACCACTCTTTGTGGAAAAACTTTGCAAGCCAAGAGGATTGTCAAAGGTAGAAGTCTAACAACAACAACAAAAATTCCAGGAAAGTAGTTCATCCACAAGATAGTTCAGCTTAGGGCAGCTGGGGTGGCTCAGCGGTTTAGCACCACCTTCAGTCCAGGGCGTGATCCTGGAGACCTGGAATCGAGTCCCCTGCATGGAGCCTGCTTCTCCCTCTGCCTGTGTCTCTGCCTCTTTCTCTCTCTCTCTCTCGAAAAAAAAAAACAAAAAAACAAAAAAACATAGTTCAGCTTAGCCAGACAAATTATGTCTTGCAGAATACTTGTAACATTTCACTCTGTGCTCTGTGTGTGATATATGATGCTAAGACACCTGCATTGACTTGTTTCACTCAAGTATCCCCCAGGCCAAAGTCTAAAAGCCAGATTCAATAAATAAATAAACAAATAAAAGCCAGATCCCATTATTAGCCTAATGACTGTCTCTTCTAGAGTAATACAGCAATAATGCCTTTGCTTACAAACTACCTACCCATAAGAACTGGTATCTTTGTCCTATTGCGTGGTGAGATTTAAAAAATAAAGAAAACAACATGTTAACAGGCAAGGATAAATAAGTTAGGCCTGTTTTAATTGCTGCATTTAGTGAAGAATCTCAGGAAATTTGTTAGAGGACCATGTAGATATCTGTGACAGCATTTCTATTAGAAATCAACAAGTGGAAGGTTGTGACCATGGGATTGAGAAGTTTTTGAGAAGTATCAAGTAGGTCAGTGAATATGAAGTGAATGAGCAAAGGGAAGAGTGGTAGAAGATGACCCCATGTCATATAACCAGCAATTTGGATTTTACTCTGACTTCAAAAGAAAACCATTGGAGGTTTTTGAACAAAAGAAGGAAAGGTATCATGTGTTAAAAAAAAAGAAAAAAAAAGCTATTTTGTATATACTCTGAAAAAAGTTTCTACTCTGTCTTTGCCACAACTGTGTGGGTATGTGTGTGTGTGTGTACATATACACCCATATGTATGTATTATATATATTTATATACATGAAACACACATATATATTATATATATGATATATATGTATATATATATATGACTTTTAAAATATATGTACTTGTTGGCCCGGGTTTTAATGATAAATATTCTATATATGGCATTGCAGGTGTTTAAAATAAACACTAGTTACATCAACTAAATGAATTAATAAGCAAATGAATGAATGAATGAACAAATATGTGAATGAATGAATGAACAAATAGATTAAATGATGAATGATTGAAGAATATGTTCATATAATATAAATATTTTGTGGTACAGATGAGCACAAGGTACATTATGTTTTGGTTTAGTCAAATATTGCTAGGCAATTAGTTTGAAAGAATAATTTGCCTAATTTACATACATTTGCGCTTGGAGTTTAGGAGAGTCTAAGTACTAACAGAAAACAATTAGCATGCTGAATTTGTTTTCAGAGTCAATATTTACTGCAAAACACAAATTAAGTCACATTTTAACCAAGAATTTCTATCATGGGCCTAATAAGAAATTCTCGAACAAACTGTTGTTTATGAGTTCTTACTTTAATGTATCTGGATAAACTGATGTAATATATATGAAATCTTTCTTATGTCCTGTGACTGAACTCTCCTTGGTCTTCAGCCACTATTAAAATTGAGCAAGTAAATTGTACTACTTATTTCTTTGTGAATGATCCATTTAGTAATATCTGATACAATTACTCAAACTTGACCTTCTAATTTTCTTCCTTATGTAAAAAAATATTAAGATTAAACTACATACCTATAATTACAAATACAAACATTTTCAACTCACAATTCTCATAAATCTATCACCAAATATAGAAAAACAACCACATTTTTTAAATCAATATTTGATTATAAATGTATTTATTATGTCACTTTATCATGTAAGTGTATTGCTCATATGTGTGTCACTACATACCATACTGTAAACCTATAGAATAAGTGCTAATATTTTGCTGGCCTTTTCATCATATACATCTGCAAATTGCCTGATCTAAAGGAGTAGCTTAGTAAATTTTAAATACTTTTATTGTGGGGATCCCTGGGTGGCGCAGCGGTTTGGCGCCTGCCTTTGGCCCAGGGCGCGATCTTGGAGACCCCAGATCGAGTCCCGCGTCGGGCTCCCGGTGCATGGAGCCTGCTTCTTCCTCTGCCTATGTCTCTGCCTTGTCTCTGCCTCTCTCTCTCTGTATGACTATCATAAATAAATAATATAAAAAATAGTTTAAAAAAATACTTTTATTGTTATGTCATTCAAATTCCATAATATTCATCTCTTTCAAGTTTATTGTTTTGTTTTTTAAATATTTTATTTATTTATTCATGAGAGACACAGATAGAAAGAGAGAGATAGAGGCAGAGACACCGGCAGAGGGAGAATCGGCTTCCATGCAGGGAACCCGATGTGGGACTCCATCCCAGGTCTCCAGGATCACACTCTGAGCTGAAGGTGGCGCTAAACCGCTGAGCGACCCAGGCTGCCCTCAAGTTCACAACAATGAATTTCATCATATATACACAGTTGTGAAACTATCACCACAATCTAATTTTAGAACATTTCCATAATCTTAAAAAGAAAACTTGTGACAATTTATAGTCACTACCCACTCCCACCGTGCAGTAATAAAAAGATATTATTTTATGTTACTATAGAATTGGCTTTTTTTTGATATTTCATTTAAATGGAATTTTGCAAAATGCTTTTTGTGCATTGTGCTTCTTTTACTGAACAACATATTTTTGAGCTTCATGCATGTTGTCACATGTGTCAGTTCTTCTTTCCTTCCTATTGTCAAATAGTATCCCACCTTTCCTTCCTATTGTCAAATAATATCCCACAGTATGGATGTACCACACTTTGTTCAGCACTTGATGATGAGCCATTAGATTGTTTCCACTTTGGGCTAATATGAATAATGCTACTGTGAACATTATTGCACAAGTATTTGTGTGTACATATGTTTAATTTTTCTTGGATACATATGTAGTAGTAGAATCTCTTGGTCATATGTCAAACCTGTTTTTAACTAAATAAGTTATTGACTTAGTGTTTTTTAAAAAAATAACTGTACTAACAAGGTTTAAGGGTTCCCATTTTATGCATCCTTTCCAACATTTGTTATTGTTGGTCGTTCATTATATATAAAAACCCTCAACAAAGTGGGAATAGAAGGGGTCTTTTTCAAACTTAAAATGAACATCTATGAACAATCTTGCAGTGCCATAATACCCAAAGATGAAAGACTGAATTATTTTCCCCAATACCAAGAACATGGCAAGGATATATACTCATTCTTCCTTTTTTTTTTAAAAGATTTTATTTATTTATTCATGAGACACACAGAGAGAGAGAGAGAGAAAGAGAGAGAGAGAGAGAGAGGTAGAGACACAGGCAGAGGGAGAAGCAGGCTCCATGTAGGGAGCCCGACGTGGGACTTGATCCCAGGTGTCCAGGATCATACCCTGAGCTGAAGGCAGCGCTAAACCACTGAGCCACCCGGGCTGCCCACACTCATTATTTCTATTAATCATTTCACTAGATATTCCATATAGTAGTGTGATAAGTGAAGAAAAAGGGATTAAGGCATTCAACTGGAAGAAGTGAAAGTCTTTATATTCAGGTGACGTTATCATTTTTGTAGGCCTTTTATGGGACATTCAGATAGTTAAAGCAACCAAACAGTGAGTTCATCAAGTTTATAGCAAGTTTATATATTCAACATACAAAAATAAATTTAGTTTTTATAAATTGTCCTTAAAGTGTCAGAGTCTGGAAATTAGAAAATCACCAGATGCCCACAAACCATGAAGGACAAATCTGTCAAAGATATGCAATAATTCTGTTCTGAAAATTATAAAACATTAAAGGGCACAAATAATTTAGATATACTTTGTACAGGATCAAAAGATTCTATATTGTTAATATATCAGTTTTCCTCAAATTAATCTGTATCTTTGAGGCCATCCCAATAAAAATCCCACTACTTTTTTTTTTTTTTTTGAAGGGGCAGGGGAGGTAGAAGTTAACAAACAAATTTAAAAATGTATACAAAATTCATGAAATAGAGGACAGCCACAACAAATTTGAAAATGAAGATCCATGTTAGATAATTGACTATAATATCAAGACCAATTTTAAAGCTGCGATAATCAAGATGATTAGGTATTGGCATGGATAGAGACAGAAAAATGTCAATGGAATACCAAAAAGAGAACCTACAGATATACCCATACATATATGTTAAACTGATTTTTGAGAAAGTATAAAAGCAATTCAGTGGAGAAACAGTAATATTTTGTACAAACATCAGCAGAAAGATTGGATATCTACATGCAAAAAGTACATGCATACATATATAAATGTTTCTATCTATTCCTTACAACATAATACAAGTATTTCCTCAAAGGTAGCAAAATCTCACTGTAAAACTTTAAACTATAAAACTTCTAAAAGATAGCATAGAACATAATCTCTGTGACATTGAGTTGAGCAGGAATTTTTTAGGTATGAAACCAAAAAGTGCACTAGATATAAAGATAATTAATAAATTAGACTTCATCAAATTAAAAACTGCTGCTTTAAAAGGCATTTTAAGAAAGTATACAGACAACCTGCTGACTGGGAGAAAACATTTTTAAATCACTTACCTGTTATAGTATTTTTACCCAGGATTTATAAAGAACTTTCAAAAATCAATAGAAATAAATGTGAAAATTCAGTTTAAAAATATCCATAGAAATTGATCAGAAAACAACAAACAGATGTTACTAAACAATGAATATAAATGACAGATAAGCACAAGGAATATTAGGTCACAAATAGCATTAGAACTTTTTTAACAATCTGAAAAAGAAGAAAAAATATTTTAAAATTGAATTTACATGACTATATTTTAGAAATAATTTTAGTAAACGTTTTTTTAAGATTTTATTTATTTAATCCTGAGAGACACAGAGAGAGAGGCAGAGGCACAGGCAGAGGGAAAGACAGGCTCCATGCAGGGAGCCTGACTTAAGACTCCATCCTGGGTCTTCAGGATCACGCCCTGGGTCAGAGGCAGTGCTAAACTGCTGAGCCACCCTGGCTGCCCAGTAAACTTTTACATTAACTTTATTCTTCAGCATTTTGTACTAGTACTATTTCTGTGATTCACCTCCTTTGTATAAATTTCAATAATTTATTTATTTATTTATTTATTTATTTATTTATTTATTTATTTTTTAAATGATTTATATTCTCAAAAATTCCACGGCTTATACTCTTTTGCAATTTAATAAACCCAGAGTTATATGAATTATTCTCTTTAGTTTAAAAAAAAAATCACACTTCACAGCCTTTATTCAAGTCTTTTTATTTTCTGTACTTTCTCTACAATCAATATATCTGAATATTTTGTTATTTTAATGTTTTATTTTTATTTTTAAGGTGTATTTATTTAGTAATTTCTACACCCAACTTGGGGTTCAAACTCATGACACTGAGATAGAGAGTCACGTGCTCTTCTGATTCAGCCAGACAGGCACTTCTTAATAATGTTTAAAAATAGCATATTAAGATATACTTAAGTGGCACCTGGGTAGCTCAGACGATTGAGCATCCAAATATTGATTTTTGTTCAGGTCGTGATCTGGGTTCCTGAAATCGAGCCCCACATTAGGCTCTGCTCTGAGTACTGAATCTGCTTGTGATTCCTCTTCTTCTGCCCCTCCCCCCACTTGCACTCCCTCTCTCTTTCTAAAATAAATACACCTTTAAAAAAACATACTTCAGGGATGCCTGGATGGCTCAGTGGTTAATCAGGGCATGATCCTGGAATTCCAGGATTTAGTCCCCATCAGACTCCCTGTGGGGACCCTGCTTCTTCCTCTGCCTATGTCTCTGCCTCTCTCTGTGTCTCTCATGAATAAATAAATGAAATCTTAAAAAAAAATATATATATATATATATGTGTATACTTCACAGTTACTTATTTTATGGTAAACTTGATATTTTTACATTCTAATATGTGATCTATATTGCCATAAAGACACACACTCACTTAAAAGTATACCCCAATATTTTCTAATCTATAAATAAACAAATATACATTACCAGCATAATACCTTCCAATAACCAAAGGCAACACCAATGGTAATTATCTAGGGATGTCTAAATATCTCAAACTTTCTGTTTTTATTTTAAGTCAAGGGACTTTTTTTTTTTTATTATTATTTTGGTAATCAGGTTTTCAAATGTGAAACCAGTGAAAAACTTTGGTTGAAATTGTCACATTCATCAAGACACTATCATACTGATCAAGATCTTATATTAACATATTCCAGTTTCTTTAGCTTAATATTCAGTATGAACAAAAACACTGCCTTTCAAATGAGTCATAACAGTTTTGGAAGGGAATCATCAGCAGCCAGAGTGTTAGGAACTGCTTTTGGATAGTGTGCTATTTCAGAATTAATGAAACACACTTTATGAGGCAGACCAAAATATACCAATTACAATACTCAGAAAATGCATTTTCTGAATTGCAATCATAATATCATTATTTTCTACTTTCCCCTTTTTCATTGGCATCACAACTAAAATAATATCCTCATTAACATGTATTGGAATATATTATACTCATTGAAAGCTTATAACATTTATGATTTCTGAAATTTATCTTGAATGATTCTGTTTCATCTTTGCATTTAACAACTCAATTTATTAGTCACAAAGAGAAAATAGTTTCTTGGAATGCTTAAAATTATTTTTTCTTAACATCAGCATGTACTATTATTTTAATTTTTACTTAAAAATATACTGAAAAAGAAAAGAGTGTCTCAAACAGAAAAGAATGGTAATCACAACAGTATCTAGAGTTGTGTAGATGTTAAACTAACTCTTTTCTGTCTGTATTTCATTAGGAAACTGTTAATGTTTGTGAAAATCCAGACAATTTCTGTAAAATTACCCCATCCCAAATTGAGCAATAAAAGATAAATCTGGCTAGTGTACAGTTTATACAGTAATTTTTACTGGATAGTTTATAAAAATTATAATCAAAGAGAGTTTGGCATATTATACTCTTTTGTGCTTAATTGCTCTGTTGGGCAGAGGACTACAAACTAGTCAGGTCATAGTAGTCATTAATGTCAATATATAATAAAGATCAAACTTCCAACTGTTTTATGAAAATGTGAAGTTGCATTTCTTTAAATAAGTTATCGTATGTCAGCTATTGTCAGTTATGTATCAAGATTGTCAGCTATGAATCAAAATTATCCCAAATTTTAGTATCATGTTCAATACCTACATTAAATACACCATGCCTGAATATGAATATGCTCTTGTGATTTTGAGGTAGAAATTGACTCTGCTAACCTTATCCTATTTTAAATCAACAGATGAATTGCAACTTAACACTGTCATCACCTAACATTTAAAGGTTTTAAATAACATGTTTTTGAAGAGTGAATAAATTCTGGTGTAAGAGCCTGAGTAATTGAATCTGAATCGACTGATTTTATTGGTTAGGAAAAAAATAGAGTTTGTTATGACAACTCAATTTAAAATTGTCTTCTTAAGTGTAATGTGAGAATCTCTATTAAAGACTCTGTCTCCAAGGTTTATTTCAGCTTTGTAAAAAATTATTTAGGCTAAAACTTGATGGATATTTTCAATGAATTTAATTTACTATTCTTCAATTTAACAAAGCAATATATTAATGAAAATTAGCAATTTCAGTTTAAGAACCAAACTTAAAATAAGTGACTTAAAGGAATAATTTCCACTTGCCTTTTCTGTCCTTTTTTTCTAATTTCTCTTTGTCAAAGCTGAGCCATATCTTAAGACTGAATTGCAAAGCAGTGTTGTGATAAAAGAATAAAAGCCTTGGGATTGAGAGTAAAATAATTCAGTTCCTTTTAAAATAGGCAATACTTCAGAGCCATCAAATCTAAGAAAAAATGCAGTGATCTATGATGTAAAATTAGCCTAATTCCATGTGAACATGAACATTATTTTCTCACTTCTCTGAATAGATCATTATTTTGAATTTAATAATTTAAAATTCCCAAGAAAACCATAGAAATTGATTTTCCCCCCTTACAATCCCTTTCTGAAAGAAAGTGATTCATGTGTAATGATACTTGTACTCCTGTCTAATCCAATTTAACTTTTAAGAGGAATTCATTATTCAGTGTATGTAGTAGGTTCTATTTAATATAGCAATTTTTCAATTATAAAAGGAAACTTAGGCAAGTCTTGTCTTCTCAATTCTATCTATAGTCATTAGATATTTTTACTTGCTAAGTGTGTGATTTTTTTTCCTTATAGAACAGTCTCTATTATATCTGTTCACCAGTAACTGTATTTTAGTGGCTGCTTTGATTCTAAAATGTCATAAAAATAAAACATAGTTATGTTAACTGAAAAAACAGGTAACTGGTCTTGGATTTATTGCTACATTCAGGCTGTAGCAGAAAAGCATGTTGGAGTTATTCTGTAAATCACGTCTTTCTATATAATTTCCATAATTTTTATTTTGAACTCCATTTAGTCATACAAATAATACTTGAGGTTTCTTAAAAGATGTAATTTATTTTACTATATGTGATTTCATTAGTACTTTCATTTTAGAAAACAAAAGTAATGCTAACTTATTTTCCATAATATTAAATTTAAAGTTACCCACATTATACCCACATTTTTACTTATTCCACTAGATTTTATCAGAACTATACAGGAAAAATGTATGACTTTAATTTCTATGTATGTTTTTCAGTGAAACATTCAAATATATTTAAAACAATATGCTTAATAGTACCAGAATCCTTTTTTTTCTTCTCTTAGCACTTTTAGAATTCCTTAAGTTTAACTTGATATATTTATTCAGATATATACACAGCTGACTCAACAGTACAATTTCACTTTACAATACTAGAAGGCATTCTGCTTAAAACTTAATGCTTCACTGTTGAATGAATGGATGTCTTGGCATAATTTTAGCCACATTCCCTTAATATCTTGTTTATCTTATATCTATATATCTATCATCATCTACCAATATTTTTCTTCCTAACCATCTTTTTTTTTTTGGCGGAAACAAGATTAGATCACAATAAATTGCTAGTGAGGTATATAGGTTATGTTCAATAAAACATTCCATTTAATGAGCTATTTTATCCATTCAATTAGTAATTTTTAAAAACTCACAATACGCTGAAAGAGAAAACTGCTGAAAATGGGATGAAAGAACCCACCTTATTAGTATAAGGTATTCTGTAGAGAATGGATAGAAATAAATACTGATAGTGAATTCCATTTGACCAACCTAATTTCTCAGGTATTACAGTTGGTAAAATAGACACTTTATGGAAGATCAATGTATAATGTAATTAAGTGTTTCTAAGGAATGTAAAACTAGATTTTCTTCAACCCAGCAAACAAAACTAATAAATAAATAATGTTGTTGACCTAATATCTCTATTATGGACAGAATTTTTGTGCCCCACCCGAATTCATATGCTGAAGTCTTCATTTTTTTTATTAAAAGAATGACTGAAACATTTAACAATTTTTAAGAGTTTATTTGAAAAAAATTCACTTTAATTGGGAGCATCAATTTAGCATATAGAAAAAAGCTGTACAAAATGAAAAGCTTATATAGGCAATAGGATGCAAGAATAATGAAATTACACTAAGAAAAAAAGGTGAGGGAATAACTATTGCAAGGTCACTTTCCTTTATGGGATGGCAGGGGTCTATCAGGAGTGCTTATCAGGCAGTTGATGACTGACTGATTTTAGATTATATTTCTGGACATGCAAAAACTGTAATTACGCCTTGGTTTGGTGACTTAGTTTGGGGCTTAGCATAACTGACTCCATTTGGCATCTAATGTCCTATTTTTAGCTCCCTAATGGTTCTTGAGGTAGAGCCTTTCGGAGGTAATTAAATTTAGTTGAGATCATGACACTAGAGTCCAATAAGGAATTAGTATTCTTTTAAGAAGAGGAGAGACCAGAGCTCTTTCTCTTTCTGTTTGCCATTTGAGGACACAGAACTAGCCTTTTGTAAGGGAGGAAGAAAGCTCTCACCACAACAAGACCATGCTGGCACCCTTATCTGACTGCCAGTCTCCAAAAGTAGGAAAAATACATTTCTGTTGCTTAAGCCACTTGGTCTGCCATTTTGTTACAAGGGATGAAGCAGGTAGTCTCCAAGATTAACTATTTTTCTTTAAATTGATACCTAGGAACAAAAAATTGATACCTAGGAATAAACCTAACCAAAGAGGTAAAGGATCTATACCCTAAAAACTACAGAACACTTCTGAAAGAAATTGAGGAAGACACAAAGAGATGGAAAAATATTCCATCCTTAGGGATTGGAAGAATGAATATTGTGAAAATGTCAATGCTACCCAGGGCAATTTACACATTTAATGCAACCCCTATCAAAATACCATGGACTTTCTTCAGAGAGTTGGAACAAATCATCTTAAGATTTGTGTGGAATCAGAAAAGACCCCAAATAGCCTGGGGAATATTGAAAAATAAAACCAGAGCCAGGGGCATCACAATGCCAGATTTCAGGTTGTACTGCAAAACTATGGTCATCAAGACAGCAGGGTACCGGCACAAAAATAGACACATAGATCAATGGAACAGATTAGAGAACCCAGAAATGGGCCCTCAACTCTATGGTCAACTAATATTTGACAAAGCAGGAAAGACTATCCACTGGGAAAAGGACAGTCTCTTCAATAAATGGTGCTGGGGAAATTGGAGAGCCACGTGCAGAAGAATGAAACTTGACCATTCTCCTATACTATACACAAAGATAAACTCAAAATGGTTGAAAGATCTAAATGTGAGACAAAAATCCATCAAAATCCTAGAGAACACAAGCAACACCCTTTCTGAACTTGGCCACAGCAACCTCTTGTAAAATACATCTATGAAGGCAAGGGAAACAAAAGCAAAAATGAAGTATTGGGACTTAATCCAGATAAAAAGTTTCTGCACAACAAAAGAAAGAGTCCATAAAACTAAAAGACAACCTACAGAATGGGAGAATATATTTGCAAATGACCTATCAGATAAAGGGCTAGTATCCAAGATCTATAAAGAACTTATTAAACTCAACAGCAAAGAAACAAACAATCCAATCATGAAATGGGCAAGAGACATCAACAGAAATTTTACAGAGGAAGACATAGACATGACCAACAAACACATGAGAAAATGCTCCACAGCACTTGCCATCAGGGAAATACAAATCAAAACCACAATGAGATACCACCTCACACCAGTGAGAATGGTGAAAATTAACAAGACAGGAAACAACAAATGTTGGAGAGAATGTGGAGAAAGGGGAACCCTCTTGCACTGTTGGTGAGAATGTAAATTGGTGCAACACTCGGGGGAAACTGTGTGGAGGTTCCTCAAAGAGTTCAAAATAGAACTGTCCTACAACCCAGCAATTGCACTGCTGGGGATTTACCCTAAATATACAGATGCAGTGAAATGGCAGGACACCTGCACCCCGATGTTTCTAGCAGCAATGTCCACAATCTCCAAACTGTGGAAGGAGCCTTGGTGTCAATCTACAGATGAATGGATAAAGAAGATGTGGTCTATATATACAATGGAATATATATACTCAGCCATTTGAAACAACAAATACCCACCATTTGCTTCAACATGGATGGACCTGGAGGGTATTATGCTGTTTGAAGCAAGTCAATCGGAGAAGGACAAACATTATATGGTCTCATTCATTTGAGGAATATAAAAAATAGTGAAAGGGATTAAAAGGGAAGGAGAGAAAATGAGTGGGAAATATCAGAGAGAGTGACAGAACATGAGAGACTCCTAACTCTGGGAAATGAACAGGGAGTAGTGGTAGGGGAGGTGGGGGGGGGGGGAATGGGGTGACTGGGTGATAGGCACTGAGGGGAGCACTTGACAGGATGAGCACTGGGTGTTACGCTATATGTTGGCAAACCAAACTCCAATAAATAAATATACCAAAAAAATAAAAATAATAATAAAAAATAAAATAAAATTGATACAATATCTGAACCCTTGCCTGAGTTCTAGAGATTATGAATATCAAATTAGTGAATATTTGAAATTATGAAGTTATATGCATCCTTTAGTTGAGGTCATTTCACTTGAGTTGAATCATCACTGAATTGATATTATCTGAATGAATTAATGTCATTCAGAATATAGGTGAATGAGCTAGGGAGATGGAAAAGGAGTCTAAGTAAAAGTTAAATGTAAAAAATTGACATATCTATTTATAAACTTTCTTTTGCTTATGAAACTGTACTGTCATTTACCTTTCTCTATATTGTCTCTATTTTAAACTGCACCAGACATTTTTAGCCTCCCTTCACCAAAGTATTTTTAGCTATTTATTTATTTAATCTCTGGTAACTCTGGCTTTCATCACTTCAGTTTCAACCAGACCAAACCATTTATTACTAAAAAAAAAAAAAAAAAAAATAGGAGGATCCCTGGGTGGCTCAGTGGTTTAGCACCTACCTTTGACCCAGGGCATAATCCTGGAGTCCTGGGATCGAGTCCTGCATCAGGCTCCCTGCATGAAGCCTGCTTCTCCCTCTGCCTGTCTCTGCCTCTCTCTCTCTCTGTTTCTCATGAATAAATAAATAAAATCTTAAAAAAATATATGTTCTCTCAAAGTAATTCTATTACTATGTGTTTTACATAAACAAGGAATTTGAGACTGTCAGAGGGGAACTAGATGAATACTAACTTATTTGCTCTTCATCGTTGCTTAATTTACTAGAAGGGAAGTATGAGTAATTGATCATTAAAAAATAAAATGTAAATATGTTTTTAGAATATTTCTTTAAATGTTAAACTACTATTTAAATAACAATGAAAATTGTAATAAATTACCATAAAGTAGTAGAAAAATCAACTAAAGTTGATGAATGCAGAAAGATCCTGGAAAGGGATAAAATAAGAAAATGACGGAAAAACATAGCAAAAAATAAAAAATAAAAACGAAGTCACAGAAGTGTTTTGGATATCTTCGGTTTGCTTCTTTATATTCACTCTCTTTCCCTATATTTCATCTTGTCTCTGAGTACAAGTTATCTGACCTTTGCTTCAGGGCTCTTGCACTCTAGTTCCAAGTGTAGAAAGGAGGGGTATTGGGGAAGATGGAGTTAGTATAATGATAGCCCTAAGTGCCTGCAGTATTGCAATTGTCATGCAGTTATTCTCCTGTCATAAGGCCCTCTCCTCACAACTACTTCCGTCAGTTAAGTCTAGGATAATACCTTATCACTTGCCATTTCCTCACATCCTACCATATCTTTGAAATAAGTGCTATTCGAATTATTAAACTTTCCTCAAGTACTCAATTTTAGGATCCACCTCATTCATATGGGCATCCTGTCTATATAATAGGTGAAAAATCAGTCATATCAAGGAGGTAAAGTCACAAAGCAAACTCAATCTTGTTTAATAAGTGAAGATATTCAATGTTTTGTTTTATAACTGTCACTGAAAATACAATAATAATGAAAGATTGCCCATAAATTAGTGAATAAAGTATATCAGAAAAAATAAATTCTTATATAAAAATCTTAAAATCATCAAGATGAAATATGGAGTCAAAATTTTTCTACTTATCTGGGGAAATGGAAGAGGCAACATCAGATAATTGTTGACATAATTAAATAATATATAATTGAGTCTATGGTAGGGTTAATAGATTTAACAGTTGCAAATGTATAAACATAATTTGAATTACAGATAAACAATAAACAGGGTATTTTTTAGATTTTATTTATTTATTCATGAGAGACACCAGAAAGAGAGGCAGAGACAGGCAGAGGGAGAAGGAGGCTCCCTATGGGGAACCCAGTTCAGGATTCGATCCCAGGACTCCAGGATCACACCCTGAGCCAAAGGCAGACACTCAACCACTGAACCACTCAGGTGCCCCACAACAAATAGTTTTTTTAGTAAAATATGTTCCAACAAATGTGATTGCTTAACTGAAATTCATATTTACTTGGTGTCTTTATTAGTTCAGGCTGCTATAACAAAGTACCATAAACTGAGTGGCTTGTGAATAACAAATATTTATTTCTCACAGTTCTAGAAGCTTAGGAAGCCCAAGATCAAGACCCTTGGTAGGGTCTTGGAGGTCCCTGCATCCTGGTTCACAGGTGGTATACTTCTTGCTGTTTCTTCATATAGCAGAAGAAGCAAGAGACTTCGCTGAGGTCTCATTTATAAATGCACTAATCTCATTCATGAAGGCTCCACCCTCATGACTTAATTGCCTCCTTAAAGTCCCACCTCTAAATAACATCATATTGGAGATTCAACATATATATTTTCAGGGAACACAAACCTGGACATTCTATATTTTAACTGGTAACTCCAAGACGAGATATAATATTACGTATACTTACAATTCCATATTCTGTGAATGCTTATTAAAAATGCCCACACCAGAAAACAGATACTTCATAATCACGGGGATTGCCAATAATCCACAATCCTGCAGAGATCAATTGGTCTCTTTGTTCATTCTCTTTAATGTGCTGTTGTAAAAATATGGCCCTGATTGGGGGATGGAGGCTTTACATTGGGTCAATGATAATTTGACCTCACTGAAGTACAGCAGGCCATATAAACAACTCATGCCAAATTAAAACAAACTTGCTCACATTCCACCAATAAGACATAATTTCTCAAATGAACATACTAGTTAACTAGAGACAGATTGATTTTATTGATTCCAGAATGATGGGAGAAATTATTGTCCTCACTGAAATTGGAGGATTTTCATTTCCTTCCATTATTTGTAATAGTTCTTCCAATGCCAACCCCTATAGACTTACTAAGTATTTTATGGAACATTATGGTATCCATCATTGCTTTTTAATACCTTACTTTACAAAAAACAAACAAAAAACCCACCTTACTTTACAGAGTAGATGGTAAAGCAGTGAGATACTTTCTAAGAATTTCACATCTTTTTTATATACCCCGACAAGAAAAGCAATTAGTCTTCAAGTTGGTTGGATGCACTGTTGAAGGTTAATTTGTGATGAAAATATTGCACAATACCTAATAAATTTTGATGTCAAAATGTTTTCTATACCATATCAAGAATGTAAAATTTGCCCAATAGCATAATTTACAGCTAGTATATATAATTTTTGTTCAAATTTAGTTAAGCTCCCTTTACTTTATGAAGACCAAAAACAGTGGATTCTTTCTATAAGCCACTAAAAGATAAGTCAGAATATTGGAGACTAAGTTTGTTAAAAGGTTGTTTTGCTCCCATCTCTTTAATATTATTAAGATAATGTTACTCATGTTTTGAACAAATATTACTGTTATAACTTCATTTCTTTTTCTGGTGAAAGAAATACTCTCCACAAACTATAAAATCCCTTTTGTAATTTTAGTCCCTCTTAAAAGAAAAATATATAAGTGGTGGTTATCTGGTCCTCATTTCTCATGCAGTTGAACCTCCTTCATCTTAAATAATCAAAATAATTAAAGTGACAGCAGCAAGTTACATTTTTTCTTTCTTATTTGAAGCATTAGAGAGAAGCTTCCTCTACTGTCTTACAGAAATATAAAACACTGTCTCCATCTTCTATACTCAAAGCCACTGCAGAGAAAAGATCTTTTATAAATATTTTTCTCTTATTTGAGGTATGAGAGATAGGCTGCTTCAATTTCATTGTACAAATATGTGCACACTAAAAAAGCAACCACTCATTAAAGTAAGCAGAGTAAATAATAACATTTATCCTGACAGTAATTCACTTGCTATAACTTACCTAAATTATCTTGAGGTGGTATAACAGTATAAATCTTCACATACTGTGTTATCTTATGTTCAAAGACATTATAAGCTAATAGAGTTGACAAGCCATAGGATTTTTCAGCAGGAATGTCCATGAATCTCTTAGAGCAGCTAATTAGAAAATGAAGGGGTAGAATTTAAGATATTACTTGTAACAAACTGAATGACAACTTGAAGGAGAGGATGTTTCTTTCGTTTGATTCTGGGTTCTGCTAAATTGAAGGATCTACCTATCACTGCTGGTTTACAAGCTAGAATGATTAGTGTTTATTTGGGAATCCCTGTGCAACTGAGCAGAGGCAAAGATAGATTACTAGAGCTATTAGGTCACTGGGGGGCAAAGGTGTATGGAAACCAAGAGTACATATGGAAACTGAGGGTATTTTGTAGAACTTCTTGCATTTGTTCACAAGGTTTAAAATAGCAAAGCTTTACTAGAGTCCTACACATGTATCACAATAAACAAAACACTTTTCTGTTCCTTTAGGACTAAGCTTTGAGTCACACATTTGAGGCAACTCACTTAGAGAAAGAAATACACAGTATGTATGGTATGGAAAGATCAATCATAAATGTCAAGAACGCCCTCATGATTAATTTCAGAAACTGAAATATTGAGATACTAGGGCATATTCCACTCTTTGTTTTGACTTTTAAGTTTACACATCTCAAATAACTTATTTTTCCCTTGATTCTTCCATCCTCTGCTATTATGCATAAAATGTCAAAATGGACTACAAAATTAAGCTTATTTCAAGGGTTGTAAGTATATTTATGGAAAATCCAAAGCAGAGAAGGAATGGATATCAGAGCCAGTTATCTGAAACGTGAAAGTAGATGATGGCTTACCTGATGCTGGAGCAGGTTTTGCAGCTTCTTTTTGGGGTTGGTTAATATTTTGAGCCTTTTTATGGGACAGCCTACTTAGGTTGGGAGGGACCATTTAAAGACGTAACACAGTTGGATAGAAAGATACGTGTGTTTGTATGTGTTGGAAGGAAATAAAAATTCTGAACCACAGAGGACATTTGCACTTTTTAAAAAATTTTTTCTAAGGCCATACAAATTTCCATTTGAGAACCTACCTTCTTACCAGAGTGTATTCTTGTTACAAGTATAATCAAGATGCTCTGCTTTTCTCTCTCCAAATGAGATGCCCCTGACCAAAGTTAAGATAATCACTCTATCTCTTATGAGATGCTGAAGGTCAGCTAGAGGGATAGAAACGGAAATGGAATGTAAATTGTTATTATAGCCTACATTGTCCTGACTTGCCTTCACTCCCTCAGTGGTTCTTGTTTTGCTTCCATGTCTTGATCTTCACTCTCTCCACTTTTACCAACTATGGTTTATCTTCAGCATGTTTATTTTTTATTTAATTTAGTTGGATGCAGATTCTGGTGTCTATAACCAAATAACCCAAACTGATGCAACCATGGTAATGAAACAATAATTCATTTATATTTTACTATAAAGTTGTTGTTTTAACAAGAATCAGTATTGAAAACCATTCAATTGGGGCAGCCCCAGGGGTGCAGCGGTTTAGCTCTGCTTGCGGCCCAGGGTGTGATCCTGGAGACCCGGGATGGAGTCCCGTGTCGGGCTCCGTGCGTGGAACGTGCCTCTCCCTCTGTCTGTGTCTCTGCCTCTCTCTCTGTGTCTCTATGAATAAATAAAATAAAAAGTCTTAAAAAAAAAGAAAACCATTCAATTCCTTTTATCATCTATGAAAGAAGATAGTATAATTTGTTACTTTTACTAATTAATATAGTAAATTTTACTAATATCCTAAAAGCTATTCTTGAAATGTTTTCCATTGTGAGGAAGTGTTAATAACATAATAATTTAGTACTTATGCATTCAAAATTAAACTTTATATAAGGTTTTTTTTCACTTATTCTTGGTATTGTTAATTTATGAGATTTTGACATGAATGTTTCCTAATTTTTATAAGTATATATTTTTATATTATTTCTTATTACCTTGAATTGATTATCATTGAAATTGTCTATTCTATAATTTGTTTTACACTGTCCCACAAATTTTGAATGCTCCATTTTGTTTTGTTTTTCCCAATTCTTTTTCTATTTCTGCATTCAAAGTTCAGTAATTTCTATTAATCTGTCTTCAGACTCATTTATTTTTTCCTTCAGCTATGTCAAGTATACTGATGAGCCTATTAAAGCTACTCTTTTTCTCCATATATATATTTTTTGGAGATTAGTATTCCATTTGAATTTTTCTTATTGTTTTCATCATTCTGTTGAACTACTTATCAGATCTTGCACATCATTTTTTCCATTAGCATCTGTAACGTATTAATCATAGTTATTTCAAATTCTATTAGTTCCTTCTATGTCTTCTGGAACTCTGGTTCTGATTTTTCCCCCTCTTTTAGAGTGAGTCTTATGTTATCTTTTCATAAATCTCATAATTTTATTTTCATAATATTTTGTTAAAAGCTAGATATGTTAAAAGGGAATAGATAGCGATTCAAGTATTTTGAATGTCTGGATATCATTCCTTTCCTTTCACTGGCTTTAGGTGGATTTGTGTTAATCTAGTCAGAACTTTAGCTAAATTTGAAGGTTTTTGTCAAGTTTACCCTCAATGCACCACAGAATTTAAATTCCTCTAGGAATACTTAGTGTTCAGTTTGTAGGCCAGTTTATCAGAGTTGTTTGTTTTGTTTCATTTTGTTTCAGTCTCTGCTCACTGAGAGAATTTGTTTCTCTCCACTTTCCCAGCAATATTGCACTGTTTTTTAAACTCCATTTGATGTGTGATGATGGGATCTGAGGAAAAGAAGTGTTCTTTGTCTTGCAGATTAAGCCTCTGCTTGTATTAGGAACAAGGCAGCCAGCTTGGGTGGCTCAGTGGTTTAGCACTGCCTTCAGCCCAGGGTGTGATCCTGGAGACCTGGAGCCCCACATCAGGCTCCCTGTGTGGAGGGAGCTTCTCCCTACTTCTGCTTCTCCCTCTGCCTGTGTCTCTGTCTCTCTCTCTGTGTCTCTCTTGAATAAGTATTAGGCACAGAAAATCTGGGTGTTATATGACTTTTCAATGTTCTTGCATCTCAACTTACTATAAGGCTGGTGCTAGCACATATTCCTGCTCCTCCCCCAGAGGAGAACTTCTTTTATCTTTTTCCTCCCCTAGTTGAAATGGATTTCTACCAGGACCTTAAGAAATCTTTTTTGTTTTGTATTGCTTTGTCTTTTTCCCTCTCCCTCTTCTGTTTGTAAATCAAGGGGTTTATTCTATCATAGAGTTAGATGAGAGTCTAACAGTGGCTGTTTCTCCCTTTGCCCAGTCAGCAGGAAGGATAAGTTTACTTGAGATTCTCTCTTTTTCTTCCTGTGAGCACCTAGTTGATGTCATGAGGGAAACATCTCTGGAGAGGATACAAACTTCTTTATATCTGCAGTCCTAAAAGACAGTTTCTTGACTCTATCATCTCAGTTCTCAGATGGATTAAAGAAAAATCATTCAAAGTTTTTCTACCATTTTGTAAATGCTGGAGCGACACATTTTTTGCTGTTTTCTTTATCTTCAAATTGCAGCAGGAAATCTCATTGTCAAATTTTTGTCTCTCTGTTGAGTAGTTTTTTGGTTATTTGCCATGTGGTTACATTTTTTTGTGTTTTGCCTATTCAGTGTGGGGCTCTTTTTTAAACCTAGATCATCTATCTTCACTTTTTGTTTGTAATAATAACAGTACTTTATATATTTTGAATACAAACATTTCATTTGATATAGTTACTGTGTATCTCCTATCACTCCAGCTTTGCATTTTCATTCTTTTGGTATAAATGTATGTTTTCTTTTGTTGTTTTTTGTTTGTTTATGTGAGTACTTAGTTTTTTTGTGAATAAAGTGGTTAATTTTAATGAAGTCTGATTAAGCATTCTTCTTTGTTAAAGTTATTTCTCCTACTTAAAATAGTTATGTGAAATTCCTACATCCCAAAGGTAGTCTTCTATTGTATATTTTAGAAACTTCATTGCTTTACTCTGCTTTTGTTCATGATAGATTTGAAAAGGGCTTTCAAAATATGGTGTGAGATAAGGTTTTAGGTTCATTCCCCCATGTGATATGCAATTTAATATGCTCTATTATACTTCAGTGTTTCCTTTGTCAAAGATAAGCAGACATAATTTACATCTGTTTGCTTCTGATATCTCCTATTCCATTTATTTTTGTGTACAATATTCTTACACCAATAAACACTATTTTCACTATAATACTTCAAAAAGACTCATATTTGTAGTCAGTATCATTCTATTTTTTTCTTTAAGGATTTTAGTTTTCTTGGTTCATCTATAAAATACATTATTTGCGTTAATGTGTTTTTTATTTTTGGAATTCCTAGTTAATTTTTAATTGGTTTTATTCTCAAATTTAGAATCAAATACTATATATAAGGATAGAATATAGTTCTCAAATAAATTTGAATATAAAGACTGTATTATTAAAAGGTATCATTTTCCTCCTTACATTAGTAACAGGAACACTTGTGATTCTGTTTTCATGCTCCATGCATTTTTCTGATTTTATTTTATTATTAATTAATTAATTATTTTGTTTATTTATTGTCATTCTATCCTGTTTCTGAACATTACTGATAGTTCTGAATGATATAGAATACTTCATTTGGAAAATTCTGGCTAATATGAATGATATCATCCTATTAAGAAAGGATTTAATTTTTTGGACTAAATATAGTCAGCACTTGAGCAAACAAGACTTATTTTCAAGTTTATTCATGGTTAATTTGGAATAAGCTTGAGTTTTTATCAGAATTTGTAGATACCAACTGTAGATCTGAATTATTTTCTAGAATCCAAGTTTCTCATAGAACCTGAAGCTTTCAGACTGAGTATGTATTTCCTACCAAAAACTCTTTATTTCTTTAAACTTCCTAGATCCTTCTTTCTGCTTGGTTTATGCACATAACCATGGTTTACGAAGGAGGAAATGCCTTAATGATGACTTGTGGATATAATGTTGGATTTACTTCTTGGTAGTTCCCTTTATCTCTAGGATCTTAGATTCTCAAGCCATGGTTACTTTGTTAACTTTGAAATCCAAATTCTGTCTGCCATAGCCAATGAGATTGCCACAAGCTCTAGCATCTTATTTTCTACTTGATGTCTGAGCTTTATGTCTCCCCATTACTAAATACCCAAAAGGAAATGAATAATAATCAATGTTTAGTCACCTTATTGTGTTTACCTTTTTCCTCCAAATCTGTTTTTCTAAGGTTATTTGCACCTGATATTTCCTCCACTGAGGACCCTCTTCTAATTGTGAATATATCTTTATTCAATCTCAGCTCCAATGCTACCTCTTTAGAAATAATTTACCAGATCACTGAGGCAACTATATTTATTTCTGGCTGCTATCTCATCACTCTTTTATTTTCCTCATAAAATTTGTCACTAACTGAAGAAATTTTTTTTCTGGTCTTATTTATTTTTTATACGTCTGTCTCTGACCATGTTAAACTGAAAAGCAGTTCTTGTCTCTCCTGTTCTCCATAATATTCTCATTGAATGAAACACGACTGATATTAAATGAAGATTTTTGTATGTTTATTACAAAAGGAAGATCAAGCTTAACATTAAAGTAGGAATTCATAAAGTATGGACATTTAATAATGTAATTTCTAATATGTTGATATTCATTATAAATTCTTAATATAGAATTAAGGTTATTTTTTATATAAGTAAGTATGATGCATATTTATGTCACAAGCTATTGGAAAATTTAACAATAGTGTCTTTACTTAGAGTGGAATATATATTTGACAAGAGAAATTATTTTATATAATCAAAATTTAGGTAAATAAATATCCATATTATCCATTCATTTATGTTAAATTTGCTTCAGATTCAAAGTGGATATCAGTAGGAAAAGTTTCTCCAACTAAGTTTAATTTTATTCTCGTGAAAAAAAAAATCACTCTATTTTAATTGGAAGAAGCCCCAAATACCATTATAGCATTAAATAGTTCATTCTAAAATGTATTTTGGTTATACTCTTTAAAAAAAAAAAAAGTTTTCTTTCTTTTTTTTTTTTTTTTTTTTAATTTATGAGAGACAAACACACAGAGAGAGAGGCAGACAGAGAGGCAGACAGAGAAGCAGGCACCATGCAGGGAGCCTGACATGGACTGGATCCTGGGACTCCAGGATCAGGCCCTGGGCTGAAGGCGGCGCTAAATTGCTGAGCCACCTGGGCTGCCCAAAACACATGTTTTCAAACACTTGAAATTTATTTTGCATTAGTTAGATGTTTTCTTAGATTCTTTATACTTGTCATGAAAAGTGAACATTATAAAACATCTGTGTACATAATAAAGTAGGGTTTTTAAAAATAGTAAACTCAGATAAACCTCACTATCACAGTCTTTCTCTATAAATATCTGTTTTAAATCTGTGTTAATCAACTTTACAACTACTAAGAAACTAAGGCTATGTATGCTCAAATACCAAAATATTCAGGTATGTAGTTTAAAGCAAAACCAGACTTCTGACAGAAAACAATAAAATAATCCAAAATATGCCTCCTGCTTTTGGAATATTTTTCATGCATCAGTAAAAAATTTTTCAGCAAAGAAATAGAATAAAACATAATTAGAAAATAGCAGTCAATTACTCTTGGAAGTATTTCTGTTTATCACCATTAAAATGTTACTAAGCCTGGAGACAAATGGTATGTGAGTGTGCATTTGTCAGATAAGAATTCTGAATAATTAATGCTCTTAAGATTAGCATAAATAGCCCAAGGGAGTATTTGTACATAAAATAAAGTCAAGAAAGAAAGTGTAAAAAAAAAAAAAAAGTAAAATAATACCATTATGCTAGTACATAGTAATTTAGAATACTTTTTCTAGTTTTCTATTTATTTAAAAATGAAAACATAAAACAAATTTTTTGTGTGTGGGAGGGGATACATCCTGTCCTTATTCCACATAACAAACCTAACACATTTTGGTCAGTTTACATTCATGCATATATACATAGGTAATTTTGAACCAATTGGTTACTTTTAAAAGAAAAATGGTCATACCCATTCTAAACATTTTTATTTATCTACCTAACACCATTTATACCTTAGGCAAAAAAAGAGTTAAATGATACCAGAAAGCAGCAGCTTAATGGCTATTCTGACATAGCACCAAAATGAACCTTTCAGTTCACTCCCATTCTTCCTTTATGCACCTCTTTCTGACAAAAGAATATTTTCCCTCCATCCTCTAGGGGATAATTTCCACTCCTTTATTTCTCAACTCAAAGTGCTTAGTCTCATTTTGCTGATCGATGTCTACCTCCTTTACCCACTGACATAGGAATGTATCTTTGGTTTTCCCTCTCTAAGTTTTCCATTTTTCCTCTTTAGAAATAGAGAAACTTGTATTCTCTATTAGAAAATAGAGAAACTATTAAAAATATAGAAACTATTTAAACTTGTGTTGTGTCTCAGATATTAAATTCTACTACTTCTTTATGTAGTTTTTTTAGCTACATTTCTGAAGACCGTTTCACTTATTTTTCCTATCCACATGATACAGAACTATAACCCTGTGTAATTAGAGTTCTAGTTGCAATTAGCAGAAGGTCCTTTGCCTGGTTATAACAGAAAATTAAATTTATTAAAAGATGTTAGTTCACAAAATTTCCAGGAAAAATAGCTCCAAACTTAATTGCTCAGAATAGTCTCTGATCCAACTGAGGAAGGAGTCTTCCAGACAAGTAGCCGAAGCCACTGTCCCCACTACCCAGAGCCAACACTGTAACATGAAGAGTCTGCTAACTCAGGTGACTCCTAGGACCCTGCACCATTGATGCCTACAAAGAGAAATGACACATATTAAGAAGAATGCCCTAAGCAACTACCTCTTAGTCATGTCCTCATGATTTAATTCTCTTTTGCTAATATTGCTAAGTCACATCTGTAAATGAGATCTAGATTTTTTTTTTTAGATCTAGATTTTAATGGGGGAAGTAGAACACATAACAAGGGAAATATACATTTGCACAGTATTTTTAAATTGTTGAACAAAGACATTTCTGGCTGATGGTCACTAAAAGTCCCTTCAGATAAGTTTTCTTTTCTTTCTTTTTTTTTTTTTTTTTTAAGATTTTATTCATTCATGAGAGAGAGAGAGAGAGAGAGAGAGAGGGGCAGAGGGAGAAGCAGGCTCCATGCAGGGAACCTGACATGGGACTCGATCCCAGGTCTCCAGGATCAGGCCCTGGGCCAAAGGTGGAGCTAAACCGCTGAGCCACCCGGGTTGCCCTTTTGTTTTGTTTTGTTTTTTTATTTTTATTTTGTTTTGTTTTGTTTTGTTTTTTAAACAACTTGTCGATTCTATTTTTATAAAGGCTATTTCGGTGAAATGAATATGAGAAGAGAGTAGACTTTTTCAAATCCTTCTTATAGTAGTTATATCCCTTATTAATTATCTATATTGAAAAACAAAGCAGTCTATATAGCTTATGTCATAAAAATATATTAGCAACCATGGTTGTATTTTTTGCTTCTATGAGTTTGCCTATTTTATATACAGCATATCTGTGGAGTCATGTAGTATTTGTGCTTTTGTGGCAGGATTTCATGTATTATACTGTTCTTCAGGTTCATCCATGTTATCACATATGACAGGATTCCCTCCTTTTTTTTTAGTAGTCTAAATATTTCATTGTATGTATATATCACATTTTCTTTATCCATTTAGCTATAGATGGAAACTTGGGTTGTTTCCATATTTTGGCAATTGTGAATAATGTTACAGTTTGCATAGGGGTGCAGGTATCTTCAGAATTTTTGTTCAAAATTTCTATTATTTTGGATTCCCAGAAGTGTGATTGCTGGACCATATCATAGTACTATTTTAATTTTAATTTTTTTCATAGTACTATTTTTAATCTTTGTGAGAAACTTCCAAAATATTTTTCAAAGAAGCTGAACCATTTTATATTCCCACCAGCAATGTACAAGTCTTCCAGTTTCTCCACATACTCATTGACACTTGTCTGAGACTCGGGTGAGGGGTGGAGGATGAAAATGAGAAGTTGTTGTTCGATGGATATAAAGTTTCAGTTATTCTAGATGAATAAGCTCTAGAGACCTGCTATAGGACATAATGTCTGTGGTTAACAGAATTGTACTATACACCTAATATTTTGGTAAGAGGATAGATCTCATATTGTGCTCTTATCAAGAAAAAGCAAAATAAGTAAATAAGGGCTAACAAGAACATTTTTAGAATTGATGAATGTATCTCTAACCATGACTATGATGTGCTATCATGAGTGTCTGCATATGTCCAAACTCATTAAGTATGTGTAGTTTTTATGTATCAATATATCACAGTAGTTGTTTTGTTTTGTTTTGTTTTTTAAGAACAAACCAGAACCTAGATAAAAAGGAGATTTTAATTATGAAGTCTGTTTCAATCAGGAGAATGCCCCCATCTCATAAATCTGCAGGAATCTCAGAAAAGAGATAAAGCTTCTCCTTTATAATGCATGGAGAGGTGAGCAATAATTTTAGCAGAAACTCTTAAGGGAAGTTGGGTAAGCAAGAGGAAATTACCAGTGGAGTCTGACAATAAAAATGTCTCACTGTGGTCAGCCAGTTCTCAGGATAAGCTAATAATAGTACCATTTTTTAGTGCTTATTCAGGCCTGGGGGCAAATTAATACTTAGAAAGAATAGAAGCCTGGTTAAAGTTTAGTCAAGACAAAACAAAGGATAAGAAATGGGTAACTGAACATTTGGTCAGTTCCCTGTTGTTTAAAGACAGACAAAATCTGTCCTTAACATTATGAAGATGACATAAGTCATTCCAAGGTTAAGATTGGTCAGAGTATTTTTCAATGATGGACTTCCCTTCACATTCTTGTTGGTTGTGAAAGATGAGTTATATTATCTATTGAGGATGTTGTTGAACTGACAGTTGGAAGTCCTTAGAGATCAGGTATTTAATGAGAGGTGTATCTAGGAAATAAAAAAGAGAATAATTACTAAACTTTGACTAAGGGAAAACTAAGAATTGTGATTTATGAAGGGAGCCAATCAGGACAATTCCAAGATACTGTGCTCAAAATGTCTCTGAATGGTAGACAGAGTATGACAGTGTCAATCTGATGAATAAGCAGGTTGTAGTCTAAATATTTTTGGTAGTGGCATAGACAGTAGGGAGATTTTGTGAGACATATGTATAACAGTTGCTTCCATACACTTCACAAGCACCCCTTTAAGAAGCAATAATCATGACTAATACCAGATGATTGTTGAGACCCTCTTGCTTCAGTTCCTATAGTTCTCTGGCAGTTATATTGGTGGTTTTGGTTAAGATTTTCCACAATCCTGATTTTTTGGGAATTGGAATATGGAACATTCACAATTTTTTGGCAGATTGCTTGAATGGCCATATAGAAGCAGCTCCAGATTTTAAATTTACACTATGTGATCTGCTAAAGTTGTCAGATCTTTTAGATTTCTTCCCAACTGCTTAGCCTCTTGTTCTAAGGGTTCATGCAAACCTGCACTGTCTTTCTCAAAGATCTGGGAGCTATTCCTTTCTAATTAAATCATCAAGGAAAACAGAGCAGCAATCTCCCAATCTCTGTGGGTGGGTAAGAATCTAATTTAGGTAGGAACCTTGTTCCAAATTGTGAAATTATCTCTATTGTGAAGATACAGGAAACTGCTTTTCAATAAAATATCTTGAAATAAATTTACCCAAAGAACTGAAAGACCTATATTCTGAAAACTATAAAACATTGGTAAAAGAAGTTGAATATGATGCAAAGAAATGCAAAGACATTCCATGGTTTGGAAGAACAAATATTGTTAAAATGTCTATACTACCTAAAGCAATCTACATATTTAATGCAACCCCTATCAAAATACCAACAGCCTTTTTCACAGAACTAGAACCAACAATCCTAAAATAGTATGGAACTACAAAAGACCATGAATAACACAAGCAATATTGAAAAAGAAAAACAAAACTGAAGGTTCCAATCCAAATTCCAGACTTCAAGTTATATTACAAAGCTGGAATAAACAAAACAGTATAGTACTGGCATAAAAATGGACACATAGATCAATTCAACAGAATAGAAAACCTAGACATAAACTTATGATTATATGGTCCAGTAATCTTTGACAAAGCTGGAAAGAATGTCCATTGGGGAAAAGGAAATCTCTTCAGCAAATGGTGTTGGGAAAACTGGACAGCAACATACCAAAGAATGACTCTGCACTGCTTTTTCCACCACACACCAAAATGAACTAAAAATGAATTAAAGACCTAAATATGAGGGATGTCTGGGTAGCTCAGCACTTGAGCATCTGCCTTTGGCTCAGGGCATGATCCCAGACTCCCGGGATCGAGTCCTACATCGGGCTCTGTGCATGGAGCCTGCTCCTCCTCCCTCTTCCTGTGCCTCTGCCTCTCTCTCTGGTATTTCATGAATAAATAAATAAAATCTAAAAAAAAAGAAAGACTGAAATGTGAGAACTGAAACCATTAAATCCTAGAAGAGGGCACAGGCAGTAATTTCTCTGACATTGGCCATAGTAACATTTTTCTAGATATGTCTCCTGAAGCAAGGGAGATAAAAGCAAAAATTTAACTTGTAGCCATTGGAACTATATACAAATTTAAAACAAAAGCAACACCAAAGATCTTCTATACAGCAAAGGAAACAACAAAACTATTTAGAAAACCACTAAATGGGACAAGATATTTGCAAAGGATGTATTTGATAAAGGATTAGTATCCTAAACATATAAAGAACTTATAAAACTCAACACCTAAAAAACAAATAATACAAATAAAAAATGGGCAGCTGATGTAAACAGATATTTGTACAAAGAAGACGTAAAGATGGGCAACAGACCCATGAAAAAAAGCTCAATATCAATAATCATCAGGGAAATGCAGATCAAAACTATAATGAGCTATAACCTCACAACAGTCAGTATGGCTAAAATCAAAAGCACAAGAAACAAGTGTTAACAAGGATGTTGAGTAAAAGGAACCCTCTTGCACTGTTGGTGAATATTTAAATTGGTGCAGCCACTCTGGAAAACAGTATGGAGATTCCCCAAAAAGTTAAAAATAGAACTACCCTGTGATGCAGTAATCACACTACCGGATATTTAACCAAAAAAAAAAAAAAAAAAAAAACCCACAAAACAAAACAGAAACACTAATTTAAAGGGATGCAAGCTCTCTTATGTTTATAGCACCATTTTTTACAATAGCAAAATTAAGGAAGCAGCCGAGGTGCCTATCATTAGATGAATGGATAAAGAAGTGATATACATATGCAATGGAATATTATTCTGCCATAAAAAGAATGAAATCTTGCCATTTGCAAGGATGTGGATAGAGGTAAAGAGTACAATACTAAGTGAAATAAGACAAAGACAAATACCATATGATTTTATCCATATATGAAATTTAAAAAACAAACAAGCTAAGGAAAGAAAAAAAAGAGAGAGACAAACCGAAGAACAAGACTCTTAACTATAAAGAAATGATGATTACCAAAGGAGGGGGCGTGAATTAGGTGATGGAGATTAAAAAGTACACTTATGATGAGCACTGAGTAATATATAGATTTGTTGAATCACTGTTGAATCACACCTGAATCTAATGTAACACTATGTTAAGGAAAAAAAAAAAGTTTACGTTTCCTTTGGGTAAGTCCAGTTGTCCGCAGATTTGAACACTTGGGCAAATTGGATTATGGGTGGTTGAGAAACAATATTACTATTTAAAATGACAGTATATTAAAAACTAGATGTAGGAGGAAATGTTATAAAAACTTCAACTCTTTTCTTTTATTTTTATTTATTTATGATAGTCACACACAGAGAGAGAGAGAGGCAGAGACATAGGCAGAGGGAGAAGCAGGCTCCATGCACTGGGAGCCCGATGTGGGATTGTGGGATTCTATCCCGGGTCTCCAGGATCGCGCCCTGGGTCAAAGGCAGGTGCCAAACCGCTGCGCCACCCAGGGATCCCCAAAACTTCAACTCTTTTAAAAATGAGACTGGGGGATCCCTGGGTGGTGCAGCGGTTTGGCGCCTGCCTTTGGCCCAGGGCGCGATCCTGGAGACCCGAGATCGAATCCCACATCGGGCTCCCGGTGCATGGAGCCTGCTTCTCCCTCTGCCTGTGTCTCTGCCTCTCTCTCTCTGTGTGTGACTATTATAAATAAATAAAAATTAAAAAAAAAAAATTAAAAAAAAAGTGAGACTGGGTTCTCTAAAATAATCAAGAGTGTGATAAAGGGAACAAAGCACAGAAAATTTTTCCTTTTTTTAAAGATTTTATTTATTCATTTGAGAGAGAGAGAGATAGCACAAGCAAGGGGAGGGGAAGAGGGAGAAGGATAAGCAGACTCCACGCTGAGCATGGAGCCTGATGCAGGACTGTATCCCAGAATCCTGGGATCATGATCTTAGTAGAAGGGAAACACTTAATCGATTTAGCCACCCAGGTGAATTATTCTGATAAGACAAACAATCTTGGACCTTTAGAAAGTTGACTCCGAAGGTAAAGAAAAGCCATTAATAACCATGTATTAATAGCAAACCAATAATCCAAGAAAAAAATCTGCCATTTTAACATAAAGAAAATCATCCTTTGGTTTTATATCAATATGCTATTATTTAAAGCTTCTTTTAAAAAGTCCTTTTTAAATAATACAAATAAATGAACATGAATTTTACCCCAAATATTAGTTTTGACATACAAGTCAAATCATCATCATATACATGCAAAAATTCTTACTTCACTAACCATCTATAGATTTTCTTATTTATTTAGATTTTCTCCTTCATATTAGTCAGATCAGCCAGTCATTTTACTTTAAGAACATATTATTCCTCTATCCCTTAACAAAAACGTATTTGGCATACCTTGTATACATAGTCACTCCCCTCTGCTATTATACAATCTCTAGGAAATGCATCTACTCGGTCTACGTATTGCTTTGTTCAATTGCAGTAACATGAAATGGCAGATGTATTGAATGCCCTAAAATAATTGTATTTCAACTGTTAGGCAGCTGGTGAAGTTGTGGGAGAAATTTTGCACCAGATGCCCTTGGCAACGTAGTTTCATTATGAACTTTCATGTGAAGCTTTGTTATTTTTTTGTACCAGACTGGTAAATAAAGCTGTTTTTTTTTTTGTTGTTGTTGTTGTGTTTTGTTTTGTTTCTCCTTTTTCTTTCTTAATATTCAAAAGCAAACAACTTTAAACTAATTTATTTTGTATACATATAATGATCTTAACTAGATAAAGGTGCTTAAGATTAAATATCTTTCAATCATACTTTCATTTAAAAATATTTAAGCCTTTATTATAAAGTCTATTTTATTTATCTACATCTTTTACTCTGATTCTACAACCATATTTTCTTGGCAGCACAGTACCTTGCAGGCATGGCTTAATTATTGACATAGAATCCCTCAGAAAATTTCATGGGAAATTTCATCAACTCTTTTTGTTGTCTGAATATTTAGTGAGATTTTTTAAATAAGTAGTCACTTCTAAAAAGGTAATAGCATTGATATTACCTTTGGATTTAATACAAATAAGAGAACATTTTATGGTGATTTGAAAATATAATTAAATAATGATAATGTAAAAGTTGACATAAAGCCTATTAAATAAATAAGGTATTTACTATATGATCATGTTGGCTGTATTTTCTAACAAGGGAAACATCCCCAAACATATTTAGTATTTAAACCAATATGCTCTTTAGCCATAGTGTCTCATCCAGGAAAAGGCATACAACTCCATTTATCTTTTATGGCATTCATTCTATTCTGATGACTTCTGATAATTCTTACTTTTTATAGCCTTTCTAAACTACCAAGAAACTTTTCCAAATGACAAAATGTGAATTTGGCTTCCCTTGATATTTACAAATTTTAATTTTAATGTTTCAAATCTAAATTAGATGAGTAATTGAACTATTGGATTAACACTAGAATTTACTTTAGCATAAGATATGCTTTCTAGTCAGCAAAATTTCAGTTAAATAGGAATGAGTATTTATATATATATGAATATATATATAAGTACTATTTTAATGTAGCAAGCTGGAAAATATTCACACTATGTTCAGCTTTGTTATTATAATGTACATAGGCATACTAAATTTTAAACTTTCATTCTCCGCGAGTTTATTAAACCACATGCATATTCTGATAACCTCAGATTCATTTGTTTATCTCTGTGAGTCAAGTGGTGCTTTGCTTGTTTTGGCTTACATCCTTATCCTAGATTAAATCCATTTGAGAGCCACAGATGAATGATTAAAAAATAAACACTGAACATATTTAGCAAATCATTTCTGTATTACAAATTTGAGGTAGATGGAAAGAAATTGGAAAATGTACTTGGGGTTTTTATAAATAATATATCAACATAGATTTTTAGTTGCTTATTTGTTTTTATGTCTGCTTTCCTTTTCACCAAAGTTATGGTGAAACTATGCTTAAACCGTGTACTTTTTTTTCTACATATATAGATGTTATTGCTCTGTGGAAAATACTTGTTCATTATCTGGGGCTATTTGATTGCCATCTAGTAAAATTCTTTGTAAAAAGCAAAATAAAGACTTATTATATTCTTCTTATTTCCCAACTTTTAGAGTAAGAAGTTGATGTAAACAATATTTCCATATTGTAAAATGAAATTTTCAACTTTCTTTCTCTTTCTGTTGTTTTATTACAGACTCATGGATTTTTTGAATATTGTGTATTTCATACACTTACATCATTTTTACCATAAAATTTTCACTAACTAAACTGTGTTAGGCCTTTAAACTTGCTTCTTTTAGCATGTTGATAAGTCCTCATTAGTTTTGCTTCCTGGCACAAGCTGTCTCAAACTCACTTAATGCATTTTCTGCCCCAAATCTAGATTCAGTAATTTCTCCAAGGAGGTTGGAATGTTTCAAATATTTACCACTTTTCACCACTAACATACCTTCAACTCACAATGGTGAGTAACAGGCTACCAAAACTTATTTTCAGTAGAAAATATTCTGTTCTATTTGTCATTATCAGTGTGCCAGTACAGCTTGTCACAACCTCTCTCACACCATTTGACTTGTTCAGGAGTGGATCCATTCCAGGCTTCATGAGTGAAATCAATTCTAGAGCATAAAGTCTTCCTAGATTCAGATCTCTTCCTAACAAGACAGAGAGGTATAGGACAAATGAAAACATAAATAGATGTCAGAGAAAACTAAAAATCACAATTTTAATTTTTAATTTTTGTTCTTATTTAAAAATAATTGACACACTAGAAATCACAATTTACATGTACTCCAGTCCATACCTAGAATCCAGGGCGTCTGGGTGGCTCCATCAGTGAAGTGTCTGCCTTTGGCTCAAGTCATGATCCCCAGGTCCTGGGATCTAGCCCTGTATCAGGCTCCCTGCTCAGTGGTGAGTTTGCTTTTCCCTCTGCCTCTGCCCATCTCCACCCCCAACCCCTGCTGGAGCTCTCACTCTCAAAATAAATAAATAAAATCTTAAAAAATAATAATAAACTCAGAGTACAGCAAAAGTTAAATGGATGAACAGAGATTTCAGGGGTTTCACAGCCTTAGGGAAAAGCTATAAAATTTCACCAGGAGTTCCTCATCACAAAGTTAGTACACTGTCCTGAGTGGGCAGAGCTCAAATATAAAAAGGGTTTGGAAGATCAGATCAATGAGAGAGTCAAAGAGAAGGGCTTGGGAAAACAAAACAAAACAAAAGAAAACAAAACACAAAGTAATAATTGGGTCTAGGTATTGTAGAAACCCACGTATTTAATATTGTTTGGTATACATTTAAGTATATGATAATTTTTGTACTGAGTCCCAAACCACAGAAGAATCATAAAATAACAATACATAGGATACTACAAATACTGAGAAAATATAAATATGCTGAGTAAAAACATAATATTCTCTATGTTGAAAACATAGATTATTTTTCTTTAGAAAAGCTAAAGGAACTTTTGGAAGTAGTCTAAAAGGAGAAGTTAGACCACTGTTAATACATGATCTTTTTTTTTTTTTTTTTTTTTTGTGAATGGCAATATAGTTTAGCTCAAAATCTAAGTACAAATTTGAATTCGGCTTATGAATTTGGGTAAAAATTACTTATCTAAAATGGTTTATATAGAAATTCAGAATGCCATAATTTTAGAAATGCAGATTAATATACTGGAAGAAATATCACAGTCAAGAGATTTGAAACTACCTGGTATTACCAAGATTATTGGAACTAGATCAAATCAATTACTTTAGACAATTATAAAAATAAATTAATAAATAAATGCCAAAAAAACCTGTAGTTATTTTTACAGTTATTTTTTTCACTATCAAATCCATAAGTAGATGTATTAGTTAATTCCTGAATATTTTGAGCTTATTTTCCTTTTCAGAAAAATCTCGAATTAATTTACTACTATGTGAAACAATGTTAATATGCAGTTTATTGGGGTACCAGGTGGTTCAGTGGTTGAGCATCTGCCTTTGGCTCAGATAATGATCCTGGGGTCCTGGGATCAAGTTCCGCATCAGGCTCCCTGCAAAGAACTGCTTCTCCCTCTGCCTATATCTCTGTTTCTCATTCTGGGTCTCTCATGAATAAATAAATAAAATCTTTAAAAGAAAATGCAGTTTATGTCTCATTATCTTAAAAGTAAAGACATTTTAAATTTGAACAGATCCAATGTATTAATCTTTTCTTTTACGGGAGAGATGTGGGTACCCTGTTTATAAACACCTTTTCAACTTTACAAACATAGAGATACTCTCTAATTTTCTCTGCCTTTTTCATATTTAGATTTAAGGGTGGGCTAAGTTTATAGTTTCATTCCAAATGAGGAAGCATCTTTTTTTTTTCAGCTTTATTGAAGTAAAATTGACCAAAACATTGTATGTATTTAAAGTGTACAACTTGAGGGGCACCTGAGTGGCCCAGTCGGTTAAGTGTCTGCCTTCGGCCCAGGTCATGATCCCAGGGTCCTTAGCATTGAGCCCCACATTGGGCTCCCTGCTCAAGAGGGAGCCTGATTTTCCCTCCCCCGCTCTGAATTTCCCCCTGCTTGTGATATCTTGCTGTCTGTCAAATTAATAAATACAATCTTTTAAAAAATTGAAAAAATAAACTGTAGAATTTAATTATTTTCATATATATGAAATATATAAAAATACATGATATATAAATATGTTATATATATATATACTATATATTATAAAATGATGACCAAAAATCAATTGATATATGCATCACCTCACATAGTTACCTTTTCTTTCCTTTTTTCTCTTCTTTGTTCTCTCCCTTCTTTCCTCCTCCTCCCCTCCTTCATTTATTTTCTTTTTCTTTTCTTTTTTATCTTGTGTTGGCTTGTACTGTCCTGTCCTTTCCTTTCCTTCCCTCCCCTCCCTTCCCTTCCTCTTCTCCTTCCTTCCCTTTTTGTCCCTTCCCTTCTCTTTCCTTCTTTCTTGGTTAGAATGCTTAAAATCTACACTCTTAGCAAATTTCATTGTAGTACATAGATATCCAGAATGTATTCAACTTGTATAACTCAAAATTTGCACATTTGACCAATATCTTACCATTTTTCCATCTCACAGCCCCTGACAAATAGCATTTTACTATCTGATTCTCTGAGTTAGGCTATTTTAGATTCCACATCATGCAGTATTTGTCTTTCCTTGTGTGGCTTCTTTCACTCAGCATAATGTTCCCTAGGTTCATCTACATTGTAGCAGATGACAAGATTTTCTTCATTTTTGTGGCTGAATTACTTCACACAGACACTACAGTTTCTTTTATTTTTCTGGTGATTTAATTTTTTACCATTTAATTTTTTAATGGTTAATTTAATTTTAATTAAACATTTAATTTTTTACCATGTCATGGCTAATGTAAATGATGCAGCAATAAAAATGGAACTTTAGATATGCCCTCAGGATCTTGATTTCATTTCCTTTGGATGAGTACTCAAAAATGGGATTGCTAGATCATATAATAATTCTATTTCTAATTTTCTGAGGAACTTCCATACTATTTTCTAAGTGGTTGCTTCAATTTTCATTCCCATCAACAGTTCACCAAGGTCCGCTTTTCTTCATATCTTTGGAAACACTTGTCATCTTTTTCTTTTTGATAATAGCCATCCTAAGAGGTATGAAGTGATATCTTATTATGATTTGCAGTTTCCTAATGATTACTGATGTTGAATACCTTTTCATATACACATTGTACAATGTGTATGTTCTTTGGAGAAATGTCTATTCAGGTTCTCTGCCCATTTTTTATTTTATTTTTATTTTAAAGATTCCATCTATTCATTCATAAAAGACAGGGGGAGAGAGAGAGAGGCAGAGGCACAGGTAGAGGGAGAAGCAGGCTCCATGCAGGGACCCCGATGTGGGACTCGATCCCAGTGTACTCGATGTACACTTTAGATACATACAATGTTTTGGTCCCTGATGTGGGACCCCGATGTGGGACTCCAGGATCATGCCCTGGGCCGAAGGCAGGCACTAAACTGCTGCACCACCCAGGGATTCCCTCACTGCCCATTTTTAAATCAAGCTATTTGTTTTTTTTTAACAACTGAGTTCTATTGCTTCCTTATATATTTTGGATATTAACCCCTTATCAAACAGGTGGTTTGCAGATATTCTCCTGTTCTGTAGATTGTCTTATCACTTTCTTGATTGTTTCCTTTGCCCTCTAGAAGCTTTTTAGATTGATGTAGTCCCAATTATATATTTACATGTTTGTTTCCTGTGTTTTTGGTGTCATATCCAAGAAATTATTGCTAAAGCTATGTCAAAAATTTTTTTATGTCCTCTTTCAGTAGTTTTATTTTTAGGTCTTATGTTTTATTCTGCACTAATTTTTAGTTGTTTTTTTTTCTTTTCAAGATAAGGTTTCAGTTGTATTTTTTTGCATATGTACATCCAGTTTTCCACCTGCTATTTTTTGAAGACATTGTCCTTTCTTTATTGTGAATTCTTCATACCCTGATCAAAGATTAATTGACTTCATATGTATGGATTTACTTCTGGCTTCTCTGTTCTTTTTCAGTGGTCTATTTGTCTATCCTTATGTTAGTACTACACTGTTTTAATTACTATAGCTTCATAATATATTTTGAAATCATGAAGTGTGATGCCCCAGCTTTATTCTTGTCATGATTATTTCAGCTCTTTGTATTCTTTTGTTCCATATGAATTGTAGATTTTTTTCTATCTTTGTAAAGAATGCCATTGAGATTTTGATATGAATTTCATCGAAAATGCATATTACTTTCAGTAGAATAGACATTTTAACAATATTATTTTACTCCATGAACATGAGATATCTTTCCATTAACCTGTGTCTTCTTTAATTTCTTGATCAATGTTTTATGTTTTTTAGTGTACAAGTTTTTCACTTTGGAGTTTATCCCTATTTTACTATTCTTGATGCTATTATAAATAGTCTCATCTTTCTAATTTCCTTTTTGTATAACTAATTGTTAGTGTATAGAAATGCCATTGATTTTTTTGTATGTTGATTTCATATCCTGAAACTGTACTGAATTATTTTATTAGTTCTAGTAGTTTTCTGTTGTTAAATCTTGATGGTTTTATACGTTTATATTATCATGTCACCTGCAAATAGACATAATTTCACTTTTTCCTTTCCAGTTTAGGTAACTTTTATTTCTTTAACTTGTCTAATTGCTCTGGCGAGGATTTCCACTACTATGTTGAATCAAAGTGGAAGAGTAGGTATAGATGGCCTTTATTGTGTTGCAAAAATTTCTTTATATACATATTTTGTAGAGAGTTTTAATCATGAGTAGTTAGTAATCATGAGTAGTAATCATGAGTTAGTAATCATGAGTAGTAATCATGAGTTTTAATCATGATGTAGAAGATCTTGAAAAAAAATCCAGAGGTAAAAATTAGCATAAAATAAAAATTATGATAGTTACATCAGAATTTTTATCAGAAACATGCAATCAAGGAGTGGAATAAGATATTTCAAGGAATAAAGGAAAAATAAACAATCTAGAATTCTATATCCACTTAAATTCTATATCCACTTAAATTCTATATCAACTTTAAGGAAATATAACTCCCTCCATCAAACAAAAACTGAGGTAATTTATTGCTAGCATAATTATTCTGATGAAATGCTAAAATAGCATCTACAAAGAGAAGGAAAATAATATAAGTCAGAAACTTGGATCCAGGGCATGATCTTGGAGTCCCCAGATCAAGTCTCACATCAGGCTCCCTGCATGGAGCCTGCTTCTCCCTCTGCCTGTGACTCTGCTTCTCTCTCTCTCTCTCTGTCTCTCATGAATAAATAAATAAAATCTTTTTTAAAAAAAAGAAAAGAAACTTGGATCCACATAGAAAAAGAAAGTTTTAACAAATGAATACGTAAAAGCAAAATAATTTATTTTCTATTCTTAATTGATCTAGTAGGTACTTGTTCAAAGAAATAATAGTAACAACATTTTTGATAACTATAGCATATGAATAAATGAAATGAATAATAACAATGTTACAAGTATGATATGGAGGAAGCAGGAATTTACTCTTTCATAAGGGACCTATATTACCTGTGAAGTGATATAGTCTTAGGTATATGGATTAGTCATAATTTAATATTGCAAAATCTCTGGCAAGCACTAAAAAATTTTGTAAAAAGTATAACTGATACATTAAGAAAGTATAAATAATGTAATCATAGAAATTAAATAGCTTAAGTCAATTAAAATAGTTGAAGAAGAGTATAAGCAAAGAAAAAGCACAAAGAATAGAAAGATAAATTACTGTATTATTAAATATAGTAAATACTAATCTAAACATAGTAATAATCATATTAAATGTAAATGGTATAGCTACATGAAATAAGAGAGATTAGCATTGTGGGGGGGGAAAAGGCCCTACTATATGTTGTCTAGAGCAAATCCACTTTATTATTATTTTTCAAAGATTGTATTTATTTATTCATGATAGACAGAGAGAGAGAGAGGCAGAGACACAGGCACAAGCACGAGCAGAGGGAGAAGCAGGCTCCATGCCAGGAGCCCAACACGGGACTCGATCCTGGGACACCAGGATCACGCCCTGGGGCAAAGGCAGGCACTGAACTGCTGAGCCACCCAGGGATCCCCACAAATCCACTTTAACTGTAAAGTCACAAATAGATTAAAATCAATAAGATGCAGAAAGGCATACAAGTTTATACTAATTAGAGAAAGTTGGAATGGCTATCTTAATTTCAGACAAAACAAACTTCAAAACAAGAAACTTGATCAGCAATATAAAAGATCATTGCTAACATATAAAGGAGTCAATTCATTAGGAGGACATAATGATCATTACCATGTTTATGCCTAACAACCTGATAGTTCAGCAACAATTAATAGAAAAAATATGCTATTCTATTTGGAGACTTTTAATATTAATTACTACACTAATAAGTTTCCTCCATGTCTTTTGATAGGTTGACATCTCATTTCTAATTAGTTCTCTTAGCTTGAAGTCAGATACCACTCTTTCAATTTTCTTCTTCTTCTTCCATAATAAATGAGTTATTCTGTTTCTTTCCCTTACATACAAACTTAAGAATTTATAAGAAATGATAAAAAATAAAAATCCAATACCCATCCATGATTAAAAACTCTCTCAAACTAGGAATATAGCGGGAACTAATTCATCTTTATAAAGAACATCTACAAAAATCTATAATTAACTTTATATGTAATGTTGAAAATATTGTCTTTCTGGGTAAGATCAAGAAAAAAATAAATAGATGTACCCTCTCATCACTGTGTTATAGAATTGTATCAGCAGCTCTTTCTAGTGCAGCAAGACAAGAAAAGAAACCAAGTTACATAGATTACAAAGGAAAAAGTAAAATTTTCGTTGTCAGAAGAGCACATTATCATCATGTAGAAAATTAAAATTCGGGATCTCTGGGTGGTTCAGTGGTTTGGCTTCTGCCTTCGGCCCAGGGCATGATACTGGAGTCCCGGGATTGAGTCCCACCTCGGGCTCCTTGCATGGAGCCTGCCTCTCTCTCTGCCTGTCTCTCTCTTCTGATCTCTCTCTCTGTGTCTCTCATGAATAAATGAATAAAATCTAAAAAAAAAAGGAAAATCAAAATCCAAAGCTAAAAGAGAAAAAAATATATGATTACAAAAATATGACAAAGGGATGACAACCCATAAAGTATTATGTACAATATATAAAAAAGACACCCTTCACAATTTAATAAGTGAAAGTTGCTTCAACATCATTCATACTTAAAGAAATATAATAAAATATATTAAATAAAAAGTGTATATGACTTGGGTGAAATATGAAATTAAGGGCACAAATATGGTATTGGTAGATGAATAGATAGTACCTATTAGGGTATAAATGTTTCATGATAACTTTCAAAATAAAAATGCACAAATAACTTAATATAGCCCTATATTGGTTGGAAGTATGCTGGAGTAGTTTTTAAGAAGGAATGGAATTAATACAGTGTGTGTCATAAATAAAATGGTATTGAAAAAGACACATATAGATTTATGTATTGAAACACATATAGATTTATGTATTGAAAAAGACACATATAGATTTACAGAAAATCTGTGGTCTCAATTATTAAGCTACAACCAAAGTACAGAATAGAAGGTAGAAGAACACTTGAAATATCTTCTAGATTACATTAGGAATTTCAACAACAACAAATATATATATATATATATATATATATATTTTTTTTTTTTTTAAGGAATAGAACAAGAGTGGTGAGGAAGGAACAATTGCATTTTTTTCTTAACATTTTTTATTTTAGAAAGAGAGAGAGTGAAAAAGAGAATGGTGGGAGGGGCAGAAGGAGAGGGAGAGAGAGAATCCCAAGGGGAGTCCCCACTGAGTACAGACAGAGCCCTGTGGTACTTGATCCTGCAACCCTGAGATCAAGACCTGAGCCTTAATAAAGAGTTGGATTCTTAACTGACTGAGCAATCCAAGCACCCCTGCATTTTATTTTTAATTTTGGCAATATTAAAATGTTATTAACATGATTCCTTTTTTTAAATACTTAGATGCAGAAAAATGCATTAGTATCTTCAACATGAAAACAATGCTTTCAGAGATTCTAAAGAATATTTTTCTAAAAAAAAAGTATCTATCTGTGTCTTTCAACCACCTATCTATTTGAATGTAAAGATGCCAATTTTTAAAATGAGAGATTTCAAATTGTATATTAAAAGTATGTATTACATCCTATAATTTATAGGAAATTTTACTTAAAGTTTTCATTTGCATAAATTTACTATTTTAAATAATATTTCAAAATATGTATACATGCAATAAGTGAAAATATTTTCCTAAAGTCACTAATATTATTGATTAACAATTCATTTTATTATCAATGCGAAATTGATAGTAAACTACCAAGTTTAAGACACTCCTTAGGTTAAAATTTTGGTCATATTCATTAACTTTGTTAAACATTAATGAATATTAAATCTGAAAATCTAAATCAGCAGTTAGCATAATTACATATGGTATAACAGTAAAAATGCAGGGAACAACTGTTTTTTTTTTCTTCACTCATTTCAATATACTTAAAAAGAATTGCTGCTTAACAACTTTTTCTTTTGTTGGAACAATTGTGCGGGACAAGTAGCATTTCATATTTTTTTTTCATAAGAGTGATAACAGACATCCATATCATGTTACTTCATGTTAAAGACTTGGTTTAAATCTGTTAATTAAAAAGTTAATTATATCACTAAATACTGCATTTGTTAAATGCAAGGCAACTCATAATGCATGAAGTTGTTATTTTGTGTCATACGTAAAGAAATCTAGGGGCTCCTGGGTGTCTCAGTTAGTCAAACTTCCAACTCATGATTTCAGCTCAGGTGGTAATCTCCAAGTTCTGGGATCAACCCCACATTGGGCTCCACTCTCTGCAGGGAGTCATTTGAGAATTCACTCTCTCTCTCCTGCAGACCTTACCCCCTGTAATTCTCTCTCAAATAAATAAATAAATCTTAAAAAAAAAATAAAAAGATGAAGAATAAGACTAATTTTGCTTTCTCATTAAGATTTACATTTTTGGGGATGCTTGGGTGGCTCAGAGGTTTGGCGCCTGCCTTGGCCTAGGGTGTGATCCTGGAGTCCCAAGATCGAGTCTCACATCGGGCTCCCTGCATGCAGCCTGCTTCTCCCTCTGCCTGTGTCTCTGCCTCTCTCTCTCTGGATCTCTCATGAATGAATAAATAAGATATTTTTTTTAATTACATTTTTTAGCATTTAATGTGCCAAATATCAGAAGGAATTATCAGTTATTTTAAAATATCTGGTAATGTTATTTCTATTAAATTTCTAGAATTTTAACTCATAAATAAAATCAATTAAACGTGAAAAACCACAGTTCAGATTTGTATAGTTTCCATATAAGTGTGAATGCATTACTTGCAGTTGTAAATATGTTTTTAAAAAATGCCTAGAAATGGAACATCAGTAATGCTATTCATATGAAATGAAACAATGCCTATTACTTGCTAAATAAGGATATATATATGTGTGTGTATATATATATATATATAAAATCTATATGTATAAAATCTGTATATATATAATCTCATGTGGGATGTATGATTTATGCATTTTTTACTTACTATCTTATGGCCTTGGGAATATGAAATTACGTAGTAAACACTAAATAAAATGCCTATTGTTCCTGCTCACTGCCATTTTACCCTCTCTCTCATTGATCATAAAACTATAGCATACATCCACTAGCTTTTTCTATTGTTAGGGAAATTTTTAGTCTCTTTAGTAGTATTAATGATTTCTCCTGTATGTAGTTTGGATGATGAAAACAAATATATTAGGAATCTGATAAGAGAATGAGATCATTGGATGTTTATTTTCCTGCATATTGGTTTTAGGATTCTATCAGAAATCAGCTTTTACAATTTTCCAAGTTACCTAATGTCCAAACTCTTTCATATTTCCTTGAAAACCTGCTTTTTTTAAACATCATTTCTTTGTAGCACTTTACTAAACACAACCAATAAAAACCAATAGTCACTGTAAGCTTTTACTCCTAGAATTACTCAGTATGTGTGATCTGTCTCAAAATTATTACAATTGATGGTTTACCAAAAATTTTGCCACTGCATAAAATTAAAAACTTACTTTCCAGCTTAAAGTATTCATTTAAAAAAACAAAAGTATTCATTTTTGCCCTATCACCTGTAACACCAATATTTTAAGTATTTCTTATAAAAACACTCACCGGTGATATCTATCTGCAGTATTTAGGATATAGTAGAGATTTGGGGGGTTAAACTCTCAATGATTCACCATAACAAAATTATTTTTGAACTCATTCCTTATGTGCTACGTAGTTCAGCAGCCTTTGCCTGCAGTTGCTAAAGTACACTGGCTGACGACCTCTAAAATTATGTAGCTAATGATGTAGAAAATAATTTCTCTGTATTCACTATGATAATTGGAGAAACTAGCTATTTTTTCTGGAACAAGTTCTGAAATGCATCTGCAGGAAATTCTGCACTCCACCTACAAGAGTTCTATGGACACAATTAGTTGTTTGGCCAATTAATCTGAAGATGAGAAATGCAGAGGAATGAACACACATTGTATGAATAGTACATGTTTCTGCATCTCAAACCTAGCTTAAAATCCACATGGAGGGAATAATAGTGTTGAGTTTGAAGAAGTCACTAGAAAATTTCTTTGGAGATAATTGAGTGCTAGAAAGCACTGATTTGACTAAAGCATTTCAACAATGTGTGAAGAACCATGATTTGTAAGAAAAAAATGCACAGTACATGATATATGTCTTTTAGATTTGGGGAACAGGAAGGATTGGCATGCCAGAAAAATCTAAAGCAGAGAAGCTTTGGTTATTGACTGAAGTTTTCAAGATAGAGAGAAAGAAAGTGACTATGAAAAGTGAAATGTACCTTCATTAAATGAGAAGACCAAGGATATAGGAGAGTTTCCAATTGATACATGTATAGTCTTTTTTTTAAAGATTTTATTTATTTATTTATTCATGAAAGACACACACAGAGAGAGAGAGAGAGAGAGAGAGAGAGAGGCAGAGACACAGGCAGAGGGAGAAGCAGGCTCCATGCCAGGAGCCCAACACGGGACTCGATCCCAGGACTCCAGGATCATGCCTTGGGCCGCAGGCAGGCACTAAATTGCTGAGCCACCCAGGGATCCCCCATGTATAGTCTTTTAGCTTAAATTATCATGTTATATTTTTCTGAGAAAATGTCCATTCATCTAAGTTTTCAAATTTATTTGCTTAAGCTTATTTCTAATATCTGTCATAGATCACTTTGACCAATGCAGTTATCCTTTTTCATTCCTAATATTTGGTATTTATCCATAAGAGAAAGTGTCTGAGTGGGAATAAATCATATGCATTGTGTGAAATGTTAGTAATATGACTTGGGAAATATTTATGTAGACAGTGATTTTGAAAATATCAATTTCTGTTCCCCTAAGAATTGATGAGAATTAATTCAAAGTACCTTCCAAATTAATTCAGCCTTCCAAAATTCTATCCTTTAAATATTTTGTTACTAAGTCTTGAATTGATAAATGTATTTTTTGTTCCTCAGAAATGATAAATTTGTTTTCAAAAGTTATTAAAATACTGTTCTTAATTAACTCTAATTCATGTATTTATGTATAACACCTGATAAATAACTAGGCTTGTCCTATTTCACTACTGATTTTATTTGCTTTAGAATCTATTATCTGATTTTCTCAAGACTGGTCAACACTGTATATAGCATCACTTTTACTTGTTATTTTTATTGTTTTTAGCTTGAAAATAAATTATTAAGCTTATACAATTAGATTTCGATCTTAACCATTTTTAAAAATTTTGTACGTTGGGATCCCTGGGTGGCGCAGTGGTTTGGCGCCTGCCTTTGGCCCAGGGCGCGATCCTGGAGACCCGGGATCGAATCCCACGTCGGGCTCCCGGTGCATGGAGCCTGCTTCTCCCTCTGCCTGTGTCTCTGCCTCTCTCTCTCTCTCTGTGACTATCATAAATAAATAAAAATTTAAAAAAAATTTTTTGTACGTTTTTAGTCTTAAATTCTTTGTATGTTTGTGTTTTCTGATTGGGCTAATTTAGTAGCATAGAAGTGTTTTTACTCATCATGTGTCATTTTATTTATAACCAGGCTCTTAAGACTGTGGCAGCACACTAGGCAGCATTAATAAAGCATGTCGTGGAGCAATGTATTTGTTTTCACAGGCTGAAATCAATTCACCTTGAAAGCACTGCTCATATAAGATGAATAACTCTGGAGATAAGAAGATCTATCCTATTAGCAATGAAAAAATAGCCTCAGAGGGCTATAAATTTAAAAGCAAGTGTGTTTGTTGGTATTCAGTACATCTATACATCTTAAACTGGTCCAGCTATTAGTATATTAGATGGAGAGTAAGATTGTTTTAGTGCCAGAGAAGCAACCTGGCACTGCTGGACACTTGTGCAAGAGAAGGGAAGTTCAATCACCCAGGTCCTTCAGAACACTAAAGGAATGACATATGAAATTGGATTCATAGGAACTAAAATATTTTTAAAAATCAAGTTTGCCATTCAGAAATAAGCAACTCAAAAACTTGATGCAATAATAAGAACTTTCTCTCTAAGGGAATAAGTATGCAGCGTGTTATTGGGGTCATTTCTGGATTTTTCTTTTACTCCTTTTCAGTCTGAATACAGTCATGAATATTACTTTGTTGACATATATAGATGGCCTTTTCTCTTAACAAATGTAATCATTTTCTAGATTCCTTTTCCACTTCTAATTATTTCCCCAGAGGCAATAAAGAGATACCTTGGAGATTTTGTGGGTTTGGTTCCAGACCACCACAATAAAGTGAATATTGCAAGAAAGTAATATATTTTTTTTGGTTTCCCAGTGCATATAAAAGTTTATGCTTACACAATACTGTAGTCTTTTAAGTATACAACAGCACTCTGCCTAAAAAATAATATATATATATATATATATATACACACACCTTAAAATACTTTATTGCTAAAAAATGATAAACATTATTTAAGCTTTCAGTAACTCATAATCTCTGATCACAGATTGCCATAAAAATATAATAATGGAAAAGCTTGAAATATTGCAAGAACTACTAAAATGTGACAGAGACACAACATGAACAAATGCCATTGGAAAAATGGTGCTCATAGACTTGCTCAGCACAGGGTTGCCACAAACCTTCAATTTATAAAAAATGCAGTATCTGTGAAGTTTAATATAATGTGATAAAATGAGACAGGCCTATAATATAGTCTTAGAAATAAATCAAATTTGGGGCATGTGGATGGCTCGGTCAGTTAAGTGTCCAACTTGATTTTAATTAGGGTCCTGATCCTGGTGTTGGGCTTTGTGCTCAGCAGGGAGTCTGCTTCTCTCCTTTGTCGGGCACTGGTTGTGATGAGCACTGAGTGTAATACGTAAGGTTGAATCAACTAAGTTCTACACCTGAAACCAATATTACCCTATTTGTTAACTAGAATTAAATAAAAACTTGAAATACAAAGAGTTAAAAAAATTAAAAATAAACATATAAATAAACATATATATTTTCCTATTTTCACCTTAATTTATACCTACTCATTATCTTTTGTTTTATTCTTCTTGCTTGAAATCTATTTGTTCTAATTATTTGAAGAATTTGACGTTTAGGCTTTGATGATAAATCTTTCTGCTAAAATATGTGTTTAATGCTCTAAATTTTTAAGTAATGCTTCAGTAACAATGCACAAATTTTGATGTTTTATGTTTCTTTTTTAAGTAAATCACATTTTTCAAATTTTCTTGCAAGTTACTGTTTGACATATGAATTATGTATTAGTGTATTGTTTAATCTCTAAATATTTGGATATTTTTGGTATATAATCCTGTAATTGATGTCTAATTTCATTCAATTGTGTCTGAGACATACTTTGTATGATTTGTATTCTTTTGAATTTGTCTAGATACTAAGGTGTTTGGCCAGGAATGTGGTGTATCTTGTTGAATGCCCTATGTACAGTCAGAAGGAATGCTTTTTGATGTTCCATAGAGGTCAATTAAGTCAAGTTGGTTGAACGTGCTGTTAAGCCTCACTGATTTTCTTGCAACATCATTGAAAAGTAATTGAGAGGGAGTATTAGAATTTCCAACTATAATTGTGTATTTAAGTTTCCTTTTAGATATCAATTTCTGCTTCAACCGTTTTGAAGATATATTGCAAAATTTGTATTCTTTTGCGATTACTTTGTCTTCTTATAGAATTGACTGCTTTCTCATAATGTGATGTCCGTTTAGTCCTGATAATCTTCCTTGTTCTGAGGTCTATTTTGTCTCAAATTAGTATAGCCATCCGAGCTTTCAGAGTTTGCATGCTACATCCTTTTCCATATCTTTATTGTAAACTCATTTTATGTCCTGCTACTTAAATGAATTTCTTTAAGGAAAGTCCTTGCATTTTTATCGAGTGCGACAATTATTACCTTTTAAACGGTGTTTTTAAATTGCTTACTTTGGGGATCCCTGGGTGGCTCAGCGGTTAAGTGCCTGCCTTCAGCCTAGGGCGATCCTGGAGTGCCAGGATCGAGCCCCACGTGGGGCTTCCCACATGGAGCCTGCTTCTCCCTTTGCCTGTGTCTCTGCCTCTCCCTCTCTCTGTGTCTCTCAGAATAAATAAATAAAATATTAATAAATAAATAAATTGCTTACATTTAGGGGCACCTTAGATGGCTCAGTTGTTGAGCCTTTGGCTCAGGTTGTGATCCTGGGGTCCTTGGATGGAGTCTCACATCAGGCTCCCCCCGGGGAGCCTGCTTCTCCCTCTGCCTATGTCTCTGCCTGTCTCTCTGTGTCTCTCATGAATAAATAAATAAAATCATTAAAACTAAATTAATAATAATAAAATAAAAATAAATTAATAAATTGCTTACATTTAAAGTGATTATAGGTATGGTTAGATCATAATCTGGTATCTTGTTACCAGTTTTCCTTTCATGTTTTATTACATTTTTCTTCTTATTCTGCCTTTTCTCATTTTCATTGAGTCTTTCTTAGGATTCTACATTTTCTTGTCTATATCTTTATAATTATTACCTTTTAAAGTTTGTTCAAACTATATTTTACAATACTGATTATCAAATAATCAGAGTATAAATTCTTTTTTTTTTCTGTTTTGTGAGTATAAGGTCCTTACAACAGGACATTCCTATTTTTCCCTAAAATCTCATGTCATTTTTGCTTTTACATACACTATAAAACCCAATACATTTTTACTATTATTTCATTATATATCCAGTTATCTTTTAGAACAAGAAAAGTAAGAATAATAGCCTATTATTTTATGCCGTTTATGATGTTATTCATTCTTCTAAGTTTTTATCTAAATTCTAGTTAACATACAATGTAATACTAGCTTCAGATGTACAATATACTGATTTAACACTTCCATACGACACCAAGTGCTCATTAGAAGTACATTCCTTAATTCCCATCACCTATTTAACCCATTCCCTTATCTACGTCCCTCTGCTAACCATCAGTTTGTTCTCTACAGGTAAGAGTCGGTTTCTTGGTTTGACTCTCCCTTTTTTATCCCTTTGCTTCTTTTGTTTCTTAAATTCCACAAATGAATGAAATCATATGTTATTTATCTTTCTCTGACTGAGTTACTTCATTTAGCAAAATACTTTCTAGCTCTGTCCCCATCAATACCACTTCTTTATCTGTTCATCAGTCATTGGACTCTTGGGCTGTTTCCATAATCTGGCTGTTGTAGATAATGCTGCTGTAAACATTGGAGTGCATGTGTCCCTTTGAATTATTAATTTTGTATTCTTCAGGTAAATGCCAAATTGTGCAATTTCTGGATTGTAGAATAGTTCTATTTCTACGTTTTTGAGGAATATTCATACTGTTTTCTAGAGTGGCTACATCAGTTTGCATTCCTACCAACAATACAAGATGATTTTCCTTTCTCCATGTCCTCATCAACACCCTTTGTTTCTTTAGTCAATAACCTGCTATTGATTTCAGCCATTGTGACTGATATGAGGTGATAGCTCATTGTAGTTTTGATTTTTATTTCCCTGATGATGCCTTCTTTTGAGTGTTGGCTTTTATGAGTTATAGATTTTGTACACTAACCCTTTATCAAATATTTTCTCCCTGGATGCCTGGGTGGCTCAGTGGTTGAGCATCTGCTTTCAACTCAGGGCATGATCCCGGGGTCCTGGGATTAAGTCCCATGTTGGGCGACCTGCATAGAGACTGCTTCTCCCTCTGACTACATCTCTGCCTCTCTCTCTCTCTCTGTCTCTCATGAATAAATGAATAAAATCTTAAAAAAAATCTTCTCCCATTCTGTAGGTTGCCTTCCAGTTTTGTTGATTGTTTCCTTTGCTGCATAGAAACTTTTTATTTTGTTGAAGTCCCAGTAGTTTATTTTTGCTCATTTCTCTTGCCACAGGAGACATATCTAGAAAGAACTTGCTATGGCCAATGTCAAAGAGGTTGCTTCCTGTGTTTTTATCTAGGATTTTGACGGTTTCCTATTTCACATTTGGATTCTTCATCTATTTTGAATTTCTTTTTGTGTATAGTATAAGAAAGTGGTCCGGTTTTGTTCTTCTGCATGTTGTTATCTAGCCTTTCCAAAACCATTTGCTGAAGAAAGTTTATTTTTTCCCATTAAATATTCTTTGCTGCTTTGTCAAAGATTAATTGACATATACTGTGGGTTCATTTCTCAACTTTCTGTTCTGCAATGATCTATGTGTCTGTTTTTGTGCCACTACCATACTATTTTGATCACTCCAACTTTGTAATATAACTTGAAGTCTGGAGTTGTGATGCCTCTTAGCTTAGCTTTTCTTTTTCAGGTTGCTTCGGCTTTTCAGGTCTTTTGTGGTTCTATACAAATTTTAGGATTCTTTGTTCTACGTTCATGCATTTCTTTCTTTAGATTCCAGTTTCTGACCTTTAAAAAATTCTGTTGTCTGGAGAACTTTTTAGTATTTGCAGAGCAAGTATTCTGGCATTTAATTCCCCCCATCTTGTTCATCTAAAAAGTCTTTATTTTTCCTTTACTTTTGATTAACATTCTCACAGGCAGTGGAATTCCAAGTTGACATAGTTTCTCCTTTTATCACTTTAAGGATGCCCCTTTCCTCTGGTCCTGTTCATGTGATTTCTGATGAGAAGTTGACTGTGATTCCAACCTTTGTTTCTCCATAGGTAGGATCTTTTCCCCCTTTTGTCATCTTTGAGATTTTCTCTTTAACTGTGATTTCAGCAGTCTGGATATGATATGCCTCTGTATGTGTGTGTGTGTATGTGTGTGTGTTGGACTACGTCCTTTGTGTTTTTGAGCTTTCTTGGATTCATGGCTTAGTCTTTGACATGAATAGTGGATGTTACTAACTTATTGCTTCACAAAACTCTTCTGTACCATTCCTTCTACTTCTTTGTCTTGAATTTCAGCTGCATGTATGCTGCAGTATTTGATATTTTCCCATAACTTTTGGCTGTTCTGTTCTGTTTTTATGGTTATTGTATGTGTGTGACAATGTGTGTACTTTTTTTTATGTTCTAGAAGAGTAATTAATCTTGATGTATCATCAGGTTCAGTGATTTTTTTTTTTCTTGATTATGTCTAGTCTACTAATATACCCATGAAACACATTTTTCATTTATGTTACTTTGCTTTTGATTTGTAACATCCCATTTGATTCTTAAAGTTTCTATTTTCACCTGCTATCCATCTGATCTTATATATCACATTACTTTTCTTTTGAAGCCTTTAACACATTATCCATTGTTATTTTCAATTTCTTTTCTGATAATTCGAAAATATGAGTCATTTTTATTCAAATTCTAATTATTATGTCTTGCCTTTAGACTCCTTTTTTTGTTTTGCCTTATGATAATCCTCATATTTTACTTTATCATTATTATTTTTGGAAAGCTGTGAATGTTTATGACACAGGAATAACTGGGGGTCAACATATGGACTACTAGGAGAAGAACATGAATTTTCTTCATGAATGCTCTTTGCTTTAAATTTTGGGATTGTGTTAATCTCTTTAGAGACTGGATGTGTTTAAATATCATTGCTGTGGTTATCAGAAGTGAAGTTTATTGTTCAATTGGACACCAAAGGATTTAAATTCCTGTGGTAAAACATTGTTTTCATCTCCCACTCAACTGGGTCTTCCCTTTGTTTCTTAGTGAGAATCAATGTCTTGAGCATTTATTACTCTGTCCCCTGCTATTTTTAACAAGACTTGTTAGTATCATTAAAATGGAGTAGCAGAGGGGAAAGTTCTCTGATTTTCTCCTTTAACTTTTCACAGAGACATGTACTGCAACTTGTTTCAGCAATGTTGCTTTTTGTCCCCTTCCTGAATTTTCCCTTGCTGCTCTATATGTTCAGCAGTATCCTTAGGCTAAGATTTTGCATGGCTTTCTCTTTTACCCAGACAATTAAGGCTTTGTTACCTAGAAGATAGAGGTATGTATGTGGTCTAGACTGAAATTCGTTTTCTCTCTTCCCTTCTGTCAGCTGTGATGAGATTCAACCAGTTTCCTCCAGATATAGGCTTTGCTAAATATCCCCTGTATCTTTTTTTATGGGAGAGAGGAATTGATGTGAACACATATTATATGTGATTTCTTTTCCCCTCTCCCAGCCATAACCACAGAGGTAGCTTTCTCTGTATTTTTTCTGATTAACAGCCTGTTGGAGTTTCTAAGGAAAAAGTTTGCAAGGTGACAAGAACTGCCCTATGTCTCCGGTCTCCCAGAGCTTCACATGCCCATAATAGCTAACACTCAGAATCACCCATAAGCAATCAAAAAAAAAAATATATATATATATATTGCTTAATCACCCTGTTGGCTTCCATGGATTCTGATTGGATATGTCTCTAAGTAAATGCTTAGGTCCTATTTATGCCTACATGCACCTGTGTCTAAATTCTGGGATGGTGGTAGTTTGTAAGTCATCTTTTTCTAATGGGTTGAAGCAAATAATTGATTTTTTTAATTAATATATTTTTTCTCTTTTTGTTGTTAGGATCAGAGAAACTTCTTTCCAGCTTTTTCAGATCTCCAGGTTAAAACCAGAAGTTAGATTTTTCATTAATTGAAGAATTACTGATTTTATCATTAAAAATAATGAAATAAAAAAATGAAATATTCCAAAAATATTTTATCAACTTAATGTCATGATGATATTTGTGTTTTTCAAGCATGTTTCTAGGTACAGCTTGTGAAGGTATTTAGGTGAGTGAATTACGGACACCAATGTTTACATGTAAGAGAATTGCAATGGTCAGGTTCAGAGATGTTGGAGGTTTAGAAGGAATAATAGTAGAAAGGATGTACTTGGAATAATAACTATATATTAAAAAGATTTATGATATATTTTGGAAATACAGTTTTAAAAAATCTTTCTGGTAGATTATCTATGGAGAATGGAAGAGAAGGAGTTGATAAAAAAAAAAGTTCTCACAGTTTTCTGTGTCTAAATTAGTATTTGCAAAGATAGTAAGACTAGAGAATTAGTCTTGGGATACAGGATATAATTTGTTCTTTTACCAAATATTTTTAGGTTGATTACTTCTACACAGAAAATAAAATTGTATTTTTCTAATCCTTGGTTGAAGCCAGCAGAGGTGATACTTCCAGACCAGGTATTTAATTGCCAGTGGGAAGCACTCTAGAGCTCTCTTTTCACTGGAACTGCTATTAGTCAAGTTTAAGTTTGTGGCTGCTCTGTGAACCTAGATTCAGATCAACTATGATTTACAGTACCGTCTCCTGACCCTCAGTGTACAAGTACTGTGAGAAAGAAATCAGTTTGTCATTTTAAGTTACTGAGATTAATGATGTTTCCCCTGTAATAGCATAACCTAATCTATGCTGACTTGTCAAGGGGAAAAGTCAATAGTTTAGATTTGAACATTTTAACTTTGAGTTATGGAAATATCTATCTTGCAGTTGGATAACTGAGTGCAAAGATTAGAATGGAGGCATGAGTTGGAAATAAATTAGAGAATCATCTTATGTAGAAGATATTTGATACCATAAGAGTAGTGGATATTGCCTAATTAAGTTTAGAAAGACAAGAGGCAGGGTCTTCAAATATTTAAAAATCCATATGTAAAGACAAAAGGTATCCAATAAGAAGATGATAAGGATTAGATTATATTTTGATGGTCTAGAGGTTGAGGACAGAGTATTTTAGGAAGGTGGGAGCAGCCAACAAATGCATGTTTTGCTAAAAATGTCAAAAAAGAACTAAATATCTCACTTGAATTTAATAGCATTAGCTACCTTATAGAAAGTAGTTTCAGAGACAAAGCAATAAGCAAAATAAAATAAGAAAAAGAAAGTGAGGGGGATGCCTGGGTGGCTCAATGGTTGGGCACCTGCCTTCGGTTCAGGAGGTGATTCCGGAGACCTGGGATCGAGTCCCACATCGGGCTTCCTGCATGAAGCCTGCTTCTCCCTCTGTCTGTGTCTCTGCCTTCTCTCTGGGTCTTTCATGAAAGAATAAATAAAATCTAAAAAAAAAAAAAAAAAAGAAAGTGAGAAATTCCATTATTTATCATTCTCTAACATCAACTATATTAGGCACTAGTGAATTTATATATTTATATTATATTTTATGTACATATGCATTTATATTTATGTTACATATATGTGTGAAAATTTACATATGTATATATAAGTGCACCCAAATATGTACATTCCTGTGTATAAGTAAATTTATGTGTTTATATACATATGCAAACTTACAAGCATAAGAAAACTATTGACTGATTTTTTTTCATGATTGCATATTTTCCTATATTCTTTGTAATAATATATGGAGATTTGAATTTCATTGCCCAAGTTACCCAAGTAGGAAGTAGTAGAGTTGGACAATTAGCCTATCTATTCTTTTGAAAAGCAGTGGTGATTTTGTTGTAGGATTTTATGTTTAAGTTTAGAACTGTCATTTATCTTTTTTCTACTTTTTCCTTTGCTTTATGAAATACTTATGAACCATAGTTTTCATTACTGAATGGTTTCCAATATCTTTTGTAATGATTTTGAAATCCCACTTTATTCTTAGTTATTATTGATTTATTCTTACATTTTACATTTCTTATACCCTCATGATTATCAATATTATAACTGAATCCATTTGTTTTGACTTGATATTTGGAAGATGAAGAATATACTTTTGGTAATAAATTCAATCTTATTTTTAAAAAATTGGGGGGCATCGGGGTAGCTCAGTTGGTTAAATGTCTGACTCTATTTTGGCTCAGGTTATGATCTCAGGGTCATAAAATCAAGCCCCATGTTGGGCTTGGTCCTCAGTTTGAGATTATCTTTCTCCCTCTCCCTCTCTCTCTCAATAAAAAATAAAATATTAAAAAAAATCTCTTATGCAGTCTTTAATACTACTTCAAAGATAGTTATACATATGTATATATATATTTGTACATATATATATATATATTCTTCTAAAATATTCATGGAAGCCTAATTTATTCTGTTATTTATATTAACTCATAAGAACTTCATGGTTCTATATCTAAAAGAAGAGATATTTATTTTTGATGATATTGATTAAGTATTTTACTCAGGAGCTACATTTATTGTAGTTTATATTATTTTCTCATATATATGCACTTATATTTATACATATCTTTGTATTTCTATTTAAAATTTGAGGCCAGGGATCCCTGGGTGGCGCAGCGGTTTAGCTCCTGCCTTTGGCCCAGGGCGCGATCCTGGAGACCCGGGATCGAATCCCATGTCGGGCTCCCTGCATGGAGCCTGCTTCTCCCTCTGCCTGTGTCTCTGCCTGCCTCTCTCTCTCTCTCTCTATCATGAATAAATAAATAAAATCTTTAAAAAAAAATAAAATAAAATAAAATTTGAGGCTGAATATTTGAGCATGCATTTTGGTTGCTTTAAACATGAATAACAACCTGATTCAATATAAATTTAGGGCCCAACAACTTTTCATGTCAAAAGCTCTTTATTGTATTGTTTTCATTTTTTAGTAGATTTTGAGGCAAAAATTATTTTTATTTCTTCATAAGTCATTTTGATATTTCATATCAAATTATTAGAACTTAAATCTTATAATTTAAAAGTCCTTTTATAATAAAGCATTTTACATTAATCTTCTTTGATTTTTTAGTTATTTTGAGATTTTTTTCATTGAATTCTCAATTTCACTTATTATTCTACCTTAATGCAATATATAATTCATATTTGGCTGTGAATATTATCTCCTCTCTCTCCATCATAATATATTCCTCTATAGGTTAATCACCTAGTTCATGCTGCAGTTTTCTAATTTCCACATATTTACATTGCAAAGTTTATGCCAACACAAAATAAGCATTTCCCATAATCCCATTTACTATATATTTTCTTCACTTTCGTGTTAGCTCTCAACTGTGGTGTTCTAATGTCTACAGTTCTGACAGTCTGTTTAAGGCAATGTACAGGCTTACTACTGCTTCCTCTGTTAAAATTCTTCCAGGCTCCACTCACTGCCTCAACATCCAAAGCCTCTCTCATATTTTAGGCAGCAACCTGTTGCATGGTAATGAAATCTGCATCTATTATCTGCATTATTGTCTGTTGATACCCAGTAGCTTTAAAGAACAAATACTTATTATTATTACCTCACAGTTTATTTTGGCCAAGGATACAGAAGTAACTTAGTTGAGTGTCTCTGACTCAAAAGCTACCATGAAGTAGAATCAAGTTGTCAGCTGCAGGTTTATCTGAGAGTTTTATTGCTGAGGGATAAACAAGCTCATTCACATAGTCATTGAAAGACCTTTTTCTTTTGTATAGTTCTCTTCAAAGTGCTAGTTCACAACACTGTATCCCTTAGGGTGAGCAACTGAAGGGAGATTGAGAAAGTGAGCACAATCAAGATAAAACAGTGATCTTTAACATCCTAATCTTGGTAGTAACACCCCATTACTTCTGTCATATTATATTCATTTGAAGCAAGTCACTAAATCCAGTCAGTACTCAAAGGAACAGGATTAAATGAAGTTGTGAATACCAGTAGATAGAAATCACTGGGAGCTATTTTAAAGGCTGCTTATGACAGAAAGACATTTAAAATCATTCAGATACTCTTTATATCAGGAGTCAGTGAAAAAGAAACATTATTTTTGGCTATTATTATTTATAAAACAAATTTATTTTTTAGTTAATCAAGTAAAACTATGCCACTAATTATTTATCAATTTCCAATATATAGCAAATATAGGAAAAAGAAATCCATCAAATATTTTGACATTGTGAAGCCTAGTAGTTGCAAAATCATTTGATTTCATATACTTTATGTATGTTCATTAGTATTTGATGGAGAAGTAAGTAGAGTTTACATTAGTGAGGGCTAGCCAAATTCTGTTTTAGATAGGCCTAGTGTATACTAGAAAGAAAGCAAAGAAGAAATGCATGAGTAAACTGCTAATTGTATTTTATTTGTTTGAAGTTAAACTGAACAGTTTCTACCATGGTGAGTCTAATTGTGTGACTGTACTATGTAAAAAATAGTAAAGCATATTTCCATGAACTTAGAATTGATCCACTTCACTATAACCATCAAAAAATCTATTGTTGATTTCTTATGTAATAGCCACTTCACTTGGCTTAGTATAATCTGCTAATTTAAGAACAAGCTAATATTGTTTCTCCATCAGACTTCTGGTAAAATAAATTAAAAAAAAATAATTCTCAGTCTAACAATTTTGATACCTTTAAATATATTGCTTGAGGTTGACAGGGTCATGGATTACCACTATTTGGGTGTGACTCTCCTCTACACATTTCACAATTTATCAGGCATGTTGATGAGAATACCATGTGAGATGATGCCAAAAGGTCTTAGTAAAATACAGATTTGTTAGATTTTTTTCTTTCCTCTTATCTAAGAAGCCTGTCATCCTGTCATCATGCATGAGCAATGCTTTCAATTTGAATGAATTTGAGATAGGAAGAACAAATATGCTGCCAGTAGCCATACTTTATAAAAGCTTGACTAATGCTTAATGCTGAATGTAGTGGAAGGATTGCTGACATGAACTATTTTCACCTTGTGGAATTTAATTCTTCTATTTTTTTTTTTTTTGTCCTTAGTGGAGATTGAGAATTAAATCTTTGCCCATAGCATTCAAAATTTACAGTTCCCTAAGTAAAAGGTGTTGACCATAAATTTTTCCCTCATTACGCTTTCTGTTCCAATATCCTGGTCACTTACATCTATGAATGCATTATGCTTTCAGTATGACGCATATTAGTGTTCTTGTTTGACAGCTATAGCTGACAGATGAGGACATTCTGGAGACCATTCAAGGGCTGATGCCCTTGGGTGAGGCTAAGGTAGATGGCCTGCAGCATGTGCAAACTAGTTCATATTTCTCTTGAAGACTATGGAAATAATCACTAACTTATCTTCATAAATATCCCATTTTCCACCATGGTAATGGACAAGATAATAACCAATATAACACAGACTGATTCTTGAACAGAACAGCTAACAAGAAAAGAAAAAAACAAAAAAACGGCATTCCAAATTTTTAATTCTTCCATTTTCATTTAAGTCATATGACTTAGCAAATAAGACAGAGAAGAGTCTCTACATTGCTAAAAGTCTCATTATAAAGCTTATCTGAAAATAGTATTGGCAATACACATTAATACATAGTCTGGAGACACTACTAGAAAAAATTTAGATAAATTCCTTTACTAAAATATATTAAGATAATTTTTTTAAGGTTATGAAAAAGTATCCCAGAAAAATGTGTCTTTTTATGGATGGCTTTTTTTTAGATTTTATATAGATTTATCATATCTCAATAATCCTTTCTTTAAAATATACCTAGTTAATACTTTTGCAGTATCAGTGTACTTATTTATAGACCTTCCTGGGCTTATGGAACTATTAGATATACTTTAAATGTACTTTCCTTTGTATGCTGCCATTTTCCTAACAAAATTTTTCATTATAGTTAGAATTATTCCAATTATTCCAATTATTTAATTATTCCAATAATTAATTATTCCAATAATTAATTGCTATGCTTAAATACATATCTATATTGCTTTATATGTATGAATAGTAAATGATCTTTTATTAGTTTGCAGTATTACTGGGAAAAGAACCATCCAGTGTCTAAACTACCAGATTGCAAGCTATTAGCTACAAATTGTGAGTGATTAATTCTGTTTCTATGAAGTTATATTAAAATACTGATGGTATTTCATAATTTCTTTGTCTAATTTCTTGTCAAAAAATAAACATGTAGATAGAAGAGGTAACATGTTGAAAAATGTTAATAGTGGTTTTAAAGAGAATTTTAGAGTGGCTTGTAAATAAACAAAGAGCCTATGACATAACTGAAAGTAAGCATCCTTACCAAAAAGGTTGCTTATTATTACAGGTAACTGCAATTGTACATATGTTAATAGAAGAGATACTATATTGTTATAAATATTTTATTTTTTTCTTAACATCAGTTATGAGTTACCCAAAATACTACTAAGTTAAAATTTGAATTATTATAATTGAAATGAGAGTTACTTGCCCCAAATCCTTTAACGTATTGAGATTTGAAGAGACACCTGGATGGCTCAGTTGGTTAAGCCTCCAACTCTTGAATTCAGCTCAGGTCATGGTCTCAGGGTTCTGGGATTGAGCCCTTAGTTGGGGTCTGTGCATAGTATGGAGTCTGCTTGGGAGCTTTCTCTCCCTCTGCGCCTCCCTCAACTTATGTGCTCTCTCTCTCTCTCTCTTTAAAATAAATAAATAAAATCTTTTAGAAAAAGAATTGGGATTTGGAGATAGAAAATGTAATATATATCTATTACATATTTTAAAAAGCATATTCAATGAGAATGCTGTTTACATAAGGAGGTGTGGTAAAAATTACATCAACTGAGGCTTTATTTCAATAGAAAAAATAAAATTCAAATAAAACAAAGGAAATCATTTTTAATCAAGTAGAAGAAACAAGACAGAATGAGGAAGTTCATCACAATTCAGTGGCTTTTAACTCTTCCACTAGGACCTAGATTTGGAACTCAAATTAGCTTCCTTGATCTTTTGATTTAGAAGTTCACATTGCAGATCTATTGAGGTTTTCATGATTAATATTCTCAAAACTGGAGGTTGAAGTGATGGGAGCAGTCAATATCTGGTTATTCTTCATTCCCATTTGAATCAATATGCTTTCTATCATTATTAATAAGATAGTAAAATCCAACTGTGGTCAGATTTTTTAAAGATAAGCCATTATTTCTGCTATCTTTACTGATAAAAAATTTTTAGGAAGTTTTTATGTTAGAAATGTTTCCTTTTCTCAGTAGAATCCACTGATATCTATAATGAACAAGGTAAAATTGAGCTTTTGAAAAACATTGGCCACCTTGAAAGGTTTTACAAGATATACAGTCACACACCAAAAACTACTAGGTTTAAGAAAAACTGATTCTAAAAATGAGTTTGATGAAATTCAGTGAAAAACTAAAATTGACTCATACAGATGATTGATATCTTTTAAATAATTTATATTATAGTCTATTATTGAGTGAATAATGTGGTATTCACTTTGAGTTTATAATATGACATATAAAAGCATGACATCCATAACTTAGAGAAACACTCAAAACAAAGAGATACTCCATTCCCAAGCTGCACACATTTTAACTTACACTCTTGATTTGAATGAGGAAAGCCATTTTAAAGAAAATAAAATACTGAACAATTCTCCACTGTGCTTATACTTAGTAGAGCTTCTTGATAATTTTGAATAATAGCTGAGTCACATAGATTCCCCAAGAAAGTATTCCTAAGAAAACCCAAACAGGGTCAAGTTAATTGATATATTTTAATACAAAATAAAAAACAAAATGAGAAAGAAAATTAGGTATGCTCAAATTATATCCTTAAAAAAATAGAGCAGATTCTGCATGATTCCTTAACAGCCCTCAATAGTATTAAAAATCCTCAGTTTTTAATAAAGAGACAGTTTTAAGTATTATACATTTTGTAATTGATAAATTAAAATGGGCTAAAAACTAGACATTAATAAATGATTTATTTATAAGAAAATGCTGATGTATATAGATATTATTAAGGTTACTTATATAAATATTTAAAATGTCTTAAAAAGTTATACTATAAAAAAAAGCTTACAGAATACATTTGTGCATGTGTTAACTTGATTCTCTGTAATATACTGCCTATAACATTTAAAAGGTCTTGGGCAGCCCTGGTGGCTCAGCGGTTTAGCACCGCCTTCAGCTCGGGGTGTGATCCTGGAGACCCAGGATTGAGTCCCAGGTAAGGCTCCCTGCATGGGGCCTGCTTCTCCCTCTGCCTGTGTCTCTACCTTTATCTCTCTCTCTGTGTCTCTCGTGAATAAATAAATAAAATCTTTAAAAAAAAATAAAAGGTCTATAATTATTATTAAGAAAAAGGCTAATAGAAAAATGAATGATATGTAAAAATGAATGCTCAATACATATGTGAAAAGCTTTCAATGGTAATGAAGATAACACATTTCACATCAGTTAAGATATTGGCAATTTAAAAAAAGATCTCTCTCCCTCTCTCTTTTTGTGTTATCAATCTGTCTATCCATCCACCTAATGTTCAGGCAGTTTCTAATGTTAATGAATATGGAGATGAAGTGGGAAATGTATTCTAATAGACTCCTCCTAGAAATAAAAATAGTACCAAAGTTTTTAGAAAACCACTGGAAATGACTATTAAAACATATAATTTGGCATCTTTGTCTTATATTTTATTTCTTAGTTATAAAAACATTTATATATAAGTATATTTGGTATAAACTATCATATCAATTTAGCTTAATCTCATTAGGTACTAGTTGTTTAACTACATATTCCACATGCATGTTTAAAGAAGACAGGATGTTTTGGAATTCTTCACATTATCTGAGGATGATTTTTTTTTTTAAGATTTATTTATTTATCAGAGACATAAAGAGAGAGAAGCAGAAACAAAAGCAGAGGGAGAAGCAGGCTCCCTGAGAGCCTGACAGTGGGACTGGATCCTGGATCCTGGGGTCACACGCAGAGCTGAAGTCAGATGCTCAACCACTGAGCCACCCAGGCATCCCTCTGAGGATGATTTAAAGTGAAAATTTCAAATTTGTTACGTTAAAAGTTCAAAGGAGAAAGACTAAAATCATGTGTTACAGCATTCATTAAACATCTTTAACCTAAATTATTATTTCAGGGTGTGAAGAAACAAGAAAATATTGGGAAAATTAAGCTGCCCAAAAGAAATTTTGTCCTTAAAAATCAAAGTGTAAACTTGAAGCCAAAAAATTCCAAAGCCAAACACATTTTAAATAATTGTAGCCCATAATCTATTTTTTATAAAGTTAATCTAATAACCTATAGGAAGGGCACATGGGTGGCTCAACCTGCGTGGCTCAGTCAGTTAAGTAAGTATCTGCCTTTGACTCAGGTCATGATCCTAGTGTCCTGGGACAGAGCCCCCAGTCCTCAGGTTCCTTGCTCAGCAGGGAGCCTGCTTCTCCCTCTCCTGCCTGCTGCTCCACCTACTGTGCTCTCTCTCACTCTATCTCTCTGTCAAACAATTAAATAAAATCTTTAAAAAGTAAAAACTAAAAAAAAAGAACTTACACAAAAACTTGCCAAAAGGAATAGTATAAATTGCCAATTTTTTGAATACTTAAAAAAGATTTTTATAATTTGTTCAAGTCATGAATATTGGGAATAAAATATCCTACGGAAAATTATTTTTCAATAAAATTTTCAATATCACAACAATTAATGAATTAATAAATTGCTACTTCTAAATAAAGTTATTCAGACGTCCGAACATTTCGGTATTTACATCACAGTAGACAAAATAATGTACTAAAACATGACTCTTTTTTTGTTACTATGTGGTTTTAATCTCTTAAACAATATAGTGAATCTACTACCTAAAGAAATATTTATAGAACGCAAAGTTAGTAAACAATTCCATGCAGTTGTTTTTGACAATTCCGGGAACACAGTTGAAGATAAGTGTGTTAAGAATGTGAATATATGAACTCAATAACTTATTTATTTTTAGAAAATAATTTTACTATTAAAGATTGTAGTAGAATTTTGGTATTAAGAATAAAGAAATTGATTTTTGTAATTAATTTTCTTCAGCCATAATTAAGACATGAAATATAAACACATTTTCAAACTACATAATGATTTCACAAGATATTCCCATGAGATAAGAGAACACCAGTATACATTTCAAAAGTCTTCTTCAACAACAAAAGAAACTTAATACTGAGCTATTTGGTTAACAATACTAATATAATAGGATTTATTAACAACCAATTGTTGCTTTCAACAAGAATTTGTTGTTTTGTAACTGCAGAAAATTAACCTAGCATATTGCCTTGAAAAATACAATAATTTCTGAGTTCTATTTGCTATAAGGTCCTCATATCATTCTACTCTGAATGGAATGCTGTAACTGACCTGCAGGCATTCAGTGGTGATATTAAAAGTATTTAATAATACATGCAGAAATGTCCCCAATAATAAGGGAGAAGACCATAGTGCTAAATCAAATCAGTTACTAGGTCATGAGTACAAGCTCAAAGTTAGAGAAAATGGAGGATTTTTCATCTCAAGACAAGTATTTTCACTATTTTAAAAATGGAATAGTCAACAAAATTCTAACTTGAACATTAATTTTGCAAATTGGAGACTACAAAAGAAATTATTGTATTCTGATATATAATTATATTGATATTGCTACATTTCTAAGTCTCAGGTTTAAAGAGAAATTTTCACTCAAGTGAAATTCTGAAGAATTTTTCATCTTTATAATATTAGAAACATGCAGGAAAGTAAAACATTTTAAATATTTTTAATAATATACACATGAAAATACACCTCATTTTTGAAATTTTATGATCAAAATTATATGAAATTTGTCAACATAATTTTTAATCAGAAGTGGTATAAACTGTGTCTTTAACTTAAAGTTCTATCAACAGCAGCTGCAGTATCCCCTCATAGTAGAGTTAGCCAAAAATATTTTTGCAATCTACCATAAGCTGATATTTGTCTACCAAGTACTGAAGACTTCTGCATCAGTTATAGGAGTTATCAGTGCTAAGAAATTACTATTTCTATGACATGATGCCCCAAATTTTAAATTAAAAAAAATAAAAACAGTAATTAATATTTTTTATAAAATTCAGATTTAGTCATCTGTCTCAGCAGTTTATTCTATGACTCAAGCCTCAGCCTCTGCTGAAATAGTCATTTGTTGATTTGCAAATGCATACTTATTTTCCTATGATGTATTTTTAAGAAACTGAATAAAAATATAGAGAAATGTATAAAATACAACCTCCTTTTAAATCAAGAAATGATAGTAATCCCAAATGTGTGTGTGTGTGTGTGTGTGCGCACAACACACACATGCACGCATGCATACAGGAGAGCCATGGAGATGTACTGACCTTATATCTCTTAAGGAGAGTATCTTCTGGGAGGACTGAAGTTAAGTGACAGTATCCAGTATCTGCACCCTCAGCATCTACTGCAGTGTTTGTGCTTCAGCCATAATCTCCCTAGGCTGCCCTAGTCAATGACTCAGTATATACTATCATGAGGGAATCTTCTAACAGGTTATTTTCTCTGGAGCTCTCATAGCTCTGGCTGGGATTTTCTCAGAACTGCTTCTTAACCTGATACTGTCCAATCCTCCATCCTCCTACCTCTCTTTTCACAGAGATCAGTGCGATATTGTGGTATGGAGGCTCTGCCTGCCTACTCTTGCAGTCACTCTCCTGTATGATTTATGGCATTCCTAACCTCTGTACCTCCTCCACAATTCATCATTTTCTTCCTTCTGCTTACTTTGCTTTTATTTTTTTTTAAGATTTTACTTATTCATGAGAGACAGAGAGAGAGAGAGAGAGAGGGAGAGAGGCAGAGACACAGGCAGAGGGAGAAGCAGGCTCCAAGCAGGGAGCCTGACATGGGACTCGATTCTGGGTCTCCAGGATCAGGCCCCGGACTGAAGGCGGTGCTAAACCACTGAGCCACCCAGGCTGCCTTACTTTGCTTTTATATTGCTCTTCCTTTTCTAGGTTCTTGATTTGGAAATTTAAATTATTTATTTGAGGTTTTTTTGTTACTTTCTGTTTTAATGTATGTACTGAATGCTATAAATGTCCGAATCATCATTGCTTTAATTGTGTAATGCGTTCCCTAAATTTTAGTGTCTTGAGTTCTTATTTTCATTTACTCTAATGTGTTTTTAATTTCCCTTGAGACTTCCTTTCATCTCTATGGATTATTTATAATTGTGCTATTTAGTCTTCAAATAGTAGGGGATTATCATATCATCTGTAATTGATTTTTAGTTTGATTCAGTTGTGCTTGGAGAACACATTTTATGTTCCTGGTTCCTTTACATTTGTTCAAGTTTGCTTTATGGTTTAGGGCATCATCTGTCTTGGTATGTATTGTGGATAATTTGAAAAAGTGCATATTTTACTGTTGTCGGATGGAGTATTCTATACATATCAATTAGATCCTATTGGTTGATGCTTTTGTTGGGCTCTTATTCTTGTTGATTATATTATGTAATGAACTGATTATAATTAATTGTTCTAGAAATTACTGAGAGATGCATGTTAATCAATTTATAATTATAGATTTGTTTATTTCTCCTTTTAGCCCTTATCAGCTTTTGCTTCTTTTACATCTCCTCCTCCTCCTTTTCACAAAGCTTTATGATCATTTATTAAAATTTATTAAGCATATTGATTCATATTGAGTTCATTGATAATGAGTGCTACTTGCATACCAAGACTGAAACACTCTAAAAAATAATTTTATTTTAGCACGGTTAAAATGTTTATTAATATTTAGGGTGATTTCTTGGTGTGCATGTGCATAAAATAATATGCTATTTTATTAAATGCTGTGAAAATTTTTTAAAAGCTTGATAGAATTAAAGACTTGAAAATTATTTCAGGAAATAGGATCCAGAATCATTTAGAAGAATGATTTAAATCTTTAAAGAACAATTAAATTAAAACATACAAATGGGAGTGTCGGAAAGATGCCTATTAGGCACACTAAGAATGTGATTGTCGGATTGTATGGTAAGACTATGTTTAGCTTTGTTATAAACTGTCAAATTATCTTCCAAAGCTTTTGAACTTTTTGTCATCCTACTACCAATTAATGAGAGTTCCTACTGCTCAACATAGTCTCTAGCAGTTATATTCTCAAAGATTTTGTTTAAAATTTCAGCCATTCTAATATGTATGTAGTTGCATCTCATACAGCTATTTAGTTGATAATTTCCTAATCACAAATGATGATGAGTACATTTTCTTATGCTTACTTGCTGATCGTTTATCTTACTTGGTGAGGTTTGTGTTCAGATCTTCTGCCTTTGAGCAAAAATCAGATTTCTAGATTTAGTTTTATGTTATTTATCATTATGTTATAGAGTTCTTAATGGGCCAAAATTATTTCAAAGAAGTATAAATGTCAACACTACATATGGGCCAAAATTATTCAAAGAAGTATAAATGTCAACACTACATAGTCATATAGACAGGGAAATACAAGTTTTTGAAGAGGCATAGACAACATAACAGAGTAAGTAAATCTTGAGCTGATAAAGGAAGAATGAAAGTGATGTGTGAAAAGGAGGCTGAGATCTGGTGCTAACAGTATGGGCAGAGGTGCTCAGGCATCAAGGAAAATGGAATATTAGAGGTGCTAAAAAAAAAATCCTGTTTGTCTAAAACATATGAAGTGATGACAAACAAGGAAGCAGTGTTCCAAGGGTTTTGCTGTGTATTTGTTTATTTTGGAATAAGGAATTTAGCATGATTAAATTTGTTCGATAAAATGAATTTACCATCTTCAATTTTAGCACTTACTGGATTAAATAAAGTATGGGTACCAGAAGATTAGTTACAAAATTAATGCAGTTGCCTGGGTATTACACGATGGTAGTTTAGCCTAGGTTATTGTAAAAGGTAAAATCAGCAAGACAGACCTGTATATGGTCTGTATGAGAGGGTGAAAGTTTTCTCTTTTCCTGGCTGGTTGGAATTTGATGGCCAATCTTGAAATTATTGAGTGGAAACTTTGGAGAAGCACCAAAAGCAATGGCAGTTGTTGAATTATGCTGTGGACCAGCAAGTTGGGGGTAGGATTATTCTCCACGAATAAGGCCTGAAGGTCTCCCAAGAAAGAGTGGTTCAGAAAGGAAACCATAATCAGTTGTGCCATGTGCTGCTTAGTGGGTATATGGAATAATTTTTATAAACTAGATTCAAAACTGCTTTAGACGCTGTTAGTCATGTCAATAGGAGTCTGAGTGTTGAGAATATTAAAAGGCAGGTACTCAAAAATTATGTTTGTTTGAGATAAATGTTAATGATTGTGTGTGTATGTGTGTGGTTTTTGCAATTTTATTTTACATTATAGAGATAATCCTGAATTTGTTGAGAAGCTGCAACCCAAACTGGGATATTTCTAGGGAAGTTATACAGAGCAGAGAGACTTGCAGATTGTGTCACATTGATTGACGTAAAGCTTTAGCCCAAAATTCTTCTACAGGGTATACTTAGTCCTAACAAATATGTGCTCCTACCAATGATACTCAAATATTTTTCTTGTAAGACAAACTGGATATATGAGTTTTTTGGACTTTTTTTAATTCTACAATGTAAATCTTCCTCTAAAATTAGCATTAGAAAAAGAACCAAAATAAGTAAATAAGAGCTCAAAGAAAAGATAACAATTGTCCTGACACACCTTAAATCATCAAACAGAAATTTGGATGAATTGTCCTTATCTTGGTCTCTGCTCTTTCTCAATAGGGAAGGATCTTGGAGTAATAGGAAAAAAACCTTGAATTCCCCCATAGAAAACAAGAATCATCTCTAAGTATAGTTACCCTGTGTTAATTCTAAACAGAACTTGTTTTTGTATCAAGTAATCTTTGCTGTGACCTTATAGTTGTTTAAGAGTTGGTAATAAAGAGCTTAGGAAAAATTATATCACTGTGCACAAGGAAAAGAAACTTTCTACCTGGATCTAAAATATACCACATGCTTTAACATAATTTAATTGTGCAGATTCTTTGCTTGCTATATATCCAAAACTGTCTTTTCACTTAAACAGTAAAACTTCTGAAGTTTTTCACTGATTTTCTTAGTGCTATTGTTTTTGAAAAGTTTTTTTTTTTTTTTTTTTTTTTTTTTAATAATGCTCAACAAAGTTCTACAAGGCATTTAGTAGTAATGGAATGCTGTTAATTCAAATTTTTGTTTGATGACTTAAGGTGTGTCAGGACAATTGTTATCTTTTCTTTGAGCTCTTATTTACTTATTTTGGTTCTTTCTCTAATGCTAATTTTAGAGGAAGGTTTACATTGTAGAATTAGAAAAAAGTCCAAAACAGTCGTACATCCAGTTTGTCTTAAAATGCTGTTAATATGTTAACAGCATTATTGAATGTGGCCATAAAATTTCATCACTCTTTGTTGCCATGCCTCATCTAAATTTAGGAGCCATTTATATGGGATCCCGAAGCAATTGGTGTTCCATTCTTGACATATTGATATGACTCTGGACAAATCAAGCTTGAAATATGTTAATACAAATTATATTCCCCACAGTGATGTCTTGTTTCCTTTGTCACTATTATTTCTCAGGCCTCTCCAGCACATAAAACAGCATTTTGATATATTGAGCAACGAATGTCAGGAGCAGTCAATATTCACACAACACTCAAAAAAAAATGCTGAAAAGGAAAAACAATATGTGAATTTTGCCAGGACTATAGTATAATACTATGCTATACAGGCTTAAAAATGTGTTATATTATATTATATATATATAATATTAATAATATGATTATAATATTATATATATAATACTAGTGTATGGAATTCCTTTGGGTGAATTAACAAAAGTAACAACTTCTGGATGTATGAATAGGAAAAAACAAAAACCAAAACCAGAATTTTCTTTGAGCAGATTAATTAGAAAAGGGCATACTACTTAGCAAATGAGCTTAGGTTGACGAGCCTTCGCAGTGATATGGTAGTTAAATTTTCAGAACTGCCCCTAATATTATAAAGTTGGTAAAATTGGAATACTGAATGTGGCAAATCTGTTCTATTATAAATTTATCTCTGCAGGCTTTTTTTCAGTTAATCATGGAATGTTGATTCACCAAGGACAAAACTTGTAAGTGGACAAAGATTTTCAAATTTATTGTAATTTATATGAGAGATTGTGAAATGCTAACTACTTAGCAAAACCAAACTGAATAACTATGCTTGCCTTGTACTATGAAAAAATCCCAATTCATTGTCAAAATATAAAATGCATTTTAATGAACTGAGAGAAATTATTAGAATTTGAAATTTCTACTAATAAACTACTTTCAGAATATAAGCTGTCTGCTTTATTAAATAAACTTTTAAAATGAATTTTCAGTCTGTGAAGTTTCCAATCATGTGTTAAATCAATGAAATTGTGAATCAAGAATATTTTTACATTTTATGGAAAATAGATTTAACCGAATATTTTAACTTTAAAGAGCAAAATAAATGAATGTCACCAGAAATTATCCCATTATAATTCATACATGTTTGGATATGTGGGAATAATTTGTTTTTAAGAAAACTTTGATACAAAATTTCTCTTCTATGTAATGAAACACCAGGTAGCAGTGACTTTCTGACACATAAATAAATAACCATGTATTTTCTTTTATTAATTTGAACTGAAAGATAAAGTCCTTTTGGAGTTGGAAAAAATAAGAGTATTTTTAATTAAAATCCATCTCCATTTATTTTCCCAAGTATTGATTCATGGCCATTTTAAACCTATCAAGTCAAGGGACTTATCTATATTAAGTGCTAAAAATTATAATTTCTTTATTTTAATAATATCTTTTATAGAGATGACATGGTCATTGGGATTGTTGTGTGTGTGTTTCCTTCACTAATGACACAACCCAGAGTGCTTTAACTGCCCCTAAATAGATTTCCCCACAGAATATCAAGGGAACGTTAGATACCTGCATGTAGGTGCATCATCCCATGTGTTCCATCCTGCTTCGTGTTACTGCTGGTGGTGTTAGCCAATAATTTGCATGATGCTGTGGTAGTATATAAGACCTAAGGTGCTCTCTCTTCTTCTATGCATTTCAACATGAAAGTTAAAAACTTAAGGTGGGGGTTGTAAAAACTTCATGTGATAAACTATAGAAATCTTAAGAATAATAATACTTGATAACAGTAATAATAGCACAGGAACAGATTAATGTGGGTTTGATAGACCTCCAGTTTTCCTTTGAAGCATTCTTCTTGGTTTGAATTAGTGGCGTGATTTGCATGGGGGGTGGTGAACAGAGTTCCCACTCTTGTCAAAATTACAGATAATCAGAGAAAACTCCTCTTTGTTTTTGATAGACAAAACATATCTAACACCTTCCTTTCAAGGATGCTGTTGAGTATGTTCTCTAGTAACATAAAATTACACTCAGGAATTGCTAAAGGCTTCCATATTTCTGAATGTTTCTCTTGTTGCTGCCCACTTGATAAACAAGCTATTTGTACTATGGACTGACCTGTTATTTGCAGGGTGTGGGAAATACTGGCTTATGATCGTTGGTGGTGAATTCTGTGCTCTGGCCTCAGTTCTTGAGTTCAGCCAACAAGGAATTCAGAACCAAAATCTTAAGCAAGCAATCATGTAATAGTGGTCTAAGTGAGAGTAGACTCTCAAGGGTGGATTTGTCTTGTTTTTTATACTTGTGTGGATTATGGCTCATGGTTAGGGTACTCTCTGACCGAGGTTGGCTTCAATCATCTAAAGGACTTCTCCTACCATCTGGGAAGGGGAGTCCTTGGCCCTATATGATCCTTGTGGGAACTACCATGGCAGTTCAATGTAAATGTATTATAATAAAGTTCTAGGTTACTTTAGGGCAGTGGTTATAGGGAAAATCACATGTGTGTTCCCCAGGGTTTTCCCCAGATATTTGAGTTCCAGAGGTGGTTGGTGGTTTCTTTCTTTTTCAACAGTTGGCCATTTTCATTCCCTGCTCATATCTATCTAACTGACCCTTCTATCATAGTCGGTTGGAAAAGGTGAGAAGCTATAGGGTAGATGTCCATGAAATACATTTGGAAAGTGAGGTTGAAGAGTCATGTTATGGAGTTTAGAGAGAAATGTCTAAATATATTTGCTATAGTAATTTTATCATTTGTTTTATTATTTTTAATGATACGATGTATGACAGAGTAATTAATTTTCTTACATCTACTCTTAATTTACTAAAAACTTAGATGATTCACCACAACTTAAAAAATGAAATCTAGTTAAAACATTTCATGCTGCTATGATAGTTGAGTTATAATTTCAAGAACATAGAAGTTAGTCCCATGGTTCTCTGTTATTCAGTCCATACATGTATTCCCTTCAGTTCCCAATATAATAACTTTAAGAAGTGCAGTTACAAACCAGCAGATATCTAAAGGTTTCAACAAAAATTTTGATATACTTGTAAACTACCAATTTATGAACTGTGAAGAATAATGATGTATTTCTCATTGGATAGAGAAATTTAGAGTGAACGCAAGGACAGAAAATAAATTCCACTCATATAGAAAAGCAGTCACATAGATAAAGAGGACAGACAAAAACAAATAAGTAAAATAGCTGGAAGATGATAAAGTATATTTGTACTTTTTTAGATGTCTTCCTAGCAGGATTCCTCTCTTGATGAGATTAAGTTTGGTCTTATGCTGACTTTTTATTTAAGTTCTGACTTATTTGACTCTGAAACAAGGCTGTGAAGAAAACTTGTCTTCTCATACGCAAACAAGCACATACTAAAGTCTGCCAAGTGCAGATGCATATTATTTCACTCTAATATCCAATATCATGTCCCATTGTCATTGTGAGCCTTTTTAGAAAAGAAACCATAAAGACTACAATTATACTTGAACAACACTTGATTTACATAAGGGCTGCATCATTGCTTTTTTACTTTTTCTTGACTATGTCAATATCATTTTGCTTCAAGCCATTGCATTGCTTTTCCCTCTGCCTAATTACTTGTCCTCTTTTAATTCAAATGTTTCATTCTTTCTCAGAAACCTCCTAAACTCTACTGGGTCCATGAAATTGTATCATATTACTTTGCTATATTTTATTCAAAATCTTTTGTTAATTTTTCTATTTGTCTATAATAAATTTTCAAGATTGGTTGCAAAGTCTAAGGACCTCATATTGCTCATTCACTGCTCTAAAGCCCAGACCAGTGCCCTGGAAATGGGTAATGCTCAAAATTATTGGTTAAATGAAAAAAACTCAGCCCATATAATAATCAAAATATAACCAATTGATTAAAAAATGGTTAAAGAAGACAGCTTAGATGATACAAACTTTAATACTCCATGAAGTGGACAATCTCCTTTCAGAGAACTGCAACATTTTGCAGAAGGTAGGAAACTCTTAAAGGATAAAGAACAAAAAACACGGAAGATATAAATAGAAAATATCTGATAGGCAGGGGCCACATAGTCAACCTGGTTTGGGGCGAGAAGGCCCAAAGTTGACATTTTGGGATTGGCTGACTATATATACTGTGTTTCTGGTCAAGGGACATGAAGTAATCTTTTGGTTTTCTGACTTGGTACCACAGGCAGGAAAAAGTCCATCTTAGGCCTAGAAAATTATTTCAATATCAATATAATCTAGTTATAGTAAAATTGTTTTGAAGATTATTTTTTATCACTATATTCTCAGGTACTACAATCTTATGTCACAGTAAGTTGTTGTCTTCTTAGAGCATCTGCTAGGAATTTGACCTAGAAACCTTAATAGTTAATAAACAAAGAAAAACATACATACATAACTAACTAAACATCCCAGGCCTACAAACTTATCTTTACTTATAAAAGTTTATTCTGTGAGAGAAATGGAACTTTTCTAATATTTCAAATAGAACTTGTTACACCAAATACCTATGAAGGGAAACGGGTTTCAATAAATGAGAAACATTGTTAGCACACAATCTTTCAAGAGTGAGAATAAAGCACGATATTCATGTTAAATCAATATGAAATTATCTCCATCAAATCTCTTTGGCTAATATTTCTGTGTATTTCTGAAAGAAACTATTGAAGGTCTTTTCATAAAGTTTCCTTTACCTGAAATTATATTATACATCTTTAAGAGGAAGTTATTTCAAATTCAAACAGAAAATTAACTAATTCACTTATATTCTTTGTGTATTGAGAGCTTACTGAGATCAAGGCCTTATGCAAATTGTATAATATTTTTTTTTCTTAAAAGACTATTAATATCACACTTGCCTACCTCTTCTCTTCATCACTTGGCATGCTCACTCTCACCAAATTCATGCCCATTCAGTTCTATTCATACTAAAGTATGGCAAGTTGTACTAACACGGCATAATCATTTTTACTCATACTTGAATTTTACTTTGGTTGAATCTCTTTTCTTTCTTAATTATTCATCCTTCAAGACTTAGAACAAATGAGTTGTCATCTCTGAAGGATTCCCTGATCTCCTCATTGTTCTGTTTGTGGGTAGGAACTTTGATAAATTTTATGTAAAGTTAATTGTTTATAGGTCAACTTTGTAAGGCTATAAAGAATGAAGAATTTGTTATGATCTTAATTGAATGCTGAGGAGTTAAAAGTAATGTTTTATGAAATGAGAGCATATAAAAGATAAATTCCAATAGATAGATTGGCACTAGATCTACGAGGGTATAGGTAGGCTTTCTGTTCCTTAAGGATTTGTAATCCTTGTACAAGGTAGGAGAGGAAGGGAGGGAAAGAAGTATATGAAAATGTAGAACAGAAACACAAAGATATATTATACATCACATATCAGTAATAAATGCAATAACACAGAAATCCAGAAGAGTGTCTATCAAAGAGGGCATTGAAAGTTATTTATGAAAAAATTAAAATTTAATTTAGGGTAAGAAAGAATTTTTTTCTATTCCTCTCGGTTCTTGGCTGAGATTTGACCTTGTAATAAATGACAAACAGGAGAAAAAATTTAATTTTGTACACACATTTATATGCACAGGAGTCCTAAAAAGGTATTAGACTTAAAAGATGGCCAGATAGTTGTAGCTTACTTAGTAAAAGAATAAAGTTCTGGGGCCTCAAAGTGGCCAGACAACTGAGGCTTACATATCATCCTGAGCTAAGGAAAGGGAAAAGGGTTGGAGATTTGAGCTGGGGGAAGGCAATTCATGGGAAGATGAGAAAAAGAAATGTTTGGGAAACAAAAGTTGCAGTGCAACTAAGTCTCTCAGGTGAAAAAGTGATGATCTGATACTGGTTCTCTTCCTGATACGGATTCCCTTTCTAATGTAACTTTGCTTGCACAAGGGTAACTTCTACCCCACTTTTAGAGTTTCTCCTGTGTCTGCAGCATTCTGAAATACTCAGCTCGAACTAAGCCTTATGCCAATGAAGCATATTTTGCAGTGGCATATTCTGCTCCCTTCATGAGGCATATTCTTTGTTTCATAAGCAAATACTAGGGAATAACAGAGGATCAATTAACTAATGATGAGGAATTGACCAGAATAAAGGATTTTGTGTGATAAAGTAAGAAATTTTTAATAAAAAAGATTGTTTATTAATATGAGGGTGATATGGGCTATGCATGGCTTTGGGAATCATAATCAATCACTATATATATATATATATATATATATATATATATATATATATATACACACACACACACATATATGTGTGTGTTTATTTGTATATCCTCCCAAAATATTCACTGTGCCATCCTGAAATCCCTTTTACTGACATAAAGATCGGGAGCATCCCATACATATAGGACAACCCTGAGAATTTAAGCCAAGCCTATCTGCATCCAAAGCCATTGTAAATAAAAATTCTCTCAAAGACAAAACTAATGAGAATGTTCATTATCTATATCTATAAATTAAATGTGGACAATGTATTTTTGCTTTAAAATATATTTTAAAATGCACACAGCTATTTAAGCTTACTACCATTTGCTTTTAAAATCCTGCTTTTACTCTATGTTTCTTAATTAAGCAAATATAATATTATGTAAACATGAAAAAATATTTTACTGAATAATCACCTCAAGTAATCACTTATAAGTAAACACAGAATATATTTTTCACATAAGAAAAAATTTCAACAATATCTTTATTTGATAAGCACATCATAAACTGTTTAATACATTTAGCTAATTTACATATTATTTGCAATTCATACATATTTTACATTTTTGTTGGTATGACATGCAGTTGAACATAGAGGAAAATAAATTTGCATTTTGTCTTAGACTTAGAGGAAAGTGTTAATTTGCTGAGAACATCTATCTTGAATTTAGACAGAAAAAAATTAAATAAATTTTATACATACTTAGTGGCTTTAACCATGTTCCACAACTTAGTTTCAGTTTAGTTACTATATATATATATATTTTTTGGTTAGTTACTATATTAATTTGTTAGAACTGCCATACAAAAATATCACAGACAGGGTGACTTAATAGTAGAAATTTATTTTCTCATACTTCTGGAGGTTAGAAGTCCAAGATCAAGATGTCAACAGGTTTGGTTTCTCTGGTTTGTGGATGGCCATTTATTTGCTGTATCCTCACATAGTCTTTCCTTTTTTATGTCCCTGTCTGATGTTGCTCTCATCCTCATAAAAGTACCAGTCATATTCCATTAGGGCCCATCCAAATGACCTCATTTTACCTTACTTACCTCCTTAAAGGTTCTATCTTCAAAGGTAGTTACACTCTGAGGTAATAGGGGTTAGGATTTCAACATATGAATTTTGGAGGGGCTCAGTTAAGCCCAATATAATTCATCCTTTAAAATTCCTATCCTTGTTATATTCAATATACAGTCACCCCATCTGAACTGCCCCAAAGTCTTAACCCATTCTATCAAAAATATTAAGTGCAAAATCCCATCTAAATCTCATCTAAATATAATGAGACTTGGGGTATGATTCATCCCGAGATAGTTCCTTTCCAAGTATCAATCTGCAGAACTGGCAAAGTTACATGCTTCCAAAATAAAATGGTAAGACAGGCATAGGATAGATATTCCCATCTCAGAAGAGAAAAATCAGTAAGAAGAAAAGGTGACTGGTTGAACTTAAGTTTGAATCCTAACAGGGCAAATTCCATTTAGATTTTGAAGTTTTGAAAATAATCCTCTTTGGGTCAGTGCTCTGTGTTCCAGGTCCACCATGATGGCAGCAGTGCTTTCTGCACTAACAGGGATGGTGGCCCTGCTTTCTTGGCTGCTGATGAAACATCACCCCCAATAGGCACGGACAGAAATGTTGACCCAAAGTCCTGCCCCTAGGGCCTTGAGTGAAAATTCTGTCCTATGGAACAAAGGAAGAGACTGCTCTGTATTCTGGGCCTATTCCCTCTGGTGGTGGTGCAGACTTCTGAACTGCCTTAAGGATCATTTTTTTCCTTTTCTTGGAGGATAAAATGTTTACAAACAGCTTGATTTGCCTGTCCTATAGAAAAATCAGAGATTCAACAGCCTTTCTTCATTTTGTTCTGTTTCTATTCCCTTCAAAATAGGCAGCATTACTACTGAAACGATTGATTAGATTCAGGCAGTAAACCTACCTGTTTTATACCAAATATTTTTCAAGCCACACCCTTTGATGTTCTTTCCAGAACATGCTTTCTATTTTTTTGTAGTATGGATAGGCTAAGAATTTTCCACATCTTCAAGTTTGGTTCCTTTTTGCTTAACAACTCCCATTTATTTATCTATTTAAATTTCTAGTCTTTTACTTTTTATTTTTAAAGTGTATTTTTTTTAGATTTTTAAAAATTCAAATATAATTAACATATACAGCTATGTTAGTTTCAGATGTACAATATAATGATTGGACAATTCCTTATTCATCTTTCTCCTCTCATATTTTACTATAAGCATCAAGGAAAAAAGTAGGCAGTGCCTTCAACACTTTGCATAGAAGTTTCCTCAGATAAATATCAAAGTTAATAGATGTGGAAATCCATCCACAACACACAAGAATACAAGTTCTTTGCCACATTAAAATAAGATCATCTTTCCTCTAGAAGCACCTTGAACATCCATATTTCTACCAACAATCTCTTCAAGTAAATCTAAATTTTTTCTAACATATACCTCAGAATTCTTCTAGCCTCCATCAACTATCCAGTTCCAAAGTCAATTTACATGATATGTGTGTATGTGTGTATATATATATATATATATACACACATACACACACATACATGTATATACATGTATATATGTATATATGTATTCAGGGTGATGCCAGGTTCCATTCGAAATTTATTTGCAACCTGCTTGGGCACATAAGCCATTGTCTCCACAAACCTTGGTGTAGTTGAACTGACAATGTGTTGTGAACCGGAGTTCATTGTTAAAAAGGTCATCCGAGCAAAGTCCTGGAGTTTATTTGGTTATTATGATTGTTGGCATATCCTATGTAATATATCTAAATTGAATTATGGTATAAGATAAAATTATAGATGGGATTAAAGCTTGTGTATCATCCATTATCATGTGTAATCAATTATATGTGTATATAGATAGACAAATAAATAGAGAGAAAGAGAGAGAGAGATACATTTATTTTAAGGAAATTGGTTTACACAAACGTGGAGGCTTAACAAGTCCAAAATCTGAAGAGTAGGCCAGCAGGCTGGAGACCCATGGAAAAACTATAGTTTGAGTCCAAAGGTGGTCTGCTGGAAGAATTATCTTTTCTTCCAGGGAGGCCAATGTTTACTCTTAAAGATTTCAACTGATTTGATGAGGCCCACGTATAATATGGAGGGTAATAGCTTTATTCAAAGTTTACTGATTTAAATGTTGATCTCATCTCAAAAATACTTTCATAGAAACATCTAGAACAAGATGAAATTTCTGGATACAATAGTCTAGCCAAGTTGATACATAAATTAACCATCATAATCATTGTGTTTGTTCTCTATTGCCCTGTTAATCACTCTAGTTATTTAGGTAATGAAAAATAGCACTAAAATCACAGTCATTATTAGGAGTAATCTATATGTAAATTAATGTTTTCAAATTTTTAAAAAATATTCAAAATTCCTTATTTTATGGAGAAAAAATTTGAGATATATTTAGAAGTTTAATATCAGAAAAATCCCTTCGTTAATAACCTGGTTTATTAATTGATGCAATTTTACTAAATAGTATTTTAATGAAACCCATTGATTTAAATATTGCAAAATATTAATAATGAACTTTTTCCTGAATTGGTTGAATAAACAAATATGTCTCTGCTACATTGTTACTTTTATTTTCATTTTCGTTTGTGTTTATCTGCTACTTGATTACTGTCATTTCTTTCCATTATGCTATCATTTTAAAACTCATTATTTTAGCCTTTAAAACAATTTTCTTTGACTTTTATAACTTACATGGTTAGCAATTTTTTTTTTTTTGTTATTTAGCATTGATAAGATGATGACAGTAGTCAGCGGTGTTTAATGCACTTTTCTAACTTGTTCCTCATTATTCTTGCAGTGTGTTCTGACACCTGATAAATGCAAAACAACTTCAAAAGCACTTAGCCATGTAAATAACAGTGATAAAAGCATTATTAAAAATTTTGAAATCCAGGGCTGCATTTAGTCACAGCTACGGAATACAAAAATTATCAACCCTATCATCAGTACTTAGCTGCTTGTAAATGATGACCTACCAAAAACTCATTTGATTCTGGAAAACAATTTGCATGCAAAAGCAAGTTCTGTGTGTATGGGTGTGTGTGTGTATGCACTTGTGTGTGCGTGTGTGTGTTAAAAGTAGAGAAGCAAGTGCCTCAGGAGGAAATAAAATTCATTTCTGCAGAGTACAGGACCTATATTTTTTGTAAGATGTAATAAACGATACTGCTCTTTCCTAATGTTTATATTTATTTTCCCTATGAATTACACTTGATTTGTCAAACTATTTTTTGAGTGCCATATGCACCATTATTTATAGTTCTGTCTTCTGCAAAAACTATGCCTACTCATTATTAGATTTTCTATACTTGTTGCAATGTTAGGTCGAAGGAGATACTGGGACAAGTCAAAAAGCAATAGAGGAATTCATGACACCACGGGTGACTGCAAGGGGTGAAGCTTTGAGATTCATCTTTTTTTTATATACTTAAAAAGCAGCATTAGAGAGTTGTTCTCTAAAGTAAAGATGTGCACACATTTTCTATTATTTTTGAGTGCTGTTTTGTGTAAATCAACTTGCCAGGCAGTCACTCTACAGTTTCTTTTTAATAGAAAAAATACAGTTGCTAAAACCTATCATAATGAAGTGCATTTGGGATATTGTTATTGGAAAAGGCTAGTGTTGGGAGTCCTTAGAATTAATTTCCCATTTATATTCAATAATAAGAAACAGGATCCATAATATCAAAAATAATGCTCCGTATAATTGGAGATCTACTTGCTTAAAGTGCCCCATATCCAGCACACACAAACACACTCGCATAGGTCATAATTAACTTGCTTTCATTGACTATAGCAGAACTTTGCATTTCAATTAATCTGATTCTGAATCTGGGTGAACTTGGGTAAGTCAGCTAAGTTTCTCAATGATCCTATTCCCTGAACATAATAATATTCACAAAAACATATTCAGATTTTATAAAGACAAGTTTTGTTGAAGAATTTAAAGATGAGTTTTGTTGAAGAATTTAGGAACTTATATAATGTCTATTGCAAAGAAAGTACTTAATAAGTTGGCACCATTTGTTCTTATGTCAAAAGATGGTACAGTTGTTAATTTAATGTGCCATCTAAGTTTTCATTAAATCAAAATAGAATGCAAAGTGCTCACAACATGTACTTATTTGTGACACTTAAGAGAAAAGCAATTTTATGTGCTAGTTGTTCCTTTACTTATTTTTTATGTCAGTTACATCATATTGCATTTTCTACATTTTATCATAGTCTGCATTTTTCATAGAATTTAAGCAACTTATTTTAGCCATATATTTAGATTTTTCTTTCAGTTGTCAAATGATGGCATAGTAATTTATGTAGGGAAATAGTTTTTTTTGGATATGAATATTTTTGGCAAATAGATAAATATGTAATTATATAAATGTGCTTCAGTATTATCCAAGATGAATTGTGGATACTTCTGAAGTAATAAAATGACAAGAGAAATATAAACTCAGTAAAATTGGTTCAATATTCCATAATAAATATTAATAATAATTATTCTATTTATGGATGAAATGTTAATATAGTATCCGATCGCAAGTAGAATTGTGCTTTTAGCATTCTTTTGTATCTAGATTCTTTCACTCAACATTGTGTTTTAGAGATTCATTCATGTGATATTTGATTGACAATATTGTGTTCAAATTTCATTTATTCGGATTCATGGGAGAACGTTCCATTGTATGAATACAACACATCCCATAATCAGTGTAATTTTTGTTTGTTTCTAATTTAACTTATTTTTTAGTGCAAATATAAAACTTTTCGTAGCAAGACACTGTTGATGCTAGCCTCATGTTTCACCAACCTCTGGGTTCACTGAAAGTGATGATATATCACTTCTATCTATAGATTTTATCACAAGTACCTGTATATTTAACTAATTTTCCCAGGATCTAGAACTACATGGGCATTTTCAGTACAAGCAGGACAACCTAGTACACCAATGATTAAATACGGAGAGAAGCAAATCTGAAACAGTGATGAATGGAGATTGGCCGATAAATATTCAGCTTCCTCATCTAATGGGGATAATTCTTACATATTTTCAACATGCTTCTTCAGAGGACCACCAACAGGATGGAGTTACAGTTGTCCCCAGAAATAGCCAATTCACTAACCCATTTATTGCCTTAAGCTTTACTACAACTATGCCTCAATTTCCACAGATCTTCATTAGTATTTCTGGAGGCCATCTTCCACATAAAATTATTTGTATTTAAGTCTTTGTTTCAACGTCTGGTTTGGGGAAAACCCATTCTAGGAACAACTGGTCCTAGAAGTAGTATTAGAATTCAGTACTTTAGAGTGAGATATTTTATTTTAAAGTCAGTTGGAAACAATGACACATTTATTGGTAGTAATTGAAAGATTTAGTCAGTGAGGGTTCTTCAAAGAAGAAACCAAACCAATTATACATAATTGTTATATAATTATAACTTCTATGATTCTTATCCTTAGCAATTTGAGAAGAGATACATTTGGAAAGTGAAGCTATAACAATTGAAAATTATGAGTCCAATAATATTTAAAGGTACAATTTAACAAATATGATTGTTCAGAAAACTGCAGACCAAATCTATCATGGATATAGATGCAAAAATCCTTAATAAAATGTTAGTAAATTAAACCAAAAGAGCACAAAAAGAATTATACACCACAACTGAGATTTATCCAATATTCAAAGCTGGCCCAACATCACAACATCGAATGATTAACTCCATCACATAAACAGACTATAAAAGGAAAGCCATATGATTGTATCAACAGATGCAGAAAAATAATTTGAAAAAATCTACACCCATTCATGATAAAAACTTAGAAAACTGGAAATATATCAGAACTCTCTCAACTTGGTTAAGACTACCTACAAAAAACCCACAGTGAGCATCATACTTAATGATGAGAAATGAGAAGCTTTCCTTCTAAGATCAGGTCAGGAATAAGCAAGGGTGTCTCCACCAACTACTCCTTTTCAACAGTCTACTAGACATTCTTGCTAGTGCAATGAGGACAAAACAAACAAAAAACAAGAAGTAAAAGGCAGAGAGATTGGAAAGGAAGTCATAAAGCTGTGTTTGTTCACAGCTAACATGAATGTCTATGTAGGAAATCAAAAGAATCAAACAAAGATAATAATAATAATGATAACAATAATACTTCTGAAACTGATAAGCAACTATAGCCAGGCTAGTGTAATAGAGGATACAAGGTTAGTATACAAAAGTTATTTGTTTTCCTAAATACAAAAATATCTCATTTTATTTAACTTCACTTTATTGGGCTTTGTAGATGCTGTAGATTTTACAAACTGAAATTTTGTGATCAACCTACATGGAGCCAAGTCTATTGGCACCATTTTTTCCACAGCATTTGCTTATTTTTTTTTATATTTTTTATTGGAGTTCAATTTGCCAACATATAACATCCAGTGCTCATCCCATCCAGTGCCCTGCCCAGTGCCTGTCACCCAGTCACCCCATCCCCCCACCCACTTAGCCTGCCACTACCCCTTGTGTGTTTCCCAGAGTTAGGAGTCTCTCATGCTCTGTCACCCTTTCTGATATTTCCCACTCATTTTCTCTCCTTTCCCCTATAATCCTTTTCACTATTTTTTATATTCCCTATATGAGTGAAACCATAAAATGTTTGTCCTTCTCCAATTGACTTACTTCACTCAGAATAATACCCTCAAGATAAAAAGCTTCTGCACAGCAAAAGAAACAATAAAAAAAAAAAAAACCTAAAAGACAAGCTACAGAATGAGAGAAGATATTTGCAAATGATATGTCAGATAAAGGGCTAGTATCCAAGATCTATAAAGAAATTATTAAACTCAACATCCAAGAAACAAACAATCCAATCATGAAATGGGCAAAAGACATGAAGAGAAATCTCACAGAGGAAGACATAGACATGGCCAACAAGCACATGAGAAAATGCTCTGCATCACTTGCCATCAGGGAAATACAAATCAAAACCACAATGAGATACCACCTTACACCAGTGAGAATGGTGAAAATTAACAAGACAGGAAACAACAAATGTTGGAGAGGATGTGGAGAAAGGAAAACCTTCTTGCACTATTAGTGGGAATATGAACTGGTACAGCCACTCTGGAAAACTGTGAAGTTTCCTCAAACAGATAAAAATAGAGCTACCCTACGACCCAGCAATTGCATTACTGGGGATTTACCACAAAGATACAGATGCAGTGAAAAGTCAAGATACCTGCACCCCAATGTTTATAGCAGCAATTTCCACAGTAGCCAAACTGTGGAAGGGGGCCTCGGTGTCCATTGACAGATGAATGGATAAAGAAAATGTGGTCTATATATACAAGGAATATTACTCAGCCATTAGAAATGACGAATACCCATCATTTGCTTCGACATGGATGGAACTGGAGGGCATTTGCTTACTTCTTGTCTCTGTATCACATTTTGTGAATTCTCACAATATTGCAAACATTTGCATTATTATTACATTTGTTATGGTGATTTGTGATCAGCAATCTTTGATGCTACTATTAAAACTCCTTTGGGATACCATGCACTACACCCATCTAAGACAACAAACCTAATCAATAAATATTGTGTGTGTGTTCTAACTCCTCTACTGACCAGTTGTCCCTCCTTCTCTCTTCTTCTCCTTTGGCCTCTCTGTTCCCTAAGACACAACAGTATTGGAATTAGGCCAATTAATAACCCTACAATGACCTCTAAATTTTCAAGTGAAAAGAATAGTTGCACATTGTTCACTTTAAAGCTAGAAACAATTAAAGCATACTGCGTAAGGTACATTGAAAGTTTAGACAAGCCAAAAGCTAGGTTTCTTGCATCAAAAAGATTGTGAATAGAAAGGAAAAGTTCTTGAAGAAAATTAAAAGTGCTACTCCACTGAACACATAAATGATAAGAAAGCAAAACAGCCTTCTTGCTGATATGGAGAAAGTTTTGGTCTGGATAGAAAACCCAGAAGATCAATCCCTGAAACCAAATCCTAATTCAGAGTAAGGTCTTAACTATTCAATTCTGTGAAGGCAGAGAGAGGTGAGGAAGCTGCACAAAAGTCTGAAGCTAGTAGTGGTTGGTTCATGAAATTTAAGAAAATAAGCCAGTTTCATAACATAAAAGTGCAAGTTGAGGAAGCAAATGCTGATCAGAAACTGCAGCAAATCATCCAGGAGATCTAGCTACGATAACTAATGAAAGTGATTACACTAAACAGATTTTTAATGAAAACAAAACAGCCTTCCTATTAGATAAGAAGCTATCCAGGACTTTCATAGCTAGAGAGGAGATGTCAGTGCCTGGCTTCAAAGTTTCAAAGGACAAACTGACTATTTTGTTAGGGGCTAATGTAGCTGCTGACTTTAATTGAAGCCAGTTTATATTTATTAGCCTGAAAATCCTGAGACCCTTAAGAATTATGCTGAATCTATTCTGCTTGTGCTCTATAAATGAAGCAATAAAGCCTGATGACAGCCTATCTACTTATAACATTGTTTTACTCATTATTTTAAGCCCACCATTGAGACCTCCTGCTCAGAAAAAAAATCCTTTTCAAAGTATTACTGTTTCCTGATAATATGCCAGGTGACCTAAGATCTCTGATGAGGATGTACTTTGAGATTAATGTTTTTTTCATGCCTTCTAACACAATATCCATTCTGCAGGCCAAGTTTCAAGGAGTAATTTCAACTTCCAAGTCTTATAGTGTTTTAAAAATAAAGTTTGTAAGGTTCTACACTTCCATAGATAGTGATTCCTGCGATAGATCTGGGCAAAGACAACTGAAAACCTTCTGGAAAGGATTTATCATCCTAGACATGCAATTAAGGTGCATTCTTAATTCATGGAAAATGACCAGAATATCAACATTTACAAAAGTTTGAAAGAAGTTAATTCAAACCCTTGGATGATTTTGAAGGGTTGAGGTTTATGACTCTAATGCAGGAAGAAACTGCAGATGTAGTGGAAATAGCAAGAGAACTGGAAGTGGAGTCTGAAGATGCAACTGAATTGCTTTAATCTCATGATAAAATTTTAATGGATGAGGAGTTGATTCTCAATGAACAAACATAGTGGTCCCTTGAGATGGAATCTATCAATCTCTTGGTGAAGTTACTGTAAAGATTGTTGAAGTGATAATAAAGCGTTTAGATTATGACATAAATTTAGTTGATAGAACAATAGTAGGGTTTGAGAGGATTGACTCTACTTATGAGAGAAATTCTACTGTGGCTAAAATGCTATCAGAATGGATTACATGAACAAAAGGATTGCATGATATAAAGAAATCATTCATGAAAGGCATAATAAATCAATGCACAAATTTCACTGTTGTCTTATTTTAATAAATTGCCATAGCCACCCCAACTCTTGCAGCAACCACCATTCTGATCAGTCAGCAGCTATTAACATTGAGGGAAGACCTTTCACCAGCAAAAAGAAAAAAAAAAAAAAGATTATTCACTGAAAGCTCAGATGATGGTTAGCAATTACTAGCAATAAAGTGTTTTGAATTATGGTATGTGCATTTCCTAAATAGAATGCTGTTGCATACTTAATAGACTACAGTTTAATATAAACATAACTTTCATACAGACTGGGAAGCCAAAATATTCATTTTACTCACTTTATCACAGTAGTCTAGAACTGACCTAGCTATCTCTCCAAGATACACCTGTATGTAGGCCCATCGAAAGCTATTGAACACAGGGTTTGAACTTACATTAATACCAAGGGATTTACAATGGTATCATACACACTCCCCTTCCCATTGCAGTGGGCTATTGTAGAATTCCATGTGGAGACCATGTCTATGCATGCAGTGGATATATAGAACTACTCTATTATCAGTTTTCTATCACTGAATGTGTGTATAGAATGAGTATACTTAATAGTTGCCAAAATAAATATTAGGTTTTTTAAATCAGGGACTAGTAGCTATTATGGAAGGTGGCCAAGTAGAAGCCCATGAGACTGCCCTCACACCCAGGCCAAGAGAAAAAATGAGAAGCAATATGGAATCCTATAAGCTCTTATATATCCAATACTACTCCATATGACTGCAAATGAATGAAGAGAAAAAGCATATTACTGCTGGATCTGTCAGTCTCTAGCTGAGCTTGATGGTCCAACCTCAAAATAGGAGAGGTCTAACTGAAAACTAATGGCAAATGGAAAGGATAAGTGATTTCTAATGAAAAGGGAACAAATGAATAATGCAAAAGAGAAAAATCCTATATTACCTCCACACCTTGTAATAGGCTCTAAATAAGATATACTATCTCTTATCTAAATTTAGAGATGCCGTTCTGCAGCAAAAATAGCTGTTTGCTGCAGAAACCTCTTCATTATTTGAAACTGAGGTTCTAGGATGGTCCCAATGGATTTAAGAAGCATTCAATCTGAGAGAGGAGCTAAAATGGCAGCATAGTAGGAGGATCTCGGGCTCCTTTTGTCCTTTGAGCACAACTGGATAGCTATCAAATCATTCTGAATAACCAATAAATTGACCTGGGAACTGGCAGAACAAACTGCACAGCTAGAGGGAGATGAGAGGCTACATTCAAGCAGGCAAGAAGTGTGGAGACAGAGTTTGGGGGAGAAACAGATTTCAGGCGCTACAAAGAGGAGAGTGTGTGGTTGCAAAGAAAGGTGGGAAAGAGAGGAGCACTGGGGAATGCACAGGGAGAATGCACAGGAGAACAAGAAAACCACTGGGCTGATATTCGTGAGTTTGCAACCAGTAGTGGTTGAAGACTGGAATTTTAAAGGTCAGCAGGCTTGGCTGGGGTAGAGCCCTGAAAGTGATGCTCTATTCCTGGAGAGAAGGTAAAAAACAGCATCTGAAGAACACCTGGGGCCCATAGGAAGAATTATTTACTCTTTTTGGAGCATGTCCCTGAAAGGTAACATTCAGAAGATTCTACTAAAGGGACAGGGTTGCCGGCTGGTACCATTTCCCTTTCTCACTCTTCAGCAGAAACACAGCCCCACCTGTAGTAAACAGCAGAATTCCAACATTGGCTGCCCGACCTGCTTACAGCAGGTCCCACACCCCTGTGCTTTGCTGGTATTACCCTTCTTGGTCAAGTTTGCCTCAGTCCCCATGTGGCATGCTCCTTCGTCAGCAGAAACCCCGGCCCACACAGAATCTCCTGACCAGAGTTCTTCAGGGCTTCAGTTCTAGTGAAAGTAGCATCAGGTATCATTTAACCAGAAGACTAGAGCACACCTAGTTGAAAGTTGTTATGTTCTGGCCAAGGACCAAACACTGCCTACTGCAGGCAAGGATAGCCTCTACAAATGACTGGCCTGAGGGATAGACTAACCAAAACACAAAAGCAGAGCACACACAGCACACACCAGAGACACCCCTTGAGGCACCACGCCCTGGACCCTACCTGACCTCTCCTTCATGAAGCCGTTAGACTCAGGAGCAAGAAACTTAATGGGGTTTTCTTACATACAGAAGAAGACAGATACTTAAACAAAATTCCAAGCTGGAGGAATTCATCCTAAATGGAAGACCAAGATAAAGTTATAGCCAGAGATCTAATCAAAACAGATAAAAGTAACATGTCTGTTGGAGAATATAAAGCAGCAATCATAAGGATACACACTAGGCTTTAGAAAAGTATGGAAGACTTCAGGGAAGCTCTATTGCAGAGATAAAAGTTAAAAAAAAATCAGTCAGAAATTAAAAATACAATAACTGAGATTCAGAAGAGACTGGATGCAATAAAAACAAGGATGGATAAACAGAGTAGTGACTAAGTGATGCAGAGGATAAAATAATAGAAAATAAGCTGAACAAAAGAGAGAAAGAATAATTATGGAACACAAGAATAGACTTAGGGCTCTCAGTGACTCCATCAAACCTAATAAAATTTGTATTATAGGCGTCCTAGAAGAAGAAGAGAGAGAAAAGGGGTCAGAAAATTTATTTGAGGAAACAATAGCTAAATCCTTCCCTAATCTGAGAAAGGAAACAGACATCTAGTTCCAGGAGGCACCAAGAACTCCCATAAAAAAATTATGCCCACATCAAAATATTATAAATAAATTTGCAAAATATAGTGATTAAAAAAAATCTTAAAAGCAGCAAGGCAAAGAAGTCCCTAACTTCTACGGAGAGACTCATACAGCCACCTGCAGATTTCTCAACAGACACTTGGCAAGCCAGAAGAGGTGGCATATTTTCAACATGCTAAATGGGAAAAATCTGCAGCCAAGAATATTCTATCTAGCAAGGGTATCGTTCAGAATAAAAGGAGTTAGAGTTTCACAGACAAACAAAAATTAAAGGAGTTTGTGACCACTAAACCAGCCCTGTAAGAAATATTTAAGGGGACTCGGGGTGGAAAGGAAAGACCAAAAGTGACAGAGATTAGGAGGGAACAGAAAATCTTCAGAAACAATGACAAAACAGGCAATAAAAAGGCACTAAATTGGGACACCTGGGTGGCTCTGCGGTTTAGTGCCTGTCTTTGGCCCAGGACGTGATCCTAGTGTCCCTGGATCGAGATCTGGATCGGGCTCCCTGCATGGAGCTTGCTTCTCCCTCTGCCTATGTTTCTGCCTCTCTCTCTCTCTCTCTCTCTCTCTCTCATCTCTATCTCTATCTCTGTATGTGTGTTGTCTCTCATGAATCAATAAATATAATCTTTTTTTTTAAAAAGGCATTAAATTCATGTCTATCAATAATTACTCTCAATGTAAAGGGACCAAATGCTCCAAACAAAAGATACAGGATGTCAGAATGGATAAAAAAACAAGACCCATCTATATATTACCTACAAGAGAATTACTTTAGACCTAAAGACACCTGCAGATTGAAAGCGAGGAGATGGAGAATCCTTTATCATGCAAATGGACATCAAAAGAAAAGCTGGAGTAGAAATATTTATATCAGACAAATTAGATTTTAAACCAAAGAGTACAAGAGATAAAGACACTATATCATAATAAAGGTATCTATCCAACAAGAAAATCAGTTGTAATTATTTATGCCCCCAACTTGGAGCACCCAGAAATATAAAACAATTAATACAAACATAAAGGAACTCATTGATAATAATAATTACAATAATAGTAGGGGACTTTCACACCCTACTTACATCAATGGACAGATCATCTAAGAAGAAAATCAAAGAGGAAACAATGACTTTGAATGACACACTTGATCAGATCGACTTAACAGATATATTCAGAACATTTCATCTTAAAGCAGCAGAATACACATTCTTTTCATGTACACATGAGACATTGTCCAGACTAGATCACATAGTAAGTCACAAATCAGGCCTCAATGTGTACAAAAAGACTGAGATCATACAATGCACCTTTCTGACCACAACACTATGAAAGTTAAAGCCAACCACAAGAAAAAAAAAATTGGAAAGACCACAAATAAATAAAGGTTAAACACCATGCTACTATATAGTGAATGGATAGAAGAAAAAATGGATAAATTCCATTTATATGTATGAAATGAAGTTTGGCTTAGCCATCAAAAAGAATGAAATATTGCTATTTGCAATGACCTGGATGGAGCTAGAGAGTATTGTGCTAAGCAGAGTAAGTCAGAGATGAATACCACATGATTTCACTCATATGTGGAATTTAAGTAATGAAACAAATGATTATAGGGAGAAAAAAAGAGGGGAAAACCAAAAACAGGCTCTTAACTATATAGAACAAACCGATGGTTTCCAGAGGGTAGGTATGTGGGGAAGGATGGGTTAAATAGGTAATGGTGTTAAAGAAGACACTTATAGTGTTGAGCACTGGGTGTCATATGTAAGTGTTGAATCACTAAATTGTATTCCTGAAATTAACATTACACCATATGTTAACTAAATGGAATTTATACAAAAACTTGAAAAAAAAAGAAGCATTCAATCTGGAATCATCAACCTAATGTGTGTCAATGACATAAAGAGCATGTTGTGATAAACACCTAAATTAACTTCTGATGTTGGTTTGTATTTGATTTCCGTATTACCATTATATGTATTACAAAAAGAGATAATATATATGTACTGTCTCATATATTTACACAAAGGATTTTATTGAATGACAGTGTCCCACAGTTTGGTGTGTAACTGTTATCCTTATGATGATTTTTTTTTACCAAGATAGCCAGATGTGATAGAGAATATTTGCTGGATGTCTGACTTGTGGTAGAATTATGTTCCTTAGTACCTGTAGGCTGTGTGTGTGTGTGTGTGTGTGTGTGTGTGTGTGTGTGTGTGTGTAAGGGAATAATTAGGGTAAAGAATAACTGACAAACAGAAACCAATATCGTTTGGGGTGTCAATTTGAGTTAAACATAGCTCCAGTGTCCACCAACAGTGCCTATGAGAAGTGTTTAGGCATGCCTAAACTAAAGTTTGAAATTGATTACTACCCATACAGTGTGATCCTAAAAAAAACTGAAGAAAAGACATATAGTTACATCCACATAGAATTGGAATTTGGAATTAACTGAGATTTTCCCCCCTAGATTTACAACTGAATTTATGCCATTATTTGGTATATAAGCAAAAGTTGTTTTTTTAAGAAGGCTGCTATAATATTATAATTAATTATGCCTGACATTTTTTAATGACACACATATTTCCTGAATGGAACTGCTATTTGTGTAACAGTTCTATAATTGGTAAGACTAATTTGATCTCAACAAAACCTTTGATAATGATGATATTTATGATTAAATGGATTGGGAGATTTTTTGAAGCCTCTCTGAGATATATATCCAATAAAAACTAGTTGTCCAGAGTAGAAAATTTTTATTTAACAATAAATTAATTTTTATGTTGAATCAACTTGCGGACACCTTTAATTAAGGTCAAAAAAATTTTAAATATTTTCTTTATTATCCATGACAGACATAGAGAGAGAGAGGCTGAGACATAGAGGGAGAAGTAGGCTCCCTGTGAGGACCCAGATGTGGGACTTGATACCAGGACGCTGGGATCATGACCTGAGCCAAAAGCAAGTTGGTCAACCACTGAACCACCCAGGTGCCCCAAGTTTAAATTTCAATACTAGAAGGAAGTAGAAGAGTTCACAAACTTAAACATGGTTATGAATACATTTGTACCAGAATGTTTGTTCAAATTGAATTCTTAAAGCAACAACTTCATTTTACAATATACACTATTAGTATTTCAACAGTTATCCTTTTGCTTTTTTTCTTTTTAAATGGTGCAAAGGAATTATTACAAATTATTTATAAATAAAAATCCTGAGCCAAAATCAGACATAGACTATAGAAAGAGATTTGTCTCTTAGGCTCTATGCTCAGGGAAATTGTTAATGTTGTCAAATAAGAGCATCTTTAAACAAAAAGGAGTAAATTTATGTTCCATTCCAAATATGAAAAAAATAAGCTTGATAGGTGGAATCTCCAAAATTTTAAAAAAATGTATATTATTTTTAGATAAAAATCACACTTATATAACAGAATATTATATACACACAAAACAACTTAAACTGGGACCATTAGGGATTGATATTTGCACATTCTCCTTTATATCCAAGTTTTTGTTTTTTTAAGATTTTATTTATTTATTCACTAGAGACACTCAGTGAGAGAGAGAGGCAGAGACACAGGCAGAGGGAGAAGCAGGCTCCATGCAGGAAGCCCGATGTGAGACTCGATCCCAGGACTCCAGGATCATGCTCTGAGCCAAAGGCAGAAGCTTAACCGCTGAGCCACCCAGACATCCCTATATCCAAGTTTTAATGAGAGTAAAACATTTTGGGTTCTACAGGGTTACTCATTCTATTTGTATCTGGAGTGATTTATATTCGCATGGCCAGTATATTGTAGATAATTAGATCTAATTATTAATTAATTATTAATTAATTATTTACAATAATTAGATCCGTTGTCCTGTAGTGTAGCCATAACCCACATGTGGCTGTTTAATTTTATATTAACTAAAGCTAAATATAAGGTAAATAATATTTAATTACACATTCCCATAAGCCATAAGTCAAGTATTCAAGAGCAACATGTGGCGAGTGGTCAGATGTAATAGAGTTGATTTACAGGTAGACTATATATTTGTCTCTGGGGCTGTTTAGATATTTGTTTGTTGAGTCTTGGCCAAGATAAGATTGGTAGGATTTTTTAATGTACCGTTGAAAGACTGAAACTCCCCTAGCAACCTCCAGGGCTTTTTGTTGCTGTTTTTGTTTGTTTCTTTGGTTGGTTGTGTTTTGTTTTGTTTTGTTTTGTTTTGTTTTGTTTTACTAAAAGTTTCAGCTGGTCTAACCTATTTATCACCCTGGCATGAATAAGTGCCAGGGAAGTATAAAAATCCTCCTTGAAACTTTCAAACACCAAAATTCCTCAAGGACCATGGTGAGATTCAATCTAGTAATCTTCCTCCCTCCCTTCCTTCCTCATTTTCTTTCTTCTTTCTTTCTTTCTTTCTTTCTTTCTTTCTTTCTTTCTTTCTTTCTTTCTTTCTTTCTTCTTTCTTTCTCTTTCTTCCTTCCTTTCTTTTTTTTTCTTCTTTCTTCTTTCTTCTTTTTTCTTTCTTTCTTTCTTTTTTTCTTTCTTTCTTCTTTCCTTTCTCTTGTTCTCTATTTTCCTTCCTTCCTTCCTTCCTTCCTTCCTTCCTTCCTTCCTTCCTTCCTTCCTCTCTTTCTTTCCTTGAGAGAAGAAGGGCAGATATGCCAGGTACAAATAGAAACCCTATACAGCACATATACAAATAAATAACTGGGGAGCTGGCACATGAGATAGCTTTCAGAATTCCATGCTTCCTGTATTCTGTTTCATTTGCTGTATGCACCATATGCTTTGTCTTTAAATAAAAATCATGCTCTGTGGAATTCTTTCAAATACTGCAACTTAAAAAATCCTTATATTACCATATTACCCAATGGTTACAGAATATTTGTATCATCACAGACAGAATGTAGACATTTAGACTGATTCATTAAATTAATTAATTTTTCAAATTTAGAAATGACTGTAAACTGAAAACAAAAACAAAAAAGTGCTTTTAAAATCTTGTCAACCGTGATGTTTTGATGGCTCAGCAATTGAGCATCTGCCTTTGGCTCAGGGCATGATCACGGGTCTGGGGATCCAGTCCCACACTTGGATCCCTGCAAGGACCCTGCTTCTCCCTCTGCCTATATCTCTGCCTTTCTCTAGGTGTCTTATAAACAAATGAATAAAATCTTTAAAAAATAAAATAATAAAATAAAATCTTGTCAACATAAAATAACAATAAACATAGTGTTGAGAAAACTGTAAATTTAATATCTTTCCCTTCTATCATAAAAACCAATCTAAACAATCTAAAATAAATAAATAAATAAAGTTTAAGTATAAAGTTTCATAAAGATAATAGTAGAAAGATAAAGTACCATTGTATCTATGTTTACAGAGAAATTATGGGGACGCCTGGGTAGTTCAGAGGTTGAGCATCTGCCTTTGGCTCAGGGTGTGATCCTGGAGTCCCAGGATCGAGTTCCACCTCGGGCTCCCTGCATGGAGCCTGCTTCTCCCTCTGCTTCTGTTTCTGCCTCTCTCTGTCTCTCATGAATAAATAAATAAATAAATCTTTTTTTAAAAAGGAGGGAAAGGGAAATAATACCAACCATTGAAAACAGTATGCTGTTTTATGCAAAGGCTTTTGGCTTTCTCCTTTAAAAAGAAAAAAAAAAAGAAAATATGTTGTCTAAATTGTCATCTCAAGAAGAAAGTTGGCAGATATTTAAAGTTGTAATGACAACTTACAGAAAACTTAAGATAAAACCTTTTTATTATCCTTTAGGGAATAAAAAGTGAAAAATAAAAAGGTTTCTAATTCTTAAATCAGAAACAAAAAAATGAATGAACTGAGATACTGCCTAGTAAAAATGTTAGTGCCCCACATTTCTGTTATATATATTACCAGAATCATTAAACCTGTTTATCAAAGAGCAGACATTTTATTTACCCACAGAGTACTACAAAGTTGCACCAATTTACCATGTGTCAGCAAGATGAATGATTGATGTACTATTTGCATGAGCAACTGGGTTTGCAGCAAAGGAATAACAAAATTTTAAGAATTGGTGCTTATTTGGGACAGCTGGCATATCTGTTCTTCCTATTCTCAAGGAAAGGGTAGGACAGGGCAGCCCGGGTGGCTCAGCAGTTTAGTGCTGCCTTCAGCCCAGGGTGTGATCTTGGAGACCCAGGATCAAGTCCCACATCAGGCTCCCTGCATGGAGCCTGCTTCTCCCTCTGCCTGTCTCTCTCTCTCTCTCTCTCTCTACTCACTGTGTCTCTCATGAACAAATAAATAAAATCTTTAAAAAAAAAAAAAAAAGGAAAGTGTAGGACAGAAAGAAGAGTATGCACCAGGGTGGGAAAGGAGAGAAAGGGAGTTTTATGTTAGAATGTGAAAAGTAAAGTAAATTCTTTCTGAGAAGGAAAGGAAAAGATTTTTACTTCACTGTCCCTGAATATAAGCATGTGGTTCTGGGGAATGAGTCTTTAAATCTCTTCAGAGCAATTCACTATCTCTAACTTCCAAGGCATCATTACCATTCAATCATCCTGTAATCCAGGTTGCCAGCACTCTGCTCAGAAAGCTCAGATTTTGCAGAAATGTGAAAATATTTATGGAGTGTTGTTTTCCCAAGAAATATATAGTACCAAAGAGGTTCAAAATATGGACTACACACAAAATGAATTTACAAAATTTCAAATCTTATGAAATTACTCTCAAAAGGAACGTGTGTAGCTGAGGTCACTTTTGTCCTTCATGTATTGTATAATTTTAATCTTTGAATCAGGTTCTAAGTAAAAGTCAGTATTTACCAAGGCAAATAATTAAAATGCACTCATTTGAAATATAAAACATATAAGCTAAATAGGAGCACAACTGTTGTTTAGAATTTAAGATAAAATATTTTGGGAGAAATGTATTTTTATCATTGTTTTTGTTTAGAGTTATAGGCTCCTGGTGATAATAATAAGGCAGAGAAACTTTTTGTCAGTTTTATTACTGATTTTAATTTCTTTATGGACACTACACCTTCTTATTGCCTGATTCCAGTTTAGACTGCTCCCACTGTACAATCCTAGCATGCCATGGAAATCATAACCTTAGCCAAGCCAGTCTTAGGTTAACCCCATGTGAACTCCAGTTGCATGAGCAAAGTCAGCATATGAACAGACACACCTAGCTGAGACAGATTTGTGAGGATAATTGATTGAAGCTTTAATTCACTATGATTTAAGTGATGTTTTATGCAGCAAAAGCTAAAGGATACAAATGTTTAGTTAAAAAAAGTGAGGTGGGAATGTGAACTGGTGCAGCCACTCTGGAAAACTGTGTGGAGGTTCCTCAAAGAGTTAAAAATAGACCTGTCCTACGACCCAGCAATTGCACTGCTGGGGATTTACCCCAAAGATACAGATGCAATGAAATGCCGGGACACCTGCACCCCGATGTTTATAGCAGCAATGGCCACAATAGCCAAACTGTGGAAGGAGCCTCGGTGTCCATTGAAAGATGAATGGATAAAGAAGATGTGGTCTATGTATACGATGGAATATTACTCAGCCATTAGAAATGACAAATACCCACCATTTGCCTCAACGTGGATGGAACTGGAAGGTATTATGCTGAGGGAAGTAAGTCAATCGGAAAAGGACAAACAGTGTATGGTCTCATTCATTTGGGGAATATAAATAACAGTGAAAGGGAATAGAAGGGAAGGGAGAAGAAATGGGTAGGAAATATCAGAAAGGGAGACAGAACATAAAGACTCCTAACTCTGGGAAATGAACTAGGGGTGGTGGAAGGGGAGGAGGGTGGGAAGGTGGGGGTGAGTGGGTGACGGGCACTGAGGGGGACACTTGATGGGAGGAGCACTGGGTGTTATTCTGTATGTTGGGAAATTGAACACCAATAAAAAATAAATTTATTATTAAAAAAAAAATGAGTTACTAGGCAGCCCCGGTGGTCCAGCAGTTTGACGCCACCTTCTGCAGGGGTGTGATGTTGGAGACCCGGGATGAAGTCCCACGTCGGGCTCCCTGCATGGAGCCTGCTTCTCCCTCTGCCTGGGTCTCTGCCTCTCTCTCTGTCTGTCATGAATAAATAAATAAAATCTTAAAAAAAGAAGAAGAAGTTTGTTTTTTAGGCATTTTGTACTTGAACTCCTATGGTTTAACATACCACGGGTAAATAGAAGTCTAAAATTCTGAAGGAAATTCTGTGTTATTGAACAATGGGGTCCATGAATTTACATGGAAGGATTGGGCAGGATTAAAGGCAGAACTCTAACAGATACAACATTATGTAGCGGAATATAGGGAGGAAGAGGAATCCATAGAGAGAAAGAGAAAGAATAGTTAAAACTAAGAAATAAAAAAATTTATGCAAGGCATAAAATGAAAAAAAGGCCTCATTTAGAATTTATCTTATGACATCATGTAGACTTTCTCAGTTCCTAATTTGGAAACTTTAATTTCTGCATTAGCATTTTAACAGATGGTTGATTTTTTTTCCACAACCGTACTACATTTTCTTATGATTTTTAATACTCACAAAAAGAGATGCTTATGATATATAGTAAGAAATCAATATTAGAGTAATTTAATGACCACATAAATGAATAATTACATAATATACAAATAAATACCTACAAGCTTACCTGTATAAGAAATTCATTGGTTTTAAAAGACAGTATCCCTTAAAAAGCCATTTATTAGAAAATAAATTTGAAATGATTTATTACAATTATATTGTTAATGTTCTTAGATTTAGTTTAATAGTGTTTATCTGTGCTAACTGTACCCAAAACAGATTTAAATGAGATAAAAATAAATGAGATTAAATAAAATTTGGAAGAAAACAAATACTTCCAACTATAAACAAACAGCTATATTAGCCAACTTTTTAATAAAAAACATGAGCATATTCATATAATAGTTAATGTCTTAGAGGATTTCAATTTAATTTACCATTTAAATTTTCTAGTATAACATTCAAAATATTAATCAGAGTACCTGCACCAAATTCCAAATTTCTGATGACTTTGGTCATCATGATTTCTGGTCCCTTTTCTTTAAAGGATTAAGAACAAGATTGCCTAAATTTCCACTGATTGCATCAGTATTAAAATAACACTCAAATTTCATTTATAGCTTATAGAAATAGATTACAGATAAATAGGGCAATGCTGTTTATTAGCTCAGAGGAATACTTGATGGAATTCTGTTAGATAATTTTTTCAAGTTTATTAATGGATATTTAACTGGATGGGATAGGCATGGTTTTATTTTATTGCAAAGCTGTATTCTCAGGATATTACTACCCCACCAAGTCAACAAGTAGTGGATTTCATAAAGAAAATTAGCAGAATAGATTATTCAATTGGAGGGTTCAGTTCTATTGTTAATAATAAAAATTAAAAGCAAAAGATTTCTTACATAAAACAGATAATTTATTTTCTAATATAAGTAAAATGCTGATACTAAGTAATTTATATGAATTATATTTTTTCTTCACAAAACTCCATGAAATGAGAATCTACATTCTAATTTTATAGATCCCAAAGACTTTCTGATTATAACCATTTAATCATTGCACTGTATCATGAGGAGAGGTTGAACAGTTTATGAGTAAGTATCACAATAGCAGTAATAGTGATTCCATGTTTTGATATGCATTTTACTACCTTCTCCAGTGAGCAATTAAATAAATCAATAAAACTATTTAAATGTTAATGTGAAAAATATTGGAGACAAAAAATAGTTAAGTAAATTTCACAATGCACTGAGAATATTTGTTTTATCTAAAGGACTATATTATCTTTTATTGTCTGATTCTATTGTTTACATCCATAATATTTCAAATAAAATTTAAAAATATGTAGTTGAGGGGCATCTGGGTAGCTCAGTAAGTTAAATGTCCAACTCTTGATTTTGGCTCAGGTAACGATCTCAGTGTTGGGAGATTGAGCTCTGAGTTGGGCTCCACACTGGGCACGGAGCCTGCTTAAGATTCTCTATCTCCCTTTCACTCTGCCCCTCCCTCCCATGTTCTCTTTTTTTATATTTAATATGAAATAAAGGTCTAAGTTTATTCTTTGCATATGGTCATACATAGCACCATTTTTTGAAAACTATCATTTACCCTTTAAGTTGTCCAGCGTTCTTGTTGTAATCAATTTATCATAACTGTAAGGTGCATTTCCTGACGATGAATTCTCTTCCACTAATCCATAAGTTTGTCTTCATAGCTGTATCATACTTTCTTGAATACTGTACCTTTGTAGTAAGCTTCAAATAATAAAATTTAGGCACTTAAACTTTGTTCTTCTTTTCCAAAATTATTCTGGCTCTTGTCAATTTCTTTCAGAAAAGCCAGATGTGATTTTTATAGGGACTGTGTTAAAAGTGTTGATCAATTTGGGAATATTAATTATTGAAAAATATTGTTGTCTGGGGCAGTTGGATGGCTCAGTCAAGAATTCAGTTCTTGATTTCAGCTCATATCATGATCTTAGGGTCGTGAGATACAGCCCCATATCAGGCTCCAACCTCAGATAAGGAGTGTGCTTGAGATTCTCTCTCCCTCTACCCCTCTCACCCTGGCTTGCCCTCTAAATTAATTAATTAATTAATTAATTAAATTAATGAAGTCTTCTGATCCATGAATATGTGATAATTTTCCATTATTTTTACTTTTAAAAGTCCTTCAACAGTTTTAGTTTATTAATTATAAGTTTTTAATTTTTTATGAATTTATTCTGAGTATTATATTATTTTTGATCCTATTAGTCATTACTTTTTACACTATTCGAAAGCCTCTGGCTTTAGAACTTCACTACCTCTACATCACTAAGAAGTTGGATAAAAATAAAATTCACACACACACACACACACACACACACACACACGGCAAAACAAAACAAAACAAAACAAAAACAAAAAAACCGCAAAACTATTGTTATTCAGGGCTTTAGAAATACACGTCTTCTTTGTCCTGCATGATTAAAATGTATTCCTCATGCATTTTGTAGTAGGCTCTGATTGCAAGCAGAAAAAGAAGCAGCACAATGTACTAATTTATACTTCCATCAATCTTTCAAATATGGTTGACCTAAATAGATCATATATGCAACCAAAATTGTGAAGGAATCAATGGAATGTATGTATTTGCAAGAGTATATATACAGATATATATTTTTTCTCTTTTTACTTTCTGGTCTCAGAAATAGAATAAAGCATAAAAAAGTGGGTCCTTCAGCCATAGCACAAAATTAATGATCACCACAGATACCTAAAATTAACTATGAAGAACTGAATAGCATGGTATAGAATGGAAACCATTAAAGCTTATTGCATGAAGTAAGAGGAAGTTTCCTAACAGTTTGGTTTTGTGTGTGTCTTTATGTGTCTTGAATTGTTAAATCTTAAAAAAATATATGTTTTGAATTGCTGTGTAAAATGTATTATTTTTATGGGTTGTAGTAGAAAATTTTGAAAACAAAATTAAACAAGTAGAATGTGGAATAAATATTATATACTAGCCCACTGTGTTCAACACAGGAAAATACAGTGTTGAATCAGCTTCATATTTAATGATTACCTAAATAATTTTGTATTCAAGTAAAAGTCACCAATTAGTTTTCAAAATTAAAGCCAAATAAATGGATAAGATATTGGGTAGGGCAAGATAGATGATAGATAGATAGATAGATAGATAGATAGATAGATAGATAGATATTGACAGAGATGTTGGTATAGTTGTTGATATATGATTGACAGAGTGTCTGAGATAGTGTTTGCAAGTGATAAAGAGCTAAATAAATATTACAATGAAAATGCTGATTTGGAAGAACCCAGATGATAACATTGGAAGCTTTTGTAAAAGACAGAAATTTACATGTATAAACTATACTTATGATATGTATGAGCTACTCTGTTTAGGGAGGGTTATTGTAATTTAAAACAGATTTGAAAAAGGAATACTGTACAAGAAAGCAAAGGTGCAAAAAAAAAAAAAAAAGAAACAGAAGGCAAAGGTGTTTCTCTACATCTAGATAACTGAAGTTATTTATCACAATTTGAAATACATTTAGTATTATCTCAGTTGTCCAATTACTTTTTAATTGGGTTAAAATACACTGCTCTATCATACAATTCAATAAGTTGAATTATTTTCTGGAATTGTTTGTTATAGTCAAAACTCTCAATAAAAGCTCATGGTGAACTTTAGAAAAAGTTATCTCAGTACAATAAATATTAATATAGTTCTGTCAAGCCAGCAAATGTTCAAAAAGATTATGCAGTGAGTTTACTAAATAAGATAAAGAACTAAAAGCAAGTGGGCTTTTGAATAGGAGTACTATAATTTCTTTTTTTTATACCAGTTAACCTTGGCTAATTTAAAGCAAGCATATATATTTATATAGACACTGAAGCCACAACTTCTGCTTTCAAAGTCATCTCAAACTCTCAGTACTATTTAATCTCACTTGAATTACATAATTTGCCTCTACTTCATTGTTTTGTTTTTAATTTAAACTCTGAAAAACGATTTAATTTGATAAAGGACAAAAAATAATATTTTTGAATATAGGACTGAGGATTTGATGGAAACCACAACTTGCAAAATGAACTGCCCCATTTTTCACAAAAGGGAAAATCTATGCCAAGCCAAACTATGACCACAGACTAAGCCAAAATTCCTTTAATGTCAGGAATTCTTTATACTCTCCAATATAAGACCACATATATATAACTCTGCATAGAATCATGTGTTCTAAAATAAGGCAACTGACTATCTCAACAATTCACCCAGTTTACAGTTCTTTTTATTTATTTTTTTACGATTTTATTTGAGAGAGAGTGTACACACACCCACAAGAGTGGGGGGGAGAGGAGCAGAGGAAGAAGCAGACTCCCTGTTGATCCTTGGGCATCTTCTGACTAAGTCTAGTTTTCAAAATGCTGTAAATCATTCTCTAATTCCCTCTTTTGAGATGTCCCATAATCTTATGCTTTTTCTTCTCTTTGGCTATAACAAATTAATAAACCTAATTGTGTGACTACAGATGTGTTCTTACTGATCTTTAGCTGGTAAACTTAACTGTCTCTTCCATAGTTTCTTTATCTGTAAATGAGGGATTAATTATTACTGTATAAATGGTTGTTGTAAGAATTGGTTGAGATGATACATATATGTTATTCTTAAGTGACCGCTTTATATTTCCTTTTAGTCTCTACTTTTTATTATTTATATTCTCTCAATTTATCTTTTCTCCAAGCACATTCTGAATAGTTCCATGACAAAAATACATTGATACCTCAGAAATTGGTACCAGAGTGAGTTAAACCAATAAGATGACATGCAAAAATATTTCCTTCATCTTAAATTTGCTTTAGAAGACTTTCATTCTCTTAGCATTCAAATAAACCAAAAGCCAAAAATATAGCTGAAAAAATAATCTGACAAACTTAAGCTGTATTCATGTGTTACTTCTATTCTTGGTTACACTTCTACTCTGTGCTGTGGAGTGACTATTTCCTGGATAATGAAGGAAAATTAAACATTGTGTTAATTCTTTTGTTTCTACTTGTCACTTGATCAAGGAGTAGAACTTCCTGTTTCAGCAAGTCGATTTCAAACCTTATTTTTCCTTTTCTGTATTGATGCTATTGTTTTGGAGGGCTTACAAAGATAAGTACTTTGTAGGCATTACCCCTTAGAATACTTACAGAGATTTTGTGAATTGAAAATTATTTGGCTCAGAAAATTATTTTCCCAATAATCATATTAAATCATGGAATTGTGATGATGCAATCATGATTCTTTTATGACTTTCTGTTGTGTTGTCTGGTATGAAATGAATCAAATCCCAGTTGAACTGTAACTTAGCACCTACACAATCACATACTTGATGTTTCAATTTGAAGATCCTCTTCGGAAGTGAATTTTGGAAAAATTTATCTTCTTTCATGTAAATGCATGCTTTCTCTTCATTCTCCTTACTAGTATATTCTATACACCTACTTACTATTCATCTTGAGGTAGAAATTATGGAGAGCTGTGTTAAACTACATTTAAAATCATTTAAAATGATCTCCTTGATTGTCAAAATTTTTTAATTTTAATATTTGAGATAAATGTGGCAAATATTGTAATGTCCTTATTATTTAAAAATAAGTTTGGGGCACCTGGGAGGCTCAGTTGGTTAAGTGTCTGCCTTCAGCTCAGGTCATGGTCTCAGGGTCCTGGGATTGAGTGCCCTGTTGGGACTCCCTGCTCAGCTGGGAGTCTGTTTCTCCCTCTCCCTCTGGCTCTCCCACCCTCCTGGTGCGAGTGCTGTCTCTCTCTCAAATAAATAAATAAAATCTTTAAAAAATAAAAATAAATAAAAAAATAAGTTTCAGCTATCATTTCCCCCTTCATAAACAAAAATAAAAGAAAAAATATAGAATTAGAATTCCAAAAATCGCAAATTGTTAGAAAAGACACACATACACACAAATTCAAACATGGTGACAAACTTATTTATAAGACTAAGGGCATACAAAATCATTAACATAGTTTACATCAGAACATTAGGAAAAATGCAAATTAAATTTTCATAGAGTTTATTGAAGAAAAATAAATGCAAAATACCACAATACGAAGATTTTATATCATCAGAGAATGAGTTTACAAGAGGACATTTATGTAGTTTTCAGAGTTTCAGATATTTCCTTTATATGTCACACTTTTTTTGGCCCTCAGTGGTTTATTTCCTATGGATCTTAACTGTAAAGTTTTATCAACCAAAGGGGAAAGAATGATTGATAAAAGGCTTCTTGAAGAGTTGGAGACTTTTGAGTAGATTGGAAACAGACAATAAACTATGGTAACTAAAAATGTCCTCTAGGCAACACACCTTACATTCTTCAAAGAAACATGGAAAACAGTAAAACATTGACATAGTCCTTTGAAATCTGTATAGTTATGCATATAAGAAAACATTAGACATATTCTGATCTTAAAAAACATGGAAGACTCCTAGAAGATGAAATAGGAGAAAACCGAGATGACCATAAATATTTAGCTATAATATCAAAGTTATGACTCATGAAAGAAAAAAACCAATAAACTAGACATTCTTAAAATTAAAACTTCCTGCTCTGTGAAAGACAATGGCCAGAGAATGAGAAGATGAGCCACACACCACAGGCTGTGAGAAAATATTTGCCAAAGACACATTTGATATAGGACTATTATCCAAAATAGACAGCTTTTAAAACTCAAGTATGAAAATAAATAATGTGATTAAAAAATGGGTCAATGACACTTCACCAAAGAAGATATAAAGATGGCAAATAAGCATATGAAAAGATAATTGGCATCACATGTCATCAAGTGAATTCAAATTAAAACAGCAATGAAATACCACTACATACCTATAGCCAAAATTCAGACACAGACATCAATAAATGTTGGATGTGTGGAGCAACAGGAACTCTCATTCTGATGGGAATACATATGGTGGAGACACTTTGGAAGGCAATTTGCAAGTTCTTACCAACCTAAACATACTTTTACCATAGAACTCAGCAATCACACTCCTTGGTATTTACCCAAAAGATCAAAGACTTGTACACATGTGTTTATAACAGCCTTATTCACAATTGCCAAATCTTGGAAGCAACCAAGATGTCCTTTAGCAGGTAAATGTACAAATAAACTTTGGTACAGGGGCATGTGGGGGGGGGGGAACTCAGTTAGCATTTGACTCTTGATTTCAGCTCAGGTCCTGATCTCAGAGTCAGGCTTCACTCAGCAGGGAGTATGCTGGGGATTCTTTCCCTCTGCCTCCCCCCTCAAAATAAATAAATCTTTAAAGAAAAAATAAGATAGGGATGCCTGGGTGGCTCAGTGGTTGAGTCTCTGCCTTCAGCTCAGGGTGTGAACTCAGGTCCAGGGATTGAGTCTCACATTGGGTTCCCTGCAGGGAATCTGCTTCTCTCTCTGTGTCTCTCATGAATAAATAAATAAAATCTTTTTAAAAAATAAGATAAACTTTGGTACATCCAGGCAATGGAATATTATTCAGTACTTTAAAGAAATGAGTTGTCAGGTCCTGAAAAGACATGAAGGGATCTTAAATACATATTACTAAGTGAAATAAGCTAATCTGAAAAGACTACATACTACATAATTCCAGCTATAGGGAATTCTTACCCTGGAAAAGGCAAAACTATGGAGACTGTAAAAACATCAGTGAAGGGAGGGTTGAGAATGCAAAGCACAGAGAAATTTTAGCAGTGAAAATATTCGGTATGATACTCTAATGGTGGATGTATGGCATTACACATTTTTATAAATCCATAGCACATGCAACACCAAGACTAAACCCTAATGTAAACCATGGACTCTAAGTCATAATGATCATCAGTGTAGGTTTATAACTTGTAACAAATGTTACACCATTCTGCTGGGGCTATAGATAACGGAAGAGGTAGTTTCTGTATGTGTGGGGACAGTGGGTATATGGGAAATCTATACCTTCCTCATATTTCTGTGAACCTAAAACTGCTCCTGAAAACCCTTTATTAAAAAAAAATCAGAGAAATATCTTCACTTTTACACTGAAATGGAATTTCTAACAGGAACAACTATAGTTTTGATTAGTTAGTCTTACAGTCTGAGTAACTGGAATCAGCTTTAACTCTAGATTTGCTCATACTACTATTTAAAATAACTTTTGTTAGCTGAAAGAAAAGCCATAGCTAACACAGCGTAGAAAATCCCTGGACAATACAATCTCTTGAAAGTTTGCTATTACAAAGCCTCAAAGGATTTCCTAAATTGAAGTGAAAGTAGGAAGGGACAAGAATCCGGAGCTTGTCAAATTCCCACTTGGGGGACAGGATCAATGTTTGTACAAATTGCTAAGCTGTTCATGAGGGAGAAACCAATACTTCAACAAGTGCTCCCTTGCTAGGACATGGAAACAGTTTCATTTAATTCTCTGAGGATTCTCCCCCCATAGTAAGGAAATGGAATACAGAATGAATCTTAATTAATCTACTCATGAAGTGTTAAAATTGGTCTCTATATTACTGAAGCCAGACAGCTTTTGTAAGCAGATTGTGAAGACAGTAGATCCATCTTCCCAGACTACAAACTACTGCCTTATGTCTAGCTAAAGAAAATATTAACTTGAACAATTATAAAAGTTACTGTTAGCAACAACAACAGCAACAAAAGTCATAATCTCTGGTATATAATTTTAAAGGAAAATGTCTAGAAGTAAGAATTCAATTCATATTGCATAAAAAATAAAAATTGTTCAATTTTCCTTGATGAGCTCTTTATAATGAGGACACAGCCTGCAACATTGGTTCTCAAAACTTTGGTCTCATAATACCTTTATATTTTTAAAAAGTATTGGGAATTCCAAAGTGTAATTTTTTTGTATTAATAATATTATCAATATTTATCATAGCATAAATTAAAACTGAGAAACTTTAAATATATTTATTTATTTATTTAGACATCTAAAATAACCATAATCAGTATACTGACAGGATAACAAAAAATATAATATTTTATGAAAGTAATTAAGAGCATCAGTGAGAAAGTGGCATTGTTTACAATTCCATAAATTTCTAATGTCTGTAATAAAGCTGGATTCTCATATCTGTTTCTGCAGTCAATTTATTACAATATGCTATTTTGTTTCAAATAAATGAAGAAAACTGGCTTTGCACAGATATGTAATTGAAAAATAAGAGTATTTAAACAATCTTTTTAGATAATCATAGATATTGATACTCTACCAACACTCAAAAAGTAGGATATTTGCCAAGTGACATCTTAAAAATGTACCTGCAAACTTCAAATTCCATTAGATTAAAGTTCATCAGTTCATCTTGTACTTTAATGGATCTTTCATCTAATCATGATTTTGTAAAATTATGCTTGGTTATTTTGGAAATAGTGGATCATTTTGATACTGTAGTTCTTCTAAATTCTGATATATTTTATAACACAGTATTAAAAATCATATTTGTTAATATCACTAATCTCATCAGGGGAAGTAAGTACTGGAAAGCTCTTAAGCTCAGAGTGGCAGACAGCAGTTTTCAAAATTCTAATTTTCAGTTGAAAATTAAAATTTTGTTATCAGCAAAAAATGTTTTTTCATTGACATTACGAGTTAACTTCTTTTTTAATAAAATGTATGCATATACTCACATCTGGATAATTTTTCTTTGACTGTCAGTGATTCTTGCAAGGAAAAAGTGGTATTCTATGATAAAAGTTCCTTATGCTTTACCTTTAAAAAACTATTACACTGCAGTAAGCAGCAGAAGTGCTTTTTGCATACTATACATTTCAACATACTGAGTATCAAAAAATGTTTTCTCAGGGGTCTAGATTTAATAAAATTAATAATTTTTACTGCTTCATCAAGGATATTATTAAGTGAAACTGCTGCACTGTGCACAAACCTTTTCAATTAGCAAATCAATTTTCTAATAACTAAGGGCAGAGCAAGGGCGAATACGAAGAGCTAAGTGTATTGTATTAGTAAACATAGAACATAGGAGAAGCTGTTTGCACGGACATTTTAAGGCCCATTAATCATAATGAATAATGTAAGTGTAACCTTCATTTGTGTTGTATTTTGGTTTCAGCTGCTTATCTCACTTTTGGCCACTCCAATTTACTTGAAATTATTCTATGTTGACTGAATCTCGGACACTGCATTCAGCGGTTGCATAGGTGAGAAAAGGATTATGAATTTGCTGTCCTCCACAAATATCTGTTGCAAGAAAAATGAATATGGTCATAAAGCATACTTGAGCTTTATTCCTTCAATATGAAGAGGCATTTCTACCACCAGGCAGCTCCACAGTGGAGTTTCTACCATAGTACTGCAGATTTTACGGAATGTTTTGCTTCAAAGCCTATATATAGATCTATACTACTAAGGAAGACAAAACAAAACAAAACAAAACAAAACAAAACAAAACAAAACAAAACAAAACAAAACAAATGGAGACCAGTTGTGTGGCCAAGCACAATACAGAGCACAATGGGAAACTCCATATGAATCTAGGTAAACTGAAAAAAACATAAAAATCCAGACCTTTGAGTGTCAGTAGATATCAGACATTTCCCATGTGTTACTTCTCAGTTTATTGGTGGTTGTTTTTCCAGACTTGCGTTCTTTGAAGGAAGCACGTTCAGGTGGTGGCCGTTTTCCCTCTATCATCGTCACTGAGTTTTTAGCCCCAGGGAGCTTACCTTCCTCTACCACAGTAAAGCAGCAGCAATCCAAGTAATCTTAGTCATTCTTCTAAAAACAACAGTAATAATAGTAACAATTTAAATTAAGGGGCACTGGGTGGCTCAGTGATTGAGCCTCTGCCTTTGGCTCAGGCGAGATCTCGGGTTCCTGGGATTGAGTCCCACATCGGGCTCCCCATAGGGAGCCTGCTTCTCCCTCTGCCTATATCTTTGCCTCTCTGTGTCTCTCGTGAATAAATAAATAAAATCTTTTTAAAAATAAATTAAAAATAGAGAGGTGCCTGGGTGGCTCAGTAGATTAAGCATCTGATTCTTGGTTTTGGCTCAGGTCATAATTTTAGGGCCTTCGGATGGAGCTTTCCATTGGGCTGTGTGCTCACCATGAAATGGGCCTGCTGGCTCCAAATGCACTCCCCCTCCCCACACACACACACTCTCTCTTCCTTTCTCTCTCTCTCAAATAAATAAATGATAGAAAGGAAGGCAAAACGAATCTCAAATAATAGAAAATCAACCTCTATCAGATTCTTTCCATAGACCCCATTACATGTCTGCAAAGAGTACGAGACAGTATAATAATTCATTTTTCAAACAATTTTCTTCTTCAATATAAATATGCTACCTGAATGCATATGTTAGTGTAAGCTGAATTACATGTGTTACAACTATGCCTTTTTGAATCTAATGAAATTTGAAATAAAAAGTGATAATCAATTTCTCTTCATTTCACAAATAGAGATGTTTATATTTTTCAGTTGTTTTTAGCATAGAAAATAATAAAATTTGCAATAGTGCTGGATCTAAATGTGATATTTAAAGACAATGTCCCTTATTTGCAGTAAATTTAATCATTATAATATAAAACTAAAAAATGTTAAACAGTAGAGACAGATATGATTGATGTGAAAGTGTATGAAATACTGATTCTATTTACACATTAAAGTAATATTTATTATCATAGCATAATATTTTCAGTAAAACTGATAAAATAGCTAACTAAATGTTTTAAGAGATTTTGTATAGCTATAATTGCATAATAAATAATATTTTAAAATGTGTCTACAGTTACTCACTTTAGCAAAAAAATAATTAAGTTTAAAAAAGATCAAATAGCTCTAAAACAAACTGAACTTTTCTATAAAAATGGAAGCATTGCCAGTCTACCTCAAAATATTGGCATCTTAAAGCTAATATTTTTTTAATAATCATGGAATTTTTGTGAAAAGAAACTTGGCCCTTATTATTGGAACAGCTTCCAGCTGACATTGAGTTCAAAGATTTCTGGACAATAGCCTAACGACATCAGATTTTTCAGCTTATATTGGTTGTTTCATAAATAAAAGCCAGAAGGTACCAGATAGTATATTATACTCTCTAAGACTGCAATCAAAGAATTCAGCGAGTTTAAGAAACAGAATTGTGTGCTGTGATACTGTGAATATAGGAGATATGTATTTGGTCTTCCCATTTCTGGCACAGAGCTTTTAAAACCTTTGTAATTTTCTAAGTGAGGAGAGCAACATAGGTGTTTTATGCTAATGAGGTAATTTTGGGACCCCACCTAGGGCTGGGGGCTGGTTGCTAATGGAGCCATCCTTGTAATGAAAGGTTTGGAGTATTCAGTTCCCTGCCTCTGACCTCCATGGTGGGGAAAGGGGCTGGATGACTTATCAATCATGCCTACATAATGAAGCCTCCATAAAAGCCCAAGACGATATTTTGGAGAGCTTCCAGTTTAAGGAACATGCAGAGATTTAGGGAAAGTGACTTACTCAGAGCAAGAAAGCTCTGCACCTTTTCCTCATCCCTTGCCATATACATCAGTTCATTCTGCGTTATATCCTTTTATTAAAAAGAAAAACAAAAAAACAATCATTTAGTAAGTAAAATGTTTCTTTGAGTTCTGTGAACCATTCTAGCAAAATTATCAAACCAGAGGAGGGGGTTCATGAGGACCACTGATTAATAGCCGGTCAGAAAGATATATAGGTAACAACTTGAACTTAATGACTGGCATCTGAAACCAGAGGCCGGCATTCATGGAATTTCCAATTGATAAGTCAGAAGCATAGGTGATAACCTGGGCTTTGGACTGGCATCTGAAGTGGATGTGGGAGCAGTCTTGTGGGACTGAGCCCTTCACCTGTGGAATTTCATGCTATCTCCAGGGGCAGACAGTGTCAGAATTGAGTTGAGTTGTAAAACATCTAGCTAAAGTCCAAGAATTGCTGTTTGGTGCTGTGGGAAACCTCTGTCCCCATATCACAGTTGGGTCCAGGAACCCAAAATACTTACCAATTTCTGTAACATGCTTTGGATGGCTAAGGTAGAAAACACTATCCAAAAAGAAACGTTGGGAGTTGCACTAATAACACAGGATCAGAGTATTGAAAAAATTCAGAAGCCTTCAATGTGTACTGATATAAAGCTTTTTGTGCAGCAGCAGAAAATGAGATCAGGCTACCAACGAGGAATTCCATATGCAGGCCCCCAGGCTCCTTTCTCAGTCACAAAGGATCTGTTTCATCTTGATGACAGAAAAGATACTTATAGGAATTGTGGTTTGAAGGGGGGCCCAGGCAAAAATTTACAGTTGTGCCGTTTACCCTTTTGATGCTTTAAATAATCTAGTTTGTGTAACCTACTACCAGGTATAAATCATAAACCAGTGTATCCCTAAACAATGCAGACAAGCAAGCTATGGCTATCTCCAAATGAGTTCTGAACTTTAAGCTTCATATTTCATACTTATTTTTGCCAAGGATCAAAACAGACTTTCAGCCTTCCCTAAGGATAAGCACAGTGCTAAACTATTCCACTTAAAAGGTAACGCTACCTGACCCAGGAGCTAAGAGAAATATGGCTTAAATGAATGAAATATAGATTTGGTTTGTGTTATAAAAATGTACTACTTTAATTTTTAAAAAATATTTTATTTATTTATTCATGAGAGACATACAGAGAGAGAGAAAGAGAGAGAGAGAGGCAGAGACACAGGCAGAGGGAGAAGCAGGCTTCATGCAGGGAGCCCGATGTGCGACTCTGGGATCACACCCTGAGCTGAAGGCAGACATTCAACCACTGAGCCACCCAGGTGTCCCAAAAAAATAGTACTTTAAAATCTAGAAACAATAAGTATATTTTCCTATTTTCCTTGTCTTTTTAATTTAGAGAGACTTTCTTAAACCTAAAGCACTTTCCTAAACCGAATTAAGATATGGTGCTTCAAGTTTGGAGGATAAATAAAAAGTAAATGGATGAACAGAATTTCCCATCAAAATCAGACTTCCTCCTATCTTCACCTCCAGTTCCCTGTGTTGTCAAAATCCCTTTCCTATTGCTTTGCAAGTTGTAAACAAGTTATAAGTTCTGTTTCTTTTTCTTTTTTTTTTTGCTTTGTTGCTTTATTGCTATGAAAGTTATCACTGATGACTCCTATCCCTGCCCCTACATTTAGTTACCCACTTACAAAAACTTTTGAAATTTATCTTGGTAGTAAACATACTTATATTACCAACTCTATAATAAACTTTCTCCTCTTTTCTGCATTTTCTTCATTTGCTATCTCTGCCCAAATTTCTGTCCAAAAGCCATAAAAAGAAATGAAATCTTGCCATTTTCAATGACATGGATGGAGCTAGAGAGTACGATGCTAAGCAAAGTAAGTAAAAAAAAAAAAAAATCAGTCATGTGGAATAGAAGAATCAAATGAACAAAGGGGAAAAAGAGGAGAGAGGCACAGGGTTACCAGAGGGGAGATGGACAGGGGAATGAGTTAAATGGGTTATGGGGATTAAGGAGTGAACTTGTGATAAGCGCTGGGGCATGGTAGGGAAGTGTTGAATCACTATATTGTACACCTGAAACTCATATTACATTATATGTTAACTTACTGGAATTTAAGTTAAAAATTTTTAAAAGAATATTTAAAAATTTCAGGAAAAGAGTGGAAGGACAACTGCATATTTTTCTACTTAGCCTAAAATTTTTCCATTTCTCCATTTTCCTTATGCTGTTCCCATCTATTGCTTGTGCTGTTTGATATTATTGGATGATCCAATTCAAAAAAAGAATGATCAAAATATGTTTTGTTAACACAAATTCTCAGTTCTTTATAAATTTATTTAAGTTTAAATGTAGTTGAATTAACCAATATGAAGTTGAATATAGTGTTCTTCAATGTTAAAATGGAATATAATGTTGGAATGGAATATATGATCATTTCAGATAATAAATATCCTGCCATTCATATTAATATGATTTTTATTTCCTTTTAATTTTCATTTACTTTGATTCTAAAAACAAAACTTTGAACCAATTATGCCATAACATAATAACTACAGAAAGTCATATAGTCAAGTATTGCTGCCCTTTTCTTGAAAATATGCTGTAAAATAGGTCTACAGATATATTGATTTTGTACATGCTGATTTATTTTCAGAGATATAGAAACACTCATGTTTGGGGGAGAGAATAATTTAATATTTCTAGAAAATATGAAAGTCATAAAACCAAGCTTTCAAAACTGACAGTACAGAAGCTAATTTTGTTATACATATTTATCAATTTTATGCATGAAAATAAAATATTTCATCACACAAATAGAAAGTGACATTGTATGCATAAATTCATGTACTATGGTTCAACTATAAATTGTGATTCAATGTGAATGTTTCAGAAAAGCTAATTTCTAATTACATATATTTACATTTTATTACTACAAACTCCTGCATTAGTGATACTATTACATTGAACTCTTGAGATGATTATAAAAGTATTTTTATAACAAAATTAATTTTTAAAAAAGCAGAAAAATACACAGCATCATGTAAATTTTCCATAAGTCTACCACAACTTGAAGTTTGTGTGTAGCTTTACAGCACAAGTAGGTGGGCACACATAAACTTGAGAATACCAAGTTTCTTAATGTAAATTGTATTAAAGAATTACATCATAACTTTTTTCTCATACAATTAAGATTTTTCTAATGACATAATTTCTATAACTCCCCATATAAGAACCTGTGAAGTTCTATGGTGTGTTTAGTTCATCAGTATATCCCCATGATTAAAAGGGCTTATCACACAGGAGTTGCTTAATAGGTAATATTTAATCATAAAATAACACTAAAGAAATTTCAGGTATTTGACATATAGTGCTTTTCAATTTTTAAATAATATAAACTTTTTTGTGTACAGAGTGTATGCAATTTTGATAAGTAAGCTAAAAGTACTTTGAAAAAAAGAATGAGGTTATATCCCTGTATTTCATTCATTCTCTATTTCATGGGTCCTGAAACTACCTTTCCAGTGTCCATGAATTTTTTTGTCATCAAATATAAAACCCTTTTTATGTGTTTTTTTTTCTACCAAAACATTTTGTCACATGCACGTTATATACTTATATTTTCTTTGCCAGGTATATTGTTAGAAACTTAAGTTATTGCATAGAAGCCCATTTTTCCTGATATTGATTTTTAGAGCTGTATATTTTCCTCTCAGTACAGTTATAGCTCCATTTGATACATTTTGTTGTGCTGTGCAGTTTTGTTTTCATTCTGTTCTAAATATTTTCAAGTTTCCATTATGATTTCTTTTTCCAACAAGTTATTTAAAATTTTGGCTTTTAATTTCCAAATATTTGAAGATTTTCTAAATTTCCTTCTGTTATTGATACCAAATTTAATTTTATTGTTTTTAGAAAACACTTTCATTATAACAATCATTTTAAATCATCAAAACTTATTTTATTTCCCAGTATACACCTATCATAGAAGTATTACATTTAGGCTTGGAAAAAATGTGTATTCTGATGTCATTTGGTGGAATGTTTTTTATGTGTCAGGTTGAGTTACTTGATAGTGTTTTTCAGATTTTTTTTTAAGATTTTCTATATCCTTGCTAACTCTCTATATTTTCAGAATTATTTGGCTTTTCATATTGAACTTCTTTTGAAATTTTTTATTGATATAAAATAAGTTATCAGTGTAATTATTTTGAGTAAACTTGAATTTTTTTATATTTTTAAGAAATATAAAATTCACAAAATTTTTGTTTTGGAATTCTTGTATTTAATATTTTCTGCCCATATTCTTACAGGATTTTTGTTCTTTTGTATAGTTAATGTTCCCCATTATACTGCAGATATTAGCACTTTATCACAGATATATGTTGCAAATACTTTCTTAGTCTCTCATTTATCTATTTAGTGATGATGCCCTCTGCCTCAAGGCTATGATTATTCTGTCATTTTATGTAGTCACATTTTATTATTATTTTGTACCTAGAATTTGATCTAATATAATAATTGATCTAATATAATAATAAATATAATAATATTTATATATATCCATGATACTGACAAATTACTTATTAATGTTTTTTCTAGTACTTGGATATTGTATTTTTTTAATTAAATTTGAGACGTTTGAAGTTTCATTCTTGATGGTGATGAGGAATTGATCAAATTTTACTTTTTTTTTTAAGTGACTATCCAACTGTCAAAAATATTTTGTTTAAAATGCCATTTTAAAATAAATAAAAAACTAAATAATATTAAGTGCCATCGTTGTCACAAGAATTTGAGATAACTTCTTATCATTTACTAGTTTCTTTATATTAAGATAGATCTAATTTAAAAAATAGATATAATTCTATAGTTTTTACCATATTTCCTTAGTTTATCATCCTCTGCAGCCCAATATGTGCTCTAGAAGCTTTATAGATTTAAAATTTGCTGATGCTGACTGTACCCACTACTAACTTGTAGCTCTTTAGCATTTTTCCTTTTTGTGTTTTTTTAATTAATTAACTTATTTTAGAAGAGAGGAGCAGAGGGAGAGAGAGAGAATCTCCAGCAGACTTCCTTCTGAGTGCAGAGTGCTATCTCACAGCCCTGAGATTATGACTTGAGCCAAAATCAAGAGTCAGCTGCTCAACTGACTGAGCCACCCAGGTGTCCCTGTGTTTATTTTTAATATGAAATTTAGCAATCCTTTACTTCCTCACCTCCAAGTAGAATAACCTGTCTCTATGTAACTGATTTTCCTCCCGATGGAATGCTGTGGCTTCTAGATCTGGTCCCACTCACTTTCAAGTCCTTTCCTACGGGCAGCACTGGTGGCACAGCAGTTTAGCACTGCCTGCAGCCCAGGGTGTGATCCTGGAGACCCAAGATCAAGTCCCATGTTGGGCTCCCTGCATGGAGCCTGATTCTCTCTCTCTCTCTCTCTCTCTCTCTCTCTCTGTTGCTCATGAATAAATAAATAATAAATAAAATCTTAAAAAAAATAGTCCTTTCCTATAATTTGATGGGATTACCATGATGGCATTTTGGCATTAACACTGGAGGGTTTTTTTTTTTTTTTTCTAGGTTGTTCCAGGTACATTTAAGCTCTCCTGACTCTTTTGGAGAGTCTCCTGAGCCTCTTTTTTTTTTTTTTTTTTTTTTCTACTCTGAGTAAACAGAGTCGCAGTACTAAACTGAAACTCAGAGATGTTTTGGAATATATTTTTTCTCTATTCATGGGTAATTTTAATGTTGCAGTATTTTCTGTCTTCTAGGAATGTTAAAAAATTCATGGGCCATCTGTGATTTTTTTCTTATCTTCATATATATGTGTGTGTGTGTGTGTGTGTGTGTGTGTATTTCACAATTAAGCAGCTACCATTATTTTCTCAGCTACAAGTCTGAAAAAGTAACTAGACTTTTATAATAATGAACGATTTAGGTAGAATATTTAGTTACTGCAGGATTAATTTTACATAAAATATGATGTAGATTGGGAATAGCAATAGAGAAAGATAGTAGTGACTCTGAAAACTATTTTGGATGTAAAATTGATGGATTTATGATGGATTAGGTAGGAAGAATTAGAAATAAAGTGGTAACAAGAGTTATTCATGGATAACTTACAAAATATAACCGACAATAAACCATTTTAAGAGATGATCAAAACAAAAGACTAGATTATAGGAAGATATTTGTTAGTTTTTGATATATTGAGTAATATGTGTTAATAATTCTAAAAATTATTTAAAGGTATTAATTTAGAATTAACCTCTATCAGTAAAGGTGCATAATTTATCTGCTCTGAGATGGCTCTTATATCTGTGAGTGCAAACAAACTTTCCAAGGGTAGTCAAGTAAAATAACAATAATAATGTCCATTGATTTTAGTGATGTGGAAATATTTTGTTTCCAGTTCAGAGATATTTCAGAATTTTGATGGAACCAGGAACAAGACCAAAGTAGTCTGAGAAGTGATATATTTAGATAAGTTTGAATTTTATTTTATTTTATTTTTTAAATATTTTATTTATTTATTCATGAGAGACACACAGAGAGAGAGAGAGAGAGAGAGAGAGAGGCAGAGACACAGTCAAAAGGAGAAGCAGGCTCCATGCAGGGAGCCTAATGTGGGACTTGATACCGGGTCTTCAGGATCAGACCCTGGGCTGAGGGTGGCACTAAACCACTGAGCCACCCGGGCTGCCCAATAAGTTTGAATTTTAAAGACATATAGAAAGAATATAAAATATACCAGAAACCACAGCCAATATGCTGGTGTGGAAATGTTAAGAAATGCTTTATTGTTTTTATTTTATGGCCATTTTACTATATTATCATTAGAGCTTTCATTATTAATGTGTTTTTTTCTCTTATGTTTTCTTTTATGTTCTTTATTTTAAATTGATATTTTAGAACAGTAAATTATCTTTAATAGCAGTGCCTCCTGGTCTGATAATATAGTACCTCCTTTCTGAATGGAGAGATTTAAGATTAATCAAAATGAACATTAAGGCATACAAAAGTCTGCTCTTATTTAATAAGGATCTATTAAACTCATATTCAAATACATGGAATGTTGGCACAAAACTGAAGCTGCTGTAGAAAGATCACAGATGTTCTGTGGGTTATTGAAACTTCCATTTCTCTAAAAACATTACCCTTACATGGTCTTAATATTACAAATTTAAGCATTGAGAAATTTTCTAAATAATAAGTAACAATTAAAATAAAATGTTTATTTGTAAGTTATGTACAGAATACATTTTGCACGACATGGAAATGGGAAGAAGAGCCATCGCCTTCCAACCAATGCTGTTTTGCTGTCCCTGTTGGAGGTGACTATCTTTCTCTGAGTCAGATGTACAAATCAGTTTGGATTTCCTAAGTTGGAAAAAGAGAATTTTTAGCAAAACTAAAAGTGTTGCTGCATTACTAGTTGGCTTGTTTCCATAAAGTGCTTTTGAACCCTGTGAACTCAGAATCTTAGAAGTTTCTTGGTATACTTTTATAATCAACCAAAGCTGAACTATCAAGAACAAGGAGTTTAAGCATTTCATTTTAAAGAAACTGTGAAATGACTACATAACTACGCATAATTTAAAATGTTGGTGTTTCTCTCTTATCCCTTTCACATAATTAGTGATTTAACATATAAATTTCCTTTTCAAAATTGATTTTTAAGACTATTTACAATACAATATTTTATTAAAGAACATAACTAATAATTAGAATGGGAGAATATAATTCACATGCTCTCTGATGATTGTTTTAGTTAATTCTCAGCACACATACAAAAGAATAAGACCAACAAAAAAATCAAAAAGAAAGTAGATAGTTGGAAATACAATTAAAAGAAAAAGAAACAGCAATGAGATGGGAAGTCCTAAAAGAATAAAAATAATATATAAATTAATCTTGTTACTTTCAACAAAATAAACCAAATAAACCAAATACTAGCTAACTTAATCAAATATAAAGTTGAGAAATAATGAGTAAATATAAGATGGGAAATGAAAAGCAGATAATTATTAAAACTTAAAAAAGTATTTTGATACCAAAAGATATTAATATTAAAAAATCAAATATTAAATTTAAAATTGATTAATTAGGCAAGACAGTAATTAAATACTTCTATTCACTGTATAGATAATGATAATATATAACTGTTGTGTATAAACAGTTAAGAAGTATAAAGAAACAAATTTAGAAAAAAAAGACATTATATGATACCTGAGGTAGTTTATATTAGATGTATTGTTATTTCCCTGATTGTGTGATGTTGACAGTATTGTGTACTTTTAAAATATATAATTTATTTTTATTAATTCTCCTTCTAAGTTAATATTTTATACCAAATTCCATTTTATTTTCCTGTAAATGATACATAAAATGTATAAACTCTTAGCCTCTGTATACTTAATGGAATTTCTGAATAAGGGCTAATAGTTATTAAGTAAGTAGATACAACAAGAACTGTTTGAAATATTTTTATGTTCATTATCTCATTTATTATTTCCAAGAACCCAGAAAGACTATGAGTATCATTTGTCAAAACTAGTAAGTAATAAAGTAGGATTCATACCCATATTTTCTTTGAATCAAGAGACCTATATGTTATATAGACTTATTCTTCTTCCAACTTGTATTTGACATTAATGGTGAGTATACTTCCTAATTTTTTCAATCTTGTGTTCAACAGACATATTTAAAGATGGAGGAAAGGCCTATCACCATCCATCATTATGTGGTAACCATATTATGTCTTTCTGTTTTGAAATAAAACTCCACTGTTGTATACAAAATCTTTTTATGTTTCTTCATAGAGGAATTTAGATGATTTCTATTCTAAAAGTATAAGATCACAAAGTTATTACCACAATCTATATTATTATGACAAGATAACGTTAATTTCCTTATTTCAAAAAAAATTCCTTATTACCTTCTAACTTTATTCTACTTTTCAATTAAATATTAAATATGTATTTTGTACCTTCTTTTCATTCTCATATGAGATAAACATACTACTCTAAGACAATCTATAAAACAGTGTGTAGAAAGATGACAATTTACGGTGTTCCTGGGGTGCCGGGTGGCTCAATTAGTAGGGCATGAGTCTTGGTTTTGTTTTGTTTTTTTTTGTTTTTTTTTAATTTTCTTTATTTATGATAGAGAGAGAGAGAGAGAGAGAGGCACAGAGACATAGGCAGAGGGAGAAGCAGGCTCCATGCACCGGGAGCCCGACGTGGGATTCGATCCCGGGTCTCCAGGATCGCACCCTGGGCCAAAGGCAGGCGCCAAACCGCTGCGCCACCCAGGGATCCCTGAGTCTTGGTTTTGGCTCAGGTCGAGACCTCATGGATTTGGGACCTGGCCCTCACTTAGTAGGGAATCTGCTGGAGGATTCTCTCCCTCTGCCCCGCCCACAATTCATGCACACAATCCCACACTTTCTTTCTCTTTCAAATAAATAAATCTTCAAGGAAACAAAAACAAAGTGTTCCTGTCAAAATATTTTAATTATTCACACGTTTATTTTGGAGAATTATTTTTCTAAAAATTTCTTTAAATTTCAGTAAGTCATATTTAACAATTCAAAAACAATTCAATTTATTCTTCTTTATAATCTTCATATGATTGATCTGATCTTATTTTTTACATGTTTAAATTAACATTTCTTCTTATTGTCATAGTTGAAATCACACGTATAGTCATTTTAGGCCTATGCCGTAGTTAATAGATATAGAAATTTTACCTATATTCTGCAAACTGCTTTTGCTCTTTTAAGAGTGCTATTTCTGTCTACCTTATTTTTATTTCAACTGAAAATTCTCTATTCAAATGCATATGGATATTATTTGTTTTCTTGTAAGAGTCCTCAGTTTTAGATACCTTCTGTATTTAGTTTTTTACTTTGCTTCTTATGGGAGGAACATATTTTTATGTCATCTGTTTTGTGGTTTTTACTTTCCTCTCTAAAAATAGGAAAAATATGTTATTTTAGTTTTAGGTACTTTTTTATTTGATCCTACAATTATAGTAATCTCAGATCAAAAGGCCCTGCTTTTAGCATTTGGAAGGACAGTTCTGTTTTTCTCTTTTCATTTTTATATACTTGATTGTTTCATATCTTTAGATATATCAAGCAATATATTTTAAATTTAGTTAATTTTATGGTCTATTAAGAGAGTATAAAATTTATCATTTCCTTTTAGTACACGATTGTGTATATGCATGTGTGTGCGCATGCTTTCAGTTATATAGTCTTAATATGAATAAAAAGCACAGAAGAAACTACCTTGGAGACCAGTAGGTAAGGAACCATCTAATTTTCTTTTGTCCTATTTAAAAGAACCTAGCTATCTTAAAAAAAAAAAAAAAAGAAAAATAATAAAAGAACCTAGCTTGGTACAGCAAATGTAGGTGATATGCCTTATACTTAACATTTATATAACACAGACCTTAAGTAGACATTATGTGCCGACTTATGAGTTACAGCAGTGAACAAGACAAAAATGGACATAACATTTTATAAAATATTACATAATTTTGAACATTAAGTAATTTTAATCTAGTCTTGAAAAAAAACTAAGCATTTGTGTCAATGAAAATAAACAGACAAACCTGATAAGTTTTAGGAAGTGGAATTTCATACAAGCATATATATCCTATAGGGAAGTATTTACTTAGATTGTGGTGTTGTAGATGACATTACTCCATAAATAATTAAAACTAAAGAGCAAATCTTCAATATGAAACTATTTGAGTGAATTTCTATAAAACACATACAAATAAAAATGCATGAGTAAAGTAGTTCAAAATAAGTCAAAGTATATTTTAACATATGTTTTTACAAAGAATAAATTCTTACATAATATTCTAATTTGGCTGTTCCTTTTTCCCCCATTGAGACTCAGTATAGGTGGAATAAAAATTATTTAACGAAAGTCAAATTATTGTCTGACTTCTATCTTCTTTTATCTATGCTTTTTCCTCTGATATGAAATTTAGCATTGGTTCAGTCAAAAGAAATTGTGGAATCTTCAATTTTCCTCTTAAACATAATTTTTTCAGAGTAATACATAAACATTTTTACAGCTGCAATTTTCCTTTGATTTTTCATGCTCTAAAGACATTAGTTTCTCTAATTTTATAGTTCTTTCAACATCTTATGTTTGCCTTGCTTGGAAGCAAGTTCTTTATACAGAATATAATTTATTTAGTTGGTAGGACTAGGGAGTGATGCATCTTCTTGAACATTAATTATATCAATTCACCTTACAGCTTTGGGACAGAAATTGGGAGAAATTTCAAAGGGAAAAAAAATTGAAGTTGGTTTAAATAGCCTGACATACCAAACTGTCTACTGCTCATTTTTCTTCCCAAATATCTCAGTTTATGACTCAGCGGCTCAAAATAATTTGCTTAATTAAATCAATGTTCACATACTCTATATATCCAATGTGCATATGGGAAGGAGAAATAGAAACAATATGCTTCAAATGAAATATTTTAAATAAAGCTCCATGCTAATTTTGGTGTTAAGTATTTAAATATGTCTTTATACTTTGCTTTAATTTTTTAAAGACCTGAGTTTAGCACTTAGAGTAACATGTGATATTGTTAAAGGAATAGTTCTGCATTATTTTTGTAATTAATTTGCAGTTTATCCTACTTGAGATATTTGCTACTATTGGAAATACATATTCTTCTCTCCATTTTATGAACTGAAGTCAAATAATATTGATAATGACTGATAAATATATGGTTAGAGAAGCTACATATGAAACTATGATATGTCCCTCAGGTAAATTCAATTAGCTGCTTAGTTTTCAGGTATGTCATATGACCATATTCTAACTTAAATGGTCATGATTCTTCACTATACTATTAAAATAACAAAATACATAGCTAACTTGAACATAATTTCATACCAATAAGATGATATACGATATTTAACAAAATGGAAAAAAGGAATAAATACATAAAAGATGAAGCAAGAATCCATGGCCTTCAAAATTATTTAAGTGACATATTTTTAAAATAGGAAATCTTATTCTAATTCAGATTACTGTTCTGAGACTATCTGACATATTTTCCAGCCTTTGAAAATTCCAAATGTCAGAGATATATTCAATATTTGAAAATGATAATTTTTAGCTCATAAGAATGTTTGAATATTTGGTGAGTGCTTGTTGTGTACTAAGCTAAATCCAATTTATTCTGCTGAGACTGTTTTTCAGGCTATTTGATAATGTTATTCATGTACAAAGTGCTCTACTTTTAAAATGAAATTTAATGGGGAAATTTTTTAAAAAGATGAATGGGAGAAAAATTGTGAAAATATGATGTCAAAAAATAAAAAAAGTTTATTTTAGAAAAAAAATTGTAGGTGCCAGGCAGTGTAATGTTACAGCTTCATAAAACAAATGCATTTTATGATACTTTATGCCCTAAAAGTCTTTCTACTACACATGATTTTTTTTTTTCTGCATTACCAAAATGAGACATCAGATAATTCATTTATGGGATGCCTGGATGGCTCAGTGGTTGACCATCTGCCTTTGGCTCAGGGCCTGATTCTGCGATCTTGCAATTGAGTCCCAGATCAGGCTCCCCACGGGGAACCTGTTTCTCCCTCTGCCTATGACTCTGCCTCTCTCTCTGTGTCTCTCATGAATAAATAAATAAAATCTTTTTTTAAAAAAAGATTTTTATTTATTTACCTGTTACATGAGTAAAATCGAAAGTTCATTTTTGGTATAAAGCAGCCAAAATAAATGAGTATTGAGAATTTATTTTTGGTTTTATCAATAGAGACTTATTTGCAAAGTAACTGGAAACATATTTTAGTGTAACTTAGAATACATACAATGGAAATAATAACAACAATAATAACGATTCCAATAATAATTATTGTGAAATCCAGTAATGTAATGCATATATTCCTGATACAGCACTTGCTTATTACATGATAAACATTTAACTGTTGTTCTTATTGGCATTACTATTAATAATATGTCATTAGGAAACAAAACCAAGTAATGGCAGTTCTATAAACATGTCTTTTGCACTGTTCACATTGTCTGTTTTGTGTGTCATTTGTTGCTGTTTTCTTCACCTAGAGACACTTTACTTCCCATTTTTGGAAATAGGATTACTCCCTACATAAAACTTAATATAAGCAAAGCAAGATTTTTAAAAATAGATAGTGGTTGATTATACAGATTTTGAAATAGGACAAGTTAGAGATTTAAATATTGTCTTGGACACTTACCTGTTAACTTGCACAATTGCCTTAGTGCTCTAGTTCTTTGCACTTTTATACATAAAGGGCCAAATCTCCATTTGGTTACCTGATTCTTACCAAAACTAAACAACAAATCTGTCAACGTGTATGTCATCTTTCTTTGTTTTATCTATTAACTCTTTTAGAGAAATTTTGTATATATATGTATATTAATTATATATGAGTGAAAATATTTATGTAATAGCATAGTTCTTACAAGTAAGTACATAAAATTAAAATTTTCTATAATAGTAGATTGTTTTAATAAAGTATAGTATAGATATTCAGTAGCATACTATTATGAAATTTAAATGAAAATTTACATTTAAGTGATCTTGCATATATTTACTGGTACATAAATGCATTTTTGAAAAACAATTTTTATATCATGTCTGCATATAATGTGTATATGTAGGCATGTATGTATGTATGTATTTTGCCAATTCAAATGTATCAGTATACAAGACACCTTTAAGGCAAGATTTTTCCTTTTTTGGTTTTTCTAAAGACAAGATCCAAACCAAAATAAACAAGCAAGAAAATAAGCAAACCGAAGTCAGAAATAAAAAAGCTAAGGGTATTGCATACACACTAAATAATCAAAGTTCAATTATGTTAATACTATGTGAGCCAAAATGATGCCTATGGCTGATTACTTATAGTACTAGATGCAGTTGTCAAATGTTTACTTAAAATAAGTCTATTAATTTAGTTTACACATTTATCATTTAGTCAATGCAATACTAAACTACAAGCTTTAAGGAAATGTACTAATCTGATTATATATTTTCTAATTTCTATTTTTTATTGAAAAAAAAAGTATCCTGACTTTTTATCTTTCTCTTCGTCCTTTATAATAAACACTGAAGGTTTTGAGTTATATACTCACTAATCCTGAAAAGTTCACCTTCACTTTTGCTCAAGTTATTTGAAATATAGAAGTTTTTTTTTAAATGTATGTTATCTTAATGGAGATTTTTAACTGAAGCTTCAGATATTTACTCACTTAAAATTAAAATGTGGCTTTCTTCTTCCTATAGTTATCTATCTTCAATATTCACAAAGTAACTGCTTAATGAATTGTTCTCTAAGTTTATTATAATAGATTTGCTTAAGAAATAGCCAGTAGTGGCCATTATGTAGTCATATGCAAAATAACATTTTAATTTTTAAGTAAAACCATTAAAAGAACACTTAGAAAAAAAATACTGTGAAGGAGCACAAATGTAAAATGCCTCTCTTTTCTGAATGACAATTTTAGGTAAAAAAGTTTCCTTATAGCCAATCATACATGAAATATATAAGTATATTTTAAGGGGGGACATATATCAGGTGGGGCTAGATTATGAAAGACACTTTAGCATAGTAATAAGAGTGGGATTTGGAAATCGAGTTACCTAGATTCAAATTTTGCCTCAATTGTGTGGTGCAGGGACAGTTAATTTCTATGGGTTTCTTTTCTCCTGTATGTAAATGGGCCCTATAATTGTACATATGCCATAGAATGACAACAAGGATGGACTGATTTAAACTAATATTGTTAAGACACATAGAAAAAACCAATAAGCATGAAACCCATATTTCCTGTGGTTGCACAAATCTGCTCCTGATTTCCAGTGGATAGTGCTTAATAAAATCCAAAAGAAACACATTGGTATTTGGAATAAAGTGCATTATACTACAAGAGAATGAAAAACATTCATTCATTCATCAAGACTTCAAAGATAGTAGATGGAAAGAGATGCTATACTATATGCTTGTAAACTGGTCTAAAACAGAATTTTGTTAATTAGCTGCTTTGATGTGTACAAGCTATTTGAATGATAATTTTCTACACTGCGTATTATTTCACAAGTTTTCACTATATGTGCATGTATATATGTGCATGTATGTTTGAGTGTATACATATCCCTATACATCTATATGTGTATACGCATATACGCTGGTTTTATGTATGCATACTGTCTCAACTGGTCTTCCATGACATCTGTGGTCAGATGTGAGTAAAGGAGTTGACTTTTGCTGATCTTTGATAGACTTTTCTACATGAAAGTCTTCATGACTTTTCTACTTCAGCTGGGCCAATTGGGATGTCTCAGTTCTGGTACATGTGGTCTCTCATCCTTCACAGAGTAGCCCAATCTGATTCATATGGTAGAAGGAGAGATTCTGAAGGTGAAAGCATTCAGTGCTTGAGGTCTAGGTTTAGAACTGATATACTTCAGTACCACAGCATTTTACTACTTAAAGCAAGTCTCAAGGCAAGGTCAAGATGCAGAGTGTAGGGAAATGGATATCATTTTATGAGGGGTAGACCTTCAAGATAATATTGTAGAAGATACAGATAAGAAAGAGGAAGACACAATCGTCTTGTCCCATTATCACTGCACACTCAAATAAAAATTTTCCATATTCTACTACCTCTTGACATATCATTTTATTTATCTATAGTATTTATTTTTTACCAACTCTCTTCTTATAAGAAAATCTACATCAGGCCAGGGATCTTTATTTGCTCACTAATGTATTTTGGCAGTGCCTGGCACAGAATGGGAACTCAAATTCTTGTTAATTGAATGAATTAATACAAGATAAATTATTGAGATTTCTATGGAATCCAAATTATCTTTTATTAGTTAATGGTGTCAGCAAATCTTGATAAATGACAAAAATTCATCCTAAGTGAATATATCATTTCTGATAGGAAAACATATATTAGTGTTATAGAATGAATGTTTGTATCCCCCTAAAATTCATATTTTGAAGCCCTAACTCCTAATGTGATGATATTTGGAGATGGGACCCAGAGGTTATAGGATTAGATGAGGTCATTAGGGTAGGGCCTTCATGAAGAGATTAATGCCTACATAAGAAATAAGTCAGGGCTCTCTCTCTTTCTCTCTCTACATACATGCGTGCGCATGCGCGCGCACACACACACACACACACACACACACACACACACGGGAAGACCTTGCAAGAACAAGAAGGTAGCCATCTGCAAGCCAGAAAGAGAACTCTCATGAGGAATCAAATTGGCTAGCACCTTAGTCTTATATTTCCCAACCTCCAGAACTGTAAGAAAGTAAATTTCTATTTGTCTTCACCCTATGGTGTTTTGTTATGGTAATCCAAGTTGACAAAGTCAGTGTACCACAGGCATCTCCAAATTCAAATGTGCCAACTGAACATACGATTTTTGTTCGACATTTTCTTTTTCATTCTTCAACTTGGTGGGTTGTACCATCATCCACCTGGTTAACTAGACCAGAAAATGGAAATTATTACTATCTATTCTTTCACCTTGTTAATACTCTTTTAGACTAAATTCTCAGTGCACTATTAGCAGTCATCTTTTTTAAGGTTGACCTATAGTTTTAGAATGGTAGAGTACCTCTCTGATGGCAATTCGTTTCCTCATGTGGCTTATAATTCTTTGAACACATTTTTAGCTGAACTCTTTTCAAGGAAGACCTTTAGACACTTGGTTGTTAAAAATTTGTAAGGATTGTTTCCGTTTGGCCTCAGCTCAAAAATATAAAAGTTCAACCAGAGATACGGTAGTCTGTGAAGACAGTATGTGGAGGACGAGGGGACAGCATGATGTTTTCCTTTTTTTTTTCTTCATTCAGGAGTATCTTCAGTACTCATTCACAGATGAATACTTATACTTTTATGCTTAATTCCACTCCCAGGTATTAAAGAGAGTAAAAAGTTATCACTCATTCCTGTTTCGACTCATGACTCCAGACCCTAAATCCTGTATTTCAGTTTCTATCCACTGATGAGCTATCTAGATGTAGCTTGTCTTGCTATATATGTGCATGTATATATATGCATGTATGTTTGAGTGTATACATATCCCTATACATCTATATGTATATAGCTTTCATTTCTGAAATGTTTCCTCTTATGTTTATCTCAAGTAAATATGTGTGCTGTATTTTATTCAGCATATTTTGTGTGTGGAATGAGAAAATACATGTTCTTTGTTAACTCATGTTACCACATTGAACAATTGTCTAGTTCCCCCCACTCACCCCCACCACCTTGGCCAAATTGTGGCAAATCTTTTCTATATATTCTCTACTTGATCTCATTTGATCAATAGTTATTTATGAATAAAGTCAACTTATTCTCACTTGTAAACAAAGATCCCCTTGCTGTAAGTGTTCTTCAAAAGCAGAGGGATTAAATACGAATACACTTGTCAGGTGTCCATGCTACATCCCTTAAGAAAGGGACTTTGACCAATTTTTGAAGTTTCTTTTCTTTTATTGTCATAAGGAAGTTTAACATGGGATCTACCCTCTTACCTCTTCTCGGCCTTTTGGCTAAGATCAATGTGGTATCTACTCTCTTAAAATTTTCAGTGTACAAAAATTATTGTCAACTATAGGAACACCATTGTGCTGTGTTATCCCTAGAGCTTATTCAACCTACTTAACTGAAATACCCTGCTCATTCATAGTATCTTTTCATTTCCCCCTCTCCACAGCCATTATAACCACTATCCCACTCTTTGTTCCTATGGATATGACCATTTTAGATACTTCATATAAATGGAATCTTGTAGTATTGGAGTTTTTATGATTACGCTATTTCATTTAGCATCATGTCCTACAGATTTGTCCATGTTGTCATATGTGATGGGATTTGTTTCTCTTGTTTAATTTCTTTCATCAGTGTCTTGTAGTTCTCCATACACAAGTCTTTACCTCCATAGTTAAGTTTATTCCTAATTATTTTATTCTTTTTGGTTATATTGTAAATGGGATTGTTTTCCTAATTTCTTTTTTCAGAGAGTTATTAGTGTATAGAAACACAACTTTTTAATGTGATTTTGTATTCTGTAACTTTACTGAATCTGCTTATTAGTTCTAAGAGGTTTTAATTTTTTTAAAGATTTTATGTATCCATGAGAGACAGAGAGAGAGAGAGAGAGAGAGAGAGAGAGAGACATAGGCAGAGGGAGAAGCAGGCTCCCTATGGGGAACCTGATGTTGGACTCAATCCCAGGACCCACCCAGGATCACACCCTGAGCCAAAGGCAGGCACTCAACTGGTGAGCCACCCAGGTGCCCCACTAAGAGGTTTTTAATGGAGTCTTTAGGGTTCTCTATATAGCAACTTGCTTAACATTTTAATTTCTTCAGTGTTAAATGGTAATAATTAAGGTTATCAATAATCTTAGACATTTTGTGTTAAATAAATAATGCCTGTTGTATACTTAGTTCAGTGCCTACCTCAGCAAAAACTCAAAAATGCTGGCAAATATCATTATTGTTTTTATCAGCTATCTAGTATCTAGTATTAACAGACTTTCAGACCCATGCCCGTACCACCAAATTCATACTCCAGGAATTCTCTCCCAGTCAAAACAGATTGCAGGGATTTAACCAGAGGGTTAAATTAGGGTTAACTGATGCAGATGATTACATCTGTATTTTATTAAGGTCACTTCAGCTCTCAGACAAAGAATAGTTGAAGTAGTATCTGGAGTTTGAATGCATGTGGAGATATTAGTTGGAAGGTGATAGTAGCAGATCTAATGAGAGATGGTGAAAAGTTGAAATATGAAAGTGCATCAGAGATTAAGAAAAATGAGTATATTTAATAAGCATTTATGTGTCTGAATCTAAAAGTTTGATGAATGCCTGGGTGTAGAAAGATGAAGAGTAGGAAGGGTCAGTAATGATAGCTCTATAAATGCTCTGTGCAGTAGGATGAATGGTAAAGACCTTGACTGAGGAATGCTAGTATAAATCAAGTTTTTAGAGAAATATTCACATTTATTTTTATGTTATAAGCTAACACGGAGGTGTATTGAAATATCCATATAATTAAATTACATAATCATTTGGAAATATTGATGCAGTTTGGAGAAATAATATGTAGTGAAGTTTATATTCATATCCATCATAAATATAGAAACACTAAATGTATGTGGATAAGATCAGCAGAGGAAAGATACAGAATGAGAAACAAATAAACAAAAAAGCCAAACTTTGAGAAAACCCATTATTTAGTGACTGATGGGAAGACAGTGTGTATGCAAGGGGACTGACAAATAATGATAAAAGAGGAAAAAGTATAATATTATAATTAGGGTTAACTTTAATGGCATAATTAGTTTGTCAATAATATGCATTATTTAGGTTTTATCTCATTAATGTGTTTTAATCTGGTACACAATTTTAAGCAGTAGCTCCTATTATATGATGAATCCTCTCTTTAATAGTGATGACATTATGGTATAAAGAGATTAAAAAAATACCCCAGGGCATTGTATTCATAAATGCCAGAAACAGAACTAAACTGATAGCTGAAAACAGACCAAGTTCACTGTAATAATTTTGAATCATCAAAAGATATTATATAAATAGAATTAAGTATATTTAAGTTATATTTTACATTTTACTGTGTACTCTAATTATTAAATTACAGTCTAAAGTCTGTTATTTTACAGTATCCATATCATTTTGTTTCATTATAACATTGCTTTTATCCAAATACTTAAAAGAATCAGTTGAAATATAAGTAGGCCAGTAAAATGAATCAAACTCAACAAGACAAGTTATATCTTAGTGTTTAACAGTCTCTTAATTGTTGACATAATTAAGTGAGCAGAACCATTAAAGTCACTATTTTGTAAGTTGTGATATAAGAGATAAAAATAAAATACTCTTTTCCTAATTAAATGACTATAAAGTGCCAATTCATTCTTTATTGGAGCAATTTAATACAAAGAAGCAGTCAGCATTCTTTTTTAAACATGTGTGCCCCATTCTTTTTTCCATTATGATTTTATAACTCAGATTTGTGTAATTATAAGAACTAAAGAACTAAGAATGCTATGGTAAAATTGATTTATAAAATATAAACTTTCAGAAAGAGAAATATCTAAGTGATCTTGATCTAGATAATATGCATTCTTGTTAATAATATGTATTTAATCAAATCATCTGTGGGGAAAAATTATGGAAAGTTATTGTGGAAGAAAAATAGAGCAGATTCTAAATAGCCAGACACAATGATGAAATTTTGGAATATGGGTGAGGTTTGGTGAGGCGAGGTCCAGAGTCAATGACCAAGAAAGAATTATTGAGACATCTTTGGTGCAAAATGGTGGTTTTATTAAAGCACAGGCACAGGACTCGTGGGCTGGAAGAGCTGCTGCCCCAAGCCTATGAGGGGTGGCTGATTATATACCTGGGAGTTGGGAGGGATTTGAGGAATTTCGGAAACAAGATTTCAAGGACCTTGAGGGGTTTAGCTATTGTTGGGTAAAGGTCACTTATTACTGTCTAATAAAACCTGAGTCATGAGACCTTTCAGATGTATATCGTTGGGCCATGTGGTTGGGGGATGATTGCCAACATGTATCTTGCCGGGTAGAGATAAAGGACATTTCTAAAGGAATTTTTATATGTTAAAGTAGACTTCCAGGCTCCTGGGGTTTGGGCTAAGATTGCCTTCTCCCTTAGCGAAGTATGAACATCAAGGCAATGGAGTCTGTAGAGGAATGTCACTTTGCCTGTTTAAAGGACTTGTCAATGCGCTTTGTCCTCAGCTGGTCCTCTGTTCCCCCATCAATAGGACCTCACTTGAAGACTGTCATAGTTTTATTTATATTACCTAAACCACTTATTGTTTCCCTGTCTTTACTCTCATCATGGCTTTTGAGCAGACACTGAGAATAAATCAGCTCTTTTCCTTCCTCCACAAGGATTAATATGCTTTGTAGTAAACACATATAATTTAACAATAAAGCATTTCTTAAATAAAATAATAATAAATAGTACTTTGGAGAACAGACAGTTCAGGAATAGTTGCCTGAGTTTAGTAAAATAACATCTAATGTAGCTCTCATTATTCAAAAGGTATTATCTCCTCATGGTATCTTGCTGTTATTTATATGATTGCGCAGGTCCATTTCCACTTCCTATTCTTGTTATTCAACCTCTTCAAACCACTGGAAATTATTGTGATTCTTGGTTGAGGAGCTCCGTACTAAGCAAAGGATACGTTTTTTAATTAAGATTTCTGCCACACCGCCCCCCTCCAGATTGAGACCGTTAAGGGAGACCTCTTATTTCCTATGGATTTATGTAAGGCCTTAGAAATCAAAACCCTTTGCCCTGTCACATGTCTTCCCTGAGTTTATGAACTAAGAATGAATCATATAAATACATAAAAATTAATATGAAAAATTCAAACGATTTGTGAGAAAAGTGGTAATATTGTTCAGTAAAGCTGATTATTTTTTAAAAGATTTTATTTATTCATGAGAGACACAAAGGGAGAGAGAAAGAGAGAAAAATGCATAGACATAGGCAGAGGGAGAAGGAGGCTCTCCTGCAAGGAGCCCAATGTGGGACTTGATCCCAGACCCCAGGATCACACCTGGAGCCTAAGGCAGACGCTCAACCACTGAATCACCCAGATGTCCCAAGTAAAGTTTATTAGAGACAAGATCCTCAAGGTTTCTTTTGGACACTGACCATATCATCCTTCTCTGGCTAGTGTATACCAAAATTCTAGCATCTCATAAGGAAAGCAGGTGTTCAGCATACACCATATTATGACACAAAGTTTAGGCACAATGAGCCATGCTTTAGGGGATATTCATAGAACAAAATATTATATAGAATGATAAATGAATATTATAACTCAACAATAAAAACCAAATACCTCAGAGTGACATCAGCTAGATGAGAGTATGAAGCCCCAGATCTCGTTCCCTCACAGAGACACTGATGAAACAAACAATGGCATAAAGATACAAATTGGGGTTAAGTTGATGGTACATGCTTATTGCTTTCTCTCTTGCGCAACCCCTTAGCCATTGACAAATTATGAACATTTTAAATTAATTCTTCACTGAGGCTTTTAAAAATTTACTTAGTTTGAATTTGGACCACAAATCTGACTGAGGCCAAGCTAGCCATTATCTTAGGATTTGTTTGTTTGTTTGTTTGTTTGTTTATGCTTCTGTGCTTAGTGTTAAATAATGCATTTGCTCTTGTGGTTTAATGAGCCTATGGGAGGGAGGCTCCCATATGCTTACTTCTACTTTGCACTCAAACTGAGAATTTAACCCTTTGGTCCCAGTTTTACTGATTTGGGATTTCCTGTGTAATCCTCCTCTGTCAGTTGCCAAAGTCTGGCCCTTTGTTTCCTATGCAAAACTCATCAGCCTAGCAAATTCTCCCTTTCTGAACAAAATCAGCTTTAGGATTCCACTTATATTTTGTATTACTTAGATTTGTAAGTACTGATTAATCTACGTTAGCTTGCCAGCTGTTTAATATAAAAGTGTTACTGTTTTTGCTGCTGTTTCTTGTGGTTTAAAAAAAATTAATCTAGCAGTTTTAGTTGTTTTCAGTGGGAACATAAATTTATCTGCCTGACTATTCATATTACAGAAATGGTTCAATCCCTCTGACATTTATTCTTGTTCATTACCTGTGCATGCTTTTATACTTGACATAAAATATAAATCTATCACTACTGAGAATTGTGGATCCTCTTCGATAAAAATTCATCTGTTAGCCTCTTGAAAGTTAAAGCTTGCTTATACGTTTGATCCCTTCCTCATTTTATCCTTCTCACTTCTTTTTAAGTCTACTTAAACATATTCAAAGGTGTTTTTCCCCCCAGAAATACTAAATGCATACCTAAGTTTGTGGTCTCCAAATTTCAAACAGCTATTGCTAACAACAGTGAAATGAATGTGCTGTTTACATGTAAATCTCCAATGACAAACAAAACACCTAGAATAAAATGGAAAAAAGTTGAGAATTCAGTCCATTGACTACCTGAGTATTCTTGGGCAAATTACTTTCGTTTCTGAGTGTTTGGTTTTATTCACTAACAAAAAATATTCCTTTGCTGTTGTAGCTTTCTGGCTGCTTCTGCGTATCTCTTGCTACTTTCTAAAATGCTATTCTCCTTATTAGTCACCAACCACATCAGGTAAAATGGAGGGCCCAATACCATGAAAAGGTTAGTTCAATACCTAGAGGTGCCCAAGATATTTCTGTGAGATGAGGATGCCTTTCATCAGAAGTGGATAAAAGAGAACTTTCTCTGCTTCTTGGCATTCCCATCCTTTCTATAAGCTTTTGATCAGCCTGCTCAAATTAGGACCTTTGCACTGCAGTTACCTCTTCCACCTACATCCTTCATCTGGATATCACCAGAGCTCATTCTCTCAAGTTCTTTCATTTCTCAAATAAGGGCTACCTATAGAGACAGCTTTCATGCAATATACTTGAGCAATAAAATCTGACTAAGGTAAAAGGGCCCACAGTGACCACCAGGCTGAACACAAACAGGCTTAGCAGGCGATCCACCCTGAAATTTTCATAAGCCCTAGCTGACCAATGGACCACTTCCAACCAGGCATAGGTACCCAAAAAGGATATTTCCATGTGTTCCCATACCTCCTCACCTTCCCTCCCTTAACTACAGCCCTCCACTACTGCCTCCTGCCACTCAGTCATTCCTCTGCTGTCCTGCTGGCTTCTATCTAGGAGTGTATTCAGTAAACTTCCATCTTTCTTCTACCTCAAAGGAATTCTTTCACCACCTCCAGCCCCCACCAGCCTCCACCTGATCAGTACCGTGATTAATCTAATTCAGATTTCAACCATCTCCTACAGAATTTCTAATCTCTTTACTAATTCCAATTTTATATTATTTTTTAAAAACTACGTGATTTTAATATTTAGTAATTTTTTAAAATTTTTATTTATTTATGATAGTCAAAGAGAGAGAGAGAGAGAGAGAGAGAGAGGCAGAGACACAGGCAGAGGGAGAAGCAGGCTCCATGCACCAGGAGCCCAATGTGGGATTCGATCCCGGGTCTCCAGGATCGCGCCCTGGGCCAAAGGCAGGCGCCAAACCGCTGCGCCATCCAGGGATCCCCAATATTTAGTAATATTTTTAAAGATTTTATTTATTTATTCATAAGAGACACAGAGAGAGAGGCAGAGACATAGTCAAAGGGAGAAACAGGCTTCATGCAGGGAGCCCTATGTGGGACTCAATCCAGGGACTCCAGGATCACACCCTGAGGTGAAGGCAGACATTCACCCACTGAGCCACCCAGGTGTCCCGATTTTCATATTTATTATTATGCTTGTTTCCCTTCCCATAGAATGATAAATACAAGAGAACAACCTTTTTTCTGTTTTGTTTACTATTTTTTCCATTATCTAGAAATATATCTTGCATATGGCTAGTGCTCAATTCAAGCTATTTCTGATGTACCAAATATTCAAGATGTTACATTAATTAATTTTCAGTAGTATATTCTGACAAAAATAAAGTCATAAAGCGGGCAGCCAGGGTGGCTTAGTGGTTTAGCGCCGCCTTTAGTCCAGGGTGTGATCCTGGACACCAGGGATCGAGTCCCACGTCAGGTTCCCTGCATGGCACCTGCTTCTCCCTCTGCCTGTGTCTCTGCCTCTCTCTCTCTCTCTCTGTGTTTCTCATGAATAAATAAAATCTTAAAAAAAATAAAATCATAAAACAATAAAAGATATTATTTAGAGACTGAAAAATATATGTACTTTTGTGCACTTTTCTAGATGGAGTATATGCTGATTTCATTTGATTATCAAAAAGGTTTATAGTCTAAACTCTTACCTTCAACTGCTACTCATATGACTATCTTAATGTCAACTGAGAATGAGCTAAATATTCACCTTCCAGTCCTGGTTAAGTGAATTTTTTATCAGAATATATCATTTAAACATATTATCAGCATCAAATTTTCACTAATATATTGATTCTTTTATTTTTACTATAAGAAAAAATTGTAAGATTGGATTTATTCTTCTTTTGCCGTTTAGGAGACAGAGATTCAGAGAGTTTAAATAATTTTCTATTAGAAATATAACTATTAAAAAAAGAAATATAACTATTAAGTGGAAAAGGCATGAGTAGAATACAATTCATCTAAATAAAAATATTTTACATTGTAGCTTAATGATTATTTTGACATTCAAATACATTAAATATTGCAAAATACAATATTTAAGGAAGCAGATGTAATTTTATTTTTATTTATTTATTTATATATTTTTAAAAGATTTTATTTATTTATTCATGAGAGACACAGAGAGAGAAGCCGACTCCATGCAGAGAGCCCGATGTGGGACTCCATCCCAGGACTCCAGGATCACGCCTTGGACTGAAGGCGGCGCTAAACCGCTGAGCCACCGGGGCTGCTCAGAAGCAGATGTAATTTTAAAATAATTCTTTCTGCATGCTCAAAACCACGTCTAATCTCACCTATTATGTTTACTCCTTTACCTAAGTGCTTTTTACATAACTAATTTAGTTTTCTGTATTAAATATTATATACATTTTTAAAACCATGCTTATCTATAATATTATGATCTCCATTTATGTTGTGCTTGTATATTACAATAGCAACATACGTTTAGTAGATATACTGAAGAAGTCTATGTATAGAAATATGAATGTGCCTATGTGGCAGCAGGCAATGCATGGGAGAGAGTGTGATCATAGTAGATGTCTCTTGATCTTGCTTGTGGGAGAAAATACTTCTTTATTGGTTTCAGCTCCTCAAATTTCCATTGGGAAATAACTCTTACTTCCATTTTATCTGAATCTGAAAGGCATCATAATCAGTGATAGGTAAGAGATTTTAGTTTAAGGTAGACTAATATTTCTCCTGGGAATTAAATCTTTGTTTAAAAAAGATTTTATTTATTTATTTATTTATTTATTTATTTATTATTTATTTATTTATTTATTCATGAGAGACACTGAGAGAAGGCAGACATAGGCAGAGGGAGAAGCAGACTCCTTGCATGAGCTGGTTGTGGGACCCCATACCAGGACTCCGGGATCATGCCCTGAGCCAAAGGCAGATGCTCAACCCCTGAGCACCCAGGCATCCCAGAATTAAATCTTTAATAAAATATTTTATGGGAAGAAAGAAGTTTTCACTGAAAAATTTGCTTTGTTTTTATGTGTGTGTGTTTTCTGCTATCATCTCAAAAATTGCAAACTATGGGTTCCCTCCTGATATCATGCAAGTTACCCTATTCCATATCCTTGTTTGTTTTTCCTTCAATCCTATGAACTATTTTGTATCCACACAATAATTTCATTTTTTTAAGCTTTCTAAAATAGTGTATGTCACAACCAATGGATTCTGAATATATAAATTTTATATATATATACATTTATATACATATAAATATGTATTATTTATATATATCTATTTATCAGACATTTATCTGTATTTTTCTTACAAAATTATACTTTTAATCATATGTATATATTTGAAAGTTATAGAATCATTTTACTATTAAAGTAGCTCCAAATACTTAACTGGTACTTTTTAACTCTAGATGCAATAGGAAACATTCTTGCAATTCTGACTTGGCTTTGCAATGTTTAAATTGCTAAATATTATCTTTTGTTGTTGTAGTTGCTATTGTCATGTACTAGATGAATAGAATCATGATTAGTCTAAGTTGAGTTCATAGACTGAGGTCTGCTCTAGGCTATATTTATAAATGAATGTACAGGAGTGTCATTGGCTTACAGAAAGGGCAGGGATGTAAGAAAAGGGAAAGTTCTTCTACTTCTGGTCAAAGGAAGCCTTAGCTCTTAGAAGTCTTTTGGACACCTGTATGTTTTGAACTATCTCTTCAAAGAATGGGGCCCTTCAGTCTAAGACCATGTTAGGGTGGGAAAAAGTGGGGTAGGGATGAAAGAAATAAAGAACAATTGAAAGGAAGGAAGGACAAAGGGAGGGAGAGAGAAAGGAAAGGAGGAACAGAAGAAAGAAAAAAGAAGGAAGGAAGGAAAGAAAGAAAAAAAAAGGAAAGAAAAAAAAAAACTTTCGCTTGATAAGACCTCCATGTCAATCTTTCACAAGCTATACAGGAAGGAACACACAAACACAAAGATTTCACTTGACTTTCCTGATTATAAGTAAAGGAAATCTCCTAAGGCAACAGACTGAATTTACTTTGATAGGATCGATTTTAAAAGAAGCAGCAGCATTGCTGCCAGGCAAAGAGCAGTCATTAGTTAACAACAGATCACAATACATGGGCCAGAAAGTGTGTGGTGTTAACCTCTCACAGCTCACAGCATCAGCTGCTGGCACACAAATGAGAGTTTCCTCTGCCTGAAGTCATGTCTCCCAAAGAAATCTTCAGAAAGGTTCATTTTGGCAATGTTCCCTAAAAAATTGCGCAATCTTTGAGTTCTTTTCTTTAAACTAAATTGGCTATGTACTACATTCTTTTGAGGCTTTTTCATAATGTTCTTTTGTATCTTATATCCCAATTATAAGATTGCCAAAGGAAGAAAGAACAAACCGAAAAGATTAAAACATTGAAAATAATGCAATTGGTAGCACAGCAATAGAATTGAACAGAAGTTTATCTTTAGAACTATTGATATGTTCTAGTAATTACACAGATGACTAATACATATAATTATTAATAATCAATAATACAAAGTAATTTTTGATACATTCATTTTTAGTGTGGATGATATGTTTTCCTTATGTAAGTGTGAATTGTTAAAACTCATGCTCAGACCTGAATAATTTCTGAAACTTTCCCAGCTGACAAAGAGAGTAACCATGTTTTTCCATTTGAACTTAATCTATTATTACAACATGAAGCAACATATGCTAATTACACTTCTGACACTTTATTTTCCATGATGGGCATCAAAAAATACAGCATCTTTCAAAAATGAAGACTCAGTCACCATTCTGGAAACACCAGCATAGAGCATAAAATTTTTAATGTTAGTGTTGTCTGCTTAAGAGCCTTCCACTGGTGAAGAATATAACCCTTGTAACTTATTTCTTTGCAAACCATACAGTTGGGCACCAAATTAGCTTAATTCCACTATATAAAAAAAAATCCAATATCCAATATTTTTCCCTTTTCCTCAATAGCCCTATAAATCAAGCAATTAAATCCCAATAGCTTGATAATAGATCCTCCTAATTAATTACCTATAAAAAGTCCCAACCATTATATCTCAATTTTTTTTTTTTTTAAGATTTTATTTATTTATTCATGATAGTCACACAGAGAGAGACAGAGAGGCAGAGACACAGGCAGAGGGAGAAGCAGGCTCCATGCACCGGGAGCCCGACGTGGGATTCGATCCCGGGTCTCCAGGATCGCGCCCTGGGCCAAACGCAGGCGCCAAACCGCTGCGCCACCCAGGGATCCCTATCTCAATTTTGTACATGAATATCAAGGTAGTTTTCCTAAGCCTTGCTTTACTGTACCTCTGTTCAGCTCAAGAAGCACCATGGCTGAATTTACTCCAATATTGCTCTTTAAAATGACCAAGCCAATTACAATTTTCACCAAAATTGTATGAGAGTAATATGTAACATCACATTCCAAAAAATTAATCCCAGATTGTTAGTCCCCAGGGTGACTATGAATGAATAATGACATTGATAAGTTGTTGATTTTTACTTTACTTTCTTGAATAATGATTATCTTAAATATCTTTAAAATGATTTTAATGATCCTGATGTTATTTCTTCTGTAAGTCTTTGCATAGGCAAAATGTATTTTTCTATTAGATTATCTGTCTTTCTCATATAGATGTGTAGGACTTCTTCATATTTTCTAGACATTAAAACTTAATATCTAGGTCTTAGAAATAACATCTTTCGCCGTACGTTTGGGTATTATTTTATGCAGAGAGTTTTGTTCTTCAGGAAGCCTTAACTTCACTATATTGGTATCAGATTTCACCCTACACACAGTTTTCTGGTTGGACTATAAATTCTTAGTTGTTTTCTTGTTTTGTTTTGTTTTTTGTTTTGAGGTAAAAATATTTTCCTATATTTTGACCCTGTAATATTTGCTCTCATATCTAACTTATTGATTTTGATGTAGATTTATTTCTAATTTTATTTTTTCATATGTTGAAAGCAAAATAATATTATATTTTACCATATTTGCTTCTGTGATCCAATATTTCTTCTATAGTTCTGCATTTCTCCATTAATATGAAATGCCAGCTGTCTTACCCGCTTTCCATATATGCACAGCTATATTCATGATCTATTCAATCTATTCAGTCTATTTCTATATTTTGTTGGGTTATTCCAACAATAGTATTTCTATGTCACAATTATTTTTAAAAATATTTTATTTATTCATGAGAGACACACAGAGAGAGAGAGAGAGAGGCAGAGACACAGGCAGAGGGAGAAGCAGGCTCCATGCAGGGAGCCCGACGTGGGCCTCTATCCGGGGACTCCAGGATCAGGCCCTGGGCTGAAGGTAGTGCTAAACTGCTGAGCCACCCGGGCTGCCCTCTATGTCATAATTATTACTTGTAATGTATTTGGCATCCTGTAGAACAAGGTAGAATTTCTGCATCTAGTTTTTATGTTTTGTTTTATTTTGGTTTGGTTTTCTGTTTTGTTTTGTTTTATACATAGCTGCTTTTTTTCTATTCTTATATTATGAATTTTCGTGTGAACTTTGACTACTTTCATAAGTAATCCTTTTTTTTTTTTCATAAGTAATCCTTTTGGGGGATTGGTGGGAATTGGATTCAACATATAAATTAATTTGAAAAGTATTCATATTTTCTTGTTTATAGATAAGAGTCATCACAATTTATTTAGGTCTTCTTTTATTTCTTTGAGTAATGTTTTAGCATTATAACATAGGTCTTCCACATTTTCTTATTTTTCAATAATAATATACATTATGTACTTTTGTTTTACTTCTGTGTATTTTTTCAATTAAAATTCCTAACTTGGTTTCTACAAAATAGGACAGACAACAACAAGCAAATCTTGAGGAATTTTGTTAGATGCTTTCCCTTTTATAGGCACTGATATTGATTTAATAATTTTTAAAAAAAACGGGACGCCTAGGTGGCTCAGCGATTGAGCATATGCCTTTGGCTCAGGGTGTGATCCCAGATTCCTGGGATTGAGGCCCACGTCGGACTCCCTCTGTTTATGTCTCTGCCTCTCTGTGTCTCTCATGAATACATAAATAATTTTTTTAAAGATTGTATTTACTTATTTCAGAGAGAGAGAGAGAGTGCGCACCAGGAGAGGGGCAGAAGGAGAGGGAGAAGCAGACTTTCCGCTGAGCAGGGAGCAGATATGTGCTCAATCCCAGGATCCTGGGATCATGACCTGAGCCAAAGGCAGACACTTAACCCACTGAGCACCCAGGTACCCCATATTGATTTAATAATTTTTTCCGGCAAATCACTGATGTGATTACTTTTCAAAAATTTCATGAAAAATTACTAATATTTTCTATGTAGACAAATATATTACCTGAAAAAAATCACAATTTTGAATCTTTTTTTATATTTATTTATTTATTTGCATCTAAGAATTGTATTTCATTGAAAGTTTGTATGGATAGGTTACACTTACTAAGTTAACATAAGTCTGTGATAATTCATTTTAATTAAAGTTGTGCTTTCTTGATTTAAAATTACCAAATTTGGTATTTTCTTAATCTGAAAATTAAAATCTTCAGAAAAATAAATTGGACTGCGACAACTGACTGATGTTGAACCTAATTCATTCCCCTGAATTTAGAGTACTAATGCTAATTGGAAATATGACAGAAGATGAGAATAGTACATTTCAGCTAGATCTCTGTCATTGTCTGCTGCAGATGACCAAAATTTCTTTGCTTTGCTCAATGATATCTGAATTTGTAAGACTTATATATGCTTTTACATTAATACCTCTTTCTGGATGGAAGGTGTATTTCTGGTCTTCTCATTGATTAAGGTGCCGGACTAACTTCCACCATCTCTCTAGATATTTTATAACTTTCCTTAGACAGACAAGCAGTTTCTTTTCTGCCAAAACCACAGGTAGGTGGAAAGAAATTTCTACCTCACATTTATGTGTGGGGTATATAGTTCTTACCAGTGCTATCCAATAGAACTAAAAGAATGGAAATATTCTATAATTCTATACTACCAGGGAGGTACTGACCAGCCATATGTAGTTATTGAGTACCTGAAATGAGGCTATTGCTGTGAAAGTTAGTTTTAGTTGAATACCGTTAGCTTCAAGTGAAGAATTGGATTCTAGGTTCCCCCAAATGTTTATGGACTTTGGTTATAATCTCTTCCCAGTCATGGAGTCTCAAAAACCAGAGTCCTATATCCAGAACCAAATATTGATTGGCTTGTTTTCCTGTAAAGTTTTAGAAGTATTCAAAAAAATAATTTTACATTGATCTCCAAGAATAAAGGAGCTCTGTGACCTAGTGACTCAGAGTCCTAATTAAATGGAGTAAGTGAATAAAGAAATTTTCCATTCCAGCATGGAAAAATGAGTGAAAAATTGGATGTAAATACTGTTGCAGTTGACAAAATTGTGTTCATGAATGTCAGCTTATGAGTGAGTTGTATCATGGAAGAAAGGATTGTAACATTATAATGACTATTGAATGGCTGTTTTCTCTTACATTAATGTTTCTAATAAGAATATTTGATGTTTCCATGTCTGCATTAACACTTAGTACTGTAATCTGTTGTGATAACATTAAGCAATGCTTCTAAATTCAGTTATAACCTATGCCACTTCTTGACTGAAGGAAGCACTGCGTTAGAAAAAATCAGTTAAATTCAAGTGATTGATACTTGTCTTATTTATACAGTGAGGTTAGGAAAACTGAAATCTATTATGCAGAGACAAGAAAGAAACATATAAATGAATAATAGCTTTTTTAAAAGTTACAATGTATGAGAACTTCATTTTTAAATTAAAGCTAAAAATACATTATTTTAATGACAATATTGTCTTTTTCTCATAATGCAAATGAAACTCATATATTTTAATGGTTTTTTTCTTTCAATTATTTTACTATTTTTTATTTTATTATGGCATATTTTTTCTTTCAATTATTTTACTATTTTTATTTTATTATGGCATATACAATGAACAGCAAATAAAAACAAGGTAGTGGCCAGTGATTTATTTCAGTGCAAATATTGTAACCCAGATTAAGACATAGAACAATATAAGGATTTTAAACAGCTATCATTTCTTCTTCCTCACTTATAAATTAACCAAAAATTTAGCTCATTTATAGTTATAAATATGTGACTTTTAAGATTTTGCCACCAAAAATGCATCACTTGTTACTATAATTTTTACATTTTATTAAATTTTAACTTTAATCATTTATATTTTTTAAGAAATCTATGTCCATCAGATTATTTCCACCCTTAGTAGCTGTCTTTGAATCATTATTATTGTTCAATAATTGGACTTTGCCATACTTTATAAATTCTTTCTAAGTTAATGATAATTTTGATGATTTCCATTTTCAGAGAAATAATAAATACTCTTTATTAGGTTATGAAGGTATATATGCATACTCTGCTATTCTGTTTATGAATTATCTTCTGATTGCTTTTTTAAAGGATTCTTGTGTCTATGTTCAGGAGTAAAATTAGCCTATACATTTCCCTTACTAAATTATATTTTATTTCATAAAATTTTCTACCTTTTGTAATTCATCCCTGAGCTTAAATCTCAGATCATGGTCTTTTTGTTTGAAGATACCAGTTTACATTCTTTTAGTGAAGAATTGGTTGTGGTTTAGTAATTGTTTTTTATTTATCTCAAAATGTTTTTACTTCATTTTCATTCCAGAATGTTTTCACTTGGTGAATAATTCTAGGTTGGTAGGTTTTTTCTTTCATTCTTTTGCAGGCATGATTTTCTTATCTTCTAGAAGTCACTATTTCATCATGAAGTCTTCTCTCAGATTCTTTTCTCTCCCTCTCTCTCTCTCTCTCTCTCTCAAAGATTTTTCCTTCTGCTTTAAACAATCATGTATATGTGTGGCTCTGTGTGTGTGTTTATATTTTAGCGAGAATTCTTTACTATGTCACCTGTATAATCAGTTTGGGAAATTTCTTAGCACTATTTCATCAATACTTCCCATATTAGATCTTCATGTTGTATCCTTCAATTTCTTGTATATTTCTTACTTTTGCTTTCACTTGCTTAAGTCTGAATGCTTGCTTCTGACACTCATCTCCATAATTATCCCTTCAGTTGTTTTTACTTGCCAAATTGCCCATTCCACTATTATTTTTAACAGAATTCCTGTTTTATTTATTGCTTTGGCATTGCTAAGTCGTTTTACTGATATGAGTGGTATTTTTAAAAGTAAGATTATATTTTTTCTTTTTTTCAAGTGTTTCCACCAATACCTTTCTGAAGAATATATATTCTAGCAATACAATAAAAATTATATTTTTGATTAATGACCTACTACATAAAGTGTTAATCTTATATACAATGTTCTACATTCTTAACTTCATTTTTGTTAACTTTATTTATAATAATGTAGATGATATAATCAAATGAACTTTGGATTAAGAGGTTTACACTAATATTATCCTTACCTTTACTTTGTATATTAGCTAAGACAACCAAAAGTCTCCTTTAGCATTATATTTATTACCTATTATTAGAAAATACTTTTTGAAACCCTTACCATTATTGTGCAGGATATTTGAAATAATGAATACCTTAAAGTATTAGTGAATATTTTATGAGGCCCAGTCATTGAAAGTTTGTTATTTTAATTATTTTACCATCAATATATGGTATCAAAATGTATGTAAAATCACATTTATAAATAGTTTAATTATTGCAGTCTTTTTTTTTTTTTTATTGCAGTCTTTGTAGAAAAATATAATGTAGGTGCCCCTAAAGTGATGACACATGAACATACTGTCACACACATAATCAAGAATCCTAAATGTGAATTGCAAATTGATCTTCAATTCAAGGACTAATTAAATTCCAATAATTCTCACCAAATCAACATTCTGTAGAAAACTAAAGTCTCAGCTAGTTGTCTAAATTTAAATAAGATTATATTTAATATTACCTGTGTTTTTGGGCTCTTGTGTCATTTATACTATATTGTTGGGTCACTTTTATAATTTTTTAAGATTTTATATATTTATTTGAGAAAGAGGATGAGCAGTGGGGAGCGGCTGAGGCAGAGGGAGAAGAAAACTCCCCACTTAGCAGGGAGCCCAGTGCGGAACTTGATCCCAGAACCCCGGGATCATGCCCTGAGCCGAAGGCAGATGCATAAGCGATTGAGCTACCCAGACACCCTGGGTCACTTTTATACACACATAAGAATGTAAACACATGCACACAACACATGGACACTTGATATATTTTCACTCTCTCAAAAATTGCCCTACCAATTGTTAGTTATCAATATCCCTCTTCATGTTTGTGTAGGGATAGAAAAATGTCAGGGAAATAGAAGAATAGGAAGACATGCTGATGATGTTTTATTTGAGTCGTTAGATTATAATATTGTAAAGAAGTCTTCTCTTGCTTGTTTTGATTGTTTTTAATTTTTCTGAGTTATTGTTTTCTTATATAAATAACACAAAAACAACAATACAATCTTTACTAAATAAACCTCTTAAAGCTCTTCCAGCAATAGGGTTTTTATAGTTATTGCCAAAGATCTTCTGATGAGCCTTGTCAGAGGCAGAGGAAGATAAAAACAGAGAAGGAAAGAGAGAGTTCTACAGAATAAAATATACTGGGACACCTGAATGGCTCAATGGTTGCACATGTGCTTTTGGCTCAGGGCATGATCCTGGTCCCAGGATCGAGTCCCACATCAGACTCCTTTCAAGGAGCCTGCTTCCCCCTCTGCCTGTGTCTCTGCCTCTCTCTGTGTGTCTCTCATGAATAAATAAAATCTTTTAAAAATTAAAAGATGTTGAGATTTCTTTATTTGTTTGTCTTTTAAGATTTTGTTTATTTGAGAGACACTGAGAGAGAGAGAAGACGACAGGGAACTCATTCCCAAGACCTGGAGATCATGACCCGAGCCAATGGCAGACACTTAACCAACTGGGCCATCAAATCACCTTAAGATGCTCAAAAATTTTTTTAAATGTCTTTTTAAAAACAAAAGTTCTATAGATCTTTAAATGAAACATATATTAATACTAACTGCTGTTTGCTCATTAAACACTTAAATTATCTCAGCTAATGTTCTCAAAACATTCATGGATTTAATATTTTGTGTGTGAAGTGTGCTATGGTTATGTAAACTGTCCCAAATTATTCAACTACTGTGTCAGGCCTGTGGTTTAAACCTATTAATGCAAATATGAATTTGTAAAAAGAGCTACAGACTTGCACTGGTAGTAGGTACTTGTTGTTTGTTATATTAACTCTTTTTTTTTTTAAGACTTTATTTATTCATGATAAACACAGGGAGAGAGAGAGAGAGAGAGAGAGAGAGAGAGAGAGAGGCAAAGACACAGGCAGAGGGAGAAGCAGGCTCCATGCAGGGAGCCCAACGTGGGACTGATACTGGGACTCCAGGATCACGTCCTGGGCCGAAGGCAGGGGCTAAACCACTAAGCCACCCAGGGATCCCTCATTAATTGATTAATACTGAGTGTCTCTACTAGGAATATTGGGCACTTATACTTGCTGCTACATGGCAATAAATTACATACTAATTTATCATTTGGTATTTGCTATATTTTTTGTTCCACAATCACATATAATTAATTGTTCCTTAGAATTCCACATTAATATAGAAAGCACTGAGAATAATTTTACTTTAAAATAAACTTTCCCTGTTTTCTCTTTTTATCTAAAATATAAATGGTAATAAAAATTTCATTGTTAGGATTATAAAAATTAATTTGAAGTTGTTATGTGAAGAAAGGGAATTATCTTCAATTGTATACATACAAATCTAATAATTATTTTATGAATTTCAAAATTCTAGGAAATGTATTAATATTCTATCAGGACAAAAACATTTCTAATGAAGAGATGTTTTGTTTGTCTACAGAATAATACCATCATTGTAAAGTAGAGTGGTATGCCATTTCTTGCTGTCTTTGTGTCTGTATCATTGACCTGTGGGACCCAAATAGAGAACAGGACAGGCACTCCATGGTAGAATTTGAGTTTTAGAAGACAAATGGTAAGATAAAAACTCAAGAGTTGCCCGTGAAAGGTGAAAGGTAGGAGAGAGGGTGGGGTCTTTTCCAAAACCAGATGGCTCCAAGGGATTTTAATGCCTTCCTTTAAAGTCAGACATGTATTTATAGCGCTAACTTGACTTGAGGATGAATTGACATAAATAGCCTGGTTAATCTGTCGCCAGAATGTGTATTGGCAGGTTTGAAAGTGTGTATGCAGTGGAGTCCTGGAAAAGTTGACAGCTCTAAGCAAAGGAAAGTGAAAAAGCATATATATTCTTTGCCTCTCTCCGACTTCCCCCACAGGTGGCATAAGAAGTCAAACTTTGAGCAAGATATGGACATTTAGATACTGATATCACCAAGATTATCATAATATAATAGTAATAGTTAGAATTTTTGCATTACTCTGATCCTACATTATTTCTTTGATCCTCATGACAATCCTAGAAAATAAAATCCTTCCTCATACCCATTTCCAAATAAGGAAACACAGCATAGACTTGCTTTCCCAAGGATATGCAGTTTTTAAGTAGTGAGGTATGTATTATATCTAACTGTTATGTTTAAATGGATGTTTAATATATACTTTAACAATCTAAGAGTAGCCAATTCTAAAATATTAGAATTTAAATATATATTTATTTTTATACAAATATAAATTTTGCCAAGTGTTAAATCAATGTCTCACATTAATACATGGAATGATATTGTATTTAGACATCTCAATCTTCTGAATTCTTTTTAATTTTTTAAAGAATTTTATTTTTTAACTATTTTTATTTTATTTTAATTCCAGTATACTTAACATACGATATTATATTAGTTTCAGGCATACAATAGAGTGATTCAATAATTCTATACAATTCTTACTTAGTGTTCATGAAGATAAGTGTTACTCCTAATCTCATTCATCTATTTCACTCATCCTCCCACCCTTCTGATAACCATTTGTTACTCTCCATAGTTAAGAGTTTGTTTTTCTTTCTTTTTTAACTTTGTTCATTTGTTTTGTTTCCTAAATTCCATATATGAGTGAAATCATATGGTATTTGTCTTTCTCTGACTTACTTCACTTGGCATTATACTATCTAGTTCCATCCATATCATTGCAAATGGCAAGATTTTATTTTTTCAATTAATAATATTCCATCATAAATATATACTACCTCTTCTTTATCCATTTCTCTACTGATGGATATAGTTGGGCTGCTTCCATTATTTGGTTGTTGTAAATGTTGCTGCAATAAATATGAGGGTGTATATATCCTTTTGAAGCAGTATTTTGTATTCTTTGGATAAAGTCCCAATAATGTGAACATTGGATCATAGTGTAGTTCTATTTTTAACTTTTTGAGGAACCTCCATACTATCTTCTACAGTGGCTGCACCAAGTTTACATTCCCACCAACAGTACAAGAGATTTCCTTTTCTCCACACCATCTCCAACTCTTATTTCTTTTTTTTTTCAATTTTACTTTTTTATTTTTTTATTTTAGCCACTGGGATGAGTGTGAGATGATATCTCATTGGAGTTTTGATTTGTATTTCCTTGATGATGATGAGTGTTGTTGAGCATCTTTTCATGAGTTTATTGGCCATCTCTATCTTCTTTGTAGAAATGTCTGTTCATGACTTCTACCCATTTAATAATTGAATTTTAGTTTTGTGGGGTTCATTTGTATAAGTTCTTTATATATTCTGAATACTAACCCTTCATCAGTATGTCCTTTGCAAATGTCTTCTCCCATTCTGTAGGTTGCCTTTTAGTTTAGTTTAGTTTAGTTTCCTTTGGAGAAGTTTTTTATTTTGATGAAGTCCCAATAGTTCATTTTTGCTTTTGTTTCCCTTGCCTCAAAAGACATCTAGAAAAACGTTGTTACTGTCAGTGTCAGAAGAATTACTGTCTGTGCTTTCTTCTAGGATTTTTATGCTTTCAGGTCTCACATTTAGGTCTTTAATCTATTTTGAATTTATTCTCCTGCATGCTGAAAGAAAGTGATGCAGTTTCATTCTTTTGTATGTAGCTGTCTAGTTTTCCCAACACCATTTATTGAAGAGGCTGCCTCTTTGGTATGGTATATTCTTGCTTCCTTTGTCAAAGCATAATTGACATAATTGTGGGATTATTACTCTTTCTGTTCTCTTCCCCTGATTTTTTGTCTTTTTTAGTGCCAGTACCAAAGTGTTTTGATTACTACACCTTTGTAGAATAATGTAAATTCAGGAATTTGATATTTCCAGCTCTGTTTTTCTTTTACAGAATTGCTCTGGCTATTTGGAATCTTTTGTGGGTCCATACAAATTTTAGGATTGTTCTAGTTCTGTAAAAAAAAAAAAAAATGCTGTTGTTTTTTTGACAGGGATTGAATTGAATTTATAAATTGCTTTGAATAGTATAGACTTCTTCCTAAAGTCTTCCTTTCTTTTTTGAATTCCAGTGAGTATACTTTTTGATTATTGCTTTAAATTCTCTATCAGGCATCTTACTTATATACGTTTCACTTAGATCACTGGCTGTGACCTTATCTTGTTTTATTTGGGATGAATTCCTTATTTTATCTAAGTTTCTGTCTTCTTCTGTGTGTCAGAAAAGCCTGTTATGCTTCCTGCTCCTGAGGGTAATGGCTTTATGAAGAAGATGTCATGTAGTGTCCAGGGCCTGACATTTCAAGAAGTGTCTCCGTTGTGTGCTTCATGCTCTCTGCCGCTGTGTTTTAGATGCTTCATTCATCAGGTTAGTTGTCTGTCTGCAGAGGCTCCCCTGACCCACAGTGGGCACTGTTGTAGTCCTTGGCCAGAGTGTGGTGAGTTTTATTTAGGTGTGCTCTGGTCTGCTTCTTAAATGAGACCTGATGTTACTTGAACTAGAAATGAAGCCCCTGCACAGAATTCCTGTCAGGAGACATGGTGTGGCAAGACCTGCTGGTATTCTGAAGAAGGGGCCTACCATACTAGGACTGAGGCAGACTAAACTAAGAAGGACATTACTGGCAGAATGCAGGGCTGTGGGACCTGGTCTAAACAGGTTAGACACTCAGTGTCAGCTCTGTGGCACCACAGGTGGTTCTGTGTTTATGCTCAGTGGAGGGGGAGGAAAATGGTGCCAGCCAGCTTCTTTGTCCCTGGAGTAGGGGTCTCCATGCTTGCTACTCTCAAAGAAGCACCCTGAAAGAAGCTAACAGTGTCTTCCTGTGTGTCCCAGGTGCTCCTCCCTCCATCCCCTCAGATTGCTGTCCTCACACTGTCTGCCTCTGTGCTGTTTGCCTGCCTTCTGTCCAGGAGAGTGTAGTGCGACTGTCTGGCCTCTATCCCAGCCATGCCCGCCCGCTGACCTTAAAAACTCCCCATCTTTAAGCCCGTTCAGATGCAAAAACAACGAAAATCAGCTCCTCTCATTTTCCCAGCCAGTGGCTTTGGGGAAACATTCTCTTTATAAAGTGTTCCTTGGTATGCTTCTCTCTCTCTCATTCTCCCTCAGCTTTCTGTGCAACCAGGGCTCCCTCTACTCTACAGCACCTGTGGTTCCTTTCTCCCCCAAACTATACTCTGCACATCTTACTTTCCTGAAGAGGCCTCTTCTCTCTCTCCAGTTATGGAGCTTGTTCTGTCGGCCCTCAGCTGATCTTTTGGGTATTCAGAATGCTTTGACAGTTATCTAGTTGTGTAGAAGGGATGAGACAAGCCTAGGGTCCTCCTACTACCCTGCCATCCTAGCTTCCCTCAACAAAAGTGTGTAGTAGTTTTACCGTGATGACACAGATTTCCTACTCATTATTAAATATGCCTCAGGTAATCTCTTTAAAAGTAAAGTGTTTTTTGGTAAAATCAGTGGGAATGATGGAGTAAGGACCTTAGGAAATTCTCTTCTCTGTAAAAGCAATGAAAACAATGGCAGAAATTGTTAGAATCAGTATTTTCAGAACTGTAGAAAGTAAAAAGCATGGCAGCCTTTTCTATTACTTTATTATTTTTCTTTTTTTTTGTGATTTACTTATTTATCTGAGAGATTTAGAGAGAGAGAGCACAAATTGGAGGGTCAGAGGGAGAAGAAGAGGGAACCTAAGCAGACTCCCCACTGAGCAGGGACCCCAAATAAGGGCTCTATCTCAGGACCCTGAGATCCTGACCTGAGCCAAAAAGAGTCAGATGCTTAACCAACTACGCCACCCAGGGGCCCAACTTTATTATTTTTCTGATCTTCACTAAGAAGTGAATCATTTAATAACCCCTTTTTTAGTTATGACACTTGATCTGTTTTATTGTAATTATTACTCTTATTACTTATGGTAATATTGTTTTTGTAGCTTATGAATAATGGCATACATCAGTGGTTTAGTCAGAAAGCTTGAAACAATGATAAATTCAACAACATGTTGTTTAATGAAGATCCAGTTTATTTTATATATTCTCATAAACATTTTCTATTTTTCTAGAGAGATTCAATAATGATCCATTTCAAAGTCTTGGAATTCTTGGTTTGTCTCTCTTTCTCTCTTTTTTTCTTGTTGTTTAATTTCTTAATTTCTGCATATATGTGAGATAATACACTATTTGTCTTTCTCTAACTGACTTATTTCATTTAGCACTATATTCTCTACCTCCATCCCTGTTGTTACAGATGGTAAGATTTCATTATTTTTTATGACTGATTAATATTCCATTGTATATATACATTCCACCTCTTCTGTATCTATTCTTTTTTTTTTTTTTGTATATATTCTTCTATCAATAGATACTTGAGCTGCTTCCAAAATTTAGCTATTGTAAATAATGCTACAATAAAGATAAGGGTGTAAGTATCCCTTAGAATTAGTATTTTTATACTTTTCAGGTAAATACTCAGTCATGAGATTACTAGATTTGTTACCATATCACTCGATTCTTGTCCCAGATCCACCAAACAAAGAATGGAGACCTGAGACCAGAATGGGAAGACAGAATTTCCTGAGTAAATAAATATAATACTTTCAAAAGCGGGCTACTGCTGGAGCAAGAGTGGCAATAGCACCAAGAAGCTCTAGCTGCGTTCTTTTAAGCCTTTTGTGTACATGTAAATTTGGCTTTGATTGACATTTTTTGAAGACTTTATTTATTTATTCATGAAAGATACAGAGAGAGAGAGAGGCAGAGACATAGGCAGAGGAAGAAGCAGGCTTCCTGTGGAGAGCTGGATGTGGGACAGGATCCTAGGGTTCCAGGATCACACCCTGAGCTGAAGGCATTTGCTCAACCACTGAGCCACCTAGGAGTCCTTTGATTGACATTTTTGATTGACAGCCTGTGGTTATATAACATTTTGGCTTCTGTGCATGTACCTACCTATGATGCATTCCTTTGTAATTGTATTTATACATGTATTGTATATTTATGAGCTTCTGATGAGCTTTTTCCGTGACCCTAAGGGCAAGTTGCACCTTCTGTGCACATACGCAGTTCTCAGAAGTCCCCTTGTGACTTTTTAGACAGATTTATGGCTGGGCCTTTCTTGTTCTGTTAGCCCTAGGGGTGGTTGGGAAGGTGTGGCTGTTAACCCTTGGGGCAGGGCTCTGAGGGTGTGGCCAGCATCTGCTTTATCTCTCCTCCTTTAAAAAAAAAAAAATTATTTATTTATTCAAGAGAGACACACACAGAGGCAGAGACACAGGAGCGTTCCTTTCTCTCCATATCCTTATCAACACTTGTAGTTGTGTTGTTGATTTTAGGTACTCTGACAATTGTTAGGTGGTATCTCACTGAGGTTTTGATTTGTATTTACCTGATGATGAGTGACACTGAACATCTTTTCCAGTGTCTGTGTCTTTTGGCCATATGTATGTCTTCTTTTAGAAATATCTGTTCATATCTTATGACCATTTTTAATTGGATTATTTGGTTTTGGGTGCTAAGTTGTATCAGTTCTTTATACATTTTGGATTGGATACTAACCCTTCATCAGATATGTCCTTTGCAAATATCTTCTTCCATTCTGTAGATTGCCTTATAGTTTGGTTGATTGTTTCCTTCGCTGTGCAGAAACTTTTTATTTTGATGTAGTCCTAATAATTTATTTTATTTCTGTTGCCTTAGGAGTATATCTAGAAAAAAAGTTACTATGTCCAGTGTCAGAGAAATTACTGCCTGCACTCACTCCTAGGATATTCATGGTTTCCTGTCTCACATTTAGGTCTTTAATCCATTTTGAGTTTATTTTGTGTACGGTGAAAGAAAATAGTCCAGTTTCATTCTTTTTCATAGTTGTCCAGTTTTCATATATATATAGAAAATCCAAAAAATTAACAAAAATGTATTTGATCTAATAAGTTTAGCCAAGTATCAAGGTACAAGATCAATATGAAAATTAATTATATTATATACACTACTGTTTTAATTATATTTCATATCCCATAATATCAATATGAACAAAATATTGGGAAAAAGCTTACCAAAAGAAATGCAAGTTGTATAGGTAGAAAACTAAAAAACGTTGTTAAAAGAAATTAGGAAGATCTGAATAAATTAAAAGGTGACCCAAATTCATGTTTTGGATATATTTCAAATAGCCAATTATTTCTCAACAAGGGTGTCAAAACAGAATGGGAAAACAGTGTTGTTTTTTTGTTTTTTGTTTTTTTGTTTTTTTGTTTTTGTTTTTGTTTTTTTCAATAAATGGTCCTATAGCCATTTGTATGTCTTCTTTGGAGAAAAATCTATTCTAGTCCTTCCTTCATTTTTAAAGTTATATTTTGTTTATTTATACATTTATTTACATTGAGCTATGTGAATTCCTTAATTAACTCCTTATCAAGTACAGTTTGCTAATATTTCCTCCCATTTTATAAGTTGTTGCCTTTTCATTCTGTTGATCATTTTCTTTGCTGTGAAGTTTTTTAGTTTAGTTCCACTTAGCTATTTTAAGTGTTCTTATCATAATAAAAGTAAATAAATAAGTAAATAAAAATGGTGCTGTGACAGCTAAATATCTATATGTAAAATACATAAATTCCACACATTGATGCAAATGGATCATCAGTCTAAATATAAGAACTAAGTGTAAAAAAGTCTTAGAAAATATATAGGATTATATTTTTATTACTTTGAGTTAGGGAGAATCTTCTTTAATATAAGAATAAAATCATAATAATCAGAAAAAAAATGATTTATTGAACAACATCAAAGTTAATATAATCTTTGTGCTTCAATGACACCATGAGGAGAATAAAAACACACCTAAAGAATGGGAACAAACATTAGTTTTACATTAACATAACATATTTGTCCATATGAGAATATCTCCCTTATAGATTTTTTAGAAATACATCAAGATAAGTATACTAAAATTGACTTCAGATGCCAGGCACCACATATATCATTTCTACTTTTGTTTTACCCAAAAAAAATTGACCTACTCTATATAACACTACCAATTCAGGTGGCTAAATATAGTTTTTCTATTAAAATTCTAGAGTCCACATTCTGCTCTGACCTTTGCTCTCTTTCCTTGACCTGAATTGTAACTGTAACACAAGGACTATTGGCATGCTTCCCATGTGTGACCCTTGACCTATCCATTGCTGTACGGGAATTAGGTTTCCACACTATATCAGGAAGGGTCATACCCTGACAGGAAAGAACAAATTGGGAACAATTCCTTTCTAATGAAACTATAATATCAAACAGTTCTGAAAACAGAAGTTACCCTGTGAAAGATAAATGACTCAAACAACAAGAAAAATAAAACTATTAATCAAACACCTGTAATCTTACCTGAGACTTTAGTTCTCAGAGACTTGACTATGTCTTATCTTCAAATATGAAATAAAACTTTTATATTTATATATTTATTAATTGGTTTCTTTATTGATCAGCTTTCTTTTTATATATATAATCTATATATGTGTGTGTATATATATGTATATATAAATACATTTTTTTTTCAGGATAATCTAATTTTCCTATATATCCAACTATTGAATGTTGAATATTTTATAAATGATATTTTTGTTCACTAATCCATTATTGGCAGTTGTTTCCTTTTTTTAAAAAAAACACTGTGAATATGGCTGCTATAAATATTCTTTCACATATTTTCTGTTTTAAATGTAAGAATTTCTTTTAAATGTATTCTTAAGAGTAGAATTCTTAAGCCACAGGATATGTGAATATTCAAATTTCAATAATAATATAAAACAAATTTCCAAAGTGATTTCATCATTGTATATTCTAACCAGAAATGTACATAATATGTAATAGCTCCTCATCACTACACTTGAAATGGTTGGATTTTTATTTTTAAAATCTCAATGTAAGAAAATTAGTTTCTCATTCTCATCTTGATTTGGCACTAAACTAAACATAGTTTATGATAGTTTTTAGACATATATTCAATAAATTAGAAGCAATAATTATATATCATAACAATGTGATTTTGATATTTATCATAATCTTTGTTGAGTATAAGTGAAAAAAGTTATGATGAGAATATTTGTTTAATATCATTCCAATGTTTCCTTAATTCTGCCTCTTGTATACTCAGTTGTCATTGCCTATCACTATAATAGAGTGACAAATTACTGGTAAATTTAAGTATTTCTGTCTAATAATGTCAAATTTCCTTGCTTATATACATATATATGTTTTATATACAAATATATATTGGTAAATAAATATATATATATAAATTTCTTTAAAACTTCTTTAATAATAAGCTTTATATTTTTGCTGCAAGTATGAGTTTTTCAAACTTTCCTGGCTGTAGCCAGATACCAAATATATTAGAGAACATATTTTATCTTCCTTCAGAAATTCTTTTCTCTTTAGTTCTGCAAATGAATCTGAGAGTACATGAAGTTACTTCCTGAGAAAGTAAAAAATTACTCAAATTGTAAAAGACACATGCAAAACCAGCTGCAAAGTTGGCAGGCAACAATATTTCCCTGAAAGACATACTTTATAAAGTAACATAACGATCTCTTTCTCTGAGAAAGATGACTACTTTCTTACTCATTGAGTAAGCCCTGTCCTCTAAAACCCTACACTGTCAGAAATTACATCAGTAAGAATGAACTAACCCCTGCCTGAAGAATCTAAGTTACTTTGGCACAGTTAAGCAGTTTTGATTTACATCCCAAGAAATTCCCTGCTTTCTGGTCACAACACTCCTCATCAACCAAAATTTTAAAGTCTCTAAGGAAACAGGACCCAGGGCCAATTTGCAGTCCATATCTACTGGTAACCCCTTTACTCAATGCTGTGCTTTGCTTCAGCCTTCAACCCCAAATCACTGTTTCCTTACAATGTCAACTAAACAACTCTCCCTCCAAATCCTGTAAGAACTCTACTTTTCTTTCTTTGGGGTTATACGTGGTTCCGCTGATGTGTAGCCTCCCTCATTGCAGTGATTCAGTAAATAACAGATGAGTTCATGGTTTTAGGAAAATGTGAATGCTCCAAAAAGAATTGACTGTGATTGCTATAGACTAGGGCCCTTATTCTAGTTATAATGTACACAACTTGAGAACTTTAACAGGAATCACATTTGAAAAATAGCAAACCAAAATGAAAATATATCTACTCATCCATCCACAAAGAACTTGAATTAAATAGCATTAAATAAGCATTTATATTTATGAAAAATTACTCACATTTGTTAAAAAAAAAAACTCAGAAAAAAGTAACCTAAAAATGCAGAAAGTTGTGAAGTAAAGAAGATCAAACTTATAAAGAAACTGAGAAAAAAGACAATTGTCTTGGAAATGTAAATAATTGCAAGGTGTCTGATGGAGAATGAATATACTTGAAAATGTAATAAGGGAAAAATACACAAATGATTTTCTTTGATTCTAGGGAAACATAATTCATGTTATTATTTTGGTAACATGAAAAATCATCACTACTGAAACACTTGTGAATCAGTTTTTACAATTTTTTTTATGAGGGGCCAATGGAGAAGCAATAAGATAATGAGCTATCTACCCAATTATACCCATATCTATTATCTATACATGCTGATATTATTTATCCAATTATACCCATATATATATCTGTACATGCTGATATTATTTATCCATGTACAGATATGGATATCTGGATATCTTTTTCTTTTCTATCCTTCTCCCTTCCTTCCATCTTTTCTTCTGTTTTTCATCTGTCTGGATTTATTTATTTACTACTTTCTTTGTTTTAAGAATTTGGCTCCTGTGATACATTGTGAGGTTGGCAAGTCCAAAATTGGTCAGGTCAGAAGGCTGATTTTGTGTAAGAGCTAATGTTGGAATTTGGTGTCAAAATTCTATAAGACAGTAGGCTCAGGCAGGTTTCTTTCTTGCTGTCTTGATTAGAATCTCTTTTTCTTTGGGAAGGCTCAGTCTTTGTAAGTTAGTTGCTCTTGATACTTTTTTAAATGCAAAATTTATATAATTTATATATACAATTATATTAGTCAAGAAGTACTGTTTTTGAATATATACAGGTCTATTTTATCTATTTCCATACTTTGTTAAAATCATTAATCATAAAATATATGCTCCCAAATTTTTGAATAATATTTTTATTTAATGAATTTTCTTTAATAGATATGTTTTTGGCTTCTTCATATTTACTTTTATTTTCTTTTTCTCATTTATATTTAATATAGTTCAGTTTTAGATAGAAAGAAAATCCAAGTAGGCCGAAAGATAAATTTGATTACATCAGCAAGTCTAAGTATTTTCCATTTCTCCAGAATCAATATACTGATTTTTAGAGATATCTGCTTTCATCATTCCAATTCATGTTTGCTTTGATAACTGAATTCCTTCCTGCTCTTCAATCTGCAAGTTAAAAATCAGGAGTCCCCATACAATCTCTGACAAAGGTGTTCAATTCAGGAAAGATAACCTGTGTCAACTAAAAATCTCTGAGAGTCATTGAAATATATGGTACAGTCCATTAAATCTTCAGTCTCTACATAGTTTATTTACTGGAAAAAAATCCATTAAAATTCAAGAGACTGAAATTTCCTCAGAAGACTACATTCTCTTTAATGTCAGAGTTTGTTTATAGTCATTTTCTCTATCTCAAGAAATGAACTCAGTGGTGAAAATTGAGTATATGATCAAAAATATTTGTTTAATTAAATAAAATAATTGTTTTAAGGCAAATCCTTAGCAAAGTAAGAGGCTGAATATCTTTGTCCAGGAGATTTTGGTCTCTTAATGCCCATATTTATATGTAGCATGATGGTGTGGCATGTAACTAATTATGGCATTGACATTAACACTTAATAAATGTAGCATATCACAAAAGAAAGCACCTTACTCTAGCTTTTCTAAAGTGAAAAAAAAAACCCACTAAAATTAAAAAAAAATAAATTTATTTCCTTTCTGTTATCTTGCCATATTTTTCTGACATTTTAATATTTTTCTTAAATTTTCTGTATATGAATCATCTTCAATATTTTTAATATACATATGTATAATATGTATCATTTTATGTTTCATATTATGTCTATTACTGATTTCAGTCTTCTCCAGGTATTAAAGATATTTCTAATTTTCAAATTTGACATTTTAAAAGTCTACTCATATAGGACACACATTAAATATAATCATATATGTGTATAGTTATAATATTCAACATCATCTAACCTGCCTATAGTCATACAAATTTCATATGAAGAGTTGGTGAATAAGTTTATATATATATATAACTTATTAATCAAAGTATAAAAAGGAGACTTTTTAAATTGTAGATGTTGCAATCCCTGGGTGGTGCAGCGGTTTGGCGCCTGCCTTTGGCCCAGGGCGCGATCCTGGAGACCCGGGATCGAATCCCACGTCGTGCTCCCGGTGCATGGAGCCTGCTTCTCCCTCTGCCTGTGTCTCTGCCTCTCTCTCTTTCTCTGTGTGACTATCATAAATAAATAAAAAATTATAAATAAATAAATTGTGGATGTTATCAGCTTTTATTCTTTGTAATAAACTAATTCAATGAATTTTGTATTTATATTTGTACTTTTTGTGCAAGAACACACTGAGTGAACATAGCATTAATGTCATTTTAGCAGTTCAGTTATCAAGGAAACGGCCCTATAATTCTCCCAGCCTTTCTCTCATTGAACAAAGATGACTGCTGCAGCTCCAACCATTATTGTCATCTTCCAGAAAAGAAAAATATGGGTGGAAATTACACATATAAAACCTTTGAAAAAAAAATAAAATAAATAAAATAAAACCTTTGAAATCTATTTCAGAAAAGTAAACTTTCATATAAATCACTAGAAGAATTTCATTTGTGTTTATTGTTATTGATGTACTTTTTGTTGAAACTGTTGGACAATGTTATTTGAACAATGGACAATTTACTTGTAAGAAAGATTAGGAAAACCAGATTTTTTTAAAGATTTCATTTATATATTCATGAGAGACACCGAGAGAGAGGCAGACACAGGCAGAGGGAGAAACAGGCTCCACGTGGGGGAGCCAGATGTGGGACTGAATCCTCGAACTCCAGGATCAGGCCCTGAGCCAAAGGCAGATGCTCAACCGCTGAGCCACCCAGACATCCCAAGAACCAGATTTATAACTAGTTATATTGCTTACACAAAAAAGAATTAGGTTTTGTAATGCAAGAATCAAAAGTGTATTGAAACAAAGTTGACATATTGCCTGTCATAAAAGTAAAAACAATAAATGAATAAACATGCTATATTGAAAAGTCTATGAAATTAAATGGTCAGACTATGTGCAGTGAATATGTTCATATAATCACTGCATGCATGTTAAACTTATACAATTATATATGCCAAGTGTATCTCAATAAAGCTCAAAAATTGAATTTTAAAAAATTATACTTAATTTTCCTTGTCAACATCAGAGTTAATAAAAAGGTAAATTTTCATCACCTCATTCATAAAAATAAGAGACGTCTCAAGATGTAAATTTATTAAATATTCTTGCTTTATCTTACTTCTCTGATAATACATTTTAACCATTTTTGTGAACTGGAAAAGTAAAGGATTTCCACCATTTTTTGATCTTCTACTTAAAAAAAAAAAAAATGATGCTAAGAGGAATGTGTTGGATATATTTTTCCCTAGTAAAACTATCAAATATACTCTGATAAAAAAGATAAATTCAAACTCTACTTTTTGGCTGTTATTTATTACCATTTACTCCACACTAATCTTGTGATACAGCCTTATTAAAACAACAGTGTGATGAAAATGGCAATATCACAAACAAATAATAAGTAATATCTTATTAAATGGCAATCAAAAGTACTATGGCAAGTCATGACAAGATAAGTTAAGAAGCCCAAGGTAATTTCTACACTGAGAAATATTAATTATTATTCTTTCAATTATTACCCTTCTTGCAGATTTAGAAATCCAGTGTTTTGCTTGCTAAAAGTTTATTTATTTATTTTTTGTAAAAAAAAACCTGTGTGAAATATTTATAAAACAAATGCCTTAAACAAAAATTAAGATGCATTTTATGGTCCTCAATTTTTAGTGACAACTGAGAACAAGCTAAAATGAATTATTCCCTGTGTAGGCAGAGCCACATTATTACAAACATCCATCCTCAACAATTTTTGTTTATAACTTAATTATATGAAGCTATGACTATTGAATGTGAAGATTTGGACTTTCACAAGCTTAGTATCTATTGAATTGAAACCTTCTTTATTATATTTTAATATTTAAAAGTACCAATAAATCTTAAGCTTAATTTTAAATTTGCATAAGAGTTTTCATTAAATTGATATATAAAATCTAAAAATAACTGAAGAAAAAAATACATATAAAAAAGGAGGATTATTACTATTATTAAAACAATTAATCTAAGGAATAGAATTAGATAGTATATATTTCCAGTAGTTCCATTTGCTATGAAAATAAAAACCATTTTTAGTTATATGATTTGGATATTTGAAAATGTTTATTATGTTTTAATTAATTAGGGAAGTAAAAGGACTATATTTCAAGCTGGTGATATGGTTATATAATGAAATAGAGATCAAATACTGTTATAATTTTAGTATGTTAGCCTTAAGAACTTTTAGTATGTTAGCATTAAGAACTTTTAAAAGAATTTAGGCTATGAAAAGTCTCTCAAGCTAACCATCAAAGATTTATATTTTGTAAAGAGGTGCCTTTGAAATTATCTACTCTTATTGCAGACTGATAAAGTTTGAATGCTGATATATTTGCTAACTTGTTTGACAGTGTAGCTTTCTTTTCTGTAATGTGTTCTTTAAGGGACTCTTCTATCAATAAGGCTAAATTTTTTTTTAATATTTTTATTATATTATTTATTCAAGAGAGAGAGAGAGAGAGAGGCAGAGACACAGGCAGAGGGAGAAGCAGGCTCCATGCAGGGAACTCTGCATGGGTTCTATGCGGGACTGGATCCCGTGACTCCAGGATCACACCCCGCGCCGAAGGCAGGCGCTAAACCGCTGATCCACCCAGGGATCCCCAGTAAGGCTAAATTTTCAAACATAACTGCAGAAACTAAAATGACAGCTTGTCTTTCCATCAGGATATACCAAATAGTGCAAAGGAATTCTTTTTTACTTATTGAAAAGAGTAATTGCTATCCAAATAAGAGACTTAGACTTTTTAGGCTGATTACTACACAATGATAATCTGGAAAAGATTCCAGCTAAAGTAATAGTCTCTCTTCTGTTTAATTGGATGTCGATGACTTTGTTCTAAAATTGTGCAAGTTTACATTTTCATCCTTGATGACTAATGAAACATTAAGTTGAAATGAAATGATTTGATTTAACATTTCCACTTTTTAAGATAATTTATAATCATTAAAAATAATAAATCATCTTATATTTTATCATTTATTTTTCATAGATTTATTTCATTTTTTGTTTTTAATTCTAGTAGAAATATAATGTACTCTCATTATGGGTTTTTTTTTTTAATATTAATGCACAGAGCATGCCATTCACCATTTTAAATTTTTTTTTTTTTTTTTTTTTTTTTTTTTATTTATGATAGTCACAGAGAGAGAGAGAGAGGCAGAGACACAGGCAGAGGGAGAAGCAGGCTCCATGCACCGGGAGCGCGACGTGGGATTCGATCCCGGGTCTCCAGGATAGCGCCCTGGGCCAAAGGCAGGCGCCCGAACCGCTGCAACACCCAGGGATCCCGCCATTCACCATTTTAAAGTGACCAAGTCATTTTAGTATATTTGGAAAGTTTCACAATCATCAGCATTTTGTAATGATAGGAAATGATCATCACCAGAAAAGAAAATTCAAACCTCTTAGAAGTCAGTCCCAAAACGTCTTACACTTACCCCTAGAAACCACTACTTTACCTCCTGTCTCTGTAAATTTGCCTGTTCTAAAAATTGCATATATCGGAATTGTACAATATGTGGCCTTAGGTTCTGGCTTCTTTCACTGTTTAATGTTTTCAAAGTTCATCAACATTGTAGCATATATCATTCCTTTATTGGCTGAATAACATCCCATTGTGTTATTGATGACGCCATTTTTAGCATATACAATCACAACTTTATAACATTTACTTTTATTTTCCACTTTTTATCTGTTACCATAATGCTGCCTTAAGCACGTGTTTACAGGTCTTTGAATGAAATATTTGCAATGATCTTGGTCGTATATCTAGGAATGAAATTGCCTAGTTACATTCTAACCCTATATTTAACTTATTGAGGAACTTCCAAAATGTTTTTCAAGTAGATGTACCATCTTAAATACCCACCAGCAGTGGATAAGGGACTTAATTAATACACGTCTTTCTCCAAATTTGCTACTGTCTGTCTTTTTTATTATAACTTTCTTACTGGGTATAGTTAAGTTGCTTCACTGTGTTTTTGAATTGTGTTATTATTTTCTTGTCCTTGAAGAACTTCTGTTCACATTTCTTTTAGTACAAGTCTGCCATCAATGAATTCTCTCAATGTCTGCTTGTGTGAAAAAGTATTCCCTCATCACTTTTGAAGGATAATTTCCCTGGTTTTAGAATTCCAGCTTGGTGGAATTTTTTTTTTTCGATTGAATGTCAAAATTTTTATAAAATTCTTTGCCATTATTTTTCCAGTACATCTACATTGTATCTCTCTTTTTTTTCCCCCTTGGTAGCCCTAATACATTTTATTATGCCTTTTCAAATTGCACATTAGTTCTTGGATATTTTGTGGTTCTGTTCTATAATTATTTTTTTTACTTTCATTTCCAGTTTAATTCCTGGCTTGGTAAGCCTATCACTGACATTCTTCTATTACCATGATTTTATTTGCTAGCATTTCCTTTGACTCTTAGAGTTTCCATGTCTCTGCTTGCATTACCTATGTACTTTCACATGTCTCTTTTTTTCTATAGATCCTTGACATATTAATCATAGTTATTTTAAATTACTTGTGTGATAATTACAAAAATTCAGTCATATTTGGTTCCAATCTTTGCTTTGCCTCTTCAGACTGTGCCTTTACTTGCTTTTAGCATGCCTTGTAATTATTCTTGTTAAGAACTGGACATAGTATACTAGTTAAGGGACAAGACAGTCCTTTTGTGGCTTTATGTGCATCTGGGTGGAACTTGAGCTATGATTCACATGTACTATGGCTTTTAATGTCATAGGCTTCTATTTTTTTCTAGTGCTCTCATTTTTGCCTCACCAGTTGTCTTTTTGTTTCCCTAAAAACTCCTTAAATAATTTCTGCATATCACCATGTTCTTTCTGCTCTGATTAAATGTTACTGTACAGCAACTCTATTGATGTGTTAGTAAGGTGCAGAGAAAAGTGAAACTTTGTTTCCTTATCTTATGATTAAATATCAGTCTTTTAATGGGCCTATGTTCCTAGACTGTGACCTTCACAAAGATTCCTTAGCTCCCTCTCCCCCCTTGGTGAAACAGATGTCTAATGAATGTTGAAACTGGGTTACTCTCCTTTCTTCAAGTTGGATAAAACTGTGGTAAATTATTTTCTTCTGTCAAGATTGCCTCTCCATGGAAAGAGCTCTGGGTGCATTTCCCCTTGGTCACATAGCCCCTTCTCCTGTCACACAGTTACATATCTCCTTCTCCTGAGGGTTTTTCTTGACTCATCAGTGTGAGAAGTCAGTGGAGTTCCTGGAAGTAAAAGCAACAAAATTATAAGTATGTCACAACTTTGCAGCCCCCTAGCTGTCACTAACTCTAATGCTAGTCAACACTGTGCCTCCAGCAATGCCTAAAGTTACTATTTAGGTGTTTAGGTTCTTTGTGACTCCAGCTGTTCTGTCCCAGGTAAACTGGCATTACTTGTAATCCTCTGTTTGCGACTGTCTTCTACTTTGGGGGATGGCAGTGTGCTCTGCAAACTCAATTTTTGAGAAATATTAAAAAATTCATTCATTGATTTCCAGTTTTTATCTGCTGTAGTTGTTGTGGTTGTAAGGGTAGTTTTAGTTTTAAAAAAAACGGTTAAAAAAGCTAAAGAAGTGTCAATTTGTAGGCAAGTTTTGTGAAGCATACTTAGTGTAAAGGATGAAAATAAAATGTTTACGTTGAAATTTCTTATTTTTCTTTAGTATTATCATTGGAGAAGACAGGACGAATGTCATTTGTCATAATACATTTTATTCATTAATTGAAAAATGCATTTTTTTAAATTTTTTAAATTTATTTATGATAGTCACACACACAGAGAGAGAGGCAGAGACACAGGCAGAGGGAGAAGCAGGCTCCATGCACCGGGAGCCCGACGTGGGATTCGATCCCGGGTCTCCAGGATCGCGCCCTGGGCCAAAGGCAGGCGCTAAACCGCTGCGCCACCCAGGGATCCCTGAAAAATGCATTTTGAATATGAAATTTAAATATTTAAATACAGAAGCATGATGGTAGCGAAGATTGTAAAACTAATGATAAGATATAAAAAAAGGTTTTAATTTGTTTAGCTTTCTTGCTTTGCTTTATTTTAACCGTGCCTATGATTGCATAAGAGTGACAACACATATGACATTTTCTTCTCTTTGTGATGAATCAGTAAAATCTAGAGATTTTATTTGTGATAATATAAACCATATAAATAAAAGCATAAATATTAAGTGTCCAGACTTGTTTCAAATAGAATATTTTTTGTGAGTAATGACCATTTTAAAGTCCCTAAAATTATAATTTAATTATCATTTCTTTACGTATTTAGCTTGTCTACCAGTATCTCTTTCTCTTTCTCTGTCTCTGTCTCTCTCTCCATTTGCCATTTTGCTGTCAATTAAAAAAAAAATAGGCATATTTAGGAATATGATTGATAACAAGCAGTGTAAAATTTTTAGGAGCTGAAAAGGATTAGCTTTACTAAAATAAATAAATAAATAAATCTAAAACAGGGATGCAGGGGTGGTTCAATGGTTGAGCATCTGCCTTTAGTTTAGGGCATGATCCCTGATGGAGACCTGGGATCAAGTCTCACACTGGGCTCCCTGCAGGGAGCCTGCTTCTCTCTCTGCCTATGTCTCTGCCTCTTTTTCTGTGTCTCTCATGAATGAATGAATGAATGAATACTAAATAAATAAATAAATAAATAAATAAATAAATAAATATCTTAAAAGAAAAAATCTAAAACAGAAAAGGAAGGGTAGCATTAAGTAAACTTTTCTATCTATGCTGGACATGTTTTGTTTAGGACATTTGACACTATTATTTTTGTTGGTTGCTGATTGAAAATACTGTATAAAGTACAGAATCAAAAATTTAACTTAAGAATACAAATTAAAATACAAATTTTTTTTTTTTTACTTGAAATACAAATTTAAGACATTTTATTTAAAGTTCACACATTCACATGTTCCCTTTTTTTTTTTATTGGAGTCAATTTGCCACATATAGCATAACACCCAGTGTTCATCCTGTCAGGTGCCCCCCTCAGTGCCCATCACCCAGTCACCCCAACACCCAACCACCTCCCTTTCCACCACCCCTTGTTCGTTTCCCAGAGTTAGGAATCTCTCATGTTCTGTAACCCTCACTGATATTTTCCACTCATTTTCTCTCCTTTCCCCTTTAATCCCTTTCATTATTTTTTATATTCCCCAAATGAATGAGACCCTATAATGTTTGTCCTTCTCCAATTGACTAATTTCACTCAGCATTATAATCTCCAGTTCCATCCACCTTGACGAAAAGGTGGATATTTGTCGTTTCTAATGGCTGAGTAATATTCCATTGTATATATAGACCACATCTTCTGTATCCATTCATCTTTTGATGGAAACCGAGGCTTCTCCACAGTTTGGCTATTGTGGACATTGCTGCTATAAACATTGGGGTGCAGGTGTCCTGTTGTTTCACTGCATCTGTATCTTTGGGATAAATCCCCAGTATGCAATTGTTGGGTCATAGGAGAGTGCTATTTTTAACAGTTTGAGAAACCTCCACACAGGTTTCCAGAGTGGCTGTACCAGTTTACATTCTCACCAACAGAGCAAGAGGGTTCCCCTTTCTCCACATTCTCTCCAACATTTGTTGTTTCCTGTCTTGTTAATTTTCCCCATTCTCACTGGTGTGAGGTGGTATCTCATTGCGGTATTGATTTGTATTCCCCTGATGGCCAGTGATGTGGAGCATTATCTCATGTGTTTTTTGGCCATGTCTATGTCTTTCTCTGTGAAATTTCTGTCGATGTCTTTTGCCCATTTCATGATTGGATTATTGGTTTCTTTGCTGTTGAGTTTAATAAGTTCTTTATAGATCTTGGATACTAGCCCTATATCTGACATGTTATTTGCAAATATCTTCTCCCATTCTGTAGGTTGTCTTTTAGTTTTGTTGACTGTTTCTTTTGCTGTGCAGAAGCTTTTTATCTTGATGAAGTCCCAATAGTTCATTTTTGCTTTTGTTTCCTTTGCCTTCATACATGTGTCTTGCAAGAAGTTGCTGTGGCCAAGTTCAAACAGGGTGTTGCCTGTGTTCTCCTCTAGGATTTTGATGGATTCTGTCTCACATTTAGACCTTTCATCCATTTTGAGTTTGTCTTTGTGTATGGTGTAAGAGAATGGTCTAGTTTCATTCTTCTGCATGTGGATGTCCAATTTTCCCAGCACCATTTATTGAAGAGGCTGTCCTTTTTTCAGTGGATAGTCTTTTCTGCTTTGTTGAATATTAGTTGACCTTAGAGTTGAGGCCCCATTTCTGGGTTCTCTATTCTGTTCCATTGATCTATGTGTCTCTTTTTGTGCTAGTACCACACTGTCTTGATGACCACAGCTTTGTAGTACAATCTGAAATCTGGCATTGTGATGCCCCTGGCTCTGGCTTTATTTTTCAATATTCCCCTGCCTATTCGGTGTCTTTTCTTTTTTTTTTTTTTTTTTCGGGGTCTTTTCTGATTCCACACAACTCTTAAAATAATTTGTTCCAACTCTCTGAAGAAAGTCCATGGTATTTTTATAGGGATTGCATTGAATGCGTAAATTGCTCTGGGTAGCATTGACATTTTCACAATGTTAATTCTTCCAATATATGAGCATGGGATATTTTTCCATCTCTTTGTGTCTTCCTCAATTTCTTTGAGAAGTGTTCTGTAGTTTTTAGAGTATAGATCCTTTGCCTATTTGGTTAGGTTTATTCTGAGGTATCTTATGCTTTTGGGTGCAATTATAAGTGTGATTGACTCCTTAATTTCTCTTTCTTCAGTCTCATTGTTTGTGTATAGAAATGTCACTGATTTCTGGGCATTGATTTTGTATCCTGCCACTGCCAAATTACTATATGAGTTCTAGCAATCTTGGGGAGGAGTCTTTTGGTTTTTTTACATACAGTATCATGCCATCTGCAAAGAGGGAGAGTTTGACTACTTCTCTGCCAATTTGAATGCCTTTTATTTCTTTCTGTTGCCTGATTGCTGAGACTAGGACTTCTAGTACTATGTTGAATAGCAGTAGTGAAAGTGGACATCCCTGTCTTGTTCCTGATCTTAGAGGAAGGGCTCCCAGTGTTTACCCATTGAGAATGATATTTGCTGTGGGCTTTTTGTAGATGGCTTTTAAGATTCTGAGGAATTTTCCCTCTATCCCTACACTCTGAAGAGTTTTGATCAGGAATGGCTGCGTATTTTGTCAAATGCTTTCTCTGCATCTATTGAGAGGATCATATGGTTCTTGTTTTTTCCCTTGTTGATATGATCTATCACATTGATTGCTTTATGAGTGTTGAACCAACCTTACATCCCATGGATAAATCCTACTTGGTCATGGTGATTAATCTTCTTAATGTATTGTTGGATCCTATTGGCTAGTATCTTGTTGAGAATTTTTGCATCCATGTTCATCAGGGATATTAGTCTATAATTCTCCTTTTTGGTGGGGTCTTTGTCTGGTTTGGAATTAAGATGATGCTGGCTTCATAGAATGAGTTTGGAAGTATTCCATTTCTTTCTATCTTTCAGAACAACTCTAGTAGAATATGTATCGTTTCTTCTTTAAAAGTTTGATAGAATTCCCCTGGGAAGCCATATGGCCCTGGACTTTTGTGTCTCGGGAGGTTTTTGATGACTGCTTCAATTTCCTCTCTGGTTATTGTTCTGTTCAGGTTTTCTATTTCTTGCTGTTCCAGGTTTAGTAGTTTGTGGTTTTCCAGAAATCCGTCCATTTCTTCTAGATTGCCTCATTTATTGGCATATAGCTGCTTATAATATGTTTTTAAAATTGTATTTCCTTGGTATTGGTGGTGATCTCTCCTTTTTCATTCGTGATTTTATTAATTAGAGTCTTTTCTCTTTTGTTTGTAATAAGGCTGGCTTATGGTTTATCTATCTTATTAATTCTTTCAAAGAACCAACTCCTGGTTGTGTTGATCTGCTCAGTTCTTCTGGTCTCTATTTCATTGAGCTCTGCTCGAATCTTTATTAACTCTCTGCTTCTGCTTGGTGTAGGTTTTATTTGCTGTTCTTTCTCTAGTTCCTTTAGGTGCCAGGTTTGCTTGTGTATATGAATTTTTTCCAGTTTTTGGATGGATGCTTGTATTGCGATGTATTTCCTCTCAGGACAGCTTTTGCTGTATTCCAAAGATTTTGAAGAGTTGTACCTTCATTTTCATTAGTTTCCATGAATCTTTTCAATTTTTCTCTAATTTCCTGGTTGACCCTTTCATCTTTTACCAGGATGCTCTTTAACTTCCACGCGTTTGAGTTTCTCCAAATTTCTTCTTGTGATTGATTTCAAGTTTCAAGCCATTATGGTCTGAAAATATGCATGGGACAATCCCAATCTTTGGTATCTGTTAAGACCTGATTTGTGACCCAGTATGTGGTCTATTCTGGAAAAAGTTCCATGTGCACTTGAGAAGAATGTGTATTTAGTTGTGTTTGGATGTAAAGGTCTGTAAATACCTCTGAAATCCATCTGGTCCAGTGTATCATTTAAAGCTCTTGTTTCTGGGGATCCCTGGGTGGCACAGCGGTTTAGCTCCTGCCTTTGGCCCAGGGCGCAATCCTGGAGACCCGGGATCGAATCCCACGTCGGGCTCCCGGTACATGGAGCCTGCTTCTCCCTCTGCCTGTGTCTCTGCCTCTCTCTCTCTCTCTCTCTGTGACTATCATAAATAAATAAAAATTAAAAAAATAAAAAATAATCCCTTGGTTTAAAAAAATAAAAATAAAGCTCTTGTTTCTTTGGAGATGTTGTGCTTAGAAGATTTGTCAATTACAGAAAGAGTCATGTTGAAATCCCAGTATAAGTGTATTAATATCTAAGTATGTTTTAACTTTGGTTATTAATTGATTGATATGCTTGGCAGCTCCCACATTAGGGGCATAAATATTCATGATTGTTAGGTCCTCTTGTTGGATAGATCCTTTAAGTAGGATATAGTGTCTCTCTTCATCTCTTACTACAGTCTTTGGGGTAACTTTAATTTATCTGATATGAGGATTTCTACCTCAGCTTTCTTTTGAGGACCATTTGAGAGTAAATGGTTCTTCAACCTTTTATTTTCAGGCTGGAGGTGTCCTTAGGTCTAAAATGAGTCTCTTGTAGACAGCAAATAGATGGGTCTTGCTTTTTTTATCCAGGCTGAAATATTTGATGGGATCATTTGGCCTACTCACATTCAGAGTTCCTATTGAAAGATATGAGTTTAGTGTCATCATAATACCTATTCAGGCCCTGTTTTAGTGGATTGTTTCCTTGGACTTCCTCTTTCTTTTACAGAGTCCCCCTTAATATTTCTTGCAGAGCTGCTTTGGAGGTCACATATTCTTTCAGTTTCTGCCTATCTTGGAAGCTCTTTATCTCTCCTTCTATTCTGATTGAGAGCCTTGCTGGATAGAGTGTTGTTGGCTGCATGTTCTTCTCATTTAGGACTCTGAATATATCCTGCCAGCCTTTCTGGGCTGCCAGGTCTCTGTGTAGAGGTCTGCTATTAATCTAAAACTTCTCTGGATGTAAGTTAGGGATCTCTTGTCTCTTGCTCCTTTAAGGACTTTCTCTTTCTCTTTGGAATTTGCAAGTTTCACTATGAAATGTCAAGTTGTTGAATGGTTTCTATTGATTTTAGGGGAGATCTCTCTCTCCTGGATCTGAATGCCTGTTTACCTCCCCAAGTAGGGAAGTTCTCAGCTATGATTTGTTCAAATACACTTTCTGGCCCTCTCTCCCTTTCAGTGCCCTCTGGAACCCCAATTAAACATAGATTTTTCCTTCTGAGTCTGTCATTTATTTCCCTTAACCTTTCCTCATGGTCTTTTAATTGTTTTTCTCTTTTTTACTCAGCTTCCTTCCTTGCCATCAACTCGTCTTCTATGTCACTCACTCGTTCTTCTACCTCATGAACACTCATCGTTAGGACCTCCAGTTTGGATTGCATCTCATTTAATTGATTTTTTAATGTCGGCCTGATTTGATATAATTTCTCCAGTCACGAAGTCTCTTGAATCCTTTATGCTTTTTTTCCAGATCCACCAGTAGCTTTATAATTGTGCTTCTGAATTGGCTTTCTGACATCGAATTGTAATCCAAATTCTCTGGCAGAGAATACTGTTTCTGATTCTTTCTTTTTTTGGTGAGTTCTTCTCTCTAGTCATTTTGCTCAGTGCAGAGTGGCTAAAAACTAGTTGTGTTGAGAAAAGAAAGAAAAAAAAAGGGCAAAGAAACAAAAACAAAACAAAACAGAAAAAGCAAGACAGGGTATCCTCTGGTTCTATATACTATAAATCCCTCGATTTCCCCTGGAATTTTCCAGCACTGCTTGGTCAAGAACTTGCTCTTCCCCTGTCCTTCCAGCTGGTCTTCTGGGGGAGAGGCCTTCTGTGTTGACTCTCAGGTGTGTGCACCTGGGGGAGCTGCCCCACCCCTGCCCCACCCCTCCTGCCGGGCTCAGTGGGAGCTGTTTACCCTGTGAGGCCTCTGTTCCCTGGCAGCCCCACTCTGTCCCAGGCACAGGGTGACACCAGGAGGAACAACTGCATTGGCCAGCTCTCCAGCCCTGGAGTCAGCCCCCACAGTTACTACTGCAGTCTCCCAGTCCACAGGGGCCTGATGCTCTGGGGGTGGGGGGCAATGATCTGCACAGCTTGGGGCTCCTGGCAGCAGGAGTGTCCTCACTGTCCTGTGTCCTCCCTGCCTCTGCCCATCCCGAGGGGAGCACAGGATCCTGCCTGTGTCCCCCAGCGCCCTGGGATCTGGGGCCTGTGCTGCTGGAATTGCAGCTCCCGGGGCCCCACAGCCCCTTCCTGGGGGGAACTGCAGCCTGAGCTTCTCACGAGGCCCGCCGGGCGCGCTCCAGCCCTTTACCTGCTGGGCCCACAGTGTGTGCTGCTCTCCCCGGGTGCCCTTCCTCTGTTAGTGACCCCGGGAACCTGGGGGCTCCCCTGCCCTTCCTGGGATCCTGCCCGAGTTCCCTGCGAGCCGCCTTCCCTCCGGGAAGAATCTGGTGCAGATTTTTAAAGTTCCTGTTTCTCCAAGACTGGGCTTTCCCGTCCCGAGGCTTTTGCCGCACAGCTTAGCCTGGCTCCTGGGGCGGGGGGGGGGGGGGGCGCTCACCCACCTTATTCTTATTTATTTATTTATTTATTTATTTATTTATGATTTTATTTATTTATTTATTTATTTATTTATTTATTTATTTATTTATTTATTTTCTGTCTTCCTACCTTGTTAGAAGCGTAAACTCCTCTCTGTAGCGTTCCAGCTATTCTCTCTTAAAATCTCCGGCTGAATTCATAGGTTTTCAGGATGATTTGAAAGTTATCTAGGTAAGTGGTGGCGAGAGGTGACTTGGGGACCCTACTCTTCCGCCATCTTGCCCCGCCCCCCAAAAAACCCCTTTTTAAATGCATTTTATAACTGGCTTTTCTCAGTCTTTTTTTTTAAGATTTTATTTTTTTATTCATGAGAGACACAAAGACACAGAGAAGAGGCAGAGACATAGGCAGAGAAGCAGGCTCCCTATGAGAAGCCTCATGTAGGACTCGATCCCAGGACCCCGAGATTACACCCTAAGCCAAAGCTCAACCATTGGGCCACGCAGGTGTCCTTATCATGTCTTTTTTTAAAGCTTTAATTTTAATTTTAATTGCAGTTAGTTAATCTATAGTATTATAACTTCAAAGGTAAAATATAGTGATTTAACATTCCGTACATCACCAGGTGCTTATTATGACAAGCGTACTCCCTAATTCCCACCACCTATTTTAACACATCTCTACTTCCCTTCTGGTAGCCATCAGTTTGTTGTCTATAATTAAGAGTTTGTTTCCTGGTTTCTCGCTCTTTCTCTCTTTTTTTTTCCTCATGGCTCATTTATTTTGTTTCTTAAATGCCACATATAAGTGAAATCATATGGTATTTGTCTTTCTCTGACTGACTTATTTCACTTAACATTATACTCTCTAGCTCCATCCATATCATTGAAGATAGCAAGATGATATTACTTTTTATCACTGAATAATATACATTATACACACACACACACACCCCAATTCTTTATCCATGCATCAGTGGATGGACACTTCTGCAGCCTCCATAATTTGGCCATTATAAATAATGGTGCTATAAACATAAGGGTGTACATATCCTTAGAATTGGTCTTTTTAAAATTCTTTGGGTAAATACTCCATACTGTCTTTGTTAGATCTTAGAGTAGTTCTATTTCTAATTTTTTGAAGAACCTCCATACTGTTTTCCACAGTGGCTGCACCACTTTACATTCCTACAAAGTGTGAGAGAAGGTTTCTTTTTCTCCATATTCTTATCAACACCTGTTGTTTCTTGTGTTTTTTATTTTAGCCACTGGAACAGGTGTGAGATGATATCTCATTGGAGTTTTGATTTGCATTTCCCTGATGGTGATGATAAATATCATTTCACGTGTTTGTTGGCCATCTGTATGTGTTTTTTTTTTTTCTTGGAGAAGTGTCTGTTTATGTCTTCTGTCCATTTATTAACTGGATTATTTGGATTTTTGGGGTGTTGAGTTTAGTAAGTTCTTTCTATATTTTGGATACTGTTTATCGAATGTGTCCTCTGCAAATATCTTCTTCCATTCTGTAGGTTTCCTTTTAGTTTGTTGATTGTTTCCTTCACAGGCAGAAGCTTTTTATTTTGATGTAGTCTCAATTTTTTGCTCTCAATTTTTATTTTGCTTTTTGCTTTATTTTTGTTACTTCAGGAGATATATCTAGAAAAAAGTTGCTATGATTGATGTTAAAGAGGTTACTACATGTGTTCTCTTCTAGAATTTTTATAGTTTCAGGTCTCACATTTATGTCTTTCATCCATTTTTAATTTATTTTTGTGTATGGTGTAAGAAAGTGGTCCAGATTCATTTTAGCATGTTTCTGTCCAATTTTCCCAAGACCATTTGTTGAAGAGACTGTTTTGTTTTGTTTTCCATTGGATATTCCTTCCTGCTTTTTGAAGCTATAATTGACCATGTAGTTGTGGGTTCATTTCTGGGTTTTTTATTCTGTTCTATTGATCTATGCCTGTTTTTGTACCAGTACCATATTGTTTTGATTTCTACAGGTAATGTCTGGAATTGTGATGACTCCAACTTTGCTTTTCTTTTTCAATATTGCTTTGGCTATTCATGGTCTTTTGTGGTTATATACAAATTTTAGGATTGTTCTAGCTATGTGAAAAATGATGGTATTTTGATAGGCATTGCATTAAATCTATAGATTGCTTTGGGTAACAGAGACATTTTAACATTATTTGTCCTTTGAATCCATGAGGACAAATGGAGAAATGGAATGTCTTTCCATTTCTTTGTGTCATCTTCAATTTCTTTCATCAGTGTTTTATACTTTCACAGTATAGGCCATTCAATTCTATGGTTATATTAATACCTAGCTATCATTATTTTTGGTATGGTTATAAATGGGATTGTTTTCCTAATTTCTTTTTCTGGTGCTTCATTATTAGTATATGGAAATGCATCAGATTTCTGTACCTTGATTTTGTATCCTGCAACATTACTGAATTCATTTATCAGCTCTGGCAGTTTTTTGATGTTCCGTAGGGCCTTCTATATATAGTATTTCTAGAACTTTATTTATTTCTTCTAAGCTGTTCAATTTGTTGGCATATAGTTGATCATAATATTCTCTTATAATTGTATTTCTATGGTAGTATTTGTTATTTCTCCTCTCTTATTTATGGTTTTATTTATGTCCATCTTTTCTCTCTCTCTCTCTCTCTCTCTCTTCTCTCTCTTTTCTTTTTTTAATAAGTCTGGCTAGAGGTTTATCAATTTTATTGTTTTTTTCAAAGAACCAGCTCCTGGTTTCATTGATTTGTTCTTTTGTTTGTTTATTTTTATATCATTTATTTCTGCTCTAATCTTTATTATTTCTTTTCTTCTACTTCTGGTTTTAGGTTTTGTTTCTTATGCTTATTTTGCCTCCTAGCTCCTTTAGGTGTGAGGCTAGATTGCTTTTTTCTTGCTTCTTGAGGTAGGCCTTGTATTGCCATATACTTCTCCCTTAGAACTGCTTTTGCTGTGTCCCAAAGGTTTTGGACTGTTGTATTTTCATTTTCATTTGTTTCCATATACTTTTTGATTTCTTCTTTGATATTCTGGTTGACCTATTAATCATTTAGTAGCATGTTTAATCTCTATGTACTTGTGCTCTTTCCAGATTTTTTCTGGTAATTGACTTCTAGTTTCATAGCATTGCGGTCAGAAAATTTTAATGGTATGACTTCAACCTTCTTGGATTTGTTGAGCTTGGTTTTGTGGCTAATGTGTGATCTATTCTGGAGAATATTCTGTGTGCACTTGAAAAGAATGTGTATTCTACTCTTTTAGGATGGAATTTTCTGAATATGTCTCTTAAGTCCGTCTGTTCCAATGTGTCATTCAAGGCCATTGTTTCCTTGTGGATTTTGTTTCAATGATCTATCCATTGATATAAGGGGGTGTTAAAGGCCTTTATTATTGTATCATTATTGATTAATTCCTTTATGTTTGTTTTTAACAGTTCTCCATACTTGGGTGCTCCTTTTTTGGGTGCACAATTTTTTTAAAGTTTTTATTTATTTATTCATGAGAGACACACACAGAAAGAGTCAGAGACACAGGCAGAGGTAGAAGCCAGCTCTGTGCAAGGAACCCGATGTGGGAATCTATCCTGGATTCAGGGATCATCCCCTGAGCTGAAGGCAGACACTCAACCACTGAGCCACCAGGCATCCCAGGGTGCACAAATATGATTGTTACATCGTCTTGTTGCATGTCCCCTTTATTATTTTATATAGTCTTCTTTAAATAAGGTCTGTTTTGTCCAATGTAAGTATTGGTGCCCTGGCTTTCTTTTGACATCTCATTTGCATGAGAGATGTTTCTCCATCACCTCACTCTTTTCTTCATTTTTTTTTAGTAAAGATTTTATTTATTTATTCATGAGAGATACACAGAGAGGCAGAGACATAGGCAGAGGGAGGAGAAGCAGGCTCCGTGCAAGGAGCCCAATGTGGGATTCGATCCCAGAAATCCGGGATCAGGCCCTGAGCCAAAGGCAGACCCTCAACTGCTGAGCCACCCAGGCATCCCGTCATCACTTCACTTTCAATTGGAAGGTATCTTTAAGTATAAATTAAGTCTCTTGTAGGCTGCATATAAATGGGTCTTGATTTCTTATCCATTCTATCCCCTATTTCTTTCACTGGAATGGTTAGTCTATTTACATTCAAATTAATTATTGATAGATATGTCCTTTGTCATTATACTATTTGTTTTGTGGTTGTTTCTGAAGGTTTTCTCCAAATTTTTCTGGTCTTTCATGTTTTGATGATTTTCTTTAGTGATATATTTGATTTCTTCCTCTTTATTCTTTGGGTATTTATTAGTGGTTTTTGATATATGGTTACTATTAAGTTTGTGTTACTATTAACCTCTTTTGCATAGAACAATCTATAATAAGTTAATTGTTGTTTAAGTTGGAGCCCATTCTCTTCTCTTCCACTCCTTATGTTTATTAATATGTTATTATATCTTTTTTGTGTGTGAGATCTTTGACTAACTATTTACATAATATTCATTTTTATACTGCCACTTTTGGCTTCCTTTTGACTCTGGTCATAGAGTCCCTTTTAATATTTCTTACAACGCTAGTTTAGTGGTCATGAACTCCTTTGGTTTTTGTTTGTCTGGGAAACTCTTTATCTCCCCTCTTCTGAATGATAGCCTTGCTGAATAGAGCTTACTTGGATGTAGATTTTTCCCATTTAGCACAGTCAATATATCTTGCCACTCTTTTCTGGCTTGTTAAGTTTCTAAAATATCTCCTGCTACTGTATTCTTTTGTCTTATTGCTTTTAGCTTTGTTTTTCTTTATCTTTATATTTTACCAATTTAATTAAAATATGCATTGGTGTGGGTCTGCTTTTGTTGATTCTGATGGGAATCCTCTGTGCCTCCTGGGTCTGGATATCCCTTTCCTTTCTCAGATTGGGGAAGTTTTCAGCTTGTATTTCTTCACATAAATTTTCTGCTCCCTCATCATCTTCTGGGACTGCTATAATATGAATGCTGTTATGTTTGATGGGGTCTTTGTGTTCCCTAAGTTATCTGCACTGGCTCACTGCTCTTTTGGGCAGTGCTTCCTCTATGTGGTGTTAGTGGGATCTAGGCAGGCCATTTCTGAGGGGGTGCGCCTGCCAGGGAATTTGGATGCAAGGTAAAATTTGCATTGAGCGGCTTGACCTATGTCTGGTCCCATAAAGCACTACAGTGGCTATGCATGGGGGCAGCCAGGGACATGACGATAAGCTTGGTATGTAGCTAGGCCCAGTAACTGGTGCTGCTTGATAGATGGGTGCTGCATAGTAGCCAGGCGTTGCTGGACATGATGTGAGGCAGCAGCTGTGTACTCATCTGCTGGGTGTGACCTGCATAAGGCTTTAATAAAATTTTCCCAAGCCCAATGGCAAGGCTAGCAGGCTTGGAGTTGGGAGTCCTCAGGAGAACTCGTGGGCATGGCATACTGCTAGCAAATTAGGTAGCAAGTGTCTGTGCAGGGCTGTCTCTAGCAGGTGGCTCTGTATTTGTGCTAGGGATGGGGGCGGGCAGGGGGAGGAACATGGCACATGTTAGCTCCCTCATTTTTGGAGAAGTCCCCCAACACACTCTGAAATAAGTATGAACAGATCTTTCTTCCATTTGCTCCCAGCATTTTGTGAGTTGCCATTTTTATGTTGCCTCTCTATGCAGACTGTTTTCTTTTTAAGGATAATGACCCAGCTATCACTGGCCTTCCAGGCTAGCCCAGTATTGAATAAGCTGGGTTTTAAAGTTCTAAGTTCCAGGTCTCTCTGATTTTAAAAACTCATGGAATTCACCTCTTCTGATTTTTAAAGTCAAAAGTTTTGGAGATTGGTTTTCCTGTATATCTCCCTGGCTTGATGGTCCATCTCTCTCCCTCTCTGCATATGCAGCTCCTTCCCTCCTGTGGGCCTCCTCCCCCTGCCTTGCAGACTTTCTTCCCCTTTCATATGCAGCTTCTTCTCTATATTTAGTTGTGGAGTTTGTTCTGCCACTCTAGGTTGGTCTCCAGTATATTGACTTGGAGATGGATGATATCTGGTTTTAAATGTGGCATGGGGTAAGTTCAGAATCCTCCTACTCTACCATCTTCCCAAGCTCCTTTTAATCATATTTTTCCAAATTAGATATTATTTTTTCCAGAAATACACTGTTATTCATATTAATATTTTGTAAATAAAATAAGTATAACTGGATTAAATAATATTAGAATAAAACACCAATGGTTCTTGATAAGCACACATATCATTTGATAGGTGCATAAGTACATATATAGAAATATATATCAATATGCTAGATATTTTCCTATTAATCATGAGTACTTAGCAGGCTTTAAAGTAGTTAGAATTTACATAGTTCATCTACTGATTTTGTGCAAAGTCTAAATGGAATGTAAAGAACACTTATTTAGTAAGTCACATATTGAGCTGCTATAATTTTGTTGAACTTACTGGATACAGTAAAACTCTTGGCATTACTACACATACAGCAAACACATAAGTGTATGAATATGCATGTAAAGTAGGCAGCAAATAGGGTTTATCTAAACAGATAAGACAAGGATTTCTGCAACCAATGAAAATCAGAAGAGCTCCCAGATAAGAAAAAGTGATAAATACTAAATAAATATTTAGGACAATAAAAGCTAATAAATAATTTTAGAAGGAGGGATTTTCCTTCTTCCCTCAAATTTTCCAAGATATATTAAGTTAAAATTAAGGCACGTAATAAAATGATTACATTTAATACACTTATGAAAAACATAAATGTGGTTACCTTTCTAAAGAGGGTGATGTGAATAGATAGCAGTGAGAACAGTACACTTTGCTATATATGTTTTCATTTTTTCACCTTGTGATTTTATTAACTATTCAAACTATATTTTTGTTATTGGAGCCCTTTTGTATGAGCTATTTTGTGAGCTTGTGAACCAATATGTGAGCTTGTGACAATCTTCTTCAAGTGAACATTTCTTTTTATTTATACTTTTATGTACTCACTATTATATTTCCGTAGACATTTCACAGTAAGAAACACTATAAATGAATATAGTTTGTTTTAAATAAATAAAAATATAATTTTTCTCCTGGGTAAAGATTTCTACTGGGTCATTTTATAGGAATAGAAAATGAAATCAGATTTCTTATAAAATAACCATAGTTTGGTTTGATAATCATGATTAAATTAATCTCATGAAGATGTGTAGTCATATAAGAGCTCTTTCAGAATTTTAGTGTCAGTTACTCTTAACTAAAGTTAAAAAAACATAAAAAAATGAAGAATCAAAAATAATTTCTTATCTACATCTTTGTTAATGTTCCATGATAATTTGGCAACTATATTCACACAAAATAATTAACCACATCATCAAAAAAGATCTTTTGTAATAAAATGAATTTCTTTCCAAGCTTGCTAAATTTAAATATATTGACACTTTCATAGTTAAATATGTTAAAAAAGCAAAATTAAGACATTTCATTCAGAGTTCAAGGTGGTAGTTTGATATATGCTATCAAATGGTAAGAGAATAATTAAACGATGTGGCATCTCTCCTTATCATAATCACAGTTGTCCATGCACTCTCTATTTAATTCTGAAAAGCTAAACTGAACTTATTTTTAAAATAATTATAATAAAACTAGACTTTATAAATCAAAGATTTACTCTGATAATAGAATAAGTAGATTTGGTGGAACTTAATTCTTCCTGAGTTTATTTCAGCAATTTGAATAATTTAGAATTCCACAGTATGGGAGAACAGGATCAGGGCACTCCTGGGACACTCAGATAAAATCTATTGAAACAGCTAAATTTCCTGCATTAGTGGATACAGTTGGCTATTAAGACAGGAAAGACTTTTGAATTGATCCAATGTACATCATTTCTTATGTATGAGGAAATTGAGGAATGGGATGAAATATATCACATCAAAAATTTGACTTCGCCCTTTGTTTTTATTTATTTACTTTGTAATACATATATTCTTCAGGTTTTTAAAAGTGAAAAATAAATCAAAGAGAAAAAAAAATAAAAATAAACAAAACAAAAACCAAAGAGTAAAAATGACAATAGTGTTTAGGAAACTTAGACACATTTCTCTGGAAAGGGATATTCCATATAAAATGATTAAATACTCGCTAATCCTGCTCAGTTTTTTTATCATAATTAAAACCTAAGTTATGGCTTAATAAAATTGCAGTAATGCCGGGAACACATAATAAAACTAGTGAAAACTTAATGGAAGAACGGAATTTTCAATGAGGAAAATTCTACTACTATGAGTTGTAAATTTTACTTTGCTACTATGTAGAAAATATTCATGATATAAATATTCAATATTCATGATATATTCGTGATATAAACCGTTTTAAAAAGGTAGTGAAATGCCATGGACTATTGCTCCAATTTCATCTAAATACAAACTAGGTCTACCAAAAACTATTTTCTTGAGATTTCTTGTAATAATGTTGCCAGATTTAACCAATAAAACTACAGAGACCTATTTAAATTTTAATTTCAGATATTTAACTAGTACTTCTTTCTTTTTTATTAGTATAAATATACCAATGTAGAATTTGAGGCATACACATGTAAACATATGTATATTATTTGAAGTTCATATTTAGTTTGGCTTCTTGTATTTTATCTGGCAACCCTACTTTAAAGACCCTAGGTCAGATTTGTTCAGATAGCGTTAAACTGAGGTTTAAGAGTATTGTAATGTGTTTTAGTTACTTTAAAGATGGTGGCTGTTTTGCCCAGGATATTTTCAAGTGTTACTAATTGTTCTAGTATGATGAATAGTAGTATTCTTTTTATTCACAAAAGTGACTTGAAGTGAACACAAGTTGTAAATGTTATGTGATTTGATAAGAGGTAAGGGTATTTTGAGTTCTTTCTGCTCTTATTACAAGCATTCTGTTTCTGATTGAATTTTTACCACTAGAAACATAGACATGAACATAAAACAGATATAAGAACCTCTATGTTCTCCAGGGTATATTTATATAAAATAAAAAGTATAAAACTAACAACATAATATTTCATAGAAGTTGTCTGTTGCCTGAGAAAAAAGAAGACCAAAATACAGATATGTGTGAGCAGGAGAATCACTGCAGTATTAGTAGCAGAATCTTCACACCTTATTCATTTCCCAACCAAAAACAAGAAATCCACATTAGTATTTTTCTCCCAAAGGTGACTCATGAGATGAGATACTGGTAAAAAGAAAAATAAAAACAATTTTAATTGCCACAGCAAAGTGGGATAATTGTCTGGGCTTTTATGTTTGAACTGTGAGGGCTTTAATTATGTTTTTAATTTTATTTCCATAAGGACCTCATTATCTTGTATGCATTGTGTTCATGCAAATACTTGATTGCATTTCTGATTTGACTGCTCTCATGTGTAGGTCTTGGCTCTTCAGCATGACCTTTCTTGTTTTCTTTATCACTGGATTAAGCTTCCTAGAATGGCTAGTAGCCAAAAGAGAGAAAGAGGGATAGAAAAAGAAAAAGATAACAGTAGGGGTGGAGAGTGGGAAGGAGCCAGAGAGAGAGAGAGAGACAGAGACAGAGAGACAGAAACAGAGAGACAGAGGGAGAGAATTCCCTAAAATGATCCTTGTTACACTTAACTCTCTTCTCACTTTTAAAATATAACATTCTCTATGATACCTATATTTAAGTTAACCCCTCCTGTAATTATCTGATCTCTGGGTCTTGAACTTTTTCCATACAAATACAAATTTACCTAGTATCTTTTACTTGAAATAATTCCTTCTCTCCCACATCCACCTAGCCTGTTTCATCTGTGTATTGCTAAACTTCTTCCTCCAAACTTACCCTCTACTTCTAGCTCTGTCAGTGACTGTTACTACAGCCAGTCATTAGACATAATGGTACTATGACAATTCCCTCGCTTATCTGTACATCCAAACAAGGATGATCTTGCACCTTTATCCTCTCTCTTTCTCCACTGCCAACAATCTTCTCTTTCCTGTACCACTAAGGAGGTTTTCCATCTGGTCTCTTTCTTGTTCTCTTCATTCCATCCTCCTTTGTTGTTATTGTTGTTGCTTTGTTTTATTTCTCAAAATATATAAATAGTGCAACTCTCCTAGCCAGTATAAAAGGCATGGAAATATTCTAAATCTGGATTAAGTTCATTCTCACCTGAGTAAGTTTGCTATGCTTAGTAAAGGAACTTCTGGTTCCTTGGATTTTTCTCCTCCCTTGCTTCAGACAATCATGGTTAAATATGTATATTTGAACTTTTGTGAGAAACAAAAGAAGTAGAGGAGGAGAACTGAATGAATACTTGTAGGGCTGGGAGGGCAAATTTAAGAAAATCTGAATAAAGAAGTGCAGTATCAGCCTATAAGGAATGGGAAGTGAGGGAAAGTGAGCACAGGTAAAAAGTAGAATTTGTTTCAATTTACATTTTAATTGTTGCATGACTCCCTTGGCTAGAAAGTTGGTATGAATTATATATTTTATGCAAATAACAGGTTGGCTTATAGCTGACTAAATGTAACATATATTATGACTAGGCTGTCTGAAATTTTATATTTTCACTGAATAATTTACAAACTATATTTGAATACCTTTATTTATTATTTGATGTTATCCTTTCAGAATCATTAAAGTGTACATAACTATGAAGATGTTCTCATTCAATTATTATTTTTGAGAAAATTGCTTTCCCTATTCTAAATCAACTGTAAAGCTAAAACCAAACAAAATAATATTTTTCTTATTTTCCCTTCTCTTTAGTTCTTTTGTACACACTGTGGTTAGTCAGTTTTTACCAGAAGAATCTTGTTTCTAGTATATATAAATTAGTAATTTCACAGTGTTTCCTTTTAAAATAAACAACTTTTGTATGTGTGTTTTGAAATGTATTTTTTAATATTTATGAGGATTCTGAATATATGATGCTATATAGTCAGTGATGACAAACTTATTTGTTCCCCCCCCCTTTTTTTGGTTGTATTTAAAAAAAACCCACATACTTACATATCCTATGAGACCCACATTTCTTCCAGCTTCTTTGAGATAAATTTCTCTTAACCAGTTTTTTTGAATATAGATTATTTTATCCTATTTGTAACTGTTATGCTCATCTTTAATTAATTAGTTCTTCCATATTATTTTATTTCTCAGTTCATCTTTTCCTTCTGTTTTCACTTTTCTTAAGTTATCATGAGTTTCCTGATTTTACCATTGTTAAGACTTTAAAATTATATCACTCTTTAGACTATATTTTTAATTAAAAAATAAACTTTATATTTGTTATTATTATTAAAGACAAATCTAGAGATTTTCAGATGAAAACTGTCCTCAAATTTGAAAACGTATTTATCTACCACATATTTCCTGATATAGCATCTAATAAATGAAAGTCTTATTGCTAAAAAAATATGGATAATATTTATTTAATAATTATTTTAAAGACTCATAGTGTTCTTTGCTTTTAAATATTAATTTTTTACATAATTTTAGCTTCAGTCTTGCAAAAAATCACCTTCACTTTTATATTAACCTTGGGGACAAGACTTAGACTATTACAGCTATAGATTATGAAATCCACCTGTTAAATCAGACTACTTTAGCTTGAGACAACATGATCTAGAATATCATAAGCTTGGAAGCATTACATTGAATTCCAAATTAAATATTTTACAAACGTTAAAAAATGTGCTAATTAAAGTTATGGGAATTTTCAAGAGCATTGGAATAATTATCAGAAAATGAAATGGAATTAAATTAGGTATTAGATATACAGTCATTTTTTAAAGAAAATAGTTACCCCTAAATGCAATCAAAAGTATTTACTTATTAAGTCTTTGTAATATAATCACTGAAAGCCATTTCCCAAATTAGATCTAAAAAGAAAGGTTGGTTGTATATATAGCTTCTTTTATTATTTGAATATATTCCTATTGAAATTGCCAAATAAAACTACTAATGATTACATAGACTTAAAATCAATCAACTAAGCAAATTTCATCTTACAGGAACAGTTGCTATTATTGACAAAATTTTATACAAAAATATGAAAACAATGAGGTACCCAGAAGTTAAATTATCCCAGAACTCCTGGCCTATGAGAGACAACATAATTGCTGGAATGAAGATCTTTCTATTCCTACATTATTACCTTTACAAGCAATATGAAGTAAATAAGCAAAATATTTTATTGCCTGTATTGTCTTTCTTATTTGTTCAAATAATTTTCTGTCACTTACCTTTAACAAAATGGCAGACATTGAGCAGCTAGTATTGCACTGAATACTAATATTTCAATAAATACAAGAAATTCACTTATTTTCAGATTTTATATAAAACCCAGTGGATGCTGTCAAGCCATTTTCAGATAGTCAGGAAAACCAAATATTGACTGAAATTTATGCAAAATGATAGAGTAATTTAATTGATCATATAGGATCTTAAATACTGTCTCCAATGTTTCAAATTTGTTATTTCTCCAATGCAGGTAAACTTTGTATCTTATGGATGCAAAGTGTGTGTCTTTTAGTCAGTGATAATTATAGCAAAGAAACCAAATATCCTGTATAATCCATATAATGTATATATTTATATCAGAAATTATTCAAATAGATTTTTAGGGGATTGGATTATGTTATTTATACAACGGCATTAATTATATTCAGTATCAGTTGCTAATACATTTCAGATCGAGTAGTTATTTCCTTTAGGTAGAAAAATTAAAACATATGTTTTACTGAACTTCTGAATATACTCTTGTTATCCCTCATTTTTTATTTTCAAATGACCTCAGAAACTTCATAACTGAAATCTTAGGACAGGGAAAATAAAATGAGAAATAATCATGTGTTTTATCTTCTTTCCTTCCCTCCTTTTCCTATATGTGATGCTGTATATTATTTCAGAAATAAGATGAAGCATATCTCTACAATTCAAACAATAAAATTATAAAAGAAAACCCTATGTATTGGATAAAGAATAGTGTAATAAAATCTTTAGAAATAGTAGTATTAAGGACATCTGGGTGGCTCAGCAGTTGAGCATCTGCCATCGGCTCAGGGTGTGACCCCGGGACTTGGGATGGAGTCCCACATCTGGCTCCCTGCAAGGAGCCTGCTTCTCCCTCTGCCTATGTCTCTGCTTCTCTGTGTGTGTGTATCTTATGAATAAATAAATAAATCTTTAAAAAAATAGTATTAATAAAAATTGACAAAACATTTCCTTTCCTGTATCTTTTTTTATTAATTTAAGCAAAATTTTGATTTTATATTTTTATTAACCTACACAGAGATATACATTGATATTTGATTCATGGTATTTATAAAATAATAATAATTTGAGTCTGAATGGTAAATATATAGCTATTTTTGTTATTATGTACTGAAATAAATCTGTCTCATTTGTCTTTCCTTCTCTTACCCCATGATTTGTATAATTCCTAGAGTTCTCTCTCTTTCTCTCTCTCTCTCTCTCATATGCAGGAGCATAACATACACAAGTATTTAACATATGAATGAAAGACAAATAATGACTAAGAAGAAAAGTAAGTATGATGAGATTGAGAAAGAAGAAAAACAATAATTGAGGATCATGTAATATTTTATTTTTTTGTGTATTTTTATTGGAGTTCCATTTGCCAACATATAGTATAATATCCAGTGCTCATCCCCTAAAGTGCCCCCCTCAGTGCCCGTCACCCAGTCACCCCATACCCCCGCACACCTCCCCTTCCACTACCCCTTGTCTGTTTCCCAGAGTTAGGAGTCTCTCGTGTTCTGTCACCCTCTCTGATTTTTGTAATATTTTAAAATCAGAGGAAAAATGCCACATTTTCTGAGAAATTAATTTTACCATGATGGCATTCAAAGAATTAATTTGGTCAGAAATGCAAGAATATTGTTTTTTTTTTAAGTGGGGGGGGGGGATGGAGTGAAAAAAAATTGACAATGATGGATGAAGATGAAAAGGATGATGTGGTCACTCCAGAGAAAGAGAAGGTAAGAGAGTAAGCATATGATACTGCAAAATCAAAAGGAATCAGATTATGCTGGTTTTGTGTATCACATAAGGATTTCCATGTCTATCTGGACATCTGAACAACATATGTATGTTATAAACATGGGGGATACAGGTTCATTCAGCTGTAATGTGGAGAAATGGCTGACAAAGAAATAACAGGTGCTGCAACAGCTGGGGAGTCTCGCCTTACAGTAGATTGCTAGAATTAGACATTCATTCATTCCATTTTGTAGCAAATGTTTATGGCACGGGTGATGAATCTAAGACTTTTTTGCTCATTCCTTATAATGGATTTATATGTTTTAGCTTTCATAGCACTGGCTTTGCCTTAAAGCTCTAATGATACATTCTATAATTATGTATTTTAAATGATATGAAATTCATAAGGCCTTTTCCTAATGACAAAATACATATTATAAAAATAACTGCCATACTGAATGGTTCGACATAGAAAATTGCAACAAGAATAAGAAACAAAGTGGGGTTTTTCATTTGGGGTGCATTGGAATTTGAGTAGTACAAAATAGTAAACAACTCCATAGCAACTCTACTAAGTGTGTATTACTCCTATAAGCATTCTGATAATAGAGTAAGTAATATATCTCCCACTGTTCACTATGGAAACAAACAAAAAATCCCTCTCAAGAATGGCATCTGATATTGTATTGACAGTGGATCTATTTATTTATTCATTAAATAAATTGAAGCATATTCCGTCTCATTTCTACACAAAACTTACTTACTAAGCTACTTTTCTGAGAACAGATATTGATGGTGGTAATGAATAGGAAAGTATTTGAGAGACCCCTCAGGGGTATAAAAAATGATGAAGAGTTTAAAAATTAGAAAGTAGAGAAGGAATTGGGATTTCTATATTTAAAAAATAAAAGTAGAAATTACAATAAAAATATATTTTTCCACCTCAAAGTGTAGTGCATAATTAAATACATATTTGCTTCATCATTACCACAGGAATGAAAGTTAAATTTTTTCCCTATGTTCTCAGGTGTTTTTTTTGTAGCTTACTTTTTCTTTATTACGTCTATTTTAGTGTGAAGAGGAAATCTGGCTTTGTATAAGTTTATTTCCCACTCATATCACAATAAGTTTGATTGGTTCTCTCAGGCAGTTTATCAGGGTGATGAGTTCCTTCTGTTATATGATTTTGCTTCAATTTCAAAGACTGGAAGAGAGACAGAACACAGGGTAGGTATACAGGCTGTAATTGCCCAAGCCTATAAGTCTTTTAAGTCCCTTTGCTCTTATTCTTTTGGCCAATTATATGGATTGTCTAAACTACAGAAGAAGCTGGAGAATAATTATTTTTATTGGTTTAAGAAGAGAAAAATGAGAGTTTATGTAACTCTTAGCATTGCCTCTTTCACTCAGTGTTAAGCAATATTTTATATACTAGCCTCTACCCATATAGTATGATAAATTTGCATATTATTGAAATGAGTGGAGTTAACATTGTAAAGAACTCCAGTGTAAAACAATCTTCTATCTTTGTCTTCACAGCCTGTCCTGAGATATCTACCAACTGCTATCTTGTCTTCCTGGCCATTAGAATGTGTGATGATATTCAGAACCTACTTAACATTTCTTTGTTCTAAATATACTAGACTTCTTGAATCTTTGCATTTCATCTGGCATAAAAAGTTTAGAAGGTAAGTCGTCGGAAAGAAGTAGATACTATGTATCAGATAGAGAAGTGGAGAAAAAGACATTCAAAGGTAGTGGAACCAGAGGTTATTCTCAGGTTACTAAATGCAAAAGAACAGAAAAGCAAAACAAGGTGGTCAAAATTGCCACACCTGGAAAAGGTGCCTGCTTCTGGAACAACTTTACTCTGGATTCTTGATAGCTAATGAAGTGTCTGAAACATCTTCAACTCAAGAGATCATTTGGACATTGAAGTACACGTTTGGGCTCTTATTTTAAAAAGTGCTTATTATAATTCTTCTGCTTGATGTCATACATGTTTTCCCTTTTTAAATTAACACTTATACAGTATTAGTCTATCTGAACCATTATTAAATTTTAAAGAATAAGGCCACTCATTCTGAAATGTGTAACTGAGAACAAAATCTATGGTGGTTTTATTTTATACCTGTGAAACAATACACACTCAGATTAGTCCCATTTTTGGTTTGGGTCAAAGCTTAGAAGTCTGAGTTTCATCACAGTTCTCAGAAGGGAGGATTTAAAAAAATAGAAATAATAAATATAATATAAATCAACTACAAAAACAAAACATCTTTTAAAAAATACTAATTGAACAGGGCACTTGGGTAGTACAGTAGGCTAAGTGTCTTCAGCACACTCATGATCCCAGGGTCCTGGAATCGAGCCTGGGGCTCCCGATTCAGCAAGGAGTCTGCTTCTTCCTTCCCTCATTTGTGCTTTTTCTTGCCCTCTTTCTATCAAATAAATAAATAAAATATAATAAAAGAATACTAGTGAACACAAACGAGGTTCAAAAAGATAGTATTTTGAGATGCTTAAGTAGAAAAGTATTTACAATACCATATTAAAGCACTAATACAAGGACAGAAGAATATTGAAAGTAAGAGGAAGAAAAATATGTATACAATGAAACTAACCAAAAGCAAGAGGTATAGTTATGGTCATATCTGAAAAATATATATATATATTTAAAAATTATGAAGCAAAATGTGTATTTTGTAATAATCAAAACTCCAACAAAATGATATAATTCTAAAAATGTATGCACCTAATAACATACCTAAATTATATAAAGAAAAATGAAAGAAACTAGAGAAAGACAAGTTCAGACACACCACTGTGAGATTGTAATACATATCACTCAATAAGTAACAGTACATGTAAACAGATAACAAAGAAGTGCATAGATTTGGAACACATGATTTTAAAAATTGATCGAAAGTATCACACCCAAAAAAGCATGATACTTATTCTCAGAAGTTCATATGGCATAGTTCACAAATTGATTGTTCTTTGGCCTTTACGTCTTAACAAGGACAGACTGAAATAATGAAAATATGTTCTCTTAGCAAAGTGGAATTAAGTGAGAAATCAAGACTAAAAAGATGCATAACATCCCCATTTAAACTCCCAGGCTAGTATTTCAATAACAACTTTATGACAATGAGCCCCCATAATAATATTTCATGACTATTATGATAATAAATTTGAAATTTTAGATGAAATGAAAGTCATTGAAAAAACGTATAAAAATGGAACATATAATCCCATATCTATTAAATAAATTAACATTTTAATTGAAATTATCCCATAAAGGAAACTGCAGTCCCTATTGAATTTACCAGTGAACTATCATATAGATTTAGGATAGAAATAGCACCATGATCACAAAAAATTTACTAGGATGTAAAAATATATAGCAGGAAATTTGTTTTACAAAGCCAACATTATGACAATACAATACTAATATTTAACAAAGTCATTACAAGAAGTAATTTTGGGTCAGTCAATTTAATTTTGGGGTCCCTGCTATTATTTCTAGAAACATAGTGCCCATAGTTGGGCATACCATTTCAATTGTTTATAATGCTAGAATATGCAAAGTAGTTAGTGTCCAGATTCCAATGATTTTTGTCATTGTATTCCTTTAAATGAAATACGGAAAAAACTTTCACATAGATGAAATAATGTACCTATAGGAAACTATCTGGATGACGTACTTTTTCTGTTATTTGCTGAAAGTGAATCATGTCTAACAGTGTTACAAAAAAAAAATATTCTGATATTTACTGACATTGACAATTTTATGAAATTCAATTATCCTTGAATTTTATATGCAATTAAATTGCAAATGAAAAAAACTTTATTTTTCTTTCCTGAAAGGAGTGTTAAGTACAAATTAGTTACAGCAGGGATTCTGTTTTACAACTCATTACAATCTGCTCAACTCACTTCCTGGAGAAGTGCCTAAACTATTGCTTAAGAATTACACACTTGGAAAATTCTTGTTTGCTATAATAGATACACAAAAGTGTTGTAAACCAACAGTGCTGAAAATTATTACAGTATATTATCTAGTTCTTTTGTCACCTATGGTTTAATTGATGCCTATCATTTGTTTAATTACTGTATTTAAAACACATTTGTATTTGGCTCTAACCTCCACATTATTCTATCCTTTCACTTTCTGGTTCCACATAATGATAATGCTGCTAATAATAAGTTGTCTATTCAGTGTGGGTATTTTTAGAAAGAAAAATTAGAATATAGGTAAATCTGTGTATCACTAGAGCTAACCTTAATGCAATGAATAAATAAAATTTTAAAAGTCTCACATACAGCTTTTAAATGAGTATATCAAATGTTCATTTATGTTCATTCCAAGAATATGTCAAGCTCTTTGCCTGTTTGTGTATTTACCAAATAAACTAATAAACAAAAGTATACTTATTTGAAAGGCTAGGGCCTTTTTAAAAATAAGCAGAAGTTGTCCAGTTTGATGTTATTATTAATTTCTTCATATGTTTTTCTCAAAGTTATAGCTATGTTTTGAGATCAGTGTCTACACAGAAATAGTAGCGGCACACAATTTTAGGCATATTTATATTCCTTACATTCCCTCTCATTTCGTTAGCATCAAATGACAAAGAATAAACCTCATAATCTAGAGAGCCAAGGATTTCTAATTTATACTCCTTTAAGTACCCCACTATAGTATATTGATCAATATAAACCAAGTCTTACATAACAGTAGAGTAATAAATATAGATTATTTAATTGCTATGCAATAATAATTACCCCTAATTAAGGGGTAAATGAAGTCTGCCAGTTACATATAGCCCATGTTTGAAAACCTCGATTCTGAGAATAAATGTAAAAGAAAAATATGTGACCACTTGAAGATCTGGAAATATCACCATGAAAAATATTCAGTATTTAAGGATCCCTTATAAAAATTATGCCTAGGGGTGCCTGGGTGGTTCAGTCATCTGCCTTCGGTTCAGGTCATGATCTCAGGGTCCTGGGATTGAGCCCCACATTGGACTACCTGCTGGATGGGGAGCCTTCTTCCACTCCTTCTGCTACTTACCCTGCCTGTGCTTGCACAATTTCTCTCTCTCTCTTTCAAATAAATAAAATCTTAAAAATAATAAATAAATAAATAAATAATAATAAGTATGCCCTGATTTCTCTATATCCACTGAGATTGTACTTTAGGAAATTTTAATTGGGCAACCAACATTTCTCTCTTCTTGTCTCTCTTTAAGTTCTATTTTATATCAATGTATAGATAGATAGATAGATAGATAGATAGATAGATAGATATAGATGATGATGATAGATAGATAGATACTAATACTTATATTCCAATAAATACCCTATTCCTCTAATAAACTTAAAAGACATGATTTCTCTACCAAATAGTTTCCTAATGACTGAACAAGACTGAAGCCCCTGAAAAAGCGAACTGTCTCTACGTGTTTTCTTAACTTAAGTCTCTAATCCAGGTATGCTGGAAAAGTATCCATGGAAACAAGGATATGTTGGTTTCTTTGATTTCAATATGCAAATAGCATTACTTGTTCAATATGGGAGAGTAATTTGGTCAGATTGAATCAAGGGAAGCTTCTTTCTAAAATGCCCAAATATACTTCAAGTGTGAAAACAGAAGAAAATGTTACTAGAAAAATCTTCTAAAAATATTTTTTAACTGCTGAACTAACTGATCTTGTTTACCAAGAATTAACTAACACTGTGATTAGAAATGATTATTTTAATATTCTATTGACCTTCATTTTCTAATATTTGTTTTAAGATTTTAGGATCTATCTTCTTAAGTGATATGTTTGACTTCTATGATATTCTTACCCAAATATAGTTTCAGACCATACTTACATTGTAGAATAAGTCATAAAATTTTACACTGAATTTTTAAAAATATAATATTTTCTATGATATGATTATTTAGCTTTTTCTTGCTGGCTTTTTATATATTAGCCATAGAATCCTTTTGGACCTTCAATATGATTTGAAAAAATAAGATAAAAAAGTCAATTTTACACAGGTAACATACTAGGTATTTGAGAGTAATGTAATTGAATATTATGTCTTATGTATTGGGATTTCATGAGCTAGTAAAGGAGGCAGAAGTATTAAGGCAATTATGGTACAAGAAGTCATCTATTATAAAGCTGACATAAAGAATATGGAAGAGTCTGTATTCATCATCTTAGTTGATCCATAGTAGAAAATATAAGGCACATGTTTTATTATTTCAAAGTTATATATTAAGACACCATTTCTCAGTGTTTTAAAATGAACTGCTTAAAGTTATACATCTAGCAAAATATGTATCTGATACGGAGAGCTTGGTTCTTGTTTCACAGAGTTGAAAATGAATCTCATGGACAACAGAGAATGAGCAAACCGATAGAAGTTTATTAAGCAGAGATGCAGAGAAAGTTCTCAGAAGTGAGAGGGGTCCCAACAGGGTTGCCACTAAAGGCTTTTATGGTCTTTTGTAGGAAACTGAACAGGGAACTTGGTAAATTTCCAGTCAATTATCAGGATGGATATTTATAACAAACATGGTAGACTTGTAGCTATGATAACAATCAAGATGTTTTTGTAATAATCATGAGCCCAAACAAGGTGTTCCATTCTCTCTGGTTAATATCTCCTCTATAATATTTTTCTACATCTGAGATTTCTGTGAGCCTAGTCAGGTAGCCAATGGCCTTGAGATTCTTGTGCCATCTTGGTTTGAGCAGGGACTATTGAGAACACTTTAATGACATATTTCTTTGTGGTCTGTGAATTTCTGTGATTACTTAGAAGCCATTAAAAGGGGGATATTCCCTAACATTTTAGATCTAGGGGAGCAGGTTTATTTTTTTCTGTTTTTACTGTCTTATCTCTATTTTCTTGGGATGGGTGGGAGCCTGACTCTGTGGCCTTTCCCTTATCTTTTCTTGCCTAGCCCCGTCTGCCCCTAACTCATTCCTACATCATGGCCATTCACTGAAATGCATAAGGTCTGTTGCAAAATTCCAGTGCTTTCTATTGTGTTGAGTTGCCACCTCACACAGATTCTTAGGATGTGACAACTCTTTTTTTCTATCATGATGATCACCTAGTTCCTAACTTACTTCCAATATTTATATGTTGTCTCATAATCCAAACACTTTTAACTTTCTCCATTTTCCCTCATTTTCCCTCAAACACTTATTAGAGATGTTTTACAAAGCTAGATACAAATTGGCAAATTATGCTCATTTTCCTTGTAAATAACCCTAAAAATGCTTTTGAATAAAACTAGGAAAGAATTTTTGAGTTAGCCTTTTTGATTAACTTAGCTGATTTATTTTAACAAAGATTGTTCAAGTTTTACTTGACTTACAAAAAACTTCAAATTCAATAATCATTTTCTCTATTGGAATGACATAATCAGGTTTTTTTTTCTAGGTCAGGGACATGGATGCAAATCAGAAATACTTTTATCAGATGGTCTACATGAGATTTTACTATTTTGATGTTAATAAATGAACCTGTCAGAATTTCATAGATTCTGACAGAAGACATAAGACCCATGATTCAGAGACAAAGTGTTTTCTTACAGCACAGAAAGAAGTCTGAGCCTTGATGCATTAAAATAGTCCTCCACCTCTCCAAAATCCTCTAGTAGTGATACAGAGGCAGACCCAGCTGACTATTACAAATTCAGTGTTTTGTTTTATTTTTGTCACAATGAGGAACCTTGATTAGGAAGCACCAATGTTATAAGGGGCTGCTAGCAAACATAACCTTTAGGAGGAAGATAATACCTTTAATATAGTGGTCAGGAAAAAAAAATCCATATTTCCACTCATCTATAGCCCTGAAAGATTTTGTTTCACTTTAAACATTGTATGTGGTCATCCACTTTAGCCACTTTAAAATTCTTCAAAGTAAAGATAGACATGGAATCATATGTATTTCCAAATTGTTCGGCTTATTGGCCAGTAATCATGAGAGAAATTGGAAGATGGATGTTTTTCAGAGGAAAGATATATGTATATATAGGCAGGCCTACAGTAATGGTAATACAGTGTATATTTTTTTGTGTCAAAAGCATTTCCTGAAAAAAAAAAGCATTTGTTGTAGAACACTAATGAACTATATAGCCAAGATGACTTTTCCAGACACTGTTCTTAACATTGAAGCTCATGTGCAATATACCTATGAGCAAAGTAATCATTGTGATGGAAGCAGTGGCTATGTGTGGGCTCAACATTGAGGGATTTTATTCTTTAAGGCTACTCTAGTTACTTCCACTGATGAAAGTCCAAACTCTCATAAGACACTAAAGCTAATTATACAGTGCCTCACGGAGAATAAACAGCTATTTGATGCCAACTTGATTATGTCTGACTCATTCAAATCTAGCAAAGGTATCAATATTTTGATTAGGATTGACAGGTATTCCTGGTAAGAGCTTGCCTTAGCCCTGAAGTGTGTATGACAGTCTAATTTCCAGTAGCTAAATGTGTTTCATTTACTGATTTGCTATTCTTTATAATACAACCTTATGCCACCAAGTGATGTACTTGATAGCAAAAACTGTGTGTCAACAGGACCATGACCAGGATCACATTTGTCATAACATGTACAACATCATTTCACATACTGGATCATCCTTGCCTTGAATTTCTTTTCTGAATGGTAGTACTTTTTTTTTCCTTCCTGGTAAGAATAATAACCCAAATAAAGCCAAGCAAAACCTAGCATTTCCTATCACCTTCCTTATCAAAAAAAAAAAAAATACTCTCTTGGTCATCCTATAATATATTCTATTCTGGCATATCAAAACTCTGTTCACATAATTTAGTCACTTTTTTAAGGTCTTCTTAAATATGAATACATCACTGAGTTTGAAGAGATACTTGAAGAAAATATAAAACATGAAAATAACTATCAAGAAAAGTACATGTGAAGGCATATAAATTATATCTCTATATTTAAGATAACAAAATATTTGAATGAACCTTAATTTACATCTTCAAAAAGATTTAGTAATATAAATTCATTCATAAGGAAATTGAGGTAATAGAAATCACAAACTAAATGCTATTAGAAATTAAAACATAATTGTTCAAAAATTTTCCCATATAACTTTGAAAGACACAATCAATTCTATTTCATAAATGGAGATGCTCCCCAACCCTTGCCAGAAATAAAAGAAAGATCAAATGAAGAAACAGATGAGATAAAGGGAAAAGTCCAAAAGAAGGATGGATTGTCTATCACTAACTAAAAGGAATTGCATGTAGATAGAAGAAATTGTGTGAGAAGAAATTATGAAAGCAATCAAAGGGAAGATAAAGTCTCCTTTAAAATATAAACACACACAGAATTAAAGTATTAAATATAGATCACTAGTTCCACATGTCTTTGAGGAAAGTTCTGCTTTACATATGTTTGTTTTATTGAAGTATAATTTATATATAATATCCTATTACATAGGATATTATCATAGTTGTTCAATATTTTTATATATTATGAAATGATTTCTACAGTAAGCCTAGTTACCATCTGTCGTCATTCCAAGTCATTGGAGTATTATTTAACTATATTCCCTAAACTGTACATGACGTCCTCATGACTTATTTATTTTACAACTGGAAGTTTGTGCTTCTTAATCTTCTTCACCTATGATGCCTGCCTTCCAACTCCACCCGGCTCTGGTAACTAAAAGTTTGTTTATTATAAGTTGGTTCCTGTTTTGTTTTTTAGATTCCACTTACGAGTGAAATCACATTGTCATTGCCTTCCTCATACTTATTTCACTTATAATATCCTCTAGGTCCATCCATGTTGTTACAGATGTCAAGATTTCATTTTTTTTTTTATAGCTGAGTAATATTTTTGGATATATTTACCACATCTTTTTTTATCCATTCATCTATTGATTGACACTGGGGTTTCTTTTCTGTATTGTGGTGATTGTAAATAATTTCTCAATGAACATGAGCGTCAAATGGAGGAAAAACTACTTAAAATAGTGAAATCGGGATCCCTCGGTGGCGCAGCGGTTTGGCGCCTGCCTTTGGCCCAGGGCGCGATCCTGGAGACCCGGGATCGAATCCCACATTGGGCTCACGGTGCATGGAGCCTGCTTCTCCCTCCATAAAAATAAATAAATAAATAAATAAATAAATAAATAAATAAATAAATAAATAAAATAGTGAAATCAATGAATTATAAACCAAGAGCTACGAGCGCAAACAAAATTTTAGAATTTTAAAAAGTGTAAATTCTTAATTTATACTAACTACACTTACACTTTTATTGTAATTTATACTAATTGTAATTTTTCTAAATATGATGAACATTTTTATCTTTCATTTGCTTTTAAAATTATTTAGACATATTACAATACATGAAAAGATACAAAAATGCTTTAAAAATATTAACCTGTCTTAATCATGATTTTATGATGAACATTAATTTGGCAAACAGGTCTTTGTGAATTTCTTAATTAAGTGATTTGTCTTTGGTATATTTTTAGGCAACATTGATTTTAAACTATTATGTCTTTTTTCAGTCATCCCACTATATATGAACTGATGGTGGCTATTGGCTTAATTGCTGCCTCGTGACCTAGTCAAAATAAAAAAGAAAACAGCTGATTTGAGTTCATTTACCATGTATTATTTCAAGATGTCAATAAATATATTACATAACTATTAGGACAATTCTAAACAGAATGACAGCAATCTTTCATTTCTTGCATTATTGGCTATGAACATTCTGAATAGTATAGGAATGTATAGGTACATTCTTAAAAGTATAGTATATTATTCCTGAATAGTTTCAAGATATTTCTGCCTTCACTTATGAATTTATACTGATAAAAATATTGCCAGAGCTGAATGGCAACTGGTGTTTTTCTCTCTTCCTTAGAATCACGAGCAAATGAAAATATGAATGACCCATAATTTGCTGGCCAAAGTAAAACAATACAAAACAAAACAAAAAATAAAATAAATAAAAAAATAAAAATTATTTAATTTAAACATTCCATGTACAAAACCTTAAATTGATTGAGCTTTTCCTAAGGGAACAATCATTTATTTTTAAATTGCTACTAAGGAAGGATCCCTGGGTGGCGCAGTGGTTTGGCGCCTGCCTTTGGCCGAGGGCGCGATCCTGGAGACCCGGGATCGAATCCCACGTCAGGCTCCCGGTGCATGGAGCCTGCTTCTCCCTCTGCCTGTGTCTCTGCCTCTCTCTCTCTCTGTATGACTATCATAAATTAAAAAAAAAAAAAAAAAAAAAAAGAATGTGTTTTGGGATCCCTGGGTGGCACAGCGGTTTGGCACCTGCCTTTGGCTCAGGGCGCGATCCTGGAGACCCGGGATCGAATCCCACGTCAGGCTCCCGGTGCATGGAGCCTGCTTCTCCCTCTGCCTATGTCTCTGCCTCTCTCTCTCTCTCTCTCTCTCTGTATGACTACATAAATAAAAAAAATAAAAATAAATAAATAAATTGCTACTAAGGAATATAGTTGGCTATTTTCTCACCCAAAATTATTTTAAAGCACGTGGTAATGTACTTTCCTTAAGTGATTTTTTTTTTTTGTATGTATAAAGGAAAAACAAATTTTAATGACTAACTCTGAGAAGCTGAAACACAAATGGGAAAGAAACATACTTTGGAAGCTAGCATAGTTTATGAAGTAGGAGTAACAATAAATATAGAATTGTTGTAGGAGGAAGGCTGGGAACAGTTAAAGAAAAATGAGTTAGGATTTTCAAAATAAAAAAGAATAACATGCATATGAAATATTTAAATTACCAAAGAAGGATAAACACATTTGGTTTTACTTTTTTTGAATGAGGACAGAATTTTGATAACATCTGTTCTTATACTGACATTAGCAGTTGTTTTATTTTTTTTCTTTTCTAATGTACAAAGAATCCTCTTTGGTATTGTGAGTCAGTGATATTAAAAAAGTGCTTGAAATGTTCTCTTTTTCCTTTTCCTCATACTCTTTTTATTGCATCTCTGTCTCCCTCCCTTCCTTCTTCTCCTTCTCTTTCCCTTTCTTCCCTTTCTTCAATGGTATAAAATACTTTGCCTGTGGGTTACTTGGTTGGCTCAGTTGGTTAAGCTTCTGTCTTCAGCTCCGGTTATGATATCAGAGTACTGGGATGAGCCCTGCATCTGTCTCCCTACTCAGTGGGGAGTCTACTTCTCCTTCTGCCTCTCTGCTCCCTCCCATCCCCAATTCTGCTCTTTCTTTCAAGTAAGCAAATAAAACCTTTGAAAAAAAAATACTTTGCTTATATATCTTTAAGAATCATTCCAAATGTTGGATGTCATTATATGTTTCTTAATAACTAACATGTTAATTAATCTGGCTATCATTACATTACTAAATTACTATAAATAATACAAGAAGGCATATTTTTATTTTTCAAAGTGTATTTTGAATTAAGCTATTGGGATGAATCTTATAAAAACATATTGAAAATCAAAAAGTTCTAATTTTTATTTATGCAAATTACCTGCTTTACCTTTTCACTTTTGACTATCTATAGCATTATGTCTCATAATCCCTACTAGAAGTTTTACAGACATGAATTTTATAAGGTATATATAACATCATTTTAATTTTTTTATATGAAACCATTTTTAAAACAATAAGATATGGCTTGTGTGGCAATTAGTCAAACTCCCTAATATCACCCTTATTTTTTTATTTTTATAGCCTAATTTTTATATTCAAGAAGTATTTTTTTAACACAAAAATACTTATTCAAGGCCACCATATATAAGTAGATGTTTTGTCTTATTTTAAAATAACAAATTTGAAAATATTTTAATAGGTGTATCATTTTTATTTATTTATTTTTTAAGATTTTATTTATTTATTCATGGGAGACACAGAGAGGAGGGAGGCAGAGACACAGGCAGAGGGAGAAGCAGGCTTTATGCAGGGATCCCGATGTGGGACTTGATCCCGGGTATCCAGGATCACACCCCGGGCTTGACGGCAGCACTAAACCGCTAAGCCACCGGGGCTGCCCAGGTATATCATTTTTAAATCAGTAGTATTTTAAAACATTAATTTTTTTGCTACCGTAAATAGGATTTTTTTTCTATTTAAGGTAAATAGTATTTAAAATAACAGTAATGATTGAAAAACTACTGGGCCTCTTCTCTTGTTAAAGTTACTGGAGTTCTGGCCCTGTTTTTCTTACTATTCTACTATTTTTCATTTCATAAATATTTTTAATAAATGTAGAACCTCATGATCTTAAGCAGACATCAACAGCTCTTCAAAATTGGGAGACAGGGTCATCTAGGTAGCTCAGTTGTTTCCAACTCTTGATTTTAGCTCAGGTCATGACCTCAGGGTCCTGGGATCAATCCCCTGGCAACCATCAGGCTCCATGCAGAGCGGGTAGTCCATTTCTTTCTACCTGTCTTCCTCTGTCCCTACCATAGCTGGTGCTCTCTCTCTCTTTCTAAAATAAATAAATAGGGAACCCCAGGTGGCTCAGAGGTTTAGTGCCACCTCTCCCCCCACCCCCACCCCGGGCGGCATCCTGGAGACCCTGGATCGAGTCCTTTGTCAGGCTCCATCCGTGGAGTCTGCTTCTCCCTCTGCCTATGTCTCTGCCTCTCTCTCTCTCTGTGTCTCTCATGAATAAGTAAATAAAATCTTTAAAAAAATAAATCTTTAAATTATTTAATCTAAATAAATTATTTAATTCTAAAAAAAATAAAAAATAAATAAATCTTAAAAAATAAAAATAAAATAAAATAAAATTTAGGGAGAAATGTGATTTTTATTAAAATATCATTTAAAAATTAATATGTCCATAATAACACTCAGTAAAGCAATTTTTAGATGATTTAGTTCTAAGCAGTTAAAATTCAAATAATATATTTTGGTTGAAATAATGACAAAAAAGCTATATTATTGCTTTATAATAGATAATGTGCTGAACTTAAGTACACAGACTTCTTTTACTTCCCAAACTCCTTATTGAGGTTCCATTTGTTAAAATGTCATAGAATAAAAAAACAAAACAAAAAACCTCCCCCTGAAAAATGCAGATGATTTATAAAAGAGATATAAAACTAATTTGTTTGAAAACTCAGAGTACCTTGAAGTCAGCCTTATTTTGAGAGGTCTGCATCCTAAACCGTGGGGCAGTTCAAATATATTCATAGTAAAACTATGAAAAACTAAGTTAAAGGAAAAAAAAAAAAAAAGAAAAGAAACCCCTAACAAAGAAAAACCTAAAATTAAAGAAAAACTGCAAGGGCAGATGGAGAAAAATATTCATCAACTTTGGAGAAGACATATACAGATTATAAGTTGACTTTTGAGATAATGATGGTCTAAAAACAATTGAATGCCACTATTAATATGCCTAAAGAATAAAACTGCCAATTAAGAATTACCAATCTTTGATAGGTTAAATATCTTGAAAACATAAAGAAGAAATTAATTTGTCTTTATTTATATTCTAACACATATGAAAGTATGCTGTTCAGAAATAAGAAATGTTAATTTGAATAGAACACAAATTCAATAAAATGAAAATGAAATTAAAGTGGAAAATGAAATTTAAAAAGTGATGAAAATAATAAATGTAAATGAGTATTGACCAATAAAATAATATTAAAGTATATATTATATGATTTAAAATATTTGTCAAATAAAACAAGATGAACATAATCTTTGATGGCAGAAGTTTGATGAGTTAAAGTGTTCTACATTTAATAGAAGTAGTAAAGAGCTCTAAGTCTGATAGAACTAAAAAGTGACAAAAATCCACAATTATATTGCAAACTACTAACAAACATTTCTAGCTGATAGAGCAATAGTTAAAAACATATATATAGGAAATAAGAACATGGTGCCCACAATGACCAAATAATAATCACTTTCAAGGGTATATGGGATATTTACCCAAACTGATCATATGTTGATCAATTAAGCAATTTCAACAAATTTTGAAGTACTTATATCAGTGAATATGTTTGTTAACCATAGTGGGGCTGAGCCAGAAATCATTAACAAAAAATAAATAAATCCTTTCTGGAAAATAAACACCTACAATATTCCATAGATAAAAAGTAGATGACACTTAAATTTAAAAATATTTTAATTGAATGTTGATTAAAATATGCCATATTTATTTAATCAACATTCAATTAAACTATGCCATATAATGGGACTCCTATGTGGCTTTGTCAGTTAAGCATTAGACTCTTGGTTGTGGCTCAAGTTATGATCTCAGGTCCTGGATGGAACCCCACATGAGGCTCTGTGCTCAGCAGGGATGTGCTTCTCTTTGTCTCTCTCTCCCCTTCCCCTTTTGCCCCTCCTCCTGCTCCTGCTGTGTCTCTAAAATAAATAAATAAACCTTAAAAAAAGATATGCCATTCAAAACTTGTAGGAAGCACATAAAGCCATGCAGAAAAGAATTTTTAAATTTAAATATGCATTGAAGAAAATGAAGTCTGAAAACTAATGGTCTAAAAATCTACTTTTTGAAGTTAAAATGATATATTAGATCCAAAGAAAAAGAATGGATAATTTTAAAAAATATAAGGGAAGAAATTAATGTGATATAATGCAGATATACAATATAGAAAAAGTCCAACTATTGTTTTCTGAAGACTAGTATGATTAATAAACCAGTGTGAAATTCATCAAGGACAAAAAAAAAAGAAGGCACAAAGATCAATATCAGATGAAAATTTACTATTAAGAATAAATTTGAAAATTGATAAAACAAATTACTAAAAAGCACAACCTATGAATCAAATACAAATATAAAACATAAACAGTTGAAGAACTATTAAATAATTTGAATGCACTATAAAAACTAAAAATTCCCTGGCCTCGTGCCTTGCTAGTTAATTCTTCCATACAATTATGGAATAAATTATATAAATATTGCATAACTTGATTTATGAGATCACAGGATCTACGTACAGAGCCTGACAGGACCATTATAAGCAAAGGAAGTTGAAGGCTAATATCTCTTTACATATTGAGGCAAATAATCTTAAATTAATTAATTAATTAAGAAGTAAGGAAGGAAGTTTACCTGTAACTAATGATTTATAAAAAGGAAGACATCCAAAAACCCATGTGCATTCATGTCAGGACTAAAATTTTGTATTTTATTTTATTTTTTTTTTATTTATTTTATTTTATAAGATTTTATTTATTTATTCATGAGAGAGAGAATGAGAGAGAGAGGCAGAGACTTAGACAAAGGGAGAAGCAGGCTCCTTACACGGAGCCCAACACAGGACTTGATCTTGGAACCTGGGGACCACCACACCATGATCCAAAGACAGATGTTCAACTGCTGAGCCACCCAGGCAGGACTAAATTTATAATTAAATACTTATATCAATGTTATTTATTAAGTTCATAAATACAAAACTTATGTTCATTGGATTTAAGAAGTGGTAAGAACCCTTAGCAAGCTAAGAGAAAATAATCATTTTACAGGTTAAAGGTAGTTAGTTGCAAATGATGTCCAGCAAACCTCATGCTGAAAATTGAAATACTGAACACTTGATATTCAGAATGAGAAGCCGATATCTACTATCACAATGTACATTCACCATTGTACTAGAGACCTAGGGACACCTTGGTGGCTCAGTGGTTGGGCATCTTCTTTCAGCTCGGGGCATGATCCTGGGATATGGGATCAAGTCCCACATTGGGCTTTTTGCACAGAGCCTACTTTTCCCTTTTCCTGTGTCTCTGCCTCTCTCTCTCTCTCTCTCTCTCTCTCTCTCAGTGTATCTCTGTTGAATAAATAAATAAAATATTTTTAAAAATGGTACTAGTGGGATGCCTGGGTGGCTCAGCATTTGGGCAGCTGCCGTGGCTCAATTTGTGATCTTGGGACCCGGGATGGAGTCCCGGATGGAGCTCCTGAGAAAAGCCTGCTTCTCCCTCTGCCTATGTCTCTTCCTCTCTCTCTCTCTCTCTCTGTCTCTAATGAATAAAAATAAATAAATCTTTTTAAAAAATTTTACTAGAGACCTGGACCTGTGCAATAAAATATGGGAAAGAAAGTAAAGTTATAAAAAATTAAATATGATTAAGTAAAACTTCTTTTATTCACAGATAAAAAAAATTGTGTGCATTCACAAAAAATACACAAATATGGATTTAGCACGGTCACAGAAATATCAGGTAAATATGCAAGAATAATTTATGTTACCATACTACAGCCCAAAAGAGAATAGGAATTACAGAATATCATTTATAATAGTATCAAAGACATCAAATGTATAGGAATAATATTTTGGTAGATGTGCAAAAATAAGTTAACACTAAAGTACAAAGCATAATTTTTAAAAAATGAAGAAAATCCAATTTAATAGAAGAATATGCCATGCTCATGTACTGAAAGTTAACATTTAAAGATGTCAATTAACTTGATAAGTACAATTGTATTAGGATTTAGTACAACTCTAATAAAAAACGCTGTTTTGAGAGGGATTAAAATATCTTTCTAGAAATTATATAGAAATACAAATATTCAGAAATAACCAAGACACTTACTTGCAGAAGGAAAAGAAAGTAGGAGTTCTTGATATATATTAAGACTTATTAAACCACAGTAATTAAAATTAATTTTACTAGAAGCCTGATCCAAACTTTTCCATGCTCTGTAGTATCTATATGCAAAGTTTAAAGCTGGAAAAAATTAATTGAATGTTTCATAAGCCATTATTATGGCTTACATTTCAAGTAGATGGAGTTATGGCTTGTCAGGGACTTGAGGTGGCTACTAGGATGCTATTAATTTTTCATTTTTCTATTTGAATTATGGTAATATCAGTGAGTTCACATTATAAATAGTCACTGACCCAGGCACTTATGATTTAGGCATTTTCCATAGGTTGTTATACTTCAATAAACATTTATTTTAAAATGTGTGTTAGATATGTATGACTGAACTCACTTTACATGTGAGAAAATGGAGTCAAACTAAATAACTGCAAGTTTACAGTTTATAACTGTCAAAGCTAGAATTCAGTTCATTTTATTTCATCCAACATCCATGTTCTTACACAATAATTGTACTATCTTTGGTGAAAACCTGAAGCTTCTTCAAAGGGAAAAAAATAATTAAATTACATATTTGTTTGGAAAGAGAGAAAGATTAGAATCACTGGATAAGCACTAAATTAAATTCAAGAAAGAAAAAGTGGCATAGATTGAGAGTATATCCTTCATTTATCCTCACTTTAAGTCTTTCAGATAAAGGCTTATATTTAGAAAAGTTTCCAGGGTAAAATGATCAATAGATTTAACATTGTCCTAGTCTGAGAGAAGGTTGTTCTTTTGGGCTACGTGGAAATTCTTTTGATTATTCACATGATATCATCATTTTCCTAAGCTGTTCCATTCAACTTTGTGTATGTGTAAAGACAGTGGATAACCACTGAATATGGCTGTCAGTTTTACATGTCTGTTATGATGATCTGTATTCTCACTTTAACCTATCTATATTGAATAGAATATTTATGCAAAAGTTCACCTGAGATAGTCTAAGTCCTTCACTTTGGTCAATAATTTTATTGTAATGAAATTTCATTACAATGTTTTCTTTAATTAAATAGACATAGCTAAATAAATAAATAAAAAACAAATAAATAAATAAATAAATAAACATAGCTTTTTTAAATGCCACATTTAATTTAAAAAGAAACATCCTAAGAAAATATCTGTTTGTAATTGACTGTATTTAAAAACCTTAAATAAGCAAACAGAAAGTCATGCTGAAAACTGATCTAGTGACTCACATTTTGCTCGGTTCCACTATGAGTAGAATAGCTTTCTTAGAGGGTGGATATTAAGATCAGGGGGCGTTTTATACAAATTGCTACTTTTGATTACTCCTACACACAATGTGACTAAGTGGTGTTACCTTCCATACATTGGTTCTAAAAGAGCATAATGAATTAGTGTACTCTGTTAATGAGATGGTGTCCTTATCTCTCCTCCCCTTAAAGTTTCCTCAGAAACTTAGAAACAGGGAAATAAACCTAATTATACATGTATGTGCATCTAAAAATGATTTTGAGACAAATCTAAATATTTATCAGTATTTATATAATAGAAAGAACACTCTAATGAATATTAGAGGGTTCCATTTCTACTAGTAGCCCACATTTATTTGTTTGACCTCAAGTAGAATATATAAATAATGATAATGATTTAAATAGCATTAATGATTTTAAAGCATTAAATAGCATTTAATGATTTAAAAACATTAAATGTTTTTAATGCAATGCTTATTTAATTTAAAATTTTATGTAGCATCTATTGGAAATTTAGTTTTATCATAATACCTTCTTCAGACATGGGTTATTTGGAAATGAATAAGAGATACTACTTTTTCTTTCTAGGAGAGAAGCCTGGGAAGCCTTTCTTAAGCCTGGGAAGCCTTTCTTAAGACCTCTTCTTTCTTTCCTCATGACATCATACCTTCAAAAGAAAATATGGCAGTGGATGAGGGCTAAAATTCTAATTACTTCAAACAGAGCTTTTTATTTAGAAACCTAGACCAATATAGACAATTTAATATATTGCTTCATAGAGTTTGAGAAGGTGTAAATTGGATTAAGTAATTGAAACTAATGAAGAGGTAAGAATTAGAAAGGAGATCTGCAACTTCTGATGAGAATAGTAATAATGCTTTGGAGCTACAAGAGAAACATCTCATACAGCCCAACAATTTTGTCAGAGACACAAAGACTCACCTCAAGTAACTTAGAAGTGTTAGACATGTTCTTCTTTCATAAATGACACTTTAATAATTGGATTTGATTCCATTCTATCAGTATTCCAATATATTGTCCATTTATTTAATATTTACTGAATACCTGCATTCTTTTCCATTCCATTATAGAAAGATAAATGACAGGTAAGTAGGTTGATAGATAATTAACATCTTTGTATATATTTCCTCAGAATTTTATTAGATAATTAAATCATATAGTAAAGGGTTAACATTTTTTAATCTCTAATTTTTGGTAAAGATGCATGATATATTAGACAAATCATAAATGTTTTGAGAAATGGAAGAAGTAAAATTTAAATCTAAATATAATGATTAGAGAGGCAGATGAAAATAGAGTATATAGATTGACTTGAAAATAAACCCAATACTAGTATGTGGCAGTTTTCATTACTGTAGAATAAGAAATTTAACTGAAAACAAATATGTGAAAATTAGTGATCATTATTTTATCCATAGCTTACATTTCCACTTAATAGAGGAACTGTAGTAATTTGCCTAAAAATTTTCCAACAATGTTTTTTTACATTTCTAATGTTTTCTATTAAATAACATTAAACATTTCAAAATACATTAATATAACCATTCTAATTTCCATAGGCAAGTAAAAATCCAGACTATCCCCCAATAATGACATGTTTTTCTCACTTAAGCTAAATATGACCCATATGCCTTACATTTTTCATATTGCCCTTCCTATCTGTTTAATACTGAGAACTTTGATGAGAATGTGCTATAAGTTTTGTAATACTAACACAATCCAGTTGTAAAGAAAAAAATGAGGTTAAAGGATGTTTTTCCAGTTCAAGAGGGCAGCACAGGAAGATCAGGAACTCACCTCCTTCCATTGGCACACTGTCTATAGCTATATATGGAAAAAAATTCATCTTACAAAAACCCAAAATAGTCTTGCTGAGTGAGGACTACCTATTGGGAAAACAAGAAAAACACATCAAGGTGGGTAAGAGAAACTTGAGCACAGTCTTGCCATAAAACAACCCCTAGCAATGACCCACAACTGGAAGAAAACTCAAAACCTGAAGCTCCTCCCCAAGGAGCAAAGGATTGAAACCCAGGGTTGGGCACCTCAACTTTTAAGACCTGAACCTGAGAGATGACCCCCCCCCAAAAAAATTTCACTTTGAAAACTGAAAGGGCTTGTGTCCTGAGACCTACAAGATTGTAGCACTCAGAAAGCCAGTTTTTAAAGCCCCTCATTTCCACCTTCACTTGAAACACACACTCAGACTTACCTACCCCAGGGCTCAGCTCAGAGGCAGCTGATCATGCTTCACTTAAAGTGAAGGAGACTCATTTGCTTATATTAAAGTGTCAGCCCGAAGGTCAGGCATCTAATTTAACATACACATCTGGAGCCTGCTGAACAGAGTACTCACTGAGGGTGGATACGAGCAAGTGTCCTCTTTGTGCTCTCTCTTTGCCCTGTTTCATAGCACCAGTATCTCCAAGAATCTCCAAGATGGAAGATTTTACATGCATCTGGTGCCTCAATCTCTGTGGTCACCACCTGGGAAACACTTCTTGACTGCCTGGCTCTGAAGGTTAGGGGAGCTTCTGTTCCTGGTCCTGTAGGTTTATAATCATTGGTATCACCAATAAAGGAGCTCATACCCATCTGGCAATTTTTGTAGCTGCTGCCAAAGGACACCTCTACATCATCTGGCTCTTGGCAGCTAGTGGAATTTACACTTGTAGATCCCAGAGTACTATAAGCAAGAGACTAAAAGTTCTTTAATATCTAGTGCCCACCAGAATTCAGAAAGAGGCAACAGAGCAAGGAGTTCAGTCTTTCTGTGAAGTACACCTATTCATTAATCATCATGGCTGTGACCTGATGATCAGGCTTCTAACTAAACATATATCTAGGAGCTGACTGTTATCTTTTCCAGAGACCTCAGAGAATAAGCACTATTTTCCTGCTCTTCCTCCACCTCAATCCAGAGCACCAGGGTCTCTTGCAGGAAAATTTTACATGCAGGTGCTGCCTTGATTTCAGTCTGGTGCCCAGATTTTTTCAGTTGCCCCCCAGAGGATGCCTAGCTGTGGTGACTAGAGTTTGCATTCCTGAGTCCCATGGGATTGTGGCAATCAAAGAAGTGGTTCTTGGCAGGCTGTCCCTTACAGAGTACTGCACAGACAGCAGAGTGAGGCACACACCTGTCTTTCTGTGTAGGAGGTGTCTTGCCTTATTCTGGAGTTTCTGCCTGAAAGGCAGACTTCAGGTTTGGCACACATCTAGTGGGCTACAGAGTTGTGTTTTTTTTTTTTTTTTTTTTTCAGTAGTATAGGCTGTGGACACCATCTTGGCTTGCTCTCTCTGCTTTGCTTCAGCTTGCCAGTATCTCCCAGAAAAAGAGCTTATCTGCTTAGCTCCAGTTTTTGTCATTGCCACCCAAAGAGCACTGCCAGATTGCCTGGAAGGCAGGGCTTACGCTTGCAGTCCCACAGGACTGTATACATTGGCATGCTTTTAAGAGCTGCTGCCTGAGTGTCTGGATATTGGAGCCAAAGCAAACATTTCTATGATAACCTCAACCTTTCACCATTAAATGATCTGCACACAAAATTCTTGCACAAAGAACATACATAAACTTCTTGAAGAAAACCCAACTGTATCTACTTCAGACTCCAGGACATCTTAATCATACATTATCCTCTCAGTATGTTTCAGAAAGAAAGAAAATAAATAAATAAATGATATATACATATATACATAAATACATTCACATATACATACATTCACACACATATTCACACATATAGGTATAAAGGGCTTTCACGGGTCAATATAGATAATATGCTACACACTGAATTGTATAATAAAATGAAGCCTCAGCATAATAAAAAGAAACCTAAGCAAGTCAATTGCCTACAAAATTGCTGGTGTTTTGAAGTAGATCTGATAACCCGAACCTGGCTGGAAAAGGAACACCTTCAAATACACCAGGCCAAAGTCTTTGCATTGCAATAGCATCAGAATCGCCAACATTATAAAACTGAAAACAACATTCATTGCTATCCTCTTTTGGCTTCTCCAACTCTAGGACTCCAACAGGCCAGACTCTCAGAAATCTAACCAGATAGATCATAGGCAGAAAACTCTTTCCTTATTGAATTTCTCATCTATCCCTTTCTCTGCTTACATTCTGGAAAAATCCAGCCCAAATGTATCTCTTTCAGAGGATTTAGCTGAAAGCAGCAAAATGCTTCCAATGTATAAGCATTAAACATTTTTTTCCTATAACTTTCTCATAACAACAGCTTTAGTTGGAATATAGTCTGGTTCTTATGATGGAACAAGTAAAACAAGTCATTCTAATACATATGTTTTGTTTTCTTTTCCCTTCTTTTCTTTTTTTTAATAAAAAAATTCTTATAAAATTCTTATTATAATTCTTATAAATTCTTATAAAAAGAATCATCAGTTTTCCTGTCCAGTGTCTCCAACTCTTTGCTGCCTATTGACTGTTCACTTCTGTTAAGCCAATACCGAAATTTTCAGATTTTGTTATATGCAGCAGTCTACTTTCAGACACAAAATTCTCTGTTGACAGAAATTAAGTTGAGCCATGGCACAAAGTATATTTCTTTCCAACATAAAAGCCATGTGAGTAGTCTATAGCTAATATGATGGCACCAGGATTGCCATAGAAAAAGGCTTCTTCTATCTTGTTCCCAAGCAAGCTCAATTGTGACTTTGGACTTCTTGTCCAAGATTGTTCTCTAATCCCAAAATACTATGTCTATATTCCAGAAAGTAAAACTGTGGATCAAAAACAAAAAGTAAGGTACCATATGCCAGATATTCTTAGAGAAGTTTCCCAGAATCAATATTTCTATCTTATTGACTGAAATTTCATTCTGCGGACTGAGATGACTCAAAGGACGACTGGAAATGATTTATCAGTCCAGCTAGTCATGTGTCCATGTGATATTTAGGGTTTCTGTCTCAGTGGAATAAGAGAGAATAGATGCTAAGGGTTAACCAGTAGCCTTTGAAGACATGGACAGCATAATAATATGGAGATAAGACATGTTTTTTTGACTTAAGAATGATAGTACTTGTTATGGGTGAAGTAGTAACCTATCTCATCTTGGCTGGTCCTAAATACTGCTCAGCCATTCCTTCATTTATATCTAACTGCCTTCCCACCAAAATGCTGTTTTTTTTAATACTATACACACAGAAAAATACATGAAATATATGCTGGAGTGTTCCTCTACCTACAAAATAAAGCAGTGGGGTTAGATGGCCTAAAAAATCACTCTAATATTTATAATCCTGTGAGTTTCTTTTCTATGAATAATATAATTTTGTTATTATTCGAATATTCTCTGAGGCCCAGTAAGTAGGAATATGGTAGTTTGGGGTTGTTCAGTTGTTTTTTTTGTTTTTTGTCTTTAACTCTATTACACACTAGTTACTCTATCTGGAAAGTTTTATGGATTCAATAATTGTTTAATGAACAAATATGTGTTATAGTGTGTCTATATCTGGTCATAGCTAGACTAAGCCTCAAAAAGAGTTTGTTTTACAAAATCCAGGATACATAATTATCAGTGGACAGAGGGAAAGCAAATAGTATTAGTGATACTGGACTTCTGAAAAAAATTGGTTTTCATAAATGAGTTTCCAGTCAATGATTTCTAGTAAAGTACACCGAGAAAAGATGAAAGCAAATTAGGCCAAGGAAGAATTGGAATTTCTGTGAAGGATAGTAAAACTAAATATAAAAATAAATGCTAATATAGCACATGGGCTTACTGGCTTTACTTAGTTTCCTTGAAAAGTATATTGAGTTATATTGTTTTCTCAGCCCAAAATCTGAATAACAAATCACCCTCAAATTCATAGTCATTTATTTTTTATACTTTCATTGAGGCATAATTGAAGTTTGACAAGCTGCACGCATTTAAAATATACAATTTAATCATTTTAGCTTAATTTTAGTATCTATACTTATTCGTGTTATTCAAAATAAATAAGATTTCAGGACCAAGGCAGATTACCATTAATTACAGTAGTAACTACATTATTTCTTCTTTACTCTGGTCCTTTCCACTTCTGGGATGGGAGGACATACAGTTATAGGCTTGCATATTTGGGACCATCTCAAATGAGAAGACCTCTATAATTAGGGAGCAGGAAGCATACAAAGGACAGTTTACACCGCTGTCCTCCTTACCATCTGCAAAAGGAAGAGAAACTCCATCATTCTAGTGCAGGCAAATCCCACTGGGAAGGGAATGAGGATGTCTTATATTCTTACTCTTTGATGTGTAAAGAAATGTCTACAGTGAGCAGATAACAAAGGTTCCCAGTTAATCAACTGGAGTTTTATCCTCCTTTAAAAAGTATCTGCGTAGAGGCACCTGGGTGACTTAGTCAGTTAAGCAGTCCACTCTTGGTTTCCACTTGAGGTCATGATCTCAAGATTTGAGATCTAAACTCTACATCAAGCCCCAGTAGAGCCCCATGATGGGCTCCATGCTTAGCAGGGAGTCTCTCTCTCTTCCCCCATTGCACCCATCCTACTCTCTCCTTTCTCTAAATTAAATAATAAATAAATAAATAAACAAACAAACAAACAAACAAATAAATAAATAAATAAATATTTAAAAAGTATATAAATAGGGTCATCCCTTTTCGGGTCTCTTGGCTTTTTATTCACCATTAAGTTTCAAAACTTGCTCTTTAACCAGGGTTCCAGGAGGTTCCTTTGTTCAGAAAATCCTCACTGCAGAAACATGAAAATATTTTCTCTGTACTTTCCAAATGACATCTGCATATACCTGTGAAATCACCTGAAGCAAAATAAGGAATATAACTACACCCCCAAAAGTTTCTTCATTCTTTTTGTAATTCCTCTCTACTGCCACTTCCAGAAAACCTCTGATCTGTTTTTGCAATTTGAGGAATTCTATATAAGTAAAATCATTAATTGTTCTTAATAAGAATAAAAAGATGATGAAACAGAAAATTGTATCCTAGGATGAATTTTAAATCTAGTAATGAATGTGATGAAAATAAAAAGTTTGATCTTAACAGCTTATTGCTTCTCTATTAAATAAGCAAACTATAGTTGCACTGTTATGAAAAAATGTTCATCATCCATTTTGAATAGAGTCACTTATAAATGAGAATAAAATTTGAATGATTTTTCTTTCAAAGCTTATTCATGTTTACTTAACTCCCAATTTCTATTCCCTGAGATATAAATATTGAAGTGGAATTTCACCAGCTACATCAGAAAGTAAATAGCTAATCTTAACCAAAAGTAAATCAACGAATAAATAAATATTAAGATTTACATATATTTTGATTTACCAAATAATACTTTGACTACAAAGGCACCAAGAATATGTGTTTAAAAAAATAAACTAAATTTGATCACACTTAACACTGTCCACTCTTAATTTTCAGACAATGGAAAGCACTGTTAATTTTATCTGATTTAAAATAATACAATATATACACTAGCAATTTAATACAAAATATTTTATAGTGAGTATAAGGAAGGGTGTATTTTGGTTTGATTTGCTTATAGAAGAAAATACTTATAATTTGAGAAATTACTTAATATTAGTTTGCTCACCTATGAAAATGAGTAATTTGGTTTAAAATTATTTTCCATATTCCTTTAGAAATTATTATTTATAAAAATACCTTGTAAATTCATTAACTGCGATTTTGTTGGTATTATTCACATGACTACATATCCATTAAACATCTGCCTAAAACCTGTTCCAGCAAAAATATCAAAAAGAATGAGGGCTCCTGGGTGGCCCAGTAGTTGAGCATCTGTCTTTGGCTAGGTTGTGATCCTGGGATTGAGTCCTGCATCAGGTTCCCTGCAGGGAGCCTGCTTCTCCCTCTGCCTGTGTCTCTGCTTCAATCTGTGTCTCTTATGAATAAATAAATAATATCTTTAAAAAGTATATTTATTTAAATATATAAATATAAAAAACAAAAATAAAAAATAAATATATAAATATATAAATATATATTTATGTTATATATAACATATATTAACATATATAAATATATTAAAACATATAAAAATATAAATATATTTATATATAAATATTTACATACTTATATTTTAATATATTTATAATAACATATATTTTCTATATAAAATATGTATATTTATATATTGTATATAAATATATTAAAAATAATGAGCTCTTTCATTGATAAAATAGACAATATTTTAAAAACTATGTTAAAGGCACTAGATAGTATACATAAATTTTTGTGTCCAATGTCCCCCAAAACTAGGAGGGATAAAAACAGAATAAAACTCAACCCCATTGTCATTTCCCCAAATGGCATGCTATATATACATTCACAATTCAATAAAGGTTGTATATCTATTGCAGTGAGGATTACACAGATGTATGGTATATCAAAATACATCAGATTGAATGCATTAAGTGTATGTAATTTATTGTTGAAATATATAATTAATGTTCTTTAAAAAATTAAACAACCTAAAATACTAATTTTAAAATAAGTCAGTTCCTTTTAAAAACATAATATATTACTGTTATTAAAAATATAAAATCATTTTTTAAGGGAGGAGGAGAAGAGGCTAGGGAAGAGAGAATTTTTTTTAGAGAGGAGGGAAAGTGCATGAGTTGGAGAGGAGGAGCAGAGAGAAGGATAATTCAAACAGATCCCCACTGATTGTGGAGTCCAACAGAGGGCTTGATCTCATGACCCTGAAATCATGGCCTGAGCTGAAATCAAGAGTTCATTGCTTCACCATTCAAGACATCCATATGCCCCTAAAGTCACTTTTTTTTCAACATCAAAGGTCAAAGCTATAAAAAATATATTTAGGATTGGGGCACCCGGTGGCTCAGTTGCTTAAGCCTTTGACATGATTTCAGCTCAGGTCACAATCTCATAACCTTGAGATGGAGCCCCACATCCAGCTCTGTGCTCAGTAAGGAGTCTCCTGGAGAGTTCCTCTATTCCTCACCCTCTGCTCCTTCCCATCAGGAGCTTGGTTGCACTCTCTCTCTTTAAAATAAATAAGCAAATCTTTAAAAATATATATAGGATTAAGATACTAGTCATTTGATTCCAATTGTTTTCTATTTTGTCATTCACATTACTTCATTGGGCTTTATTTTTTCCACATGTGTAATTACTATAATCTGTGTAATTTATGATGCGGATAATCTAATTTTAGAAATTTACTCTTTAGGTTATTCATTAAATATTTATTATTTGCATTAACATAGCTTTGAAAGCTTTTTTTCTACATATGAAGGAAATATTGATCAAATAAGTCCTATGGTGGATGTAATATACTACATGCATTATCACACTAACAAAACTGGGGAAAAGTTATACTTTCAGAAGAATAGCTATGTGCTGACTCCAATCCCAAACAGACAGCAAGACAGGTGGTCTAACAGTCTGGAAACTGGAGACAACACCACAAGCATTTGGAATTACATTAGTGAAACACAGTGTAAATGAGGTATCATACATTATTTTGATTTTAACCAAATTCATGATTAGCATTCGTAGTGTACTGCAGTATAAATAAACACTGTAGGAACGGGTATGTGTGTGGTGTGTGTGTGTGTGTGTGAGAGAGAGAGAGAGACAGAGACAGAGAGAGAGACAGAGACAGAGACAAAGACAGAGACAGAGAGGAGGTTTGAGAGAGAGATTGATTTTATTTTATTTTAGGACAACTGTTCTAGAACCTCTAGTGTTCCTGGTGTGAAAAAGTTTGACCATCATTTATATCAGCAGCAACTGGGACATCCTAAAGAGAAGAGCAGATGAGTTTATTTGAATATTTTTAGAGAAAAAAATGCAAGGGTTTCAAGTGCTAGTTGGCATTAAATAAAGTATTTTAACAATTTTAGATCTATTATTTCTTGATTGAGCCACTTTGGAAATAAAATGTCTGTTCAATTTAAATTATCTAGCAGAAACTTTTCTGTCAGAATGAAGTAGAGGTGGGAGGTTTTCTTTCTTTCAGATGGCCCATTTTGAAAGCTTACACTTTATGAATGTTGATATTATTATTCACTTGCCAAATATAGCAACTTTTATCTAAAGTGGATAATACATATTAAAATTCTTAACAGCTGTGTGAATTTTTGCAAAAGCAGCCATAATGTGACAATCAAACAATATAGTGTACAATCCAGTCTTTTAAATTCATTTTCTTGTCAAACACCGGGTGACATACATGTCATATATGCACACTTTGTTTTAAGAAATGTTTGGGGTTTGTCATCTAAGCACTGGATTTGCCATGTCTAGATTCAAGGAATTTGAGGTTACACTTTCACCTGACTTAAATATTATTAATTTTTATTGTATTTCTTTTTTAAATCATCATTATTGAATGAGAAAGTCACTTCTTCAAAGTCCTTCAAAAAAAATAAAACTTTAAAATATGTTTGCTCCATTTTAAAAAGATAATAAATATTGTAACTTTTTTGTTATTGCCTTAACATTTTCTCATTCTAGGACTGTTTACTAAACCTTGCCAATAAAGAAAAAAAGAAAAAAAACAGAAGTGATTGATACATATCAAATGAATTAGGCTTAATTTTTTATAATGTAGTGGTTCTTTAACCATTGGCAGATCTAATATTTTCATTCTTATTTAATAAGTCAAAAATGAGACCTAAAATTCTTCATTTCTAGCAAACCCTCAATCTCATGGTCATGGTGCATAGATCTCATATTTAATAGCAGTATTACAGAAAGCAATTCTTATGAAAATATTTCTACAGTGAATTATCCCTATGAGACAACTAAAATATGTGTCATTTAAGGAATTACAAACAATGGTCATTTGTAGAAAGTTTTTTTTAAAACCTAATAATGCAGCTAAAAGTTGTTAAAAGACAACTTTCCTTTGAGTTTTGGAAAAGCTATTCATGTATATTTTATTAATTTTGGCTACTAATGACAAAACCCACTACACCTCCTCAACATATAGGCAAAGACAGATGGAAAGGATTTTATCCACTTGCCTAATGAAGTTATTACTTCAGAAGGAACATAGATTTTAATTTGTAATTGTTTAAATGATTCTGTAGATGGAAGTTTGTTGTTCTTAATTTTCTTTTTTCATTTCTCCAATGATATATTAGTATCATCTAATATTTATCTTTAGGCTATCCCATATTTTATTAGTTTGGAGGTCTCCAATATAACTGGAGAATGTGGTAAACATTTTCTCTCTTGGACATACACTAAGGTGAAAGATGTTTACTTGGCATGTCTGTACCTTATTTGGAATGTATTTTTCATTGGTTAGTATAGGTATAAATTTTCTCTGAATTTCTCAAGAACAGGGATTCCAGTTCCCCAATAATTTACAGGGATGGGGCTTCCTGTTCTTTTTTCTCTATTTCATTTATCATCAGCTGATTATGAATGTTTGCTTCAGTTTGCTTTATACTGAACCAATTTTAAAGATTAACTGCTTAGAGTTTTCCATTTATACTGTATAAAATTTCAGCATGGAGAGTGAGTCATGATTGCTTACATAGTATCACTGATGACTCAAATTTTCATCTATTTTTAAAGGCTGGTGTATGTATACACAGTATGTTAAATACTGTGTTCCTTTATTTAATGTGGGTGCTAGCCATCCAGTTGAAGTGAACTTACTCAGGCTAGTTCTCTTCAGTGTTATGTTATGTAAATAAAGTGTCATATATCTAGTGTTCCAAGAATGTAAATAAACAGATTCTATGAGATTATTTTACACGAAGATGATCAAAGGAATGACAGTGTTTTCCTAAGTATATTAAATTTGCTTTCTAAGGAATTTTGTTTTTATAAGCAGATAGATTGTGGGGTAATTATAGAAAATATCAATACTTTTAAAGCATAAAAAACTGCTGTTGAAAATAAGTGTCCTATTGCAACAATAGAATTTTCTTAATTCAATATGTTATTTAAGTGTTGGAGCTATTTCCTCATTCTCTACAATTTTATATATTTTTATATCTAAAATATATATAAACTCTAAACTATAACTATAACTAACTAAAATGTTTTTTAGTCTTAGAGGGAAAAATCAGAGATAGAGAATAAGGCTTGGTGAAAGAAAACTGATCTAGAAAGAAAAATATGGCTAACTCTTGTCAGTATTAAAATACAAAATAAATTTGATAAAAATACTGGTAAAATGAATTATCTAGCTCAATTAATTTTGTTGTAATATATAAACATACTGTTACAGGCTATTAAAATAATGTTTTAATATTCAATGGCATACCAGCTTCTAAGTGAAAAGAAGAAATAGTCATAAACAACAGTTTTACAATCTAGCCTTAGACAAGGGCCATAAGTAGCTGTCTTGGCCTCAGGTTCCACACTTTGTTTTCAAATATTTTTATAGCTTTATATAATTTACCATGGGAGAAATCTGAATGCAGTTGAGTCCTAAACAATGTGGGATTAGCAATACTGATCCCCTATGCAATCAAAAATCTAGGTATAATTTTTGACTCCCCTAAAATTTAATTACTAATAGTCTAATGTTAACTGGGAGCCTTACTGGTGACATAAATTGTCAGCATGCATTTTATAAGTTATATAAAGAAAGTTATAAGGAAGAAAAAGTACCTCTACAGTACTGTAGTTATCCAAAAAAATGTGCATGTAAATGGCCCTGGAGGTTATTACCGTGTTGTTCAAGGGTCAACTGTAATTTTCTCCTCTTGAATATAATACTTATTAGTATCCTATTAATATCTATAAACAAATGATGCATTATTAAGATCTATGTATATATAAAGATGATTGGGAATTACTCACAAAAATAATATCCATATTCTCAAATCTTAATTATGCACTAAATTTAGGTTAAATTTTCATGTTAGCTGAGACTTCAGTCTTATTTAAGGCATTTATCCTACATTTATTAAACATTTTTTATTGAATTGATTAGACTTTTTAAATTCAAGTATAGGGATTAATCTTAATCTGCACATTTAACTACAAACCTTGAATTTAAAATAAATCAGTATTCGATTGTTATGTAGAAATGCTGTGATTTTCTTATCCTTTGGTGTTACTTTTCCTTAATAGAGATGATACTGTTCACTACTTGAAAGGAAACAGTTGATTGCTTTTCTCAAAGTTCAGAACCAAAGTATGTATATGAGATCCACCAGCATTTCACTTGCACATGGAAATTGTTCTGCCTCAGAGAACCTTTTAATTGTTTCATCATTTCCTTTAGGTCTTTTCTCAAAGTTAAGCATTTCAGGAAGGATTTCCAGGCCATTCTAAAATTTCATGCCTGTGTCCATTTCAGTAGTTTATGTTCCTCCTTATTGGTATATTTTTTTAACATCTCATGAAATGTACTTACATATATTGTAGATTGTCTACCTCCTCTTCTAAAATGTAATTGCTACCAAATAAATAGTTTTTTTTTATTTTAGATATTTTTTTTCTGCAACATCCAACACAGAGTATCTATTCAATAAATACTTGCCCAATAGATGAGCAGGTGAAATAAATAAATCAATATACGAGTGAAACTGAGTATCATTCAAGTACACATGAGATAAGCTTCTCACCTAGTATCTTATGAAGTTTGATTTTTCATCTAATTGAACTATAATAATATGCAACATTATAAACAACTCCAGTAATTTATTTTATAAGAATTGAAATTTTTTTCAGAAGTATTGGACTATTCTGTTATATTAAAATGCAAATAAATTGATTACATAAATACATTTTCATATTTTCACTATTTCTTATAAAAAATCAAAACTTAGAACAGTTCAAGTTAGATTTTTCTTTCCTTACTTTGGCTTGCAACTGGAAATCAACCTTTGATGATTGCACAACCCTAAGAACCTGGTAATTTATTGCCAATAAAACATTTCAATCTCAGAATTAGTTACGTACATATATACTTGAATACATGCACACACAAACACCAGTCAAGTATTATGTAGAAATATTTCTTGTCATATCATGGTATTCTGCTACTATTATAAAATAATTAAATAATTCATCATATTTGCACATGGTTCTTTGTATCACTGTGCATGGTTGGTTGTCATTGTAAAGCAGAATAACTTATTTATTTTTGGATAGAACAAATCCTGTTTAGCCTGCCAAGTGAAGCAGAAGCTTTTAGAGAAGGAACTAATACAAATTCTTTCAAAGTAGAAATCTAATAATATAGAAACTGTATGCAGTGTTTGAGAAATAGAAAAATAGAGGCACCTGGGTGATTCAGTGGTTGAGCCTTTGCTTTGGCTCAGGGCATGATCCCGGGGTCATGGGATAGAGTCCCACATTGGGCTCCCTGCAGAGAGCCAGCTCCTCCCTCTGCCTATGTCTCTGCCTCTCTCTGTGTGTCTCTCATGAATAAATAAATATAAAAAAAATTAGAAAAATAAAGTACCAAATTCAGTTAATCTTTTTTAAATTTTGAAGTTGTTTTTCCTTCCAGACATCTTTATTTATTGTTATTTGAATATAGTTGACACACAATGTTACATTAGTTTCAATTGTACAACATAGTTATTCAACTACTCTACACCTTATGCTGTGCTCACCACAAATGTAGCTACCACCTGTCACCATACAATGCTATTATAATATTATTGACTGTATTCCCTCTGCTGTGCTTTTTATTCCTGTGACTTTCATTTCATATCAGTTAATAATCTTGATAAGAGTTACCCAACAATATATTTTTGCTAAGTTATATAATTTATTTTAAATATTTTATTTACTTATTCATGAGAGACACAGAGAGAGAGGCAGAGACATAGGCAGAGGGAGGAGTAGGCTCTCCACGGGGAGGCTGATGTGGGACTCTATCTCAGGACCCTATGATCACACCCTGAGCCAAAGGCAGATGCTCAACCACTGAGCCAGTCAATGCCCAGTTATGTAATTTACTTATTTTTATTTTTGTATTATTTGTTTATTCATGAGAGACACAGAATGAGAGAGGTAGAGACATAGGCAGAGGGAAAAGCAGGCTCCAGGGGCTCCAGGCAGGCAGCCCGATGTGGGACTCTATCCCAAACTCTAGGATCATGCCCTGAGCCAAAGGCAGATGCTCAACTACTGAGGCCACCCAGGCATCCCATGTAATTTATTTTTATGTGAAATGATGAGTAATTATATATTTACATGTATGTTACATATGACTATATGTAATTAACTATAACATATTTCTGTTTCCTAGGGCTGCTGTCACAAATTACCATGAACATGGTGGCTCACACAGAATAAACAAATTTATTCTTTCACTGCTCAGGAGGCCAGAAATGGGAAATGAAAGTGCTGGCCACACTCCTCTGGAGGCTCTTGGGAAGATTGTGTTTCTTCCAGCTTCTAGTAGATTCAGACATTCCTTAGCTTGTGGCTGCATCATTGAAATCTCAGGCTCTATCCTCACATGATCTTATCTTTTTCTGCATATCTGATCTCCCTCTGTCCTTGTCTTATAAAGATATTTGTAATGGCATTTAGGCCAACATGGGAAAGCCCACAATAGATAAGGAAGACATGTAAATATGGGCAAGGCCTACAAGACCAGAGTCTGGGCAAGATAAGGTGGATATCCACACACAAGCAAGGCCTGGTATTCAGTTTCAGAACCTAGATGCTAGAGGTGAATGTTGGGTGAGGTAGTCTACCATGGGTTGGAGCCTTACAGCACATTTTCTCTGAGTTTGCCAAACAGTCTGATCCATTTCCTGTTAATGAATAATTTTTGTAGCTGCTCATATAGGACTAAATAAATTAAGCTGGTCATAGACTGACCACCTTCTAACTAATTTGTAACTTCCTCTAAGAGAGTTGGGATTGCTTGTTTGCTACCTTCTGTAAAATTTGCTGTTCAATCAATAAAGGCTGTTGACTCCACCCTTGTTTTCTCCTATAAGATAACCCACTAAATGTGCATTTGTTTTCTGTTCTAGGTAATTGGGGGCGGGGGGGGGGGGATTGGGCCTTCGAAAACTACAGCAAATATAGTGATACTCTGCTTTCTGACTTGCTTTTTCTGAAGTCTTTCATCTTATATCCAGAAGTCTTAGGTCTTCTCTCGGCATCCATGAAATTGTACCAGTTTAATTTTTGTTAGGTAGCAAGTGGAGTAAATATTCAGGCCATTCAAATTTGTTAGAGAGTTTTCACACTTGGATTGCCTCATCTTGAAGGCTCAGAGTCCATGCTGAATGGTGTCTGGAATGACATGAGAGAACAAGGAGGACATCTGTGAGAGCAGAAAATCATAGCATGAAATATTAGCATTAATTATTAGCCTGGGCATCCAAGTGGTAGAGAGACATTGTCCTGGGGGTGCTGGCAGTGGCCCAGCTGTGTGTCAGGCCCCTAGTGAAGTCAAAGGGATAGTTACATAGGGGAGAGAATGGCAGCAGTAATAGGAAACTGATTACATATAGGGACATTTATCAAATAAATAAACTGAGTATAGAGTCACACTGGTCATTGCTGTAGCAGTGTTAAAATTATGAAAAGGGTGAAAATGAGAATGGATGGTATTAGAGTGGCATGGGAGTTATCATTGTTCTCATGGCTTATCAATGTATATAGATAATTATAGATATGAATATATATATATGTATATGTATATATGTATCTGTGTGTATCCATGCATTCTCTGTCCCTGTGGAAGAGAGAGACTTGGATCAGTGATCCCCAAAGTAATAACCACAAACACAACAAGTATCATGATTCCCTGGGAAAAGGTCCGATTATCTAGGGTCTGATTGTCTAGGGATAGATAGGAGCAATAAAGATGAACCTGTAACTCTCTATAGTGTCAAAAATAAAGAATTGCTAAACTAATGAAAAAGACTAACCAAAAGCTGAAAGAAGCTACTACTGGCCAGACCTATACAATTTAAGCTTCAAAAAAAAAAAAAAAAAAAAAAAAGATTATATAGATTAGAATCCACTGAAGAAATAGGATATCATTAGTCCATACTGATGTAAATGACTAAGGAATGCATTGAAGTTAGAAAAGAGGATATTGAGGGCCGCCTGTGTGGCTCAGTAAGTTAAGCATCCAGCTCTCGATTTCAGCTCAAGTCATGATCTCAAAATCCTGAGATTGAGCCCTGCATCTGGCTCCCTTTTCAGCAGAGAGTACACATCCTCCTCCTCCCTCTCTCTCTGTCCTTCCTCCCATTCATGTGCTCTGACTATCTTAAATAAATGAATAAATAAATCTTTAAAAAAAAGAAAAGAGGAGATTGATAAAATATTAAGTGACCTCTTAACAAAATAGCTATTTAAATGGAGAGAAAAAATAACTTTATATTGGGGAATTCTGACAGGCATCATCTTAGTCATCAAAGTGAATATTATCAATAATGGTACAAATAAAAATTGTGAGTTCTGTAGGAGTAGGAGTACATAATCTGAGGAACACAGCTCCATGTCTCCAGTAAAAGTTATGCATTTATGGAATATTGTTATCTGATGAACCCATTTTGAAGAACATACAACCAAATAATTTGCCTATAAAATTTAAATGTAACAAAGAAAATCAAACTGTTTCAGATTAAAGTAGACCAAGGATTGACATTATATTGCATGTTTATTAATTTATATATTTGTTTATCTGTTCAGTGTATCTCCCATTATAAAGTAAGCTTGATGAGGTTAGGAGCATTGCCTCATTCACTCCTGTATTCTCAGTGCACAGAAAGGTACCAGGTACATAGATTCTGAATAAATATTTGCTGAATGAAAATATAGAATAAAATTAAAATTAAGTAATCAAAAAATAAAGAAAAGAAGAGAAGAAATAGACTAAATACCTAGCAACACAATGCAACAAGGATTCTAGACTAGGTCATTTTTCTATTAAGCACATCTTTAGGATGATTGGTGAAAATTGAAGGGCATCTATGGATTAAAAGGTAATTATATATCAAAATTAATTTCTTCAATGCCATTTTCTATTTCATGGTTTTAGGAGAATTATTTGTTAGAAGGAAATGCAGAGAAGCTTCAGTGTGCCAGAGATCATGTTGCTTCTTCAGCTAAAGGTGAAAGCATAAATATATTTCTTCAAATAATTAGTTTAAATATTGTATTATTGAAAATATACACACCCACCCCTTAAGCTTAAAAATTTAAAATATGGAAAATAAAGAACTTGAAAATTTCAGAGTTATATTTATAAATTTTTATTATTAAATATTGCATTATGTAATACTATATTTTTAGAGAAGTAAAATTCTGTCTGGGACATGACTGTGTCTTCTCAGCAGGAGTCATTCTGGGCCTCTAAATTTGGCTTTTCAATCCTACTACCCTGTGCTGAGTCACGAATGATTCTATGATTGTTCTTTCATTATTATTCCTTCCTACATATTTCTCTTTATTTATCAGTTAAAAACTTTTTTTCCTACATGTTATTTTCAAGCATATCAACCTACTAGTATCTAACTAGACTGTATCTACCTTACAGGTTAAAAACAAATATCTGTATCATATGAAATCATTTAAGATCCCTAGCTCTTATTTTCTCTCATTAATTGTATTTACTCTGAGTCACAAAAAAGGGGATAAATCATTTTAATTATTTTATTTTATAGTTATTTTGTTCAATTGATACATATTTTTTCCTAAAAAATGTTTGTGTGAAAATTTATCTAAAGAAATATATTGCAGTTGAGAAACAGTGTGAATAGAGCCTTTCTTTTACCCATTAATATTTATTTATAACAATGAAAAAAGTGACAATTGATTCAGTAAATGATATCTGGAAATGCTTGGTGCCTAATTAATAAAACTTGACTGAAGCCAAAGAGAAACATATTCATTTAGCAGTGTCACATGACAGTAAGTGAATATAAAATATTGGAGCTTCCCTAAAGAACAGGCATAATGCAAATATACAGTTCAACAAAATAAACAGTGCTTATAGAAATCTTGTCTACTTAGTTTTGTAAATTTCTTCTTAGCTAGGATGTTAATCATGGCTGTTAGGATGACATTTTTCTAATTTTTCTTTCTTTAATTCCCATCACCTATTTCACCCATCCCCTCACCCACTTCCCTTCTGGTAACCATCAGTTCCTTCTGTATAGTTCAGAATCTGTTTCTTCATTTGTATTTCTCCCTTTTTTCCCCCTCCTCTTTGTTTTGTTTCTTAAATTCTACATATGAGTGAAATCATATGTATTTGTCTTTCTCTGACTAGTTTAATTTGCTTAGCATTATACTCTCTAGTTCCTTCCATGTTGCTTAAATGGCAAGTTTTCATTCTTTTTTAATGGCTGAATAATATTCCATTGCACATCTCTTCTTCATCCATTCCTCTATCAATGGACACTTGGGTTGCTATTTGTAAACTTAGGCATGCATGTATACCTATGAATTAGTGTTTTTGTGGGTTTTTGGGGGGTAAATACCTAGTAGTGCAATTATTGGATTATAGGATACTTCTATTTTAACTTTTTGAGGAACCTCCTTACTATTTTCCAAAAAGACTGCACCAGTTTACATCCCCTTCAACAGTGCAAAAGAGCTTTTTCTCCATATCTTCACTGATTGTTATTATTTGAGTCTTTTTATTACAGCCATTCTGACAAGTATAAAGTGATATATCATTGTAGCTTTGATTAGCATTTCTTTGATAATGAGTGATGTTGAGCATCTTTTCACGTGTCTGTTGCCATCCATATGTATTCTTTGTAAAAATGTCTGTCCTTGTCTTTTGCCCATTTTTTAATTTCACTATTTGTTTTTTGGGTGTTGAGGTTTTTAAGTTCTTCATATATTTTGGATAGTAACCCTTTATTAGATGAAGTCATTTGCAAATATCTTCTCCCAGTAGTAGATTCTCCTTCAGTTTTGTTGAAGCAGAAGATTTTTATTTTAGTGTAGTTCCAATAGTTTATTTTTGTTTTTATTTCTGTATATGCCTCTGTTAGGAGGCATATCTAGAAAAATGTTGCTTTGGCGGTATCAGTGAAATTACTGCCTGTGCTCTCTTCTAGGATTTTTATGACTTTAGGTCTCACATTTAAGTCTTTAATACATTTTGAGTTTATCTTTGTGTTTGTGTCATAAGAAAGTGGTCCAGTTTCATTCTTAAGCATGTTGCTGTTTAGTTTTCCAAACACTATTTGTTGAAAAGGCTGTCTTTCCTATTCATATTCTTGCTTCTTTTGTCAAAGATTAATTGACCATGTAATCATGGGTTTGTTTTGGTGTTTTCTGTTCTGTTTCATTGATATATATGTCTATTTTTCTTCCAGTACCATACAATTTTGATTACAACTGCTTTGTGGTATAACTTGAAATCTAGAATTGTGACACCCCTAGCTTTTTCTTTTTCAAGTTTTTTTTTTTTTGGCTTTTTGGGGTCTTTTGTGGCTCTATACAAATTTTAAGATTATTTGTTCTAGTTCTGTGAAAAATGCTGTTTGTATTTTGATAGGGATTACATAAATCATTTGGGTACTATGCTTTGGGTACTATGGACATTTTAACAATATTTGTCCTTCCAATCCATGGGTATGGATTATCTTTCCATTTGTTTGTGTCTTCAATTTCTTTCATCAGTGTTTTAGAGTTTATAGAGCTCAGGTGTTTTGCCTCTTTGGTTAAGGTCATTCCTAAGTATTTTATTATTTTGGGTGTAGTTATAAATGGGATTGATTTCTTAATTTCTCTTTCAGTTGCTTCATTATTAGTGTATAGGAATGCAATGGTTTTCTGTACATTGATTTTGTATCCTGTGACTTTACTGAATTCATTTCTCAGTTCTAGCAGTTTTTTTTAAGATTTTATTTATTCATGAGAGACACACAGACAGAGAGAGGCAGAGACACAGGCAGAGGGAGAACAGGCTCCATGCAGGGAGCCCAATGTGGGACTGGATCCCAGGTCCCCAGGATCAAGCCCTGGGCTGAAGGCAGTGCTAAACCACTGAGTCACCCGGGCTGCCCTCTAAGCAAGTTTTGATGTAGTCTTTCAGGTTTTCTATTATATAGTATCATGCCATCTGCAAATAGTGGAAGTTTTACTTCCTTGCCAATTTGTAAGCCGTTTATTCATTTTTGTCTGACTATTGTGGCTAATACTTCCAATATTGTGTTGAATAATAATTGTGAGAAGGAACATCCTTGTCTTGTTCTTCATCCTTGTCTTTTTAGAGGAAAAGTTCTCAGATTTTCACCATTGAACATGATGTTAGCTGTGGATTTTTCATATATGACATTTATTACTTTGAGTTGTGTTCCCTCTAAACCTACTAAATCTTAATGGATCAAATAATCCTAATGTTACACAATATGAGACACAGAAAGGAAAAATAAGGTGGAAAGAAACCATCTTTTTGAAAGATGCCTAAATCTTGACAATATTTTGCAAACAGTAAGGCTCTGGCCATTTTATCAGCTTCTCACATGCAGTTCACTCTATATGTTCATTTCATCTTTGGGAAGAAGGAATACTGTGCTAATAATGGGAAGAGGAAGAGAGCCCCTAAATAAATGCTTGAAAACCTAAGAAGAGGGATGGCTGAGTGGCTCAGTGGTTGAGTGTCTTCCTTTGGCTCAGGGCATGATCCCAGGATCTGGGATCAAGTCCCACATTGCACTCCCTTGCAAGGAACCTATTTCCCTCTGCCTATGTCTCTGCCTCTCTCTCTCTCTCTCTCTCTCTCTCTGTGTGTGTGTGTCTCATGAATAAATAAATAAATCTTAAAAAAAAAGAGAAGAAAACCCAAGAACAGTTACATCAAATTTGCATAACAGCAAACTCTGGGATTTGGAGGAATTCTTTGCAACTTGTAATACTCCACTTTCTTTGAAAGACAACTAGAGATTTATTTTGTTTTAGTTGTTGATAACTTCCATTAAATTTACTGTTTTGGAACTGGATTTTTTTTCCTTATAGGAAAATATAATGTAAGGGGTCAGATAGTTGCAATACTTATAGTGAATACAACTTAATATATAAACTTACCACATCACTAAATTGTACACCTGGAGCTAATACAACATTGTATGCCAACAATACTCAAAAAAAGAAGAAAATATTTCCTATCACAGCTATAAGTTTTTTAAAGTACATTATCAGTCTTCCATTAAGTTGAGGGAAAATATGTTCAGTTTGTGTTTTCCATGGCACTGTGTGTGTGTGTTACTGTTAATGTGTTATGTATTAGAGACTCTCCATTATTTTTTTTTCCTTCAAGGATATGTCCTATTTTATAAGCATCCTTGCCAAACTGAGGTTCTTTAAAAGGAATATAGCATTGTACTCTGTGTAATCAGTGGAGGACACTGATAGTACCATAAATTTCCTTATTCTATTTCTATCTATATTAATGCAACAGCAACATGACTTACAATATATAAAAGCCATATTACAATTGGAAATTTCTATTTTCTTGTTTGTGTATATTTAAGGAAGTCTGTTTATATGTTGCTATGAAAACATATTTATTGAGAAGTTATTTAAGATGTTTTAATCTCTATCGTATGTTATCCTGGGTTTTTTGGATATCACCAAGAATCTTTTTAAATCTGAAATCCATTATCAAGGACATTTGCAACAAAAATAGCATCATGCACTCTCTTCTGTTACAATTATTATGCACCCAATTCTATTTCCAAAACACATTATTCTAGTTTTATTTCTAAAGAAATAATTTCTTTAAAAACTTGTAACTAAAATATAAATTAAATAACATCTTCAAAATTTTGGAGAGTAACCTTGACAAATTAGAAGCTGAAGTCATGGCCAGAATGTTTAATTTAATTATGACCATCTCAAAATTCCAAAGAAACTTTACTCCAAAATGCAATGTGAAACACTGTGTCAGATTGCATCATGTAAAGTTGGTCACTAGAATAGTTTCCATCCTGCATTTTCCTGTTTGACCTAAAAATGTCACCCATAAAGAAGAGGAATCCCTGTCCTCTCTCTTAGAATCTGTGGTCTCACGTGTAAGCAGTAGAATATGATACATATGATACTGTGCAAGTCTAAAACTAGGTCAGAACACTTTCCATGTTCACTATGACATATGTCTTTGGAGACCCAAGCTCTTTAAAGATAATCAGCTATTTAGAGATCATCATGCTGAGGACACACACCAATACTAGGAGTAGGTTATCTGGCAATGAGTCTCAGATAGGACATCAGCCATCTGCCAGCATCACCTGCTGGACATAAGTAAGGAAGACTTCCAATGATTCTATTCCTCAGCTCTTGATGGGCCAAGCATTGCCCTGAATATCAAACAGCAAACACAAGTTATTCCAATTCTGTCTTGTCTGAATTATTAGCCCATACAAACTATGAGTATTAGGAAGTCTTTGTTTTAAGCTGATAAGGAATTTGTTATGTGGCAATTGTAAGGGGAACACATTTTAAAAGACGTCTCAAAGTGTAAAAGCAGATAAGAAATGTGGATTAGGGCAGACAGGATTAATTCTCAAAATATACTAAATTCCAGAGCAAAATAAATAAATGCATTTACATATATGTATATACTTACACATATATATGTGTATACACATATGTGTGTATGTATATATAAAATTTTGCCTCTGCTGTCTTAGTCTAATGCCACTAAATTTCAAAAGATAGTCCAGAAATATAGAGTATATGATTTTCACAGTGAATGCTTACATAAAATCGCTCTAGGCATATTTAGTAAAATAAAATACTATGTTGATTTATATGCAGTTTTATTCTCTGGAAAGCTATGTAAATGAGCATATATTACTAATGTTCAAATTATTTTGTCTTGATACCCAGTCTCTGAATATGCTTTCAAGAGGCCTTTGTTACAACTCTATAAATAGAATTCTGATTAAATATATTTTTATCCTTATTGTAATAGTTACAATAATCTAAGATAGCAGTGAAAAAGCATTCTGTTCTGCAGTTTGTTCATTTGTGTTTATGCAGTTTTCCAGAAGGCCATTAATTTGCACTGGGCAATATTGTTGTGCATTTCACTGAAATTTAAAATAAAAAACTCACAAATTTATGTCTCAGATATTGGCTTATATTTATGTAAATTTATTATTTCTGTCTTCTTTTTCCCTAGATGAAATCTTCATGGATTTCATAAAATAATATGAATAAATTCCATAGATCAGAATTTTCAGAAACTTGCAGCCAAAATTCTTTTTCTAATATGAGGTGTTGTCATATTACAAAATGACAAAGGATTCCAATACATATATTCAGTACTCACATATCCTATGTTTCAGAATTGGGGAGACCTCCAATCCTTGACCTTCATAATCTGCCACTATGCTCCTTATGTAGTCTTCCTTTATTATTAATTGCAGATTTCATCCTTCATTTTCCCAGCCTTTCCCAGACTACTGTCTTTTAGTGCTGCCATCCTTTTCCCAAAGCACATTTCTGATTCTAAATGAAATTACTTGAGGAACTTTTTATTCTCTCTTGAGAATAAAAGTGGAAAGTCTCTCTTGACCCAATAAAGTGGAAATGGTATATTTTCTTATAATACTGGTAAGGGCAACAAACATTTCACTAGTATTGAAGAATCTAAAGTACTCACAATATTCGTGTGTGTGTATGTGTGTGTGTGTGTGTGTGTGTTGGGGAAATTGGGTATTATGAAAATCAAAATGACCTTTAGTTGACATGTCACATTACAATGTTTAAAGCTTTTCATTTATATTTTTAAAAATATATTGAGACCTTTTGTTTACCTATAGTTTACTTATATAAAGTTTAGAAAGAAAATAGCAACTATGTGCACCCTACTGGTGACAACTCATATACCTAAGGACTGTAGTGGGAGGAAGGAGTGTGAGTGAGGATAAAAGGGTTCTCTTCATATTTTTATCTATACAATCTACATGATCTCCTCTAATCTAAACTTAATATTTGATTTCATATTTTCTGTATAATTAATAAAAAATAAACACAAAGAGCTTTTTTCCTCCACATCAGGAATTTTTAGTACCTTGAAATATTTGAATATTGTGATAAATGTTGTGATCAACCCTAAATAAAGATAAAATATCATCTCAAAATTAGGGAATACATCTTGTTTTTAGGAAAACTTTAGGTAAATCTACTCAGACTTACATAACACTTTAAAATATAAGATAGGGCAGCAAAAAAAAAAAAAAAAAAGAGAGAGAGAGAGAGAGAGAGAGAGAGAGAGGGCAGCCCCAGGTGGCTCAGTGGTTTAGCGCCACCTTCAGCCCAAGGCGTGATCCTGGAGACCCAGGATCAAATGCCATATGATTTCACTCATATATGGAATTTAAGAAATGAAACAGATGAATATGGGGAAGAGGAGAGAAAAGAGAGGGAGGCAAACCATAAGAGACTCTTACCTGTAGTGAACAAATTGAGGGTTGCTGGAGGGGAGGTGGGAAGGGGATAATCTAAATGGGTGATGGGTATTAAGGAGGACACCTGTTGTGAGCACTGGATGTTATATGTAAATGATGAATCACTAAATTCTACCCCTAAAACCAATGTTACACTATTTAACCTAATTAAATTTAACCTAATAACTAATTCTAGTTATTTTATCTAACTAGAATTTAGATAAAAAGTTTAAAAAATAGAAATGAATAAAAGTTTTATGTAGACTTCTGTAATAATATCTAAGTTCATCTTATTTAAATTTCATTGACATTTATGAAAAATTTGAAATTTTCAGTGGAGGGTGACAGGACTATTGTAATGCCATGTTTGTTTAGGGCGGTTTGGCTGTTTCTGAAGATGCATGTCCTTAAGAAGATGATTTTAGGATGCCTGAGGTATTTTTCAGTCAATTTAATTCTTCCTTTTATTGCAATTAACTAAATTTAGTTTGTTTATTTAATTATTCTTTATTCATTCATTCATTAAGTATAGTTGACACACAATATTACATTAGTTTTAAGGCATACAGGATAGTGACTCAACCACTCTATGTTATGCTATTCTTTCCACAGCTTTCAAAAAACAATTTATGTATTTTATGTTACTTAAAAAATTATCTGTGTTATGGAATTATAACCTAAGAAAAGTGATACAGAAGAAATTTAATAATACTTGGGAAAAGGTTAAAGCAAAGGAAAATGATTAATTAACCTGAAAAGTTATAGAGATTCATATATTTTTGCCACGTGTTTTTTTTTTGAGCACACAAAAAATTTACTATAATTTTGACCTTTAATAATACACATGTGATTTTTCTCAATTTAAACTGATGAAAATAATTCCCACACTACTTTTCCCACTAATGAGCATGCTTCTTCTCTTTTAGTAATTAAACTACTGAAAGCCAATTAACTTAATGAAAATCACAGCAAAATATAGTCAGAGTAGTAAATCTTCCTTAAAAGTATATTGTAATATTGGGATCTAAAATAAAACCATACAAGACTTAGAATATACTATCCCATATTTTTCCTTCAGTAGTACAGATAATTGAGCTATCCATGTAGCAAATGAAAGAATAAGCTATTCTTAGTACTAAAATCACTATGATTTGTGACTAATGGCCACTCTGATTGATATTAACCTTACTTTTTCCAGATAAATGCTAACAAAGCCAATTGTTATTATTTTTGTAAATATCTACAATTAAAATTCACTAGTAATATTTTGTACATTGTAATGAAATTAGATTTATAAGTATATCTCATCAAGAAACATAAAATAATCTAGTGATAAAAATGTTTGTTCTTGGTGGTTAATAAACTATTCCAGGTCCCAAAAGTCTTCACAGAGGCATCAAATAAGCAAAAATCTAGTCAAATAAGAAAGAAAAATAAACTTTATATTCAGATATATATTTAGATACCTTCTTAGTTTAGATGCAAAGATGTTCAAGAACTCTTTCACAGAATCTGCCTCATGTAGAGAAGATATTTAGGATATTTTAAAGCAATGACCTGTATGAAGAATATGTTGTAAATCACAATTTACATTTTCCCATCCACATACTAAATATTATTTTTATTTACTTTGTAGGTCATTGGATGTGATGGAGCAGACCTACAACTGATATCCTGAAATAGACTTTAATCAGTGAATAGAGTTATTTTTGGACAAATGTATATATTTATAAGTTATTTCCATACATTAGACCAAAGTAAAATATTTGAGAAGATTTTATAATTATCTTTCAATTATTTTTACCAAAGGTCAAAACTGTGAAGGATAAGAGTGAAACTAAGTGATGTTTGAGATACACCAATGTGATTATATTACAATTGTCAATGAGGAGCTTGCAAATTAGTTTAGTGAAATTGTAAAACTATGAAACATATGTTTAAAATTATGCAAGAATTGTGATATATTAAAACCACTAAGATTAATCAACTTATGCATGATATTGAAAAGACATCCAATGAATTAAAAGAAGAGAGAGTGATAATGTGGAATTGTTATGCAGTTAGATAATGCAATAATCACCTCACTTTAATTCCACTTCCCGAATGACTCATTTTCAACCATTAAAGACATGATGACAGCAGAGAGATCAGTTTCACAACAATATGTCTTCAATAACACAGTATTTTTTTTACAATGAGAAAAAGATCATCCAGGGAGATGATAACTGTGCTTTCGGCAGTTTGGGCAATACAAATGAGAGATTAGTGATTGTTAGAAAGTAAAAAAGTTCCACCAAAACAAATTGTCCCCCAGTGAAACATTGAGTTACTTGTTACATTTGGTTTTGACTAGGAGAAGCTGGCCTTGACATCTGCTATTTTACTGAGCTTATTATTACTCCAGATGGCAACTTCAAACTGTTCTCAAATGTTTCACTTCTGGAGAATAACAATTTTTTGCTTTTAGAACACAAGACCCTTATCTTCATGTCACTGTGTCCATTTTCGTTTCTTAAAATATTTTATCAGTAAGAGTTAAGGATACAAATACAACAGAAGTATTGATAAAGTTTTTGCTAAATCACATTAAGTAATCTCAGGAAGCAAGTATTGTTTACTAAGAAAAAATGCTCTGCTATAAGTGGAATAAAATTACTTTTTAACCTCTCCTTGCATAAATAACTCCACAATTCCCCATCAAATGAAAGAAAATAAAACATAGTAGCTAGGAGAAATAAAAAAATTCAAACCCTAAGTATACAGAGTAGTTCATAAATTCAGCATATGTCAAATGGAGCATCAAGAAGATAACTCCCCAAAATGAAAGTGAGCTCATAACTAATATCTCAGGTTTAATCAGTTGATCACAATTTTCCGAATAGTTTCTTTGACTAATTACTACTCCAGTGAAATTATGGGGTGCAGCTCCTTCATAGAAACTTTGTCTGAAAGGAAGGTAATCATAGAATGGGGATTAAATGAAAGCTATGACAAGGCACATGTGCCTGAAGTGGCTTATTGATGAGTAAGGAGAAAAAGACTGATATAAGAGAAAAAGGAGAAAAAGACTGATACAAGACTGTATCGGTTGGTTGGAACTAAGTAAATTTAAGCTGAATACAATTTAAAAATACAAAAGAACAAACAAAAAAAACCCTGACATTTGCACTGAACTGCACTGTAAGAGTAATTACTGCTAAGTTTGATCATGGACTAGAAATCTTTCTCATGAAACTCCTTAAAAGGGCTTGTTTCAAATGAACTACTCTCATTCACAGATGAGTAATATAAAAAGAAACATAAAAACTCAGCAAATAAAAATGAAACAAATGCTACCAGTATTTGAAGAATTGGAATTTTAGAGACAGAAAACCAGAGCAAGAAAAAGAGTGGGGCCAGGAGCAAAGACAAAGAGTAACTCAGAAATTTGTGGGCAGCCCAGGTGGCTCAGCGGTTTAGTGCCACATTTGGTCCAGGGCGTGATCCTGGAGACCCGGGATTGAGTCCCACATCAGGCTCCCTGCATGGAGCCTGCTTCTCCCTCTGCCTATGTCTCTTCCTTTCTCTCTCTGTATCTCTAATAAATTAATAAAATCTTTAAAAAAGAAAGAAATTTGTGTAAAAACTCATTGAATTTATTGTTGAATAAAAATATATGCATCTGCAAGGGGAAGCTCTACAAGGCTACAAAAATTACTACTAGGGAGATGTAGAGTGAATATTCCCAGAGTTCACAGGGGGACTTGAGACATTCAAATTCCTACCAGCCAAAGTAGAGAGACCTCACTGAATATCTGTAATATTCAGTGAAGACCTTAGAAAATTCACACATCAATAGAGGTCTAACTTATCACTAGAATTAAAGGAACTCTAAACAGACCATAACGTTAAAATAAAGGCATCAAATGATAATGATAATCCAGAACTTAATGGCATCCAAACAAATATCAATATTTTATCCAAAGAAAGATGACAAAATCTACACAATAACCAAAGAATATTCACCATTTTCAGCATTCATTCAAAAATTACTAGACAAAACTTCTACATACAGCCTTGTCAATGATTGGCATATATTTTGCCATGCAGCACAGAAAAATAGTTAGAAAACAAATAAAAAACTGGACATAATTCACTATAAAAAAAGACCTTTTATTTCTGATGTTGAAAAACACACAACACAGGATTCTGATCTTTAAGAAAAGGAAAACAAAATGAGCTGTGTGAGTGACCTAGATTTCTCCTGGAGTCAATTTCCAATTGGCGGCACTGAAGTTGGGAATCCAGTAACAATTCATTTTGAATTGAAGAGAAAAGAAAATGGAAAGCCACAGCAATTGAAATCTCTGAAGAAGAGTTTCAGAAGAATAGGGAAAACCCAGTGAACTTCAGAAATATGCAAATGTAATTCACCTTAATGTTAGACTGAATAATAACCTGCTCATAAACAGACACTTCAAGAGTCCAGGCAATGAAAAAGTGGTTGGGAGTGATAAGCTTAATTATTTCTAAAACTCATACAGAGCTGGGAACCAATCAATTTTCTACCAATAAGAGTGGGGAAATTTTGTTTAATAGCTGTGGCATTCAGTAGAGAATCCAGAAAGGTCATACCTTAATAGTAGATCAAGTCTAAATATATATAATAAAGGAATTCTGCACTGATAAAGGTTATGAATGAGCTTTGATCAAGTTTTCCCCAGGCTTAATTTAAAAAAAAAAAACCATCAATTTAAGGATCCATAAAACTCAGGGAATACTAATCTGGACATATTCAGAGAAAATAATACCTCGGTACATCATGGTCAAACTGCTGAAAAAAGAATATGAAAAGAATATCTTGAAAGCTACAGATTAAAAGACATGCCATTGTAAATGGTGGCTTATACTTAATAAATTACATAGAAACCAAAGAAGAATGGAGTAATACATTTAAAGTGCTTGGCAGGGGTTGCAAGGATAGTCAGTCAAGACTTTTATAACCAATGAACATATCTATCAAAAACGAAAGGAAAATAGAAACATTTTTGATCAATTAAATATTTAAAAATTAACTGTTAACAGACCCAATATATAAGAATAGTCCAGCTGAAGAGAATCAAGCCAAAATGAAATTTGGATTTGCAAAAAGACATGGTGAGATCAGAAATGGTAACATGCTTATTATTCAAATATAAAAAAGATATCCTGTCATATGCAACAACATTGATTGACCTGGAAAATATTATGTTAAGCGAAATAAGCTAGAGCGAACGATAAATACTGTATGATCTCAGCTACATGTGAAATAAAAATAAGAATAAAAAAGTCAAACTTATAGAAACAGTAAAATGTTGGTTTCCAGGAACTGGGAATTGGGGAAAACAGGCCAATGTTGGTCAAAGGATACAAATTTTCTTTTTTCTTTTCTTTTCTTTTCTTTTTTTTTTGATACAAATTTTCATTTATAAGATGAGCAAGTTCTGAGGATTTCATGTACAGTGTTGTAATTATAGCTAATGCTACTGTATTCTATACTTGAAATCTGCTAAGGGAACAGATCTCAGGGTTTCTCACCTCACGCACATACACACACACACAAGGTAACTGCGAGGCTATAGCTGTATTAACTTTATTGTGGTAATCATTTCGCAAAGTATCTGTATATCAAATGATCATGCTGCATGTTCAATTTTACTTATCGATTATACCTCAGTACAGATAGAAAAAAAATAAAAACCCAAGGAAAGAAAAAAAAATGTGGAGAAATACAGAATACGACCTTTTTCTCCTCTTAAAAGACAACTGAATATTCAAAGGAAACTTATCCTTATGTGTTTTAAGAATAATCTTTTATATGAAAAAATGTATCATTATGTAATAATCCATATTTTTTCAAAGTCTTCTCTATTTTATGTATTGAGTTTTTATTGAAAAACATTTTTTTCTTGTCTTAGAAAATAAAATTTGCTTACCACTGTGCTTTTTCATGAAAAAGAGTATTAAATATCGGGGATCCCTGGGCGGCGCAGCGGTTAGGCGCCTGCCTTTGGCCCAGGGCACGATCCTGGAGACCCGGGATCAAATCCCACGTCGGGCTCCCGGTGCATGGAGCCTGCTTCTCCCTCTGCCTATGTCTCTGCCTCTCTCTCTCTCTCTCTCTCTGTGTGACTATCATAAATAAATTAAAAAAAATTTTAAAAAAGAGTATTAAATATCCTTATAAAGACAATGCAATATATGTTCAATCATAATTCAGTCCTCAGATTTTTTATTATTCTAATTAGCACTGTTTTCACTTTATTTTATTCCTAATGCACTTGTCCTAATGCTTATAGATTTAGATAACATTTTACATGAATATTGTTTATTTATGTTTATGAAGCTCTGACTCTTCACTATTTTTTAATCTGTAAGTTATACCAACTTTTTTTTTTAGAGATATAATACTACTCTAAAAAATGTAAATGAAAACATATAGGTAATATGTAATTATGTTTTATACTATAATAGTATCTTACTGATGATTGTTAAATGAAACGATTGTCATATGCTCCTTTTAAGGAAAATGATTATTTAGATACATTTCTTTTTTTTTTTTTGATGACATTTCTATGAGACCAAAATTAAAGTTCCAAAATTGTCTAATTATTCTAAACAACATTATATTGCTTTTCTCAGTGTGGTTTGAGATCACCTGAGTTAGTCACCTCAGTTAGTTACCTGTGTTTGGAACATGGTAAATAAAAATAGAGTGAAACTTCTTCAAAAGTGTAATTATTTACATTTTATTTTATGTGAATATTATTTTATCATGTTTTCCTTTGAAAATGCCAAATCACCTAAAGTTTGCTTGTGAGATTGCTGAGAACAAACTGATATACAAACCATATTATGAGAAGCCTGGATGAGTGTTTATAAAATGCACTGACAATAACCTAAAAGGCTCCTGAAATTGAGTAGAAGGTTATAAAGGAGTATATGAAATGCCAAGTTAAAGTCTCCCTCAATCCTTTCCTCTGAGTGTTGGCAATGCTTAGTATAGTTTATTTTCTTCAGAAAATACAGTAAGATGTATATCTTTCTTTCAAATTTCTGATTTAAACATTTTGTTTTCGAAGCAGGTTTTTAAATACCATTGCTTCTGAAAATGATTCTGATTTTATCTTATTCCAATAAAGACTTTGTTTAGATACAGAGAACTCTTCTCAAGTCACATGTTCTTAAGTAAAATGGTCAGCATAAAACAATATTTTTGATTATTAAACACTTGTAGTCAATATTAGGAGATATTATTTAATTGTTTTTAATGTGTTATTTTATGGGACTTTATAACATGAGCAAACTCGGTTAAAGCAGCAATTCTTTGAGATTGGTGTCTGTATCCAGTCATTCTTTAGAAATTGTGAACAGTCACAAAACAAAACCATAGCAAATGGACTATATGCTAGATACTAATCTTTATGCAAGTGCTTTTCTATGTCTTATCAAAACAAGAATCTGTAACATTTATGGGCAAGAGAGAATAAAGTGTAGGGTAACATCACAGTTTTCATCTATTTTGAATGAATTCTTGGAAGACCTTTCATCAGCAGGCCCTTTACATACGCAAATAGAAGAATAAAGATTCAGCTTTAAGATTATTAACTGTATAGTTATTACCCTTTCCAATGAGAATATTTGCTTTTACATGTGAAGAGTGTTTTGGTCTCCAGAAAATTATTATTCTTTAATGTTTGAAAACATTTAACATGGACTTACGTAAGATACACAATCTGCATAAAATCTAGACCTATTCATTATATTCTTCTTTCCAAAAATATTTACCTCAATCTTGGAATTTCTTTTTTCTTCAGAAACCTATTTTTTTAAAGATTTTATTATTTATTTGAAAGAGAGAGAATGAGCAATGGGGAGGGGCAGGAGGAGAGGGTTGAGCAGGGAACCAGCCTCAGGGATCCATCCCAGGAGCCTGGGATCATGACTGAGCCACCCAGGCACCCACAGAAACCTATTTTAACAAAACCTATTTTTGTTATACACAGCTTAACAGATTTGCAAATTACATACAAGATCTTGGATAAACACTGGTGATTCAAAGGTAAAAAATGCTAATAAGATCTCAGTCTTGAGGGGTATTCAGCATACAGACAACTAAATATAGCACAAGACTGTAAAATAGGCTATCTAAAATAAGACTTGGATAAAAAGCATGAAGTGATCAATTTTTCTTATGTGATCTTAGAAGATATTAAATTGACATTAATGGAAAAGAATATTTTCTATTGTACAAGCATATTTTATTTTTGTCTTCCTTGAATATATATATATATATATAAAACTATCTACATGGTCAATTAATTTAATAGCAAAGTAGGATAACTCACCTAAAATATAAATGCAGTAGCTAGTCTTAATGATGGATATCATATTTCTAACCATACCATAAATCCTGCAAATCTGTTTCTGAACCATACCCCTGATCACATCTTTGAATGTCTCTGTTAAAATAGAGACATTCCATGGGAGAAAAAAATAATATTTCACAGTTAAAAAATCATATTATTAATGACGAGCTATCACATGTATATAGGATAAGCTACTAGATTTATATATTAAGAATAAATAGTAGTCTAGATGTTTTATTATCCTTGGAAAGCAATATACTGGAGAGGAAATTGTGAGGTAATAGAAACTTTTTTGATACTTAGATTTTATAATTAGAGATGAGCAGAGGGTTGTTACACTTCTACATTAAAACATTTCCTATTTAATTGCTTGTGTTACCTCAGACTAATCATTGTTTAAGCATGCACTCAATGGAAATTTTTAAAAATAAAATAGCAGTTCTTTTATTTCTTTCTTTTTTTTTTAATATTTTATGTATTTAGTCACAAGAGACACACAGAGAGAGAGAGGCAGAGACAGAGGCAGAGGAAGAAGTAGGCTCCATGCAGGGACCCTGATGTGGGACTCGATTCCAGGACTCCAGGATCATGCCCTGGTCTGAAGGCAGGCTCTAAACCTCTGAGCCACCCAGGGATCCCAGCAATTCCTTGATTTCAATACTATTTTTAAAAATTTATTCATTCCTTAATATTTTCCGTGATGCCTACTTAGAAATAACCTATTTTTAATGCTATGAAGCTGCTACCAATCGAGCGACAATCCTGAGGTAAAGACATAATATTGTTAGCAACTTCTGAGAAAATAACTTTAGGAAAGAAGTCTATGATGAAAGATTAATGAGGGGATCCCTGGGTGGTGCAGCGGTATGGTGCCTGCCTTTGGCCCAGGGCGCGATCCTGGAGACCCGGGATCGAATCCCACGTCGGGCTCCCGGTGCATGGAGCCTGCTTCTCCCTCTGCCTGTGTCTCTGCCTCTCTCTCTCTCTCTCTGTGACTATCATAAATAAATAAAAATAAAAAAAAAAGAAAGATTAATGAAAAGAAAATTATGGAAAATATTTATAGCTGTATATCTTATAATTCAAGGAACAGTACTATGAAATTCAGATGCCTCAAAGTTATCTCAGGTCACATAGTGTATATCAATAAGTTTATATTAAATTATTATTTTCACGTCCTAAATGCTTACTATACTTAATTTAATTATAACCCCCAATTTTAAGGTCAAAACTTTGTTTTCTAATCTCTCAGAAACACCTTTTCCTCCAATATATAGGAAGATTGTAAAGTGTCCCTACTCTCTGATCCCAATGATAAAAATATGAAGGTCTATAAAAATTTTAAAATAATATATCTCCATGTAATTAAAATGCTATCCTCCTTCTCTCTTTCCTTAATTAATTAATTAATTGTATATCTTACCCCACAAACTCTACCACCTACTTCAATTTTTCATTACTTCTTTTCCTAAAATTGAATAATTTTTTAAATTCAACACAGAAATTTCAAGAAAATACTGAAAATCTCCTGCTACTTGAGGAGAAACTTAAATTACTGTAATAATTAAGATTTTTACAAACCATGCCCTTTATGGTACAGGATAAAGGAACACATATTTCTGAGAAACAGTAAAATTAAACTGATTCTGATTTCCATGTTGTAATAGAACTTCTAAGCAAAATAAGTTATCCAATAAGCTTAAATCAAAGATAAAACTATACCATTAATTCACAGAAATCATATGGAAGAAAAGAAAGCTTTACTTACTTTATCCATTGTACTTGAAGAAGTGACTGAGGAAGATTATATTAGACATAATCTGAATGAGATTTAGTGTGAGTTAAAACTCTAAGTTGCTAAATTTGAATAAAATTCACATAATAGAAACATTGTGATGTATATACTTTAGGACGTTATTTCCAATTCATATTTATTTTTAAATATTAACAATATGTGATTTAGGTTGATTAAAGTGGCTACTCTTTGAGCACATATAATTATCCAATTATGTGGATAATGAGAATGTGAGTCTATACATGTGTGAGAATGGTAGTGGTAGAAATAATTTTCACAGAAAAAAAAGAGTCAACTCTCATCTTGAGAAGTAAATAGGAGGAAAAAGTTCTTTTACTCCTTTAATACTACTCATTCTGGATGTTAGCTTTTTCAGACATTGTCACATATTAATACCAGCTATGCTGTATGCTTTTAATGCCTTAACATATGGTGTCTTTCCCCCTTTTGATCTTGCTTATTTTATTTCCTTCTTATAGTTGAAATCCCAGAGACATTATTAGTCTTATTTTTCTTTCCATCTTCAAGTAAATCAAATAAATTGTCTGAAGCTCACTGAACTGCATCTCTTGTGCTTTTTCCATTATCTACCTTTTCCATGTGTCTCTGCTATAAGTGACCCATCTGTTTCAGCTCCATCAGTAGTACTTCTAGAGGTCAGAGGGAAGAGAATAATGAATACCATTTTAACATTTTGTTTTCTGTTACATTATCTTGTAATAATCGTTAACACCTCCTCTCAAAGTGGTCCTCTCCAATCAATTCTCTCTTTCCAGGTTCTGCTAACTCTTACTGCATCTAGCCCCTGTCAGTAGAGGATGCTAACAGAACCTGCTATTATTACCTCTAATATACTGTGATATATCTTTTTGGGGCGTTCACAATCTCAAAAAGATCTTTTTACTAAAACCCTGTATGAATTCTTATTTTTAGTTCATACTAGGAAACATTTATATAAAATTGATCCAATAAACTGAGAACTGCATGGGAATTTATAAGAGAGAGAACACTATTCATGTCCTGGTGATGCTACAAGAAAAAAATCTTGATAACTTAGTATGTAAATATCTCCCTTGAGTTATATGGACATCATAGGTTGGAAAGTGGACTTTACGCATCATAGTCTCTAAAGGACACTGGAAGTTCCATGGAAATATAACTCCAGAATTATGTGGGCAAAGAGAAAGAAGTTAAAGAACCAGGAGTTGGTTGTGAAAGGTTTTGCCAAGACAGTCAGTTCACTCATGTTTATTTGGCTAAGTCTGAATGATAGCATGATATTTCCAAAGGGAAGGGGTACCATATATGGTTGAAAAGTAGCAGACTGATGTAGTCTTCCATATTTACACATATTAGGTAATTTTTTCTTTATTCCATGTATGGAACATTCCTATCTAAATATACCATCTAGTCATTGCTTCCAGTACTACATTTGAGTTATCTTGTATTATGTGATTTTTCTCTATATCAGGTCAGTCAGTATATGGCTTCTTTTGCTCTGAAGAATTATTAACTCAAGAGAAAGGTTATGTTTCCTCCAAACTCACAGTATAAAATGATGGAATTGAGGAGAACAATAATAACAAAAGATGTTTCAAGGAAGAAACATAGTTCCAAAGAATAGTACAAAAATGGACTATAAGGGTATAAAAGTCAAAATTAAACATAAGCACATAGGAAATGTGTATCAGTTACCTTATTAGATTAAAATGAATCTTGTTAATTAAATAATTATCTTAGCAGTTAAGAGGTTTATATAGTATATAGTCAATAAAATTAGATATGTGGGTTTACTGGGAATTCAGTAATTGGGTAGATTTTTATGCCTCAATATTAATGACCAAAAACATTAAGAAAATCATTTGTGTCGCTGGATACTTACTAATTTGAATAACTATTTTTATAATAGTCACAGGATTATATACTTCATATATTAAACCTAATCTTTCCCCTGTTGAATAATTCCAATTTATGGAAAATTATTAGGAACTTAAATAATTAGAATGCAATAAAAATGTTAACTAGTGACAGTTTTGCCAAAGGTTACAAAGTAACTTGGGTGAGTAAATACTTTCAAAGTTCAATCCAGGTATATTCACTGATTTTCAGACCTAGTTTTTCTGTTTCATCAACTAGACAAAAGACATCCATAAATTGAGAATAATTTATTTTAATTATTTCATTAAAGAAATATGCATTAAAATATTGTGACATTTTATAAGCATTTCATGTCATAAAGGCTAAAGAACAACAGTTATGTTCAAGAAATACATTTCTGAGGAAAATGGATTAAAGATGCCATAATAGGATGCCTGGGTGGCTCAGCGGTGGAGCATCTGCCTTCAGCTCAGGGTGTGATCCCATGGTCCCAGGATGCAGTCCCACATCAGGCTTCTTGTGAAGGGCTTGCTTCTCCCTCTGCCTGTGTCTCTCCCTCTCTCTCTCTCTGTGTCTCTCATGAATAAATAAATAAATTCTTTTAAAAAAAAAAGATGCTATAAGAGAAGAATGATTATTTTTATCAAATCCTAAAATCAAACATCCCACCATCCAGTCTGTACATTTGTTGCAAAAGTGCTAACATGTTTTCTTTTTTTAAATATTTTATTTATTTACTAATGAGAGACAGAGAGAGGCAGAAGCAGGCTCCATGCAGGAAGCCTGATGCGGGACTTGATCCCTGGACTGCAGGATCACCCCCTGGGTGGAAGGCAGGCGCTAAACCGCTGAGCCACCGAGGCTGCCCAAGTGCTAACATGTTATGGTAGCATTTTACATTTGCATGCTTCTTTTTCATTTAAAAAACTCCAACATTTAAATACATTGTACTACAATTTCCAAAATTCGTCCAAATTTGTAGGCTAATAGTACTCAAAGTTTTTAGTCATAAAATTCCTTTATAATTTTAAATTATTAATAATCCCAGAGTAATGTTTAGATTTATAGTCATTAAAATTTACCATATTAGAAATTAGGAGTAAAAATTATATATTTTTTCATTTAAAATAATGATAATTAACTTACTACTTGTTAACATAGATATTTTTAGGAAAAATAATTTTGTAAATAACTTTTGAAGAATGGTAGTCTATATTCTTGCAAGTCTTTTTTACTCTATTGCTAAGTATTAACTAAATAAGTTGGTTTTCATGTCCACTTCTACATTAAATCTATTGTAATAAGCTATTTTGGTTTAAAGATATGAAAAAGTCCATCCCTCAAATAGATGGGACTATGTCACGCACAGTTGGAACTCTGAAAAATATTTAATAGTCTTTCTAAGTGTTTATGGATATTCCTTTTTAAACCACACTAGAATGAAATATGTTGAGGTTTCATAAAGACTCACTGTGATGTGGAAAGTGAAGTTGTATCAGTGACCATTTTGTATTCTGTTGCAGGAAGTCTTACTGCTCTATCTCTATCTTGCAACCTGAATGGATGTTTAACACATTCATGATTGGATAATAGAACGCTTCCATCATTTGGTAAAATTTTTAAATTTAAAATCCAAAATTCTATTCTTTCTGAAGTGTCTAGAATTCCATTATTTGTGAAAATGTACATTGTATGCAAAATCAAGCAAATTTAAAAAGGTGGATAGTCTTTAACAGAACTTAAGCAAGTAAACAGATAATCATATACATGGCCCTGAAATATTTAAATGAATAAGGAAAAATTATTCCAATCCCATGTTATCTTCATAATTTTGTTAGTTCTCTAATTTTATATGCAGACATGGCCATAATAAACTATATAACCCACACTGATTATATAAATACACAACTAAACAGAAAAAAATGTCTTTTTTAGAGTATTTTTTCATTTTTCTTACCATCATATTTTATGCTGTTGACCATTAAGTAATAAATTAATATCTATTATGCTGCTCAATTGTTGGGTATGTGGATCATAATTTCACAGCAATTTAAAGATGCAAAGAAAATTGGAAAGGATATTTCCAATGCAGTGACAAGAGGGCAGAGGAGTGGAGACGAAAAGGGCAAACAAATGATCTTTTTTTTTTAAACCATTGTGTACAGGTTCTCTGGAGAATATTTTGTCAGAGATAAATTGGAAAGCACTGCTAAGTCAGTGTAACATTGTTCTAATCAGAATATTTCTAACCAATACTGCCAAGGAACAAAACATAGGAACCCAGCTGAGACTTGTGAAAACTCAATATTCAGTAAAGTAGAGAGAACTTGAAAAATGAACTGACCAAACCTTGAGAACATTTCTTTCCTGATTTTGTTTTATTTTCCCATTTCAACAGCAGCTAATGACAGAAATTATTATGTTTCATCCTTTGTGATTTTCTCTTATCTCTCCAGATTTTCCTACATTAATTTAGGCTGAAATGGTTTCACCGTAGTTTGTAACTGTAACACACAACTTCCATTAACATTTACTCTCCGTATTTTTTTTACCTTTTATTATCTTAGTCTGGTAGCAAAGTAGATAAACTTCTATGAATAAGGGTGCGATACATCCATGGGTACAATTTTTCTTTCAAATTCAAATTATTATCAATGGAATATAGCCCTAAATATTGAAACTGAACAGATAAACGGAATAGCTTTTGGTTTATAATGATGCTATCTGATACTACTTAGCACATTTCCAGCATTTCATATACCATGAAGCTTTCCTTCTATCTTGAAATGAAATCAGTAAGGCCTGCTGGGCTCTTTACAGCTTCAGAACTCAGACATATGCCACAGTTGTTCTTTTGACGATCTCCACTTACCTTAAAATCAAAGTATTCACAAAATGTATGGTATAAAAGCAGTCACAGTTTTCAATACAATCATTAGTCACACTCATGAATATAACACTACATGTGAAACATAATGCATCCTTATATGTAGTATTTCCTGTCTTAAGTAATATGTAAGAGTTGAATTCAAACTGTAGCAATTGAAAACACTATAAAATTACAGTTTGTTCATGGATTATCAAGATAGTATCTAATAATATTGGTGGCTATTCTACCTTTGCTGTCCTACAGAACTCTATGCTCCATTCCAGTTAAGAAGGAGAACATATTCTCTAACCTTCTCAATTTTTCTCCCAAAATAAGCTTAGATTTATTTGAACCACAGCCAAGTATTAAACTTAGGTTCTACATTGTCCAGGTGCAGTAGGTTCTTTTCCTAGGGGTAATTTGTGTAACTATTTCCTTATCAATTCATTCGACAAACATTCAGGGCCAGATTTGTGCTGAGTATAAAAGGTGCAAAACATAAGTAGTCTCAGTTTCTGTTCTCAAATCCCTTAAAATATGGAAAAGGAGTCAGGATGAAATGATTTGAAAACTACTGTAAAACACTCTACAGGTTGGTAGAGGGGACATAAAAGAACAATTAGTCAATTCCATCAATAGTTCAGAAAAGTCTTCACAGCAGAAAGGTTAACTAGAATTTGTCTCTTGAAGAACAGGTACTGAGGGAAAGACGTTTCAGACAAAAGAAGCACTGTGACCACAAAGAAGAGAACATGTATTAGCTAGACATTTGAAAACTCAGTAGGTTTCACACACTGAAGAACAGTAGAAAAGGAATGTGTTATATAATGTAAGATCACAAGAATAAAAAAGTTAAAGATATACATTATCTATTGTTGTAACAGGTTTGGTTAAACAATATCATATGTTGTTTGTGGATGAGTAAGCTGCCATTATTTGTAGGGCTATTTATCAGTAAATATTAAAATTAGTAACCCATGTTTTTTGCTACAGAGATAGTGCTTTAAGAATGTATGTGAGAGAAATACATAAAATTGTTATTGTACCATTTGTATGCTAAAATGAAAAAAATATAAATGAGTATTATGGAAACCCATAAATACATCATGAAGTATAATCCAACACAAAGGAATAATTTTAAAAGATAAGATATATATCATATGTCTCATAGGTTTGCTATAAAATGTTTTTAATTGTAGAATGATAAATATGTGCATGCATATTTTTATCAAATTGGGTCTCACCATAGTGAATTCCTAACCAGTTAAAATAATGAAGGTTGAGATCCCTGGGTGGCCTAGCGGTTTAGTGCCTGCCTTTGGCCCAGGGCATGATCCTGGAGACCCGGGATCGAATCCCACATTGGGCTCCCGGTGCATGGAGCCTACTTCTCCCTCTGCCTATGTCTCTGCCTCTCTCTCTCTCTCTCTCTCTCTCTCTGACTATCATAAATAAATTTAAAAAAAATAAAAAGAAAATAAATAAAATAAAATAATGAGGGTTATGCAAAACCCTGCCTCTGACATGGACCTGAAGTGCAGTACACAGTGGATATGTCCACCTGGAGCAATAAGGATTGGCTTATTCAGGTCTTGGGCATTGAATGAGTGAGCATATTTTTTAAAGATTTTTATTTATTTATTCATGAGAGACACAGAGGGAGAGGCAGAGACATAGGCAGAGGGAGAGGCAGGCTCTCTGTGGGGAGCCTGATGAAGAACTTGATCCCTGGATCCCAGGATCAAGTCCTGAGCCAAAGGCAGATGCTCAACCACTGAGCCACTCAGGTGCCCCGAGTGAATGTTAACTTCTGCCATATTATGCACTAATAACATTTAGGCTATTGTCACAGGAAAGATATCATCATATAAAGAGTTACTGCTCTACACTGGTGGTGTGCACTTTTAACTTAAAGGTAAAGTGTTACCTTGGTTTTGTTCCCTCATGGAGTTCATTGAGTTCATTACTCAGAATTTGCCACAAGGTCTCACAAACTCACAAACAAAATAATTGAAAATATTAAAAAGATTAAATACCTTGTCAAAGGTTATTACCCCAAATTGATGTAGGTCATAATCAAACCCAAGTCTATATATCTTCAGAATTCATAATCTTCCCACTATGCTTCTCTTTCTTTACTTTGTTGGGTAATAAGAGCAAGCATATTTTTTTCTCACATAAATCTATACAATGGGGAAAAAGTAACTGGAAGAGATTATTCATAATGAATAAAATGTGCATAGAAGACACATGAGACCATTGGAATATGCATATTTTCCTTATACTCAATTTGCTCCAGCAATGGAATAAGCCAATACCTTCTATTTTATTTTCAGTTTGGATATGTAACAGTGAAATATTATTTTCTTATGCCAATATTTTATTTCCTTTTGAGGACAGAATTTAATTTCCCCTTATAAAGACAAAAGCTCTTATAAATTGCTCCAAATAAGTTCCTCCACTGTGTGGAAGGAGATACAAGCCAGAGAGAAACATTTTGGAAAATGAGAGACAAGAACGGTGGAGCTATTGTGGTTTCACTTGTTCTTCCATATGTCAAATCATGTTAAGAGCAGTTGTTTATTTTTCAATGCAGAAAGTAACTTTGGAGCTATAATTTGTACTGGTTGGAAATCATAAAACTTATATATATATATATATATATATATATATATATACACATACATATATATCAATACCCATAAGGTTTGATGTATTCACCAGAATACATAGCCAACACCCCAATATTAAATCAGATTATTTAATTGACATTAAAATCCTAAAAAAGAACAGTAAGTCTATATGTTATTATAAAGAAAAAAATGTCTAACAAATTCCAGTTTCCACTAGACATATAAGACATCTAATGTGTTTAGTGTTTACCATATGTTAGTTACCATGATAAATATTTTACCATACATTGTTTCACATTTTTGTGACATAGATACAGTTTGGAGCCCAGTTGTATCTATGTCACAGCTCAAGACATAGTAACTTGCCAAAAATCATACAATGAATGAGTGCTGGGGCTCAACCTTTGAACCCATTTGTTTGACTTTAGAGTCTATTTAAGATTGTGTTATATGGGTTTCCAAGTGGGGAGGAGCTAGATAGAACAATGAAGCAAGAGGGTAGGAATGTAGGGACTACATAAATTAGCCAGTTATTAGAGCTGGAAGCCATTCCATCCCTTGTTCATCTGCCCTTTCAGTAATTGTTTACTTCCTAACATGAACTGCCTCTTACAGCATGATGATTAAGAGATAAGAATTCACTGCACTAAATTAGGTGTTCCTTGATCTAGTAGTTACCTTTTTAATTAAGAGTCTAGATTCATGACAGTTTCATTAGCTACCAAAAGCCTTTTTTTTTTTTTAGAAAAAAAGTCTAGCTCTCCTGTTAGGCATAGATAGGGAAGTATAAATGAAAGGAACTGTGAAGTGAATAGTCCAAGGAAGGTATACAATTCTAGCAAGCATTAAAGGGGAATAAGATAGAAACACAAAAGATGTAATATAGACGAGTACCAGAATTTGAACTCTTGAAAGAAGGCTACTTTGAAAAAATGTTTTAAAAGAATAAAAGAGGTCAAGATTTCTTAAACAATAGACGCTTTTTGTAGAACTGAAACCCAATGAATTCCTAGCTCTTTATAAGAGTATTATACAAATCTGGAGGCATATACTAGGAAAATAAATAAGCAGACTAGACAATAAATAGGAAGGCATTAGAGACAGAATGTCTGGTTCAGTAAAGAGGTTCTTATTTCAAAGAAGGTTGAAAATAATGGCAGTGTAGGAAACCCAAGTTCACAGTCTTTGATTAATGAATGTTGCCGGCATTCACCATAGGGTTCCCTACTCTTAGGAAGGAAGATAATAGATGTCACATGTAGAACCCCCACTTATTTCAGTATATATATTTTTTGTATCAGAAATACAGAAGTCAAAGGAAAAATATGGATTAGAACAGATAAATATATTAGATGGACAGTAATAGTCAAGGAAGGGCAAAAGACTGAAGAATTAACTGTTGCAAATTTCCAAATTTATGAGGCAGGATTTTTGTTTCAGACAGCTCAATCAGTGAGATAAGGGAGTATTTAATTTGCTCCCAATATCAGTCTATCTATCCCTCTGGATTCTTCCTACTGGTAAAGGTAGCAATGCCACAACTAAACTTAAGGACATAATAATTCTCCAAAATGATGTCAATCTTAGTTGCGCTCCCAGAATGGCCTGAAGGAAATGATGATATGCATAATACTGAAAATGAAGTTTTGAAGTTTTTTTGGTTACCGTTTTCTTTTCTCACTTTTTAACCTTACACAACAAGTAATAGCAGTGTAATTCTGGTTTTGCTTCAGCTAAATTAAGAAGGATGGCAGACAATTCCTATTATGTCCTGTGGAATCTCTGGATTTCTGAAAAAGTCAGATACATAAAGTCTTGGATTATTCAAATAATCTACATTTAGAAGTACTAGAAGAGCTATTTCTGTTTAATTGGCAAGTGGTGCAGGCTATTCTTGCTAAAGAGAAAAATCTGACTATAATTAGGCAAAATAGTAATACACACTGAGAACAAATAATTTTAAGTGTTTTTCCTGTATGGCATTGCTCTGTGGTGTCTAGCAATAACAGTAATGATATTATATAAAACTGGAACAATTCATACTAGTTTCCCAATAAAACTGCATAGAAAAATCACTTGGGGGCATTTTTAAATAATATTGAGTCTGCTAGACCTACTAAAGCAGATTGGAGAGAGGGAACCTAGATGGAAGTACGAGTTTTTAGGAATACCTTAGGTGATTTTTATGCAGTCAGCCTACTATCTTTATTTAGATTAGCACCTGAGGAATATGTTTATTCAGAATTTTAATTTCCTTGTGGTTAAAAAGAGAAGGAATTTCCCTTTAAATGTTCTAATTAAATGCTCTAATAGGAATTTAATAATAGATTTGAGCTCACAATTGTCTAATATACGGCATCTTAATATTTGCAGTGGGTTATTTGAGCAATGCTATAACTTATGTCAGGAAATTATTTTTATTGGTGAATTTGATTGGAAGATTTAGCTAGGCATAATTTGATAGACTAGCAGATACAATTTTGGCCTAGTTTTGAATATTCCTTTGGTTTTAGGATCCATCTTAACCTATTTCAGAAACATCTTTATACACATGAAAAAATAATTCTTCTGTGGGCCAATCTAAGATTCTTCATCTAGGGAATATATATTTGACCTTGGGAAGAAGGAATAGGTCATTATAGCATTGGAATTCTCTAATACTTCCTTGATTTTCTCTCTCTGAGTGTGCAATTACCATATACACAGTGGATCACAGCTAGGTTATTAATTTGGAAATTTTTATTAACAGAAAGAATAAAAAGCATGTAAGTACAGATCTGTAGTTCTCCAATCCTCTAGGGGTTCAACTTTCTAGTCTGTTTATATTTCCTAATGCTAATTGGGAGATATCTTTTAGAGCATGATTTCTCTGTGCAGCATCAAGCAGGCAATGATAATAAAAAAAAAAAGCAGTAATAAAATGTAGAAAGGTATACAAGTTCTCTATAGAAGAAACTATAAAATATTACTGAGAAAGGAATTCAATATATCTAAATAAGTAGATAGGTAATTATTCCATGCATATATATTGAAAAAGCAACAATATAAACATATTTCTTTCCCCCAATATTCTCTACCTTTACTGAAATATTAATCAAATCCCAGCTAGGTTTTTGAAGAAATTAACAAGTTAATCCTAAAATTCATATAGAAAGGGAAATAGCTGTAACCTGTAGGGCAAGCTTAAAGAAAAAGAAGAGATGCTGGAGGATTTATACCACCAGATATCGAGATCTGTGACAAAGCTGAACAATTATTATGTTTGATATAGATGTAATTAATGAAATATTTAATTAGATTTTTAAAAATACTGTAAAACATTCTTGCATAGATTAATCTTCCCTTTAATTTTCAATATTGTTATCATAATCTCATTACAGTATCTTGATCATCATTATTGAAGAATCATCCTGCCTTATGCTAAGGCAGAGAGACAAAACAAAACAAAATATGTATCTTGTTAATGGTAGTCTGTTTGTCCTATTAATAGGAATGGAATATTTTAGTTATTCAGTGTGTTAATGGGTTTGCACTTATTTGTTAATACTCTTAAGTATTTCATACTTAAAAGAAGAATAATTTATAAATGAGAAAACTTCTGGAAATATGTAAGAATACTGTATTATTCATAAAACAATCAAACCTTATTTATCTTCAAATAATTTAAATAAAGAGAAAATCTGATGTATTCTGTGTTCCAATTATAATGCCTGAAAGTTATAAAACATTTAATATGTTACTAGCTGTTTTCCCACAGTGAATTAGTTTTCTATTGCTGCTGTAACAAATTACCACAAATTTAGTGGCATTAAACAGTATTATCTCATAGCACCCATAAATCAGAAGTCTGCCATGGTTTGCTAGATTATCTTCTCAGGCCTCATCAGACCAAAATGAAGGTGTCAATGTGCTGGACTAGTATCTGGAGGCTTTGGGGAAGAATCTGCTTTTATGGACATTCAGATTGTTGACAGAATCACGTTTCTTGCAGATAGAGGACCTACTTCCCATTTCTTTGATGACTGTCAGTCTAGTGTCTTCCTTAGTACCTCAAAGCCACCTGAATCCCTTCTCAAGTTACCTACCACCCCACCCCCAAAGCAGAAAGAGCACACTGAATTCTTCTCTTGCCTCAAATATCTGACTTCTGCCAGTGCCAATTAAAAAAACCAAAAAACAAAACTTTGTTTAATCTCTCATATGATTAAGTCAGGCCTGTCAATATTGTGAGGTCAGCTATGTTATGTAACAAAACAGAACCATAGGCTCGATTTCTCATCTTCACAGTTTTCAAGGATAAGAGCATGTTATATTGGAGTTTGGGAGTGGGGAGAGTTATGGTTCTGCCTACAACATAGATTACCTGTGAAGCAGTGATTATAGTTATGACTTGGTTACAAATCAGATTTCTGAGGTTCAGAGAATGAAGTAATTTGTATGAATTCTAGTAATTTGTAATGGAGTTAACTAGCTCTAGAAGTAAAGACCCAATAAATGTATTTCCCAAATGAATTATATCCTTCTAACAACTGAGCTAACTAGACATGAAAGTGGAAATGAGGGCAGCCCCAGTGGCTCAGTAGTTTAGCGCTGCCTTCACCCCAGGGTATGATCCTGGAGACCCAGGATCTAGTCCCACGTCAGATGCTCTGCATAGAGTCTGCTTCTCCCTCTGCCTGTGTCTCTGCCTCTCTCTCTCTCTGTTTCTCATAAATAAATAAAATATTAAAAAAAAAGTGGAAATGAACACTTCCAGTCGTTGATACAGTGCTTTTGTGTTTCTGTTTTGTTTTTGTTAAAACATAACACGGAAGAGTAGAAGAAAATAAAGTTCCCATCATACAATCTGAGTGTAGGTGTTCAATACTACCTTGGTGTGTTGTGCCCAAGATTGGGAATCCGAGAAACCATCAAGGAGCCAACACCCATGCAAACACACGAGGGTTTATTTACAAGCTGGAGCTTGGGTCCAAGTATACCCCACACAGCGGAGCAGGGACTTGGACCCTGAGGTGGGTTTCAGCTTAGTTTTATGGGCTGGTCTAGGGGACCTCCGGAAGGGGTGAAGGAATTTCTCAAGTTCTGTTTACATTCTGATATGGGGCTTTCAAGGGCATTGAGCTCTGTTCTTATTCTAATAGGGGCTTCCTGCCCTTGGCTTGGGCTATGTTCTTATTCTAATATGGGGCTTTCTAGGACATTAAGCTGTAAACTGTTTTCTTCCTGTAACTGAAGTAAGGTAAGTTTCAGCTCTTATTCACAGGGGCCTGGGATGGCTGTACTAGTGCTAACGCTGAACTTAAAGTGGAATGGCCTTAATTTTCTCGGCCTCCACAGGTGATACAGATTATATGACATAGCAGAAAATGAATATATAGTAATTGAACACATGAATGGTTGAAGCACATGATGGAAAGTGCATTCAAAAGATTATTTCCAGTCATCACTCAAATAGTCTAGTCCTCCAGACCTGCACTGTCCAATACAGTAGCTCCTCAATACATAGGATTACTATGGCAAGTCCAAATTGACCTGTGCCATCAAGTATCAAGGCAAATCCAACTTGGATTTGAAAAAAATAAAAATATAATATGAAAAAATAAAAATATAATATATGTCATTATTTACATTGATTATCTTTGAAATATTATTTTGAATATTTTGAGTTAAATATAGTAATAAAACTATCTTTCCTTGCTTTTAAATTATTTTAAATGTGTTTTCTTGAAAAGTTTTAATTACATATATGTCTCACATTATATATCTATTGAACAGGACTGCTTTAAAACAATGCAGCAAGAAATATTTTTTTTCTTTAGAATGTACTTTACCCATGTCAATATTCTCATATCAGGAAATTGTTTCTTTTCCTATTGTCTGCAGGTCACCTGAGAAGTTATTTATGGATAAATATATATCTCATCCTTCACCCATGTTCAGTCTAATTTGTTAAAAAATGAAAATGAACAAAACAAAGATTTAAAATTGGAAAAGCTTTATCTGACTATTATAATGAAAAAAGAATATGAGGCAGTGTGCCTAGTATAAATCTGACTCTGCTCTTGTCCTTGTTTGTGCTCCAGATTGCTCCTTTGCTTGTTGAGCTCATTTCTTCTCTCCTTCCAGGTCTGAAAAATTGACCTCAGTGTCCATCTTCTGTTAATTCAAAAGAAGCTTTGTGCTTGGATCAGCTCTGCTTGACACGGGAAAAATGAGAAATGGGGCCATTGATATGCAAAGAAAGGCGATGTGGCTAGACTAAAGAGGGTATGCTTTTGGCCAGCTACTTCCAACATGGCTCATTTAAAATTCCCACTTATTTAAAACAAAATATTAATGAGTCTGCTGAAGAGACCTTATAAATGCTGAAGAATTAAAAAGGCTGAAGTCTGAAGGGCATAAGAATAATTTTTCAATAAATTCTCTCTGACCACTCATGCTCAGGTGTGATATGTAACCTCTTATTTTTATGAATCCTTCTATCGTTGTAAATGGACTCAGTATGACCTTTCCCATAAAAGGAAGAAAATAGGTGGTTTTGATAAAATATCTTGGAAAGTAGCCTATGCTTTTAAAAACTAATAAAAAGTGGCCAAATGACTAAGTCCGTTTAAGTAACATGCAGAGATTTGAGGAAATACATATTGCACTGGTAGACAAACTATTTGATTCCAAAGTACATTTACTCTAAGAATGAAGTTAATGTAGGCGGCTAAGTCTAAAAGGCTAATAAATATATATATTTAAAAATTTTTAGTATACAAGGTTTACTGCATAGAGGAGGGAACAGTTGGTTACCTAAGTTTAAAATATTTAGTTTAGTTTCTTTGTATATCCCAACAACATAATTGAATAGGATCTTGGAGGGTTTTTTGCTATCTTTACCTCTCAAGTATACATTTTTCACATAAATATTATTTGGGACATGTTTAAATGTGTAAAAAGGAGTAAAAATGTAAATGAATGCTTGTATATCATATGGTAGCTGCAAAATAGCTCATTCTAAGTAGTATGCAGACTTGTACTTACATTAACTATTCATGGTTTTCTTGAAGACAAGATAATTTACAATACAATGTTCATGCCTCAAAAAATATTCACAGTAAGCCCTTCATAAGATTTGTTATGCGACGGATTTATGAAGAAAGAAAAATGCCTCATTTTAAACACTTGCATTAATAAGCAAGTAACATTTTTAAATGAATAATAAAACATTTAGCCAAATATTTTTGCAAAATAACATGGCAAATGCTAGCCAATGAAGATAATAAATACAAAAGCAGAGACTTATTTTTAAAAGAGAAAAGCAGCAATGTGACACAAATCCATATTTGGTTCTTGAAAGAATAACGAGTTGATAACAGTGCTAATATTTAGTAAAATTATGTAAAAGGAAACACAAATACTAAAACCAGAATTTAGGTGAGGGGTATGAAATTTAAATTGTAGAAGATAAGTTGACAAACTGTGTTAATAAATGTGAACATTTCATTACTATGTTGGATTTTCTGTAAAAAAAGAAAATTATTCAAATTATGTTAAACAGAAGTAGAAATTTAAATACACAAGCTGCAAGGGAACAAATTTGTAAATGTTATAAAAAAAACTTTAGAAAATACTTCACTTCATAAGCACGTGCTTTAAATTTTAAGGATATATGATTGTTGTACAGTTGGCATTCTTTAGTGACAAAAAAAAAAGCAGTAAACTTTTTCAGTTATTTTAAAAAGACTCGACTCAGAACACTTAAAAATATACAAAATAAAAATAAAAACAAATCACATTATGCTAACAGTGGCCAAAATTATATTATTGCCAATTATAATCCAGTGAAGAAACCCCCCTGTAAGTAGGATCAGCCCTAATCCAAAGGCAGCCCATCCAGGTGCCTTCCTGAAGTTTTAGCAACAAAAAGCATTCTGTTTGTGATAAGAAAACCATTTCCCCCCACACCCTGATTGGAATGTCCCTGAATAGGTTCATGTTGACCTTCTGAGAAATCGGTAACCTGAATGCTATGCGACTCCCGCGGTTCTTTTGTCTTGAAGCGGTTTTTCTCTTTTACCTTTAAAAGATACCTGTAATGCTAATTGGGGCTCTCTTCCTCCTCGGAGGCGGGGAGCCCGTTTGCGCAAACGTCCAATAAACCCTCTTGCTAGTTGCATCTGCCTGTCTGGGGTCTGAGTCTCTGGGGCGTCCACCGGGACACCTTGGCACCCGTGAGCCAGGGTCCAACATTTGGGGGCTCGTCCGGGATCCGAGACGCCCCAGGCTCAATCCTAAAACCGGTAGGAGGTAAGACCGAGCTCGCTAAATGTCATAGCTGTCTCGTCCGTTTGTCTGACTGGCCGGGTCTGTATTGTGCCTGCAGGACGCTGTACTCTGTATTTGGACCAGCGGGGGAGGCAGACGTGCCCGAGACCCCTGGTCCCCCTCCGGAGTCGGACTCCGGAGTGGTCTGGAAGAGGAACGGAGCCCCGGCACTCCTTCCTCTTCGGGGAGGGTCGTTGTTGGCGACCGCTCCCGTCTGAATCTGCTGTGCCGATCCTGTCATCTGTGTGCGTCTGTCTGTTCTGTGTCTTTCTTCCTGTCCTCCTCCTCCCCGCTCACCTCTTTTCTACACCCGCGGGGCAAACTGTAACCACCCCTTTAAGCCTCACTCTAGATCACTGGAAAGAAGTCGCCGGCGGAGCACACAACCTTTCGGTCGAAGTCAGAAGACGAAGATGGGTCACTTTCTGCTCCTCAGAGTGGCCGACTCTCAATGTCGGGTGGCCCAGGAATGGAACTTTTAATATTGACATTATCTTGCAGGTGAAGGCCCTGGTCTTTCAGCCAGGACCCAGTGGGCACCCTGATCAGCTCCTGCAGACTCTCCTCACCACGGAGGAGAGACCGCGCGTCTACAGAAAAACGTCCCCGGGGCGGATGGGAGGCCGACCCAGCTGCCTAATGAAATCGAGGACGTTTTCCCCTTGGTTCGCCCGACCTGGGACTACGACACTGCTGCTGGGAGGGAGCGGCTCCGTCTCTATCGCCAGGTACTCCTAGCGGGTCTCAAAGGGGCAGGGCGACACCCCACCAATTTGGCAAAGGTACGTGCTATAGTGCAGGTTTTCTGGAAAGATTAATGGAAGGCTACGGTATGTATACTTAGAGAGAGAGAGGAAAGAGAGAGAGAAAAAGAGGAGAGAGAGAGAGAGAGGAAACGCAGTAAAGAACTGACTGGGATACTGGCCACCATAGTACAGGGCTCAGGGCAGAGTAAGTCAGGACAGAGTAAGGACCTGGGAGACAAGAAGACCACGGGTTGAACGAGACCAGTGTGCCTACTGCAAAGAAAAAGGACATTGGGTTAAAGATTGTCCAAAGAAGGGCCAAACGCAGGGACCTAAGAAGAAGCCCATTCCCGTACTGTCCCTAGAGGATGAAGATTAGGGATGTCAGGGCCAGGAGCCCCCCCCCCCCCCGAGCCTCGGATAACCCTTAAAGTGGGGGGGTCAACCAGTGACCTTCCTGGTTGCTACGGGAGCTCAACATTCAGTTTTAACTGAGGCAGAAGGACCCTTGAGCTCTATCTAAAGATGCATTCTTTTGCCTAAAGTTAAGCTCTCAAAGCCAGCCTATTTTTGCCTTTGAATGGAAAGATCCTGAGACGGGATTCTCAGGACAACTCACTTGGACAAGGCTACCACAGGGCTTCAAAAACTCCCCCACCTTGTTCAACGAAGCCTTGCACCAGGACTTGGCAGAATTCGGAGTTGGCCATCCGGACCTCGTTCTCCTGCAGTATGTGGATGATTTGCTTATAGCGGCTAATACAGAACAGGATTGTGTAAAAGCTACGGGGGCCCTGCTCGAGAGACTGGGAGGACTGGGGTATAGGGCCTCCGCCAAAAAGGCCCAAATAGGCCAGAGACGAGTGACCTATCTGGGATATCTCCTGGAAGGAGGCCAGAGGTGGCTGACAGGAGGGCCGCAAAAAGGCTGTAGCCCTGATCCCAGCACCCACTAGTGCCAGAGGGCTACGAGAGTTCCTCGGCAGTGCCGGGTTCTGCCGCCTCTGGGCACCCAGGTTTGCAGAGCTGGCGGCTCCCCTATATCCTCTCACGAAATCCAACACCCCCTACCACTGGGGAAAGGAGCAACAATTGGCTTTTGACAAAATAAAAAGGGCCTTATTGACCGCCCCTGCCCTGAGCCTCCCAGATGTAACCAAGCCATTTACGCTATATGCTGATGAACGCCGAGGAATAGCCAAAGGGGTCCTAACTCAGAAACTGGGGCCCTGGAAAAGGCCTGTGGCATACTTTTCAAAAAAATTAGACAGCGTGGCTGCAGGATGGCCCCCATGTCTCCGAATAATAGCGGCTGTGGCAGTCCTGGTAAAAGATTCAGATAAGTTGGCTTTCAGCCAACCCCTCACTGTGGTGCCCCCCCCCCCCATGCCATAGAGACAGTCATCCGCCAGCCCCCTGATCGATGGCTCTCAAACGCCCGGGTCACCCATTATCAGGCCATGTTACTGAATTCCCAGCGGATACGGTTCAGAACGGCTACATCCCTAAACCCGGCCACCTTGCTTCCAGCAACCGAGTCCCCCTCCCTGCTAATGCATGATTGCCACCAGATCCTAGCCGAGGTCCATGGCACCAGAGGGGACTTGACGGACCAGCCTTTGCCAGATGCTGAAGCAACCTGGTACACCGAGGGGAGTAGCTTTCTACGAAATGGTGAACGTAAAGCCGGGGGGGCCGTGGTAGATAATTCACTGTCCGGGCATCAGCGAGGCAACGACCCAGTAGCAGAGGGGAACAGGATGGCCGATGAAACAGCACGAGCCGCTGCACTAGGCCCACAGGAGGATGGACAGAAGCCTTCCCCACCAAACGAGAAACTGCCCAGGTGGTTGTCAAGAAAATCCTAGAAGAAATTTTCCCCTGGTTTGGACTGCCCAAGGTAATAGGGTCGGACAACGGCCCCGCCTTCGTCTCCCAGGTAAGTCAGTTGGTGGCCAGATTACTAGGGATAAATTAAAAATTACATTGTGCATACAGACCCCAGAGCTCAGGGCAGGTAGAAAGAATGAATAGAACAATTAAAGAGACCCTAACCAAATTGACATTGGAGACTGGCACTAGAGACTGGGTCCAACTCCTCCCTATGGTTCTGTTCTGAGTCCGGAACACTCCCGCGCGCCATGGGCTAACTCCTTACGAGATTCTCTATGGAGGTCCCCCACCAGTAACGGACTTGCTAGACTCTGCTATTGACCCTCTTGCTAACACTCCCGGTTTACAGGACAGGCTAAAGGCGCTCCAGATTATCCAGCGCCAGATCTGGAAACCCCTTGCGGCTGTCTACCGCCCCGGAGACACAACCGGCCCACACCCGTTCCAGATCCGTGACTCCGTCTAAGTCAGGAGACATCAGTCCAGGACGCTTGAGCCCCGCTGGAAGGGCCCATACACTGTACTACTGACCACCCCAACCGCCTTAAAGGTAGAGGGCATTGCTGCTTGGGTCCACGCCTCACACGTCAAGCGCGCCCCATCAACGAGCACCGCTGACGCCAGCCAGGACGGACCGGACGAGCCACTCCAATGGAAGCTCCATGGCACCCAAAACCTGCTCAAGATAAGACTTTCAAAAATTGTTCAATGACGGTTGTTATATTCCTACCTCTCCTAGCGCTCTTCACCTCCGCCAAAGGTGACCCTCATGCCCTCAAAAGGTTAACCTGGCAGGTACTAACGTCTGGGGGTGACGAGGTCTGGTCTATAACTAAGACCGCCCCCTTGGGAACCTGGTGGCCTAACCTATATCCTGACCTATGCAAGCTAACCATAGGGGCCCCTAGCCCATGGGACCTAGAGGGATACTTCGACACCTCTAGAGCCCCTAACCGGGAAAGCCCTCCAGGGCGACTGGGATTAGACCCATGGGGAGGATGTGGCACGCCTGACAGAAGGGCCATGCTAAGCACTCTTCCCTTTTATGTCTGCCCCGGGTACCACAGAGATCGCAGGCTAAATCCCACCTGTGGAGGAGGGGAACACTTCTATTGTAAAAATTGGGGGTGTGAGACTACGGGGGACACAGAATGGAGGCCCTCCTCCTCCTGGGATTATATCACTGTCAAGGCTAACTATACTCACCCGACATTTAGCAAATGGAAAACCCTTAATTATGGGCCCTGCCAAGGGTGGTGTCATCCCCTACGGATATCCTTCACGGAGCCCGGGAAAAGGGCTACTGACTGGGCCAATGGATATACGTGGGGACTCAGGTTATACAAAGAAAGAACAGATGATGGTTTTATATTCAGAATTAAACTAAAAATAGAATCCCCAGACCCCGTGGCAATCAGGCCTAACACGGGGAACAAAGAGCTCCTGCTAAACTAACAGCCCCGGCCCTAGCCACAGGGAGTGCCACACCCACTAACTTTCGCGGTCACTCTAACCCCTCGGTCGTCACCCAAAACGGGACAATGACTGTTTAATCTTATCATAGGGGCATTCCTGGCCCTTAATCGAACCAGCCGCGATGTAACTAAATCCTGCTGGCTCTGCCTTGCATCCCCCCCCCCCCCCTTATTATGAGGGAATTGCTACTCCAGGGACCTATAATAACATCACTAGCACTCAGGGATGCACACCCGACTCCCAACCACAACTCACCCTTACAGAAGTTTCAGGACAGGGAACCTGCATAGGAACACCCCCCCCCGGGGCTACCAGGGACTCTGCAACACTACCACCCCAATTTTGGGGACTGATTCTTACCTGGAGCCCCAGCCGGGAACTTGGTCATGCCCAGGGTGTTCTATCACCCTGCTGAAACTCTAGAAAATCAGTATGATGAACATCCCACCCATTTTTGGCGTGAACCTGTCTCCCTAACCCTAGCCGTTATGTTGGGACTAGGGGTCACTACTGGGGTGGGTACTGGCGCAGCTGCTCTGATCCAGGGCTCACGACGTCATATAGAACTCCAGGCAGCTGTAGATGAGGATCTACGGGCACTAGAGCAGTCCGTTTCTAAGTTAGAACAGTCCCTCACCTCACTTTCAGAAGTAGGACTTCAAAACAGGAGAGGCTTGGATTTACTATTCCTGAAAGAGGGAGGACTGTGTGCGGCCCTAGGAGAAAAATGCTGTTTCTATGCAGGCCATTCTGGAGTCATCAGAGACTCCATGGCCAAACTCAGGGATAGGCTAAATAAAAGACAAAGGGACCGGGAGGCCCAGCAGGGCTGGTTTGAAAGCTGGTTTAACCAGTCTCCCTGGATGACCACCCTAATCTCTACCATTATGGGCCCTCTAGTTATCCTGCTCCTGCTGCTAACTTTCGGCCCCTGCATCCTCAACCAGCTGCTCCATTTCGTCCGAGAAAGATTGTCTATTACCCAAGCTCTGGTATTAACTCAACAATGTCGGGCCCTCCAAACTGAAAAAAATAAATGTTCCCTAAGATTTTAAGGTTAAAATCAGCCCAAACAAAGAGGAGGGAATGAAGAAACCCCCCTGTAAGTAGGATCAGCCCTAATCCAAATGCAGCCCATCCAGGTGCCTTCCTGAAGTTTTAGCAACAAAAAGCATTCTGTTTGTGATAAGAAAACCATTTCCCCCCACTCCCTGATTGGAATGTCCCTGAATAGGTTCATGTTGACCTTCTGAGAAATAGGTAACCTGAATGCTATGCGACTCCCGCGGTTCTTTTGTCTTGAAGCGGGTTTTTTTCTTTTACCTTTAAAATAGATACCTGTAATTGCTAATCGGGGCTCTCTTCCTCCTGGGAGGCGGGGAGCCGGTTTGCGCAAACGTCCAATAAACCCTCTTGCTAGTTGCATCTGCCTGTCTGGGGTCTGAGTCTCTGGGGCGTCCACCGGGACACGTTGGCACCCGTGAGCCAGGGTCCAACACCAGTATAATATTTAAAGTATAACTCACTACTTCTTATCCTAATCTCCTTCATATCTATGGTCAAATGACTATGTACCAGTGAAGGAGATTTCCGTGTATATTTTTTTAAAAAGAGAGAGAAGTCTTTAACCTTTACTCTCTTCTTCCTTCTCACTGTCTGGTAAGCACATGTAACGGCAAGTATTCCAGGAGTCATTTTGGATCATGAGGTTACCTTAAATATGGAAATCACATACCTTGAGGCTGATGGAAAAAAAAAAAACTGGGCCAATGCATCCTGAGTATAGCTGACATTGTAGCCAATTCTCTGCCCTTTTGTGCCCATTCAGTTGAGAAATTTAATTTATGTTTAAGCCAGTATTACACAATGTTGAAATTAATTCTACAAATAAATTATTCTGATGTCTCAAAATTGCCTTTCTTTTTAAAAGATTTATTTTAGAGCGTATGCAAGTAGGGGTAGGGGCAGAGAGAGAGGGAGAGAGAAAATCCTAAGCAGGCTCCACACAAAACACTGAGCCCAATGCAGGGCTCCATCCAAGGACCATGACCCCGCCAAAACCAAAAGTCAGATGCTCAACCTACTGAGCCACCCAGGTGCCCCTCAAATTTGTTTTTGCCTTTAAGCATGACATGAAGATATAATAAGGGTAATGTGTATGGAGGGACTAATAAATTTAAAATAGGGTTCAATGCTAGAAATGTAAACTGTGAAATGTCTGAGCGATTTAAGATCTATTTATGTAGGTACTAGATTTATTTTCTATAAATCCACAAATATTTGGAAATATAAATTTCAAAAAAGTTTACTAGAGAAGAGTGTGAGATATACTTTTTTAATTTTTATTTTTTGTTTTATTTTATATATTTTTTATTTTTAATTTTTTTAATTGAAGTTCAATTTGCCAACATATAGTATAATTCCCAGTGCTCATCCCGTCAATGGCCCCTCAGTGTCCATCACCCAGTCACCCCAACCCCCTACGTGCCTCCCCTTCCACTACCCTTTGTTCGTTTCCCAGAGTTAGGAGTCTCTCACGTTTTGTCACCCTCTCTAATTTTTCCCACTCATTTTCCCTCCTTTATTCTATAATCCCTTTCACTATTTCTTATATTCTGCATATTAGTGAAACCATGTAATGATTGTCCTTCTGAAACTTGTAATGTATAGCTTTTTTTCAAAGGACATTATTGTGTTTAATTAAAATTTTTATTCCCATCATGTCCAATGTACTCATTAATCCCTATCCCTTATTTCCTCCATTTCAGAATGCACCTCCCCTCTAATAACCATTAGTTTGTTCTCTATAGTTAAGAGTCCACTTATTGATTTGTCTCTCTTTCTTTGTTTCTTAAATTTCACTTAAGAGTGCTATCAAATGATATTTGTCTTTCTCTGACTCCCTTATTTCACTTAGCACAATACTCTCTAGATCCATCCATGTTGTTGCAAATGATAAGATTTCATTCTTTATTACCACTGAATAGTATTCCATTACATATATATATATATATATATATATATATATATATATATATACACACAAAAATTATATATGTATATATAGAATTTCTTTCTCCATTCATCTATCCTGTGGACAGTTGGGCTACTTCCATAGTTTGGCTAGTGTAAATAATGCTGCAGTAAACAAGGAGGTGCATGCATCCCTTTGAATTAGTGTTTTTGGAGTAAACACCCAGTAATGTGATTACTGGATAATGAGGTAGTTCTACTTTTAATTTTTTGTGGAACATCCATTTTGTTTTCCACAGTGGCTGTACCAATTTGCATTCCCACCAACAGTGCAAGAGGGTTTCTTCACATCCTCACCAACATTCGTAGTTTCTTGTGTTGCTAATTTTAGTCACACTGATAACTATAAGCTGATATCTCATTGGAGTTTGGTTTGCATTTCTCTGATGTTGAGTGAGGTTGATCATCTTTTCATGCGTTTGTTGGCCATCTATATGTCTTTGATGAAATGTCTTTTCATGTCTTCTGCCCACATTTAATTAGATAATTTGTTTTTTTGGATATTGAATTGCATCAGTTCTTTATGTATTTGGACACTAACCCTTTATTGGATTTGTCATTTGCAAATATCTTCTCCCATTCAGTAGGTTGCCTTAATTTTGTTGTTTCCTTTGCTCTGAAGAAACTTTCTATTTCCTTTGCCTCAAAGGACATATATCTAAAAAAGTGTTACTGCTGCCAATACCAGAGAGATTACTCTGCTCTCTTCAAGGATTTTTATGGTTTCAAACCCCACAGTTAGGTCTTTAATCCATTTTTGCATTTTCGATTTATTTTTTTTATGGTGAAAGAAACTGGTTCGGTTTCATTCTTTTGTTATGTAGCTGTCCAGTTTTCCCAATACTATTTGTTGAAGAAACTGTCTTTTGCCATTACATATTCATTTCTCCTTTGTCAAAGATTAATTGATCATGTAATTGTGGATTTATTTATAGGGCTTCTGTTTTGCTCTGTTCATCTATGTGTCATTTTTGTGCCAGTACTATCCTGTTTTAATTACTACCATTTTGCAATATAACTTGAAATCTGGAATTATGATGCCTCCAGATTTGTTTTTCTTTTTCAATATTCCTTTGACTGTTCTAGGTCTTTTGTGGTTCCATACGAATTTTGGAATTGTTTGTTCTTATTCTATGAAAAGTACTGTTCATATTTTGATAGGGATTGCACTGAATCGGTAAGTTACTTTGTGTAGTATAAAATACTACATATAAAATACATTTTAAAAATATTTATTCTTTCAACCCATGAGCATGGAATGCCTTTTCATTTCTTTGCATTGTCTTCAATTTCTTTCAGTGTTTTATAGTTTTCAGAATATAGATCTTTCACCTCTCTGGTTAAGTTTATTCCTAGTTATTTTACTGTTTTTGGTGAAATTGTAAATGGGATTTCATTTTTCTTAATTTCACCGTATGCTGCTTCATTATTAATGTATAGGAATGCAACAGATTTCTGTACCCTGATTTTATAACTAGGGACTTTAATAAATTCATTTACCAACTTTGGCACTATCTTGGTGGAGTTTTTATGGTTTTCTTTTTCTTTTTTTTTTTTTAATTTATTTATGATAGTCTCAGAGAGAGAGAGAGAGAGAGAGGCAGAGACACAGGCAGAGGGAGAAGCAGGCTCCATGCACCAGAAGCCCGACGTGGGATTCGATCCCGGATCTCCAGGATCGCGCCCTGGGCCAAAGGCAGGCGCTAAACCGCTGCGCCACCCAGGGATCCCTTTTTATGGTTTTCTATATATAGTATCATGCCATCTGCAAATACTGAGATTTTTACTTCTTCTTTACTAAAATGGATACCCTTTATTCCTTTTCTTTGTCTGATTGGTGGCTAGGACTTCCAGAACTATGTTGAATAAAAATGGTGAGAGCGGACATCCTTTTCTTGTTCTTAACCTTATAGGAAAAACTTTGTCTTTCACCATTGAGTATGATTGGCTGTGGGTTTGTCATATATGGCCTTTATTATGTTAAGATATATTCCCTCTAGACCTACTTTGAAGATGATTTTTATCATGAATGGGATGCTTTACTTTGTCAAATGCTTTTGCTGCAACTGTTGAAATGAGCATATGGGTTTTTATCCTTTGTCTCATTGATGTGACTTATCACATTGATTGTTTTTGTGAATACTGAACCACCCTTGCATCCCAGGAATAAATTCCACTTGATCATGGTGTATGACTTTTTAAATGTATTTTTGGATTTGGATTTGGTTTGCTAGTATTTTGTTGGGGATTTTTTCATCTATATACATGACAGATACTAGCCTGTAATTCCCTTTTTTTGTGATTCTTTATCTGGTTTTGTTATCAGGATGACCCTGGACTTACAGAATAAATTTGGAAGTTTTCCTTCCTCTTCCATTTTTTGGAATAGTTTGAGAAAAAATAGGTATTAACTCTTCTTTAAATGTTATGTGGAATTCACCTGTGAAGCCATCTGGTTGTGGACTTTTATTGGTTGGGAGATTCTTGGTTTTTTTGTGGGTTTTTTGTTGCTTTTGTTTGTTTTTGTTATTTGTCTTGTTTTGTTTTGTTTTTGATTGCTAATTCAGTTTCTTTGCTGTTAATCAGTCTGTTCAAATTTTCTATTTCTTCCTGTTTTGATAGTTTGGTTTCTAGGAGTTTACTCATTTTTTTCTATGTAGTCCAGTTTGTTGGCATAGGGTTTTTATAATATTCCTTTACAGTTGTTTGTATTTCTGTGCTGTTGGTTATTTTTCCTCCTTTATTTGTGATTTTATTTGGATCCTCTCCAGCTTTGTTTATGTATGTGTGTGTTTTGTTTTGTTTTTTAATGGGTCTTACTAGAGGTTCATCAATTTTTTTATCTTTTCTAAGAACCATTCCCTATTTCATTGATCTATTCTATTGCTTTGTTTTTAATTTATTTTTATTTATTTATTTATTTATTTATTTATTTATTTATTTATTTATTTATTTATTTTGCCTTGTGTTTTTTTTTTTTTTTGCCTTGTGTTTGTTTTTGTTTTGTTTTGTTTTTAGTTTCTACATGATTTATGTCTCCTCTAATCTTTATTATGTCCTTCCATTTGCTGGGTTTGGACTTTGTACTTTGTCTAGCTGCATTAGGTGAAAGGTGTTGTTATTTATTTATCTTGAAAATTTTCTTGCTTCTTGAGGTATGCCTGTATTGCTACATACTTACCTCTTAAAACCTTTTTGGGATACTTTTGCTGCATCTCAAAGGTTTTGAACCTTTGTGTTTTTGTTTTCATATATTTCCATTGTAGTTTTTAATTTCTTCATTCTTCATTGACTCATTAATTGTTTAGAAGCATATTATTTAACATCCATGTATTTATTCACGTTATTTCTAGATTTTCCCTCGTGATTTCTAGCTTTATAGTTATAAAAGATTCATGGAATGACTGATTTTTTTGAATTTGTTGAAACTTGTTTTGTGGTATAATATGTGATCCATTCTGGAAAATGCTCCCATGTGCACCTGAAAACAATGTACATTCTACTGTGTGAGGAGAGAATGTTCTGAAAATGTCTATGAAATCTTTCTGGTCCAGTGTTCATTCAAAATTAGTTTCCTTGTTGATTTTGTTTCACTGATCTGCCCATTGATGTAAGTGGGGTGTTAAAGGCCTCCAGTATTGCATAATTATCAATTAGTTTCTTTATGTTTCTATTAACTGTTTTATATATTTAGGTGTTCCCATGTTGGGTGCATAAATATTTACAGTTGTTACATCTTGTTGAATTGTTCCCTTTATTGTTATATAGTATCCTTGTCTCTTTTTACAGTCTTTGTTTTAAGGTCTGTTTCATCCCATATAAGTATTACTACCCCAGCTTTCTTTTGACAGCCATTTACATGATAAATATTTTCTTCATTCCCTCACTTTCAATCTGCAGGTGTCTGTAGGTCAGAAATGAATCTATTATAAGTAGCATATAGATGGGTCTTGTGATTTTGTTGTTGTTTGTTTTATGCATTCTGTCACTGTATATCTTTTGATTGGAGTCCATTTATATTCAAAGTAGTTATTGACAGAAATGTATTTATTGCCATTTTGTTACTTGTGTTTTGATTGTTTCTATGTTTCCCCAGATCCTTCCTTCTCTTATTCTCTTTTATGGTTTATTGGCTTTCATTAGTGATATACTTGAATTACATTACCTTTATTCCTTGCATATCTATTACTGTTTTGTAATTTGTGCTATTAAGTTTATGTATAGCATCTTCTGCATATACCAGTCTATATTAATTTGATTGTTTTTTTTTAAGTTTAAATCCATTCAGTACTTTTCCCCACCCCCGCATTTTAGGTATATGGTGTCATAGTTTTCATCCTTTTATTTTATAAAATCTTTGACTGATTTTTTACAGAAATATATTTTCACTGCTTTTGTAAGGCCTTTGTTTGTGTGATTGGTTTACTTTTCATAGTCTCCCTTATGATCTTTCCTTCCTACTCAGAGTCCCCATTAATATTTCTTGTAAGCCTGGTGTAGTGGTCATGAACTCCTTTAGTTTTTGTTTGTCTGAGAAGTTCTTTATCTCTCCTATTCTGAATGGATAGCCTTGCTGGATAGTCTTTTTGGATGCAGATTTTTCCCTTTCAATACTTGAATATATCATGGCACTCTCTTCAGGCCTGCAAATTTTCTGCTAAAAAATACACTGATAGCTTTATGGGGGGGTGGTATCCCCTCATATGTAACTCTTCTTTTCTCTTGCTGCTTTTAAATTTCTTTCTTTATCACTACTTTTTGTAATTTTGATTACCAGGTGTCTTGGTATGGACGTCCTTGACTGAATGTGGAGGGCAGCTCTACTGACTCTATGTTGACAGCTGTTTCTTTCCCAGACAGGAGAAGTTTGCACCTATTATTTTTTCTTTTCTTTTCTTTCTTTTTTTTTTTTTTGCACCTATTATTTTTTCAAATAAATTTTTTGTCTACCTCTCTCTTCTTCTGAGATCCCCATTATGTGAATGTCATTACCCTTGTTGGAGTTACTGAGTTCCCTAAGACTTCTTAATTTACATAATTGTCTTTCTTCTCCTTTACTTAGCTTTGCTATTTTCCATTATTCTGTATTCCAGGCCATTAATTTGTTCTTCTGCCTCATCTAGCCTGCTATTTATTCCATCATGTGTATTTCTGATATCATTTATTCTGTTCTTGATCTCTGACTGGTTCTTTTTTTATCTCTCTCTGAAGGGTCTCACTTCTGATGTCCTCCATTCTTTTCCCAATCCAGTGAATTTCTTTATGATCATTAATTTAAATTGCCTGTCAAGCATATTACTTATATACATTTCATATGGTCTCTTGCTCCAGTTTGGTCCTAGTCTTTCATTTGGGTGATATTTATCTGTCTCCTCATTTTGTCTGACTTTTTGTGTCTTTGTGTGTGTGTTTGGAAAGTCAGTGACTTCTCTTGCTTATCATAGTATTAGTTGTATGAAGAAGGGCTCCTGTAGTATCCTACAGTGTAGTGCCCCCTGTTCCCCAGGGCCTGGTGCTTCAGGCAGTGTCTCAATGTGAGTTGCATGTGCTCTATTGTGGAGTCTTGGCCTCTTTTTCCTTCAGTCTAGTTGTCTGCAGAGGCTCTCTTTGCCTTTTGTGGGCAGTGTTTTGTCCCCATCAGGGAAAGGGTACATTTTAACATGGTACCTGTTGTGTCTGCTTGTGAAATGAGACTTTACCCTGCCACCCAAATCGAGGTCCTGCAAAAGGCACAGTTATGGAAATGTGGTGTTGGCAGGGTTTGTGCTGCTCTTCTGGGGGAGGGGGCCCACAGCACAGGGACAGAGGCAAGTGTGACTAGGAATGGTAGCTATAGACTGGGGGTGGGTGGGGCTTGGTGCAGGCAAGTTAGATAAGGAGTATCAGCAGGGCAATGGTTAACTGTAGGTGTCTGTTCTTTGTGCTGGGAGGCAGAGGAGGGAAATCCCACCAGCTTCTTTTTTCCTGGGGCATTCTGCCTATGATCCCTGTCTCAATAGGCTACACTATGAGATGAGCAAATGACTTTCCCATCTGCCTCCAGCGTTTTTCAAACTACTAGTTCTGTGCTATCTATGCCTGGACTGTTTGTCCTTCCATCTCTTTAAGTGTGGGGGCTGTACTTCCAAATGCCTTTTGGGATTTCCCAGAGTCTAGTCTGCAGATTTTTAAAATTCCAAGCTTTTAAATCCTGTTGGTTGTTAAGAACTCACAAATTTCAGCCCGTCTTTCTTTCAAAGGCAAAAATGCTGGAGATTCTTCTCCCCCCTTTATTGGCTCCCTGGTGTTAAAGTCTGTTTTCCTTCATTTTCTGCACCACAGACTATCCTACTCACAGTGAAAGACCATAGTCCTTATTGCTCTCAGACCATGTCTTTGCTCTTTCTACCTTCTTCAGTGTGATGTCTTCACTACTTCAGTTGTGCAGTTTGTTCTGCAAGTCATTGTGCTATGGGTTATTTAGGCTGCTGTATGTGTTCTCTTGTATCATGGAACAAGGTGAGTTTAGGGTCCTCCTACTGTTTTTCTGCAGTGCTTCTTAATGTATAACTCTTGAATGACCTAGTTTAGACCAAACAATTGGGCATAAGATCAAGAGTTTTATTTGACAGGTGAGCATGATACCAATCAATGTTATGAATATTTCCCAAAATCTCAAACTTAAGCAAAAAAAAAAGTAAAATTATAAAAATATGATAATCTTCCTTTATTATATTCTAACTTTATAAAACAGGCTAAAATATTGAGCATAATCTATTCTGCCACAATCCTCATTTCTTTATGTTGCTTTACATTAAATTAGCAGGTCTATAACCATAACTTATCCCAAAATGTTGCCAGTGTTCTATAGATGGCACATTTATTCTTATCCAATTTTCACAATATTTAATTATTATGAAACATTAAAAAAAACTACCATACAATTAAAAAGACAGTCTTAACAAAAACTCAAAAAAAAGGAAAAAAAGTCTTAGCAATACATAAAAATCTTAAAAAGAAAAATCTGAAATTTTTGCATAAGTTGCCAACTTTATATAAATGGCTTCAAGAATAACCTATTTCCCCCAGAATTTATGTAGGTGATGTCATTGCCAGTGAGAAGATGAAGCTATGAATCCATTTCATTCCTATGTTAAAATATTGACTGATAATGAAGGCTATACCAAATATCAGATTCTACATTTTGATGGAAATGGTTTTGGTTGAAGGAAAATTACTTCTGAATCACTTACCAAAGAGCTTAAGATCCCAAGAGGAAGGTAAAACTCCCTAGCTAATGATGAAGGAGATTGGATGACAGTGATGCCAGGCACAGTTGTCAATTGAGAGCTATTTAAAATTGAGCTATTTAAAATTAAGATTATGTATTGCTTTTGTTAGTGCTCTAGGGGAAATTCACATCAGTTTGCTTGTTTGTTAAATGATTGGTTGATTGATTGAATTTAGTTACATAAGTTTTGTATCATATGATCTAACCTTGTTATTTCCTTAAGTTTTTGTCTTATTTAGTTTGTGTTTTTTCAGAATAGGACGCTTTCAGAATGTGAATTAAAGCATAAATACTTATAATGTATTTCATTTTTAAGTATCAGACTTGATGTCTAGGGGCACAGTAATCTTCAAACACACATAAAATAAATAATAAAATTGTGAGAGAAAATCTCTTATTAGTTTGAAAGGAATAATTAGAATAATTTTACATGGAGAAGAGTTAACTAAAGGTCAAGAGAGATGTATTGATTTTCTCCAAATGAGAATCCTTGTCAAATGGAGGAAGTGACCTCCAACATTTACAAAATATCAAATTAAGACCTATGTTTAATCTTAATGTGGGAAAATTTAGGGATCAACAACACAAGAAAGGAATTTTCTGATAGATCAGTCTGGAGAACTAACTGCACTTCTTCACAAAGTTATTTCATTCTAGTCTTTCAATTATATTATGGCAGACAGTTTGTGAAGATATTTTGGAAGCCACTCAAACAACCAACAGAGTGATACTGGAACACATTCAATGCATCTGCACCTTTGAATAAATAAAAAAACTTTCTTGCTTATACTAAAATTATGTTTTTAAGTAAATTACAAATAACATCTTAATTTATATGCTGAATGGCCAGAAAGACCAGGAAAAGAGAAATATGTTTACTTAAAATTTAATACTACAGAAAATATTGGGTATTTTGAAAGAAAAATCAGTGTGTGTCTGAATGTGTGTGTGTGTGTATTTAGACAAAGATGCTGATTGGTAATTGCAGTAACAGAATTTTTCTCTGTGTTTCATGCATATTAGTGAAAAATTTCTGATGCCTAATAAGTAGGGCGAGAACTCTTTAATTTAGTATCAGTCATTCCAACACAAAATGCACAAAACAATAACCATGATTTATTATACTACTTTGTCACATGTTTAATTATTTGATTGATGAATTTTCTATTTCTGTCTATGAAATTTATTTTTGTTAAGAAACTGAAAGACTGCTTTTTAATTTTGTTTGAAAACACAAAACTGACTCAACTGAATTTTATCTGAACAGCTTTTAGAGATTAAATTTGAACAAATACAAACTTAGGATACCCTTCTAAAAATAGGACAGGGGAGTGAAGTTATACACAAGTCTCAAAATAATATATTTTTTTAAGATTTTATTTATTTATTTATAAGAACACACACACACACACACACACACACACAGAGGCAGAGACATAGGCAGAGGGAGAAGTAGACTCCAAACAAGGAGCCCAATGTCGACTCAATCCCTGGACTCCGAGATCATGCCCTAAATCAAAGGGAGACGCTCAACAGCTTGAGCCACCTGGGTGTCCCTCAAAATAATCTTTGATATTTAGTTTATCTTTGGTGGTAGTTAGTCATAAATGATTTTCATTTTACAAATTGTTTTTAATTCTTGGTAATCAAAGTATGGTATTGAAATAATTTTTATAAAAATGGTTGTCTTACATTAATAAAACATTTAGGTACATTTATCTGTGTAATATCCTTCCTAGTTATTTTCTCAGAATATCTAAGATTATCTATGTTTTACATATTTTACCTACATAAACATGGAATCCAGAATATACATACCATTTATCAAAGCGTAATGCAACACTGCTCACATTCTTCAGCAGTATATCTATGTTATCATTTCTAATATATCACATTGCAACCTAATTAATGGATTTATATTAAAATTTGTTTTCCTCTTTAACCTTTGGAATTCCTAAAAGCAGGGACCTTCATTTTTGTTGATTGCTAAAGCCCTTAGGTTTGTTTGTCTGATTTTCTCAAGAATTATAGTTCACATTAAATCAAGTAAGGGGATGTTTGAAAAAATATCAGAATCAGAACAATAAGTATCTATGTCAGTACTATAGAAATATTTCATAACTCACAAAGAAATGGATTAGAGTTGTATGTTAGGGAAAAAGAATACATATATAAATATAAATGTAATAGACTTTATCTTTTAGGACAATTTTCATTGAGATAAAAAATATAAAGATCTTACAAAAAGCTTCCTATGCCCCACATCTACTTTGCTTTATTATTAATTTCTTACAATAGTATTGCACATTTCTTACAATTATTGTATCAATATTGATACATTACTATTAACTGAAGTTCATGTGATGTTCTGATTTACTCAGTTTTTCTCTGGTGTCTTTTTCTTCTGATCCCATTTAGGATCATTACACTTCATTGTATATCTTCTTAAGCTCCTCTTGTCTGTGACAGCTTTGTTTCACGTAATTCCATGGGACTTCTTGGGTATAGGGATTAAGATCACAGAGGATAAATGTCATTTTCATTAAATCATATCAAAATTGCATTGTACCAATATAACTTCACACTGTTGATGTTGAATTTGACCACTTGGCTGATGAAGTATTTGGCAGGTTTCCTCAAGGTAAAGCTACATCTCCTTTCCCTCACCTCCTCTTTGCCTTTTCATCCTGTAACTCTTTAGGAGGAAGTCACTGTGTACATCCTATACTTAAGAAATGGGGACTTCTACTCCTGGGGTACAAAATATCTAATATAAATTATTTGGAATTCTGCATTGAGGATCTGTCTCTTCTCCCCAGTTTTTAAAAATCATTTATTGCTGTAAATATGGATTCACAGATATTTATTTTATAATTTAAATTATAATCCAATACTAATATCATTGTCACTTCAGCTATTCCAGGTTTGGCCATCGGTAGCTGTTTCAGTTGGCTTTTGTATCTCTGACTTTATTCATTGTTTCTTCATTTTTTAAAATTTGTTTTTGAACTTTTTTTAGGCTCAACTTCTTTATATTTTTTTCAATCCTAAAATCAAATATTTCTCCAATGAGTCTTTTGCAGCTATTTATCCAAAGAGCCATATCTCCTAGATCTTTTTATTTAAAAATGGTATTAAAGGGTTGCATGGGTGACTCAGGCAGTTAAGGACCCAACTCTTGATTTTGGCTAGGGTCCTGATCTCTGGAGTGTGAAATTAAGCCCAGTATTGGGCTCTGCACTGGGCATGGAGCCTGCTTAAGATTCTCTCTCTCCCTCTCTTTCTCTGCTCCTCCCTTGAATGCTCTCCTCTCTCTCTCTCTCTCTCATTCTCAAAAAATAAAAATAAAAAAGTATTAAAGACAAGTCTAGTTTTAGGTGTGTTCATTTTTCTAGGCTCTCTCAGAAAACAATGTAACTAAATATATTTGTGTACACACACACACATATATATAAGCAAACACACACAGGTTTCTGCAAATATTTTAATATGTAATCATCTTGTATCTGTATTAAGCTAATGAGTTTATACTGATAGATCCACTTCTAATATATTGTCACAAGAATATTACCATATAGTCTACTATCTTGCTTTTTTGTATCCTCTTACTCCAACAGTGAGAAATTTGGCCTCCATCATCTGCTATCCGTTCTTTGTTTAATTTTAGCATTCCTGCAAAGCAGTGTCAGAATTGTTACTTCATACTCAGATAAAAAACTTTAAAACTAGAGTACAGAATTTATGCACAGAGTTCCTTTTTCTGAGTCTTACAGACTCTCCTCATTTCTAAAGTTACTAGGTCAGCACAATATTCTTCTATCCCTTTAGTGAGGTTTTTAATCATGTATTTGTAATATAGCTCATTTGTTTTGTAACATTCTACATTCCCTCCAGAAATGTCTCTTGCCCCTAAAGATTTCAAGAAATGTTAAATATTTAATTAGAAAATGTTCTGTTCCTATTGAAAACACTGGTTCAACTATGTCTTTAATGAATGAATACACAAAGGGATAACATGTGAGTCTACCTGTAATGGTCAATTATATGTGTCAATGTGGAGGCACTTGGCTGGTTGGGTCAGAGGAGAGTGTGGTTCTAGATCTTAAGGTCACGGATTTGAGCCTCATGATGGGTATAGAGATTAGATAGATAGATAGATAGATAGATAGATAGATAGATAGATAAGTACACTTAAAAGTCCCCACTGCCCCCCCCCCATTTTTTTTTTATTTATGTAGTCATACAGAGAGAGAGAGAGAGAGAGAGAGGCAGAGACACAGGCAGAGGGAGAAGCAGGCTCCATGCACCGGGAGCCTGAGGTGGGATTCGATCCCGGGTCTCCAGGATCGCGCCCTGGGCCAAAGGCAGGCACCAAACCGCTGCACCACCCAGGGATCCCCCCCCCCGCCATTTTTTATTTGTCAACTGGCTTGGCTATATAGTTCCCAATTATCCAGTTAAAAACTATAGTTTGTGTTTAAAGTCAATAATCATTTGATTTTAAGAAAGCACTTGATTCTTAATTCAATCAGTTGAGAGGCCTTAAGAGCAGAGCACAAACTTCCCAGAAGAAATTCCCACTGTGGACTGCAAGCCCAGCTTACACTTCGGACTTCTGGCTTTCCTTTCCTCATGGCCTGCCCTATGATTTTTATACTTATATAGTCACTCTCAACATTGTGTGGCCTATTTCATTGCAATTAATCTCCTACTAGTTCTACTTCTCTTGTCATACGGGCTAAAACATATTTTGGTACCCAAGAGCATCCAGAAAAAAATAATCTTTAGGATGAATTCTCTCTCTCTTTTTAAGATTTTATTTATTTATTTATGAGACACACAGAGAGAGAGAGAGAGAGAGAGAGAGAGGCAGAGACACAGGCAAAGGGAGAAGCAGACTCCATGCAGGGAGCCCGATGTGGGACTTGATCCCGGGACTCCAGGATCACAATCTGGCTAAAGGTGGTGCTAACCCGCTGAGCCACTCAGGCTGACTGGATGAATTCTCTCAACTGGTTCTGGGGTTTCTGGAGTTATTTATTTCATGTAATCAGATTTAACGGAACTAAATACTGTATTTACAGTAGTAAAGTAGACATTAGTAGTTCACAGCATAATATGGCAATAGAGACATGTAAAATAGTGTCATTGGATACTACAAAGCAAATAAAGTGAAGCTAATGGTGACAATGTCAAACATTTAAATTGTGCCAAATTTCCTTTGCTAGTAGAAGCAGATTTCCTTTCCCTGCTTAAGGATGTTACCTTTCCATTGCGTGAGGAATTTGTAATCACCTCCCCTGAGATGGTTACATTGCAAGTGACAGGTGATTCTCCTACCACATTCAAAACCTGTCATCCTCCTCAAAGCCAGCACACCTTTTATTCCAGATTCATAAATAGATTCAAGTCCCAAGAGACCCCAAAGGATAAGGTACAAAATATGACCATAAGGTAGTGCACTGTATACCAAAAAACTGCACAGATATTCTAGTTTATGTAGATGGAAATATGGGAATATGTGTGGAAATATATTGTAAGGATGTGGGATCATATTTCTTTTTTGTTATTCCAGAGAGACCATATGTTGTCTTATCAATGGCTGCTTACATGCATTTAACATTTTTGAGAAAATACAGCTTATTAGGGAGACAAATTCGGCAACAAAATAATGCCTTTATTTTGGAGAGCACTCAAGCCAGGGACCCCATGACCCAAACCAACTAGAATTGAGTCAGGAAATGATATAGAAGATGGGCATAAGCCAGTTGGCCTGTTTATGTATTTCATATGACCATGCCTCCACATCCCCCAAACTATTTACATAGCTGGCTTTTTCCAGAGAAACTGAAGCACTGGAAATCAGGGAGAAGTTTATGATGAGAAGCAAGAATGACAGGATCACCAGCAGCATAGCATTATGCAAGAGTCTAATAGCTTTATATATGTGGACTCATTCATTCTTCTGCCCCTTTTTCATGTCTAAGTACTAAAATCATTGCCATATTATATCATGGGAACTTATAATATGTACATAGAAATAAACTTCAAGTTTTTGCAATTATGGATAAAAGTCAAGTTCAGGTGTGATTACTTTGTGTATTTTTGGGTCTGAATTAGATAAAAATTGGATCTATTCAGGAATAAGAAATATTTAAAAGAAAACATAGCTGCTCTTTTTAGCAATTTCCTAACCTCCTTTGGAAAATGGATGAGGAGAATGCAAATAGCTACTTTGAGACCTCCTGAGTGGCAAGATATTGTGTCACAAAACTTAACATATTTTGTATACCTCTTTGGACATTATAATTCTGAAGTTTTCTTAAAAGATTTTATTTTCCTTATTTTGCATTCTAATTTACTTATTCTAAATTTGTTTTGGGCAATATTTTTCATTTTGCTTGTTAGGGAAAATACCAAACTCAACAGAGAATAATTTCTTAGTAAAGTCTTAGAAAGTGCTGTATTCTTTGTTTCCTACTTTGATTGTTTTAAGTTTTGTTGTAACATTTTCTTATTTACAAACAAAAGCAAATTGCTTATTCAACACTTATCAATTTCATAGAGGGCAACAAAATAGTTATACTTACTCCAGAGTTATTTGAATATGCATTTTATAGTCTAGGATCAAAATTAAGAACATGTGTTAACCAATTCATGAATACTTGCATCCAAACTTATTCACACAACATGTCTTTATTGAAAGCCTTGCATTTACCAGGGGAAATTATATTTTAAGCAGTTCCCAATTCAAATATGGATTTTGTTTCAAAAGATTTCTTACAAATGTGGACTAATCAAAAACACCTACTTGAAATTCAAAACACTTTCTTAGTTGATATAAATAATGGGCTTTGCAAGGCTAACTCATTAAAAAAAAAATCAGTTAACTCATTATAAAGGTGTAGTTTAAAACAAAAGCAGGTTCAGCATAGCATTCTTAGTGTTCAGGGTTGTGATGCCCTGATCTCTGATGTGCAAACCCTGTATTCTCACCAAATTAGCATTCTTTGTTTTTGAGCCATTTGTCTTATTCTTTGACCTACCCTGTCAAGAAGAGGCAAACATTCAAGGGATAACACACACACACACACACACACACACACACACACACAGAAAAGGAGGCTGTGGATGACCACCTCCTGGATAGCATTTAGGCTTAGGACTAATAAAAACAGTGCTTTTAGAATTAGTTTTCATTTTGCCTATGACTTTTCTTCTCATTCTTCTCCTCATGGAATTACCTTCTTTTAAAGAAATATTAATAATTTTAATCTTTCAAACTTCAGTTTTATATTCCATTTTGGTTATTTTGTTGCCCTATTTAATTAAAAACAAAACAAAACAGGCAATTATTCTCACCCCTGTGATTTGCCTACCAAAAGACCATTTGCCAAATGGAAGGCTGCAGCATCACAGCATCTTCAATGGCACAGTGACTGGGCATCAGCTCAACTTTGCATTCTTATCACCAGGGATTTCTCCTCTGCTCTCTTTATTCCTATCACCAGCACCTACAGTGCATAGATTGTAGATTTTCTTTTTTTAAATTTTTTTTGATTGTAGATTTTCTATACTTCTCCTCTCTTATGGTTATTCTATGCTACAAGTAAAGTAAATACAGTGTTAGGTCAGAACATTGGGTTCTTACTTCTTCAAATATAACTAAAATATCGTTTGGGTCCTAGAAACATGCTTATGGTTTAAGTATGGTACAAATTATTTGCATGATGTTTTAAGATATATCATAGGTTGCAGATATACTTTAAGATATACCTTTAGATTTTAGAAATATTCTAAAGATTTAACAGAGTCCTCATATACCTCACATCCAGTTTCCTCTATTATAAACATCTTACAACAACATGGGCATTTGCTATAATTAATGAGCTATATTGAAACATACTTTATTTAGATTTCTTTCATTTTTACCTATTGTCTTTTTCCTATTCCAGGATTTTAGCCAAGACACTGCATTACATTTAGTCATCATATTCCCCTAGGCCCCTCTTGTCTATGACAGTTTTTCATACTTCTCTTGTTTTGATAGCATGGACAGTTTTGAGGAATTTTTTTTTTTAAATTTTTTTTTAATTTTTATTTATTTATGATAGTCACAGAGAGATAGAGAGAGAGAGGCAGAGACACAGGCAGAGGGAGAAGCAGGCTCCATGCACCGGGAGCCCGACGTGGGATTCGATCCCGGGTCTCCAGGATCTCGCCCTGGGCCAAAGGCAGGCGCCAAACCGCTGCGCCACCCAGGGATCCCAGTTTTGAGGAATATTTGTCAAGCATTTTTAGGGTTCCCTCTAGCAGAATTTTGCTTGATGTTTTTTCTTTTTATTAGGCAGGAATTATATATTTTGAGAGGAAGATAACAGAGGTAATAGTGCTGTCATCATCGTATAATATCAAGGGTACATAATATAAACATTACTGTTGATATTGACCTTTTTCACCTAGCTGAGGTAGTTTATCAAGTTTCTACACTGTGTAGTTACTTTTTCCCTCCTTTCTGTACTGTACTCTGGAAGGAAGTGACTATGCAAGCCTACACTTAAAGAGTGGGAAGTTATGCTCCATATCCTTGAAAGTGCAGTATCTACATATTTTATTTGGAATTATTCTGAACAGTAAAATGATCTCTCTTTCCCTGTATTAGCAAAGGGTGAGACAGAAAGAAGAAGGAGACTAAGATTTATTAAATATTTATTCTCTCACTTGGCTATAATGGTAGGAATTTTATCTACTAGTTGTCTTAGTCTGTTCAGGTTGCCATAACAAAATATTATAGACTGAATGGCTTCAATAATGTAAATTTATTCCTCACAGTTATGGGGGCTGGGAAGTCCAATATCTTGATTTTTGCCTGATTTTATTCCTGATAAAGGCTCTCTACCCTGCTTGCAGATGGCTACCTTCTTGTTCCTGTATTCACATGGCATTGCCTTGGTGTGTTCTCAGAGTGAGCAAGATCCTCTTATTATAAAACAATCAATTCTATGGAATTAGGAGCCTACTCTGCTATTTTATTTAACTTAATTACCTCTTAAAATGTCTGTCTTCACCCACAATTACAGTTGGAGATATGGCCTTAATATATGAGTTGGGGGAGCAATTAAATCCATAATATCCCCTCATTATGTATTCAATAATACGTTATACTTGTATGGACATGTGGATATTTACTTTATACTTCATCTTCTAATCCAATAATACTTTACTCACCTAGTTGTTAAGATTTGACAATTGGGGTCTCATTTGCTTGGCTCATATGTAATTAATATTACCTAACATTAACATTAAATTTAATTACTCCTGACTGAAGAATTGTTAAAAAATGTTGAACTTTATGAAAGTAATATAACAATATCTCATTTAATATGATAGATTTTCTAGATAATGCTATTTCTGTCTACATTTTTCCCAAGGTTTCCTAGTCTTATTTCAGTCATTGCTGAATGCTTTCCCTCTTTATATATGGTTTTTTCTTATTGTGATCATGTTGTTATTGTTATTCTTCTTATTTATTATTATTTTTTAAATTTATAATAATAATTATTATTATTCGTCTGCTTATCCTCCTCTTCCTTCTTCTTTCTCATCTTCTTTCCTCATTTTTCTAGGCTCTCTTTACTGTTGCCAGACAGATGAGATTCTTGGTTTCTTTTATAGCTTCCTACCCAGTATAGGAGCATAACTAGATTTCAATAGTTACTTATTGTTATACAAGTGTATATGGGGATTTATCTAATCTCATAACTACTTAGTTAATAAAAATTCTACAAAACAGCTCTTAAATTATCATCTTTTTAAGGCAATGAGGTTTTGAAGTTTTGTGGGTTTTGATATAATGTGCCATCATCAAAATACTAAAAGAAAAAAACATAAAAAGTGATGTTTAAGTATTATGTTTTTCTGTAAAAGCCATATTCAACATAAATGGGTGAATACAGAACATTTGCCTTGTGTAAGAAACTCAAGAAGCATGAATAGTTGGCAACTTTTTTAAACAATTTAATATATTAATCATATATGTTTACTATATATATAAATTTTGAACTCTTGGAGCTTGTATTGAAGTTTTATTCTGCCTTAAAATAGTGTTCTGTGTTTGAAGGTTATGTTTTGTTCAATTTCAGTTGGAGATAATTAGAAGAAGAAAGAAGTATGAAAAATTAACAAATTTGGTATAGAAAAAATGATTATGATTTCCTCCATTATATAAATTTATGTAAAAATTTAAATCACACAAGTACCAACTATTAGTTATCTCTTAGATGCAATTATTTCAGTATTTAAAAAGATATACATATTTTTTGACATAACTTTTTATCTTTGAAATTTATTTTTGTCTTGGGTTGGAATGAAATCAACCATATATTTTTTTAAACTATTAATGGGATGAGAGGAGTTGTGATAACCAATCACAATAATGACCACTTTAGTCTGAAACTTTCTACACATCTTTCAAAAGCAATACACGTTAATAGAAAATAAGATGGATATACATGTCTATATCATACACACACCTCCACACACAGAGCTGCCTACGATAAAGCCAGATGATAGAGATGAATGCATATTTCAAAATATTTATGCGTAAATATTTCAGAAAACATACAGCATAGTATAGTACTATACTACATAGTACAGCAGAGTACAGAAAAAAAATAAGTGAAAGAGATAAAACAGGAATTAGCAAAGAGTCTGGCCCTGGTCTAAAATCACTTGTGGAGAGAAAATGTCAATACTAAGTTTGGAAATATTTAAAAAGAATTTTGCTAAATCACTATAGGAAAAGAAGTTTAAAATGTATGTGATTTTGATGTCAGCTTTTCAAAGCTATTGCTTTGTGAAAAAATAATGTGAAGAGGTAGGGACTGGTGCTCTTTAGAACAGGGTAATAGAACAAAATGAAAGCAAGAGGGGCAAATTTTTGTCGTGCAAAACAAAGAGAACAACAGTAAAAGAAACTGATGGCTCATAATCCTCCCCTCAAATCCACATAAAAATAAAGGGATCCATTAAATAAATTACTCTATTATATTAGAAGTAAAGTTACTTTTGAACTGGGAATCTGCTCTAAATTTGCAAAATATATATACATGAAACGGGGAAAAACAGCCTAAATATTTACAAAAATGTTATTAAAAAGCAAAAAGAAAATGGAAATAAAAACCTGAATTGACAAAATGCCCCCATGAACCAACAAAAGTAACACAAAAAAGTAAACAAACAAAAAAATCCTTAATTGAATTAAATATTTTCTACAAAATGTCTGGATATGGATAAAATCATGTTGAATGATAAATTTGAAAACTGAAAGCAGAATTGTTTGAATAAAATAGAATAAAAAGAATTTTAAATTCAGAAAGGAATTGGAAGAGGTAAAAACCATCATAGAAATGAACACTTATTTATAATTATTTTAAGGGAAGCTAAAATCAAATTTTTTAAAAATTTAAAAAATCCTGTATAAAAACAACCTGTATGTTAATATTGAATCCCTTTCAGTGTATCTAAGAAAACTTGTTTAGAAAACAACTTCAAGACATATCTGTGTAAACAATAACAATTATAAATAAAGACAAAATCCATAGGACCTCCATGTAAATAAAATCCAAGTTACTTGCAAATACCTGAGAACTAAACTTGCATCAAACTTCTCATGAGCCATGTAGATAACAAGGCAAAAATGCAGAAGCAGTTTCAAGAAGATTAAGGAACTAAACTATGAACAAATAATTTTTGCCTCTATAAGGTATTCTTCCAGTGTCCAGGCATAGAAAAAAATGTTTATTTGCAAGAAAGCAGCCAATATGCTTCTTGAGGATTACAGAAGTGGATGGACTTTATTAAAGCATAAAAAATATTAGAAAAATGAAAAATAGCATTTAAAATATGTATTTGTTGATCTAAGCTCCAATGAAGGTGAGAATGAGGATAGAATAATAGCTATTTACAAGTTTACTTACTGATGAAGTAGAAATAATATAACTGAAATATGAGAAAACAAGAGATGAAAGAGGACAGAACATTAAGTGTATTGATTGTGATATAGACAATAGTATAAGGCAAAGTATATCAATAAAAACTGAGAAAGTTTGATAAATAATGAATAAAATAAGTGATACCAGACATTAAAATGACATACATTCAAAACCAACTAAGATACTGAAGTTAGTAACATTTTTAAGTTTAAAGGAAATTTTGGCAAAGGGAAAAATTATATCCATTGAGTAGAAGACATAGTAAATACAGTATTAGAAGCATAATATTGCATCAAGGAGTGATTTGGCAGATGTGAAATATATCAGACTTGTGAATAAACATGAAAGTGACATCACCTATTTAAAAAATTCAGCTTGTCTCACAGAGAGGGATCCAACTAAATGCTACTTCCAAGAGACTTAAAACAAGGTATTTTTAAAAGAACAAATAAAGACAGACAAGTAAAAGCAAGAAAAATAAGCATTGCTGTTTAAATATCAGGCAAAATAGATTATGATAAAATAGGATTAAATACACAAAGATGTATGTTTTTTACTGTTAAAAGACACAATCTGCAATGTAAGCACAACATATATGACTACATATGCACCCAGTAATATTGCAATAGAAGTCCATTCCAGAAAGAGGGGACAAAAAGACAGGGACAGAAACATAAATATCAGACAGGTTTAATACACTACTGGCAGTAAAGCAGACAAATAAGGATATAGAAGAAACTTAAAATGTAATCAATAGTTAAATCTATGGAAACATGTAACAACTTGCCACCTGGTAATATAGAATATATTTTATTCAAAAGTGCAAATGGCATATTAACAAAAATTATCAATTTAGATCACAAAAAAATAAAGTTAGCTCCTTAAAGTAGAAACTCTGCCAACAACACTCTCTGATCTTAATCATTACATATAAAAAGTAATGCAAAAACTTTTTTTTTAAATTAAGCAACTCAAGGGTGAAAAGAGAAGTGAAAAAAAGATGTAATTTTTTAAAAATAAAAAAGACTACATTAAATGTTATAACTTATAAGATATATTTATAGTGGCAATTAAGAGAAAATTCATTGCTTAAAACACTTAGACCACATCTATAAAATTGGAAGAAGTAAAATTAATTAATTTCAATTAATTGAAACAAATTAAATGATATAAAAATGAAAATAAAACAAAAATGAAAATAAAAAAATATACTTGTTTTCAAAATTTTATTAGCTTAAGTGCCAAATATTTAATAAACATAGAGCCCCTTAATTGTTTTAGAGCACCAAAAAATGGAAGGAACTTTCAAACTTTTGCTGAAAAATAAGTATGATGAATATAGCTTTACTGATATCAATAGCACCTAGATATGTAAATTGCAAATCAATATTTCTAATGAATGTTTTGTAAAATGTCTTAATACATAAACAATGAAATGTAGGAAAATGACAAAGTGTAAAAAATATTTCAGGGATACAAGTTCATATGTTCAGAAAATTATTACTATAATTTACTATATTAAGAGACCAAAGGTGAAAATTTTATCTGTGTAAAGATGAAGTTCCATTGAAAAAAATATTGAATCATGATTAAAACAAGAAAATGTGGATTGACGGATATTTCTGTATTACAGTCATAGCCTGTATTTTTAGTATGAAAACTTGTATCTTCCAATTGGATTATGGCACTAAATATTATACACACACACTGGAAAAGTACGTGGGTAAATTCATTTTGTGGATCTGAGTGTATGGAGAGGTTTCTAATAATATAAAATCTAGAAGACATAAAATATTAATAACTTCAAATGAGTTTTTAACATTTGGGGCATGAAAAAATGCAGTAAGAAAAGTCAAAAGGCAAATAACAGTGAATTCACAATACACATTTGCAGTGTTAGCCATAAATAGTGTGCTTGTGTAAATGTGGAGACAAAAAAAAGATACAAAAACATGACTCTACATAAAAATATAATTAACAAAAAAGGGCATGAAAATCACCTGTGAATCTTTCCTATGAAAGATTTTCAATCTCGTACATCATAAGTGAAATAAAACTTAGAAGAATCCTGAGCAACTCTTTTTCATCAATCATAATGACCAGAAATAAAAGCTTGATAATATGTTAAGACAGGAAACAGGCACTCTCTCGTACATTGCTTTGGAAATGCAAAATGTTTTAACCTAATGAATATGAATTTGACCACATCTAACAAAATTATACATGCTTTACCTTTCAATCCAATCATCTCCAATGATAGGACAATACATCTGCACAAGGTTATTCTATAATCTTTGCAAAAGAGCACACACACACATACACACACACACAATAAGAACATAGAGAATGTGCTTCATTTTATATTGAAAGAGGGGGTGGGAAATAAAACATTCATTTGTCCACAAATTTTTGCAAAAAGAAATACAGGAAGGATAAACCAGAAACCAGGGATAAGTGGGAAGAGGGTTGAAAGGATCAAGGGTGAGGTACACCCATAAAAATACATTGTAATATAAAATTTTAAATTATATATGAAGCTCTTAATAAAATAGCATAGAATAAAATACAAAAGAAATAAAATCCTATCATGGATAGATGTGGTATTTAAAAATGGTGTTGCTCTAGTATGCAATCTCCAAGTAAAATTCATCTCTACAACATGCTAACTTTTGTCAAGGTTTGGTATTTCTGTTGTATAATTCTTCATGTTTTACATTGCCTAAATCCTGGGATACTGGCTATATTTATAATATGAGGGATCTGTGATGGCTCAAGTGAATAGAAATCTGGAATCATTGACTCATCAGTACCCTAGTAGTCTCCTCATGGCTGACTAAGAGTGACATTTGGTACATTTCATTCTAATTCTCCTTTCAAGTACATAAATAGTATATATAACAATAGGTTTCACAGCTCTATTAAAAGTGCTCTGTAAAATAAGTTCCTTATCACTTTTTAAGACAATGACTCTTTAAAACTTTAAAGTTTGACTTTTGATTCTTAAACTATGCACAAACTTTTATTATTATATTTCCCACTTGCCTATTTGCATAAATGTATACTGTTTTCAGTTTTTCCACTACCAGGATAGAGGGTGCCTAAATCCTGTTATATTTGAAAACCTCAAGTCAGTATTAAAAATGATAAACAATATTTCTGTATTTGAAAATGGCCTTGTTGAGGCTGAAAAAGAACCAGAGGCAATTAAATGCTTTTTATTTTTGTCACTGGTTAATATAAGGCTTTATTTTTCATTTCTGTGTATAATATGGAATAAAAATAAAATGAGATGGACTAATATTAGTGAAACTGGTAAGTAAGTAGTTGGAGGTGAAAAGTTCAACCATCAATAGAAAACTTAATATCAAGGGAATGGAGATATATGGCAACAAATTGCTATCTACATATTAACTCAGATGAGTAAAGTACATCATTAATAATACTGAGAGCTGGGTTCAGTTTTCACATGAGTTTTGCTTTAGATAATAGCAATAAGCTCTGTTTCATCATCTTAGATCTTTCCAAATTGTATGTTTGTTTTATTTATTTATTTTTTTTTTTGTTTTAAAGTCAGGCAGGCAATTGTGTGAGAGCCAATTAACATTTATTTGAACTCCTATCAAAATTCAACATTCTGCTCTCACTGGCTGGATGCAGGAGGGCAATGGTCTGAAACACCTTTCTCATTTAATAGAACGTAGAAGATAGCATTGGTAGAACATGAAAGTGCCAGAGTTGAGGAGAACGTTTTAGCCCTGTACTTCAGAAAATGCTTAGTTGCGGTCTATTTTTAGCTTCGCTAAAGTCTGGAAGTGATTGTTTCTGCCAAGAAGGGATTTTGATTATGCACCTATCCATTACTTAATGGATTTAATTTTTGCAAACTGTCTCTGAAAAACCTGCAACTCAGCAAAAAAAAAAAAAAAAAAAAAAAAGGAATTATTAAGCACCCGTTTTAATATTTTTATCTTGGTGTATTTCCATAATTACAGTCAAGATGCACAACAGAACAAAATCATGTTTACCTTTTACTCATATTAACATTTTGCTTATTTGCTTATCTAAAGCTGCCTCCCCATAAACAAACACATTTTTTTCTGAGTCATATGATAGAAATTTAGATCTATAAACTAGAAAGACTTTAGTATATTTTATGTTAATGTTTAATGCAATCATAAATTTAACCAGAATCAATTTGAGAAGGTACCTGAAACAGTATAAATATTGGGAGCTGTGTTTCATGGCAACTAAAGTAATGAAACCACAACCACATTAATGTAATACTTCTCTAATAAGCCTGATCACTTTGAAAGGTGACAATTACGTTTCTTTCACTTCAAGATATTTCTGGTGTGTAGTAAAACTTGATAGTTCTGTAAATAAAACAGCTCTAAGAAGTTTATAAAGTTGTAGATAACTCCCAATTCTGGCTCCTTTATAACATTATTAAAATTAAGAGTTCTTGTTGAATTCTTAACTCTGGTGCTTATTTTTTTTTCTTTGTGGTTTTTTGACCCAGTATTGTTTTCAGGTATGATGAAGCAACTAACTCATCCTCTATAATTTTTGTACTCCAGTTACTCACGGTCAGCATTTTCAAGCAAAGTTCACTTATTCATAGCTGATTGGACTCACGGATTCCCATTGAACTTAATAGTTGGAATCCATTCCAATTATTATTTTTGGAAAATAACATTTTCATGGAAAATTTTTAGGCTGACTTCTGTGACTTTTGTCATGGTCCAATTACTCTTTGAGTTATTATTTTCAGGTAAAAAACATATCCTAGTTTACCCTTATAGTTTCCTTCCCTGGCATGGGAACCTAAACTTTCTTCAAGGAATTCTGGTTTCCAGAAATCGGTAGAAAACAATTTTTAGAAACTAAGATCTAGACCTTCATGTGCTCATTGTTATTTTAATGTTGCTGTATCATGCCCTTATAGTGGACAAAGTGAGCTTCATATAGGAATGTGTGCACATGCACATGTGCACACACACACATAGAAACAACTCTCTTTGTATCAACATGACTAATTATTAAATCATGTGCTTTAGTTTGAGAAATAATCTTTCCTTTGAAATTTAAATTAATTGGTGACTCCAACACACTTTACACTTAAAATACTTCAGATTTTCTTAAACATTTTTAATTTTTAAACATTTAAAAGAAAAAAAAATAAAGCTATTAAAAACTGATTAGTACTTTGGTTGCTTCCATAATTTGGCTATTATAAATAATGTTGCAATAAACATTTTGAAACAAATATGTTTCAAAATAAACTTTTTGAAAACACGTATATTTTCAAATCAGTGTTTTCCTATTCTTTGGGTCAATACCTACTAGTGGAATTACTGAATCATATGGCATTTCTATTTTAAAATTTTTGAGGGACTGCCATACTTTTTTCCAGAGTGGCTGCACCAGTTTGCATTCCCACCAACAGTGTACAAGGATTCCTTTTTCTCCACAATCCTAGTGTCCTTTGATGGATGAATGGACAAAGAAGATGTGATATCTGTGTGTATATACACACAAACATATATACACCATACACACAATGCAATATTACTCAGCCACCAAAAAAAAATGAAATCTTGCCATTTTTGACAATATAGATGGATCTAGAAGGGATAATGCTGAGTGAAATAAATGAGTCAAAGAAAGATACCATATGAATTCAATCATAAATAAACAAAACAAGTGAACAACAACAACAAAAAGAGACAATAACAAAAAACTCAAATATAAGGAACAAGCTGAAGGTTACCAAAGGGAAGATAAGTCAGGGGAAAGGTGAAATAGGTGAGGAGGATTAAGAGTACACTTATTGTGATGAGCACTAAGTAATGCAAAGAATTGTTGAATCACTACAACCACTATATTTTTATTATCACTATATATACATCTGAAAGAAATATAACACAATATATTATTTATATTGAAATTAAAATTATAAAAAAACAAACTAAACATTTCTGGGAAAAGACCAACTACACAATTGAAAAAGAAAATAAAAGAAAGTAAAGAAAAACTGATTAGCACTTTGAAATTAGTTACAAATGTTCTAAAACAAGTGGGTATACTTTTTTTTCTAGTGGGCCTTGGTTACATTAATTATCACAATCTTTTATTCACATTATAATTTTGTGTAAATCCTTAACAATCTTGTATTTATTTGTTCACGTTGCTTATCTTGTTTCATTAATTAATAAGTAACAGTAAACATGCTCAGAAATTTGACATATCTGCCTCATTTGCACCATTATCTCCTCGCATTTCACATGGGAAGCCATTTTGACTTCTGTAATCATTGTTATGTAGTTTTCGTGTATTCATATATGTTATTAAAAGGGATAAAAGCATACACACATGCAGCACACACACATTTTTTTTTTTTCCTTAGAAAGTGGGTATCCTGCTCAATGCACATTCCTGGCACTTAATTGTTTTTATTTTTTTCTGTTACTACTACGTTTTAAGTTTTGTCTATATTATTGAATTTGTCCTAACTCAATCATGTAAAGCCTTATAATATTCTGTTTTTCTTCCAAAGAAATCAAGATTGGTTTCTGAAATTTGTTACTATGAGAAGCACTGCTATGAACATTCTTGGCAATGTATCCTGGTGTACCTATGGTCGAGTTTTCCCTTGAAATATACTGGAAAATAGAATTTTCTAGGTTGTAGGGTATATAATATGCCAACCTTCAGAAATAGGACACTTAAACAATCATAACATAGTATATCATCTGTAGTCGTATCCCTACACTCAGGTTGTTACTTGCATGAGTGGGTGTAAAATGTTTTGTATAATTTTATTCATAATTTGAAGTCCATAATCCTTAACCCTATACCCCCAGCATGATTTTACAATAAAACAGAGTTGGGATTTCTTCATTAAATCAACTGGGGCTTCAGATATGTTTAGTGGGCCATAATTTAAGGCCAAATTTAAAAACTTCATTTCTTTCTTTTTTCAGTTTCTTTGCAACTTTATATTTATCATTTAGGTGTCCAAGACCTTTCTCATATACTTCAGTTTTGGAATCTTAACTGTTTCCCAGAGATGCTTTTATTGAATCTTTTGTCTTTAAATTATGTACTGTTATTACTTTAAAATAAATTTTCTAAGTTTTCTCATTTTATAGTATGTACAAGCCTAGTATAAAGATATTCTGTCTGAGGGTGGCCTGATGTAGTTTGATTTAATATGTTTTGTGGTCAATTATTATTTCTCAGATTATCTTTAACATTTATCAACATTATTGGTATCCTGTCATAATTAATAAATTCATATATTATCTTACTGATTTTATAATTTTTAGGACATTGTAATGGATTTGGGCATAACCAGCTATTTTATGTCTATCAAATCAATACCATATATACTAGTTCTGAAATAGATATATAGATCAATGAAAAATAATATAAAGTCCAGAAATAAATTGATTAATATTGTGATGTGGTCATGAAAGATTTTTGACTCCTTAATATATAAAGATAATGTATACATAACACTGACTCTTTATAATATTTCTTAATTTGATACCTTATATCAGAATACATTTTAAGATGATTATATCTCATACTAATATTTTAGCAGTAAACTATGAATTTATTAAAATATAACTTCAACATATAACTTACTGATTAAGTTTCTGGTTTATCTTAAATTCCCTGTATCAAACAATAGTTAGATTTTTTAATTCTATAATAGAAGAAACTTCTTTATAATAACAACAAAAAATACATTTAATCTAACAGTATTAATACATGGTGAATACCCAGATTTAAAATGGAGCCTCCTTGGGCTGCCTGGTTGGCTCAGTCAGTTTAACATTGTCTCTTGGTTTCTGCTCAGGTCATGATCTCATGCGTAGTGGGATCCAGCCCTAAGTAGAGCTCCATGCTCAGTGGGGAGCCTGCTTGAGGATTCTCTCCCTTTGTCCCTCCACCCCTCACACCACACAAGCTCCCTCACTGTCTATCTAAAATAAATATAGGTATCCTTAAAAAAAATACAATGAAATAAAATAGAGGCTCCTTTAGGAGACCATTATTTAAAATAGTCAATATTCACAGATAATATTTCAGTGTTTGTGCTATATGCAAGTATTTGTTTTTGTGTAATTTAAAATTTGACTTATTCTATAGATTTTATTATTCTAATATGTGACTTTCTATATCAAAATAAACTGTAGCTGTTATTCCTTTTCCTCTTCTCTTTCTTTTCCTGAACATTCCAATTCATAAACCACTAGGTAGGGCTGAGCAAGGCAGGTGCAATGTGTATAGGTATGTGGATAAGGAGTCAATGTACTTCATAATCTGGATCAGAGCTTAAAGAGAGTTTAGATGGTGTTCAAACAAAAAAGACAGCCAGGCAAGGGCTTTTGGTACCAGAACATGATTAGGAAAGAAATTGATCTTGGGCAGAAGAGATGGCAAAAGTGGCAGCTGCTTTACAGCCCTGAAAATTGAAATTAGAACAGAGTGAGAAGAGTATTTATCCTTTTGGGGAGACTGCAGCCTGGCTTAGGATATAATACCTAAAAGGACTAAGGAGAATATCCATGCAGGGCGATGGTAGTTCAGAGTAGGCAACCAATACAGAAGTAGTGGTAACAACATCAAAGTAGGGGTAACAGTCTACCATTGGATTTTAAAGCCCCCCAGAGTACGAGACTGGCATGCAAGAAGTGAGTAGATAGAAATGGAGAAAGATAAAACAAATCCTGTGCTGTTGGATTCAAATTAGAGATATCATTGTAAACTCAAAGATTTCAACATATCAAAATAAATGTGGCAATAAATGCAAATATGTGTATATGCATATGTATGTGTGTACATTCCTAGCTCTGTCTGCTGCAGTGTTCCAATGAGCAGTGATATACCATAGCAGTAAGCACGTTATAGCAGCAAAATCCTTTTTTCTATACTCTAATCTTCATTAAAGCAATCAAAGAATATTTGGAGAAGTAATTCACTCCAGGAGAGGAACAAAGTATAAAAACATGATTGGATTATTTTTCTAGGACAGAAAACAAGAGTCAAAGCGTGATGAGTACATGCTGAAGAATGCAGAAGTCTGTGTAAAGAGATCCTCACTCTGAAAATTTGAATATCAAGATGATGTCATTAATAGATTATGTCTCATTAAAAAAATAAGAATTCATGAATCTATACTAATATGTTAGTGAATAGCTTGATGAGCTTCAGAATATCTCTATCTCAAGTGTTTATATATACAAAAACAAAGAGGGGGAAAAAGTAACTTTAGAATCAATAATCCTAGCATGTGTCATCTTAATCAAGTGTTCAAAATCAAAATCAATAATCAATTAATGAGACAAATTGAAATGATGTGCTCTTATAGGCTTGAATGGGAAACACGCAGCATCACTTTTTGTTATACCTGCCAAAGATGCTTAGTCTGAATCTAATTATGATGAAATATCTGAGAATCCCAAATTGAAGGGCATTATACAAAACAACTGGCTTTTAATATCCCATGTGTCAAGATCATGAAAGTCAAGGAAAAACTAGGAACTCTTCCAGATTGAATGAAACTACAATGACATAGCACATGAATGTGTATGTGTAATTCTAGACTGTCTCCCTTTCTTGTAATAGGTATTACTAAAATAATTGAAGAAATTTGAATGGTCTCAGTAAATGGTGGTAGTATGTTAATATCTATCCCTGATGTTTATGTTTACATTGTGGCTTTCCAGAATATGATTAATAAGAAATATACACAAAGATGTTTTTGTGAATAATTAAACATCATATGAGCAACTTATTCTTAAAGTTGACTCAGAACTTGACTCAGAAAAGAAAAAGCTAATGTAATGTATTTGCCCCTTTTATTAACTCTGTGTTTTGAATTTTTTCTAACTGTAAAAATATAATGGAGTCACCTACACATACAAATTGCCTGCTACGTTTTAGAAATATCATAGATAATTGCATTTATTTTGCTACTGCAAGACAGAAATTGTCCCTCTAGATTCAATTTACAAGATGGATAGAAAAGCACATTTTTCCCAAAACACATGTAAGTATTTAATTCAATTAATATATGTATTATAATTACATGGTGTTTGGTTAATAAATAATTCATAGTTATATTCCAACTTGATACATTTTTCCATCTCCCAATGTTCACAAAAATTAAAGGACCTTGTACCAGTATCAGAAACTATACAAAATATGTTGATTCAGGATTTGATCATAACCATTAAATGGCATAAAATATGTAATGGTTTGCTAAAATAAAATCAAATAAAGAAAAGCATTTTGTTAAGTTAATGCTTTTGAAAATTAGACTTTTAACATTTTATATTTTCTTCTAGAGGAAACCTTTGATAAAACTCTAAGAGAAAAAGCTGAGAAAGTTGGTAACTTATTTTCCATGACCAGAAGGATTTCATTAAAATAATCTATCAGTAGTTGGTGCAGAGTATTAGCAATATTAATTCCAACATCATTGTTTCTTCTGCATGGAAATTAATTTCAGAAAATTATATTTCTGATTTCTCACCACTCATTAGTACAGAAGTAGAATCAATGATAACAATAATAGTTTTACTTAGTGATACTATTTCATGGTATATAGTGCATTCTCATTTACTCAAAGAATCACAACCACCTTGCATGATGGATTGCTATCCTCATTTTATACACAAAAATATTAATTTTCAGAATGTCTAAAAGGTTGCCTAAGGTCATGCAGCAAAGTAGATGATCTTGCATTTGATAGATAACTGGACTAGACTTCAAAACCCTTGAACTATTTCAATCTATTGCATTCTTTCATCTTTCACTTAGTGTAGTATATTTCCTTATGCAACATTGTGAAAAGATACTTTTGTGTTGATGTCCCTTTGAGGGCAGTTTCTAGTAGTCACTTAACTAATTATCCATAATCCTCTCCCTCCCTTTTGAACATCTATTGAATTGTGAGAATTGGTCATACTTTAGAAATCAATTTACCTCCATCAGGTACCTCTATATCTTGTGTCACATGAATATTGAAAATACAACTTAAAAAGATCTTTGGGTTATTGGAAAAAAGTCACAACCTGTTATTTTGTAAGCACTTAATATGAGTACATATCAAAATAGAGTATAAATAAGTTATCACTTAGAAATAATTTCCTTGCCCTTTTAATGGTTAGATTTATTTACAAATTCTCATATACAGTTTCAATAGATTTAAATATTTGACGAAGGTCAAAGTTAACTGTCATGAGCAATGCCTCCTATTATTCTTACTTATTATTACTTCAATTTCATATGCTGTTAGACTGCAGTAAAAGACATTAGCACAATCCTATATTTTTCTTTGCTTATTGCATTATGTTTAACAGGACATAGTAGATTTGGGATATTTTTATTAGTTCTTAAACTATCTGGTTTTTTATTAACAAACATGTAATACCCAGGAACAATTTGTTTTAAAGTATTCAGTCCTTCAGACAATTTACTTCAGGATACTCAGCATTAGACATTGTATTGTGTTTGTCATGAACCAAATGTCCCTCTAGAATCAGAAAGTCTATACATTTATTTTATGTCTCCATTGGGAGAAGGGACAATATATGTATCCTTAAAATGTATACACTTAAAACTTTTTTATAAACACACTTTTGTATGTGGATTATTGTTCTTGTTTACATGAAATAAAGGTTGAAAATGTCAGGTTTTTTAAATAATATAAAATCTGTAAATAGAAGTCACTATTTAACCATAATAATTAACTAACTTTAATTAGTTAATTAAAAATATAAATTAAATGCCTAACAGGTATTAGATACTTGTTCTACATATTTCCACAGAAATATGTGCTTCATTTCATAAAGAAGCTAATGTCACAGTAGAGGAGAGACATGTAATTTAATTTATTGAGAATTTTATGAATAATTAAATGCACATTAGATTACCTCCAAATGTATTTGCATCCTTTTCCTATAATTTATTTTCTGCAAGGGAACCAAAATGTACTTTTTGTGCATTTTCCTTTTTTTTATTTTAAAGATTCATTTATTTGAGAGAGAGAGAGAGAGAGAACATGAGTCAGGGGGAGTAGGCAGAGGAAGAGAAAAATCCTAAACAGACTCCACACTGAGTGGGGAGCCCAATGTGGGGCTCTGTCTTGCAACTCTGAGATCATGACCTGAGTTGAAACAAAGAGTCAGATGCTTAACCGACTGTACCACCCAGGTGCCCCTCATTTTATTATTTATGTGTTTAAATCCCCAAACTAATTTTGTCATTTTTGTTGTATTCAAATCTGTGGCATAACAAATTTTTAAAATTACAAAAAAGGTAACACTCTAAAATATATTCTCTGATAAGATGAATTTTCCAAGTCTGTTACAATGTGTTTTGGGCTATAGACATTCATTATAGTATAACAACAGCCTGAAGGGAATTTTAGTTTGTGCTCCATTTAGTAGTTTGATCAATATACATCTCCATTTTCATCTTAGCACGTAGGTGGAAATAAAACCATAGCTACATAACATGTTTGTCATTCCTGGGTTTAGCTCAAATCCTTGAAGTTGTTTTTATATTTTGATACTCTTGCAAAATTGCTTTTCCTTTCCACATTTTTACAAAGTCAAAATAGCTCTCATCCAATGTATTCAGGACGAAATTGTTGAAGGTTTTAATACAAAAGTTAATGTAATTAAAATAAAAGTGATACTGAGTTTTTCACATATGACAAAAATGAGAAACATAAATTAGTCCTCAAAAATTATCCATCAGGCTTAAGTCTTAATGTTCTACCAAAACCATAATAAACTATGTTTTAATACAATAGCATTGTTTGGGACAACTGAGTGGCTCAGCGTTTGAGTACCTGCCTTCCGCTCAGGATGAAGCAGGGTCCTGAGATTGAGTCCCACATTGGGCTCCCCTTGAGGAGCCTGCTTCTCCATCAGCCAATGTCTCTGCCTTTCTCTCTCTCTATCTCTCATGAATGAATAAAAATCCTAAAAGAAAGACAAAAATAATAGCATTGTTAAGATATCATGTATGTGTAGTATATAATAATCATCATCAGTAGTTATTCTCTTTTACTCCAAGAAGATATTGCCTTTTCTTTCCAACTAACCATTAAAAATAATAATAATAATACAATATCTGTGAGCCATGGATACACCAATTTTGGTTTAAAATTGACACTGGGGCAGCCCCGGTGGCGCAGCGGTTTAGCACCGACTGCAGCCTAGGGCGTGATCCTGGAGACATGGATGAGTCCCATGTCAGGCTCTCTGCATGGTGCCTGCTTGTGTCTCTGCCTCTCTCTCTCTCTCTGTCTCTGTGTGTGTGTGTCTCTATAAATAAATAAATAAAATCTTTAAAAAAATAAAATTGACACTGTAAAAAATATCTTTTTTAAAAAAGGGACATCTGGGTAGCTCAGTGGTTGAGCATCTGCCTTTGGCTCAGGGCGTGATCCAGGGTTCTATAATTGAGTCCCACGTCAGGCTCCCTGTGAGGAGCCAGCTACTCCCTCTATGTTTCTGCCTATCTCTCTGAGTCTCTCATGAATAAATAAAATCTTTAAGAAATAAAATAAAATAAAATAAAATAAAATAAAATAAAATAAAATAAAATAAAATAAATAAAATAAAATAAAATTGACACTGTGTAAATTTTGACTATTACCCAGAAGTGAAAGTTCAAAGACATCAGAAAGTTTTCCTTGTCGAAAATGTAGTCACTGTATAGCAAATATGCAGGAATTGACAAAAGATTATAATTTATTTTAATAAAATGTTGCATAGAGTTGTGTTTTTCATTCTATTGAGCATATATAATTATGAACAATCCACCTTCAAATCATAAAAAGGACATAACATTATATATATATATATATATACACACAAAACTGATTCTGTGCAACAGCAGACCTCTGGGCCATAAATAATTCTCTGAATAATTTTGAAATAGAAAATTTAAACGTCATTATCTGGTAATTAAAAATACACATACACAACGTGTGGGTAGAAGAGATAGGGAATTACAATATTGATTCAGACAACTTATTTACAATTTATGATCTTTGGAAAATTTAATGCATAGAACTTAAAAAGAAGCATACATAGGGACACCGGGGTGGCTCAATTGGTTAAGTGTCTGCCTTCAGCTCAGGTCATGATCCCAGCATCCTGGGATTGAGCCCTGCATGGGGCTCCCTGCTCAATGAGAGTTTACTTCTCCCTCCCTCAGCTCTGTGTTCATGCTCTCTCTTTCTCCCTCTCAAAAAAAAAATAAATAAAAACTTTAAAAGGAAAATTAATATATCTATTTTATATGTAAATATACATAAACATATATATTTATGTATATTTTTAATACATGAGTTAAGAAAATTAGATCAATATAACCAAAATTAAGCAAATATTGATATAAAATGAACAAAAAACAAAAAATTCATAATTATTTTTGAAATATCCAAATAAATAGTCTATGTATTAGATTTTGCATTCAGCTGCTCAAGATACCAAAAGGAAAAAAAGACCAAGAGGAAGACAGTGGCACTTGTATCTGCTGTGGTGAAGAAACTGGAGGTCAAGATGATAAATCCCTTGTTTAAGAAAAGAACCAAGACTTTTGTCCTCAGACAGGTCATCCAACGCCAAAAGGCCCTCATTGGTTTGCCAGTGGTTCCCCTCCATCCTGCTGCAGCAGAAAACAGCTCTCCTCTGGAACAGCTAAAAGTGCCTCCCAAATCAGGCAGTTCACCCAGGCCTTGGAACACCAAACAACTACTCAGCTGCTTGAGCAGGCCCATAAGGACAGACTCAAAATAAAGCAAGAGAAGAGAAGAGGTGGGAGATTTTCATTATTTCTTAAAAAACTCAGTATTTTATTAACAAACATGTAATACCCTAAATAATTTATTTTGTAGCATTCAATCCTTCAGAGTATTTTTTTTTAATTTTACTTATTTATGATAGTCACAGAGAGAGAGAGAGAGAGAGAGAGGGGCAGAGACATAGGCAGAGGGAAAAGCAGGCTCCATGCACCGGGAGCCCGATGTGGGATTCCATCCCCGGTCTCCAGGATCTCGCCCTGGGCCAAAGGCAGGCGCCAAACCACTGCGCCACCCAGGGATCCCCAATCCTTCAGAGTATTGACTTCATGCTATCTAGAATTAGGCATCATACTGTATTTGTCACGTAACAAATGTCCTCCTAAATTCAGGAAGTCTACACAATTCTTTGTTATCTCCACTGAGAGGAAGGAAAATAGATGTATCCTTAGCAGGTTTATAGATAGATTGTGCCTATAGATTATAGGTGTATTTTACCTATAATAACAATAGTGTTTTGTACACCCAAAAATGACTAAAAGGGTAGATTCTATGCTAAGGATTTTTAACTACATAAAATAAAAAAATAGAGATACATTAAAAAAAACCCACATTGCATAATCACATGAAATTTTAAGATTAATATGTAATAAGTATTTTTGAAAAAAAAATTAAAATAAATTTATTTATAGATCATATATTTATGGGCTTATTTCTGGGTTCTCTATTCTGTTATACTGATATGTGTGTCTGTTTGTGCCAATGCCATATGATTTTGGCTACAACAGCTTTGTAGTATATCTTGAAATCTGGAATTGTGGCACCTCCAGCTTTTTTTGTTCTTTCTCAAGATAGCTTTGGTTATTTGGGGTCTTTTATAGTTCCATACAAATTTTAGGATTATTTGTTCCAGGGATGTGAAAAATGTTGTTGATTTTGATAGAAATTTTGTTGAATCTGTATATTGCTGTGAGTGGTTTGGAGATTATAACAATATGAATTGTTTCAATTCATGAGCATTGGTTATCTTTCCATTTGTGTCATCTTCAATATTTTTCATCAGTGTTTTATAGTTTTTGGAATATAGGTCTTTTACCTCCTTGGTTAAGTATATTCCTAAATATTTTATTGTTTTTGGTACAATTGTAAATGAAATTGTTTTCTTAAAATCTATTTCTGGTACTTCATTATTAGTATATAGAAATTTTACCAATTTCTGAGTATTAATTTTGTATCCTGCAAACTTTACTGAATTCATTTATTATTTCCAGTAGTTTTTGATAGAGTCTTTAAGGTTTTCCATGTACTGGACCATATCTTCTGAAAATAGTGACAGTTTAACTTCTTCCTTACCCATATGGATGTCTCATCTCTTTTTCTTATCTAATTGCTACAGCTAGGACTTCCAGTATTATGTTGAATAAAAGTGGCAATAATGGACTTCCTTGCTTTTTTCCTGATCTACGAGGAAAGACTCTGTTTTTCACCATTAAATATGATGTTAGTTGTGAGGTTTTTTGTATATGGCCCTTATATTCCCTCTATACCCACTTTATTGAGAGTTTTTATCATGAACAGATGTTGAGTAAGTCACTTCTTAAATCTTGAGAACTTTGATTTGCCTTGAGTCTTAATTCTTATTTTCTTAACTCTATTGTTGAAAGTCAACCAGAGGAAAAATAATTTTCTAAATTATTTTACCTTTAATTAGAATCATGATTTTTCCTATGTGCCAAAATTAGACTGAAGTAAGGCTATGGCCTAGCCAAAGTTGAAAGTCCTGGAAAAACTGTAGGATTACAAAGGAAAGCAAAAGTGAGGGAAATATCTCTTATAGCTAAGGGAGGTAGCTTTTCTCTGGAGTCCAGGATTCCTTATGCCTCCTAAGAAAGGAGGCTTCAGGTTAGCAACTACACTTTTTTACTTGGCCAAGACTAAATTTCCCAATTGCTGCTGGAGATTTAGGCATTTTATCCTAAAACAAGATAGAATTTAGAGCATGTTTAAAACTGTCCAGTGTCATCTCACCTGGTTTTGATAGTTAAGGAAAGTGAACAGGAAAGGGCACTGTCTGTGAGCCAAGCAGTGAAGCGGGGAAAAGCAAATCTCTAAAACATAGTCTCAAATTAGGTACTTCAGGCCATCCGTCAATATATCAGGAAGTGGAAGTCTATTATGAGCAAAATTTAGTTTGTGGTTTAATTTGTGGGATTATTTGAAAGATATCTTTTTCATAGAAAGCTTCTGAGATTTGAATCCATAAAAGTTATCAGATATAAGCCAAATAAACATTCTGATGCTTATACATCCATTATCTTAAAAGGAAGATAACTATAACTATAGCCCTTTTTAAAAATCCTGATTCCATTTTTCTGCATCCTCAAATAAGTCGTTTAGCTTTTATTTGTTAATTTCTTATTTTATATAAGAACATATTCTTGCTTCACAAGATGGTTTCAAATTAAAAACAGGTGAACTTTGGAATCCTGAAAATTGAAAGACAAATCTTCCTTTTTTTATTTTTTATTATTTTTAGTTTTTTCCCTTAATAATTTACATCAAAAAATTCTGGAGGTTTGGTAATCCTTCTCAATGAGAAATATACATTTTATATAGTGTTCTCTCTTTGGCATATCACATTTTTCCTAGTCATAGAAGTACTAACTGAAAATATGCAACAGATTTTCCAATGTATCAGATAAAATGAAAAAATATATAAAATATAAAGAAAAATATATTTATAAATAAATGGTACATTTGCAAGTTAATTAATGTTTCTGACATCTGTAATTCTACTTGTATTTAAATAGATTCATAATAATTCGTGTTTATAGTCCTAAGGTACATTCATTCTTTTTTTTCAGAATTCTGTTCCATTTTTGAAGAAACAGTCAGATTATAGAGATTTGGAGTTTTCCTAAACTTCAATTTAATTAAAAAATCATGTTTCTAAATATTTTAGTATATTTATAAGACATTCACTGGAGTCCTTTCCTCCATTGCCAGGTTTTTAAGATTAAAAACTTTACTATATAAGCTATGTATTATTTATTATATTATGGATACTATAATAACAGCAAGATAGAGAATATTTAATGGGATAAGTATGGTTTTATCAGAAAGTTTCAGAAATAGGTAAAATAATAAACCATTAATTTGAGAAAGAGGGGAGAGAGAATATTTAAATGAATTGTCTAAACTCTTTAATACTATACATGGTATAAATTATTAATATATTTTGATAATATATTCATTTAACTTTTTCTCTTCATTGCAATTTTGGGCCCTGCCACAGTTTAGTTATGTGAAACATGGAATAAAAGAGAGGACAAATGAAAAGAATAAAAGTATTACATGAACACACATATACATACACACATACTTAAAATCAATAGTATGTAAAACTTGAAAAATAGTTACCACATCATATTTGGAAGAGTTTCAAGGAAATAACAGAATACAAAATAAAAATATTTTATCTAAATATTACCTGGAATAGTTTTCAACCATTTTATAGCAGCAGAATTTGTTCTAGTAACTGGATGTGGAAATTCAATATTTCCAAAAGATAAACAAAAGAGGGGATCCCTGGGTGGCGCAGCGGCTTGGCGCCTGCCTTTGGCTCAGGGCGCGATCCTGGGGACCCGGGATCGAGTCCCACATCAGGCTCCCGGTGCATGGAGCCTGCTTCTCCCTCTGCCTGTGTCTCTGCCTCTCTCTCTCTCTGTGACTATCATAAATAAATAAAAATTAAAAAAAAAAGAATATCCCTTGGAGGTTAGTTAAATTAATTAACTATAGATACATAATACAATTTCTTTTTTTTGTGTTTATTCCTTTTTCTCTGTAGATTTAACACAGGTTTCCTACAAATAAAATAGAAAATAACTTAGAAAATATAGTTCTCTTGCATTATCAACACACTCTAATCCCAAAGTGATAACAACTCTATTATTCAACTGTCCATTTCACCAGGTATTTACCATAGAAATGTAAATATGATATTACAGATAATAATACAGATATGTATTATCTGTATGTAATACAGATAATAATGGTAATGATAATTATCACAATACTCTTGTACAGGAAGGAAAACACATTGGTTATCTTTCTGTATCAGTCATCATATATTTTTTCTTAATCATTACATATGCATATGTATAGGTTTTCTTTAGGAAAAATATAACTTAAAATAGATGAATTAATTCAATCTTAATATAATTTACAGATTTGGGACACTTTTGTTTAATTGTTCATCTAATTAAGGGGGTTGTTTTAAGTCAAATTTGTTTCATTGTTGAGACACAAAATAATGATAAATTATTCTAAATAAAGATTGTGATTGAAGAAGCATATTTCTTTGAATAATATAGATTTGCAAAGATACATTATGCAAATAGAAAATGCCTGATTTGTAGCTTTATTAGACAAATATGTAGTATAATTTAAATTTATTTAAACAATTTTGTCTATAACGAGCTATGCAGTAGTGATAAAATAATAGTCCAGATGCATTAAGAAAGTAACTTTAATCAATTTTGCATAAATTTATATTTTTATATTTTTGCTTATATATTATCTCTAGGCTGGAGTTTCAGTTTTAAACTTAAAAACATGAAGAAATATTATCATATTGCCAGACATCTGAATATCTGGAAAAATTTATTCTTACAATTGGCTTAAAGATAAGATTTTGGTTATAAGTGTGGAATAATGTCTGGCACCAGCACTAAGTTTAAGAAAGAGGGAAAATGATATATTATGAGGCAAAAAATAGACTTCTGGTTTTTAGGAAATTTCTGTATGAATGACCTAATAGATATCAAGGATTCTGGTTTTTTTCATGTGTTTTAAAATTTTATTTTATAGTATAACATTGAATTTTGATTTACTATGATATAATTTAGTAACAACAGAGAGAAAATATTAAACATAGTTCTTTTACACATTCTATTGAAGTTTCTGAGAGAAAGAATGTTCATACAGGCTGCTCCTCTGCTACATTTATAAGACAAGGCTATAAACAGACACAAAAAACGTAGATATAGCTTGTGAAAAATGTGGATTAAGGCAGGCAAGGAATGTTAAAGGCAGAGATAACATGTTGAATGCACACTTGGAATATTTCCTTACTTCCCCAAAATTTGTGTGGCACTGTGGGTAAATCTAGTTTTATTGAACCAGATCATAATATTCCAGACAATAAAACATAGTATAATGAACTAGTTTGGAAATGAGCGATTGTGTGGGTGGTATTAGGCAGAAGTATTTCATGTCTTCTGGGTTTTTAAGTTCTGTTTTCTTTTATTGATTTATAGCATCAATTCTCTGCATGATCTGATCATTTTGAATTCTGAAGGGTTTGGAAACAGCAAGCAACCTTGTAAGAGTGATTTAAAAACCTTCAAAAGTTCCTAGTTTTATTTCTCATAAATGTCAAAACTCCACAAGCTACATGCAGTCCTCACAAAGAGAATAATGCTACATCTTTATTTTGCTCTGATGGCAAACATTTCTCATCTCTGTCAGATTTGAGTGAATAACTGTATCAGAAAGCTGTCTGTTGGTCATAGGCATGTTTATCACTTGACATATGAATCACATGGTCTGTAGCAAAGTTGAAGATCAGCAGTGACAATTTACTTTTAGGTCCCTGAATGGTAATAGCCTCAGTGTCATAATAAAAGCCCACAGTAGGTGCAGAGGACAGGACACAATTATGTTCAATTTAAATATTGATGTGGATATGAGTAAAAATTAAATAAGCATTCAAATAAAAGACTACTGGACTTTTGTTTCTATAAAAACTCTTAAGTTTATACCCCACTAATATTTTTGAATCAAATATAATTTATCTTCTGGTGTTGTATTTTTCTCTTCCATGGTATATAGAATATTAAGCAGGAAAGATAATGAGCATGATAAGGACAAGAAATATACACTTTAATGACTTATAAGTGAACAGAAGGCTAAAAACAACATGAATTTTAGTACTCATTAATTTCTTAAAAGTTATCATTTAGTGATGTAGAAAGACAGATAAGAATATTATTTCCTTCTTTAGTCCCTAAGAAACCCTTTTTTAGAGAAAAATGGTGATGGGGAAAAAGTTATTCTAGGCATTTTTTTCCCTCATAGCTTCTGAAATATTTGAAACAAATGTTAGTTTTTCTATCATCTTACTTGTTAAGCTCACAATCAAGCAATATTTAATTGAGGAATTATTAAATACATGTTTATGCAGTTAATCTCAGAATCTAGGCAGAAAATGAATGTGTATAAACTGATTCATTATAATTTAACCTTAAACTTTAAGGCATCAAATTTTATAAATCAATATTGGAAAGTAAAACAGGATCAAACTGCTAATAATTCTGCCATGATGCTAGTAATGTCACTGACATTGGGAATTGTCAAAATTTTGCCATTCATTTAGTTAGCATCTAGGTTTTAAAACTTATTTGTTTGACTAAAGCATATATACATTTCTTTAAACTGTAAAATAAATGTTGATATCTCTTATGAATTTGGATGTGTAAACCAGAAAGACAATCTCCAGTACAGTTTTTGTGTTGTTTTTTATTTTTTCATTTATTTTATCTATGGAAAATATAATTTTATTTAAAACAACAAGAAAAAGTTTGCCTATTACTAAGCTAAAGAGAATGAAAGAATATTAATATAGCTTGATTTGTAAACTAATGAGGCAGAAACAGAGATCTTGATAGAGAAGAAGAGATGTTTCAGAATCACCTGGAAAGCTTATTAAAACACAGATTGCTGACAATTTAGAGTTTCTGATTCAGTGGGTTGGGAGTGAGGCAGTGCTAACCAGTTTCTAGTTGATGATGATGCTACTGGTCTGAGACCACACTTTGAAAACCACCTCATTAGGGCTATATGCTATTCCATTATTGCTTTGACATCTGTACTAAGCAGTTATTTTTTTTAATATAAATCTGTGCCAAAAAGCGCAACTTTTATTTTAATGAAAAAAAAAATATATGCAGTTGATCTCTGAACAATACAGGATTTAGATTCCTGACCCCTCCCCCTGCTCCCACACAGTTGAAAATCTGAGTGTAACTTTTGACTTATTCAAAACTTAACAACTAATAGGCTACTGTTGACCAGAAGCCTTACCAATAACATAACTCATTACCATAAATTTTTTGTATATTTATTTTGCTATATTCTTATAATAAAGTAAGCTAGAGAAAAGAAAATGTTATTAAGAAAATCATAAGAGAAAATACATTTACAGTTCTGTACTCTAGTTATCAAAAATAAAATTCACAGATATGTGGACCCACACAGTTTACCCCATGTTGTTCAAGGGTCCACTGTATCTGAAAATTATGTATTGACATTCAGTCACATTAACACTTAATATATTACCAGTGGAGGAAATTTAGCTTAAAAAAATAACTCAAGACAGCTTGTTTAATCAATGTTGGGGGATCCCTGGGTGGCGCAGCGGTTTAGTGCCTGCCTTTGGCCCAGGGCGCGATCTTGGAGACCCAGGATCGAATCCCACGTCGGGCTCCCGGTGCATGGAGCCTGCTTCTCCCTCTGCCTGTGTCTCTGCCTCTCTCTCTCACTGTGTGCCTATCATAAATAAATAAAATAAAAAAAAATTAATCAATGTTGGGTAGAAAACTTTGCCTTTACCACCTTAGGTTTGAATGATTAAGCATCTTTGAGTTAATTGACAAAAGACAAAATTACAGGAGAAAAGACAAAGTGTGTTCATCTGCATAAGACATACAAGAGAATTCCAGAGGTATGGGTTTATGTACCCACTTACTCAGAAAAATGAGCTTAAAAAGAAATACATGCAACATGGAAAGGTTTGCAATAATGTTTATGAAATTCTCATCAGATAATTTGGTGTGGAACTCCCTCAGAAAAAGGATTTACGGCAGCTTCACTATGTTTCCTTGGGAGTGATGCTGCCTGCAAGAGGGTATCATAGTAGCCATACCATTAAAGCTTCTGCCTTTAGGTAAGGGGAAGCTCCAAAAAGACTTTTTACATGTTAGATCTCAGTTATCTTTAGTTTAAAATAATTTTCATGTCAAAATTGCAATCTCTTCACCAACAAAAATTCAGTATAAACAACTAAATTCTCACTCTCTGGAAGACATTATCAAATTTTAAAAGCAAATTTAAACAAAATGTCTATATCCAGTTTTAAGATTATATATTTACAATTTGCTGTTTAATTTGTTCCTGTTTTTATACTGCAGAAAATATCGTAATCTACTAAAATTTAATAAAACAATTGATTTGACCTAAGAAAGTTTGAACCTTGCAATTTTAGAAAGAAGATAATTGACACATTCTGTACTCTAACTGTATATCAACTACTGTATAAACAACACTATTTTCAGCTGTTTCTAAATACTTTCCAACCAGTTGGCAGAGAGGTTTCTCTTCAACAATATTTTGTCAACAATTGTCTGTTGTAATTTTTCTCTTGTCCTTCTGGTACTGAATTGTAACCTAGTATTTAGACACTTAATTGATGATCTATTTTTTGTAGAAAGAAGAGTCTTAATGGGTTGAAGAAAACATTAAATAAAGATCCCATTTATTTAAGCTGCACTTAAATACACATTTAAATCACCAGTCATATTTTTTCAAAGAAGACATACAAATAACCAACAGACACATTAAAAGATGCTCAATATCACTTAGCATCAAGGAAATACAAATCAAAACTACAATAAGAGATCACCTCACACCAGTCAGAGTGGCTAAAATTAACAACACAGCAAACAATAGGTGTAAGTGAGCATGCAAAGAAAGGGGAACCCTTTTTGCATGGTTGGTGAGAATGCAAACTGATGTAGCCAGTCTGGAAAATTGTGTGAGGTTTCCTCAAACAGTTAAAAAGAGAACTACCCTATGATCCAGCAATTGCACTACTAGGTATTTACCCAAAGAATACAAAACTAGTAATTTGAAGGAATATGTGCACCCTGATGTTTATTGCAGCATTATCAACAATACCCAAATTATGAAGACAGACAAAATGTCCATCCAATGATGAGTGGATAAAGAAGAGGTGATATATAATTATTTGCCATAAAAGAATGAAATCTTGACATTTGCAACCACCTGGATACAACTAGAGAGTTTTGTATTAAACAAAATAATCCAGTCAGAGAAAGACAAATGCTGTATGATTTGATTTATTTGTGGCACTTAAGAAACAAACAAACAAAAAAGTGAACATACAAGGACAAAAAAAAAAAAAAAGAAAATCAAGAAACAGACTCTTACCTATAGAGAACAAACTGTTGGTTACCAGAAGGGATGTGGATGGGAGGGATAGATGGGTTAAGTAGGTGATAGATATTACAGAGGTCACTTGTGATGAACACTGGGTATTGTTACAGAGGTCACTTGTGATGAACACTGGGTATTGTATGTAAGTGTTGAATCATTAAATTCTACTTCTGAAAATAATATCCCACTGTATGTTAACTGAAATTTATTTATTTTTTAATGATTTTATTTATTTATGAGACACAGAGAGAGAGAGGCAGAGACATAGGCAGAGGGAGAAGCACGCTCTGTGCAGGGAACCCAATGTGGGACTCGATCCTGGGACCGCAGGACCACACCCTGAACCAAAGGCAGATAGATGCTCAACTGCTGAGCCACCCAGGCATCCCAACTAACTGAAATTTAAATAAAAACTTAGGGGACTCCTGGGTTTCTCAGTCAGTTAAGTGTCCAACTCTTGATTTTGGCTCAGATCATGACCTCATGGTCCTGAGATTGAGCTCCATGTTGGGCTCTATGTTCAGTGAGAATCTGTGCTTGAGATTCTCTCTCTTCCTTTCCCTTTGCCCCTCCCAACGTGTTCATGCACATGGACTCCCTGCTTCCCTCCCTCTCTCTCAAATAAACAGATCTTAAAAAAATAAAAACTTGGAAGAAAAAAAATTACCAGTCATGCACATTATGTTCTTTACATACTTCTTTTCCATCAATAAAAGGTTTTACTAGGTTCACATTCATTAGAGTTTATGGACTGTACCAAAATTGACTCTCAATTTTGGACAAGTGAGAAACCCTAACTTTTACTTCTAGTGTGGTACAAATTGACACTTTAAGGTTTGCTATGTGGGACTCCACCAAATGGAAATTTGGTCAGTGGAAGCAATGGTTAAATCCATTAAAAAATCAGTTATCTTATTGCTGTTCTTACATTATGACTATCCAAAGTATATGACAATTAAAGACAACATATTTGAAACATGTTTGTCTTTTCTTACTACCTTGGGCAAAGAAAAAGGTCAGAAAAAAAAAACTTAAAAAAAAGAAAAGGGTAGCTTTGGAATTTGTTAGAGGATTGATGGAGAGGATAGTGGTGGAGAAAGAAAACAGCTTTCCTGCCTTCCTGGTGCCAAGGTATATTTTCAGAAGAAAAGTTGACAGTTTTTTTTCAGCTAATGGAGATTTAGTTCTTTAATTTCATATGAAATTATAGGTACTTTAAGGTCAGATTGCGGATTTCATTCCTCTGTGGGTCTGCATCATTTATAAAACTTCATATGACCACATGCACAGATCATAAATGAAAGATGTTTGAACCATTTTAGATCAATAGAGACATGGTCTTTCTCTCCCTCTTTCTCTGTCTCCCTCCCTCCCTCTCTTTCTCTCTCTCTCTCCACACACACACACACACACACACACACACACACACACACACACACACTTCATCACAGAGCCCTGCTTTCTACCTATAGAAAAAAACAGAATGAAGTCTATTTCTGAGCTAATTCTTCTAGCAGGAAGAGCATTGAGCAAACTTTTTTTTTAAACAAACACTAGCTTGTTTTGTAATGGGCTTATTGAAGGTGTCAAGATGATCCAATTCTGTTAGATTGGTAGATTTTTCCTTACTGGATATATATGACTTTAATATCAATTATCCAAAAATGTATTTATAAACCTACAATAAAAAATTAACTTCCACTGCAATGAATTAAGGTATGATCAGCTTCCTCCTGTTCTGAAACAGAAAGGGTGTTTGGGTCCACACTGAAAATTAAAAAAGAGCTGGAAAATCAAGATGGAGATGAGCCATAACAACAAATATATATATTTGATTTTGTCACAGGTTACTGGCTTAGAGCTCTTAAAACTATCTCCCACTTATTAAGACTGTCTTTTGTATGCTAATGAAATGACTATTTGGCTTTGAGTCCCTTGATGGCTTCAGATGGATAGTAGTCACCAGAAAAGACTAAGCCATAATTAAAGGATTGGAACTTTCAGTAACCCCCACCCTATCCCCTGTCCTAACCCCCACCCTCACCCACCCACACACACATCTCTAGGGAGAGGAGAGAGGCTGGAGATAAAGTTCAATCACCAATGGATAAGGATGCAGTCAAGTATACATATGTAATGAAACTTCCTTAAAATTGTTGAACTATGAGGTTTGAAGAACTTCTGGGTTCATGTACATATGGAAGTGCTGGAAGAGTGTCACATCTGAAGAGAACATGGAAACTCTGTGTCTCTCCCTCCATATCTTGTCCTATGCATCTCTTCTACTTGACTGCCCCTAGGTTGCATTCTTTATAATAAACCAGTAATAAAGTACTTTCCCAAGTTTTACGTCTTTCTAGTCAATTATCAAACATGAGGAGGGTATTGTGGAAATCCCTGAAATTATCAGCTAAGTCTGATAAAAGTGCAGGCATCCTGGGCACCCAATTGCAGCTGGTGTCTCAAGTGGATTCAGTCTTGTGAGATTGAGCCCTCATCTGGTGAAAACAACACTTAACTCTGGTTGTCAGAGTCAGAATTTTGAATTGAATTGAATTGAATTGAATTGAATTGAATTGAATTGAGTGGAATTGAATTCCCTGACCCAGTTTGTGTAAGAGAATTGGAGGAATTGATATTGGAAATTATACAACCATGTATTTGGTGTTAGGGTGGAAAAAATATCACAGAGGGTAAATGATTACCCTTGCTCGCAAAAAAGGGAATTAGGAATTCACATGAAAGAGAATTCTAATTTAACTAAAATGCTATGAATAGTAATAAGTAAAAACTTAAAATTGTAAATCTTTATTTCTATTTCAGTTAAAATTTATAAGATATATTTTTTCAAATTTAAATTGTCATATCAAAGACTTTCAATGGACATCTGTTATAGGTTTTTATAGGTTATATAGTGTATAATCTCAAAAAACCTAGTGTTACTGCATCTAAATATTGTATTGGTTATTTTAAATTAATACACCTCTACAGATTTCAAAATACACATTATGAAAACTTTTAAAATGTTAAATTATTGCAATAATAAAATGTCACATGCATTATAAAAAGTATGAATATTTCATGAGTACAGAAACAATGAGGAAATTAAACTAGGAGGCAGGATATGCCAAAAATTTTCATTTAATTGCATGTATTTCTCTGTAATAGCCAATGAATCTAACAATTGTAACTAATTATCCAATACTAAGTTATTGTCTTGTCTTGTTTCAAAATAATTGATTAAATCATTTCTTGATGCTTTTTTTGCTCTATGGGATTTATTTATAATAATATTACCATTTATTTTTTTGAGATAGTATTTAGATAAAGTCATTCCTGACACCAACTCTCTTTAAAATGAGAAACAATGTTATTTAAGCAGTGTAAACATTCCTGAAAAGAACATTTCTGTATGTTCTAGTTCTGACCTACAACCCCATATACGAGCAAGTTACTTTAACAAGTGAGTCACACATAGTGCAATCCTTGGTTTCTTGTAGATTTAGTGTACTATGAATCAAATGCTAAAATTCTTTGAAATAATCTAGTTTTAATTTTATATCAGTCATTAAAAAATATAATATCTATCCATCTGACAAAAAAAATAAAAAGAATCGTAAAAGCTAAATATTATGCCTCACCACTTCTTACTGAAATGAAGAGTGGAAGAATACATTAGTTTTTTTATTGTTCCTATAACAAACTACCTCAAATTTAGTGGCTTTAAATAATATAGTAATATTATATAGTAATAGTAATATATATGTATATATATACATATATATAACAGTTTTAGAGGTCAAAAGGTCTCACATGGTTATGTGTGTATATATATGTATATATGTACATATATACATATATATATACACATATATATAGAACACTTTTGGAGTTCAAAAGGTCTCACATGGTTATCACCAGGCAAAAATCAAGACCTGTTTTCCTTTCTGGAGTGTCAGGAAGAACTTCTGGAAACTACACACATTCCCTGGTTCTTGGCCCTTCTACTCCCTTTTCAAAATCATCAATATTGAAGCTTTCTGACCCTTCTTCCTTTTTCATTTTTCTGATCTCAGTCAGGGAAGTGCTCAGATTTAGTGTGTCATGTGATTTGATTTGGTTTATTTGGATAAAGTAGAGTAATCTCCCCATTTCAAGACCTTAATCATATCTGCAAGGTACTTTCTATCTTATGTTTGTATACATAGTCAGTGGTTCATAGACATTAGAACATGGATATCCTGTTCTGGGGGGTTACTATGCCTGAAAGAAAGAGAGAAAGGAGGGAAGATGGAAGGCAAGGGAAAAGAGAGAGAGAGAGACAGAGAGGAAGAGAGAGAGAGCTGGGAGAGGGGAAAAAAGAGGGAGAAGGAGAAGGAAGAGAAAAAAGAAAATAAAAACTGTTATAGGATTAAACTAAATGTTTTGTAGGAAAAGCACATACATACAAAAATCCAATTTATGCATTCATGTACAACTTCCTTAGTAATGAAAATGATATGTAATATTCTAGGTTAAAACAAAAGATGTTAAAATAATTTTTGCTGGGATGCGTGGGTGGCTTAGTGGTTGACCATCTGCCTTTGGCTCAGGGCATGATCTTAGGATCGAGGATCGAGTCCCACATCAGGCTCCTTGTGGGGAGCCTGCTTCTCCCTCTACCTATGTCTCTGCCTCTCTCTCTCTGTCTCTCACGAATAAATAAATAAAATGTAAATAATAATAATGATCTCTGTTGATAGAAGACTCATAATTACTAAACAGTTATATAGAGTTCAATAGAGAATAGTGGTAAAACATCAGTTTAAAGATTTTTTAAATTCATATTTAGTTTTGATATTTATATATTAACAATATGAGGATAATGAAGAAATCTAATTTTAATTAAGGCAATTGTATCTTAATTAGAGTTAGAAGGTCAAAAAATGTGATTGGATATAATGTTCAATGTAATTTCATGTATTTTCAAAGTAAGTGAAAGTACTTGAAATTTTTGGTTAAGCCTCATTTGCATTTTACTCTATATGTTCCCATAAAAAATAAAGGACCTAAAAGTCATTATTTGAAATGACAGAATTCACATTAAAGTGTTTATTATGCTACATTTTAATTAGCTTTTCTTGAGATCCTATTCAGTGGCCAGTGCCATCCACAAGGGACCCAAAATAGTTAAGACATCATTTGTTAAATACATGAAATACTTTTGTGCCAATCATTTTAATATTATTTTCTTGAGGAACACACATAGAAATGGTAGTTTTTGAAAAATTTGTTCTACATATTTAATGCACATAGTCTTCAATTAAAATGACTTATTTTACTTTGAGTTTCTTATATCACTTAAAAAGATGATTATTTGCTTAATTTGTAAACTGAAATCAAAGCATAATAAAAAATATTTTAAAAAGACTCCTTAGGTGAAAAGCTCTATTAATGACTTATTACCTACATAGGTCAGCATGATCGTTATCCTTCACAATTTCCTAAGATAGACCTTAGTACAGAGCAGGAAATTAATAAGCAATCTTGGAATAAACATAAAAGGATAAATGTAGAATACTTTCCCAACTTATTTACCTGTCTGAATCTATCCTAGATTTTTTTCTTTTTTTTTTAAGATTTTATTTATTTATTCATGAGAGACAGAGAGAGAGAGAGAGAGAGAGAGAGAGAGAAAGAGGCAGAGACACAGGCAGAGGGAGAAGCAGGCTCCATGCAGGGAGCCTGAAGTGGGACTTGATTCCGGGTCTCCAGGATCAGGCCCTGGGCCGAAGGCAGAGCTAATTTTAATTATTTATTGGAAATATCTCCAGCAGGGTTCTCCTGCTATCTACAGCAAGTTTGAGATCAACTTCCCAGCCAGACAGAAGTCTGTGCGTAGACACTTGCTTTCTATGAACAGTGCTTGAGATACTTGGTTCAGTGACAAACTGATTGCTAGGTTGACACCAGCCTTTAAATCTCTCTTTGAATGGGCTTTCAATTTTTTTTTTCTTTTTCAGACTTAATGGAATGCATTTGGGCTTTTTTCCTTTCTCTCCTATTAACTTCCCCGATTTATTTTCATTAAATATATTGTATTTTATTTCAACTAGATATTGATTCGTATTTTTCTGGTTAACTAGCTCTAACAGTAGAATATTTTCTGCTTGTACTCACCATAGATAGTGACACACACTCACACTAGATAGTGACACACAAAATAGACCATATCAGAAATATTGATATGAGATATATATCACAAAATATACAAAATGAAACTGTTGTCTTCCATAGCTTCTAGTGGACTCTTAATGAAGTATCAATGAAATATAATTTTTAATTCTCAACGTTTGTTTTCTGCTATTTTCATGTGAAGTCAGCAAAATATGTTTCTTAATATTCCCTCTCAAAAGAATTAGCAAAGGAATCATCCTAGAAATAATCCAAGTCATGCTTAAGAAATGTGTATTTTTTCATGTTTAAGAAATACATATTGTCTAAGCGATGCATGAAGTCTCCTCCTTCAGTACATGTGAAACACTTAGTGTCTGTGCCTTAGTGAATTCTTAATAAACTCTAGTTCTCTCTTTATGCATGTCTCTAGGGTTGAACTACTATTCAGCAACAAGATCCTGTAATGAGGATCCTGTACATTGCCATCACTTTTGTGACATTATATCCCTTCTCTTGCACAGCTGGCTATGATCTCTGACATTTCTATACCCTGAAGCTAGTTTACAGTTGTGTAGCTATTCACAAATCTGAAAATACAAAACTACAAAAGTATATGGTATAATGCAAAGGATTTTTGCTTTGAAAATAGAAGACCTAAGGTTTTTTGTTGTTGTTGTTGTTTTGTTTTTAAGATTTTGTTTATTTATTCATGAGACACACACACACACACACACACACACACACACAGAGGCAGAGACACAGGCAGAGGGAGAAGCAGGCTCCATGCAGGGAGCCCGATGTGGGACTCCATCCCGGGGCTCCAGGATCAGGCCCTGGGCAGAAGGCAGCGCTAAACCGCTGAGCCATCCGGGTTGCCCCAAGACCTAAGTTTTTAATCTTTATTTCATCAAACAAAAAGTATGCGATTTAAAATCTATTTCTTGGGGGGAGGGGCAAGATGGCAGAAGAGTAGGGTCCCCAAGTCAACTGTTCCCACCAAATTACCTGAATAACCTTCGAATCATCGTGAAATCTACAAATTCGGCTTGAGATGTAAAGACAGAACAGCCGGAATGCCACAGTGAGAAGAGTTCGGGCTTCTATCAAGGTAGGAAGACGGGGAAAAAGAAATAAGGAAACAAAGGGCCTCCAAGGGGGAGGGGCCCGCGAGGAGCCCGGCTGAGGCCGGGGCGAGTGTCCCCAGGACAGGAGCAGGAGCTGCACCAACCTTCCCCGCGGAAAGGGGCTCGCAGGGAGTTAGAGCAGGACCCAGGGGGGCGGGGATGCCCTCGGGCTCCCGGGGACACTAACAGGCACCTGTGCCCCGGGAGAGCCCCACACCCCGCCGCCGAGCTCCCTAAGGGCTGCAGCGCGCACGGCGGGACCCGGAGCAGCTCGGAGGGGCTCGGGCGGCGGCTCCGCGGAGGGGGCTGCGGGGCGGGAGCGCGAATCCAACAGCGCAGGCCTCGGGGCACAGGGCGCGGGGACACAGCCCAGGATCCGGCCTCCCTCGGGACAGGCAGAGGCCGGGAGGGCCCAGGACAGCAAGGACGCTCCTGCCCCGAGCTGAGCGGATCAGCGGCCCCGCCCGGGAGCCTCCAGGCCCTGCAGACGGAGAGCCCCGGAGTTACTGCGGGGGCTGACTCCAGGGTCCCAGAGCTGCCCCGGCCACTGTGGCTTCCTCCCGGGGCCTCACGGGGTAAACAACCCCCAGGGAGCCCTGCACCAGGCAGGGGCAGAGCAGCTCCCCCAAGTGCTAACACCTGAAAATCAGCACAACAGGCCCCTCCCCCAGAAGACCAGCTAGACGGACAGGGGAAAAACAAATTATTGACAAAGCAGCACTGGAAAGTTCCAGGGGAAGTCAAGGCACTTATACAGAATCAGAGGATATTCCCCCGTGGGTTTTTTTTTTTTTCTTTTCTGCTTTTTGACTTCTGTTAGCTTCCCCATTCCTTTTTTCCCTTTCTTTCTTTCTCTTTCTCTTTTCTTTTTCTTCTTTTTTTTTCTTTTTCTCTTCCTTTTTTCTTTTTCTCTTTTCTTTCCTTCTTTCTCTACTCTCTTTTTCTCCTTTTCCCAATACAACTTGTTTTTGGCCACTCTGCACTGAGCAAATTGAATAGAAGGAAAACCTCACTTCAAAAGAAAGAATCAGAAACAGTCCTCTCTCCCACAGAGTTACAAAATTTGGATTACAATTCAGTGTCAGAAAGCCAATTCAGAAGCACTATTATACAGCGACTGGTGGCTCTAGAAAAAACCATAAAGGACTCAAGAGACTTCATGACTGCAGAATTTAGATCCAATCAGGCAGAAATTAAAAATCAATTGAATGAGATGCAATCCAAACTAGAAGTCCTAAGGAGGAGGGTTAACGAGGTGGAAGAACAAGTGAGTGACATAGAAGACAAGTTGATGGCAAAGAGGGAAACTGAGGAAAAAAGAGACAAACAATTAAAAGACCATGAGGATACATTACGGGAAATAAATGACAGCCTGAGGAAGAAAAATCTACGTTTAATTGGGGCTCCTGAGGGCGCCAAAAGGGCCAGAGGGCCAGAATATGTATTTGAACAAATCATAGCTGAAAACTCTCCTAACCTGGGAAGGGAAACAGGCATTCAGATCCAGGAAATAGAGAGATCCCCCCTAAAATCAATAAAACCTGTTCAACACCTCGACATTTAATAGTTAAGCTTACAAATTCCAAAGATAAAGAGAAGATCCTTGAAGCAGCAAGAGACAAGAAATCCCTGACTTTTAGGGGGAGAAGTATTAGGTTAACAGCAGACCACTCCACAGAGACCTGGCAGGCCAGAAAGGGCTGGCAGGATATATTCAGGGTCCTAAATGAGAAGAACATGCAACCAAGAATACTTTATCCAGCAAGGCTGTCATTCAAAATGGAAGGAGAGATAAAGAGCTTCCAAGACAGGCAGGAACTGAAAGAATATGTGACCTCCAAACCAGCTCTGCAAGAAATTTTAAGGGGGACTCTCAAAATTCCCCTTTAAGAAGAAGTCCAATGGAATAATCCACAGAAACAGGGACCGAATAGATATCATGATGACACTAAACTCATACCTTTCAATAGTAACTGAATGTGAACGGGCTTAATGACCCCATCAAAAGGCACAGGGTGTCAGACTGGGTAAAAAAACAGGACCCATCTATTTGCTGTCTATAAGAGACTCATTTTAGACAGAAGGACACCTACAGCCTGAAAATAAAAGGTTGGAGAACCATTTACCATTCAAATGGTCCTCAAAAGAAGCAGGGGTAGCCATCCTTATATCAGATAAACTAAAATTTACCCCAAAGGCTATAGTGAGAGATGAAGAGGGACAATATATCATACTTAAAGGATCTATCCAACAAGAGGACTTAACAATCCTCAATATATATGCCCCGAATGTGGGAGCTGCCAAATATATCATTCAATTAATAACCAAAATTAAGACATACTTAGATAATAATACACTTATACTTGGTGACTTCAATCTAGCGCTTTCTACGCTCAATAGGCCTTCTAAACACAACATCTCCAAGGAAACAAGGGGTCTAAATGATACACTGGACCAGATGGGTTTCACAGATATCTACAGAACTTTACATCCAAACTCAACTGAATACACATTCTTCTCAAGTGCACATGGAGCTTTCTCCAGAATAGACCACATACTGGGTCACAAATCGGGTCTTAATGATACCAAAAGATTGGGATCGTCCCCTGCATATTCTCAGACCGTAATGCCTTGAAATTAGAACTAAATCACAACAAGAAGTTGGAAGGACTTCAAACACGTGGAGGTTAAGGACCATCCTGCTAAAAGATGAAAGGGTCAACCAGAAATTAAGGAAGAGTTAAAAAGATTCATGGAAACTAATGAGAATGAAGATACAACCATTCAAAATTTTTGGGATGCAGCAAAAGCAGTTTAGAGGGGGAAATGCATTGCAATACAAGCATCCATCCAAAAGCTGGAAAGAACTCAAATACAAAAGGTAACCTTACACCTAAAGGAGCTAGAGAAAAAACAGCAGATAGATCCTACACCCAGCAGAAGAAGAGAGTTAATAAAGATTCAAGCAGAAGTCAAGGAAATCGAGACCAGAAGAATTGTGGAACAGATCAACAAAACCAGGATATGGTTCTTTGAAAGAATTAATAAGATAGATAAACCATTAGCCAGCCTTATAAAAAAGAAGAGAGAGAAGACTCAAATTAATAAAATCATGAATGAGAAAGGAGAGATCACTACCAACACCAAGGAAATACAAATGATTTTAAAAACATATCATGAACAGCTATACACCAATAAATTAGGCCATCTAGAAGAAATGGACACATTCCTGGAAAGCCACAAATTACCAAAACTGGAACAGGAAGAAATAGAAAACCTGAGCAGGCCAATAACCAGGGAGGAAATTGAAGCAGTCATCAAAAACCTCCCAAGACACAAAAGTCCATGGCCACATGGCTTCCCTGGGGAATTCTATCAAACGTTTAAAGAAGAAACCATACCTATTCTACTAAAACTGTTTGAAAAGATAAAAAGAGATGGAGTACTTCCAAATTCATTCTATGAGGCCAGCATCACCATAATTCCAAAACCAGACAGAGACCCCACCAAAAAGGAGAATTACAGACCAATATCCCTGATGAACATGGATGCAAAAATTCTCAACAAGATACTCGCCAATAGGATACAACAACACATTAAGAAAATTATTCACCACGTGAATAATGACCATGTCACCATGACCACGTAGGATTTATTCATGGGACACAAGGCTGGTTAACACTCATAAAACAATCATGTGATTCATCATATCAGCAAGAGAAAGACCAAGAACCATATGATCCTCTCAATAGATGCAGAGAAAGTATTTGACAAAATACAGTGTCCATTCCTGATCAAAACTCTTCAGAGTGTAGGGATAGAGGGAACATTCCTCAACATCTTAAAAGCCATCTACAAAAAAACGCACAGCAAACATAATTCTCGATAGGGAAGCACTGGGAGCCTTTCCCCTAAGATCAGGAACAAGACAGGGATGTCCACTCTCACCACTGCTGTTCAACATAGTACTGGAAGTCCTCGCCTCAGCAATCAGACAACAAAAAGACATTAAAGGCATTCAAATTGGCAAAGAAGAAGTCAAACTCTCCCTCTTCACCAATGACATGATACTCTACATAGAAAACCCAAAAGACTCCACCCCAAGATTGGTAGAACTCATACAGCAATTCGGCAGTGTGGCAGGATACAAAATCAATGCCCAGAAGTCAGTGGCATTTCTATACACTAACAATGAGAGTGAAGAAAGAGAAATTAAAGAGTCAATCCCATTTACAGTTGCACCCAAAAGTATAAGAGACCTTTCAATAAACCTAACCAAAGAGGTTAAGGATCTATCCCTAAAAATTATAGAACTTCTGAAAGAAATTGAGGAAGACACAAAGAGATGGAAAAATATTCCATGCTCATGGATTTGCAGAATTAATATTGTGAAAATGTCAATGCTACCCAGGGCAATTTACACGTTTAATGCAATCCTTATCAAAATACCATGGACTTTCTTCAGAGAGTTAGAACAAATTATTTTAAGATTTGTGTGAAATCAGAAAAGACCCTGAATAACCAGGGAAATTTTGAAGAAGAAAAGCATAGCTAGGGACATCACAATGCCAGATTTCAGGTTGTACTACAAAGCTGTGGTCATCAAGACAGTGTGGTACTGGCACAAAAACAGACACATAGATCAATGGAACAGAATAGAGAACCCAGAAGTGGACCCTCAACTTTATGGTCAACTAATATTCGATAAAGGAGGAAAGACTATCCACTGGAAGAAAGACAGTCTTTTCAATAAATGGTGCTGGGAAAATTGGACATCCACATGCAGAAGAATGAAACTAGACCACTCTCTTTCACCATACACAAAGATAAACTCAAAATGGATGAAAGATCTAAATGTGAGACAAGATTCCATCAAAATCCTAGAGGAGAACACAGGCAACACCCTTTTTGAACTCAGCCACAGTAACTTCTTGCAAGATACATCCACGAAGGCAAGAGGAACAAAAGCAAAAATGAACTATTGGGACTTCATCAAGATAAGAAGCTTTTGCACAGCAAAGGAAACAGTCAACAAAACTAAAAGACAACCTACAGAATGGGAGAAGATATTTGCAAATGACGTATCAGATAAAGGGCTAGTTTCCAAGATCTATAAAGAACTTATTAAACTCAACAGCAAAGAAACAAACAATCCAATCATGAAATGGGCAAAGGACAGACATGAACAGAAATCTCACAGAGGAAGACATAGACATGGCCAACCTGCAAATGAGAAAATGCTCTGCATCACTCGCCATCAGGGAAATACAAATCAAAACCACAATGAGATACTACCTCATACCAGTGAGAATGGGGAACATTAACAAGGCAGGAAACCACAAATGTTGGAGAGTTTTCGGAGAAAAGGGAACCCTCTTACACTGTTGGTGGGAATGTGAACTGGTGCAGCCACTCTGGAAAACTGTGTGGAGGTTCCTCAAAGAGTTAAAAATAGACCTGCCCTACGACCCAGCAATTGCACTGCTGGGGATTTCCCCAAAGATGCAGATGCAATGAAACGCCGGGACACCTGCACCCCGATGTTTCTATCAGCAATGGCCACAATAGCCAAACTGTGGAAGGAGCCTCAGTGTCCATCGAAAGATGAATGGATAAAGAAGATGTGGTTTATGTATACAATGGAATATTACTCAGCCATTAGAAATGACAGGTACTCACCATTTGCTTCAACATTGATGGAACTGGAGGGTATTTGCTGAGTGAAATAAGTCAATCGGAGAAGAACAAACATTATATGGTCTCATTCATATGGGGAATATAAATGATAGTGAAAGGGAATAGAAAGGAAGGGAGAAGAAGTGTGTGGGAAATATCAGAAAGGGAGACAGAACATAAAGACTCCTAACTCTGGGAAATGAACTAGGGGTGGAGAAAGGGGAGGAGGGCGGGGGTGGGGGTGAATGGGTGACGGGGACTAGGGGGGCACTTGAAGGGATGAGCATTGGGTGTTATTCTGTATGTTGGCAAATTGAACACCAATAAAAAATAAATTTATTATTAAAAAAACAAAAAACAAAAACAAAAAATTAAATCTATTTCTTCTAATACTGTAGGAACTAATTACAGCAAAGAAAAAAAAAAAAAAACCCACAATTCTGATAATCAGGAGTTACTTGATCCTGAGCGATTACTTTACATTGTCAAATACTTAGTTTTCTTATTATCAAGTAGAAATAAAAGTGCATATCTAATAAAACTTCTGGGACTATGTTTTTGTGATTATGTATAAGCATGACCCACAGGTATGATATATTTCTGTAACATGATACATTTCTTCAGCAAATGATAGCTTCCCTCTGCAATTGGAAGAAGAATATTATATATCATGATCTATTTTGCTACTAGAGTAACCACATTTATGATATATAATATTTGACCAAATGAAAGGATATATTAAAGTATGTAACAAGGTGTAGATCAGGTATTTTCAATGATCCTATAAAGTTAGGTAGGATAAAGTTTCAAAACCAATGACAATATTCAAAAACACCCTCATAATTTCAATATCGATGCAAGCAGCAAGCTTAGATTTCTTAGTATATGACTGGTCACGCAACTGTTTGATTAGAAAAATCTATTATTCATCTCCAGTTGCATATAAACAGCCTAGAAATTTATATTAAAGAATATTTTAAAGGAAAAGTACAGAATTGAGAATGGTGCACCAGTGTCCTCATTTTCTGTGGGGAATTCTTCCTCCTCCCTACCAAAATGAAAATATCTTTGTCTTGTGTCTCCAGGGGTTTGAGGCATAGTAGTATTTTCTTTATTCTTGCTCAAAGAGTCTTAAGATGTGGCACTTAAAACCTCTCTTCTATGCAAAAAGACCTCTAACATTATCTCACAAACAAGCAAAAAACTTTTAAGGGTATTAGTGGTATTTTCACAGAATGATCTATCAGCTCAAGGAATAGAATAACTATCTCAAGATTAATTGCAGATATAGCTTTTGACTTCTGAAATAAAGTATAATACAGGAAGTTCATGACATTTTTAAAGGTATTCTAACATCTTGAAAAGATATAGAGATGGTACCATATTTAAAAAAAAAAAAGGTTTTGGATCTGCTACATACTACGAACAGAGGAGACTAAGTAGGCTCACCTGCAAACCCAGGCTATTTCTTATGGAAAAAAATTAATAAGGGAGAAACAAGGCCCAGAGGGTGGAGAGTATTTCTCTGGTAGAAGGAGTAAGTCCTAACCAAGGAATGGACAACACCTGTTCAGCTGAATTTCAATGCTGGACACCAGTGACTGGTATTTGCCTGACATCCCATAGCCCAGTGCCTCTTTAATGGAAGTATCTAATAGAATTTTCCTATGACTGACTCACCATTGTGTGGTGGGTGTATGAAAGATAGATTGACATATTCTTTAGTTTCTCTAGAGCACAAGTCTTAGATTGATGTAAATTATACAGTGTAGAAGATCCACACTTGGACTTGATTTAGATGTGACCTCCCAAAATAAGGAGAAGATGATATACTAAGAGTAGACTTTGTAGGTCATGGAGGGGGTAAAAATATAAAGAACTGCCAGCTGAGCTGTCTTCCCTGGTGGACATGCCTGCCCTTGTGTGTGCAGAGTGGGACCGACCCCAGCATCCAGTGCAAGAACTTCTCCCACTTGTGTAACTTCCACTTTCAAAATGGTACTCACAGGTTCCCAATCACAGATGTCATTACATGAGAAAGAGAAGTTCCTGGTTCAGGCTAACAAAAAATTCTCAGGAGATTTTTTGTCAAATTGGGAGAGTGTTGAGATGTGTCATGATTCTACTGGAAAATTCTTTTATGTTTGGAGAATTTGAAAGTGGACATAAATTTATAGAACTTCATGTTGCATCTTTTCTTACCCATCTATTCTTACTACTCCAGATATAGACTAAGAAGTTACTGAGCATTCTACCCCTACCCATATATGTAAATTTGAAAACAAATCTTATTGAATATTAAAAGTGCATACTTTGGTGGAAAAAAAAAAAGTGACTGGCCAGTAGGCTATGTCAGATTAAAAATAACCACAAATTTTCTAACATTCTTCCCATTGGAATGTTCATCTAATTCTACCCCTTTTCCATTTGCACTGCTCTGTGCCTTATTTTACTGTTGAGTGTGGAAGAAGTGATATTATGACAATTTCTAGCTTAGTTTTCAGTAAAAATGCCAATTTCTGCATTCATTTTTTTGTGTTTCGTGTTTTGTTTTGTTTTGGTTTTTTAGCCCTCATTTACCATGTAAGAATCCTAAGTGCCCATCTGAAGAGGCTGCACTGAGAGACTTGGAGACTCCATGAAGAGGGAGAAAGGTCTAGACATTCTCATCCTTCCAACGATTCTGCCAAAATGTATGTGAGTGGAGCCATCATGAACACCCCAAGCCAGCTTGGCTTTCAGATGAACATCACCAATTTACACCAATCAACACCAAATAAAGCTGAAAAATTGTCCAGCCTCACCTCACCTGGAATAAAGCCCTACCATATTTATTGACCCACAACACTGTGATATGTAATCAAATGTTTGTTGATTTAAGACACTAAATTTTGAGGAAGTTTGCTCTGCAATAATATTTAACTGAATAACTGCTAAATATTTTAAGAAAATACAGCACCAAGTATATTAAGTATAGTACTTAAGTAAATACATAAGGATACGTGGTATACTTAGTATACTAAGATACTTAAGGATACTATAGTATCATTATATAGGCACTCAATAAATGTTTTTGGATTAATGTCATTTAACTTTTATCTCATTATCTTTAATTTACTTGAAGAATTTGAAGCTCTGAGACAGTAAACTATAGCCTTTTTGCCACAGTGGTCTGCAAAAACTGAGACATTTACTATATTATCTTTTACATAAAAAGTTTGCTGACACTCAAGTCTGAGAGATTAATTGGACCAGGACTGCAAGTTCCTAAAGCTTAACCTCACTATTCAGAAAACACAGTCACTGCAATATTCCTTAGTGGCAATACGACTTAACTTTAAGCTTTTGAAAGAGAGGATTAAAAGAGTAAGAATATATAATAAAGCTAAAAAAAAATAAAGTATCCAGAAAGGTCACTGTAGTTGAATTCATTACAACTTTAAAAACAAAAACATTCTTTATGAGTATAAAAATTGTTTCTTATAGATTTTATGGCTTTGTAAAAAGTTACAAGTCATCTATATTGCAATGTCATGGGAATTACAATAATGTGAGCATTTAAAAGCCCAAACCATGGTATATGGACTTAAGTATTTTAGATCAAATTATACAAAATGCACAATTTTCCAGTTACTGTATAAAATGTATTAAAACTAAAACATATGGCACTTAAATGCTCTCTTCTACAGCTCATTATTTATATCCTAATAATTAGCATTATTACTTTGAATTATATCCCAATTCTCCCCTGTTCTGTCCTAAGATGCTAAACCAAATGTCCCACCTCTAACAGCCAAAATAGATCACACTATATAAATTACTCCTTATAAACTGCTTCTGTGGTTGGTTATATTGGCAATTTAGACTCTTGTCTCACCCTATCAGGGCTACCCCCACTGGTTTGTGTGTGTATGTATATATATATATATATATATATATATATATATATATATATAACAGATAAATTAATTCTATTTGTCTGTTCTTTCTCTATATATCTAAACACACACGCACACACACACATCTACTTTAAGAATAGCAGATAATCCTCCATCATATGGACGGGACTCATCCAATTAGTTGAAGGCCTTAAGAGTGCAAACTGAGGTTTCCTATAGAAGAAAGGAATTCTGCTTTAAGACTAACATAGGAATCCTGCCTGAATCTCCAGTCTTCTGCCTTGCTCTTGTAAATTTCGGACAGTCATGTGAGTCAACTCCTCAAAACAAATCTCTGTCATATATATATATGTATATATAATTATTATGATTTTTAAAATTCTATAATAATTATATATATATATGTATAATTATGAGGATTAATCACATCAACAAAATACCTTCACAGCAATATCTAGACTAGCATCTGACCAAACTAGGCAGCATGTCCTAGCCATGTTGACACATAAAATCAACCATGATGAGAATTAAGATAAATTTTATTTATCAACCTCTTCAAGAAGATGTACCAGATATAATCCTATGGAGAGTGAAACTCCTGTATTTTGTACCTCACAGCTGTATCGTGACTAACTTTATGCCCTTATCATCTACATTCTACAGTGATACCAACTCCTTGATAGTAACTGCTTAATATCATCATTTTTCTATCTCCAGTACATAACATAAGGCCAGACACTACTTAATCCACAAATATCCATTAAAAGAATGACACAATTTTTAAGATATGTTTACACTGAAAGTATATTAGCTTTTTTCTGTTTTTTTAATGCATGGAATCATAAAATAACAAAATAAGAATTTAAAGGGAAAAATGAACGATTAATATTAAGCATAATTTCCAACAGGAATATTCATAATATTCAATTTTGAAATTTCCAAAATTTAAGAGCCACCCTGCATATATGTAAGACATGTTACTAATTACTAGTATTGCTTACTATGAGCGTCTTCTAGCTGTCATTTACACGGCAGTGGCAGATTCTACTACATCAGTACAAACAGATGGTAATTATAAAATGGGTGAAGCAGACTGTTAACTACACCACCATGTAAATTACACATATCTGTTATCTCATGAAATTATCTAATGAGTCCAAAGAATTGTATCTACATTTGCAATTAGATTCCTGAATCAACATTTTAGAACAAAAAGGGTCATACAGTTAGAAATACTTGATTACTAAGACATTATCTCATTTCCGTGGTGCCAGATAAAAATATTTACCATAAGCAAGCTGATAAAAAAAATCTAGACAAAACTCAAAGTCAAAAACAGAGTAACCACGAATTTTCTACTCCTATAAGCCAGAATGAAAAATGATCAGTTTGTCATTGGGTGGAAGTATACATGTATGATTCTTACACCAACTTGTTATATAATGGTTTAATTCATAAAATCAGGTTATTTACAATTTTCTCTTATCTCTTAGGGAAAAACATGCATATATTTAAAAAATATCACTAGATTTTATTCTATATCATTTATATATGTTAAAAATCAGATGAGTAAGTTAAATTCCTTTGAATTTTGTGTCCATTTACCCTCTTTATTACTATATATAAAGTGATATAAAAACATTTTTGTGTTATGTTTATGAGACATATAATTTCAAAATCAAATCTTTATATATCTTGTGGTTTTTTTTTTTTTCATTTGGACATACTCAGCACGAATTCACTTTCAGAAATTTGGACTTGCAAAAGTTGAACATATACAAATATATGTGACTTGGATATACAAAAGCATATGGATTAGCAATGCATTTGTATTATACCAAAGTTTTATAGTTCTTTATGTCACATTCACTGTTAATCTTTTAATAGCTCTGTTCTTTTTCTGTGATGTTATTAGTGAGTAAGAAATAAACAATGGGCGGGGTATAATTTAGTGGAACATATGTCTGTTTATTGATACAAGTGAGACAGTTTCAAACCACTAGGATCAGCCCCTATTCCTATTTCCATGCACAATTGTATATTACCACATTTAGCTACATATTAAGAGCTAGAACATTTAATTTTTGCTTTTTAGGTATACTTTTTTAATGCATGAGGTTTTTTTAAAGTTCCATAATAATTACATTGTGTTTTTATGTTAAGTATTCCCCAAAATCTAGCAATAAATTTAATACAGGAAAAGAACAAATATTTTCGTGAATAAATACCTTTTAAATTAAATTCAGGCAAACTGGGCAGTCCAGGTGGCTCAGTGTTTTAGCGCCGCCATCAGCCCAGGGTGTGATCCTGGAGACCTGGGATCGAATGCAATGTTGGGCTCCCTGCATGGAGCCTGCTTCTCCCTCTGCCGGTGTCTCTGCATCTGTCTCTCTCTCTCTCTGTGTCTCTCATGAGTAAACAAAATCTTTAAAAAAATAACTAAAAATAAAATAGCACAATTATTAGTTTCAAAGCTCTATAGAGCATAAGGGATTTGATCAAAGTACTAAGCTTCTCATCTCATATAGGGATATCCATTTGAAGTGAAGGTGTCAGGAAACTAAAGCAACATCATTATCTATAGTTAAGGAGAACATTTAGTTACATCAACAATTCTTACTCGTTTCTAAAGGTAAATTTCTCTATTATTTTGTATCATCTACATATTTATATAACAATAAAGCTAACACTCTTTCTTATTGAATAGTTCAGTGAGAAAAGTCAGGGCTAAAAGGTAGCTTCAACAAGAAGAATACCAAGCCTGATTGGCTGAGAAAGGAAGCAACCATAATTTAGGATCTGGAAATAATCATGGTTACAAACAGGAAATATATAGATTCTTAAAAAGTATCATCAGGGGCATTGGCTGGCTCCATTAGCTAAGCTTACAACTCTTGATTTCGGCTCCAGTCATGATCTCAGCATTGTGGGATTGAGCCCCACATCAGGATCCTCACTGGACATGGAGACTGCTTGGGACACTCTCTCTCTCTCAAAAATAAAGTGCTGATGAGACAATATAAAGAAAAATTAGGAATCTAAAAAAAAAAAAAAAAGAATCAGGTTTGTTTTAGCAATATCAGGAATCAGACAAATCTAGTCACTCGGTTAGAGCATTATCATTCAGGCATATAGATTGGAAATCAAATTCAAATCACCCTACAGGGGAGATGAACTGAAGATCCTAAATACCTAGATGGTTCTGCCATCGTCCTCTCCTTCATTTGTCAATAGCTTTTAGAATAATCTCTGGATACTCAGACCATTTGTTTTCCATAAGAGTCACTTTCTATGAGCACTACAATTGCACCTAATGCCCATAAGAAAATGACCTTCTATATGCTCTACCTCTCTTCCTCTCAATATTTTGATAACTTTTTGGGCTTTCAGATAAAGAGAAAAAATAAAATTGAATAAAGTAGAGGGTTCAAGGGTTTTACTATGACTAAGCTATAATAATAATAATAATAATAATAATAATAATAACCTCATCTTCCTTGGAACACTACTAGATTATATTCTCCAGACCACTTGTGTCTATGGGAAGTCATGTGCCTGGTTTTCATCTGGGGAATAAGAGTAGAAATGATATATGTCCCCTCCATCTGGAAGTGGTTAACAGTGTATGTCTTCTGCATGGATACTGTGCCTTCTTGCTCTCAATCAGGTGATGCAGATGTCACAGCTTCAAAATCCCAACACTTGAGCACTAAGTTTGATGGAATTTTTTTGCCCATGAAATATAGCTTGGAAAGAAGATCCTCACTTACTTTCTCACTTGTCCCACCTAGAATGTGATTTAAGGGAAAAATAAACTTCATTTTGTAAAAGTCCTTGAGCTTTTCTATTTGATTGTTACTACACTTACCCCTAATAATAATATGATAAATCAAATGAAGGTGTTGCCAAACAAACACACCCAAAATATATGTCATTCGCTTAGTCGTTTTTTAACATTTGGAGAGGAGGCTGACGTCCGAAGCTAGAAAGATGTGTGGTACTGAGGAAGCTCACAGAGAACTGCCTTCCAACACACTTGCTTGTTGTGCTGCTAGCAATGCTTCTTCAAGCTGGTGAGAAAGTCTGAGATAGCCTCCTGGATGGATAATGAGGCATATTTAGCCATTGTTCCAGTTGACAGAGAGTTAATCACAAGACACATAAATCAAGTTTTTCTCTTATTCCAGTAAACCAGGTTACCCCTAGAAAGTTCTGTGAAAACACTTGAGGCAATTTAGACTCAGTGAACCTCAGTGAATATCTGCCCTATCAAGCCATAGCGCTGTAAGAATTAATACATAATCCTTGCTTTAAGTCGGTGTATTTTAAGATGATTTGCCATGAAGCAAGACCGAACTAGCACAAAACTGGATATGAAGAAGGAGGTCTGCTTTACAAGGATTTAAAACACTTGGCATTGGCCAAACCACACTGAGGCTAGAAATGTGGCAAGGAAACAGCAAAGGTTGGGAAAATGATGCAGTGATGCTGAATATTTTAATGATGATGGGAAAACAGTGAAAAACATATTTGGAGAAACTACAACTATTAGAGTAGTGGGAAAAAAAACAATAAGCAAATTGTTTGCAGCAGTATGGGAAATAGAAAAATATTTAACATAGTTGAGCACTGACTGCTGTAATCATGCAAGATGTTGTAAATGTCAGTTGGATGGCCCTAGTCATTTGTGATAAGGGGAGAGGGAGGTGATCTCATGAAGAAATTGTTTGGTATGAAAGTAGGATTTAGAGGGAACAGAGAAGAACCAGGTATTGCTGAATGATCATCTCCAGTCTTCTCTGTTGATAAAAATCACAAACTGAAATGAGTTCTGGCAATAAAAATCAAATCAAGGTTTAGCTCTAAGAATCCTCATCAAGACCTGTGAAAGATTTAAAGAAGTACCTAGTAGACATTCATAGCATGACTCAAAGCACTTCTAAGAATTTCAAGGAAATTGTCAGCAGCCTGCCATACAGATCTAAGTTGAAAGATATATGACAGATGTGGCTTTTGGCATATAGAATAGACCCACATCAGATGTGTAAGAAACCCATAAATTTTATTTTATTTTAAATTTTATTTATTTATTTGTGAAAAACACACACACACAGAGGCAGAGACAGGTAGAGGGAGAAGCAGGCTTCATGCAGAAAGCCCAAGTGTGACTCTATACCCGGACCCCAGGACCATGCCCTGAGCCAAAGGCAGATGCTCAATCTCTGAACCACCCAGGCATCCCAGAAACCCTTAAATTTTAAATGACTTTGTACTAGCAGAAGTACTACCTGCTTAGAGCAAAAAGGAGAAGACAAGTAAAAATTAAAAACAAAAGCAAACAAAAACACTGGGCTTTCAACTTTCTGTTGTTGAGAACCAGACAGAGAAATCAAATATGGACAGTTTCTTATAAAAAATGATTTTTTTTCTTAGTGGAAAAAAACCTGGGTCAAATAAAATTTAAGCAAGTATAATACATAATGATACACTTGGGATCTGCTCTCATGGAACAAAACTAGGTCCTCATCAAGGAGTATTTAAACTTCAAAAGGAGGAAAACCCAGCAACAGTTGCTTGCCTAAGATTCAGAATTATCATGGATTGGTGATTCTCATGTTCTTTCAAGCCTTTTTGAAGGGCAGAATCAAGATGATGTCCTCAGAGGTATATGTGACAGGAAGAGAATTGGATGACATAGAGAATGAAAAATAGAGTTCATCTTGACTCCTAAGCATGATTCATTTAAGTAATGCCTTTAATTGGCCTCAAAATATTCAAAATGCTGATCCATCATTGGATGAATCATTACAAGTTATTTTGTAATATTATTGCTTATTAAATATATTGTCATTTAAATAAGAGCAAAAGACCTGTACAAACGCTGGAGTAGCTGCTAGAAGTTACTGCAAAATCAAGTGAACTTTATTGTTGACTCTTTAAATTGATCTGAATGCTGTATTACGTAACTGTGGTTATTGCATCAAGAAGAATGCATAGATATTATATTTAAAGCATGCGATGTTGCATTTTCCTTTGAAACAAGCAATGATAACTTTAGTTCTAAATTCATAATGTATTTAGATATTTTAAGTGTATCTGAACTGAAAGTGTTATTTTAGAAGTGCTTCATTGCAATTTACAAATGTGTTTGACTTTCTCTTGTAAGTAGTAAATTTCTTTTGGAATATGGAGCTTTTCAGACAAAGTAAAACTTGCTAATAGTAATGTTCTTCAAGCAGTAAATACCCTAGGGACTTCCTTAGTGGAAAAGGCTGCTGAAAAAAAAATGTATTGACTTGCAAGAGAACTTGGTAATTAACCTCCTGGCAGTTTTCTCCAGGCTATTCTGTTAGTCTCAGCACAACAATGGTAACTTAATTCTACAAACAGAAATTAAATAGGCTTTGGACCAAGATCCTTTGAAATAATAAACTTAATATTCCACTTTTACTAAATGTACCTATTAGAACAGACATGAAATGAGGTTTCATTCTCTGCCCTTATATCTTATACTAGATTTGATGGCTGAAAAAATCAGAGGAAAAAACTGTTTCCTCTTACATACTGAAAGTAGTTATAAGAATAAGAATTATTGAAAGGAAGACGTAAATGATTTTGTGGGTTCCCATTAATATTTAATATACTACAAATACCTTAGTATCTATTTCATAATATTAACTTGAAAATCAGATTACAGAAAATGAGATTACAGATTATATAGTGATATAGTATGAACTAAAATTATAAAACACTTACTATAGATAGTATTCAGAGTGTTAATTAAGACATTATTCTGAGAAAGGTGTTGCACTAAGAATAAAAATTATCAACATTAGTCTTCAAATTAATCCTGTGGGGTAAAATCACTATTATTATTCCAATTATGCAAATAAAATGAAGCACAGAGCATTTGAGTAAACTCATGACATGACAGGTTAGGTAGAGAAAGACTGTGAGTGAAATTCAGGCAGGCTAACTCCAGAACCTATCTACTATCTGCTGTAGACCAATGGCTGTTTATGTTTGAGAAGCTGTAAAGCATTATAGTTCTTTGGAAGACTTTCTTATTTCTGGCACTGAGAGATTTTCCAGATTCAATTTATACATTCCCTGACCCAGTCCTAGAATAAGTCACATCTCTAAAAAGCCCCAATTCCTTTTACTGGAGAAGAAATTAGAAACTAAAATAAAGGTATTAGATGTGCTTAGCTTATTGATACTGGGATGTTTTTGCATGGCTTCTCATATGAAAGAGCAAGCAAGGGAATATGTACATGATAACCTGTGGGCATACGCATATCTATAAATATTTCTATATAGTGACAATTTATACTTATATTAAAGTAACCAAGAGTTCTTATAATTCTTGTAACTGTTCTTATAACTGTTTCCAACTCTTCATTAAAAAAGGGATCACTCCACTTTCCTCAACTTGCTTATCTGTAAATTGTTCCAACAGCCCAAAATTTGGAAACTGCTGTCAACTGTTCAATTTCAGTATTGATGTATAACAGTACCAGGATTGTTAACATATAAGAAACTTTATAAACTATAATAGGTTTTTTTTTAAAGATTTATTTATTTATTTATCATAGACAGAGAGAGAGAGAGAGAGGCAGAGACACACAGGAGGAGGGAGAAGCAGGCTCCATGCCCGGAGCCTGACGTGGGACTTGATCCCGGGACTCCAGGATCGCGCCCTGGGCCAAAGGCAGGCGTTAAACCGCTGAGCCACCTAGGGATCCCCTAATAGGTTTTTCTTTATTTGTATGTTTGTTTTTTTAATCGTACAAACTCCATACTTTTCCAGAGTTACTTAGGTCATTATTTTTTCCCCAGCCACATCAGGGTGATAGCATCAGACCTTTTTAATGCAATTAGATTGTGTTGTCACATGTGACTTAATATTCTGGGATCCCAGTATCTCCATGATAATTTTATTTGTATACATTAAGATCTACTCTTTATGCCTTAAAACCCTCTAGATTTTGATAAGTACATTTTCCTATGTATCCAAGTTTTCTGTATCATCTAGAATAGTTTCATCACTCTAAAATATTCCATGTCTCACCAATTTATCTCCCCTTTCTTTCATGAAAAATACTGATCTTTGTAATATCTGTGTTGTCTTTCCAGAATGTCTTATAATTGGACATACTACGTGCAGCCTTTTTAGATGTTCTGTTTGCAATTAACAATATGTATTTAATACATATGTTTGTGTATATGTATGTGTAGCTTGATTATTTCTTCTTATTACTAAATAGTCCTTCATTGTATGAAGCAGCCAGCCTGAAGGTTAATGCTTCAACATATGAATTTTGGGGAGACACAAGCATTCGATCCATAATATTCTGCCCCTGGTGCCCTGAAACTCACACAAAATACATTAATTCCATCTCAATAGCCCTCAAAGTCTTAACTCATTGTAGCATCAACTCTCAGGTCAAAAGTTCAAATCTCACCTAAAAATCACCTAAATCTCATATGAGTGAGATCTGGGGTACAATTCATCATGAGGCAGCATTCCTTTCCAGCTGTGAACTTGTAAAACCAAAGTTATGTGCTTTTAAAATACAATGATGGGGCAGGCATAGGCTAGGTATTATCTTTCCAAATGGGATAAATTGGGAGATGAAAGAGATGAAGGGTTTCAAGCAAGTCTAGAGTCTAGCAAGGCAATTTCTATTAGCTCTTAAGTCTTAAAAACCATCTTCTAGGCTTGATGTCTCACCTTCCATACCCACTGGAGGCTGGAGGTGCTAACCCAGGAGCTATTGTTTCAGATAAACTTATCTTAGCTGTGACTCTCTGGATTCATCTGTGTCTCTAGATTTTGTGGTAGTGGTTGGCCCTGAGACCTCACTTTTCTGATGGGTTCAAGGAAAATCACTAATTTTCAGTTTGTTCAACATCTTTTTCCTTCTTATTATAAGAATGTGAGTGACCATTTCCAACTTTTTTACATGTCATAGATGACATCTGAGTCATATGTATTTTTAATTTAGAAAAAAAAATGATATAAAAAGTTTTTAATTACATATTTTGTTTCCATGGATGAGAAGTATTAATATTTATTCAAATGTTTGACAATTTGAAGTGTAAGGAGTGTAAAGATCTATCTTTCTTCATACCACTATATCAATAATTCTTATATATTTATGAATGTAAACATCCTATATATGTTTAAAAGTACACTTACACATTTTCTTTGTGTACTTGACTAACTCATTATCCTCAGCTTTATTCAATAGTAATTGAATACATGAAGACTTGACTTCCACTTGGGAAATAATATTGAATCCAGTTTCCATTCTCAGGCCACATATAATTTATTAAAACAGCAATATTTTAAAATGGAATAAACCAAGATCATTTTCTTTAAAATGCTTTACAGTGTATGATGACAACTGACAAATCTACCAACTATTTATATATTTTAATTTGTTTCAAAATCTTACAATGCAGTAAAATTAGATGATGAAACATAATCCAGGGCACCTGGTTGCCTCAGCAGTTGAGCAACCACCTTTGTCTCAGGGCGTGATCCTGTGGTCCTGGGATGGAGTCCGACATCAGTCTCCCTGCAGGGAGCCTTCTTCTGCCTCTGTCTGTGCCTCTGCCTCTCTCTCTCTCTCTCTCTCTCTCTCTCATAAATAAATAAATAAATAAAATCTTTAAAAAACGTAATTCAGAACTCTTTATATACTGTGCATAGTTATAGTTATAGGAACACAATTACTGTACAGTTATTTCAGTATTAAACATTAGGTGATTCTGTAAATGGAGAAGGGAAATTTTCTAGTTTCTTCTAAGGTTTTGAGACAAATAACTTGGCAAAAGTGAAGGAAAGCCAAGAAAAAAAGATGTGGTTTATTGTGTGTGTGTGTGTGTGTTTTGTGTTTTTTTTTTATTTTTAGATTTTATTTATTTATTTATTTGAGAGAGAGAGAGAGAGCACACACAAGAGGTGGGGAGGGGCAGAGGGAGAGGGATGAGCAGACTTCCCACTGAGCAGGAAGCTGATTGAGAGCCCCCAGGACCTCAGGATCATGACCTGAGTCAAAGGTAGGTGCTTAATAGACTGAGTCACCCAGGCACCCTGATAAGATGTTGTTTACATAGAATTTTGGAAAGTGGATAAATTTATGAGATTAATAAGAATACATGTCCCCTTGAGTCTTTCATCTGTTCCCTGTTTCTTCCATGAGATTTATGAAGGCATAATTTATTCCAAATGAATGACAGTGTTTGTGTAAAATTCTGATTTGGGTGACAGGAAGATAGCATTGGAGCTCTTATTTAATTTTATAAGTCTTTAAGAAACATTGTTTTCCTAATATTAATCAGATATTCAAATGACAAATTATCCCACATACTACTTTAAAAAATACAGTTCAAATATTTGAATAAAGTATTTACTTAAACTCAATTTGGATTTCATGTGGATTTTAAGGAGTTAGATACAGCTAAAATATACAGAAGCTCTTCCTGGAATATCTGGTAAAGTATAAAAAACAATCCATCTGAGATTGAAAAATCACCCAGGATTAAATGAGATTGGAGTTGAAAAAAAGCTCTTTCTTTGCTTCTTTTCCACTTTAATACTGTTTCTGTTCCTATGTTCCTTTTTATAAATATATGTGAAAATTGTATATAACAATAACAGTAGGAAATTGGCATTTCAGAATAGTAAGACAAAAGTATTATAGTTGCACTGTGTTATTTTTTCAATCCTTTCAGAAGAGTTCCGTTTTCAGTCATAACTGGACCATAAGTATGTTTGAATGAAGTATTATCCTCCTTTTCCGTGCTTCTTTCATTCTCCCATGACTTGACATTCATCTTTGAATACTACAGAGTCAACCTCTACCACATTAAAGATGACATTTTGCACCGTCATACTTTTCCACAGGTCTGAGTCAAAAATGAATTTATTTATTAGGTTTCTTTCTTTCTTTCTTTCTTTCTTTCTTTCTTTCTTTCTTTCTTTCTTTCTTTCTTTTTGGATGGCTTCAATATAGGTTTTCCAAGTCTACATATATAGCATATTTACACATGGGCTATGCAATTTCATTTGTATTCTTATTGAGTTCAGAAAGAAAATGCCAGGTATGCACCAAATGTATTTAGAGCTCTCTATTTTACTGTCAGCAAAAAGATTTATGAGCATATCTCCTCACAAATATGCACATGCATAACTCCATGCAGGGCAATAAGTTAGGTATTAGAAATGCTTAAAGCAGCCTTTGTGTGATATGATTTTCCCCTGTAGTATTCTATCATTTTCCTACATGCAGGATATCCAAAAACAAAAGAAGTGATTTTCACAGAGGGATACTGAGTGTAAAACTTATATACTTCAACTTCTTCCATAAATTCTTTGCAATCAGGTTTCAATCTGTATTTTAACAGACAATATCTAGCTACCATTTACTTAATGCAAATCATCATATTAAGGATTTGAGCTTGGCACCAGTAGAATATTAATAAGACCCTTATATTGTTTTAAGGATCATTTAGTCCAATTGAAACCAGATATATTAACTATTTCATTGATTATAAGAATATATAATTTAAATAATTTATATTTAAATGGTACTGGATGGAAATTTTTTTAAAAAAATAATTAATTTTAGCAGAGGAATACCAAACATGGCATTAAGTAAGTGAATCTTATCCTGGAACTTGAAGAAGAGAAGGAGGAAAGCAGACCAAAGAGAAAATCAAAGAAATAGTGGCATTAAGCTGTGCTATTGTGTATTCTGATTATAAAAGTAGCTTGGACTGTGAACAGTGGCTACTTGTGAGATGCATGAGGAATTATGCTGTATCAGTGAATAGATAAATAAGAGACTTGTGGCAGTCAGCATCAAATGCATTTATTTAATGTGAATGGAAATCTATTCTGGGTTCATCCCATTACAAATCTCCAAAGCAGTAAAAGGGCACCAAAAAATAAGTACATACACCACATGGAGCTAAAATATTAAATTCACATCTCTCTCTCTCTCTCTTTCTCTCTCTCTCATACACACACACACACACACAAACACACACACACACAGAGCATATACGCACACACAAAAACACATAGGTGCCTTTTTCTTAAGTGTTTGTCATTTACCAACCACTCAGTTAAGTTATATGCATTCATTATCTCTTGGAATTCTCACTAGAAGTCTAGGTGGTTGGGATGCCTGGGTGGCCCAGTGATTGGGAGTCTGCTTCTGGCTCACGGCATGATTCCAAGGTCCTGGGATTGAGTCCTGCATCAGGCTCCCCACAAGGAGGCTCTTCCTCTGCTAATGTCTCTGCCTTTCTCATGAATAAATAAATAAAACCTTAAAAAATAGAAGTCTGGATGGTCAGTATTTATATTTACATTTTGTTTTCAAGTTAGTTCAGATTCAGGAAGCTTATATAACTTGCTAAAACTGTATTAGTGGAGAGAATCAAGATTTATTCCTATATGAGTCCAGAGCTATACTATCCATTGTATTGAATTTAGAACAAGATTTTTCCTAGAATTTAAAACCAAACAATAGCTCAAAAGCTTGATTAAATATACTGTTTCCCCCACCACTCTGTTTTATAAGTGCTAAGATCATGGCCTCTGGAATTAAAATGCCTCTGAATCTACATTCTCCTGGCTATTTGGACTTAGAAAATAATTCTTATGATCTGTGATGCAATTTATTAATAAATAGAATGGAGGAAATAACCATTTTCATGTTATTCTGAGAGTTATATAAGATGTTAACATGCTTAAACTATTTCTTCATGTATAGTTGATACTCAACAAATGCCAGATACTTTATTATTATAATTGTTTATCATTATTATTATGTATTAGCATGAATCTAAATACTGTGTTATACCTCTTGATCAGGTGACTTTTCTGTAAATATAATTAGGCTGATATAATAAAATAACAAAATGATACTAAAAAAAACAGGATGTGGAAAGTTGGTTCTGAAGAATTGTTGATAATAATAAAACATAGAGATATAGACACCAAAAATAGACCTCCACAAACATTTGTTCCAATCTAAATTTTGAGGAAATGAACAAATCTCTTTCTTAGAAGAGGAACATCAATACTTACAGCATCCACACCTATAAATTCACAAATTCCACCCAGTCTTCCATCTTCCATCTATCCCCAGTTTCATTCATCTTAGCAAAAATAGTTTTGTCAAGCATCACTGGGACAATATTATATCTTTTACAGAATTATAATACTTCAAAACTCAGGTTATGTCTTTCATGTATTTCCTTACTCAACATTGTGTCCACTGGATATCAGCTGCCTAAGGCTGTGATACATATTAGAGCAAAGAAGTGCTGGCCAAAGATTTTAAAGGAATATCTAGGAAATGAGATGTTCATAGGGGACTTTTAGAAGAGCTCTGAAATATTACAGGAGACCTAAAGTCTATGCAAATGCAAAGCTGTGTTCAGACCCCAAAAGATGGAAGAAAGCCCAAACTCTCACTTTTTGATGACCCTTGAGGTGACCTGTGAGCAGGAATTGGAAGGATAAGGTAAAATTGTAAAGTACATGAGCACTAAAGTCATATCCAAACATAGACACAGTCCTTCCGGCAATAGGCAGAGGACTTATGGTTCAAGACTTAAAAAACAAACAAAATCTAGCAAATCATTAGCAGCCCTGGAAGCTAACTGAGCAGATTTATCAGTGGCCAGACATGGCAATAAATACAGACTTTAAAGAATTAGTAACTGAAAGGCAAAACTGTGGAGACAATAAGTAAAAAGGTCAGTAGTTACTAGAGGTGGGAAATTGAAGACAGATGAACAGGGGTTTCTTTAGGACAAAAGTAGCATATTAGATAATAGACCAGAGTGACATGAAAAGGAAAGTAAGATATTGGGGGCCAAGATAGACAAATAGAAATTTTAGGAAACCAGGTTTTAGATGGTCTGACAGGGGGTATTAGAAATGAACTAGATATTTTGTTATTTTATCAAACAAGTGATTGAGGCACAAAAAAAAATTAACAAGAAAAGAAGGATAAGACATTGGAAGATTATTTGATGAACCCTATATATGGGCCAGAAAGTGAATGACTGAACAGGAAGGGGTATATTAACTCAAATCTAGCACTGGTAGGCTTACATAATAGAGAAAATGAAAAGGATCTACTTACGCTGTAGGTTGAACTATCACAAATTTGGTTAAAGCTCTAGAAAGGAATAAGTAATAGCAAGTGAAAATGAATGCTACAGGCATATCTTATTTTGGAAGAAATAGATGAAACCAAAATAACTAAAACTAAGTGGTTGTGACATTTGAGATTTGGGGAATGAAATGGGCACTGTGATAAACCATATGCATGGATTTAGTCCTTTCCAAGAATCTATAATCTGAAATTCAGAAATATTGACATAAGCTTCAGTTCAAAAGTGTCCTGAGGATAACCACTCACTATTCTCCTCCTCCTCCTGTTCCTCCTCCTTCTTTTTCTCCTTTTCTTCTTCCTCCTTCTTCTTCTCCTCTTGATTTTGTTCCTCCTCCTTCTACTTCTTTTTCTGACAGTTAGAAAAATAAATAAATAATAGAATTGTGAGAAAGGAGAAAGCTTCCTTAAGAGAGAAAATTTTTATGTTTAAGAGATTTCACAACAAAGGCAGTGGAGGAAGCCAATGTAGCCAAATATCAGAGGCCTGCTCATAAAAGATTGTGGATTGGAGATCACTAGTGAATATTAATTCAGAATTTCAATACCAGAAACAACTCACTCAAGGCTAAATCTATATTCAAAGGAATTAAATAATCTGAGTATGGAAAACACAAATGTTAATTTTATTAAAAGTGCCACCCCTTGGGAAAGGGAAATGCCCCCTCCCCTGACCGCCGTCCCCTGCACAGTAAACCTAATTACTTAATTAGCTATATACTGGAGGATTTATTTCAATATTATGTAAAACCCTGGTTATGGACTATGCTCCTATGACATGTAAAGCTGAACCCAAGATTCATGGATCTTCTCAAATGTAACTGAGTTTCCTACAACCTTGTGTCTGTGAACATCATTTTTCTTGGTGTAACTGCTCTAGAGACAAGATTTTTTATTTTTTCTAAGTTTCGTGAGTGTGTACATATATGTGCATGTGTGGGTGTAGATAGTATGGGTGAGTGTATTGGGGGTAGTCAAGATAAGTGTATATACCTTGTGTGTCCTTTTTATTTACTTTTACTCTTTAAATGTGATACCCAGCTTCTCTTTTAAGAAGCTGAGGAAACTACTTTCATCTAGTATAAGATAGCATACCTGTAGTAGTCAAAGAAATAACATTTATCAAGTTATTGGGCAAAATATCTGTTATATTATAGTGAAAATAACAAATAAGGACATGTGAATTCTGGGTTTTATTTACTTTGAATTTTAACTCAATAGTGCAGTAGAGATTGATTTTTATTATAATTCCTCAGGATTTTAATTTGTAGAGACTTGAACTTGCAAACAAATTTAATATTTAAGCTTCAGTATCCATTATGAATTTTAATATATGAAAATCATTTTATTCAAGCTAGTGACTTCTCTGTGTTATCACAGTTGTATCGTTGGTATTAGTTTACAAGGTTATTTAATTTTGTGGAAGTACTTCAGATGAGTTTCATGAGATAAAATGAGTAAGGAAATTTTTCTTTACAGTAGAATAGCAAGTTAACTTTCTTTCTTGGACATAGAAAGGTTGTTATGTTAACTTGAACACTGAACTGTTATGGTCCATTGTGAAGTGTTGTAAGCACAAAAGGAAAATGACCCATTGGTGATTCTATAAAAGCACCCATGAAAGCTTTCAGAATTGGAAGCTATGAGAAGAAACATAAGTAAGTGGAAAGAAGACTGTCACCATGAATTGATAATTTCTTCCTCATAAATTTCAGGCTTAAAGCTAAATACAAGGGGACGCCTGAGTGGCTCAGTGGTTGAGTGTGTGCTCCGGTCATGATCCTAGAGTCTTGGGATCAAGTCCCACATTAGGCTCCCTGCAAGGGAGCCTGCTTCTCCCTCTGCCTACGTCTCTGCCTCTCTCATGAATAAATAACTAAAATATTAAAAAAAATAAAGCTAAATGCAAGGGGGAAAAATAGAGGAGAATGACGATAAAAAGCATTGAAACTCCTTACCTCATTCATCCATGTGTAAGACTTCCCTTAAAGAAACTCCTCTGACAGAATCTCCACTGTTTATCATTTCTCCCCCTAAAGGAGTGAGTAACCTTACTAGGGAAGGGAGAAAGAGCCCAGGGTATTAGCTCAGCCCACGCCGGTGGTCCTCTTTGGTTAAGGGTATGTAGAAGATGTAGCTCTGGGGCCATAGAGAAGACTTGGCTCTGTGGCCACAGAAGAGACACGGGGGTGAATAGTTACATTCAGGGAGTTGTAAGCAAACTCATGGTGGTACACAATAAGGTCACTTACCAGAAATATAAATGATGTATTGAAATACATCTGCTTAATTCTTGGTTCTCTCTCAATTGTTCAACTCGGATGTATAGAGGGGGCACTTATTAATTTCCTAAAACCCCAATAGCTTGCATAGGTCTTTATCTAAGGGACATAAATTGTTTTTTTTTTTTTTTTTTTTTTAAGGGACATAAATTGTTGAATGAATCAGATGATTATGTTTAGATAATGCCACCATAAAAATCCTATAATGACTAAGAGCTGTGGTCTTAAAAATGTTTGGATCATTGACACTGTTGAAAGACCGATGATTATTTTGCACTTTTTCCCCAGAAAACATGTACTTCTGAATAAAATTAGTCATACAACTTCCAGATTAATAACCTTTCCTTAGAAAACATTAAAATTGAAGTTCAAGTCAGCCTACAAATTAATTTATATGATATTCAGCATTTATTATACTTTTACATTTAAAACTGCGTTAAGTCTCATGAGTTACTTTATAATTTAGTAGAAAGCCAGTGACTGGAAAAATTAAATATTAAGCAAATGTTATAGCTGAGTAAAATTGGCATATTAAGACCCAGAGGTAGGAAAATGACTCATTTTCATTATTATTCCACACATATTATTTTAATTAATAAAGTACTAAAGTACTAAAATATTATCAATACCCTAGTTTTGAAAACTGTATAGTTTTCATTACTAAAATATCTATTTTTTAAAAATGGAGTGTATATATATATATATATATATATAGTGCAAAGTGTCTCAACATTTTAAATTATTTTTAAAGTTCATTATCTTATTTCTAATTCAATTTGGAGAAAAATAATCTAAGTTATAGACTGAATCACATAAATATAAAATCAAATATGCAGAGGATTTGATAATGAGAGATTGCTGATTCAAAACTTCAAATTCAGTAAATGCTATTTTCTTAGTTCCTTCCATGCTATATTCTAAAGTCATGCGTGTGTTTTAACACCTTGTGCTAAGTTACCGAAAGTACTTTAAAAAGTAGTGTTATACAAATGCAATATACAGTATCATGAAAAGTATCAACTAATTGCAAATGAATCTCCATAACTATGTTAGGCTGGTAACAGCTCCAAAATTTATATCTGTGTCCTAATCCTTAGCAACTATACATATTAACTCATTTGGAGGAAAAAAAAAATGGCTGTGCAGATGTAATTAAAGTACGGGCCTTGAAATAAGTATATTATTCTGGGTTATGTGGGGGAGCTTTAAATGTCATCACAAATATCCTTAGGAAAGAGGCAGAGGGAGATTAGATCTCTACACATCCAGAGGAGAAGCAATTTGGAGACAAGCAGAGAGAGATGGGGCCATGTGCTTATGGGGCCATGATCAACGGCCATGGATAGTTGAAAGAGGCAAGGAACAGGTTTCTTCTTGTGGTCTCCAGAGGGATAGTGGCCCTGCTGATGTTTTTTTTTCAGACTTCTGAACTCGAACTCTAAGATAATAAATGTCTGGTTTTTTTTTTTTTTTTTTAGTATTTTTATTTATTTATTCATGAGAGACACAGATAGAGGCAGACAGATAGGCAGAGGGAGAGGCAGGCTCTTCCTGGGGAGTCAGATGCAGGACTTGATCCCAGGACCCCAGGATCACGCTCTGAGCCCAAGGCAGATGCTCAATCACTGAGTGATCCAGGTATCTCTGTCTGTTGTTTTAAGCCACAAATTTGTGGTCATTTGTTATAGTAGCTAATAGAAACTAATTCAAAGGGTAGCATCAATTGAGCACTGTCTCTTCTCCAGGCATTCCTTTAGGGCTCTTCTTTTGTTCATTCAGTCTTTATAAGATTAGGTAATAACATATTTATAACATGACTTATCTAAAGTAAGTATTGTTTAAGCATTTCACATGAATAAACTCACATAATCTTCAAAATAAGTATATGAGCTAATTTTAAAATTTATTATAATTTTACAAAGTTAAAAACTGATGCAGAGAAAATCAGTTATTTTTTTCCCAAAACTAAACAACTGGTAAACTGTAGAATTATGACTCGAATCCAAATTATTTGGTTCTACATTCTGTACTCTTAACTACGATATCATGATGCCCTTCTGAAATTTTAAATTTGAAATCTTGGAAGTGAATACTTCTTCTTTCTTCCATATTTCATATGATAAAAGGAAAGCAAGGAAGAGTAAGTAAATCCCCTGTTGTCTTACAGTTAGTGATACAGGCAGGATTTGAATTCATGAAGCTTGACAAGACAATCTGAGCTTTCAACCATTATGCTATCCTGTCTCTCACATAGGTTTATTATATTGAGTTTATTTTTCCAAGATATACTCTTTAGGGAAGCAAATTATCTGAAATATCTATGAATTATGGTGGAACTGAAAAATTGCACACTGAGTAAACAGGAATTTTATCTTAAAACCTTGTTTTATAATTTGTAGGATCATGGATTTTACTAAATATAAATGAACATAATTGCAGCCTCTATGCAAATTTGAATTTCATAATCAATTTTGAGCCTTTCTATAATGAGAAGTGGCAAAAATAGTTTGAATGGTAAAATGGCATATTAATTCCAAATACCCTCCTTCCCTAAACAAAGTTTGTTGTATTTAGATGTCTGATTTTCCCTTCAAACAAAATTCAATAAATTATTAGGGAATACCATTTCGATTAAACTTTTATAAATCTTAGAATATGTTCACTATTGTGGGATAAGATGTTTGGAATTCACCATGTAAATAATTAAAAGTTTTCAGTTACTATTTTTTTCACAATGACTCAGCAAGTAGCTGAGACCTACTTTCCATATTCTCTCTCTCTATATTGTTAACCTACCCCCTCATTAACATCCTACTTACATGCCATGCACACCTACACAAACTTGCTCACATAATAATTTTAGATATTTAGGGAAAATACAAAAGAAAAATATCTACTCTACTTTTTAAATACTAAAATAATCCTATGAAAGGCATTTTAACAACAATAGTAAAATAATCTAAAGCATTAATCATATAGATATACATGTAATGTGTATATATATGTTTTTAAGTCAAAGATTCATACGGTGACTTTACATACAATTTCTTGTTAGTGTCAATAAGGCTGTAGGCAGTGGTGTAAACTATAAATAGTTATATTAGGGCACCTAAAATAAGCTAATGTTTGGTTAGGCTAGTGAATCAATTAAATTTACATCTTTTGGAAGTTTTTGTATTTGTTAAATATTTTGAAAATAAAATAATTTATCTGAGTCACTTCACATTATAAATTTGGAATTATATGCATTAATTATGTTATTAGTAATGGTTTTTAATAGAAATATTGAGATGGGAACTTTATATCTTCCCTAACTATAGCTATTTATTCTTCTATATATTTTTGTTTTGTTGGTCGGTTGATTTTTTTATTCTATATATTTTTAACAGTAGCTACTCTTTGTTCTTCTACAGCTATAGTGAAGAAGATCTTTCTGAAGCTAACTTTATTTTTTTAAAGATTTTATTTATTTATTCATGAGAGAGAGAGAGACAGAGAGAGAGAGAGAGAGAGAGGAAGAGACACAGGCAGAGGGAGAAGCAGGCTCCATGCAGGGAGCCTGACGTGGGACTCGATCCCGTGTCTCCAGGATCACACCCTGGGCTGTAGGTGGGGCTTAACCGCTGTGCCACCAGGGCTGCCCTGAGGCTAACTTTAAATTTCATATTTGACAGTGAAGATGTTGAGTGTTGTGTATGCTTTGGCATGCTCTCCTCTTTTTTGATATCTGATATTTCAGGCTAATATTATGTTTCCTCTTCCAACTTTATGAATTCTTCTGTTGATTCTCATAAAGGTTTTGTTCTTCATATTAATGGGCTTAATTTTTTTTTTCAATTTTTGTTTATATGCCTTGTCGGTTTTGTGTTAAACATGTGACCAATATTTATACAATGAATATATCCCCAAATATCCCCACCATGCTAGTCCTTGAAACCATCATACCACCAAGTTCTTACAAGAACTCACCTACCCATACATACAAATAAGGTGAGCCTTTGCCCTGTCTCATTCCAATGTTTTAATAAACTCCTTCTTGCTTCATGTATATATATATATATATATATATGAGTGCTCATCTGAGTGCTCTTTTAATATACCTACTGGGGTAAAGGAACTCTGTTTGCTGAATGGAAGTTGGTTTGAGTCAATTTTGCTAAAGCACAGAAGCCTGCCAACATCCTCAAGTTTGCCAGATGACATTAAAGATGCTCATTTAAATTTGAATTTTAAAAAACAATAAATATGTTTTAGTATATATTCCAACTATTTCACAGGACATACTTATACTATTTTTTGTAAGTCTGAAATTCAAAATTAAGTGGTTTTTCCTTATTTTTATTTTCTAAATCTGGTGAACAGAGGGTGCATAAAAGAATACTGCCCTTTTAAGATCTAATTTACAAAGTGAAAAAGTGAAACTTGCTGTGCTATTCCAGTGCTGTAGGATGCAAAAGTTATGTTTGTTGCAGTGACATGGTTCAGAAACATGGATCTTTCTTCAAAAGCAAGAAGATAGGCAGGTGGAGTATGAATTTGATCCTTTCCTTATGATCTTCTATTTAAAAAAAAATATTGCATACACTGAATAATACAGCTCTAAGAATTAAGTCAGACCTGGAGTTAGTGATTAAGCTTGCTCAATTTACTTCCACAGCCAGAAATTGTTCAGATTGGTTCTTTGAGGGAAGAGCATTTCCCAGCATCATACATAGTTTATTGATAGGATTGAGTTCAAAATATTACAGTGCTTTGCCACTAAGCTCTTTCAATGAACAAAAAATCTCTTCCAAGATTAAAGTAGATGTATGTATGTGTGTATGTGTAATTTATGTATAGTATATATAATATATACCTCAAAAGACCGTATGAGTTGGTGTAATAATTATATTACTGATGAAGAAGTAGAGGCACAAAGAGATAAAATAATTTGAGCAATATTTTCTTGATAGTACGTGTTAGACCTAGGGTTTGAACCCAGATAAATAGTCTGGCTCTAATACTTATTATTTGAACCACTAGGCCCTATGTTTATCTCCCTCTCAGCACCATAGGAGTCTTCAAGGCTAACATATGGCCTTGTATTAGATAAATGCTTTGCCCTTTTCCCAATCATGCAAATTGGAAACATTCAGTTCACTCCCTAATCTCAAGTGCAGTAGTTTTACTGGTTCTATTATTTAAAAAATAAATAAATAAAATAAAAATAAAAGATCCACCATCAAAATATCATTAGTATTTTTAATTCCTATTCCCCTTGCCTTTTTTGAAGCTCTAATTCCCTTATGGAATTTGAGAACCAAAAATATTTCTTCTCCTGAAACTGGGCTCTTTCCCATTTCATTTTAGTCTTCATAGTGCCTCTAGGGAATTTGTTTAAAACACAAATCTGATTATGTTGTTTCCCATGACCTTCAAAAACTGATAACCTACATGGTAAGTTCAGTCATAGGCTCTTCAGAAGCTAAGAGTGGACTTAGAAAGACAGTGGAATATCATTTTTAAAATGTTAAAAAAATCATGTCATGAATTGTATTCCTAGTTAGTTGTCACTATAGAATAGAACACAAATAGAAAATTGAGAAGAATTACTAAAACAAATACTAACAATATTTAGGAAAAAAAAATAATTTCAGAAGGAAGCTCTGAGGTACAAGAAGGAATCTTAAAATATAGAATTAATAAAATTATGAGTGAGTATGAGTTCAATTTGCCTTTATAAAAAACAAAAATTATGAAATCAAGGAATGGATATGGAAGATATCCAAGATTTTCTAGAATTCATAAAGGAAAATAAGGGATTCAGAATGCTTAAATTCATTGTTGATATAAGTCTTAAATCTAAAGTATAATTGTACATGATAATGAAAACATAGAGAAGAGTATTGAAGAAAAGACATTTTAGTTTTTCTGGTGATTTTCCCCTCTCTGCTCCTGTGCCTAGGAAGCCCATGCTATTTTTTTTTAAGATTTTTATTTTATTTATTCATTAGAGGCACAGAGAGAAAGAGGCAGAGACACAGGCAGAGGGAGAAGCAGGCTGCATGCAGGGAGCTCGATGTGGGACTTGATCCTGGGACTCCAGGATCATGCCCTGGGCAGAAGGGAGGCACTAAACCACTGAGCCACCCAGGGATCCCGAGGAAGCCCATGCTATTATGTTAAATAAATTCATGTTAAAAATAAAATGAAAGATAACATCAACAGTTTCTATAGAGGACAAATGGTAGCTTATTTACCACAGATGTGTTATTACAATCCTGGTACAAATCACTGCCTCTAAACTAATCCCTTATATCTTGACAGAAAAACCATGGCTTTGGATTTCATTTTTCTAGATGATGAAAAGATTTTGTATTCTGTTATATCGTTATTGTACTGTTATTGTTAACAGATTTTATATTGTTATATTCTGTTATATTGTTAACATAGCAATTAACAAACCACTCCACAGTCCAGAAACTTACGTTATCAATTACAAGTCATAATAATAAAGGATGTATGTGCTGTCGTTTGTTATCTCTTCACCCTTGGATTTGTCTTCAGGTTTTTAAGACCTATAATGTCCAGTGGATTATACTATAATGAATAGTAGAAAATGAATTTATCTTTATTACTGTTTACTATAAGAGGCATGAAGTCTACTTAATATTATAAAATCCTGGGCAGCCCTGGCGGCCCAGCGGTTTAGCGTCACCTTCAGCCCAGGGTGTGATCCTGGAGACCAGGGATGGAGTCCCACGTCGGGCTCCATGCATGGAGCCTGCTTCTCCCTCTGCCTGTGCCTCTGCTTCTCTCTCTCTCTGTGTCTCTCATGAATAAATAAAATAAAAATATTAAAAAATATATTATAAAATCCTAAGGAATATGAATTACTTAATACCCTTAATTTTTTAATAGATTTTTAACTTGGGGATTATAGCTTGAAATTTTGTTTTAATGATGTTCAGATTTGCACAGTCCATAGAATTTCCATTATTGTTTATTATGCATACTATTTCATCATAATAGCAAATATCATCTACATTAGGGATCCAAGTTTTGCAGTCCTTAGAAATCCATCAAAGTGTTCATTTATAGTCAGGAATAAATCTTGAAATTACCGATATCCACTTTTTGGGATTTGTTAAAGCATTTTTTTAAAAAATTCAGGGACAAAAAAATAATACCAGGAAAGAATAAAGAAGACAAGTTGGAAGACCAAGATCAAGTGCCTCATCATGTATTATTGAAGAACATCCTGGTGCCAGAATATTGCCTTCTAGATTAATGTCATAAAGTTGAATACAATTACATAAAGCCTTAAATCTTTATTTCATTGGGGATCAAAAAGTTACTTTTTCCTTCTAAGTTTTGTTTATTGTTTCAACAACATTAATGTTTGAATGTCCAAGTAGATAAAGCATAGTTACCCTAAATTCATACCTGTGTTGGAATACACATTTATTTGCTAGCCTGTGGATTTTTTTTATCTCTGTTTAATCATGAAAAGTCATGGGGATTAATATATTTTAATGATATTCTGACAAAAGATTATGGAGAAAGTTTTAATTAATACTGGAGATTCACTGAATCTTTGAGAGTGCTATTAAAAGATACTATTCTTTAATTCCGAGGATTAAATGAAGAATCAGGGCACTTAAATGTCCACTGTATACTCACAGATATTCCTGAATATTGAAAACCAGAATTTAAATATGAAGTAGTGTTAGAATATAATACCTTAAATTCCCTGAAGTATGGCATTGATGAATATTAGCTAGGAAATCATTATCTAAAAAGTCATAATTATCCATGGATCAAGTGCTCACTACCCCTGCAATATCACATGCTTCTTTAAATGGTAGTTATTAGTTTAGTTTTCTTCTATTTCATTCCTTCCATTCCTCTTGCTTCATTGATATAAGTTAATGTTGACTTTTTCTGCTCCAGTTCTAAAAGCCCTTTTTAACTTATCAAAGTCTTTCCCATCATATGCCAGATTATTATCTCTAAAGAGGCAATTAATAGTTAAAATGCTGTTTCCTTTTTGATTTCTCTAAAGCATTCCAAATACTCCACTGTGGCTTGGTATTTTTTTGCTTTTAAACTAAAAATGTAATCCAAAATACTGATGTGATGACTAATATGTAGATAAATACTGCACATCAGTTATCCAAGATGTTGTAGTAGTAACAATAATAGCAAAATAATAATAATTGAAATTGATATTTTATTCTGTTCATAAAAACTCTGAGATATTACTGACTTTGTTTTGAAAATACCAGAACTAAGTCATTTTGTGACTTTTCATAGAGGAGACATCTAGAAATTGAGAGTTTAGAATTGAATACAGTCCTTCTGGCTTAGTTTTCTTTCTATAAAACTATAGCTGCTAGTTCAGAAAACAGTCCAAGGAAAGTAGCCTTTAGCAATAGCAATTTTATTTATGTAGATTTCCAAACACCTGTACTTAGCACCTTCCAGCCTTCCATGAGCTTGTCTCTTCCCAGAAGCCCCTATCTCATTGCATTTCTCCCTCAATAACCACATTTTCTGTCCAGGCTTCCCTTCCATTTTCCCATACTCACTGAACTAAATTATTTACCCAGACATATTAGGAAGCTGTTTAAACTTTCACTGAAGGCAGAGAACTATAGGTACTAGTGCCTTATTTTAGGAATTATCTATAAGAAGAGGTGAATCTAACAAAAGGCAACATTAGTTGGGAATAGGGACATTAACACTGAATTTTTCACTTAGAGAATATTTCTCAAATTTTCTTTAAATGAGCTGTTATTTTGAATTAATGAGGTATTTTCAGCTGTATTTTTTCCTGTCATGTGGCATTTTGATTAAGTGAAATTTCAACTGTGGCCTTAGAGACTGATAGGAATTGCACAAGTTATGCAGCATTTGCAAAGATTTGGGAAGGAAGATTGTTTCTCAGAACTTAGGATCTACTTTAGAAAATAATAGATGTGACTATGCACTTCATAAGGGAACTGCGTATTAGGAAAAGAACTGGGAAAGATCTTGTTTTTACTTTAATAAAGATAACTAGTCCCTATCCTCTAGTTGGAGGTAGGAATTGAGACATTATATATTTTTTTCAATACTCAAAACTGATAGTAATACAACCAGACCTGAACAAGAACAAAAAATCCACAAGATAATCACTGTACTCAAAAGCTAGCAAAGTCATTTTAAATATACTTGTTTGACAAAGTAATAACTTGTTGATCTTAATAGAGAAAAGAAGCAATTAAACTGGGTAAGTGGGCAGCCCCTGTGGTGCAGCGGTTTAGTGCCGCCTGCAGACCGGGCCGTGATCCTGGAGACCCAGAATCGAGTCCCGCATCGGGATCCCTGCATGGAGCCTGCTTCTCCCTCTGCCTGTGTCTCTGCCTCTCTCTCTCTCTCTCTGCACCTCTATGAATAAATAAATAAAATCTTAAAAAAATAAATAAACTGGATAAGTGTTAGGCATGTATATGTCTAGGTCTCTTGATGCCTGGTGAGTAAATAATATATTTCTGGGGCACCTGGCATTAAGCATCTGACTCCTGATTTCAGCTCAGGTCATGATCTCAGGGTTGTGAGATGGAGCCCATACCTTGCATCAGGCTCTTGCTGGGCATGGAGGCTGCTTAAGATTCTCCCCCACCCTCTCCCTCTGCTCCTACCCCAGCTCACATTTGCACTAAATAAATAAATAAATAATAAATAAATATTTTTGAAAAGTATTTACTTTTTATTATATTTATTTATATTTATATTTATTATATTATATTTTGTTTATTATTATTACTTTATAAGTTTTCTATATTATCTTCTGAGTATATATAAATATAGTTTATGAGAAATACATGTTTTTGTTCAATAGGAAATAGGCAAAGAAACAAACAAATAAAAACACTCAAGAGAAACATTTAACCCACAAAAAATTGTTCTGAACTCCACCTTGGTGGAAAGGACAATTTTTTTGTTACAGGTGAATTTACTGTTAGTTTAAGGAACAAATGAGAGGCAGTAGGAGAAAATAAAATACTTAGAGGTGATAGATTATCCATGTATAGCACACATTTCTAAGGGGACAAGGGTGCTTCAAGTACTTTGGTATATTTTCTAACTTTTTGAGGAAAGTGACATAACATTTAGAAGAACCAACAAGTATTTTTTATTTTAAGAACTCAGGTTGATAAAGAGGTCTCAAGACACACACGTGCACGCGCACACACAAACACACACAGACTGTCAGAAGAAAGATTCTTAGTCATTAATCTCTTTAGAACAAATTTCATCCCCTTCTTCCATATTCTTTCCCTCAGGACTAAAGAAGGGAAAACTCTAATTTTGATTAATTATCTCTCATAGATTAAATGTAAAATATATAATAAATCTCTTAGAGATAAAACCTTACTCATGAATTTTTAACTGTGAATTTTGAGCCTGAACAGATATTCCCATGGTGTAAGATAACTATATTATGGAATATAGGCAATATTGAAAGTACTTTGAAAATTGTCCAATACTTAGTAGTTATGCAAAAATACTAAGAAAAGGAAGAACATCACAAACTATAGCCCTTATTGAACTCAGAAAAAAAAAACATGAATACAAACCATTTACATTTTTAGTATCAGAAAACTAGACCTTGCACATCAGAGAAACATAAAGTACAGACCCTGAGGAAATCAGTTAATGTATATATATTATACGTGTGATATAACACAGCTGATATTTAAAATTGACAAAGAGGCCATGTCCGACAGGAAATTGATTATATTTTCCTTGTTCTTTCTAAATGAGAACCTACTTGGGCTGGGATTTTATTTTATTTTATTTTATTTTTATTTTCCCCAGTTTTATCAGGGTATAATTAACAAATAAATTTGAACTATTTAAGGTGCACAATGTGATTGAGACACACATAGCTTATGAAATAATTAACACGATCATTTTACTTAAATACTTGTCAGCTCACATACTTATCATTCTTTTTGTTTGTGGCAAAAAGTTTTAAGATCTACTGTCTTAGAAAATTTAAAGTTAATAATATGGCATTTCCAACTATAGTCACCATGCTGTACATTTGATTCCAGGAGTATTCATTTTATAAATGGATTTGTACCGTTGACTATCATCTACCTACTTCCCTCACTCCCAGCACCTGCTAACCCATTCTACTTTTTGTACGTTTGACATAATCCTCTTTGTTTATTTTTGTTTTTGTTGGCTATGCCTTTAATGTCATGTCCAAAAAATCATTGCCAAGATCAAGGTAAAAGGAATTTTACCTTATTTTTTCTTCTAGGAATTTTATAGTTTGATGTCTTACATTTAAGTCTTTCATTTATTTTGAGTTAATTTTTATTAGTGGTGTGTGACAAAGATCGTTTCATTCTTTTATATGTACATCCAGTGTACATTTTTATGCAAGTATTCAGTTTTCCCAATATTGTTTATTGAAGAGACTGTCCATTCTCCATTGTGTGTATTGGTGCCTTTGCTAAAGATTTGTTAACTGAAAAAAAACAAAACAAACAAACAAACAAAAAAGATTAGTTAACTGAATATGCATGGTTTTATTTCTGGGATCCTTATTTTATTATGTTGGTCTATTAGGCTTTATGCTAGCACTGTATCATTTTGATTATTTTAGTTTTTATTATAGTTTGAAATCAGGAAGTGTGATACCTCCAGCTTTTTCTCCCTCAAGATTGCTTTGGATATATGGCATCTTTTTGTGGTTTCACGTTCCAATTTTAGTGTACTTTTTCCCCTATATTTGTGAAAAATGTCATTGGAATTTTGATAGTGGTTGCTATCAATAGATCCCTTTAGTAGTATGGACATTTTAACAATATGAATTTTTCCATCCATAAACGTGTGCTATCCTTCTGTTCGTGTCTTCAATTTCTATCAGTGTCAAATTTCAGTGTACAGGTCTCTTCCTACTTACTTAAATTCATTTCTAAGTATTTCATTGGTTTTGGTGCTACTATAAATTATGTTGTTTTCCTAATTTTTTTAAGATAATTTCTTGTTAATGTATAGGAAAACACCTGATTTTATATCCTGCAACTTTACTGAATTTGTTTATTCTTTTTTTTTTTTTTTTTGAATTTGTTTATTCTAATAGTTTTTTTTTGTTAAGTCTTTAGGGTTTTTTTACATCTAAGATTATGTCATTTATAATGAAAGATCATTTTACTTCTTTCTAATTAGGATTCAATTCTAATATTTCCTCATTGATTTTGTGTCTGGATGATTATTATTTTTTTTTAATTTTTATTTATTTATGATAGTCACAGAGAGAGAGAGAGAGGCAGAGACACAGGCAGAGGGAGAAGCAGGCTCCATGCACCGGGAGCCCGATGTGGGATTCGATCCCAGGTCTCCAGGATCGCGCCCTGGGCCAAAGGCAGGCGCCAAACCGCTGCGCCACCCAGGGATCCCAATGTCTGGATGATTATTAAAGTGGAGTATTAGTCCCCTACTATTATTGGGTTACTGTCTATTTCTCCCTGCAGTTCTGTTAATCTTTGCTTAATATATTTAGGTGCTCCAATGTTGAGTGCTTATATATTTACTGTTGTCATATTCTTTTGATGAATTGACTCCTTTATAATTGTATGTCCTTCTTCATGTCTTGTTAGAGTATTTTACTTAAACTGAATTTTGTCTGATGTAAATATGACTACTACTCCTCTGTATTGGTTTCTATTTGTATGGAATTTCTTTTCTATCCCTTCATGCTGAACCTGTGTCTTTAAAGCTAAAGTACGTCTCTAATTGGCTGTTTATAGTTGGATTTTGTTTTTCTATTCATTCACGGGCTAGGATTGTAACTGATCTACAGAGACCTTTGATAGTTAGCTCCAAATTAATTTTATCATCATATAACTTAGTCATATTAACCAAAAGTACATTATATATCATAGAGGTCATTAGCTTATTTTTAACAGAATTTTATAAATAAATCATTTTTAATTTTTTATATAAATTAATCTTAATAAATATATTGTTAATGCAACTATGTTTAAAACATTATTAAAGATTTTTATCATTTTTGTTATATATATTATATATAAAATAAACATACTTGCAAAAATATATTAAAAGTGAAATATAAGACAATGATATGAAAATATCACAAGATAAATATATAGAATTGTTAATTCAATGTCATGGATAATTTATGTGATGATATTAAAATTATTAATCTATTCCAAGATATTTATTAATCCATTACTTTGTACTGGTAACAATTCTAGGTAATTCCACTCTATCAATGGCTATGATTCAGTTTGTTCAAACAGTGTTAAATTAGGGCTAAAAAGATTTATGTTCAATGTTGTTTTTGAGGTAATCCTGGACATATGGATGATATTAGGAAATAATTTGTTGTCATGCTATTTTTGATGATTTTGGTAACTTACAAAATATTATATAAGGAATTCTATGAATTGTCACATAAGCAAAAATATAAATATATTCTCTGTAAACCACAACCCTATCTCAATATCTTCAATAGAAATGACATGAAAAAAAAAAAAGAAAGAAATGACATGCAACTGGAAGTCATGACATTGTTGAAGTTAGGATGTGGAATCTTCCATCTATAGAAATGAGACCAGGTTTAATAATTCACTAGAGAGTAACCCAAAATCACCCTCATAAAGGTATATTGACAGTTGAACTACGTGGAGATGACCCAGGCAGAATTATCCTTAATCTTTTTAATTAAAGGGTGGTGAGTGACCATTAAAGGTATTTATGCAAGCCCTGCTATAGAGAGTATTGGATTCCAATGTAGTGAGTTGACATTACACAAAACTGAAGGCCAACAACAATAGGTACATATCTTTTAGCAGACAATATGGCTGGAATAGTCAGTTGCATTTATCTTCCTGGAAGACAGTTCAAAAACAGCCAAAATTAAGAATATATATGTGTGTATATATATATATATATATACACACACACATATATATATACACACACACACATACACATATATTCTTCACATATACATGTATATATATATATATAATATACATACCATATGTGGTATGCATACCATACATATATATGGTATATACATACATATAGTGTGTGTATATATTTTATATATATGTGTATATATATATACAAGAAAGAGAAATAAGAATACTATAAAAAGGGTAGCCCAGGTGGCTCAGCGGTTTACTGCTGCCTTCTGCCCAGGGCCTGATGCAGCCTGCTTCTCCCTCTGCCTGTCTCTCTCTCTCTCTCTCTCTCTCTCTGTGTCTCTAATAAATAAATAAAATATTTTTTAAAAAAGGATTCTATTAAAAAAGGAGGCATTAAAAGCCTAGATGACTATAAAATTTTCATTCATCATATTCTTCTGGGGAAAATGTTAGGACAAAATAATTCATAAATCCTAAAATGGTATCTAAACTCTGTGTGATACTTCTCCAAGGCCACTGACTTGCTCATGCTCTAGCTCTAGCAGAGCTCAAGGCATCCTCTAAGCAGCTGTATTCACAGACTATTTCATATCCAGATATTTCACTCTTTATATATACTTAATATTTCATTTTAATCAGTTTATCATCATTATGCTTGTTATTTGACCTCATAAAGCTCTCTCAGAAGTAATTATCATTTTTCTTGATATTTATCTTTTCACCTTTCTACAGGCTTTACATATATGTCCATCTAGTATATATTCCATGCTCTGTAAGTTGATGTTTTCCCTGGCAATGATATTAATCTTCATGGTTGCTTAGCGATGCTCAGCAAAGTTTGCATTTAAGTCTCAAATTGATTCAATTAATCTTCTTTCTACCTCTAGATAATTTCACAAATTTGGAGAATGAGAGAACAATAAGTTCACAGTCTCTAACTTCATTTGCACTTTATGCATTAGCTGCAAATCATTTTTTTTTTTCAAATTAATAGCTCATCTCATCACAATTTCTTTTCTAAACCTTCTCTGTGCTCCTCAAAACTTCCTTAGGTCATCACATTTCCTGCTACATACCAAACATAGAAGTTATCAGAGGGATCTTTTCATCTACATATCTATCTTTTTATTTGTTATTTCATTGAAACAAAATCTAGTATTTCCTATTTCTTTGAAGGTCTTTCTTGAACCTATCCTATTTGAGTTTCCTTTTCCTTTTCCTTTCTTCATGTAGCGGTGACAGTGTTATTAAATCTCTTGTTTACCTTTTCAAATACTTCAAAAATATTGAATATACACTGGAACTGGAAAATGATCAGGTATTATGCCTGATTTGGATAGTTTGCTTGGACAACTTGGTGGAGCTTCTTATCATATTAACATATAAAGTTTCTGCCAATCATCTTTGCAACACAACTCTACCTTGTTTTGTAATTAGTACCATATGCCAAATAAAAATTACCCAAATTATATCATCTCCTTAAAACAGAAAGATCCAAATTTATTTTTTTAAAAGATATATACCCCAAATATTAAATTTCCAGAAAAATAACATACACCAATTGATTTTTCCATGGTAAAATTTAAAACACATATTACTTACTCTCAAGTTAGGTATCTGCTGGAAATACACTGCTGCAGTATAATAACCACAGTTTAACCAAATGAGCCACTCTCTGAATATGCTAAATGTTGCCAGATTTAGCAAATAAAGATACAAAAGTCCAAACAGGTAAGTTTGAATTTCAGATAAACAACAAAATTACTTTTAATATAAAAATTGGAATTGCCTGAGACATATTTACACTAAAAATTACTTGCTGTTTGATACTCAAATTTACTCAAATATAATTTAAAAAAATTATATTTGGATGTAACCATATATGTGTCCTACTTTACAATAACAAGCAAAAACACAGAACCACATCTGACAAATGTCTAAAAGAAAAAAAACACAGAACAAACTTACCTGTATAACATAGGTTATATAAGTAGATTCTCAATCTTTATAGTGGTGATTGCAAGTAAATTTCAAAAGAGGGAATGAAAAAATTCTTAGTTTTATATGAAAACAAAACATTTAAATTTTGTTGAGATTTATGTCTTACAACATAAGCTTAAGAAAGAGTAATATCTCATGAAGATATGTCTTAACTGTCCAGGCTACTATAACAAAATACCACAGACTGATATTAAGTAACAAAACATTATTTCTTATACTTCTGGAGACTGAAAGTCCAAGATCAGAGTGCCAATATGGTTGGGTTCTGGAAAGGCCCTGTTCTGGTTGCAGACTGCTGACTTCTTACTCTGCCCTCACACGGTAGAAGATGCAAGGATGCTCTCTAGGGTCTCTTTTTTTGAGGCATTATTCTCTATTGTTTCCCAAAGTCCCCATCTCCTAATACCCTCACATTGGGCATTAAGATTTAAACATTTGAATTCTGAGAGGACGCATACATTCAACAATAGCAAATGAGTAATCGTGGCAATACAACTCCCATATTTTGAAGGGAAAAAATTGTTTTGTAACCATCTATGGATGCTAAATCATCATGTGAAATGAGCCTACGATCTAGAAAACTGCAAGCAAATTCCATAGCAGCAATCTCAGCTTCCAAATTTTCTTGCAGAGTCCCTTTATCATCTCGATGTCTTTCATACATGTTTTCATAGATTTAATTTTATTTCTCATTTTGAGATGTCCATAATGAATAGAGTGAAGGATACACCTAGTTAAAAGTAAATTGAGCTCTATGTTTCAGAGTAAATAGTTGGAGTAAAATTCATGGGTTATGCTTATGTTCACCTCTTCTGAGATCCTAATCTACGTGTCTGGTTTCTCCATCTTGGAAAAGTTCCAAGACAATGACAATTTACTTGCCTTACTGTTTATTGTTTCTCTTGCTCTTGTCTTCTTTGGCATGCAAAATTCTGACCCTAGCAACAGTTTTCTTTTGCCCTAACATTTGGTTCACTTGGAAAATCTCCCTCAAGATTTTTGTGTTGAATTAACTGATGATGCTTTCAAACCCATTGGGGACCCTCTGCAGACACATAGACAACTTATTGGCCTCAAAACCCTTGACTTGTCTTAGACTTTGAATTTTACAAGACTTAAGTAAATCATGCTTTTCAGTGGCAACTGAAAAAAATATAATTTTTAATATTGTCTTACTGAAGCAAATTTCTTTGATATTACTTGGTTTTATGTAATCCTGTCTAAATTTTAAATATATATAGCTAAATCATAAATACATACAGAGGACTTTTAAGGGGTGCCTGGGTGGTTCAGTCGGTTAAGCCTCTGCCTTTGGCTAGGGTCATAATCCTGGGGTCCTAGGATAAAGCCCTGCCTTGGGCTCTCTGCTCTACAGGGATCTTGCTTCCCCCTCTTGCTCTGCCTGCCACTGTGCCTACTTGTGCTCTCTCTCTGTCATATAATTAAATGAAATATAAAAGAGTTTAGATTTTAAAATTGTCTCCCTTTATGATCACCTCTAAAACAGTTTTTACTCATAGCTGGTTTCTTTCTTAACACATTTTCAGACACGATTCTACATTTTTGATATATTCTTTCAACTGAGGCATATACATTCACCCTGTCAGAGATATAAAGCCAATAATTTCTGGTATACTAAAAGCTCTTATTAAAAAAACATGTACACAATGTGCTCACCTTCACCTTTTATAAGATAATTCTATTATAAAATGCCAAAAATACCACACAATAAAAGATAATTCTATTCTGGATATACCCTCTCATTTATATAATATCTTACAGTTTTCACCATGATCTGCTTTTGTCCTGCTTTTCTATCTTCACTGTGAGGCTCATCCTTACCATATTTTCCTTTACATACTTAGAATTTACAATTCTGTAAACTGACAGATATTTTACCTCAGGGAATATGACATATATCTTGTTATCTATAATTACTGTGCTGTTGTTATTGACAAACTAGTACTTTAAAAAAAACTATGCTGATTTTTAATGCCCATGTTTCTTTATCAAGAAAGCTATACAAATAGTAGTACAACCTATTGTTGCTTAGTCATTAAAATATTATTTCTAAATGTTTAATTATTATTGGCCATTTTTCCAATTTAAAAGTGAAACTCTCAATAATTTATTGACTCTAATGACTCTCCTTAGAGATGAGTTATAATTTTTGTTCTTTCTGTTCTAAGTACCACCTGTCTGTTGTATCTCGTAAATAACTCAACATTTTGGAGTTAGATCTTTCATTGAGATTAATAGAAAAAGGGAATTTTTAAACATACACATATAATTTTCTAAAATACTTAAATTTAGTAGGTATTTCTAATCTTACTTTGAACATTTTACTTGAACACTTTGAGAAATATTTTATTTCAGCAGTTTAATGTCTATAAAATAGTTAATTATAATTACAGTATTGTTAAACATTTACGTTGTAGTTCACACATAGTGGAGTATATAAATTTTTTAGGTATGTATTTTCTATAATCAAAAGTAGTCATCCTTTTTGTTTTTTCATGTTATTTGATACACATCATGGTGTGTGAAACTAAAATTAATATATGGCTATAAACTCAATGATCTTTTCTTAGTAACAGAATTCTCAGAGACACCCAAGTCAAATTTTAAACAGCTATAACAAGGAAATTTTGATTGTAAAAAAGCAGTGGAACGCCTGGGTGACTCAGTGGTTGAGCATCTGCCTTAGGCTCAGGACATGATACCGGGATCCTGGGATCAAGTTCCACATTAGGCTCCATGCTGGGAGCCTGCTTCTCCCTCTGCCTATTTCTCTGCCTCTCTCCATGTGTCTCTCATGAATAAATAAGTAAAATCCTTAAAAAACAAAAGTAAAAACAAAAGAAAGAAAAACCAGCAAAAATATACATGTAAGAAATGTGAACTGGAGTTGAAGGGGTCATGAAAGTGAATTAGTTGTAGACGTGGGTACCACAATGAAAGATTTCTCAAATAATAGATCAAAATAATGTTTTCAAATTTAGGGTACCTCAAGAATACATGAAAGCTTAGTTTAAAATAAAAGATCACCAGGAGCCAATCTCAGAGATTTTGATTTATTATAACCGTGTTCAAGGCCACACATTTGTATTTTAATCTGTTCCTGAGGTGATTTTTATGAAGTTTGAGCATAGCCCTTTCATTTGAAACAGTACCTTTTTTAAAAGTTAACTTAAAAAACAATGACATTTTGGTTAAGAACAAAGCCTTTGGAGTTGAACTAAGTGGTTTCACAGTTTTCTGTTATTTCCTTGCCTGTTAAAAGTAATACCTTCTCCACAGAGTTTTTGTAGGAAGTACATGAGTTAGTATTAACTCACTTTAGAACAGAGACTAACCACCACCACCAATAAACTCCCAATAAATGTCAGCTATTATTACTTCATGAATAATGATGTTATTTAACACCATATATGAATTAGAAGTGGTTTATCACCACTGCAGCATATGACAAACAGAAAATTATTTTAAAAATCTGAAAGTGCTGGAGGGTATTATGCTGAGTGAAATAAGTCAATCGGAGAAGGACAAACAGTGTATGTTTTCATTCATTTGGGGAATATAAATAATAGTGAAAGGGAATATAAAGGAAGGGAAAAGAAATGTTGGGAAATATCAGGAAGGGAGGCAAAACATAAAGACTCCTAACTCTGGGAAATGAACTAGGGGTGGTGGAAGGGGAGGAGGGCGGGTGTTGGAGGGGAATGGGTGACGGGCACTGAGGCAGACACTTGACGGGATGAGCACTGGGTGTTTTTCTGTATGTTGGTAAATTGAACACCAATAAAAATTAATTTAAAAAAAATCTGAAAGTGTTTTCAAAACAGTTTAGAAAGAGACTTGACTTAAAAGATTCTATTTAAAAGAATCTTATAATGATCTATGTGTGATTTGATAACATAAAATCAGAGATCATAGGATTTGTTTTGACATAAAATATTTTCACAGTGTATACTAGATGCTGTTGCAATGCTGCATTTCAGAGATCCACACTTGAGTATAAGATCTTATTAAATAATTTTCATATTTTTTATTATTCCATCATGTTTATGACCTCAGCTATCATAGACTCTAGTAGCATAATAGTTTCAGTGTTCCTTTGAAAACACCTGTATATGAAAATTCATTTTCAAATTCACAAGTGCCTTTTTAAATAAGGAGATCTGAAACCATGTTACTAATTTTTAAAAAATCCCTAATGGAGTCTCTGTAGATAGATGATAAATAGATGGATGAATGGATGACTGGATGGATGGGTGGATGGATGGATGGACAGACAGAAAAGAAAGAATGAAAGAAAGAAAGGAAAATACAAGGAAGGAAAGAAAGAAAAAATAAAGAAGGAGAGAGAAAAAGAAAAAGGAAAGAAACAGTAGATATTCAGAAGGTGTTCTACATTCTTATATTCTACTTGTCAAAGTTTGCTTTTATAAAAATTGTTTTTTTAATAATAAATTTATTTTTTATTGGTGTTCAATTTGCCAACATACAGAATAACACCCAGTGCTCATCTTGTCAAGTGCCCCCCTCAGTGCCCGTCACCCATTCACCCCCAATCCCCGTGCTCCTCCCCTTCCACCACCCCTAGTTCGTTTCCTAGAGTTAGGAGTCTTTATATTGTGTCTCCCTTTCTGATATTTCCCACACATTTCTTCTCCCTTCCCTTATATTCCCTTTCACTATTATTTATATTCCCCAAATGAATGAGAACATATAATGTTTTTCCTTCTCTGATTGACTTACTTCACTCAGCATAATACCCTCCAGTTCCATCCATGTCGAAACAAATGGTGGGTATTTGTCGTTTCTAATGGCTGAGGAATATTCCATTGTATACATAAACCACATCTTTATCCATTCATCTTTCAATGGACACCGAGGCTCCTTCCACAGTTTGGCTATTGTGGACATTGCTGCTAGAAACATCAGGGTGCAGGTGTCCTGGCGTTTCATTGCATCTGAATCTTTGGGGTAAACCCCAACAGTACAATGCTGGGTCAAAGGGCAGGTCTATTTTTAACTCTTTGAGGAACCTCCACACGGTTTTCCAGAGTGGCTGCACCAGTTCACATTCCCACCAACAGTGTAAGAGGGTTCCCTTTTCTCTGCATCCTCTCCAACATTTGTGGTTTCATGCCTTGTTAATGTTCCCCATTCTCACTGGTTTGAGGTGCTATCTCATTGTGGTTTTGATTTGTATTTCCCTGATGGCAAGTGATGCAGAGCATTTTCTCATGTGCATGTTGGCCATGTCCATGTCTTCCTCTGTGAGATTTCTCTTCATGTCTTTTGCCCATTTCATGATTGGATTGTTTGTTTATTTGCTGTTGAGTTGAATATTTCTTTATAGATCTTGGAAACTGGCCCTTTATCTGATACGTCATTTGCAAATATCTTCTCCCATTCTGTAGGTTGTCTTTTAGTTTTGTTGACTGTATCCTTTGCTGTGCAAAAGCTTCTTATCTTGATGAAGTCCCAATAGTTCATTTTTGCTTTTGTTTCTTTTGCCTTTGTGGATGTATCTTGCAAGAAGTTACTGTGGCCAAGTTCAAAAAGGGTGTTGCCTGTGTTCTTCTCTAGGATTTTGATGGAATCTTGTGTCACATTTAGACCTTTCATCCATTTTGAGTTTATCTTTGTGTATGGTGAAAGAGAGTGGTCTAGTTTCATTCTTCTGCATGTGGATGTCCAATTTTCCCAGCACCATTTATTGAAGAGACTGTCTTTCTTCCAATGGATAGTCTTTCCTCCTTTATCGAATATTAGTTGACCATAAAGTTGAGGGTCCACTTCTGGGTCCTCTATTCTGTTCCATTGATCTATGTGTCTGTTTTTGTGCCAGTACCACACTGTCTTGATGACCACAGCTTTGTAGTACAACCTGAAATCTGGCATTGTGATGCCCCCAGATAAGGTTTTCTTTTTTAAAATTCCCCTGGCTATTCGGAGTCTTTTCTGATTCCACACAAATCTTAAAATAATTTGTTCTAACTCTCTGAAGAAAGTCCATGATATTTTGATAGGGATTGCATTAAATGTGTAAATAGCCCTGGGTAGCATTGACATTTTCACAATATTAATTCTGCCAATCCATGAGCATGGAATATTTTTCCATCTCTTTGTGTCGTCCTCAATTTCGTTCGAAGTGTTCTATAGTTTTCAGGGTATAGTTTCTTTACCTCGTTGGTTAGGTTTATTCCTAGGTATCTTATGCTTTTGGGTGCAATTGTAAATGGGATTGAATCCTTAATTTCTCTTTCTTCAGTCTCATTGTCTGTGTAAAGAAATGCCACTGATTTCTGGGCATTGATTTTGTATCCTGCCACGCTACCAAATTCCTGTATGAGTTCTAGCAATCTTGGGGTGGAGGCTTTTGGGTTTTCTATGTAGAGTATCATGTCATCGGCAAAGAGCGAGAGTTTGACTTCTTCTTTGCCAATTTGAATGCCTTTAATGTCTTTTTGTTGTCTGATTGCTGAGACTAGGACTTCCAGTACTATGTTGAATAGCAAGTCCCTGTCTTGTTCCTGATCTTAGGGGAAAGGCTCCCAGTGCTTCCCCATTGAGAATTATGTTTGCTGTGGGCTTTTCGTAGATGGCTTTTAAGATGTTGAGGAATGTTCCCTCTATCCCAACACTCTGAAGAGTTTTGATCAGGAATGGATACTGTATTTTGTCAAATACTTTCTCTGCATCTATTGAGAGGATCATATGGTTCTTGGTTTTTCTCTTGCTGATATGATGAATCACATTGATGGTTTTACGAGTGTTGAACCAGCCTTGTGTCCCGGGGATAAATCCTACTTTGTCATAGTGAATAATTTTCTTAATTTACTGTTGGATCCTATTGGCTATTATCTTGTTGAGAATTTTTGCATCCATGTTCATAGGGGATATTGGTCTGTAATTATCCTTTTTGGTGGGGTCTCTGTCTGGTTTTGGAATTAAGGTGATCCTGGCCTCATAGAACGAATTTGGAAGTACTCCATCTCTTTCTATCTTTCCAAACTGCTGTAGTAAAATAGGTATGATTTCTTCTTTATAAGTTTGATAGAATTCCCCTGGGAAGCCATCTGGCCCTGGACTCTTGTGTCTTGGGAGGTTTTTGATGACTGCTTCAATGTCCTCCCTGGTTATTGGCCTGTTCAGGTTTTCTATTTCTTCCTGTTCCAGTCTTGGTAGTTTGTGGCTTTCCAGGAATGTGTCCATTTCTTCTAGATTGCCTAATTTATTGGTGTATAGCTGTTCATGATATGTTTTTAAAATCGTTTGTATTTCCTTGGTGTTGGTAGTGATCTCTCCTTTCTCATTCATGGTTTAATTAATTTGAGTCTTCTCTCTCTTCTTTCTAATAAGGCTGGCTAATGTTTTATCTATCTTATTAATTCTTTCAAAGAACCAACTCCTGGTTCTGTTGATCGGTTCCACAGTTCTTCTGGTCTCGATTTCCTTGAGTTCTGCACGAATCTTTATTAACTCTCTTCTTCTGCTGGGTGTAGGATCTACTTGCTATTTTTTCTCTAGCTCCTTTTTTTTTTTTTTTTTTTCTCTAGCTCCTTTAAGTGTAAGGTTAGCTTTTGTATTTGAGTTCTTTCCAGTTTTTGAATGGATGCTTGTATTGTGATATATTTCCCCTTAGGACTGCTTTTGCTGCATCCCAAAGATTTTGAACAGTTGTATCTTCATTCTCATCAGTTTCCATGAATCTTTTTAATTCTTCATTAATTTCCTGGTTGTCCCTTTCATCTTTAAGCAGGATGGTCCTTACCCTCCACGTGTTTGAGGTCCTTCCAAATTTCTTGTTGTGATTTAGTTCTAATTTCAAGGCATTATGGTCTGAGAATATGCAGGGGACGATCCCAATCTTTTGGTATCGGTTAAGACCTGATTTGTGACCCAGTATGTGGTCTATTCTGGAGAAAGTTTCATGTGCACTTGAGAAGAATGTGTATTCATTTGCATTTGGATGTAAAGTTCTGTAGATATCTGTGAAATCCGTCTGGTCCAGTGTATCATTTAAAGCTCTCATTTCTTTGGAGATGTTGTGTTTAGAAGACCTATCGAGTATAGAAAGTGCTAGAATGAAGTCACCAAGTATAAGTGTATTATTATCTAAGTATGTCTTAACTTTGGTTATTAATTGATTGATATATTTGGCAGCTCCCACATTCGGGGCATATATATTGAGGATTCTTAAGTCCTCTTGTTGGATAGATCCTTTGAGTATGATATAGTGTCCCTCTTCATCTCTCACTACAGTCTTTGGGGTAAATTTTAGTTTATCTGATATAAGGATGGCTACCCCTGCTTTCTTTTGCGGACCATTTGAATGGTAAATGGTTCTCCAACCTTTTATTTTCAGGCTGTAGGTGTCCTTCTGTCTAAAATGAGTCTCTTGTAGACAGCAAATAGATGAGTCCTGCTTTTTTATCCAGTCTGAAACCCTGTGCCTTTTGATGGGGTCATTAAGCCCGTTCACATTCAGTTACTATTGAAAGGTATGAGTTTAGTGTCATCATGATATCTATTCAGTCCTTGTTTTTGTGGATTGTTCCACTGGACTTCTTCTTAAAGGGGACTTTTAAGAGTCCCCCTTAAAATTTCTTGCAGAGCTGGTTTGGAGGTCACATATTCTTTCAGTTCCTTCCTGTCTTGGAAGCTCTTTATCTCTCCTTCCATTTTGAATGAGAGTCTTGCTGGATAAAGTGTTCTTGGTTGCATGGTCTTCTCATTTAGGACCCTGAATATATTCTGCCAGCCCTTTCCGGCCTGCCATGTCTCTGTGGAGAGGTCAGCTGTTGCCCTCATACTCCTCCCCATAAAAGTCAGGGATTTCTTGTCTCTTGCTGCTTTAAGGATCTTCTCTTTATCTTTGGAATTTGCAAGCTTCACTATTAAATGTCGAGGTGTTGAACGGTTTTTATTGGTTTTAGGGGGGGATCTCTCTATTTCCTGGATCTGAATGCCTGTTTCCCTTCCCAGATTAGGAAAGTTTTCAGCTATGATTTGTTCAAATGCATATTCTGGCCCTCTGTCCCTTTCGGCGCCCTTGGGAACCCCAATTAAACATAGGTTTTTCTTCCTCAGGCTGTCGTTTATTTCCCTAAATCTATCTTCATGGTCTTTTGTTTGCCTCTTTTTTCCTCAGTTTCCCTCTTTGCCATCAACTTGTCTTCTATGTCACTCACTCTTTCTTCTACCTCGTTAACCCTCATCGTTAGGACTTCTAGTTTGGATTGTATCTCATTTAATTGATTTTTAATTTCTGCCTGATTGGATCTAAATTCTGCAGTCATGAATTCTCTTGAGTCCTTTATGCTTTCTTCTGGAGCCACCAGTAGCTGTATAATAGTGCTTCTGAATTGGCTTTCTGACATTGAATTGTAATCCAGATTTTGTAACTCTGTGGGAGAGAGGACTGTTTCTGATTCTTTCTTTTGAGATGAGGTTTTCCTTCTAGTCATTTTGCTCAGTGCAGAGTGGCCAAAAACAGGTTGTATTGGGAAAAGAAGAAAAAGAGAGGAGAGAAAGAAGGAAAGAAAAGAGAAGAAGAAAAAAGATAAAAGGAAGAAAAAAAGAAAAAAGAGAAGAAAAAGAAAGAAAAAGAAAGGAAAAAAAGGGTAGGGGAAGCAAACAGAAATCAAAACGTGAAAAAAAAAAAGAAGAAGAAGAAAAAAGAAAAGAAAAGAAACACGGGGAGTATCTTCTGATTCTGTATACTTTAAGTCCCTTGACTTCCCCCTGGAACATGTCCGTCTAGCTGGTCTTTTGGGGGAGGGGCCTGTTGTGCTGATTTTCAGGTGTTAGCACTTTGGGGAGCTGCTCTGCCCCTGCCTGGTGCAGGGTTCAGTGGGGGTTGTTTACCCCGTGAGGCCCCAGGAGGAACAACCGCAGTGGCGGGGCCAGCTCTGCAGCCCTGGAGTCAGCTCCCGCAGTAACTCTGGGCCTCTCCATCTGCAGGGCCTGCGGGCTCCGGGGCGGGGCCGCTGATCTGCTCAGCTCGGGGCAGGAGCATCCTTGCTGTCCTGGGCCCTCCCGGCCTCTGCCTGTCCCGGGGGGAGGTCGGATCCCGGGCTGTGTCCTGGTGCCCTGTGCTCCGGAGCCTGCGCTGTTGGATTCGCGCTCCCGCCCCGCAGCCCCCCCCGGGGAGCCACCGCCCGAGCCCCTCCGAGCTGCTCCAGGTCCAGCCCTGCGCGCTGCAGCCCTTCGGGAGCTCGGCTGGGGCGTGTGGGGCTCTCCCTGGGGCGCAGGTGCCTGTTAGTGTCCCCGGGACCCCGAGGGCATCCCCGCCCCCCTGGGTCCTGCTCTAACTCCCTGCGGGACCCTTTCCGCCCGGGAAGGTTGGTGCAGCTCCTGCTCCTCTGGGACGGGGCTCTCCTGTCCTGGGGACACTCGCCCCGGCCTCAGCCCGGCTCCTCGGGGGGCCCCTCCCCCTTGGAGGCCTTTTGTTTCTTTATTTCTTTTCCCCCGTCTTCCTACCTTGATAGAAGCACGAACTCTTCTCACTGTCGCATTCCAGCTGTTCTCTCTTTAAATCTCAGGCCGAATTTGTATATTTTCAGGATGATTTGAAGGTTATCTAGGTAATTTGGTGGGGACATTTTCGCCTTTATAAAAATTGTATTGAGGGCTGTAGAAAAATAAAGCAGCTGATATTTTCCTGATTCCTTCTTTCTTTTTCTTTTTTTTTTAAAGATTTTATTTATTTATTCGTGAGTGACACACACACAGAGAGAGAGAGAGAGAGGCAGAGACACAGGCAGAGGGAGAAGCAGGCTCCATGTAGGGAGCCTGACGCAGGACTCGATCCCAGGACTCCAGGATCATGCTCTGGGCAGAAGGCAGGTGCTAAACCTCTGAGCCACCCAGGGATCCCTCCTGTTTCTTTCTAAAATTAATAATAATATTGGCTTCTACCATATCATGATTTATATACGGAATTTAAATTTAATCATAGGTGATTAGGTAAATTATCAGGGTAGAACTTTTTTTAAAGATGTATTTATTTATTCATGAGACACACACACATAGAGACAGAGAGATAAGGAGAGGGAGAAGCAGGCTCTCTGCAGGGAGCCCCATGTGTGATTTGATCCCGGATCCTGGGATTACACCCTGAGCTGAAGGCTGATGCTCAAATGCTGAGCCACTGAGGTCTCCCAGGGTAGAACATTTTAAAATGTATTTAAAGAACAAGAATACAAGCCTATTTTATCTAAAGATATAGTTATCATTATTTTAATAAAGAAAAAGAAACAATATTTATTCATATGGATACTATTGTATATGGGAATGGCTAATTATACCAAAGGTATTAAATTGTTCAAGTCACTCATACAAGAGGGGTATATCATCACTGAAGTGACAATCATGTCCTTGAGAATATTCTTTAACTTATTTTGTGTATCTGTAGTTAACAATGAGTGGAAACATCTTACATATAAAAGTATTATCTGCCCAAATCAGGAACTGCATGAAATAATATGGAAAAATCCTCAAAATATTTTTAATAATGTAAACTATGCTATACTATGTTCGCAGACACTTCATATGGTTAAAGATCATTATTTTTTAAAATATACATATTTGAATCTTTAGTAATGGAGATAGAATTGATCCTGTTGGGCAGCTCAGGTGGCTCAGCAGTTTAGCGCTGCCTTCAGCCCAGGGCCTGATCCTGGAGACCCAGGATCGAATCCCATGTCAGGTTCCCTGCATGGAGCCTGTTTCTCCTTCTGCTTGTGTCTCCGCCTCTCTCTCTCTTTCTCTCTGTCTCTCATGAATAAATAAATAAAATTAAAAAAATTGATCCTATTTATGAAAATATGCAATATGCATATTATGCAATATGCAATATTATATGGAAGCTAGAGATCAAAAAGAATTCCCTCAACTACGTTTCAAACATAGATTGATTTGGTGGTATTATTAACACATGTCTATCTATTCAAATAAATATCTATGACATACTTTTATAAGATAAATAAATACAAATCATCTTTGAAGAGAATACACAGAAACTTTTCAATTTTAAAATTCCCTATCTGTTCAGCCTAACAGTCAATCAAGTAAAAAGGGTTTTATTACTACTGTATTAATAGATCTTTGACAATTGGAGGTTAGTGGGGCTAAGGGGCTCATTATTTTTTTATGTTGCATATTTGTTTATTTTATTTTTGTTCTCCCATAATAAAAAGATGAGACAATGAGATCACAAAGTCCTATGAAGTTCACCCATTGCTCATTGTAGTTCTTTAACCAGCTTCGTATGCATTTGATCCATTGAAGATGCTGAAGATTCTGTTTAAGTGCAGGTTTAATGAGCACCACATAGAAGTTTTATTTGTGATTTCTCACTGGGTAATTTCAGAAATAATTAGTGCCACTGAACCATCGTTGAACAGGATCAGACCTCTAGTTGCATTATGAATTAGAAATGCGAGTTATTAAGATATTCAAAAAGAGAATAAAACATTAATAAATCCCTAGGACATTTTTAGTTATCTCCAATTAGCCCCTTTAGGACATTTCTTTATACTCAGGTATAAACAGAGCTACTACTTGGAGCAGTGCAGGCTCTTCTCTTGTGCCCATTGCCCTTACAATCTTTCTTCCTTTCATTATACTAAATGTCTATTTCTTCTGCCTATATGTTTTTTTTTTTTCCTGCTGCTTATAAATTCTTCACATTATGCTGGCATTTTCCTCTAACAAGAAGCTGTTTACATTTCTTATAGCCAGCTCTTTGGAAAGGTGATTACAACAGAGATATTGTCCTAAAATCTCAGGGGTTTTGTTTTGTTTTTATCACTTATTTTGGCGGAGAGGAAACAGTGAATGTTGAAACATTTTCAGCTGTGTCAAAAACAGACCTAAGTACATCACTGTTGTTATGAATTGTTACGGTGGCTAATCAAAATATATCATTTGTCCCATCTCTCTAGTTTACCTGTACTTAGGAGGAATCTCTTCAGATCCTTTAGTCATTAAACACAAAAGGAAAATCAAAAGTAGTTGGAGTTTTCAAAATCAAAATAGGTGATATAATAAACCAATTGCATTTTTTCTGGTGTAATTACTTGTCTTGGCTTTCCTTTAGTTAAATTGGATCTTAATCTCCCAAATCTAAAATTTAATATTTGGCAGAATCTATAAGAAATAAGAAATTTGATAAGAAATAATCACATACTCTGATGTAAAAGTTAGCTATAATTCCTATGATTATAATGTTTCAAATTATTTCTGTTTATCTGAAAAAACTGAAGCAGAAAACTCAATTTTATAAAACCCAGGCAATCATGATTGTGTGTGTGTGTGTGTGTGAACACCACAATAGGGTATGTCTTATTATAGTGCCTTAATTAGTTGATTATTGAAGTATCTGATTTCTGGTCCAAGGAAAATAGTTTATGGAAAAGAAGAGATGGGCAACCTTTCAGAAAACAGGAAATCCTACGAATCAAGCAAAACTAAGTTTATTAGGTCTACTTCAATAAAGAAAAACAAATCTTATATGCTTAGATTATCTCAAAATTGAAGAAACATATTTTTTTTTATTTTTTTTTTAATTTTTATTTACTTATGATAGTCACAGAGAGAGAGAGAGAGAGGCAGAGACACAGGCAGAGGGAGAAGCAGGCTCCAGGCACCGGGAGCCCGACGTGGGATTCGATCCCGGGTCTCCAGGATCGCGCCCTGGGCCAAAGGCAGGCGCCAAACCGCTGCGCCACCCAGGGATCCCTGAAGAAACATATTTACAGGATTTTGGAGCTCAGGCTATTTATTAAACAATAGCTTTGCATTGGTAAGCAGAATGAGTTATGAGCTTTGAAGAGCAACCTGTAATTTTGATACAAAACCAATTTTACTTAACTTATTTTCCAAAAGCACATATTTTTTGGTATGTCTAACTAAAGTATTAATGTTCATTCTTGGTATTATTTGACACATTTTTGGCCCTGAAATGATGTTTTAACAAAATCATGGGAAAGTTTTTTTTTTTTTATAATATTTGTTATCATAGAGGTAAGACAAAGAGCCATTTTAGGAGAAAATAAAAATATAACAAAACAACCACAAACAAAATAAAACAAAGCTATCATAACCACTATAAAAAAATAAAAACATACAAATCCCTATCATTTCTAATGTGGTATATATAGTGTTTGTGTCTGTATGTGTGTGTGTGTGTGTGTGTGTGTGTTTAGCTCTTAAAATCTTTACTTCAAAAAACATTGCATGTTATTATCTTTTTTAATTGTGGAAAAACATAACATAAAATTTGCCATTTTATAATGTGTGTTTTTTTTGTTTGTTTTAAACTCTTTAATTGTCCTACATATTGTTAAATATTTTAATAAAGGTTAGTTAAGCAACTAATCTTTTCTGTTACCATTGAATGAGGAATTGCAATACTTTGGCACTGCTAGTGGATAATTTTTATCCTGAGAATACAGCTAAAGCTTGTCTCACTTCTTAATTTTTAGTAAATACCAGAATGCCAGATACCTAGAAAGAACTCAACAGTTTTTAAATTAAAAAATGAATATTTAAGTACTATTTTCTGGCCCTGGATTTATAGATAATTTCAACTCAGAAGTAATACTTGTGAATCACTTGATACACAAATTTCACAACTTTGTATGCAGCAAGATCTGGCTAATTCATCTGAGCTCCAACAGGGTAGAATTACCATTTCTCACAGTTGAATTAGACTCTGTATTTCCTGAATAGATCAAGACCTTGAAGAGACTATAATTCATCCTAAATTATTTCATGAAAGTATACAATTTATAATAATGGAAATTTCAGATAATTCATATAGCCTCGCCCTTTTTAATTCATCTCCTAGAAAAGAAAAGATGAGAAAATCCTTAATGTTCCCATTTATGCCACTAAACCCTCATGGGATAAAGAATATTTTTTAATTAGTAAGTATTTCTCAAGTCTATAACACACAAACACCCATATACACACACAATTTTCTTCTTAACTGTAAAACTACTAGAAGCATTTGCTCCCAGTCACTTCCAATCAGTTCTACTTGATTTTAAGCTCTATAGTTATACTCAAAATTATTCCAATTATTTATGCATGATTCTCAAGTTTGCTTTATTTCTCTGTCTCCCTTACCTCTCTTTTGCTTAAATATGCATTCTTTGAAGTCAGGTAAATAGGAATATGGGAAGATACTGCATTTAATTCAATCTTTTCTACACAATTAAAAAAAAATCATTTAACTGAAAAGACTTAAAATAGTGGGTTTTTTTCCTCGAAGTATTCTCTTTTTTTTTTTTTTTTGGTCTTATTTCCTGCTTTTTATTTAAAAGTACATAGCAAACCTATGGGGCTACAACTCTGAACTCCTTTTTTTATTTTATTGCTGTCAGAGGAAAGTCAGTTCTTGCTTTATCATCTCTGATACAACTCTGCCAAATCAGGAAGTGGTAGCCAAAACACACTAATATTCTTTCTGTTTCAACTTCTAGTGACAAGTTGGTACTTATTCTTCCCTCTATTTTTTTCTGAGGTAAACATGTTATTACATATTTCATCACATTACATGTAATCTATTTTTCAACTCCAAAATCTATTTCTTCATTCTCTGCTGTAAACTGTTAAAGCAATGTCACATATTTTGTTACTACAATTGGAGGATCCCACACTAAATAACAAGAAGCTGTATTACTTAGAATAGAAATGACTGTAGTTATAAATAAGCACAAATGTGTTTAAGGACTATGGTACAATGGAGGTATATTCCTTTTTTTTTTTTTTTAAGATTTTATTTATTTATTCATGAGAGCCAGAGAGACAGGCAGAGACAAAGGCAGAGGGAGAGGCAGGCTCCATGCAGGGAGCCCGATGTGGGACTTGATCCCAGGACCCCAGATTTTACCCTGAGCTGATGGCAGACGCGTAACCGCTGAGCCACCCAGGCATCCCAATGGAGGTATAGTCTTAATCATATATTAATTTAAGGACATATTCTTCCTACATTTAGTAATTTAATATCCCAAGCTCCTTTTGCAGGGAGCTCTCCTACTGTGGCAGTTTGTGGACTACACTTATTACTGTCTTGTGAGTCTTTCACCCAGAGAGTACAAATGGTGCCTTCATTTAGGTATATTAAGGGGTAAAGGAACATGCAAAAATACTTTCTTTTTCCTACAGAAAAGTCTTGTGTATGCAATGGTATACCTTCATACCCTCTCATTATCCATTGGGTACTACTCAGTCATACAGAACACTTAGTTACGGGAAAAACTGGGAAATATGGTCTAGCTGTGACCTAGTTAGTGTGCTAGTCAGCTTCTGAAAGGCCTCCCAGTGACCCGTGTTTGTGGTATTTACATCCTACATATTCCACTCCCCTGTGTTTCAACTGGACCTAATGACTTGCTCCTAACACATGGAATATGGCAAAGTGACCAGATACCATTTCAGAGATTAGTTAATAAAAGACTCTCTTTTGTGTTGCTTACTCTCCTCTTACCCTTCTCTATTTCTTTCTTTGCTGAAGCAAGGTACAGTGTTCTGGAATGCCCTGTGGAGTGTTCTTCCAGGTAAGTAAATGAAGGTGTCCTCCAGCCAACATCTCAGGAGGAATGGAATCATGTGAATAGCCACAAGAATGAAGATAAGACAGAAAATACAAACTAGCTTTGGAAATCACATAACATACCATTCATGATCATCTGAGCCTATGTTTATTCAAGGACTGGGAACACTTATGCCTGTCCACTTGTAAGTGACAGGAATATCACATCATGCTATAGGACAGACTTGCAGAATGGCAAATCTTCTTGCAGTCATTTTGAAAAACTCAGTCATCCAGGTTTTTACTTCTGGTATAGAATTTTCAATAGTTCTATTTTTGTATGGTAATATCTTTGTTTATAATTTGCATTATCCAGATTACTTATTATGTTGGAAATCTTTTATTAAACATATATATATATATAGGGCAGCCCAGGTGGCTCAGCGGTTTTGCGGTGCCTTCAGTTCAGGGCATGATCCTGGAGACCCAGGATCGAGTCCCGCGTTGGGCTCCCTGCAGGGAGCCTGTTTCTCCCTCTGCCTGTGTCTCTGCTTCTCTCTCTTTCTGTGTCTCATGAATAAATAAATAAAATCTTTAAAAAAATAAAATAATATTTAAATATATATAGAAATATAAAATAAAATCTTCCTGAAGGCCATAAAGATATTCTCCTATATCTTTAAAAAATTTTAGAACAGGGTTGTTGTTTTTTTTTATAGAAGAATTGAAAGTTCAATGCAAAATATGTTTTGATCTGAGAGTAAGTTATCACAAAGGTACCACCCTTCCTCAATACTTAAGAATAAAGGGTGTTCCTCTAGATAACCTAGATAATTTGATCACATTGTAACATTGATATGTCATTGACATCTATTATTCAGAGCTCTTTCAAGTTTGCTTTGTTCATATATGTATAGCTATGTTTAATCAACAACTGGTCAAATTCTGCCAAAATAATTCAGATTTTGAGATTGCAGTGATTTCATGTATCAATTTTGGGAAAATTGTCAATTTGCCATAGCTTTCCTGCAATCCACATGCCTAAGAGTTTGTCCTCCAACCCATTGATGACAATGAAGATGTTATTCATTTTTTACCAAAATAGCCTTCTTTTTACATTTATATCTACAATGGATCTGGTATGAGCATTCCATTTCTTTGTGTCATCTTCAGTTTCTTTCATCAATGTGTTACTGTTTCAGAGTATAGGTCTTTCAACACTTTAGTTAAGTTTATTATATTATGTTTATTCTTATATATTTTTGGCAATTGTAAATGGGATTGGTTTATTAATTTCACTTTTATGATGCTTTATTATTAGTGTATAGGAATGCAACGGATTTCTGTATATTAATTTTGTACTCTGCAAATTTACCGAACTTATTTATGAGTTTTAGTAGTTTTTGGTGAAGTCTTTAGGGTTTTATATATATAGTATCTTGTCATTTCCAAATAATAAGAATCTTATTTCCACCTTACCAATTGAATACTTTTTATTTCTTAATGTTGTCTAATAGCTATGGCTAGGCCTTCTAGGACTATGTTGAATAAAAGTGGCTAAGAGTGGACATCCTTGTCCTGTTGTTGAACTTAGGGGAAAGCTCTCAGTTTTTTTTTATAATTGAGTATGATGTTGTTTCTAGGTTTTTCATGTAAAGCATTTATTTTGTTGAGGTAAGTTCCCTCGAAATCTACTTTGTGGAGGGTTTTTATTATGAATGAATGCTGTACTTTATCAAATATTTTTGCTGCATCTATTCAAATGAGCATGTGGTTTTTATCACTTCTGTTATTGATGAGTCATATCTCACTGATTTGTGAATATCGAACCACCTTCACATCTGGGAATTAACCCCACCTGATTGTGGTATGTGATTTTTAAATATATTGCTGGATTCATTTTGCTAGTGTTTGGTTGAGGATTTGTGCATCTGTATTCATGAAAGATATTGGCCTATAGTTCTCATTTTTTGTATGCGATGGCTTCATCTGGTTTTCTTATCAAGTGATACTGGACTCAGAATGAAGTGGGAAGTTTTCCTTCCTTTTGCACTTTTTAAAATAGTTTGAGAAAAATGAGTATTAACTATTCTTTAAATGTTTGATAGAATTTTCCTGTGAAGTTGTTAGGTCCTGAACTTTTGTTTTTGTTTGTTTGTTGGTTGGTTGGTTTTAAGGATTTTATCTATTTTTTCATGAGATACATGAGAGATGCAGAGAGAGAGAGAGAGGCAGAGACACAGGCAGAGAGAGAAGCAGGCTCCATGGAGGGAGCCCCGATGTGGGACTTGATCCCGGGATTCCAGGATCATGAGCCTAAGGCAGATGCTTAACCACTGAGCGACCCAGGCATTCCTTTTTTGGAGTTTTTTGATTACTGATTTAGCTTCATTGCTGGTAATTAGTCTGTTCAAAATTTCTATTTATTCTTGCTTTAATTTTGTTAGGTTGTATGTTTCTAGGAATTTATCTATATTTTTCTAAGTTGTCCAGTTTGATGGCTTAAAAGTTTGCATAATATATATTTCCTAATGTAGGTATTCATAATATCATGATTGTTTGTATTTCCATAGTGTTGGTTGTTATTTCACCTCTTTCATTAGTGATTTTATTTGGTTTATCTCTCTCTCTCTCTCTCTCTTTTTTGTTTTTTGGGTTTTTTTTTTTTTTTTTTTGGTGAGTTTGGCTAGAGGTTATGCAACTAATATTTTTAGACACTGCTGTTGGTATATAATTTGGCACAACACAATGTGCACAAAATATTTGGTGGTTTTTAGTAAGGCTGAAATATCCTATTATCCAATGGTTTCACACTTAGGTATATATCTCCCAAAATATGTCTATTTGTTTGCTAAAATAATATAAAGATATTGATAGCATCACTACTTGTAATAACTCCAAACTGGAGGCCAACCAAATAACTTGCAATGTTAGGTTGAATAAATAAATTTGGGGATAACATACAGCATTGGGAATAAGCAAAGTATTCTATTCTAATTGATAACATAAATCAATTTCATAAACTCAACATTGAACAAAAGAATTTTGATGCAAAATTATTACATTGTAGGTTTCTATTTTTTTAAAAAGAATCTATGCTATTAGAAGACATAAAGGTGTTACCTACAAATGACACTAATCATTTGAGGAAATATAGGAGGCTTTTAGAGCTCTAGTAATTTTGAGTTTCTTGGTTTCATATTGTTTATTTAGGAGCATTCCTCTTCTGATACTCTTACTCTAGATATTTTATTCTTCAATAAAATAGTGTATAACTACTAACAAATATGTAAAATAACTCTTCTTATAAAAATAAAAATACATCAAAATATATTTAAAATAATAAAGAAAAATTGTGAGATGTTTGTGGTTTGGCAGAAGCAATATGTCAAAGAAATCAGTTTTTAAGTTTTCTTTAAATTTATCTAAAGATATAAATCATCTTAATAAAATTCTCAACAGGCAATTTCATTTGTCTTTGATCTTAATGAGATTTGAAAAACCAAAACTATAATATACAGAATTGAAAAATAAAAGCCAAATTCATCTTAAGAAAAAAGAACAAATCAAGAGGACTTGCTCTAGCAGATATAATGAGCTTTATAAAATTTAAATAATTAAGCAAACACACAATTATAGATCAGTAGACCAATATGGCAAATTAAAAAGGTCAGAAACAATCTTACACATACAGTGTTGGGAAATACAATTAAAACCAGAGGAGTCCCAACTCAGAAAATCTCTCCACAAAAGTAGAAGAGAAAGAAAATAATTTTATTTTAATTAAGTATTAAGCCAGAATGTGATATGCATCATAGGCAATCCACTAAGAGATTATAAAGACAGAAAAAAAGGTAATCATTTTAATAGCCAAACAGAATGAAACCTGTTTGTGATGGTTAATTTGATATATCAACTTGATTGGGCCATAGGTTGCCTGGATAATTTGCTGAAATATTATTCTAAGTGTGGCTGTGAGGGTATTTCCGGATGGAATTAACATTTGAATTGGAAGATTGAGCAAAGCAGATTGCCATCTCTAATGTGGGTGGGCCCATCTAAAAGGTCAAGGATCTGAATAGAACAAAAAAGATCTGACCATCCTGTAAGTAAGAAGCAATTAATTCCTCTTGCCTAATCCCTTTGAGCAAGAATATCTCTTTGGTTTTGGTTTTGTTTTTTCCTGTCTTCAGCAGAAGGGTTTAATGCCTAATTGCCTTTAGACTGAAACTATATCAGCTGGTTCTCCTGCTTTCAGACTAGACTGTTATTCTACCATCAACTCTTCTTTTTCTCCTTCCTGAGGACTGTAGCTCTTGGGATTGTCAGTCTCCATTATTGTATAAGCCAGTTCCTTATAATAAATTTCTTTATGTATTGGTTTTGTTTCTTTGGGGAACCCTGACTAATACATTATTACATAAATGTTCTTAAGATAAACAATAACTAGTCCTAGATTTAGAGCATGTGACAGCAGCATTTGTCAAATATAGTTCCTTCTAAATTCACTTAGTAGTTGAGCTGACCATCTGTGTTTGTGTACTGGCTTTATCCACAGGAAAGTAATCTTCTCCTATGTTTTATGACAAGATCATAGTTTTGCAACTTGAAGTGAGACATCAGTCAGTGAGCTGAAGTCAAGCTCTTACCCTTCCACAGAAATAGATAAGGGTGCTTTTTAACTTGCTAATTACATATCCAAGAGAGCTTCCTAGGCTCCTGAGAAAGCCATCCCTGGGTCTTAAAGCTGGCAAGAGGCTTATTTAGCTTTTGAAATGATGTACATATATCACAGAGACTGAGGAAGAACTTACACATTTTCTAAAATAAATACTCTGGGTGCCTGAGTGGCACAGTTGGTAAAGTATCTGAGTTTTAGTTTCAGCTCAGGTCATGAGACTAAGCCCTGCATCGGGCTCTATGTGAGCAGGGAGTCTGCTTGAGATTCCCTCTCCCTTTACTTTTGCCACTGCCCCTAATTCGTTCTCTCTCTCTCTTAAATAAATAATCTTTAAAAAATAAAATAAATACTCCAAGTAAAGGGAGGGATAGAAATCTTTCCCCTTATTTTCAAGGAGAATTAAGCCTCTTATTCTTTTATTTATTTTGTCCTTACAATCTCCTACCTATGTTATAAAATAGTAATCTTACAATTTTCTAATTGTTTTTACTTTCTTTGGGCAAGTTGCAGATGTCTAAATATCCAGCAAGCTCACAGTAAAATAAAAGCAAACCAGTTATCAGAATAATGATAGAATAAGTGAATTACTGATTTTTTTTTTCTGAAAGCCAGCATATTATTTGCCTCTGGGGAATAAGTAGCCTTTGAAAAATGCCATACCACTGATAAATGGTTAAATCAGATTCTTGATTCATAATGCACAAAAATATTTCTTGGTGATCCATTATTTTACAGATTATTGTGATGCTTTTATTGCTTTCAAGTACAAATGATTAACAATCTATTATTTAATAGTTCCTCATGAAAGCTTACCTATTCCAAGTCTAAGGAATAGCATAAGGTTGGAGCCTCATAATCGAAATTTTTAATTAAAAGTTTTCCTTGGAAATCCCAATAAATATCTCCTAAGTTTCAGTCTATCACATACCATTGCCCTTGTAAGACTTTTATTTTAAGCTCTTTATTATATAACTTTTATTAGTCTCTTTAGAAATTGTTCTATTTTTCCAAATGTTTTTTTTTTGCAGATATGAAATGGAAAGATATCCACGGCTATCATCTGCTATCACAGTCAGGTACCCTTCAAAAGGTACAGAGTGATCTTCCAGTGTTTAGTGTATATATTTCTAATGTTTTTTAGTCCTTATGGACTTAATTTTTCTGCATTGGGTCTAAATCAGTAATTATACCATGATAATGGTTAACAAAATCTCCATGAATAACAGCCATTCACTTTTGTTTATTTATTTATATTGCACCCAAAGTTAATGAAGTGGTATTAGACCTCTCTTTTACAAACTCCGTTTGCAATTGCTGGATTTCTGTTTGTCTATTATTTAGGTGGTTTTCTTTTCTATACCATTCTTCCAATCAAATCAACTTCCAAAACAATTTTGTGTCAAGTTTAGGGCCTAAGTACCTGGATGCATATTCATTACTTTTACTTATGTTATTATCAGCAATTACTGATCAAAATAGTCTGACTTCTACACTCTCAGGAACCAGATTTTTGGACTTCTAAATTGAGGTTCCATTTAACTGGAAGTACAATTTAGAGAGAATTAGAAATAAGATTATGGGACCATTACTGAAAGTACAGAAAAAATATAATAATGAACCTAATGATATATTCATTGTTTAATACAATATATATTTTCAATAAACTAATTGAAATACATCATTGTAAATAGGACACCAAGGCAATCTATGGTATTAGTAGTAATATGTTAGAATTTCCTCTTCCAGTTTAGTTCACTCCCAATATTATTACTGATCTATCACAGCTGCTAATTCAGGAAACAAACAGGTGAGCCCTGGCATAGTCCCTCGGCCAATGCTCTGTTGTAGAGAACCCTGAGAAGTCTGGACAAATTGAAAGCACAGCTCCTGGCTGGGTTTACCATCACTGTTGCTGAATACACTCAGATAAACTCATCACAAGAGAAGTTAGTAACTCAAGAGATGAGTTGAAAAAGAAATTTCTTTTGAGTGCCAGCAGTCAAGGGAGTTGGCAGCTTAAGTCTTAATAACTAACCTCTCTGGGGGCAAGATGGACACCTACAGTTTTATAGAGAGATGCTTAAAGGGGTAGGTGCAAGACAACAGGCAGAGAGCATATGATCATGAATGAGGGTCAGTTTGTGTTCAGCGGTGAACTGGGCAGGGAATGGGATATATGTGGTGTGTGATCTTCTAGGCATTTCTGTTTCTATCAGGGATTTTTTTTTGGTCTGAGTGCTGGAAAGTTCTGGTCATTGCAAAACATCCTCCTCAAGGCCTCAAGAAAGTGCAATAAAAAATAAGAACAATGGGTTTCAGTTAAAACATGAATTAAGTAGGTCTTGTTTATTATTGGTTTTAACTGTTGGGTTCAACAGTTGAGCAAGAGGGCCCACTGACTATGTCAGTTAGTCCAGAAATCTCAAGTTTTTGTACGAAGCACAGATCAGTCCTCTTAAGGTACCAGCTTCACATGGAAAGTGTGAATCCAGTTTTGAGATTGATTGATTGACGTTTGCTGCCAAATGCATAATCAGTGGTACTTGGGAGGTTTTCTAGAATGAGAAAAACTCTTTTAAGTATTTTTTTTTTAACTCTTTTAAGTATTGAACACAATTTTAAGAGTTCACTTAAGTCAGGTATAGGACAAGGGCTCAGACCCAAATGTATAGGTCTGCCAAACATAGATTTAAAGGGAGAAATCCAGTGCTTACTTCCAGATTCCACTCTAATTTTTAACAAGGCCAATGGTAAAGCTCTAGGACGTCTTACTTAACATAATAGGCTGCAGAAGTTTAGCTAATGTTTATTTAGAATCTGATTCATTTGATCTACCTGTCCAGAGTACTGAGTCTTCTAGGAATCTGCAAACATTTGCATAATCCTTGACAAGAGTAAATATAAAGTTACTTCCTCAATCCTACTCAGTTTGCTCTGCTATTCCAAAAGTGGGAATTATATGTATTGATGTGGCAGGATTTCTTTTGCCTCGGTGCCTGTGGTTCTTGGTCCCTCCATTTCGAAGAATTAAGAGGCTGGCCAGGCACAGTGGTGGGCAGCAAAGCAAATTTTATTGAGCGATATCACAAAGCTCCCAAAGAGAAAGGGAACCTGAGAGGGTTGCCACCGGATTGTCTAAGTCTAGGGGGTGTAAAGGGCTTGTTGGTGGGCTGTTTTAATCTAATTAACCCTACATGCACCTGTCACCCAATCAGGTTTTTCTCATCTATCTATCACATGGGAAATAGTGGAGGGCTCCTTAGAGGGGGGTGTAAAATCCTTTTAAGGATGATTTCTTCTTAGGGTGAGGGATGTGGGGGGGGGTGTAGTTTGTCCCTGCCTGCCTTTCTTCCAACTATCCTTTACCTTACGAATGGCTATGTATGAGTTTTGGACAAGGGGAAGGACTTCAGACCATCACATATCATGTACACCATATCTGGAGAAAAGCCTTTCTTTTACCTTATGTATTATGATTAGTTCTATGGAATCCAACTTCTACCAGGTGCCTAATAACTTAGGGAGACTTCGTGTGCTACCTTGCGAGTGGCCTGCAAAGAATGCACATACCTCTAATACACTTTGAATGATTTCATCTTTTCTGTAGGCATAGTAAGATCTGGTGTCTTTAAAATCTCTCTTTCAGCAGTGCATAGGTTAAGCGTCTGACTCTTGGTTTCAGCTCAGGTCATGATCTCAGGGTCATGAAACAGAATCCACCTCAGGCTCCTTGCTGGTGTGCATGGAGCCTGCTTGAGATTCTCTCTTTCCCTCATCCTCTGCTTTTCTCGCCTCCCTAACCCACACACCCAGATGAACTCTCTCTCCCTCAAAATATCAAATCAAATCAAATCTTTCCTTTAATATGAAGATTTTGTTGTTTACCCAACACCAACCAAACAAATAGGTGGTAGAGGAAATGTTTTGTTAGATATTTCTCATAGTCCAAATTTCTATTAGCCTTTTTTAATAATCCATGTATCCATTTTCTTTTGTGAAGCACAGTTTTAAAGATAAATAAAAGTTTCTTTTTATTATATTAAAAGTGAAGCCTCTATATTTGTAGTCTGTCATGTTTTAACAGCAGCTTTTGCAGTTCTGTCAGCAAAATTATTGCCTTTAGAAACTTCATGCTTCCACCCTGTGTGAGCTCCACAATGAATTGCTGGTATCTGAGCAGGCAGCTGTAAAGACTGACAAATCAGCTATCAATGCTTCGTGATACTTCTTTTTGTTCTCATTCAAATAAAAATTTCTCTATTTTTTTAAAAGTCTCTTCTGCATGAAAGACACCAATCATATACTTATTGTTGTTATTATTATTACTAGAGAGAGAGAAAGGAGAGGGAGAAAGTGAAAGAGAAAAGTCTAAATTTCTAACTCCTAGAAATCAAATGATAACATTATGCTTATGGGGGAAAAAAGACATTTTCATATATTTGCTTCTTGATGTTACCTTTAGATTGAGCTTTAAAATTTTTGAAATCTCCTCACTGATCTCAATATAAATTTTATTTTTACTAATATTTTATATTCTTTTTTATATCTAGCAATTATAGGTAGTTGCATAATAATTCTCAGATATTACTACATGATTGAATTATATACTCAGCCCAATTTATTGCAAAATATGAAATATTTAATGTTTTGTTTACATTTGATCACTCAAATGTATGAAGTGACAATGAAGTGCAGGTTACTTTAATGGACAAAGGACACACGGAAAAATGAAATTATACTAAAACAAAACAAAAATGACACAATCTGGATTCTGCCATCAAATTGGTAATTTACCACCTGACGGGTTCTGCACAAATTGTTTAATCTTTTGAACTTCTTAATTCATTTTCAAAACAAAGAAGAGGGTATGTTTGGCTTCTCTGAATTGTAGTTAGATAGTAAAGAAATAAAAGAGAAAGCCCAGAGCCTGGGAATCTGACTTGCTCAACAAAGTGCATGTAGCTGCATGATACTAGAGTGAATTTACAAATATAGGCTTTATTATTACCATTAGGCTTTTACACCATGTTTTTAAAAATAAGTATACAAAATAGTAAAAATTCTCCCAAGTACTTTTATTGTTTTCTCTTTTACTATTAACATTTTAATCAATTCTGATTAATCTCATTTCATTTTATGCAGGAGATATGACAGCAATCTCAGTATTCTTTGAATTTTAACACTTAGAGCTCTCTAAATCTGTGGGGTTTATCCTAATTAGGACAAATATATATATTTGGGGATCTTAATTAACCTTCAATATGGAATCTATTTTTCATTAACAATTTTGTCATTTGCTGTATTAATCCTTCCAAAATCAACGTTCCTTGGCATTTTTTACAAGCTGCCACCAGCAAAGGCAGTGAAACAGTATTCTATAAAGAGTCTATTAAAATAGGCCAGTATTATTTACCTATTTAATTTTTGGGATAATTTCATATATAACCATGCAATTATTAAATATAGATAATTGAAGGACATTTTATATATATGATTATATCACTCAAATAATTTTAATTGTAGTTCCCTGTAGCAAAATTTTAAATATACATGATTATAATACCCAGTTTGTAATTATTGAAATGGACATTAGACAGGCCCATGCCTTGTATCATTAAATATTACAGATTGAGAAAACCACATCTATTGAGAGAATTCACTATTGGCTGGAATAACATATATTTGGTCTAAATGTTTTTGGTCTCAGCCACAGAAACACTTTATGGTTACTATCCTCTGGGTAAGATTTTCCACTGTAGTGAAGTAACTTCATCTATGGATAATATGAAAATCTGCCCAAAATAGATACTCTATTTATTTCTACCGTTCACATGTGCTTTGCATTTAAAGATGTAATGGAAAGTAAAAATGAAAAAAATTACCAGACATCATGTATAAGCTTAACAATTTAAGAGACTTAAAATAAATTCTTAAAAGTTTAGATATTAGCATCCTTTTTGAAAATGATATCCTATAGACTAAAACATTAAGTAAGTGAGATGATATAGCAGACTTCTGTAATATTCTTAGCATAGAAATATAAATTGTATAAGTAAGTACCTTACTATTTCTTAGTCTATTTATGACAATGCCCTAAAACAGTTATAGATTTTGGGTATCTAACTATTGAGTCATTTTTGTCCTATAACACAAATCCTGACTTATTCAAGTTTACTTATCAAGATGTAATAAAGTACACTTCCCAAGTAATAACAAATATGTCAGTTTCTACTGATATTTTTAAAGATTATTTTATTACAAGGAATACCATCAGGAGAAACTATAGCACCTAAAATGTATATATTTTTTTAAATGTTCTTTTTGTAGTGTTTGTTTATGAGTACTTATTAAGTTAAAAAATGTTTCTCATTTGTTCTGATTCAAATTGTATTTGATACATCATAAACTGTTTTTTTATTTCAATGAGTAATGCAATCATGTTGAAATTTTCTTCCACATCATAGAAGCAACATTGTAAGAAATAGTTTCCAATTGACATGTGTGATAATTGTTAAAATATAATTTTTTAAAAGGTAAAACCAGGACTTGCATGCAAATACAAAAAGGATGTGAGTCATAGGTTTTATTAAGCTCATTGATTAATGAGGATGCCAATCATATATTAAAACTGGTATAGATGAGAAGTAGATTCAGAGAGAATATATTTTCTATAAGAAAAAAATTGATTTACAAAGCTGCGATCAGGGATTCTTTGCTCTGCAATGTCAGGAAACATTGTATACCTTTAATTTTCTATAAATTTATTTCTCCCTGAACAGAGTCATAAAATAGCCTAATTAATAACAAAACAATCAATTTTTCACATCTATGCTAAATCATATAATCCCAGAGAGTCTGCAAGATAACACTCAGAAATCCACTGACTGAAAGAATACCCAATAATCTTGTTTTCTGTACATTATTCATTTTTGAATTTTATAGACTCACAGTTTAAATATGTGTCCCATAAAATTTTGTGAAGTGCATGGAGTCATAAAATGTTACATACATACACACCAAAAATCACATATATATATATATATATATTCTCATATATATGTATATATATATATAAAACTGAATAATAAATTTTATCAGTACTAGTGAATGATGAAAAGCAATGGAACACTAGGCATAAAAATATATATTTCAAACTAGTATTTTTAGCCAGTTTAACTTGCAATTGTGTTTTACAATAGGAAGATACCAATTCAGCCATATGTGAGCTAAGGAAATTTCTTGAGACCTTATTCAAGTAAAACAATGGATTGATTAAACAAAAAGGAAATGTGTGGTCTTAGACAAATGGCCTCAATACATTTGTAAAAAATAAATCCAGCTTCCACAGTGGATTGGTAGTGAAATTTATATCCCCATAATTATTTAGATCACTTTTAATAATGTATACATATTAAAAATCATATGAAAATTTTATTGAAGAATTGTGGTAAAAAAAAAAGCTAAATGATAATTTTAGCAAATCCAAATAGATCTCTGCCTACAACTGAAACTGGAGCATAGGAAAAAGGTTGAAAGTGTGAAGGAGAATGTTGGAGTACTTCTAAGAGTTGAAATAATTAACATTGAGAAGAGTTTAATGTAACAATGTTTTAAATGAAGCAAATTCTTATGGGAGAAATTAACATTAAAATTACACTGAATTATCATTTTTTCAGTTTGATACAATCTAATGGTTTAATGATATATTCTGTTGTGCATCGGTGGAGAAACATAACACAGTCATTGTTACTGTTGATGGAAATGCAACTTTCATGGAAGAGGGTACAGTAAAGGAAAAAAAAAATCCACAGAATTTACCTTTATATATAGCAATCTAATTTTAAAGATCTATCCTAAAAATTTGTTGAAAGAATATAAAATTAACACAAAGAACTTTTATTGAAATACTATTTATAATAACAAAAATAAAACAAAATAATAAACAACTGGACACATCTGAAAAGTCCAAAGGTGGAATCTGTTTAAATAAGCTATGATAAACCATTAAAAGAGGGCACACACAGTACTCAGCAAAACGGAGAAATACATGGCTGTAAAAAAGGAAGAAAACTTTTTAAAAATATATTACTACTAAATAATAGGAACATCTAGGAAATGTGCATAGTATTCATAGTTTAATCTAAGAGAATGGGGATACACACATACCTACCATACAGAAACATACATATATAGTTATATATATAATATATATATGTTTTATATATATGTATATAAATATATTTGTAGTTTTTAAATGGTTATCTCTGAAGGAAAGCAGGGAACAGAAAAGTCATGGATACGAATTAGTCTTCTTTAAATATGCCTTGCCTTGAGTTTACAGTAATAGAAATAATGTATATCAGTTTAAAATTAAATTAAATTTTAAAAATCTTTAAAAATATAAAGTAAATAATACAAATAAACTTAAATTTTTAGCTATCCCAAGTGATTTTAATGCACAATAATTGGCTATCCACCTCTAGTGAGATTTACTGTGTAGACAAAAGCACAATTATAATCATATACATATATATTTGTAAATCATTTAGTAATCATATTGTTAATGGTAATTTTTTCAGTAGTGATATTGTTTTGCTTGTTTTTACTGTGAATGCATAGTGGTGAAGAATACAATGATAATTCATTCAGCGCTTTGATCTACCACTTTGGTTTGTGCCAAAATGGAAAAACCTATTTAACATAGATTTCACACCATTTATGTAAATGACAAGTGAAGATAAAGGGCAATTAATTTTTTAGTGTTATATGCAGATATATTTTTGGCCTTGCTGTATAGGACTGGAAAAGGTATGACATTTTGTTCATACTTGGAAACTTAAACATTAGTCTGCCAAATAAAAATTTTAAATGTTTGGAGAAAACAGAAGAAACTTGGATAAGATTAAAAAAAAAAGGAGTTCATTATTTCTCATGGCAATAGTAGTACCTGGAATATTATCATGTTAACTCTGGTTCCTTGAGACCTAGTGCCATTTGGTGGTATAAAGAAGCTTAAGTAACTACCACAAAACAATGATAACTTTATTTCTCTGCCTGAGGAATTGTAAAATAGCCTAGTCAGTAACAAAACTGTTCAATAGTACACCCATATATAGAAAATCAGGTCATTGCAGAGGGAATGTTAGACAATACCCAGCATCCAGCAGCCCCCAACCCCAACTCACAGTAGGTTGTATTAAAGGAGAAGTATCCCGAGTTCAAGGAGCCAGCATTTTGTAATGGAAAATATAAATGTCTGACTTGCCTCAGCAAAAACATTATCTTTATTATACTGCAAATTAAGCAAACTAATCTCTCACAGAGACAGGTTCTGTCTCAGCAGAACCTAATTCAAAACCCCAGGGAAGAAGTTGAGGTGATGCAGTCTATGGCCTCAGTGGTTTAGTATACAGGCAGAGCAGTGAGGAGCAGAAACTAGATGGAGAGTGATCAGCATATTTAAATTTTTCAGTTCATTTATTTTCCTTCACTGTGATTGAAATCTCATGTGTTTCATTTTCTCTGTGAGTTCTGGATCCCCAGGCAGAATTTATTAGCAGGTGATAACCTTGGGACAGGGATAATGCCAAGGCACTAGGTCATGTTTCTGCAGGTGTTTTTAGGGAAATACAAGGAACAGAGTTCACAGAGGAGATCTGCTAGTGCTATATTCTCTGTATTTACCCTGATGATGGTCTTTTAAAGAACTGTCTCTCAATGTTTTCATCACTTAATTCTTGGGGAGTGGATACTGTGATTGCTGTTAATTGTAAATGCCCTACCCACTTCCTACCAGAATTAATTAGCTATATTCTCATATAAACCCGTCTTCCTAAAGCTGAATTGGACTTGCTGCTTTCGTGACTAGAAGTATAACACAGTCATGGTGTAAATCACAATTTTCAGTAATAAAACGTGGTGGACATAAAACTCTCCCATTGCTTTTACAATCCTATTATAGAGCTCTCTTCTGCTCTTCCCCCTGTATAAGTGATTTTCTGCTATCCTTTCTTGCTTGTACAAGACTTGGCATATACTCTATGGTTAGATGTCAAATTTTCCCTTTTACAGAACCTATGCAAAAAACGAGTTAGAAGAGAAATCACAACCAAAGATTGGATTATGTACCTTCTCTTACAGGCTTCTTCTACTGTGCTTGGGTTCTAAAATCCAGAGCACCTTTTGTTACAATTTTCACAAGATAAATTATCTGTATTCCATCTGGCAGAGGACAAAGGGCAATCCCCGCTTTCCACAGCCCACTGGTTTTTATCTATGTGCATCATTTTAAGTTTAAAATCTGAGAATCTCAAGGACAATATGAAGTAATTATTTCTTATCAGGTGTATAAAAATGTCAACTATCCCTGTTTAATTCCCTGCATCCACAATATTTGTTTAAAGCTTTTTCTAATAATGTTTTTCCCTTATTGTTTTTTGTATTTATTTAGACTATTTCACTTCATTTACTTCGGGATTGGAAAAGAAGAGAAATGAACATGGACAATCACCACACCTAAATAGAAAATACTTCCTTCCAAACCTTACCAAATTGGAGACTTGTCACCAGATTGGAGACTTTGTTACCAGATTAAAGACTTTGAGATTGTAATGAACAGCCAGTAACAATGAACCTCTTTCTACAGATAAAACACACAATGTTTAAAGTCCTCTTCCTTCCCTCCCTCCCTCTCTCTCTCCCTCCCTCCCTCTCTCTCTCTCTCTCTCTCTTTCTCTCTCTCTCTATATATACATATATATAGTATAGTTATAGAGCTCATATTTTGTATTCTATAATATTATCCTTGTAACCCAAAAGTAATGACTAATTCTTCTCTTCACAGCTGCAAGTATCCTTAATTCAGTCATTTAAAGAATATCATGACCTAGAAAATTTCTTTATGATGTACTCTTCATAGCAAAGAAAATTAGGATAATATTTCAACTTAAATACTTTAGACTCTAATTATATAAATGTGTTCTAATCATATTGCATAAATATATATACATATACAATAAAAGTATACTCACTGAATATGTAAGAAAGTTTTACTTTTATAGCACACTTAGCAAATATTTTCTACCAATTTTTTTTCCCTATTGCTCCACTGTCATGAAAAGAATAGAGCAAAAGAGGCTCTTAGAAATAAGAAAGCTCTTCGATGTCAAATCAAAGGTCAAGAGAATTTTTCATAAGAACATCAGATAAAATTTCCAAATTCTGTACTCAGTAATTTAGAGTTTCTTTGAAAAGACTTGACTTTTGAAGTGCAGTTTTAATCATAATTTTAGAAATAAGAGTATTATGTCATAAAAGATCTTCAGTACAGATAATAGGAAGCTCTTCCTTTTCATTCTTCTTTAAAATGTCAATGTGAATTTAATATATTTTATATATTATCAGTATCAGAATAGGTTCTCAATATAACTCTCAGTTCAAAGGATTCTTTCAATAATTCTGCAGTATATTATTTCAGAAGTACCTTGTTTTCAAGAAATATTCTTTAATTAGTTCTCTTTTACCAAGGGATCAGCTCTTAATGATACACTCGTATCACAAAGAATCAATATGACCTTTTATTGACCTAATTGAGAGAGTAAATTGTATTTATAAAGGGTAAAATTATATGAAAATTGCTTATCAGAACATAGCTAAATAAGCATATTATAAATCTATCTAAACAACTAGTACTTCAGCATATACTATTGTATACCTTTCTATGTAGTGTTTTAAACTTGGTATAATGTTAGTAAAGTGCTAAAGCCCTTCAAAAAATCTTGAACAAAATAGTGAGTTAGAGTCTTAATCAAATGAAGGCAGGATATATTGCTTCTTTAAATGGCAACACCATCACAGGATTTGCTGTAATTTGTAGTATATCCACTTAACTAAGGCAACTTCTTTAAGCCTGCAATCAGGAAAAAAACTAGGTTGCAACTATAGACCCACTAAAGCATATCCAGGAATAAATTAGCTATAAATTAAAACTTAACTCTCCATTTTTGATAATGAATACTAATAATATTAAAAAACAAATGAACAAATGGTTAAAAAAAAAAAAAAAGAAGAGAGAGAGAGAGAAACCAAAACACAGAATCTTAATTATAGAGAACAAACTGATGTTTGCCTGAGGGGAAGTAGGTGGAGGGATTGGTTAAATAGGTGATAGAGATTAAGGGGAGCTCAACACTTGTGTTGAGCACTGGGTGTTGTATGGAAGTGTTGAATCACTATATTGTACACCTGAAACTAATAAAACACTGTTTAAATAAATGAAATAAATAGATCTACAAACAAATTGGGCAAATTGCTAGGAAGAGGAAAATCCATAAAGAAATGGTATTTCCATCTACTGCCATCTCTTTAATTTAGAAATTGAAAGAAAAAGTAGAACAAAAGTAGTAAAAGTACTGAAGCTTTGGAAATCATCATTAACAAGTATGAGCTAACAGGCATATGTAGAACTCTACTCCTGCCCCTGAATGATGTACTTTCTCTTCAAGTTATAACAAAAAATATACTGTACTATAAATCAAATATCAACAACAACTGAAAGGACTGAAATTGTGAGAGGGATATCCTTTGAATATAATGTAATTAAGTCAGACATTATAAACAAATAAACATGAAATTCTGCTTGTGCTTGGGAAACACGAAGCATACCTCAAAATAAACTTTATGTGAAAAAAAAAGAAGCCCTATGGGCAATGAAAAGAAGAAAAAAAAGATAGTAAATGAATGAAATAAAAATAGGAAATAAAGACATGAATAAAAAGAAGATAGAGCAGAATAGCATTAAAAAAACCCTCTGATCCATGGTCATTACAGGATTCTTTATGTTATATGTATTACAGAAATAATACATGAAATGGGGATGGAAAAATGAAAAATAATAAATTCTACTGTAATATGACCTATATCTGTCAAAACGCTCTTATCATGAGAGAAAGAATGCTGTCCTTCAAAACTCATTATATATATATATATATATATATATATATATATATATATATATATAAAATTTTATTTTTTTATTCATGAGAGACACAGAAAGAGAGGCAGAGGTATAGGCAGAAGGAGAAGCAGGCTCCTTGTGGGGAGCCAGATGTGGGGCTTGATCCCAGGACCCAGGATCATGACCTGAACCAAAGGCAAACACTCAACAATTGAGCCACCCAGATGCCCCTCAAACTCATTTTAGATATTGGATCATAAATACAGAAAATAAAGTATGTGGTAAGGAAGAGGGAAGGACAATATCAGGGCTGGAGGTGGGGATTACAATTGGCTATAATATTTAGCAAATGATGAAATTTTTAAAGATTTTAAATAAGTAAGCAGATGTTCAGAGAAGCAGAGGGGGGAAGAATCAATGATACTTTAGGAATTAGATAAGTACTGATTATAAAGTCTAAATTTAGCAAGCAAGAGTAGGAAGGTATACTTGGAATATTAATCTCTGATGGGTTGATTACTTGAGAAGTCAAACTATTTCTACATACTCCTCTCACCATCATCCTTTCAGACCACCCCATCTCTATGTCATATTATGGGACTTCCATTTTTTTCTGGGGGCAGTTTAGCAGGAATCCCATTTTAGTTTCTAAATTAAGATAATTTACAGTTCTCAGAGATAATGTAGTATGTTTAAACACTGATGCAAACAAATAAAATATTTGAAATAAATTGTTAAAACCAATTGTCCCAGTGCCCCCTTTACCCACACATGGAAAGCAAAATAGTCCTTTGAATGTAGAAGTGGAATAGAAGTGAGTGAAGGAGTGCTGACAGTAGTAACTTCATCCTTGGCTCTTCATTTTTGTCATGTTCATTGCATGACTTCTCTTGGGATTATGTGTTTCGGTCCCCTAGAGATTAATATACATACTTTAGAAGTGCCCACGAAGGCCAGTGTGGGGACAGGCTTGCATTAGCCTCCTACAAATCTGTTAGGGAAAACATAGTCTTTCCCCTTCCTGATGCACAGGTTGAACCACAAGATTTAATTAAAGTTTAGCCGTCAGTTAAGTGAACGCACACCCTTTGAGGTGCATGCAAACTTTTTGATCTCACTCCAAAGCCTTTTGGCATGTCCCTTCACTATATAAAATCCATGGGCTAAGGTCCAGACTTTGTGGAGAATATGCAACTGCCACAGAAGATCCTCTGCCCTGAGCCCCCTTGTTCAGTGGGTTACCCTGAATAAAACTGTAAACTCTTGGAGTCACCTGTTTCATTTTCAGGTCTCAAAGTGCCTTTGAAGTTTGGAGAATACTTTACTATGTCTTTCAACAATTAGAAAGAATTAACCTTTTAACAATTAGAAAGATTTATAGATAAAGTGCTAAAAGTGAGAAGCCATGTCAAGTACTAGTCTGTTGTTTGAACTTCTTAAGCAAAGTCTCAGAAGAAAAGCTGAGAAGATATGGGATATATGAAATAGCCCTGTGTAAATTTTGGGAATGTCAGTGACAGAAAGACTGTCTTACTATTTTCCAGTTTCAGTTTCTGAATTTTAAAATTCCTAACTAAATTCATTAATGCATCTCAAATTCAGACTTCTCTTACATTCTAACTTATACAAATACCAAAGAGGGACATGGAAGTAAACTCATCATGCAATAATGAACACATAAACGAGCCCAATAATACAAAGACTGGAAAAAAAAGGAATATAAATTAAGGACATGGTAGTAAGTGGAAATGCTCTTTCTCTACAGATTTGTCATGAAGATTAACTGTCTAGAAAATGAAGTCACATGATAGTCTGTACCAGATGTCCTTTTTGCATCTATGAAGCATAGATCCTAGAAGGATGAAAAACACCCTAGCATTGAAATGTGCAGACTCTCAATTAAAAACATTTTCTCCATGTGTGCCTAGGTGGCATAGTCATTAGGGAAACTGACTCTTGGTGGTTTCAGCTTGGATCATTATCTTAGGGTTATGATATCTAGCCTTGCATGGGGCTCCATTTGAACCAGAGACTCCTTGGGACTCTCTCTTCCTCTCCCTCTGCCCCTCTCCACCCCTCAAATGAATAAATCTTTTAAAACAAAAAACAAAACAAAAGCATTTTCTCTAGCATTCAGCAGTACTTGATGTTTCAAAGTATTGACTCATAACAGTAGGTAATGGAAGAAAGTCTCAAAGAATTTTGAATCTAGGGATCCCTGGGTGGCGCAGCGGTTTGGCGCCTGCCTTTGGCCCAGGGCGCGATCCTGGAGACCCGGGATCGAATCCCACGTCGGGCTCCCGGTGCATGGAGCCTGCTTCTCCCTCTGCCTGTGTCTCTGCCTCTCTCTTTCTCTCTGTATGACTATCATAAATAAATAAAATTTAAAAAAAAAAAAGAATTTTGAATCTGACTGTAACAATATTAATAAATCTAAATCAATTAAAGTATTTATTTGGAATGGGTAAGGAGGAAATCAGGAGTGAATAATATTAAGTTGCCTGCAGTAGGTAGAGGAGAGCTTCACAAAATTTAAGTCCAATTGTATAATTAAAGTGTCATAGTTTTTACTCGTGGAATTTAAGAAACGAAACCAATGAGAAAAGGAGAGAGAAAAAAAGAGAGAGAAAGGCAAATTAAGAAACAGACTCTTAAGAGTTGACAACAAACTGATGGTGGGGGTGTTTGTGATGGGTTAAATAGGTGATGGAGATTAAGGAGTACACTTGTGATGAGCACTGGATGTGGTATGGAAGTGTTGAATCCCTCCATTGTATACCTGAAACTAATATTACAGTGTATGTAACTTGAATTAAAAAAATATGTCATTTTTTTATATCAAACAATGGAGCCTTACACAGTATATTTCTATAATATAAATATATGTTTTCATTACTCCTCCAAAGAAGTCACTACTTTCCAGAGATCACAGATCAATTCCAGGCTTCTAGAACCCCTTAAATGTGTCACTAAATTATTTTTCCACATATGTCTAATTGAGAGCTCCTGGGAATGGTCAAGGACAGAGTGATACAAATGGTTAGTTTTCAAGGCAAGTGGAATGGAAAGAGGAGAGGGAAGAAGAGCAATAGGAAGAAGGGATTCTAGCTGCAAAAAAAGACAAACATTCAGGTAAGGCCAACAGGAGTCAGGGTTCAGCAAGCATAGGGATTTACAGAGAGGTCTAAAGAGATATGGGGACTTCACTAAAGGACTGAAATGAGGATAGAAGTTTGGAAGTGTGAAGCAGAGGTACAACCTCATACTAAGGAAACTGGACTGTTTAATAACTGGCATACTTCTAACCTAATGTCTAGAGTATAAGAAACATTCCCTCCTCATAATACACACTAGCGCTTGGGATTGGAGATGGAGAAATAGAGGCAGTATCTTCACTCTGCCCCCAACGGGCTATACCTAGGAACTGCTGCCCAGTTATTATCTCTGAAACTTAGGGGGCTTCCAGGTCAATGGAAGAAAGAAGATAATCTATTTCAAAATCCCCAGTGTTTGTCAGAAAGAAGCTTTGTGCTATCTTGCAAATTTCTTAATGAATCCAGAAAAATAACAACTTAATTTATGAATAATTGGAGGTCCAAGTTTTAAAAGTTACAATTATATTAACATGAGGAGGAGGCTGAATTCAAATGAAAGTATTTCCCACCTGAATTCACAAGTACAGAAATATAATCTTATAAATATTTTTTTCATTATCTCTGCTTAACATGGATTTATCATAAACATGGTGATTGATTAAAGTTAATATATCATAATATTTAATATATATATAGTATAGCATAATATAGACCTTGTGAAATCCTTAAAATGATCATTTAAGAAATATTGTAAAGTCTCATTCCCTGATACCTAAATTCCAATAAAAATGGTGGTTTGAACTTTTGCAGTATTTAGAGAAAGAGTTGTATCTAACATTTATATTGAATCCTATTATTGGATTTAACGATTACTTCTGTATAACCTGCACTGGGATGAAATATGATGGGTATGGAGATGTGTGGAAGCAGGAGGACTTAGTAAAATGCTTGGCACATCCATCTAATCAACACTTATGTAGAGAGAACCAGATAGTTGCCAGGCATTGTGCCAGACATTACAAACAAAATGGTGAACACGACAGAACCTCAAATGTGATCAATCTAGATTTAATTAGATTCCAACACTTATTGGTTTGATGAGTGAACATGTTCAAAATATCTAAGTTTGATTCATGTCCATATCATGAGCACGTTTTTTTTTGCCAGTCATAATTTACCTGAGGCTTATTTTTTCTACTATAAAATAGATCAGTGGTATTTACCTTCTAGGGTGAATATAAAGATTATAGATGAGATTGTATACAAAGTGTGAAGGAGTGTGTAAGTGTGATTAAACACTTAAAAAGTGATTTCTTTCACTTTAAAAAGTAAAGTATTAGAAAATTTGTGGCCAACTAAATGGGATTTTTGGAATCCATCCAATTGTAACTTCACTTGATGAAGTGTTATTCCATTTTTAAATTTATTTCCATGCTGTCTGCTTGATTGTTTTACTTATTAATGATCATGTGGCCTATTGTGTCTAAATGTGTAGAGTTAGGATTATGAGAAACAATGAAATGGGAATTTGAAATATCATACATAAGTAGAATATAATTTGTATCACTTTATGACATGTATTATTTTATTGGCCAACAAGCATGGAAAGCACAATATAATGATATCTTTATTTCATTATTTATTTCTAAATTATGCCAATAAAAGATTCAATGACAATGAATGATATTATAAAATCACCATAACAGTAGGGCCAGGTGGAAGAATGTGAAACAAATGCAGGGTTATTTTCATATTCTAGCTATTTTCTGGTTTGTACATTCTATTTCACACAGTTATAACTCATTGAGTCCAATCCATAGGGCTCTATCTGTGTCTCTAGAACACAATTTTTACGTTGGTAACAGGGATATTTAAGAAAATTTAACTTATCACTCTTTATTATTTATCACTATGAAATTTTGTTAGTATCCACGTTTGGATTTTGTGTATTAGTTTGGATAACTGACTTTCTGCTTATTCCCATGCAGCTGAGAGTTTCTTTTCATTATTTGCCTCTTATATTAATATGACTAGGATAATGACTCTGCTTTGTTATCCTTAATCTCTTTTTAGCAACTTAATTACTTACTTTCAAGCATTAAGGTGCAAATAGCCTGAGTGTGAGCATTTCCTTATCTGCTATTTCATTTGAATCATCTGCTATCCCATTCAAAATACATTGTATCAGTTTCTCTGTTAGATCACCATTTTCTTCAAACTGAACTTCTTTGTGGCATGTGAATCTGGGACGATTTTGACCTACCATCATCTCAGATTTTGTAACAATGATACCTGACCAAATACACTGCTCCCTCATTGATTTAGATGCTCACAACACCTTAGTTCTTGGTATTTCTTCTCATTTAAAATGGTTTCCATTTTGAAACACAGCTGTTCGACTCTGAAATCCTTCTTGTATATGATTCTATTAACTTGGAATGTTTTTGTTATCTTTCCAGAATTTGAATTTTATTGGTTCTAATTTGCCTGCCTTTTTTTGACTAACTCAAGTGAGGAATCACAAATTCACCCAGGACTCTCAAAGCACAACCACCTAAAAGTAGCAAGTTGACCAACATCCTGTCTTGATCAACACTAGCATCATTTAATTTGAAGACTCAGGCATTTACAAGAATATCATTGTGTTCATCTGTATCTGCCCAATTTTGCTTAAGTTAATTAGTCCACACTTGGTCTAGTCAACTCAATTTATCTAGGTTACCACATTTGTGGACACTAGAGTCATTTGTAGTATTCCTTTTTTGTCTATTTGACATACATGATATCATTACTAATACTCTCTTTCATTTTTTATATTTGTAATTTTCTACTTCCCTGTTTTCTTGATTAATGTATATAGAGATTTATCAGTTTTATCAGTCTCTTCAAAAAGTAGGCTGAGTTCATCGATTTTCTATATTGTTTCCTCTTTTCAATTTCACTGAGTTTTGTTCTAATTTATTATTTATTTTCTTATGTTTGTTTTAGAATTAAATTGTTCTTCTCTGGTTTCCTAAGGCAGAGACTTACATTATAGATTTCATAAATTTCTTCTTGTATAATATATGCACTTACTGTTATAAATGTTAATCTCAACAATGCTGTCATAGGATCCTGCAAATTTGACCAAATTTATATTAACTTTTATTTAGTTCAAGATATTTTTATTCCTCTTGGCCTTTTTCATAATTTAAATTGGTCCTAAATAACCAATGTGTTTAGAAGTTTGTTTTTAAATTTTTTGGATATTTGGAAATTTCCAGCTATCCTTCTGTTTTTTATTTCTAATTTAATTCCATTATGATATGAGAATGTGCTGTGTGTAATCTCTATTCTTAAGATTGTATTTTATATCTTAGAATATGATTTAACTTAGTGAATGCTCCATTTAACTTTAAGAAGAATATGTATTTTGCTGGTTGGTGATTGTAGGTTTCCTTATATGACAGTGGATCAGGTTCATTGACGATGCTATTCAAGTCAACTATATCTTTACTGATTTTCTGCCAGTTCGATTTGTCAATTACTGAAAGAGGAACATTGAAGTCCTAACTATAATAGACTTATTTATTTTGTCTTACAGTTTTATCGATCTTTGACTTGAGCTTTTTAAAGGTCTCTTACAAGGCACATTTTTAGGGTTTTGTTTTTATTTTTTTTTTGTTTTTTTGAGAATATATGTATTCATATTCATGCTGTATCTCTTTTTGTCCCTGATGATTTTCCTTGTTCTGAAGTAGGCTTTGTTTGAAATATGACAACTCTAGCTTCCTTTTGTGTTTTATGGTATTTTTTTTTCTATTCCTTTACTTTTATTCTACCTGTGTATTTAAAGTGGGTTTCTTATAAGCAGTATAGTTGGATGTTTTTTTAAGATTTTATTTATTTATTCATGAAAGGCACAGAGAGAGAGAGAGAGAGAGAGAGAGAGAGAGAGGCAGAGATATAGGGAGAGAGAGAAGCAGGATCCATGCAGGGAGCTGGATGTGGGACTTGATTTCAGGACTCCAAGACCACACCCTGGGTGGAAGGCCGGCACTAAACTGCAACTGCTGAGCCACCCAGGGGTCCAGTATAGTTGGATTTTTAAAACCCTTTCTGACAACCAGTTTTTAGTTGTCTTATTTATTCCTTCTCATTTAAAGATGTTATTGATGTGGTTGGATTAGTATCTACCATGTTTGTAATTGTTTTGTTTAGGACTTTTCTTTTTCCTATTTCTTTCTTCTCCTCTATCCACCTTCTCCTCCCTTCTCTGGTTTTAAGTAACCATTTTTTATGATTCCAATTTATCTCCTCGTTTAGAATGTCAATTATGTTTCTCTAAAAGGAATGTTAATGGTTGCCCTAAAATTACCATTCTAACTATTCTAAAACCTCCTTGAAATAACACTACTATTTCATGTGTTGTGCAAATACATTAAGCTATTTGTTTGAATAAAGAACTCATCAGAGTTCTAAAGATAAATTTATTAAAGTTGATAGTAATTGGTTAGTGTCTCTCATAGCAACATAAATAGAGAATAATTTTTTTTAACGATTTTATTATTTATTCATGAGAGACACAGAGACATAGGTAGAGGGAGAAGCAGATTCCCTGCAGGGAGCCTGATATGGGACTCAATCCCAGGATCCTAGGATCATGCTCTGTGCCAAAGGCAGTTGCTCAACCACTGAGTCAGCCTGGCATCCTGAGAATAGTTTTTTAAATACAAGATTCTTTATAGTTTTAGAGTACCCACAGAGAAACAAAATAAATGGAAAAAATACAATTATATATATATATATGCATATATATAATACATTTAATATATTAATGATGCTAGTTCCACCCAAATTTTGATGTAGAATGAATGCAGCTTTGTTCAACATCCCTATATAAAATGGATAGGGTGAGTTGGAAGAAATGTCTTTCTTACACATGAATATAAATAATAAATATAGAAGAAACAGTGGAAATATGAAATCATTACTTTCTTGCCATTGATATTGACTTAGTGAAGAGCCCTTAATAATGTTAAAAATAGTGGGTGAAGGCTAGATGATGTATAAAATTATTTTATAGTTCAAAATATCTCCTCAAATTACTTCTTGTAATTATAAATTTAAAGAGGAGAAACCTGATGGACTCCATATTAATGAAGGGACTAAAGGTTACATCATTAACACAATAAACTAAAATTATGTTTCTTCTGATATAATGCCCAAAGAATGACACAGCATCACTTTTGTCAGAGGATGAGAGAATGCAAGGCTATTTGTTTATAAGGCAGAATGTCACAGCTATTGAGTGAAAGTGTTAACGATAGCAAATAAATCAAAGAATATTCTTAACTGTGGTTTGTGATAATAAACAATGATGAATGAGATATAGGGGAATATAATAAATGATCTAGGACAAATTCAGAAGATCTCCTTGAACAAGATAATAGCCAATAGGATCCAACAGCACATTAAGAAGATTATTCACCATGACAAGGTGGGATTTATCCCCAGGATGTAAGGCTGGTTCAACACTCGTAAGGCAATCAACATGATATATCATATCAACAAGAATATTACTCAGCCATTAGAAATGACAAATACCCACCATTTGCTTCAACACGGATGGAACTGGAGGGTGTTATGCTGAGTGAAGTAAGTCAATTGGAGAAGGACAAACATTATATGGTCTCATTCATTTGGGGAATATAAAAAATAGTGAAAGGGAATAAAGGGGGAAGGAGGGAAAATGAGTGGGAAATATCAGTGAGGGTGACAGAACATGAGAGAATCCTAACTCTGGGAAATGAACAAGGGGTAGTGGAAAGGGAGGTGGGCAGAAAGATGGGGTGACTGGGTGATGGGCACTGAGGGGGTCACTTGATGGGATGAGCACTGGGTATTATGCTATATGTTGGCAAATCGAACTCCAAAAAAATATATACAAAAGAAGACGAAGAAGGAGAAGATGAAGAAGAAGAAGAAGAAGAAGAAGAAGAAGAAGAAAGAAGAAGAAGAAGAAGAAGAAGAAGAAGAAGAAGAAGAAGAAGAAGGAGAAAGATTCTCTCTTTCTCCTCGTCCCTCCCAAAATAAAGAATAATAAATAAATAAATATTTAAAAAAAGAATATATACTTAATAAATTAAACTGTATAAATTAAAGACAGGGCTTGTCTGTTCTATTTCTGAAGATATGAATTATGTCATTAGTTGGTCAAATATAATGATATCAGCCCATTATCCTTCTAATAAGAACAGTATTGCTTAGATATGTTGCGCGCACTGTGGCAACACGATCAGGGTCCTCAGAATAGGGGATGAGGAAAATAAAGAAAAGTTAAGAGATGGGGACAGGAGGGACACAGTGGATGATGTCCAAGCAGTGCCAGCTTTATTCAAGGTTTTACAACATTTTATAGCATGAGCAAAATAAAGCCAAGAAGGTGTTTATTTTTAGCAGGTTTGTGAAATCCTCCAAAGTTCCCTTTTCTCAGCATGCTAGACAGACTCACAGGTGCCAGAAGACCTTGGTAAATAGATAAGCTTGTTGCTCCAGATGTGCATACTTCAAAGGAATATTAGGTATGGTAAACAGACCAGCAAGGACAGACAGACCCTTATTTACGTTTATGACCAGGTCAGAATAAGTTGTATCTATTGTGTTATGTGGGCGATCCCTGAGAACCATTGCTCAAGCCCTTCGCAAGCGTCTACCAACTATTCACCCTTTAGGTTCCCAAGCCTTTTGAGTGAATGAGGGATGCAAGTCCGGGCCTGGTTTGGTTCAGTTACTCCAGCTAGTTCGTGGTCGCCCACACAGATAAACATGACTGTCAGTATTATGCTGAGTGAAATAAGTCAATTGGAGAAGGGGAAACATTATATGGTCTCATTCATTTGGGGAATATAAATAATAGTGAAAGGAAATAGAAGGGAAGGGAGAAGAAATGGGTAGGAAATATCAGAAAGGGAGACAGAACATGAAGACTCCTAACTCTGGGAAATGAACTAGGGGTGCTGGAAGGGGAGGAGGGCGGAGGTGAGGGTGAATGGGTGATGGGCACTGAGGGGGCACTTGACAGGATGAGCACTGGGTGTTATTCTGTATGTTGGCAAATTGAACACCAATAAAAAATAAATTTATTATTAAAAAAAGATAAATCTAATATAAGTAGAATATCAGCCATATTAATAGTGTCAGAATAATGTAGGGTATAGCCTTGGACATTAATCTGTGAATAACATTGGAAAATATCCCCTAAGAAGAGAAGGACAGTTATTCTGATTGAAAGGTTATCAGGTGTCCTAACTGGTAGCCTACAGCAATTTGTATGTGTGTTTTATGTCCTTGGATCTGCTGACCATATCATGAACTTAGGTGGAAATACAGAAAGGTCGAATAATCTATTTTCTTGTTTCTTCTTCTGAGATAAAATAAAGGACATTTTTGCTAGTGGTATATATTAACAGTTAATCTGGGATAAAGAAATTTATATCAGGAGACCAGTGTGCAGAGCTTAAGTGTGCACTGTCTCCTCCGTGTCTCTCTCTCTCACACACACACACACTCACATGCGCACATATAAAATGATATTTCAAATGATACATTTGATTCATTGAGACAGATCATTCAGAATTAATCATTTGAGGAGTGCCTGGGTGGCTCGGTCAGTTTCTGCTCAGGCCATGATCTCAGGGTCCTGGGATGGAGCCTGCCTTGGACTCCATGCTTAGCAGGAAGTCTGTTTCTCCCTCTCCCTCTCCTCTGCCCCTTCCCCTGCTTGTGCTCTCTCTCTCTATCCCTCCCTCAAATAAAGAAATAAAATATATTTTTTAAAAAAGTAATCATTTTAATTCAGGTATTTTCTTTTGTTTATTTGGGAGTAAACATGCTACATCACTGTCAAATTATGAATACAGGTAATATACATGTCTATATATTATATATGACATTTCTGAGATAAATTTTACACACACACACACGGTCATTTACAATAGGGATGAAGGATTCTGTTTTTAACTTTGAATCCTTGTAAAAACAAAATTGTCATGCTTTCACCATAGTCATTTAAAAAAAATATATTCCTAGCTCCTAAAATCTGAAATTTAGGACCATTGGCATTGATAAGATGTCCTTCCTTGAATAAACCAAAATTAAATAAATAAACTAAAATTCCTAGTTCGGCTAAAACTAATGAAAATATATCATTCAAATATCATTGTGGAAAATGTTCTTACAATGTATTTTGAAGCAATCATTTTGATAATATTTTTATTTCTATTTTCCTATCTGTACTAGAATCCACATGTGTCTGTCATATTTACCACTCTATTCTTACTGATGACGATGAATGAAAGTGATCAGTTAATGGTTACAGGAGTGAATCAGCATACAGAGTGAATCTACCTTGGAGCTCCTGGCTACCTCAGTTAGTAGCGCTTGTAACTCTTAATCTCTGTCTGGGTTGTGAGTTTGAGCCTTGGGTGTAGATATTGCTTAAAAGTAAAATTAAAACACACGCACACACAAAGCAAAAACTTCCATGATATTTTGTTCAAGGAAAACTGTATTAAATATTATTTTTGTGTCAATATTGGCTTGAATTCCTTATAATAGTTATTTATTATCTCTAATGTATCAGCAATTATGTATTTAGAAATAATGGTAAATGATACAGGCAAGGACTATGGAACCCATGAAACATTACAGTTTAAGAAAGCAGGAAAGGCTTTCAGAAATAAGTAAACTATTAGATCCACATTTAAAAGCAGGAGAATTTCTTCTAAAGGGCATAGTCAGATTATGAATAGTGGTTTGGGTGGTCCAGGGGGTGTTGGAGGGATGAAGAATGAAGATGTTTGTGGAAGAAGGAAAAGATGCACCAATTTTTGTATTAGAAAGAACTTTGGTACAGTCTAGGCACAGAAAAAAAGGTTTATGTTGTATGTGGAAAAGTGGCACACAAGTGGTCAAAATTGGGAATAAGCCACAGAGAAGTTTTATCTATTTCAGAAATAGACTCACTCAGTCACACATTCATAAACTTGAATACATATCTATAACAAATTATAAAACACTATCTTAATTATGATATCAAGCACCAGGCTTGGAATAATTTCCATAATTTGCTTTAATTTTCTTTGCTGTGGCAATCAATTTTTTATGGATTTTAAAAATGCACATGTTATTGAAGTTACCACTCAATGCAGAAACAAAAGTTGCCACTAGCTAAATTTTGTATATTTGACTTGGGTATTTAGTTGATATGACATGTAAGTCAAATATTTGCTTCTTTGTTAGAAACCCACATTACAAGCTGATTATGTATGCAATTTGTTATGTATGTGGGAAGTGAGCTGTCTATAGAATTCCACGGTGGACAAAATCTAGATTACCAAAAATAATAGATAATAGACAACTTATATCTATGGATTGTTATATGGTTTATATTTGAGTTATTTTTTCTCTGAATATTCCATTGTGGTATTCTAGTGACTATTTGGAAAACTGATCATATTATATTATGCAATCATTTTGATAAAATTTGATGATTATGCTACATATAAATATTAAAGCTTAATTTGAAATTATAATTCATTTTTATTACTGTTAGACTTAATATATAAAAAGAGAAAGTATTTATCCCTATTTATCCCTTGCTTTAATTCTTGTTTTAAAAAAGTTATTCATAAAATTAATAGTCCTAAAGTAAAATCAACCTATGTCACTTAATCATATTATTTTTTATTATTGAACAATAATTGACATACAAAAAGATGTATTTTTAAATGTACACAACCTAATGTGTTGGAACCATGTAACCCTATCACCACAATATCTATGACATAATCCATCCCATTCAACAGTTTCCTTCTGCCCTCTTATTTATTATTGTTTGGGTAGGGGGCAGGTAAGACCATTTAACAGAGTATACACCCAATTACTGTAATTTTAAGTATATAATATGGTTTAGATAACTACAGATACTATGCTATACAGTAGGTTTCTAGGGCTATTCATTTTGTACAGTTGATATTTTGCACGCTTTGACTTTACTACCTTTCTATTTCATATCCCTTCATTCCCAGTTTTTGGTAACCACCATTCTAATCTATGTTTCCATAAACTTGACTATTTTAGATTCCTCATGTAAGTGGCATCATGTAGTATTTTCCCTATATGTCTGATTCACTTTACTTAATATAATGTTCTCTAGGTTCACCCACATTTTCACAAATGGCAAGATTTACTTCTGTATTAGGGCTTAATAATACTGCATAGTATGTGTGTACCACATTTTTGTTACTCAATCAGTTGGTGTACATTTGGGTTACTTCCATACCTTGACTGAGTAATACTGCTAACATCATAACTGATGGTATACATCATAACTGATGGTATACATCATAACTGATGGTATAAAACTGAACGTTTTTCCTGTGAGTTTCAGAACAAGGCAAAGATGACTATTCTCATCACTTCTACTCGACATTGTACTGGAAATCCTAGACAAAATAATTAGGTAAGAAAAAGAAATAACAGACATCTAGTTGGAAGGAACAAGTAAAATTATCTCTGAAGATGAATATGGTTGTTTATATAGAAAATTCTAAGGGCTACACACACATACACACACACAGAGACTTTTAGAATTACTCATCAAAATCAGTAAAGTTGCAGGATACAAAATCAATATGCAAAATTCAGTTGCATTTCTACACAGTAACAACAAACTCTCCAAATGGGAAATCAAGAAAACAGTCCCATTTTACATTAAAATAAAATACTTGTTATTAGCTTAACCAAAAAGATGAAAGATTTATATACTGAAAACTACAAATCATGGATGAAAGAAATTAAAGACACAAATAAATAGAAAGACATCACATGTTCTTGGATTGGAAGGATTAATATTGTTTAAATTTCCATAAACCCACACATACACAACCAGTCTTCAACAAAGGTGCCAATAATGCTTAATGGTGAAAGGATAATCTCTTCAATAAATGGATATCCATATGCAAAAGAATGAAATTGGATCATTATTTTAAATCATGCACAAAAATCAATTCAAATGGTTTAAAGGCTTAAATTTAAGGCCTGAAAACAAAATTCCTAGAAGAGAACATTGGGAAAGTCCTTTTGATACTGGTGCTGGCAATAATTTATTGAATATAACACGAAGAACACAGAAAAAGAAAGCAAAAACAAGTATAATAAAATCAGAAAAAGCAATGCTATTTTATCTTAATACTGTTCAGTGAGAAGAAATGATAGGAACAAAGTATATTCCTAAGATTTTATTTATTTTACCTCATTTTAAAATGATTTCACACATCAGCTACTATTAGTATATCTAAATGCATAAGAACTAGAAATCTTATTTTAAATTTTTACAATATTTTTATGTTAATAAATTCACAAAGAAAATGATAATGTGATAATATCTACAATATAAAAAAGTGGAAACTAGAAACAAAGATAATGTGATACAGTGAAAAGAAGCAAAATAACTGTTCTAATAGCACAATTTCCAAACGTACCTCCATTATCATTTCAAACAATATACTCTAAGGGACACTTCCAGATCTGTCTCACTTACTTCTTAAGAAATTTACCTTCTTGGGGTAGCCTGGGTGGCTCAGCGGTTTAATGCTGCCTTTAGCCCCGGGTGTGATCCTGGAGACCTGGGATTGAGACCCACGTCAGGCTCTGCATGGAGCCTGCTTCTCCCTCTGTCTGTGTCTCTGCCTCTCTTTCTCTTTCTGTGTCTCTCATGACTAAATAAATAAAATGTTTAAAAAAATTTGGCTTCTTATGTATATTGAGATTTTTTTCAGTTTTTGTAACAGCAGACCTAATTATACTGATTACAGCAAACAAATTGAAAATTAAAGGAATTTAGTTTTCATGATTAAAAAGTTCAGTTGGTACTTAAGTTAGGTAAGCTGTCAGTTCGGTAAAAAACAAAAGAACAAAACAAACAAACAAAAAAAACCAACACAAGAACCTGCTTGAGAACAGTATTCCAGTTCCCAGTTGATAAAAGAAAAGAATATCAGAATCTGGCTTATGCACTCATGGTGAGGTCTAAATGAGGTTTAAATAACTTAGTTGTTTAGGAGATTATCAGGAACATAAAAGTTCTGTGTACTTACTAATTAAGTAGTGACTGCAATATGTGATTTCATATTCTCATCTACCTAAATAAATTTGCCACACAATGTTATTTGATATAACATCCAGAACATGTAATACTTTAGAGTAATTTTAATGAACTAGGATCCACAGTAAGAACTGTGGCACATTACTGATTGAAATATCAAAAAATCCTTGGGCAGCCCGGGTGGCTCAGAGGTTTAGCGCTGCCTTCACCCCAGGGTGTGATCCTGGAGACCTGGGATCAAGTCCCACGTTGGGCTTCCTGTATGGAGCCTGCTTCTCCTTCTGCCTTGTGTCTCTGCCTCTCTCTCTCTCTATGTCTCTCTTGAATAAATAAATTAAATATTAAAAAAAAAGAAATATCAAAAAATCCAATTAAATAAGATATAACATATTTATTAATTTGAAATAAAGATATTGCTTAAATGATAAAGTTCCTCAAATTTATCTATAGATTTAACATAATCTAAAGTCCAGCAGACATTTTATAGCAATTAGCAAACTGAGTATGACATTTATGATCAACAAAATTTTTGCTATGTAGAAAAATGCTGAAGGTTATACATTGATTTCAAGACATGTTCTAAATCCAAGCTAATCAAATCAATGTGGTATTTGCGCGAGGTAGAAACATGGAACAGCATACAGAGTACATAAATTGACCCACATATATATGATAAATTGATTTTCGGTAAATATCACCTTCAAATCTTTTTTTTTTTTAATTTTTTACTTATTTATGATAGTCACACACAGAGAGAGAGCGAGGCAGAGACATAGGCAGAGGGAGAAGCAGGCTCCATGCACCGGAGCCTGACGTGGGATTCGATCCCGGATCTCCAGGATCGCGCCCTGGGCCAAAGGCAGGCGCTAAACCACTGCGCCACCCAGGGATCCCTTCACCTTCAAATCTATGGGAAAGAATAGTCAAGAAAAAAATATTTAAAAAATTTAATCCCTAGCTTATACTGTACACAAAAAAGATATTAAAATGGATCATAGAACTAACATAAATGCAGAAACTACAACATTTCTAAAAGAAAAGAAAAGAGAAAATACTTGTTAACTTAGGGTGAGTTAAAGTTTTTTAATAGGACAAAAAAGTACATTTAATTGACATTACAGCATTCTGCTCTTCAAAAATCTTTCTTAAGAAATAGTAGTGAATCACAAGGTGGAAGAAAACATGTGTATTATAAATATCTCACCAATTTTTATTTCCAGACTACATTAAGAATGTAAAACTCACAGGAATACAACACAGTTAAAAATATAAACATGTCACAAAAAGAAGGAAAACAAGTGGACAATAAGTTTATGGAAAGATTCTCAGAGTCAGTAGTTATCAAATATATGTAAAATAAAATTATAATTGCATAACACATTACATCCACCATTAGAATGACTAAAATTTTAAAAACTGTTGATGTCAAATTTGCCAAAAATATTGAGCAATTGGAACTCTCATATATTCTCTGTGGATATATAAATTTGCACAACCACTTATGAAAATAAGTTGCCATTTTGTTACAGAATTAAATGTACTTAGCATACAAATCCAATTCTGATATTTTACTCAATCTATGTCCATAATAAGGCATATATGTAAATATCCATAGTGGCTTTATTGATAACATCCAGAAACTGGAAACAGTCGATATACACTGGAATAAACATATTTGATATAATCATATAATGAAATAGTACTTAACAATAAAATGAACTAAGACTTTCCACCTTCCACAATATATATGAATATGAAAATTTTTGATTAGTGAATGAAGCCAGATACAAAAGATATATATTTTATATATATGTATACTGTATTATTCAATTCATGTAAAGTTCTAGAACAGACAAATCTATTCTAGGGACCTAAAAATCATATTAACTGTTGCCAGGATAGTGGGGTGAGAGTATTTATAAATAAAGGAGGTCCAGGGAATTTTCTAAGATTATGAATATCTATTGCATCATAAATGTAGTATTGGTTACATATAGTATATTTTGTCAAAAATCAATGAACTATTTACTAAGAATTTTATCATATGAAATTTATAGCTCAATAAGATGACTAAAATATTAAGGTCTAAGGAGAAAAATTAATTGAAAGTGTTGATAATTTCATATTCTCTAACCATGAAATACAACCTGAAAGAAACTGGCTGGCATTTTTGTACAAAAGAAAAAAAAGAAAAAAAAAATTATAAAAGAAAAACAAAACAAAAAAAATGCCCTTCAGAAAAGTAGCAACACTCATTCGAGACAAGTATGGCTAAGAAATTGATTAATGTATGTGCATGTGTTCCAAGAATAATTATTTTGTTTACCTGTTAATATTTAGGTACTCAAAATAAAAAGTTGTTGATGTTGTTCTCTAAGAATATATATATATTTGAAATAATCTTGTTTATGCAAAAAGGATGATTTAAATGTCCATTAATATAATCAAACTGTTTTAGTCTAATGTAATTTTAACTATTTTAGCATTTTTGTCACTGAAAATTTGCAGATTTCCATAGTAAATAAAGCTGTCATTCTCTCTCTGAGTAGATAAGGTTAAATCATTCTCATAATCTACCGTGTCTTTCACTTTCTTCAAACCTACACTCTCTTCAAAATCTTATTGGTAGGTATGTGACATCATAACCCTCATATTTATAGTCAGATTCTTGAACAACCTCAAAGGATTCTATTTCTCTTAATATTTTGAGTAAGTTCTAATCAATATCCAAAAAAATCCATGTATTTTGTTTCTTATATTACTACACTACTTGTATAGCAAAGGGCCACATCATCTGTAATTCGAATAATTTAAATTTGGTCTTTACAAATCTACCCAGCCCTAGTCACACATTATCAAAGTTTGTGAACTTTTATTTTTTCTTTATCACTCTAAGAATGATATCTAATCCCACTTCTAAGACATATAATATCTTTATTAGAGAACAGCTATATTATCATTTTTAGGAGTTTGGCAATATTGCAGACATTATGGAATGCTGAGCTTCTTAGAAGCTATGTGATTTTAAGAAAGGTTTTTAACTACTTATTTGATTTAGGAAGGTGAAAATTATTGCTAAGGATAGTTTTGCTTGAATGGTTGGGATAAAGCCTTTGAGGTCTATGGATTATTTTAATATATACATGTACCCAGTATCTTACACTCTGAATATCACTGTAAATGCAAAGTGAATAAAAAAGGATAAAACACAAGTTGAATAAGTAGTCCATTAAAAGTAAAATGAGGAGCACCTGAGTGGCTCAGTTGGTTAGGCATCTGGTTCTTGATCTCAGCTCAGATTTTGATCTTGGGGTCATGGGTTCAAGCCCCATGTTAAGGCTACATGCTAGACGTTGAATCCACTTAAAAAAATAGTGACTTTTTCAAAGATGTACTAGTATAGCCTTTATATCGAATGATCACATGATAAACCAAAATTTGATATATTTATATTCATATTCATTATGATGCCTTTATCAATGCATTGTACGTTATTTGTTCTTTAAGATTTTATTTTTTTATTTTTATTTTTTTAAAGATTTTATTTATTTATTCATGAAAGACAGGAGAGAGAGACAGAGAGAGAAAGAGAGAGAGAGAGAGGCAGAGACATAGGCAGAGGGAGAAGCAGGCTCCATGCAGGGAGCCTGACGTGGGACTCGATCTGGGTCTCCAGGATCACACCCTGGGCCAAAGGCAGGCACCAAACCGCTGAGCCACTCAGGGATTCCCTGTTCTTTAAGATTTTAGGAGAAAATCTCTATGAAAACTGATGCTATACTGCAAATCTCACCTAAAAATGAATATTCTTTCCCTTTTATGTCTAAATTAAACTATTTCTATTTACAAGCCTTCCGATAGGTCCACAAAAGATTTCTATTGTCCTATTATAGGAAACATAGGATAGAAATGAAATTATCAGCTAGGCACTAAATATATAAACTCAAGACTAGACTAACATTAACTTAGTGATTGAAAGCCAGTGATTTTCTTTTGAGTTTCTTTTCCCTATTAGCAAAATTTATTTTTAGTACTGGAATATAGAGTTGTTAAGAACTTAAAATATTTCTTTAACGTGCGGCACTATAGTCAGTACAAATGACTATTTGAGTTTTTAAATATATAATTATATTATCAAGCTATTGTAAATAATATTTTCTATTTGGTATCCATAGTAACTCTAGAGATCTGGAAAGATCTATATTCATTTAATGGAAAACAAGCATATTGGCTGACTCTTGGAGCTATACATGTGGTATTTTAATAGGACTTTAATAGCATATTTATCTTCTTCATGATAGGTTAAATTAAATAGATAAAGATTTGAAATCCAAAGCACAGACCTTTAAAATAACAAATTTATATTCAGGACAGAGACAGGAAATCTTACTTGCTATTATTTTCCAACTCTCTACATTTCCAATGAGAAACTGCTGCTGAATTCGATACCTTGAAATATGAGTATTTCTGAACATATAATTGCACCAAAACCAAAGAAAGCCAAACAAAACCCCAGCAATTTGACATAGAGACCATTAGATGTTATCTTCTTAAGTACAATAATATCAGAAAAATAGTTTTCAGATTAAGTATTGTCTGATAGCAAAGATACAATTTCAAGCAGTAAGTACATGGGAGAGGACAAGGCCAATGACTCAGCTGTAATTACAGTTTTACAACTTGTTTTCTGTGTGAAATTTGTTCAAGGCTTTGGTAGGACCATATCCAGTTTTACATAGCATTCAAGTAGACCAATGATTTTAGGTGAGATGATAGGACTGTAAACCACATAAAAATAAGACTAAGTCTTATATCTGTTTATACCTTAATGAGAGAAACATTTTCAGGAAAACTAGGTTGAATTCTTCAGTGACTGCTCAATATAAATTCACATTTTAATTCCATTCTACCTTTTTTTTTAATCTCTTAATGCATTTTCTCATCTTATTGGTAAATAAAATAGAGGCATACAAGCAATGAAGAATTGTCTCATCATTCTTAGTTTAATCAAATTGTAGGTAGGAATTAAAACATTTTTAAAAGTACACTTAAGAAAGCCAGATTGAGTCAGTGAGTTGGTAGTTGATTATTAACCAATGCCTGCCTGATGGCAAGAGAGGGTTGGCATTTATAAGACTTAAAGTAATAATAAATAGATAATTATTGAGGATTTGCTATATGATAAGCCCCTTGCTGGGTATTTAGGCATCGCACATGCATTACCTGGTCATTCCTTAGAATTCTATGAACTATACACTATTTTATCCTCATTTTATGAAAGCATGGAGAAGTTCTTAAACTGTCTGTTATTGGGGCACCTGGGTGGCTCAGAGATTGAGCATCTGCCTTTGGCTCAGGTTGTGATCCTGGGGTCCTCGGATCAAGTCTTGCATCAGGCTCCCCCTGGAGAGCCTGCTTCTCCCTCTGCCTATGTCTCTGCCTCTCTCTCCATGTTTCTCATGAATAAATAAAATATCTAAAATAAATAAATTGTCTGTTATTACCATAGCTAATGCATTATAAGCATTAAACTACCTAATTAAATGTACTACAATGTACATGCATTAATAAAAAAGGAGGATTTGCATGTATCAATACATTGATGGGGTATTTTAATTTTTTCATCCATTGGAACTAAGAAAGAAAGAATACAATAGGCATGCACATTTCCTCCACACATAATTGTTCAACATAGAATCAATTCTAATGTGAAAATGGGATTATTTTCTGGTTTTGCTGTTTTCTGAATGTCAATTATTAAAATGTAGCCTTAAAAAACTTTTTGTAATGTTATATTGAGTACTTATAATAAAGGAGGATAAAAATCTGTTTAGCCCAGTAATATTCCAAAAAGCACTACCAAAGAAACCCAAAATAGGCTACGTTAGCTCCTTGCTAAAACTTTGAGGCCCAAGGTTCCCACAAATCTAAAATGAAGATTACTGGCAGAACTTGATGTTAATTAAATTAGGATATTGTCAATTCCTTGAAGAGGTATTTTGTGTTTTCTCTCTGTCTCTGTCTCTCTTTCTCTTGCTTTCTTTCTCTTTCTCTGGAACACACAGTATCACTATGTATTTTAGCTTTTACTATTTTCACCTGACATTCTGCACATTACAGCGTGCATTTTTGCTTGTCAAGTTTTAATGTCACTTGATACTTGTACATGCTTCATAAAAAATGAAAGAAATTAGACTTTATTCATCCCTCCTGATTTATGTTATTTTGACCTATATTTAATATTATATTGTGATTTACACAGTGATTTCCAGTTAGACTTACTCTTTTCAATGTTTTTGTTCCTCTCAGCATCTCTAAGTTTCCATATTCTATCACTCTGTCTGAATAATCACCTCAGTAAAAATCATTCTTGCTAGACCAATTTCCTTCTGTCTTATTCATTTGACAATGCTCTATTTTGTCTCATATTGAATGATATTTTTACTTAACAGAGAAAGTAAAGTTGGAATTATTTTCTTGTAGGATTATGAATATACTATTTTATTGATTTCTAGCAACCATTGTTTTTTTTTGGAGAACTCTGAGAGTAAAGTAAGTAATTTCTATAATTTCTCAAGATTCTTTAAGATTTTCTCATCTTTTACTCTACATAGAAAACCCAAAAGCCTCCACCCCAAGATTGCTAGAACTCATACAGCAATTTTGTAGCGTGGCAGGATACAAAATCAATGCCCAGAAATCAATGGCATTTCTATACACTAACAATGAGACTGAAGAAAGAGAAATTAAGGAGTCAATCCCATTTACAATTGCACCCAAAAGCATAAGATACCTAGGAATAAACCTAACCAAAGAGGTAAAAGATCTATACCCTAAAAACTATAGAACACTTCTGAAAGAAATTGAGGAAAACACAAAGAGATGGGAAAATATTCCATGCTCATGGATTGGCAGAACTAATATTGTAAAAATGTCAATGTTACCCAGGGCAATTTACACATTTAATGCAATCCCTATCAAAATACCATGGACTTTCTTCAGAGAGTTAGAACAAATTATTTTAAGATTTGTGTGGAATCAGAAAAGACCCCGAATTGCCAGGGGAATTTTAAAAAAGAAAACCATAGCTGGGGGCATCACAATGCCAGATTTCAGGTTGTACTACAAAGCTGTGGTCATCAAGACAGTGTGGTACTGGCACAAAAACAGACACAGAGATCAATGGAACAGAATAGAGAACCCAGAAGTGGACCCTGAAATGTATGGTCATCTAATATTCGATAAAGGAGGAAAGACTATCCATTGGAAGAAAGACAGTCTCTTCAATAAATGGTGCTGGGAAAATTGGACATCCACATGCAGGAGAATGAAACTGGACCACTCTCTTTCACCATACACAAAGATAAACTCAAAATGGATGAGAGATCTAAATGTGAGACAAGAGTCCATCAAAATCATAGAAGAGAACACAGGCAACACCCTTTTTGAACTCGGCCACAGTAACTTCTTGCAAGATACATCCACAAAGGAAAAAGAAACAAAAGCAAAAATGAACTATTGGGACTTCATCAAGATAAGAAGCTTTTGCACAGCAAAGGATACAGTCAACAAAACTAAAAGACAACCTACAGAATGGGAGAAGATATTTGTAAATGACATATCAGATAAAGGGCTAGTTTCCAAAATCTATAAAGAACTTATTAAACTCAACACCAAAGAAACAAACAATCCAATCATGAAATGGGCAAAAGACATGAAGAGAAATCTCACAGAGGAAGACATAGACGTGGCCAACATGCACATGAGAAAATGCTCTGCATCACTTGCCATCAGGGAAATACAAATCAAAACCACAATGAGATACCACCTCACACCAGTGAGAATGGGGAAAATTAACAAGGCAGGAAACAACAAATGTTGGAGAGGATGCGGAGAAAAGGGAACCCTCTTACACTGTTGGTGGGAATGTGAACTGGTGCTGCCACTCTGGAAAACTGTGTGGAGGTTCCTCAAAGAGTTAAAAATAGACCTGCCCTACGACCCAGCAATTGCACTGTTGGGGATTTACCCCAAAGATTCAGATGCAATGAAACGTCGGGACACCTGCACCCCGATGTTTCTATCAGCAATGGCCACAATAGCCAAACTGTGGAAGGAGCCTCGGTGTCCATCGAAAGATGAATGGATAAAGAAGATGTGGTTTATGTATACAATGGAATATTACTCAGCAATTAGAAACGACAAATACCCACCATTTGCTTCAACGTGGATGGAACTGGAGGGTATTATGCTGAGTGAAATAAGTCAGTCGGAGAAGGACAAACAGTGTATGTTCTCATTCATTTGGGGAATATAAATAATAGTGAAAGGGAATATAAAGGAAGGGAAAAGAAATGTTGGGAAATATCAGGAAGGGAGACAGAACATAAAGACTCCTAACTCGGGGAAACGAACTAGGGGTGGTGGAAGGGGAGGAGGGCGGGTGTTGGAGGGGAATGGGTGACGGGCACTGAGGTGGACACTTGACGGGATGAGTACTGGGTGTTTTTCTGTATGTTGGTAAATTGAACACCAATAAAAATTAATTTAAGAAAAAAGGCAAAAAAAAAAAACCTCAAAAAAAAACCTCAAAAGAAAAAAAGATTTTCTCATCTTTGCTTTCTAGCAATTTATTATGATGCTTCTGAGTAGGTGTTTTATTTTGAATTTTGTTGCTCAATGTTTGTAAGACTCTGAATCTGTGGATTCATATCTTCAGCAGTTCAGTAACATTATTAGTCATTATATCTTTAGATGTTCTGCTCTATCCACACGTTTCTTTTTGGTACTTTTAAGTGCTAGTTATAGTACTATGGCTCTTCAAAGGACTTATTCCATAAAATGTACCTTATAATTCATTTGTGCTGCCATATGATTTTGAACAAAATAATAATATAAAAAAGTCCTACTTCTGGCTTATTCATGTTTAAATCATTTTTAAACTTATAATTTTCCACAAGTATATTTTAGAAAAAAAATGCCCCCCACCGCAGTTACTCTTCTCCCAAGCTAAGATAACAAGGAAATGATAAAAAAAGAATCATAAAAATACAAATGTGGTCATTAAAATAGTAGATATTTTATGCACTGGAAATAATTCAGAAAATAAAATAGACATGTATTTTGCAGAAAATATGTAAACATATGCCTATTTCACACTAAGCTATATTTTATTTTTTTTCATGAAACTAAAAAAATGAAAACAATCAAGGTTTTATTTATATGTGTATTTTTAAAGGAGAAATATTTGCAGATTCAATACACTTGCTTAAGCGCCTATTGTACAGAAGCACTGTGCCAGGTGTTAACCATAATTTTTATATCTTTCACATTTCATTTCAGTTACTTTCATAAGTCTCAAGGAAAACGTAGGAAGTAAACTTAAAAGGTTTCTTGTGTTCTTTATACTATCAAAATAAATTATAGCAGCAAGTGGCAAGCCAATTTCTACTCTCCAGTTAAAGAGATAGCCACTCTGTTGCATGTATCTATACTCATAGCAAACTCTCTCAATCTCTCTCTCTCTCATATATATATACATATATATATGTATATATATATATACTGTAGGTAGGAATTAAATATATATGTATTTATATAGAAATATATATGTGTGTGTGTGTATAAAGAGAGTTTTTCTGCAGGGGGTTATCTACTTTTTTTTTTTTTGCAGTTATATGAACAGTGCAAGTCTGATCATAAGAAAATAACAACTTGAGAAGCCTAGACGGCTCAGTGGTTGAGCATTTGCCTTTGGCTTAGGGTGTGATCCTGGAGTACCGGAATCGAGTCCCATGTCAGGCTCCCTGCATGGAGCCTGCTTCTCCCTCTGCCTGGATCTCTGCCTCTCTCTCTGTGTCTCTCATAAATCAATCAATCAATCAATCAATCAATAAATAAATAAATAAATAAAATCTTAAAAAAATAACAACTTACCTAATATCCGTCAATAATTCTATTCTCTCTCTAGTTGTTTAATTCAGAAACAATTTGTTATTTTTAAGACTTTCTGTTTTTGGGGAAAACCAAAGTTTTTTTTATCACGAGTCCTCATTCAATATGTTCATTTTTTTTCTTCTAATCGGTTTGCAGTACTTGATCATGTGTTTCTTCATTATTATGCACAAGATCTGACCAAGGGATAAGTTGTGTATGTTCATATGGAATTTCCACAGAAGGAAGGTAGCATACTGTCCTCTGCCATCAGATATCAAAGCAAGTTCTACTTTGCAATTAGAAGAGAAGAATATGTAGATTTATGACAAAGACAATATAAAGCTCTGTTTTGAGATGGAAATAAATGCTTCCAAATAGTTCTGTTTGATATCACCCATTTTACTGCTGCTAATGCCATGGTAAATCAAACAAAATGCTTATCAGGTGGTGGGAAAGAAGATTCAAAGAGAATTTGCTTTTAAAATCTGTGTCTAGTCATACCTATTTTCTTTTTTTTTAAAGATTTTATTTATTTATTCATGAGAGACACACAGAGAGGCAGAGATATAGGCAAAGGCAGAAGCAGGCTCCCCGCTAGGAGCCTGACGAGGAACTCGATCTCAGGATCCCAGGATCATGACCTGAGCCAAAGGCAGACGTTCAACATCTGAGCCACCCAGGCATCCCTAGACATTCCTATTTTCATCCCTTGACAGCCACTCACCATGAGCCTACTCCTACCTCAATCTTGATGACTAATATGTTTTGGGCAACACTAAAGAAGCAAAACGCTTAACTACGTCAAAGCTAAGGTAAGTTATAATTTTTATCTATTTAGTGTTTAGAGTTTTGAAAAGAGAATGTAATTATAAAGAATTTATGCAAATGATTGGTATTTGGAATATTTGCGAAAATATGGGAGAAAACTGTGTTTGAGACATTAAGCTAAGCATTGTCAATAGTTATAGCTGTTATTTTTAATAGCTTAAGCAAATGGGACTTGTACTAATCGAAATGTTTCATCTTGTGTTTTGTATATTCAGAATTCTTTTGAAAGGATCCATGGAAACATTTCTTTGATCGCTTAATGCATATTTTTTTCTATAATTTATGAAATAAAATAAAATAATTTCCATATATTAATATGGTAATTTGAACAGCTTTGGTAGCTGAAAAGTTAATTCAGGAAATAGAAACTGCAGAAGATAATATTGAATCAGAGAACTGAAATAATTTCCTTCCTTATTTCTACTCTATTTTTCATAATTAACATAATTTTATAATACAATATAAATATTTGATTAACCTCATTTCTCTATATGCTTAAGAGTTTTCTCTATTCTAAGTAATAGTGTTTAAACCCTATCTATAATCTCAGACTATCTTCTAGCCTCAGCCAAAGTTTCAAATACTCTCTTATTTGAGAGTAAGCCCAACCAAAATCTTGGCTGCAGACTCTGAGGCACACTGCTAGAATTACTCAGATAAACAGTTCCTTAATTGCTGACCCAGGGAAAATAAAAAATAAATAATTAAATAACTCATTGTTGTTTTAAGTTGCTAAATTGATAGTTTGTTATGTAGCAATAGATAACTAAGATGCTCTAAACTAGAATATGCACTTGGCATGTTATTTTCCAGCCACTTATGGCCATTAAAACTAATTCTAGTACAGTATAAATCTCCAATTATATAGCACATTAAAAATTTTGCTCTTATCCAATGCAGATTAAACTTTGGCTCAAGAAATTTAAAATTCTTCTTTATTACATCTTCTGGCACTACTTCTTCTGGACACACATCTTTTTTATTGCAAGGCTTGTGAGGATGCAGCTTCCTTCTAATTTGTGGTTAGATTAGACTTTCCTAGCTGATACTAACTGCACATATTTTCTGAGTAATAATCATCCCAATGTTGTCCTTCTCATGGGATGCATATATGGGGTCATGGTGGGAACCTCTGAAGCTATCCAGCTTCCCAGTTTGCTGATGTGGAAGACTTGGTGCTGATCCAACCTCTTCTATCTCTCCAGCTTTCCAACTTTGCCTCCCACCACTAATAGCCCTTATTACTGGCCTCTTGCTACAAACTCTCACCTGTTGAGAAATGTCTTTATTTAGGGTATTATAATACAACTCAGCTACATCTACTTTCCATAGTGTTCATTTGATCAACCACAAAATCATATACCTTCACTCAAATATGTGATATAAGTGGTGACAATTCCAGGGTCAGCTTCTTTTTGTGATCTTCCCTCTTCCTGAGATTTCATTTTTTTCCTTCTCTGAAATGAAAAGAGCGTCTTTAACACCTTTTACCCACACCGATATGAAGTGGGAAAATTAATGTTTCCTTATGGTTCTTATGGGCACCTTTGGTTTCCCAAAAATTTTGCCTAGAAGATCTCTTCTATTTGTGTCAGGAAGACAACAATGAAGCACTGTTCTTACTGCTATATTGGGGAGGAAATCAACATTTCAGGAAACATAGTACCCCTAAAATGTCGATGACAATGCCTCCTCCCTCTTCTTCTTCTAACATGGGTGAGGATTTAGTGGTTTTCTTACACTTTCTGTTCTATTTTTAAAAGCCTTATCTTGATGGATTGCTGTTGCCATAGTAAGAACATGGAGAGTTCTTGGTACTCTTTATCCCCCCCAATATTAGACTATAGCTGCAATTTACTTGCTTTGTGTAGAGACTAAACTGGCATTTCTTTTTTTTTCTTATTTTTACTAGTGTGTGGGTTTGAATAAGTTAATGTCTCTGAGACTTAATTCCTCAATGAGGCACTTAAGTTGGACTGCAAGATTAATAGTTCTAATGCTGTATGGCTATTGTCAATACCACTATTATGACCTTAAATGTAGATATATTTATTTGGGTATATTTCTAAGGGTGTAGTCCCTGAGTCATGTGATAATTCTATATATATATGTTTTGAGAAAATGACAGAATGTTTTCAATAGTGACTAAATGATAATACATTCCTATCAGCAATGTAAGAGTGTTCCAAATCCTCCATGTCCTCACGGATACTTTAAAAAAATTATACAATCCTAGTGTGAGTGAAATGATAACTCATTGTGGTTTTGATTTCCATTTACTTAATGACTAATAGGATTGAACATCTTTCCATGTATTTGATTGACATTTGAATATCTTCTTCAGAGAAGGTTCTATTCAACACCTTTGCTCATTTTTTAAAAATTGGGTGGTTTAGCTTTTTTGTTGTTGAGTTGTGAGAGTTCGTTATACATTCTGGATACTACACTATTCTCAGATGTAACTTGCAATATTTTCTTTCATTCTATAAGTTATCTTTTTTACTTTCTTAGCTAATGTCCTTGATGTACAAGTCTTTTATTTTGATGAATCCCACTTTTTCTATTTTTCTTTTGTTGCCTGTGTTTTGGATATCACATGTGAAAATTCCATTGCCAAATGCAAGGCCATGAAGATTACTCCTATATTTTTTCTAAGAATTTTACAACTTCTGATATAGTTTTGAATACCTGGAGTGAAATAGCATTCTCTTGTCTAACTTTTGTAAGAAATCTTTCAATCTTTAACCATTGAATATGATGTTAGCTGTAGGTTTTTCATAAAATAATGTCGTAATCATTATCTTGACCATCAACCTGCATATTTTATGGACTTTATCTGTAGTTACAGTATAGGGCAGAGGCAGGGACTAGGCCAGATACTATGCTAATCAATGGGTTTGGTCTCAGGAATGTCAATCACAATGTGTGACAAACTCATGTTCAGTACGGATAACTATAATACACTAAGGGATTCTATGTAATCATTCTAAAAATAAAGAGTAAGAGAATAGATGTGTCTAAAAAGTACTGGTGCCATGGATTATGGCCATTTCCATTGCAACATTTTTTTTTAATTAGTGGCCATGCCATAGACTCCTCAATACAGGTAGTCTATCTCTTATTTATGAATTCCATATTTGTGTATTTGCCTAGTCACTATGATATTTATTTGTAACCCAAAAATCAATATTCATTGTGCTTTGGCAGTCATTTGCAGACATGCACAGAACATGAAAAATTTGTACTACTTTATGTAGATGTTCCTAGTTGAGGTCAAACAAGGCTAAGCTTTACCTTCTTCTTTCAGGTCTCACAGAGATGACCAAAAAAAGGAGTTGATATGGAGCAGTGCTGTGTAGTGCAAGAAATTTGGCTCTGTGAATGGTTGGATTGGATTTGAGAACCAACTCTGACACCTGCTAGCAGGGTGGTCTCAGGAAAGCCACTTACATTTGAACCTCATTTTTCTTTTCTTAAAGAAAATGGACTTTGTGAGGATGCATTGTTTTATGATTTAAGAATATAATGATATATATATATATATATATATATATATATATATATATATATATAACATATATATCTGGAATATTCCAGAAGCAGTTTAATATTCTCTAATTTACTGTTTATGGTGATTTTATAGAACCATACTGCCATGAATAACAATTATCAGTTGCCTTTGTTTATTGTATACTTAGTAAATGAATGGCTACTGTACATTGGGTTGGTATCCCTTTCAAGAGAGTTCTGACACTGGGATGCTGGATGGCTCAGTTAGTTAAGCATCTCACTCTTGATCTCAGACCAGGGTCTTCATCCCAGGTTCATGAATTCAAGCTCACTACTGGGCTCCATGCTGGGAGTGAAGCCTACTTAGTGAAATAACAAACAAAAAACCCAGTTATGAAAAAAATAAAAAATAAAAAAAAACAAACAAAAAAACCCAGTTATGGCACTCAATATAAAGTTTGAAACATTTAACATTAATGAGTTAAGTTGCTGTATTTATGGTAGAAAATAAATGACATGTGAAGATAAGAAAATTAGAGAATATCAAATATAAATCCTAGCTTTGGGGAATAATGAATATATACATTACCTCGATTATGACAATAATTTTCTGGTTTTATACATATGTCAAAACAGATAAACATATATTTTAATTATAGTTCGATAGCACTGTTGATAAACAGCAATCACAAGTCAAAAAAAGTAGAAGAATAGTGGCAAGACTGGGAACACATTGGAAGCAAGATGAAGTTAAATTCAAGTAAGTGGTTGACAACAGAATTCAAAACTAAGACTATTTATAATGATGAATTATACTACTTTGTTTTCATGATTACATAAAGACCTTCTACTTCACCTCTCAGGATGTCCTAGTAATATTTTTTGGCAACACGTACCAATGTGCTCACTCATGGACTCTTCACAGAAGTAAAGTGACAGATCTGATTGATAAAAATGATGAGAACATAAGAGCAACATGTCCACATCTTCACAATGAGTGTGCTTTTTAAAAATAGCACAATACTCTTCTTAACATCAATGAGTTTTCTTATCTGCTTGATCATTAATGGTACTTGACGATGATTAAGTTAAAGTGGTTTTCCTATTCATTTTCTGCCATCAAGTAGTGAGGTAACTTCAATAGGCTCTCCTTTTCCTTGAGGAAGACATTTCTATTTCTAAACTTTCAAATATGCATAGCTAGGAAGCAAATGTCATTACGATTTCAACCCTAGGTTTGGTAAAAATGTAGAAGGCTTTTCACCATTTGCTCCAATTTAGAATTCAGTAGGTGCAGAGATATGAAAAATTGGACAACAAATATCACACTGAACCCCTATGAACTGTGATTGGACAATGTTTCCTGGATCGTAAATTGTAAATTCAACTGGGGTAACTGGAAAACAGAGTTACATCATTCAACCCAAAATAGTGCCTTGTTTTTTCTATTTTAAACACAATTTATTTTTTAATAAATCAACATGGTCTGTTTTCCTATTCTATCCTTCTATTCTGTCCTTTCTGACATAGCTCCAATTTTGTTTAAAATTTCATCATTAATGGCCATGTGTTTAGGGAATGACACTCTCTCTAGTTTAAAGGGTATAAAATTATTTGTTCAGGACAACAGTGATTATCTTATTCCCTTGCTATTTTTGTTTGTTTGTTCCAGCAGAAGTAGCCCAATTCTGGTTAATGAGAACTGAAAGAAAGTCTGGGAAGTCACTAAAAAATTTTATTTCCTTGATAATAAAAAGTGCTACATACTATAAATATCTCTCTTCCCACTTATTTTTGGATATTTTCATATTTTTAGTGTTTATGCCCAGAATAGGCATGTCAAAATACTAAAGACATAATCTATCAACATGTTGAGAATTGCACAGCAAAATAATGAAAAAATGAGTTCCAGAGATGTTGTGTCTCTTAATTATCACACCTTGAACTGGAGCTATTTCTATACAACTTGTTATTTGAGATAATGACCATTTTGGGAGTGTGGGAGGGTAACCTACTTTTTAGTCGGTTTTAAGTAATTTTTAATCTTTACGATTATAACTAATATAACTATGTGTGACTGAATGAGTGTACTGGCATGATGGTGTTAAGTATCTGCAGCTGAACACTTGACATCATCTATCTGTAAAGCATTTGACTTCTAAACAGGCATATATGCCTAATCATGAGAAATAAAAAACGGAAATAATTGCAAATGAACAATGTGTAACTGAATTAGCATACAAAACATGCAGACTAATATGCAAAAAGTAGAGAAATAGAACATTTAAATAAAGTTGTGAAACTTTTTCAATGATAAATAATCTATAAGATATTACAGACTTTTTGATAACAATTCATAAGCTTGCTTCTTGAGGGATTATCCAAATCTATGAAGTAGAATATGGAAAACAATAATTTGAAACTCCTTTTTGGAAAGATTTTTAATTGAAGAATTTTATGAATTATTGAAGGATAAAGGTCATGCACTAAATCAAATTCAAAATATGTTCATTTAAAATATATGTGCTATATCCTGAGTGTCTAATTCATCCTCATTGCTGAGACATTAAAAAAAATAACACAATGGGAAAACAAATTTGATTTTACACATTGTGTTTGTTTTGTTTTGTTTTATATTGAAATTGAGAGGGCCTGGCAATTCGTGTTTGTACTGTGGGCAGAGTAAAATTTCAGAATATAAAGTTGAATATATAATTGAAGGCCCCACGTTTATATTCTTATATGGAACATGGAGGAAAGATAGGGAAGAAAAACATACTTCTGCCTCAATGAACTTAACTTTTAAATGATTTTTCTGGATATATTTGACTTAGGAACTGGGCCTGTCCTTTCCTCAATATGTTCTAATTCTTCTTTCTTTTTAAAGATCTCTGAATTTCTTTCAAATTGAATATCTGTTTCTATTAAACACATAAGCCACTTTTCTTCTCCTTTTTAAATATTTGGTTATGTAAGACATAAAATTAATATTATCTGTAACTCTGGTTATAAACTTTCTGTGTAGGATCATTTTGACATTAAAAGCATTTGACATATTATATAACTTATTCTGGAATGATATTTTTAAGATTATTTATTTATTTATTATTTATTTATTTATTTATTTATTCATGAGAGACACAGAAATATAGGCAGAGAGAGAGGCAGGGCTCTCCTGAAGGGAGCCCGATGTTGGACTCAATTTCAGGACCCCAGGATCACGATCTGAGCTGAAGGCAGATGCTCAACCACTGAGCCACCCAGGCATCCTTGGAGTTATATTTCTTAATTAGTTAATTGGCTTGTATGACTTCTAGTCTGAATCTGTTTGACTTTTGAATCTGATTCATAAATATTTTATTAAATTCATTAACATGTAAGTCATTTAGCAACAGCGGCTCTTGATTAATTTTCTCTCTTTTCAGATAGGGTTTTTTTGTAGTCATTTTCAGTTCCTGTAAGGAAAATTAAATTTAAAATTTAATTTGGAAAATAAGTTTATAGAACTTTGATTTTCCAATTTTTCTAGTTCTATAAGAGTTGTTAGACTAAAAGAGGTTAATAATTTGTCCAAATGTGCCAATAATTATACACATTACACATAGACAAACACACACAATGGACATAAAGTTTCAATATACAAGATGAATAAATTCTAGAGATCTGCTATACCACAATGTATTGCAATATTAACTGTAGAGTACAGTAGTGTTAACTATAGTGCATTGACACTTAAAAAAAAATAGAGGTGCCTAGGTGGCTCAGTTAAGCATCTGAATCTTGATTTCAGCTAAAATCCTGATCTCAAAGTCATGGTGATTTCAGTGTCCTGAGATGAAACCCTGAATTGTGCTCCATTCTTAGCACAGAGTCTGTTTGTCCCTCTACCTCTGCTCCTCCCCGCTGCTTGTACTCTCATTCTCTCAAAATAAATAAACAAAAAAATAAATAAATAAAGACAAAAACAAATAAATAAATACTCAGTACTCCCATACCAACCTTGATGACTAAGATTTTCATACCAGTATTACTGTGTAATTCCTAATCCAAACGACACCCTGTATAATACCGTACTTACTATTTACAGGATTCTTCATGTCTTCAAACATTTCCTTAGTGATCCTTTAATTTATGCCTTATTTTGAACCCTGTTGTCATAAAAACTGTATCACATATAGCTGTTACAAGCAGAGAATATTTTATCACTCTGGTTTCTCACTGCACAGGTTTAAGAAATGGAACCATCCTGTTCTCTTTTGCTCCACCCAAAACACTATACATACTTCTAGTTTATAAGCTTGAGCTCCATTAAAGAGGACTTCATTTGTCTACGCTATTACCATTCCTCACTGCTTTCAGTTACTGATTTTTTAATCACATCCCTTAACTTATTAAAGTCCTTACCACCTGAATTAATAGCTATTATTATGTTTTATTATTACTTATTTTACCACGATGTTACAATGATTTCAGATGATCCATAAATATCATATGTCTGTAATTATTTACCCAGTACACACACACACACACACACACACACTCACAAACACACAGAATTTGTTCCTCCATTGCCCTTTATTATACCACTTTAACAGTCATATCCTGGACATTCTGTTATTACTTACTGAATTATGTATGATAAGCTGATTTCAACCACTCCACTTTTTTTTTTTTTTTTTGCTTACCACTTCATATCTTTTCCTGCTCATTTGCCCTGAAAGATTCTTTAACCACGTGGTGGTGTCCTGTTTACTGATGCCACCACATTTAAATTTTTTTCTACTTCACAGTAAGTTTCTCTTTTCTCCGAATTAGATTATGGGCAATAAAACTACCCTATAATCACTGTAAAAGGTACACGCCTATCTTATTCTTGCTTCTGTTTCTTTGTTTTTTTTTTTTTTAAGGTTTATTTATTTATTTGAGAGAGAAAGAGTATGAGTCGGAGGGGCAGAGGAAGAGGAAGAGAGAATCTGAAGCAGACTTTTGTGCACTCAGCACAAAGCCCAAAGCAGGGCTGGATCTCACAAAACAGAGATCATGACCAGAGCTTAAACCAAGGGTACAACACTTAACTGACTGCACCAATGAGGCACTCCTCTATCTTATTTCTATTATATATGCCTGAGGAAAGAAAATCCCCAAACAATACAGTTCACAATAATAAAAAGACAACTACAGACAGAACAAAACTAATTCATGTTTTCACCTAAATAGTTCAATATTACTGAATGAAAATCACCCAGGAGTAATTTATATTACCATAAAATTATGACCACAACAAGCCTCAAATATGCACTTAACACTCCCCAACAGTTCCATACTACTTCCCTTGTAAATAGAATGTACTATTGTACAGCTTCATGTTGATCTTAATATTGTCCATATGGCACCACACTTCAGCTCACAAAAGTTTGGGAAATACAGTAAATGTTAGGAAACTGCTCTTAAATTTCAAACTTCTCATTTAATCTGTAATTTTTAAGTTACAATTCCTACATGTATTCCCTTTTTCTCTAAATTATCTAAATGGATGAATAACTCCTGTTTACTCCTGGTTTTATTAAAGTACAATCTGTTCTTTTTGTGCTCTGGGAATCAGGTTCTGTTTGATCTTCTCAAGGATTAATTCCTTAAATGTCACTTCCGTATCCTATTTATAAGAATTCATCTAAGCTACATTATAATTCATATTCAGATATAAATCTCTCTCATCTCCCATATATCAAAACACCCTCCTGATCCCATCCCCCCACCACAGCTGTGTAATTGTTCTGCTTCCTTTCACAAAAAAATTCTGACCAAGAAAACTTTTCTAAAATTTTATCTTCCAGTCTATCATCTGATTATCTTGTCAATCGTCTGTTATACTCAACTAAAACAGATCTTTTCAAAATTCTTTTTTTTTAAAGATTTTATTTATTTTTTCATGAGAGACACACAAAGAAAGAGAGAGAGGCAGAGCACAGGCAGAGGGAGAAGTAGGTTCCATGCAGGGAGCCTGATGCGGGACTCGATTCTGGGACTCCGGGATCACGCCCTGGGCTAAAGGCAGATGCTAAACCACTGAGCCACCCAGGGATCCCCAAATCTTTTCAAAATTCTTAATGAGAATTAACTTTTTTGTAGGCCAATTGAAAGTTCCTGTGTTAGAACACTTTTGTTTTGACTTTACTGACACCATGCTCTCCTGGTTTAATTTATTTCTCAATTGGCTTTTAATTTGCCCGATTATTTGTCTCTCTTTTTTTATTCCACCTCTATTATTCTGCCATAACTCTAAGCTCTGGTCTGCTTCCTGCTGTATCTACACTTTGAGTGACAGCAAAGTAACATGTGAACTAAGAAGTTTAACAAACATCTGGATAAACACACACACACACAGGGAAGCCTAAAATCCAAATTAACCTAGTAGACTCTCTACACGACACCTGCATTTGTGTGTCACATGGTTTTGTCAATAAGTTTTGTCAGTAAGTGTTATTTTATAAAGTCTGATATTTCTATTATCTGAAAACAGAAGTGACACCTCATTAAAAGTTGAGTGGTCAGAGAGTCATTCCTTCTTCTGTTTCCTGTTTTCCACTGTTGGTAGTTTATTTGATTGTAAATATAATCAGAATACCATTGTTCATTATATATATAAGAGGGCTACGTTCTCTTCTCCAGACACACCCAGACCTCTTATCTGTAGACATTTGTGCCTGTAATTTTAATTTTTTTTAGCCTAGAAAGCTGTTTCACAGGCACTTCACAATGTACATATTTCAGCGAAATATCTGCACTAAAGAAAATCTTCCACTGATAACCCTAAAGTTATTATTTCTTCAGCCTGTTTACTTCCTTAATAGCATATATAGCATTTACTGCTACTTTTATTTAAATTTTTCATTTTAAATGGTTTAAATGGTTATCGCCTATTTCCATCCTTAGAATATGCTTGATGGGCATATTACCTATGAGACAGATTTATAAAATGGAAAAGAGATAATCCTCACATCATTTTATTTTCTTTATGAAACTATCATTTTTCTTTTACATACTCCTTCACCTCCTATATCTTTTAGCTAAGCTGCCCTGCCCTTACCCTAAGCTTTTGATAACTTTCTTTTAAGACCAAGTGGAATTTCCACATGCATTCTGCAATAAGTATGTTCAGATCATTACTCATTATTATATTACTACAAACTTGAACTATAATTTCTTCCCATTGCCCTGTTACAGAATATGAAGAGCACAGTAACATGCACCAGTTAACAATAACAAGGGCATAGAGCACTGTGTGCCAGTAATCAATCCCAAAAGAGGAAACTCTTCTACCCATTGCATCATGGTATCAGAGTTGTCAAGGAAGACACACCAGAGTCCAGCAACACTTCACTTACATAGAGAAGACGCACAAGATCAGTTTCAGTAGTGTATGCTGGTCCTTCATGACCAGTGGGTCTCTCCTGGCTGCTGATGGCAAAGCAATTTGCCCAATGCACTCTCTCATGCAGTAGAAGAAGGGACCAGCAGCAGAGTTGGCCAGATGTCATATGATGTACACACTTTAAGCAGAAACAAAAGAACAGTCATTGAGCCTAGAAAAGGGAGAGAAGATATTCCCATAGAAGACAAAAAATGAGTTTGGGCTCCTCATTTCTTAGTGTGGATGTGTTCCAGGCCTGAGACCCATTCTTATATGGTCAAGTGGAGGCTGAAAGACTGTGCTATTGAGACTGCGTTTCCTAACAGAATGGAAATAACATTTCACCCAGAAGTCATACTTGAGTCTTTCACTTCCTCCTGACCTGATTAGGCATCTTAACTTGCTATTTTAAAATCAAACTGTTTGCCATCTTTTTCTTTCAGTTATGATTTCAATAGCTAAGTGTAAGTTATTCACTGTAATTCAACTACACAATTGTAATAGTCTTCTAACTGGTTAATTGTTTCCCATCCACTTCTCTGTAAATCACACATTTTAATCAGAACTATCTTTATGAAAGAAAATTTTTATAATTTTCTTACCCAGTTTGATATTTATTCCTGAAATTTAAAACAAAACAAAATGTTCCCAGTCATTGCTCAGAGTCCACCAATCCAAGTAAGATCCACTTGATCCTGTTTTACCCAATACTAGAGATTGTTACTCAGTACATCTGGTTTAGCATCAGGGAATCTGTAATTCTAAATATTATCCCAAGTAATTCTGACCATCTCACAGTTTTGGAAACAGCTGTTCTAGACAAGATCAGTTCCCCAAACCCTTTTTGAAATCCTTTTCTGACTCTTCCACTTATATTTTTTATATAAATATACATATTTTCAAAACAGCTCAAATCTTAACTTATTCAAATACTTTTAAAATAAAACCCTCACTTAAAAAGTCTTTTTCATTTTTCCATTGTATGTTATTTCTAATTATATTTTATATCTTATTATTAGTTGATCAACAGTGGACTTACAATTTATACATAAATAATCATCTACATAGTAGGGACATGTTTTCTCATTGTCATTGAGGAAAGCATACCCTTATATTTCTGCTGATATTTTTCACTAAATCAAAATATTTAAAATAAATCAGAATAACTGTATTACTAATACCTTCAATGTTATATTATTCTGCAACTAGATATTATATTATACTTCATTTATTTATAAGCATATTCTAGCATATGCTGGGCACCTAGCTACAAATAAGAACCAAATATTTCCTAACCATAAAATCACCCTATACCCCAGATACAATTTTCTTCTCTATGTTAGTGCCCAGGCAACTTGACTCAAAATTCAGTCATCTTTGTCCCATCTTTACTTTCAAGTTCTCTTCTTTGACCCACTTTCAATAAGTGGCCAAATATTATGAATTATGCCCTCATCTGCATTTCTTACATCTGTCTATTCAGTTTCTTTTCCACTGCCCTATTTCAACTCAACCAGATTTCAGTTGAACTTGCACTATATTCTGTGCATCAGTCATGGATTCTTCAGGCCATCTCTCAATTACATTTTCTTTATTTGAGGTATGATAATATAAATCAGTTGTGCTGTAATGTCACTAATATCCTCTAGCTTATTGAATGTGGACCAAGTGTGGGTATAAAATGCTAAGCCTCTCCTGTTTCTAAGTTCCTTTTATAGAAATATCTCCAATTCTCTGTGTTCTACTCTGAGTTTTATTTGCCCCTTCCTCATTTCAGTGCTTGAAATCCTAGATTTAATTCGAAGCTTAAGTCAAATGCCTTTTTATCCTATTAAATATTTCTGGTTGTCTTTCCCAGGATAGACTGATTCATAAAATATTTGTAATCTCTTATCCACTAATTAAATTCTATGCTGTTTTTTAGTTGCTTGTCTTATGTTTCCTATGTAACCGTATAGACACCTGGGGCTATTGCTGATTCCAATTAGTCTTTGTATAAATTTATAGCAAAGGTGAGCCGTGACTTGCATAAAGACAGGCAAAAGAAAATATGGATAATCACTAATGGTACTATTTAATAAAGCATTTTGCATCTCTAAACCATTCTCTTTAGACAGCAGACTTGAAATTAAAAATGTTTGATCTACTTGGTTCTATTATCTTTCTTTACCAATGCTCAATTGTGTTTTATCAGTTGTGACTTGGGAAGAACAAAAAAGATATTACACACTGCAGTCCTATCTCTTTCTCTATTTGCGAAAAATAAGATTATCATGTATATGCAGAGGCTTATAGCAAAATAAAAATAATATTTTATATGACTAAAATGTAATTGACTGTAATTGACTCCTATCCCCTCCTAAGATCAGTATCAGAAATCCTTTTATTGCCAAATCATCAGGACTTTGTTTTGTCTGTTCCTGAATACAAATTCTTGTCCTCCTTTGGTACTTTGTATATTTTCTGGTTTGCTGTCTGACATTAGACTTCACTTACATTAGGCTAATTTGATTATTCTTTGAAATAGCAAAGTTTATGTACTGAATAGGACAAGTTATTGCTTTCTCTAATGGACACTTAAAGTCCAATCGTTAAAGTACAAAGCAAATCATCCCCAGCTGCCCTAACTTAGGTATTGTTCTTACACTGTTATTGTTGAACATGTTCATAACTGCTATAAAAAGAAATCTGTGTAAAGCAGAACTTTTTAGAGTCAAGCCTCTATTGGTTTTCTTAGAAGGAGAAAAATCAAATGCCCTTGCTTATGAAGAACAAGATGTTATTTCTGTAGCTGTGGAGTAAGGTATTTCATAGGCCTCCATGGATTTAGAGGTAAAAAGAGTGTTTTCTAATCAGTTTTAGCTGGAAGACTCTGCTCTATTTCCCCAAAGCCCTACCTTGTAAAGTTGCTTTCTTTCTCTCACCTTCAAATGTCAACTCTCTGATGTGCAGGTAGAGGTGAAAAAAATTACCTGCTTAAACACAGTGTTGCTTCCCTGGAGTGCATGTGCAACCCAAGAATTATTCGAATAATCATATTAGTATCTGAATTCTATCCAAGTCATATTTTCAAATCTCAGCAGATCATCTGAAGTAAAAATATTTATTTTTACTCTTAAGTAATCTTCAGTTCCTAACTAGTTATTACAAGGCAACATACTGATTCAGGTAGTTGACTAATGGGAATCATTCTAGTTTAGTTAATTTATTCATCACTTGGTAATTGTGTTAGTAATTCTAGTCTGAAATCTACTTGAAGTCAGTCATTAAGTTGCAACCATTTAGTTTATTTAGGGTTCACTATTTAAAATAAAAATTCTGTTATTAAATTACATTGGATGCATTTTTTTCCTTTGGCAAGTCCTGTATTTGTAACTAAATGTCATGGATATGTATGGCTTCTTTACATGCTCGCTGCCTTTAAATTTGTATTAAGCTTATTTATTCTTGTATTCTAAAATGGTACCAAAACATTACAAATTTACCCACACCTCTCAAAGCAAAATGGTACTCTGTTCTATCGAATAACTGACTCCCTTATAGACAAATGTGGTGATAATATCCAAGTTACAGGAAATCATCCATAATCTGCTAGAAATGTAAGCTATTACTTGTATGACACTATCAAGAAAGACTACTTACCTTTCATTTAAATGAAGAGAAAATTTATTTATTTTTGTTTTTAAAGATTTTATTTATTTATTCATGAGAGACACAGCGGGAGAGGCAGAGACATAGGCAGAGGGAGAAGAAGGCTCCATGCTGGGAGCTTGACATGGCACTCGATCCCAGGACCCCACCGGGATCACAACCCAAGCCAAAGGCAGAGGCTCAATCGCTGAGCCACCCAGGCATTCCAAATGAGTAGAAAATGTATAAAATCAAACACATAGAAGTTTTGCTTTTGTTTTTTGTTTGTTTTGTCTTGTTTTTGTAGTACAAAAGGGGAAAATGGATTAGAGTCAAATCACTTCAGATGCTACTTTACTTAATTTTGAAAGTAAAATGTTTGAAAAACATTTTATGTATGTCCAAACTGGTTCTGTCAACCTTTGAACTATTTCTTCACTCAAGTTTAGGAACAGCTTGGTACCAATCATTGCAATTAAAATTTAAAAAGGCTTGCTTTACACATTTATGTTTTAGAATTACTTGAGATATTTTATTTTTACTTCATTTAAATAAAATATTTTCCTTGATTTAGTTCTTTAAATTTTATTTCCTTAAGTATTAAAATAAGAAATATATATGCAGTTTTTAAACTTTCTGTTAAAATCAATATTTCAAACATGAGTAATAATATTTTCTTTCAGAATTTCATACTATATTGGATTTATAATCAAATGAAGAATTTTAGTAGCATCTTACAAGTCCCTATACAGTTGTCCCAAAGGGCAAAAGAAATAAATCTTACCTATGAGTAATATTGAAGTAATATATTAGTCATATTAGAGTGGAGAGAAAGAAAAAAGAATCCAGGAAACCTGTGAAAAGGAAAAGAATATAAAAATTCTTAAGAGATGGTAGGAGGACTTTTGAATTATTTTACATGGCTGCAATGCAGAGGTGGAATATATAAGTATATATACATGAACATATATATATATGAACATATATATACATTCATATATCATGAACATATATATATGAACATATATACATAACTAGATGTATGTATATAAATATATGTTATATATATTAGTTATATTTATATTTTCCAAGAGTTAAACAGAAAAGATAAAAGATAAATAGTTACAGCCTGATCAAGGAAGGGTGGATTTTATCTTGTAGCTAATGATAAGCTCTTTGAGAATTTTGTGCAGGGAAGCATTTTGATCAGATGAGTATTTAAGAATGATCATTTACCATGGTTTAGAAAATGACTTAGAGAAAGATAGGCTAAGAAAAGAAAGCAAGAAGATGGATAGTCTTATGGGAGCCTAAGTGAGAAAGAATGAGAGGATGGTGTCCTGGTTCTGAAGATAAGTTTTAATTTTACTGTAGACAGCAGAGTAACAGAATGGTAGATAATATTCTGATATACTGAACATATTTATATGGTTTTGTTATTTGAGATTAGCATTCAGTAGATAGCTCTTATACATTGAACTAAAAATCCCAGATAAATTCAATGGCAATGCACTATTCAAGTCACAAGTCCAAAAACATATATTTAAAATTCTGTCTTTGGCACATATTAGTTGGCTTGGGCTGCTGTAACAAAATACCAAAAATTAGCTGGAAGTCAGAGTACTGGTATGATGGAGTTCTGGAAAGGAAGCATGCTTTCTGGCTTATAGGCAGGCCATCTTCTCACTTATCCTCACCTGGCCCACAGAGAACCCTGGTTTCTTCATCCTCTTATATGGGCACCAATCCCATCATGGGGGATCCACCCCATGATTACATCCCAATCCAATTACATCCTAAAGGCTCCACCTCCAGACACCACTGCATTGGGGAAACACACATAGCAGTACATGGAAAGGTGAGTTGAACTACACTGATTTAAAATTATTGTTAATGTCAAATTATTATTTACAAATAAGGAGATTGTATGATGGAAAGTAATAATGCCTTGTTCTACTCCCCTTGATTACAGACTGCTGTTGTAACTCATCAATATGCTTTGCATCTTTTCATGTAATTCTGTGTTCTTACAAATAAAATCTTACATAAAATAAACCGATATTTATTTTTTTATCCTTGTGTACAGTAAGGGCATATTTTATCCTGAGTTTGAAATATATGAAAGAGTTGAAGAAACATTCAAATAATGTCACTCATCTTTGTATTTTTGTTTGCAATACATGATCGCATATGTATTACATTTTTTACTTTTCTTATGACCTTTATCTAATGCTCACTCTTTCCATACCTGTCCACTTTCCTACTGGCAAAAAGGAAACATTGTTTAGTGAAATTTAAACACATTTATGCCGAAGTCACACAAATTAGTTGAAGTGTTCATTTATAAGGCTCTAGTCACACTGGCCTTATCTCCAGTCCTCAAATATATTCAAGAGTATATCCTTTTATAATGGCTTAAAAAAAAAAAACTTTACATAAGCCTTATGAGATTCTGGAGCTCACTTTGATTTTTTTATTCTTGTGTGTCTACTGCCTAGCCTAGTACCTGATCCTTACAGATGCACACATCTATTATGTTTAAAAGCATGGTTGTGTCTATTGTTATAGTTTCACTTTTTTTAACACTTAACAAAATCCCTTGCTGCTGCTTCTTTTTTTTTTAATTAAATAATTTGAGAAAAAGAGGAATAGAGGGAAGTGGGGGCCACAAAGAAGAGAGAGTCTTAGGCAGACTCTGCACTGACTGCAGAGCCCTGCACAGGGCTTGATCTCACAACCATAGATTAAGACCTGAGCTGAAACCAAGAGTCAGATGCTTAACTGACTTCACCACCCAGGCACCACTCCCTTACATTTTCTAATGCTATGCAGAATCTAATCAGGTGTTAAATTCTTAGAAATTGGGTTCTTATAGGAGTTTGGTTTCCTGTCTACAGGAAAGTTAAAAATTTAAGAAGTGACTATTAAATAATCAAAGTATTGCCTGTGGCTATTCTATGGTCATTTTTTGGTCTTTGATCTGCCAGTCATTCTGTGGGGTGTACATTCTCTTCTCTTCAACTAGTCTTGACCATCTTTCTTTCTTTCTTTCTTTCTTTCTTTCTTTCTTTCTTTCTTCTTTCTTTCTTTCTTCTTTTCTTTCTTCTTTTCTTTTTAGAAATTTACTATTGATTGTATCATTGTGCTAAACAGAATATTTACATTTTAATAGGATCAATCAGACATCAAGTTCAACTATTTTAAACACAGAACGGCATCAGGATGAGTCTTACTGTAATAGGTAAAATATTATTGAATCTTTAAGAATATACCTACTTATCATTTTCCTCTCTGAAAAACAGAAAAATCTCCTTTGAGGAGGAAATATAGAAGCAGTTAATGTATACTTAGATTAAGTCCTTCCCCTTAAATTTCATTTATACACACACAGACACACACACACATATGCATCTATGTATATTTAAATACATGTGTATGTGAGTGGGCACCCATATGCACACACCACAAGTGCACAGTGCATGGATTCTACATTTATAATACTTGAAATAATAATTTGTTACCTGGCACTTTTTGGCATATCTAAATGGAGGCAGCTTTGTAGTATTTGCTTAAAGCTATAGCAATATATTTCTAGCAAATTATTCAAATATTTTTATTCATCCTGAAAGATGTATCTTCAGGGAAAAACTTATCTTTTCAATTCCACACATGTTTAAGCTTCTAAACTTTGTTCTTGCCAGCAGAGATTTGCTGTCGAGCACATAATTTGATGTTTGACCTCAACCTGTTAATGACTTACATCACACTTAGGGCACATGAAGCAAACCGAACTCAATTTATTTAAATCTGGGGACTTGTGCTTTGAATGTACATTAGGGGAATGGTGGTTCTGGTTATTTTAAGAGTTACATTAAAGACAACATCAATATTTTATTGGCACAGAGTTTACTTTGAATCAACATTCATATTTACATCAATTTTCATGAGAACAATTTGCTTTGTAATTAGATTAACTGATAGAAATTTTATTATAAAACAAAATTATTTCCCAACATTAAAATATAGTAGTTCTCATAATTATATTTATAATTTTATAAATTATATAGTTCTAAAAATATATCCATTTTTTGGGACATATAGAGTATATATAAAATTTAAAAAATTTTTCTTTATATTTATATTTAGGCAAATAATTATTTTAAAAATGTATCAGTTGATATGCAGCTCATCTGGGTGATCTTAAACAATAGTGTGAAGAAGAAGTGTGAAGAAGATAAATAGCATTATTTTCATGCTGCCTATATTACATTAATCTAGTATTTGGGAACTTGCTAAACAACCTTATTAGGTAATTTGTAAATTTTTTTTTTTTTAATTTGTAAATATTTTAAAACTTTTCTATATTACCTCCTTTATGAATTACAAAAGATTGCTTAAAGCTATAGCAATCTTTTTATTTTTATTTGAAGTCTTCTATCTCTTATTTGCTCCATTTTCATTTATTCACTGGTTAGCATATCAGTAAAATGTCCCAAGGAAAGAATGTTAATAAAGGTCCTCGACACAATTTTAGCTTTAAATACATAAGCCAGGATCTCCTGGGTGGCTCAGTTAAGTGTCTGCCTTTGGCTCAAGTCATGACCTCAGGATCCTGGGATCAAGCACCACATCAGACTTCCTGCTCTGCAGGGAGTCTGCTTCTCCCTCTCCCTCTCCCCCTTCCCCTCAATCATGTTCTCATTCTCTCTCTCTTTATCATAAATAAATAAATGGAATCTTAAAAAAAATAAATTAGCCATTTGAATTTATATCATTTTACTTTCTGTTATGTCTTCATAATTCATGGTCTCTTCTGCTGCCCCTGGGTTCCCTGTTCCCTTCCCCAACCTCAGTCACTGTCTCACCTGCTCTCCAATAGTTGGTTATTTTTTTTATTTGGGGACAATGGGCATGTATGGGGAGGAGGATCTGTTCTTCCCCGACCTCAGGTCCCAACTGTCCTCACACTGTTAACTCCATATGCCCTTCTCTGATTAAACAAGCCAGTCGGGCATGGTTAGAAAAAAAAAAAAAAAAGCTAATAAACTTTCTTTTAAATTTGTTAAGAATAGATATTGATTCTTATTCAAATTCTGTCTGCAAGAGTGTTTGTCCTTCTAGACAATGACTACTGACTCCAAGAGTGTTTGTCCTTCTGGACAATGACTACTGACAAGGACTCCTTTTTTTTTTTTTTTTAAAGATTTAATGTATTTATTCATGAGAGACACAGATAGAATGACAGAGGCAGAGGGAGAAGCAGGCTTTCTGTAGGGAGCCCAATACAGGACTTGATCTCACGACCCTGGAATCATGTCCTGAGCCAAAGGCAGATGCTCAACCACTGAACCACCTAGGCATCCCCAAAGACTCCCTTCTTGAACAAGTTTCATACCAGGCTTCTCTGAGCCCCTTTCTCACCTAGGCCTCCATTTTAGGCTTCCCTGTCCTTTTAAAGTCCAGTTTTAGCATGAATCCTGCTAAATCAGTTTAGACAGGGTCCTCCTACTCTTGATAGATGATTACTCTCAATATCTAATCAAATTCCTCATTACCCACCCTTGATATCGATTACTGTGATCTGCCCTCAGTAAGGATCCTGTTTGTTCAGTCTAGTAAGAATTACTCCTTCCTCTGATGTCTCCATATCTCCTCTTAGTGATTTTCTACTCACCAAAAACCTACCTGTCCCTACATCACCCACACTCCCTAACATGTTTCTTGGCTATAAACCCTTACTTGTTCTTTTTGTTCTTTTTTCTTTTAATATTCTTTGAATTTCTCTATGTTTATATTCAAGTGAAAATAGCACATCCTAGATCAGATTTCCTGTCAAAATTTTAAAATACATTTCTCTCTCCTTTCCTAGAAAATTAATGTAATATAGGAATTTCCTCTTAGTTCTATCATTTAAAGTAGTGAGCATAACTTCATAGGTGAGTGTGTGCATGTGCACACGCACATGTGTGTGTGTAAGTGGTTTCAAAAAGTGCTTATATTACTTAATGCTGTTAGGTATATTCAATTATTTAAATTTTCTTTAAATGCTTGTCATTTATGATTTTCTAGGGAATTGTCCATTTTTTTCAAATGTATTGGATATAGATTACTATAGTAGTCTTTATTGATTTTTGAATTCTTTACGGTATGTGTGTTGCTAAGCAATTATCTCATGCCCTATATAATTACTTATACTTCCTCTTCTTCCTTGATTAATTTTTCTAGAGATGTTTATTTTGTCAGTTGTTTTCTCCTTCTTCTTTTTCTCCTTCCTCTTCTTCCACTCTCCCTCCTTCCTCTTACCCTTCCCTCCTTTTCTCTTCTTCCTTTTCCTTCCTCTTCCTCTTCTTTAGTGAATCCACTATATCTTTGTTTCCTACATTATAAATTTCTTACATGGTGTGTAATATTTATTACTTTTGATTGACTTTCAATATATTCTAAAGTTTTATTTATTAGCAGCTTGAATATCTAGGCCATAACTTTCAGATATTTTGGTACATATGAATGCAGTTAAAGGAAAAATTAATATTTATGTACTATTGTTTTTCCATTTGAAAAGATTTGATATTTAGTATATTGGCTGCCGTTAATGTGATTTTAAAGATTTTGTAATATTGATTCTGATAAACTCTTCTACTGATGAACTATATTAAATCAGGTTTTTTTTTTTCCATTTTCACATGTTGGAGATTTTTAAAATAATATTTATTTATTATTTATTTGTAATTATATTGTCTTGTTTCCTTTGGACAAAATATCATCTTTGTCATAATTATTTTGTATTTGCTTATACCTGCTTAGTGATTTCATAGAGAATTTTTTATAAATGTGTTTGGAAATAATGTGTATCCTACATTTGTTGTATGTATACATGTAAAACATAAATCAAGATGATTCATTTTGTTTTTCCAAACTGTATATCTTTATCAATTTTGGTCTCATATAGCAATTATTATTCCAGGTTTTATGATTAGTAGTTGCTTCATATATGTTCATCTGTCTTTTTATCTACTTTTGACTTACTCCATTTATATGTTTTTATAAGTATCTTATACATAGCACAAAGCTTTTTTATTTCAGCCACTCTGGGAATTTCTGTCTTTTAAAGAAATATAATCAACTTTTATTATTTTAATGATACTACAACTGGATTAAATCTATCATCTTACTTTTTGCTTTATTTTCTTTGTTTTCCTTTATTCTCTTGACTGCTTTACATTAGATTGATTGAATTTTATTTACCCCATCCTTATTTTGAAATCTTCTATTTATTTACTTTAATAGGTACTATTTGTCTAATATTGCTTATTATAATTCAGTGTTTCCTTCTGTGGTTAAATTATTATTATTACTCCTTTTATTTGAGTTCATGGTTGTGTTAGTTAACATATTCATCAACTTGTATTTCACTAACTGTGATTTGTAAATGAGTGTTTCTGTGTATGCATTTAGATATTCAAGAGTAATAAGAAAATTATATTTTTAAGCTCTTTGTTACATACTATATAGTCATGATTTGTAAGCAAGCTATTGTAACAAATATATATATATTTTTTCTCTCTCTCTCAATCATTCAGTTTGATTCTCTATTTACTTCTGCTACCTTGTGAAATTTTAGCCAATTCTATTCTCCCTTAATGGCTTCTTGTATATTCACTGAATAGTCAATGTCTCTTTTAAGAGTATTTTACATGCTAATATTAGGATAGGGATGGATGAGGAAAAATAACTGTAGTAAAATAACGAAAACAAGGGAGATAGTACTCTACAATGTTATTTGATTTTTAAAGATAGAAAAAGTGAATTATACACTTCAGAATGAATACAAGATTATAATAATGAACAACTTTCCATTTATATTATTATAATAATTAAAGATCATACATAAGTCATAATCATTATTGGAATTTTAAAAAGTCACAGCAATCATTCCTCCCTCCTTTAGAAAATGGTTTTATATTCAAAATGAATATATGTGGCTGAATATATGAAATGATTTTCTTGTTACATTTTAGAAATAAGTAGTAATAACAATATTTTCTTGAAAAAAAACAAAACAATATTTTCTTGGTTACTAAATTGATGATTAATAAAAGAAACTATAACACCATTTAACACCAACACCAATGGAAATCCATTCCAAATATGAAATGCAGTAATTATAAAGAATAAATGTAGACATTGAATAAAATAATTATTTACTAGAATGTAATTAATCATGAATTACTTAATATTTATGTTAACCTATATGGTTTACATATTTTAAAGCTTATCTTGATTTGGAGTAATGTAAATTTGTCGTCTCTTTCCTTTCTTTCCATAGCCTCAAGAGAATTGGTGGTAGCAATTAGAATTGTAAGAAACCCTAAACCCCAAGACATTCTGTACCTGTTTATCTTGTCAATGAGGAAAAAAAAATACAGGAAGTTTTCTGGCAGAGTAACACTTAATATGTGATTAACTGATAAAATCAAATATATTAACTTCAGTATTTAAATGTTACTTTGCCAACATTGTGCTTTCTGACAAGTTTGCTTTCTTAATTACTACTCACCATTAGAGTTGAGAAATTAATTTTGATCAGAGTGCACATTCAAAAAGAAAATCTATTTGATAGTTTGTAGGAAATATTACCAAGTTTATTTCATAGAAATAAATTGTTTGAATGTAATGCTTTTAGAAAAAAAAGTGTTGTCAAAAGAGTGTATGGAAATATACACACACAGGATGTCAGCAGAACTCTGCCAAGTTTTATTTTTTTGTGATTAGAAAATTAAAATATAACAAAAGGCAGTCACAATTTGCTAAATATGCAGAGGCCACCTAAGGCTGAAAATTGTGCATGAATCATTCTTACTTCCCTGAATAGAATGACTGACCTTCTCTTTAGGATAATTGTTTACAATCATGAAATTACATGAACAAAAGTGAGTGATAATGAAAACAAAGATCCTGACTCAATTTTGAGATAATTCTTTTTTTTTAAGATTTTATTTATTTATTCATGAGAGACACAAAGAGAGAGAGGCAAAGACATAGGCAGAGAAAGAAGCAGAATCCATGCAGGGCGCCTGATGTGGAACTTGATCCCAGGACTCCAGAATGACACCCAGAGCCAAAGACAGACGCTCAACCACTGAGCCACTCGGGAGTTCCGATTTTGAGACAATTCTAATGACATGTCTTGTGCTTCAGACAAAGGATGAGGCAACACTGAACATAATTTGAGCTTATTTTAAAATCTTAAGTGAATCTGTGTTTTGAGGAGATTTGGAGCTAGTTCAGGGGCTTTTTTCCCAAGGGCAGCTGGTCATGTCAATGTAAGTAATAAGGCATGCAGGGCTTGGTCATGTTGCTCACCTTCTAAGAATCTTCATCTCTCCTGGTAGTCTTTTAAAATTGGCTTTGTTTCAGAACAATTAAATCAGCCTGCTGCTTAAAATTCTTTTTTTTTTTAAATTTTTAATTTTATTTATGTAGTCATACAGAGAGAGAGAGAGAGAGAGAGGCAGAGACATAGGCAGAGGAAGAAGCAGGCTCCATGCACCGGGAGCCTGACGTGGGATTCGATCCCGGGTCTCCAGGATCGCGCCCTGGGCCAAAGGCAGGCGCCAAACCGCTGCGCCACCCAGGGATCCCTGCTTAAAATTATTTTAAAGGATAAAAAAGTAATGTGAATATGAGAGTTAACAAGTTTACAATTAACTTTAAAGCTAGAACATGTACTTTAAATTTCAGTGGATGAGCAGGAAGCTCTGTCCATTGCCATGACTACATAAAATCAGATCCGATAGTCCAACTCTTCTAGATATGTTAAAGGTATCTCATATCCATTGTGAGAATATGCTTACATTTATTTCAGAGAAATTATATTTTAAAGATAACATAGTGACATCACTTTTATATATGTACATTCTCACTTTCATTTAATTTCTTAAGCTATTAACAGTGTTAAAATTTAGGTTAGTCTTAAGTTTGTGACTAGTGCCTGCTTACTAAGTTTATCTCAAGACTCATCCTCCTGGTTTCACTGGAACATTTAAAATTAAGTTAATCCCAGGATGCCTGTGTGGCTCAGTGGTTTAACGCCTGCCTTCAGCCCAGGGCATGACCCTGGAATCCCGGGATCAAGTCCCATGTCAAGCTCCCTGTGCGGAGCCTGCTTCTCCCTCTGCCTGTGTCTTTGCCTCTCTCTCTCTCTGTGTGTCTCTCATGAATAAATAAATAAAATCTTAAAAAAAAATTAAGTTAATCCCAAGGATCAACTGTATTCTGTTCTCTCTTCCATATTGATGAGATTTCTATAGAATGGTAAAAACCAAAGTCAGATCAAAATAAATATACGAAATGTGATTCCACCCTGAAATCCAAAATATAGTGACAAATCTGAAATTTTTATAGCTTAACAAGGAACATAGGTGTATTATAACTTTATTCACTTAAAAAATAAGAATATATTTCACTCCAGTAATCTTCCAGGGGAGAACATAGTTTTTCTCTAACCCCTGTTCTCTAAATAAGGATAAGGCAATGTTTGGGACATTCAATTAGTTTGCTAGAATAGTCAAGAATACTGGGAAATAGCTTCTTCCAACTCTCAAAATAAGCAACAAACTATTAATTTTACATTTTAAAAAGCAAAACTATTTACAACTGCATAAAATAAAATAAATGGAATAAAATAAAATAAACTGGTTTTTCATCATTAAACAAATGGACAATTTATTGTATATATATATTTGCTACTTAGCAATGAGGAAAGAAACACTAATGATAAATTAAATATCTGCAAAAATCTCTCCATATTTTGATGAGTGCAAGAAAATCTCCAAAGGGCATGAGGAAACTTTTGAGAGTGATTGATGTGCTCAATATACCAATTTTGGTTATACTTTCACAGGTGTACATATACAAGACATGTTAAATTACATATGTGTGAAGTTTATTGTACAATAGTTACACTTCAGTAAAATGTGTTGTTTTTCTTAAACTATGTCTACAGTAGATTGGCCCTCGAATTAAGAGATAAATATTAGACAAAAACTTTATATATACTCTTGCAAAAATGGGACATGTATTTGCAACTGATAACAAGGATAAAGCTCTACCTTCAATTATTTATTAAGAACTTCTAATATTTCATAAGAGAGTGCTCATAAAATTGAGTGTATATGTAGGCGTGCTGACAACACTGACTCTGTCTTTGGATCCCCATCTTGTTCATGACCTTACAACGACCTCCCTGGCAGCTGCATGTTTTAGGCCCCATGAAGGTTAATGTAAGTCCTGGCCAAAATGTGGGAGGGTTTATTCTGTTCTTCCCTAACGTGGTGCACCTAAGGTGCCAGAACAGATGACTGGTACACAGAAGGCTCCACTTAAAATAACTAGTAGAGATCTTCTGGTGCACAGATTGCGCCACTTTAGATAACTACCTTGTGACCCCATCACCATGCTCCTCACTCCATAAAAGCTGGAGGGGATGGAGAAGGAGGGGATGAATAAATCTGCAGAGAATAGTTGTATGGTGCTCTCGATTTTCAGTCTTTTAGTCCATCCGTCCATCCACCAGCCTGATGGCCAGTCAGTAAGTAACCCTGAATAATGCTCTATGTCAGTGGTATGGAGAGGCTTGCTTCATTTTTTTAATTTTCAAAGGGTCTTCTCAGGGTGAAGGATACTTTACTGACCTTACTCTATCTTCTAATAATATGCTACTAGTATGTAAGAAAAGGACATATAATTGGCTGTAATATGTGAAATTGAGTTTAACCATAGTAAGAGAAATGAAACTTAAAAATACATTGCAGTACTCTTTCACCTATTATAAAATTTGATAACACTGTGTCAATTGAGGGTTGAAGAAAATGATCACTGTAATACATTGTTCAGTAAACTGCATTTGATGTAATCTTTATGTAAGACAATTAGCAACATAGCTTTAACTCTCCTTTTACACCTAAGAATTTCTATATAGGCAATAAACATACTTTTTTTATTTATCACGTCATCTGTAGTGAGAAAAAAATAAGTAAAATTATTAAGATAAAAATAAAACTTAAAAGCTTTTTGAATAAAAACCTTGTTAAAAAATCATGGTAAATATTTAAATATTTGCAAAGAATAGAGGGCAACCAAAAAAAAAAAAAAAAAGAATAGAGGACAACTATGAAAAACGAATCAGTGAGCTCTTTTTAAATTGACATGGCGAACTGGTATAGAACTACCCTCAATATACTGTATATATTTTTGATATTCCAAAGTTTGTCTTTATAAAAGGACATAGAAATATTTGATGATGTTATGCATTAAAAAAAAATCTCTCTTTAAGGACATACATAGAAACTGATACTATTCAGTGACTACCTTTAAGAATGGACATTGGATGGCTAAAGAAGTTTTTTACTCCATCTTTTCAAACATATAAATGTTTATACAAAATTAAGTTATGGCATAATTTAGAGGAAGTCAAAGTGCAAACTAACCAAAACACAGCTAAATATTTGAATATATTTTACATATCTTTTTTTAATAAAATTAGCTTATTAAATGATAATTTAAATACACAATCCATAAAGAAAAAATCAATCTATTTAACTATCCAAAGTTGTAGATATTTTGTTAAAATGCTTTAATGAAAGGAAAAAAAAAAGTAATAGTCTGGGAGAAAATATCTGTAACTCATATCTTAGGCTATGGACTAACAGTCAGAATATATTTGGAAAAGTTCTGCAATATCAAATAGTAAAAGAAAAATAGTTAATAAAACAATGAATAATTTGTACAGGAAAGCCAAAGGGTTCAATGAAAATACCTGAGACTATCCTATTTTTAGCCAAATAAGTGTTAAAATTAGTAAAAATTTGTATTCATTCCTGAAATAGAAAGGAAGAATAATTTTTTTTACATACTGCTGATTGATAAGTCTTATAATTGCTTTGAAACAAAGTTTGTGAATATCTAATGAAATTAATTTCAGTAATCCAGAAATCTGTAGTATGCTCACAGAGAAATAGATTATGAGCATGTTTAGCTTAGCCCAGCTTTTTTTGTAATATCAAAAAGCAGAAAACATTACAATATTCATAAAACAATAATTTAAGATAATACGGAATGTACACCCTTTGACTACCCTGCTGTGTTACATCAAGATAGAAGGAAAAATAGATGGATAATAGATTTTTTAGACACAATATACATATACCAATGTTATATTTCAGAAATAATGTTGAATTTTAAAAAAAGCTTGTTTTAAGAGTAAAAGAGGAACAAAACATGTGCTTATATATAAATGATAATGGAAAGATTCTCACATTTTCACAGTTGAAGAGAAAAACTGAATTAGTATGAAAGATGTTTAAAGACATTTTAATTATTTTGTGAAAAAGCAGAAAGGAAATGCAAACAAAAAATAATTACTGGTGTGAAGAATGTGTGCCTCCCCTTTTTAACATTTCTAACAATAAAATAGGAGAGATCAGGGATGAACTTATTAAAACAGAGAACTCACTAGTACAATCTTACCTTGGAATTAAAAATCATAGTATATTATAATTATTTGCACACACATCCTCCCACCTCTGTCTGTGTATGCCTTGGGGCATTGAGGATAACTGTATATTGCCAATGCCTGCCATGTGTCTAGTCCATGAAAATACTAATAGCTACCACTTAACAGCTCTGCTTTGTTCCAAAGGACATATTAACTCACATATTAGAGCTCACACAATACCCCCACATTCTTTAAATTATTATCTTAATTTGTAGATGAGGGACTGAGGTTAAGAAAGTTGTTTTAACATGATCAAGGTCACATAACTTGCAAAAAATAGGTATTTGGACTTAGATATTTCTGGCATCCAGACTTTTCCATCATACTGACAAATAAATATTGGTTGGATAAATGACACATATCACCCAATCTATCTGAGAAAAAAAAACAATTTTCTTTAAGGTCTGTAGAATTGAAATGAACAGTATGTAACACTCAGGTAGAGAATGGAGGTAGCATCATTTATAAGAGATTGTAAGGAGGAGGAGGGAACCAGGGGAGCAAGATTACTATACTGCTCTAACTGAAAGTTAACATGACTATATTGTATAATAAAAGTGGCAGTTATTTATGACATCTATCTTTATACTAAAATGATGTTAAAGAAATCTGAATAACATTGAGATATGTTATTTATCTTTAGAATTATGTGAAAACTCAATTAATATAATACATCAGGTTGATCTATTGTAAACATTCCCTTTTGGATGGGGAAGTAATGCCCAACTGTGTGATCTTTAGATGTCTATATTTTCTTTTGAAAACGAGTTTAAATAGTTTCCATATATTTGGACAAGATGCAATGTCTGCATGTTCTTTATTTAATTCAGTAGTAAGTGATGGAGGAGAAACAAGTAGAAAAGGACAATTTTCTTCTGCCAGTGTGGATGTATTCTGTCCTTAGTGCCCTCATGAGCTCTAAGAGTATCTCAAATGTTATGTGATTCACTGTAATACATGCAAGTCAGTGTACAGAAAAATGTTAGAAAAATGAGAAAAAACTGTTAGAGGCCAGATTGATTTTCTTGATAATGTCAAAACTGATGGGTATCTGAAAAAAATGACATGTTTATGTGATTATTACCAGCTTGAAACAGCCATATCTTTGGAAACTTCAGCCAAAAACTAAATAATTGGCCCATGGAAACCAATATTGTGCATGCAGTGTTGAAATAGCTAGCAGCGTTTCTAAGGGAAATTCATTTTGTCATATAACTTTCCTTTGCAGATAGGCATTATTTGTTCAGTAAGAAAAGTACTTTCAATTAAGCATGGTTTATACATATTTTATACAGGTGCTGTAACCTACTATTCTAGGATGCTGACTTTATAAACAGTTTCTATTAGAGAAGCAGTTGATAGAAATACATGCATGCTTCCCTAAGCAAGCGCCTGAGGATGCAAAAGCAGAGGGGGCACCAAGAATAAGGGAGAGCTGATATGTGAGCTCACAAGTCAATAGAGGGAACATAACTATAAATATTTTACGTGTCAGAAAAAACATTTTTTTCTCTCCTCCAAAAATAAAAATGTGTTTAAACCACACACAAAAAATGCAACCTTTATTTTCTAATGTATGTACAGGATCACTTCATTTTTCTTTTATAGACTTTATTTTTTAAGACTTTATTTATTTATTTATTCATGAGAGACAGAGAGAGAGAGAGAGAGAGGTGTAGAGACACAGGCAGAGGAGAAGCAGGCTCCATGCAGGGAGCCTGACGCAGGACTCAATCCTGGGATTCCAGGATCAGGCCCTGGGCTAAAGGCGGCGCTAAACCACTGAGCCACCTGGGCTGCCCTATAAACTTAATTTTTATACCTAGTTTTAGATTCATATTGAAATTGAAAGAAGTACACAGATTTTCCATATACACCCTGCCTTCACACATGAATAATCTCTCGCATTCTCACTTTATTAGCATCATTCACCAGATGGTATTTTTTTTTTCTTTTCTGAAGAATGAACCTTCATTGACACATCAATCACCCAAAGACCATAGTTTACCTTAGGGTTCAGTCTTGTAGTTGTACATTCCATGGGGTTTTACAAATACACAATGACATACACATATATTCATCATTTAATATCATAGTGTATTTATTTTCACTGCCATAAGAATCCTCTGTGCTCCACCTCTTCATTCCTCTCCACCACACCTCTGGCAATCAGTGATCTTTTACTGTCTCCATGCCTTTTCCCTTATATCCTATAGTTGAAATCCTAGAGGATGTAGACTTTTCAGATTGGCTTCTTTCACTTAGTAATATGAATTTCAGGTTTCTCCATGTCCTGTTGGCTTGATAGTTTTATAGTTTTGTGTCTTATACTTTGGTCTGTAATCCAGTTTGAGTTAATTTTTGTGAAGGATGTAAGTTCTATGTTTAAATACTTTTTTTTTTTTTTGCATGCATGTGTCCAGTTGTTCTAGCATCATTTCTTAAAGGGACTGCCTTTGTTTGATTGTATTACTTTTGCTTCTCTGTCAAATATCAGTTGACTATATTTATATCCAACAATTCAATTTATGGGCACTCTATTATGTTTTATTGATCTATTCTTTTGCCAATTCCACATTGTATTTGTTAGTGTAGCTTTGTAGTCAGTTGTGAAATCAAGTAGTGTCTGAACAGACTTTGTCCAACTCTTGTCCTTCTCTTTCAATATTTTATTGACTATTCTAGTTTTTCCCCCTTTCCATATAAACTTTAGAGTTAATTTGTCAATATTCACAAAATAACTTGCTGGGCTTTTGATTGAAACTGCATTGAATCAATAAATTATATTGGGAATAACTGACATTGTGAAAATCTTGATTTTTCCTATCCATGTAACATGCATATCTCTCATTTATTTGGTTTTTCTTTGATCTATATTTTTTCTTTAAAGATTTGTTTATTTATTTGAGAGAGAGAGCATGCAAGCAGAGGGAGGGGCAGAAGGACAGGGAGAGAAAGTCTTAAGCAGACACCATGCTAGTGTAAAGCCCCACACAGGATTTGAGATCAAGACCCTGAAATCATGACCTGAGCCAAAAACCAAGAGTTGGATGCTTAACCGAATGTGCCATCCAGGTACCCCCTTAATCTGTATTTTAATAGCCACTCTTGGTAATAATTTATTGCCATAGAACACCGTGTTGGAAAGCATCAATTCCAGATCCATGAGTGATACTTTTCTCAATTACACATAAAGATTAATGATAGACGGTAGGAGTGAAATACAAAATGGCTTGCAACAATCTTGTCCAGTTCACTACAGTGTAAAATCTATTCTCCTCAACCCTGAAATATCTAGAAATTTAGTTCTCTAAGTATGTTTAGGCCTCCTCCGAGCTCATCAATACCATCAATTAAATTATTCATGATCTCCAAGTAGTTGCTCAGGTTATCTAAATTCTTTACAAAATAAGTGATTTTTAATGTGATATTTCAGTAAATCTATTTTAGATTATTTATTAACTATTGCATCATATAATTTTATACTGGTAGTTTGTTCCGTTTTTGCTAAGGTATGTTTACTACTGAAGAATAAACATAGCACAATATTACTATCCATTCTGTTATTGATGGGCATTTGATTGTTTCCTCTTCTTATAAATAAAGATGATATAAATATTTTTGTACTGCACTTTTGTGTGGCTATATGTTTTCATAACTCCTGGGAAAACAGCAAAGAATTAAGTTATTGAGCTGTTTGGTGACTATAGAATATAGAGGAAAGATATACAAGAAATTGCAAACTGGGGGCACCAGGGTAGCTCAGCGGTTGAGTGTATTCCTTTGGCTCAGGGTTATCTCAACTAACTTATAGAATGTACTAGAACCACATTGTTTATAGCACTTTTAATATATTTTTAACGACATTTAGATAGGTATTTTATTCTGTTTTTATCTCTAAGTATAAATGAGTGTTTCCTAACTTTATTATTATTATTTTTTAAAATAATGCACATAGGCTTTGTTTTTCTTCTGTTTTTTTTATTTTAATTTTATGTCACTTCTATTTTCATTTTTCTCTTATTTTGAATTAAATTCTCTTTTATTTTAAATATTTAAAATGAAAGCCTAGATCATTTATTTTAATCCTTTCTTACTTTTTACTGTAAGTAAACAAAGCAATAAATTTTCCTCTAACAATACTTAGTATTTTATATGTTATGATGATGATGATGATGATAATGCTTGGTATATTTTCTAACTTTTCTTATAATTTTAATTTTCATTATTTATTTAAAATAATAAAGTAATATTGCATAACTTTTCATTATTTAGGACTATTTCTGTGTAAATTTATTTTGATTGTTTTCCAATGTATTTAACTCTTGTCCAAAGAACAAGAGTTAAACTTATTTAACTTTATTTTTTTTTATTTAACTTTAATTTCCTTTATTTTAAGATTTAGCTTATGGTCTACCATATTATCTATTTTTATCAACATTTTACATGCCCTTGAAAATAACATGTATTCAATAAATATGTGATAGTGTTCTAAAAATCAGTGAGATTAGGAAGGATGATAAAATTGTTCAAGTCTTCTATATCTTTACTGATTTTTTGATGGTTTTGTTTAGTTTAATTATGACTATGTATTGGTCACTGAAAGAGGGATATTCCTTTCTTCACTTTGTGGATTTTATTACTTTAGTTTAGCAAATTTCTATTTTGTGTATTTCAAAACTGTTATTTTTGTGCATTATGAAACATTATTTTTTCTGTGTTAAATCTCTGTAAGCTATGATCTGCATTGTCTGTTTTGGGGATTGCCACATCATTTTTGTGTTAGGCGTTAGTGTGTTATGTCATTTCCCACCCTTTAACTTTCTGTCTTTATATTTATAGTGCCTTTCTTATAAAAATAATGCAGCTGCTTCTCTGAGAATGGAAAGTGCCATCATGTAAACATAAGTGTTATTCAATGTTCCTTTTGAATGTTATACCTTCTTTAGTTGGTGAATGTTTTGTTTTGCTCTACAGTGTCTTCAAACAAGATTCCCCCCCGCAGTTTGTAATTTTTATACATAGGATGTTAAGTCTAATATAAGTTACTTTGCCATTAGAAGTTCAAAAATGTTTTAGATTTTTGTCTTTGTGTTTATATACTCCATTTGAAATATTACTTATTACTAAATATAGAGAATCCCTTAAAGATATTTCAGGTGCATGTTGAATGCATATGTAAACTTTCTGCTTTTTAGTTTTATATTATTTTCAAGTAGAGTTAATTATTAAAGTTTTATTAAGTGGTATGACATTCGGGATCCCTGGGTGGCTCAGTGGTTTGGCGCCTGCCTTTGGCCCAGGGCCTGATCCTGGAGACCTGGAATCGAGTCCCGCATCGGGCTTCCGGCATGGAGCCTGCTTCTCCCTCCTCCTGTGTCTCTGCCTCTCTCTTTCTCTCTATGTCTATCAGAAATAAACAAATTTTTTTAAAAAAGTGGTATGACATTCTCAGAAAGTTAGCTCTATATACATAATATTTGTAAAATATATTCCTTTGTTCTACCAAATGGGATTTGAAAATTTCTCAAATAATCAGCAATATATTTAATTTTTCCAGAAACTATTGTAAAATATTGCACATAAAGATATTAACATCATTATTTTAATTCAAACAGATAAATATTTAAAATATAAGTGTGTAAATGTCAATTACAGACCACTTTAGAAAACAATTTGGTAGTTTGTCAAAAAAAAAATAAATGAAACCAATATACAGCCCAACAATTCCACTTGAAGACATGTAGCTAAGAGAAATAAAAATATATGTCCACCCAAAGAAATGCATGTGAATGTTCATAGCAGAATTATTCATAATACCCAAACATTAGGAAAAATCCAAATATTCATCAGCTAATGAGTAGATGTATACAATATGGTATATTAATAAAATGGCCTACTATTTAGCATGGAAAAGAAACTGCTGATGCAAGCTGCATCCCGGATGAATGTCAGCATTTTGTTAAATCAAAGAAGCCAGATATAAGAGACAATTGAGTTGCATGATTCCATTTATATCACATTTAAGAAAAGTGAATTTATAGAGACAGAAAGCAGAGAAGTGGGTATTCTAGGGCTGGAGATGAGAATGGAGATTTACAGTAAATGGGCTTATGAAATAAGACTGTTTTATAATTGATTTATATTAATACTTGTACCACTCAGGATGTGGTCACTTGAAATGAGTCATTGGAAATAGATGAACTTTATGATACATGAAATATTTCTCAGTAAAACTGTTTAATGAGAAACAAGTGGAGCAGCCCAGGTGGCTCAGAGGTTTAGCACCGCCTTCAGCGGAGGGTGTGATCCTGGAGACCTGTGATCGAGTCCCACATCAGGCTCCCTGCATGGAACCTGCTTCTCCCTCTGCCTGTGTCTCTGTCTCTCTCTCTCTCTGTGTCTTTCATGAATAAATAAATAAAATCTTTAAAGAAAAACAAGTGAAATAAAAACATAATAAAATGAAATATGCTAATCAAAATTAATTGAATAATCAGTGTATTATTGAAATTTGCAAACATTTTGAAAAGGCAGATTTTGTATTTTAGAAGAAGTTGATTTATATTTGTATATGCCTATTTTCTGATGGGCAAAAAAGGATAATGCTAAATATAGCATATGACCTTCTGGATGAATAGGTGAGATAACCCAAACTGCATTTTACTTCCCTGAAGGAATATTTAAGAATTGCTAAACCTATTGGGAAATTAAATAGCCTCATTTAGTTTTCATCTTTTTTCTTTTTTCATGCCAAATCTCTAATGAAAGTGCTAAAGAGCAATAAAATGGCCAAAGGCAGGAAGCCAAAGAGAAAGAGAGGGGATAAAGAGCCAAATAGGCAACCTTTAAATAACTGAGTTGATTGATCAACTCATTTTAGACAATTATCTTAATAGCTCTGTTTGTTAAAAATTTCCTAGTGGGCTTGCCAGATACTCCAAAATAGCTGTGATTCAGAAACAATATGAGTATTGTTTAAATGAGAAGATGGGGAGTCAGAAAATTTTGATTTAAATAGAATCTCTATAAATTCTGATCTGTGCAACTTGTCTTAGGTACAAAGATTCAGAATTTTAGGAGTTGAATTGAGTAGGTTAAATATTTCATTAACCTCTGGTGTCAATATTTTCCCTGGATATTAATAATTCAAAATACACAACATTCAGATTTAGCAATTCTTTTTATTAATATAAAAGTTTTTGGACCTATGATTTGTTTAAAATTGTAGTTTTCAAAGCAACCAGTCCTCCATGTGCATAATTAATCAATATTTACTCTTCTAGTTAAGCATTATCCAATAATAATTTTAGCAATATATCCCAATTTATAAACACAGAGGATTAAAATTCAGAAACAAAATTACTTACCCTAATGTTGAGTGAACATGTCATGATAAATCAAATGAAGTCTTTGGACTGGGTATCAGCTTTAACAGAGAAAATCAAAGCAAGTATATGTCTCTATTTCTTTTTTATATCTAGACTAAAGAACACCTTTACTCCATTCTGTGGTGCAAAGATAAAGCCTTGGTCTACAGTAAGCGATAATAAGCTAATAAAGTATTATGTGCCAATTGCATTGAAGTGATAATGAGCCACACCTTACAAATAAAAAGACATCATTATAAGAAGGAAATTCCCTTTAGTAAGTTTAAGTGCTCACATTAGCGATGTCCAGTAGAAATATAATTAAAGCCACATCAGTAATTTTAAATTTTCTGGTATCCATAATTACAAAAAAAAGGTAAAATGAAAAAGAATATAATTAATATAAAATGATTAATGAGATATTTTACTGCTCTTTTAATCATGATAAGTCTATTTTGGACTTTGAAGCTGTAGCATTAAAAAAACTAAAATATCTCATTAATCATTTTGTATTGATTATATGCAGGAATTATTGTGAATGTATTAGGGTAAATAGGATACCTTATTATTAAAAATTACATTCTGTTTCTGTATTTTTGGTTTTTGTTTTACACTAGCTTTATTTCATGTGCTCAGCATCCATACATGGCTGGTAATTAATGCATTGAAATGTACAGGCTTAAAGTCCAGCTCCACAGCTTACTGCGTAAGTTAACTTGAGCAAATTCTATAAACTTTCAGTAACCCAAATTTCTTTTCTTATGACTAAAGATAAACAGTAACTATATCATTGAATGTATGTAACACAAAATATAATCTATATTAAATTATTATACTCAAAAGTGTCATCTAATTTTCTAATTAGTATTAGTAGTAAGGTCAGATTTATATGCCATGATTCATTCATGAAGAAATATAATTTCTGAAACATTCCATCTTTGATAATTTGCTTCATGTGATAGTTAATTCTATATGTCAACTTAGGCTATGGAGCCTAAATTGTTTGGTGAAATAGCAGTGTAGTGTTGTTTTGAAAGTTATATTTATTAATATTTAAATAAATAGACTTTGAGGAAAGCAGACTACCACCCATGGTGTAGAGGGCCTTACCCAATCAGTTAGAAGCCTTAAGAGAAAAGACTGAAGGTCTTGGAATAAGTAACTCTGCCCCAAGTTGCCTCAGGGCTTGACTGTAAGACCAACTCTTGCTGGACTTTTCAGTCAGCAGGCTGCTAGCAGGTCTGCCCTACAGATCTGAGACTTGCCAACTGACTGTTATATCAGATGCTAACAGAGAATATCCTAGGAAATCCAAAATTGTTACCTTGCCATTAAGTGAGCTCAGCATTTTTTGGTAAATATTCAGTCTTTAGCATTTCTTTCTACTTTTATTTTATTCTCTTCTTTAATCCTTTCTAAGTTTGCAAGGAAAGCTACCATCCTATAGCACTGAGGTAGGTTTCTGGTAAAAGAACTATCCTCACAATAAAATGTTTCATTAACTCAACTCAGAATGTCAACTGATATCCATAATTAGTCCAGTGCTGTAGTGTCTACAGGTGGTAAATTTCATGGCCTCTTTTAGCATGAACAAAGCAGGACAGATGTTCCTGAGTCAATGTCCATCTCCTTATCATAATTAGGTGCAATACCTCTGCTCTATTTCTAGTGCTAGAGTAAGACCGCACCTGCCAAATTTAAATAGGTAAGTAAGACTTGTTCAAGACCATTGCCAGCAAGAAAGAGAAAATAGAACTCAGTGTGAACCCAATCCATTGAAACAAAGGGTGGGAGAGTTTTTTAGTGCTGGGATGAGCTACTGGAAGAGTACTGGAAAATGTTAAGGGACAGGTGGATCAACAGGATTTGTTGAGCACAATGAGCTATTCCTGAGTTTGCAAATATTTTTGTCTGTGATTATGCCATCTGTGTTTGCTAATTGGTGCTGCTTAGGGAAGTTAAACTCCTAACTTCTCCCAAAGACTGGAAGAGAGGGACACTATCTTCTTTGATGTTTATATTTTAATGGATCACCCCTAGGTCCTTGAGAAAGACATTCTTGGTTTATAACACTAGCAAGAGATATTTAAACATTTTTATTTAAATTTTAGTTAATGTACAGTGTAATATTGGTTTCAAGTGTACAATATAGTGATCCAAAACTTTCATGCAATGCTCAGTGCTCATCACAAGTACCTTCCTTAATCCCCATCACCAAGTAACCCCTCCACCATCTACCCCCTGGTATCCATCAGTTCTGTATAATTAAGAGTTTTTAAAAGATTGATATCTTAAAAGGTAGAGAAATAATTAACAATTGCATATATTCTATATAAGTGCTCTAAAAAATAAGGGAGATCAGGGGATTAGAGACTGGCTGATACCTGTCTAAAGTTTAGTCAAGCTGAATGAGTACAAATCTGCAAGGAAACCAAGATTCCAAACACATCCAGATGCCACAGTGGGATTGTTAAAGGGGGACAATGGAGAGAGCTATGGGAAATTGTGACTTCTGGGTGATCATATCCTCTTTGGATATGCGGCCAACCATCTTTGTGGGTCAGGAATACTATTTATCTTCATTAAAAGACAGAGGTGGGATAAAGCATGAAGAAGAGCAAAACAAGGTTGAAACCATTGATCAATATAGCAGTTTGCCTTTAACCATATTTAACAGTGATGAACTTCTAAGAATAATGGTTGCTATTTTGCTATTTTACTGCTTTCCAGGTTTTTGTTTGTTTTTTGTTTTGTTTTTGTTTTTATTTCTTTTTTTTTTACTCTTTGGGATGATGCTAACCTGGATCATTCTACTGGCATTCTTGTAAGGCAATCTTTAGTTTAGCCAAGTTTACATAATACCATCTAGCACAATCCAAATATTATCAACTTGTACACACACCTTTTAGACATTTCACTTAGATAAAAAGGTGATGACAAAATCATTCTTGTACTTTAAATGATACAACAATGCCTCATATAATGAAAACTACATGACCATTCTCCCTAAAACTTGATATACAATAACATTTGGTGTCCATTATTGGGTGATGACCATTGCTGTTCTACTTTAGTCACACTTATTCTTTGGTTTTTATAACTGAAAGACTGTGATGTATGTCTGGCCTCTATCAATACATCTTTTGATAAACAGTAGAAAAATATAAGGGGAAAAAAGAAGAGGAGCTGTCATATAAATACACAAAAGCTTATATACATGTACACATTCATATCAAAGCAAAGATAAAATTATGATAAATACTTGTTCTACATCTGATCACATGGTCCTAGAGGGTATGTGTAATTGCCTTCTTCCACTTTATATCCATATTTATTTTGCCTTCATCAAGCATCTCAATTAGTTGTGTTTCTTTCCTAATGAGTGATACTAAGTTTTATTCCTGAAGAATCTGTGCTCGTAGGAATTGTGCCTGTTTTGGGGATTTTGTATTTTTTCCTTAAGTTTTAGCAAAGTATATGGGAGTATAAAGGACCACTTGAATCTCAGACTTATGCTTCCTTGCCCCAGTTTTCTAGAAGTAACCAAATTTTCCCCTCACAATTAGCATCAGTCACTCCTATTAGTATAGCAAATCCAAATCACTATTTTTTTTTAGCTGTTTGTTGAATAGCATGAGATTAAAGTGGCCAAATTACCAGCTTACCTTGAGTTTATTGGGTCCATTGTTGTGGCCTCTGATGACTGTATTCCTCACTTTGAAATGAAGTTCTCTAAAATAGCAAAACCTAACATCAATAGGAGGAGAAGGAAATTTTTTGTTAGTGGAACATTAGGGACAATAATGATAGGAAAAACTCCTTCTCACCTCTTGATTTCTAGGTGCATAAATTCTACTCTTGGAGAAACAGCCTTTTATGCCAGTCACTAATTCAGAGTATACATTGCTTCCTGGAGATGTATATCTCAACATTGCCATGTGCCACCTAGTTTGCAATGTGATTTACTATTCTAAAGAACATTCTAGGGGCTCATGGGTGGCTCAGGTAGTTAAGTGTTGGAGTCTTGATTTCAGCTCAGGTCATGATCCTAGGGCTGTGGGATAGAGCCCCATGTTGTTGGGTCTGTTTATCCCTCTCCCTCTGCTCCTCCCTCTGCATTTGTGTGTGCACTCATGGTCTCTCTCATAAATAAATAAATAATAAATAAAATCTTTTTAAAAGAGAGTGAGAACTAACATTTTATAAGGCTAACTACTTCAGAATGGCAATGTAAGAGGGTCAGCCATAAATTCCTTGAAAATGAGACAAACACCGTACTTCATTACTTTAAAATTATTTCTCTTAATAGAAGTGTTGTGTGAACTGCCATGATAGTGAACACATATTTATGTCTTCTCATGGTGAAATGGAAAGAAATATTGCAGCAGGAAATGAAAATATATATGCAGATTAAGTATCCATTCTAGAGAGAATAAAACATGTTTCTTCCTTCAGGAAGTTTTCAAATATACTCACTCTGTCTCTGGAGATTAGGTATGGTAGGTTTATTAAGGTATGGTTCTCTATCAGGGGCTCAGTGTTTGTCTCTGTTCCTGGGAGGCTGGAGAAACAGCAGTTAGTATAAGCAGATCAGCCTGAATGTTTCAAGATCCATACAACCAACCATTAGCCACCATTGATCAATAGTGAAATATCTCAGTGTTCTCATCTTCCAGGAAAAATAAAAAGCCATATATTCAGCCCCCTGAAAGGATTTCTCCTCAATCCTGATTTTAGGGCTGCCCCTAAGGGAGGATGTAATGCTAGAGCTATTTATTTTTTGTTGTCAGTAAAATTTGCAGGACTACATATTTAAAACAAACCTAAATTGTTGTATTCTTCTGGTCATAATAATCTCAAGAGGGTACTGGCATGGAATGAGAGATGGGAATTAATGGACAAGAAAAAGAAGCATGTGGGAAGCCTGGGTGGCTCAGTGGTTTAGCACCGCCTTCAGCCCAGGGTGTGATCCTGGAGACCTGGGATCGAGTCCCCTGCATGGAGCCTGCTTCTCCCTCTGCCGTGTCTCTGCCTCTCTCTTTCTCTCTCTCTCTGTGTCTCATGAATAAATAAATAAAATATTAAAAAAGAAGCATGTGTTCTTAACTTCTTGTTCATTCAAATTAGTTCTTCCTTTCAGACATGCCTAAGCCTTACTTAATTTGTACAACTTCTGCTTGATAATAGAATACTAATACCAGTCTTATGTCACTTGAAGCTAAGAGAAGTTCCAGTTCATGATATGGTCCATGATCACACATTATATTTGTATCATATATGGCTTCAGTAAGCATGAAGTTGTTTTCTCAGGAAGTGACTCTTTATTTGCTAAGGATTGGCATATATTTACTCCAAAGCTCTAAAGCTTTATGCTGGATTCACTCACAATGATCTGCTACAGGTTCCATAGATAGACCTTATCTGAGTCCTACATTTCAAGAACCATTGTGTCTTCTTAGTCATATGGTTTAAGTGGCAGAGTAACTTGTGTGATGTCACTGACCTTATATAGATCCTTCTTTTGCTCTGTACTTCACTCAAACTTGGAAGCCTTTCAGTGAGGTAGATGTAAACTCCAAAACCAAAAAGAAACCACTAAGGAGATTTGCTTCTTTCTCAGTGGTAAGGGGTACCAGAGGCGGCAATGTGTCTCTTTTAACAGTTTTTTAACATGCTACAGACTACTGCATCACTGCATACGTAGACATTTTATAGAGGCTGGGGCTCCTGAGTTTTTATGAGATTTATTTCCTACTTTCTTGTCTTTATGCATCTTATCAATAAGGAGAATAGTTCGGGTTTTTTTTTTTTTTTTTCAGATAAATAGAGTAGTTTGACTTCCAGCTCACCAGTCCTAATTAATGTAATATCAATTTCATGGACTAGCATCATATCTTCTGTGACAGAAGCCACTGAGTTCCTCAGAATATATTATGAATAAGGACTGAAGAGTATATATAAACCTAAGTTAGTACAGTGAGATTTATAGCTGGTCCTGCCAGTTAAACATAAACATTTTTGGTAAAAAAAAAAAAAAAAAAAAAAGAAGAAGAAGAAGAAGAAGAAGGCAGCCCAGGTGTCTCAGCGGTTTAGTGCCACCTTCAGCCCAGGGTGTGATCCTGGAGTCCCAGGATCCAGTCCCACCTCAGGCTCCCTGCATGGAGCCTGCTTCTCCCTCTGCCTGTGTCTCTGCCTCTGTCTCTCTCTCTCCTCTGTCTCTCTCTCTCTCTTTTCTCTCTCTCTGTTTCTCTCATGAATAAATAAATAAATCTTTTAAAAAATAAACATATTTGGAAATCTTTTTTTTTTTAAGATTTATTTATTCATGATAGACAGAGAGAGAGAGAGAGAGGCAGAGACACAGGAGGAGGGATAAGCAGGCCCATGCCGGGAGCCTGATGTGGGACTCCATCCCTGGACTCCAGGATCACGCCCTGGGCCAAAGGCAGATGTGAAACTGCTGAGCTACCCAGGGATCTCCATCTTTGGAAATCTTTGCTAGCAGGTTTAGATCAGTAACTGCAGATTAGGTATAACCCCCCCCCCCTTCCCCCCACACCCCAAGTAAATTCAGAACAAATTATTTGGTGTCCCTCCTTTTTAAATATGTGAAAATACATTGCGATCATCCACTTTCCATCTGTTTTTTTTACTCTTTCTCACTGAAAGCATGGAAGCAGACAAAGGTTTGTAAGAGTAGAATGTAATTAGTTTATACTCCTTCATTATGTTGGCTGAATGCAGACAAGAAGGAGGGTCAAGGGAATCAATAAGGGATTATTTAATCATATGGGGATTGAAGCCAAACTACAAATATGTATTTCTATGATTTTGGCCTATGTTTTGCATAAGACTAGTATACATAAAGGGGCTTAGGAAATTGAGTTGAGTGTCTGACTCTTTTCAGCTCGGGTCATGATCTCAGGGTCCTGGGATTGAGCCACGAATTGGGTGCTGCACTCAGCATGGAGTCTGCTTGGGATTCTTCCATCTCCCTCTGCCCTCCCCTTCACTCATGCTATAAATAAATAAATAAATAAATAAATAAATAAATAAATAAATCAAACAAATAAAATCAATCTTAACAAAAGGACTAATATATTCAGGCATAATCCTCCTTCTCCTCCTTCTGCTCATCATCATCATCACATGTCATCAAATTATGCATACCAAAGAAACATCTCTGAAATGAAATGACATTATTGATACAGGTTTTTTTTAACTTCTTCAACATCAGCTAAATTTAAATTATAACCACTGTCATTGAAGTATATTACACAGTCCAGTGGAAATTTTAAAATAAAAAAGGAAAAGAAAAAAGAACATATCCCTTTGGAAATTCTAACTAATATAAATTTAATGTGGATACCACATCTTTATTTAATAATTTATTTCTTCACACAGCAAATATTAGTGAGTGAATACTACTTATCAGACCATGTTCCAAGATCTGAGAATAAAGATGTCTGTGTTCCATACAGTATTTAACCAATACAGTATTATATAGCAATGAACAAAACAAACAATTTATTGTTTTTACAGAGTAAAATCTAAGAGAGTCTTTTACCTCATTCTTTGACATGGGCTTTGCAGGATGAAATAATTTTTCTTTTACATTGAAGGGAATGTTCCAATATGCCCCAGTAGATGCCCCTAAAATGTTTCTGATATACTGTGTGTGATTGTCCTGCAGATAAGGAATGTACTACTTCTACCCAAAATTTGGCTTGGATGTTTGAGTTAAACTGATGATGGCAAACAAAACAAGGGAGTAGGAAAAGCTTACCCTATCATCATTATTTATATAATGAAGATTTCTGAGGAGAGCAAGTTGGCTCCAAAGCAAATCTGGAATGGCTCAGGATGAAAGGGTACTTCTTAGGGAATTTATGATGGTTTGGGGTTGGTCTCTGATGAGATCTACTGCATATGGTTTGAAATTCTTACTGGTACCAAAGAAGAGAGAATCTTGACTTTCTGAGCAGCTTGTCCCCCTGTGCAACAGAAAGTGAAAAGAAGGGGATAAGGCTGAACAGCTATCCACAAACATCAAAAAATGGAGACAAACTCTTTATTTTATGTGGTGAGCCACTGAATCATCACCTTCATCTCCCTCCCTTTTGAAGGACATGTATCTTAACAAACTCTACATTATATTTGCCATTTCTTGCTTATCCAGTGGAGTTAACAATATGTCATCCTGACCAAGGTGATGTTTATAGAATGTTTGTATGATCTCTGTATGCCCCTTCCAACTGTAACTCTGACAGAGGGTAGGAGATTTAACAGTCTTGGAGCATGACTAGAAATGTAGACTGTTATTTATCCCACTTAAATTTTAATTTAATTTAATTTAAGTGGGTCTTTAATTTAATGTAAGTGGGTCTTCATTCATTATACAGATAGAAAATAAGGCACTCAACATATCAAAAGCTGGATGTATTTTAACAGAGGCCCTATTAATCTGCTCTATCAAATGTTACACAACATTTGAACTTGAAGCATCTATTTGATTGAGCTTGTGGTAGTCTACTGTCAACTTCTAGTATATGTCTATATTTTTAGGGTTGGAGTGATAAATGATATGGGGAAATGAGGGAACCACTAACTCAATATTATGGTTGTAGAAATCTCTGCCGGATCTCTTGGATGTGATTTCTCTTGGATGTGATTTTTTTAATATATTTTTTGTTTCTTTCTTTAATGATTATGAAAGTTAACAGTTCAGATTATTCCACTTAGCTGTTCCTATTATCATAGACCTCAAACCATTACCTATGAAAATGGTGTATGTTGCACAAATGATCAAGGGAGTATGGGGGTAGAGAATCATGTCATCTATTGAGACTACTAATTCTAATTGTATATTCAGGAGTTGGGGAATGAAAAGACTTGGTCTAAGAATTTATTTATTACTTGATTTCTCTCATTACTTCTGTAGTGGTCACGGCTATATTTTGAGTTGAATAGCCCTTAGCATGTCTGGATATTCACTCTTGCTGAGTGTATTGTTATCCAAGTAAATGACTTCAGGTCTCTTTGTGATTAATGTGATTTCTTGGGATTGCTCCTTCCAAAATCTTGATTTTTCCTTTAATCACTAGGTTCCTGGTCTGAATATGAACTAAAGTTCAGAAACAGATAAAGGACTGTTATATTCTGCCTAGATTGCTTTCAAACTATTGAATGAGCATTCTTTATAGCTGCCAACCTACCTTGACTGTATGGAGACCTTGTTCAATTAACCATTTCCATAATTCTCTGAGGTTCAAGTCAAATTGACTGCCACTCTGACTTTTATCACATATTTTGTCATTGTATCTGCCTTATTTCTGATGGTTAAATACCACTTCCTATCTTCCATTATTTCAAAATCTTATTATCCACTTTGATGTAAAGGGTCTCATATTTATCACAGCATCTCAACATGCATAACAGCAACACCTTCAGCCCTAGAGGAAAGCCATGAAATGATGGCCTTGGTGATATTACTGTCAGCCACATTACATTTAAAATGCTTTTATTGATAAGCAGTGTTTTCAAACTATTTCAAGTAACACAATGTGAGGTAGTATGTCTGAGTTTAAGGTCCTTTTGCTTGCTTTTTTACTATCTATGGTCATTTTTTTACTATCATGGTCATTCTGGAATTTCTACTTTTCTAATACAGCCCATCACATCATTCAAGGTTCCAAGAGCCATTCTGGCAGCAATTATAATACTATCTCTTTGGTTTTGTGCCAGCATGTTAAATTCTATGTCCTGGAAATATGCTTATATATGAGTTAATTCTTTGTTACCCAAATGTATGCTTTACTTCTATTGATCCAGTGATCTATTCTCATAATTCTCATCTAGCATACCCTCGGTATGCTGCTTCTTTTAGGTATCCTTCTTCTTTTAGAAGGCATACCATTTTTCCTTCTAGGACATTGTGTAACTAATCTATTTATGGCTCTGATGAGAAGAAAAGAAGGTGAATGTCAGTACTGAGTGGAGTCAATGTTATCTTGAGAGGTCTTTGAATCATTTTCAATAAAGACAGCACTAAACTTTAAAAGGAGAGCAAAAGATACTTCTGAGGGCCCAAGAGATTCCAAGAAATCTGGAAATTCAATATTTTCCTGTGTATGATTTAAGAGTACCTGTTTGCCGAGTCTCTGTCTTACTCCTTTAAAATCACAGCTGTGATCTTGGAGTAGTGGTATTATAAGGTTTGAAAATTTGACATTCTAAGTAGTTCTATTACTCTTATAATTAAATCCTGGTCCTAATCCTTATCTTTTACCGTCCTCCAGCAATAGGGAATTAAAAGCTCTTTATATGCTCCCAAGAGACTATTTGGCTTTCACAGTTAGCCTTAAATTTCATATGATGTCTCTGAAGAATCTTAAGAAAAGAAATTGTAGACATAGCACTTTTTCTAAAGTGGGATGGACTAAATCATTAGATAGAATAAGCAAGAGTGGAAGTATTTAGGACAATAGTAATACAATTTCACTCTCAACAATGATAAAAATGTGCAAACATAAATTCTAGAATACAATGAAGTAAGCACACAACCTACAAATAGATATGTATACACACATATGTGTGCATATGTATATATGTGTGTGTATGTGTGTATACATACGTGTATACACATATGTATACACACATACATATGTATATTTATATGAGTACATTTAAATATACTAAATTGTGCTTTTCAACAACAGGTTATAGGTAAAAAATAAACTTAATCTTTTAGGGTAGCACAGATCAAGTCACATTAATTCATGGAAAAACATGCAATCCTAGTATATTATGGGGTTTTACAATGAAAATATAGACATAAATATTTTAATAAATATTTGCTAATTATTTATCACTTATTAGAATAAAATAAAAAGCTTGACTATGACTGATATTATAATGGCTTTTATGCTAACCTTAAAATATTGTCAACTTGATAATATAAATTTGACAGAATTCAAGAGAGGGAACAAAGAAAGAAAAAAATGGAGGGAAGAGAGAGACAGAGTGTTTCATACATTTGCTGTATGTAGTGGGAGTCCATGAAGCATAGTGTAAAGTGGAAGAAATAAGAAATATAAATTTATTTAATTATAAATAAATTAAAACTGAATGAAATTAGATGAATGACATATTGGAAGGACAGATGAGGAATGTATCAAAAAATCCTCATTTTGTTAGCAAACAATTCATCAATTATATACAATAGTAAGTAGTAAATTAAAAATTAGCATTATCAATATTTAGTTAAATAGAAAAAACTACTATATTTTAAAGCACAATGTTTAAAAATTATTACTTCCTAGAAATGAGACGAGTTGGCAATGCTTTTTTTTTGTAAGGAACTTGCTATACTATATAATTTTTTTACAATGTTTATGAATGTTTAAATACAAAGGAAAGGATTGTTATACCTATCAGACATTGAAAAAATTGCCACAACTTTGATACACAATTGAGATTTGCCTTAAGAAAAGCATTCGGCATAATAAAAAAGCTATAAGTATGAAGTTTTTTATTGCAAAGCATGTACAATATTGAAGTTTGGAAACAACGAATAATGAGGGGATAATATCTGTAAGTATTAAACTATTATAAAGACTGAAGGAATCTGTAGTTATACAGCATACTGAAGGAAAATATAGCTGTATGCACTCCATTGTAATTATGCATTTAGAATCGTACCAAAAAACCCAAAAACCCAGCTGCTTAAGATGAGATGGTGGTTAATGTGTTTTATATTGTCATTCCATTTTGTATAGTTTTTTTTTTGGCTTTTTAAAACTTGCAAAGACCCTAAAGGGAAGGGAATATAATGACAAATTCAGGTTGGGAAATATAATGAGGATGACAATCTAAAGATCTGGTTGAAGAACCATGTTTACAGCAAAAAATCAGAATTACTCAAGGGAAAAGTACAAAGATATGGTCCAAATGCAAGATTTGGTCATAATAAGGGAAAATCAAGCCATTAGGCTTCCTAAAATTTGTGTCAATCACCTGTTTAAAAATAAAAAAACAGAGTAAACACTCTTGGCTCTGAGACAAGAAATAGCCCTGTGCAAAAACAGTTGTCCCAGTAAGATGCTATCTATTCTAGGTCAGTCCACAAATTCCTGAAAGTGATGGTAACTTTCACTCCACCTGAAAATGAGGTGGCCTGGTAAATTGGAGGAGTGGGGAGGGGGTATCTTGGAGGGCCAGGTGCAGTGCATGTTGAACCTGCATCAGTAGCTAAGAAAACTCACAAATCAATTATGATTCTGTAGTTATATACTTGTTAATATGCTGATATAGTTATAACTTGTGACATACTCATTATTTTCCTGCTTACTTTTGCACTGAACATATAGACAAATAATTTTTAAAAAGTAAAACAAAAATAATAAGAACAAAACCCATAGTTGTAAACACACGTCCAGCGAGGATAAGACATTTCAGATCATTACAGAAGAGGGATGATAGTAGTGGTGGAATATAGTAAACCACATTATCTACTTCCATCCTCTAAGTCTTAAATAAAGGTGCATGCATACATAGACACACAAAACAGTTAAACAGTTTTCTTTCACCTCCTTTTCTTGTAATTGTTGATGTCTGTGATGAGGTAAGGATTAACCCAGCATGATTAGCTTCAGAGTTGTTTCTGAAATTTAATTTTATTTTGTTAAACTTAGCTCTTTTTAACACCCAGGGACCTGATCAAACTGAAACATTTTGCCTGATTTTAGAAAGGGGTGAAAAATGATAGGATTTAACTGAAAACAAGGTTGCATTTTTATTAAGCTGAAAGGTGATAATTACAACATCAGTAGACAACACATTAACACAGAAATACAAATAACCTTGAGGACGAGCGGATAGGCATAATATTTCCATCTCTAATAATGTCTGTGTTTCAAAGATAGCAATAGTCAGGCTTTAAAATTCTCAAATGCTTCACTCCACCTCTGGGGACTGTCGCCTGGTTGGTGATAAAGGTAGCTTGATTCAGGCAGGGTTGTGGTACTATTTGTAAAATGAATTAACTCTTTAGAATCAAAACAGTACAGACTAATTTGATTTGCTTTGTATAAGAAGCCAAAATTCAAAATCTTTTAGAGCAAATTTTCAAAGAAAGAAAAATTTGTGGCTCATACTGAATATTGCTATCAATTAAAAGCCTTGACTTCTCTTTCTCTAAATATTACTTTTATTAAGTATCACCTACAGATTACTCCAGGCATTTTTTACAGATCCTGGTTCTCCATCTGCTTTGGTTTATCTTCTCTCTGCTGGACAGATGATAGATGCAAAACACCTACTAACACACTTCTACCAATTACCAGTTTATTAAAATTTTCAGTCATCTCCATCAATGAGGAGTCTTTATATAAATCTGTTATCACACCATTCTCTTTCAAATAGGTTCTGCTCTTCCTTCCTCTTTTTCATGTCAAAATGTAATTTGAAAGAGAGATCTCACATAATTCTGTGTTTTTTACAGTGCTTGCTAAAGCAATTCTACCCCAAAGCTAGACAAAATTTTAGAAATTATTATATTCTGTATAATATGAACAAAATAAATATGAACATCAAGAATTAAACAAACTTATTTAACAAAAAACCCCCAACAATCCTAAAAATTATTATTTTAAGTCTCTTGAGGTGGGGACTCATAGTAATTATTTATAAGATCAAGAAGTATAAGTATAACAAAAGATCACCTGCAGAGCATGATCCGCATCTTTCTCTTTCTCTTTAGAAATATACAGTAAATGGTTCAAGACAAATTGCATTGACATGTTACTGGGTCACACTCAGCCAGAATTTAAAAGAAGAAATACTGTCAAGATCATCTATTTTCCTTAAGACGCAGTGACAGATAGAAGCGATCAAACAGTGCAGCACACGTTAATGTATCTCAAGTTTAGAAAGGCTTCTGTTTCTGTCCTGTAAACCATCACATTAAATACCCTGGAAAAATATGACCTTGACTACAAAATTATTGAGGGGCTGAACAACTGGTTCTTGATTTTTAGTAGATTATGTCAACTGAGCAAGGGGAATAAAAGATGCCTTTAGCGATTGCTTCTTTACTGAGTGATATTTATTACTGCCATCCATAACCTAGATCGATACTTTCCTTCAGAAAAAAATGTCATTGTTACCTACTTGGGACTGGGGACAGGTAATTGCCCAATCTACCATTCACCATTACATCTTTGTCCCCCATACCTCACTCAAACCACATACATATCCTTCTCTTTGTTTTTATGACTATTCTTACTTCCATTATTTACTCTCTTTTAAATTACAAGCAAAGAACTTAAGGAAATGTTATTCATTAACTTCTTTGACATACAACAGTGTCACACTGTACCCTTTGCCAATGATGAATGAGATAATGCAAGTGGTTTTCAAATATCTTTGTTCTTAAGACTTAATAGAAATTATAGTTGTAATTCTGCTTTTAAGACTCTTCCCCAGGAGTTACTGATTCATTGAGTGTGAGTTGGAACCTGGGATTTCATACTTCCTACTACTGCCCTACAACTGGATATGCTTTATTAACACCATTTTAAATAATATAATCTAGCCTGCCCTTCAAGTTTTTGAATCAGAATGCAAACAGAGATAGGATACAGGATTAACAAAAATGCTTAACTTATCCCTTTCACTGGAATAGTTTAAATTATATTTATAATCTATATATAATCTGTATTTGGGTTATTATTAGCAAGACATAACTTGTAAGGAATATTTACAAATGAGAACTATATCATCAAATGTTACAGATTTATAAAAATCTTTTTTTCAATGATTGATTGTCTTTTTGTTTTGTTTTGTTTTACAAAAGTTTACAACAGGATCTAAGACAACACTGCATTCTAGCTATAGATGGCAACAGATGCTGTGACAGGGAATCCAGATGTTTAAACAAGAATGGAATTAAGGACCAGCATTTCCTCAAGCATAAGGAATAGCTTACTTCTTGCCAGATTTCTTAATTCCACCTGTGACCAGAGGGCTCTTCCCCATGACCTTTGCTTTTAGTTCCTCCAGTTTCTCCTGCTTTTCTTTCTCCTCTGCTTCTACTCTGCTCCCCTTTCTGCTTGAATTCCTTATCTTGTCTATCTCCTTGGGCTGCTTTAGGGGCTGCTTCAGGGGCTGCTTCTTGCTACCTATGTCTTCCCCAGAGCCTGCCACCTGAAGCAGAGCCTTTAAATTCTTAATATAGCATTTAAAGGGTTGGTATTGGTTACATTCTGTTATAAAATGAGAGCCTCAGTCTTAGATATTATCTATCACAGTGTTCTTTAGCAAATGATTTAAAGACTGTTTCAGAGTTACTAATTAAGTATACACAGAGAAAGACTCCTCTCTGGGTAGAACATTCCTGTTTAGCATTTTTGTCTCTAGTGATTCTTAAAAAAGTATTAAACAACTCATTTATATACACTCTAATAGTCCCTACCAAATTTAAGAAATAGAGGAGAAATAGCAGATTATCTATATATACCAGATATGGCCAGTTGGTAGAAAACGGTACCCTGGATTGATCACATGCTGTGAGATTGTGTCCAAAATCCTCCTATAGTAAGAGTCTGGGAGGTTAACTGATGGGAATGATTGTAGTCTATGCTCTTCACGTTATATACTCAACTGGTATCATTCTGTAATCTAGAGGACCATTCCTCCTTCCTACTCTCTTACTTCCTACCTTGTTTCCTATGCTACCTTTGGCTAGCAAGTTTTGAAAGTGAGAAGTATGTCTCTAACCTCCTCAAAATCTTCAATGGCTATATATTATTGACACAAAATTAAATTATTTTTCATTGAATGTTCATGATCTCTGCCAGTACGATAAAGTCCTTCTCAGCTCTCTCCTAACTCAAACTTTATGTTTCAGTAATACTAAACTACTTGTAGTTCCTAGACATTCTAGACTTCCATACACTTATGCTTATGTAAATTCTGTCTGGGATCCTTTTCCATTGTTTGTCTTCAGGTGTATATTTGGTCATCATTCAAATGTCATTTCTATTTTAATTTCTAAATTTTCAATCATGCACAGCACATACATACATATTACCAACTATATTAGATTTATTTTACATGTAATACTATCAACATTTACCTATATTCATTCCAAAATTAGCTGTAAATGCATTACAATTCTTTTTTTTTTTTATTTTTATTTATTTATGATAGTCACAGAGAGATAGAGAGAGAGAGGCAGAGACATAGGCAGAGGGAGAAGCAGGCTCCATGCACCGGGAGCCCGATGTGGGATTCGATCCCGGGTCTCCAGGATCGCGCCCTGGGCCAAAGGCAGGCGCCAAACCGCTGCGCCACCCAGGGATCCCTGCATTACAATTCTTTATTAAAACAATGTTATAATTGGCAATTAAGGTCTTGGATTCATCACAGAATGCTAGAGTTAAACATGACCTTAGATTTGTTTTAACATAATTTCTTTCCATTATACACAGTAAGTATGAATGAATACATTGCCTCAGGTTGCTTTGGGAATAATCCTCAGAGGTAAACTCTTCAAGGAGTTCACATGTCTTGAGTCAGTGTTTCTCTAAGATCCTTGCAGTTTCTAAAATATTAGGAAAACAGAATGATTGAATCTTGACTTAAAATCATCTGTGAGAAAACTCTGCTTAACCTCCTGACCAAAAACAGATAAAAGTTAAAATATTCTGCTCTCATTCATGTTTTATCTGATTTTAATGAAAAGCTATTAAATGTTTTAAAAAACTGTTCTAAGACTTATTTGCATCTTTAAAAAAAATCCATAGTTGTCCCAGCTGTCAAAAAACAAAACAAAACAAAGCAAAATAAAACAAAACCCTTTAAATTCAAATGAGGAATAGAAGTCAGTGAAAAATGTAGGTAGAATCTAATGCAGGTAGAATCTAATGTAGGTAGAATCTAATGTATTGTATAATTACCAGCTTGGCCAACATACTTTTAAAAAATGTATAAAAAGCAAAGTCTCAATTCATGTGATTTAGAGTCTTGATTATTTCATATCCTGCAGAAATGAGGATTAGAAGTATCTAGAGTTCAAGATGTCAAACAAGAATTTTTACCCCAAGCTGAATATTTCTGCATATGCATTATTAACAAATTTGAAATTCCTTTTTATATAACTTTTAAATAAAATCTGTGATGGATCTCATCCCTGTTGGAAGATCCCATTAAACAACAGAATCTGATCCAACAAAATATTAGCAAATAGAATCTAACAATGTGTAAGAATTATATACCACAACCAGTGGAATTTATCTCAGGCACAAATGGCTACTTCAACATTTGAAAATCAATTAAGGCAATCTATCACATAATAGGCTAAAAAAAATAAAGATCCAATGGTCATATCAATAGATGCATAAAAAGCATTAAACATTATCAAACACCCATTTGTGATAAAAATTCATTAAACTAGGAATAAAGGGCAACTTTTTCAGTTTGATAATGAGTATCAACAAAAAGCCTACAGCTAACATATTTAATGGTGATAAACTCAAAACTTTCCCACCAATATCAGGTACAAAGCAAAAAATGTCCCCTCGCATGTCTCTTCTTTCTTTCTTTTTTTTCTTTCTTTCTTTTTCTTTCTTTCTTTTTCTTTCTTCTTTCTTTCTTTCTTTCTTTCTTTCTTTCTTTCTTTCTTTCTTCTTTCTTTCTTTCTTTTCTTTCTTTCTTTCTTTCTTTTTTTCTCTTTCTTTCTTTCTTTCTTTCTTTCTTTTTCTTTCTTTCTTTCTTTCTTTCTTTCTTTCTTTCTTTCTTTTCCTTTCTTTTCTTCTTTCTTCTTTATTTTTATTTTATTTATTTATTTGAGAGAGAGAGAGAAAGAGAGAGAGCACAGAAGGAGAGTGAGAGGAAGAAGCAGACTCCTTGCTGAGCAGAGAGCTCTATGTGGGGCTTGATCCCAGTACCCTGAGATCATGACTTGAGCCGGAAGGCAGACATTTAACTGACTGAGCCATCCAGGCATCACCACTCCACACACATACACTCCTTTTCAATATTGTACACAAAGATTTAGTTAATAGAACAAGACAAGAAAAGAAAGTAAAAGGTATACATACATGGAAGGAATGTATAGAAATGTCTTTGATCACATATGACATGATCATCTATGTAAATAAGCCAAAAGTATCAAAGTATCAACAAATAATCAACAAATTATAGCAAAGTTAAAGGATACTATATATATATATATATATATATATATATATATATATATATATTCTAGATAGCAGTAATGAACAAGTTGAATTTGGAATTGAAAATACTCCCATTAGGATCCAAAAATTAAATACTCAGGTATAAGTCTAACAAAAAACGTATAAGATCTATTTCAACAAAACTAAAAAATTCTAAGGAATGAAGTCAAAATGCTAAATAAAAGGAGAGATAGTCCACATCATGGACAGGGACAGTCACTATTGTCAAGATGTCAGGTCTTCCTAATTTGATCTATAGATTCAATGCAATCCTAATCAAGCTCTCAGCAAGTTGTTTGTAGATAGTAGCAAACTAATTTTCAAGTTTAAATGAAGAGGGGGAAAAAACCAAAATAGGCAACACAACACTAAGGAGAAGAGCAAAATTGAAGGACAGAAACTACCCAAGTTCAAGATTCAACATAGGCTATAGTAATTAAGAAAATGTGGTATTAACAAAAGAACAGATTAATAGATCAATGAAACAGAATGGAAAGCTCAGAAATAGACTTACTAAATATAGTTGACTGATCTTTGACAAAGGAACAAAGGCAATATAAAGATAGTCTCTTCAAGAATGGTGCTAGAATAGCTGGGCATCCACATATATAAAAACATAGAGACATATCTAGGTACAAAACTTTTACTAGTCACAAAAAATATCAAAACGAATTACAGACTGAGGCACTTGGGTGGCTCAGACCGTTAAACATCTGATGCTTGACTCTGGCTTGGGTCATGATCTCAGGATCATGATCTCAGACTTTAGAGACTGAGTTCTGTATCAGGATCCACACTCAGTGTGACTCAGTGGGGAGTCTGCTTAGGATTCTCTTCCTCCTTCTTCCTCTGCCCCTGCTCCCCTCAAATAAATAAATAAATATTTTTAAAAATTAGATATGTAAATGTAAAATAAAAAACTACAAAAGTCCTAAAATATAACAGATGAAAACCTGGATGACCTTGAGCATGAACCTGACATTTTTTATGACATGTTTTAAATATTGTACTTTAACCTGACATGTTTTAAATATTATACTTATTTATTCATGAGAGACAGAGAGAGAGGCAGAGGGAGAAGCAGGCTCTCCAGTGTGGGACTTGATCCTGGTACCCTGGGATCATGCCCTGACCCAAGAAAGACAGATGCTCAACCACTGAGCCACCCAGGCATCCCAAGTCCTGACATTTTTGGCATAAGGCATGATTCGTGAAAGAAGTAATGATAAAATGGATGTCATTAAAATTAAAAACGTCTGTGAAAGATGATGCCAAGAGAATTAGAAGACAAGCCACAGACTGGGAAAAGACATTTTACAATCAGATAGACTATTATCCAAAACATTAACAAAAGAACAGTTAAAACTTCACAATAAGAAAACAAACAAAAACTAGGAGGAGGACCTTCATGGACACCTCACATAAAAAGATATACAGCTGGCAAGTGAGCACATGAAAGATGCTTTGCATGATATGTCATCAAAAAAATGCAAATGATATCAATGATGAAATACCACTAAATACATATTAAATGACCACACCAAATGGTGACAAGGATATGGAATAGCAGGAACTCTCATTTATTGCTAGTGTGAATGCACCATGGTACAGTGACTCTGGAAGATAATTTGGCAACTTCTTAAAAAAAACATATTCTTACTGTATGATACAGTAACCATGCTCCTTGTTATCTCCCAAAGTATTTGAAAAATGTATGTCCACACAATCCTCTGCATGGATATGTATCACAGCTTTATTCATAACTGCCAAACTGAGGAAGCAACTAAGATGTCCTTTAGTAAGCAAATGGAGAAATATACTATGATACATCTAGACAATGGGACATTATTTAGCACAGAATGAAATTAGCTATCAAACCATAAAAAACATGGAGGAATCTTAAATGCACATTATTAAGTGAAAGAAGCCAATCTGAAAAGGCTCTGTATTGTATGTACGTATGATTCCAGTGAAAAGTGTTAATAATGGGGGAAGCTGTGCATGTTTCAGGGTAGGGGGTATATGGGAAATCTCTGTATCTTTTCAATTCAGCTGTGAACCTAAAACTGTTCTAAAAAATAAAGTATTAATAATAATTAAGGATATTCCTGAATAAAAGTGGATTCAAGGTTTGTATAAACATGAGAGATCTATGGGGAATATTCTAATAAGCTTTCTATAATCATGAGGTTATTTAGGGCCTCTTTAGTCCATTAAGTAATAACTAAAAAAATTTTTTTTGCAAGCATTGACTTCTCAAAACATCTGATTTTGGCCGTAATCACATTGCACACAGTGGTAGCTGAATTGCTTCCAGGTTCAGTTTCCCTAGAAGCAGAGAGTAAAAAAGGATTATTGGGAAAATAATACAGTGATGGAACTGTCAGGAAAACAGATAGGGTGTGAGGGATGCAGGATTAAGCAGAAAAAAAGCTAAAGATTTGATTTCTGTGGATCCCTAGCTTCAATCTGACCCAACAGGGAGGAGAATGAATGGCAATCCAAAGTTGTCAGACCTTGAGGGACGGTGGCTAGCTTTCTATGCCTCCTATCTGCTAGTCTTTGGCTTTATACATGCTCAGGGGGAGCAAAAAAACAGGATATTTCTGGTTGCTTTAGGTGAATCAATTTAGCCCAAACCATTTCTCAGTGTAAGAGTGCAGCACTGAGCTACTGTCAGCCATCACCCACTGCAGCTGAGAGTTGGGCCCTGCTACCCAGTAAAGAAGATATGGGCAAGGTACCTACCCTGTTAACTACAAATTCTGTAGTGGCTTTAACTAATATAATTAGGCTCCAAAAAGAGTCATTACAAATGTCCTTAAAAATATATTACATAAGTAGTCTTAGCAAACATACATGTGCCAAACTCACACATGGAGACACACAAGTACACATGTGGACATGTATACACAAACATGCATATATAGTCCTAAAACAGATATGGTATATAAAACAAACGTGTATTTCATTGATATATTTGGTTTTATATTTTATAATTTGTGAAGCATTGGAAATTAGAAGGGTGACTGATTTCCCTTTATTATTTGCCTAGGGATTCTAGAGCTAATGCCTGTTTATTTATTTTTTTTCTCACACATTCCCTGAAGCATGTTCTGGCAATGAAAACAATTTTAGATACATTAGCACTGCACTCAAGGTTGTGATAATTATTATTCAAAAGAATCTTGTAGCATATAAATATTTAAATTTTATACTAAGTATTTTAGCTTTGTGGGTTTTAGCAGTCTTTTTAAATTGGTGCTTGTATATTCTTCGATTTTTCTCCAATTTCAGAAACAAAATAGCTAATAATAATAGTAATCATAAAAGAACTCCGCTTTTCGAGCTTTCTTTAAGAGTTTGACATCCTAGCAGGTGTTGGTGAGTCTTTAGAAAGAAATAGAAATAGAAATTAAGGAATAATAACTGACTTTCTGTTTAAAGTACAACAATGCTGTTTCAAAAAAAAAGTTATTTCCCTTTATAAATTTAAGCAATCTTTCTTCAAGATTATAGTACTCTTATATTTTCTTATACTGAGATACCTGTTGATACATAAATTCAAAATTTCAGTAGACATCTGCTTTAATTATATAGGTCATAGGCATTTCTTTGGTGATGTGCAGGATGCTGAAGGTCACCAGATGGAAAACATTCCATGGTCAAAAATTTAATGGGTGCCCACAGACAAATTCCTTAGACAGGGGGAAGATCACTGAAAAGTTTCCGGACTTGTTTTTCATCAAGTGATAACTGTGTTTCATCGTGTGGAGGATTTTAATTTGGGATGCAAACTTGAATTACTAAATGAAAAAAACTGTATATGTTGTGACCTAAATGAGGTGCATTTGAGGATTTCATCACTGGGTACTCTTCAGGCCAACAGAATATTACATATTTCCTCATGCTGCTCTGGTTCACCTTTATTAGGTCCAGTGACAGAGGGGCTTTGAATGTTGTTATCTTTTCAGACCAAGTGATACTTTACTCTTTATAACCATGATTTCATGTGATCCTCATAATAATTCCCTGAGAAAGGTTATTGTTATCTTCATCATGCTAAACAAAGACATTCTTTAACAGGAATATATGTTATACAATAGAAGAATTACTATTCTAGTCCTATGATCTATATAAGAGAAGGGGGCAATTGTCTATATAAAGATGAACATTTCAAGCAAGGAAAGTAAGACAAGTCACCACTTTGAAGGAAACTATATAATGTTCCTGCAAGAAATCTAAAAAACAGTCAAAAATAAGGTAAAATATGATAAATGCTATAAACTATAAAGCGTGGTAAACTGTAAAGCAAGAGAGAAAAAGTTGTAATTGTCTTGGTGAAGTAAACTATTATTATACTAGCATTCCAAAGTACGTTGCCAAACAACAATTTATCTATAGAATTGCACACACACATATACTAATATTTAGAATAATGACCAAGGGATGTTACAAAATGTTTATGTGCCACCTAAAACATCAATCAAATATAACAGAATGGTTAGGTATTTAAATATTGGTCCTTCGTGGCATTTCATTTTGATGAAAATTGGTGACTCATGAAGCTGCAATATGTATAACAGAAAATGTATTTGACAGGAAGTCAAAACATCTGGCTTCTATCTGTAAAATTCTCATGACCTTTCTGAATGTCACTTTTTTCACCTGTTAGATGAAGAGGTTGGATCACATTTATCTGTAAATTATTTTTGGGATGAACATATTTTGAGTCCATGTGTGATAAAACTCTATTAGCAAAAAATTATTTGTTTATACAATTATATCAAAATAGTTCATAAGGATAAAGTCAATATATTTAAATATGATTTTTTTAAGATTTTACTTATTCATGAGACACAGAGAGAGAGAGGCAGAGACATAGAGAGAAGGAGAAGCAGATTCCCGGCAAGGAGTCTGATGTGGGATTCAATCCCATTACTCTGGGATAACGACCTGAGCCAAAGGCAGATGCTCAACCACTGAACCACCCAGGTGCACCTAAATATAGTTTTTATTAATATTTTAAAATGTTTTATATTTAGAAAACCTAATTTTATTTCATTAACATATGTATAGAGGCAATATAATTTTCTTATGAAATAGAACAATTATCTGATATAATTAAATATTAATCCCAGAATATATTTAATTTAAACAACTGTTTTATATCTGAAGGACTATTGAGATTTCATACATACCAAATAAAAATAATTACTAAATAACTAATTTTGTTTCTTTTAGAATTTAGCTAATGTTTATTTTAAAAATCTATGAGTTACTTGCAAAATAAAATATTTTGTGGGAATGGAAAATTAAGATTACACTATTTTTAGGAAAAAGTTAATGACATTTTTAGAGTGATGTATGGATATTTAGGTAAAAAATAAAAGTTTCATTCACAGATATAGATTATCAGTATTTTACCTCCTATTCACAAATATATTATAGCTGTTTGAAAGAGAGCAAATGTTTGCATGCCTTAGCAGTTTGAGTTTCCACTGGGATGGTAAAGAATTTTAAATTGTAATAATGTTTAATGTTGTCATAAATAAGAATTTAGTAATTGTGTAGCCTGAGTCAAACACTAGAGTTTTTTATTTTCAATCTTCTGGAATTCTGACTGTAATGAGTTAAAGATTAAAATATTACTAAATAATCAATAAATTAGCAATATTATTTTTTTACTGCCTTGCTTATATTTTCAGTGTAGGGTATATAGATGCATATGTTTGGTGATGAAACTACTCAGGACTCTCACTCTAATTCAACATTAGTACATTAAAATCTGTCTTACAAAATAGAATTGGCAAATATTCACTCAATAATCCTTAGCACTTAACTACTTGATGCTTTTCAAAATCACAGTATTTTATGATGATTATCAGTTTTTTAAATATTTTATTTATTTATTTATTTATTTATTTATTTATTTATTTGAGAAAGTGAGAGAGGGTATGCACATGTGTGAGCTGGCAGAGGGGCAGAGGGAGGGAGAGAGAAAATCTCCAGCAGACTCCCTGCTGAGCACAGAGCCCATCATGGGCCTAGATCTCATGATCTTGGGATTATGACCCAAGCTGAAATCAAGAGTCAGATACCCCTAGCCGAATGACCCCCCCAGGCGTCTGGACAATTTTCAGTTTTAAATGACTATATAAAATTTCTTCAATATATGAATTATGTGTGCGCGCGCGCGCGCGTGTGTGTGTGTGTGTGTGTGTATTCATTTATCTGTTCTGGACTTTGAGTACCTTAAATAGCCTGAGTTTCAAAATGAAAGGAAGTACTTATTAATCATTTTTGGATCTTGATTCCTTACCTTGATTCTTGATAAATAGCTTTCTTCTAGTCCTAGGGGGAAAACATATGTTAAAATGACCAAATCATTAGCTACTTATACATCTTTATTTATCACTATTATCAAATAATTTGTTATTCCTAAGGAGAGGTTCTAACATAAAACTTGAGGAAACCTAATGGTTACTTATTGAAATGTGACCTCGAGGACCACATTTCCCTTTTGGAATAATATATCTAAATTTTCACTCAAAGAAAGTAAAATTTAAAAAGAAAAACTAAGTGACAAGACCCTCAAAAATAATAAAGAATCATTATTATGAAATTATTTTTACATTATCAGAGAAATTGATGAATAAAAAAATTCAAATCCTTAAAAAGAATAGTTATAGCAAATTACATGCCCTTGCTTTGTACTTTCTTTATTAGTTGGATATATCTAAATAAAAAATATGCCTGGAATATAATGAAAGTAACTCTGAAATTTGATCATCTTCCTGGGAAGAATGTTTTATTTGAATGTATATGTAACAGGGCATTATTAAAAATAATTATTTCCATTCAAAAGCACAGCAATTATGAATATGAGCAATAGATTCACTCTTTTTGGAATCAGTCTGATTGGAAGAGTACACAGAAAACATTTGACCACTTTTATTTTTCCTTCAAACCACCAACTTCCTTGTCTCTGAACTCAGGTACTACTTTCTGACATCAGTTACTGCTATCAATCATCAATATTTCAGTGTTCATTTCTAAACAGTCCTATATAATCTTTGATTATAAAATATCCTTACATTTATCAAATATATTCCAATATGCTGGCAATGAAATAATATATACTAATGTTCTTTAATGAAAAACGCATATTCTCATTAGATATTTTTGGATTGTCAAGACAGATGTCAATGTCCTTCTTTACTGTGAAAAGTGCTGCCATCCACAAAGACAGACTTACACCAATTGTGATTATATTACACGTTCTTGATTTCAGGAATGTTCCCAAACACATTGAATGAGAATGGGATAAATATATGCTCACTGGTAAAGCCATGAGGTTCTCTAGAACTTGGAATGGGAACTTAGAGCAAGCAAACACTACCTTTGCTGGTATCTTGCCTAGTAAAGACAAAAACTTTAAAGTTACATAGTGATCCATTAAGCTGACCATATGCAACAAAAAGCATATACAATGGGATATATGATAAAGACTGTGTTTTTACATTTGTTAGATTGAAATCTATATTGAATGGTTCAAATAATTTCTCTGTTATAGAATAGTGCATGGAATTAAGAAAATTATCAGGTTTTTTGTTGGACAAGTATATTGGGGGATGGTGATTTTCAAAAGTCAACTTACTTGAGTAACTTAAAAAAGGTAATTGAAATTGAGAATGTATACTTTATGTCATCCATCATGTTTCAAATTTAAAGCTCTTATGCATCAGAGAACAAAGATTATGAGACATTACTATCCTCAAGACTTCATTCTCTGTACCCCCTTATCAATGCACTGACCTTCACTTCATAAGCTATCTCAGCAAGAAGGAAGGGGTCACCTGGATACAGTTAATTCATAGCTTTTTATTATAGATATCTGTATTATTGCAGTTACTCTAAGAATCTGAGGGCACAATGAGACTTTAATTCTAAATATCTTGGACCAGAGAGAAGAAATAATTAGTTCATGATCATAAACTGAGCAATTCTAGCAACCAGAATCAAATAGCAATACACAGTTTTTTTGGAATCTGCCTCTCATAGGTAATTATCAAAGGAAACAGGAAGTGAACAACATATAAGTATACTATAGAAGAAAGCACCAGTTAGGAAGACTCTAAATATCCTTAGAGGTGAACCTAAGCCCTTTTCTGGCCAGTGGCTAATGGAAACAAGAAGGGAAAATAGCGTTGCTATAGCATCAGGGAAACTATAATGGCAGGGGAGGGGGATATCACCTGAGGACTCTAGATGCCTTTCTTGGGCATGATCTCAGGTAAGAGTGCCCACTTCAACTGTTCTTTGAGGGACCTGTTAACCTTCCCACCCTAGATAGACATTGCCACCAGGACCAGAATGGAAATGTCCTTCAAGCTGCCTTTTTGGCTACCACTACCATCAAGAAAGCTAATGGGACCTGCATGTACAAAAGCATGCTTGCCTATTCATGGGATGAGGAGGACAGCACACCCCCCATCAGCACACCTGCCACTCAGCCTCTGCCATCTCAGTCACCTCCCTACACTCTGAGGCCAGCATGTTCCTCCACTTCACTTTCTTACTGCCCAAGGCAGAGAAAGAACAGGAGCCTCTGGTATTTGCAGAGAAGCCCTTGAAGAAGCCCCACACCAGCTGTACTGCAATGTGTTCAAGGACCTGGTGACACCATATGTGGGCACACTTCTCTCAAAGATGAGCCTTGTAGATAGAGAAGTGTCTTATGAGCAATTCCAGGCTGATGTTGGTGGTAAACAACGTTGCAGTGGTGGAGCATATTGAGGATCTCTTTATCCAGTAAGCTCAGTGCCTGGAAGGACCACAAAGGCAGCTGTGTCAGCAGATTTGTGCAGTGCCTCCAAAACTCAGCTGCCTACCTTTCCATAAGATGAACCTGGAAGTGCAACTCAAAGAGTGTGAACACATGAAGTGTCCTCACCCCAAGTACAAGTACATGATTCACCAGGAACCAGGACACATAGGAAACATACCTGGAGACTTGCTGCTTCCAGGGACTGAAGGAATTCCTGCAGCAGACAGAATGCCACTTCCAGAAATGCACATGGTACTAGCGTGGATGAGCCAGGAGATGCTTTCCTGGGCTCTGTGCTGGGCAAGCTCTAGGAGAAGCTGATGAAGAGCATCAAAATCAAGTTTGATATCCTGAATGAAAACCAGAGCAAGCTCAGCAAGGGCATCATAGTTTCAGAGGGATGTGTCTATGTTGACTGACCAGCTATCCCACATCGATGCATACCTAAACATGGGGATCCTAAGAATTCCATGACCTTTAGCAGATTCTCAGTACAAAGGAATATTCCTGGGCCCTGTATGGTACCTTTGTTTCAACTCCCCAGGTGACCTGTTCTTCTGTGGCTTCTCCAACAAAACCATCAGTATGTGGGATACATGTACTACCTATAAGTGCCAGAAGACACTGGAGGGCAATGATGGATTTGTGCTAGCATTCCATGTCCTGGGTGCAAGCTCTACAGCAACTCAGAAGTCTATATCATGATCTTGTGAGACATCTTATAGAAGATGAACACAATCCAGGCATGACAACACAGTGTGAATGCTGGTTCCTCATGTAGTGTACTCTTCAGAGGCTCTCTGAAGGCCTTCAAGATCTGCAACATCTTGAGTATCTAGCTGAGATGAAGAATCTCATGGTCTATTGGGTATGGACCCTGATAGCCACTCAGAGCTACCTGTATAGTGGCTCCTACCAATCAAAACCTGGAACATCTAGACCCTCAACTGCATCCATCTCCTACAGACATCTGGCAGTGACAGCTACTCTGTTCATGTGATGAAACACTACACTGTCTATGGCACCTAGAAATCATCATATGGGGGACATGGAGTCTAAGGAGCAGGTGTGGGTTCTGACAGTCCACAGGCACTGCATATGCTCTTCATGCCCTACCAGACCAGTCCTCAGGATCTAAAGTAAGAACAGCATTATCTGTACATAAATGCTGCTGTGTGACCAGGGCAATGTGGTTGTGATGGCCATGTCCCAGGGCTGGTTCTTCTCAGGAACTGTAGACAGCACTATGAAGATTTAGACTTGCTGACAGGGAATCCAGACTGACTCTTGGCTTCTTCTGGGACAAGCTGGCCATATGAGTAGTCTATCTCTACCTGTTTTGTGGGAACAGGCAGATGGGCTCAGCCTGCCAGGCAGTGCCCTTCCTACCCTACACTCAACAAGCCTTCTTCTGCTTGGTCTTGCCCTCAATGCTGCAAGACAATGCCCAGTCCCTTTCTCGAGGTGCCATGTTGGATGCTCTCCTTGTCCCACTCCCACCCCCACCCTAGGTGGACTGAGGCCTTTTTAGTTTCCTAGACTGTATATAGATTTGATTACTTCCTGAATAAAATACAAGTCTTATGGAATATGAAAAAAAGGGAAGAAAGTACTAAATTTAATCTGAACAAAAGATTTAGAGTTGGCTTTAGTTAAAGAAAACATCTATCAAGGTTGATCAAACCACAAATTAATATTTATAATATTCTCTTGAGCTGTTTACCCAGGCATGGAGAGAAAAATTAACTGAAATAGATGAGTTACTGATTTATGGGAGACATAGTTTTCATCTGAAAATTTAAAGTAATTTTTAAAAATCTTTAACATAAAAGATGATGTATATCTACAAATATGAGAGTAACAAATAATCCCTGGTCATTTTCATAGCCTTTGGTCCTGAAATATGGTATGTATATGGTACATTCATATGTTCTTCAATCATATTGTTTACCTAATATTGTCTAGTAAAAGCATGTTTCAAATCTAATGTATAGAGAAAAATATACATTTGTTAGATAGAGATTGATTTGCTAATATTCATATAAAGACTGTATTTAAAATACACACTTATCCCAAAGGTGGCATTTTAGCAATTCATGAGTTTCCAGCTCTAGTTGGCAATGCCCATAGCCTGACCTAATCAGCACTTTAAAGTTGTATCCACCTAAATCCAACATAGGCATCTGTGCTAGCTTAAGCAGTATGTGTGGAATTATTTCTGGGTTATGTTTTCTTATGCATGGTTTAAATCTAAGAACTATTATACAAGAATTCTCTGCACAAAAGTGATTTTGATCAACTCTGCACTTATAAATCCCACACAGTTGGGAGAGAAATGGATGTTGTACAAAAGATTCAAATGACAACAGCTGCAGACAAGCTGTGCATCTGGCACATTCTGACTCTTGTTATAAGCACACAGTGCAAGTGACAATTGCTTTCCCTTAATCCTGTGATTGTGGTCTGTACAATTTGAATCATTTTCCATAACTTTTGGACCACCTACAGACATCTATGTCCCAAATTTCATCATTCACTGCATTACATCATAGTATTGTAGCAGTATGCCATGACCTTATAAATTGATATTTTATGTGCTGCCGCTGTATGCACTTAATATTGATAAAAAGGAAATTACTCATAACGGTAATAGGGTGAGACAGACAAATAAGAATTATTTAGAGGTATAACAACTACACTCAATTTTATAAGAGGTGATATTTTTTCTTGTTAGTTTCAATTCAACAAAGATTTTTTTATAGCCGATGCTATGGGAGAAAGCAAAAATGTAATCCTTGTTTCAAGGGGACACAAATTGCCCATGAAACATTTAAATATAATCCAGACAGCACTTCTGTGCTGAGATACTTGGGGCAAATTGTAAGTTTTATAGCTGTTCTGAAATGAAGTAACTAATGGTATTTATAAGTTAAATACACCTGCCTTTATGGTAGCATTTCTCTTAGCCAATCACTATAGCAATAATTATTGAGCACATACCCTTTACCAGACACTAAATATTAACTCATTTAATTATCCCAACTATTGTAGGAGTCATTTAGTATTATTAGGCCATCAGGTCACAGATGAAAACCATAGTTTGAGGAGGTTAAATATGGCTCATTATTCCTTGCACTAAATCCAGAGATGATTCAGCCCAGGACTTTATAATTCCAGAGTTCATTTTCTTAAGCCTTTCATCATCTTGCCTAATTAGGTGCTCTTATGCACAATATGTGTGTTCTTTTTTTTTCTTCCCCATCTTTACTGAGATATAACTGGCATATAACATTGTGTAACTAAGGCATACAACATGTCTATTTGATATATTGCAATATATCATATTGCAAATATGACTACCATCATCATGTGAGTTAACACCTCCATCATTTCACATGAACACCATTTGTTTTGTCTGAAAGCATTTAAGATCTCTTCACAACTTTCAAATATATAGTACACTATTGTTATCTATACTCCCAATGCTGTATATTTGATTCCCAGAATTTGACAACTGGAAATTTGTACCCTCATTCCCCCTGCCACTTAGCCACTCCATATCATAGCCAGGCCCTAATAGTCACCATTGTACTCTCTGTTTCTACAAGTTTGGCTTTTTCATAGTTGTTTTGGATTTTCTCTTTTCTTTACATCAGTAGACAAATTTTGCAACTCAGGAGACATTTTCAATGTCTGGAGAAAGTTTGGATTTCATGACTGGAAGAGGAGCTGTTTCTGGAATCTGGTGGGTAGAAGCCAGAGATGCTACTAATTATCCTAGACTGTACCCTTGTAACAGAGACTTATCCTATCTAAAGTATCAAACAGAGCCAAGGAGACCTTGGCTAGATAATTCTTTGTTGCCGAGGGAGAATTTGTGCACTATTGATTTCTACACATTATATTGCATTCCCTCTTCCTGTTATGATAAGCAAAAATATCTTCAGATATTAACAAATATCCCCTGATGGTGAGGTGAGAATCAGCTTTGTCCCGATAATCATATTTTATGTACCTAAAAGAGGAACAAAGAAGTTTCCTTTTCCTGAACCAGAGCATTAGGAAATTCATTTTGCCCAGATCATTTCATGGAGTCTTCACTATAATATGACTGTAAAGTGAGTCTTAAGGATAAATAGGATAACAGTCATAGACAAAAAGGAAAATAATTTCATTCGAAGGGAGGAACTTGTGCAAAGTCATAGCAGAGGACGAAAAATGTGGCAAATGCAGGAGTGACAACCTGTTCCTGTGGCTCTTCAATAGAGAACAGATATGATGGTAAATTTTATATGTCAACTTGACTGGACCACAGGATACCCAGAGCATGTAGCAAAACATCATTCTGAGTGTGTCTCTGAGGGTGTTTCAGCTTCAACATCTGAATCAGTAGACTGAGTAGAGACAATTGCCTTCTTGCCCTCCCTAATGTTAGTAGGCCTCATACAATCAGTTGAAGACCTGAATAGAATAAAAAAGGTGAAGTAAAAGAAAATTTCTAACTTATTGCTTAAGCTGGGACTTTGGTCTTCTCCAGTCTTCAAATTCCTACTTAAACATGTTTTCTCTTATGTCTTGAGTCTGTTGGCCTTTGGAGTGGAACTTACATCATCAACTCTCTTCTTTTCAAACATTAATATTCAGACTAATACTCACATCAGCTCTCCTGGGGTCTCCAGCCATAATCACATAATCATGTAAGCCGATACACCTTTTTTTCTCATTCCTTCTCTGTCACTATATATATTATATATATATAATATATATATATATACACATATATGGATATAGATATATAATAACTACAAGTGAGATTAAAAATCATACTTTCTATTGAAGCATATACATCCTATTTATTCTATTTCTCTGGAGAACCATGGATAATAAAGGAAGTGAGGTCATGTTGGAGAAAGAACAAGCTGGAGTCAGACTACTTGGGCCTCATTTAATGACCTGGGACATTTTAACTTATTTTTTAAATGATATTTTAGAATATTTTAACTGAAGGAAAGATTAGCTAATATAAACATTTAATGTTTGTTATATTTCATGTATTATTTGCCATAATGAGGGGTGCCAATATCAGACTAGATATACTTGTTCATAAGTTTATTAGGTGAGGGAAAGAGTTTTGTTGACAGTGTAGGGTAGAGCCGGTTGGAATAGGCTTGGAGATGGGGCAAGAGATGATGATTTTGGGTTTCTCATCGTCAGATTAAGGAAGGATGGTTTATGCAGAGGGAACAACACATATAGGATATGATAAAGATAAATGTTGGGGTCACGGTGACTCTTCCCTATTCAATAGTGTGTCTTATAATTTACTTTTTGTATTCCAGTGTGGCTTCTTGATTCAAAAAGGTCATATTAATTTCTGTTTCATTTTCCCAAGACCAAAGATAATTTGAGAGAGTTAACAAAATATCTGTTTTCTTCACTTATATCCTTCCAGACAGTATCTATACCATTCAGGTAACACGTAATATAAATACATAAAATAAATTTACCCTTCTACTTTGTTTTTAGTGCCAAATATGAGTTTAAAGGAGCTCTCCTGGGCATCCTGTGGCATAGTTGGTTAAGCTTTGGACTCTTGGTTTCCACTTAGGTCATGATCTCAGGGTTCTGAATCAAGCTTCGCATCAGGCTCCACACTCAGTACAGAGGTTGTTTGAGATTCTCTCCCTCTCCCTCCCCCTCCTGCTTGTGAGTGCACTCTTTCTCTTTTTCTTTCTAAAATAAACAAATGTTAAAAATTTAAAAAAAAATAAAGGAGCTCTCCTACCCTCAACTGAATACACAGGTTACTTGTTTCTTACACAGAGCAACCAGCTGTAGTTAAGTATTTAAAAGAGATCTTGTTTGGGGAATGGGGGTCAGATTTTTTTCCACTGGAAATTATGGAACTTGGATAAGTAGGCAAATTATTAGGCCAGTATTATTCATATTTCTATCCACAAACTGCATAACACCTGTCTAGTAGGAAAACAAACATAAGAGCTGAATGTTAGGAAACAAGCAAGAAGGTTTTCATTTTCTCTGTATTTTGTCTGAGTTAACTGAGTGAGTCCAATAAAACCTTTGAGGCAATCATTCCTGAATTATGATATGCTCCTGAATACACCCTGGAGACACATACACTGACAGAAATACAGGTGGCTGTGGAGCACTTCACTTAATTGGACCAATGTTATGAGCTAACATTAAGGTTTAGTATGATACAGATTGTTTTGGCAATTCAGAAAATCTAAGATTTCTACTAACAGGTAAGTAAATAACTGTCTGAATCACATTCCTCATGATCTTTAGAATGGCTCTAGGCAAAAATGTGAATTAAAAGTCTGTCTTAGCAGTGCTCACCTAGCCACCTATCAAACTCCTCTTGGTAGAAATGACTTAAACAGCTCTGTTTACAAATGTGCACGATTGAAAATCAGTGTGCTACTTCTCTAAATATAATGTTTTTTAACCTTATTTGTAGTTATAAAATAAAAGGTTCTGTTCAGTTGAAAGACTCATGTTTAGAAGCAGGTAGGTTAAACATTTAGGTGGTAAGGTATATTTCAGCCTCCCCTGTCACTCTAGCCTGTGCCCTGCCTTCAGGCCTACCACAGAATATAAGCTTGCATGGAAGGTACAGGTGGACTGTGATAGAATGCCACAGACATGTTAGAAGAGAGAAAGAGAAGAGGTTAATTAGGCATTGCAGAGCTGCTAATGCTCCTCTCAAGTTAGGTAGAAACCAGTTATCCCCTCCTGCATTCATCTTTTATTTTGGGAATGTCACTGATGCTGAAATTTGTGCTATGTTTCTGGATTGATGTATTGACCATACTTGATTTCAGAGCAGGTATAGCATGTTGCTGAAATATGCATTTTTCATCTTATACTTTCTTCTGAATTATAATTCTATATGTTACTTAAAAAGGCAGGTTGTTTATGAAAAACTGTACCTGTATATGTACATATATACATATATATATATAAATACACACACATTTACAGAAATATATACATATTTCTTCCTGAAATCATGCAGTCATGAGAGAGCATAAATGTTCAATAATCTTGACAACAATGTTAATAATTCATTCTAATATTCAGCAGAACCTGAAAGAATGTCATTTCAGGCCGAATTTGGGGACCATATAACAAAGCTTTTAATGCTGATCCATGGCCTATCTCTGACCAAGGAGGAGAAGATAATCCTCTTACAATGCACCAAAGTCTTATATTTTTTCATTCTTTATAAAAGTTGACATGTCAAGTAAAGTTCAATCAGGAAATGCAAAGGGAATTCATCAACTTTACTTTTATAGGGAATAGGAGATAAACACTTCCTCATCCCCCAAGCTAAACTATTTTAAATATTTAGCTAATTTAAATGTTAATGCTATTATCCAATAAAAGGAACCAAGGTTCCATTGAGAAAGAGCTGAATCTAGGACTGGGGCACAGAATATAAAAGATGAACCATGAATATTTTCTGGTGCTAGGAGTGAAGACGTGTTTAAAAAAAAAAACACAGAAATGGTGGGATAATGAAAAAAGGGACACAGAAGTTAAGTGAAAGAGCTTCCAATGTCCAAAGTTAGAAAACAATTAGGAACAAAGTAAATAAAATGTTAACAAATTGTAATCTACAGTATAAAATGAATATACATAGGTCCATACTAATATAAATCAAAGATTGAATAAATAGATCAATGAGGAATAATAGACAAATCTTCCATGAAGAAATATTCCAAATAATTTGTACAGATACTTCCTCATTGAACAAATGGAGTGCAAATTCTCACACCTTAAGTGAAGGCTGCACATAGTGACATCCTTCCAAAAGGGATAGAATGCATGCAAATGGGGGGGGAGGAATAACCACAGAGTGGATAAATTTGACAAATACTATGTCAGCCAGGTGGTCAAGTTTAATATAAACAGTGTTAAGTTATGCTGATGTATGTACAATTGATATGACGTGATGAAAATGATACTTTCTTTCAATGGTCTTTCATCACAAAGTCATACCTTCAGTTAAATCGTGAGTAAAATATCAGGCAAATCTTAATTGAAGGATGTTCTGCAAAATACCTGACAAGTACTCTGCAAGCTGTCCAGATTCTCAAAAACAAGAAAAGTTTGAGAAATTGTCACAGCCCACTGAAATATAAGGGGATGTAATAATATACCTTGATACCTTGAATGGAATCTTGTAGCTGGACAGGGACATTAGGTAAACACTAAGGAAATCTGATTATTTTGTGGACTTAATGTATCAGTATTAGTTAATTAATTATAACATGTTATGTTAAGGAAAACTAAGCATGGGTATATGGAAACTCTGGACTTCTATTTACATATTTCACTGAAAAATCTAAAATTATTCTGAAATAAAAAAATCATTAAAAATTAAAATGTAATTACCTTTTAGTTCTTCAATCATAATAACCACAATTCAAATGCTGAATATCCACATGTTGCTGTGACTATTGTATTGGATGGCACAGATATAAAACATGCCTTTCACTGCACAATGATACAATGTTCTCTGGGCAGTCTTTTTCTAGACTTATTTTTCAGCTTATTTCTTCTCTCTTTTCACTAACCCAACCTCCAGGTTAAGTTTTAAAGTTCTAGATCTAGGGATAAAAATACTGTAAGATACATGTCTGGTCTTCCTTTAGTCTTTCCACATTCCAGATGTTTACATTTAATAGTCCTAGTTAAAAATTTGAAACATCTGGTTGTAATTAATTATTGACCCTTAAAGTTTTAAAATTGTATTTGGTGCCCAACGAACATTATGAAGAGAAAATGAGATTCCCACATTATACTTAAATGCCTTTCCATTGGTCTCTTAGGAATATGGTAAATATTGCACTTGTCCAAAGGCTATGAAGCCTCTGGGAATTTTGCTTACTGACACAGAACTGTAGATCTTCATCCAGCAGATTCTGAAATAAATAAATAAATAAATAAATAAATAAATAAATAAATAAATAATAAATAAATACATAGATTCTGACTGCAATGTGTCCATCATATATTTTTTAAAGATTTTATTTATTTATTTATTTATAAGAGACACACACACACACACACACACAGAGGCAGAGACACAGGCAGAGGAAGAAGCAGGATCCATGCAGGGAGCCCAACACGGGACTCAATCCTGGGTCTCCAGGCTTCAGGCCCTGGGCTGAAAGCAGCACTAAACTGCTGAGCTACCCGAGCTGCCCCATCATATTTATTATAGATCAAACATTTCCTACATTATCCTGAAATAAAATCCTAAACCATATATGAAGTACAAATAGCCACATGCATTCTTAATGCATACAGTCTGGATGTCATACTCCAAGTGTAAGTGAAACCCAGAACTCCTATCATTTCTAAATATGTTTCTTTAGAGGATTTAGAAGAATTTCTTTAGAGGAAATTTCTTTAGAAGAAAATATGTTTTCATCTTTACAATAGGTATAAAAACAAAGGAATGAAAAAAAGAAAACAGAAATGTATCGATTTATTTACTAAATTTCTAAATCAACATGTCAGAGCAATATTTTAATTTAAAATGAAAATATAAGTTTCCTACTCTATATAATAGCAGCATTTTCCATTAAAATATGATTGTCGGTATTAATCTGCTCCCTGAGACTATGAATTCTTTTCAATGTACAATTTTCTTTAAGAACCATCCCTCAGGACACCTGAGTGGCTCAGTGGTTGAGTGTCTGCTTTTGGCTCCCTAAAATTTCTTATTTTATTTCACAGAAGTTCACACTGTCACAAGACAGCTTCCTTATAATTCCAGGAATACACACTGTGGCTGTGGTTGTATCCATTAAATTAGAGTTCTTTGGTCTAAAATTAAAATAAGAATTATTTTCAGATGTTTTAATAACTTTCTGAGTTAAATATTATAATTCAATACTTTATAAAATTTATTACATTACCACAATTTCACATGCAGCAATTTTATATTAGTTTTGAGCCATCTGTTTGCTGAAGGATGTAGGATATTTATGTATCTTGATGGTTAATATTAAGTTTAATTGGGTCATTCCTGTGGCACATTCCAAGTTGTGCCTGTCTGGTGAATTGCAGGGCTTACTTTGTAGCATGTCGGGATTTCCTAAAGAGCATCCTAGAAGAAAACTTACACTAAAGGAAAACTTGAGCATATATAGTTTGATCCAATAAAAATGTCTCATACCTCACAAAAGGCACAGTAATGTTCAATATATAGTCTTATCTGCCACTGTGAAATATGCCTAGGCTAGCTCCATAAACAAGTGAATAGATCCTAGAGAAAGGACCATTAATTAAATTAGGAATAATCTTTTTCCCTTGAACTCTCTAAAACCCTGGTAGGCTGAGGACTTGTTTCAGTATTTTTTAAAAAAGATATTAGAAAAAAAGAAAGAAAGAAGAAAGAAAGAAAAAGAAGAAAGAAAGAAAGAAAGAAAGAAAGAAAGAAAGAAAGAAAGAGAAAGAAAGAAAGAAAGAAAGAAAGAAAGAAAGAAAGAAAGAAAGAAAAAGAAAAAAGAAAAGATGTCAGGAAAAAAGTCATTATTTGTTGACAAAATTCCAATTCATTGATGGTAGTGGGGTGATGATAGAAAGCAGTGATATAAACATGTGTGAAAGTGAAGGACTTAGGGAAGACACAGCAATGGTACCTAGTAAACATGCTTCAGTAGTTGGTAATATAGGTTTTGGGGCTTTGAAACATACTCTGGAACATCTCAAAATATTTGGAGGGAACTTTGAAATGAAAGGAAGTCCCTATTTCAAATGAGTATCAGTCACTGTTAATGTATTATGTGTTGTGTGCCCTCTAGTTGATGAAGAAAACAAAACCTGTATAGAGAGATTGGATATTATAGGATGATTGCATTTTGAACCCCAAAATACTGAATGCATCTAACATCTTATATGTAATAGAGCTGATTTTACATGCTTTTTTAACATGAAAGAGTTAATTTGTGATTAAATATACATATTTATTTTCACCACTTATGGTTTCTTAAATGAGAGAAGGATGCAGTGTTTCAACACAATATATTTTCCATAGTAGATTTGTTTTGCTATTCTTTTAAAGTGTACAGAGCTAAAGATCACTTACTTTGTTGTCAGTTCAAGGAAATAAAGATGAAATCAGCAGCAGGGTACGATATTGTAAGTTGCCCCATTGTATCTTTACTTCAAAATGACCTAATAGAATAAAATATATTCCACCTTTTCTTTCTGGTTTAGTAAAGATATATGACTTCCCTGTCAGAACCTTACAAAGAAAATGAAATCATTGACATAACCTAGTGTGCCTCAACTGGATATAATAGTGCTTTAAATTGAGTTTTTGATTTTCTCTCTTATTTTATATTACTTGAAGATTTTCATTTTCAATTTGTCACCCACATGGGAGGGAGGAAAAATAAAGAGTGCTGAAGCACAGGGCTTATTTTCATTATCACACTAGACATTCAGTGGGATCTCTGTGTCCCTCCTTCCTTTATATCCTTTATTATCAGGAAAACTTGCAAGCCCCAGAATAACTTTTTTTAGGGAAGATAATTAAAGAAATGATGATGGTTCTCTGTCCAGGGAGAGGTAAGTATATAATCAGTGGTTTGGCTATAGAATGATACAGGCCCATTTTAGCAGGTGGCTTAAACACAACAACTGTTGGAAGCCTATGATTTCAGTAGCTGTTCATCAAACCATGATTTTTAAAAAGTCAAGTAGGGAGTCATTATTGTTTTTCAAGACATTTTCATGTTTGAATTACCTGCTAGACTGTGCAAAGAAGTTATGTTACCTGAACTTTATTTTTCTTTTTTTGAGGTTAGAAGGTTATACACAAGCCTCCAAGATGTTTGTCTTGTTGGGAGTTTATATCTTGTGTGTTTTTTTTTCCCTTGTGTTATTCAAAGAGGTGATGTATATTGTTCTCTCACATTCATGGTATCAGGAATAATATTTAATAATTAAATAAGAAACTTAGTGGTTTTATTTTCCTTTATTTTTATGTTATTTTTTTTCTTCCACTGAGGACTTCTTAAAGAGGGAAACAATATTTTGTAATAAGGACAAAATAAATCCATTTAATTTTTAAATGAAGAATTAAGGACTACCTCTGTCATTCAGAAGCCTCATGGTCATGAGGGAAGTCATTTTTATCTACTGAAATTTACTTTCTTTTCATCTAGTGAAAATTCATGCACATATCAGCTTTCATCACTAAATTGAGGATCAAGTTAACTTTGTTAACAACAGTGCTTATAACTTATAAAGATTAATACCACAGCTGACACACTGCTCCAAAAAGAACACCTTCAAACAGGATTTCTTTTGCTCATTCAAGGTTATAAAAATTGCATCATACCTTCCACTTTTGGTTCCCAGTGGTGAAGAACTTGGAAGTCATTACTCCAGCTTGCAATACCAGCACCAGGACCAGCCTCAGATATGACATAAAAATGTTCCAATTATCAAACAGGGAATTTAAAATAATTAAAATGAATGTGCAAAGGCTTATAGTATAGTAAATCAAGTAGATAATGTAGAAAAATTATTGAGCACTAGAAGTAGAGAAACTGAAGTTCCATGAGAGTTAAAAGGTTATGTTAGAATTCAAAAAACACTGTAACAAATGAACAGTGTCTTGTATGGGCATATCAATTTCTGGATCATATTATAAGTGTATGTTCAATTGTGTTAGAAATCTCTAAACTATTTTTTAAAGTGTCTGCACCATTTTACATTTCTACCAGCAATGAATGAGAGTTCCTGTTGTTCCATATCCTCACTACCATTGACTGTTGTCAATGTACCTGAATTTGGATGTTCTAAATCATGTGTACTGGTACCTTGTTGTTTTAACTGGAATTTCCCTAATGAAATATGATGTGGAACATCTTTTCATGATGAATTTGCCATCTTCTTTGGTGAGATGTCTGCAAAAGTCCTTGGACCATTTTTTAATCAAGCTTTTTTTTTTCTTATTGTTAACTTTGGTTAATAGTCTTTCTCAGGTTTGTCTTTCACAAATATTTTCTCCTAGACTATAGCTTGTCTTCTCATTCTGTTGACATTATTTTTTACAGAGCATAAGTTTTTCATTTAATCAAGTCCATATTATCAATTATTTCTTTCATTGTTCATGCCCTTGATATTATATCTAAAAAGTCATCCCCACACCCAAATTCATCTTGGGTTTTTTAATGTTATCTTTCAGGAATTTTATAGTTTCACAATATACATTTAGCTATGTATGAACCACTTCAGGTTAATTTTTGTGAATAGTGTAAAGTCTGTGCCTGGGTATATTTTTTGTCATGTGGATGTTCAGATGTTCCAGCACCATTTATTAAAAAGACTCTCTCTGCTCCATTGTATTGGCTTGCTCCTTTATCAAATATCAGCTGACTACATTTACTGAGTTGATTTCTGGGTTCTCTATTCTGTTCCATTGGTCTATTCATCCATTCTCTTGCCAAAACTATACTGTGTATCTCCGTGTATATATAGATATATATTCATATAAAGATATATATAATATATCTTTGAACTGTAAGAAATACCCTATTAAAATTTGAAGGTATCTTTTACCTAGATTAATTTATTATTATTTTTTAATATTTATTTATTTAAGAGGGGGAGAGTGCAAGTGAGTGGGGTAGGAGGGGCAGAGGGAAAGAATCTCAAGCAGTCTCCTCAATGAGTGCTTGATCTCAGGACCCATGAGTTCATGACCTGAGCCTAAATCAAGAGTCAGACATTAATAGACTGAGACACTCAAGTGACCCAATGCTAAAATATTTTAAATACCAACATGTATGAAGCTATAAAATAGATCATTTAAAAATATCTTTTCACAGGTAACATTTGGGTAAATAGCAGAGTCTATTTTAACATGTATAGTTTTCAAAATTAAATTAATGTCTAATTTGTAAAGATTCTTTGTAAGTCTCACATTTTCATGTTTTGAAAGCTCCAACTATTCTTTTTACATACATCAATGCTTTACTATTATGTAATAGGTCTGAATTCCCAGAATGCAGGGAGCCTGATGTGGGACTCAATCCTGGGACTCCAGGATCATGCCCTGGGCCGAAGGCAGACGCTAAACCACTGAGCACCCAGGATCCCTCAAAATAATTTTATGTCTAGATTTTTCCCCGTCTGTTCCATGGATTATAAAAGATCAAATACACCATGAGATATATCTGAAATAAAACAAATTCTAGTGTCCTGACACAAAAGCTAAAAAAGACACTACTTTTTATCAACTTTAGGGTAAACAAGGAGCATACATAGTAAAAATCAATGGAGACAGGCTCCTAACACTGAGCTGACAGCTGGAATTTGCTCAGTCATCTCTATCTGCTGTTATCATCCATTCCCATGTGTTTTGCTGTTGTTAAAACAAATAGGCCCAAGGAATTCTTGAAATTCTTTTACTCTTAAATTTGTAGACTCTAAGTTAAAGCAGTAGTCTCACCGCTTGAAATTAGAACCTCAGAATTTGAAATAGGAAAGGATGTTTGTATTTGGGGATTTAAGGAAGAAGAATACTGACTACAATGTTCTAAACAAGCAGTTTGGAGGTAGATAACAGTTGAGAAAAGAGAAGATGCAGCTTTAAAATTCCTTTACAGATGGAAATGAGAAGGAGATGTTGGGGAGCAAGTATTCCTATTCTTTCAAAGGTTCTTCTAGTTGGACTAAGAAGCAGATTGATATGAGACAGATTAACAAGAGAAAATCAAATAGCATATGTAGGGGAAGTCCACATAGACATGGAAATTCCAAAGACAGGCAAAATGAAGTATATATGTTGTTCTGAACTAAGGAGATGGGGGTGGGGGTCTGGACTTCAAAGGAATACACTTCACAGGGTGATAAGGAGAGCGGGTATTTGGTGATTGGCTGTTTACCCTAAAATACAAATGGGTCACTCAGATAAAAATTTATCTTTGTTAATAATCCTTATTCTGGGAAAGCCCCCCAATTTAGATTCTTCTGTGTAGTTAAGGGAGGGACAAAAGTTTCTCAAGTGCCTTCAGCTCAAAATAATCCACATGTCAAAGTGGCACATTCTGAAGGGCCTGTCTTGAATCTCTCCAGAGAGACATTGAAGAGAAGCACGTCAATATTGCCTCAAATAAAAACAAAAGATGTTTCAATTGTAATAGAATTCTGAATTATCAAACAATTTCAAACACAGTCAAAATCATTGTTGAAAAAACAGAGTGCAGTACTTATATAAGGGTGTGCATTTGAAACAGTTTGTAAAAATACATATGTATTTCCCAATAGAACAAATCTATTGTTTTAGGTACTATTACAATATGTAATATGAAACAAATGAAACAATTAAAAATATTTTAGTGTTTCCCAAAGCTTTTAAAAGCTGTATCATATTTATTGAAAATATAATGTTAATAGTACTTCAGGGGAATAAAACAAGTATCCTTCCCTACTAACAAAGAAATGTTGTTTTTTTTCCTTCTTATTTTCAATAAAATTCTGCATACTATATTTTTACAGAAAGAAAGAAAATCCTAAAATATTTAGTTTTGGAAATCAGCAAATTAATGATTAAGAATAATAAATTAGGGGTATCTGAGTGGCTCTGTCAGTTAAGCACCCAACTCTTGATTTCAGCTCAGGTCATGATCTCAGAGTCTTGAGATGGAGCCCAGTATTAGGCTCTATACTCAGTGGGGAGTCTGCTTGAAATTGTCTCTCTCTCTCTGCCCCTCTCCTGCTCACATGCATTCTTTCTCTTAAATAAATAAATAAATCTTTAAAAAATAATAAAGTAATCTAGGCCAAAATACTTTAAGATATTTAAAATATTTAGTGTACAAACTTCTTCAAACAAATTATAAATAGTATCCCACAATGAACAGAATTTGTCATGATAAGGAATGTGAAAATAAAAAAGTATAAGCTATCTTAAAATCAATGCTTGAATTTCTAAGGTATAAGATATTTCAATTTTTAGCTTTTAAAAGTGATTACATCTTAATTTGTGTATGTAAAACATTCTCCCTCCAAAAAAAAAAAAAAAAAGACACACTTAGAATATAGGTAATAGTTTAGAAGATGAGACCATTAATAAAGAGTAAAGGCTTTATATTTTTTGACTAAAATCAGACCAATTAAGTTATAATTAGGATGTGAAGATAATAATGGCTACATTAATTTATTCACAATTAAAAAGTAACAATTGACTTCAAGATAGGGCAACTCATATCTCACTGACAAATTTGTCTTAAGCAGATTTATGGTTTAACTCGTAAATCAGGCCACTATTAACAGGCCTCTCTAACACCAGGCTCCTCTAACACCAGGCTCAATCTGGCCCAGTTGGAATACAAGAGGCCCTTCCATTTGAACCACTCCTCCTTCACCCCAAATTTTTACTGTAGTCACAATAGAGGCTTTAGCAAATCTCCTCTTGTCTCCTGATGGCTATAAGATGTCCATTAACTTGTGATGCAAGAAATTATCCTATTTGGTTTCATGCTATATGCCATTTAGAGTGATAACTACTGTTATAGAGCTAGCTCTTTGTACTTATGGTCTGCCTTTCTTCCCATATAAAATGTCTGAGCTGCTCGCTGTTTTGGAGCTTAGAGCAGAAACAGGTCTATTTTTTTTTTTTTTTTTTTTGAGTGACATTCCTGGGACAATAGCAAGAAACTGGAAAGAGGTGGTAGGCTACTGTCTTCTCAGCTTGCTTTGCTTGGATCAGAACCTTTGCACTGTGAGCCAGCTGGTATGATGGCAGCCAGGTCCCCAGTATCCTTAACCTTCCGAACCTGGAGTGGAGCCTTAGCTCTCCAAGTGGAGACTGTGTTGCAGAAGAAATCCTAGAAGCTCTTGACTGCACTCACTTATAATTTGTACTCTGTACCTCCTAGCCGAGTAGAATGAGAAATGCTAGTAGCCTGCTTTTCCAATGGAGCTACCATAGCCCCCAACTTTTAGTTGGGTGGAGAAATGGAGCCTTGTATTCTTGGATACACCCACCCAGATTGCACCTTCCATCATGCTGAGCCAGGAGAATGAAGAAAAGCAGCATGCTGTGGTTTATATGTCAATCTTCTTAATGAGTTTTTGTGTGTATATATATATATATATTTTTTTAATAAAGCCTTTATTTTCTGTATCCTTTTAGGTCAATATCCAAAGATGTTCTAAGGTTGCATTTTTTAGAAGAATTTTCACCAATTATGCCTGTTTTATTAGGGTGCAAGTCCCTGTACCTCTTCCCGAAACTATTTTGAAAGTAGAGCTTTCTCATGTAAACCTCTCATAGTGCTATAGTTAAAAATATATGCATACAAATCATATTATGCTTCTCTGATTAAAAATGCATATGAAATAAAATGTTGTATATCTTTTAAAATAGTTTTCACATATTGTTTTATATAAAACTGACCTTTTTATTATTCTTTTACTTGGGATTTAAAATATTAATTTACTTAATAGTCCATTTTAATCCTTATTACTTTGCTCCTTAATATATATCCATGATTTTTCTTGATAAGTCATTGCAACTGAGGAAAATTAGGAAGCATTCCCAAGTTCACAGAGTATGTGAGTGGCAAAGGCAGAGTTCAATTCCCATGGTATGAAAATTGAAATAGATTGTTCTTTGTTGCTATGCTCTAATGAGTTTATATATCAAGTTAATGTGATTAATAAGAAGTAACGAAACACGTTCAAATGTGCTTTTGATGGCATCCATAGAGATTATCTTATTTTCTCAAGGTGTTTGAGACTAGATCATCTGTAATGGATCTGTAATGATCTACATTGATGTAATATGTAGATCATTTTAAGCTGAAAACATCAGAAAAAAACAGAATTTACAAAAAAAATAAAAAGACATGTACAATAATACCCTCATCTAAATTTCTTTTATTGACTTACATAAAGCTTCCTTCCCCGATTAAAAAAATCCACCTTAATTCTCCTTTTCTGGAGGTTTATAGCCAGAAAAAAGAGGCACCACTTGCATCTGGATGAGAATTTATATAAACACAACCTTATCAAAATTTTCCTTATCTTCCACTTGTTTCTTCTGCTTATTTGTCATTGACTTCCCACCATTTGCTTTCTCTTGAGGTTCTAACTCCCTCTCCTATTATGATGATATATAAACCTTTGATTCTAGTTTTTTAGCGGGTCTCTTCTTTATGTGCTCCTGTGTATGAGAATAAATTTTGCCTTTTTTCCTGTTAATCTACCTTTTGTCAGTCTATTTCCAGGTTCCTAACCACTAAACCCCAGATGGTAGGTAAAAAGGCTACTTTCCTTCCAAATCCTGTTTTGGAAACTATATGATTGGACCATGGTGATCAGTCTATTGGACAGCAATAGTTCATACTAGAGAACTAGAGAAAAGTGATTTGACCTGGAATTGAAAATAAGACACTGGTAGAATAAGATCCCAATTCTATAGCAGTCAAATGCACATATATGGCTTAGGATGTGTTAAAAAGAAAGAAATAAACAAGAATAAGTAGTAAATCCAACAGTTAGGACTAAGGTTTAGACTAACGATTCTAAAAGAAGCAAAACAATGAAATAATAGAAAGATGAATTTGTGCCTTAAATCAAGCCAAATTAAACAATGATTAAAAAAAAACCTCACTGAAATTTTGTCACTTAAGATATAATGAAATACTTTTAAAGGTTGATAAAAGTATTATAAAACCCTACCTTTATAATATCCAAAGAATTTCAATGTTTGTCATTATATCCTCCATTATGTAACTTAATAATAATTGTATCCTCCATTATGGCATATGAGGTATTTTTCTAAACCAAAATAAATTCTACTGTTATGAGAATTCTATAAACAAGTACCACCAGTGTGTATATTGTGTATCTATGTGTGTGTGTGTGTGTGTGTGTGTGTGTGTGCTCACAGGTTTATACATCCAATGTATTTTTGCAGAATTAAAATAGAATATAATTATAAAGTGACTCTATACATACAACAATTAAAGACCTCCTGATATGGCCAATACCTGATTTGTAGCATTATATCCAAGTTTATCTATGTATTCGTATTGTACTCATCATTCTTTGGCATTCTACCAATTACCTGAAAATAGTCTGTGGTCCTAAGATATGTTGCCATGGATCATTCGGTTTCCTGAACTATTCTGTCTTCTACTCAGTTCTATGCTATCAAAACCAACCTCATATTCAACATAATGTTAAAATATACTAATGTTTACGAGTTCTGCTTTGGGTAATAAAACATTTTTTCCACAGGGTTTTTTTTTAAGATTTTATTTATTTATTCATGAGAGAGACAGAGACAGAGACACAGGCAGAGGGGCAAGCAGGCTCCACGCAGGGAGCCTTATGTGGGACTGGATCCTGGGACTCTGGGATCACACCCCGGGCCAAAGGCAGGTGCTAAAACTGAGCCACGCAGGGATCCCATTTTTCCACAGTTTTAAGAAAAAAATATCTAAAACAACAACAACAAATCCTTACCTAGTGTAATAGTTTCTCTGTATCTAAAGGTAAGATGGTGTGCTATTAATGGCCTCACTTTGAACCATAAGGACATAGAAATGAAACAAATAGCTTTAATTTTCTATTCAGTCAAATTTAAGCCCATAAGACTAATTTTAATACATTTTTAATCCATATCACATATGGCCGACTTCTCTTTCATGAGTCTCTCCAATTGGATTAGAGATAAAGAATTATTAAAATACTGAATTGTTTTTGCTGGAGTTGTCTTTAAGCACTTACAGTGAAACTTGAGAAATTTACAACTGTAGGATTGTTGGATTCACTACCTTAAGTGATTTCCTCCTTTTTGGGCAAGAAATAATACTATTTTTTCACATATATAGATATATGTATATATACTTTTTTAATATAAATAAATACAATGTATATACATATTCTCTTATAAAACCACTATGCAGCCCAAACATTTTGATACAAAAGATCAGTTCCCCTTATTTTGTCCAATAACTAACAATTTTTCCAATAAAGAAGTAACTGCTTTCTTTCTGTTTAAAACACAATTTAAGGGATCCCTGGGTGGCGCAGCGGTTTGGCGCCTGCCTTTGGCCCAGGGCGCGATCCTGGAGACCCGGGATCGAATCCCACATCAGGCTCCTGGTGTATGGAGCCTGCTTCTCCCTCCGCCTGTGTCTCTGCCTCTCTCTCTCTCTCTCTCTGTGTGACTATCATAAATAAATAAAAAATTAAAAAAAAAAATAAAACACAACTTAAGCTTAATCTCTCTACAACATTTTCTTAGAGTGAGATATTTTTTCTAATTATCTGAATTAAAATAAATCTTGATGATAACAATGCTGTTGTAGTCAGCTTTCATTTATTACCGTGTGTCATATTCAGCATGAACAAAATGTAATTTTTTAAAATAATTTGATTTTAAAAGTTAGGACTGGTGCTGAAGGGGAAACATAAAAAGAAAGTCCAAAAATTTTGAGGATTTTAGATTTTACTCTTATTAGCCTTAAGAGCGTCCCTCAAAATTTTAGTAAACATCTGACCAGCATAGCTTTATATTTGGTATAATAGAAATGTCAGAGATGAGTTATTTGATTCCTAACAATAAATGTTTATCTAAAGGTCTGATTAACTTACAAATATCTATAAATTTGATGAAGTTTAATGTGTTTTCTCTATTTTCTTCTCTAGCAATGACTGAAATAATATTTTCACAAGAATATTTATTCTTTTATACTTAACCTCTCATACTTGAAAGGAATGATTAATCTCAAAACCATTTTATTCTACTATGTGAACCATGCAACATTTATGAAAACTGAAAATTATCTGCCTTTATATCACCATGACATAAGTGAGTAAATTTTGTAGCTCAACCAATCTTGGTAATGCCTTAAGCATAAATTAAGATATCCAATAATCTAAGGAAGATTCTATAAGATTTCACATTTCAAAGGGTTTATGGTAAGAGATCCACAGTTTGTATAAGATAAAATAAATAATTTCTTATCATAATGTGGCAGTACATTATTTCCTCAGTAGACATCACCAAGTGTGTATAGTTTGCGTATATATCATAAACCTTTTACACCTCATATTTCTTATCCTGATTTATACTTCAGTCTCATTTTGAGGGTCCACTTTAACTCTCACTTTAATCTAAATTGATGCCACATTATAATCTTTCATTCAATTCTTTATTTTATTTTATATTTTATATAATTTGAATTGTCCTCATATTTAAATAATTTGTAGCATGTTTCCCTACCAACACAGTATAAGTTTCATAAGGTAGAGACTATGTATATCATATCACCATGTTATAGAATCTCAAAGTTATTTGTAATATGAATAAATATATAAATAACTTTATTTCTCAGTTATTTGTTTTCAGTTGTTTAAATACGGTAATCATGCAGTTAGGATTTTCACAGTTTAATTTTTTTCACTCAATATAATGAAGGATGTTGCAAGATAAATGAATTTTTACATTTGCATATTTGTTTTGTTTTACTTGTTTTCTCATTTGTTAAATGTTGCAGATGTGTTTTTTGTGTGGCACCAAATTAGTTTGCGTGAAGTTGCTATAATAGATCACATCCATATGCTACAAAAAATGCAGTTAAATTGTCCTTTGTTGATAAATTTAAAAAAACATTAATTATAAACAAAGCAAATTTACATTTACCTTGTTAGTGTACAAGGAAAAAATGTTTTAAACATTTGAGGTTATTTTGCAATTGTAAAAATTTACTTAATGAAGACATGTCCTTTTCTTGTGCCTCTTTTCTACACCTGTTTTTCTCAAAATTATCCCATTTGAGATTTATGTTAGCCCTATGCTAAAAATATAAAATCTAGCTACAACATGGCCTATTGAATATAATTTACACAGGAATGATGGGAAAAATTGATCATTTGTATAAACTTGTTTAAAAGCCAATTAAAGGAGGAAAGAAAGAAAGAGTAGAGAGGAGGAAAAAAAGGAGAGACATAGACAGAAGTGGAGAAAAACAGAGAGGAAAAACAGATAAAGCTGACAAGCCAATATAGAGAGACATTCCTTATGGGTAACACAGGTTTCTAGAGTAGAGACATTGACTACTTCTCTTTTAGACTGTTTTCAAAGATGTTTGTATATTAATCCACCTATGAAAATAGAAACTGTCTCCCTTTGAGCATATGTGTTCACTGCCTTTGTTTTAAAAAATGAGTTTCTAAAACTAAAGATGCATTTCATACAATGCAAGCTATTTCCTTTGCCTGCATCCATTTGGACCCATATGAGTTACTCTCATGGACCTTAGACAAAGAGAGCTGAGGAAATACCTTGATGCGTGTGCTGCTTGCACTGACATGGGCAATAAGGTTCTTTGTCTCTGACTCATGTGTCATGTTCTGCCAGCATCTATAAAACTGTGGCAAACTACCTTGTGAGCTTGTAAGCAGAGCAAAATTACACATCTTTCATGGTTCTTAACAATTTTAGCAATGATGAGGGAATGCTGACATATATGTATTTCTGGAAAAGTAAAAATGTAGGCTTTTTATAGGTTGATTAATAGAGTTTGAAGTAACTTCATGGTAACTCATAGTGAACATATTGTCCAAAATATTATGGTCTACTGAATAATAAATAGTCTTCTGCTTTATTTCCTGTAAATGTAGACAAATTTGGGATGAGATCAGACTCCGTATACTTAACAATAAGTTCAAAGGCAGGTGACCAAATGGTGTCCTCTTTGTTGGTCACACTTCTCTGGGATTACTTCTTACTTATCAAGCAGTCAGCCTCAGATCCAACCTATTGTAACAATTAGTATTAATTTCTATCCTGAGTAGACCAAAGGATGCAACCCATTTCAGACAACAACTATAGGTCCATCTATAGCATGAAATCACCATACAACTATGGGAGTAGGATGGAAAGATATCTGGAGGTATTTACAGGTATTTTCCATGAGAGATGCAGGATTTAGGGTCATCTTTTACTGCTTTTAATGGAATTAGCATTAAGGTTATGGAAATGGCTATCAAATCAAAATCTAAACTATCTGATTAGTGAATGACACATCCTGAATTTATTTTTTAAAATATTTTATTTATGTATTCATGAGATACAGAGAGAGAGAGAGAGAGAGAGAGAGAGAGAGAGGCAGAGACACAGGCAGAGGGAGAAGCAGGATCCATGCAGGGAGCCAGATGTAGGACTCCATCCCTGGTCTCCAGGATCACACCCTGGGCTGAAGGCAGCGCTAAGCTGCAGAGCCACCCAGGCTGCCCAACACACCCTGAATTTAAATTTAAGTTTCTTGAAAAACATTTGGAGAATTATGACATAGAATTTTTTTTCATGAGTCAAACTATAGAGAGGCTCTATAAGACAAAGTATTATCAATGGCTTCCATCTTCAGTACCTCCTGGGGTCTACAGGAGTTCATCAGATGTTAGTGTTGATATTCTTCCACTGTCACAAAATTAACAATTTGTTAAAAAAAAAAAAACAAACTGTAAATACACATATTTTAAAGGCAATAGATGATGCTTACACCATAAATTCTCATGTGAAAAAAATGACACTAAACTGTTTCTGGAGAACATGTACTCTCTGAGCTCAATTGCATTTAAGTGCATGTGACTCAAAAAGTTGGGAGAAAAAATATTTTTAATTATTTGCTTACCTTTGAGCTGTGGCATTATATGTGACTCATATTTTGTTCATTTAAAACTTTATTTTCATTTAATTCTTCATTTTCTTAATTTAGATTTTTAAAATGTTATGTTTATCATTTAGTTATATTAACAGACATATAAAACAACAAAACAGAATAGAAAGCCCCTAAATAAATCCATGTATACACAGTCATCTGAGTTTCAATAAGTGTGCTAAGAATACATAACAGGGAAAGAATAGTCTCTTCAACAAGTGATGTTTTAAATAAAACCCCTGGGACACCTGGGTAGCTCAGCGGTTTTGCGCCTGCCTTTGGCCCAGGGTGTGATCCTGTAGTCCTGAAATCGAGTACCACATCGGGCTCCCTGAATGGAGCCTGCTTCTCTCTCTCTCTGCCTCTCTGTCTGTGTCTCTGCCTCCCTCTCTGTATCTCTCATGAATAAACAAATAAAATCTTTTCAAAAAAACTGAATATTACTTTGCAAAAAAAATGAAACAAGACACTTATTTTACACTACAGGAAAAAATTCAAAATGGATTAAAGACTGAAAGTATAGACATGAAACTGTAAAACTAGTAGAAGAAAATAGAGGGAAAATGTCATGACATTGGTATTGGCAATGATTTCATAGATATGACACCAGTGCTGTGTCAGACAACAAAAAGAAAAATGAACAAGCAGAACTACATCAAATTAAAAAGTTTTTTGCAAGCAAAGGAAACAATCAACAGAATGAAAAGGCAATGTATTCAATGGGAGAAAATGTTTGCAAACCATATATCCGATAAATGGTTAATCTCAAAAATAGATAAGGAAAACAAATAACTCGATAACAATAACAATAAAAGAACTAACTTGATTTTGAAAATGGCCTAAGGAATTGAATAGGCATTTTTCTAAAGAAGACATGCAAATGACCAATGGGTATATAAAAAGATGCTCAATATCACTGATCACCAGAAAAATGCAAATAAAAACCACGGTGATTCTAAATAATACATTGATCAAAGAGAAATCTCAAGAGAATTTTTAAAATTGAACTAAATGAAAATTAAACACAACTTATCATAATTTGTCATAAGCAGTGAAAACAACATTCAGAGGCAATTTAATAAAATATTAAATACATATATTACAAAAGAGAGATTTAAAATCAATAACCTACATTTCTCCTTAAAGACACCAGAAAACAAAGAACAAGTTATGTCTAAAGGAAGAATAAGAAGGAAAGGAGGAGATTAGAGCAGATTAAAAAAAATTGAAAACAGAAAATTAATAGAGAAGATCAACCAAACCAAAAATCACCTCTTTGAAAAGATCTTTGAAAATTGATAAGCTTCTACTAAGGTTACCTAAGAAATAAAGAGAAAGTACACAAATTACTAATCCCATATAGGAAGGAGAGGACATCACTACAGATCCTCTGACATTAAAATTAATAATAATAATAATAATAATAATGGAATAATATGAGAAATTCTATGCCCACAAATATGATAACCTACATAATCAATGGACCAATTCTTCCAGAATTTACCAAAGGTCACACACACACACCATAAGTATATACAACTTGAATAGGCCTATATCTATACATAAATTTAATCAATAATTAATAACTTTCCAAAACAGCATCAGGGCCAGCTGAGTCCATGGATGAACTCTACGAAACATTTAGGGGAAAAAAAAAAAGACCAATTCTTTACAATATTTTTCAGAGGAAAGAAGCATAGAGAATGCTTCCTAACTCCTATGAGGCCAGAATTAGCCTAATACCAAAACCGCACAAAAACATTAGAAAAACACAGACCAATAGCTTTCATGAACATAGATATGAAATTTCTCAACAAAATATTAACAAATCAAATCTAACAATGTATAAAAAGCATTAGACATCAAGACAAATGGGTTTTATCCCAGGTACGTCTGGCTGATTCAGTTTTTTAAAAAAAATCGACTAATGCATCACACGAACATATTAAAAAAGAAAAATCACATGACCATATATCAACAGATCAGAAAAGACATTTGGCAGAATCCAACCAATTTGTGACTAAATTTCTCAGTAAGATAGCAAAAGAGAGGAACTTTCCCAACTTGATAAAGAATAGCTACAAAAAAATCTATAGTTATCATCACACCTAATGATAAAAAATTTGAAGCTTTCCCACTAAGATCAGGTATAAGGTAAGTATATGCCCCCATTCCTTTCAGCATCATACTGGAAGTCCTTGTTAATGCAATAAAACAAGGAAAGTATACAAGGTATACAGACTGGGAAGCAAGACATAAAACTGTCTTTGTTGACAGATGACATGATTCCCTATGTAAAATATCAAAAATAATTGACAAAAAAAATCTTAGAACTAATAAGCAATTGTACTGAGTTTCAGGATACCAGGTTAATATATAAAAGTCAATCACTTTTCTATATGTCAACGATGAATAAGTAGAATTTGAAAATAAAATAGTACCATTTACATTAGCACCTGCAAAAATGAAATACTTAGGTATAAATCTAGCAAAATATGTACAAAATGTATATTAGGAAAACTACCAAACTGTAATATCAAAGAAGAACTAAATGAATGGAGAGATATCCCATGTTTGTGGACAATAAAGTCCATTTAAATATTCCAGGATGTTAATTCTTCCCAATTTGATTTATAGATTCAAACAATTCAAATCAAAATCCCAATAAGTTTTCTGTGGATAGAAGCAAATTGTTTCTAAAGTTTAAGTGGAAAGGCAAAAAACCCAGAATAGCTAACTAACATGAACAAAGTAGGAGGACTGACTTCATGACTTACCATAAAGCTACAGTATACAGGACAGTGTGATATTGGCAAAAAACAAAACAAAACAAAACAGATCAATGAAACAGAATAGAAAACCTAGAAATAGATCCACATGAATATAATCAAATGATCTTCATCATAGAATCAACAGCAAGCAATACAATGGAACAAATACACTCTTTTCAACGAGTAGTGCTGAAAATAATTAGATATCCACACACTGTTGGTATGGACAAATAATTGTATAGACTTCATTAAAAACATTGAAATTATTTCTGAAAATAGAACTATATGGTCTAGCAATTCTACTTCTGGGTATTTATCCAAGATAAATCAAATAGATAGCAAAGAGGTATTAGTACTCATATTCATTGCTACATTATTCACAATAACAAAGCTATGAAAGCAATTAAACATCCATCAACCAATGAGTAAAGAAAATATGATATATATACAATATAATGAAGTATTATTCAGCCTTTTAAAAAGGGGAAATTCTGTAATATGCAACAAAATGGATGAAACTTGAGGACATTATGCTAAATGAAATAAGACACAGAAAGACAAATATTGCATGATTCCACATATAAGAGTTATCTCAAATAGTCAAATTCATAGAACAAAAAAATTTTTATAGTGGTCGATAGGGGCAGGAGGGAGTAGAAAATGAGAAATCACTAATCAATGGGCATTAAATTTCAGTTATATAAAATAAATAAAAAATAAATTTTATATAAATATAAAGATCTATTGTACAGAATTATACCTGTAGTCAACGATACTACATTGTACACACAAAAATTTGTTAAAATGGTAAGTTTCATGTTAAATGTTCATGCTATGTTAAAAAGAAAAAAAAAGTATAAGAGCGAAATTTTCTAGCTCTAAGACACACTTCTTTTTCTCGTGCTAGCCAGGGAAATGCTAGTTCAGATATACAGTGTTTGGTAAAACACAGATTAGGAAAACACTGTTTAAAGGTCAGTTGTGATTATTAGCGCTCACTTTTGTAGTCATTAGTCCAGATAAGTGTTTCTCAACATTTAGTGTGCATACAAATTACCTGGGGATCCTGGCAAAATGTACATTCAGATTAAGTCTGGAAAGGTACAGATATTCTACATTTATAATTAGCTCTCATGGGATTGATATGGACTCTCTTTACTGTGAGAAGCAAGGGGATATATTATTCAAATCAAATTGTTTTATTTTATGTAAATATTATAACATATATTTTGGGCCAACTTTTATACATTAATAGATTGTATTTTTATTTAAGTTACTTTTGGGATTACTAATCATTTCTTAAGCACATGAAGAACTGAATATTGGGGTGAGGCAGTTTGATGTGTATGGGCTGGTAATCATTAGAAAAGATTGCCTATAATTTAAAAAAAGGCTCTAGATAATTTCTATAAAGAAGATAAATAATGGCTGTCAAATAATATGCTGTATTATCACACAATAATTGATTATTTTTAAAAAAATATTTATTTATTCATGAGAGACACAGAGAGAGGCAGAGGGAGAAGCAGGCTCCCTGTAAGGAGCTGGATGTGGGACTCCATCCTGGATCCTAGGATCATGCCCTGAGCCAAAGGCAGATGCTCAACCGCTGAGCCACCAAGGTGTCCCCACTTTAATTGATTCTTATGAGAATACACATAAGTACTGACTTGTATTGCTAATTTTCAAGAGAAATAATAATACATTAAATCAATATTAAATATTTCTAAACAATTTATGAATGTTGAAAATATGGTACTGCCACCTCTTGGTAAGAAGTATAGTAGTAAGATGAATGCTATAAGTGATTACATATATTTTCATCATTTTACATACTAATACATGATGATATCAGATTTAAGTCATTTCAGTAAAAATACATCAGGTACTTGGATTCATTTGTGAACAGCATTTTTTGTGTTGATCTTTTATGGTAAACAGTTTCTTAATATTAAATAGCTAACCTGTTTCTAACCTGTTTCTCTTTATTCTGGTATCACTAGCAAAAAAGATAATGGGAAATTATTTATTTGGTAAAAAGTAGTGTCAGTATTCATTTTCACTATGAATAAATTGAGTCTAGTTTTTCCTCTTATTTTCTCTTCTCCAAATCTAGCCACTTGGAGTCAATTTGCCTAGCAATGGAAAGAAGAAACAAGTAACTACCCACATTATTTTTTAAGGTGAACAAGTTTTACTATCTGGCAACATCCTGGGACTTAATTCATCATTTAATGTGATATTCATATGACTTCATGGACTAATTTATCAATTTGGTTAGTTAAGACAAAGAAAAATCAAATATATATGTGTTTATGTATAGATAGTCCTTCTAGAACATGAGCTGCAATTTCACTTGCCTACAAAGGTAGAAAAGTCAAGTGAGTGTCTGATACTCAATACCTATTTCTTTAAACAGTAAATGACAACAAAATGGAAAGATTATACCTTTGGTATAAACTTATATCATATGCAGATTTATGGGGAAATTACCAGGTCTTATTTCTTAGAGAAATAAAGCCATTTATTTTTTTCTGTAAAATGTTCTGTTTTGTAAATGATGAATTCCTTTTATTCTTCTTTTTAAAACTGTAGGCCACTGTTTCACTACCTATCCTATAATATAGAATCTTAAATAGAATATTTTGTTAGATATCATGTCATTTTTCTAACAATCTTACTAATGGATATCCTAAAATCAAACTGATTTGACCATGGTGTCAATCAAAGTGCCTGGATTAGAAGATCTAATGATTTTTAGTTTGATGCTCATTAAGAAAGTATACTGAAAAAGCATTTAAAGACTACCCTTATTGCACAAGCATAAAAGTAAAATTTAACCAAATTGCATTAATGTTTTTCCCTTATTGTATTTCACAATAAGGGAATATATCACATATATCATATTCCCTTATTGTGGAATACCATATCTGGTATAGATTATAGAACACAGGGCATGCACACATCTAATCATGAATTCATCAAAGCTTTTATAGACTGTTTTTCTTTTTTTCCTTAGGTGTTTTTCATTATTCATGCCACATAATGAATGACAGAGTCTCAGTTGAATATATTACAATCTATAATATATTGATGGTGTTAAAATGTCAATTCCTTGTTGATTTCTTGCAAGGAACTCAATGTGTATTATGAAACTAGCACATTAATCCTGCATTATCACTTTGAGATAGTGGAAAACAAGTATTATTTGACATATGACTTGACTTATGAATACAGAAGATAATCTGAAATATACTTTTCAAATAAATAGGGAATTAGTGATAAAAAAAAGTGATTACACTTGGTGATAGTTTATTTTAATGCATCAACTTGACTGGACACAGGGAGCCCAGATATTAGGTTAAACATTATTCTGAATATTTCTATAATGGTGTTTTTGGATGTGATTAACATTTAAATAGGTAGACTGAGTAAAGCAGATTATTCTCCCTAAAGTAGATGGGTCTCACCCAATCAGCTGAAGGTCTCAATAGTAGACTGCCATTCCTCCCAGTATGAGAGAATTCTGCTACCCAATGGCCTTATACTATTGGTTCTGTTTGTCTAGAAAACTCAGAGTAATACATACTACTTACACACTGTGCCTTTTAGCTGAATGAGTGATATTTCAGTTAATTTTAGTTTTTTTCTATAGATGATAATACCATTCTAACCATTATTCTTCCATTAAAAATATGGTAAGTGGTTATGAGTTGAGAACTCTTTCAACTTCCCTATGAAATATTAATGAATATTCAAAAAGAGTATAAAATGCAAATTGTGGAAGGGAATTTGGAATATGACCAGAAACACTGAGGGATTTCAACCTTTCTTAGGTCACAAGTTATCTGGTAAAACATTAGGATCACAGTGGGAAAGATAGTCAATTACCAAATATGCACTCCTTTGAGTTTCCCTATATTTCAGGTGTCTTCTAAACTTCTAGAGGAACTTAAACAATTTGTTTCTTCATATATTCCCTAGACTCTCCACCCCTAACCTATTAATCTTATTAAATTTAACACTCAAAACCAGGTATTTTAAAAAGAATACCTTTTCTTTAAAATGAGACCTATTCATCAGGTGTCACAGACTTAAAAGGCTTAAGAGGAAGTGCTTCAATCATCAGCTGGCCACCTGTCCTATACCACAATATATTTACAATATGATTTTTTCTCTCTAGATGGGGTTGGCTACTGACAGATAAGGTAGAAATGACTGATATGGTCAATATTTGTTGCTTGAACTCTGTGTGCATTGTTTCTCTTAGGTGAGCAATTATTGGGCCACAGTAATGATTTAATTGGGCCACAAAAGGCCATACATACAAGAAATGTGTATTTTTTCTAAAATTTTCATCTTCTTGCCAGAGCCTAGTCAGTTTCATATTGACTTATACAAATCACATTATTAAATAATGTATTTTATATGTTAAACCAAACATACTTAATATCTTTACTGCAGTTCATATTATTTTCTGAGAAGTATTAATTGTACTCTTATTAATGACATTCTCTAGGAAATATTCCATAAATACGTGATTGTTCTTTTCATTTATCTCTAGAGAGAGGGTGATTATAATCAGAAGTCACACATGATAGACCGTATTTATGAACTGTGTATCTTGAGAAGAATGTGGAGGGCTTCAACTTGCTACCACTTCACCTCTATACATTTAGTCCTCAGTTTCTTTCTAAAGTAGCCAGAGTAATTTTAGCCCCATCTTAATTGCATAGCAATTTTCTACTGTATATTCATTATAGACTATTGCTATCTAGGTATGACATGATACGGTAGAAAATATAAATAAAGATCAGTGGTTCTTCATAACATAACTATGTATGTGCATATATTACAGGAAAGTTACTATTAGTATACTCCAAAAGCTATTATATTTTTCTCATTCTCAGGAAAGATAAAACTGTAAATACCATTAGAAGATTTAAAATAAACTACATGCTTGGATGTAAGAAGACCAAGCACTAGGATCAAAGCTCCCTATACAGACCAACAGAGCTACAGATGTGTTTAGTAAGTATTCAGATTTATGATAAAGTTTGTATATATCAATCTGTCCTACAACTTAGGGTTTAAAAAGAGAAATTAATATTAAAGAGTTAGAAAATATGATGAAGAACAAATAACCTGTAGATATTCACAGGATAGAACACATCTGTAATCCTCAAAAAAATAAATATCAACAGATAATAACAAACAACAGCCTATGAAAATTATCCAACTTCAAAGAATGACAATGAACTTGTAAGACACAGAGGACAAACATTCTTCAACAATCACCACCACAGATTATGATTCAAATAGCAAACTGAACTCACAAAGACAACACTTGCCCCATTTCAAAAGACAATTTTAAATATTCAGTGTGATTAAAAAAAAAAAACAAGAAAAAATCTAGCAACATTCACATTGCAGAGGCATTTGCCATTTGCATGCTCAGTAATCTGGAGAAAATTCTTTAGATATTAGGCAGACAAGACAAAATAAGAACAAAAACAAACTTAATAGGGGCACCTGGGTAGCTCAGTCATTTGAGCGACCGACTTTTGGTTTGAGCTGAGGTCATGATCTCAGGGTCATAAGAGAGAGAGCTCCACATCAGGCCCCTCATTCAGCAGGGAGTTTGCTGGGATATTCTCTCTTTCTGCCCCCTCATATAAATAAATACATCTTAAAAAATTAATAAAATGGGGAAAAAGAAGCTTACATAGAAGAAATATGCAGAAAGGTTAATACGGGAAAAGCACTAGCATCCTTCCCACCCCGAAGATAAACATACATGGGGTAGAAGAAAAGATGGATTGTTTGGCGGTTGATAACACATCTCAACCTTACGTTAGTGCAATAGGTTTAAGTTATTGGCCATTGTTATTGGCAAGAGATTGAATTATTGGCCATTGTATGTCTTGGGGTATGCTATAGTAACAACCTCAAATCTAATGGCATAGCATGGCAAAAGTTTATTTCTCACTCACACTGAGTCTATCATGTTGGCAGCATGTTTAGCTCATTATAGCTATTCTGAAATCCTAGCTGATAGTAGCTTCATCTTAACATTTGCTTCTAAGATCACCTTGGCAGGAGAAAGAAAATGTGTTAAGTTATTCTCAGGCTTTGAAAAACTCCAGTGGGAATGATACATGCCACTTCCGCTCACATCTCCTTGAACAAAGTGAGTCATACTACTGTGCTCAATGTAATACTCTACATTATTTCATTTTTCTGTATTCTACCTTAATTTGGAGTTATTTTTACGAATAAACTCGTAGGGCACACGTTGTAGTAATTGTCATAGTGTTTTTCCTGCATAAGAATTGTCTCAGTCTATTTTAAGGCATATTTTAGTCTATTTTAATATGTTTGAGTGTTGCCTGAAAACTGCATTTCTGAAAATCATGGGAGGTGGTGTTAACACAGGCTATCTGAGTTTCAAACTTTGAATGAATGAAAAAAAAAGCATCTAACCTTTAATGATAGCTCAAAGATCCCATTCTATTTCTCTCTCACCACTTGCTTCACTGTCAGGGTGAATACCAGATATGAATCAAGACAGAACATTTCGACATGACAATGTAAATTGAAACATTTGGAGGAAGGGGCTAAGGTGTAAAAACTTTTGTCAGTGGAACACCTAAAACCCCTCTGTGTGTTGCTGGATGACTTTTTATCTTTACAAAATTCTTTTCTCTCTTTGTTCTGAAACACTTTCAAGAAAGTGGAATCTATCAAAAGTAGCTTCCTCCTCCACTTGTGAAGACAAAATGTTAACAGAATGGAACATAGAATAAACAAGCTTACTAGGAAGGTCAGCTGGCATGATTCTAGGATAGGCAAAAGGTGTTGCTAAAACTTCTCAATTTTCCACTTTATCTCAACAAAATAGGAATAGAATCAAATTGCAAGGTAAACATAATGCCCATTCACTGATTTCTTTTTCCTCAGAATAAATAATCCAAATAACCTCAATAGCCTTAACTGCTGTGTTTGTTTTGGTAACAAAATACCATGGACTGGGTTACTTATAAATAACAGAAATTTATTTCTCACAGTTCTTAAAGCCAGAAGTTCAAGATTAAGGCATTGGTAGATTATTGTCTGGTGAAAGCCTGCTTCCTGGCTCATAGACAATTGTCATATAGCCATATCCTGGCTCATAGACATTGTCATATAGCTATATCTTCACGCTAAGGAAGGGGCAAGGATTCTCTATGGGGTCTTTTTTTTTTTTTATATATGGGGTCTTTTTTATAAGCACATTAATCTTCCTCCTCCTCCTCCTCCTCCTCCTCCTCCTCCTCCTTCTTCTTCTTCTTCTTGAGTTTGTTTATTTCTTAGAAAGAGCACATGCAAGAAAGAATGTGAGTGGGGGAGAGGCAGAGGGAGAGAGAGAACCAGATTGCTTTGTATTGAGCATAGGGCCCAACATGCAGGTTGATCTCATGGAGATCAAGACCTGAGTCGAAACCAAGCCTCAGATGCTTAACTGACTGAGCCACTCAGGCACTCCTCAACATATGAATTTTGAGGGGACAGAAACATTCCATTTATAGCAACTGGTAAAACTGACTACACCAGATTCATGAATGAGAATTTTAGGCTTTGAGATTCCAGTTATATTCATATTAACTAGATTATCCTTTTATCTTTAATTTAATGAGCTATATTATACTTATTCTACTTGGATTTCTTCTCTACTAAAAAAAAAAGAGAGAGAGAGAAAAAAAAAACAAAGCAAAACAACAAAAAAATTCTTAAATTTCTCTGCAAGAGAGTGTCTTTCTGTCCATTCCCCAGCCATTTAGCTTTCTACCATATTATTAACTTAATTGTCTTTACCGATTTTTCTCTCCATTTCTTCCTATAGCAACTTGTAATTCTACCTCTCTTGGACTTTTATCAAGCTCTTCGTCCTTAGTTAGTTTTTTTTTCCTATGGAATTCATATGGAATTGTTTATTTTCTCTTTATTAATGGATTTGAAGCATTTTCATTTTATTTCTATTTTAATGGATACTTTTGAATTTTTGCATAGACATATTTCTCACTAAATTTACGTGAGTTTATATTTACATGAAGGTTACCTTCTATATCAAATAAATCCAAGATGCATATTTTACTTTGTAACACTACAAGAAATTAGTCATCTCAGACTATCAACTATGAACTTTTTTCTGTGAAATTAAGTGAAAAAAAAAAAAGTTGGTCTATTCGCTCAATCAACCATTCTCTAACTTACTTTGTACCTACATTACTTATTTTTCTGACAATAATTCATTGACCACTCATAATGCTGGGTCCTGAATAGGTAGAGTAAAATGATATGAGTTACACAAAGAGTTCAGAATTACTAAAGTTTAAATTTAGACACTGGAGAAGAATATTGTGTAAGTATGAATAGGGTTTAGAAGATGAAATGGTAAGTGATTAAAAAGTAGTTATAGTCTAGAATAGAAATGTTCTTAATTTCTCAGGTAATTGACTATTATCCCTAAAGAGTTTTAACATTGAACTATTTCAGACAAAGTGACACCAACATGGCATCTGAATTTTAATAAAAAAATCACCCTGGTAGCTCTATCAAAAATGGGTTCAAGAGGATGAAATCAGAGATAGGGAATAACCTGGGGAAAATTTTTAATTAGCTGTGATAGAAATTATAAGTTCCTGAAACAAAGGAGGAGTAGGAATAATTCAAATAAGTTGAAAAATATCATGGAAGTAGAAATGACCAGGATTAGGTAACAAATTGTATGAAGGATGAAGAAAGAATATGGAGTCTTAGTGGCCTGACTCCCAGTTTTCTAATTCTTTAGATTGCATAGCTTGTTAGATCCTTATTGCACAGAAAGAAAAGAGTGAAAGAGCTGAATACACATACCTCAGCCTGTATGAGATGCTTTATTAGCCATTCTTTGTGTATGTGTATACAAGTGTGTGTATGTTGTCATATGTATTATCCCTAAGCTGCACAAGCCACCTAAAGAGGACCTCTTCTCCCTTGCCCAAAAGCTGGGGTCAGGACCACATTTGTGGCTCACTGTACAGTGGGAAGTGTTTCTGACATGCTTTAGAAAATGTACCCTCTGTGGTACTGGGAGAAGCCATCTACAGGGAGGATTGTCATCTTCAAACACACTGCAGAATTACCCAAGAGAAACCAGGAGGAGCCATTTATAGGGAAGTGTCCCACTCACGGCATTCTACTATGAAGACATTGGAGAGGGTCTTGGGAGCACTGAGGAAAACCAAGTGCTCTAGAACCAGGAACTGGAAAACCCATCCTCTGCAGGAGTTGGGTCTGAAAGAAGTCACACCCAACAGTAGTGGGTACTTAGCACAAGATTAATTGTACTGTACACAGGATTCTACACTGGAGAAAGCTTTGTCCTGGAGGAGACTGGAAAAAGGAGATGGAGACAGAATGGAGAGAAGAAAAGAAAAACTCTTTCTCCCCCAATGTCCTTTCACCACTCTATTGAGAGCTAGCTCTCATATGAAAAATACTGACAAAATGTGTCTACATTATCACAGAGCAGACAAAGACAGCGATAATTGGAATATGAGGTGTGATAGGTTGACAGCTGAAGAGTCCACACCTTTACATTTTTACTTAAAAAGATACAGCTAACTTTCTGACAAGTGAAGAAGTTTTCACCTCTCAAAATTAGAAGACGAATAGTTGTAACACTCATTTTAGGAGAGAGAAGGAGATTGATATGTATATTCTGTTTCCTTCCTCTTCCTTCCTCTTTCTTTTTCCCTTATTTTTTTTCTTTCTTTTTTCTTTCTCTTTCTCTCTTTCTCTGTCTCTTTCCCTCTCCAAAAAAAGAAACAAAACAAAACAAAACAAACAAACAAAAAAAGAAAATATAAGAAATACTATGTGTTATGGTTACTATCTAAAATTGGCCACAATGCATTGATATCTGTGATTTCCTATTTCCACTATGCATTCTGTATTTCTCTGTCCTCAGAATATCAGCTGAGAGGGGTTTCTATATGGTGGTGTAGTGATGTAAGGATTAGATTGGGGGGTCTGAGTCTCTCTTTCCCTCTTTGCTATAGTTTTCATCAAGCCATATTACTGAGTGTGGAAGTACTAAAAGGTACCGCAGAATATCCCCTAGATTTTAGACATTGTTGTCTTCCCCCTCCTGTGTAGCAGCAACATAATGTCTTTATGGTAATTGACATCAATCACTTCAGCAAAGAGAGGAGATTTTTTTTTTTTCTCCCTATTGATCCAATAGTAAAACAAACTCTAAATAAACTCTGAATAGCCTGTGGCAGTCTCATCTTACATTTGAATTGAAATTGTGTCATGGCCCCTTGACATGTCTTGTGGACTTGTTCTGTCTAAGGGACTAAGACTTTCAAATCAAGAAAGTTCATGGTTTCCAAGAGGGGAAACAAAAATTAGAATGAATATTTAGCAGTAATAGTGAGAGGAGTAACCTTCACTTCTGTTATTTTTCTTCTGGACTCATGTACTGCTACTTTTGGGAAGAGAGCAGGATATAATGGTCTCTGATTCGAACTGTACAAATCACATACTGCAACTTTTTAGGGTATTATCTCTCATTTGATTTTATAACAGAATCTTCAACAAATCACTTCATTTTTAAATTAACTCAATCTTTCCTTGTACATTTCAGTATTATCAAAACAAGTTAATTCCATGAGAATGAACCTATTGCTATTCTTTCTTTGCTGAGAAATTGGCTTCTTTAGCAAAAGAGTTGTTATGAATATGGGTAAGCCATTCTGGCAGTCCATGAATGATGATGTTGGTAGAAATACTACATGAAGGAAAACACATGCATATACAGAATATGTGTATTTCAGTGAAAACAAATTTCTGCCCCTGCATGATAGAAGAGTTCCAACCTAATCAACAGCCATCAGTTTGACTTGCCTTTCTCCACAATTGTGCCATATCTCACAATGGTCCTTAGCATTGGACTCCATATTAACAAAACAGACACTCAGCCATATTTTTAGTCAATTCAACCTTGGTAAAGGAAATTCCATATTGTTGAGCTCACGCATAGCCTCCACTTCTACCACTAGGATTATTTTGGTCATAGGCCCAGCACTGGATGGATTGGGGAAAGACATTGATGGGCATCCATAGAGCATACTGGTTTACCACCTGATTAATTAGAACTTCCCCTCATTGTGAACACCTTTTGGTGGCCATACCACACTGGTGCAAATATATTCATAATCTATGCCAGATCTGAAAAGCCCATTCACATACTTCTTTCCCATATTTCCTTGTTACCAATCATCCAACCCTATTTCTTTCAAGGTCCTGCCATCCAATTAAACCATGAGCATCTTCTCTTATATAATTTAAATATGTGTGTCTGGCTACCTGTAACTAGATATATTAGACAAGTAAATGCAGTACTTCCCACTGGAAGAAGATCTTTCTATTATTCTTTAGGTATGGCCCTAAGTGAGGTTGCAGTACTGGAGCTGTCCACTTTTGGCTGGTATCAACATATTATGGAAACACATGTGTAACTAAACTCAAGAGGTTGGTCAGTACTTTGGTGTGGTTTTGGTTTGGGTTTTTCTTTGACATTTTTTTTAAAGATTTATTTTTTTGAGAGAGAGCACAAGCATGAGTAGCGGGGAGGGACAGAGGCAGAGGGAAAAACACACTCCCCACTGAGCAGGGAGACATACCAATCTGTCATTCAAAACCAACATGTGGCCGAAACTATGACCACTGCTGCTGGGAAATCAATAATAAACCAAAATGATGTAGTTTAACTCCTAATTTTGCTTAAAGTGTAGTGGTGGTGGAGAAGGAAAAAGAGAAAAGGAAAAAAGAAAAGGAGGGGAGGGAGGAGTTGGAGGAAGAAGAAGAAAAAGGACAGTGCATAGCAAGAGGAGCTACTGTGCATATAAGGCAAGGAGACTATTTTCTATGGTATTATCAAGAACCAGACATGGAAATTCTAATATTATATAGATGTTTGAAAGAAAAACTATTTTAAGTCACCCTCTGCCATCAAACTCCCAGAAAAACAAAACCAAACAAAAAACTTAGTATATTGCTTTTCTAAATCTGAATTTAGAAGACATCTGCATAAATGAATGAGCTATATAAGATTCAAGGGCATTGTTTAATTTTATTCTTAGAATTGCACATCCAGCTGTAGACAATTCTTAACCAACAGAACATTACTGTTGATTTGCCATAATTTGGAGGAATTATGACCCTTTCTCTCTTCCCTGTAGAGAGCATGCATTTTGCCTCTACACCTTTTCCAGATTGTAGAGTACACTCTCACCTAAGCAACTTATTATCTGGAGAAGTTCAGTAAGAACTAGCTAACATTCTCTTTCATATGATAGAACAGTATAAAGTATATACCAACTGGGGCTAAGTGCTGGGAGGAGGTATCTGAGGAAAAGTCATTTTATTCTTCTTCTAATCCATGTTCTTCAATAAATTCAGAAAATCATCCTTTGTGACTTTGCATAGAAACTAGTAGTATGATTTTGATAGTTCCCACTCCCCTATACGTATGCAACTTTCTTCACAATCTAGGATAAAGTGTTCATAATTCAATATATCCAACCTTAGTGCATCAGTGAATAAAGGATCTGGCTGTAGTCTTAATAATCTACTACCAGGGTGCAGGTTCACATTCAAACTACCCAAAAGCAATGGAGTTCATCCAATTTAATTTTGCAGAATATTTTTCCATTCATTCTTCAAATATACTGTGTTCCAAATTACTGGCTATCCAATACATGGCTCCATGCATTCAGCTTTGCATACTTTTTAATTTATTGATTCACATAGTATTTTTTCATGTGGAAGACCCCATGCATCTTATTTTTATTAGTTGTTAGAGAACAACGATTTAATACCCCTACAGAACTCAACCATCTGACAGCAAGAAACACAAAGACTTCTCATAGATAAATTAATTTTAAGGAAAGAAGGAATAAAAGAGAGTAATAGAGTGGACCTTGCTTTATATAAAATATGAGAAGTCATCAGCCAAGTAAGAAGAAACCATTGCATTCAGAGAAGTAATACATAAGCAAATAGGACAATTTGGAGAGCACTGAGTTTCTGGTCATTGAACTAAAAACTTCAGAGTTTCAATGGTAGTAAGTAAAGAGATGGCCAGGTAATAGAGTTGCTGAGCTGATCAGGAGCAAAGGGTAGCAACTGAAGACATTTCACTAGAAGATTCCAATTACTGTTCTGGGCCATCTTTATTGGCATAACCTGTTTAAACTAGATTAAGCAGCATTAGGCTGCTTAATGAAGGATCTACAAATTCCATTGGTTTACGCAAATTCTACATATGTAGTTATATTTGTGGGTGAATTATAATCCTAGAGAACTTGGAGGGAACTAATTTAACACCGAGAAAAGTTTTATAATAACAATCATTCAGAATTTGAGTTGCATCTCAGGTTTCTTTGATTTCAACATCTATGCTCTTTGTACTATATTTATTTTATGAAACAAGATTTGAAAGTAAAATGGTGTGGATGGAATAAAAAAATGCATGTCTATCTTCACCTAAGAAGGGACAAAAAGGAGGATGGGGAGGATCATAAGCAGAGAGGTTATTGGAGAGGTTCTAGCATGTGTATTTATAGAGTGTAGTCAGTGTTGAAAGTTGAACATTGAATCAAACAGATTCAGAGTGAACAAGACTCTCTAATGCTATCTAGAGAGTGTTATTTAACTTCTTTAAACAGAATTATTAACTTCTTTAAGTCTAAATTTATTTAAAGTGAGGATAATAGTAACTACCTAATAGGACCATTGCAAGAAAGTAATCATCAGTCCTAATTTTCACTTTGTTGCACACATAAAATATGCTATATTTATGTCCCAAAGTGTAAAATTCAGAAGCCTACTCTGGCTGCTACAGGTTCTTACCAGTCACATCAAAGTCTGAAAATAACAGTGACATAGAATATCTAGAATTTTCTGTGATACCCTATTTTGGAAGGCTTTATTTATTTATTTATCTATTTATTTATTTATTTATTTTACTTGGAGAATGCATAAGACACATTGCTTGATACACAGTAGGTTATCAGTAGATAGCAGCTATTATTATAGATTTTTCCCTATAATTAAATGGGTCAAAATTTTCTGTTTTATGTAAGTGTTTGGGATGCCATAAAATATATGTAGTAAACTGAAGATTCCTCTCTTTTTAGAAGATCACATCAACTCCATATTTACTGGGTTTAAGTTAGGACAAACATGTTCCTCAAATACATATTCAATTTTCAGTGACAATCTAAGCCTCAGTAATTCAGACATTGGCATGATACTGGATTCATATTTGGGAAATGTGATCCTAAAATATTTTTTTCTATAAAAAATATCTTATTTGTTCATTTTTGATGACATAACAAGGAGAACAGCAATATCTGTCCTTTTTTTCTCAACTTTTTCAATATTTTCATTATGTTTCTTTTTTTTCTGCAGGATTTCAGGATTTCTTCATGTTTTAAGGTTCTCACTTATAATAGAATTCTGACTCTCTCCATACATCTAATTGAAGCTGTTTGTGTGTGTATATATTCTCATCAGTTTCTTTTTTCTTTATAAAATGATGAGTGCATAAAGCCTGAGCTGACACCATAGCAACACAATTTTTTGAAATTTCTTATTCTGTCAATTTAAGGAGTTATAATATTTCTCTTAGTAAATCCTCTCATTTACTTTATGTTCACCATTTATTCTAAAATAATGTTAAGTATGATTCTGTAATTCTCACTTGCTCTACATAGGATGATTTTGGTGGATAAAATTGACATGGCAGATGAGGATCATGTTAGTAATATACTTTTCTTTAGATCACTAAGCTTAATTGATATATATATATATATATATATATATATATATATATAGGAATAATCTGTGGGTAGCTAACCTCTGAATTTATACACAGTACCCCAAAGGAAATGCTCTGCCTAATTCAACTTCATGTCAATGGCATATTGCAACAAATACAGTAATTCTCATGCAGAATGCATAATTACTTCATGACCTGGATTTATCTCAAATGTTACTTATCTATGTATCTGGCAACATAACTTTACTATTCTATTTCCTCAAAAAAAGACACTTACATAATGTCAGTCTAAAATAGCATCACTCAACTTGTTATAGTACTTGTAATAAGTCACATGTATTTTATCTTCAAATCTAATGGCAAATGAATTCATGAATCTCTTTTCTTTCCTCAATAAGAAAGTCTTAATTTTTGAGATTACTATTTCTTCCTTTTCCCAGTAGTGGCAGGCTCCCTCCTGGGCATTTGAATAAAATGCTTTCATAAAATTAAAAAATACTTCTTGGCATGAAAAAAAGAAGTATAGGTGTTTTATATCATCAGGACTTTAAAAGCAATTATACAATAACCAATAGTTTTTCTTTAAAAAAAAAAGTAAAGAAAATTGAAATAGAGTAAATTAAAAGATGGATTGCAAGGTAAATTCCCATTTTAGAGTAGATGGAAAAACAAATACTTATATTGTTTGCTTTAAAAAAAGAAAGAAAAAAAGGAAAGGAAATTAAATGTTAGTATCTAAAGTATAAACTTTTACAAGGAAAGAAATATTTTTTTCCTCATCTAATTTGTGTACCTTGAAAACATCAGAAAATAGAAAAACTCTTCAGGTTTGAATTTCTGACTATATAATCCTTTCTGCTTTCTTTCCTTGGAAATACCAAAGACAAACAATTTCCTCTGTGCGATGTTGTAATATGTGAATAATTTCTATAAGGAAATCTCTCTACCAAATGATTATCTAAATTTTTAAAATTTTCTTTATTAACTTGAATGGTTACATAGTTTCTTCACAAAAGTGTACTTGCCATAGTAAAATCAAACAAAATGAGGCTTGCAGAAATATAGAAACAATGAATTTCTCCTCATGATTGTAATTCAATCATAAATAAAAATATCAAACCCTTTTCATTAATCAGGCTTTGTAGACTTTGGATATTGTGAAAGCTGGGGAGAATGGGCCCTATCCAGGGACTATCTGAGGAAAGCTCTCTTTGCAGTTGATGTGCACATTTGGTTTAGCAGATGTTCTTTGTTGATTGAGCCACGAGTGACTATATCCTAGCACTGTCTAACCTCTTTCTTTCCTTCAGTCAATCTTTTCACAGCCTTGGTTAATCTAACAGATGCTTCAGAATAAGTCAATAGATGGAGGAAAACTGATTAATATTTAAAAATAGGAATGCTTGAGACCCTTATTATTTTGTGGATAAACTACAAATTTTAGCAGATGTGTTTAAAATAAAGTATATAGCAAACTAATTTAAGATTAAAGATTCAAGATAAATTAAATTAAATATTTTTTTATCATTTGCATATTAGCAACTTTATATAATTTTTCAAGCCATGTGCTGATAAAGAGGTGTTAAGCCACCTCCACAGGACACAGTTACAAATATTTTAAATTTTCAAACTGAAAAATGAGAAAATAGTAATGACAAGTATAAATTAAACTATTTGTAGAAGAAAATATTCAGTAAGGGTAAGTACTATTTCTGTAGTAACTACTCAATAATGACTCCTGTGGACTGGATTTGTCGCCTGAAACTCTTATATTGAAGTCTTAACCCCTAGTATAACTGTTTCTGGAGATAGTGTTTTTAGAAGGTAATTAAAGTTAAATGAGGTCATAGTTTCATAAGAGTGTGACTTCATTAAAAGGGAACAAGAGAGATCTCTTTCTCCTGTTCTCTGCTATGAGAGTCGCAGTGAGAGGTTAGCCATTTGCAAACCAGGAAGCAGGCCCTTACAGAACCTGACCATGCTGACATCATGATCTCAGACTCATAGCCTCTATAACTAAGAGAAAATGAATTTCTGTTGTTTAACCCATGCGGTCTATGGTATTTTGTTATGGCAGTCTGAGCTGGCTAATATAAGAACAATAAATAATTTAAATATTCTTCAAATATAGTATATATTACAATCTTATATAAATATTATGTTCCTGAGATTGATATTTGTCATCTGAAAAAGAAAACAAATATCAACTTTTAAAAAATAATTCTTGGATATTATCTTCAAAATTTTATTTAAATGGTGGTTATTCTGAAACAAACGTGAACAGTGTTATTAATCTATAGGTAGAAGAAAGTTGCTAATTATAATGCCAATTATTTTGTCATGAAATATGGGAAAGGAGAAAAGGAAGCTGAATTTCTCTACATAATGAGAAGAGCAAATTTGAACCCCTAGGAAGGAAATTAAATAAGGATTCACTATAGAAAGAACTTGAGAAACCAAGAGAAACCAAGGTATTAGCAAGATGAATGCCAGATGTCTATGTGCTCTATACTGTGGTCAAGGAATTAACCACACTTTTTGTTTGATTTTAAAGAAAGTAAGAATGGCAATTGTAGATAAGGAAGAAACAGTCACAGAACTCATCAATGAGAGGGGCACTGAGAAACATGAGAAATTAAGTTCCTGGGCATATTTTTTTAAATGTTAAAGACATTATTGACTTCCATAATCCTTCGGATTTGAGGATTGAAACAAAATTATATTTATTTCGAAAAAGTAAGAAAAACCAAATGCTATCTAGGATAGATACAGATTGTCTATTAAACATTCAAAATATATTTAATTTTTGCAGCCTATAAAAAAGTCTGTCTTTGTTGCTGAGTGTATAAAGCATGTGTATAGACACACATGCATAGAATCCTAAGATTTTGACTATCAACAGAACCTATATTGTCTCAACAGTGTGTCTTAAATAATTGACACAATCTAGGAGGATCAGAGAAATCACGTACATAAATAAATAATACAGTTCTTTTCTATATTGGTGAAAAGATTGGAATAAGATTAATGCAGTGGTTCTGGTAGCTCATGCCTATCAGTAAGCTGAAAATTCTCATCTTAATACCACCTCAATTACCTCTCAATTACTAAAGATCCAGAAGCAAACACTAGAAAAAATTCATAAGAATATGCACCGGGGGGCTAAGATCCTATTGAGAGGTATTAAATACAACAACTAAATCATGAACATATTCTGTGTCATAAATTAATCAGTCAAACTTTGATAATCATAGTACCTTAAAACTAACATTATAACAAATTAACAAAAAAAAAATTACCCAAGGTACTCATTTCAAAATATCAATGCTTAAAATATAGACTTAAAAAATATATAATAAGAATCTCATTTTAAAATGCATTGGATTGAAGAGGCATCTCTCAAGGACTAACTCCATTTGCCTTTGATCCAAAAACTTGGCAAAAAAAAAAAAAAAAAGTACAATGAGGTTGAATAAACCTTCCTTCCTTTCTCATAGATAGCAATTATAAAAACTAAATACAATATGAAAAAAATATATATCTAAATATACTATAGCACCTAATAAGACAGAAAACTGTTAAAAATATCTACAAAATTATTCTGGCATAAAATCTAAATAAACTTTAATAGTATATCCTATCCCTCATATTAATTTGTAGTGACTAGATGAAAATAAGAAAGATATAAAAAATATAAATGACAATATCAGCCATCATAATCTAATTGATATTTGTAGAACACCATACCTAGCAACTGTAGGATAAACATTATTTCAAACACATATGGAGTGTTCACAAAGCCATACCATTTATTGAACCATAAAACAAATCTAAATAGATATAAAGAATAGATCTTTTTCAAACTATGTTCTTTGATCACAACATAATTAAACTAGAAATAAAAAATACACACAGAAAATCCCCAAATATATACATATTAACTAAATATGTATATACTAAATAGCACATCAATGTCACTATATAATGCACAATGCACATACGTCACTATATAAAACAAAAAGGAATTATACAATATTTTGAGTCAAATAATAATTTAAAACTAGCATGTCAAAATTTATGTGAAGCTGCTAAAGAAATATATAAATAGAAATATTTAATATTAAATGCAAATACTAAAAAAAGAAGAAATGTCTGAAGTCAATGCTGTAAACCTACAGCTACAAGAAAAATGGTAAAAGAACAGCAAACAAAGCGTATAGTAAGCAGAAGAAAAGATATAATAAAGATTAGGAGCAGAAATCAGCAAAATAGGAAACACATAAAAATAGAGAACATAGAACTACCATACATAAATCAGAATGTTCAGTTAAATTCATATTTCATGGAATCCCTGGGTGGCTCAGCGTTTTAGCGCCGGCCTTCAGCCCAGGGAGTGACCCTGGAGTCCTGGGATCGAGTCCCACATTAGGCTTCCTGTGTGGAGCCTGCTTCTCCCTCTGCCTGTCTCTCTCTCTCTCTGTCTCTCTCTGTGTCTCTCATGAATAAATAAATAAAATCTTTAAAAAAATCATATTTCAGATAAATTATGACTTTTAGTTATGTCACAACTGTTATATGGGACGTATTTATGCATACAAAAATATCCATTGTTGATCTGAATTCAAATTTAATTGGGTTCTTATATTTTTATTTGTAAATCTGACAACTCTAAAATAAAAATAGTATCAAAAGTTTGTTCTTTGAAAATATCATTAAAGTTATAAATATCCCACTCTACCATTGAAGAAAAAAGGAGACAAGTGACAGTTTATCATGATGCCAATTAAAGAGAGGATACACTCAAGATCTTTCAGATATTAAAATTATACGAAGGAAACATTATAAACAACTTAATTCCAATTATATGAATTGAAGAAATTATGTGGAAGTCACAAATTACTAAAACTGACAACAGAATATAGATCATCTTAGAAGAGGCCAAAGAACCTCCTAACACTCTTGCTACCATAGGAGGACACAGCAAGAAGATGGCCATCTATAAACCAGGAAAAGGACCCTCGCCCAAAACCCAGCCCTGCTGGCACTAGGAGTTGGGGAGCTATGGGAAAGAAATATTTCTTGTTTAAGCTACCTAGTCTGTGGTAATTTGTTATAGCAGCCAGAATGGACTAAAATACTTTTCCATTTCCATCATGATTGTCTAAACTTGTGGCTTCAGGGACTAGGGAATGTGATGAGTAAGATACTCCATTCTTTTTGCCCCGTCCCTTCGTTCTGTCTAAAATTAAATTCTGCCCAGGCATTTGCTGACTTATGGGGGTGTAGGTGTGAGTCCTTCACAGTCTCTTCTGAGGCTTTTCTGCTGCCAGGATCCAGGAAGTGATAATTCATTTCTGACTCAAATTTTTCCATAGCTGCTAAGGTTTCCTCCTAATGTAGAGGCATTTCTGGTAGGGTAACTACCAAATGTTCAGGTCTTGCTAGCATTTTTTTCTTGACCCAAAATAAACTCACAGAAAATCTGCCCCAGGCCTGAAAATAGAAGTATAGGCTGTTCCATTTTTATCACTCTCTCAAATCTCCTTTCTCCATATATCTGTTTGTTCATTCATTCATTCATTCATTCATTCATTTGATCTTGAGGTGGCCAGAGGATTAGCCCAGTTATTCTCTACATAAGCCATCATCCTACTATTAGAGTATTGGATGGTCTTTTCCTCTTGCAGACACTTTCAAGCTCACTGAGATTCTGTGGACCACTTCCCTTTACTTTGCTGGGTTGGAGGCAGCATGCTGGATATACCATCGCCTTCTCTATGGCATAGGGAGGAAATGGTTTCATGCCATGGCTGCTGAACTTCCACCAGGTAGATAATTCTGATACATCCGTGTCCTCCATTCTGGGTTAAGAGGGACTCAATGGGTAATAATCTATCCTGTTATACTAATTCAGTGTTATCTTCAAATTTATACATATATGGACATACTTGTGCATTTTTATCTGATTATGGTAAGCAACACAAAATGTGCAAGTTGCAAAGTCTTAAATGTTTGAAAACATAAATGGTGAGTTATGATATTTTTGTTAGGATTTTTCATATTTTCTTTTTACTTTCTGAATTTTATAAGTTCTCTGTAATTATATAATATGCTTAGAATCAGAAAAGCAATAAGGAATATTTAAGCACAATGTATCCATTGTTAAATAAATAAATTCTTAATATATTTGCTTCCCTATTATAATTATATATTATAATTATGTAGCATAATTATATGATTATATATAATTCTAAAAATGTTTTATTATTTTTATACTCCAACTGGATACAAATAGTATACGGTAGCTTTAAATCATGTAATTAGAAAAAACACCAGTTTACCCAGAAAAACTTTCATAGTCTGAGTGGCTTAATACTAGGGTACAACTTACTATACAGATGCAAATTTTAGTCTTAAAAAATGAAGTTCACAATTAAGTGATGGATTAAAACTTGGCAAAATCTTTTGTATCCATATTATGTTAAACTATTTTCTACTCCATGACTAAAAAGTAGAAGTGTGTTTGTTAATAAACAGTAATAATGAGTAATGCTAATGGTTCAAGGGTTCAACATTTTCCAGAAAATTTATAATCAGCTTTAATTCAAATGAATGAATAAGATGATGGGAATTTTAGTCTTGGTGACATGATAAAGTAATATTCTCTTGGCCTAATTTCAGAATATGTGTCAAAAATATATATAATTTTATACAATTATAAATTTACTATTTTTAAAGTGTCATATGCAATTAAAATTACCAAGTAGAATCCAAGCAATAAAAGCAATCGAATGCCCAGAAACACTGAAAAGATAGAGAAAAATCTAAAAAACAAGTCGAATATATCCTGTTTAGTTTAATGGTCATTAGTTTTCCTTTAGTTTCCTTAATAATATAGGCTGTATGCCAAACTTATACATATTTTTAGCTGTATGAAAGTAATTTCATACCTGTTCTACTGGAACATCAATATTAATAAATGCTTTAAATAAAATAGTAAATTCTTTGGATGTATAAATTTTCTACTTATTTATAATTGTGATTATGTTTTCTTTTGGACAAAATAATGTCCACAAAAATCTACAAGAAAATTAACAATGAATGTTAACAAATAAAATATACAGCTATGGATTCATAAGAAAATTTTAAGGAAAATAATAACATAAAATATGAAAAATAGTGCCAAGATGCTCTTTAATACAAAAATCTGCATGTCATTGATTTCCTCTTTTTCTAAAGTTATGTAATTATATCCAAGTATATAATTTAATCATTTAGAAAATATATTTTGATGGCTTTTTAAAAAAAGATTTATTTATTTATTCATGAGAGAGACAGAGAGAGAGAAAGAGAGAGAGTCAGAGACATAGGCAGAGGGAGAAGCAGGCTCCCCACAGGGAGCCTGATGTAGACAGGATCCCAGGATCACACCCTAAGGGGAAGGCACAAGCTTAACTGTTGAGCCACCCAGGCATCCCAATTTTGATGCTTCTTTTTGATAAAAAGAAAGGCTTGATAAGCCAGATTGTCATGACTGACTAAATGGAAGTGAATTTCTCCACCTAACAATATCAAATGAAATTTGACTTACTGCGGTGCCTGTGAACTCAGAAAGAAAATGAGATTCCTACAAATATATGGAAGGAAAAAAATAAAGCAAAATTTGGTGGTAACCTGAGACCAAAGAGGTATGACCATAAACAAGTTCTTAACTTTCTTTACTGAAAATCTTACTACATCCTTTCTCTTCTCCTCATTCAAAAACTTTAAACAAATATGATATATATGATTTCTGTTGATGGTTATTTAAGAAAACAAGGAAATTAAATGTCTTATGGTTCTGGAAGATGAAAGCAGTTATAAAAGACTTCAAGTTGATATTGGTAATTTAATGAAAAGAGAGCATTAGTGCTGGAGGTGACAAATCAAATATAAATATTCTTAGAGATTTTCTATTCAAGACATGTATTTTTTTCAACATAAGTGAGATTTAGGATGAAGTCAAGATACTAAAATATAAGAAAAAAATGTTGAGGTTATCTGTGTCTCAGACTCAAATACTCAAAGACCATAAAATTAGTAACAAGGCATAGAGGCAGTACAATGAAATGATAGTAATGGTATGAGAATTTGAATGTGCATACTCAGAGTGAACAATTTCAGTAAAAAGCATGTGTACACACACACATGCACACACAAAAAAACACTTTTTCAGGCAAAAAAGAAAACAAAAACATGAATACACACACACACACATACACACACATACTTTTCCACTCTCTTAGTACAATACAATATACCAAAGATACTAGCTTGATAATGGTCTGTTTCTTCTACAAAATTAATTGGCCATTACCCAAATTGCTCTTCTCAGAGACAACTGGCCTATGTACACTTAATTTGAAAGATCACCATTTAGATTCATGACCAAAACCTTTCTTTCTGAAAGACTACTAAATATATTTTCAATATTTCTAATCAATACTAGCCAAGAGAGGTTGGACACCATTCATCATTTAGCAAATGCGACAGAACAATTTGGATCATCCCTTAAATATTTGTGTCCAAGTTACACAGCCAACAATGTTGCAGAACTGAGAAATAATGCTTTTATTGCTTCAGAATTGGTTGTAGTTCAAGTTTATTTAAATAATAAATTGAGAGAAGTTACATTTAAAGGTTGTTCTATTTGGAGTCATTTGTTCCTTGGTTATTTTTTATAAATGCCAAAGTTATGTCATCTTGACCTTATCCAGGGTTTAAGAAGGTTCTTTTCTATGGGCATCTTTCAATAGTTTCTCTACTTGTAGTTTGAATACTTAGTATTACCAGTGAGGTTTTAGAAAACTTCCTGTTTAACAAGGAAGTTAAATGTCCTGTCCTTTCTTTTGTGGATAATACTTTAAATTATTTTTCCCCCTCAATTGGATGTAAGTGAAGTAAAAAAAAAAAAAAAAAAAAAAAAGAATGATTAACTTTCATCAGAAATTAAAGTTTCAACATTAAGTTACACATATCAACTGAAAAATATCTCAAGTGAGTTCTAATAATCACCAAGCACTATACTCACAATTTGCCTTAGATGATTTGTTTTCTGAAGTAGCTCTGGAAATTTTATTTGTGTGTCTAAGCTTTTCTGGTTATATTGTAAATTGTCTTTTCTCTTTTATTATTTATATTGGAAATACTTTTGATTTAGTTCATAATCTTCCTGCAAAAGATACATTGTACATTTGTGCTTCTTCATACATAATACATAACAATAAGCAAAATTTACAGCAGTGTAAGCAAAAGAATAGTTAGCTTTACTGCAATATACAAAGTTCAGCCAATTCAGCAAAAGCCTTGAAACTCTAGAAGAAACACTTCACAAGCTGCATATGTTATAATAAGCCCTTCAAAGATGTGTATGTATATATATACATATATATATATTTTTTTTCTTCAGAGAAGATTGAATGGTTTAGTAAATTGAAAGTGGCAAGTGAAACACAGTGCTCTCTGTATTGTAGTAATGGGGTTTGGTATGGCAGTTCCAAGTCTAAGACCTTCCATAGATTTTGTTAAAGGAAAATACGACTAGTTTCAAATTTCCATATAAGGACTAAAGCTAGTTGGTTGCTTTATATGTTGAGTGTATTGGTTGAGTGTATACAAAGAAAATATTGAACAGAGCCTTTCTTCCCCTTCAGCTCAACTAAACTTTAGATAGGTATCTTCTTGACTACAAACTCTGACGTTCCTTTTCTTATTTACTTCAGAAACTACAATTGTGAATTAATTTTTCTCCTTTTTTATTTTTATTTATTTATGATAGTCACAGAGAGAGAGAGAGAGAGAGAGGGAGAGACACAGGCAGAGAGAGAAGCAGGCTCCATGCACCGGGAGCCCCACGTGGGATTCGATCCTGGGTCTCCAGGATCGTGCCCTGGGCCAAAGGCAGGCGCTAAACCGCTGCGCCACCCAGGGATCCCAATTTTTCTCCTTTTTTAGATGTGAATCTTCACCCAGCCTTTTGCCGGTTTTACAAACCCAGGTATATTTTTCACAAGGATCTGGGAGCTATCTCTTTGAAATGTAATCCTCAAGAAAGAATTTCTTATCTCCGACTCTTTGAGAGTGGATAAAAGACCAACTTAAGAAGTACCAGTTAGCAAACGAGATGGCCTCATTGTATTGACCAACCTCCCTTTCCTGTAACATCCTCCAGAATTTTTCTAGTATCTCATCCCAGTGTTTAAGAATCCTCCTGCCTTTTATGTCAGTGGAGTTGAGTTCAGTCTTTCTGTCCTATTGCAATAATCTTGACTCCTATTCCAATAGTCTTGAACATGGTCTCATTGCCTGTTTAATTCCATCCAATGATTTTTTTTAACAAGTCTTTGTCTAAAATTACTTTGTGCAATAATCTTTGAGGGAGGCACCATTTCAATGAAACTTCAGCTTCAGGAATGATCTAGTCAGTCTATATTTGAGTGTGATAATTGATACTTTCCTAATTGCCTATGCAATTACTAATGATTTGAAAAAGTGGTTTTTTATTCTCTCATTCAAATATTTTACTTTTAACAGCTATAGCTGATTATTCCTTGGTTTTTATTTTCTGGCCCTGAACAACAACAACAAAGATATCTACAGAAGAAATTCAGCTCTTGTATTCTGAAACATCATTCTACATATAACAATTTTCCTGAGCTTCCTTCTCTTCAAATATATGACAAGGGCTAGATTTTTTTTTTTTTGTCAGTTTCAGCACATAAGCTTCATTCAGATATCCTTGGTCCTCTTTGCTCTTAAAGGGAGAAGGATTATTTTTAAAAATTTAGTTTAGTTTTAACAGGGATTTACATCTTACACTATGGGGGTCATATATCCCAATGAAAATTCTATGTGAGGTATAAAAATTATTCTTCAAAAAGTCCACCTCTACATAGACAATTGAAATTCTAAATTTCTAAGGGTTTATGGAACCCTTCAGCTGGGAGATATATATTACCTAACACAACTCTGCTTCCAACAACAGGTCCTCTGCAACTGAGTTAATGGAACAATATAGCTGTCCTCTGCTTCAGCATTGGACCTCAGCATTGCCTCAGCATTATTCCCTCTGCTGTTACTGCTTCATATTCCCCAACTCCTATGTAACTTGAAGGTGTTTCAATGTTAATCTGGTTCTACTACTTTAAAATTCTCCCATAAATTCAGAGATATTTACCTATAATATTGTATTTCCTAAGTCAATAGAGATTTTCAACCAAAAGTGGGTTAAATTACACTTGAAATTTAACTTGTTCTCTGTTGTTGATCATTACAGTTAGATTTCCTATTGGAACTATTGCTTTACAAAATCTTTAGCAGGTTTTTATGTCTGCGTTAGCTGAATTCACTTTTAAATGAACTCGAAATATTTCCTTATATCTTTTCTATGCTTATTTTCTCAATTGTTTCATTTTTGCTCATACTTACTACCTATTGAAGAATCTGCCTAGAATTGCTTTATTCATACATCTGCAATACTATTATTCCATCAATAATTAATATTTTATTCTTTTGTACTTGGTAAATTACTACCAATATTCCCAAAAGATCCCCACCAAAGTCCCCACAAATTGAGTGGCCCATGACAAAGTTTCTTTTGCCTTATCATTAAAACTCCAGGGAGTTTGGAAAGTTCTTGCCTGTTATATCTCAGCCTGATTAATCTTGAGCCAAGTGATCATCTTTTATCTATGTTCCTTTAGTAGGGATTTGAGACATATTGCTAGAGAATTGACTGACAGAAATGATTATCAGCATCGTGACAATGATTTAACTTATCCCTGGACAAGGGAAGAGAACATATGGTCAATGATTCCACTGGTACAGAACTGACATTCATTCTTGCTCTTGTTTTATGCTAGAACATAACTTTGCAGTTAAAAAAAATCTCATCATGTTTCCTGAAAATTATTCTTAAAACTTCATAGCCCAATTGATCTAGGTGGACAAATTTATTCCTTTCCTTGCCTGTATAATACTAAATAACAAAAACAAAAAACAACTTATGTTATTCCAAAATAGAGCAATTGACACCAAGCTGTTTTCTTTTATAGACCAGATATTAAATAGAAAGTGTGAACCATTATCAGCATGCTAAACATTATACAATATTTGTAGTCTTAAATAATCCCATGTTCTACTACCTTATTTTTTAATGTAACACCAAATTTTCCAGAATTTATATTAAATATACTGTTTCTAAAATATGTTACCCTTTATACAATAATTTTATTATTTTATTTCAAAGTTTTTTCATCCTGTCTTTATACAAGACTTCAGTAGAAGTCAGAGTCCTGAATTTTCCAGTTAGAAACTTCTGCCCTGGGCAGCACAGGTGGCTCAGTGGTTTAGCGCCGCCTTCAGCCCAGGGCATGATCCTGGAGACCAAGGATAGAGTCCCATGTCGGGCTCCCTGTAGGGAGCCCAGTTCTCTCTCTGCCTGTATCTCTGCGTCTCTGTGTGTGTGTGTGTGTGTCTCATGAATAAATAAAATCTTAAAAAAAAAAGCCTCTGCCCTACTTTTCTGATTAAGTTTCTTCTCAATATTCATGGCCAACATCTGGTGTTTAAATGAAAGGCTTTTTGTCTTTTCAATCACTTGTTGATAGGGTGAGACTTCATTGTTACCCATAACCACATGGCCTAATTAGAATCAATCTTGGCATCCAGTCTTGTATTTCTAATCAAATTAGAAATCTACTTTTCAACTTCTTTCAGAGTCATGTTCAGTTTGTCTGCCAACATGTTAATGCAGATACACAGGTGGATGTGACAAATAGTCTCAAATATGAAGAGGCGAGCACTTTCAATGAAATTCTCAAGAATTTCTCAAGCCAACAACAAGTCATTCACAAAAAGCTGATTCACATTCCTTCAGCTTTTTCTGAAGCCTGTCAAAGTCAAAGTTAACATATAAGCATTTAACATATTCTGTACTTTGGTCTTTATATGCGTAAGACTCTGTTAAATAACTTTAACCACATATTTTAGCACCTGCTGGCATTTTTGAACATCTTTGTTTGTAATGATGGCTATAGTCAAATAGTGCAGAATATGTGGACGCATTGTCTGAAATACATTAAGAGATGGTGGCTGGTAAAGGAATGATCAATAATGCTATTGTGTCCTTTGAAGTAGTTGAAGAAAACAGACCAGTGGATGAGCCATGTTTGCTGCTAAAGAGACTGAAATGGAAAACTCACAGAATTATTATGTATAGTCTCTTTTAACCATAACTGCATCTCAATTTTACATTAATATTTCAGAGGTTAGTTTTCCTCTGAGTGAACTCAAATCATTTCTGCTTTGCTGGGACCAACACTCTAAAGAAGTAGATATTCTTCTGCTCCAGAGTGATTCCAACATTCATATTGGAATTTTACATACCTGTAAAGTGCAAATCCCTGCCTAAATATTCCTTCTTAAAACCCTGCCTATCCACCAGGTAGTCAAACAGCATCTGACCATCTCTGGTTGACTGCATCTGCCTTGTAGTTTCTGAATCTTCAAATGTCTTCACAATTGGTTCAATTTATGCCTGAAGCTATTCCAGTTGTACAACAAATGTGGCACTTTTCTCATTTAAAGCATGTGGAATATCATCAAAATAAAGGTTTTATATACATTCATAGAAAAGTCTATCATGTTGGTATCACTAAGAAGATCAAATTTTCCTTGTAAAAATTCTTTTTCTTTATATATCTCTTGATGGAGAGAAACTCAGCGGTAGAAAGACTAGATGCCTATCCAAAAAGTGTGCAATGGAAATAGTCAATTTGTTCTCCGGCATCTTGTCAAGGACAGGATTTCTCCTACCTTCCTGACATAGGGATAGGAAAGATGCACAAATTCAATAAATCTAAAATAACTCTTACTATGGAGGACAGACTTTAAGGTGACCTCCATGGTCTCTGTCTCCTGCTGTTCAGATTCTTGTATAATCCTTCCCTTTCAGTGTGAGAAGACATGTAATTTGCTGTAAACAATGTAATAATGCAAAGTTGATAAGATACTTGTGATTATATTTACAAAAGATTGCTAATATTGTAGTACCCACCTGGATAGACTCTCTCTCTCTTGCTCTCTTTTGCTTCCCATCTCCCTTTCCCGGTCTCTTTCCATTACTGATTTTGAAGTGGCAAGCTGCCATGTGTCTTATAGCTATAAGAAAATAAGTTATTCCAACAAATTGAGAAAGCTCAGAGGTGGATTTTCCACCAGTTAAGCCTCTGAAAAAGAAGGGCAGTCTGGCTCATGCTTCAATTGCAGCCTTGTAAGCCCTCAAGGAGATAACAGTTAAGTCTTGCCTGGACTCCTGAGTTACAGAAACTATGAAATAATAAATGTGTGCTTTAAACTACCACATTTATGATAATTTACATAATCATTTATGATAATTTACTAAATTATGAATACACCTATAAATGCTACTTTTTTGTTGTTATTTTTCTGTTTCACATACTAACATCATTGTAGATTCATTTATCTAGGCTTAAAACATGTCATAATATTTTTTTAAATTTTCCATCATTACCAACAATACACAGCCATTCAATAAACCCTATATGATACATCTTAGTGATATTACACCTCTGACCATTCAATCAAGCAATAGAATATTTCCACAACCCAGAAGTTTTCCTTATGCATATGTCTATTCACTTATTCTCATTCCCAATCCTAGAAAAACAATCCTATTATTTCAATCGTCATAGATTAGCTTTACTTTTAGAACTTAAAAAAAATGGAAGTCTGTATTAAGTACTTTTTGTGTCTGACTTTTTTCACTATGTTTTTGAGATTCACCTGTATGTGTATATGCAGATCATTTTCTTTACTCATTTGCTCATTGATAGATTTTGTGTTATTTACAGTTTTAGACTAATATAGATAAAGCTTCCTTAAACATTAATGTATTTATCTTTTTGTTGACTTGTGTTTTCATTTTTTTGGCACTAAATCTGGAAGTAAAGTGGACAAATCATTGGCAAAGTGTATGGTTAACATTATTAAAAACTGATAGAGTGGGCACCACCTGGATGGCTGAGTCAGTTAAGTGACAGACTCTCAATTTCAGCTCAGACCATGATCTCAGGGTCATGAGATTGAGCCCTTCAATGGGCTCCACAGGGAGCGTGCTTGGGATTGTCTCTCTCCCTCTTCCTCTGCCTCTTTCCCCACTTGTGCTTGCTCTCTCTCTCTCTCTCTCTTTCAAAATAAATAAAATCTTCAAACAAACCTGACAAATTGTTTTCCAAAAATGATGCATTATTTTACACAACAAACAGAAATAAATAAAAGTTCCAGTTACAACCAATCATGTCATAAATTGGTATTGTTTAATTATAGCTACTCTAGTAGAGTATACTTGCTTATTACATACAGATTTTATTTTGCTACTCATATATAAAATTTCAATAAATCTGCATTACATATCATTCCTTTCTAGTAACCAAATACATTCACTCATAGTCTAACCACACCTTCTACACTTGATTCCAATATTCTATTTTAAATCTATTTCCTTCTAATATAATTGTTTAATTTTTCATCTTTCTATCAAATTTATATGAATTATTAAACTGCAAGTTCTTGTCTCCTGAGAATTTTCCTTTGTTAAACAGTTAAAGTAAAAGTAAATAATTCTGTTTATCATAGTCTTAAAGTTGTGATTTTAGATGTGTCATTCCAAGATCTGCAGCATAAGTATAATTTGGGACCATGTTAGAAATTCAAATGATCTGGGCCCTACTAAATGAGCAACTCTGCAGGTAGGGCCAATCAACTTAGGTTTTAACAATTCCTCCAGGTAATTCTGATGCCAGCTAAAGTTTGAGAGCCTTGTTCCTTTTTTATAAAATTGCTTTTTGATATTTTGTGTAGCAGCTTATGAATCTGTTTTATTTAGTAAAGTATGAGATCAGTGAAGCTAAGAACTACAAGTTATTCATTTTTGTACCTCTGGTAACACGAAGGACCAAGCATTATCCAACATAGAAAATCGATGATTAAAAAAAAAAAAAAAAAGAAAAGAAAATCGATGATTGCTTGCTGAATTAAATCATGTTGAGAAGTTAAACTAATATATATTTTTTTCTGTATCAACTAAATACTGAATAATGATGTTTGTTTTAAAATACATGCCCCTTCCTTCAATTTTACTCTTAGTCCCTCAAAATAGACAAAATCAGGAATTTCAAAAGATATCTGTTGACTTATAGTATTTAACTGAGCCATTTCAAATACAAAGAAACTAGAAATTATCCTTTCTCCATTACTCATTATGTCTGATTCTCTTGAAAGGGAAGTCATTTAATTCAGGGACAGGAGGGATTATTAAGAAATAATTTACTTTCTTTCTGAAAATATACATTTATATGCTTTTCTTTTGGAGGCAAGTTATTGCTTTTCTCCTTGGAATTAATTCCGATAGTTAATCAGGATTTTGCTCTAGTTATACTCATCCTCCTCAATGTTTAGTTGGTTGGTCTGCATAAGGAATCTTAATTTATCTTATTATTTACATAGGAGGAATAATTGGTATATCCTAACAACTGAATGCTCAAGTGTATACTTTTTAACAACTCTCCTTTTTTCCCATTGCTATTTGAAGACCATCTTTAAAGGAGCGTGATCTTGTCATATTTCTAAATTATTATAGTCAGAACTCATTATACAAAATATCAGAAATACAAAATGTCAGAAATAGAATGACCAGAGGTTTTCTATTTTTCAGGTATAAGTGTAAACAATTGGTAGCCAAAACAGATTTTAAATTATTTTTTTATCTCACCCTATTTTAGTTCAGGGCTTCTAGTGCTACATTCATAAACATGCAATTCCTTTTATTTCTATTTTTAAAAATATTTATTTACTTATTTGTTTGTTTGTTTATTTACTTGCATTCAGTTCCTCTCAGGTGTAAGTTCCCACATGGACTCATACAATGTAAATGTATTGACTCTTTCTATAAATTCTTCCAAATAAGTTTTATTTTTTGAAATAAAAATTAGAAACGTGTTTAGTAACAGTCAATTTCTGTGTACAAGTGTAACACAAAAATCGAATTTACTCCTAAGGAATTGTTTAATCATTGGCGATATCATATGTGACTCATTTTTTTTTTGCAAGTTCTTACTTTGGGAAAAAAAAAAAGAAAGAAAGAAAAAATAAAAATCCTAGCCTAAACTTTGCATCTCGCTAGAGGTTGAAATATATCATCCATGGGTAATGATGATACAACTGAAAGGCACTAAAATGTGGTCTACATCAGAAACAGAGGTCTTCAAGATCATCAGAGACTTGATATCTACCCAGATAATTTTTTTACAAAATTTTGATAATGAAATCCTTTATTTAACAACAATAAAATACTTGGACCGAAATCAATCAATCAGTCAACGGAGTGTTTGCATTGCACTTGGTGCTACTGCAGAGTACTTTTAATACATCAGAATTACTATGATGGGCTAATTTTTTAAACTTTAACATTGTCTATATTCCACTATAGATATATCTTTTCTCTCCATATATAGATACAGATATAAGTATATAGATAGATAGGTAGATAGATAGATATAGGTAGATACACTCTTACTTAGTCCTAATGTTAATAAGCTATAAGTTAAATAAATCTGAAATAAATTTCTTTGTAACCAGTACCCACTAAATATGATAGTGTTTTAATAATAGATTCACAAATCATTCATTTAATAGTTTGTAAATCAATCAAAATATTTGATCATTTTATTTTTTTAAGATTTTATTTACTCATTCATGAAAGACACGAAGAGAGAGGCAGAGATAGGAGAAGCAGGTTCCATGCAAGGAGCCCAATACAGGACTCGATCCCAGGACTCAGGGATCATGCCCTGAGTCGAAGGCAAATGCCCAACCACTTAGCCACCCAGGCGTCCCATTATCTTATTTTTAAAGGACTACTCCATAGCCACCTATTATAGATATTACTTTGATTACTCTGTAATCAATTTAATGTTAAATATACAAGCTTCTATGTTTTAGAAAGTACCTCAAGGCTTTAATTTTTTAAAAAGAATACTGTTTAAGCTTCCGTTTCAAGCTACCTCTTGGACAATAAAGCATGTAACAAGGTGGGCCAGTTAATATAGTCTAGAACTATGTTTAGGACATTTACAGTGATAATTTTAGACACATAATGTCCTACCAACATTGACTTGATCAAAGCCAGTAAGAGAAGCAATAGCTCTCAAGCTTGTAAGCTTCACATAAATTAGTTACCAAATAAGTAAATTTATGCAGCCATAAATAAAAATCACTTTCCTTGGTTCACACCCTTGGCTTTACCCAGGTTTGTATGCAAGTCTTGCACTTTGGTTCTCTTCAATATCAGATCATTCAAATGTGGTGAGCCAGATTCTTTTTCATTGTATTTTACTGAAGAAAGTTACTGTTTGGCATTGCTTCCTCTTTTTACTATCCACAAACCCTTGATTGGTTCTGTTGTTTTTATTTTTTGTGGTTGTCATTTGTTTTAAACAGGAGCCCCTTAAATAGAGAAACATAATTATTTCAAAAACCTATTTTAGTCCAAATTTTTCATATTACACATTATTCTGTCTAATATGCAATTACCAAATATTTAATGAGCTGTCAGCATCCTAGGAAAGATAGATGTCTGAACCTTTGCTACAAAGTGGATACAATTTTTAAAAGGGACCTTTTTTTTTTTTTTTTTTTGAGAGAGAGAGAGAGCAATGAGAAGTGGCAGAGAGAGAATCCTAAGCAGGCTCCACACCCACATTGAAGCCCAATGCTTCATCTTACAGCCCTGAGTTCATGGCCTGAGCCAAAATCAAGAGTTGGACACTAAATTGACTGAGTTACCCAGGTACCCCTAAAAAAGGGACTACTCAAACCCACATATTTACATAGAGAAATCAACATTTTCTTCTAAGGAAAGTACTTTTAGATAGCCAAACTGTGTAAGTTTGTGTGCATGTCAGTATGTGTTATAGTTGCCAATATTGGGTTTGTAAAACAGTTATTGATGTTGTGATTTGAAGAAATAACTTTCATCCTATTCTAAAATATATTACCCTCTACATCTCAAGGAATTTGCCTGTATTGATTGCATAATTAGGTATGTTATTTGTGAATGTGAGTTTTTAAAAAATATTTTGTTCAGTATATTATAAATATCTAGAGTTATGAAACATTTAAAATATAGAACATTTTAAGAAAGTATTGTAAAATACTTGTAGAATATATAAGTGTTTCTTACATGTGTAACTTGTGTTCATTCTTTAAATACGTGTTTTTTGAGCAGGCATTTTTATTAGCTTGTCATGTACTTTAAATTTGGCTACTTAGGCTTGGTAAGAGATACAGGCTTGGTAGTGATTCATGAATGTACTTTCATTTATGATCATCATAACTATTTCAAAGAAAAGAAAATAGTAGGGAGTGATAAACAGTGGATGGAATGTGTGTTTGTTTATTCTGAATTTGATGCTGAGATGTGGACACCAGGAAGTAGTTGTAGAGAGACCTGAGTTCATACAAATTTAGTCAGGGCACAGCTGGATGTGTTCAAGAAATTGAATATGGATTGCATTGTAAGGAATACAGAGACAGGTAGTGGTGCAAAATGAGGCTGAACAGAGCCACAGAAGCAATGGCAAAAAATAGATTTTCTTTTAAGTGTAGTGGAAGCACTTTGGGTGGCTTAAGGAATGGGATAATACTATTTGATTTGTACTTTAAAACAACTTAGTAGGTCCATATGAACATATTCAGTTTGATCAAACTTCCTGTTCCTCCTGCTAGTACCTCATTCTCAATATCCATTCTCACATATGTTCCACAGATGTATGTGTAAATTAGAAAAATCATGCAGTTATTTTGAATTTTGTACTCCTCTTCAAGGGATAATCTTTGTAATTGACTTTCTAGGACCTGCTTGGACATGAGTCTAGTTCTATGTAGGTCTAGAAGCAAAGAAGGGCAGTGAAGGTAAGTCCTGAAGAAATCTGCATGTCTTGCCAGGCAGCTAGCTACCTCAGGGGAGTCTATTACAGGTTCTTCAAGTAAAAGAGGCTTAACAAATTCAGACAAGGGTGAAAGAACTACTTCTACTGGCAAAGGAGACTCAGCAGAATTTGGAGATTTGATGTCCCCAGATTCATCAGAATCTGTCTATGTCCCTATTCTGGCTTACAGGATCTCATTTCTTCCTAATCAATGCCCTCAATTTAACAGAAGATACCCCATATGGTTGGGGATTTAAATTAGATTTTAATTCAGTTACTGGTATGATGAAACTTTAGATTGGTTTTCAGAAACCTCAGCTCTGTGGCTCCAGGAGATAAAATTTTCTTTCAGAATAAAAATTTTCAGGTCATATTTGCTGAGCTTGAATTGAGAATTTAAAAGCCCTGAATTCATTCTTTTCTGTTCCAACTTATTCCAGCCCAATTATAAGCAAACAGCCAATCTTATTATGCTAGTTAGTTTGCTCAAATTGTTCTAAGCTATCAAACACATGGTCAACCAGAACCTTATTTTTATAAGCATTTGATTAAGATTATTCAATGATGATAACAAAACAAAACATACACACATCCTTGTTTAAATGTGTGGTGCTGAGTCAAATGAATAACAATATTGGGAAGAGAAAAAAGAAAGAAGAAAAATTGAAATGGAAGGTTGATTACTACCTTCTATCATATGCATAAACAAGTTTCAGTAAGACTATTGCCCTGAATATGAAAAGCAAAAACAATAAAGCTACTAGAAGATAGCATAGCTGAATATCTCAATGACTTTGAGGGATGCAAACGTTTCTTAAATATGACATAAAAAGCACTACCCATAGAGGAAAGATTGATAAATCAGAAAGATTGATAAATCAGACATTAAGAAAAAGAGGGACAAAATAAATATCTAAATGACTAACAAATCTGTAGTTTCCAACCTCATTAGTCAAAAAGACATTGTAAATGAAAAACAAAGTGTGAGAGTTGTGCACACCAATCAGAATAGCTAAAACTAAGGGAAACATTTAAAAGTTAAAACAAAAGAAAACTAACAATACCAAGTGTTATCAAGAATGTGAAGTAAATGGAATTTTCACATACTGTTCCCAAAACTGTGGATTAGTATAATTTCTATAAAAAAGTCTTTCATATATTATACTAAATATATACTTTTTATGAGCAAGCAATTCCACTCTGAGAATATATCTAACAAATAATCAGGCATGTGTTCTAAAAAGCAGGCATATGATTTTTTTTTAATATTTATTCATTTATTTGAAAGAGAGAGGGTGTGCAAGCTGAGGGAGGGGCAAAGGGAAGGAGAGAATCCCAAACAGACTCCCCTTCTGAGCAGGGAGACTGATATGGGGCTTGATCCCAGGACCCTGAGATCAAGACCTGAGCCAAAATCAAGAATTGGATGCTTAATTGACTGAGCCACCCAGTCACCCCACGAATGTTCTTGAAGTATCCTCAGAATACTCCCAAAATACAACTCACATGTCCATGTGTAGAATGGATAAACAAATTGGTATATATTTATATAACAAAATGTTGTAATACAATGAAAATCAATTATACACAACAAGGATATGCCCCATAACATAATGTTAACTAGAAGCCAAATGTAGAAAGGTACAGTTGTATGATTCCTTTTGTATATAATTCAAAATAGGCATTAGAAGTCATGATAGTGATTACTTTGGGAGAAGACGGAAATAGTAGTAATCAGAAAGGGCATGAAAGGAGATGTTTGAGATACTGTCATATTATTAACCTAGGCAATATTTACATAAGTATGCTTACTTTTTGGTAATTTAAAGAGCTATATACATATGTCTTTCATCTTTTCTGGATGTGTGTTGTACTTCAATATAAAAAATTAAATGAAAATACTCATCCTACCTGTGGAAAAGAATTAGGCCTTTAACACTTTAAAAGTTCGGGGATCCCTGGGTGGCGCAGCCGTTTAGCGCCTGCCTTTGGCCCAGGGCGCGATCCTGGAGACCCGGGATCGAATCCCACGTCGGGCTCCCGGTGCATGGAGCCTGCTTCTGCCTCCGCCTGTGTCTCTGCCTCTCTCTCTCTCTGTTTGTCTGACTATCATAAAAAAAAAAAATAAATAAAAATAAAAATAAAAAAAAAAAGTTCAATGAAGACAGTCAACATTTACATTTGTATGTATTTATCCAAATGTAAAAAGAGAAGATTTTGAAGAATGCTTCATTAAAATGGTATTTTTAAAGATTATTTATTTGTTTTATAAATAGAGAGGGAGCAAGCATGGGGTGGGGGGTGGGAGGAGCAGAAGGAGAAAGAGAAACATAAGCAGACTCTGTGCTTAGGGCAGAGCTCAACACCCGCAGATCTCATGACCCGGACATCAGCTGAAACCAAGAGTCCCACACTAAACTGACTACTCCACCCAGGTAACCCTAAAATGGTATTTTTAATAAAGAATATTCACCAATGATATTTTGCCTATCTCTATTGCTGCATTACAACATAGATACCATTGCCTTCTTTACCACCAGAAATAGTGATGAACATCTTTAAAATCCAATCAGATTTGAGAACGAATTCCAAAAACTTTGGACTCAGTTAAGAAAACTCACCCTTAAGATTCTTTTCTCCAGAACCACTTTCAGTATAGAAATATATATCATTCAGAGTTCTCCAGAAAGAGAACCAGTAGTACGTGTGTGCATACATATAATACAGATATACTTAATTATATGCATTTTATGTTCTATGCATGTAATGTATATTTTAACATGTATAATATACATTAAGAACTATCTTCATGGGGACTCTTGGGTGGCTCAGCAGTTGAGCATCTGCCTTCAACTCCAGGTGTGATCTGGGATCCAGTATTAAGTCCTGTATCATGCTCCATGTGGGGAGCCTGCTTCTCACTCTGCCTGTGTCTCTGCCTCTCTCTCTCTCTGTGTGTGTCTCTCATAAATAAATAAATAAATCTTTAAAAAGGAAAAAAGGAAATCTCTTCATGGACGACCTGCTCAAGCTGGTGGACGAGTGGAGGAGCCAGACAGCGGGGCTCGGCAGCTGAAGCTGCGCTCAGTCAGCTGGAGCAGACGCAGAAGCTAGGCCCCATGCCGGTGCCAGATTCAGAGAGTAAGAAGCCCCAGGAGCCCAAGTAGGCTGACCCGACCCAGGCGGCAGGCCGGGCTGGTCTAACACACACAAGACAAGGGTAGGAAGTGACCGGGCCTTGGCAGCCACCCATGCCTTGGGTCCGCTCACACTGTCCTGTAACCATTTTCTAAGTGATTGGGTTTTGTTTTTGTTTTTGTTCTTTTTAATTCTCAATTGGAAACATGTAAGAAAGAATAAAAAATATTTGGGGAGGAGGAAAAATTATATATATGCAGACACAAATATATGTTTGTGTGTTTATATATGAATGCCTGCTTATTCTTTCATGTTTGATAAAATATATATTGAGCCATTTTGTTATAGACACTGTGCATGAGGCACAGAGAAAAAGTTAGGCAAGGACTCTGTCCTGTGTTTGCTTACGAGTTGAAAAAAGTCACCATGCAGATGATTACATAAAGTATATCAGTTTATATGAAAGAGGGACAGTATGCTATAAAAACTCAGAGGAGAGTCATATAAAACAGACCAAAAATGTCAGAATAGTGAGATATAATAGACTGATCTCTGCTTTTCCTAGACCACTACATCCTACTTTTACCTAAGGGCATCCTTATCCTGGCTGTTCTATCATCTTGGAAACTGCTCCCCCTAAATAACTGTATAGTTCACACTCTTAGTTCATGCACGTCTCCACTCAGATACACATTTCATCGGAATGGTTTCCCCGGCCACTCTATATAACCATGATGTTTTATTCACCTTACCCTAATTTATTTTCTTCCATAACATCTGATGTCACTTGCTTCCTCCTGTGCTTTGGAGACCCAGTAGAGCATGAACTCCATCTGTATTATTCACTGATGTACTTATTCTTAGTATCTACAATAAATCTTGACACCATGTTGGCACTCGAAGTGGTTTTGTTGAACAGATGAGTAAATATATGTATAATTTAGAATTTGAAATATGAAAATAAATTAGCCTGAGGTGGAGAAATGGGAAAGTGAATTTTTGGCAGGCAAAAACCTTCAGGTGATAGCCTATAGACTGTGATGACAGTTTACACTCAGCAAAATGTGGTAAGGTGGAAATTGTGCACATAGCAATGTTTATGATATAAAGTTACATACCTTTAAATTAGTTGAATACGGAAGTTGAATATGGACCAATAATAAAGTTTAAGTTTCTTGTTTGGAAAACTTGATGTTATACGCAGAAGAAACAGGGCCAGTCGTGCGAATTCTGAGTAATGATTGGAGTATTGGATATTTTGAATTTGAGATGCCTGGGGAGTATCTCATTGGACATGCCCAGTTAGGAATTTACTTTATGAATCTGAATATTGGACAAGATCTAGGCACCGGAGATAGACACCTAAAAGCCTGTAAGTGATAACTGATGCCATAGAAATAAATCAGAGAGAACACAATGAAATAAAGTGGACCTAAGGTGCTAGAGATGAGAAGGGAAAATAGGTTCTATAGCATAAGTGAAGATTAAAGTTAAGCAGAGTGAAGAATGGCACATTGTTCATGGGAAACGAAGATGTTTTTACCTGATGGCTTCTATTTTTTTGTGTCAATGCTATTCTATATAGTTATATGACATGCACTAGTCCAACTCATCAAACTTTCCTTTTTGTCATAACAGATTTGTATACAGCCCATAGATGCTTAATTATTGAAAGCTATGTGACTAAAGACAAGCATATTTTCATCTGGATTTGGCTTCACACAGAACCAGATCCAGAGCAAAGATAATGAGTGAAAATAGTTTATGTGAGAGGTGCAGGGAACATCAGTATGGCAGTGGAGCACTTATTAAGGAGAGGAACTACAGTTAACAATAGGCACATTATCCATCCTGTTATATCATGAGCGTCTGTAACTTAATTTCAAGGGGGAAATTCTGGAAAATTGTGTAAAACACATGCCTCAAAATTATCTTAAGAGAATTTGTGTGTGTACATAAAACCTCCTATCAGATATTAATTGAGAGAGTCTCTTGAAGTTGTTAATTTCTTAAAACTGCTACCAGTCTGCAATGCCTGTGGGCAGAGGCCTTAAGGCTTTGGAGAATGCCTCTAGGCAAAGAGATATTGATGTTGGCAGGCATAATCAAGTGACAAGGCCTGAAGTATTTGGGTGGGGTGCTGAAGGACTAAAGAATGTTTCAAACTGTTCCAGTATTTTTTATTCATAAGTAAAACCATTCTGTTATTCTGTTAAAACCATTCTGTTACCATTCACAAATATTTTTGCATATAATTGATTTAATTCTTTCAAAATCAAACTTAGATCTAGTGTTTATTAAAGACCAATTTAATGTTTTCTTATTGTTTTCAAGCAACCAAGAGTGGCTACATATTATATAACTAAATGCTCTTCATAATGCATATTACCCTTAAAATACAATAGTAGTAAAATGATTTAAGTACCAAATCTTAGATTAATTATTCTAAAGAATAATCATTTTATAGCAATAACCATACTGAGCCACTTTTCTCTGAGTTGATGTATATATAACTTCCCTTATACTTTAAATTATTTTGATGGTTTTAAAATAACCAAAATGAAATGGAACTTAATATAAAATTGTCTCCCAATAGCTACTTTATTGAAAGCATGCTCCATTAGCCTATTTTTCTATCCTTTTCATATTTCCATGGATTAGACTAATTGCAATATAGTTATCAAATGCATTTTTAATGAATTACATAAAAGAGATCCCATACTGTGTCTAGATATTTTTAAAATTTGGATTATGCTACTCTATAGGCTTATTGGTTCTTTTTTAGCATAAATTATTATTATTTTTCATCACATTTAGTTTGTGTTTCTCATAAAAGCTATCTTGCCATGTGTTTTTATTATATAATATTTGATAAGCCTCATATTATATATGAAATATAATAGATATTGGGTAAAATATGATATTAATCTTTAAAACATCAATATTATTATAACCAGTTTTTCATTTGCAATCTATATGGAACTGATCACTTTATATCTTATGCTCTTTAAAGTTTAATTTTTAGGAAGTATGCATTTGAACATAGCTTTGAAAAAGATTCATTTCCTAAAATATGGAGTTATTTCATGTTTATTATGTACCTAATATACATAATAAGATAGAGATCTTTAAAAATAATAAATGAAATATTAAGCTTATTTAGATACCAAATGAGTATTGATTGTCTTTAGAGCTGTATGAATTTAGAGCTATGTGACTTTAGAATAATATTTTAAATTTATAAATTTCTCTATATAGCATCAAAACTTTGCTAAGAGGTCATTATTAAAAAAAAAAGTTTTATTGTAATATAGTTTATATACCAAAGACTATGTATTTAACGTATACATTTTAATGAGCTTGGGCACATGCATGCATCCTTGATACAATCATTGTAATAAGGATTATAGATATATCCATTACTTCCCAATGTTTTCTTATACTCTTTGTGTGTGTGTGTGTGTGTGTGTGTGTATGTGTACTAAGAACACTGTGAGATCTACCCTTTTAACAAAATGTTTAAGTGCACAATGCAATATTGTTAGCTGTATACAGGTGCTAGGTTTCTCAGCAGATTTTCAGAACTTATCCATTTACATAACTGGAACTTTAAAAAAAAATTTAAAGATTTTATTTATTTATTCATGAGAGACACACAGAGAGAGAGGGAGAAAGAGAGGCAGAGACATAGGCAGAGAGAAAAGCAGGCTCCATGCAGGAAGCCCGATGTGGGATTTGATCCCAGGACTTTAGGATCATGCTTTGGGCCAAAGGCAGATGCTCTACCACTGAGCCACCCAGGCATCCCTGAAACTTTATTTTTTTTTAAAAGATTTCATTTATTTATTTAGCGAGCACATGTAAGTGGGGGAGGAGCAGAAGAAAATGGAAAAGAATGTCAAGCTGACTCCAGCACTGAGCACAGAGCCGAAGAGGCTTGACTTCACAATACTGAGATCTTGACTTCAGCCAAAAGCAAGAGTCAGATGCTTAGCCAACTGAGCCACACAGGTGCCCCATATCCATATCCAAAAGCAACTCCATCGCCCGTTAACCCCAACCCCTGGCAACCACTATTCTACTTCCTGCTTCTAAGAATCTGACTACTTTAGGTATAAGTCATTTAAGTGGAATCATGCAGGTTTTGCCCTTCCTTCTTCTACTGGCTCATTTCATTTAGCATAAGGTCTTCTGGATTCATCTGTGTTGCCCAAAATGGCAGGATTCCTTCTCTTTCAAGACTGAATACTATTTCATTGTACATATATACCACATTTCCTTTTTTTATTAAAGATTTTATTTATTTATTCATGAGAGACAAACAGAGAGAGAGAGAGGCAGAGACATAGGCAGAGGGAGAAGCAGACTCCATGCAGGGAGCCTGATGTGGGACTTGATATCAGGACTCTGGGATGATGCCCTGAGCCAAAGGCAGACGCTCAACTGCTAAGCCACCCAAGCATCCCTATACCATGTTTTCTTTATCCATTCATTTATCAATGGATATTAAGGTTGTTTCCTAATTTTGGTATTGTGAATAATGCTGCAGTTAACATGGGTGCAGGTATCTCTTCAGAATCCTGATTTTATTTCCTTTAGATATATTCTCAGGGGTGGATTTGCTGGATCATATGGTAGTTTTATTTTAATTGTTTGAGGAACCCCATACTGTTTTCCATAGCAGCAGCACCATTTTACATTCCTGCCAATAGTGTATAAGAGTTCTAGTTTCTCCACATTGTTGCCAAATTTGTTATATTTAGTCTTTTTGCTGATAGTGTCCTTGACAGATGTGAGGTGATGTCTCATTGTGGTTTTTTGATTTACATTTCCCTGATGATTAGTGATATATATATATTTAATAATAAATTTATTTTTTATTGGTGTTCAATTTGCCAACATACAGAATAACACCCAGTACTCATTCCGTCAAGTGCCCCCCTCAGTGCCCATCACCCAGGAAGTGCCCCCCTCAGTACCCCCACCCCCCACCCTCCTCCCCTTCCACCACCCAGAGTTAGGAGTCTTCATGTTCTGTCTCCCTTTCTGATATTTCCTACCCATTTCTTCTCCCTTTCCTTCTATTCCCTTTCACTATTATATATATTCCCCAAATGAATGAGAACATATAATGCTTGTCTTTCTCTGATTGACTTACTTCACTCAGCAAAGTACCCTCCAGTTCCATCCACACTGAAGCAAATGGTGGGTATTTGTCATTTCTAATGGCTGAGTAATATTCCATTGTATACATAGACCACATCTTCTTTATCCATTCATCTTTCAATGGACACTGAGGCTCCTTCCACAGTTTGGCTATTGTGGACATTGCTGCTATAAACATCGGGGTGCAGGTGTCCCAGCGTTTCATTGCATCTGTACCTTTGGGGTACAGCAGTGCAATTGCTGGGTCATAGGGCAGGTCTATTTTTAACTCTTTGAGGAACCTCCACACAGTTTTCCAGAGTGGCTGCACCATTTCACATTCCCACCAACAGTGTAAGAAGGCTCCCTTTTCTCCGCATCCTCTCCAAAATTTGTGGTTTCTTGCCTTGATAATTTTCCCCATTCTCACTGGTGGGAGGTGGTATCTCATTGTGGTTTTGATTTGTATTTCCCTGATGGCTAGTGATGCGGAGCATTTTCTCATGTGCGTGTTGGCCACGTCTATGTCTTCCTCTGTGAGATTTCTATTCATGTCTTTTGCCCATTTCATGATTGGATTGTTTGTTTCTTTGGTGTTGAGCACTGTTTCATATACCTGTTGGCCATTTGGCCACTTGTTTGATTTTTAGGTGAAATATCTGTTTAGATCTTTGCCTAATTTTCAGTTAGGCCTTTATTTTGTTCATTTGTTTATTTTTGATATTGAGTTGTCTAAGTTACTTATAAATTTTGAATAGTAACACCCTGTCAGATGTATGACTTGTAAATATGGTTTCCTATCCCATTAGATTGTTTTCCATTTCTTTCTATTGATTATTACCTTTGTGGTGCAGAAGATTTTTAGTTTTATATAGCTTTGCTTGTCTAATTTTGCTTTTGTTGCCTATGCTTTTGTCAGGAATGGGAGAGTGTCTGCATTGTGAATGTAGGTCCTTGGTCTTTCAACATCCTTCTTGGTCTTTGGATTCCCCTTGGGTAATATGGGCATTATAACAATGTTACATCTGCCAATCCATAAATATAAGATGATTTTCCATTTATTGTGTCTTTTTTTTTTTCATCAGTACTTTGCAGTTTTAGATTTACAGGATTTTCATCTCCTTGATTACTCTTTGGTTAAACTTACTTCTGAGTATTTTATTCTTTAGGTGTTTTTGTGTTTTTTTTGTTTGGTTTTTTGTTTTTTGTTTGTTTGTTTTCTACTGACCTCAAGCACTTTATTAGTTAGCCTTTTTAGAGGTGTCTTGGTTTGTGAATGAGGGAGCTGGAATGGACAAGAAGTGCCCATCTCAGGGGAATTTCCTGGACATCAGGTATTCCTCCATTCAGATTTCAAGGAAACACCATAATGGATGAAGTTCACAGAGGGTAGCTCTGTGACAGTCAAGCATCAGGGATGGTAGGGATGCCCTAGGCAGACCTGGGCCCCTAGGACAGCAGGGCATCGATGTCAGGCTCAAAGGCAATTATTGGAAAGCGGTGGCTATACCTACACATGAGCAAACCATCTGGGCCCTCTAGGAACTTCCTCAAGTTCCAGGTGATATAGTTGCATCACACTAGAAACCAGGTGATGAACTAGGGAATGGTCATGAGTGCAGTGGCATCATCACTGGAGGGAGGCAGAGTCTCCTGCAGGAAGGCAAAGAGGGAATAGGCCCTCACACCATTCACCTCACAGTTCTCAAAGGCTTCACTGGTGATTTCTACCAAACACTTAAAGAAATAATAACAATACTTCTCAAACTATGTCAAAAAACTGAAGACGACAACTACTCCCACACTAATTTTATGATGCCAGCATTCCCTTGAAACCAAAGCTAGACAAAGAAAGACAGTACAAGAAAAGAAAACCATAGGCCAATACCACTAATGAACAGAGATGCAAAAATCATTTAATAAAATATTTGCAAATCATATTCAACAGTATATGAGAAAGGCTTATACCATGACCAAGTGGGCCTTACTCCTGGGAAGGAAGTATGGTTTGATATATGCAAATAAATTAATACAATACACCACATGAACAGAAATAATGAAAATCACAGGATCGGATGCTGAAAAGCACATTTGAGAAAATTCAACATACTTTCATGATAAAAAAAATTGTCAGCAATTTATATGAAGAGCTTTACCTCTGCATAATAAATAAAAAGTAACCTCTACATATGACAAGCTCACAGCTAACAGCATATTCTGCTATAAAAAACTGAAATTCTGGGCAGCCTGGATGGCTCAGCGGTTTAGCGCCACCTTCAGCCCAGGGCCTGATCCTGGAGTCCTGGGATTGAGTCCCGAGTCAGGCTCCCTGCTTGAAGCCTGCTTCTCCCTCTGCCTGTGTCTCTGCCTCTCTCTCTCTTTGTGTCTCTCAGGAATAAATAAATAAATAAATAAATAAAATCTTAAAAAAAAAAAAATTCTTTCCTCTGAGATCCAGAGCTACTCATGGATACACACTCTTACCACTTCTATTCAACACAGAAATAGATGTCCTAGCTAAAATAGTAGGCAAGAAAAAGAAAATTGCATAGAAATTGGAAAGGAAGAACTAACCTTATCTCTGTTTACATATGACATGATTTTATATGTAGAAAACCCAAAAGATACCACAAAACAACTATTAGTATTAATAAATGAATTCAGTAAAGTTGCAGGATTTCAAAACCAACAAACAAAAATCTGTGGTCGTTCTATAACAATGGGGCATCTGAAAAGGAAATTAAGAAAAATTTCAAAATATGATCACATTAATACTGAGAAATCAAACAGCTATTAAACTAAATTGTTTTTAAATGTACTTAAGAATATATTTATTAATATTTGTTAATGTTGTGCTAGGCAATTTTTGGTGTGCTTTCATGATATTATAGCAGAATGCTACTGCTTTCAGGCCACAAAATCATGAACAAGGAATGAATCATAAAACCGAGTGAATCACACAAATTATCTTATATAATTAGACATACTTCTTGCTGTTAGGTTTTGTTTTTTCCAGTTCAATCTGTATTCTTAGTCTATGGTTCCCTTGTAGATTTCTTAACATGATGTCAGTCACCTGGCAATGCCTTGTGATTTATATCTCATAGGATTTATTTTTTTAATAATAAATTTATTTTTTATTGGTGTTCAATTTGCCAACATACAGAATAACACTCAGTGCTCATCTTGTCAAGTCCCCCCCTCAGTGCCCATCACCCATTCACACCCACTCCCCGCACCCCTCTCCTTCCACCACCCCTAGTTCGTTTCCCAGAGTTAGGAGCCTTTATGTTCTGTCTCCCTTCCTGATATTTCCCACCAATTTCTTCTCCCTTCCCTTCTATTCCCTTTCACTATTATATATATTCCCCAAATGAATGAGAACATATAATGCTTGTCTTTCTCCGATTGACTTACTTCACTCAGCATAATACCCTCCAGTTCCATACACGTTGAAGCAAATGGTGGGTATTTGTCGTTTCTAATGGCTGAGTAATATTCCATTGTCTACATAAACCACATCTTCTTTATCCATTCATCTTTCAATGGACACTGAGGCTCCTTCCACAGTTTGGCTATTGTGGCCATTGCTGATAGAAACATCGGGATGCAGGTGTCCCAGCGTTTCATTGCATCTGTACCTTTGGGGTAAATCCCCAGCAGTGCAATTGCTGGGTCGTAGGGCTGATCTATTTTTAACTCTTTGAGGAACCTCCACACAGTTTTCCAGAGTGGCTGCACCATTTCACATTCCCACCAACAGTGTAAGAAGGTTCCCTTTTCTCCGCATCCTCTCCAACATTTGTGGTTTCTTGCCTTGATAATTTTCCCCATTCTCACTGGTGTGAGGTGGCATCTCATTGTGGTTTTGTTTTGTATTTCCCTGATGGCAAGTGATGCAGAGCATTTTCTCATGTGCGTGTTGGCCACGTCTATGTCTTCCTCTGTGAGATTTCTCTTCATGTCTTTTGCCCATTTCATGATTGGATTCTTTGTTTCTTTGGTGTTGAGTTTAATAAGTTCTTTATAGATCTTGGAAACTAGCCCTTTATCTGATACGTCATTTGCAAATATCTTCTCCCATTCTGTAGGTTGTCTTTTAGTTTTGTTGACTGTATCCTTTGCTGTGCAAAAGCTTCTTATCTTGATGAAGTCCCAATAGTTCATTTTTGCTTTTGTTCCTTTTGCCTTCGTGGATGTATCTTGCAAGAAGTTACTGTGGCTGAGTTCAAAAAGGATGTTGCCTGTGTTCTCCTCTAGGATTTTGATGGAATCTTGTCTCACATTTAGATCTTTCATCCATTTTGAGTTTATCTTTGTGCATGGTGCAAGAGAGTGGTCTAGTTTCATTCTTCTGCATGTGGATGTCCAATTTTCCCAGCACCATTTATTGAAGAGACTGTCTTTCTTCCAATGGATAGTCTTTCCTCCTTTATCAAGTATTAGTTGACCATAAAGTTGAGGGTCCACTTCTGGATTCTCTATTCTGTTCCATTGATCTCTGTGTCTGTTTTTGTGCCAGTACCACACTGTCGTGATGACCACAGCTTTGTAGTACAACCTGAAATCTGGCATTGTGATGCCCCCAGCTATGTTTTTTTTTTTTTAAATTCCCCTGGCTATTCGGGGTCTTTTTTGATTTCACACAAATCTTAATTTCTTCTAACTCTCTGAAGAAAGTCCATGGTATTTTGATAGGGATTGCATTAAACATGTAAATTGCCCTGGGTAACACTGACATTTTTACAATATTAATTCTGCCAATCCATGAGCATGGAATATTTTTCCATCTCTTTGTGTCTTCCTCAATTTCTTTCAGAAGTGTTCTATAGTTCTTAGGGTATAGATTCTTTACCTCTTTGGTTAGGTTTATTCCTAGGGATCTTAAGCTTTTGGGTGCAATGTGAATGGGATTGACTTCTTAATTTCTCTTTCATCAGTCTCATTGTTAGTGTATAGAAATGCCACTGATTTCTGGGCATTGATTTTGTATCCTGCCACGCTACCAAATTGCTGTATGAGTTCTAGCAATCTTGGGGTGGAGGCTTTTGGGTTTTCTATGTAGAGTATCATGTCATTGGCGAAGAGGGAGAGTTTGACTTCTTCTTTGCCAATTTGAATGCCTTTAATGTCTTTTTGTCGTCTGATTGCTGAGGCGAGGACTTCCAGTACTATGTTGAATAGCAGTGGTGAGAGTGGACATCCCTGTTTTGTAACTGATCTTAGGGGAAAGGCTCCCAGTGCTTCCCCATTGAGAATTATGTTTGCTGTGGGCTTTTCATAGATGGCTTTTAAAATGTTGAGGAATGTTCCCTCTATCCCTACACTCTGAAGAGTTTTGATCAGGAATGGATGCTGTATTTTGTCAAATGCTTTCTCTGCATTTAATGAGAGGATCACATGGTTCTTGGTTTTTCTCTTGCTGATATGATGAATCACATTGATTGTTTTATGGGTGTTGAACCAGCCTTGTGTCCAAGGGATAAATCCTATTTGGTCATAGTGAATAATTTTCTTAATGTACTATTGGATCCTATTGGCTAGCATCTTGTTGAGAATTTTTGCATCCATGTTCCTCAGGGATATTGGTCTGTAATTCTCCTTTTTGGTGGGGTCTTTGTCTGGTTTTGGAATTAAGGTGATGCTGGCCTCATAGAACGAATTTGGAAGTATTCCGTCTCTTTCTATCTTTCCAAACAGCTTTAGTAGAATAGGTATGGTTTCTTCTTTAAACGTTTGATAGAATTCCCCAGGGAAGCCATCTGGCCCTGGACTTTTGTGTCTTGGGAGGTTTTTGATGACTGCTTCAATTTCCTCCCTGGTTATTGGCCTGTTCAGGTTTTCTATTTCTTCCTGTTCCAGTCTTGGTAGTTTGTGACTTTCCAGGAATGCATCCATTTTTTCTAGATTGCCTGATTTATTGGCGTAGAGCTGTTCATAATATGTTTTTAAGATCGTTTGTATTTCCTTGGTGTTGGTAGTAATCTCTCCTTTCTCATTCATGATTTTATTAATTTGAGTATTCTCTCTCTTCTTTTTAATAAGGCTGGCTAATGGTTTATCTATCTTATTAATTCTTTCAGAGAACTAACTCTTGGTTCTGTTGATCTGTTCCACAGTTCTTCTGGTCTCGATTTCATTGAGTTCTGCTCGAATCTTTATTAACTCTCTTCTTCTGCTGGGTGTAGGATCTATTTGCTGTTTTCTCTCTAGCTCCTTTATGTGTAAGGTTAGCTTTTGTATTTGAGTTCTTTCCAGTTTTTGGATGGATGCTTGTATTGCAATGCATTTCCCCCTTAGGACTGCTTTTGCTGCATCCCAAAGATTTTGAACAGTTGTATCTTCATTCTCATTAGTTTCCATGAATCTTTTTAATTCTTCCTTAAATTCCTGGTTGACCCTTTCATCTTTTAGCTGGATGGTCCTTAACCTCCATGTGTTTGAGGTCCTTCCAAACTTCTTGTTGTGATTTAGTTCTAATTTCAAGGCATTATGGTCTGAGAATATGCAGGGGATGATCCCAATCTTTTGGTATCGGTTCAGACCCGATTTGTAACCCAGTATGTGGTCTATTCTAGAGAAAGTTCCATGTGCACTTGAGAAGAATGTGTATTCAGTTGCGTTTGGATGTAAAGTTCTGTAGATATCTGTGAAATCCATCTGGTCCAGTTTATCATTTAAAGCTCTCGTTTCTTTGGAGATGTTGTTCTTAGAAGACCTATCGAGTATAGAAAGAGCTAGATTGAAGTCACCAAGTATAAGTGTATTATTATCTAAATATTTCTTCACTTTGGTTATTAATTGATTGATATATTTGGCAGCTCCCACATCAGGGCATATATATTGATGATTGTTAAGTCCTCTTGTTGGATAGATCCTTTAAGTATGATGTAGTGTCCCTCTTCATCTCTCACTACAGTCTTCGGGGTAAATTTTAGTTTATCTGATGTAAGGATAGCTACCCCTGCTTTCTTTTGAGGACCATTTGAATGGTAAATGGTACTCCAACCTTTTATTTTCAGGCTCTAGGTGTCCTTCTGTCTAAAATGAGTCTCTTGTAGACAGCAAATGGATGGGTCCTGCTTTTTTATCCAGTGTGAAACCCTGCGCCTTTCATTAAGCCCATTCACGTTAAGAGTTACTATTGAAAGATATGAGTTTAGTGTCACCATGATATCTATTCAGTCCTTGTTTTTGTGGATTGTTCCACTGAACTTCTTCTTAAAGGGGAATTTTAAGAGTTCCCCTTAAAATTTCTTGCAGAGCTGGTTTGGAGGTCACATATTCTTTCAGTTCCTGCCTGTCTTGGAAGCTCTTTATCTCTCCTTCCATTTTGAAATAGAGTGTTGCTGGATAAAGTATTCTCGGTTGCATGTTCTTCTCATTTAGGACCCTGAATATACCCTGCCAGCCCTTTCTGGCCTGCCAGGTCTCTGTGGAGAGGTCTGCTGTTACCCTAATACTCCTCCCCATAAAATTCAGGGATTTCTTGTCTCTTGCTGCTTTAAAGATCTTCTCTTTATCTTTGGAATTTGCAAGCTTCACTATTAAATGTCGAGGTGTTGAACGGTTTTCATTGATTTTAGGAGGGGGGGGGTTCTCTCTATATCCTGGATCTGAATGCCTGTTTCCCTTCCCAGATTAGGAAAGTTTTCAGCTAGGATTTGTTCAAATACATATTCTGGCCCTCTGGCCTTTTTGGCACCCTTGGGAATCCCAATTAAAGGTAGGTTTTTCTTCCTCAGGCTGTTGCTTATTTCCCTTAATCTATCCTCATGGTCTTTTAATTGTTTGTCTCTTTTTTCCTCAGTTTCCCTCTTTGCCATCAACTTGTCCTCAGTGTCACTCACTCATTCTTCCACCTCGTTAACCCTCGTTGTTCGGACTCCTAGTTTGGATTTCATCTCATTCAATTGATTTTTAATTTCTGCCTGGTTAGTTCTAAATTCTGCAGTCATAAGTCTCTTGAGTCCTTATGACTATACAGCTACTGTATAGCATACTGTATAGCTACTGGCTTATTTCCCTTAATCTATCCTCATGGTCTTTTAATTGTTTGTCTCTTTTTTCCTCAGTTTCCCTCTTTGCCATCAACTTGTCCTCAGTGTCACTCACTCATTCTTCCACCTCGTTAACCCTCGAGTAGCTGTAGCTGTATAATAGTGTTTCTGAATTGGCTTTCTGACATTGAATTGTAATCCAGATTTTGTAACTCTGTGGGAGAGAGGACTGTTTCTGATTCTTTCTTTTGAGGTGAAGTTTTCCTTCTAGTCGTTTTGCTCAGTGCAGAGTGGTCAAAAACTAGTTGTATTGGGAAAAGGAGAAAAAGAGAGGAGAGAAAGAAGGAAAGAAAAGAGAAAAACAAAAAAGAAAAAAAGAAAAAAAGAGAAGAAAAAGAGAAAGAAAAAGAAAGAAAGGAAAAAAAGGGGTGGGGGAAGCAAACAAATCAAAAAGCCAAAAAAAACCACCCCCCAAAAATACAAACAAAACAAAACAAAACAAAACAACCACGGGGGAGTATCTTCTGATTCTGTATACCTTAAGTCCCTTGACTTCCTCTGAACTTGTCCGTCTAGCTGGTCTTCTGGAGGAGGGGACTGTTGTGCTGATTTTCAGGTGTTAGCCCTTGGGGGAGCTGCTCTGCCCACTGCCTGGTGCAGGGCTCCGTGGGGGTTGTTCACCCCGTGAGGCCCCAGTAGGAACAACCGCAGTGGCGGGGCCAGCTCTGCAGCCCTGGAGTCAGCCCCCGCAGTAACTCTGGGGCTCTCCGTCTGCAGGGCCTGGGGGCTCCGGGGCGGGGCCGCTGATCTGCTCAGTTCCAGGTAGGAGCGTCCTCGCTGTCCTGGGCCCTCCCGGCCTCTGCCTGTCCCAGGGGGAGGCCGGGTCCTGGGCTGTGTCCTGGCGCCCTGTGCTCTGGGGCCTGCGCTGATGGATTCGTGCTCCAGCCCCGCAGCCCCCTCTGTGGAGCCGCCACCGGAGCCCCTCAGAGCTGCTCCTGGGCCCCGCCGTGCGCGCTGCAGCCCTTAGGGAGCTCGGCCGCGGGCTGTGCGGCTCTCCCCGGGGCGCAGGTGTCTGTTATTGCCCCGGGGAGTCCGAGGGCATCCCCGCCCTCCTGGGTCCTGCTCTAACTCCCTGCGAGCCCCTTTCCGCCCGGGAAGGTTGGTGCAGCTCCTGCTTCTCCAGGACGGGGCTCTCCTGGGAGGCCTTATAGCCCGGCTTCTCAGGGGCCCCTCCCCCTCGGATGCCTTTTACTTATTTTTTTCCCCCGTCTTCCTACCTTGATAGAAGTGTGAACTCTTCTCACTGTAGCATTCCAGCTGTTCTCTCTTTAAATCTCAGACCAAATTCATAGATTTTTCAGGATGATTTGAAGGTTATCTAGGTAATTTGGTGGAGACAGGTGCTTGGGGACCCTACTCTTCCACCATCTTGCCCCTCCTCCTATCTCATTGGAATTAATTAATCACTATGAGCTGTACAAGTTTGGGTTAGAATAAAAGTGTAATAGAATATTAAGAAAGAGCCTTCAGAATATAATATTTACAATTCTATATACTAATAACTCAAAAAAATCAAATTGTAGTCACAATATTCAGCTAGAGAAGAGGATAGAAAACAAGTGGTTTAAGAGTAGTCATCAGAAATAAAACTTTTGTTTTTAGTCATAGAGAAGTATTTCCCATTTTGGATATAAATTGAATGGAAATAAGTTGTAGCATTTTTCATAAATATGTTAATAAACATGTTTGCTGAACATTAATCAGTAAAACAAAGTATGAATAAAGGACATGGAATCTTTAAGTTATGGGTGAAAACAGCAATTTTGTTATATCTGGAATAACTTAAAATATGAAATTAAATGATGCCAACATATTCCTCAAATTTTAGTTTAGCTTTGTACCAATTAATTTTAAAATTATAACATTAAATATGTTTCTCAAGTCTGCCATCAGTCTCCTCCTCTTGCTCCTTTTCACTTCTTGGGACTGTGGCAGGCAACTTCTTACATCACTCCCAATGACCACACCTCTTACTATTCATAATATTGTACAAGCTCCTTTTATTTGTGTGGTCTGGACCTAGTGACTTGGTTTTAATGAATAGAATATATAAGTTGATGAGTTATCACTTCTAGTATGAGTTTATAGGTAAGAGTTATTCTCATGTTGCTTGCATTCTTTCCTTCTCTCTTGCTATCTAATTTGACCACTCTATGGAAGCAAGCTGCCACGTTGTAAGATGTGGCATATAGAGGAAAATGTGTCAAAACTAAGAGATACTTGGGGTACATGTGTGGCTCAGTCAGTTCATGTCTGCCTTTGGCTCAGGTCATGATCTCCAGGTACTGGGATCAAGCCCTATGTTGGGTTCTGCATCTCTCTCTATCATTAATAAATAAATAAATAATAAAATTAAAAAAATAATAATATAATTAAAAAAAATAAAACCAGAACTGAGAGACACTTACATCAACATCTCATGAAGAACAGAGGATTTTGTTCAGTACTCTATGAGAATTGAATCCTGCCAATACCCACATGAGTGAGTCAGGAAGATAATCCTTCCCAGTTGAGACTTGAGATAAATGTATGCTTGTGAGAGATCCAGAACTAAACGCATAAGCTAAGCCATTTCACAATCTTAATTCATAAAAATTGTGAAATAGTAAATGTTTTAAGCCACTAAACTTTGAGGTAAATTGCTATACAATAATCAATACTTCATGTATAGAAAAAAAAATTTAAAAAGATACTTCATGTATAGGCTATGAGTTAACATCCCCATGGATTCATCAATTAACTGATAAACTAAAATTCAAATTACACATCTCTAATGCCTACTGAGATAAACATCCATATTTTGAAATTCTTGTTTTATATACACATTTGACACCTCTCAGGCACTATAATACCAATATAAACAAAATCTGTCATTCCCCCCGCCCCCCAAAAAATTCACTCTGTCTCTTAAACCTTAGAGATGACACTTTAGTCACATCAGTTTCTCATAATAATGTTTCGAATTAAGTCATTCCTAACATCTCCCACTCTCTAATGAATCTACCATCTGATTTTTTAAAACTAAATTTATTTTCACCTGGTGGCTTAGTGGTTGAGCATCTGCCCTTGGCTCAGGTCGTGATCCCGGGATCCAGGACCGAGTCCTGCATTGGGCTCCCTGCGAGGAGTCTGCTTTCTCCCTCTATGTCTGCCTCTTTCTCTCAGTCTGTGTCTCTCATGAAGAAATAAATAAATCTTAAAAAATTAAATTTATTCTACTTCTAAATGTCTGGAATCTGTTTATAACTACTGTTTCTAGCTAAGTTTAAAATCCTGTCAATTTTCAAATGAATTGCTATATGAGCTATATGAAGAATATCCATTTTTGACATAGCAGTGAAAAAGTTTTAAAAATAACATCTGCTTACTGTTTTTTCCCTTCTACTTGCTTTCAGGTGAAAGTCATACTTTTAACATGGATTTAAAAGATCTGATAGAAATGTCCTGTTTAACTTTCACATATCATATTTGCATTTGCTTTATGCTTAAGTCTGAAACAGACTGCCCTGAGAGCAGTCACATTTTTCTATATTATGTATTTCCTCATCTTCAGGCCCATTTCAGTTTTTTTCAATAAATTCATGAAAGCATAAACAAATTAATGATGATAGTCTTTCAAATTATATTGTTTTAAATATTAAGATTATGTTAAAATACCCTAATCTGGTAAACATACAGACTTGTAAAGACAGAAATGTGTGGATTTTAGGCCCAACTTTGCCATTAATTTCTTATCTTTGACCTTTAGTGAGACATTTCCATAGAAAATCATCCTGGTTTACTACTATTACAGTATAATTCAACCTGGTGAGCAAGAACAGTCAGCATTGAGAGCATTAGTAAAACACAGGAGTGTAAGAGGATAGAAAGAGATAAAAATAAAAATAACAAAAGGGAGTTGGAAACAATAGAGGACATAGTATTGTCTATCATATGTTCACATTGAGGGTGTAGCAGTATCTGACCATCTGTCTCAGGCTACTGGCCACAGGGTCAGACGGGATCATCTAACATGTAACAATCTCTCCAAGTAACCATTGTATCAGAGATAAACATTTGTTTTACTAGTTTAATGTGATATGTCCACCACTGCTAAGAGTAAATCCTATGGCATCAGTATTCATTATATTTTCAAATGCTTTTTCTTGAAAGAGGAAAAAAAAATCAGTAACTCACTCACTGGATTAATTTTCATCCACCATTATTCCCAATTCAGGAGTGGAATGGGGTTCTCCAACATTCTCCTCTATTTACCCTTATACTGCATTGCACAGTTTTCCTTTTCCTTCAGTATCTTCCTGTATGAATCCAATTAGAAGAAGCTTTGAAGGCTTTTGGAATATGAAAAGGAGCAAAATATTTCTACCTCCAATGTATCTTCTATTTTAGTGATAATAATGATAAATGATATATAAGTGGAGATTAATTTGTTCCCTATAGTCTGCTTACATTTCCACTTTGAAAATCTGTACCTGACAGAATTATAGGTATACTTGTAATACTATACTTATAGTACCAAGGTAATCTAGCAAATGAAGAAGATTCTTTGAAAATCATTACAATAGATTAAGATGATTTATTTGAAAAACTCTTGCATTCAAAATATAAAAAGGAATACATCAATTAGGTAATATCAACATCTCAATTTAAATTTGCCGGGTCTTCTTTAATTGTAGGAATTATTAACTTTATTAATCCTCCACCATTACTAATTAAATTTCTTTATAATGTAACAGTCATAAAAATAGGTAATTTTCATGCTGGTTGGAGTTTTACATATACAGAAAACTGAATTAGAGGAAACATACAGAAGCCACAGATGTTGCTCTCCTCTAGGCTTTATGATAATCATGGGATTGATTTCAAACATAATGATGTCAAGAATGGTGAAGGAGGGCACTGGGTAGCTCAGTCAGTTAAGCATACAATTTGGTTTTCACTCAGGCCCTGATCTCATGGGTTGTGAGATTGAGCCCTACCCACACTGGGCTCCATGCTCCATGGGGAGTCTGCTTGGAGAGTCTCTCCCTCTCCCCCTTCCCCTGCTTGCTGTCTCTTCCTCTCCACATTTCACAACCCACATTCTCAGCACATCACACAGGTGAGTTGAGGTGGATGCAGTACACACAGTGGGTTTGTGTCCCAGATGGGAGACTTAAAGATTATGAAACTCAGGCTTTTATAATGAACTGATACTAAACTACAATGAGTTTAGTATCTTTACTAAACTCAACAGGAAACAATTCTACCTTCAGCTGTGGAAGGAAACACAGCCTCTGTCTTCCAGGGCTATTCACTATTCAACACCCAGGAAAAAGAAATTAAAAAGCTGGCAGTGTTTCTACTGGTCAGGGTCTCTACTTGCAGGTGTTCCTAAAATGTGAGAGAGGCCATGAACAGAAATAGCAAAAAAGGCAATTGATTTTATTGTGTGAATTAATGGTGCAAGACAGCAAAGGAGGTGGGGCTTGGTCAAAAATTCATCTGTTTGCAACTGCCAATCCTTGAAATTCTCTCATAAATAAATCAATTACTAAAAGTTATTAACTACACCCTATGTAAAATTGCCTTAAATTATTAATCCCTTAAATATTGCATATTTTGTTAAAAATTAATATGATTCAGCAAACAGGTGCCTGCCCTTAACACATCAATATTCCTTAGTATCATTTTATCTTTTTTAAAAAAGATTTTATTTATTTATTCATGAGAGACACACATAGATAGAGAGAGAGAGAGAGAGAGAGGCAGAGACACAGGCAAAGGGAGAAGCAGGCTCCATATAAGGAGCCAGATGTGGGACTTGATCCTGGGACTCCAGGATCATGCATGGGCCAAAGGCAGGCGCTAAACCACTGAGCCACCAAGGGATCCCCTCATTTCATCTTTTAATGTGGTTCTGAAATTGAAAACAAGTTTTAAAAATGGAGGTAGTAAAAAGAATCTAATAGAGGAAATTTTTCAGAATCCAATAATGTACAGAGACTGGGGAATATTGAAAAAAAAAAAAACAATTATGATACCTGGAATATTGTGTTGTATGGAGTCAGGGGATGAGCACTGGGTGAAGGTAGGAAAATGTTCCAGTCAAGACTTCTTAATGTGTAATTGCTCTTTGGTTTGCCCTCATCACTTAAGCTTATTGTTTTCTTAAGAAAATCACTTCATAAGACTAATAAGTTACTTTAATTGTATTTTGGTTGAACACACATTACCGAAACTTCATAAATGTAATTTACTACATCATCTGAGAGAGTATTCTTATTATAAAAAATTATAAAAACAATTTCTCTAAGTAATAGTGATAATGTACTCATGGCATCATAATTCTGATTTCAGTCACTGAAATTACATTTTGTTGGATTTAAACCACTAGTACTTACTAGCTCTGTAATCTTAGACAAATTGCTTAATTTTTCTGTGTCTCATTTTGTTCCTTTGTAAAACAGGAATTTGTACTTAATAAAAAATTTCTTGCGATATTCAACAAGTTTATGTATGCAAAGAATACAGTGTATTACTGGAGAGATTTAATCCACTTCTTAAGTAGGAGGTACCACTATAATTAGCATTATTATTACTTTAAAGAGCAGAGGAATAACCTTGGATAAACAACTTCTGAGAAAAATAAAACAAAGAAATATTATAAATTATAAATAATACGGAGGCTGGAGCAAAACCTGAAAGGATGAGATGTATACTACACATATATCTCCATAAATTTGGAGAAGAGGATAGTAAAATTTCAGAAAATAGGAAAGTTAAGATTTTGTTTCAGCTACCTAATTGAAATTAGTTTCATCAGAGAGCAGCCATGAGATAATTTAACAGGAAACTGGATATGAATTATTCAGGGCAACAAAACTTGTGGAACATGTGCCTTACTCAGGATTCTAAAGAAGTGAAATATAAAAAGTAAAAGGATGGATGTTTGTCTCTCCAAATAAAAATGTAGTGTCCTTTGCTGTTACTCATGAGGTCATATCTGACCTTCACACAGTTCCAGTGTCCACACTTTCTCAGGACCATGAATATCAATTGAACTGGGTAGAAGAGGCTTCTGTATAATGTTCTATCCCCCATCTGTCAGCAGTCTAAGTTTAGGCACAATATTAGGAACAAGGTAGTTAGGATTGAATAGCCAGATTCTTACTGGGCTTAATATGTAATATCAACATCAAAAAAAAAACAAAAAACTTTGGATTGTGTTACTAAGTGTGATCTTAAAGATAAATAGTATTTTTCAATATGCACATCAAGAAAATTCAATTTAGAAATTATAAACTTACATGTGACAGCCCTACCTACTAACAGGACACTCCTTCTATACTGTAGTCCTTCCATCAATCCATAGTGACCATAGGAATATTTGACTTGCCATAATCAAGTACACCAATGGTGGAGGAGGTTCTGAGAGAATCAACATATAGTAAAAGGAGCCACAAGGAGAAGCACCATTGATGGAGTCAGAGAACCCCTCATAGTGGCCTTGATAATCAGCTGTGTGTGTGCTCTATTCACCTTTGTATCTCCACACATACTATCATAGGACTTTGCCTTTCCAGGTGTTCAATAAAATGCTCACCGAATTGATTTGCTCTGTTTGAAATTCCATTTAAGTTGTCAACACTGCTTATACTTCTTTATCCCAGAACCTCTTGAGGTTCCTCAGAATGAAATATCAGTGAGGTTGATACTGATAGGAGGGGAGGTTATTTGCCTTGCTTTAAGTTGTTTGTCCTGTTATTCATTCATCTGAATCTCATGAAATCAAACAGAAGAGCTTTGTGTTTGCTGTTACTGGCATTCAACATTAGTCCTTCCAGCAAAGTAGAATTAAAGGAAAATGCAGTTTTTAAATAATGATAACTTTAATGAGTGGGCACTGGTAGAACTGTATGTTTTCCATTTTGTAATTTTTAAATTTCATTTATAATATCGCTTGTACGACCCAATTAATCTGCTATTAATTGACTAATTGACTCCTTTATTCTACAAACGCTATTGAATCTTATTCATTCTGAGACAGTCAGTTTGGGTACTGGGGATTAAATGATTAACAGGAGAGTTAGTCCTGGCTTCAGGAAGCTGGGAATCTTTTAAAAAAGTATTTAGGTCAGAAGTGGTACAATAGATTTTGGCTATGACAAGGTGACTTACTTTAGCAATGGAAGACTTTCTGGGAAAGTGATTTTAAGGAGTAAAATGGAGGAAGGATTAGCCCATGAAAAGAAGAGAAGAAAGGATACCTAACAGAGAATTTGAAATCCTGAGGAATGTGAAGAATCCTATATTTGTTAGAAAATGAAAGCATCTGGCTGTAAAAATAGTGAAGTAAGTTTGGAAATAAAGTCTATAAGCCAGTTCATAAAAGGCTTTGTAGTCCAAGAGAAAAGCCACTGTAAAGTTTTAAACAGAAAATTGTCATTATTCATATAGTATTCTAAAAAATACATCTGGTATTTAGTGATGAATGAAATGAAAGTTTTCAAGAGAGGACAGAACAAATGAGTTAACGCGATATTGCTGAGGTATTGCTGTTGTTGTTTTTAATACATTCAACATACAACATTGTGCAAGTTTATTTTTTTAAAGATTTATTTATTTGATAGAGAGAGAGAGTGAGCATGAAGGGAGAGCATGAATGGGAGGGGCAGGAGGAAAGGGAGAAAGAACCTGAAGCAGATTCCACCCTGACCATGGAGCCCAACACTGGACTTGATCTCATGACACTGAAATCATGGCCTGAACTGAAACCACAAGTCAGATCCTTAACCAACTGTGCCACCCAGGTGCACCCCCGCCACATGACACCGTACAAGTTTAAAGTGTGTGCGGCATGTTGATTTGATACATTTAAATTGTGGTATGATTGCTGTTATAGTAGTAGCTAGAACCACTATCAGGTCACATAATTATTGTTTTGTTGTGGGAATAATTAAGATTAAGTCTCTTAGCAAGTTTATAATACAAGTTGTTATCTATAGTCACTACACTGTGCATTAGATCTGCAGAACTTATCTATTATTAGCAGGTAATATACCCTTAAATAGCATCTCTTATATTCCCCCACCCTAACCTCTGGTAATTACTATTTTATTGTTTTTTATGAATTTTCCTTTTTTTAGATTTCATATATAAGTGATATCATGCAGTATTTGTCTCTGTCTAAATTATCTCACTTAAACTAATATTCTCAAGGTCCATCCATGTTGTCACAAATGGCAGAATATCCTTTCTCATGGCTGAATAATATTATGTATGTGTATATATATATGTATTTACCCATTCTTCCATTGATAGACATATAGGTTGTTTCCGCATTTTGGCTTACTGTGAATAATGCTGAAATAAACATGGGAGTGCAGATATCTCTTATAAACCCTGTCTTCATTCCCTCTGGGTATATTCTTAGAAGTGGAATTGCTCTATCTTATGGTAGTTCTAATTTGTTGAGAACCCTCCAGATTGTTTTCCAGAGTGGCTGAGGTTTAAGCATGGGAGAATAGTGGCTCTTACTAGTGTCATGGCATCTAGATGAAGAACAAATATGAAAAATATTTCAAGGATGGAATCAAACAATTGGTGATTGATTTTGATGAGGAGGGGAAGAGAGAACATCACTCTTAAATTCTTGGTATGAGTACCTGAGTGAAGAGTACACTTGCTAAAATTTGACTATTTTCAGCTCTGTATGTGTGTGACAGGGGATGGCAAGAGAAAATAGGGGTGTCTCATGAATTATTTGAAGGCTTTATATTTCTACTAATAACCAGGGGAATTGACAAAGGCATTAAGAAGGATAGAGGATCTAAAATTGAGCATTGTTGAAGAAAATAAGTGACCATTTCAGATAATCTGAAGATTTTAAGTTTTCTTTCTTCTTCAGTTATTAATTTTTGGTCCCAAATAGTATGCATGTTAAATTGCTCAAATTTCCAAATTTCCCTTGACAAATTAATCAATACTTATTTAAGCCACATGATAAATATCATGTATAAAAACTGGAGAGAAGTGAGAGTCAAAGATAAAGTATTTTCTCTGGTCTCCTAAATTTTGCACCCCTCTGCTATGTATATCTGTGTGTATCATGTATTGGTATGTGATATCTATATATGTATTTATAAAGATATTGATGAATCCAGTGTAGAGAAAATATCATAAATTCAAGCCTATTATATTTAATGTATGAAATTTATTGAAGAAAATTGAATGCGCTGATTTCAGCTGCAAAGCCTTAATGTGTTCTGTGATGTGGCTTATTGCTGTGGAATTGGTTATTTAAAAAAAAAAAAGAAAAATGCTTAAGTTGTTTTTAAAAAATCATTTCTATTCTGTATGCTCTTGTAGCAAAAAAAAAAAAAAAGAGAGAGAGAGAGAGAGAGAAAGAAAGCAATTCAAAACCCTTTAAATGACACATCTACTGCAATATAATATGTGATATTGTACTGTTAAGAGTAGCATCAAATCCCATATCAGGTCAGCTATTACCTTTTCATTTAATTCAAAATGACCTTATAGAATGGGCTATCATACTGTGCAAAGTCACATACAGTAATCTAGCTTTAAAAATGCTATTTATATATTGTATTTTATTTTTCTCTGATGCAATGTCAATTGTATACCATTAAGTTGACAAACAAATGCGATTGCTAACAAAAATACTCATCAGAATGTTAGCTTTACATATTAATAAGAAAAAGAATATATGATAATTTGTGCTTGGGATAAATAAACCATTATCATGCAATATATTTCTCATATACACACAATGCATTTGTAATTATCATGCCATTTTTGGTTTCTAAAAATGACTCTTTTAAGAAAACATTTAAAATTTCTTTAAATCTTGCAATCTTTTGGGGGCACTATATAGTTCAATGATATATCTTCTTAGGGAAGAAATATAGTACAATGTCAGAGGGGGAAGATGTTTTATATAAGTATCCTTCACTGTAGTGATTTTCCTTTTATTTTGAGTATAATATATTTTCTTATCTTAGACAAAGTTCCAGGTCTGATTCTTTTGTATGTGATGCTTTAATATCAGTAACTATGGCAACAAGATTTTAAATGCTGTATGTAGTATAAGTACAGGGAAAATGGAGAGCATAAAACCTTAAAAGAAGAAGCTGTCAGTCCTCTTACTGCCATTGTGAGGCACAAAAATAATTTTCAGAATTATGCTGTCACTTATGCAGGAAATGTATCTTGTATGTCACAAAGAAGTTTTAGTTTATTTATTTATTTGCTTATTTTGTAATGATTTTGTTTAGAATTATCTACATTTCTTTACTGGTCTTTGTTTTATGCTATGTTTTTATGTGATGGCTCGCATTAGTTATATGCAAATTTCATTCAATTTCCTGAATAGTGAGGAGATTGGTGGAATCACCTCTCAGTAGAACAAAGACAACTGTAGAAATTTTTATTTAAAAAAATTAAAACCTCTGGAAATTATTCCAAGGACATAAAGCAAATGAATATTTATTCAAGAAAATGTACTAAATATCATGAAGAAAAAGGAAACTCCATAGGACTCAAGCCATGATCTTCCTTGCCTTCATGCTGAACCCCTGTAAAGGGCTATCAAATCTTTCCAGAAGTAGGGTATGACCAGCATTCTCCATCACCTCTAACTCCTTTTTGCTTAAGCCAAACCTCAGGAAAAGCAAAGAGGGCTCCTTCTTCAACTTGCCCCGATGCAAAAAGCCTGTCACTGTACACCAAGAGAGGAACAATGACAATATGTCTCCAATTGCCCTCACCCAGCTCATGCATGGGATGGAGGTGCCACAATAGGGGGGTCAAGCTGAGAGGAACAGAGGCCGTCAACACAGAGAACATTGGGTATGTTCAAGCCTGTGTCCATTGAGATGCAACATCAGAGGCTTTAAAAAAAAACAGAGGCCACAGAGGCCACAGAAATAGTTCAGATAATTCAATAAACAAATGATCAAGCAAACAACAGCAAAATTGTGATCTCCAGAGGTGTCTTAAAGTACATATTAAATGGAACTTTTCATATCCCACAAATGAATTCTAAGAGAAGCAGTCAAGTGTCCCTAACCACAATGCTAGTACAATGGCTCAGAAATTTTCCCCAGTGAAAGATTTAGGTAGACTATATGAACAGAGAGCACCAACATTCTCTCCCCGACAAAAATGACTATTTTGAACAGAGTGTAGGGAAATTTTAGCCTCAGGCCTCTTGAAAACAAGAGAGATTTTAATGGTGAGCAACTAAGCAAGGCTGATATCTTCATGAAAATAACCTATGCTTTAAACCAGTTTAACTTACCAAATAGCAAAGTAAAGAAACAGCTAAGATGATCCCTCCTGGAGTCAGAAAACAAAACTTTCACAGAGAGCTAAAAAAAAAAAAAAAAAAAAAAAAAAAAAACCTCTGCAAAGAAGCCCAAGTGGAGTTGGATTAGACTGTGTAATAATGTATGCTCCAAATTATTATGAAAAACAATAGAACAGTCAGCCAGCATTTGGTAAAGCCCAATAGCTGAGTGTGATGCCAACACACTCAGCTTAACAGATCAGGATATGAGACTTTCAAATAAAGCTCAGTTAAAGCCTCTATCAACACAGAGGACATTGAGTATGTTTAGGCCTGTGTCCACTTCAAAGCAACATCAGAGCCTTTACAAGACAGAGGAAACAGATGCCACAGATATAGTTCAGCCAGTACATTAAACATATGAAGAAGCAAACAGCCAAATTTGCATGCCCCAGAGGTGCCTTTTAGGAAATAGTAAAGTTTCAGATCGAAAACAATAAACATAGAGGGAAATTCAAATCCATACCAAACAGTAAATGGCCAGTAAAAGTAATTATGTAATCCAAAATAAATTGTATACATACAATTTACTGTTTATTTTTTTTCTTAGCTGATTTGAAAAGCAATTGTGAGCAGTCTTTTGTATATTATTCTATTGTTGGACCTATAATGTATACAAATATGATCTATTTGACAATAGTAGCAGATAATACATAGGTAGAAGCAAAGATGTATTGGAATGAGGAAATACCAGATGGTAAGTCAAATCCACAGAAACAAATGAAAAGAATAAAAAAATGACATATAAGTAGGTTAATATAGCAAATTATAAATATGTACTTGCTCTCAATTGTTACATAAGCTTTGTAAATGACCTACAATTATATAAAATAATAGTTATCACAGTGTGTGGCAGGCAAATACATCTATATCAATCATAAATAAATTTTGAATGGATGAAGCAATCTAATAAAAGGCAGATTTTCAGGCTGAGTAGAAGACAAATAAGATCCAACTCTAGGCTCTCTACAGGAGATAAACTTTAAATTCAAACATACAATTAGGTTTAAAGTGAAATTTAAAAAATAAAGTGAAAGTACATACATATATATCATGTGTAAAAATTAATAAAGGGAAACCTCATTTAGAATGGAGTTGCAAGGCCGGCAGGGCAAGCTCTCGCATTCTGGCACTTATTGTCCATTGAAGATACACCTTGTCAGTCTGTATTACTTAGCTCCTACTTCACCATCCCAGCAGTAGGAAGAAAGGTTTCTTCCACCCCCAGCTGTACTCAACCCATGAGACTATCATAATTCAACCAGTGAAAACCCACTATACTTTAAATTCCCAATTTACTCCAGTGGACTCTTTGTTTACAACTGTCCTTCCAACTTCTCCTTTTTCTCTGTGAGAGTGTTCATCATCTTTGTTTTCCAGACTTGCCTATACTTTTATTGTAGCTTATTGGTCCAAAATTATAATTCTTTGCTATTCCCAGATCAGCCCATTTTGAATAGTAAAATAACTGGCAGTTTGATTTTTAAGGTTGATACATGCAAACAGAAACAATGAGAAAGCTGGAGTGGCTATACTCATATCAGATAATATAGACCTTAATATAAATATTTAATCGCTTTGCAAAGCATTTACTTTTAAAATTAAGTATGGAAGAATATATTGCATTGTAAAGAATATTGTAGCAAGATCTCAGCATAGGGATAATTTAAAATCTAACCCCCAAGCATCAGATATGTGGAGTATTTTTCTGATTCACTATAGATCATCATCTAGTCTATCTTGTCTTCCTTCCTTTCCTTTTCTTTTCTTTTTTTCTTTCCTTATCTTTTCTTTCTTTCTCCCTCTGCATTAAATATTCGTACTTATACCCTACTATCTGCTTGAAATTCAAAATTCTGAATCTCAGTTTTGCAAAATATGTGTATTTCATTATTGTATATAAAACTTTTTAATACATTAATTTTATGTCTTCATAAATTTTATCAATGTGGGCACCAAATATATATTCAAACACATCTCAAATAAAGGTATAATCTGGCTTGAGAGTATAATGCTAAGCAAAACAAATCAGTGAGAGAAAGAAATACATGATTTCACTCATATGGGGAATCTAAGAAACAGAACAAATGAGCAAAGGTTTAAAAAAAGAGAGAGAAAGTCAAACCAAGAAACAGGATCTCAAATGGGGGTTGCTGGAGTGGGGGTGAGCATAATGACGGGTTATATGGGTGATGGGAATTAAGAGTGCACTTGTGAAGAGCATTAGGCGTCCTACAGGAGTATTGAGTCATTATATTGTACACCTGAGACTAATATTACACTGTATGCTAACTGAAATTAAAATACAAACTTAAAGTATAATCTAGCATTTTTCACAGATGAATAGAATATCAATTAGTCAAAAATGATTTCTACTGTTCAGTAGATCATTTGAAAAATTGTACATGCATATGTTAGTTTGAAAAAAAAAACAGTAACATTCCTAATACTGTGTTTCAAGCATTGTTACAATGATTTAATATTAATGCACTTCATCTTTACAACATTCTTATGTATTAGTTTACTTTTATTTTACAAATGAGGGACCTGAGTTATAGTGAGGTTAAATTACACACTTAGGATCACAAATCAGCAAATCACAAATCAGGTGGTAGAACTAATATTTGAACTTAGAAGGTTTGGTTTCAAAATCTGGCAACTAATGAAAAGTCCTAATTTTCTCAATAAGTAGTCACATTATTTTAAGACAGTCATTGCATTTTTCTAGGCCTTCTTGGTCTACTGGAGGAAAGGTTGTGTCATATGTCCTAGTTTTTTAGTCCAGATGGCCTCTTTCACCATGTCAAACTAATCAAATTGGCTTTTCTTTAACAAGCATTAAACTGCATCTTTTCATTTAATTCTGCAATATAATTTTGACTTTGACTTTGACCAGACATACTGTCATAGAGAATTAATTAAAGAATTAACAATAGTAAATGTGTATTGAATACCCCTCTCCCCAAGGCACCAGTATGTTACTGAACCAAAAGACACTAGATTTCACTGTGAAATTGAACTCATTGTATTCTAATATCCCGTGTGTGCATTTAGATATAAAAGAGTATCGCATGTCTAAATCAGGAAGGTTATTTTAGAATTAGTTATCAAAGAAAATATGAATTTAAATTGTCACCTTTTTTTTACTAGTTAGAAATAAATACCCAATTCCACAAAATCAGTGTTCCATACTCCACAAAAAAACTAATGAGAAAGGAGTGTGTTATCATTTTTGTAGGAGACTGAGGTATACATTGAGTATTGCACAAAAGCAGTCAGTCATGAAATAGAATTGTTACTTCTTATTCTAGCATTAAATAACTTCTTTTGATGGATGCCAGAATCAAGTTAGAAAAAAATATTAGACTTCTTTTAGAAGATGACATAGAATTAGACAAAATCAATTCAATGATTTTACAGTATGTAATTTCTTCTTAATGTTCTTTATAATTATATACATGCAAGAAATATAAAATATTTAAAATAAAGTGCTGAATTTCAGATTAGTAAAAAATAATAATTTTTAAATTTGCCAACTTCATATTTAAATTTTAAATGAAATTTTCTAAAGTTATGTGTTTGACTAATTCATCAAAGGACTTATTTTAAAAGTGATGTTTTTAACTTTTGGATTATGCTGTTGAATAATTTTGTAAAAAATTCTACTTTACCAGGGCACATAGTTTTACCAAGACATTGCCTGGTTAATTTTCGTTTTTGCTAATTAGAATTTTCTAAGTATTCCTTGTTAAAGATTCAAAAATTAATTATAACCATACCATTTTTATACTATTTACTTTTCATTGAGCTATGCTATTTAGAGTTCTCACAACTGTATCAACTACTTGTCTGTCTAATTTATGTTTGTTCAATCTATTTATTTTTATATGTAAATATGAACAAAATGATAAACATTACTGGGGAAGTATAGGGAGCTTGCCATCAGCAGATCAGAATAGTTAGGACTTTCTGAAAGATGTAAGGCAGATGGTGGCACATATCATTGACTAAGATTCTAAAAAAAAAAAAAAAAAAAAAAAAAAAGCTAACTAACAACACAAAATGGAGAAAGGAAGGAACCAAGAAAATAAGAATTCTCCCAGCAAAACTCCAGAGGGACCCTAAGGTCCAGAAGCAGGGAAGGCGTGAGGTTGAGCTGAATGAAGAGCCCTAATAGCACTGTACCACCCAAAGCCAAAGGCTGGTGCAGCATTTCTCCCTTGAGTAAAGCTGAAGGAATGGCTCCCTGAATAGGGTGAATGATCTATGAGGGGTCCCCACAGTGGGCACTGGGGCTCAAAAGGATTCCATCGTGTGCTCACAAGGAACTTTCGTTATCATGGTGGGCCACTAAATGGGAAATTGCCACAACTCCTTAAAAACAGGCTCCCAAACAAAAAAACAAACAAACAAACAAACAAATTAAAAACAGGCTCCCAATTAGGAATCCACACTCTCTGAATTGACCCAGAGTTTCTGGCATCAGAATATGTACCCATTGTTGGAGAAACAGAAATTTTTGCATGTGATGGAAATGCCAAACTCAAGATGTCAATTCTGTTCATCTAGGTCCAGATTTGGAAATGTGAATATGTAACCTAATCACTACTATCAAATAAAAATTAATAGTCTGAAAGTGATTCATAAGATAAATAGATTCCCTGGGAAAATGAGCTAATGCAGAAAATAGAAAAAAAAAAGTTAAAGCAAGTAAAATCAGTATCTTCATAAATAATTGTGAGTTTCCTTGCAGTTAAAAAAAAAAGATGAATCAGAATTCTTGAAAATTAAAAATATCATCGTATAAATAAAATGCATGCATATTTCTGAGATCTGGAAAAGTAAGATAAAGAATCCTGTCAGAAAGTAAACAGCTAAAGAGATGAAATTCATATAGAAAGTGAAGAGACTGCCATGATTGGGCAAAATAATGGCCTTTCCCGAGATGCCCATATCTAAACCCTTAAACCTGTTTATATATTACCTTACATGGCAAAAGGTTTTTTTTCCCCTGGATTATATTTTATTTTTTGAATTGGAGTATAGCTGACACACAATGTTATATTGGTGTCAGGTGTACAACACAGTGATTCCGCAGTCCTGTATGTTATGCTCTGCTCACAAGTACAGTTGCAATCTGTCACCATACAACACTACTACAATATTATTGACTACAATCCAGAGGTTGGACCTTTTATCCCCATGACTTATTCATTCCATAGCTGGGAGCCTGTACCACCCACCCACCTTCGACTATTTTACCCATACTTCCACCTTCTTCCCTTATTTTTAACAAAAAATAAGAAAAAAAGGGGGGGTGGAGAAGGGAGGGAGAAATAGAGGAAGGAGGGAGAAGAAGAGAGGAAAACATAAAGGAAACGAGGAAGGAAGAAAACTCGAGGTATGGAAGGAAGGAAAGGAGGGAAGGGGGAGGGGGAAGGTGAGAACTGGAAAAACTGAGTGCAAGGCAAGAATGCACTCTCTCATCACTCCTATTCACCAAAGTACTAGAGATTCTCCCTAGGGCAACAAAGTAATCAAGTAAAATACACACGGGACAAAAAATAAGAAGTAAACATCTTTTTATGTGCCTCTGATATTATTATTTATAAGAAAAATCCTGAGTAACCTAGAAGAATTAATTGAACTAATAAGTGAGATTAGAAAAGTCATTTATAAATTATGTATATTCCTATATACTAGAAAATAATGATTGGAAACAATTGGTAAATGGAATCAAAATTAAAAATGTCATTCAAACTACCATCTCCAAATAAGAAATGCTTATGGGTGAATTTTAACAAAACACATGTATAACCTTGGCACTAATAACTACAAAACGTGGCACTGAGGCGTTTAAAAGCCCAAATTAATATTTGGAAAGATATAAGATATTCATGGGTTGGCCAACTTGATATTGTTAAGATATCAATTCACACTGAGTTGCTGAGTGAATTCAGCATTGTTCTAATTAAAACCCCAACAGGTTATCCTTTTGTAGAAGTATACAAGCTGATTCTAAAACATATATGGAATTGCAAAGGACTTGGGATAGCCAAAACATGTAGAAATAAAAGAACACAGTTGGAAGATTTATACTTACGTGATTAAAACTTAAAGCTACACTAATTAAGACACTGATATGGCTTGAGGATATACATGTGGATCTATAGGATAGATTAGAATCCACAGATGGACTCATCATGTATTAATCTTATGTTGCCATGGTAATTCAATGGAGGGAATGGCTAATTTTTTCAACCATTGTTGATGGAGCAACTTAATGTCCATATATGGGAGGAAAAAAAAAAACTTTGTCACCTCACATTATGAACAAAAATTGAATTGAAATGGTTTATAAACCTGAAAAGTGAAAGCTAAATCTATGATATTTCTAGATTAAAAAATAGAAGAAAATCTTTGTGATCTGGGGATAAACATATGGCCAGTTGGCGAAAAATGATTAAGTTGGGCTTTCACAATACTAAAAACTTTTTTTTTTAATGCCATTCAAAATGAAAAGAAACGCACAGACTGGGAAAGAATATTGCAATACTTCTTTGTGACAAGTGACTTGTATCTGAAATATATAAGGAACTCTTATAACTCTATAATAAGAAGACAAACTACCCAATTTAAAATGGGCAAAGAATTTGTACTCCAAAGAACATATGCTAATGGCAACTAAGTACTGGAACGCTGCCTACCATAATTAGTCATTAGGGAAATGCAAATTAAAACCACAATTAGACACTGCTATATACACTGGTAGAAAAGCTAAATTTTGAAAAGGCAGAAAACCAAGTGTCGGTAAGCATGTACATTAACTAAAGCTCTCATACGTTGCTGTTGGAGATCTAAAACAGTATAACCACTTTGAAAAATGTTTTGGCAATTCCTTATACAATTAAACATCTACTTACTGTAAGTCTAGTAATTCTGTTCCTGAATATTTACCTAAGATAAATGAAAATATATATTCTTTCAAAAATCCATAAAACCATTTTATTGCAGCTCTTTTCATAATAGCTGAAAATTAGAATCAGCAAAAATGTTTATAAAGAGGTGAATGGTCAAATTTTGATCTATCTGTATAGTATAATAATGCCAATAAAAAGGAAGATCTATTGATGCATGAAATAACAAGTACGATTCTCAAAATTGTGATGCTAAGTGACAAACACCAAATACAAGAGGGCATACTGTATCTTTTCCATTTACAGAGAACACTTTAAAAGGCAAGTCTTGTTTATAGTAACACAAAGCTAGTTTTGCCATGTGTGGTGCAGGAGAATAACCAAGAGTAACAGATGGCTGCATTCTGTGTCTTGAATGTGGTGATAGTTACCTGGGTGTAAAAACACATTAAAATGTGTTGAGGTGCACTCTTAGAATGGATGTGTTTGCTTATATGGTAACTTGTAATGATGTTTATTTCAATAAAAAATGGTTAGACAAATGAGAAAGAAAAACTAGTACTTATACCTACTTTCTTCCTACCACTAGTAGAGGCTTCTCCAGATAATCACTAAGGTCTTTTTAGACCTTTACGGTTGCAGCCAAAGTAGACAAAGGCACTACATGTTGCCTGACTTTTCTTCTGTTTCTTTCTCTTTAGTCCAGCTTCCTTATTCTCTACAGGAAACAGAAGACAAACAAGCAAATAAAACAAATAATAAAATACAGTTAAGAGAAAAGAAATAATTTAAGGCACCATGATTTAGTATAATGAATTTGTTGAAGGGATTCTATTAACAGGTGAAAAATATGACTTTGCTTTAAACTGTCTCTGAGCCAGTTTTTTCCTTGCCACTAGATGGAGTGAAGTAATCTTTTCCACACTTTTTCTTAAATAATAGAATAGCTTCCAGGCATTTGAGATCCAATCACATGCTCCTTTAAGCAGTTCCAGTTACCACTCTAATGTCAGAATCATACCCAGTGAAAAGCTTCCCCCCTCAAGGCTCAAACTGGAAAGCCTACCCTGAAATTGAAGTAGAAGGAATAAAACTAGACCTGTGTAGAGGATTTCACTCTGTTGCCTTCAGCTTTATGTATTTCTCCTCTCCCTCCATGAGGCTGCTCCTTGTTTCTCCAGATTTAGAACTAAAAGGAAAACAGAGATGTAAGTGTAGGAAATGAAATGTCTTTGTGCAAGGACACATGTGATGGTTTTTTCTGAATTGTGTCTCAGTCATTCTTAGTTCCTGAGGACACTTTTGTGGCTTTCTATGATGTCCCTAACTCAAGTCTCCCAATTGCAATTTGACACAAGCAATGTCTCTCACCCATTTGGGAATATCTATCTATCTATCTATCTATCTATCTATCTATCTATCTATCATCTATCTATCTATCTATCTATCTATCTATCTATGTTACTTTTTATTTATTTATTTTTTTGTTTTTATTGAAGTTCAATTTGCCAACATATAGTATAACACCCAGTGCTCATCCTATCAAGTGCTTTCCTCACTTCCCGTCACCCAGTTACCCTAACCTCTCACCCACCTCCCCTTCCCCATCCCTTTGTTCATTTCCCAGAGTTAGGAGTCTCTCATGGTTTGTCTTCCCCTCTAATTTTTCCCAATCTTTTACCCTCCTTTCCTTTATAATCCCTTCCACTATTTCTTATATTCCCTGTATGAGTGAAATCATATTTGGGAAATTTTATGGTTCCTCATTCAACTTCTGGACATCCAGTAGTCCACCTTCTCTTGGTGTCATAAACCCACTTTTATGTCTGGTGTTTTAATAAAATATAAGGAAACCTGGGTGCCTAGGTGACTCAGTTGATTGAGAGTCTGACACTTGGTTATGGCTCAGCTCATGAACTTATGGGTTGTGAGATTGAGCCCAAAGTGAGGCTCCAGGTTCAGCAGGGTGTCTGCTTGAGACTCTCTACCTCTGCCCCCTTCTTCCAGTGACACACACTTTCTCTCTCTCTCTCTCTAAAATAAATAAATCTTTAAGAAAAAAAAAAGATGTATGGAAATCTCAGTTGTTGTTTTATGAAGTCTTTAGTTTTGCCTAGCCAGAGGAGAAGACACAGTTTGAGTCTTATATACTAAGTAAGCCTTCATGCATCATTTCAATCTACCTTTTGCCTATAGACTTTCAAGGCAACATCCATTAAAACTGTGGGGCTCACGTAAATTTTTCAGTGGTCCGCTAAAAGTGTTCTCATTTAATTGTCAGTAAGGAGAAAGCACTTGTGTTAAGGTTCTCCAGAGAAACAGAACCAATAGAATATATATAGATATATAGAAAAAAATGTATTATGAGTGATTACATCACACAATTATGGATGCTGAGCCATCCCATGATCTGCTGTCTGCAGGCTGGTGACTCAGGGAACCCAGTGGTATAAATCCAGTGCAAACTTGAAAGCCTGAGAAGCAGGGTAGCCAATGTTAGTCCTAGCCTGTGTTTAAAGGCTCAGGAGCAATGAAATTTGAGGGCAGCAGATGATAGATGTCTTAGCTCAAGCAGAGAGCAAATTTGCCAATCCTCTGCCTTTATATACTATTGTGGTCCTCAGTGGATTGGATGACACCCACATACATTGATGAGGGCAGTCTTCTTTATTCAGTCTATCTGTCCAAATGTTAGTCTATTCCAGAAACACCCTCCACCCATACACCCAGAAATAGTTTTTTATCAGCTATCTTGTCATCCTTTAGTCCAATAAAGTTGACATACAAAGTTAACAATTACAGCACCCCATACCTTCTCCATCAAAGTGGAGTAAGGATATGTAGAGGATAGTGACAATCTTACTTGAAAAGAATGAACCCCAAAATAAACTCGCATGTGTATGATTAGTTTACTTATCACAAGGAGCTAGGAATACTCAATGGGGAAAGGACAGTCTCTTCCATAAATGTAAAAGAATATAAAAGAATGAAACTGGACATCTGTCTTATACCATATATAAAAATCAATTCCAAATGGATTGCAGACTTGAATGTAAGGCATTAAAACATAAAACCCCTAGAAGAAAACATAAGGGGTAGGTTACCTGACAGTGACCTTGGCAATGATTTTTTTGGATATGACACCAAAAGCAAAGGCAACAAAAGTGAAAATAAGCAAATGAAACTACATCCACCTAAAAAGTCTCAGCATAGGAAAAGAAACCATCAACAAAATGAAAAGGCAACCTATGGAATGGGAGAAAATATCTGGAAATCATATATCTGATAAAAGGTTAGTATCCAAAATAAATCATAGAACTCATTAATAACAATAGCAAAAACGAAACAAAATCTCTGATTTAAAAATGGACAGAGGACCTGGTATTCATTTTCCCATAGAAGACACACAAATAGTCAATAGGTACATGAAAACGTGCTCAACACCACTAATCACTAGGGAAATACAAATCAAAACTATAATGAGGCATCATCTCTTACCTTTTCAATGATTGACTCTCTTTGAAAAGACAAGAGATAACAAATGTTGGTGAGGATGTGGACAAAAGTGAACCCTAGTGTACTATTGGTGGGAATGCAAATAGTTGCAGCCACTATGGAAAACAGTATGGAGATTCCTCAAAAAGTTAAAAATAGAAATATTATGTGATCCTACAATTCCATGTCAGAGTATATATCTAAAGGAAATCTCTGTTGAAGAGATACCTGCATTCCCACATTCACTTCAGCTTTACAATAGACAAGACATGGAAACACCTAAATAGAAGATGTGGCATATATATACAATGGAATATTATTCATCCACAAAAAAGGAAATCTTACAATTTGTGACAACATGGGTGAACATAGAGGGGCATTATGCTAAGTCAAATAAGTCAGACAGGGAAAGATCAATACCAAATGCAGAATCTAAAACAACAAACTCATAGAAATGTTGGCCAAAAGCAGGATTTGGGGGGGGGTGAAGGTCACAGACCCCCTTATGAAACCCCATGTTTCATAAGCATATCTTCTTTAAACATAAAGATTTGAAATAGAAAAAATTACACATATTAAATACAAATTGTAAGAGGCCATCAAAATGTTCAGATACTCATAAGAAGATAGAACTGAAACTTCCAATAGGAAATTTTAACAGACATTATGTGGTGTGGAAGTGATTGGCAGTTTCTTTAGTAAGGAAAAAAAATATTTTATCACCTAAGAGGATATGAATTTTATTAAGATATGCAGTAGTTAGAACTGTAAAAGCCCTTTGAGTTTTGAGTTTAAAAATTACACTTAACCATCACTAATACTTTTTCTGGCTAATATTTTGAGATATCCTCTCAGTTTCAAAGTGGTACATACTTCAATTTTTCTTTAAAATGTGATCTTATTTTGTAATCTCTTAAACCTAAGTTCAAGTGAGTTTATTATTTCTCCATTTAGATATTCCATAAAAGAAATGTTAAATTAATTTCTTTGTAACACAGAATAATCTTAAGTACTAAGAGATTTTGCATTAATGAGGAAAGCACTATGCTAGTTCTAATATAGAAATAGAAAATGTTGGGACGTCTGGGTGGCTCAGCGGTTTAGCACCTGCCTTTAGCCCAAGGCATGATTCTGGAGTCCCTAGATCAAGTCCCATGTCGGGCTCCTTGCATGGAGCCTGCTTCTCCCTCTGTCTTTGTCTCTGCCTCTCTCTCTCTCTCTCTATCATGACTAGGTGAATAAAATCATTAAAAAAGAAAAAAGGAAGTCCTTAATAAAGTCTCAGTTTTGGCAGGTTTGGTTTCTCCTAGGTCTTCTTTCCTTGGCTTGTAGATGACAATCTTCTTGAACTGTACTTCAAATCTAATATACTATTTGACTTGATAAAGATTGAAATTCTGTGATAGAAGTCAGGTTTTCTACCTTCTGCAGTATAATGCTTCTGAGATGTTCATGGAACAATAGATGGTATTTATCTTATTGAAGAAATGTGGATGTCAATTATTGGGAAATTACTGGGAAGCTAAAGACTAAGGAAGGTTGAATTATACACATTTAATTACCTGAAATACATTAAGGTTCAAATTTGGGACTCATCGTAGTAGAATGAAAAGCCAAGAGAAAAGTATCTATATTGATTCTTCTCCTTCTCCTCCTCCTCCTCCTCCTCCTTCTCCACCTCCTCCTCTTCCTTTTCCTTCTTCTTCTTCTTTTCTTCTTCTTCTTTTCTTCTTCTTCCACCTCCTCCTCTTCCTTTTCCTTCTTCTTCTTCTTTTCTTCTTCTTCTTTTCTTCTTCTTCTTCTTCTTCGTCGTCTTCTTCTTCTTCTCTTATTTCTTTTCTTTTTAGAGAGAGAGAGAGAGTGGAAAGGGACAGAGAAAAAGGGAGAGAGAGAATTTTAAGCAGGCTCTATGCCCAGCACAGAGTCCTACCCAGGATTTAATCTCACAAACTCAAGACCATGACCTGAGCTGAAACCAAGAGGTAGCTGCTTAACCGACTAAATCACCTTGGTGCCCCTATACAGATTCTTGGTGAGAGCTTTGGATTTGGCTGGAGTAAATATTGAGATTTGCAGAAGAGAGGAACAGTATAGATTATCTTATATAGATATATGTAGTTGTATCTTTTCTTCTAACAAGTTTTTACTATATAATACAGTATTGGTCTAAGAGATTTAAATTCATGCATTTGTTTAAATTTGGAAGAGAATTCCTTCTTATAATTATAGGAGATTATTTTCATACACAAATGAGATCTGTACTTGTAGGTACCTAGATATTTAAGGTGTAATATTTGAAATTAAAATGATCTTTTTTCCTTCAGAATTTTGAAAACCTGGAATTCTGAAAACCTTAGACAGTAATTAAGATCTTATCCTTGAAATATTTAAGAAAAAATGTTTTCACATAAGCAAATAATTGAAGAATGCTTGTGTTATCATTGCGCACTAAAATGTATATAGTAAATATCTTCCAAGTAAGAAGATGGTGAATGCAAAGTGAAAGTAAGATGAAATCAAAATGATATTTTATCAGTAATAACAGTAAATTCAATTTTATCAATATATATCCTTAAAGGCAGCTTTTCAACAATTTATTATATTAATTATGCATTTTTAAAATAATAAATAGGTAATATTTAGTTAATCCATTCATCAGGTTTTTGTCTGTTTTGGTACAGTAGCATATGAAAAATGGATCTCATGACTATTATTTAATGTAGAGGAATGATATGATATAAACTAATATAAAATTGGTTTAGAATTACTTATAAAAAGTATGTACTGATTTAATAAACTTTTTTTTTTAAGATTTTATTTATTTATCCATGAGAGACACAGAGAGAGAGGCAGAGACACAGGCAGAGAGAGAAGCAGGTTCCATGCAGGTAGCCTGACATGGGACTCAATCCTGGGTCTCCAGGATCACACCCTGGATTGAAGGCGGTGCTAAACCGCTGAGCCACCAGGACTGCCCCTGATTTAATAAACTTTTGACATCTGTTTCCTTTAGTAACACAGGATGCCACGTCCTTCACCCCCATCCTCCACTTTTATGTTTCTGTTATGGTTTGAGGGTTATGTTTGAGGAGAAGCAGTATAAGAACTGAAAGACACCTTCGAATCTTCAAAATAATGTTTTGTAAGCATACTTAGATCACATATGCAATGGATTTTCCCATTTATTCACTTAGACTTATGACAATTCTCCTGTAACCTTTTTTGGATCTCTTATTATATTCTAAAAGTATGCATATATATGACAGGGAAGGTGCAAAAAAGATAGAACAAAAACAGACAACTATTTTGTAGCATTTACAGGCACAGTATGTGTTATCTTAAATATTAACATTGAAATGTATCAAATATTGGTATATAAAATGTATTTTACTAAATATATCAGAAGAATCGTTTATTTTTAGTAATTTCCATTATGATGTTAAAATGGTTTGATAAATTACATTTCTGTGTTTTTATCTGACTACAATGTATCATTATAGAGATATATATAGAAGTACATCATAAAAATCCAGTAGAAATTAAACTACATTGAAAAGCAAAATCCAGGATTCTTTAGCTTATATGTCTTTAAATAAGTTGATGTAACATGCATGATTTTCTATTAAAAGAAATAAAATCTAAAATTTTTCAAAAGAACCCAATGACATTATTTTCACAACGTAGAGTTAGATCCTTAGTAGGTTAAAGAAGGCAATGTGAATAAATTAAATTATAGACAATTGTGTTGAATCTAAAAAAATGTTTCTAAAAGGCAAACAAACATGAAAAAGCCCATAGAAAAAAATGCTGATCTTAGACAAATGTTATCACCAGCAGACATAAGGCACCATGCCATAGCAAAATAAAATCAATAAAAGAATTCCAGATGCATGTTAGTAGAAAGTGACTCATATTCAAAACTTTAAAATGTTAATGCCAGTGCTTGACATTAAGGGAATTAAAAAGTACAATTTAATTCATTCAATGGAACTTGATGATTTTTGAAAGTTATTTTTCTCAATGTACCCTCATATAGTTAAGTAATAAGATGCCAGTTAACAATAAGTTAATAGGGCAACATATAGAGCAACCTGAGTGGCTCAGTGGTTTAGCGTCGCCTTCAGCCCAGGGTGTGATTCTGGAGACCGAGGATCAAGTACCATGTCAGGATCTCTGCATGGAGCCTGCTTCTTCCTTTGCCTGTGTCTCTGCCTCTTTCTCTGTGTGTCTCTCATGAATAAATACATAAAGTCTTTAAAATGTTTTAAAAAATAAAAATAAGCTAATAATATTTATAATAAAGTAAGCATTTTTCAGCTTGTTTATAACTAAATTGATCTTTCAATATGAGTGTCTTTTGAATTTAACTTTTTATATATATGTCTATAAAATTGTGTTTTTATCGGCTCAGTTTATGCACATTTTAGAGTCAAACTACATCATAGGACATGATATTATTTATTAAGTAAAAAATTAGTACAGATTTGCAATCTGACATTGTATTAATGACTACTGTAAAAAATTTTTTTTTAATTATGCATTGTGTAATTGAAGTAATAAATGCAGCCGAACTCTGTAAAGACATACAAACAACTGAACTGGTATTAAATATTTGTAGATAGAATAGACATTTGTACATACTATTATCAGGGAGTGAACTTATATTTATTAATTTAGAGAATGTCATTTTAGATATAATAGGATAACATGTAGTGCTCCAAACAATCTCTAATGGGATTTTAAAATTATTATTTAGTAGTTTACAAATGGAGAAAGTGAGCCATACAGATGTTCACTACTTGCATAGCTTGCTGTGAGACCAATTTTAAGACCCAGGTTTTTATTCTTTGAATTCTGTACTAATCCCTAGACTGTGATGACTCATAGAAGCATGTGGTAACTGATGACAAGTAACAATCAGTATTGCCACTTTAGGAAATTGTAGATGAGAAGAAAAAATATAGCATCCCAAAAATCTTCCTGCTGGGGTTAAGATTATTATTAGCCTGTGGAGGATCAAAAGCCATAGTGCTCAGTAGACTACAGTGTATAAAAATTTAAGTGTAGATCAATTCTTGAAGGAAAACTTTAAAACAATAAGTCTATCAAAAGTAAATAGAATAGAGTTCCCTAGGCCAAGTAGAGGCCATGGGTAAAATGAAGGTAATAAGGAAATAAACCATGGAAATGTCTTTGAGGTAGGTAGTGAGAATTAGTTCTAATCTATCAAAATTTGAATGGCCGGCCATTTCCCCCTTGAGTCATGTGATCTCATATAAGTCATGATGGTAAAATTCAGGGCACCTGAATAACTGAGGCTTGACAGCAAATTAAAGCTAACAAGGAATCCCAAAATCATGAGTAGGATGGTTATTTAAAAAAAGCATTGGTTAAATTAAACTAAGAGAAAATCATCCTTAAATCCCCAAAACCTTATCCTCATTCTGGATTGAAACTCAGGGAACTTATGTGATTGTGTTGGAAAAAACATATATATTAGTGCTACTGGAAAGCAAGCTGTCATGGCTAATATTTAAAAACTGAGATTTTTGATTGTAAAATAATACACATGAATTCGGATTTTGTTTCATATGCAGTAAATAAGTTACTAGTACAATATCATTAGTCCATATATAAATTTTTACTGGATTCATTCTGGAAATATTATTTACCTATGTGTATATATAAGTAAATAAATATATGTACATAGGTGTGTTTGAATATATAATATGTTTGAATAAGTATATTTACATATTCAATACACACAATATATATTCAAACATATATATATTTCCCTAGAAATCTTATGGTCAGATATGAAAATTAATTATTAAAATGTCTAAATATACAGTATATTTAGTATATATAGTATAACAAATGCATTTCCCACATATGTATTTCTGATTTTTAATTAATATTTCTTTCTCTTATTCTCCTAGAAATTTATTTTCAGGTTAAGTTGACTTTTCTCCTCTTTTTGTTACTTAGCCATAATAGCAAGTACTAGTCTGGGACTAACAATAAAATAATACAGATAGAATTATGATATGTAGACGATATAGTTTCAAACAAATAATTGCTCCAGTGTATACTAAATTATATGTTGGAGATTTTGCCAACACATATGTGTTTTTTTTTCTATTACAGGGAGAAATACAATGAGAAGAGTGTTCATACAAAATTACTTGAGTTATAACAGGTTTACACAGTAAATTTGATCCTGAAGAAGTAGATTTAGAAAACTGTAAATTATTATTTGATCCTCATGGGGAGCCCACTTTCAAGAAGAGTGCTTCTCGAGTCTATTTGTCTCATTTCTGTTTTATGTTTGCATTTTAAGTTTGTATTCCTGAACTGGCTGGAAAGGATAGATCATAGAAAGATGAGTGGTTAGATAGATAGATATTTTATTGCTGTAGCTAAGAGAAGAGTCAGTGTTTTTCAGGTTACTATTAATTTAAGTATTGATTTATTAGTTAAATATCAAAATATTTTATAATTGAGTAAGAGTGTGTTCAGTCATGGCATATAAGTTTTGTTTTAAGAATTTTTCCAAAACTTTTTTTTTGACAAAGCAGTATGTCAATTTTGTTTAAAATGATATCTTTGGGAAGTACTATATATTTCATGAACCATTTGAAATTTTGTGGTTTACCTTCAACTGTTTGTTCATTCATTTATTTATGTATTTTTCTTTAATATTTCTTATTTTGAGGGGTATAGGCTTCATATTTTGGAGTTAAGTCTTTTTGGAGTTAATCTTTTACAGTTAAAGGTAGACATAGTTTTATTTCTGAAAAATGTCTTCCAAGTTAAAATATACCTTTTAGCTGGTTCCTGCATATTCTAAGTAATCTGTAATTCTTTTTAAGGTTTTTTGGGTTTTTTTTTTCTGGGTCTATTGCCAGTAGGGTATTTATTACTGTTTTAAGAAAAAAGATATTTTTAATACCTCCATTTGTTTATGATTTGCAATTTCATTTTATCCTAGATAGGCATTACGGTCTTGATGTTCATTATTTAATAATTGCAGGATTTTTGTGGCCCAGTGTGTATTGATTTTATTGTGACTATTCCATATCAGAAGTAATAAATTGTTTACCTTCAAAACATGGTAAATATTAATCCACTGACTTCACATATTCCATGATGCTCTTAAGAAGACCAATTCTTAATTTTTAATAAATTGCTTTTCATTTCTACATGTCTTCAGAACTCTTTTTTGATGTTTTAAAATTTTACTATGCCAAGTCTCTATTTGGATTTCCTTTTCCTATATTCCATTTGACACTCCCTGTGCCCTTTTAAGCTGATGTATTATATATTTTTAAAACTAATTTTTGCAGAATCCAAGTTTTCATTTCTTCAAATACTTCTTTCAGAATATCAATCAGATATAAGGATGACACAGATATATATTTTTAATTTGTAGAGATTTTTCATGAGTACCATCCTCTGATTTCTCTTGGATAATTCTTTAAGGCTCAAGGATTTAAAAAAAAAAAGACAAAGTAGTAGAAAAGTAGACAAAGTGGTAGGCTTTTAGAAAGTAGATGAGTAAGCCCAGGAAGGCAAAGGAGTGAAATCTCAGAGTAAAAGATCAGCATCAGGCTTGCAAAGCGAAAGAACATATCAAAACAGAAACCCGAAGAATATAGAATTATGTGTTTGAGAGAAGCAAATGCATTCTATGTAACTACTAGCATGATAAAGAATTTGGGCTAAATTAGTTCAGAGATTAATTTTAGTACTATTTTTTCATTACTATTACTATTTTTATTCTATTTTATTTCATTGCTTTCCTAGGCAAAACCTTTTTCTTTTCCAGCTTTCTTAAAGCTTTCTGTTCTTGCCAGTAGACTTAGAAAAGAAAACGAACATAGAACCTGCCAAATTGAATCTGCCTCACCCTTAGAGCTACCAAAATTCTTTGTTTTTTCACAGGTGAATAAAAAACATTTCAAAATTATTAGCATCTCATACACATTAAGGGCTCAATAAGTATTTTTGATAGTTTATTTAAGAAATTATTTATCTCTGTAATTGTCAAGGACTTCTGTGTAGAGAGCTGATAACCAATATGTATGTTTTAGGTAATAAAGATACATTTTCATATGCAAAAATAATCAAAGTTTTTGCATACCATAGGCTTCAAAATCTGATATTGCCCCAACAGCTGTTTCATAATGAATAAGTACACGTGGATATGTGAGTAAACATCACATGCTTATACTTGGGTGGTGTACTTAATAATATCTAGGATAGATATTGGCTTTTATTTCACAGAATTATAAAATCTATAGCCTCAATTTTTTGATAGGTCAAGAAAAAGTTATGATTGTAGAATATTGATTTTTAGAAGACAATGCTTTCTCTAAAATATACAATTGAATGCAAGTCTCTTGTAAATTGGCCAGCTTCCTTTTACTTTCAGTTTGTGCTCTTTGAAATTTTTTACACTTTATTCTTAAGGCCATAATTGGGGTGAAAAGTTAAGAACTTAAAAAATTTCTTGTAGTGTCCTTTTCATTTCTGACATTTAGTAGTTAACTGAAATAAATGATGTAAAATTCAGGGGAAGATGTCTTTGTCATGGTTCCAAAGCTTTGGAACTCTCTGTTCCTGCAGTTCTGAGGCTTGATATAAGAGCATTTAGGAAGAAATTCAAAAGATAGTTCTTCATCAGTATTCTTCATCTACCAAGCCAAGATTATTCTTATTTTGGCTTAGATTTTGCCTATATAAAGACATAGGATCTAAAAATCTAATTTATGTGGAAATAAAATGTATATCCACTTACAATGGTATATGTATATACACATGTATAAGTATGTATCAAATGTACATATTTTTATATAATAAAGTATGATATGCTTAAATATTTATACACTTCTAGTATAACATGCAAATTTACAAAACATGCTCATTTAACTGGGGTTGATAAATTCTAGACTTTTAAAATTGAAGGCATATATTTTTCTCCTAGATGTTTTTATGAATATGAGCTGATTCATTTATGGATCATGTTGATTAACAAGCAAATCACACAGTTGGGAAGACAATCATTAAAATTATTTTCACTTCTCTGCTGAAATTGGATAAACTGTTATATATTTTATATTTCCTTTTAGTTGGCCAAAAGACAGTATGAAAAAATGCACTCTAATGTTTAAAAATTCAAAGAGTACTCATTTTGTTTAAACTAATAATGATCTCAATAACCACAAACAAAACCTACTTCTCATCCTGCATTGAGAGGCAATATAGAACAATGGAATGGGTTTGGGTTCTGGAACAGATGTTCAAGTCCAAGTACAGATCCCAGCTTCATTACATACTAAGTGTGAGTTTGAGCCATGTAACTAACTTATCTGTATCACAATATTCTTCCCAGTAAAGTACAGATAATGTCTATCTCACAGGGATGATTAGGAGTGAATAAATTCATTTCCATAAAGTATGTTGTAAAGAACTTCACACAAAATAAGCACTCAATGAATGTTTATCACAATGTTCATCATTAAAGAAGAAACTTATTCATTCATTCATACAGTCAGTAAATAAAAATTAAGCTTCAATGACATAAGCATATTATTTGGTGCTGAGTATATAAGAGCATTTCAGTTAAGGTTCTTTTTGTTTCTACGTAAAATTTAAATAGAAAAACATATGAATGTGTATTAAATAGACTGAAATATTAGAAGGCACATGTGATACAAAATACTATAGGAGATAACTGAAAGAAAAAACTGTTTAGGTCTAAGAAATGTGGACTGGAATGCATCGTCCAGAGGTTCACAAGAAGACTGGCTGTTGAAGCTACCCCTCAAGTAAGCCAGGACTACTGCAGTATCATTAGCACCACCGGGAGACTGGTAACAAAGCCCTGAATAATTTTGTTTAAATATTTTTTTAAGCCACCAAATTTTACAGTTTCATAACAGAATATCTGATTTGTTGAGACAATGAGACTAATATTAAATAGCCAGGGTATTGGGAAACTTTTCTGTTGAATTAGAAGGAAGAAAAATAAACTATTATTTATAAGAAAGTGTTAGAAGTATAAATATAGAAGTATGGATTCATTTTGAGGCAGTAAGAATAAGGGAGATAATTCTAACTGGAACAAAGTTCAATTTCATATAAAGCAAGTCTTGAGTTACTACATTTATATATGTTTAAAGGAAGTGCTTTAAAAAAAAAAAAAAAGTATTCCAAGCAAGAGGGAGAGGCTGATCAAAGCAAGCAGTGGTTACAAACTATGCTGTGCATGCATGAGATTTAATATAACTACAGTTGACCCTTGAACAATATGTGGGTTAGGGGCACTGACTTGCCCACATAATGGAAAATCTACGTACAATTCTTGATTCCATAGAAGCTTAATTACAATAGTCTCCTATCAACCAAAGCCTTATTAATAGCTGAAACAGTCCATTAACACGTTTTGTATGTTATATGAATTTTATACAACATTTTTACAATAAACTAGAGAAAGGAAAATGTTATTAGTAAGATCATAAGAGAAAGCACATTTAAAGTAATGTATTATATCCCCCCAAAAATCTGTATATAAGTGGACTTGTACAGATCAACCTTGCATTGTTCAAGAATCAACTGGATTTCAGTGTGGGATGTGTGTGTGCATGTAATCATGCTAAGGATGGGCATGTGTGTATGATGATAGTTGATCATGAAGGATTAGTTAGGAAAACGTGAAAATAATGAGTTTTATGTTCAAATGAAAGATAGACTTTAATACTAATGTACTGAGAAGCTGTTGAAGATATTATAGATGACACATCAAAATATTTTAATTTTAGTAGTGCTTTTCAATTAGTAAATTGGAGAACAGGTATAGACAGCCAGGGCTAAAGGATTATTCCAGGAAAAAATGACATATATACTTGCAAAGACAGTAAATATGACAAAAATTAGTACAAATATTTTTGTATTTTATCAATATGACTTTCACAACTAGGTGCTGGAAGAGAATCAAATGCACTCATAGCTTTGAGATTCAGAAACTTACAGATTAGTAGTATGATTTATTCAGAGAAATAGGAAGGAAAGTGTGTCCCAGGGAAAGTTCAGATGAGAACACTGTGATTTTAGATATCTATTTGGATGGTTGTATATATAGGCCTGGAAAGAGGAATGCCTTTTTGTTTTTCCTAAAATGTATACTCATAAATCAGCAGCATTTAGGAGATCAGTAAAGCCCTCCCATTTATTGAACCCAGTGAAAATTCCCTCAGAGGAGGCATTATTTATGGGTCACCTTTTCTCCTGGGTCAGCTACCAATGGGTCAGTGCAGAGCAAAGAAGTGTTGAGAATGGCTGTGGTCAAGGGCAGAAGCGAATGAGCTTGCCCAACTGTGCATTTGACATCTAGATAAATTACTATCTGTAAAAATGCAAGTTACCTATTATGTAAAAACACAGTTTCAGGGCAATCCAAGAATTCCCTTTCATTCATTATCCGCATATATGTTTACCAAATGTTTCATGTTATGATCAGAACATGTCATTAGAAATGGACAGAAGACATGAATAGACATTTTTCCAAAGAAGACATGCAGATGGCTAACAGACACATAAAAAGGTACTCCACCTCACTCATCATCAGGGAAATATAAATCAAAACTATAATGAGATATCATTTCACACCTGTCAAAATGGCTAAAATTAATATGAGGAACAACAGGTATTGGCAAAGGTGTGGAGAAAGGGGAACCCTCTTACATTGTTGGTGGGAATTCAAAACTGGTGCAGCCACTCTGGAAAATAGTATGGAGCTCCTCAAAAAGTTAAAAATAGAACCACTTTATAATCTAGCAGCTATACTACTAGGTATTTACCTAAAGGATACAAAAATACTAGTTCAAAGGGATACATGCACCCCAATGTTTATAGCAACAATATCAATAATAACCAAACTATGAAGAGAGCCCAAATGTCCATCAATTGGTGAGTGGAGAAAGAAGATATAGTATATATAGACAATGGAATATTACTTGGCCATCAAAAAGAATGAAATCTTGCCATTCAACAAGGCAACAATGTAGATGGAGCCAGAATGTATTCTGCTAAGCAAAATAAGTCAGAAAAGGAAAAATACCATATGATTTCATTCACGTGGAATTTAAGAAATGAAATGAATGAACACAGGGAGGAAAAGAAAGGCAAACCAAGAAACAGACTCATATCTATAAAGAACAAACTGAGGGTTGCTGGAGGCAAGATAAGCAGGGGTTGGGTTTAATGAGTGTGGGTATTAAGGAGGGTACTTGTGATGAGCACTGAGTGTTGTATGTAAGTGATTAATCCCTAAATTCTACTCCTGAAACTAGTATTATAATATATATTAATTACCTGGAATTTAAATAAAAACTTGAAGTAAAAAAAAATAAGAGGGAAAAATACATATCCAGAAGTCAGATGGTATTTGACATCTCCCTAGGAGTACTGGTTTCAAGGAATCCTAATCTTTCATCTCTGTTACTAATGTAGCATCTTAGCTGTTTATCATATAACCACTCGTTGCCATTAGAAGAGGGTACTTGTTCCTTCATCTCCCAAGATGATCAAGATCATGCCCATTTCATTTTTAAAATGTCTCAGTAGCTTTCCATTACTTCTAAATAAAAGGCAGTCTCCTTACCAAGTCCAGCATTTATTTATTGATTTGCATATTCATTTGTTTGCTTTTTGTTTGTTTGCTTTTTTTTGGTGGCCTGCCTGCTGCCTTCCTCCACAGCATCATCCCATACCATTGTCCTTCTCTTTAACTACAGTTCAGCCACACTCTCCTTTCTGTTCTTCAAGTATGCTAATTCCTTCCTGTTTCAATGTCTCTAAACATGGTGGTTGTATTTTTTTCCTGGACTTTTCTCCCTACATCTTCATATGGGTCATTCCTTCTAATCCATTTGGTCTCTGTTCAAAGGTCTTCCTTGAGAAGTCTCTAAATCCTCTTCCAAAATAGCCCCATCCCATCCCATTCCATTCCTGCTTCTCCTGATCCTAATTTTCTTCATAGCACATCCCTGGATGAAATATTGTATATGTATATGTTTCCTGGCTTAATGTGTACCTTGCTCTGTTTGTACTGTTTGCTGTTAGATCACCAAAATTTACAAAAATGTTAGGCACTTAAAGGAATTATTTGATAAATAGTAAGTTAAACTAATGCGGGAAAATCACCACAGATTCTTTACCAGCAGGCAGGTGCCAGTTGAACCAGTTGGTTTGTACTGGACATTATTTGATATTAAATATATATAAGAATGAGTATTTCAGTATCTTTATGATATATTTGAAACTGTATCTAGAAAATAACTAGAGTAGAATATTGCTTGCTCTGTCCTTGCTCTCTAGTGACCTGATTACTCACTCTTACCTTCTTGCTTAGTATTTTGTGTGTTGTATTCCTTGCATTATAAGTTCCTTGAGCTAAGGAATACATAAGTATATAAATATGTCATATTTATTATTTCAGTTTATAAAAATTGATGAAATATATATAAATATAAGAGAGATAATTATAACCAATAAATTCACATTCTATTATATCATGTAAACAGTATATATTTATATCTGATAAGTTTCCTTTGAGTGATTAATATCACATTAAAAAATACAAAGCTAAGAAAAAATGATGTAAGTCTCTATACTGTTAGTGGATCAACTACTCTGAGGGTCTGTTAATTTATAACTTGAAAAGGATCATAGATTAGGAATATAAAATGGAATAAAGTTTAGGAATGCAAACAATGGAAGTTATGCCAAAGATCAACAGAGTCCAATTCTCCTCTACTTACCAAGGCCTGAGCTGGGTTTTCTCCATGTGTTCAGCACTTATGCTCAAGAATGTTCTCATGTTCGTTATTACCATGCACTCACTGGAATATTACCAGGAGAGTGATTATTTTTCCTTTTCTTAGTGTGTGGGCCTTCATTAAGAAGCAAATGTGTTGGTTTGATGTTTAATATTTAGGAATTGTTGGTAAATCTGTTTTCAGATGACCTGGTATACATTTTTATTGCAGAAAGTTTCATAAATATGTTCTTGCAGGAGGAAGAAAATAAAAGCTACTATGAACGATGATATTTTGAATGTTCATTTCAAAGTATGGTAGATTATGAGTTCAGATTGGGAAAATGCTGTAAGACTGTGAAGGTTTAAATGATCTGAGGGATGCCCAGGTGGCTCAGTGGTTGAGAGTCTGCCTTTGGCTCAGGGTGTGATCCCAGAGTCCTGGGATCGAGTTCCACAACAGGCTTCCTGCATGGAGCCTGCTTCTCCCTCTGCCTGTCTCTCTCATGAATAAATAAATAAAATCTTTTAAATAAAAAAAGAGAGAGAAATGATCTGAGCACCTACAACACTTTCAGTAGAGCTATCAAGTGAAGTCCTAAGTAACAGATTAATACTTTTGCCTTCTCTTATAAAGCAGAATATTCTCACCCCAAATCCTATCTCTATATCTGATTTTGATCTTGGAATATGAATTGCTATCTAATTGTTGACCATCGAATAATCTGTTACTTCCTAGTAACAGATATCATATCTTTCATATCTCAAAGATCAAGTTGACACATTTTATTTCCTCTTTCCCTTCCTGGTAGATTCCATTATAGTAAAGAGACATCCATATCCCTCAGTTCTTTCTTATCCACATGGCACCCTGTATGGGTTAGTCTTGGGATACACTGAGGTTATGTAGCATTGACCACTTCACTGGTAAACTTGGGAAGCTATCTTTCTGATTCTTACAGTTCATCAGATGTTGTTTATCTTCATTTTCTCTTTATTTTAGCTACTTGTTCTTGCATTAATTTATGCAAATATTCTCTGAGATTCAAGGAGAAGGAAATAAACATACAAATTTGAGTTTTGGGGATGAGATATTTGACAATATTGATGTAAATAGATTGAAATATATTTTCATAGACTTTTTCTTTCCTCTCAATCTTTGTAGATTCATTGTCAACAAGACCTAGACTCAGGATACAGAGCTACTAAAATCTAGCTTTGGTCAAGAAAAGTTGTATTGATAAAATGGAAACCACCTTGACTAATAATAATGACTGGTATTTGTTTTGTGTTTTCTTTACTCAGCAGAGGACCTCAAAATTAACAAGGGATTTGTGGTGCTATGATGTTCTGATATGCACTTCTCAAATTAAAAACCATTCAAATTTTATTGGACTGACTTTACTTGTGAGAAGTTGCAGAATATAGCACCCCAAAATGTGCTACTCTGGCATGTTGACAGTTCTGAGTTAAAGGCACTTGAAAAACAGTAAATATAAGAAAAACACTCTAACTTTCCTTCTGTTTCTTAAAAGTAGGAGATGAAATTTCCCTGTGAAAGAGTAGCTTGCTTATCAGTGACAAGAAGTTGAGACCAAGAAAATCCTGTGCAAACAGAACTTGTTAAAATAATTCTTATTTTCCTTTAGTTTTCCCACCTAATTCAGTTACTTTTCTGCAGTTGCCTCTCTTTGTTCAACATAATGTAAAAGCTTTCTGTAGACTTTACCTTGGGTCTGCATTCCTTACAAAGGCTCCCTTGTCACATAAAATTTACATATATTTCCATGCTTTTATCCTGTTAATCTGTTTTATTTCAATTTAGTTCTCAGATCCAGCAATAAAACCCCAAGAGGGTAGAGGGAAAAATCCACCTCCCCTACGCCAATGAGGCACTACTCTTCTCTGGATGATATGAAGAGGTATAAGACAACACATTTCATTCAGATTTTTATATGATATTTGAGAGAGACAAGGCAAAATGAGATATGGAACAAAGCATAATACATACTAGTGTATTACTAAATATAAAGGGCTATTGAATATAAGACATATCATCTATAGTGAGAAAGAATGATTTGTTTTTACTCTTGAAAACTGTATCATATTAGAATTACTGAAAACAGGAACAATGAGTAGGTCCAGGAGAGGGGAATTATGCGTGAGTTGAAAAGTCTTGTGAAGTAAGCAGTTCTTTACTCACCAATATACACCAGTGTTTGATTGTAACTCCTTATGAACAGCAGAATGAAGAGATCTATATTCAAGAGAAAGTAGTTATTTTGAGACATTTGAGTGGGTCAGGTTTCAGCTGATTTCAGTTTAGGGCATGATCTTAAGGTTTGGGGATTGAGCCCCACAACATTATCTGGTTCTCTGCTCAGCGGGAAGTCTGCATGTCCCTTTTCTTCTCCTTCTCCCCCTCTCCTGCTCATGCCCTCTCTCCCTCTCTCTCAAATAAATAAAATCTTTAAAAAAGGTAGTTGTTTTTAAGTAAGGTGGTATCATAGTTTAAGAAAATGTGTTTGGGGCTTCCAGTTATGGAATGAATAAGTCACAAGAATAAAAGACACAGCATAAGAAATACAGCCAATGGTATTGTAATAGCGATGTAACAGGACAGATGGTAGCTACACCTCTTGCGAACATAGGATAATGTATAAACTTGTCAAATGACTAAGTTGTACACCTGAAACTAAATCCAGCATTGTGTGTCAACTATACTCAGAAAGAAAGAAAAAAAAGAAAGAGAGAAAGAAAAAAAAGGAAAAGAAAAAGATGAAAGAAAGAAGGAAGAAAGAAAGGAAGGAAGGAAGGAAGGAAGGAAGGAAGGAAGGAAGGAAGGAAGAAGAGAAAGAAAGAAGAAAGAAAGAAAGAAAGAAAGAAAGAAAGAAGAAAGAAAGATAGAAAGAAAGAAAGAAAGAAAGAAAGAAAGAAAGAAAGAAAAAGAAAAGAAAGAAAAAGAAAAAAGGAAACAAAGAAAGAAAATGTGCTTGGTAAAAGTGGGAAATATTGAAAGCTTTAGGAAAGCTGAGGAAATTTAATCAAATATTTTCTGAAACTAATGCTTGTTATGTGAGCCAGATATTGTGCTAAGCTATATTTGGTCACAATTTGTCATTACATACACCATGTGAGATTCATATTACTATTTAAATACAAAAGTGGAAGTCCGCTTGTCCCTCTGCCCCTCCCTCTGCTAGTGCTCATGAGAGCATGTGCTCTCTCTCTCTCAAATAAATAAAATCTTAAAAAAATATATATTAATAGTAGAACACTGAGACTGTGAGACAATAGTTGTTTTCAGTTTAAATAGGAAATAACAAACCTGGGATTCAGTTTCGCACCTTTGTGACTCAAACACTAGTAACTCTTTCTACTTTTAGTAGTTTATGTATTTCTTAGTAGTTTGTGTAATATGCTTAGCAAGGATATAAGAATATTAAAACAAGTATTTTAATATACTAATCATACAGTTAGTCTGATCTTAGCAAGGAAGTATCTAAATCCCTTAAACAGTTAGGTCATAGGAACCTTGTGAGCAACTGCACATTTAATGCATCTCATTTGTATTAAATTGTGGTTAGTCACAGGGTAACCACAGGGTGGGTAATTGACTAAGTGAGTTGAGAAAACCATTTGTTTGACCTCCGTGGGAGGGAGTTCCATTGGTCTCTGGCAGCAGAAGGAACAAAGTTATGATTAAATAACCAACAACCTCCAACAGCTCTGAACACATTCCTCTCACTTCACATGCTGCTGTTTTGTTCCAATGTCTGCTCCTGGCCAGGCACATTCTGTTCTCCCTTCCAGCCATAACTCAATCCTGTAACAGTCGCCACCACCCTCACAGCCTGATCTGGCTCAGGGCCCAATATCTGCTTTCCTTCTGGCACAAAAACTTCCTTCTCATTCCAGCCTCATACCCTTTCTATGCCTAGCCTTTGCTTTTATCTTGGTACACTTCCAGATGTCCATTCCAATCCTTTTTCCTGTTCTGAGTTAAATTATCCTTATTTCTCTTCTGATTTCAAGGCCATGATACTCTCTTCCCCTTTTTTCCTCTCAGTTTTTTCTCTTACTTCTAATTACCTATTATTGCCTATGTTTATATTTGTGTATAGAATTTGCCTAGCTCTAAATCTTTAATGTTACTGAAGAATAAAACCTAGTGCAGTATATATTAATAAAACATTTGTAGGGCATATAAGGGAACCACTTTTTTTGGTATTTCTATATGATATATATTAGCAGATTATAGTTCCTCAGTATGGAACCTAAAGAAAAAATGAGGTACATTCGATTATATGAAAATTGCTGTATAAGTTCACTATATAAATTAATATAATGTAATATAATTAATTAGGTATTGAATTAGAGATTTGAGAATATAAAGAAACTTAAGATAACCTAAAAAGTTTCATAATTACCTACAATTACTGCAGATGAGTTAGAATTATATGGGACTCCTGGGTGGCTCAGTGGTTGAGTGTCTTCCTTTGGCTCAGGGCGTGATCCTGGAGTCCAGGATAGAGTCCTGCATCAGGTTCCTTGTAGGGAGTCTACTTCTCCCTCTGCCTATGACTCTGCCTCTTTCTCTCTGTGTCTTTCATGAATAAATAAAAATAAAATTCTTTAAAAAAAGAATTAGAATTATACATGAATTTATTGAAAATATTTTATGGAAGACTGGATTAATGCTGGAATTTCTGATCTGCACTTCCCAATTATAATTATATACTTACTAAAGTAAAATTACATTATTATACATATACACATACAACCTAAATGCTAATAATTCTGGTTCTTTAATTCCTATGACTCCTTAATTGCCTGTTCACATGGGACTTAGTCCTAACCGAATTAACAGACCTGATTCTCTAATCTCTTTTGCAATTATACTGTAGACTTTATTCCTGGAAAATTATACCTGTTTTAATTCTTCCATTCCTAAATCTGTTCCTTGAGAGGCACTGAGTGTCATTTTTCCCCTGTTCAATATATTCTTGCTGTCAGAAGCTGTTTTCTTGGTGTTTCATTTTTTGATATGAATATGTATAAATAATTGAAAATTACATTTATATATATCATAAATGTTATATATTCTACATATCACTTGTAAAATTGAATGTATTAACATGTGTTGGCTGACATATTCAACTATTCTCTCACCGGGGCATCCCTACTGTAGGTTGACATAGTCATGTAGTGGGGAAAACTACAATCAGAAAACTAGGAGTGGACATTAAGTAGAAAGAAGTAACTGGAAATAGAGATTACAAGAAAAATGAAGTTTTTTAAATGGTGGAAGAACATGATGGCATATGTTAATACTAGATTTCAAGACGGTGGATGGAAGGGATATGGAGACATGGAATGTGTTTTAGATGGAGGCAAAATGCAAGAACAAAATTTAGGATAATGCTACAATCTGGAGTTTTGATTACTGGTCTTTAACTCAATTTTATTGTATAATTGCATTATACCTTCATCCACTCATGTAATTAAACCTGTAATATTTCTGTGGTTTAACCTCAGCCATCTTTGTGGTTCCATTACCCCTGATGTGCTTCATTCTAAGTCAAGCACTCTCTGAAAGCTCTTATCTTCAAAGGAGTAATTAAAGCAAAGTGGAAAATTGGAAAGCACTTATTATGTAAAATATAGAAATATTTTCATGCTACAAATATTTTACTAGGCAGAGGATAAGCCGAAGTAATTGATAATCTGTCAGGAATTTAATATATTTGATTATTTTGGATTCCAAAGTATAAAATACTTATATCAGGATGGACTGTATTTCTCAGATATCTCAAAAGCTGTTATATTTTGGCAGTGATAAAACATGTATTAAAATAGCTTTTTTCATAGTATACATATTTGTCTAATATGTAATTAAATGATAAAATAAGAGATGAAGAGAATTAAAGATAATAAATACAGTTGCTTCTCCTCTATATGCAATTTGATACCAAATATACAATTAGTCATATACAGCAACTGAAGAGTTTATTACTCTCATTCCACAGTATGTAAATAAATACTGTGTAACTTGCCTTGCAAGTACCAAATCTGACTTCTAAATTATCTTATGGCAAATATTTTGCTATTTTTTAAAGATTTTATTTATTAATTTATGAAAGACACAGAGAGAGAGAGAGAGGCAGAGACACAGGCAGAGGGAGGAGCAGGCTCCATGCAGGGAGCCTGATGTGGGACTCGATCCCAGGACTCCAGAATCATGCCCTGGGCCAAAGGCAGGAGCTGAACTGCTGAGCCACCCAGGGATCCCCCTATTTTGCTATTTTTATATAAAATATGAGAACACATATTGTTTTTGACAATTTAATTCCTCCTAATTAAGCCAAATTTATAGAATATGTAAAATTAGAATCACTTTATTTGGTCAGTGGGATTAAGGAAAAGAGGAGAGAGGTCTAATGAATATATTTTATTGCATAAACGCATTTCATTAAACACTTCTCTAAAATTTCAGGTTGTGCCTCACGTTCCCCCCCCCCTTTCTCTGCTTAAGAAAGAGTTAACTTATTCCCAGTCATCTAAAAGCTCCTTAATCATTTATCCAGTAAATATACATAAATAGAATGAGATGAAATGGATCACAGAACCAGAACTCACATATAGTATCTCATTAATAAGCTATAAGAAAATAAGCAAATGGCTGCTCCTTTGCCCATCTAGATTAGTATCTGCCTTTTATTAATTTTAGATTGTATGACTATTCAGAAAAACTGTCAAGGGAGAGTTAACTTTGATAAGCTAGATAATACTACTGAGCTAAATACTTAACTTCTAAGTATAAAATGGAGAATTGTAAATATTGTATGACAAGTCAAGAAACAAAATAAGGATGGAGGATATTTAGATAGTCTTACTGCCTTTGGCCAAAAATCAAATAACATGCTAAGAATCACTATTATCCTGCCCTCAACAAAGGAATTATGCAGTTATACCTATACACTAATGGGTAGTTGCTAGGAATGGGTTACTTTATGGCTGATGACTACACACTTCAGTATTTTATGCTCAGGAGAGACAGATAAAATTAAAGGACTGAATGCAAATGAAGGCCCTCATGAGTGGAACAAATGAGGGAAATATTTGCCTAGCCCCATTTCAGTTTGCTAGAGGAGATTTATTTGAGATTTAAAAATAGTATATTTAAGACAAATTAAAATAAAATGGACATGATTGTAGTAAATTGAGAATTTTTAAGATCAAATGTTATTTCAGAGAGAAAATGAGTACACCTAGAATGAATTAGAATGATAGTATATATAACATAACCATTAATGGCTTCGGATGCCCCTGAGATATACCTAGCTGTCAAAATTAATTCAGGAATGAAAACACATTGCGTCTACTATTATAACCTATGGAGGTGCCTATAGAGACAACTTCAAAAGCCGAGATAATTGGCACTTTTTTGAAAATTCCTCATTCTTCACATATTTTATTTAAATATATATATACATATGTAAATAGAAATAAGTCTGATTTCTATTTTGTTGCCAAGATAACTCAATCTTCTTTTCAACATAGAAGAAAGTTCCTCCTTCTGTACTCTTGTTTTCCTTATATAGTCCCCAGTGATATACACCAATCTCTTTGCCTAAGAACCTCTTAGGGTTTTAAACAACTAAAAGAGGGATACCTGGGTGGCTCAGCAGTTGAGAGTCAGCTGGTGGCTCAGACCTTGATCCCAGTCCTGGGATCTAGTTGCACATTGGGCTCCCTGCGAGGAGCCTACTTCTCCCTCTATGTCTCTGCCTCTATCTGTGTGTCTCTCATGAATAAATAAATAAAATCTTAAAATAAAATAACTAAAAGAGCTACTTATGTCTTACTACCTTAAATAATAAATATATATCCATTATGGCTCTAGAACTTAATATCATTTTTTACAATGTAACAATCCTCAAATCTATCAATTACTATTAATCAGTATGGCAATATTATTTTAAATATAGAATTTGTTATTAAAAGGTTGATATAGCAAATTTTTTTAAATCTTTTCTCTTTTTTTAAGATTTTATTTATTTATTCATGAGAGACACACACAGAGAGAGAGAGAGAGAGAGAGGCAGAGACACAGCCAGAGGGAGAAGCAGGCTCCATGCAGGGAGCCTGACATGGGACGCGATCCCAGATCTCCAAGATCATGTCCTGGGCTGAAGGCAGCGCTAAACTGCTGAGCCACCTGGGCTGCCCTTTAATTCTTTTCTATTCCCTTCTTCTGCAACTCCTATGTTGTTATTTTAATGTATTCTCCATATCTCTTACTCTCCTTTATATTTCCTGTATCTTTCTTTCTCTGAACTAATTTCTCACCTTTATTTATATTATAGATATATACATATGCACATTTATGTATATATGTAATTTAAATATATGTGTGTGTTTGTGTGTAATTTAAAATATATACTCCAGTAAACAGATTCTGTAAGTGGCTGTGCTACTTTATTTTATACCCTCCACTGAACTTATATTTTAATTATATTGACATTCCTTCCAATTGTTATTTCTGACTGGATCTTTCTCAAATATATCTAGACTACTTTGATAGTACTTAGTTTATTTCACATTCTACCTCTTTAACAATGGTAAATATGCTTACATTCCTTTATCCTGCATTTTTAATAATTAAATTTCCTATAAATCTACACTTGATGCTTACTCTTTCTGCTTGTTCTCATGATAAATTATTTCCTTTCATCGCTTCTTGGCCTATTGGCTAAGATCAAGAGTATTTCCTTTTGTGCAGTGTAATTTAGAATCAGCATTTCATATTTAGTGGAGCTTTGTCTGTGGAAATCATTGTTGCTTGAGTTGAGGATGTGTGCCTTCAAAGAAATTTTACTTTCAATTCTGTTGAAACATTTAAGTGCTATCTACAAAGATTGACATTGATGTGTATTTTGTAGCTTGTGGTTACTTGAATCATACATCCTTTAAAATTAAAACTTCAAATGACCTAAAGTCAAAGTAGAGCATATGAATTCTCATTTATAATTGTTTTTTAACCCAGTAAACTTTCCTGTTTCCCTGGTTGAAAATAAGTGAATTTATATAATTCTCACTTTTTTTAATGACATGATTTTGTATCCTTTGACTTGTGCTTAAGTATCAGGGTCTTGGGTTATACATATTGCCAAGGATAAGGCAAATGCATATCTTTCTGGTTTTGAGTTTTGTTTTTTTTTCAATTCTGGATCATGGAAATTTCTCTGAGATTCTTATAATTTCAGCTCTGTACTAAAATATATTTATCTATCATTACAATGTGGTGGTTTTTGAGGGAGATTTTTCAGAAGAGTTAGTCTATAAAATTCTTTGCAAGGAAGTAGTTTAACTTCACTAGCCTTAGTAACCATTCAGTCGTTCACAAAAATACATTCATCTCTTTGGTGGATAGCACTGTGAACAATTCTGAAAAAATGAAGAGTGGTTAAATGTGGGTAACTAAATGAATATAACATATAATGACACAAAATCTGACTCAATTGTTATGATTATCCCCTCTCTATTCACATATATATGCGTGTGTGTATACTTAGATTCATATAAGTGTATATGAAGATATCTTGAATATATATGATACTTATGTATTGAATTTATTTCATACACATAAGCAAGCATACACAAACACACAAAGGGGAGACATATTAATAACTGGATAGTATTTTCTATGGCTGAGATTTAATTGAGATGGAGCCCACTATACATTCTTGGTTTTTTAGTTATTGTAGCTTTTTAAAAAAATTCTACTGTTTTTTTAAATTAATTTTGTTTTATATCATCAAAACATTATATTTACTTTAAAGTATTCATTAAATTCAGGCTAATATATAGTTTAAGTTTTGAGAGTAGAACATGAATAATAGTGACAAAAAATCGTGCTGAATTTAATTATAATTATATTAAAGAAATAATACATTATTATGGTAATGTCAGCTTCTAATGAAGGAAAAATCTTAAAATATTCAGGAAATATTTTATTTTAGCTTCTGATTATTTGGTAACCAGATTTTTTTGCCATAACAAAACTGTCGAGCATCAGAAATCACCTCTGGGTGAAGGATTGGCTAAAGTTAATCATAGTGCCAGAGTGGCCTTGCTGTTTGTGGATTTCAGCCCACTGGTGAGCAGATAATCATTTCTTCCCATCCTCAGGAATAAATGCTTCTGTGTTGCCAAGAATCTGCAGTTCATTCTGATTTCCTGTTGCCGTATCAGAGCATATTCCACAAATTTATTCCTTTTGCTCATGGGCTGGATTGTACTTCTAACTGTGAGATTTAAAAATGAGTTTTACTTATGCACTAAGATGAATAGCATTAGAAAGCGATATTTTAGTGAGAATAATCTGACCTGACTACTGTTAACTTATTTGTTATTTTCACAAAATGCACAAATGTGCTTATAACATATACTCTGTGTATTTTCTTTGTAATATATTCAATAAGTAGAAGACACACAACTTGATATAGAAAGAAACAGGATGTTAGACTCAGGAGAGACAGCAGGACACTTACTGAAAGACTAGTGGAAAGAGAAGATGAATATGAGCATCAAAATAACTCTCTGGCAAAATAATAATAAAAAAGAATCACACAAAGTGATGGTAATCTTCAGCAAAAATGTTTTTTTTTCCTTCAACCTGAGCAAATAATTTGAGAATTTTAAGAATGTTGAACCACTATACCAATGAATCAAACATCATATTGTATGGAAATGGTAAATCCCAGAGAGGTGGAAGAAACTTAGCATAACTCTAGGACTGTAAGGCACTGAAGATTCCCTATGAAGAGATTTTAAAAGCATTGTTAGATAAAAGATGACTACTCATAAATCTAGAAATATTGCATTAGTAAACAGAAGGTTTACCAGTTTTAGATAGGTAGATGACAGAAAAATACACAAATATATAGAAACATTGTTTCTGGTAAAACAAAGGAAACAAGATAAAAATTTCTGTACCATAAATGAGATAGATTCAGCAGAATTATAAAAGGCAAATTGGTTAACATAATCATATTCTGTTAAAATATCAAATTTCATGAGGAAGTTAATTTAAATATGAAATGACAGGGTGTGTGAGTGGCTCAGTCAGTTTAAGCCTCTGACTCTTGATTTTGACTAGGGTCATGATCTCAGCTCATGAGATTGAGCACCGCATCTGGCTCCACACTCAGAATGGAGTCTTCTTGGGATTTTCTCTCTCGCGCGATGCCCTCCCTGCCTCCCCCCTTGCTTGTGTGCTCTCTTGCTCTCTCAAAATAAATGAAATTGTTAAAAATAAATAAATAAATATTAAATGGTGTTGATGTCTTATTGTTGTTGATACATGAACTTTTAGAGGTGAGATCATCTTTTAGAGATATGATCATCATTTACCATGTTTTTCAATTCCACCATCTCATACAAATTTAAACTGAATTGCATAAACATATATAGTTTACTTAAAAATAACCTGAAATAAAACATAGAATATTTTAGTCATATTAACTAAATGCTATTACTTTGTGATTTGTGGGACCCTCACCAGTGTTTACCTGTGAGATCAGAATATTCCTGTAACTCTTAGTGGTTCCTGTGTGTCCATGAACCCTTGGAAGAGCTTTATCTGAAGCTAGACTTAAAGGATAAAACAAAGCCTTTAACTCATTCTAAGTGGCAATAACTTGCAAGCTCCATTTCAGAAATTGTGTGTGTGTGTGTGTGTGTCTGTGCATGTATATATGATTATATATATATGATTACATATATATGTGTATATATATATACGGTTATAAATATAACATCACAATTTGAAAAGATAACCAAAATAAACAAAACCTTTTATTAAACTCACCGAGGAAAAAGGACAAAAATTAATAAAATTATGAATAAAAGAGGAGGCATTATAAATTATACCACACAAGAACAAAGGATCATGAGACTGCTATGAACAATTATATGCCAACAAACTGACAAACTAAAAGAAATGGATAAAAGCCTAGAATCATACATACAACTACTGAGACTGAATCATGAGGAAATAGAAAATCTGAACAGACTGATTACTAGTAAGGAGATTTGATTAGTAATCAAAAACCTCCTAATCACTAAAAGTTCAGGCCACGATAGCTTATCTGGTAAATTCTATCAAACATCTAAAGAAGAATTAATACCAATACTTCTCAAATACTTTCAAAAACAAAATAAAGCAAAACACAGAAAAGGGAACACTTCCAAACTCATTCATCAAGGCCAGAATATAGATATAAAAACACTCAACATAATATTAACAAACCAAACTAAACAATAAATTAAAAGGTTCATACACCATGATAATGTGAGGTTTATTCCAAAGATTCAAGAGTGGTACAGTATCTGCAAATCAATCTATGTGATACACCACTTTAACAAAATGAAGGATAACAATTATATGATCATCTCAATATATGCAGAAGAACATTTGACAGTATTCAACATCCACTCATGGTAGAGACTCTTAACAAACTGAGTATAGAGAGAACATACCTCAACATAATAAAGGCCATATATGAGAGGCTCTCAGGTAACATCATATTCAATGGTAAAAAGCTGAAAAATTTTCCCCTGAAATCAGGAAATAGACAAAACATCCCCCTCTTGCCACTTTTCAACATAGTACTGGAGGTTCTAACCAGATAAATGAGGTAAGAGAAATAAATAAAAGGCATTCAGATTGGAAAATAAGCAATAAAACTATTTCTATCCATAGATGACATGTTATTATATGTAGAAATCCCTAAAGACTTCATAAAAATTGTTAGAACTAAAAAGTTCAATAAAGTTGAAGGGTATAAAATCAATATGCAGAAATCAATGATGTTTATATACACTAACTACAAACTATCCGAAAGAGAAATTAAACAAAACAAAACAAAATTACCATTTACAAATACGTCAACAAAAATAAAGTTCTTAGGAGTGAATTTAAACAAGACCGGTGCCCAGAGAACTGGTACTGCAGTACACTAATGAAATAAGTTGAAGAAAACTCAAATGAATGGAAAAATATTCCATACTCATGGATTAGAAGAGTTAATACTGTTAAAATACTACTCAAAGCCATCTACAGATTCAGTGAAATCCTTGCCAAAATCCCGACAGCATTTTTCACAGAAATGGGAAAAAAATTTGTATAGAACCACAAAAGGCTCCAAATAGACAAAACAATCCTGAAAAAGAGGAATAAAGCTACAGGCATCACACTTTCTAATTTCAAAATACATTACAAGTCTACAGTAATTTAAAAAGTATACTACTTGCATAAAGACAAACATATAGACCAATGGAACAGAATAGAGAGCCCAGAAATAAATCCAATCATACATGTCAATCAATTTACCACAAAGGAGCCAAGAATATTCAATGGGGCAATAAATAGTGTTGAGAAAACTGGACATCTACATGCAAAAGAATGAAACAGAACCCTTGCCTTTCTCCATACATAGAAATCAATTCAAAGTGGGATAAAGATTTAAATTTAATATCTGAAGCAGTGAAGCTCCTAGAAGAAAGCAGAAATGGTAAACTCCTTGCCATAGGTCATAGTAATGATTTTTTTTCAATTTAAATCCCAAACAAAGGCAACAAAAACAAGCCAAACTACATCACAAAATAAAAAGCTTCTGCATAGCAAAGGAAATCATCAATAAAATGAAAAGGCAGCCTGTAAAATGAGAGGAAATATTTGCAAATGATATATCTAATAAGGGATTAATATCCAAAATATAGACAGGACTCATACAAATCAATACAAAAACCCCTCCAAATAATCCATTTAAAAATGGGAAGAGAGACTAGATAGATATTTTTCCAAAGAAGACATACAAATGGCTAACAGATACATGAAAAGATACTCAACATCACTACCATCAAGAAAATACAAATGGCTGTCATCAAAGAGACAGGAGATAACAAGTGTTTTTGAGGATATGGAGAAAAGGGAACCCTTGGGTACTGATGGTGGGAATGTAAATTTGTGCAGCCACTCTATAAACAGTATGGTAGTTCCTCAAAAAATTTAAAAGAGAACTACTATGTGATCCTGTAACTCCAAGTCAGGTTGTATGGAGCAAAATCAGTATGTCCAAGAAATATCTGCACTCCCATGTTCACTACAGCATGATTTATAATAGCTGGGACATAGAACCATTCTAAGTGGCCATCAATGGATGGATGCATAAAGAGGATGTGACATTTATACACAGTGAAACGTTATTCAGTCATAAAAAAACACAAGGAAATTCTAATATTTGTGACAACATGGATGGACTTTGAAGTCATTATGCTAAGTGAAATAAGCCATACAGAGAAAGACAAATACTGTATATTATCACTTATGTGTAGAATTTGAAGAAAATGTCACTCAGAAATAGTAGAAAAAAGTAGTTGCTAGGAGCTGGAGGTGAGAGAAGAGGGAGAGGTTGGGAAAAGAGTACTTGCCACTTTAAGATGAGTAGGGACAGTCGTAGTAGTCCCAAGGCAAGTAGAAACTCAAAATAGAACCCCAGATGAAGATGAGTTAAAGATGCATTGGGAGAGGGAGGCTGAATATTTTCAGGCCTACCTGGAATCCTCACTAACTCAAATCCTCAGTGCAGCACAGAGCCCTCTCTTTGCTATGGGTCAATTCCTCCTAGCATGCACTTTGGACACCAAACCTAGCCCTGCTGGGATAAAGTACTCTCAATCCCCAGTCAGGGAGAAGAAATATACACTGTTGGTGGGAATGTGAACTGGTACAGCCACTCTGGAAAACTGTGTGGAGGTTCCTCAAAGAGTTAAAAATAGACCTGCCCTACGACCCAGCAATTGCACTGTTGGGGATTTACCCCAAAGATTCAGATGCAATGAAACGTCGGGACACCTGCACCCCGATGTTTCTATCAGCAATGGCCACAATAGCCAAACTGTGGAAGGAGCCTCGGTGTCCATCGAAAGATGAATGGATAAAGAAGATGTGGTTTATGTATACAATGGAATATTCCTCAGCCATTAGAAACGACAAATACCCACCATTTGCTTCAACGTGGATGGAACTGGAGGGTATTATGCTGAGTGAAATAAGTCAATCGGAGAAGGACAAGCAGTGTATGTTCTCATTCATTTGGGGAATATAAATAATAGTGAAAGGGAATATAAAGGAAGGGAGAAGAAATGTTGGGAAATATCAGGAAGGGAGACAGAACATAAAGACTCCTAACTCGGGGAAACGAACTAGGGGTGGTGGAAGGGGGGAGGAGGGCGGGTGTTGGAGGGGAATGGGTGACGGGCACTGAGGTGGACACTTGACGGGATGAGCACTGGGTGTTTTTCTGTATGTTGGTAACTTGAACACCAATAAAAATTAATAAAAAAAAAAAAAAAGAAAAAGAAAACCCTGTGGCCCTCAGGCATGGAACTTTGCTCTGAAGAGAAGGCCTATAGAATCTTTACTTCCATAGTTGGGGTGAGGAACCTCCCAGGGCTGGAGTTTCAGGCCCAGCTCGCAGAGCAGATCCCCACCCAGACCCTTAGTCCTCCAGTCCCTTCTTCACCCTCAGGCCTACCAGACCAGGGCTGGTCTCTCTACCTACAGGCTATGCCTTGACCCCTTCCTACCCCTCTCTCTGCAGGCCAGGGACCTATCCCCTATCTTTGTGGGACTAGCCCCACCCCACTTCACCTTCTCTGGCTTAGATGTCCAAGGACCAGCCTTACAGGAGAATTCTTAATCATTCATATAAATGCTAGTCCCTCCAAGAAATGGAGGTAAATTTCTGTCCCATCCATCCTCACCTTGACTATGGGTTGTGCATGCGACTTGTTTCCAAAGAATATAATATGGAAAGAGGGCAGAATAACTTTACCTGAGAATAACTCAACTGAGAAACCTGGAAAACACTGCCTTGGCCAGGTGATGAGTATTAAATCATCAGTGATAAATCATGTTAGTAGCATGGGCATGGGTAGAAGGGCATTTCACCTCTTTGGTATCCCTCTCCAAAGCCCATAACTACAGTTCTTTCTTGAAAAAAAAAATACATAAGACAAACTAAAAACATTTGACCAGTACTCTTAATATCTATCAAAGGTCATGAAAAACAAGTAAACTGTGAGAATAAACCAGAGAAAAATAAGAAGGCAAAATAATTAAATGCAATGTGGTATTCTGGAGGCCATCCTGTAATAGTAAAAAGGATATTAGGGGGAAAACTAGTGAAATCCAAATAACATGTGGTGCTTAGAAAATACTCCTGTTCCTGTGTTGATTTCTTAGTTATGGCAAATATACAATAGTAGCAGGATGTTAATAGGGGGAATTTGATAAGTGATGTGTAGGAATTCTCTGTACTACATTAGCACCTTTTCAGTAAATCTAAAACTTTCCTAAAAAGTAGAAGTTTATTAAAAAGAAAAGAGGGACTAGAAATGGATGGTTCCAGATGGGGACTCATGATTCAGTGACGTCATCGACGATCAAGGCTTTCTGGCTTTCTACTGTACCATCTTTAGGGAGTTTGTTCTTCGACTGTTTAAATTGTTTAATTGTTTTAGTCGTTTTAATTCTTAATTAAAACAATTTTAATTGTTAACTGTTTCCTCGTGGTCTCAAAATAGTTGCTGTATTGTATATTTGCCATAACTAAGAAATCAACACAGGAACAGGAATATTTTCTAAGCACCACATTTTATTTGGATTTCACTAGTTTTTCCCCTAATATCCTTTTTACTATTACAGGATGCCCTCCAGAATATCACATTCTCATAGAGCTGCATTCAAGGCAGGAATAAAAGGGGTAGATGAAGTGAGTATTTTCCTTTTATGAGGGAGGAAAATAATATATACTCTTTCTACCTAGTGTTAAAAATGATTAAAGAAAACAATTTAGATGGTAAGAAATTTTAACACTTAATGAAGTGTATAGTTTCCACTTGGGAGAACTGCAGAATGAGATAGAAGGTAAGAAGCTTTTGATAGGGTAAAGAATAAAGAACAAGAAAGAGAAAACTAGAAAATATATGATAGGCTGAGGTCACATGGTCAAATTTGTTTCGGATGAGAAAAAACAAGGAAATAAGTAGAGTATAACAGATATATCTTTCTCAAGGACCTGAGCCATGACTTTGAAATGTCATCATCAGAAATGATAGGGCCTCTGTCTCCTGTGTAGCCCACAGAGCTGACCCTAATTGGCATTTACATTGATGCACCCTTTGTAATTGTTCACCTCCTTGGCTCTACTCAAGCCCCTCTGTTCCCCTTTATTCTCCCTTTAAAACATCCAGTCACCTCTGTGCGAATTGAAGTTGAGTGGAGTTCAAGCTGGACCCTCTTCCCGATTGCAATAGTATCTCACTGATTAAAATATGTCCTTACTACTAACTCATATCTGGCTTTGTTTTTCTCTGACCGAATTAAATCAGTTGCATGAAGTTACATATCTATGAAGCAGCTCAACTACAATTTGATCCCAGGACTCAAAGTCCATGTCCTACCGCCTATTAAATATGCTAAACAATCATAAGGTGAAAGAAGAAAAGCCAGGGTCAAGTAGAGTTATGTGAAGGTAAATAATCATGGTCAAAGGCAGATAAACTTTAAAGCCTAATAACTTAAGATTTAGCAATACCGTTTTCTTTTATTTTTAATAGATATCATGGATTTGTATATCAAGACAAATAAAATTAACTGCTTTGGACCAAAAGAAACTAAATTGTATAATGTCTGAAGTTCTAATGTATAACGTGGTGATTGTACTTGATAACACTGTATTGTGTAATTGAAATTTGCAAAAAGACTAGGACTTAAATGTTCTCACCTACACGTACACACAGACATGCAAACACATACAAACACGTGAGGTGATGAATGGATGCTGTAATTAGAAGGGAAGAATCCTTTCACACTGTATACATATATCATTGTGATGTTCACTTTAAATATCTTAAAATGTTGTTTGTAATTATACCTCAGTAAAGCTAAAAAAAATATATTACAAGTCAACCATTATTAAGCCTCTGCTAATCCAGTTGCCAATCCCAATTACTTGCCATCATAAGATGAATATTAAGCATGTAGTATGTGCAGTGAAGTCTACAAACTAAAGAGAAGCAGAACAATTATGTCTGTACCATGAAGGATTTTTAAAAATATTTTATTTATTTATTCATGAGAGACAGAGAGCGAGGCAGAGACATAGGCAGAGGGAGAAGCAGTCTCCATGCAGGGAGCCCGATGTGGGACTCCATCCTGGGACCTCAGGATCATGCCCTGCAGGAGGCAGATGTTTAACAGCTGAGGCACCCAGGTATCCTGAAGGATTTTAATCCATTAGTAGAACTAAAATTTATTCCAATGAAGTTACTAGGGAAGACATTTTTTAATGTAGAATGTATGTTTAAATTGAGTATTGGGAAAGTCCTGATTGGATGTTAGGGTAATCTAAGAAACCATTAATGAGTCTTCTGTGACGTAAATGTCCAGTACATGTTAAAGAAGGAGGGATCTCAATAATTAGGTGGAGGAGGAAAAATGTTTCATTTAGTGTAACTGCTGTACATTAAGGCCTGAAATGAAATATATGACAGCTTCATAAAATGAATGAAAAGAAAATAATGTCCTAATTTGACTTTGAAAGAGAAAATAGTATATGAGTTTTGACCTTTTATTTTTTTTTAATTTTTTTTTAAATTTTTATTTATTTATGATAGTCACAGAGAGAGAGAGAGGCAGAGACACAGGCGGAGGGAGAAGCAGGCTCCATGCACCGGGAGCCTGATATGGGATTTGATCCCGGGTCTCCAGGATCGCGCCCTGGGCCAAAGGCAGGCGCCAAACCGCTGCGCCACCCAGGGATCCCAGAGTTTTAACCTTTTAAAATGAAAGTTTATTAGTTTCTGTTCATACTTGTTTGTCATAGATCTCAGTTATTCTATACAAAGAGAAGCATAGATTTTGAATATTAAAAAGGACTTATCCTTATCTGTCTTTGAGCTTTCTAAGCACTAGTCTTGATTTTAATACTCCAATATTACCTACTCTGTTAACTCTAAGTATTTTGTAGTTGTTTTTTTTTCTGAAAAGTCTATAAAATAGATTTGGCTGAAAATTGTATTTTTGCATTGATTTTTTTGTATTCATTTATCAGTAGTTAATTTTAAATGTCTCTACCCTACATTGTTTTCATTCTTTTTATATAAAATATTTATTGAGAAATTGTCATTTACCAAAACCTGTTGTGGGAATTTCAGGATCCATTAGTTAACAGAACAGAGAAAAACTCCTTGACTTTGTGGGAGTTATATTCTAGTGGGAAGAGACAACTAATAAACTTTATGCATAATAACAGTGAGTAAATGATGGTAGTAAGCACTATGTGCAAAAAGTGGAAGATCAGTAGGGGTTCCTGGGCTTTCTTTTATAACCACATTTTCATGATAGGCTCTGTTTCTACAGCTTCTGTGGCATGTTTGATGTGCTTCTAGTGTTGAAAGTAAATTAAATTTACGTTAGTTGCTTCAGAATGGTTTATTTCTCTCCAGTTTATAAAATATCGACTTCTTGCTTAAGTAGATCTGAAAGTAGTGTGTGATACTAAAGTTTGCAGTTATTTTTTTTTTAATTTATTCATGAGAGACACACAGAGAGAGACAGAGACACAGGCAGAGGGAAAAGCAGGCTCCATGCAGGGAGCCCGATGTGGGACTGGATCCCGGACCAGGATCACACCCTGAACCGAGGGCAAATGCTCAAGACTGAGCCATCCAGGCATCTCTGATTCTAAACTTGTTTAGCAAATTGTTCTTTTCACTGTGTTCAATAAAGTTTGTTAATAAATTACCTAATTTTTCCAACGGATTTATTTTTAAAACTCTATCCATTTATTCTTAACTTTCTGTGGTCTTTATCCTTTTAATGTCTGAACAACAAAACATTCCCATGTCTTTAATTACATATTCTGTTTTACTCATTTATTGAGTAAATAAAATAATTTGAATTTATTCATTGAGGCATTTGTTTTCATAGAAAGAGAAAAGATTATAGCATCATATAGTTCACTATACTGAGCCTACCCAAACCTCAATATCTTAAGGACCACAGTGACTCCTTTTAATACCATCTCATATTCACAGTGTTTCTTTGATTGTGGTCTTGTTTTGTTGTTGTTATCATTTTCTTTTTAACATGGGACCTCAGGTTCCCTCTGGTCTGAGAATTTCCTCAGATTATGTTTGCATGCTACTGGAGAGTGATCCTGTAATTTTTTAAATTTGTTTTATTTTTGTTGTTGTTTGATTTTGGTTTTTTGCTTTTTTAAAAAAATAAGTTCTCCACCAGGGTCAATATGTCAGGTTGTTTGCCCAGAGTGCTAGTAAAGACTATTATCTATAAAGATATCAATACTTTAAATAAATATAAATTGAAGGTGTTGCAGGAAAATGATCCTTGTCTCTGATTACAGCCTATACATCCCAATACTCATCATTACAACTTGATCTTACTTGATTAAAAGTGTTAGGGTGAGCACTGCATCTTATTCTAATTATGGACTTGCTTAGTTTAAAAATTGTTAGAAATTGGGACACCTGAGTGGCTCGTGGTGGAGCATCTGCCTTCTGCTATGAGCATGATACTGGGGTCCTAGGATACAGTACCGCATCAGGCTCCTTGTGGGGACCCTGCATCTCCCTCTGCTTATGTCTCTCTCTCTCTCTCTGTGTCTCTCATGAATAAATAAATATAAATCTTTAAAAAATTGTTATAAATTGTTAGAAAAATCAGACTTGTTTTCTAGCATGGCTGGGATAAAATACCACAAATTCAGTGGCTTCAAACAACATAAATGTATTATCTTGCCATTCTTAGGCTTCTGACAATTAAATACATATTTTACTGAGCTAAAATCAAGGTGTTGGCCAGGCTGCAGGCCCTCTGGATGCTCTAGGGAAGAATCCATTTTCTTGCACTTTCTAGCTTCTATGTATCACCTGAAATGCCTGTTGTTAGCTCTTCCTCCATAATCAAAGTCATCAGTGGAGCATCTTCTCCCCTCACTGACCTTTGCTCCCTTTTCTGTCTCATTTCAGCCTGCTGAACTCCATTTTACAAGACCCCTTGTGATTAGATTGCACCAGGTGGATAATCCAAGATACTCCATTTTAAGTTCAGTTTATTAGCAACCTTAATTCCATATGTAATCTTTTTAAAATATTATATTTATTTATTCATGAGAGACACAGAAAGAGATGCAGAAACATAGGCAGAGGGAGAAGCAGGCTTCCCATAAACAGCCTGTTGTGGAACTCGATCTCAGGACCCTGGGATCACGACCAGAGCCAAAGGCAGAGGCTCAACCACTGAACCACCCAGGTGCCTCCATATTTAATCTTAATCTCCTTTAAGTAGAATCCCTTTTCATGCTTTTTTTTAAAGATTTTATTTATTTATTCATGAGAGATACAGAGAGAGAGGCAGGCAGGAGAAGCAGGCTCCATGCAGGGAGCCCAATGTGGGACTTGATCCCAGGATTCCCGGATCACACCCTGGGCCAAAGGCAAGCGTTAAACCGCTGAGCCACCCAGGGATCCTTTTTTTTTTTTTTTTTTAGCATCTAGAGGCCACCTGTGTTTGGTTTGTGCCCTCTTTCCTCTACATAAGCCAGCAATGAGTCAAGTTCTCATATCTTCTTGTTCTTACTCAGCTTTTGTCATTGCACCTCTTTACCTGATTCTCTTTTCCTACCTCCCTATTCTACCTTTAGGGATATTTGTGTTTATAATGGCCCACTGGAATATCCAGGATAATCTCCCCATTTTAAGGTCAGTTGATTAGCATATAACCAATTTTACCCAGCATATTCACAGGTTCTGAGGATTGGGGTGTCAACATTTGGGTTCTGTTTGTTTGGTGGGGGGCATTTTTCTCCCTACCACATTGTTGTTACCAACACCTGAAACTATAAACAGTTGTTTGACATAGTAGTTCACAGGATTACAAAGATAAAAATTAATCTCCTTATTTCCTTATGATTTTCTTCCTGATGCATGCATTCCTCTACAGCTTTCTTGACCTATGGTTATTCTGAGGTAAACATTTTGAAGATAGGTTTATACATCATGTTAACACTATTTTGATAAAATTTAAATTCACACACTGAATTTTTAAAATCTTTCTCCTATCTCCACTCTGACTCTGTGTCTCTGTGCATTATTCCCTCTGCCACCATTTCTTGTTTTTGTCAAATTGCTTTACTAGGAATATTTATTTATTTGAGTAAATTTATAACATCATTAATTCATAAAAAGTTCCAATGCAGTTTTCCTTTATAATAAAATTGTAATATATATAGCAATATATAAATATATATTATACTATATAATATATACTTATATATATATTCTATATATATTATAATATATATTCTGAACTGTTTTTCTAGAAGTCTGAAAGTCTTTAATGCATAAAGATACCTGATCAGCAGGTGGCAGGAATGGTGGGCCTCAGATCTCTACTTTATTACTGTGATTCTGCCAACTTGGTCCAAGTTGATTAAATTAGAGGTGATACTCTCCCAATGTCATTTATCTTTAGTCTTAGAGTCACTTAGGAGGAAAAACACTTTGCTTGGCAGATTTGTCAGTGTACAGTAGTGAATACTGAGTAAAACAAATCTTGCTTCTTATCGAATCTGTAATTGAGAAACTATATAGAGCTTTAGGGAGCTATAATTTGAACTTAATCTGTTTATTTCTAGTTCAACATTCTTATATTTTTAAAATATTTTACATATTTCTTCACCAAAATGAGAACAGTAAGATCCTAGGAAAAATGTAAGGGAAGAGGCTTCCTAACTTTGTGATATACTCCTCAAAAAAAAAAAAAAATTATACAAGAAAGAAGGTTAGAGAGAAAAATACCTGTAGTTATTCTAATTGTGAATCTCTATTCAGTATCAGGAAATAAATGAATCGTGAGGTTTGTTTTTATTTTTAAGATTTTTGTTTATTTATTCATGAGAGACAGTGAGAGAGAGAGAGAGAGAGAGGCAGAGACATAGGCTGCAAGGAGCCTGATGTCTGACTTGCTCCCGGATCCCAGGATCACACCCCGGAGCAAAGGCAAACTTCAACCGCTGAGCCACCCAGGTGTCCCAGAATCTTGAGGTCTTAAGAGGACTATGTTGGAAATATTCTAGTAATGAGAAACCCAAGAGGATATCCAAGAACATAATGTTCTCACAATTAAAGGATTTTAATTCTAACACTGCTAGAAAGAGACGAACATGTTTATTTCTTATTAAGGGAATAAAGCAGAAATTCTCTCATCTTTCCATAACTGGAAAAACTCTTGTCTTAATGGTTGAACTTCAGAAACCAAGGCACCTATTTGCTAACAGCTTAATGGACAAAGTAAATAAATTTACAGCATATAACTACTTATGCCTCACATGCAACATTTTCAAAATGTACCATTATATTGTCCTGTGGATTTATTCATTTTTCTGTTATGTCTTCTTTAGGTACCATACTCACCACTGATCCAAGCAGGAAATCTCAATAGAAGTCTGTATTAAGGTCTCTGTACCCAAAATAATATCATTAATATTTATAAATATGTTCCTTTTATTCCACTTCTACTAACTCTTTATCATTTCTTCTCTAGCTTAATGCAATAATCTTAATAGTCTTCTGTCTTCTGTTCCCACCCTGTGCAAATGATCACTTATAATATTATCAGTGATCAAAATAAAAATCTAAACTTGCATATTTGATATCTAAGCTTAAGAACTTTGAATGAATTCCCTATTCATAGGATAAAAATCAATACCATTGTATGATGTTCATAACCCACCATGCTTTTTCTTTCTATTGTTCTCTCCAGATATTTCCTACCTTATTGTTCATTCTTTAACAAGATTTTTTTTATAAGACAAAGATTCATTCTTCTCCATAATTTATTCTACTATCTCCATGTAAATATACTATTTGTTTTAAGTTCTTGGTTTTCATGTATATTTTTCCTCACAGATTTTCAAGTCATCTCAAAGTATAACCTATGTTTTTATTTATTTATTTATTTATTGGCTATCCCTAACACAATACCTGGCATGCAGTAGATGGACAACGTTTACCTGAATGACAAATGTTTTCCCTTGTAAAATGTTTTCAAAATGAACACACATAGTTTAGTTGGTGTTTTAGTCAGGGTTTTCCAGAAAACCCATAAGAGAAAGAGGGGGGGGGGGGGGAGAGGGAGTGGGAAGATTAATTGATATTGATTGATTGATTTTAAGGAATTGGCTTATGTGTTTGTGGAGACTGGCAAGTCCAAGATCTGCAAGGTAGGCTGGCCAGCTAAACCTAGGGAAGACTTGATGTTGTTATATGAGCCCATAGACAGACTATTGGTAGAATTCCTTCCTGCTAAGGGAAGGTCAGACTTTCTCTTGATGGCTTTAACTGTTTGAATGAGGCCTACTTACATTATGGAGGCAATCTACTTTTCTCAAAATCTATTGATTTAAAATTAATATCATCTAAAGAAATACCTTCACAACAACATCCAGACGTTTTTGACCAGGTATCCATGTACGATGGCCTACTCAAGGGACATAAAATTAACCATTTCAATTGGCTAGCAGGGTATACCAGGAACAGAAAGCATAGACAAGGCCATACCACAAGTTCTTTGTTCCACTTGCACAGATTAATACCTTACCATACCCCATGGAGACAAAACGTGCGATTCAAAAGATGAATACATATGATTATGGATATGATTATACAAATTGTTCAGAGTAAATAAACTACTGCTATAGAATTACGAAAAAATATGCATGATTTGTGCAAGATGAATCTGCAAGTTGCCTTGATATAAAAACAAGTAGTTATAGGGAGTTTTATGTCTACATCATTTGTTGTAGATAAAAACTTGCAGTTAAAGAACTCAAGATGCCTGGATTTCTGAAAACCCATATAAAGAATAATCAGATATCATCAGATAATAAATAAAGCACCCGAGTCTCACAAAAAAATAATTTACTAAAATTTATCTGACTCCTAAAACTCATATAAATAACACTCAGTTATGAAATTAATGGACCTTACAGTTATTCCTACTCCAATTAGAGATAAGTCAACATTTTTAGAAGCATTGAATTATCACTAAATTTTTCTCTAAAAATTATCAGAATTTATTTAACATGTTGCTAAATATTTAATAAACATTTGACATATTTTGAATAGTTTCAGGGAATTTAGATATTTGTCACTTTGAGACATTTTTTTCACATCAATCTCATTTGATATACCACAGATAAAATAAGCATTTGTTTTCCAAAATAGTGTCTCCCTTTTTTCCTGAGAAAGCCTTTAAGCTTTTGGTTGCTGTGCCATTATTGCTGTCCTATAATTTTGTCACAGAATGACAAAACAGAAAAACTGAAACAAACAAACAAATATTTTGGCAGACAATGAATACAGTGTTTTATGTAATATAGATGTCCTTCCATTATAACAAAATGGTTTAACTGTTTGGTCTCTGTATGTACATTTACCCTGTGCTTAGTTACATATAAATACCATTACAATTGCTTATATCTGTGTGTATTTATCTTTTTATAGTAAATAGTCTTGCAGAAATACTCTCCTAAACTAAGTGCACATGGCTACTTATGTATACACCATTTGTGTGAATTCAAATAATCTTTAATGAATGCTGGCTAATTATAGGTTCTAGCTAATTAAGGCTTTATAGTAATAGTTATTTTTCTGTTGCAAATGTTGTTGTAGCCTCAATTCATTTCAAGGTTCTATGATTTAGGAGATTCTGTAGAAATATGTTGCCTGGGAATTAAAGAACCATGGTGTTATTTCTTTTTACATGATTATATTTCAACTGGATTTAAAATGGCTTACAAAAATGCATGTTATGGCAAAAATAAACAAAAATGAAATTCCTTAGGTTAATAAATGAGGGTAAAAGCAAATTAAAGACATGAAATTAGCTAAAGTCAAAAAGAGTTTAACACTCAAAATGCATTCTCTGTGGTTTTTGTACAGGTGGTGGATACTTTTGGCTTTTTCAGAAGCTTCATATAGGAGGAACATGATTCACACAGATCAACATGTGGCAAATATTTAGTAAATGGAATTAACATGAAGTAATTATTTTTCATGTTTCCCTATTGATTTACACATACTAATATAAGTTGAACTTTATATAGAAGAAGGACAATGAAAAGGATAAAATTAAACTAATTTAAGATAGGAGGAATAATTATTACATAGTTACAATGACTTTCCTTAAACAAAACTAGCCACATTGTGTCGCTATTACTATTTTATGATGAAACCAAAAAATATTTCCTAGAAAACAATTAATCATGTAAAGGTGATACAAACTTAATCTATTCTTGTCCTGTTAGTGATAAAAAGAAAATGATTTAAATCCTTCTTCTTTCAGTTTTACTTACCACAAACTATATATCCTTCCCAGAGTCATTGAAAAAGTGGGTAGTGATCAATTGATTTTGCAGAATTTAAATTAATGTGTTTTGCTCATTAACCTTGAGGAGTTTCTTGTAGGAAAATAAATGAGCAAAGGCAGTAAAGTGTGAAAAGAGTTTGAATGATAGCAAATAGAATAGGAAGAATCCAAGCCATGAGGATTAGGTGGTAGGGCATAAGATTCCCGGGGCAGACTGTGGTTAAGACATAGGTACTCTAATATCAAAGCAGGATAAAAACAATACAAGAACAAAAAAAAGTCTAGTTTGTTCTATATAAGTATTGCTATTTTGGCTTTTTTTTTGACATCCATTTTTGTTATAAATGTTTCTCCACTCCACCACTTTCAATCTGCAGTTATCTTTAGGTCTAAAATGACTCTCTTAGAGCACCTGGGTGGGCCAGCCTGTTAAAGGGGTCCACTCTTGATCTCACCTCAGGTCATGATTTCAGGGTTGTGAGACTGAGGCTCATGTTGGGCTTTGTGCTCAAAGTCTGCTTGAGATTCTCTCTCTCCCTCTTCCCTGCTCCTACCCCCACCTGCTGCTGTATGCTCACTCTCTCTCTCAAATAAATAAAATCTTTAAAATGACTTTCTTGTAGACAGCATATAGATAAGTCTTGTTTTTATTTTTGTTTAATCCATTCTGGCACCCTATGTCTTTTGATTGAAGTATTTACATTCAAAGTAATTATTGATAGGTATGTATTTATTGCCATTTTTAAAAACTTATTTTGTGTTTGTTTCTAGAGATTTTCTCTGATCCTTTCTTGTCTTTGTTATTTTTGATCTCTCCCTTGCACCCAAGGGTTTGTACTGGTCTTTTGGGGGAGGGGCCTGCTGGGCTTGGACTTTTATCTTGCTTTGGTTATCAGGATGATACTGGATTCATAAAATGATTTTAAATATGTTCCCTCTATTCTGTTTTTTGTAAGATTTAGATAAACATTGTATTATTTTTTTTTAATGTTTCATAGAATTCACCAATAAAGCCATGTATTCTTAGGCTTTTCTGTACTGGGAGATTTTTTTATTCCTCATTCAACTTTCATTCTTTTTATTGTTGTAAGAAGATTTTTCTATTTTTGGATTTAAGATTCATGATTCAATCTCAGTAACTTGTGCATTTTTAGGGGTTATCCGGGTTTTTTTCTAAGTTATCTGATTTGTTAGTATATAATTGTTTGTAGTAATCTATTATCTCACTATATATTTCTGTGGTACCCATTGTATTGTTTTATCTTCCATTTCTCATTTTGGTTTTGAGTCTTCTCTCTTTTTGTCTTAATTAATGTAGTTAAAACACTGTAAAATTTGTTTATTTTTTTGGAAAAACTTGTCATGACTTTCAATGTTATGTTGTTGTTATTCTGATATCTATGTATTTCTGATTTTTCTTTGTTATTTCTTCCTCTGCTAATTTTAGATAAGTCTCTTCTTTTTCTTTTTCTAGTCCCTTGTCATGCAATATTCAGTTGTTTATTTGAATTTTTAACACAAATATTTATAGCATTAAAAAATTAAAATTAAAAATAGAATTACCATAACATCTGGTAATTCCTCTACTGGATATTTACCCAAAGAAAACAAAGCACTAACTCAAAAAGATATATGCACCCTTATGTTTATTGCAACATTATTTATAATAGCCAAGGCATGGAAGCAACTCAGGTGTTCATCAACAGATGAATGGAAAATGAAGGTGTGGTTATATGTATACAATGGAATATTACTCAACCATAAAGAAGAGTAAAATATTGCTATTTGCAAAAATATGGAAGGATGTAGGGAGTATATTGCTAAGTGCAACATGTCAGTCAGAGAAAGACAAATACCAAATGATTTCACTGATATCTGGAATTTAGAAACAAAACAAATTGACAAAGAAAAAAGAGACAAGCAAACGAACAAACAAAAACACAAAACCAGATCTTAAATATAGAGAACAAAGTGGTGGTTACCAGAGGGGAGATGGATGGGAGGGATGGGTAAAATAGGTGAAGGGGGTTAAGAGTACACTTACCTCGATGAGCACTAAATAATGTATAAAAGTGCTGAATCACTATATTGCACACTTGAAACTAATATAACACTCTATGCTAATTATACTGATATTAAGAAATAAATTTTTAAAAGACAGACATACATACTATCTTCTAAGGAGTAATTGTAAAGCATCGTACAAATGGTAAACTGTAAGGGGCATATCTGATCTGTAGTTTTTTTCTCAATAGAAATTAGCAAATTTAAGGCTGACCTGACCCTAGAGGAGACCTAGTACTAGTAAAAAAGTCTGGGAACAGAGCAAGATTACATATATGTACTTACTGATCTTAGATATTTCCTTTACCTTGTTGAATTTCATTTTGAATTTCAATTCTGGCTATGACTCTCTATCATTGACTGTATGGATGGAGATTCAAGGTAAGTAAAAGACACAGACCTGGCTTCACATATATATTTTTAGAGTCCTATTTATTGCTTTATGGAAAGTCAGATTATAGCTGTGGCTATTAATAAAAACAACTAAAAGTGGCTAAAGTTACTGATATTCCCTTATCTTTTGTGAGTTTAGACATTTAAGTTGAGCATAAATTAAAAAAAAAATAATGAAATATACAAGCAGTCTTCATGTAAATATATAGTCTTGGAATAAAGATAATTATAAACATATTATGAAATAATACACAATATATTGTAATTGACTATGTCTTTTTATTAAATTTAAACTAATTCTGCTAACTAAACGATTACAACCAGATTTATTTGTTTCTTAACAAACCAGTGCGGGCTAATGAAAGTTTTGTAGATAAATCTTTTTTTTTAAGATTTTTAAATTTATTTATTCAGGAGAGACAAAAAGAGAGATAAGCAGAGACATAAGCAGAGGGAGAAGCAGGATCCATGCAGGTTGTCCAATGTGGGAATCGATCCAAGGACTCCAGGATCACTCCCTGAGCCAAAGGCAGACTCTCAACCACTGAGCTACCCAGGCGTCCCAAAAGTTTTGTAAATAAAGTAGCAAATAGATCAATTAAAAAAGTGATATATTTTTCAAATAATATGTATTTTGGTTGATTTATCTATGTTATGATCAAATGCATCTATTTTTAAATCTTTATTTAATATGTTTATTTCATATGTCAGGCATCTAATTAAATCTATATATTTCAAAAATGTTAAATCTTTTAAAAGGTAAACTATTATTCCTTTCACTCAGTTCAGTCATATTTATGGCAGTAACGCTTTAAATTATTATTATTTTTTATTTAGAGGGTCACATGCATAGAAAATTTTGGCATAAATAGAACACAATGAAATTTCCAAAACCATGAAATATTTTGACACAGATATATAGAAAAATACGATTTAAAAAAACAAAATAAGGCATTGTTGCAAAGATAAAATACCTACTATGATTTATTGAGGAGCAATTCAGATTAAATTATATCACAGTATAATGGCTGTAAGTAAAAATAAACAAGTAGTATTGACATGTTTATTAAGAGGGAAGAAGCAAAAAATAGAATTTTGGATAAGAAACTTAAATATTAAAAAAGGAAAATGAATTAAAATTCAGATTCAGGGATCCCTGGGTGGCTCAGGGGGTTAGTGCCTGCCTTTAGCCTAGGGCGTGATCCTGGAGACTCGGGATCGAGTCCTACATTGGGCTCCCTGCATGGAGCCTGCTTTTCCCTCTGCCTATGTCTCTGCCTCTCTTTCTCCCTCTCTCCCTCTGTGTTTCTCATGAATAAATAAGATAAAAAAATCTTTAAAAAAAATTTTTTTTTAAATTTTATTTATTTATGATAGGCACACAGTGAGAGAGAGAGAAGCAGAGACACAGGCAGAGGGAGAAGCAGGCTCCATGCACCGGGAGCCCGACGTGGGATTCGATCCCGGGTCTCCAGGATCACGCCCCGGGCCAAAGGCAGGCGCCAAACCGCTGCGCCACCCAGGGATCCCTAAAAAAATTTTTTTAAATAAAGTTCAGATTCAAAAAATCAAGCAATAATCATCCATTTTATAAATATTCCAGTAAATTTATGAGACTAATGCCTTTGAGCATGTATACTTCTATGTAAAGCATTGGAACTATAAATGACTAAATATTTCTTAAGGGTGAAATTCTCAAATGTAATATTTATTTATTTGTTTGTTTGTTTATATTTAAGGTTTTATTTACTTGAGAGAGAGAGAGAGCGCGCACACACAAGTGGGTAGAGGGGCAGAGCGAGAGAAACAGACTCCCTGCTAAGCAGGAATCCTGATGGGGGACTGGGTCCCAGGACCCTGAGATCATGACCTGAGCTGAAGGTAGCCAGCCACTTAACTGACTCAGGCATCCAGTGTCCCTATTATTTATTTTTAATATAGTACTGGCAATTAATTTTGCCAATATATGCTTTTCTTTCATACCTTATTAGTACCTCAAAACATCGTTAAAAAAAGTTTGGTATTCACAAGTTTTGGGTTCTCTTAAGAAAAGAACCAGTAATATTTTATGAAATAGTTTGTTTAAAAAAGAACAAGCAAAACTGCTTTTATTTAACCTTCTACCTCAGGTAAAGAAGTGACTTTTTTTTTTTCTTTTTGCTTGCAATTGAAAGAAATATGAAGAAATAAAAGAAAGAATTAACTATGTTCTGAATCCTTGATAACTATATTGAATTGTCTACCTATACCATAATTATAAGGCAGCATTAAAATAAAGAATAAATAAGTGAAGGAGAAGGAAGGAAAAGGGTAAGGAGAAAAAAATGTAAATATATAGATATCAAATAATATTTTCTTTATAGCAAGAGCTGTAATGACGTTGGCTGGCCAACCTCAATAAGATCCTTTAAAAAGTTAGCTAGATGGTGTGGGTCCAAGACATTTTTTTTAATGTTAATAGGCCATCCTAAGGTATGAAGATAGAGGTGGCTGAAAGATATTTTCATTTTTCCTGCCAGAAACCATTATGATCCATTATTTTCATTCAATATATGTGGAAGGGCTAATATAGTGAAAAACTAGTGAAATGGCTCACGAGCTAATGACAGTGAACCTGCCTGAGGCACAGGAAAGAGCAAGCCTAATACCATTTCCCAAATGAAAGCAGTGACAAATTAATTAAAGAGAGGGAGTCATGACTAAGCTTTCTGTTTAGCAGGAGCAACTTGGGAGGCTTTCACTCCTTTAGTTTCCTGGGCAGGTTGTGTGTACCAGGTTCATTTATGCCACTTGGCTGAGTCTTTAATCTCTACTGTAGCAGTCTTCTCTAGCCTAGGAGTGTTAAAAAGATGTGAAGGAAATACTTAGCAACATGGAGATTGCTTTCTCTAGAACTCCTGGCTAAGGAAGTCAGAGTTATATTATGACAATATAGGTTTATTAGTAGTAACAAATGTGTCATTCTGGTGAGGATGTTGATAGTGGGAAAGACTATGCATGTGTGAGAGCAAGGCATTTATAAAAACTTTCTGTACCTTTTTAATTTTGCTGTGAACTTCAAAGTGCTCTAAATAAATAAAATGTTTAAAAAAATTAACTGGAGACTGCCTATTGCCAAACAGAAAACAAGATATAGTAATTTATTCTGTTCTAAATAAATAATACTGAGTACTATTATATAATACAAAAAAAGCGACCATAAAATGTTAGTTGTGCCTACTCAAATCTATGAATCAGTTTTTTCTTCAATGTTAAAATCAACAATGGCTAATTAAGAACAATGACTGCTATAAAATGATGACTTAGATTCAAATATGAGATTAGTTGGAGCAACTTCATCTTATGCTTCACCAGTCTTTTAAGAAATATATATTTAAAATTTGCACATAGGGGAATCCCTGGGTGGTTCAGCGGTTTAGCGCCTGCCTTCAGCCCAGGGTGTGATCCTGGAGTCCCGGGATCGAGTCCCACATCAGGCTCCCTGCATGGAGCCTGCTTCTCCCTCTGCCTGTGTCTCTGCCTCTCTGTCTCTCATGAGTAAATAAAAAAAATATATTTTTTAAAAATTTCCACGTAAAATATTTTCAATGAGATATTTTTAAACGATTTTAGGTATTGATATATTACATATGATTTAATCTCAAAAGTAGGACTTTCTTGTTTTAGAAAAACAAAAGAAAAAACAAAAATAACAACAAAAACAGCAAATTAAAATGAATAACAGTGTTCGAAGGATAAGAAAGAAAAAAAAGAGGGGCACCTGGGTGGCTCAGTCAGTTAAGCACCTGATGTCAGCTCATGTCACAGCTTCAGAATCCTGAGATCAAGCACCAGGTTGGGCTTGGGCTGTGAAGTGGGGGGAGAATCTGCTTGTTCCTCTCCCTCTGCCCACTCCCAACTCCCCGTGTGCTCTCTCTCACTCTCTCTCAAAATCAATCTTTTAAAAAGAAAGAAAAAAGAGGCAGAAAGTAAAGAAATGATAAAGCAGTTCATCCTGCAATGATTAAAAAGAAAGAAATGCAAGATTGATAGAACATAGAAGACTAAGAAAAAGTCTTAAATATACCACAAAATGGAATTCTGTATAATATTAGCTTTTGACTTCACCCATGGCTTGGTTTTTCTGTTCATTGTCTCTAAGCTTTGGAAATAACATTTATTGTCAGTAACAATTTCATAATAATCTACCGGTGTCCTGTTTTATTTCTATGTGTATAAGTATGCTCTCTATTAAAGCAGTATTTTCCCATTAATATATATATATAATCCATATTTTAGGTTTAGTCAAGGGGAAAAGTAAATTTGTTTTTCTAAAGTGAAGTTGTAGAAGATTTTATGTAAGAATATATCCAGTTTCTTTTTCATAAAAGTTAACTCTTTTTTAAAAATTTGTAAGAGTTTTCAGATACAAAAGAAGTCATAAAATATGAATTTTATGTTGAAATGAGTTAAGATAGTACTGGATAATTAGTTCGAAGTTTTGAAAATGTTTATGTTCATACATTTTATCTAATAATATATACAAGGATAAGTATAACTGTTTTCCCAGTTGAGCAAAACTATAAAGTTAACTCATTTCCTAACTTTATTTAGACTTTAATCTCTTTTATAGTGGTGATTAAGCAAGAATAGTACACCATTAAAGTGAAGGACAAAAACAAAATGTATTTTCTTTTAAATTTGTTAACACTTTACAGTTTCTGGAAGATCAATTTTTATAAGAAAAAGCACTTACTGTCAAACCATTATGTCTAAAGTATCTAAAGGGTGTTTGTTACTTATTAGGCATTACATCAGAATGATTTTTCAAACTTTGTAGACAAGAGACATGCTGGGGTTTTTTGTTTTTATTTTTTATTTTTTTATTTTATTTTTTTTTTAGGATATGGTTTGAAAACCATTTAGTCAGATATACAAACAGCTAATAAAATCTAGGAATAAAAATGTCTGTTTACTTTTTTTAGAATTTGTATCAAATTCCTTAAGTACAAACTTTGCATTCCCAACTTGTATGAGGAGAAAAAGCACATAAATAGAGATCTAGAAAATTTAATATAATTTTAGCTCTATTGTAACTATTAATGTGCTATTTATTAAGTCAATTCAGCTGTCTGTCTCAGTTAATATATTTGTAAAATGAAGGTGAAAAAATAGATGACTCACACATTCTCAGCAATAAATATTCTAATTTTAATGTAATGAGTACCTGAACGCTTATCTTGATCATAGAATAGAGTCAGGGCTTCTTTGGAAACTTGGAAAGAAATTCATTATAATTCATTTTATCCTGCATTTCTTGGTATCATAATATAAAGAAATTCATTCTATTGACTTGCATTTTTTTTGATTGAGTAAGCATGGACTAGGGATTAAAGTGAGATACATAAATAATTCTTATATTACGCCAGATTCCAAAGATTAGTTATCGGTATTATTTTATTTTTTTTTAAATTTTTATTTATTTATGATAGTCACAGAGAGATAGAGAGAGAGGCAGAAACACAGGCAGAGGGAGAAGCAGGCTCCATGCACCGGGAGCCCGACGTGGGATTCGATCCCGGGTCTCCAGGATCGCGCCCTGGGCCAAAGGCAGGCGCCAAACCGCTGCGCCACCCAGGAATCCCTCGGTATTATTTTATTAACTATTTTCTATAAGAAAACATACTTTTGCAGGCTTTATATTTTAAAGGATAGATATACAGTACATTTTTAAAAAGATTTGTTTATTTTAGAAAGACTGCGTGCACACGCACACACACACACATACGCACCTACATGTTGTAAGGGGCAGAAAGCAGAGCCTGCTGGGGCTTGATCTCACAGCCCATGAGATCACCACCCAGGCCGAAATCACCAGTTGGCCACTTAATGGACTAAGCCCAGGTGCTCCAACATACAGTACATTTTTATTCTACTGAAGAAATAACATTGCCCTGAGAGAAAGTTTGCATAGCACACTTTCAGAGATGCCTCAGTGATTGAGACAATGCTATTTCATAATTTGGAAGATGGCTTGGAGAAATAGAATATTCTCCCAAGGGAAGCAGATAGAAACATTGAACACTGTATAATAAAGGGGGGGGGGGGAGTAAAAATTAACATCATTCAGAGTATATAGTCAACAGTCATTTATCAAGATACTTCTATTTACTATAATTATACTTCTGAAATAGTAAAATACTTGTTAAAAGTCCACAAAAAGGAGATTATACCTATTGACTTGAGTCTAATGTCAAAGTATTTAAGAATGAAAAAGCAAGATACAGAAAGTCATGTTGTAAAGTTAAGGCAGAATAAAATAATTGTGGTTATTTATAGACTAATGTGAGCTGTTCTATGAGCTGGATCTTATGCATGTCTAAAGAAATGCTTTTGTCCTGATAAGTAAATTATGTCTAATTAAAACCAGATATATGCTGATAAAAAATGTTGCCATTTATATATCAATCCATGAAAGGAAAGCACAGGCATTACTGAAAATAATTAACAACTGATTGCAGTATTCTGTCTTTTTTAATGTCAATTTTGATAGAAGATGCTACTATTTGGTATAAGAGGGACATCTAGGTACAATTTTATTATTTTTTTAAGATTTTATTTATTTATTTATTTATTTGAGAGAGAGAGATTGAGAGCACACAAGCACAGGGAGTGTTAGGCAGAGGCAATGGGAGAGGGAGAAGCAGGCTCCTCGCTGAGCAGGGAGCCTGATGCTGGGCTCAATCCCAGGACCCAGGGATCATGACCTTAGCCTAAGACAGACACTTAACTGACTGAGCCATTCAGGGACCCCTATGGTACAGTTTTAAACAGAATAAAGGTTTATTATATTGCTGTTTTAATTTCCTCATTCTGAATGAATACTCTGTGTGTATATTTACATAAATAATTTATAATTTTTCCCAATCTGAAAATCATTCTGTGGTGTAGGTAAAAATTTCAGAAAGATCAGAAGTTATTTTTTAGGTTGCATTAATTAATTAATATACTTCATGTTAAAAAAAGGAATTTCTATAGGTGTAAAAATATATGTTGTTAACATTCCCTTTCCACGGTTTTCACATATCTCTAGAGAATGGCAAAATTACTATTAGATGAAGAATTTTCCTATTATTTATTATCAAATAAAAATAATCATGGAAATATATTTACCCTGCTATAATGCTAGATATTTGCAACAATTACCATGTTTTTTCAAGACATGTTTTTTTTTTTATATTTTATTTATTCATGAGAGACACACAGAGAGAGAGAGAGAGAGACAGAGAGAGAAAGACAGAGACACAAACAGAGGGAGAAGCAGGCTCCATGCAGGGAGCCCGACATGGTACTCCATCCCGATCCCTGGCCTCCAGGATCACGCCCTGGGCGGAAGGTGGCACTAACCTGCTGAGCCACCTGGGCGCCCAAAGACATTTTTTTAGAATCATGATCTCTGTAATGAAGCTAAATGATGTCTATTGGAAAGATCTCATTTTTAGATACTCAGAGTTGGAAGTAATTGCTACTCATGAATGTGGACTGTGATAGTACATTTTATATTTTATTAATATATTCCATAGATATTAAATTTATTCATGAATTTCTGATATATCAAAACATCTTCCAATGTGTAATATAGTTCCTTGCTACTCACAGTATGATCTGAAGACCATTGGCATCATGAAACATTGGCATCATGAAAGAGTTAAAAAATACAGAATCTCAAGTCCTATCTCAGAACTACAGAATCAGAATATGCATTTTTGGCAACAGCCTCTTAATACTTTTTAGATATATTAAATTTTTGTATTGATTATTATTAGTAAAAGAGTAAAACTTTTATGTAATAAGAAAATTATTATATGTAATAATTTATGATGAGTGTTTTTGGTTGACCCAATTATTATACTTATTGTCAATAAAATTATTAATTTACATATCTCTGAATTTAAAACCCTTCCTAGTTAAGAGCCAAGACTAATTTAAGATACATTTTTTTAAAAGATTTTATTTGTTTATTCATGAGAGATGCAGAGACACACACACACACACACACACACACACACACACACAGGCAGAGACGCAGGCAGAGGGAGAAGCAGGCTCCATGCAGGGAGCCCGACGTGGGACGCGACCCCGGGACTCCACGATCACGCCCTGGGCCGAAGGCAGGCGCTAAACCGCTGAGCCACCCAGAGATCCCCAAGATAAATTTTTTAGTTAGAATTCCAAGAAATATTATAAATAAGAAGGAAGTAAAAAAAGCAAAGAAAGGAGTAAAGATCAGTGTAAACTTTTCTTCCTTTTTCTTACATATTATTGGGTATATTAGAGTTTAGCAGATTCCAAATGATCTGATAAGAGAAACACAAAAACAAAAAATGCTGTTTGATACCATGTTTTGATTTATTTCCCAAAAGATAGCTATCATTTTTTTGATACTTACATGGTAATTAATATTAAGTCAATAGGAAATAAAAGTTGCTTTTAAGCAATATCACTTACTGTTCTAAATTAAATGATTAATGGCTATTCTTCAGGAAAACCATTTTAGTTATATTTAATATGAATATAATTAATTTAACTTAGATGCAATTTGTTTTCCCTGAACTGACATAAAATATTTTTCCACATACTGTATTGCACTTGAAAAAGTCTACAAATGATTCCTTAACATGCTTGGTATGTTTTAGGGAGTCTGCATTAATGTTATCCTCAATTTTATTTATATTTTTCTCTCATATCCCCGTGGCAAAATCTCTCACTTCCCTTCCGTATTCTCACATATTCATCTACTTTTGAGGCCTGTCTGACTAGACTGCTTAAAATTGGAGATGCCACCAGTCCCTCTTTCCCTGTCCTGATACTTTGTATCTCCCTTAACATCTTTTATACACATTACCCTCTACAATATTGCATGATTGACTTATTTCTGCTGTTGTACCTGCACGTCTCCTCAGGAACTCTTTGTCTTTTTTTTAAGATTTTATTTATTCTGAGATACAGAGAGAGGGAGGGAGGGAGAGAGACAAGCAGAGAGAGAAGCAGGCTCCATGCAGGGAGCCCGATGTGGGACTCGATCCCGGGTCTCCAGGATCACGCCCTGGGCCAAGGCGGCACTAAACCGCTGAGCCATCCGGGCTGCCCTCCTCAGGAACTCTTAGCTGACATGCAGCCTGATCCACTCCATGACCTGAAAGATGGCCTGGCACATAATGACCTTTCAATAAATACATGTTAAATGAATGAAGCAATAAAGAGCCTTTCTGCTTATTAAAAACACGATGAAAACTAGAGCCTGTGCTATGGTGTTAGACACATTATTTCTTTCATGACCTGTTTATGTTGTCTGTGGTCTAATTAAAATAGTAAAAAAAAATTACAATAGTTTGACGGTTTCTATATGTCAAACACTGTGCTAAGGGATTTGTTTATATTTTCTTTTAATCCTCACTACAACTTTTAATGTTAGGATTTTATCAGCCTCATATTACAGGTGAGGAAAATATGTAATTTATATAGTTTTCTTACCTTTAAGCAACTGAAACTGACTCTAGGAGACCTTAATAAAAATTATCAAAATACAATAGATATCTCATAAAATCAATTGAACAATTTCAGAATAGTTGTGAAGCTGGAGAACCTTTCTCAGCAAATGGTAAAGAATCAGAGTTCAGGTCATAGAAAACAGTACCAAAATGATGCCACAGTATTAGTCTGTACAACCATTCTTCTGCATCTGTTCCTACTGTCCTGGTCTCTGCTCATGACATTGCCATATTGTAGTTGCTAGACTGAAATGCACCTGTCACCCTTGGTTACTATTACCTCTGAACATCAAATACTGGTGCTGCACAACAGATTTGCAGCACTGTAATAGCGCTATAATAATATTTTGAGTCACTTTATCTTTAAGGTCTTAGAAAGCCTTACTTGAATACACTTATATGTGAAGAATTTTCCTTTCTTATTAGTAGAGAGAAAAAGTGAGTTAAAACAATAAAATCATTTTCAGTAATCAAACTGAGAAAAAAATAAAAGCATCAAGCAATTTAATCAAGTGTATGCAGGAAAGGCATGTGAAGGTAGAGATGGGACTATATTGTTACAACCTTATGGAGGACTAATTGTCTGGATCCAAGGGTAACATTAGCTTGATTTTCATCAATTGATTCCAATTAAAGTAGAATTCCATAAACTATATCTTTGAAAAAAATGTCCATATCAGAATAAGGTTAGATGTATAGGGATATTTGTTGTTCTCTTGATTGCAAAAGAAAAAAAAAAGCTACAGAATATATAAAATCTTATCAATACAGAAATAAGATAATTCTGTTTTATTCTTAATATGGAAAATTTAATGGCAGCTCTATTAATGTGGAAGATTCTTCAGCATATAATGTTAATATACATGACAAAAGATAAAATATAGTATCCATTCAGGGAAGGATATTTTAATAGTCCTCTATTTAACAGATTTTACGTATTAATAGATATTATTCTTTCTTCTTTAAAACTTTTCCCTTAATACTCAAAGCAAGTAAGGCTTGCAATTTACTCTCTCCTGAACCTGGGTGTACTTTTCTTCCTAAGAGACGAGATGTATGGTCAGTATGGCAGGCAGAATAATGCCTTCAGAGATGATACATTTTAATCCCCAGACCTTTCGATATTATTAAAAAGACTGCAGATGTGTTAAGAATATTGAGATGAGGCCATTATCCTGAATTATCCAGAAAGGTGCAATTTAATTTAACCCTTATAAAATAGAGGTCACAGGGTCAAAGTGAGAGAGAGAGAAAGAGTAAAAAAAAAAAAATCAAAGAAGAGAAAAGATGCTGCACTGCTGGCTTTAGCCATAGAAGAAGTCACCAAAAAAAGAATACAGGTAGCATTTAGAATCTAGAAATTGCAAGGAAATATTTTCCCTCTAATCATCCAGAAAGAATGCAACTCTGCTGACACCTAGATTTTAGCCATAAGACATACTGTGCTTCTGACCTCTAAAACTTTAAGATAACTCATTTGTGTTAAGTCATTAAATTTGTTGTACATTGAAATAGCAGCAATAGGAAAATAATATAGTCAGTGTTCTTGGTTCTTAAACTTGTTAACATCTGTTTATTTTATAGCTTTAATTATACTATTTTATTAAATATTGCATAAACCAGTAAAGCATATGTGGAAAGAGTTGCAGTTTTTATGCTTTTGATGACCTTGATAAATGTAAGAGAAGGGAAATATGTTGAATTAGGAATGGGCATAGCAACTATAAAACTAGGCAAAACTAATAATAATCTAGAAGAATCCTGATTTCAGAATGTATTAAAAATAAGTAGAAAAATATCAGCAAAAATTGTGTAACTAGAAAAATGGAATAGGCAATTGAAGAAGGTGGCTCAGAAAATGTTAAAATAAAAACATGAGGGGCATTTGAGTAGCTCAGTTGGCTAAGCATCAGACTCTTGGTTTTGGTGCAGGTCATAATCTCAGAATCCTGGGATCAAGCCCCGCATTGGGCTCTGTGCTCAGCTCAGAGTCTGCTGAATATTACCTCCTTCTCCTTTTGCCTCTGCTGATCCCCCTGCTCCCATGCTCACTCTCGCTCTCTCTAAATAAATAAATAAAATCTTTAAATAAATAAATATAGTTAAAATAAAATCCCATTATTTTCTAGGCAGAAAACACTGCAAAAATGATGCAAGTGACACATGGCTGACTCTTATTTAAGGAAACTGAAAGAGGAACTCATAGATCATTCATCTTGGACACAGTTAGAAAATACATATAGGAATCTATTTAGTGAAATCATATTTACAAAGAGTCTTGACTCCACATCATATAATTCATAAATTTAAATAAATGATGAAGAGAGACCATCAATACCTAATTAATTATTAACCAGTAATAATTTGTTATAACTAGCTGTTGACAATCATAAATGATTAATTGACAATTTCAATGCATAATAAATAAATAATAAATTACTGAGTATTTAAATCAGTTTACATTTCCAGCTAGTGGATGATTAATAATAGAACTTGAGAAGCAGAACATAAGTGAGGTCTCAAAGTGAAGATAATAGAAGTTATTTATATAAATGATTACTTCAACAAATATTTATTGAAAGTCTGCTATGAGTTAGGCACTACTCTAGGCAGTAGGAAGATAGAGCAGTGGGGACAAGCCAAAAACAACACAAATAAGTAAATTCACTTATGAAAAAAAAAAGTAGGATAAGGTGATGGAAAGTGCCATGAATGAGGATGTTGTAGTCTAATAAAAATATTGGTGACCTGGTGAGACATGGGTGGTGGTTTGAGATTTTGAAAGCTATCTTTTGATTGATTTGTCTCAGTGAGGCACAGATGAGTATGATCAGGTGACAGGAAAGTTTGGGAATAAGACAGAAAACTGAAATCATCCATAATGATGAGATACAAAAATTAAAGGAACAAGGAGTTTCCAGTTGAGAAACAGCAGTTCAGACCGTGGATAAGGGTAGTAAATATTCAAAAAGGGCAAGACATAACTGGTAACTGGAAAACATTAAATTTTTAAGAAAATTTCAAATTGTTGGTAGGATTTAGATGGATTTTATTGTTTTTGTAATTGCAGTTTAAAATTAATTGTTAGGCTCTCTCTCTCTATCTTTCTCTGTCTTTCTCTCTCTCTCTCTTTTGAAAGCATTAGGAGCCTGCATTATTTATTTTTGTATTACTACGAATCAATCATCAAATACTTCCAAGAATGTAAGGAAATATGGCTAAAAATTGCCAATTCTAAGACAAAAGGGGCATGTCAAGATTATACAAATATTAATTAGATTTATGTAAATGATTCATAGGAAAAATGATGTGTCAGCACTCTTTTTACCCCCTTTATTTGTCAACAGATTATTTTTTAAATAGGCGAAGCTGCCAAAATATTAATATGTTTATTACTTTCTGAGCTTCCTATTAAGCACTGTACAGACATACCTGGGACATATCACAGGTTTGGTTTCAGACCTCCACAGTATAGCATACATTGTAATAAAGGGAGTCAAAAATTTTTTTTTGTTTCCCAGTGCATATAAAAGTAATGTGTAAACTATACTGTGGTCTTAAGTGTGCAGCTGCATTATGTCCCAAAAGTCAGAGTACATACTTTAATTAAGAAATACTTTGTTGCTAATAAATCCTAACCATTATCTGAATGAAGTTTGCTGCATTGATTGATTCTTCTTTTCACGAACAAAGTGTTGTACCATGTGATCCTACTTGATAGTATTTTATTCACATTAGAACTTATTTCAAAATTGTAATCAGTCATCTCAAACTTGCCACTGTTTTATTAAGTTTATGTAATATTCTAAATCTTTTGTTATCATTTCAGTGAATGTCTTCACAGTATCTTCACCAAGAGTAGATTACATCTCAGGAAACCACTTTCTTTGCTCATCCATAAGAAGCAACTTAGTTATATCATGAGATGATAGCAACTCAGTCCCATCACTGGGCTTCACTTTTAGTTCTCTTACTAATACTATCACATCTGCTGTGAGATCCTTCACTGAAGTCTTGAACCCTCAAAGTCATCCATGAGAGTTGGAATAACATCTTCCAAAGTCCTGTTAATGTTGATATTTTGACCTCTACCCATGAATCATATTTTTTAAAATTTATTTAAGTTCAATTTAATTAACATATAGTGTATTATTAGTTATGGAGGTAGACTATAGTGATTCATTGGTTTCATATAATACCAGTGCTCATTCCATCAAGTGCCCTCCTTAATGGCCATCACCTAGTTACAGCATTTACCAGCTACCTTCCCTCCAGCAACCCTCAGTTTATTTCCTATAGTTAATAATCCCTTATGGTGTGTCTCCCTCTGTGTTTTCTTCTTACTTTTCTTCTCTTACCCTATATTCATTTGTTTTGTGTCTTAAATTCCACATATGCATGAGATCATATGATAATTGTCTTTCCCTGACTGGGTTATTTCACTTAGCATAATACCCTCTTTCCATTCATGTCATTGAAAATGTCAGGATTTCATTCTCTTTGATGGCTAATGTTCCACGGTGTGTGTGTGTGTGTGTGTGTGTGTGTGTATTAATGAACATTCATCAGTGGACATCCAGGCTCTTCCCATATTTTGGCCATTGTGGACAATGCTGCTATAAATATTGGGTTGCATGTCCCCCTTCAAATCACTGTGTTTGTATCCTTTGGATAAATACCTAATAGTACAATTGCTGGGTCATAGGGTAGCTGTATTTTTAAGTTTTTGAGGAACATCCATACTGTTTTACAGAGTGGCTGCACCAGTTTGCGTTTGCACCAAAGTATAAGAGGTTTCCCCTTTCTCAACATTCTCGCCAACATCTGTTGTTTCCTGAGTTGTTAATTTTAGCTATAGATGTTTCTAATGGAATTTAGAATAATCCTTTCCAGAAGATTTCCAATTTACTTTGCCAGGATCCATCAGAGGAATCACTATCTGTGGCAGCAAGAGGCTTAACAAATGCACTTCTTAAATAATAACATTTGAAAGTTGAATTCCTCCTTGATCCATGGACTACAGAATGGATGTTGTGTTAGCAGACATGAAAACAACATTGGTCTTGTTGCACATCTCCATCAGAACTCTTGGATGACCAAGTGAATTGTCAATGAACAGTAATGTTTTACAAGGAATCTTTTTTTTTTTTCCTTCAAAACAGTAGGTCTCAACAGTGGGATTAAAAGATTCAGTAAACTATGTTATAAAAGGAGGTGCTATCATGCAGACATTATTCCATTTTTAGAGCACAACAGAGTAGATATAGCATAATTCTTAAGGGCCTTAGAATTTCCAGAATGGTCAATGAGCATTGGCTTCAACTTAAAGTTACCAGCTGCATTTTCACCTAACAAGAGAGATAACCTGACCTTTAAAGCTATGAAGCCCGACATTGACTTCTGTTTTCTAGCTATGAAAGTTTTAAATGGCATCTCCTTCCAATAGAAGGCTTTTTGGATTACTTTGAAAGTTTGTCATTTAGTGTAGTCATCTTTAGTAATTATCTTAGCTAGATCTTCTGGATAACTATATCAACACTTGCTACTTCACTTTAAACTTTTATATACTGGAGACAGGTTCTTTCCTTAAACATCATGAACCAACCTATGTTAACTTCAAGCTTTTTTCTTCAGTTTCCTCACCTCCATAGACTTCATAGCATTGAAGAAAGTTAGATCTTACTCTGGATTAGGTTTTAACTTAAGGGAATGTTGTGGTTGGTTTGATCTTCTATCCAGAATACCAAAATTTTCTCCATATCAGCAATTAGGCTGTTTTGCTTTCTTATCATTTCCATATTCACTGAATAGCACTTTTAGTTTCTTTCAAGGACTTTTGCTTTGCATTAAAAATTTGACCTACTGCCACAAGAAGCCTAGCTTTGGCTGGTTTTGACTTTTGACATGCCTTTCTTACTAAACTTAATAATGTGCAGCTTTTGATTTAAAATGAGAGACATGTGACTCTTCCTTTAACTTGAAAACTTAGTGGCCATTTAGGGTTACTATTAAGACTAATTTTCATATTTTTTGTCTTAGGAAAGAGGGAGTCTTGAGGAGAGGGAGAGAGATGGGGGAACAGCTGGTCAGTGGAGTAGTCAGAACATACATGATATTTATTGATTAAGTTTGCCATCTAATATGGACACTACTTGTGGTGCCTCAAAACATTTATTATAGTAACATCAAAGATTAGTGATTACAGATCCCCATAGAAAACTAATAATTCAAAAGTTGGAAATATTGTGAGAATTACCAACATGTGAGACAGATACACAAAGTGAATAAATCCTATTGGAAAAATGGTACTGAAAAAAGAACAGTAAGATGGTGGCAGAGTAGGAGGACTCTAGGCTCACCTCGCCTCACCAACACAACTAGATACCATCAAATCATTCTAAATATCTCAGAAATTGACCTGAAGACTGATAAAACAAACTCCACAACTAAAGGGAGTAAAGAGGCCAATATCAAAGATGGAACAGGAGACATAACTGGATTTTCTAACACAGAAGAGAAGGCAGAGACTAAGACAAAATGCCAATAGGGAGGAATTTATCCTGAATGAAAGAATAAATTAAAGTCACTGTAAGATCTAAGTGACACAGGTATAAGTAACATGCCTGATGGAGAATTTAAAGCAATGATCATAGGATACTTGTCAGACTTGAGAAAAGAATAAAAGACATCTGTGAGACCCTTACCAGATAAATGAATTTAAAAAGTATCAATCAGATATGAGAATGCAATAAATGAAATTAGAAAGACGCTTGTTGCAGTGAACAGCAGGCTGGAAGAAGGAGAGAAATGAATTAAGGGCCTAGAAGACAAACTAATAGAAAACACAGAAGCTGAACAAAGGAGAGAAAGAAGAAAAAGAGAAAGAATTATGCAACATGAGACTAGACTTGGAGAACTCAGTGACTCCATCAAACGTAATAACATTCATATTATAGAAGTCCAGAAGGAGAGAGAGAGAAAAGGTGGTAGAAAATTTATTTCAAGAAATAAGAGCAGAAAACTTCCTTAATCTGGGGGAAGGAAACAGATATCCAGATCCAGGAAGCAAGAGAAGTCCCATCATAATCAACAAGAGCAGACCAACACTAAAGCATATTGTAAATAAATTTGCAAAATACAGTGATAAAGAAAAAAAAATCTTCATAGGGGAAAACCTATAAGGCTAGCTGGAGATTTTTCAACAAAAACTTGGCAAGCCAGAAGAGAGTGGCATGATATATTCAAAGTACTGAGTGGGAAAAATCTGTAGCCAAGAATATTCTATTGAGCAAGGCTGTCATTCAGAATAGAAGGAGAGATAATGCTTCCTAGACATACAAAAACTAGAGGAGTTTGTGACCACTAAACCAAGCCTACAAGAAATATTAAAGGGGACTCTGAGTGGAGAGGATAAACCAAATGTGACAGTATAAAGTTAGGAGACACAAAAGCAATATAAATGAATATTTTTGTGAAAGTCAATCAAGAAACTCACACACAAAAAGGACATACAATATAATGACATATATCTAAAATAGGGGGATGAAAGAAGAAAAGAATGAGGTCAAACTTGAACAGCCATCAACCTAATATAGACTGCTATTTTCAGAAGAGGTTATATACAAAACAGTGGCTCTGAATGACACACAGGACCAGATGGACTTAACAGATATATTCAGAACATTCCATCCTGAAACAGCAGAATACACTTTCGTTTCAAGTGCATATGAAATATTCTCCAAAATAGATCACATATTAGTCACAAAACAGTCCTCAACATATACAAAAAGATTACAATCATACCATGTACTGGTATGATTTTTATGACCAGAAGGCTATGAAACTAGAAGTCGACAACAGAAAAAACTCTGGAAAGACCACAAATACATGATTTGTGCTACTAGACAATGATTAGGTCATCCAGGAAATAAAAGAAGAAATTTTTAAAAATACAAGTGAAAATGAAAACACAATGGTCTAAAGCCTTTTTAATGCAGCAAAAGCAGTCCTAAGAGGGAAACATACAGCAATACATGCTTACTTCAAGAAGCAAGAAAAATCTCAAATAAACAACCTAACCTAACCCCTAAAGGTACTAGAAGAAGAACAACAAACAAAGCCTAAAGCCAATAGAAGGAAGGAAACAATAAGGATTAGAGCAGAAAGAAATGGCATAGAAACTAAAAGAGCAAGAGGACAGATCAGTGAAACCAAGAACTGATTATTTGACAAAAATTAATACAATTAATAAACCCCCAGCCAGACTTCTCAAAAAGAAAGAGAAAGGACCAAAATAAATAAAATCACAAATGAGACAGGAGTGATAACAACAACACCAAAGAAATAAAAACAACTGTAAGGATATTAGGAAAAACAAAATGCCAACAAATTAAAAACCCTGGAAAAAATGGGTAAATTCCTGGAAACATATAAATTACCAAAACTGAAACAGGAAGAAATAGAAGACTTGAACAGACTTATAACCAGCAAATAAGTTGAATCAGTAATTAAAAACTCCCAACAAACCAAAGTCCAGGATCAGATGACTTCATAAGCAAATTCTATAAAACATTTAAAGACGAGTTAATGCATATTCTTTTCAAACTTTTCCAAAAAACTGGAAAATAAAAGAATACTTCCAGATTCATTCTATGAGACCAACATTATCCTGATACCAAAATCAAATAAAGACACCACTAACAAAAGAGAACTACAGGCCAATATCCCTGAAGAACATAGATGGAAAAATTCTCAGTATAATGCTAGCAAACCAAATCCAACAATACATTAAAAACAACAACAACAGCAACAAAAAACTATTCACCACAATTAAGTGATGTTTATTCCTGGTTTGCAAGTGTGGTTCAATATTTGTAAATCAATGAACATGACACATCCTAATAATAAAAGAAAGGATAAAAACCATATGATCCTATCAGTAGATGCAGAAAAATCATTTGACAAAGTACAACATCCACTCATATACAAAACTCTAAACAAACTGTATTTAGATGGAACATAATTCAACATAATAAAGACCATTTATGAAAACCCACAGATATTATCTTCCTCAATGGGAAAAAACAGAGATTTTCTTCTACAGTCAGGGACAAGAGAGGGATATACATTCTTGCCGCTGTTACTTAACGTAGTACTGGAAGTCCTAGTCTCAGCAATCAGGTAGATAGATAGCTTGCTAGCTAGCTAGAGATAGATAGATAGATAGATAGATAGATAGATAGATAGATATCATCCAGATTGACAAGGAGGAAGTAAAACTTTTACTATTTGCAGATGACATGATACTATACATAGAAAAACCAAAAGAATCCACCAAAAACAGTGCTAGAACTGATAAATTCATTAAAGTTGCAGAACACAAAATCAACATACAGAAATATGTTGCATTTCTATACACCAATAATGAAGCAACAGAAAGAAATATTAAGGAATCAATCTCATTTACAATTGCAACAAAAACCTAAGATACCCAACCAAGGAGGTAAAAGATCCATACTCTGAAAACTATAAAACACTGATGAAAGAGACTGAAGATGACATAAAGAAATGGAAAGACATTTCATGCTCTGGATTGGAAGAACAAGTACATTGTTAAAATATCTGTACTATGTATGGCAATCTACACATTTAATGCAATCCCCATCAAAATACCACCAGCATTTTTCACGGAGCTAGAGAAAATAATCATAAAATTTGTATATATCCACAAAAGACTCCAAATAGCCAAAGCAATCTTGAAAAAGGAAAAAAAGAAAACCTGCAGGTATTACAATTCCAGACTTCAAGTTATATTGCAAAGCTGTAATAATCAAAACAGTATAGTACTAACACAAAAATAGACACAGAATAATGGAAGATAATAGAAATCCCAGAAAGGAATCTGCAACTATAAGGTCTATTAATCTTTGACAAAGCAGGAAAGTATCCAGTGGGAAAAGACAGTCTCTCCAACAAATGGTGTTGGAAAAACTGAACAGCATCATGAAAAAGAATGAATATGGACCATTTTCTTATACCGTACATACCCACAAAAAAATGCATTAAAGATCTAAATGTGAGACCTGAATCCATAAAAGTTCTTTAAGAGAATACAGACAGTAACTTCTTTGACACTGGCCATAGCAGCTTCTTTCTGGATATGTCTTCTGAGGCAAGGGAAAGAAAAAAATAAACTTTCAGACCACATCAAAATAAAAAGGCTCTGTACAGTGAAGGAAATAATCAACAAAACTAAAAGGCAATCTGTGGAATAGGAGAAGATATTTGCACATGACATATCTGATAAAGGGTTTGTATCCAAAATATATAAGAACTGAAAAATTCAACACCCAAAAAGTGAATGAAACACCTAAAAATGGGCAGAAGACATGAATAGATATTTTTCCAAAGAAGACATACTGCTGGCCAAGAGACACATGAAAAAATGCTCAAAGTCACTTATCATCAGTGAAATGCAAACCAGAATAACAATGAGATATCACTTCACACCTGTCAGAATGGCTAAAATCAACAACACAAGAAACAACAGATGTTGGTGAGGATGCGGAGAAAGGGGAATTCTGGCACTGTTGTGGGAGTGCAAACTGGTTCAGATAGATACTCTGGAAAATAGTATGGAGGCTCCTCAAAGAGTTGAAAATAAAACTACTTTATGATCCTGGAAAGACACCACTAAGTATTTACTCAAAATATACAAAAATACTAATTCAGAGGGATACTTGCTTATATCAGCATTATCTCTAATAGCCAAACTATAGGGAGAAGCCAAATGTCCATCAATTAATGAATGGGTGAAGAAGAAGTAGTAGATGAATAAAATGGAATATTAGCCAGAAAGAATAATGAAATTTTGCCATTTGTAAGGACATTTCAAGGACATGGCTGGAACTAAGAGTGTTATGCTAAGTGTAAGAAGTTACAGAAGGACAAATATCATATGATTTTACTTGTATGTGAAATTTAAGAAAAAAAATAAATAAAGGCGAAGAAAATTAAAAGATAGGCAAACCAAGAAACAGATTCTATAGAGAACAAACTGATGGTTACCAGAGGAGAGGTGGGTTGGGGGAGGGTTAAATAGTGATGAGGATTAAGGAGTGCACTTGTAAGGAGCACAGGGTTATGTATGGAAGTGTTGTCACTATGTTGTACACCTGAAGCTAATAGTGTATGTTAATTAACTGGAATTTAAATAGAGAAAAATGGCACTCATAGACTTGCATGAAAGAGTTACCATAAACCTTCAATTTGTAAAAATGCAGTATCTGTGAAATGCAGTAAAATGAGGTATACTTGTACTTAGTAAGATTTTGTGATTTTGTTGTGTTAATATTGATATTTCAAATTTATTTTAGACTTTTATGAGCTTAGAGTGTTTCAAATGTATAATTATTCTTTTAAGTTTTCTAAGCAATCAGTTATAAATCCAAACACAATTGATTTAAAGATTTTTTTTCATCTCCATCAATATTCAGAGCTTGTCAGTAAATAATAAATAAAAGCAAGATAATTTTTCCACACATTTTGTTTTTCTAAAAACCTATTTTTGTGACATTTTTCCATGAAAGAATTTTAGCAAGAGGCAGTGCATCCAACTTGTGTGAATTTCTAAACTCTATTATGTCTGTGGTCCAATTTACTTTATATAATTTGATAAATACTCAAATTAAATACATAAAATAGAGTTTTTAATGAAACTTTAAACAGAGAAAACATTTCTTTAAATGAAGGGTGGATTCATGTACTTAGCTATAATAGAACATGTGGAAAATGTTCTGTTGAACACTGACTTGGCTCCTTTAGCTTTGATCTGTGGAGAGATTTTTTTTTTTTTTATTTTGTAATTTAATTACAATGGAAGCCACTGTTTTCAGTGATGTGAAGTGTCAAAAAGGAAAAGAACAATTGTTTTGAAAGTGGATGCAAAAGCCCAATTACTTTCAAACATAGAAATAAAAACATCACACTCCCTAGGAATTCAGTTTGCTGAATTTTAAACACGAACTTTCTCCTGTGGCAGTAGATGACAAATTGGGAATGTTTAATAACCTAGTTTGTTATTTCTGCCTTCATTATGAGGCAGTTGTTATAGTTATCCACTGCTGCTTCTTTTACTGAGGTATGCATTTCAAAAATCCATATCCTTTTTAGGAGACAAGGCTCTCTCTACTTTGTTTCCTTTATTCTCATGGCCTTTAGATCTTAGCACTGTCCACTCATCCCTGATTGACAGATCTGAGGCTCTGTAAAGTCTGTTGGTCCCTAAGGCCCTCAAACTGTCATTCAACCACCCAGTGTCATGACTAAATCCAAAAAAAGTTCTCCATTTCTGTTAGCTTAGCTGGAGAGTATGTTGTTTTTCTGTAATACTTGGATCTTTTATTCTGTAAGTGACTTTATCTTTAATATAACCAAAATGTGTTTTAATAAAAAGAGCTTCAATATAGATTTTAAAATATTCTTACCAAAATTTACATGTCAATTAAAGCTAAAATATAACAAATAGCAAATTTATTAGGAAAATAAGTATTATTATAGGACTACTTGGTTATTATTATAAGTCTTTATTACATTTTTTTTTATGTTGCCCACAATTATAGTGTGCCTAGGGATACAATAGAACATATATATGCTAATGATTTTTTTAAATAAAATGTGTTATATGTAAATATTCATAAATTGATGAATAAGGATGGCTAGTTATAATACTTTTTCTGATGTGTTTTAAAAGTAAATATAATTTTGAATGATCACCAAAATTATAAAATTCAATGATAAATCTCAGTTGATAATGGTTACTTCTGTGGTGCCTTCCATAGGTTAACCAAAAATAATACTCAGCATTAGAGGTTGACATATTTATAGTTTAAATAAAGTATAGGACTAAGAAATCTGATATTTTAATTAGAGATTAATTAATTTTGAAATTTTAACTCACTTAATATAAAATTTCATATGGTTTATATCAAGGGAAAGTTTTCAATAGAATTTTATCAGAGCATTTAAGAAAAGGAAAATATCTTAACTTTTGACTGTTTAACAGCCAAAAAATGGGAGAAAAAGAAGGTATATCCTGGATTAGTAAGTGGTTTATCTACATTATTTCTAACTTTTGAGGTCCTCTTCTTTCTTCAACTGAGGTCACTGATAACTCTACACAAATTTCGTGCTCATCATTAGGACCGGTCTTGAAAATGGAAGTATATATTTCAGACAGTTCAGTGAGTTACACATTGTAGAACTTGCTCTGATGCTATATCCATTAATTTGTAAGCATTCTGACAGCAAATACAGGTTTTTATTTTTTAAAGATTGTATTGATTGATTGAAAATGAGAAAAACAGCATGAGTGTGAGGAGGGACAGAGGAGAGAGAGAAAGAGAATCTTAAACAGACTCCGCACTTAGCCCAGAGCCTGACCTGAAGCTTGATCCCACAACACTGAGATTACAACCTGAGCCAAAATCAAGAGTCAGATGCTTAACCAACTGAGCCACTCAGGCACTCCCAGATTTTAATTTTTATGACCTTTACTCAAACAGTTTTCACTGCCTGTCAGATGGTAGGCATTGACAATACTTTGATGGATAAATAATCTAGTTTTGTTCTGTTATTTCCTGCTATTCTCAAGCTTTAAGAGAGAGGAGTTATAAATACAGGAAACCTGGAAACTACTTTCTGTGTCATGGTATTAGAAATTGGAATTTTGAGTTTAAAGCATGCCAGTGTCTGTTTCTATCATGATTCTGTAAGTCTCTGCATTTGTTTTTTAAGTCCCATCTAAAGACAGATTGTCAGAATGAATAAAAAATCATGACTCAACTATATATTGCTCACAAAGATCTTAATTCAAAAGCATGAATAGTTGAAATAAAACAATGAAAAGATGTATGCCAGTATTAACTTAAAAATAGGAAAGGAAAAAAATAAAAAAATAAAGATAAAAATGGGAAAGGAAAGTGGCTATATTAATATCTGATAGACTATATTTCAGAGGGAAAAAAATCTAGATATAATAGAATTCCTTCTAACTTCAACTGCATCTTTCTCCTGATATAAAAGCATACATTCTCTCCCTTTGTCCACCTTGAGAACATTTATGCTTTCATTGTCACAAAATCCCATGTCCCCAGTGTTTTATTTTTGAAGATAATTTTTGGCATTCCTATGAAGACATTTGTGTATCTTCCACTCTGATTTTTCCCCAAATCACCTATCTGATTTTTCCATGTGTATACCATTATTACAGACTTGTCTTTACTTCTGTGAACTTAAAACCATATATCTGCCTTTTATACTATATTGACAATAGTTCAGTTTGGAATCTATACAACTTTGTGCCACTTACAGTCATTATAGTGTCACAATTAATAAATATTTACTTAATCACTTAATAGCTAGATATATTATTGAATAAATCAATGTTCTAAAGAAACATTTATTTTTTTGATAAAAAAGCATGTATTCTTGGAAATGAAATCCATACTTATGTGATCTTGGTTTTAATTTTGTTGAGGTCATCTGTTATTTAAAACTATCCAATATGTTCTGCATACTCTTTCTACATCTTGATAATTTGCCACATTTTAGTTTTACCTTCTCAAACAGAATTGGATAGACTGTATTCACATGAACCCTTTCAAGTAGAACATATTCATTTAATCGAAGTTACTCTAATGAAGTGCAATCAAGCACTCTTCGTTTTGGAAATAATCAACACCTAAAAGGAAATAAGTCTTTTGGCAACCACTGTGATAGAGTGTCCTGTGGCAGTAATAGAGTTTCTGATGCCAATTATCGAATGCCATAGTAGCCAACTGATAATGGCAATCAGGTTTAGGGACAGAATTTATGTGCCATGTGGGGCATTGCTGCTGCTTCTGTCTGGCTTGTTGACCTTATCAGAGATTCTGGAAGCTGCCAAACATCCTTTAATGAATTTTGTCCCTGTTTAAGTAACTCTGAGAGGATTACATTGTTTGTAGTCCTGAACACTAATCACTCTGATGTTAACAGGGTGTTCTTAGTAATGGTAATAAACCATAAGCATTTATAGAAATCTTCAATTTTTAGCCCATATGCTGCAATAGAAAATCAGCCTACCTGAGCCAATCTACTTTTGGTAGTATGTACTATATGATTCTCTTATGATTCATAGATTTGCTTTGAGCACAAAGTTTTCATCAAAGTGATTGCCTGCAGCTAAAGCAGAGAGGGGTGACTATATGTAGTTCACTTTCTCAGACAGACAAATACATTTGTCTTAAGCTAAACATAAAGATAGATTCCTGCTAAGAGTGTGAAGATGTAATGTTAATGCTCTCAGTTAGGTTGGAAGTTTGAATAGTATGAGTGCTCAGGTGAAGTTTGTACCTGTTTCTAATATCTGTGACAAATGCACATGGAAGATTGCATTTCTTGCCAGCTGGGACTCTTTAAGCAGCTGTAGATTTACAATTGCTTAGGCAATGGTAGAAAAATAAAGCAAATAGAATAAATATTTATCTTTATTTAATAAATAAAAATTAAAGTTCCATAAACATAAATTTTAGAGACATGAGTATTAGCTACATATTTTATTTCTATTTTAGTAGCTTTTTGTAACCCTCTGCCATCCAGACTTTACAATCAGCTCAGTTTAGCAAATACTGATTGGAAAAATCCTAAATATTATAAGGTATATAGTGAACTATGTATGCTGCAAATGCAAAGATGAAAAAGACTGTTGGGAAACAAAAGGAAAGTATGAGAGAACCAATATTTTATTTAATGTACTTGGTGCTATGGACTCTGTAGAAATCTTCACCCATATTAACAAACTTATTGCTCATAATAGCCTTATAAATGAGATTTCAGAAAAGCTCAGTAATTTGTCTACAGTCATATAGTGGATTGTGTTGTAGTTTAAAGGGAAAGAGATTCAGTTTATGTTTACTTGATTTCCAAAACATAGCCCTTTAAAAAAAAGATTTTATTTATTTATTCATGAGAGACACAGGGAGAGAGAGGCAGAGACACAGGCAGAGGGAGAAGCAGGCTCCATGCAGGGAGCCCAATGTGGGACTTGATTCCAGAACTACAGGATCATACCCTGAGCCAAAGGCAGACATTCAACCACTGAGCCATCCAGGTGTCCCCAAAACATAGTCCTTTTATCTTCATAAGTAGTTTTACTCTTCTAACAGTGAAGTGTATTGTAGAGCATCACATGAGTTTAATTAGATTTTAATATTTATGTAATATTGAAATGCTATATATTAAATAGCATGCTATGATGAGTATGTTATTAATAATATAAGCAGATATACATTTGAAAATTAGTTCATATATGCAAGCAATGTTCTATTTAATTACATAGACAATGTCTGATACTCATCTGTGTTTGTGGATATTTGCAATAATTCCATTGCCCAGAAATCCAAAGAATGTGTTAGAAAACACTGTTTCACACTTCGAGATAAAAGTATTATTTCAAAATAGAGCACCTATCTGCATTATTTTTATAACATCCTCCTCAGAAGAGTAGTTAACAATAGTAATAATTTATCTTAGTTAGAACAAAGATATTTGTGCTAAGATAAACTTGTGAAATTATGACTTAAATAAAGTTTAACTGCAGTACTCCCAGGTGCTGTATTTGCTAAAATTCATATGGATCTCCAAGACACATATACAATATGTACTCTCTGAAATTATACTACATAACATTTTCCTCCCATGATACATTAAGAAGACTAAAATTCAGTGGAATATATTTTGGAAAATATTTTTTGACTATTATTCTGACATCACTGGACAACTAACTGATCAGACACAGGGCATTTTATTTGGGAGATCACTGGAGTTTATGAAGCTATTACTAGGAATGAACAGGAAGTTGGACATAGTGACAGGCTATCAAATATGTTAGGGCAGACAAAAGACAGACAAAAACATTTATACACATAAAAATAATAATAGCTATCATTTGTTGGTAATTTACATGTTTTCCTCTAGTGTTACCATTTCCCATAATTGACTTATTACATTATCCTGTAAGCCCATTTACAGGTGAAATTCCTAAGTCCATACATAAAAAACACCTTGAAGAAATGAGTTCTGGGTATAAGAAGTAAAAGCCATATTTTGTAACACTGTAATGCGTTCTATACAAATGTACAGCCATTTAAAATACTTATGTATTAGCTAAAAATACCTAATTCATCCAACATAATGTAACTATGACCCTGTCTGAATTCAAAGGCTGTTTAAATCTCTTACAGGTAAATTATTTCAGCTACTGAATTATGGGGCACCTGAGTGACTTGATTGGGCATTCAACTCTTGATTTCAGCTTAGGTTATGAAAGGGGTTGTGGAATCAACCATATGTCAGACTCTGCACTGCGCATTGAGCCTACTTGAGATTCTCTCTCTACCCCCCTCCGCTCACTGCCCTTCCCTACTCCCTCTCTAAAACAAAACAAAACAAAACAAATCAAAACAAAACAAAACAAAAAACATATTCAGCACTCAGGTTGACTCTTTTGTGTTTCTTTCCATTCCTTCCAGTCACTCAACTTCCAGGGAAAACCTCTTTTCTTTTGATAGCATAGAATAGTTTTGCCAAATTTTATATATTACAAAAATGAAATCATCTACTTTTTACTCTTTGGTGTCTGAATTCTTTTCCTCAGCATTATATTTGTAAACTATAATCACATTGTTTTTCATAGTTGTAGATCACTCATTGCCTCTGTTGTATACAACTCCACTGTATAAATATACCATAATTATTTATCATTGTATTACTGATGATGGGCATTTGGGGCTATTATGAATAGTGCTGCTAAGAAAATGATGACACGTGTTTTGGAGAAATATATGTTCATATCAGAGGATTGAAAGTTAAGTCATAAAATATGCTCATGTCCTACTGTGGTACATAGAGCCACTCATTCTGCAAAATTGAGTATACCAGTTGATATTCCTGATACTACATATAAGAGTTCTGATTGAACCACAGTCACCATTACTGGCTATCTTTGATATTTCTAAACTATTATTTGAAATGTGATGATAAAATGTCTGGGTTTGACTTCAATGTTTATAATGGCTAATGGTATTGCCTAATTTTTTGAGGCCTACTGGTTATTTAGATATGATTTATGTAAAGTGTTTGTTGTGTTCTGTCAAATTTTCTATTGGTTGTTTTTCTTTAAAGATTTTATTTATTCATGAGAGACACAGAAAGAAAGAAGCAGAGACACAGGCAGAGGGAGAAGCAGGCTCCATGCAGGGAGCCTGATGTGGTACTTGATTCCAGGGCTCCAGGATCATGCCAAAGACAGACGCTCAACACTGAGCCACCCAGGTGTCCCCTATTGGTTGTTTTTAATGATAGGTTCCAACACATGTGATGTTAACAAGTTAGCCTGCAAAAAGAATTTGATAATAACAAATTTGTAGACAGCTATGGAATTTTTGAGCAACTCCATATTGCAAAATTATGTTTGCTGTTTGAAAAATATATTGCATAATGCTAATGAATGATATTTGTCCTTTTTAGGATGAAATTTAGATTGAAAGTGTAAAGAAAACTAAAATAATATAGCAATATATATTGCCAAGATCCTTCTACCATCTTAGATTAAATGGATCTGCTGATGATTTACATAATATCCTATTGTTATTGAAAATAAACTCTGGTTGAGTTTTAAAAAATAAGTAAATATGTGGGCAGCCCTGGCGGCTCAGCGGTTTGGTGCCGCCATCAGCCCAGGGGGTGATACTGGAGACCCATGATCGAATCCCACGTCAGGCTCCCAGCATGGAGCCTGCTTCTCCCTCTTCCTGTGCCTGTGCATCTCTCTCTCTCCCTCTGTGTGTGTGTGTGTGTCTCATGATTAAATAAAATAAAATATTTTAAAAAGATAAAAAATAGGGATCCCTGGGTGGCACAGCGGTATGGCGCCTGCCTTTGGCCCAGGGCGCGATCCTGGAGACCCAGGATCGAATCCCACGTCGGGCTCCCGGTGCATGGAGCTTGCTTCTCCCTCTGCCTGTGTCTCTGCCTCTCTCTCTATCTCTCTGTGACTATCATAAATAAATAAAAATTTTAAAAAAATTAAAAAAAAACTTAAAAAAAAAAGATAAAAAATAAAAAATAAGTAAATATGTAACTTACTGTCACCTGCAGCATTTATCCTGAATCTCCACAAAACATGATAAATGTTGGTTTTAAATCAGGAAATAATCAATCACCATCTTACTTTATTTTCATTTTTTAAGATTTATTTTTAGAGTAGTTTTTAGTTTACAGAAAAATCGGAAGTACAGAGATTCCCCATTTACTGCTCAGGTATATAAATAGCCTTCCCTATTATGAAAATTCCCAACCAGAGTGGCACATTTATTACAGCTGATGAACCTAGATTGACACATAATCACCTAAAGTTTTACCTTGGTTTTTACATAGAGTTCATTCTTGGTGTAGAACATTTCTATGGGTTTAGACAGATGTACAATGTTGTATATACATTATTGTAGTATTATACGGACAATTTTAACTGTCCTGAAAATCTTCTTCATCCTTTTGTTAACTAAAGTACTTAAATACTTCTAGAATATTTAAAGATGACCATTCATAAACTATCTAATTTAATCTAATCTGCAGTTTAAATATAATGCTTGTATCTACTTAATCACCTTAAATATAACAGGTTCTTTTTTTTAAGATTTTATTTATTTATTCATGAGACACACACACACACACACACATACACACACACACACACAGACAGTGAGGCAGAGACACAGGCAGAAGGAAAAGCAGGCTCCATGAGGGAAGCCTGACATGGGACTCTATCCCCGGTCTCCAGGATCAGGCCCTGGGCTGAAGGCGGCGCTAAACCGCTGAGCCACCAGGGCTGCCCAATATAACAGGTTCTAAGTGGAATTCATCTGCTACGTACCATAAAAAGAATCATTTAAAAGTGTGTGTGTTATACACACAAAAGTTACGCAGGTGTATACAAATATAGTATCTGATATTAAGTTTTAACAGTAACTTCCAAAAGAAAAATATCATCAAAAATCCTTTGCTTTTGGAATACAACAATTGATAGCTATGTTATAGATGGGTAGAAGGTATTCACATACAATATAATAATTTCAAAACATAACCCAGTGTCAAAATATAAAAATTATATAAAATATACTTGTCAAATATAACTTGTTTCAAAATATGCTATTTTTCCCAACTTATTTTTGTGCTTGGATTAAAATTATAAATGGCACATGTTTTTTAGTGAAAAAAACACACATACACAGAGGTGCACATACACTTGAACTGCATCATATGTTGACTTTCTCCTACTAACATTGACATTTAATCAAGGTTGCTGTAACATTTATCTTAAGCTAACAAATGACTTCCATGACTCTTGTTTGCTTATAAAAATATTAAAATTAAACGCGAAAGTAAAAGGACTTTCTTGTCTTCTCATATTTTGTCTGGTAAAAAAATGACACTGAAAGAATGTAGCTTAGAGGCATTAATAAAAATCGAATAATTCTAAAAGTATGATTCTAACACAACTTTGCAAAATATTTCAAGTTATCACTCATTCAGATAAGTTTATTCTCTTCTGTAGAGAGGTTTTTTTCAGAAATAATTATGGAACTTTTTAAAATTTTAATCTGTGCACTTATCATACAGTGTCTTTAATTTCAAGTGTACAATATAGTGATTCAATAATTTTACATATTACTTAGTGTTCATTAAGATAAGTATACTCTTAATCCTCTGTACCAACTTTACCCATCCACTCACCCACCTCTCCTCTTGTAACTATTTGTTCTCTCTAGTTAAGATCCTGTTTTTTTATTTGTCTCTTTTTTCCCTTTGTTCATTTGTTTCTTAAATTCCACATACTAGTAAAATAATATAGTATTTTTCTTTATTTGACTGGGTTATGTTGCTTAGCATTAATATTCTCTAAGCTACATCCATGTTATTACAAATGGCAAGGTTTACTTATATTTTTTTAAACTATCCACTTTTTTTTTAAAGATTTTATTTATTTATTCATGAGAGAGAGAGAGAGAGAGGCAGAGACACAGGCAGAGGGAGACAGGCTCTACGCAGGGAGCCCGATGTGAGACTCAATCCTGGGCCTCCAGGACCACACCCTGGGCCAAAGGTAGGCACTAAACCTCTGAGCCATCCAAGAATCCCCATAGATTTAATTATTTTTTATGAAACATTTTTTGATGCATTTTAGTTTCTTCTGTAATTTGAGAATGGGTCAGCTTTTCTTCAGGTTAAATTAACAACAAATATAAAAATATGACAAGTACAGAGTAATTTTCACCATTTTTATAAAAAATGAATTATGAATTCTAATAGTAAATAACTAAATTTAGTAATATAAAAATGCAAGGTTTTTTTGTAGTTATAGTAGCAAGCAAAGACACATAGTAGTTTCAGAAACCATGAAGACAATTGGGGATACAATAAGTAAGAAAATAAAAATAAATGTAACTAATATTTATTTCATGTTTCATAATGGGGGAATAGATAGCTTTGAAACCGTTTTAGTAATAATGCTTTTCAGTTCCCCATATGTAGTTCAGAGCCTCTAAAAATACTATTTCATTTTGTTATCCTTAAACCTTATAAATAGTGCAACATAGTGGACTTGCAAAATTTATTTCATACTACAATGCTGATGTGCCTGGAAAGCCTCAATGTGTGGATAGGAGTGAAAAATAAGTTAACTTTGTTCTATAAAATTCAAAAATTGGTTGATACATTATATTTAATAATCCTTTTAAATAGTGTTTAGTATCTATTAAATAAAATTGTGTGGGCACTCAGCATCTCTTCTCTCCTGCTATTTCTATAATTTCATTGGCAAAGCCCTTGGAGAATATCAGCTGTCTATGGTGGCCATCTGACTGCTTGTCCAAATTGGAATATTTTGACAGTAATAGGAGTTGTTATTAATAATAATCACACCTAGACAACAGACATAACTGGGGACATGCTCCAAAATACCTAGCTCAGTCTCTCTTCCATTCTTGGTGAATGAAAACTCTACGTTTTACCAAATTGTCCATCTGACTCACTACAATAGGCCACTAGCTTTTGCTTAGCATTTTGTCATAGCTATGTTAATATGAGCCATGTGCTGGTGTACTAGTTTTTAATTCTAAACCCTCAGGTTCTGAAAGGTTCATGACTCTTTGCACCTAAGCACATTGAGCTTTCCAAGGTTTTATGGTGGTATTTGTGCACCAATTTTTTTGCGTGGAAGCTTCTAAGTATCAATTTCCCTGGTTCTTCGTTGGCAGTCACTATTTATCCAGTTTCTGCACTTATAGTATTTTGTGTAATACAACACAAATCCCCCTCTTTGAGCTAAAGACTATTTAGGGAAAAAAACAGGACTCACATTCAAACCTCATTCTCCCTCTCTCTAACACACACATTTTTTTTCATTCTCATATCTGAAATATCACGAAGTCAGAAAAGGACTCAATCTCATTCTATCAAAAACAGGCATAATGACACATGTAGGTGATACATACCCTCTACCCATGGGAGGATATCCTTATCTGTCGCCTTTAGGTTCATTATTGACATAATAATAGGAATGGTGGTTTAAAAAAATCAGAAAATCTTCTCTCATGATAACCTGATTTACATGGCCATTGTCTCCCTCTGTATTTTTTTTATATAGAACATAAACATTATCTATTCTGTATACATCTCTAGAATACATCTCAATATTCCCATTCCTTCTATAATTTATCTTGTCTCCTCTCATGAGGTGAGAATAAGAGGTGGTTGGGCAAAAAATAAAAGCATATTTATAATAAATAATCTTGTATTAATAATCATAACTTAATTTTTACATAAACAAGAAAATTTATGGAAAATATTGTATTTGCCATTTAGCATATGTCTTAACAAATTTCCATTTTTTTCCCATAATAAATATATATTTTCTATAATTATTTTTAAAAGTCATCAACATAAATTATGGGTATTTTCCTACCATATAAAATTAATACACAAAATATTTTAATGTATTTTCTAATATATAAAAGGGATATAATTTCCAAAATTTTACAGGTTACTGTTCCTCACTGCATTATTTTAAGAGGAAATCCCCATTCTAGTTGAATCAATTTAAAAAAAAAGAAAAAGAACTGGGATGTCTGGGTGGCTCAGCAGTTGAGCACCTGCCTTTGGCCCAGGATTGTGATCCTGGAGTCCCAGGATTGAGTCCCACATTGGGTTCCCAGCATGGCGCCTGCTTCTCCCTCTGCCTGTGTCTTGCCTCTCTCTCTCTCTCTCTCTCTCTCTGTCTCTGCCTCTCATGAATAAATAAAATCTTTAAAAAAATTTTTAAGGGCAGTCTGGGTGGCTCAGCAGTTTAGGGTCACCTTCAGCCCAGGGCATAATCCTGAAGACCCAGGATTGAGTCTCACATCAGGCTCCCTGCATGGAGCCTGCTTCTCCCTCTGCCTGAGTCTCTACCTCTCTCTGTGTGTCTCTCATGAGTAAATAAATATTTTTTAAAAAATAAAAAAAACCACTCAATACAGTACTAGCAATCTTACCAAGAAATTTTATCCTTGGTGACAGTGAGCAGCTTAAATTTTATTGAAGAAATTTTATAATCTGGCTTGCAACATAAAATGTTGTTTATAAAGTAGCTAGCCTATTAGTAATTTCCACATTTATCTTAATGTGTAACTTGGTCACTTTCATGTTTTGTATTATGAATAGTTTCCTCATATCCAATACTTTAGATTGAATTTGTATCTAACTGGATATATTAGTTTTCTATATGTGTGTAATTGGGTATATTATTTTTCTATAATATATTTATATGTATTATTATAGTATGTTTCCACTAAGGCTTATCTGTTTTTTTATATGCTAAGCATGTGGTCAAATTTTGGAAGTAATGTATTCTCATTATGATAGCAAAAATAACTGTTCTCTTGGTATCCATAAAATGAAAAAGAAAAAAAAATAAGAGAATAAAGCTTAATGCCTTTTTTTTTCTTTTCTTTCTTTTTTTTTTTTTTTTTTTTTTTCTTAATGCCTTTAAAAAAAATTCAGGGGGTAAAAAAAAATAACTGAAGTCACCCAACAAAATGAACTGTGAGGTTATGGATATTTTTAGTCTATGTTCTACAAATATATTATAGAAATTAAGACATTACCAATATTTGAAGATCATCAATTCAATAGTAATTACCTTCCTGAGAAGCATATTGTCTTTAGATACATTTTAATGTGTTTGATTAATTAGACTTCATTTACACTAGAGAATGATTATAATTATAATATTAAATGTGTTATAAAATTGCCTGAATATGTATGTATGTGAATTTTATTATAAAAATGAAATACCCAAGTGTGATTATTTTATAAAGGATATCAATAAAGCAATCTTGAAAGAAATAAGGGTGTTTTATAGAACTAGGCCTATGCATTTAGGTATTTAATATTTAGACTAGAATTATGCTAATATACAGGAAAAAGGGATGAGCATATTTATATCTGCACTTATATGTCTGTAACTATATCTTCATAGACACAAGCATTTATATATATTTATACCTTGCTATTTACACACACATCACGCTTTGAAATTGCCTTTCTTTTCAATTGACTGAATCAATTATCAAGATAACAGAGCAATCAAACATGTATTCCAAATTGACATATATTACTAGAAACATGAAAAATTTGATTCAGAAACTGGTCTATACGATGTTATCACAGGTGTAGGTCAAGTGATAAAATGGCAGTCTCTTCTTTTGAGCTCAGTAATTAACCTTATACCAATATAATGTGAGTAAAAATAGAACATTTGTGTATTGTATATAAGTAACTTTGGATGTTTGTCTCTTTTCTTAACCAAAAAAAATCCTACATTTTCTAGTAAGATCACAAAATAGTCACAATAAAAAAAAAAAAAGAATGAAATCATTTTATAATTTTCTATCAGTTTATGCAGATGCTATCTTTCTATGCATATTTTTTCTTCTAGAAAATCTTTGGAGTGATTATTAATTCCCTTGTAACTATCTAACTATCTATATATAATTTAGAACAATTCTAAATTTTATTTTGTTAAATAGATTTCTTACAGAAACTTGTATTGGTGATATATTCTATACTTAGTAACTAAGTCAGTCAGTCATTACATGTGATCAGTGGCGGTATCCTTTAAAATATGTATGAGATATTTGCTTCAGTAATTTCATCAAATTAAAGACAAATTAACATTTTATGGATGAATTAATACTTCAGTGTATTTCTCTTGGTAGGTGATTGATGCAAATAGCAACTACCTGGAATATAAATATTTCATAGTTTTAAACTCTGAATATGATGTAATTACAAAATAAAAACAGATTTTCTCTGTGTGCTTTTGCAATATGCTATGAAATCACATAAATTCAGAACCTTGAGATTGTCTCTTTGCAATTTTTTTTTAAATTAGGCTTTATGAGTTTTGAAGTGAGGATACATTTCCATATGTCTGGATAAATAAGCTCCTGTACAAGAAAAATCAAATCAAATTATTTTCAATTGAAACCAAAGAGTATGAACTATGAAGGACAAGATGGATGTTTCTGTGATTTTGCAGACAAAAATTTTTAAAAATGTTATATTGACATTGGGTTGTATTGAAATATTTGAGGAATTTTATATGAAGGAAAAGGTTGAATCTGCTAGTTCTCATAGTGTGGAAGAAAGAAATAGGACTATCATCTAAAGATAAAAGCAGACATATTTGTCTTGCAAATGATGATGAATTTCCAATAATTAGTAGTAGGCAGGACGCCTGGGTGGCTCAGCGGTTGAGCATCTGCCTTTGGCTCAGGGCATGATCCTGGAATCTCGGTATCAAGTCCCACATCGGGCTCTTTGCATGGAGCCTGCTTTTCCCTCTGCCTGTGTCTCTGCCTCTCTCTCTCTCTCTCTCTCTGTGTGTGTGTGTGTGTCTTATGAATAAATAAATAAAATCTTTAAATAATAATAATAATAATTAGTAGTACACAGAGATCTTGTGCCCATTAATCCTGAGAGTAAATTAATTATCCCTGCCTATGTCAGTTTGCACCAAAGATCTTTGCAGAAAACTCCGGCTCATAGGATTATGCTAACAGCATCAGAAACACCAAAATTGGGCAGCCTGGGCGGCTCAGCGGTTTAGCACCTGCCTTCGGCTCATGGCGTGATCCTGGAGACCCTGTTCGTGAGTCCCACATCGGGCTCCCTGCATGGAGCCTGCTTCTCCATCTGCGTGTGTCTCTGCCTCTCTCTCTCTCTCTCTCTGTCTGTCTCTCTCTCTGTCTCTCATGAATAAATAGATAAAATCTTAAAAAATAAAAAAAAGAAACACCAATATTAAGGATGACTTGTGGGGGAGACGCCTGGGTGGCTCAGTGGTCAAACTTCTCCCTTCTGCTCAGGTCTTGATCCAGGGGTCCTGGGATGGAGTCCTACATCAGGCTCCCCTGGAAAAGTCTGCTTCTCCTTCAGCCTATGTCTCTGTCTCTCTCTGTGTGTCACTCATGAATAAATGAATAAAATCTTTAATAAATATATGTCTTGTGGATAGGAAAGGAGACTAGCACAAATAGGGAAAGCTAGCAGGTATGTGGTGCCCTTAGAACACCCTGGTGCTCCATTCTGCCAATCTGATGGGATGGCGTAAGAAAACTGACTTTGATTGCAGCAAAAATTTGCCAAATTTAACATCCAATTCCAAACAGGCAGGTTTCTTCACGTTTATTTTGAACACTAATAGATGTATCTGTAATTATACTGAAGTGGAAAAGAACAAAATGGTGCTTGGAGAACAAACATGCTAATTGAGGCATTATTATTATTATTATTACTATTATTTAAATATGTTTCTTTTTTATATGTTTCTTTTTTGACACATGATCATACAGTGAAGAGTAAAATTAAATGAGAACCAATTATGTATTTTTTAATGTATGTCTCTGATAATTCCATCTCAAGTTTAATTTGAGGAATGTCTTGGAAGTCATAGTCAAGATTTCCTAAAGTCAGAAAGGAAATTTTCACTTGGAGATTGTAAATGAGGAAATAGATCCTCTTCTAGCTGAGGTGATCATGTCAAATTAAGCTACTTCATTTTATAAGAGAAGCAAATGGAGTGGTGACTATAGAAGAACCACTTAGCCAGCCAGATCAGCAGAAGCAGTATATTAGTTGTCACAGCTAACTTGTCCTCAGATCACACATGTCAAAGGGTATCTCCATAATTTTGGCTGTTGGGCCCACCACTATCTCTGACAAATTAAATCAAATAATATCACTCTCTCAGCGTATTCATTTTGAACCAATATAACAGTTGGCAGAGATAAGAGGAATAGTTTCCACAGGGTCCTATTATAGAAGTATCACTAGATGAAAATAATTAAGTACTTTCAGTATCATGCTATGTACTGTCTCACTTGACTGTTTGCTGATATACTGGCAACTGAGTGCTAGGGTAATTGAGATTATATTTCAAATGAAATGGTTTATTTGGAACCATGAAGTAATTCAATTAAAAAGTTTATTTCAAATATATGTTTTCTTTGCATGGGGCTCATTTGTCATCTTGCACTGTAATTTTGTAAAGGAGAAGTAATAAATATCTTGAGCCTCAAGGACTATTATGCTTGGTTTATTTCTTCCCACTGAAAGGTCCAAAGTGTGTATTTTAAACTGTGAGTTGTAATAGTGCCAATATAATTAAAATTACCTACAGTACTGATATTCAAGAGAAACCAATGTTTTCTAAAATTTTGTAGGAAAATAAGTGAGAGGCAATTATTAGAAAACAAGTGAACATATGAATATTCATACATCCACACTAGGTATGTGTATTATTTATTCACACATGGTATTTCCTTGTTTTAATGGGTGTTTGCTCAAATGGGAGTCAATAAGTGATGTTAATGACATCAATGACTACTATCATATTGCTATTTCATTGCAGTTTTAGATAATAAATGGAATTTAATACTTGTCTACTGAAAAGACAAATGGGGAAATTGAAGAGGGAATATTTAATTAGGTTTATTAAGAAGAAACCGCTAATTAATAGTTGTATGTAGGCCAGAACATAATTCTTCCCACTCTGTTCTCTGTGATTTGTTTTTTACTATTTCATATCATTCAAATTCTAAGTTCATTCTATAGATTAATTATAAGTTATCTCACCAAACATCATAGGTTCCCTCTAGTTGTATTTAACATATTGCATGATCTTTAATTTCCCCTAATCATGTACTAGAGGATCACATATGAATCTATGCCAGATTAACATCTGTGAAACTATTTATTTGCCCCATGTTCATAATATCTTTCTTTACAAAGAGAACACTGGTATTACTAATCATGGCATTCAGCCCAAATTTTCAAAGCCTGACATTTATCCCAAACTGCTCCTTCCCTCCATGTCTCTGTGGGAATGAAAAAGTAAGTTTAGAAAGATAAGAATAAGGAAGATTGGAGTACATGGGGGGATTATTTAGTTAGGCATCTGACACTTGATTTCGGATTAGGTCATGATCTCAGGGTCGTGAGATGGATCCCCATGTGGGCTCTGTGCTGGGCATGGAGACTGCTTAAGATTTTCTCTCTTCATCTTTCTCTGCCCCTACCCCCTCTCTCTCTGTCTCAAAAATAAATAAATAAATAAATAAATAAATAAATAAATAAATAAATAGCTGTGGAAGGAGGAAAGAGAGGGGATGGAGGACAATGAGAGCAGTGCCATGTCATTTTCCAGTTGAACATCTACTTAGGCAATGGTTTGATGATTGACCTTTATGCTTGAATTAGTCGTATTAACAACCACCACTGCATCACCTGCAAATATATTGAGAGAGATGATAAGACGGAGACAGTGGTCAAAAATAAGCAACCAAATCCCCATGTTTTCTTATGTTCAAGAAGACACTGTCAGCATTTGCTCAACTTATGCTATCCTAGCTATGATGTTTACTCAAAAAAAAAAAAAAAAGTTTGCTGCTTTAAGGCATCAGAAGAGCAAGTGAGTTTGACCCAGGGTTTCAGGGGAAGAAAGTGAATAAAGATATAAAAAGGCAAGCAGAGAGTGCAGGAAATGAGAGAAAGTAACCTCTATGAACTATCTAAAAAACGTAAGTTTTCCCCATGCGGGAATCAGCATTTAAGCTGATTTGAGCCACTTGATGTATACCGATCAGACAGTTGGCCTGAGAATCAATAACAATGAAGAAAGAACACCATTAAATGGCCAATTAGGTGAAGAACCACATATAATTCTTCTCTCTGCTTTCAGACAACTAAGTTTTGGAGAGGGAGTGAAGAGAAGATAATTTGGAACCAGATAATAACACTAAGGTTCCCAACACCAGCACTCATTGATCCAAGTCTTCACAGAGGAGTGAGAGGAGCATATGAGCTTCAAATGAAGATAGAAATTAGACTTTAAGCCAAACTGTGTTTGAAAAACACAGAACAGCTGACAAGCTACAGAATCTGTTCAGGGTACCATTAAGATACCATTAAGGAAAAAAAAAAAAAGATACCATTAAGGTGCCTCTAAGGGATTAGACAGAGAGATTCAGCATGCCATGTACAGGAGACATGCCTTTCACAAAAGACAAGTGAAAATTCTGCAGTTATGATTTACTAGGTTGAAACTGCTAAAACAGAACAGAGGCATAAAAATATAATATGAAGTTAATGAAACGTAAGAAAAATCATCTGATAATGTTAGTTACACCTCCTCAGTTCCTCATAAAGAAATAACATGCCATGTATAAATGACTAATGATTATTTTAATTCAAAGACTTCAGGACATACGAGTAAGGAAAAAGAGAGAGAACACACAGAAACTATCATAGACCAGAGGAGATGAAGTTAGACACAATGACTAAAAGGAATGACATATACTCTATTTCATTGTTGAAGCAAAGCAAGACATTAATGGAAAAATTGGACTAAATCTGTTGGAGTCTAGAATTTAGTTAATAATAATATACTAATGTTTATTTCTTACTTTCTCTTACTATACCCTGGTATGTAGGATGTAGGCAGCATGGGGAAATGAATGAGAGAATACCAAAAGTTTCTGTATTATTTTCGTAGCTTTCTTATAAGCCTTAAATTATTCAAAAGGTTTTTTAAAGTTTACTTAAAAAAAAAGATTAAAAAATGAGTAAATGATATAGATGATTCACAAGGGGAAAAACAGAAAGAAAAGATGATAAAGTTCATGAACAGACAATATCATGATAGAATTTAGGCAAAACAAACTTAAAAAACTGTATGAATGGTTTATAATTAGTAATAAAAATTACTTCAAAAGATCTTATCCTCTTCTGCTAACCCCAAGGAGAGTACACACTACAGAACACCTGAGAAGTACTTTTGAGAAGGATTAAGCAAATTAAAAGAAAGTCTGAGTTGAGAAGTCTACAGAGGCATGGTGCTTAACTGTAATGTGTTTTTTGTAGATGACATACTAGAACAATAAACAATACATTAAGTGAAAACTTAGGGAATATTGATATTAATGGGTCAGTTAGTAATCATGTATCAATATTGGTTCAGTAGTTTCAACAAGCTACCATAGTAATAGACAATTTTAACAATAAGGAAATCTGGGTGTAGGGTATATGGGAATTCTTTATTATCTTTGCAACTTTTCTCTCAATCTAAACTATTCAAAGCTAAGTTTATTTGTATTTGTATGTACATATTTTCAGTGGAAGAGACCATAAACAAACACACATCCCATGCACATACATATAATAGGAATATATGAAACATAATAATTGGAAAAGGGCTAGAAAGAAACAAACTAAATTGTTAACCTATTTATCTTTTTGGGAATAGAATTATGAATTTTTATTATTTTTTTTAATGTTTTCTAACTGATCTGTAATAACCACATATTGTTATCATTAAGCTATTATTAAGATAATACTATTACTAAAAAACTAAATTAAAATATAAGAGAAAAAACTGTCAGATTTCTATATAGCTGAGTGGTGGGCATTATCAAATAGATTATTCTAAACTACTGGCTCAGACATAGTTATGCCCTGAATGAGAAAAAAAGAGGAGTCAGGAAGGGCAAACAACACGTTTGCACAATAATCTATATCAGTCAAACCCATGTAGATGATATTGCTGCTTAGGAGATTTATCTTTAGCAATGCAAATTTAGAATGTACTCATTAAGAGTATTTAGTTAATCTGAAACATGTACCAGGGAGAGAATATTTGATTCAATAGCTGGAGGATGGTACTAACAGGGGGAATGCAAATAGGATTGGATTTGAATAACATAATCTAACTAGAAAGTCCTGCAATAAACCAGAGAAGATCCTATAGTTGAAAATAAAGGATCTTCTGGGAACAGTTTACCTATGTAAAGTCCTCTCCTTCAAGAAATTATGCAAAAGCAAGAGAGTGGAAAACAAAGTATAATGTCCCTTTTAAATGAAACTTGAAGACATAACTGTTTGTCATCCTCCTGATTGTACGAAAATGTTTTTTAGGCAGCTGGATTTGGGTAGAAGCTGTGAGGAAGAAAGCCAGAATAGAAAAAAAGAGAGACAGGGAAAAGAAGGAAAAAGGAAAGGAGGAAGGAAGGAATAGAGAGAGATAAAAGTAAGAAAAAGATCTTAATAGAAAGTCTTCTGAGGGACTTTAACCTCCTCCCACCCTATGAAACCTTGTAAAAATGTCACCTAGTAAAACTTGTGTGTGTCCCCACCACTTTGTGGTGGTAGGTTTTTGTTTTTGTTTTTGTTTTTTCTTTATCAAATTCCTTAAACTCTGTAAATAACCACCTGAAGTAAGTTATCAGAACATATTTGTTCTTTTTAACTCATTTACCTCATCAAAAACTGGGATCACTGTTTTTGGCTAATATGTGATGATGAAATTAAGGTACAGTGTTCCGGTGCCCCCTAAGGCTGCTGGACAAGAGATGACAAAATGCCGGGTAAGAGAGATTTCTTTTTTTTTTTTAAGATTTTATTTATTTATTTATTTATTTATTTATTTATTTATTTATTTATTCATAGAGATGCAGAGAGAGAGAGCGAGAGAGAAGCAGAGACACAGGCAGAGGGAGAAGCAGGCTCCATGCAGAGAGCCTGATGTGGTACTCAATCCAGGGTCTCCAGATCACGCCCTGGGCTGCAGGCGGCGCTAAACCACTGCGCCAACGGGGCTGCCCTGGGTAGGAGAGATTTCATTGACAAGGTAGCCTTCTCTCACAAGACTATGTTTAGTTAACATCAGAGTACAGTATTTCACACTGATTCTTTTTTTTTTTTTTTCACACTGATTCTAATAGCTTATTCAGTGGCCCTTTAGGGTTTGAACAGGGTGGTAATTAGAATAAATGGGTGCTATGTCAGAGTACTGAGGGAAAATTGAGAAAGATCATATAAATGGGAATGTTAAGATGGATTTACTTGGAGACCAGAGATCCCAGTGTATATGTTCTCTGGAGCATCATTTTACGAAGGCAATGAGAAAGGTGCTGGTGAAGTTGGCATCTGCTTCTCTGGAAGGGTTAAAGTAGGTGTCCTTTGTAGATGATTGACTGTATGAGATACAATCATGGAAATTCACTCCTAGGTCTCAGTGGGTACAAGATTTGGAAAGGCAGATATTTGGTGGTGGTGCTTATACACAATGAAGAGTTAAAATTGTTATGATAGGAAATAATGTCAGAAAGGCGACAAAGTTACCCTGACCTTCAGGAGTCTATGGAATTTACTAATGGCTCATGATATTCCTAGATGAAGGATACATGACTAACTAAATACATTAAGAGTATTACTTGAATTGTGTAACAAGGAAAAGAATGAGAAGCAAAAATTGGTGAGCACAAGCTGACAAGAGATATTCAGTGCAAAAAAATTATTAACCTAAGCCAATTTACAACCCCAAAGCTTACCAATTAAAGTGAAGAATGAGACTATTTAAAGAAAGATCTAGTAAGGATGTGGCAACTATACACAATAAATATTTTTCCATTTCTTCCCTTATGGGGCCTATAGTGATTTACCATAGTAATTAATTATTGAGGGTGAAGGACTTACCAAATATTAAAAGGTTTTTTTGTTTTTTGTTTTTGTTTTTGTTTTTGTTTTTAATTTTGGGATCTAAGCTAATACTGAGGTCAGGGTACTTGAAATGAAATCACAATCACTGCCCCCTGGGTTAAAGTGGTGATTTATAGATGCTAAATGATGAATAGAACCCAAGTCCATCCCACAGTGGATCTAGTGCACTTAGAGACTCATTATCATGCTCCCTATCTTTCCTAATATGAATAGTATACATATGTTTGACATCTGAAAAAACCCTCACATTTATTACCTGGATCTGAAGGTAAGAGTCAGAGTAGGAGGAAGAGCCAAGTGAAATGCCCTGTAATTCCAGGCCCCAACCAAGACAGCAAATCCAAAGTACTGCTTAATCCTTGAAGGAGATGCAAATATTAATGTCATCTTCAAATACTTAGATACTGTCATTCTCTAATTCATTTATCTGTTTGATCTTTTGGGAGGAAATGTATCATAGCATTTATGGACTATACTAAACTTAGCCAAGTGATAGTCATAACACCAGATGTTGTGACTCATGAGGTATCTTATTTTTTAATGTTAAATTATTTTTTAATTTAAGTATGGTTGACATATAACATTAAATCAGTTTCAGGGGGATCCCTGGGTGGCTCAGCAGTTTAGCCCCTGCCTTTAGTGCAAGGTGTGATCCTGGAGTCCTGGGATCAAGTCCCACATTGGGCTCCCTGCATGGAGCCTGCTTCTCCCTCTGCCTGTGTCTCTGCCTCTCTCTCTCTCTCTCTGTGTGTGTGTGTGTGTCTCTCATGAATAAATAAAATCTTTAGAAAAAAATTAATTAGTTTTAGGTGTACAACAGAGCAATTCAAAAATTATATATTTTACAAAATGTTCATCATGATAAATGTATATATTATTGACTATATCCCTAATGCTGCACTTTTCATCCCTGTGACTTATTTATAACTGGAAGTTTGTACTTTTTAATTCCCTTTACCTATTTCACTCATATCCTGTCTCCTTCCCTTTAGCAACCACTAGTTTGTTCTCGGAGTCTGTTTCTCTCTTTGTTGATATTGTTATTATTTGCTTCTTAATTGTCAGAGCTCCATAGAGCCTTAAGCAGGTTGACATTTTAGTCTCTTCTCTGTCAAATCAAGTGTTTTATTTTTTTTTTGTTTTTTCCATCCCCAACAATAAGTAGGACCAAAAACAATCAACTTTTATGTGATAAGGAGTGCTATCCACATTCATTATTTCAAGACTTACTAACCATTCTGATTCTGTAGTGATATGGTCCACCAAAAACTTGATTATCTTATCATTCATAAAAAAATTCATCTAAATCTACATCATCGATGATACTCATTGGATCTGATAAGCAGGGGGTTGTAAGTAATCTGGGTTAACCAGCAAAATATAAATGTACCAGATAGTAAGAGATAAATGGCATGAAGACTGAGGTACTGATCACATTTATGAATTTTTTAGGTATCCAATCATATGAGGCAGGACAGGATATTTCCTTTAAGATAGACACCTTTCTGCATATTGTGTTTTCTACCATTAAGAAAGAAACACAGAACTTGGTGAGTCTCTTTTAAATATTAATGGAAATAACTATGACACTGGGACATATTGCTCAAAACAATTAATGAACACAGTCAAAGGACTGTTAATTTTAATTAGGTCCTAGAGCAGGAGGGCTCTTCAGAACTCCAGAGTATGGTTAAAGCTGTCTTGCTGTTGAATCTGTATGACACACCTGACAAAATGATAATACAAGAGACCAAGAATTGGCTGATTATAGGGCATCAAAGGACTCTGTACCTGGGACCACCCCTCATGACACAAGTGTTGTCACATGCAGTAAAAATATAATGGCCATGTAGGCTAAGTAGCAGTTCAGCATATGACTGAATTGTAACTTTCAGGATCACCCCAAACAGGCCAGGAGGCCATAAATTACATGGGCAGGTAGCACAGAGTTCCATGTCTCTATTTATTTTGAACTCATGTCTCTTCTCTTATATTGGCATGTACTTATGCTGGGTTTTCTACAAAAAGGAGGAAAACTAATTTAAGGCCTGCAATGAAAATGGACTAGCAAAATATTTTGAGGTTATCTAAAGTCCTATTCAAGAATAGCTTGAAGGAGACTCATGAGGACAAAATCCTCCCAATATCCAGAGGGAACATACATATTTATCTTGTATGGAGGGAGAAGTGGCCAATGCTATGTATATGCCCTGACTCTAAGATAATAATTTCACATTCAAAGGTTTGGGGACAAAGCATGTAGATGAACACATGGGAGTAGACACGAAGAACACAGATATTTATGTCTTGTGTTAAGGTTTAGCAGAAAACATCCATTGCGGAGGAGACACTAAACAATTAAGTAGAAGACTGGCTTGTTGTATACATGCCAGCCAGAATATTTAACCACTCTGGGCTACTATAACAGGTTCATGAACACAATGGGCATGGTGATAGTGATTGAAGTTATACATTTGTATGAAAGCACAGGACCCCATTTTCCAAGGCTGCTCCAGCTACTACTACTGCTGTTACATTCTAATAACAGAGACTGATGTTTAACAGTAACTGGCATTTAGCCCTCAAGATGATATGCCTTAAGAAGACCAGGCAGTCACTTGGTAGCAAATTGATTACATCTAACTCCTTCAACCAGTGAGAGGACAGTAATTTGTCATTACTGGACTTCACACCTTCTCTGAATACAAATTTGCCCTCCTTGCTCACTGCGCTTCTAACAATATCATCAACTGAAGGTTTATAGATGGCATTATTTCCTGGAATATTATCCCTCATATCATTGACTTAGAGACCTATTAAAGAGCAGAGATGTGACAGAGAAAACAGAATGATAAAAATCAACAACAAATATTTCTACCACATAATCCATCACTCAGATATTGGCAGGTGAACAATGTCCTGTGTGAAGTGGTCAAGGCTCTGTCCTGCAGCATGTGATATATACATTGAATGAACAATCTATGTAATATGTTAATGGCTCTAAAAAGAATACACCATACATGGGTTTAAGAAAAAGTGAAGGAAGGAAATTGTCTCCTCTTTATTATAGAATTTGTATTCCCCAAACTTAAACTTTGCTATATTGGAGGGTCTGATTTCCAAGGGGGTAACTGCTTGCTTCTCCTGGATATAAGAAGAGGTACAATGAATTCAAAACTCTATCATTTGGTGTTTGGGCTAGCAGGGTAGTAAACAAGTTAATATATTGAAGGTTAGACCGTGCAGATATCCACAATGAATACTGTAACTTCTACACAATGGGACTAAAAACAATAAGTTTGGAATCCCAGGTATTCACTGGAGCATCTTAATGATTGTAAAATACAGTGATACCTAAAAATGGGCATTTGAAGCAACTATGATCATACAAGGATAAAGCAACTAAATGTTCATATACTTTGAGAGTGACATCCTATGCATGCTAAGTAAACATGCTGTCATTCTGGCAAAGGGTAAATAAGCCCAAGCTTGTCGATTAAGGAGGGAGGTGATGACTATTATTTTCAGTGAGTCCAGTTGCAGCAATTAGCTTCTTCCACTAAACATCATGTATTAATTTTATTTTTGGAATTAACAACAGCACTATCTATGGTGGTCTTCACAATGATCTTGACAATAAAAAGTTCTGAATAAGCTAAGGGAAAAATGTGTGATACTCCCCCCCTTCCACCTCATATCATCTTTGACTGTATTTTACTCAAGCAATTATTTTTGGTATTCAGCTTCATGCACATATTACCTGAAGGCACCTCACCTCACCTCATCTCACCTACACTACATAAATTTTACACTATGTTCTGGGTGGCTTCTTTTGAAATGCCTGCAAGAATCGGTCTGATACTCTTAGTGCACAACCTGGAATTTGGAGGGATTTATCCTCTGTGGAGAAATCTTTGACTAATAAGGGATGGATGTCAGTAGCTAAATGCCCCCTCTTGCATTTCTCAGATAAACAACTTGATTCGTGTTTTACATGATTCCTCATAATCCCAGAATCATGTTACATTTATCCAAGCGGTAACAAAAGTATGAATATATCCTTAAACCAGAGTATCCTCTCTTGAGGTTTTGCACTCATCAATACCGCTTTCCTTGGAACCCTTTACACAATAAACTATTTGCAAGTACTTGATTCATGTTCTGCCTTGATGGGTAGACACATGCCAAGACTCTCACATTCAACAGCAGGTTGGTGCTGGGGCTTTCTAAGGGCTAAGCATCAAGAGAGGATAAGGACATTAAGAGTAGGCAGGAGAATTACTATAATGAGTAAACATGGAAGTTAAGCAAAAAGGAGGGAAAAGAGGTTATCAAAGGCATTGTATGTTTCTGCAAGGCTAGATAATTGTTGAACTGAGAACACTAAAAGGAGTGAACTGGAAAGGGAAGAAGTAATAGAGAGCTTCTTCTCTGAATCTGAGTTTACTCAAGTATTGCTGTTATTGATAAAGTCAATTTGTCCAGGCTGTTTGCCATTGAGTTGAAAGGCTCTGTCTTGCTACAAAGAATGGAAGTGAGCCAAAAAAATGAATCATTGTGAAGTGAGAGCAAATATCTCTGGTCAGTATTGAACAATAAAACAAGAAACATAGAATCACTGTGAAGTAAGAACAAATATCTCTGGTCAGTACTGAACAACCAAATAAGGGGAACTAGTCTTATATTTTGATTGCATGATATCCAAAGCTGGTTAATATTAGGAAGAAGAAAAGAAAAATAGTTTAAATACAACCCCCCCAAAAAAGGTGAAGGAAGATAACAACTTCATCTCCAGTCCACTATAAGGGTCTTGTGAGAAAATAATTGCTAAATGTTAAGATGGTGTAGAAAAGTGATACTCTCGAGACAGCCTGGATACTATTACATACTGAAGAGGGAAAAGTCTGGGAATATAGGGTATTTGGTTGACTATGAGCCATAAACTCCAGAAGGTAGAGTGGTAGGTTGTCCAGAGTTTGGGAGGTGTGAGTAGGACAGAATAGGGAAAACAGAATTTTGTGGAGATTATACTACACAGCAAGAGGTAGGATCTGAGAAAAACAATGATAGAGAACATTAGATCATTCATTATGAATTCAGTGCATTCAGCAGTGGTGAAATGGATAATGTTCTAGAGCTAGGGAGAAATAGAGGCTGGAGTTATCTCTTGACCTCTGCTAACAGAGGTAAAGAGATCTTGGGAAACAAGAACTTTGGTCCAGTGCAGGAAAGCCCAATCAAACCCTTAACAATTGCAGTGTAAGAGGTCACTGTTTTCCTACTAGTGTGCTAATAAACCCTTGATGCACATTGGTAGTTTGTGGATGCAAGATAGGAATGGATCACAGAAAACAACTATACATAGAAAGAACATTTCAGAACTCATTAGACTATTTCTGCTCACAGAAAACAACTATACATAGAAAGAACATTTCAGAACATATCCAGATATTTTCACAAGAGAAATTGCTCTAAATGCTTACAGACCAAATATTTATAATAGTAATGAAAATTTTCTAGACATTGGTCAAAGAAGAAAATTCTCTAAATTCTCTTTTGAAGAGGATATGATACGGACAATACAGCCAAACTCTTTTTTGAATATGTAGAAATTCTAAGTAAACCAATCAGAAAACATAACCATGCAGTATTTTTGCAGATAGCATGTCATGTGCAAGTAATGTTTATCCCAGCAATATAATATTAGAGGCTGTATGTTAAATAGTTTAACAAATCAATAGATGTAAGGAGAAAAAAATCACTTAGTCTTCAGAGCAGATACCTAACATGCATTCATTAAATACCACATCCTTTCCTAATTTAAAAGGAACTCACAAAATAGAAATAGATAAATATAAACCTTTAACAAATAAAATGTGACAGTTTCACTCAAAAACTTTTGTCATATTTGATAAAGACTCAGTGGTTAACATTATAGTATTTTATTAATAAAAAAGAAATACAGTTACAGATGAATCACTGTGCTGCATAGCTGAAAATCATGTAACATTGTATGTCAACTATAATTCAATTTTAAAAAGTTTCTATTTCTCTGCTATTATTTTTATTTTTTAAATTCATTCTGAAAGCATTTTTCCTTACTTCATTGTGAATAGATATAATATCTGCTTTTAGATCCTTGTCTAATATTGTCAACATCTTGATTATCTCTATTGATTGGGCATTATTGGCTCTGCATTTATCAAATAGTTTTGGATTATATTCTGGACATTGTGATGTTAAATATTGTAGACTATAGATTTTGAGAGTGGTAATAATTGTATTGACTAAGAAGTTAAGTTGGTAAGGTAAAAATGGCCAACTCTTACTATTGAACTGTGGATGGTAATTCAAATCTTAGTTCGATTCTTTGAGCCTTAGTTTGGCATCATGAATATACTATCCAAGTGAGATTCAGAGTTCAGCCAGGGAATTGGCCAAGTTTGAACAGATAAATTGAGGCTTTCTCTTTCTGGGATTCCTATCCCATATTTCTGCTGCAGCGGACAGCTTTTTCCATGTCATCTGTTGTCAAATCAGAAAGATGGTGGGGTCTTTACTGGGTCTTCAGCCACCAAGTACCACTATGCCTTGCCCCTCTTGCTCAGGCCAATGCCCCAAATTTAGGAAATTATCTTTGCCTTCTTCCAAGTTTTAACTCTTTTTAAGATAACTTGCCTTTGTGTAGTTTTTTTTTTTTTTTTTAATTTCATTTTGTGTTAAGCTTCTTGTCAAGTGTATGTAATTGTTCTTCCAAAGGAAGTTTGTCCGTTTGGACTTGCTTCATTGTATTCTAGTGTACCAACTTCCAGCAACGCAAGATTTATTATTTCATTTTCTTGGTGAGTTTTCATTGGGTTTTTGCTCTGAATTATCCCATGTATACTTTTCATAGCACCCTCAGCTGAAAGATGCAAAATCTTTTTTACTGAAAACCAGTAATTATGGTGATAAAACTTTCCAAACCTGTTTGGAAATAGTTTCATAGTTAAATTCATTGCCTCTAGGTTTATTGATAAGCATCAGTTTCATTTATTTGTTCACTGTTGCCTGCGCTGTCACTGTAAACTGTCTTTTTCACTGAGGTCAAATATTACACAATAGTAAAAAAAAAAAAAAATCAATGTTTTTATTTCTGTATTGTTGTGTGAAAAGCAGTGTGCCAAAAAGCCAATAAACTGGTTATAATACAAAAGAGTTAATTAGCTTGATGTCACCTAATCAGGAGGAGGGAGAAATAAGTCTGCATCTGAAAAGAGGTGGCCTAAATTACTTCCATAAGAACTATAGGAAATCCATATTTATAGTCTACTGGAAAGAAAAATGTTAATCCCATTCTTGAAGCATTGTAAGAAATATCTTTCGTGCAATAAAAACAAAATAAATAATTAAAGGATATGCAATATAAAATTAAATTTCTTTCAAATTTTGAATTGTGATCAATCTTAGCTCTTTAAGTACTATACACACTTTTATGTTATTTTATGCTTAAATCTAACAATTTACAGAAGTCTGTTCTTTGAGCCAAAACGTAAGAAATATAAAATTTCAAACTGCTCATACGTTGACTATAAACATAAATTAGGTAAAATCACAATTATTGGACATTTTATAACAGCTTGTACAGAACTTATCTGCAATGAGTGTCTTTTCATCTAGGAAAGAATACTTATTGAAAGGTCATTTCTATATAATTAGAAAGGTGATTTGTCAGCTACATCAAGAAGTTATCATTTAGCTAAATTAAAATTTGTTAATATAAATTTAATATTGTTTGTATATGATCAATATTGTTGTTCCCTTCTTCTTTGATTTAAAATCATTTTATAGTGCAAAGATTCATATATAACTTTTTAATTTTTCCTGACTTTAAAACAAATAATTATTGTCCTCATGAGTGGAAACAAGTAAGGAATATACTCATCAGCTGGGGATTCATATTTACCACACAACTTTAATTCATTTACCAAAGCTATGCAAATAGCTAAAGCAGTTGAAAAATATACCAACAAATCCTTAAATTAGGTAATGCACCAGAAAAGGCATATTAGTCATGGCTGACAGTTTTGAAAGGGAAAAAGAACAGTTAAACTTATTATTTCAGAAAGCAGTGCTGCTCTTTCTTCTGAAATTGACAGTTTGTAGTCCACAATTTGATCATTCATCCATTGTTATATTACACAACTCTTCAAGTTGATAGTTAGAAATGTGTTAACTACAACAAAAACAAAAATACAATTTCTCCTTTTTGATATAATAATGTAATTATTGGAAAACATTGTCTATATTAAATGGAAAGGTTTTAGTTCTGAAAAAAAATATATTTTTCGACGTTTATAACATTTCCAATTGACAATTGGATTACTCCTACATGGTTGGTTATAAAATACTACCACACTGATCTTCTTATTTTAGCTTACATATTTTTATTTCAAGATACCTGTATGACAGGTTTTGAAACTTATTTATAAATACATATGTATGAATAAATTATTGTTTTTTTAAAATCCCACAAGATGGTTAGCAATTTAAAAATTCTTTACATGTGATTTTTTTGTTGAAGTATAATTGACATACAATATTGCACTAGTTTCAAATGTACTACATAGTGACTGGTATTTGTATACATTGCAGAATGTTCACCACAATAATTCTAGTCACCATCTGTCACTATACAAAGTTATTGCAATATTATTGACTTTCTTGCTCATGCTGAACATTATATCCCCATGTTTTTTTATCTTCTACCCGGAAGTTTGTACCTGTAGACTAGCTTCACCCATATTGCCCAACCCTAGCCTTGCCTCAGACAACCACCAGTCTGTTCTCTGAATCTGTGAATTGGGGTTTTATTTTGATTTGTTTGTTTTTTTTTGTTTGTTTGTAGATTTCACATATAAGTGAAATTATATTGTATTTGTCTTTCTCTGTCTGGCTTATTTCACCTAACCTATTAACCTCTAGGTCTATCCACATTGTCCCGAATACAACATTTCATTCCTTTTTATTGCTGAGTAGTATTCCATTATATGTACAACATAACCATTCATTTATCAATGGCAATTTAGATTGTTTCCATATCTTTGCTATTATAAATAATACTGCAATGAGAATAGGTGTGCAGATATCATTTTGAATTAGTGTTTTTGTTTTGTTCAGATAGATACCCAACTGTATTGTTGGATCATATAATAGTCTATTTTTAGTTTTTTGGAAAACATCCATACTGCACCAGTTCACATTCCCAACAGCAGTATACAAGGATTCCCTACTTTTCTTATCTTTGCCAAATGCTTGCTACTTCTTGTCTTTTTCATAATAGTCATTCTGGCAGGTGCAAAGTGATACACCATTGTGTTTTTAATTTACATTTGTCTGATAATTACTGATGTTGAGAATCTTTTCATATGCCTGATTGCCACCTGTATGTCTTCTTTGGAAAAAATATCTATTCAGACCCTTTGCCTGGTTTTTATTTTTATTTATTTTCCCTTGCTTTTTTTTTCCTTTTTTTTCCAAGTTTTTATTTAAATTCCAGTTAGTTATCATATATTGTCATATCGGTTTCAGGTATAGAATTGAATGATTCATCACTTACATACAACACTTGGTGCTAATCATAAATGCCCTCCTTAGTGCCCATCATCCATTTAACCCATCCCTCTGCCCACCCCCTTCCAGCAGCCATCAGTTTGTTCTCTATAGTCAAAATTCTGATTGCAAGTAAAATTAAGGCTGAGATGATAAATGATTTTATTCTTTATTTTTTTCTTATCCACTAGCTATTAAATAATACACAGAACATCATTATGTCCTTTTGTTGATTAAGCTATTTATAAATATTATTTGATATAAATACAGGCAAATTCCATTTTTTCAGTCATTAATGAACTTTTCAAAGTTTAATGATCTTTAAATACATTCAAATTTATTGAGTTCTTTATACCATCTCAGCAAAAGAATAGTAATAAAATTTTAATGTGTCACATTTAACTTAATTTTTATCCAAAATCTTTTAATATTTTGTTAGCAAATTCCTATGAATCCATAAATTTCTAGCAGTTTCTGATGAAGACCATTTTCATCAAGTAAAGGACATCAGGTTGTTGCTGTTGCCATCTATGGCAAGCAGTGGGCTGAATCTGATAAAAGTTAGTAGTCCTATTTCTGTGAGCTCCTTGCAGTTTGTTCTCAGTATTGGATACTTATAGTGCTGACATTTCAAAAGCACAGATGGTGCAGAGGAAGTCCTCAGACGTCACCAGAGGGCGGTTTTCAAATCTTGTCACAGGTTTAGAGAGCTACAACTTGAAAGAGACAAAACTTTTTCACTAAGCTTTCTATTTGAAATTCAAAGTAGTTACCTTCCAAAACATATAGATCAAAATAACACCACCTAAATTAGTCTAATAGTTACACCTTGTGTTTTCTATGATTTTGGGAAAATGTTAGATCTTCTAATCTTTACAACAAATTGTAGATATGTTCTATAGGATGGTTTATATCTCTTGACAAAGGAAATATATTTGTGACTGCCTATCATGAGCTTTGTACTACAATAGTACTTTTTACTTATGGTATTAATATATCCAGCATATTTTTATTATAATTATTGGATTATGAATTTGTCTCAAAGTTAAGAATTTTCATTTCTATGTTTTTTTACAGACCACTGTACCTAGTTTAGTGTTGGGCATATGGATGGTGCAAAATACATGTTCATTTAATATTTGAATTAATATCTAATCATATGAGACTAAAATTATTATATGTTAAAGAGGAGGATAACATGTCATTTTTATAAGGCACAGATTAAACTAAAACTAAAACAAAACAAAATAGAAATAAGGAATAGAATGTTCTGCCTCTGCATCATAATGTGATTAGCCCCTCATTCAGAAAAGAAAAAAAAATGCAAATTTAGTTTATAATTAAAGGGAATAATGTGTATATAAATAATAGAAATATAGTTTATATCATCTTACTATATAGTTTCGTATTAAAGAGTTATTTCTATTTTTTTCAAAAGTTAAATACATCTTTAATGAATGTCTATTTCCAAATCAAGACTTTTGTTAAAGGTAAAAAAACAACCAGTTCTTTCAGGTATGGTCATAGTAGTATTTTTTTCCCATATGTTTAGAGACAATTTTCCTGTCTGTATGATTTATGTATTTCTTTTAAAGAAGTATATATTCTATAAAATATTCTATAAAATAGTAGTACATTATTAAATGGCTTTTAATGCCAATATAATTTCAAAAGAAAAAAATTAAATCCTTAATAATAACTTTAAAAGTAATGCATCATTGGGGTACCTGGATGGTGCGTTGGTTGAGCATCTAACTGTTGGTTTCTGCTCCCATGGTTATCTTGGCGTCATAGAAAGGAGCCCTACATGGAGCTCTGCACTCATTGCAGAGTCTGCTTCTCCCTCTCCCTGTGCTCCTCCCTCTATTTATGCATGTACACTCTCTCTCTCAAAAAAAAAAAAAAACATAAATCTCTGAAAAAAAGTAATGCATCATTTATTTTAGATATCAGTGTTAAAACTATATGGTGCTGTATTGTTCTGATCATTATGTATGTACTGATAAATAGTAGTCACATAAACAAAAATGCATTCTTAGCTGCACTTTAATTTTTACTCTTTAATTAATAAAAGAGATTTTAAAAATGGCAGATGCATGGCATCCACAATTTAAATCATACATTAAAGGACATGGAAGAATGTAATCATTATGTGAAATGCAACCTTTCAGAAATAATCATGTTTGACATTTTGATGAGCTTTGCTTCACTAAATGCATATATTTACATAATATACTTTTATATTTTTTCACAGTGGTAATTTTATGAATATTTTTCTGTACATATGTGCATGTTTAATTTTATACATGCATAAACAATCATTTTAAAGAGAGAGTACCTAATCATGTTGTAGTATTTATTAACTGAGATAATTATTCATATATATTATAATTTATATTACTAGTCCCCTCTTGTTGGGTATTTAAGATGTATTCAAATTTTTACTATTATAATAAAAGATTTGAAAAAATATTTTCACATAAGTATTTTTTTACATTATAGTCATATCTGCATGGCAAATTTTTAGAAGTAGAATTGGTGAATCAAAGGTGAAGGGTATTTCATATTGAATTATAATAATTAAAACTAACATCCAAAAAGATTGCATAAAACTATGCTCAACAACATTAATGAGATTCTGCTATCGATTTCCTTTCCAAAAGCAAAATACCTCATTTTTACGTAAAGTTTTACTTCGTCCTTTTTTAAAAATTTATTTATTCATGAGACACACACACACACACACACACACACACACACAGAGAGAGAGGCAGAGACAGAGGCAGAGGCAGAGACAGAGACAGAGACAGAGGCAGAAGCAGGCTCCATGTAGGGAGCCCAATGTGGGACTCTATCCCAGGACCACGGGATCATGACCTAAGCCATGATGCTCAAGGCAGATGCTCAACCGCTGAGTCACCCAGGTGTCTCTATTTTGTCCTTTAATAAAGTTTTCATCTTATCATTGTTTTTGGATGTCTCTTGTTTTTACCCTACTATAATTTATATTTTTGTTGTCTATTTTAAAAATATATTTTCTACATATGTACTTTTATTGTAGAAAAGCTATTTTTGTGTAGAAAAGCTATTTTGTATGGAGTTTTCTAGCATCGTAAAGATATATTAACTTTTGATCCTGGGCTTTCAAGTATAAAATCTTATTTGCAAACAATTGCAATTTTCTTTTCTTCCCCCTGCTTCAGCATGTATACTTAATTGATTCACTGTTAAACTGCACTGGCTAGACTTTTGAGAATAATATTAAACTAACAAATATTTATTTATCATCTCTATAGTTCTTCTTATAAAAGTAATCTAACACTTTAATCAAATAAGAAAAGTAGCACTTCTTTGCATTTCTTTTTTTTTTAATTTTTAGGGCATAAATTATTCACATACTTGTAATGTTCTTTCCCCAGAGCAATCGACTTCTCATCTAAATTTGAGAACTCTTGAGTCAGAAATCATTAAAGAAAAATTGGATGCTAGAATATAGTATGGTTAACAGGTTAGCATTTTGAAATGACAACAGATTAGAGTATTAAAAATAGTATAAACATAAATCTTCCAAGGGAAGGAGAGGACATCCTTGTCATTGGATTAACTTCTCAACACATTTGCTATTATTAGATAATATTGAACATAATGGACTAATTTTTACTTTGTTTACAGACTATGATTTTAAGAGCTATTCCATCTTTCTTTAACAAAACTTTTATGCTTGTAAATTAGTTATGTTTAAATGTATTTATTTGCTATGTCTCAGATAAAATAGTAATGCATAATCAAAATATGTATAATGAGACTGGATGAAATATGAAAAGTTATCAAAAATGTTTAAACTAACAGTTATGAATAAATCTCTAGAAATCTTGTAAATTCTCTCTTGCTTAAGAAAAGCTAATAAACTCAGATTTAGAAGTAGTAGAAGAACAACCTAAGTAATTATCTTGTGAGTCTTAAATCCTAGGTAAGGTCTAGAAAATATAGCAAGGTAATTGATCTTTTGGAAGAAGGAACTCATGAATTGAGTGAAAAGTTGTCCTCAAGTATTTCAGAGACACAGTTGCAAACCAATGCAATAAATAAATTTTAATAGAGTAATTAATAAGGTTGACAAAGACAGTGTGCCTTGTATAGTGTAACAAAGTTAAAATCAAATGACACATGCTATTTTGTTGCTTTCTTCTTTCAACAAATGCATCCTGAACATCATTCAAAATGGTTTACTATGAATGAAATTATGAGAAAGTTATAATTCCTGGAAATATACTATGTCCATCATAATGAATATATTATCTTCATTCCTCAGATATTTCTAAGTATATGTATTTTCTTATTTTATCAGCTTTCTGGATTCTAAACCCCTGGTTGATTTATTTCACAATACTCTTTTTTTAAGATTTATGAATTTATTTGAAAGAGAGAGCACCAGTGGGAGGAGCAGAGGGAGAGAGAGAATCTCAAGCAGACTCCGTGCTGAGTGCAGATTTTGTTGTCAGGCTCGGTCTTAGGACCATGACATCATGACCTGAGCTGAAACCAAGTGTCAGACACTTAACCTATTGTGCCACCCAGACACCCCAATTTCACAATACTTTTTAAAAAGCTTCATTTAACACATAATTTTAGAAGACACAAAGTATATGCATCCCATTATGCTATTACAATGCAAATAGTTTCCTTCTCCCTCCCCCCTCTCTCTTTCTTTCCATCTCTCTTTCCATCTCTCTTTCCTTCTCTCTCTCTCTCTCTCTCTCTCTCTGTCTCTCTCTCTTTCTTTCTCTCTCTCTCTCCTGTATATATGTGGGATCTCAGTCATAATTTGCCACTTCAAGAGAAGTAGGCTGTGATTTATTCTATTCTTTTAGATTACATTAAAACTACTCTTTGTAAAACAACCAAACAACAAAAAACTCATAAATATTAAGCAGTATAATTGTTCCAATAATTCCTGCTTATTGAAAAATAGGAAGATAGTGACACTTTAAAGTGATTTTTTTATTTCCAAATTTTAATTGTTACAATTATTTATTCTAATCCAAGTCTTCTTTCTAATTATTACTGTGCCATTATTCTATAGCTCTCTAAATACTTAGCTGTAAGTTTTTGGGTAAAATTGATCTTAAATTCTCTTAAAGAAGAATACCCTTAATTGTGCAAACATTCATTAATTTAACAAAATTAAAAAAAAAACTTTTTATGAGCTAAGCACTGTTCTTTGGGGGTATGGCATTACGAACATTGATGAAATTCTTGCCATTGTGGAATTTTTATTCTAGTTGCCAGAGATAAGTTGCAACAGGATAAGAAAATGAAAAAATGATAGGTGTTGGGACTTTTTTTTTCTAGGAATAGTCCAGGAAGGCTGAGGCATTTGAGCAGATAGTGAATGAGTTAGGAAGAAGCGAGTTGGACAGTAGTTCATTCCTGGTATGAAGAACAGCAAGAACAAATTTACTGCTGTGCTAATTAATTTGTTATTAATGAAGAAGATCAAAGAAAAGGGTCTTCCTAAAGTGGAGAGAGCTGGGAATAATATGGTAGGAAATGACTTAGAAGAAAAACCTCAGGCTTGTTAATATTGGTTTATTATTGTTGTCTTATGTTCTCTTACATAAGAGCAAGAATTTGGATTTTGTTTTGATGTGGTTAAAACATTGGCACAGTGATGATGTGTTTTGATCTCTGTGGAAAGTAGATGGTGATAAAGAATGGTGGTTGGATACTACTGGATACTATTATCATAGCCTAGGTGAGATCAGTTCAGATCCATTATGAAGATATATCCCAGATAATATGCTTAGGCATCAGATACGGTGTGTGAAAGAAGGATAAAGGTCAAGGTCAGATTTACAACATTTTATTTGTATAGTGGTATTGATTTAAGTGATATCTACTAAGGATATTACTACTTGAACAAGAGTCATTAGGAGGAGAAGTGATCAACAAATATTTGTTTACATGAAGTTTGAAATTTGTTTCAAACCACCTATAGATTATTTTGAGTAGGCTTCTAAAGAGAATTTATTTATGGATGCAGATATATAGAGATGTAATTATGGATATCAGGAAAGGAGTGAGCCCTGAAAATATACGATTAAAACCATATGCATATAAAAGACGTGAAAGCACACTTTTCTACAAAATTTACTGTTAATGCTAAATTATTATCTGTATATTTTATGGGATATGATTTTTTGATATTTCTAACTAGAGAATAACTGCATGTCCTATAATGTAATATCTCTGTTCTCTGTGAAATTCTGTGATATTTACATGTAAATAGGCTGACATTGTTAATATTTTAGGGAATGTCTCTTTTACCTAAATGCAGATTTTCGGGGGCTGGAAATCATGCTCTACCATCTGCCTACAAATGCAAAACTCTGATTTATATAAAATATTCTTCTATTTGTTAATGGTACTGAAAGAATTCTTGTTTTCTTACCAGATTTCCAGTGTCCCTGGATTTAATTTAAACCAGTGAAATCATCTATGAACATTGGGCAGTCCTTCCAATGCAATTTTCTGCACATTTGGTTAGTTTGCTTACTGGCCTTCAGTAGTTTCCATTTCAAGTCTGTGATTTCCCTGGAAATTCAGTTGTAGACCTATTAGATGGAACATCAAATGCCTTACTTATTTCTTTAGATCTCCATCATAATAGAGTTTATGTTGTCTCTCTTACTAATGAAGCGATTTTCCTCTACAAGATGGAAAGAACAGCTGAGAAACTCCCTTCAAATCTTCTATGTCAGGATGATGTTGTATTTGAGCAGGGAAATCAAATCATGTACAATCTAATAAGAAATTAATATATTTTCATACTTATATTTGAGTATCAGCTTCCTATTCATATATAAAATTGTTTTTATCTTTTTGTCTATATTGAATTTGTACAAAGTGGGTGTGTTTATAGGTTATTTAGTAAACTTCAAGATGATGAGTTAAGGACATGTTCAATTTTATTTTTTTAAAGACTTTATTTATTCATGAAAGACACCGAGAGAGGCAGAGACTAACATAGGCAGAGGGAGAAACAGGCTCCCTGCAGGGAGTTTGACCAGGGATTCGATCCCAGGACTCAGAGATCACGACCTGAGCCAAAGGCAGATGCTCAGCCACTGAATACCCAGGCGTCTCAGGACATGTTCAATTTATTATGATTCTTTACCACTGTACCATAAACTTGAGTAAGTCCTGAATTCTCAAAGAATCCCAATTAGCATTTCTTTGAGTGTGAAATAGCCCAAAGAATTAGGTTGGGTTACTGGGTCAATATTCTGACCAATCCCATCTACAAATGGCCAAGTGTATCTCACTGATAGAAGAAATAAAAGCTGTTACAAAGCTATGAATACATTCTTGGTCAGAATTTTGTATTAAATAATTGACCATATAAACATGTTCTCAAATTATCTAAATATAAATACTGAATTTTATTGGATTTTATGGTACTTTTCAGGATACAATTAGTTAGGGCTTGAATCTCTTATGATTGAATAGTAATATTTAAGGTGGTCTCCTGAAATGAAAGAAAAAATTGAAGTTTGATAAATTGATCATATTTTGTGACAACGATATAACAATTTAAATCATTTTCTACCATTTTGGTTATACGCAAAATAATTGATTTAAAAATTGTCATTTAGGAAAGGAATCTATAATACTTATTTACATTAAATATATTTATTACTTGTGTAGGTTTTTATTTTTAGAATGGAAAATATATTTTATCAGAACACATTTATGATTCTCCATTTATTTTGTGATATAAATTAGTAAATCAACCTTCTTTCATAGCTGGAGGTGGATGTTTAGGCAACTTATATTTTAGTGCGACTTGCCTTTTTGTTTTATGTGCCTTTAATGAAGTTTTGTAAACTGAAAGGCTTTATTTTTCTAACATGGTTTCTGGGATATGCTATTTCCATATACCATAAATCTAACCATGTGGACTTACCATAGCAAATCCTTTTAACATTCCCTAACAATATTTTAAGTAGTGGAGCAAAACAAAAATTTGCTGCTAGGGAAATGCTAACTTTCTGGCATGAGTACATAGGAAGGATTTTCTTTTTTGTGATTTCTTCCAGCATTTGTAAGTATGGTTATCATGGTTCAATTCATTTGAATGATGACAGACTTAAAATCCAATGAAACAATTTTCTTCTGAAAGAACTCAAGTAAGTTATTCTCTTTCCAATCTCCTTTACCTATGGAATGCTGGCATTTTAAATTCTTTTTCACCAAAAGCAACGGCTCATGTGATGCCCAAAATAGTATTTGCTCAGTTCATGTTAATAGTGGATTAAACTCAATAGTAGAATACTAAGAACTATTATAAGGATTTGGTTTATAGAGGAATTAGGGAAGTACAAGTAGAAACACCTTAGCCTCAGGATAAATATTTCTTACAGCAATATTTTCTAATGGAATATGGACTGTGTGATAATCCTATAATTCAGCTGTTACTGCACAGAGTGGAAATATGTGCTGGTGAAGCAGTACATTGCCATGTATTTGAATCTAATAAAGGCACAGATTGTTCAAATATATATGAATATTTACATTTAAGACATATCTTACAAAATTAATAGACTGGAGTGCCCAGGTAGCTCAGTCAGTTAAGGATGGGACTCATGGTTTTGGCTCAGGACATGATCAAGGGGTCCTGGGATTGAGCCCCTTGTTGGGCTCCATATTAAATGGGGAATCTGCCTAGGACTCTCTCTCTCTCTCTCAAAAAAAAAAAAAAAAGATTCTCTTTCTCCCTCTTTTTCTGCTCCTCCCTCCCAAAATAAATAAGTAAAATCCTTAAAAAAAATAGCCTGCATGATTTCAAATCATCATTGTACATTAAACCAGGTTACTTTTCTCTTGGCTCTAATATCTTGTGTTACCATTATAAATTCAAATAATACCAGAAATGGATACCCATTTACTGGATAACACTCTCAGTAAACTTATATCATGTTCAAATTGGTGAATATTGTCCTTTAGGATATTGATTGATTATTATTAGACCATTTATAAATTATTAAATTATGTTTATCTAACTTCAGGAACGCTACTGCTTGAATATTAAGAAAGCAATTGATGGCACATCAATTTTAATGTGCAAATTAATACATTTGAATATCTACTCATTTGCTACCATACTTAAATGTGAACTAAGCTTACATTTATAAAGTACTTTAATTTCTTTAGAATAACATTTTCAGTAAAACTATAAAATTCTTAAAAATATTCATGAAGGATTAAATTTCTAATAATGGTAGACTAAACTGCTTAGGTCAAAGCAAAAAATATGCTTATTAAATATAAAATAGCAGATGCTTTACATCATTAATAATTTGAAAAAGGTAGTGAGAAACTGCTGGGTAAATTTTTTTAACATATAACCTAGAGTAAGGAAAGGGGGGAAAAACCACTTTTCATTAAAGGTACATTTGCCTCAACGGCATTTACTTATACTGCAGTCAGCTCTATTTTGGTTTCCTTGTTGAAGCAGACCAAAGATAAAGATCACAGCCCAGAATTTTGTCACTTTCCCTTGCCTTGAACTAAAGAGCTAATCTTCAAGTAAGAGTGAATAAGTGTTGAGAAATACAGAGAGAATTTCCTTAGCACAAAGTGGAAAAGAAGAGAAAAATAAATTAAAAAAAAAAACATCTTGGGGAGTTTATGATCACAGACTTGACCTTCTCTTATATGAGTATTCTCAGCCTGGTGAGCCAGGTATTTTCGCATCTTCAGTTTGGTTTGAGACTTGCTCAACACTACAATAGCAGAAAGGAAGGAAAAGAGGAAGGAAGGGACAACTCTCCTTGACTTCAGAAAACACTGATTATCATTTAAGGACAATGGCCAGGAAGCTGTGAAATATTACAAAGCATGCAAAGAAATAAGAAATGTTGAACCTGAGTGAGAATCAACAGAAACTACTCACCATCCATGAGTAGTCTACAGATAATAGATTTATATGATGTGGGGGCTAAAATAATAATGAATGTTCAACCTGTTTAAAGAAATACATTTTAAAAAATATTGGAAACCCTAGGAAATGACATCGCAGATTTTCAAAAACAACCACACAGGCAAGTATAAACTTCAACTTCTGGCCTTGCTGTAGTAACTGGTATAAGATTTTTCATTTACATTTTTTAAATCATTTTATTTTATTTTTCATCATGGTTCCCCTATTCCCCCCACCCCCATACTCTCTACCTCCCCCTGGTAATCATCAGTGTGTTCAGTATAATTAAAAAAAGAACTCTGTGTCTTGTGTTTTTTTTCTTCCTTGCTCATTTGTTTTGTTTCTTAGCTTTCACATACGAGTGGGATCATATGGTATTTGTCTTTCTCTGACTGACTTATTTCACTTAGCATTATACTCTGTGGCAACATTTGTTGTTGCAAAAGGCAAGATTCCATTCTTTTTCATGGCTGAACAAAGAAGATATATATACATCTTTATCCATTCATCTAGTGATGGACACTTGGACTGCTACCAAAGAGTGGCTATTGTAAATAATGCTGTAATAAAGCAATAAATATAGGGGTGCATACATCCCTTTGAATTAGTGTTTTTTGTATTTGGGGGTAAATACCCAGTAGTGTGATTACATAGGGTAGTTTTATTTTTAACTTTTTGAGGATCCTCTATACTGTTTTCCAGAATGGCTGTACCATTTTGCATTCATTCATTTTTAAATATGAAAATATACAAGAAAGTAAGGAAGCATATAGCACAGGACTGTATTCCTTGAGTGAAAGAAAACAAAGGATGTGACCTTTAATATAGCCTCAAGTATCTCTGTGAAGAGGTTTTCCTGGAATGGTGTAAAAATGAGTCACCTAAGCAAAGCACAATGAGTATAATAAGTTAAAGAACAAGAAATCAGAATTTTTGACAGCTGCGGTAGCTGTGATTTGTAGGAAAAACATACAAAAAGGGGAGATATGCCAAGATAAGATTTGTAAATACATTCATGGCATCCCCTTTAGTCTTTTTCTGAAAACCAGTTTTCTTATTTATATGGTTAAAAATCCAAAAGGTTGATGAACAAATTTCGGAGACTATTCAGAGCTGAGAGACATATGCATCCCCACTACCTAGATATGGCAATATAGTTCAAAATGTGCATTCAGTAGAGACATCTAAAGGATCAGGATATATGGTAGGTCTTAAATTACTCTTGAGGAAAAGCTACTCTCTAGATAGAACAAACAAAACTTAAAAGAAGCCTTAAAATGTTAGCTTTATTTGTAAGTACCTTATCTTTCCCAAACCATAATAATATTCTTTGTATATAGAAGACAAAATATATATATTCAACTCTATACAGTGTAAAATGTCAACTTTCCAATTAAAAATTACTAGACTTTGGAAGAAACAGATGAAATAACAGGAAAAATAAACTCAGGTTCCAAAATGAAAGACATGATCGATTAGCAGACAATTGCTGTAAAATAGCTACTATAAATAAGATCGACCTTTTAAAAGAAAACATAATTATTTTGAGTAGAGAAATGGAAGCTGAAAAATAGAATCTCTGATATGAAAAATTCACTGGATCAACATATGATCAACATAAAATAAAGTATCAGTAAACTTAGGCATAATAACAATTATGAGGCAAGATTAGGAGTAATATAGAGAAAAAATATACAACAAATAAACAAATAAAAGGGACAGAATTAGAGGTGCTTCAGACAACAAATAATGAGACTATGATAAATAATATATTCAAAAAATTTGGAGGATTATATAAGATAGAAAAAATTAAAAAAAATAAAATCCACCAAAACCATCTAAAAAAATTAAAACCTATCCATCACTTTATAATTAATTATTTTATACTTAGATATTTACACATAACATATACTTTTATTAGAACTATTTTAAACTTTTTTTTTAAATATTTTTTTAATTTTTATTTATTTATGATAGTCACACACAGAGAGAGAGAAAGGCAGAGACACAGGCAGAGGGAGAAGCAGGCTCCATGCACTGGGAGCCCGACGTGGGATTCCATCCCGGGTCTCCAGGATCGCGCCCTGGGCCAAAGGCAGGCGCCAAACCGCTGCGCCACCCAGGATTCCCTATTTTAAACTTTTATTTACGTTATATTCTAAGTATAATCTACGTATTTGTAAATTATTAATAGTCAAGTTGTAAAAATTCATAAACTAAATTATTAAATTAAATATATATTTAAATATATACACTTTAAGGCTATTCTTCAGATATTATTGTGAATTAGAAAATTCATAAATATTTGCAAAAAATGATTAGAATTAATAAGACTGACAGTCACTAGATATGAAATTACTATTCAAAATAGTAACATACTAAAAAACATATAAATAAATAAATAAATAAATAAATAAATAAATAAATAAATAAATAACACAAAAACAGGGCAGCCCCGGTGGTGCAGCAGTTTAGCGCCGCCTGCAGCCCAGGGCGTGATCCTGGAGACCCTGGATCTAGTCCCACGTCAGGCTCTCTGCATGGAGCCTGCTTCTCCCACTGCCTGTGTCTCTGCCCCTCTCTCTCTCTCTCTCTGCATCTGGATGAATAAATAAATAAAATCTTTAAAAAAAAAACAAAAACAAAATAGTAACATACTATTATTGCTTTTGATATTCTAGAAACATAATATTTTAAATTGATACAATTTAGAGTAGTACCAAATATATACCATATATCTATGTGTAAATTTAAAAGATAGTATATAAAAGCTATAAGGAAAATGTAAAATTCCATTAGATGTGGTTTTTTTAGATGTGTTAAAGATGATATAATGTGTTTAGCTTAGAATATTTACAAATTTAACACTAGATATTTTAAAGATATCAGTTGCTATCAAATTATTCAATAGATTCATTTGGAAGCCAACGACCAAAAATTTTAATGGAAATTGCCAAGCATCCTCTAACATATATACTGAGATATAAGGACCAAGTATAGTGAAGATTGTAATAGAAGATTGAAGATTTTCTTTTGAGATATGTAATATGTATATTTTACATATGTTTTGTATCAGTTGAGTTTCAACAATTGTATTGCCTGAGTTTCATGAATTTCAAGCCTTTGATTACCTTCTTTTTTAGATATTTTTTTCATTTTGCAGCTCTCTAGAAATTATGGGCATCTATCCCAGCTCTCTTCATAAACCCTCTGAAAAGGACCAGGTAAAAGTGAAGCCTGTTTGTCTAATAATTGCCAAAACCAAATTCAGGTTAAAACATGAATTCAGTTTGAAGAAAGCCATATATTGCACTTTAGTTGCATACATACAAACTCATATAAAAGTACAAAGACATTCTATTACAGTTGCTCCTTGAGTTGCATGGATTTGTATTTGGAAGAATGCCCCTCCTCAGAAAACAAATGAGGGTGTGGCATTCCATTGTTAGAACAGGGCTTATTTTGAAGTTAAAGTTAAAAAAAAAAAAAACAGATCACTTTATTAGGCCCTCTTTTACTTAGTTATTTCAAGATTAATATTGCCTAAGACACTGTAGATTTAGAATTCATAATTCCTTCTCAAATTATTCTCAGTTGTTTTGAAATAGAGACCTCTTGTTAAATGCAAATCATTGGACAATTTTATACAAAAATCTAATTTGAAAATACAGAAGATGTGGATACTGCAGGAGAGCACATTTGATTAATTTCTCCCACTTTCTCCTCCTATTTGATATACATTTGAAGAGAAAAAAATAATAATAGCAAAAATGAAAGTAGATACAGATGTTCAGATAGGGTGGCAGGAATCAGGATATCTATGAATAAGAGACATGTAAATTTAACAAGAAAGACATAGAAAATTTTAATAAAGGAAAAGAGAAATCTTGTTGGCAATACAAAGAAGTATTGCCAGTTAAGGGGAAGTTTTCAGTTTTTGGGTTGGGGGAGAGGTGGAAGTATCATCAATAATTCTCATGGTTCGTTACACTTAAGCCAGTTGTGTCACTTCTCTCTCAGTAACATTTAGAGAAAGAAGGAAATACAAGAAAGAGTTCATGTTTACATATCATTCCTGCTTGTTTCTGTCAATTAATTTTTTCAGGTAGTTTACAACAGCACGTGGCTGCAAAAAACTCTTTGATGACTTGTTCAGGAGGTTGAGAATAGGGGTTTTCAGCTGAGCACACCAAGCTCTGTCAAGCTTCTGCAACTTGCAACTGTATGGCAAAATACCTTTCCTCATCATTTTTCTATTTTATTTATATATCTACAAAATCAAATCTATAGCAAAGATTATTATCAGTCACACAGATGACAAAATTAGCTTTTTATTATCTGATAATATGTACCTTTATGTAAGCAAATATGGCTGGGGCCTAAGGTATTATCGTACCATTGTTTTACACCAAAAATAATTTTTTTGACATTGTGAAGTAACTTTTTTTAATAGACTGAGTAAAATAAAAAGCATTTTTATCATTTGAGTGTCATCTTCAAGAAACTATTGTAATTTTTCATTTTTATGTACTTGTAGTCTTGTATAGAGGGCTATGTTATGACATAAACCTCTTTGACTGAAATCTAATTCAAGTTTATATTTAGTACTTATCTCAGATACATAATACTGTAGACTATGTGACAACTTTTCTTATTTAAATGATATTCTGTCAAATGTCGACATACCAAGTACCTATGTGAATATATCTGAAGACGGTAGATGCCATCCTGTGCTAAAGTGTGCATGTTGTCTTTTTCTTTCTCCTTTGTTCCTTTCTTTAGAGAGCTTCATAATTTTCTGATTATTAGTCACAGAACTGAGGAAGAATTGTGGACTCAGAGATCTGAGCTCAAAGATTTGTGTGCAATTAAACATGACATTTCTCTATTTTATAATTTTTTACCTTTGTTCTGGCATCTAACTAGCACACAGGAAATCACACATATGATCAATTAGTGTTCAGCTCTCTAAATTTATACCAACTAGACACCTAGTGTAGCCAGCACCCAGATCAGTAGAGATGATGGCTAGCACCACATTGCACTTTACCTGCTCCCTCTCAGCCTCTGAATACATCATCAAGGATGTCATTACTCACTTCTAACATCATGGGTCTTGTTTGTTTTTATAATCTATATAAAAATCATATATCATTAATCATTTATATCTGTCTTCTTTCAACTAAATGTTATGTTTAGATTTATCCATATTGGTGTTGTGTAGATTAATCCATTCATTCTCACTAGTGAATGATATCTCATGTGAATATATCACAGTTTATTTCTCCATTTAATGTTGAAGGTATTTGGACATTTTCCTTTTTTTCCATTTATTAAAATTGCTATGAACATTTTTGTATGCATTTCTAGTAAATATTTAAACACTTCAGTAGGTTGTCAGTTAAGGACAGAGATTATTGAGGTAAAGAGAGTACATATATTTCTTGTTAGGATTTACTACCAAACAATATCTCAAGGTGATTGTACCAATTTTACACTCCGACTGGCAATATATGAGGGTTCTGGTAGGTCCACATACTGACAGACACTTGACATTTTCAATTTTATCTTCCTTTTCTGGCCCTGAAGTGTTTTCCCAACTTCTTTGGCTTATTTTCCTTCTCATTCTACATGTGCTCGAATTGACACAGATTCAACTCTATATAAATTCTAAGACATAAATATATATTTGTAGCCTAGATCACTCTTAAAAATCCAAGATTTATATCCAAATGCCTCCTGAATCATTCAACTTATGTGAAATTTGTCAGAATTATAATGAAACGCATCTCCCTAGATTTGCCCTTATTTTTCTTTTTTGTTGACTAATCTGAAAATCTGATTTTTACCCTTTAGGTTAATTCATTTACATCTTCAAAATATAAGTAGGAAAGTCCCTTTTTTTAAAAAGATTTTATTTATTTATTCATGAGAGACACACACAGAGAGAGAGACAGAGACAGAGACAGAGACAGAGACACAGGCAGAGGGAGAAGCAGGCTCCCTGCAGGGAGCCCGATGTAGGACTCGATTGCGGGTCTCCAGGATCATGCTCTGGGCTGAAGACAGCACTAAACCGCTGAGTCACCGGGACTGCCCAGTCCTTTTATTTTTGCTCTTAATTATCTAAAACTACAGATTTCTTGCCAACAGTACTACTACCTTTACCATTATTCAAGGTTTATTATCGTTCATTTCTTTCACTAAATGTTTACTTTTTCCCCTTTGATTTCAGGTCACTTACTCCCCTAACTCCCAAATTGCTTTCTAGAGTTATCTTTTAAAATGTAGTTTGTTCTTTTATAGCACTATCATGGTGTTGCCTTTTTTCTATCTTTCCTTGTTACATTTATACAACAAAAAATAGTTCCTTAAACTGGCAAGCAAGGTATTTTGTACTCAGGCCAAAGATTAAAGACCCATTTCCTTGGAAGAAGAACTGAATTATATAGAAAGAACAAGGTTCTTTTCAGACAGACTATAATTAAAACTTATCTGAGGGATGAACAGATCACCAGTGTGCATGAATTTATTCTCCTTTGTGAAAGATTCTTATGTCTACCTACCTCAGAACCCAGTGTTATGGGGATTATATTAAATGGCGTATCATATGAAAGACTGACATAATCTTTTTTTTTTTTTTTTTAAATTTTTTTTTTTTTAAATTTTATTTATTTATGATAGTCATACAGAGAGAAAGAGAGAGAGGCAGAGACACAGGCAGAGGGAGAAGCAGGCTCCATGCACCGGGAGCCCGACGTGGGATTCGATCCCGGGTCTCCAGGATCGCGCCCTGGGCCAAAGGCAGGCGCCAAACCGCTGCGCCACCCAGGGATCCCAAGACTGACATAATCTGATCTGTAATCACCTCTTAAAATAAGCAATTAGCTCCTCACACATCTTCAAGAATGTTCTTATCCCTTACCACATAGGTACTTCAGAACAATGAGTAGATGATGCTTTAAATCTCTCCGTGTCTTTGCTCACACTATCCCATCTTTCTGGTATAGAATTCTTGATTTAGGGGGGATGGAGAGAACTAGAAAATTCATATTCTTTGAGCAAAAACTGGTTCATTGCCATTTCTTTTGATTATTATAATGTGGTGGTGACAGTTATGAAGTTTTTTTATTGAAGTGTAGTTGACATACAATATCATATTAATTTTTCAGTGAACAACATAGTGACTCAACATTTATATGTTACAAAAGGACCAGCATGATAAGACAGTTACCATCTGTTACCATACAAAATTATTACAGTATTCCTGACTGTATTCCCTATGCTGTACTCTACATCCCTGTGATTTATTTATTTACAGCCACAGTCTTTGTTACATGCATTTTTTCTCATATTGCGTGTTCTACATAACTTCTGCTTCACAATTATGTCCAAAATAAAACAACAAAAACAGGATGCGGTAACTGGGTGATGGGCATTAAGGAGGGCATATGATTCGATGAACACTGGGTGTTACACTATATATTGGCAACTTTAATTTAAATAAAATCTATTTAAAAAATAAAATACAATAAAAATAATTGCATAAAAAATAATTGCATAGCCTATTAGTTCATCATATACAGAAATATAAATTTAACTCTAGTACAGATACTTACCAATATATTTGGGATACCTTTTTTAAAATATATTTTATTTATTTATCTGATAGAGAGAAAGAGCACAAGTAGGCAGAGTAGCAGGAAAAGGGAGAGGGAGAATCAGGTACCCCACTTGGCATGGAGTCTGATGCAGGACTTGATCCCAAGACCTCGGGATCATGATCTGAGCTGAAAGCAGATGCTTAACCACCTGAACCACCCAGGTGCCGTACTCAGCATCTTATAAGTTCAATATGTATATAACTAAATATTGACAACATTTCACTGATTGACTGACATAATGAATAAATGAATGGGTGAGTTTTTGAAGCTTATCTTAATGAGAGGTTAGAAAAAATGATTTTAAAATATATTAATCATCATATTTGATGTTAAAATGTTATTTACCTATAGAGCCTTATGCTTTCTTCTTAAATCCATAATAATTTGCATTGGTTATATCTTCAGTTGGCATAACAGTTCCATTCTTAGATACTTGAGTTGTGATTGAAAGTTAATTTGGTGGATTGATTCATGAGATAAGAATTCACAGAGCACTAATATACTTAATATGGTATCAAGCATTAAGAGACATATTACTTAGTTTAATCATAGCATCCCATAAGCCTTTCTAGTTACTATAATAACTGGTTCCTAAGTGCTTAAATTATGAAATATTTTGTTCATTGTAATATATATCTGATTTAATATTGAAAGTGATGTGAAAACAGTAAATGACATTTATTTTTCACAGGAAGTATGAGATGTGTATATCTAAAAGAATTTTAAGGCCATCTCCTTACCTATCATTTTTATTTTTATGTAAAGTCTGAACAAAAATAGATTCAGTTATATTCAAATATATCCAGATTTGATCTTTAGAAATTGTTTCACATATCCCAAAATAAACAGTTAAGCGAAGAATATTGCTTACTTTTAAAATATTCTTAAAGCAATGAGACATTTCTTGTGAACCATGGATATAGGAGTTTTTAGAGAGAATACCTGCCAGTAGAATTGCAATGCATTTTTCAAATATCTAGTTTCTTAAGACAGCAACTACCTTCAGTTGAGCCAAAGGGATTTCCAAATCAGATATCTGAGTCTGACACTTCAGTTAAAGCTACTATTCATAATGCAGTTTTAGATCACATTTGAAGCTTGATAATCCTGCAGAACATCAGGTTTCTATATGCTTTGTGTTTATCTGAATTCAGTTGAAAAAAATAAAACCTTTTAATGGAAAAAACTAATGAGAAAAATGACAATAATTCACTTTGAATCTTTTGAAAAATATAAGTATTTTATTCAGATTAGTTTTCAGCAAGCATCAGTTTGAATAAAGATAATTTTGCTACCATCGCATACACTTAAAATGATCATTTTGTATCATTCACTTTTATATATCTTTTTGTTTTTTAATAAATTATGTTCCATATGAAGTGAATCGTTTTTCTTTTTCCAGATTTTAAGTGAAATTCCATCTTTGAAATTGTCTACAGAATCATCAGTAAAAACCCTTTTGCTGCTATTATAAGAATTGTTCATATTTGGCCTTTGGTGTCCAGTCTGGCCGCTCCACTGTAAAAATACTCTTTAAAGTCTTTGTTTTATGCAAAAAATCTGAAATAAGTGTCCTAGTGTATTTTGACCAATGCTGTTATCATTGCAAGGACTAAGTAGTGTCTTCAAAGTAATTACAGGATATTCTGAGAATTGTTTTATAAAGTTAGTTATCATGCTATATACTTTGTGGGTTTGATAAAGGTATCAACTTCTAAAGCAAAAAATAAATAAATAAATAAATCTGTAAGTAAATCAGGAAAGCCAAATAAGTAACCAAGGTTGAAACTATGAAACTACACACATTAGCATTAGGTTGTATTAGAGGTACAGGAATGGGGCCAAGGATACACTATAGCATTATTAATAGGGATTTCTATATATCTTAAACCTGGTCTTATGATAAGATATACAATGAGAAGATATATAACAGTTAGCAAAATGCAATTATAAAAGAATAAAAACTATTTTGGCATGGAATTTCTAAAAAAAAAAAAAAGTGAAAAAAATGGAAAACCTGAGTTTCACCAGGAAGGTAAATTGCCAGTAAGGATAGAGGTGCCAGAAAATTTAAATGTGCTCTTCAGAACAAGAGGAAAAGATGGGCTTCTTTTTTCTATGTTTTTAGATTTTATTTATTTATTCATGAGATACACAGAGAGAGGGAGAGAGAGGCAGAGACACAGGCAGAGGGAGAAGCAGGCTCCATGCAGGGAGCCCAACGTGGGACTCGATCCCTGGACTCCAGGATCACGCCCTGAGCTGGAGGCAGGTGCCAAACCACTGAGCCACCCAGGGTTCCCCAGATGGGCTTCTTATAATACCTGTTAGTATCTTTGAAATTAGACGACCAATGTAACCAATAGCTGATCTTACATTTAAGATGTACATTTCTTTTTGGTAATAAAATCCTTTGTTGAAAAAAGCTTTCTAACAGGAAAATATGAGGATTTTCTGAAATCAACCTCTCACATTTACCCAGTGATAATGTTTATTATCCTGCCACCTGGTAAAATTCATCTCATCAATGCAAATAGTCATGGCACATTGCTTCAGTTTATCATTTGTTAATTTTTTCTTTAATTTTTAATGGACTTATAGGAATGAGACAAATTATTTGTATTACTTTTTTATAATCTAAGCTTAAATATTCTAAAATTACTACTCCCATGATTATAAAAGTTTTGTTAGATATTTATAATCATTATTGCTTATTTTACCAATTGTTAATAATGATCACTAATATGCCATAACTTATATTATAAAAATATTTTCAGGTATAAAAAGTATTTTCAGGTATTTTTGAGAGTAGTGAATGGTCTTCAGTTAGAATAAATATTTTTCTAGTCTGACTTTTTTTTTTCCTTTTTTTAACAGTCCCTTCTTTTGTAAGAATGAAAGTAATCCACTTTATTTAGAAAATTCTGGATCATTGATTGTTTTGGTTATTAATTGGTATATTAAAAACTACATTAGAAATTTGTAGTTTAAAGCAACAATTTTATTTTGCTTAACATTTTATAAGTCAGAAAATCAGAGACTTTACTTGGTACTTTATCTCTATTGTCAGTAGCATCAGATGTGGAAGTTGACTGAGGTTGAAGAATTGCCTGAATCTGGCTCACTCTGAAGGCTAACAAGTTTGTATTGGTTGTCATCTCAGAGCTCACTGAGAAACTCAAAGACCTCTCCACTGAAATGCATAAACTTTCCCAGAGAATGGAAGTTGAGTTTCAGTACGTAAGTATTAGTTGCCATTCTCTTAAGTCATAGGCCTAGAAATTGGCAATATTGTAACAGTTTCTGTGCACTCCTGGTCAAAGGAATCTTAGGACTCTCTCATATTCAGAGTAGGCACAGATCTTACAACTAAAGGAAAGAATGTTAGGATATGCCCAATTTCATAGGGATCATACATGGGTAAGAATCAACTTAATTCTCCCATAAGTCTGATTTCAAACAAAAAAAAATGTGTTGGCAGGTACTAAAATATTTGAATAATCAGCAGAAAAATTCTTGAACATGTGTACCTTGCAACACTTCATTCTTTAAGTTGGATCACTGACATCAATCACTTGCAGTGGCCTTGATGAAACTTTCCCTTTTTCCCCCTTTGGTAAGCCTTAGAGTACTTTTAAGATACATTAAAGCAGGAAGATCCAGACATAGACATAAAAGCAGAATCAATGCCTCTGAAGAGAAACTGAGAATATTAAAGAAGAAATATCTTCCTTTCTTCTTTATTGCTTATAAGACAGACCCAAGATCTGAGTAGAACATTTAGCATTTAGACCATGCTACTATTTCTGTCCCAGAGATAATAAATATGCATTGTTTTAAGCCACTAGGTCTGTGGTAATTCATTACATAACAATAAAATACTAATATCATGATATATTTCAATGAACAGTAGCTCTTATTTTCAATAATGTCAGTTTATTTGTTTTCTTTATTGTTCGTGTTATATGTCCTGTTTAAGAAATTACTAGCTATTTCAAGATCTTGGAGATTTTTCCTATTCTATTTTCTAAAAGATTTATTATTTTACCTTCTGCATATAATCTATTTAGAATTGACTTGATATATGGTAAATAGTAGAATTCATAGTTTACTGTTTTTCATATAACTATTTTAGTTGATCCAGTACTACAGTTTTCAAAGGCTGTACATTTTGCACTGCTCTGCTGGGCTCCTTCTCTACTGTATGAAGGTGCATTTAAATCTAGATCGTTTTAGAATTCTGAATCTATTCCATTGGTTAGTTGTCTATCATTCATTGTGCCTGTAACACCGTGATTAATCATAACATTTTTATATTAATTAAATTAACATACAGTGAGCTCTGTTCTTCAAAATTGTTTCGATTATCTCTATGCTTTTCATGTCCATATTAATTTTAATATCATTTTGTCAATTTCTATACTCTATACACACAATTTATACACAACTTGCATAAATACATATACACACACACACATTGATTGCACACACATTGATTGCAGCTGGGCTGTTAACACATCTGGACGTTTGAAGAATTCACTTCCAAGCTCATTCAGATCCTTGTCAAAATATTTTTTTACAGCTGCATGGCAGGGGTCTGGCTCTTTGCCACATGTGCTTCCTCAACATGGCTGCTCACTTCATCAAGCCAGCAAGAATTCCTCCACACTGTTTAGAGTGTCCTTTATAATATAACAAATTCATTAGAGTTACATCTCAACCCCATTGCCATGCAACTTAATTAAGAGTAATATCTCTTCTGCTTTGCTATATTCTATTGGTTAAAAACAAGTTACAGCCACCACATACAATGGGAAGGGTCATACAAAGCCATGAATGAGTAAGTGGACTAATCACTGGGGGTCACCTTAGAATCTGTCCACTCAAACCTTAAAGAAATGAAAGTAAACTCTAGAGGGTAAGACAAATTTGCAATTATTACAATTGACAAGGAGTTTACATCCAGGATATATAAAGAATGCCTACAAATGCATAACAAGAAGAGATCCTAAGAATGTACTAGAAAGGAGACCAGTTAGATCAAAGACATCACAAAAAGGAAAATTCATTCTAATTTAGATACATGAAATGTTTGTTCAATGTATCACTTATAAAGGAAGTGAAATTATAGTCACATTGAAAATCCACTATACAAAAGCTAAAATGGCTATTTTTTAAAATATTGCAAGGATATAAAATAATTAGAATGCTCAAACTCCGCTGACAGGAGTAAAAATTTGTATAACTACTTTTAGTCTGTGTAACTGATCATAAAAGCCTCCACTTATGAGTATATACCCAAGTATTTTGTATATAAATAATTGCAGGTAATATGTAGATGTATTTTAGTAAAATTATATGACTTCCATATGACTTCCATATGGAATTATATGGCTTCCATATGACTAGAAACTAGTCAAATATTTCTCAAAAGTAATTTGGATAAATATATTGCATTATATTTATAAAACAGAATTTCAAATAATGCCAAAAATAAGTGGAATATCGCTACATGCAATAATAAAGTGCTGACTCATACACGCCAGAAGCAAAAAAGGAGGTATTAGATCATTCCATTTACATAAGGTTCAGAAGGATGAAAATTAACCCATGGAAGTACAATTAAACATTAATTACTTTATAGAAGAAGGTGTTTAGGCTTTTGTAGTCTTTGTATTATTGTTTTTCTTAATTTTTGTGGTGGTTATGCAGCTGTATTAGCTTTTTGATTATTCACTGAGATTATCACATAAGTTTATTATTATAATTCAACAAAAATATTTTAAAGTAATTATAATCCAAGATTTTGCTCTCCAATTTATTAAATATCCTTTTAAGTTATATCACTAACGTACTTTTTAAACTTGTAGGAATCCAGTGATTTAGTTGTTGACATTTTAAATGTGTTAATGGAAGCAACATGTTTAATTTATAGAAATAATGTTTATATTATTTTGGTTACATAGGCACATGAGTTAATTACAAAATATATTGGTGTCTTTTCAAAAGCACACACAGCTATCCCACTAAGTTAAAAGCTATCCATTTTAATTTTTTTCCAAGAAACCAATGTTATTTCCTTATACTTAACTTTTTAAATAAATAAATTATTCTTAAAGGAGGTTCCTGATGACATAAGTACTTTTAATATAAATTTTGTAGTAAAAGAGTGTTAAAAAGAAGTAGAAGTTTCTGGAACTGGTAAAGAATGAATAAATATGTACAATTTGCTTCGCTTTAGAAATGAAACTTAATGAATAGTTGTTTAAAAATTAATATCTCTAAAGTTGACAATTAAAATATCATGGGATTTTGATGGAAAATTGTCAGTAGATAAATGAAAATCCTTATTTATAATTAGTATCATGACTGCAAGGAGGTGGCAATAAAATACATTTAATGTTAGAGTTTTAAATTAAGATTTATATTAGTTTTAAGAAAAATATAATTATTTGTTCAGAGATTTCAGAAAGACATAAAAAAAACTTGTTTAATCTATACTGCCCTTCTGTTTCAAAATTAACATGTATTGAATTTTTATTTATCTTGTATTTTAAATATACTTAATCCTCAAAGAAGTCCTATGAATTAGATGTTACTACGTCTAATTCTACACCACATTGGGTGTAGAAACTAGGTCTTAGAGTAATTAAATAGCTTGCCTTAAGTTACATAGTTTTGGAAAAGAAGTGTTCTCTGAAGCCAGACTGACACTATACTAGTGATCTTAATCGTTCTATAACTTCCTTAGCTGATAAACATTATTGATTATATATTCTTTGTATCTGGTTTTCTTTATGGGAGGTTTTGATATGCACAAGAATGACAATTCTTAAAATAATAATATTCTCGGGCAGCCCAGGTGGCTCAGTGGTTTAGCGCCGCCTTCAGCCCAGAGCGTGATCCTGGAGACCCAGGATGAGTCCCATGCCTGGCTCCCTGCATGGGTCCTGCTTCTCCCTCTGCCTGTGTCTCTGCCTCTCTTTCTCTCTGTGTCTCTCATGAATAAATAAATAAAATCTTAATAATAATAATAATATTCTCTGTTCTTAAATGTAGCATGTAAAATTAATAACTAATATGAGACAAAGTATCATACACTACTCAATCATATACGTGGCTATATAAGACAGCTTAATTTCACTTGGCTGGCTTCTGCGAATCCAATTCTTAAACTAAATTCCAAGTCCTCTAATTACTTTTGCCAGCACTGGATGAGGTAAAGAGGATAGGAAGAGTTTAGGGATTGACTTGGAAAGGTGTAAATACCTGGAAGAATAATTATTTGCTAATATTTTTTGACAGAGTAATAAAGGAAATATAATAAAATTATTAGTTGATCCACAAGAGGAAATATAATCACATGAGTCCTTAAAAGTAGAGAATCTTTCCCTGGCCCTAACTGAGAGAGACAAAACAATAGAAAAATGGTCGGCGAGGTGGCAGCATGATAAGGATTTGGCACCCCATTGATTCTGAAATATAGGTGTTTTGTACAAGGAATGCAGAGGTTTGTAGGGTTCATAGGTGGTCTCCAATAGACAGCCAGCAATGAAACAGAGAACTCAGACTTGTAGCTACATTGAACTAAATTCTGTCAACACATGAATGTGCTTGGAATTTTCTTTCTTTTAGAACCTCCAGAAAATAACACCCTGCTGCCTACCCTTTGATGTTAGCCTATTGAGATCCATGTCTGACTTCTGACCTCCAGAACTCTAAGATAAGTAAGTTTGTGTTGTTTAATGGTGTTATGTTTGGGGCAACTTTTTATTGCAGTAATAGAAAACTAGTATATTGGGCAATATAGTTTTCCAGCATTAAGAGCAAGGTATGGAATTGTGCATGTTCCTAGGGACATATAATGGAGTGTGAGATTGAACAAGTTGAATTGTATACATGAAGGTGAATGGAAAGGTGGCCGAAAATTCTTCCAGAGGAAAAGAAAAAAATGAATGAAAAGAATTACACCATTTGCTCAAATACAAATCCCAGTTACATACCTTGAGTGGCAATAGCACTTGTTACTTCTAATTCATTTATTCCTCACAATGAATCAGTGTTGTCAAATAGTGTCCATCTAAAAATAATATTTTGCAAAGCCATGGTACCTTTCATGGACTATAGTGAAATATGCATAGAATATGTCCATTAAAATCCATTAGAATATCAAACACTAATTTTACTCCTTTACTTTCACCTTACAACAAAAAAATTTCCTCAGTTTTGTATCAACTGCTCATTTTGGTTTTGTTCATTACATCTACTTTCCTTTTATTCAAACAATAATGTAATGTGATTTCCTTCAACAGCTCCTCATTTTGGTTTTGTTCATTACATCTTCTTTCCTTTTATTCAAACAATAATGTGATTTGACCAAGTCTTTTTTATTGACAAGATATTAAAATGTAAGGCTCATTTCACTTCCTGAATCACTAGACACAATTATAAAGCAATAATATTCAAATAAAATAATTAGAATTAGAGACACCTAGGTGGCTCAGTGATTGAGCATCTGCCTTTGGCTCAGGTTGTGATCCTGGGCCCTGGGATTGAGTGGCACATCACGTTCCCCTCAGGGAGCCTGCTTCTCCCTCTGCCTATGATCTCTGCCTCTCTCTGTGTCTCTCATGAACAAGTAAATAAAATCTTTTTAAAAAATAATTGAAATTAGAAGTAAAAAAGAAAACGATCATACCCAACTTAGTATATAACATTTTTGAAACCAATTGGGCATTATCAACTGGAAAGAAATAATAAATTTTTATGATAATCACACACACACATACACACATATTTACATTTACATATATGTATGTTTTTACAGAATTATTTAAAAGAAAACATAATTTGGAGTGCCATTTTATATGAGTTGTATCGCAATTTGAAGATGATGGTAATCTATTTGTTTTTAAAATATACTGAATACTCCATATATATGAGTCCATTTGTTTTTAATTAATTGTAAAAAGTGATTTCTAGTATTTTACAGTACAAATATATTCCAGTGTTGTATGTTCAAATAATTTGTATTAAAGTTTACAATTTATCTTTAACACAAATATAGATTTTGAGTTATGTGTATTGGCTAAGTTAATAATTTTTTTTAAAAAAAGTTAAATTATCGGAAAAATATTATTCATATGATTAACTTCTCACATTTTACTTAGCACGATTTAATAAACTTATTTCTCCAGACACTCTGGGAATTGATTCATCTTTCATTCTTTGCACTAAACATTAAGAAGAGATAGCAGAATGAAGTGATGTAAGTTGCAAAAACTGTCAGCTGTATCTCAATTCATATAAAAAGTAAGTGTAAGTGAAGTACTTCTAAGATTTTAGACAATTAAATTTTGTTCTTCAGTAATCACTCTTTCTCAATGCCATAAGAAAACCCCTGTCGAACAAAACTGATTAACCCAGGATCTTTCCCCGTTCTTCAACCATTTCTTCATCTCAACTCCATATTTTCACAGTCTAAATTCTTTAGAATTAATTTGCCCTTCCACTTAGTAAATGGAAATGAGAGAAGTATTCCCTCAGAGGAAAATACATATGTTAGAAATTCTAGCAGCAACTGAGTTTGGTGTTCATCCAGTTGGAATGTGAGCTTTAATAACTAGTTAGAAAGAAGGACTTAGTATTATTGGTTCAATAGAGTTATATTGCTGTAATTGATTTATTGATTCAATAAGTGCCCTTCTGTAATTACCATTAACAGCATTCATTCCCATTAATTTGAGATTATTCTTGGGCTCATGTGTATATTATTGAAAAGAGAGAGATTTGTAGTGTAGAGTTAAGAACATGGAAGGCACTCTATTTTCATGTCTTACTTCTATAATACTTCTAGATTTATGAAAAGTACATTGAACTTGGCACATAAAGTAAAAATCAAAATGTTACTTTATCTAAAGATAATGTAAAATATCCTAGAAGACTTCTGTTAAAAATCAGGAGTTTGGATCTTCAAATCAGAATAAGACAAATACATTTTCTCCACAAGATTCATGCAATGAAATAGTGAGAGAGGCTTCTATGCATATTTTCAATGTCAATATCACTGGGCCATCAAATTAATAGATGCTGAAGATTATTTTGTTTGTTCACAATTTGTTGAAGGGTTTATCTAGAGAAGCTTTTGCAGAAGGATCTTAATCATGCAGATAAACATGTTTATATGAGAAGGATTTATAATTATAAAAATGTACAAAAGGGCAAAGAAGCAACAGAGTCAAAAGTATTAACTATTCAACTTGAATACATAGAATTCTGAGAACAGTTGGGTCAAAATTACTTCAAAGTTTCTTTGGTAGAACATTAAAGAAAATATATTACCGTGTATTCAGTTTGAAAAAAATGTGCATCTGAATAAAATATTTAGGACATTAAGATCTCTATGCCAAGAACTCATTCAAAAAGGTTTAATTCAGACACAAGGATGATTTTTGAGAATTTTTTTTCCAGATTGGTAATAATATATTAAAACTGCTTATCCCATGTTTTTCACTTTTACTGTCTTATTTATTAAGAGCAATTATGATTTAGAAACTAAAATCAATTTAACTGTATGTACCCAGAGTTATCTAGAACTTCTTAATCTGCCTTGTCTGTTCCCTTGTCAGATAATTTTATATTACATTTAGTCTATTATTTTGAAAACTAAAAAAAATAAATAATTCTAGGTTTCTTACAAATTCTCTCAGTAAATAAATTAGGGACCACATTTTTTGTTTCCTTTTTAATGTGGCTTTACCGCTTCAATTAATGATCCTTTCATTTGGATATATTTATCAGTTGAAGGAGTTAAACTTCCTCAGTATGATGTGAGTGCTTTTTAAATTTATAAGGCTTTTCAATCTATTTTACTGAAGACAGGACAGAGAAATGAGTAAAATGTACATTTAAAATAAATAATTCCTTGAGCTATATAAATGTGCCAAGATGCCATGGTAATTTTTATAACACAATTGCTGCAATGGGTGTTGAGATTATTCTCCCACCTTCCTTTCATCCTACTCATATAGTCCTGTTCAATTTATTCTGTCAGCAAGTTAACAAAAAGCAAATGAACAAGAACCTGATGTTCTGAAGAAAGCATTTAGAAAGGGACTAGAGGTTTTGCTGTCTCAGCTGGGAGGTGTGGCATATACCCTTTCCCAGTGATCTCTGACTGCATTTGGACTGTCAAGATAGTGGTGGAAGCCAGAACATCTTTACCATCTGTGCTTGGCATCCGTTTTATAGAGTGACTGCCAAAGGAGAAACAGCTTCTTTTAGTACATACCTCAGTGCCATTTTCCTACCTTTTAACTCCCCATGAGGTTACATTACAGATAACTTGGCAGCAGAGTAGTGGGCCAATTGAAAATATAAGAAGTGTACAAAATTCAGCAAATCTCCATTGTATAGGAAGTATTTGCTAGCTGAATACTTCTAAGCATAATCCATTTGCTAAACTTCATACATTTACCTAAATCGTATATTGTGGTTTGACAAAAATGTTCTCTTCTATAATGCCATGAATAAAATGTATGCATAAGAAGGAATAGGTTTAAAGCCTAAATAAGAAAGAAAAAAATCTGAGACAATTTGAATGTAACAATTTTCATAATTATAGGTACTGAATGGGAAGAGCTAATTTCATTATACCATTTTGCTTTGTTGGATAATTTCTAGTGTTCTATAATATAGATGGCATATATAGAAATAGTGAACAAAAGCGAAAGAAAAGCTAGATAAACATTGATGTAAGGAAGGACGTAAAAGTATGTAAATGAAAAAGCCTAGGGTCAAAATTAATTTTTAGGCTATATATAGGCTATGTATAGGCTATATATATTATAGGCTATATATATTCAAACCAAAATATATTCATATGCACGTATGGAAGTTTATATAAATATATTAACATATAAATATTCACTGTGCTCAAGACATTATGACTGATATAAACTCTCATTGTACACCCTTGAATCAGTCCTTAGACTGTGTTGGGAGAAGCCCTTTGTGTGAACTGATTACTGAAACATGATTTAGAACTGTTTGTACCGAGTGCTGGATCAATATTTTTTGAATGACTGTATATCAGTTAATAACAGCTCTCAAGTAGCTTATGACCTATTAAAGAAATATATATATATATAAATAAACAACACAATCAACTTTTGAAAGTGACTATTAAAATCACAAAGGCTTCTGTGTTTTCAAAGGATAGAAAATTTATATATACTCCATGCAATCAGAAAAGTTGTGTTTTAGATAGAACTAAAGAATGTATAAGAAAAAGACGATAGGAAATATTGAGAGTATCTTGTGTGCTGAAGGAATTAGAAACATTTATTAATAACTAGCCTGACTTGACTGATGCGTTGCATATGGTTAGGGGAATGGTGGGAAATTATTCAGGGAAGCTAATATTGAATTATATATTGTCCTCAGTATCTGGCTCAGAAATTTTATATGATTAGATAAGAAAAGAAGGGAAGTAATGAATCAATAGCTTAAGCAGAGAAGTAAAGTATGTTAGGAGCACTTCAAGAGGATTAAGTCATATATCCATGATAAATTAGAGAAAAGATACTGCATGCAGGAAGACTGATTGCAAGAGATAAAGGCAATGATCATGAAGACTCACACTGAGGTGGGGTCTCTGGGAATAGGATAGATTCAAGGCAAGTTCAGTTTTGTAACCGGAATAATACTGAGCCTCCTTGAGGTCTTTCTTTTCCTACCAATATATCGAAGTACTCATACAACACCAAACACTTGTATAATTTTTGAGTTAACAGGGATCCCTGGGTGGCGCAGCGGTTTGGCGCCGGCCTTTGGCCCAGGGCGTGATCCTGGAGACCCCGGATTGAATCCCACATCAGGCTCCCGGTGCATGGAGCCTGCTTCTCCCTCTGCCTGTGTCTCTGCCTCTCTCTCTCTCTCTGTGACTATCATAAATAAAAAAATTAAAAAAAAATTTTTTTGAGTTAACAAAGAGAGAAAATCACTCTATCAAAATGAAAATATTTAAAAATCCTTTCTAAACATCTCTTCTCTCCTGTGTCTCACAGTACATGTTTCTTTGATCTCTCTTCTTTCTTTACTGTTGTCAGATCATCTTTTTTCAAAAAACAATCTTGTTTTGGGAAAAATAAAACTGTTCTAAAGGTATATAACTTGAGGAAAAATAGTGCTTTTATGGTTCTCACTCTCTGTCTCATGAAAAGAAATTTCTCCCTCCAATACCTGACCCTAGAATTTTGGTAAATGAATTTCTACATTGTCAGATATATAAGGGCAAGTTAAGGTTGATAAATATATAAAGGAAAATGTGACAAGTATAGTCATTTGATTGTCTGTATTACTCCACTCCAATATCTAATAAATGACTTACCAATGTTAGTAATTGTAATGCCAGATTTTCTGATGAGTTATATTTTATGATTGAAGTATTTATTATACAGAATTCAGTACTTAATAATTATTAACTATTAAAACCATTTGAATTCCTTCTGCTATTGTCAGAACCAATCCTCTTAACTAGGTTTTTCCAAATATGAAAGTGGTTAACTCTGTGCTCATTCCCTTTCAATTTATTTGGTCTAATAATCTTGAAACTATTTCCCTAAGAATTTTATTTTTTAATTTTATCTTTTCCCTAAGAATTTTAAACAATGTTAGTAAATGTTCAAATCAAAATGCCCATAAATCAATTACATTATATAAGAAAAAAACTCTAGGAAGTTGCATAAGGAAAACTCAAAAGAGATATTGGCTGTGAAAACATTTGCACAGACAGTGGGAGATGTGGATGGGATTGCCAGGGAAAGTAGAGATATATGCAAAAGAAGGAGGGAGGGAGAGAAGGATGGAGAAAGATGGGAAGTAGAAGAATGAATCTTTGAAAATGTCTAGACTTGACTAAAAAGAATGAAGCAATTGAGGAGTGTTGTGATAAAAAAACCAGCAAAGCACAAGATTGGGGAATTGGGGAACTTGGATTAAAACAGGTGGTTGTTATATGTCAGAAGGGTGGATAGGAAAATGGATATATTGAGGAAGATTTCTTAATCTTTATTTTTTTAAAAATTTTTATTTATTTTTGACAGTCACAGAGAGAGAGAGAGAGACAGGCAGAGGGAGAAGCAGGCTCCATGCAGGGAGCCCGACGTGGATTCGGTCCCGGGTCTCCAGGATTGCGCCCTGGTCCAAAGGCAGGCGCTAAACCGCTGCGCCACCCAGGGATCCCTTGAGGAAGATTTCATTGCTGTTTTTCTCTATTATGGGGAGGTATGGAACTAGATTTCTATAAGTAAGTTAGCTAAGAACTGAACTGTAGGTTGCCACTGCTATTTAAAGAGGTTAGGAAACAGAGATAACAGGAACACTACCACAGATGTGAGTTCCAAGTCACTTCATGTAAACCACACAGAACCTGCATGATCGCTAACGAGGAAGAATAGAGGGGACTGGTCCAAACGTAAGCGGGCTTTTTAACTATTTGGCCCTTAAGACATTCTTTTGCATAATACTGTATAATTCTATTCAATAAGGAGATAAGCTAGAAGTGTGAATATGTGCAAGTGCAAAGGTGGTGATACTTCCCTGAAATGTGTTCATTCTAGAAATATATCAAAGAACTACTTTGAGTCAGACTCTATTTGAGAAACTGTAGGTACAGTGGCAAATAATATGAGTAATGCATGTACCTTGATGGAATTTACATCATAGGATGGGTCTCCAGAAAGTAAAGCAATAAAATTACAAATTAGTGACATTTTGGGTGTCAATATGTGATATGAAAAAAATGAAAAGAACAATATGATGCACATACACAAAAGACTTGGATGACTAGAATTCTACTTTTATGTAGATGGTTGCAAAATATCTTTCTTGAATGGTGACACAACCTGAAGACTTGAAGCTGGGAGAGGAGGTCTCTGTGAAAAGAGATGTAGGAGGAGAATTTCTAAGCTGTGGAATTACTCAGTATTTGGAAAATAGATAAAAGCCAATGCTCTAGACAGTCCTAATTAAAGGAGAAAGTGGTAGAAGATTAGTATAACCCTGATTGTTCTATATTAAAGAGGAGAAATGAAAGATGTCTGCAAGGATAGAAATAATTGATGAGAAAAATGCTGGAAAAGTCAGATGGGTATTGGATCAGAGTAGCCTTTTACTTCCAAAGATATGAGGGCCACTTAATTGATGCAGAAGTGATTTTGAAATAGAGATCCAAGTTTTAAATATCAGTATTCATATCATAAACCCTTATTCCCAGTAGTGTAGGGAGCAGTATTCTGAGAAAGGGAAATAGAGATTGGTTACCTAGAAAAGAAAAGTAAAACAAATTTGGGTCAGTTTCTTGGGAAATGCAAAAGGAAATAAAAAGTTATATATTTCCCATTACCAATTAGAATTAATATGTACATTACACAAACATTTGTGAAGCACTATCTCTGAAATTAGGGACCAGACACTGGGAATCTAAAAAATAAAAATAGTGTTATCCCTGCCCCTGTAGTTCATACTTGGGCAAGAGACAGCACAGCCTGGAGTTCCATGAGTTAGTAGTAGATTCATCAACATAAATTTATAAATGTATCCCATAAGTCATAGCACATAAATAACAATAGATATCTTTATTTCATTTTGTTCCATTAATAACGAAATCTTTAGTGTGTGCACTCCGGAATTTTGCATTAATAATAGTTTAGAGAGTAATACGTAAGCGCAAATTGTCCTCAGGCCTGTAATTTGCTCTGTTGACAAGCATAGAGACTGATAATGCAGAGTGAATCATAAACATTATCTTGAATTAATGCAGCTGCCTGCTTTGATATGCAATTATTTGTATTCAGTTTCTTCACTCAGACCTATTAAAATATGTAGAAGCATATGGAGTTTTCTTTGATCCTCTGTGTCTGTATGTGCAATGCCAAAAAACACTAAATTAAATGTATAGATAGATACATGGGACTGATTCTGAAGTCTTATACCTTAAAAAAATTGAGCTGTACTCCTTGTCAAGTAAAGTACAGTGATAATAAATGTCGAATATTTTGTGCAAAGATGTATTACTGTTCATCCTTGGCTGGGTCAATAATAAATTGTTAGCCGACACCTTCTAGGGCCTTCTAATTAAATTGTTGAATTAATTAGTGTGCGATAAAGATGTTGATATTTCTGTATCAATCCATCATGACAATTTTGGCTTCCAATGTGCATTTTATTAAGTTATTTAAATATTTTAGAATATTGGAAATGGGCTTACATAGAATACACATATCCAACTAATTATGCCCAAAATAATCTTTTCCCAACATTTTTTTTCTCTTGCCAGATCCCTGTTCACCATTTGTTTATCCCAAACTATAAAAGCATAAGAGTTTTAAAAAACCGAAAAACATATTTTAAACTTACTAAAAGGCAGTCTGTCTTTTGCCAAAATCCCAAATTGTTAGCTCCAGAATTTTCTCCTGTGGTTCAGTAGTTCCAATTTTCAGTTGGAAACCAAGATGTTTATATCATGAGGCACTTTAAATTTGTTCTGTTCGGAATCTGATTAAATTATCCTTTTACCCAATAAAACACAAAATATGTAAGTCTTGATTTATCCATTTATCTTATGTATATTATTTCTCTGTCAGAGGTTTTTTTTTAATATTATTTTGTTTGTTGTTTTTGAGAGGGAGAGAGAGAGATGAAAAGGGGCAGAGAGAGAGGGAGAGAGAGAATCCCAAGCGGGCTCCATGCCCATGCCCAGTTCATAGCCCGACTGAGGGCTCAATCCCACAACCCTGAGATCATGACCGGAGCCAAAATCAAGAGTCAGGTGCTTAACTGACTGGCCACCGTGGTGACCCCCTCTCAAAGCTCTTGTAGCTATACAGCATGTGCACCTACAAACCTAAAAGTCATTTCCATATTTTCCTTTATTATATCTCATTCAACCAATTGCCAATTGGTTGAATAACCATTTGAATACAATTTCAAATGTTTATCGAAATGCCCTTTGCTCATTGTTACATTTGTCTCTACTTTAATGCAAGCCCCAGGTCTTTTTGGATCATGATGACAGCACCCTCTCCTGTGTCTTTTTCAGCTTCCAGTCTCAATCCTGTTTGATTACTAGTTTTATCTTACAAAAAAAGCCAGTAGTGTAAAAACCCCAAGTCTTCCTCTCCTGTCAACCTCTTTTTCTTTCCCTCTGTCTCTGTCTCTTTTTATCATCAAATCAAATTTTTTTTATTTCTACTTGGTCCATTCTGCCTACCTTTTAAAAGGACATTTGTGATTATATTAGGTCCATACAGGTTATCCAAGGACACTCTTTCCATCTTAAGACCCTCATTCATATATGCAAAGTACTTTTAATAAGTAAAGTAACACAACTACTGCTTGCAAGGATTAGGATATAGGTATCTTGGAGAGGAAGCATTATTCTGATTTAAAAAGTATATTGCAACACTCCAGTAATCAAAACAGTCTAGTGCTGGCATAAAAATAGACATATAAATCTATTGAACTGGATAGAGAATCTAAAAGATCACAAATACATGGTCAACTGAACCTTATCAAGAGTGTCAAGAATTCACAATGCGGAGAAGATAGTCTCGATAAATAGTGTTTGATGAACTGAATGATCACATGCAAAAAATACATGGAAATTGAACACTTATTATGCAGCATCTCTTAAAAAATTACCTCAAAATATATAAAAGACTTAAAATCTTAAACAATGCAACTCTTAGAAGAAAATCTCTTCTAGACACTAGATTCAGAAATGATTTCTTGAATGTAACACCAAAAGTATAGTCAACAAAACCAAAAATAGGCAAATTAAACTATATCAAACTAAAAAGTTTCTGCACAACAAAGGAAACAATCAACAAGACGAAAAGGCAACTTACCGAATGGGACAAAATATTGCAGACCATATACCTGATAAGGAGTTAATATCTCATACAAATTAATAGCAAAAAACCCAACCTGATTAAAAAATGGGCAAAAGATATGAACAGATATTTCACCAAAGAAGAAATACAAATGGCCAACAAGTTTATAAAAGGTGTTCAACTTCACTAATCATCAGGGGGATGTAAATCTAAACCAGATGCAGGGATGTGGAGAAAGAAGAATCCTTGTGCACTGTTGAGAAATTAAATTGGTCCAGCAACTATGGAAAACAATATGGAGGTTCCTCAAAAATTTTTAAATAGAATTACTATTTGATCCAGTAATCCCACTTCTGTCTACCAAAATTATTCTGAGGATTTTACTTCACACTATAGAATCAGACTCTCTGAATTTAAAAACTCAAATCTACACATTAGCCTTCTTATGACTCCTGAAGAGTTTATCCAAAACATTTGAAAACAACGATGACAACTTAGAATATGGAAAGAAAGAAAAAGAAAGAAAGAAAAGAAAAGAAAGAAAGAAAGAAAGAAAGAAAGAAAGAAAGAAAGAAAGAAAAGAAAGAAGAAAGAAGAAAAGAAAGAAAGAAGAAAGAAAGAAAGAAAGAAAGAAAGAAAGAAAGAAAGAAAGAAAGAAAAAGAAAAGGAAGAGAAAAAAGAAAAGGAATTCTGATGGCATTTCGACATTTAATTTCAGTTTATTTTAATGCATTTCTGGCATCTGGATATTTTTTCGAGATGAGTTTTACAAACAGAAATTGAAACTAATGAAAAACATTATATAATTTCTCTTCAAACTAAATTTTCTATCACAATTTACTCTTTTCCTTTTCATTCAATACATATTTAATCCATTTAAGATGTCTTTCCATACTACAAAAATATTATTCACTTTCATATATCTATACCTTTGTTCTTCCTAGAAGTTATTCTTTTAACCTGAAAGTTACTTTTATCAATGCCCATTTCAATGCCACTTTACTTCTGAGTATCTCCCAAACTCTCAGGAAAAACAAATAAACAAACAAAAAACACAAAAAACAATTGGCCTATCGTGTTTTCCCCTATATTTTGCCTTTGTCTTTAGTTCTCTAAGAGAGTATCTCTCAGGGTTTCTAGTAGTTACTTTAATTTGGGAAATTCTTAATTGTCTAGGATTCTTTTAGCATTACTGACCTACATACAAAATATACCAAAAGCCCTCCCAGCCATTTATACAACCTGTAAATAGCTTGAAAAGCCATTGTCTTTAAGAATGAGAACTATATTATTTTTCATCTTTGGGTGTCCATGATTTAAACTGTGACTTCCCCAGAGTTAGCAATTAAATAGTTGTCAAATTGATAAATATAATTAGAAGGTTGTGACAAAGATGAAGCAAAGTGAAAATTTAATATATTCATTTTTTCAACAAATCCTGAGTACCTGCTATGTACCAAGCATGGACAATGACTGCATATATTTTGAGGAAAAGAAAAGAGGCCCTGTCTTTCATAATTTTTAGTATGGTGGAGAAAGCAAACTTGTAATAGCACCGTATATATCCTAATGTGCTGAATTTTAAATATTATTAAATTGTACATAAGAATCTTAATAAAATCTTATGTGGAAGAGGATTAGGATTTTGGAATCTGATTCCTTGCAAAGAAAGAAGACACAACTACCTTTGCAAAGGGTATCAGATGAAACAGAATATGGCCCTTCGTGAGGAACTGCCAGGTTTCTTACTGGGGTCAAAGCAAAGATTGCAAAGATAACTATCACAGGATGGTACTTGGGAGGTATTAGTAGGAAACAAATTATTAGTGGGAATGAAAGGATTGCTGTATTCCAGCTTCTGTCGAATGCCCTTCATCTGTCTTTGATCATATATTTCTCACAGTAACCATATGGAACAAAATACTTGGGAAAAACCAAGTATACTAAAAAGAGACAAAGCAGAATTGCTAGCCTAAGGAGACAGTAAGAGGGATATGTGCCGTAAGTAGGGCAGTAAATAAGAAAATTACACAGAATTATTAAACAATTTATCTACATAGTTGAATGACTTGATAATTTTCAAAATATTATACTAATATGGATTAGTCATTTCAGACTGCCACACAAATACCATTGACTGAGTGATTTAAACAACTAAAGTTTATGTTGTCATAGTTTTGGAGAATAGAAATCTGAAATCAAGGTGCCAGGACCTTCCGTGACTTCTGACGGTGCTCTTCCTAGCTTACAGACAGCTGCCTTCTCACTGTGTTGTTTTGTGTGTGCATATAGAGGGAGAGAGAGAAATCTTGTTCTTCCTATTCTTGGAAGGTCACCAATCCTATCATATTAGGACCCTGCCCTTATGAACTCATTTAACTTTACCTCTTTTGAGCCCTGTCTCTAAATATAATCATTTTGAGATCCAGGCTCTTAACATATGAATTTGGGAGAAACACATTTCAGTCCATATCATTTGCCTCAGACCCCCAAAAATCATGTTTTTCTTGAATGCAAAAAAGCTTTAATTTTATCTCATTTTATCTCAACAGCTTTAAAAGTCTTAACTCATTCCAGCATCAACTCTAAGTATGAAGTTCAAAGCTTAAATGTTATCTAAATATGTAAAACCAACATGGGTAAGACATGAAGTATGATTCATCTTGAGGCAAAATTCCTTTCAGCTGTGAACCTATGGAACCAAACAGATTATACCTTTCCAAAATACAATGTGGGGGACAGGTATAGGATAAACATTTCTATTCCAAAAAGAAGAAATAAGGAAGAAAAAAGGAGCATGGCTCCAAAGTGAGTCTAAAACTTAGCAAGGCAAATTCCATGAGATCTCAAGGCTTGTGAACAATCCCCTTTGGTCTGCTGCTCTGTCCTTCATGCTCATTGGGGTGGCTGTGTCACCCCACAGCTCTAGGCAGGGATCTGGACTGGACTCTGCCTGGCCAGAGTCCAGTCCAGCCTCTGCAGCTCTGCCTGGCCCAGGCCCTAACATCATGGCTTTGAGCGGCCTTGACCATAAGGTTTGCAGGAAGGCTGTCTGACCTATTGAAACCAAAGTGGTAACTCTGATGATCTCCGAATTGCATTTGGTTATTTGTCCACCTTCTTGAAAAACAGCACATATTCATATATTCACATATTCAAGACAGCTCTATTGTCTTGTTCTATCAAATCTAAGGAGCCTGGCAGCCTTCCTTCATTTCATCCTATGTCTGCCCCTTCAGTTCAGACTGACTATTTCTACTCATCTAATCCTATAAGATCTTTATCAAGTGATGGGTCCACCACAACTTTGAAATTCTCTTCAGAACATGCTTCCTCATTTTTTTTACAATATGGATAAGCTAAGAAGTTTCTACATCTTCAAGTTTGGTTCAATTTATTTAACAATTACTTTTTCAATTTATGTCTCTGTTCTCACAATTTACTAAGCAGTCAGAAGGAACCAAGCTTCTCTTTCAGTATCCTGCTTAGAAATCTTATCTAAATATCCAATTTAATTTCTCACAAGTTCTACTTTCTACAAGATACAATTCAGCTGATTTCTTTCTCACTTTATAGCCAGGGTCTGCTTTCCTTCAGTTTCCAGTAATGTTTCTTATTTCTGAGACCTTACCAGAATGGCCTTTAATGTCCACATATTTCTACCAACATTCTGCTCATGATTATTAACATATTCTCTAAGAAGTTGGAAGGTCTCTCTCCAGCTCTCTTCTTTGTGAATCCTCACCAGAACTGCCTTTAAAGTCCATTTTTCAGGCATACCCCTCAAAACCCTACCCCATCCTAAAGCCACTTCCACATTTTTAGGTATTTGTTATAGCAGCACTTGGCTCTTGGTACCAAAGTCTGTAGTAGTCTGCTAGGCCTGCCATAACAAAATATAGACAAAAACAGACAAAAGTAGGCTCTGTCATCAAAATGTCATCAAAATGTATTTTCTCATAGTTCTGGAGACTGAACATCCAAGATCAGGGTTCCAGTAGTATTAGTGTCTGATGACAGTTCTATTCCTGGCTTACTGTGCACTCCCATTGCCTTTCCTCAGACTCTGTGAAGAGAGAAAGAGAGGATTTATTTTTCTTCCTATAAGTCTACCAATCCTATTGAATTAGGACTCTGCCCTTGTGACCTCATTTAACTTTACCTCCTAAAAGACTTCCAAATACAATCACATTGGGGTTCAGGTGGACATAATCCAGTCCATAGCATAATAAAATAGGTCTCTCATAACACATGAAACTTATTTTATAATGAATGAACCTTGTACCTACCCTAGATTATGTGCTACAAGTTTTATTTATCCCAGTTGATCCTTGTATCTTCTTTATGGTGTTCCCAATTGAGGATCACTTAAATGATCCCATTTAATTCTATGAATCATGCCTCATTATCTTCATCTGGCAGTTTTAGATATTAAGACTGAGAAATATTGAATAATTGTCCCATAGTCACATATCAACCCAAATATCTGACATCAAAGTCCATCCCTTAAAAATTTTCATCATACTTGAAAACAGAATGAATGATAGTCACATGTTTCATATGAATATGTTTTATCTTTGACCATTTTCAAATCCATGAATCAAATCTGCAAAGAGTATTAACAACGACAAATCATATAATCGAAATTGTGTTGAGATGAGTTCCTTTAATTGCCTATGGAAAACCAAAGAATCTAATTTTGCAAATTAGAAGATCCAATGAAGATGAAGGTATTTTTGCACAGTGTCAGGGATAATTCCATGTATATATCCACCAAACACTCTATAAAGTGATTTTTGTACATTATATATAGTTATATGAAAAAAGGAAAGGTAAAGTTGATTTGCTTCACTGCCAAATACATATTTTATATTATCATCTACACATTCTCATTAATCTTTTCCAATTTAACCAACATTGAATGAAATATTAGCATGGCAAAATGTATTACCACATAAATTACCACCTCATTAATGAAGTATTCAGACAACTACAAGGAGATATTTTATTACATTACCTATAACTAATTAAGTAGCAGGCATGTGGTCCCCCCAATTGGTTACAGTTAAATTAAAAAAGATCAGGAGTCACCAAGTTGAATTTTGGTAACAAATTAAGGTTTCATACCTGGTAATATAGTGCCAACATTTTGTGACTCATCAAGCATGAGATTTAAAGAAGGAAAACTTTTTTTTCAGAGGCTGATGGTGTATGTGTGTATGCATGTGTGCATGCACACATGCATGAATTTATTTTACTTAACTTTAATTTGTGAGACGAAGGAGAGTAATGCTTAAAAACGGTCTGGGTAAAAAAGAATGATGATCTCAGATCTCAAAGAGTGTTAAAAGAAAAGCAATGGGTTTGAGAGGCAGAGATAATTAAGAGGCCAGATCAACCACTACAGATTTTGAAACCTTACTGTGAGCCGAAATTTCTACTTTTATAAGTTACTGGGATTTTCATGCCTTCTGTAACTATCTCAGAAAATTTTCTTGAGACATCAGTTAAATAATGAGAACAATTTAAAACATATAAACTATAGGGACACCTGGGTGGCTCAGCAGTTAAGCGTCTGCCTTTGGCTCAGGGCCTGATTCTAGGGTCAAGGGATGGAGTTCCACATCAGACTCCCTGCATGAAGCCTGCATCTCCCTCTGCCTGTGTCTCTGCCCCCCTCTTTGTGTCTCTCATGAATAAATAAATAAAATATTTTTTTAAATAAATAAAAATTTAAAAAATAAAACATATAAACTACAATATAGGAATAATATGATTAACGTCATGGACCCCATGTTAACGGAGTTACTTTAGCTGAGTTAACTGAGGTTAACTGAGTCTTAAGTTTTGGCTCTGCCTCTTCTAGCCGTGTGAAATTATCTTTCTTGCTTAACATATCTATACTTCCGTTTCCTCACCTATTAAATGGTGTCATAGTGAAATGTCTCAGAGGTAACTTAGGGAGATTAAATATTCTAAGTAGATGTGTACAGCACTCACAGTGATGCCTAGAATACTGAGATCATTTAAGGTATCTCCAATAATCATTATTTGTGATCATGGTCCTGTTTTCCTTTGTTTCTAGATCAAATTAAGAAATAAAAATAGAACTTTATTTTGCATAGTATCTTATAAAGTAAAACGAAATTGTATATAACTCTAAACCACAATTAATACTGTGTTCTAAAAATTCAATGGAGATGGTTTTCTTTATATTATTTAGTAAAGGTCAGGAGATCTTTTTTATACTAAGGTACTCTTTCTGTGAAGAACTAAATTTCTTTGGAGAGGACATAAGGTTATTTCAACTTAAGAAATAACTACTCTACAGAGCCACAACTTACAGATTTATAAGTTTAAACCATAAAAATTAATAAGCTAGCTGAATTACCCATTGGAGAAAACTCTTTCAAAATGTAGGAACGTGTATATCATCTACAATGCACAGTGTTAGAGTAAAATACTAAAGTTCCATGTTTGTTTTCAATGCAATACAATCAAGAAACTATTAAAAACTACCAGTCAGTTGATGTAACATTGTTGAGTGAACGAATCATGGATAATTCCCTACAAACTAATAAAAGATTATTCCAGTTTCCATACAGGGAAACATTTCTTTAAAGATGTAGCCTTTTACACAGGAATGATTCATTGCCTGAAATATTTATATTTAATGAAATTTCAAATTTACCTTATAAATTTTCAGTATTAATTTGTTAGAGAAGATCTTTATAGATATCTTAAGTTAGATATTATCTCACTTACCTATTGCTACCTAAAAATCACCCCAAAATTTAATGATTTAAAGAAACAGCATATGTTTTACCCCCAAGTAAATGCAAGTTGGGAAAAACTCATCATTGCTTTATTCTGCAAAAGCTGGATTGCCTCAAAGGCCAGGACTAGAATCAGCTGAGGTCTTGGCTAGACAGTTGATGCTGATTGTCAGTCAGAAGGTAAAAGATGCTAAAATTAAGATATGACTTATAGACAAAATTAATTCAAGGCATTGTTCCCTCCCATTGATTTGGGTGCTTATAAATATGAAACCTAAATGATCAATCTAAAACCTTTTGCCAAGAACTCAGAAATATTTGAAGCAGTGCTTCATAGACTATTTTAAATAGAAAAAAAAAAAGATTATTAAGAATCTTAAGACTCAAGAAAAAAAAAGAATCTTAAGACTGTTACATAAGAGCTCAATTGAACTGTGAGGATATGGTCCTACAGTACTTTAAGGATTTAAGTAAGAGGTGGCTCATTTCAAAAAAATCTGTAGAAGCTTTTTTCATCTAATTTTCTGCAATTGGAGGTGGGAGGGCTGGATCAGAAAACTACGTCCTAAAGAGAAAATAGTCCCCTGAATATTTCTGAGTGTAAATATTCATAGGCACAGTGCCTCATGCATCCATTTATATACCATCTATGAGTGTTTGCACTACTACCAAAGAGTTGCATAGTTGTGAAAGAGAACCACATGGCTGCAAAAAGAAACACATTTACTTTTTGACCCTTTATAGAAAATAGTTTGCTAACCCCTAGTATACATTAGTCATTAATTCATAAGAAACCCAAATTTCTTTCAAAGGAATTGGATCAGCTTGGAGCAGGAACAGCATCAAGTGGAGAGAGGCTTTTGGACCTTCATCTCTATGGACAAGACTGAAGAAACTACCAAACTCTAAGCAAGGGGTATGTTTTATGCAAAGGAAAGAGTTAGTCTGAAGATGAATAAAAGGCCCAGAAGGTTGAGCCAAGAACTGTAGGGAAAAAAAAATTCCTCAGCATAATTTCCAGTGAAACCATGCTATAATTAAAGCAAGGACAGCAATCTATGACTAGATTTCATAATTGCTATGGGATATTGATTGTTTCTTCTTCCCTTTTTACATGGGAGTATCTAGAAGAACTAACATATCTATCCCACCAGTATATATGATGAGTGTGTGTGTGTGTGTGTGTGTGTGTGTGTTAACTACTTGAGTCTTTAGATCACAGATCTTCCAATTGAGAAGGATGGTACCCAAGAAGCTGTTCTAAATAGACTGTCAAGTACTGTGCCGAGAAGCCTCTTCCTCAGCAAGATCCTCAAACCTCTAAGCTAAGTCTACTGATGTCACAGGATAAGAATTTAATGGACTTGGAGAAAGTATTTTGCATGTAGGCAGAATGTGAATTTTTTATGACCAGAGAGGGAACTACAGCAAGTTCAGTTTTTAAAAGTGTGAAAATATTTGCAATTGCACACGGTCTTCCAGGCCCTGCCACTTTCCTGCAAAGAAGTGGAATCTATGTCTTCTCCTTTTGAACTTGGTTGGACCTTTGTAACTTCTTTCATAAATAGAATGTGATGAAAACAATGTTGTGTAATTTTCTGTGCAGGGTCATGAAAGGTATGATACATAAAAGATGGTATTCCACTATGTTCCCCAATTATGGACCTAGACAGTCCTAAAAATAGTTAACACTAATTTCATGGATGTAAAGCACTAGCTGTCACTGGTCCTTTTTCTGTGGACTTCGGAGAGACCACTCTGTTCACAGTCTCACTAAATCGACTCATGGAAGATCTGCTTCTTCAGGGACTTCCTGAATGGTCTAGCAAAGACTACATGGAAATCCAAGGAGTAGACTTTGACCAGTGGGAGGCAGGAAGGATCCAGCAGATGATTTGCTATCCCCTTTTCTCATGATGGGTTGGTTATTTTGGGAAAAAAAAAATGTTCTCATACATCTTTAGAAACCTCAAATGACCAGACTAAGTTTTGAGGTCTTGCAAAGCTATGTGCAGCTCAGCAACATTACTTGTGTTTGTTCAATATCATCTCTTATTTTATTTTTTCATTTCTCACTATTAGTCTCTGTGTTCACACCACCCCAGGAAAGTGTTAGTATATAAAATTTTAGCTCAAGATCAATTTCTGAGGGAAGCCAGACTAAGAAAACATTTTTATCTTTAAAAGGCTAAAATTTAATTGAATGCCTGTGTATGTGTACTACATATATAAAGCAGTAGTTGAATCAGGAAATACTAAATTGAAATCAAACTACTTTAATTCAAATCTATGCACTTTTAGAGTTTTTGTGACCCCCTAACTCCCCAGCTTCCCTTTTATGAAATTATGATAATTCCAATTTTTAATCATTTGTCTTAACGGATGTTTAGGTGAGACAATCTATTGAGGCACATAGAAAATTGATTGCAATATAATAAAATCTTAGCAATTTATACATACATATATAAATTGTGTATATATAAATATATATACACATATATAATATATATAAAAGTATATATATGTAGATATAAAATATATATATGTGTGTGTGTATATATATATATATATTACTGTCACTATACCATTATTATTCTGGAAAGTTCCTATTCTACATGGAGTCTTCCTATACAACAATAAAACTTATGAAGTTATTTTTAGAAACCTTTAAAAAGTAATGGCATTATCTTGGTAATATGCACTTTAACTGCTACATTAAATTAATCATGAACTAAATACATTCATATATATGTTAATCTACTAGAAATTGCATAATATGCAAATTGAGTTAACTAATTTTGTATACTTTGTCTCTGTTATAGTCATAATGTGTTTATTAAACTACATGCATTGGAATTGAAGGTATCATATATTTAGTTACACATTTAGTCAATGCTACTGATTTTGGCTTCACAATCTTATTTTCTTTCTAATAGCTGACCTAATTTTCCTAAATTTAACGTACAGATCTAAAATGACACTATTGTTAATTTACTATTATATTCTTTATTTGGGGACTTTTTTACTATGGCCTTGTTTTTAAAAATCACATTATCAGTTTTTATACTGTTCTCTTACATTTGGTACATCTTATTCATTTTATACACCTATATCATTCAGCTTAAATCATGCAGCAATGAGTGACCCTATAATATTAATGGCCTATGAAACAAAAGTTTATTTCTTACTCATTGCATTTCCATACTGGGTCCACAGTGTCTCTGCTCCATGTCTGTTTACTCTGAGAATTAGCCTAACAGAGTAGTCACAATTTGGTGAAACCTGGTCCTGTGACAAAGAGAAAAGAACTTGGAAAAATCACAAGTTGGCACATTTAATTGACCAGAACAAATTATGTGGCATTTTTAGGAAGGATATCCAGTATCACCACAGTTCACACGATTGCACCTAATTTTTATGTGTGATTAGAAGGTAAGGCAGAAAAAATTTTCAGTTATACAGTCTCTCACTTCTTCCTTCTGCACACAAAGTACATAAAATCTCTTCTCTTGGGCAGCCTGGATGGCTCAGTGGTTTAGCGCTGCCTTCAGCCCAGGGTGTGATCCTGGAGACCAGGGATCAAGTCCCACATCAGGCTCCCTGCATGGAGCCTGCTTCTCCCTCTGCCTGTGTCTCTGCCTCTCTCTGTCTCTCTCTGTGTGTCTCTCATGAATAAACAAAATCTTTTAAAAAATAAAATAAAATCTCTTCTCCAGGGCACAACCCAAAGTGCCATCAAAATTCAGCACAGGTTCAAAATTTAGGATCTCAGGATATATATGTGTTTCCTCCAAGTACAGAACCTATAAAATTAAAGAGACAGCTAATTACATATTAGGAGGAAGAGTATATGAAAGTGAAATCATGGAATTACCGTTACTTGCTATGCCCATTTTCCCCAACTTTAGTTTCATATGTCTATTGTAAAGGTTTTTTGTTTTTTTCTTTCTGTATATAAGGATGTGGCCGTGATAAGAGGGAAAAGATGTAGCTGCATCACTTCATGATCCAGATATGCTCAATAATACGCAGTGGATTATTTTCGGAAAGGTTTATAAATAGAATTTTACCTGAATACAGTCTATTGTACTCCTAGCTCCATCCCATTAGCTCTGAGATTTTAGTTTGCTGCTTTGAATGTCAGAGGTGAAGTCACAGACAAATCATTGAATATTATAAGACCCTTATTTGCATCATATCTAGAAATTTGAATAACACATTTTATTCTTTAAGTATTTTATATTTATTTTCACATTACAATAGGCACTTTTTAGTCTCTTCCTTCATATATCACTTCCATTTTTATTTTCCACAAAAGAGTCAAAGAGTAAACATTCCAGAATCCATCTCCTGTCTCAGATTGGCCTTAGTATCTCTAGGAGTTGTGTGATATCTGCTACTTTGTATTTGTTGAAATTTTATTTTCCACTAAAGAGTCAAAGAGTAAACATTCCAGAATCCATCTCCCGTCTCAGATTGGCCTTAGTATCTCTAGGAGTTGTGTGATATCTGCTACTTTATATTTGTTGAAATTTTATTTTCCACTAAAGAGTCAAAGAGTAAACACTCCAGAATCCATCTCCTGTCTCAGATTGACCTTAGTATCTCTAGGAGTTGTGTGATATCTGCTACTTTATATTTGTTGAAATTCTAAGTTTCAGGCACAGGAATATGTTAGGATGACATATAAAAAAATGAGGCAATAGAGTTTTATAGAAAAAGCATGAGATTTAGATCCAGACAGTCTAAAGTTTATATTCTGATTCTAGTACTTGTGAACTGTGTGCCTGTCTAATGGAACTTTTTTGTCATACTGTTCTGATTTAAGAATAGTTATCATCCTATCTTAGAATAGAAGAATAGTTTATATCCTTGTGGGTTTGAGTAAACAAAAGTAGCAATTCCAATCATCTATAACATATAGGAATTTAGCAGAATAAGATAATGCAATTAAACAAGAAACACTGTACTTGTCAAAGACCCTCGAGCTTTTTGTCTATAATCATACAGGCTTCCCCATAATCTTCCTATTTTTTCAGATGTTTGCAGTTTCTCTCAGTTTAGATATTTTTATCTTCCTAATTTCATAGTTGAAGTTTCTGATGTTATAGCTCTCATATTAAGGAAATCCACCCACCTCAGTCTCCTAATAGGTGATAGCAATGAAGTTTTCTAAATTTCAAGTTGTGGTTCTATGGTAGTTATTACTGCTTCTCAAGATGAGTGTTGGCTCCTTCTTCTTTAGGTAGAAACCTAGTTTTGCAGCTACTCCTCTGTTACTAACAAGTGGGGTAGAGGTGGCAATGTCATCAGCTGGATGGATGTTAGGCCTTAACAGTGATGTAGAGTCTGGAATTTGTGGTGCTGATGTCTTGGCAGCAATAGCTTGAGGAAATTAACACACATAGCACATAGGCTACGCCTGATGACTAGCCAGGTTCAGGTTCTACTATCTGAAATTATCCAGGATGAACAGCTAATGAAAAGAATGGGACATAAATAAATAAATAAATAAATAAATAAATAAATAAATAAATCTTTATAAACAAATGAACAAATGAGCATAGTTGTGAGTTAGAGGACTACATGGTCATGGAAAAAAAAAAGAGATGTCAGTATGAGAATTCACAGCCTATATTCATTTATAATGTTTAGAGTGTGAAGCAATGTTTTATATTAACTACTCGGTTGCTAAAACAAAGAAGGAAATATGATCACGTGATAAAATGTGTAATATTTATATTAAGACTAACAGCAAAAACCTTCCATGAAGAATCATTAACCATAAATTTCTCAGTAGATAAAAAATACCGTTCTTATTCTCTCCCCCCCACACAAATATATATTCTATATAACTCAAATGATTTTGTGCTAGACCCCAAATTCATGTAGTCTAAAACAATGAAAATTACAAGATCCAGGAAATTTTGACACAGTATTTAAAAATTGATTTAAAACACCAAGTTTGTAGAAGTTGGTTTAAAAAGGTCAATTTATTAGATTCCCATCTTTTTCTAAATGAGAAGTCTCATTAAAAACCCTACGGCAAATTGCTCTACAAGGACATTATTACTCAGTGATAATGCATAGTCCTGCATTAATTTATTCTTTCATTCATTCATCATTAATTGTGAGTGTGAAATACCCAGAGATTTATGCTGGAAATAAAAATATATATAACCATAAATTAGAAATGTATCATTTTTAAAAATGTCCCTTTAGACTTAGGAAACTAGTAGAAAAATATTACAAGACTTTATCTTATGTGTTAGGATGAAAATATGGAGATAGTTGCAAGGCCTGAGATGCAGTGTTCATTCTGGGAATGCGGGAAAAATATTTGACAGAAATCAGTATTTTATTGTATTTTGTGTTTAACTTGGGATTTTTACAGTTTAGGTTATTCAATTTCATTATTATATTAGCTATGTTATTTTTATTAAGTATTTGTGCTTTCCTCATATTTAATGACTTTTACAAGTTCTTAGGTTTAAAGTTTTCTTTTTAAATATTATTTTCTTTTTCTTTTTTTTTTTTTTAAATATTATTTTCTTTGTTAAATATTTCACATGCAATAACCAAATATAAAATAAAACAAGAAAACAAATGTCATCTCATCTATTTCTTTCATTAACTCATGATCGCTTTTGTTCAGTAAATGTATCTTGAGACAAAGGTGAACAGGACAAGTCTTGCATTAGATGACAAAGGGGAATGAAAGGAGCCACTTGGTATAATCAGGAAAAGTTTTACTATGTTAATAATGTTGAGCCTTAAAGATGAACACAAATTTGCCAAATGACAAATGTAAAGAGTATGTTACGGGAAAGTAAAGCTGTACAATAACATGAAAAATTATGTTTTCACCATAATCCAGTTTTTCTTATTTATGATGGTGTCTTGACAAAGCTTTTTATTCAATATCTCGTGATACTCTGGGGAGCAGACATATCCTATTAGCAAAGATATCACTCTCATCTGTCAGCACTGAAGTAATGTTAACACATTTCTATTTTTTAAAGATTTAATTAAGTTTAATCCATCTCAGAAAAATGCTTTTTAAAAAATAATATATCCATTTTACTGCTGCAAGGTGGATTGGTGGCTTCCTGTAATGATAACAAAATAAAGCAAATTGAGACTGTTGAATACATGATATAAAAAGAGGTTGTATTTAATGACCTGTAAGCCAGTGTTACTCTTAGGAGTAGTCTAGATGTCAGCAAAATAACATTCTGGGGTTCTATTATTTTAAATATATCATGAGATTTTTAAAAATCATATATAATAAAAACAAATGAAATTTCATGTAAATATATATATACATACACATATGTATATGTATATACATGACATAAAAAGAAACAAGAGTGCTCTAAAATATATTTTCATCAGCAAAGGGAACGATTAAAAAAAAAAAGAAAAAACAAAGACCAAGTAAACCCAAGTTATAGAAGTGCTTCTTAGCTATCCTGTTGCTTTCTTGGGCAGCGAATATTTAAAGACCAATTATTAAAAATAGTAGAGAATATTTTCTACATATTTTGTGTAGTTTCAGCATCACAAGTATCATTGAATACTTAGGTGACATGTTTTCAAACTTAATGCTGTAATCTTGAATTAATAATAGCTTAGTATTGTTAATGTATCTTTGTATACCACCCTTGTTACGGAAAATAATTTCTATCTGCTTTATTACTCAGAGCCATTATTTTATCATTCAATAATACATCTCTCTTCCAAATGAATTTTATATTGTATAAAACTTTTTTTTTTCCAATTTTACAGAAGAAGAAAAATGTTTTTGGTCATGTTTATAGATCCATTTTGTCATGAGGTAAACACCTTTAAGTTACTCTCCTGTCTGCTTTGACTTGTGAGTCTGCAAATTCACATATATATGAAGAAAAAACTTACCAAAAGAGTTTTCAGTATATGTTCCTTTAAATTATTACAATGAAGAAATACAGTGTCTTTATCGTTTGTTCAGTATTCCAACTGATTCAACATACCAGTCCTACCATTTTTTCCTAACATACTAAAGCTCTTTCACTTTTGTGTCCTGTTTTTAAGTAAATTCTTATTTTATATATTACCCAATTTATTTTCAGAGCAATAAAGAAAAAATCCATACTACTAAAGCAACCACAACCATATTTGCTTCTTTTTCTGTCTAGATTTAACTGAATTGCATACAATGTCTCTAGGGATGCTGCATTTTGTTTGGTTTATAATTTGAAAAGTCTGCACTTTCAGAGTTGCATAATTTTTCAGCAGTTGAAGTTGACAGCGGCAGATTCCTTGCCTCTCTTGCCCTGTTTCATATCTGTCTCGATGCCAGTAGGTCTTTTGTGCTGCACTCGCTTTACAATCCACTCAGTTTGTCCTTCTCTCAATAGAATGTACATTTTTATCCTTTCACTATGTTGTAAAGTCTGATGATCCCAAGTGTAATAGTCATACATTTTACTTTGCAACTGATTGCAGCTCTATGATAAATCAATTAATGTCTACATACTAATGGTCAGTAAGATTTTAGAAATCTCCACCTCTTTTTCTTTTCCCTTGCTATGTTTGAATTCTCCAGCAAGTAATGTGACAGTTTCAATGCCTCACTTCAGATAGATTTTTTTGGTAATTAAGAAACCTTGTAAGGTCTGTCTCATTCTCAGAGGCAGGCACATAATAGCATAATAATACTAAACAATCTTTTGTGATTAAATGAATGAATAATTGTTAAGATTTTTGCATAGAGGAGGAGGGGCAAGATGGCGAAAGAGTAGGGTCCCCAAATCACCTTTCCCCACCAAATTACCTAGATAACCTTCAAATTATCCTGAAAATCTACGAATTCGGCCTGAGATTTAAAGAGAGACCAGGTGGAATGCTACAGTGAGAAGAGTTCGCGCTTCTATCAAGGTAGGAAAATGGGGAAGAAAGAAAAAAGAAACAAAAGGCCTCCAAGGGGGAGGGGCCCCGAGGAGCTGGGCTGAGGCCGGGGCCAATGTCCCCAGGACAGGAGAGCCCCGTCCCGGAGAAGCAGGAGCTGCACCAACCTTCCCCGCGGAAAGGGGCTCGCAGGGAGTTAGAGCAGGACCCAGGAGGGCGGGGATGCCCTCGGGCTCCCTGGGACACTAACAGGCACCTGCGCCCCGGGAGAGCACCACACCCTGGGCCGAGCTCCCTAAGGGCTGCAGCACGCAGGGCTGGACCCGGGAGCAGCTCGGAGTGGCTCGGGCGGCGGCTCCGCGGAGGGGGCTGCGGGGCAGGAGCGCAAATCCAACAGCGCAGGCCCCAGGGCACAGGGCGCAGGGACACAGCCCAGGATCCGGCCTCCCCCAAGACAGGCAGAGGCCTGGAGGGCCCAGGACAGCAAGGACGCTCCTGCCCCGAGCTGAGCAGATCAGCGGCCCCGCCCCGGAGCCTCCTGGCCCTGCAGACAGAGAGCCCCGGAGTTACTGCGGGGGCTGACTCCAGGGCTGCAGAGCTGGCCTCGCCACTGCGGTTGTTCCTCCTGGGACCTCACGGGGTAAACAACCCCCACTGAGCCCTGCACCAGGCAGGGGCAGAGCAGCTCCCCCAAGGGCTAACACCTGAAAATCAGCACAACAGCCCCCCCCCCCCACCAAGACCATCTAGACAGACAAGTTCCAGGGGAAGTCAAGGGACTTAAAGTATACAGAATCAGAAGATACTCCTCCGTGTTTTTATTTATTTTGTTTTGTTTTGTTTTGTTTTGCTTTTTGATTTCTGTTTGCTTCCCCCACCCTTTCTTTCCCTTTCTTTCTTTTTCTTTCTCCTTTTCTTCTCTTTTTTTTCTTCCTTTTTTTTTCCTTTTCTCTTTTCTTTCCTTCTTTACCTCCTTTTCTCCCTTTCCCAATGCAACTTGTTTTTGGCCACTCTGCACTGAGCAAAACGACTAGAAGGAAAACCTCACCTCAAAAGAAAGAATCAGAAACAGTCCTGTCTCCCACAGAGTTACAAAATCTGTATTACAATTCAATGTCAGAAAGCCAATTCAGAAGCACTATTATACAGCGACTGGTGGCTCTAGAAAAAACCATAAAGGACTCAAGAGACTTCATGACTGCAGAATTTAGATCCAATCAAGCAGAAATTAAAAATCAATTGAATGAGATGCAATCCAAACTAGAAGTCCTAACGACGAGGGTTAACGAGGTGGAAGAATGAGTGAACGACATAGAAGACAAGTTGATGGCAAAGAGGGAAACTGAGGGAAAAAAAGACAAACAATTAAAAGACCATGAAGATAGATTAAGGGAAATAAATGACAGCCTGAGGAAGAAAAACCTATGTTTAATTGGGGTTCCCGAGGGCGCCGAAAGGGACAGAAGGCCAGAATATGTATTTGAACAAATCATAGCTGAAAAATTTCCTAATCTGGGAAGGGAAACAGGCATTCAGATCCAGGAAATAGAGAGATCCCCCCCTAAAATCAATAAAAACCGTTCAACACCTCGACATTTAATAGTGAGCCTTACAAATTCCAAAGATAAAGAGAAGATCCTTAAAGCAGCAAGAGACAAGAAATCCCTGACTTTTATGGGGAGGAGTATTAGGGTAACAGCCGACCTCTCCACAGAGACTTAGCAGACCAGAAAGGGCTGGCAGGATATATTCAAGGTCCTAAATGAGAAGAACATGCAACCAAGAATACTTTATCCAGCAAGATTCTCATTCAAAATGGAAGGAGAGATAAAGAGCTTCCAAGACAGGCAGGAACTGAAAGAATATGTGACCTCCAAACCAGCTCTGCAAGACATTTTAAGGGGAACTCTTAAAATTCCCGTTTAAGAAGAAGTCCAGTGGAACAATCCACAAAAACAAGGACTGAATAGATATCATGGTGACACTAAACTCATATCGTTCAATAGTAACTCTGAATGTCAACGGGCTTAATGACCCCATCAAAAGGCGCAGGGTTTCAGACTGGATAAAAAAGCAGGACCCATCTATTTGCTGTCTACAAGAGACTCATTTTAGCATAAGTACACCTACAGCCTGAAAATAAAAGGTTGGAGAACCATGTACCATTCAAATGGTCCTCAAAAGAAAGCAGGGGTAGGCATCCTTATATCAGATAAACTAAAATTTACCCCAAAGACTGTAGTGAGAGATGAAGAGGGACACTATATCATACTTAAAGGTTCTATCCAACAAGAGGACTTAACAATCCTCAATATATATGCTCCGAATGTGGGAGCTGCCAAATATATCAATCAATTAATAACCAAAGTGAAGAAATACTTAGATAATAAAACACTTATACTTGGTGACTTCAATCTAGCTCTTTCTATACTCGATAGGTCTTCTAAACACAACATCTCCAAAGAAATGAGAGCTTTAAATGATACACTGGACCAGATGGATTTCACAGATATCTACAGAACTTTACATCCAAAAGCAACTGAATACACATTCTTCTCAAGTGCACATGGAACTTTCTCCAGAATAGACCACATACTGGGTCACAAGTCGGGTCTGAACCGATACCAAAAGATCGGGATCATCCCCAGCATATTCTCAGACCATAATACCTTGAAATTAGAACTAAATCACAACAAGAAGTTTGGAAGGACCTCAAACACGTGGAGGTTAAGGACCATCCTGCTAAAAGATGAAAGGGTCAACCAGGAAATTAAGGAAGAATTAAAAAGATTCATGGAAACTAATGAGAATGAAGATACAACCGTTCAAAATCTTTGGGATGCAGCAAAAGCAGTCCTGAGGGGGAAATACATCACAGTACAAGCATCCATTCAAAAACTGGAAAGAATTCAAATACAAAAGCTCACCTTACACATAAAGCAGCTAGATGGACCCTACACCCAGCAGAAGAAGAGAGTTAATTAAAATTCGAGCAGAACTCAATGAAATCGAGACCAGAAGAACTGTGGTACAGATCAACAGAACCAGGAGTTGGTTCTTTGAAAGAATTAATAAGATAGATAAACCATTAGCCAGCCTTATTAAAAAGAAGAGAGAGAAGACTCAAATTAATAAAATCATGAATGAGAAAGGAGAGATCACTACCAACACCAAGGAAATAGAAACGATTTTAAAAACATATTATGAACAGCTATACGCCAATAAATTAGGCAATCTAGAAGAAATGGACGCATTCCTGGAAAGCCACAAACTACCAAAACTGGAGCAGGAAGAAATAGAAAACCTGAACAGGCCAATAACCAGGGAGGAAATTGAAGCAGTCATCAAAAACCTCCCAAAACACAAAAGTCCAGGACCAGATGGCTTCCCTGGGGAATTCTATCAAACGTTTAAAGAAGAAACCACACCTATTCTACCAAAGCTGTTTGGAAAGATAGAAAGAGATGGAGTACTTCCAAATTCGTTCTATGAGGCCAGCATCACCTTAATTCCGAAACCAGACAAAGACCCCACCAAAAAGGAGAATTACAGACCAATATCCCTGATGAACATGGATGCAAAAATTCTCAACAAGATACTAGCCAATAGGAACCAACAGTACATTAAGAAAATTATTCACCATGACCAAGTAGGATTTATCCCTGGACACAAGGCTGGTTCAACACTTGTAAAACATTCAATGCGATTCATCATATCAACAAGAGAAAAACCAAGAACCATATGATACTCTCATTAGATGCAAAGAAAGCATTTGACCAAATACAGCATCCATTCCTGATCAAAACTCTTCAGAGTGTAGGGATAGAGGGAACATTCCTCAACATCTTAAAAGCCATCTACGAAAAGCCCACAGCAAACATAATTCTCAATGGGGAAGCACTGGGAGCCTTTCCCCTAAGATCAGAAACAAGACAGGGATGTCCACTCTCACCACTGCTATTCAACATAGTACTGGAAGTCCTCGCCTCAGCAATCAGACAACAAAAAGACATTAAAGGCATTCAAATTTGCAAAGAAGAAGTCAAACTCTCCCTCTTCGCCGATGACATGATACTCTACATAGAAAACCCAAAAGCCTCCGACCCAAGATTGCTAGAACTCATACAGCAATTTGGTGCGTGGCAGGATACAAAATAATGCCCAGAAGTCAGTGGCATTTCTATACACTAACAATGAGACTGAAGAAAGAGAAATTAAGGAGTCAATCCCATTTACATTGCACCCAAAAGCATAAGATACCTAGGAATAAACCTAACCAAAGAGGTAAAGTATCTATACCCTAAAAACTATAGAACACTTCTGAAAGAAATTGAGGAAGACACAAAGAGATGGAAAAATATTCCATGCCCATGGATTGGCAGAATTAATATTGTAAAAATGTCAATGTTACCCAGGGCAATTTACACGTTTAATGCAATCCCTATCAAAATACCATGGCTTCTTCAGAGAGTTAGAGGAAATTATTTTAAGATTTGTGTGGAATCAGAAAAGACCCCAAATAGCCAGGGGAATTGTAAAAAAGAAAATCTTATTTGGGGGCATCACAATGCCAGATTTCAGGTTGTACTACAAAGCTGTGGTCATCAGAACATTGTGGTACTGGCACAAAAACAGACACATAGATCAATGGAACAGAATAGAGAACCCAGAAGTGGACCCTGACCTTTATGGTCAACTAATATTAGATAAAGGAGGAAAGACTATCCATTGGAAGAAAGACAGTCTCTTCAATAAATGGTGTTGGGAAAATTGGACATCCACATGCAGAAGAATGAAACTGGACCACTCTCTTTCACCATATACAAAGATAAACTCAAAATGGATGAAAGATCTAAATGTGAGACAAGATTCCATCAAAATCCTAGAGGAGAACACAGGCAACACCCTTTTTGAACTCGGCCACAGTAACTTCTTGCAAGATACATGCACAAAGGCAAAAGAAACAAAAGCAAAAGTGAACTATTGGGACTTCATCAAGGAAAGAAACTTCTGCACAGCAAAGGATACAGTCAACAAAACGAAAAGACAACCTACAGATGGGAGAAGATATTTGCAAATGACGTATCAGATAAAGGGCTAGTTTCCAAGATCTATAAAGAACTTATTAAGCTCAACACCAAAGAAACAAACAATCCAATCATGAAATGGGCAAAAGACATGAAGAGAAATCTCACAGAGGAAGACATGGACATGGCCAACATGCACATGAGAAAATGCTCTGCATCACTTGCCGTCAGGGAAATATAAATCAAAACCACAATGAAATACCACCTCACACCAGTGAAAATGGGGAAAATTAACAAGGCAGGAAACCACAAATGTTGGAGAGGATGCGGAGAAAAGGGAACCCTCTTACACTGTTGGTGGGAATGTGAACTGGTGCAGCCACTCTCGAAAATTGTGTGGAGGTTCCTCAACGAGTGAAAAATAGACCTGCCCTACGACCCAGCAATTGCACTGTTGGGGATTTACCCCAAAGATACAGATGCAATGAAATGTCGGGACACCTGCACCCCGATGTTTCTAGCAGCAATGTCCACAATAGCCAAAGTGTGGAAGGAGCCTCGGTGTCCATCGAAAGATGAGTGGATAAAGAAGATGTGGTTTATGTACACAATGGAATATTACTCAGCCATTAGAAACGACAAATACTCACCATTAGCTTTGACATGGATGGAATTGGAGGGTATTATGCTGAGTGAAATAAGTCAATCGGAGAAGGACAAACAGTGTATGTTCTTATTCATTTGGGGAATATAAATAATAGTGAAAGGGAATATAAGGGAAGGAAGAGGAAATGTGTGGGAAATATCAGAAAGGGAGAAGGAACATGAAAACTCCTAACTCTGGGAAAGGAACTAGGGGTGGTGGAAGGGGAGGAGGGCGGAGGGTGGGGGGGAATAGGTGATGGGCACTGAGGGGGGCACTTGAAGGGATGAGCACTGGGTATTATTCTGTATTTTGGTAAATTGAACACCAATAAAAAATAAATTTATTATTAAAAAAAATATTTTTGCGTAGATATGTTTGTAAAGCACACCCTTGAAAATCCCAAATTTAACATTCACGATTCTCAGCATTTGGGAACAAATCTTAAAATATGTTGCAATTTGTATTTCTGCACAGAACAAAAATATGTTACCTCTATATGCATTTAGCTGTTGTTAACCAGCTAATCCCATAATTTCTCTATCATATTCTACATTTTTTACCCTGTATTTCACTTTCATATTCATTTGGTGACATGTTACATTTTAAAGAAAATAAAGTCCTAAAGAAAGCCTTTTGCACATGACTTCATTAATATTTAAGTGATCTCTAATAACATATACTTAATAATAAAGTCATCCATTTTAAAATCTGAATATACAAGCCTAAAATAAAAAGTAACAGTTAAGTTTTTGCTAATATAGTCTATATGTCATCATGCCGGGTTACTCCAAAAAGTTGCCACTGTGAAAAAGCACCGTAAGTATCTTTCAGGTTACCAGAAACTAAAGAGATAATATAAATAAGCTTGTTTAAATTTTGATTTTTTAAAAAAAGCTATAAAAGATATTTGGGGCAAAAACTGCTCTGATATCTGGTGACGTATTATAATGTATGATATTGAGATTTCTTTGTTTTATTATGATGTGGTAATTGTAGTGAATTCTGTCAAAAATATCTTTATTTTTTGGTGTGGCATGTTGCCATGCTTTGAGTTGTTGTTTGCTACTTTCTAATAGCTCAGGAATACACACACTCACACTCTTTCATATATATTTCTTTTTTAAAATTTTTTATTTATTTATGATAAGTCACAGAGAGAAAGAGAGAGAGGCAGAGACATAAGCAGAGGGAGAAGCAGGCTCCATGCACCGGGAGCCCGACATGGGATTCCATCCTGGGTCTCCAGGATCGCGCCCTGGGCCAAAGGCAGGCGCTAAACCGCTGCGCCACCCAGGGATCCCACTTTCATATATCTTTATATAGACACAAAAATGAACACATATCTGTATGTTCACAAATATATAAAAATAATTAAGCAAATACGACAAAGCATCAGCAAGTGAATTTATGTTTTGGATGTGTTGATGTTCATTTTAGCACTCTTTCAACTTTTCTGTATATTTAAAATTTTTCATAACAACAAAATCCAGTGTTCTCCTACTTCTATTAATCTATCACCACAGCCCATATGTTTTCATATATGTCTTACCACTTTTCCTTTTGATTCTTTTTAATGATTACTTCAAAATATATCCAAATGACCCCAGGAAACCTAGCTTACTGTGACTCATCCTGTTTGGGAAGTACCTACAAATTCATGAAGAATATTAAGGTTTCAGGCATAATCTCCCACAACTGTCACTTTCAAAACCCTGCCTATATTTTGAGTCTTTCCTGTAACATCCATTCCCTCTAAAATTATGATAAATAAATAAATAAATAAATAAATAAATAAATAAATAAATACTTATTGTCCCATTTATTTCCCTCTATTCTCTGCCTGGAATGCTTGTCCCTGTCTTTCACTTTACTAAATACTATACTAAAATATGGAAATTTTGTTTATCTCCTTCAGAGTAGCTTCCCAGAGCTCAAAGTCTCAGATGTAAGCAGATAACGCATAATGAACAATTTTCATTTTTTAAACTTTTGCGGTTTATTTCATGACCCATGATATACTAAATCATGATAAATGTTCCATAGGTATATTTTTGTTTTTCAGTTCACACTTCTAAGATCTTTTTACGTCAGGATCTTCAGTCTGACATCCCAGCCCAGCAGGGTTTGTTTCAGCAGCATTTCATTATATGGATATACTTTCATTTATTTTTTCATTAGTGGACATTATAAGTATTTCCCAATTTTTTTAAGATTTTATTTATTTATTCATTAGAGACACAGAGAAAGAGGCAGAGACATAGACAGAGGCAGAGACTGGAATCTGTTATCTTTTAACAAGTGAACGGCTATAGAGTCAGGGGTATATCTATGTATATTGATACATACCAACATGGATGACTCTCCAGAGAAAAATGCTGAGTGAAAAAAGTCAATTCCAAAAAGTTATATATTATATCATTTCATTCACATAAAATGTTTGAAACAAATAATGGCCTAGGAGATTGATTTGAAAGTTTTAAAAAGGGGAATCTGTTTTAAGAATTTTCCAAAGCTGTTAATGCTTGTGTAAATCCAAAGTAGTATGGGAATAACAGTGATATAGTAAGTAGTTCTGACAGTAGTAGCAGCAGAAGAGGCCTCAAAATTAAGAGCACAATAGTGATAATTATATTCAAGAGACTTATGTCTTAGATTAATTAATAATCACCAATTTTTCATAAAGCTAATTTTCATTTAATAAAAGAAATAAAAATTTTTATCATTCCAATAGATCAGTATTAGAAAATAGTCTGGATTATTATTTTTTAATTTCATTTTCCTTCCCCATTTCTATTTCTGTCCTGATAATTAGTACTATATAAAAGACAATTTCCCTGAATATTTCCAAAGGACAGATGGGAAACATGTTGGCTCTTCTTGCTTACACAATTTCCTATTGAGTGTAAAATTAGTGGTAATATCCCAAATTATTGTGCCTGATTGTTACTGGAACCTCAGTCATGATGATAGGAAATTATCAGTTTTAGGGAGTCCCAGAATAACTACATCTCTTCTAATTTACTTTCAACAATGTCAGCTTCTGGGTCTCAAAAATGTAATCTTGATTTTAATTAAATTATTTCTGGCTAGATAATATGTTTGAAGATTAAACAGACATGCTTTATTACTTCTAAATCTTCATACAAACACAATGAATTAAAAATTAAGAACTCTTCAAAAAAAAGGATTAGAACAATAAATTCATTGCTGAGTTTTGACTATCAGATTGGATTTGGAGATGGTCCAGATTGATACAGTAGTCTTTGGAATGAGAATTTTTAAGGGAGATTTGTGAATTAAAGAAGGAAAACAAATTATTTGCCATTTCTCCCATTAAATTGTGGGATATATTGTCACTCTCCCTAATTCTGGGCTTGACCTTTGACTTTCTCTGAGTAACAGAATTTGGCAAAAGTGATATTGCTTATGGTCTGAAACTAGGCCTTAAGAAATCAGCAGATTCCACTTTGGAAGCTTGGGACATTCTCCCTCTCCTCCCAAGCTAAGAGAAACTCAAAGTACTTGGAGAAGCCATGAGAAAAATAAGAATTTCTGGTCAATCTCTTGCTCATTTCCAAGCCAATGGCTAGTTAGCTTGCCTGCCAGATGTATGCCGTAGTAATTTTGAACATTCCAGCACAGTTGAGCCTTCAGACAACTGTAGCCTCATTAAAAATCACATGAAGCAGAAGAATTGCCCAACTGTGCCCAATTAACGTACAGAATCATTTATAAATAATAAATTGTTCTTGTCTTAGCCTCCTAAATTTTAGGGTGGACTGTCATGCAGCAATAAGTAACTGAAACTGGAGAAAATAGATTTTCTGAATTCCAATAGCTTCTTTCACATAATTAGATACACACTTGGTTAATTTGGACCATAGAATTTCATAGTATGTAAAAAATAAGGGAAAATCCAGAATAAAAAATAAACAGTTTAAGAAGCCAATATACCACTCCTTCTGGTGAGAAGATTAGAGCAAAGGAAAGATAGATGTAGAATCACAGGAGGAAGCAAAGTAATGGAAACACCAGATGGACTTAGCTGCTGTAAGTCCTTTCCCCCTAACATCATGTGTAAGGTCAACAGAATGACTAAGGGAGAGAGATTTCTACACAACATGGAAATAGTGCTATTGTTGTACAAGAAACAAACATGTTTCTGCATGCCCCTAGGGAGATATCAGTGAAGCTAAGAGGGCTGACAAACAAGCATGTTTGTCAGATAATGGAGGTCACAGATGACTGAATGTCATCACCAAGAATTCCAGCGTGGAGAGAAGCAGGTAGAAGGGCCTATACAGAGTTGGATGGAACCGCTGATCACCACAAGCAAACTCAATTAGGACATAAAATAAAGTAAAAAAAAAAAAAAAAAAAAACAAGCATGATAAGGTACCACATTATAATCAGAAAGGACCTGGAGAAAAAAAAATGTGAACAGGAAGCATTACCTCTTCTCAACATTGCTACCGTGAAGAATTAAGCCATCTTTTTTACATATATTATATCAAGGAGCAAGTTCCTAAAAGAACGTTCTTTTGATTCTCTAAATAGACTGACTTATCATAAAGATTTTATTGATTTGACAGAGGTGGCAATGCCTTATGTTAAGCCTTGTCCACACCTGCTGTTTATTAGGTAATGCATAAAGCCCAGAGTAATATAACTGTGGCACATCATTAGATTTACATAACCAGGGGCAGATTCTTCAGGGCTTATGTGTCCTATCCCAGTTTATTGGCAGAAAAGCAGAGAGCTTCTGGTAATTAGCCTTTGTCACCTTGGGATTGTCAACTCACCATGGATTTTATTGATTACTAAAATAGAAAAAGACCTAGGAAGACAATCACAAAGTTTGTATACTCTAATGCACAGTTTTGTCATACATCTTTGAACTACTTGTCAGATAGTTTGTAATAAATCATAGCAAAAACAATATAATCCAAGTCTAGGTTATCATTATATCTGATTTTTAAATAAGTTTTGACTGAATTGTACTTTTATTTGTTAGGATTAAATTATTCTTACAATTGAATAAAATTGGGAATACTTCAAGAAGTAAAAGAAAATAAATGCTACATTTTTTGGCACATCTGACTTGTCTTCTGAACACTAGTATAAAACATACAAGGTTAAAAGTCACAAAGGTAAAGTTCATGAATTTACATTCCTGAGTTGTGATTATGGGTTTTTTCCTCCTTTGTAAATACAAGTCAAAAATGCCTGTGCTGTCTCTCCATTGGTAATGGTGGCATTTGAGTGAAATAATTGATGAAAACAACTTTTAGATAATCTTAAGTGGGTGACAGAGAGCAAAAAATTCAGGAAGTAGAATGTTGAAGAACCCAGGAGACCTGAAAAGGGATAATGTAGAGACTGCAGAAAGGGTTCTCAGCAATGAGACTTGTTAGATAAAATGGAGAGTAAGAAGGAATTAGTAGTTGAATCATGGAGGAGACAAAGCAGAACCATGAGTAAACTAACTTGCAATTATGACAGATTATTGATGAAGTATCATAAAAATAAATCTAGTTACCTAGGATACCTGAGGTTTTTGCTGGAGAGTTTCCTTCCCTGTATTCTCCCTTTAAGTGGCTTCAAAATAAATGTCCCTCAAATAAGAGAACCTAAATGTGTCTCTTAAATGCAGCTGAATCAAATTGCAAAAATTTAGTATCTTGAGGATATAAAAAATATGTTATGAGCAATTTGACATGTTGCCTTGTTTTTGATTCAAAAACTATTTCAAATTCATATTAAAACTTTTAATTCTATACTTTGAATTACCTGGTTTAATTTTTAAATGAGTTCTCAAAACCATAAAATTATTTATTAATAGGATTTCTGATTTGAATATGACCTTTTACTCATCATATTTTATCTTTAAAAAAGCAACAAAGTGAACGACAAAGAAAAATTTCAATTTTAGTAATCCTAGAAAACAGATAAAATCAATGACTCCAGATTTTGGTAAAGGTTATTCAAAAGACTTAAAGTTAGGTAGACTCCAAGAAGGAAGAAGTAGAAAAATGTGAAGGAGTGTCGAAGCGTCCCAAGGTAAGGAATTTAGAAGGAACCGGTAATAATTCTTTATGAAGGTAAAAGCTTGTCATGACACGATTGGAGAAAAAAAAAATCTCATTTTTTGAAATAAGTTAAAAAGTGACATGAGCATGAACTTTCAAAACTTCCCTAGGACCTTCTTTGGTTAGAACAGAAGTTGCATGTTTATAGAAGAATGACTCAGATAAGACAATTCAGAGAAAGCAATCTGGCTAAGTCTATGGTTTGGAAAAAGTATGTCTTTGGGTTATTAATACTGAAAGGCTACTCTAGTTCCTCTTCCTGATTCCTAAACTGCCTTCAAATAGATGTTCTGTAAAAGTATGTTTTATTCACTAATTAGTAAAAAATAAAATAAATGAGCATGCATAGATACACATTATATATTATATATATATAATATATAATTTTGTATTATAGGAAAATACAAAAAAAGAGATCATGAACATACAATAAAAAATGTTGAAATATTGCCATAAAATTTTTGAAATTTTGTTAAAAACAGGTTACTATCTATTCAAAAACAGTAATGTAATTTTCTCTGTGAAGGAAAATTATGGAGCAGAACTATATGAATATAGAGAAAAATTAGCGAGACAAAAGCATATTATAAGGGAGAAAACAGATTTAAGTAGAAGAGGAAAAATCCCTTGAGATGATACCTTAAGAAGGACAAAGAACAATACAGCTATGGGAAGATCTTGAGAGACATGAAGACATAAAAGAAAAGAGTGATCAAAAGTGTGTGGATAAAATGAAATTGTTAAATAGGATTAGAGAGAAGTTTCATTTCAGTCAACAGAGGACTAGTTGGTAGAGTGCTGTTCTAGTTGGAGACACATGAAATACCAGACAAGAAGAAGCAGATGAAGAAGCTGAAGAGGGAAGAGGAAAAAAGAAGAAGAGGAAGAAGAAGAAGAAGAAGAGGAAGAAGAGGAAGAAGAAGAAGAAGAAGAAGAAGAAGAAGAAGAAGAAGAAGAAGAAGAAGAAGAAGAAGAAGAAAGCAGAGGAGGAGGAAAAGCAGGAGCAGAAAAAAGAAGCAGCAGCCAAGGAGCAACAAAACACAGAGATAGCATTTGACAAAGCATTACAATTTTCTCTACAGACTTTCATACCAATGTCTAGCACTCAAAGAAAAGCAAGTAAATATAAAAGAGTAATTACTTGACCAAAACACTGGAAAATAGTATAAAACTAAAAAATAAATAAATAAACAAAACAAACAAACAAAAAAAACCCATGGAAGATGCAGATGTTGGGCTGACCAGACATTCACATTAAATAACCATGATTCAAGGATTTGGAAAGAGAGAGAGAGAATATAAGCAGAAAATGGGAGATTATTTAAAGAATAAAATGGATCTTTTCAAACAAATTAAGAATTATGTAAATTAGATTAACAAAAGTTAAAAAATGATTATAAGGAAATTCATGATGTCTGATATAGATCAGAAAAAAAAAAATCCATGGGGATCCCTGGGTGACTCAGTGGTTTAGCTCCTGCCTTTGGCCGAGGGCATGATCCCTGGAGTCCCACATTGGGTTCCCTGCATGGAGCCTGCTTCTCCTTCTGCCTGTGTCTCTGCCTCTCTCTCTATGTCTTTCATGAATAAATAACTAAAATCTTAAAAAAGGAAAAAAATCCAAAATGTACTTTAAGTACAAAGTGATACTAAAATAAAAATAAAGATTAGAAAAGATCTATGAAGTACAGTTAAAAAGAGAACAGGAGAGAGAAGAAAATAGGAAAGAAACAAATAACCTATTTGTTTGAAAATTCCCAATATTGTTAACAATCATCCATTAGCAGGGGCACATGGGTGGTTCATGTGATTAAGCATCTGCTTTCAGCTAAGGTCATGATCCCAGGGTCCTGAGATGGAGCCCCACGTTGGGCTCCTTGCTTGGCAGGGAGCCTGCTTCTTCCTCTCCCCCTGCTTGTGCTCTCTCTCTCTCTCAAGTAAATAAATACAATCTTAAAAAAAAAAATTCATCCATCTCCAGATCCAATATTCTACGACTTCCCCCTGTCCCTGGTGAGGATACATATAAAGAAAATAGCTTGTAGACACATAAGAGGAAATGAGTAACATACAAAGACAATGAAAACTCTTATACATATCAGAAAATATAAGAGGAAAAAAGTTCAAAAAGAATAGAAAAAAAGACAGTTGCCTTTTTTACAGAAAACAGTGCGTATTAGTTTTGTTCTGCAACTTTGTATATGTAACCCTTTCACAATTTCAGTGGCTTATTGCAACAATTCTGTAGTTTTCTATTTCTTTTTTTAAATTTTTATATATATTTTTAAAGACTTTATTCATTCTTACCTTCATTTTAGAGCCCTGTCAGGCATAGCACGTTCTTCCAGAAATGGATCATAGAGCCACAAGAGACCATGCCAAATCACACAAGCACATCCCAAGGCTTACTTTTAGTCTCTTAGATGAACGTTCAATTGGCCAGAGCATACCCAGCATAAGTAGGTGGGAAAGTATACTCTGTCTGTTTGGGGAATTATAAAATCGCCTGCCAAAGGTTTTTCTCTATAGAGGGCAAATAACATATTGAGAATAATTTTCCAAGCTACCTCAAAATGGAAGCTATTAAGCAATATTATATCTTGAAAATGCTAAAAGAAAACAGCTTCCAGTTTACATTTATATATCCAGAGAAAACTCCAAGAATATTGTACATAAACTTTTCTTGAAGAAATTTCTCCAGACATAGATCAAGCAACTAATAATGACTAAGGTAGCATAACAAAAAGTACTGGTTTTGATTACTGTATATATTTAATTGAATAAATTAAAGCATAACATAATGTGAGAATTAAAGTAACTGAGAAGACATATAAATATTTAAGCCCTAAAAATTAAAAAAAAAAATGGAGTGAAGGAGGAAACAACTTGGGAGTTATGAGTTTTAAAAGTGTCCACTTTATAATAACTTAATGCCAAAAAAATATAAGTGTAGACAAATAAAAGAGCTCTCCTACTGGAATATCTCAGCTTCTGCAGTGAAGAAAATACCTATCACCTGTTGTGATATTTCAATCCTTTAGCTTTTCTGTTTGAAAATCATCTAAATGATGCTTTTGCTATCCTTGACCACTGAAGAGTTAGTATCTGTATATTTGACTAAACATTTTCCTAAGCTATCTATGATGGCTCGTAGGTTTTATATCATAATGAAAAAACCATCATCTGGATCACTAACAGCCATTATATCCACATGTAGCTTATAGATGGAATACTGAGAACCTCTTTCACATTAACTTTTCATCCAGATAAAAGGCATGGTGTACCCACAGTTTAAGATCAGGTATGAGTGTTTGGGCAAGCTCAACAATGGTAAAGCCTCACTATCGTGAAATCTATTGTGATGTGGATTTCTTTGGAAATTAGACTCAAGGGGTTTTCACTGCCTTTGTTATTTTAGAACTCTACTAGTAACACTGAGGCTCCAGTGTGGGGAACTCAGGGGGCCAATAAGCTAATTATGCACCCCATGATATTCTGCACTAAATGTGGGAGAATCTTACCCATGTTGGGATTTCACAGACAGTGAGAATTGTAAAATACCAGCCATCTGAGAAGCTAGAGTCCTTGATGTCATAGAGTTTTCATAAGCCTTATCACAATATTCACGATGGAAAATTACATTACATGGTAGCAGAAATAGGCACTTTTATGTGTTGCTTACAATTAACATCGAATTAAATAGTAGATTTAGGGTAATAAATAAAATCAATACAGGCCTTTCATACTAAATAAACAAATAAATAAATAAATAAATAAGTAGTGGACGAATAAGGCAATATACCATATAGAATAATAAAAAGAGGGATCCCTGAGTGGCGCAGTGGTTTGGCGCCTGCCTTTGGCCCAGGGCGCGATCCTGGAGACCCGAGATCGAATCCCACATCGGGCTCCCGGTACATGGAGCCTGCTTCTCCCTCTGCCTGTGTCTCTGCCTCTCTCTCTCTCTCTCTGTGACTATCATAAATAAAAATAAAAAAAAAAAGAATAACAAAAAGAAAAGAGAAGAATGATAAAAAATATATATAGAAAAAAATAGTATTTGCAAAACATAGGAGATGGAGGATAATGTAAGTATCCTTAATGAGAATTATAAATTATCTCTAAATAAACTTAATACAAAAGGTATCATACAATTGATTATAATAAAGATAACCTTAAGAACCAAACTTTATTAAATATCAGGGGAAAAATATATTGCAAAATGAAACAGGGAACAATACAAAGAGAAAGATTTTAAAAAACTATAATATAGGAGAAAGATAACATGGTATACTCCAGCACAATCATATGTCATGTTGATAAATATAAATAGATTAATCTTATCTTTAAAAAAGAACAGTTTAATTCATGCAACAGAGCCAGCTTGCACTTCTCCAAACAATTTTTCCTTTTCTATAGTCCTCACATATATGACTGACACCCCACAGAGTAACCTAGGAAGCCACCATTCTTCAGTTCATAAATGAATATAGGTAATATATCCTCTTTATAAATGGTGCTACAGCAGTATGAAAATTGTTCAATTATTCCTATTTATGAATAGTTTTATTCACTATACCATGTAAATTATACTTGGTGTCCAAAATAAAAAAGACAGTCTCACCTAGCACAGTTCATGAAAATAATTTACTTGTTATAAATATATTTTGATTGCTTCAGTAAGCAGATAAAAATGTATAGACCTTTCATAACAATAAAGTCACAAAACAGGTATTTTAATTTCCTGAAAACAAGAAAAAATGTATTTATTACAAAATATAGGAGCTTTTTAGTGGATCACTTACTGGAGTGTATACTGAGAGCAGGTTTTCCAAGTCTAGAGATTAATATATTTAATAGTCTGTGGACATGTGCAAAGATTAAAATAATGCTGTTATATTACATTTCTAAGAAATCTAGAGAGTAAAATACATTCAGTGCTACCAATGCCTTGATTGTATTCACACTTATTAGATCCCAAAGAGATAGTTACAAACAGAGATATGTTTGTATTTTAACAGATTAAAAGTATACTTGGATCACATCATTAAATTATAAACAATACTATCAAATCCAGTAACATCAATCATTCCCTAGTTTTTGGGAACAATGTAAATAGCATGCTGACAAAGTTGTTTTAAAGTAGTAAGTATAATAAAGTTCATTTGAAGAAAAAATGATGGGAGGTAATTGATATACTTCTTATAAATGCAGTCAATGGCAATATACATAGGCAGTATCAGAGAAATTACCATAAGGAATTGAAATTTCTTGTCTCTGGAAAGGGATGTCAGATGAGGAAAAGTAAAGCTGAGAGTTGGGTTTGTCATTTTCTTTCTTTCTTTCTTTCTTTCTTTCTTTCTTTCTTTCTTTCTTTCTTTCTTTCTTTCTTTCTTTCTCTTTCTTTCTTTCTTTCTTTCTTTCTTTCCTTCTTTCTTCTTCTTTCTTTTCTTTTACAAGTCTTTTGGAACTAAGAGACTTTTCAGATATGTGTCGTGTTAAAATTAAAAACTAATTTATAAAAAAACTCAAAAGTTTACAATATTTTACCCTTAATAGTGTAGTCTCTGGCACACACTTGAATTAGAACTCTGGCTCCTCACCTCTTAGCTATCTGTACATGGGCACATAATTTATCTGCTCTGAGGTTCAATTACCTTAATTATACGATCACAATAATAGTAGTGCCTACCTCAAAGGACCTCATGCATGAGTTAATATATGAAAGTGATTTAGGCTTTGCTCTGCACATAATTAAGTTCTCAATAATTGTTAAAAATTTAAATGTTGATGTTGATGGTTATATATAATGTCTTTCTCTTATAATTATGATTTCTAAGAAAAAATAAACACCTTGAAGACCCATTCAGATGCCACATCTCTCTATAAGAACTTTCTTCATATTTATATAAAAGTGATCTTTCCAAGAGAGTGTATCAGTATTTGTATGCTAATAGGCACATTTAGACCGGTATTGTTAAGAGATATGCAAGCCTAAGAGATTTAAAGGATCAACAGACTTTGTCCTTGGTGTAGAAATAATCAAGAGTGAGATACATTTGCAGGTAAAAAAAATTTTTTTTAAATCTTTTATTTTACTCACTACTTTGGACCAACAAACCACAGAATGTAAAGTCTGATAATATTGTTTAGAAGATAGACTGAGAAATCATGAGGGAAAGATGACACCAGTTTTTTAAAAAGTGTTTTAAAATGAGCTGGAGTTGTTTCAGTATGACTCTTATGTTTCATGAAAATTGATATATCATTTTCTTGAAGTTAATGTAAAGAGAGGTAAATCAATGTTTATAAAAATTCCAGAATAAATTAATACACAGCCAATTAAATTACTATGTTGTAAATACTGCATTTATATAGTAATCAGAATTAACGTCATACACATTACATGGGTGCATTATTTGATTAGTCACATTTAGATAGTTTTTGCACAATCTTTGAAAGCAGTAAGAATCTTTTTTTATGTTGAAAGAAAAATTTAACTAAAGGAAGCAATATGAAAGTGAACTAAAAGCAAAAGATGGGACATGACTTGAGAAAAGAAAAAGATTCACCTTAATCACTATAGTGCCAAAGGCTAATTATAACTCCATGATATAATTAGCATAGCATAAGTAGAATAAAATATGTATTATAATTATTCTCTTAAAAATGACACAGTACAGTGTCCAATTTCTGTATTATGGACATACAGTTTAAGCTGATTTAAACTCATTTGAAATCATTTTATAACAAACTTGCTGTTCTAGGCAACCTTTTTTTTTCCTCACTGAAATTGAGAAAGTAGTAAGTTCTTACTTTAAATTTCAAAATGTCTCTATATATAATCTGTACTATATATCTTTAGTAAGACTTTATAAGAACTACCATGATACAACTCTAATATCTAATAATGTTTTGTTTAATACTGTTTTATTGCTGTTATTTCCTGTGGTGGTAATGGGCCAACTGATTAAATTACTTCCAGAACTATCAGAAAATCAGAACTATTGATTAACATATGTGATGAATGAAAGTTTTTTTTTTTTTTAATAATTGTATTTGCTTGGTAACTCTAAATTGATTAAAAATCTGACAGAAATGTAGCTAGAAATGGGTAACTTTGGAAATGCTTTATTACTTAAGGAGATTGAACTCTTCTATAATCAGCAAAGGACAAATGTGGATGGGAATATCTAAACTTCTCATCTTCATAAGTAGACAGATTAGCTATAATAAAATATTTGTGGAAAATGGGATTAAGTCTCTCTAACAACAAGTTAGAGAAAGAATGTAATTACAATTCATTGAGTATAATACAAAGACCAGAAGAGGCATTACAAAGACAATAATTAAATAATTATATAGAAATGTGATTTTAGAGATATCTAGGAAAAAGGAGGCTATGAATTCTATTTTTAATAGAATCAATTCTATATATCTTCGTTCCTTCAACAATTGAAAATATGAAATAGTTCACTCTTATAATCTTTACCTTCCAGAAACTGCCTAGGAAACTATCTATGTTTAGTGCTTTGAAATTAAATATGTACGTAGTTAGCTATTGAATTTTATATTGTAAAATTTTAAACATTATCACTTATATTAACTCAGAATACATAAACATTAAATTATAACATATATCAAAAGATATATTAAAACTTATATCAAATATACAGTTGACCCTTGAACAATGTGCGGTTATGAGTGTTGACTCCGCCCCATGCAGTTGAAAATACAAGTATTAACTTTTGACTGCCTCCAACCTTAACTACTAGTAGGCTACTGTTGACTGCAAGTCTTACTGGTAACATGAACAGTCCATTAACACATATTTTGTATGTTATGTGAATTATATACTATGTTCTTGCAACAAAGTAAGTTAGAGAAAAGAAAATGTTAGTGAGAAAATCATAAGAGAAAAAAAACATTTACAGTATGGAGCTGTAAAAAATCCAAGTATGAGTGAACCTGTGTGTTTAAAAAAGTGTTGTTCAAGGATCAAATGTATATAATAAGTATATTTTTCTCTGAAAACAACTGAATTGAGGTTAAATTCACTTTTTAATGCTTGCATAGATTTGGTGTGAAGATGGCTCCCAAAAGCTGCCTTGAAGAGAAAAATCACAGGAATAATGAGTATATTATTCTGCAAATTGTCTAGGCTATCTAGAATGGAGCTAACTTCCGTGGCTGTTGGAGTATGTTTGATTATGTTAGAATACAGGGATATGACAATATGACTCAATAGGATATTTGCCAGGCCATATTTCTGCAAGTTCTAACATTGAAAGAAGGGGTCTGATCACTGACAATGTGTTGCTGCTATGAAAATTGAAATGATCTGGACTAGCATTTTTAATTGCTACATTTTTTAATTGACTAAGTTTCAAAAGGCTAGAACTCCTCAACAATTACAATCACTAATACTTTGTTATAGAGTGGGTGTTATGAATTAATTCATAATTGCCAGCATTGATAATCTTCACCAAATTATCAATGCAAGCACAAAACTTAACTTTAATAAAGATGTCATTAAAAGACTGACATTTTCCAATGAGCATTATGTTTTGTTTTCTTTTTAATAAAAGAAAGATAAATAGAGGTTTCAAGAAGAAATACCTGAATAACAAAACAATCCAATTTAATAGTCAGCATATCTGATTAAATTATCAGGATGCCCAAGGGATTATCCAGCAGTTTTGCTGTCCTGAAAATCTTTTTAAGCATTGGAATTTCAATGGACTTGTTAATTATGACATGGTCCTTCAGGTAGAGATCTTATTCCTACTCTATTTATACATTTGTTTCAAACAAGGTCAGTGAGCATACCATGACTTTCATTATTGTTTAAGTAGAGTTCCATGAGTAGAAAGAACAATGTGTCACCAAATGTTTCCTTTTTTTTAATATTTTTTATTTATTTATTCATAGAGACACAGAGAGAGAATGAGAGAGAGAGAGAGAGAGGCAAAGACACAGGCAAGGGAGAAGCAGGCACCATGCAGAGAGCCTGATGTGGGACTCGATCCAGGGTCTCCAGGATCATGCCCTAGGTTGCAGGCGGTGCTAAACAGCTGTGCCACCAGGACTGCCCATGAAATGTTTCTTGAATATTAATTACTCTTCCGACTGAAAATAATAAAAATCAAAATTCAAAATAAATTAAGCAAATTTTAAAAATGGGCTAACATTACTATGAAAACCAAAAGTAGAAACAGTTTCCATCTCTTGCCTCTGAAATTTTCTTTGCCATTCTTACATTTTCTCTTATTGCAAACCGGCTTTCTCCACATGGCAATTCAGATGCTTTTGGATAGTCACTGATTCCCACATGCACCATTTTGTCACTCCAGGGATAAGACACTTACCCACTAACTGCAGATACAATAATCCAGGGAAAGGTGTACCTTTGCATTAATTACTCTGACCAGGATATTAATTTAATATATTTAATTGTATATGAATTATATAAATCAATCTGGAACAAAGAATAAGGATACTACAATTGTCAAACCCATCCCAAATTAGCATAATTGGAGATATGCTGGACAAAGAAAACAACCAACTATTATGTGAGATTAATAAGAGGAGATCAATCAGCTATGACTTTCTACTACCCTTAATAATAGAGAAACATAGGCTTTTTTAGATTTAAAAATTGGAGCAATGCTTTTAGGAAAAGGAGCTATTCTTTATCCAATCATACATTTATTTCAATCTAAAACAATGTATAGGATTTCTTTTTTCAACATAATAATACTAGAGGTATATAATAAGATTTTTACATATTTTATTATGCTGACATATGTGACTTAGTAGTAGTATTAAACAACAGGTAAGAAAACTGAAAACCATGACGGCTCTTTGCAATAGAAAGAGTAAACAATAAGACCTCATTGAAGACTTAAAATAAGATCTGAATATGTAAGTGAGCTAAAGTTTAATAAATCATCATTATTTTCTTTTCTTAAAAATACAGATTGAGTGTTATAAATGTGTAATTTTCTACTTCAATAATAAAATACACAAGGGAGTGTTTTTTGAAACTAGGATAATGACTAAATAATACATTAAAAAACTCTAAAGAATATTAGAAATTATTTTGAGAAATAAGGGCAAAATAATGACTTCTACATCTGCAAAAAACTTCCTTAGTATTAACTCTCATGAAAAAATATTTAGATAATTAAGGGGTACCTGGGTGGCTCAGTTCGCTAAATGTCTGCCTTGTGCTCAAGTTATGATAACAGTGTCCTGGGATTGAACCCCTGCATCAGGCTCCCTGCTGAGTGAGGAGTCTGCTTTTCCCTCTGCTTGTCCCCTGTCTCCCTCAAATAATACACATATAAAATCTTTTTAAAAATATTTAGATAATTCAACAAAAGAGCTTTTAGAAAAAATGATAGCCACTACTGAATTTAATAGTAAAAATCAAAACAAAACAAAAGAAAACCTTCCTTTCTTTCTGTTACTGTAAATGAATTGGCCTTACTTCTAGCAAAAGCTACTCCTTCCTCTTGTAAACTAGATCTCAGCCTTATCTTTTATTTTTGAAGAATTGCTCCAACAATGTTCTATGTGTCATGAAGCATCAATTTTTTCAATTAAGACATTGACCAAGTGTTTGCAGTTGCCCATTTCTTACCCACTGCTTTGTCTTGACCAAACATTAGATTTCTATCTTTCCTACAGGCTTTTGAACTTCTCTTCTTCAAACCTGAGGGAGCACAAAAAAAAAAAAAAAAAGTGGAATGTGCCTCCCCCCTCAATCAAGTTCTCCTCTACGAATCAGCTGACAACAGTGAAAGCCTTTTCCTGGCAAATGACACTGGTCCCCATGCTTGTCCAGCTTCCCCTCCAGGTTTTCTGCTTCTCTCAGTTTGCTGCCTCCTCTACCTCATAAAAGAAAATTCTTTTTTGTTTGATTTTGAGATGCTTGCAGATTTCTGAAATTAGAATCTTATCCCTTTTGCACTAGTCTTTCATTCTAATTAAAATTTTCCCTATCTAGATTCTAGATTTGTTTTTATTTGACAACACATGCTGTTATTTAGCCATTTTTAAAGAATTCTGTCTTGACGCTAAAATCTATCTCTACACCAATCTTCTCTTTTCAAAATAAAACTCCTCATAATGACATATTTCTACTTCCTTTTAAAATGAATTTTTTTTTTTATTCTCGGTATCTCTAGTGTCACACTTCCCAAATTATCTAGCCCTTCAGAAACATCAATCATTCTAATATCCACATATATACACAAACTAGGTATTTTTCAAGATCCAGAGCCATACAAAATATATTCTATATTTCTTAATCATTTACTATGTGTAAAACTGTTTTTTTTTCTTTATTTAACTTCTATATTTATTTTCATATGTCGTTAATGAAGGTTTTTAGTCCTGTGGGGTTTTTTGTTTGTTTATCTGTTTTTTTTTTTTTTTTGTCTGGTGTTCTTAACATCATTTTTTCCTATAGGTCTTGTGAGTTTTTTATTGCACAGTTTTGCATGGACTGGCATTTCTTACAGATACAGATTTTAATCTGAAAATAAATAGCTATAATAATAATGAGTGTTACTTAGGACTGAAGAATTGAAATTCAGGGAGCACAGATTCTATCCAAGTAGTGCTGTTTGTAGGGAGAAAGAGGGTTTTCTGAAGAAAAAGATGGGGAGGCAATTACACGAGTTGAAGAGAGAAAAAAGTCCTGTGGGACCCAAGGAATTTAACAAAAATCCCCTACCCCTGGACAAGCAGAGCAGGACTAACCCCATTTTGTGCTACACCCACCATCTCATGTAAAACCCCCCACACGACCTGCTTATTGCTAAGGCACACCCCACCCTAGTCAAGCTGCTCAGCACACTCTTACCGGAAACAGGCTCATCAGAATGTAAACCCCGCCTTTTGCCTGCCAAACCTGCGGGCCAATTCCGACCAGAGTGATAGGCCAGTTCAAATGGTCACTATAGGGTGAATTGTGATTCAATTGGCCACCTGCGTGTGGACCCACACGACTGTGCAACTTTCTGTGTGTGTTACAATCTCATTGGCCACTGACCCTATAAAACTGCACCACCTCTTAACCTCGGGGTCCAAGTCCCTGCTCTGCTGTGTCGGGTATACTTGGACCCAAGCTCCAGCTTGCAAATAAACCCTCATGTACTTGCATCGGTGTGGGCTCCTTGGTGGTTTCTTGGATTTGCAATCTTGGGCACAACAGTCCAATGGGTGTTAACAAGCAAAACTACTCTGGATCATACATTGATGGACTACTGATTTTGTCTCTAGAAAGTCCATAGTCATCAATCTCATGATCAGGATGTCTGTTATCTTGCTGACTTCTCAGTTGTTTAAAACAATTGTCATATTGTCTGATCCAAAGATTTTGGCCCAGTTCACATAGAGAATGGTTAACACAGTTGCTCTGTAGTGACCTCTTCAGCTTTTGTTATGTTTTATTTTATTTTATTTTAGAGATTTTATTTGTTTATTCATGAGAGACAGAGAGGCAGAGATACAGGCAGAAAGAGAAGCAGACTCCCTGGGGGGAGCCCAGTGTGGGACTCAATCCTATAACCCCAGGATAAGGTGCTGAACCAAAAACAGATGCTCAACCACCGAGCCACCGAGGTGCCCCTTCAGCTTTATTTTAAAGTGGCTTCCGTCATTTCAGTTTTTCATAAATGAACGCGTCTCATCACAGTGGAACTGACTGAACACACACAAGAGTTATTTCAGTATGCAAATTTAGGAGTCTTTTCAATTCTGGAAAAAATAATTATCAATTTATTTCAATAATAGTCCTGCTATGTTTTATTTCTTCTTTTAGAGATCCAAATATATGCAGAAAATTAAACAACTATCTTTCTGAAGAATAAAAATAGTAATATCAAATGCAATCAAAAGAAAAAAAAAGAATGCAAACATTGTAGTAAATACCACTGAAAATTTTATAACTTCCTCATAAAGGCAATTTATAAAAATAAGAAATGTAAATAGTTTATTTAATTTGAATATAATTTCTTCTAGGAATTTAACCTATGATATTATAATGCATATGCCTTTGTACATTCATTAGGCATCAAGTGTGATTTGATATTTTAAAAATAAACCTACCACCAAGAGAATTCTTCATATTTTGAACTGAAATGATATTTTTAAATGGGGAAAAAATTCCCAAGGTCATGCAACTACTCAAGAACTGTTTCAGAATTCAAGCTTAGATTTGTTTAATTTCATTGCTTATTTTTTCCTTCCTTTGTGACTACACCATGTCTTGTTTAAAGGGTTGATTCAATAAATCAAATGGTATATTTTATCACAATGTTTTCGGTAGTATTAAAAATCAGAAAAGCTAAACATCTAATATTATGCAAATAACTTGATAATTTTTAAATATTAAAACTAAGATTATACCTTGTACATACTATATAGAAACATTGAAATTTTGCTACTCTAAAAATTAAGATGGAAATATGATTAGCTTTTTCCTACAGACTCTACTGAAGCATGAAATCATTAAACAAATTGCAAATGTGAAAAGCTGCAAGTAGTTGGCACAATAGAATATTTTAAAACCAGTATTGTGGGGGAAGGGATTCATTTTTCAAGACCAATAACCTAGATGTTGGCCTTTTGCAAAGCTCCATGGAAACCAGCCAGAGCTGACTTCTTAAAGCAATGAAACCTAATAGAGGTTTGAGGCAGAGAATCAGTTCACCCACTCACCATGTCATAAGAGATATAATCACAAATTTAGACTTTCCCATTCCCCATTACATTCTAAGGAATGCATAGAAATCAAGCAAGGCCGGCTATCAGATTCCTGACTTTTGGACCACGTGACTTTAAGATGCTAGTGATTATATTATAATGCTTGTTTTATACAATATGTGTGTTGTGTGCATATAGATAGCTAATAGTTATTTTTACTTTAAAATTATCTTAAAAGGGTTAATGTTTGAATAACTATAATAGAGAGATGATGAACTGAGGTTAGTCAAATTGCATTGCAAATATAACTGAAATTCAGTTTCACTATGGACACATGCAAATGTACAAAATAAGATTTGGATTATATATCAGAGTTTAAATTACATTTTAGTATGAACTTTTAAAATGCAGTTATTTTGGAATTGAGAATTACTTTAGAACTGATTTCTTATTAATTCATATATTACAGTTCATATGTTAAATTTTTAAAATTAGTTTAAATTTCATAGACTACACATGGTAAGCCCTGTTATTATTTAAATTTAATACCAAAATAATTCTTGTAAAATATGCAGCCTGGTAGAAAGAAATGCAGATGGCTTTGTTTGAAAATCTGTGTCATTAGAGAAATGTTCCAGATTGACAGTAAAATGTGTTGATAGAGTCATAACCAGAGTCGACTAACTTCACTGAGCAAACAGAAAAATGATGGTAGTTAGGCTAAGGATTGAAAAGAAATTTTATTATTTATTAACTTTTTCGGCATAAGGTATTAATGAATTAGAGTATTGTGTGTATATGAATGTGCATGAACATACATAAGCCATGTATGTTTCATAACTGTAGAAAGAAGAAACATTTATGACTCCTTTACAATTATGAATTCTTTACTTAACTTGTCCCTACATTTTCCTTAATCCTAAAATGGTATCACTATACCACAGAATGCAGTTTATCATGTTCAAAAATATAATAACTCTAAGTGTTTTTGAAGATTAAGTCATATGACAATTATATCTGGAATTATGCAAGTCCCATATATAATGTAACTTCAGGGATAGGTTGTGACATAAGTTTTCTCTCTAGTAAATTTGATGTTTGTTGCTATTTTGAGTCCAGGATATTTGGAAATAAAACTCAGAGAGTGAGTCTTTTTCTAATTCTATGTAAACATGATGAGAGTTTTGTCTGGACAAAAGTATAAGCTTCTTACAAACTTTGGGTAAGAGAAAAATTTGCTTCTAGTTATTATATATATTTTTTAAAGATTTTATTTATTTATTCCTGAGAAACACAGAGGGAGAGACAGGCAGAGACACAGGCAGAGGGAGAAGCAGGCTCCCTGCAAGGAGCCTGATGTGGGACTTGATCCCAGATTCTAGCATCACACTCTGAGCCGAAGGCAGATGCCCAACCGCTGAGCCACCCAGGCGTCCCTGCTTCTAGTTATTATGAAATTACCAAGACTAGACTCTGTCTTTCTACCATCCTCAACAACAACAACAACAACAAAAACTGGAAAAATATATGAAATAACTATTTTCATACATTGGGGAAAGGCCATTTATGTTCTGAGATCGATGAGTGAAATAATCAAAGTGGATTCTACAACTACCCTGTCTTTCTTGCTAGAAGCCCTCTCCAAATTGCAGTGCAGAGATGGGGGCAATTGAGCAGAACAGGGAAGATTTTGCAGAGTGGATACAGAAGTCAAAAGGCAAAGCTGCTGAGATGCCAGGAATCAGCAGGCAGAATGAGGGATGAAAGGGAGCTACTCAGAGAAAGGGCTTAAAGATCTTTGTAGAGAGTCACTTGAGACTTTGGCTGAGAAATAAACTGCACATGTTTAAGGTGAGATTCTAGGAGGGTACCAAAAACAGCTACTGAGCAAAGATAGCTACCAAGGAGCTATAATCTGAAGAATCAATTCCCAGATGCCACACAGAACAGGAACAGTCAAGTTCTGATCAGCCAGTGTAGAGAGATTTCGTGGATAGCTGAAAATTTCAAGAGTCCTGAGAAAGCTCACATTTAAATAATGATACTAATTGGCCTCAATGTTAAGGCAATTCTCTCCACTCTATAGTTTCCTACATATAAGATCATGTTATCTGCAAACAGTTTTTCTTCTTCCTTTCTTATTTGGATGCCTTTTATTTCTTTATTGGAAATAATAGGTCCAACAGATACAAGATCAACATATAAAAATTAATTGCATTTACACGTACCAACAATGGAAATTAAGAAACAGTCCCATTTACAATAGTATCAGAAAGAATAAAATGTTCAGAAATGAATTTGACCAAGGAGGGGAAATACTTGTATGATGAAAACTACAAAACACTAATGAGAGAAAGAAAGAAAACGCAATTACATGGAAAGTTATTGGGTATTCATGTACTGAAAGACTCCATAATCTAAAACATCTATAGTACCTAAACCTTTCTACAAATTCATTGTGATCCTTATCATATTCACAATGGCATTTTTTACACGATAGAGAAAAACAATCCTAAAATTCATGTGGATCAAAAAGGACTCTGGATAGGCACAACAATCTTGAGAAAAAAGAATAAGCTGGAGGCATCATATAACCTCATTTCAAAGAACATTATAAAACTACAGTAATCAAAGCACTATGGCTTATAAACACAGACATACAGACCAATAGAACACAATAGAGAGCCCCAAATAAACACATGCATATACAGTTAACTGATCTTTGACAAGGGTGACAAGAATACCCAATGGAGAAACATAGTCTTCAACAAATCGTGTCAGGAAAACTGGATATCCACATTCAAAATAATGAAATTGGATGCTTGTCTTATATCATTGACAAAAATCAATTCAAAATGGATGAAAACCTTGAACATAAGAACCAAAATTATGCATATCCTAGAAGAAAACATAGGGGTAAACTTTTATGGCATTGGTCATAGCAATGACTTTTGTATATGTTACTAAAAGCACAGGCAAAAACAACAAAAAATTAGAAGACTGAGACTACATTAAAAATAACAGGATTCTGCACAGCAAAGAAAACAATCAACAGAATGAAAAAGCAGCTGACAGAATATTTGCAAACTATGTACCTGGTGAAGGGTTAATATCCAATATATATAAGGGATTCCTACAACTCAATCATCATCATCATCATCATCATCTAATTAAAAGTGGGCAAAAGTCTTGAATAGACATTTATCCCAAGAAGACATAATGACCCAAAGATATGTGAAAAGATGCTCAACATAACTAATCATTAGGAGAGTGCAAATCATGGGCAGCCCCGGTGGTGCAGTGGTTTGGCGCTGCCTGCAACCCAGGGTGTGATCCTGGAGACTAAGGATCGAGTCCCATGTCGGGCTTCCTGCACGGAGCCTGCTTCTTCTCCCTCTGCCTGTTTCTCTGCCTGTCTCTCTCTCTGAATGAATAAATAAATCTTAAAAAAAAAAGGAAAGTGCAAATCAAAATCACAATATCATCTTACTCCTGTTAGGATGGCTATTTTTTTTTAATATTTTTATTTATTTATTCATGAGAGACACACACAGAGAGAGAGAGAAAGAGAGAGAGAGACAGGCAGAGACATATGCAGAGAGAAGCAGGCTCCATGAAGGGAGCCTGATGTGAAATTCGATTCCTGGATCATGCCCTGGGCCAAAAGCAGGTGTTTAATCACTGAGCCACCCGGGCATCCCTAGGATGGCTATTATATTATTATTTGTTAAAATTTGGCAAGGATGTGGAGAAATTGAAACCCTTATATACCGTTGCTGGGAATGTAAAATATTGTTGATAAAGGTGGATTGTTTCTGCCATTTTGATTTCTGTTTTTTGGTATGTGTCATGTCTTTTTAATTCATCTATTCTTCCTTTTTTTCTATTTTTCCTTAAGAGAATAATGACTAGTATAATGTTATCTTTCCTTGAATTATACTTGCACTATATTTGTTTGAATCTCTTTCATAGTAGTTGATCTTTGGCTTAAAATATACTTCTTAATTTATCAGATTATGTTTCTTTATACTAACATATCCAGTATAACATAGAAATGCTATTACTATATAGCTCTATCCCCTTTTTCCTTTTTGTTATACTAATATTATTATGTATATCCTAAACTCATTGCAAACTCAAAACCATATTGTTCTAATTGTTTCTTTATATAATTTTGTGTCATTCAAGACACATTAGAGAAGATGCTTTGTTATATTAACTTTCTTATTTACTCCTCTCTGTTTCTCTTAATTGCTTCCTGCGCAATTCACTCACCATCTGCTGTGTTTCCATACTCCAGAAGCTCTGTTCAAATCCACCTTCTTTGTGTTTAGTTATTATTTGGCAATAACAATTACCCACAGCTTTGTTATCATTTGGCAACAATTTGTTGTTAGGTATGTATCTATGTATTATAGGCCCAAGAATATAATTACATACATATTGTTCTACACAGTTTTTGAATCATTTAAGGAAAGAAAGGAGAAGTGTAGATTTATACTGTTTTTTTATATATATAATTACATAATTGCTTTTAGCAGTGTTTTGTTGCTTTTTTTTTTTTTTTTTTTTTTAGTATGGAGTTGATTTGTAGTCTTAGATCTCTGTATCTCTGTATCCAAAACAATGTTGTTGGTATTTTTTTGTAATTCATATCAGGCTGCAACAAATTCTGAGGGTGTTGTTATTTTGCCTTCATTTTTGAAATATAGTTTTCCTGTATGTAAGATTTTGGTTAACAGTTTGTTTTTTATACTTTATATGTGTCAACTCACAACCTTTTAGCTTCCATTATTTGTAATAAAATGTCAGTTGTTAATTTTATTGGGTTTCCTTGTATGTGATCAGTTATTTTTTACTTGCTGTTTTCAAGATGTTGCCTTTCTCTTTAAATATTTTTTTCCCCTATGCTGCATCTGGATATGAATCTGTTTGCCTTACTTGCAGATCATTGGGCTACTTAGGTACTAGATTTAATGTTTTTTCATCAGATTTATAAAATTTTCAGCCATTATATCTTTGAATATTTTTTTGGTTACTTTCACTCTCTTTTTTCTTCTTGGAACTCCAGTTAAACCTATGTTAGTATTCTTAATGAAGTTCCACATTTCTCAAACATTCTGTTAATTTCTCTTTATTTTTCTCTTTAACTCTTAGACACATTATTTCTATGGATCTATCTTCAAGTTTGCTGATTCTTCTTCTAGCCTAATTTTACTATTTAGCATTTCCAGTATTTTTGTTAATTGTGCTTTTTGTATTTTTCTATTCCAGAGTTTCAGGATAGTTCTTCTTTTATAATCTCTATGTCCTTGTTAATCTGCTATATTTGGTTGCACATTGTCATTGTACCATTCCTTACTTCTTTAAATATGACTCCTTTTGGTTCTTTTAACTTAATTATAATAGCATCTTTAAGGTAGTTATTCATCTCCTAAGTTTGACATATAGGCTTTCTCAGTGGCAGCTATTGTTGCCTCTTTTCCCCCTCCTGTATGGCTTGACTTTCCACTTTCTCTGCATTTGTCATAAAATTTAACAAAGATTGCAATTCTGACATTTTAGTACTACTTGTAATAATTTTGTTTTGTTGTCATTGTTGCTTTGTTCTTCCCTACATTGCCTCAATGTAGAGATTTATCATGCTGACCTGTGGAGGAAAGGAACAGGTCTTGGCTCAGAGGACACAGACATTGGCTAATCTTATCCAAATGTAACAGCTTTTCTTGAATAAATATTTCTTCATTTTTTTTGTATCACAGTAAGCTCTCAGATATTTTAATTTGTTTTCATTATATTCACATGTAGTTAGAGTGGTTTCTCTGGAGAGATATTCCATGAAGTTTATCTCGACATCATTCTAGAAGTCATTCTCCAAGATAAAATATTTTTAAGCTATTAATACCATACAGCCCAAAACAGGGAGTTTTTCCTTTTGATATTGATAAACTGGTTCTAAAATCTATGCATAAAATTCTAGAAACAACTAGAGTAGCAAAAAAGAAAGCAACACCCCCCCCCCAAAAAAAAAACTTTTTTAGAAAAAAAAAAAAGGAAATGCTGGAAAAATTACATTACTTCATTTTAAGACTTTCAGTGAAGTTCTAGTCCTTCGGTACTCAAGGTGTCATGGTTTTGGCCTAAGCACAGTTACAGATTAGTGGAAGAAGATACTATCCTGAAATAGACCTACAGTGTATGAACAGTTGATCATTCAGAGATACACCGAGGTAAATATTTTCAACAAAATCACTAGAACAAATTAACACCCATATGGAAAAAAAAATGAGTATCAAGTTTTATTTCATAATAAAAAATCTTTTGAAATTATCATAGAGATAAATGTGAATGCTAAAATTATATACCTTCTAGAATACCACAGAGGAGAAAATTTGGGGTACTTTAATTAAGCAAAGACTCATGACAAATCATACACACATACATACACACCCACAAGGAACTTCTATTCTATGAAAGACGCTTAAGAAAATGTAAAGGTACATTATGCATTTGGTTTGTTGGCTTCTTAAAATTAGATTGTAAGGATTCTCTATATATTTAGAATGAAACATTTTTTCAAATCTATTTTCAATATTTTCTCACAGTCTGTGTGATAAATTATTCAAATGGCACATGTACTTTCTCAAAATTAGAATCTGTTCTTCAAAAGGTGCTTCTAAAAGTACTTGTATCTGGAGTATATTAAGAATCCTTAAACTCAGAACAGGCAAAAGAAAACACTAAAATAGGTACTCTACATCCCGAATATAGATGTTTATAATTAATAAAAGCCCCAAACCAGAGAAAGTAAAACTAAATATAATCAATTAATGAAGAAACAGATTTCCATGTACTTTATAATATGGGGTAATGCTAAGCAATAAAATAAAACAAGTAAACTGCATACATTCAAAAATATGAATGAATCTCAACAGCAGTATGCCGAGTCAAAGAATCATTATATAAAGTAGCACATGCAGTTTTATTCCATTTATATGAAGTTTCAGAATAGTCAAAATTATTCTGCAATGACAGAACAGATTTGTGGTTGCCTAGGACTGAGGATGTGGGAGATTGACTGCAAAAGAAACTTTTTGTGGTGATGAAAATATTGTGTCTGCATTGTTCTGATGACTAAACGGTACTTATCAAATGCATTTGTCAAAACTCATAGGACTCTAATTAAAAATAGTTCACTCTATGTTATATAAATTATATCTCAATGATGGCAATTTATGAAGTAAAACGAAAAAGTAAAATAAAAATGTTGTTTTTAGGATCAATCAGAGAGAAAGCAGATGTTATTGAATGCCTAACCATATCAACATTTGATCACTATGATTAGTAATCATAGTGAGAGATAGAAAGGACCATATAATTCAGTCTGAGGAATTGAATATGCAAATAGGAAAGGAAATGTTTAAGAACACTTATAAAAGCGCTAAAAAAAACCCTAAATACTGAACTTGTATCAAGAAGTCATGCAATCACTGATGTGTTACAGACTCTTAATTAGATTTCTCCTCTCCCTTTCTCCAAATATATAACCTCAAAATGAATAACTGCAACAGATTCTATAATTTAAATGTTTTCAAAAATGCAAAGACCTGAAATAAAAAAAGTTATTCTAAACAACTTTCAGGAGAGCTATTCACATTTTTATATAATTCAAAATGTTACCTTAAAATAGTATATGTCAGTTGTAGTAAACATACTGACTTAAACATAAATCATTATTTCAAATGTTTGTCAAGATATATCAAACTATTATGATGAAGCATATGCTTCTTTTGAAAGGTAAATCAAAATGATTAGTCTATATTTCAAAAAGAATGTTGTTCCAGTAATTTTGTTTATTGGTTCTAAGAATGCAATTCTTTGTTTTTAGTTTGGATGACTTCTAGAATTCAAAAGATAAGTTTGTCACTGTATTTTGAAAATCAAATTAAATGTCTTAAAAATGAAAAGTTATTTTTTGCACTGAAGGGGATAAAAAGAAATTTTTTTCCTATCAAGGAAGATAAATTTTGAAATTGAATCACATTTACTCTTGTTTGTCAGTCTTTTTTTATATTTTTGAAACTCATTATTTTAAAGCCTCTGGTAGTTTATCCAATCAAATGTTCTCAAATTTTTTCTTAACGATATGATAAAATATATAATGATTTCTTTAAAAAATTTTAAAAAACAAGTAAAAGAATATAAGGCACATTTGCTCTTGCATTCAAAATAATAAATGTTTCCTTAAAAAGTATATTTTAGAGATACGTAAGCCTTAAGAATAATTAACTTGCCTTAAATGGAAACACTAGCTTCAAGAGCATTCTTTTGCAATCTCCACAGCTGTCTTCCCAACACTGAATACATAAATATCATTCTGGCACAATGGCATACATATAACAGCATCAACATACTGCTTTCTGACTAGCAATATTATTCATGATCTTTTGCAATTAGTTGTGCTTAAAAGGAAGACAGCTGTTAAAGTGGAATCTTTTTTCATATGCATGTATTATTAAATTTCCTTCAAAATGGCAATAAAATTGTGAGTGATTTCCAGAGCAGAAGAGCTTCTTAAGAAAATAAACAAATATACAAAAAGCAAGCCTTTATTGAGCACTTTCTCTTAGCCAGACATTTTGCTAAGTATGTTATAATAAATTACCTATAATCCTCACAACAATACTTCAAGTCAGATATTTTCTGCATTTTAGAGAGGAGAGTACTAAAGTGTTAAAATGAAAATGGTTTTCCACGTTTTAAACATCTAGTAGTTAGCCAGACAAGGATGTGTCTCCAGGTTGGTATAATTCCAATATTTAGGCAAGACCTAACATCCCTTTATCCTCACTGCTTTTTTCTTCATGAATGGCTTGAATATTTAGAACTAAAAACTGGGTAAGAAAATAGAGTCGAGTAAATTATGGATGCTGCATTATGGGAAGAAAATAGTGAAGATGTTTATGGAGATGTCCTACCAAAACCTGTTACTGTTTTCTATTATTCTTTTAGAAAATAAAGAAAAAAATAGATTTAAAATTTTGAGTACTGATGAATGAAGAAATTAATGTGTCTACTGAGTAAGTGAAAAGAAAATTAATCATTTAATAAGTGTCTAAGGAATCAGGATTAGAGGAAAATAACCTGAATGATGAAGACTGCAAACACAATTGAGAAAATTGAGTGACACGTTGTAAGAAAGAGCTAGATAATTAATGGTAATGTAAGCAAATAGTTTTGCAGCATAAAATACTTCATGTTTAAAGTATGTGCTAGAGGTATAAAATAGGAGTGTAATTATATTTAAACTATTAAGAATTTCATTACAGGAAAATAGAATTTCAAACATGCAGATAAATACCAAGATTAGATATTGCATTTAATATTCATGTATTTTGGAGATAAGATTCGTGCAACAGCTTGAAACCTTTTAGTTTGGCTTCTATATCCACTACTTATAACCTACTTAATAGAATTGAAAGAAATTCAGGAAGTAGTCCATATTACTATCAGTAAAATAAGATAGATTTTAAAACCGTTTTAGAAATTACTAAAAAAATTTCTAATATTGACTTCTGAGCACTTCACAATGCTTAAATAGCAATACAAATATGGCTGTTTTAAGTTCAAATACATTGAATTACAAATTTCAAGTCAGTTTATCCTAATAATCATTGTAAAAATACCATTCCTCCTGTCCTCTAACTCAGTATAGTATTGGATTTTCTATATGAATCATGAAAATTACTAGAAAATCTGTAATTCCACATGAATTTCTATAATCTTTTTACTCTCCTGGGATAGGAAATACCAGTTAGTATGTCAGCTGTTCTTTTTTTTTTATTTTTTTTATTTTTTTATTTTTTTTTTTAGCTGTTCTTAATATTACAACAACATTACATTTAAGCTACTACTGAAACATTTGATTTGAAGATTATTCCAATGTAAGGGGCAAATTCATATTTTAAAACACAAACATTGATTATTTCTTCTGGCATGGCAAGATATAAGCAGTGATAATTTTTTTTCTAGATATTAGTGACCTTCGGGATCCCTGGGTGGCGCAGCGGTTTGGCACCTGCCTTTGGCCCAGGGCGCGATCCTGGAGACACGGGATCGAATCCCACATCCGGCTCCCGGTGCATGGAGCCTGCTTCTCCCTCCGCCTGTGTCTCTGCCTCTCTCTCTCTCTGTGACTATCATAAATAAATAAAAATTTAAAATTAAAAAAAAATATATTAGTGACCTTCTGTATATTAATAGGAAATAATAGTATCACGATTTGAGTAATCTTTTAAGTTCTCAAGCTCTTTTCACCAAAACATTTGTCTGAGTGCATTAATCCATAAACTTGTTTACTGTACCAATATGGATTATTACTTTCTTGAATAATGTGAAAATTATGAAAATTTATTAAATTTTACTTACAAGCTATTACCCTATATTTGTAATAGATGAATTTTGAAAGCATTTTTAAAAAATATTTCAAAAATCTGTCTCAATGCAATATGCGAAAAAAAGGGAAATTTTTGTGTCTTGATATGGCCACATGTAGAGCTAATTGGTTCAAGTGGACAGACCTCTAAGGGCTAATAATGTACAGAATTTTCTGAATGTCCTTATCTCCAGTCCTAATATAGTTTAGGGATTTAGATTGTTATGAAAGCAAATTATGGATGCTAATTTATAGTAATAGGTCTCCCTCATCTATATTTCGGCCACAACCCACAGAATTCTAGGTGCAAGGGTGATGATTTCTATGATTGTTCCCAACTGTCCTCTTTGGCCAATAGTAATATTTAATAGCATTTTGATGAAAAGTAAAGTAATATTAAATTCCCTTTGACAGACACTGAATCATTATCAAGATAAAGGTATACTAGGCATAAAGAAAAGAAAAATGAAAATACAGAGAAGCAAACATGTCATCGTGGAATACAAACCTTTAAATTAGTTGATATGGAGATGAGTGAGGGAGGAAAATTAATTAGAAGATAAAAGACAATGATTTTTTTTAACTCCCAAAGAATTAAGTTGAAAATAATGAGAAGTGCTTCTCCACTAGAGTCCTTGCCACCCACATGATCCCTACCATCTTAGCTCCAAGATAGTCTTTCAAACTACCTTTCTTCCCCATGGCCAAAATCAACCTCCCTCAGTTCCAAGTTATTTCTGTTTCCCAACTAGATATTTCAGGTAACCCTCTATTTTGTCTACTTGCATCCATTTAGCCTTTCCCTCTCCAACACATTCTCTAGATTACCAAGGGAGTTGTCTCTCCTGTTCATCTAAATTAAAACATGCACATCCTCATTATCTGATATGCAGGCTCAGCTTTTCAGAGAAATCTTTCCTGTTGGCCTTAACTGGATCATTTCCCCCTAAAATAGGTTTATTGATGAGCTTCTCTGACATAGAACTTGTTAAAAATTGTTTTTAATTAGCATTTACTTTTATCACTAGAGTAACCCCGGTAATGACTAGGGTCATTTTGGGGTTCAATTCTATGAAACAGGTGGGATTTAACATGGTTTCAATTCCCATTGAACTTACTGTCAAGAGACAGAGTAACTAGACTAGGGCTTTATACTTGATTAGATCTCACTAAATATATAGATGACCTTTAAAAACAATGAGTTTGAACTGTGCAGGTCTACTTATATATGGATTTTTTTTTTGGAAACATTTTATTTATTCATGAGAGACACAAAGAGAGGCAGAGGCATAGGCAGAGGGAGAAGCAGGCTCCTTTCAAAGACCCCAGTGTGGGACTTGATCCCAGACCTTGAGATCATGCCCTGAGTCAAAGACAATGCTCAACCACTGAGCCACCCAGAGGTCCCTATATATGGATTTTTTATACTACAGGGCTGTCAATGTATTTTTTCTTTCTTATAATTTTCTTAATATTTTTCTAATGTTATTGTAAGAATATAGTATATGATACATAATACATACAAAATAGGTGTTAGTTGGATGTTTATGTTACAGCAAGGCTTCTAGTTAACAGTGGACTATTAGTTGTTCAGTTTTGAGAAAGTCAGAAACTATATACAGATTTTTGACTGCATGATAAGTCAACATTCACAACCATAACATTATTCAAGTGTTAACAATGAAAGAAATGAATAGCCATTAAATATTCCAAGACTGAAACATGGACTCATTTATGTAGGAGTCTAGGCTGAACATTTTAGAAGGAAAATCAAAAGACACAATAAATAAAAACCATCAGGTTTTATATCTTGGTTTGAGAAATGGTGGCAAATTGTACTAAAAGTTCCAATAGCCATAATGTGAGGAAGTAAACCAACTGCCAGTTGGCAAATGACAGTAAAAGTCAAGTTTTTTGAAAGCACTGCTTATTCTAGAGTAGTATGGAGAAAAAAGTGTTTCTAGAATTAACAGTGGTGACCAAGTAACATATGGAACATATGGAACATATGGAAGAAATAGGAGCATAAATATCAAGGGAAGAAAATGCTGACATATATATATATATATATATATATATATATATATATATATATATATCAATGTTGCTCATGTCAAACCATTACTCAGTTTTATGACAACTAGGAGTGCTTGGCTGCAATGAAGTACTCTGTAAATCCCATTCTTAAATCTATGAATGACCAGTAATAACCAGAATTTACCAGGATGATAATACTGAGCAATTCTTTTAGAAAAAAACTAAGGAAAAGTTGAACTTTTATCAAATAGCATGGATGTAGGTAGGGAACAATAGTGGAAGAATGGATCATTCACATCTCAAATGCATTTCTTCAAAGCAATGGTTTCAAGCAGTAAAGGTAAAGCTTTCCTTCTGGAGTTAAATTTCACATAAATATACATCTAAATTTCTAAATATACATCTAAACATAACGTGCTTTATAACATAATTTCTCCCACCAAAAAAATTCACAGACCCATAAAACATCACACTGCATTTATTTTCCCATTGTCAGTCTTTATTGAAGATCTCTAACTTAAATCTGAGGTCATATTCATTCCCCCAGTGCTAAAAAAGTCAGGAAAATTTAGTTGATTGTTTTGGTTTTTAGTTGATTGCGTTTAGTTCAATTTCATTTTCCATCAACCCTAAGAGGTAATAATCATAATAATCACCAATCCACTGGTGATTGTCTACTAGGCATCTATTTCTGACTCCTCCCCTTTAATAACATAATTCTGATAGTTTTGGGGAGTTCACCTATAATCATAGGGGAATCTTTTCCTTCACCAAGCTTCAAGGGTAGGGCTGAATAAGTGTGCCTAAGGTATAGAAGTTGAAGAAAAGATGTCTGATTTTTGCCTATACATTTTGAAGGGAAGTAGGATATGATATTTGTCTAGAGAAATCCAGCATATAAGAAAAAAATTGGCCACTTGACTGAGGAAGGTAGCAGAGTGAATGCAGGAGAGAAAATGTAGGCATTATTTAAAAAGGCAAACTTAGCAGAAGATAGCTAATAATTTGAGAGAGGCCAAGGGGAATTTCTCAGATTTTTCCCATATGACAAGAGAATAAGATCCAATTAAATAACATCAAAAAGATTACCACAGGAGATTTGAGAATACATAACTAGAATTTAGGAGATATTCTAAGGATAATCAATCATATTAGGAAGTGAGATTTGCTGAGGTGAAAATCAACAATGCAGAAATGTGGGATATTGACCTAAGATGTAGTAATTGTCATGGGACACAACCAGACACAGAACTCAAATAATTAGTTTGGAAGAAGAAATCAGGTAAGGAGAGTCTGAGAGATTTCTTAGATAAAGTACAGAGAGTTAAGAAAGGGAAAAAGAGAAGAGGAAAGCAGAAAATTTATAGCTAGAAGTGGAAATAATTACCTAGAAATAATAGAATACAGAGTTCAAAAGGTTAAAGCTGAAGAAAGCTCATTGGATTTCTTAATTAGAAAATAGGAAGCAAATTTCTGCTATGCATTTAAATAAGTAGAAGCTTTCTGAAGACCATTTTATTTTCCAACTCACAAAAATTATTCTTATGTAAATATGTTAGACATTTAGAGATAACATTAAGAAATACGGGTGTGGGAAATAAACACAAGGTCAGTGGCCTATTCTTTGTGAATGTATCAGGCTGGCCCTTGATGGCTTTTGGTTTTATAGTCTCAGCACAGAAATATGGCAGCCACGGAAGGATTATCCAACCAGTTTCCACAGGCCTATGATATAAACAAATGTGGAATTGCACTGATAGAAACATATTTTGAATGCTCTACTGAACTAGCAATTGCTGTCTTGAAGTAATGGCCTAAGGAGTTACAGGCCTCAGTTGTCAACATTTATAGTGTTCTTCCCAGAAGCAATAACATTTTCAAGCATTATATTGGCAGTGACACCCATACAATTTAAAAAGAAAAAACTCACTGGATTCAAAATACACAGATTGAATGATAATTTCATCCTGTATAGCTCAACTTTCTGAATCTCTAATATAAACTGCTTTAAAAGAAAATTGGTTCATTTTGGACATATGTTCGCATGTTACTTTAACGAAGTAAAGTGTCTTCAATACATATTAAATGCAACTGAGGATTGTGAGAAAACTGTGTGAGGAGTTTATGCTGCGACTCATCAGCTTTCTCTTTAATCCAGAAAACTAGATAAGAGTTGTTCATTTACTAATTGAAGAGGATTATAAATTTGTTACCAGGGGAATACTCGGAATGAAGAGGGGAAAGACAAAAGGCAAAGGTTTGAACAGATGTGAAGACGTTGGAAGTTCAGTGCTATATCATGCAAAGTAATAAAAATATTGAAAGTGGACAGAAAAAATAGGTGAGTGTTAATGTTCTTGGAAAAAAATGGTATAATGCTTCATGTTCTCTAAGGACCTAATTATGAGCTATTCTGAAAAGTGCACCTCAAGTATTGACAGTCTGTTTATATTGGTTCCTAATTAAAGACTCTCCCCTCACACCCCAAAAAAGGTTTTGCAGAGATATCCTTCAACACTAACAAGCATACTGTGAAGCCACATGTTGGGAAGCAAAAATAAATGAATTAAGAAAATAGAGTTTAAATATCTTCATAGACAGGAAGAGAGAAACTTCTCTATGACTTTCAAAGAAAACAATCTTTTTATTTATCTGTCCAGGTTTCCAGTCATATTTTTTTATATTTCCCATATTGCACATAAAGATCAATCATATATTTTTAAGCTCCCAGAACAGCATCTATGGTGGGAATGTTTTTCAAAAATTATAATCTTGGGATAACCTTAATGAAAACAGTTTTACTCTTCAATTTCTTTGATAAATGCTTTCAATTCAGTTTCTATGTAGAGATTCCTAAATATTCTTATGTCACAAGAAAGTAAATAGGAAATGGGCAAGTTTCTAATTGTATCAGGTTCATTCCAGTATTAAGATCATGTCTTTAGGATGTTTCGTAAAAGAAAGGGAGTATTACTAACAACCTAGGTGAAATATTAATAGTATGATACCTTGATTTCATGAGGGATTTAATGACAAGAAATAGGAATGTCAACAATGGAGATAAATTGCAGAAGTATATTTGAGCCTTACACAACTTGTTACTTTATGTCAGTAGTTTTGCTGGGCCTTTTAAGCATATCATTTAACTCTAATGCAAGCAACAGTGAATTTATTATTATTCTTATTTTATATAGGCCAGGTTTTGAACAGTCTGTCAGACTGCAAAGCAGCACTCTTAAAATCTTCACTACTCTAACATTTAGATTTAATCCTTAATGGAGAAAGCTCTCTCACAAAAGAGTGATTCAGCAGAATTGCCATTCCCCTAGGTTTCTTCAAAATGTACTAAGCATCATTTGTTTGGTTTAGAAGAGTTCTGATTGCTTTTATGGCTGCTATTAACTCAACCATATCAACCATTTCAGCCTAATCAGGATTTGGTTTTTAGCAAATTTCTTTTAAAAAGCTTCATATATCCTCTATATTCTGCTATGTTCTTTTGTATTGCTCTTGTTTTCTGGTGTTTAAGTACTTAATTACTCATAATAATGAGCATCGCTCCACCTATTTGACCATATTGTTCATAAGATTTATCTTGTTCTTTTAAACATTACAAAATATTTTAAACATTATAAAAATATAATTATTTAAAAGCTATAACACGTTAATGATTTCCCAGGAGAGAAGCTAAAATATTGGTAAGGTTATACTATATGTTGGCAAATTGAATTTAAATAAAATATAAAATAAACAGATAAAATATTGGTAAGAATTCCCAATTTATAGATCATTTGGAACTTAACAATATATACATTTATTGATTTTGGTTGGATCAGGCAGGACGGCATATTACAGCATATATTCCCAGTGTCAAAGCCTACATTCAGAGATAGAATAATTTTTCAAATTATGTGTTCTAAAGAAAAGACAAAATCGAGAGCTATCCACCTATGGGATTAAATCATTTAAAATAGAGCAAAGCTCTCTGCTCCTCACTGCAAATGTTTTCCAAGGTAGTTTTACTGTGGTGACATTTGGCTGAAATGAGACCATTGGGATCCAAACATACTCCCAAAAGTGAGTAAATTTTTTCCTTTTAAAATGTTAACATGTTTTCTATCCTTTTCTTATCATTTCATACTGAAAATGAAAGCACATTTCTCTGCCAACAGGACCTAATTTTAAGTATTTAATTTTCTGAATGTACATTACTCATCTAATGTGAAGGTAGAATTAGAATCCTAGAAACAAAATGGTTTAAAAGGCCTTTGAGAGTTCACCAAATTTATCTGCCTGCCTCCAATAAATTGACCTCTTCACCAACCCAGTCATATATATATCTACATTCTTTTAAGGGAAACATCTCCAGAGAAGAACATTACATAAGCAAACCAAATCCCTGAAAAACCATCCCTGAGAAATTTCTGTAATTAATCTTTTTAAACTCTTTCCCTCCTTCCCCATCTCCTTTCCTCTCTCTCTCTCTCTCTCTCTCTCTCTCTCTCTTTCCCACAGACGCTAACCTTTTCTAAGATGTATTCTGATATTTTCCCTCCCTTTGTGTTTTTCTTCCTCTTTTCTCTTCTCAAAAGATGTAGTTAACAGTACAGTTTGAAAATTAGCTCTTTAACCCATAGTCATTTGGTAATTTATTCACACACACACACACACCTCAAATAATGAAGCTAAAAGCTTTATTCCAATCTCAGTTTTTATGACTAACATGAATAAGACAAATGCAAAATGCTCATCTATAAGAAGCCAGACCTCAAAAAACAAAATAGACTCCCCTCTATTCATTTCTTTTGTACATGTTAGTACCTGACTTTTTTTTTCAGGTTGGTTTTGAAGAGTCGCATCGGACAAAGTTGATCTTGAATATGTCTTTAACCTCAAAAAATATGTACAGTATGTTGTTTTCTCTTTCAATAAATCTGTGTTATTACTCTTGGTTAATTCAGAATCTGTTATTCTAAAATCAAGAAAATAACTGATTAAAAGCTGACATACCCTAAGTTGCATTATTTCTGTGCATTTGTTTCAATTTACTAGTTTTGCTAGATTTGCCAGAGTTAACAGAGTGATATAAACAAAACAAATGCAAGGGTGTTTTGATTGAACATTTATCATTTGATAGCACAAAATTAAAATAAATTATACCCTTAAAAGTGTTATGTTCTTTCAGAAGCGATACCATAGTGGAATGATAATTCAAATATGCAAAGAATATTTATGCACTAGGCAGTAAAGTTATTTATTTTTTATACTTCATTCTTTACATTGACCTGCGTTTAATATTTAAGAATTAGTTGGGTTTTACCAACATTATAATATTACCTTTCTTCTTTTTGAAGTTAAAGATTAAATTTACCAATTAGAGATTCCCATCCTGTATTTCCTAGAATGATGACCTTTTTAGAAGAATATATAATGCATTTGAATTGACTTGAATATAATTAAATCTAACTGCAGCCTGCGTTTCCCTTTAAACAAAAGCTTACAAAAGGAAAACTATGTGACGGGAAAACATTTCAGTATGGTTGGTTCTGTACCATATTCTCTGAAATGTGATTTGAAGGTCCAGGGGGCAATTTATTCTGTCTAAGCAAAAATTACTACTAATGGCTTAGGAGATGGAATATTTATTTATACCATTGCTCAGAGATTATTTATTTGTTATAAGTTCATCAGAACTCTCTGAAAGTATTCATCTTCCTTTGTATAAATTCATTTCCTAAAATAGTGAGAATGTACAAGGAAAAACATTTTCAATTTCTTGTAAAATAAAAATGCTTTCACTACTCAGAGGGTTATGTTTCAGTTTTATTGTTAAGATGGCTATCTTAATAATAATTTTCTCATGGGCAAAGAAAAATTTTCTCCAAAGAGAACATGACATAATTTGACCACTTAAACATTTTGAAACATATAAACTTTTAATGGTGGGATGCATTTTTCTTTTGATATAATCCACTTTTTATGAAACGTGAAACACAAAGATTATACTCGCCACTTATATGTCTAATAGGTCATCTTTTTCTCAGATTAATGAATTAAAATATATTGAAAAAACAAACTCAAAATGAGATTAAAAAAAAAACCCTTTTTTAAAAAGTTGCACAGCACAGATGGCAGAGACAGATCTGCCCCAGCCCCCAGGCAGGTGGAACTAGGGATGACAGTACTTTTTATTTTGCATCACCTTTTCTGTTTTCCCTCACATGCATGTTGATGAGCTGCACGAAGGAAGGCACAAGGAAGACTGAGCAGCCAGTAGTCTGATTCCTCTCACTGAAGACATGTGCCTGCTTGCTTACCACTCTTGTTCTCATTCACTCTGCCCATTTTCCAAGTTCCCATAGTAAGCCAGCTTGACTCTATGCTTGTCAGGGGTAGTAGTTTTACTCAATAGGTCTTTTCCCAGCTTGCTACATGCATGCATTCTTTTCTTTTTGTAAAGATTTTATTTATTTATTCATGAGACACACAGAGAGAGAAAAAGAGACAGAGAGGGAGAGAGAGAGAGAGGCAGAGACACAGGCTCCATGCAGGGAGCCTGATGTGGGACTCGACCCCGGGTCTCCAGGATCACGCCCTGGGCCAAAGGCAGGTGCTAAACCGCTGAGCCACCTAGGAATCCCCCATGCTTTCTGATGTTAAGGTGTCTTGTTGTTCCTAGAGGAAGCCCTCTGGGACGTGCCGCCTAGCTTCCATGTTGATCCAGGATCCTCCAGGACCATGGGTTGGACAAAAGGAGCCCTGACCCTGCCTTTTGAGGAGGAAGTTTGGGAAGCGGGGGTTTCTTCCCTCACTGTGACCCTCCGCCTGTGGGCCAGCATCCTGGCAGGTTCCTGGGGCCACCTGCCTCATCCTTCTTAAAGTGCTATTTTTTTTTTTCATAGCAGAGTGAAGAAACCCCACCCCCCGTGAAAATGTAGAACCAGGCCTAACCCAGAGGCAGTCCACACCCAGGTGCCTTCCTGGAACTTAAGCAACGAAAAACGTTCTGTGGTTTTTCTGACATAAGAACCGCCCCCCTCCACGCCCTGACTGGAAAGTCCCTGAACATGCTCATATTGACCTTCAAATAGACCAATCATGTCATAACCCCAATGCTATGCTAATCCCGCGGTTTTTGCCTTTAAAAGATGCCTGTAATTGCCAATCGGGGCTTTTCCACCTCTGAGGCGGGGAGCCCGTTTGCGCAAACGTTCAATAAAACCCTCGTGCTAGTTGCATCTGCCTGTCTGGGGTCTGAGTCTCTGGGGCGTCCACCCGGCCACGTTGGCTCCCGTGAGCCAGGGTCCAACAAGAGCTTTCCTCTTCACACACACTAAAGATAGGCAATACTGTATTAAAGATTTATTTTACTTTAACTATATACATTTATTTCCACTTCTTCTCCCTACATAGTCTATGAACAACATTATATAAAACAGCTGGTAAAACAAAAGAGTGAGGTAGAGATTCAGACAAAATGACCAGATAGAGCCCCTAGAGTTTAACTGGTACAGATCTTCTAATTGTTACTCAGTTGCTGTTGTTTCCCTCCATTTGCCATGTTTATTCACAAAGGCTTGCTGTATTTTTGCCTTCCTTTAATCTTTTGATGTCTAGTTTAATCCCTACCATTCCCATGCTGTTTCGGCCTACAGTGATCTCTCATAGCACTTGCTGATTAATTTTGTGTTACCATTTTTCAATATATGTTGTAATTAGCTAAGCTAAGGTAAGGATCATTAGAAAATAAGTCAATCTGAAATATAATGACATTTTGCTTTTCAGGTTTTTTTTTTTCTTTGTTTTGCATAATTTTTCCTCTTATTTCTCAGAGTTTTCACTATTATTATTGCTAAATAAATGTTAAGGCTCACTGTCATGAGCCTTTAATTAGGAAACTTCCCCCAAAGCTAATATTAGTGAATATTAGAACACATGGAGCTTCTTGAACTTTGGCATCAAAAAAAATTAATAATTTACCATGAATGACATTTCTAGTCATCATTAGGCAGAGAATTTCTAGTTTTATTGCTCTCTGTGTAAATTGTGGCAATGAACTACTAAATCATGGTCACCTCAGGTTATATGTCTTCTTTTTATTTTTTTTCTTTAGAACAACACATTAAGCAACTCAGTTCAAATTATGTGTCATTCTAATTGGAACTGGAAAGCAATTAACTTTCGTGTGGCAAAATGTCAAGTACTTTTTTTTTTAACTCATCAAAAGGAATTTGTCAAGAGAAGTCTATAGCTTTATATAAATTACAATTGTTGCTATCATTGGTCTCTGTTTCAATTAGCTTGTGAACTACTTTAAGTATAGCTAAGGATAACAATGAGGAAATTGAAGGAGCAACCACTGTGTTTTGCCTCTTGGCATATCACTTCTTAAGAGTGAAATCAGTGCAAGTTCCAATTCAAGTAAATAAGATTTTCCCCCATTTACACAAAAAGAAAAATATAAAACGCCCAAGTAGTATCTTTTTCACTTTGGTCCCAATATCCCTAAATTTATATAAATGAAATCTATTTATATTTGTAAATCATAAATAACTGTAGTTCATAAACTAGCACTGTAAATCTAATACCAATCTGTTATCTAAATAACAGACAAGAAATTGCATAAACACTCTTTATATTATCTTCTTCCCCTTTGTAATTGGATATATTCCTTAGCTCCAATGTGAATTAGAATTCAAAGGAATTTTTTAGAAAACTATACAACTTTCTTTTCTTTTCTTCTTTTCTTTTCCTTCCTTTCTCTTCCTCTGTTTGTGCTCCCATCATAGTGCAATGTTAAAAACTTCAGATTTATTGAATTTTAGCGACAAATTGGAGAAAGGTGACCCAAAATATATTCCCTAATAGATTCAAATATCTTTAGTTCTTCTGTGAAAGAAAGCGAAAAGTGGATAAACTTGTTTCAATAATTTATGTTTCAGTATTTTATCATTTGGAAATGATTTAGATATTAAATGAATATCCATTATTAAACTTACCTCAGTGTGATTTTAAGGATTCAAGTTACCAAAAAAGATTTTAGAAACTATCTTTAAACAGATATATTGTAAAGCATAATTATTGTTGAAAAGTTCATTCATAAACTTTTATATATGTTGTGCCCAAGATGGCGAATCCGAGAAACCACCAAGGAGCCGACACCGATGCAAACACACGAGGGTTGATTTACAAGCTCGAGCTTGGGTCCAAGTGTGCCCCACGCAACGGTGCAGGGATTGGACCCCGAGGTGGTTCCAGCTTAGTTTTATGGGCTGGTCTAGGGGACCTCCAGAAGGGCTGGAGCAATTCCTCAAGTTCTGTTTACATTCTGATATGGGGCTTTCAAGGGCATTGAGCTGTTCTTATTCTAATATGGGGCTTCCTGCCAGGGGCTTGGGCTCTGTTTTCATTCTAATGGGGCTTTCTAGGAAGTTAAGCTGTAAACTGTTTTTTTTTTTTTTTTCTTTAACTGAAGTAATGTAAATTTCAGCTCTTATTCACAGGGGCCTGGGATGGCTGTACTTGTGCTAACGCTGAACGTGAAGAAGAATGGCCTTAATTTTCTCGGCCTCCACATTTACTTTTCTCTCTTTAATTTACTCGTCCATAGCAATCATGTTTAGATTATTCATGAAAATCTCTTAAGAACTTAGATAACTATCATCTTAAGTTATCTTTCTTGCTGATAAATTCCATAATAGAAGTAATGTATTTGACTTCTAGTAAACCTAGGTAGAATGAAAGGCATATAGCTGCATTACGTTTAGTGATGATAACTCCAGCTAGTTTCCTAGAGAAGCCCAGGGGGATCCCTGGGTGGCACAGCGGTTTGGTGCCTGCCTTTGGCCCAGGGCGCGATCCTGGAGACCTGGGATCGAATCTCACGTGAGGCTCCTGGTACATGGAGCCTGCTTCTCCCTCTGCCTGTGTCTCTGCCTCTCTCTCTGTGTGTGACTATCATAAATAAATAAAAATATTTAAAAAAAAAGAGAAACCCAGGAAGAACATTTATGTCTCAAAAACACAGATAAACAACATAAGTTCTTCAGAGAAAGACTCGTGTTTGCTAAGGCCAGAATTTTTACAGTACCTACAAGCCTTCTGAAATGAATAGGGGAGATTTGAGGACTAGGAAAAAGGATAGGTGTGTTTTGTTTCCTTAATTTCTTAATTCTTTTTTTTTTTTTTCTCCATTCTGGTAAAGGCTCAATTTGTAAAACAAGTTATACAGGTTGTCCTCAATTTGTAGGAATGGTTGTAGTTCCTCAAAGAATTGGATTATAACCTGAAGGGTATCAAGGGCCATCAAACAAATATATTATCTTCACTTTGTTTCTTTATGTCACAAGTTCTTCAACTAAAATAGAAATAAAAAGATTTCCATGTTCTAGGTTTAGAGTTATTTATCTTTCTATGTTTTTCTTTCTATCTGAGTACAAAATCTCATTTTAGCTTAGGGGAAAAGGCCTAAAAATAAGTTTCTATCAGGCTCTGAATATCAGTTTCCAATTTGGCCAGCCTCTGGCCACAAAGTCACTTTAAAAAAATCCTTTTGAACATCTTGTCAAGTTTTAGCCAAAACAAACAGTAAATATCCCTGGCAATATTGAATGACCACTTGAGGAAGTAAATGATACTACCCTCCTAAGCTCCAGAGCCACTCTCAAAAAAAGCGAAAAAGAAAGAAAAGTAGACAATTCCCCTGAGAGTTGTCAACAATAAGTAGGGGCCTAGCCTCAAATGGAGTGCAACCTGAATTTCTGTTGGCCGCGACTAGCTGCAGGTGAAGTTCAACCTACATTTTATGTGGTTATAATGATGGTTGAGCTCCCTGCATCTACAAGAACTGACAATCCATGTACCCACACAGGCAGAAAGCCAACTCAAGTTCTCAGGACACAAAATAAGACAAACAAGAAGGTGATCACTACCTCTGGAAGGGAAAGGGTCAGCAACTACTGGGTACCTTAGAAATATACTCACAAGAGTTGGGATTTGGAAAGAAAAGGACAACATGAAATATGACCTTCCTTTCTATACCAGACACTATAGAGATCAAAAGAACTGACTAGTAAGAATGCTCTCCCTTCACTGGCTTCTGTAGGTTTTCCTATAATCCTATTTGTAGGCTCTGAAGTAAGTGGGGTTTCAAGAAGAGAGTTTAGCTCCAGTATCTACTAGAATTTGGCAAGGTTAATTTTAATTTTAGTTTCCTCTTGAATGTTTAAGAGAATAGTATTAAGAGTAGAGAATTACTCAGGGCCCCTTCAGCCCTGGGAAGGGTCTATATGGGGGCCTTCTTTGAGAGTCGATATGGGTGCATTCAATTTTATATTAAATGATTCAACAAAATCTTGAAGGACAGCCTTTATTACAGTATTCAGGAAATAACTGCAAATGCGGTTATAAAACATATAAAACATAATCTATGTTTTGATTATGGATCCCTAGGAAGGAGCAACAAGGGAGGCCCACAATTTTTGGTTTCTGGCCTTGGAGTTGCTGTAGTTATAAGGGCACTTAGTGGACTTTTGTTTATGGTCTTATGTTCTCTTCAGAGTGAAGAGACAATTCAAGTAAGGATTAGGAGATTGAATACCCAGGCAAATAAGGATAAAGAGGAGTACTAGAAGTCACATCAGTCTTACAGTCTTTTGCTTTAGATAATTCTTGTGTATTTAATTTTTCATTATTATTATTATTTTGCAATGTATCTTTCAATGAAGCTATTTTAGAATCTTGAAACTTTTTGGAGCCTCCAACATGCCACTAAAATAGACATCCCATTCTGTTTGTTTGATTTGGGAACCCTTGCTTTCAAGTGAATTTCTCAAATGAATGGTCTTACCTAATTGGAACATTCACCATGATGGCCATTGTAATTCTAAGTTATTCTAATAAGATTTTGCCATTTTTGTAGGTATTTCCGCTTCTTAGGATCACAGTTCTTAGACATAAGATAAGCAGGTGAGCTGGAAGATTGAGCACTCAATTTCTTGAAACTTGAGGATCTCCTTTATTTAGCTAAACCTTTGGGTCTCTTGGAGTCAGAATAATATCTAAGAGTGATGTGCCATTGTATTGGGAATTTTGTGGTGTTTTACAGTGTATCTCATTGCAGCACAGAAGAAATTTTCTTGAGATTAGTGGGTGACCCAGTGTCAATCTAACTCATTCCATGACCAGTGTATCCTAGCATGGGAATCTTAGAGTTATGTGGAGAGCACTCTCACAGTTTTTAAATGTTCAACCTGTGCCCACCAGTTTTGCAGTTTGGGCTTCAGAGACTCCCATTAGCAATAGATCTAATTTATTCCTTTTACCTGAAGATTTCTTTCCAGTGGCAGATAGTGTATTGGCTTTTAGGACTTCTGCCTACTTAGATTTTGATTTTGTTGGTCAAGACAGTCTGAAGTTTTTGTATTAATTTATTTAGCCAGGTCCCCCAGCAGTTTATGTTATGGACTTACCTTGAGGCTTTATGAGTCTCATAACAACTGCTACTCAATATGGACATTGGAATTCCTTCTTGTTGAGTCCTGCAACACGTGTGGGCTCCCAATGTAACTGCTTTGCAGGTTCTGGGAATTTTAATAAACCCCAGAACCTTCCCAGGGCCCCAGAATATTTCTAGAATTATATATATTATTAATACATATTATATTTATATGTTTTGTACAATATACTTTATATTTTATAATATAACATTTTATATAATGTATATGGTTTATATACAATTTATATATTATATAATATTCTATGCAATATGTGTCTATAATACAAATATAATTATATTACATTTAGTATTATATTTGTATTATATGTACAAAATATATTTGTATTATATGTAAAGTTTGTTTGGATCAGAGTTGCATGAAAGGGAGCAGAGTTTAGATCTGAGAGTGACTTATTCATGTCCTCCATAACAAGAAGAAGATTGAACTCAGGGTGTTGTGTAGGCACCTTGCCTATGAATCTCCTCCTGCAGGCCATTAGCAGTCAGCTTTGGATAGCATTCCTTATCTCCAAAAGCTGTTAAAAAGAATAAAGGAGAAATTGAGGTGATACAAAGAAACTTTATTTAATACTTTATGATGTTGACAGTGTCCTTTCACAGAACTTCAGAATGGGGTAGAAGGCAGAAAGCTCTTTTATAGGATAAAGAAAAAAGAACAGGAAGAGAAAAATAAGCAAAACAAAAAACCCTATTGTCTTGCGCCAAATAGTTTACTTCATTTGGGATTAGAAGGTCCAGAGTTGGTTTGGCATGTAGAAATTGGCTGATTGGCTGACTGTGTTTCTAGTCAAGTGGAATATTTACAGGGACACAAAGTTTATTTACATGTTTATTTGCTGATATGACACCACAGGCAGGAGTGACTCTATCTTGGGCTTAGACAGTTACTTCAACATATTTGAGATCCGAAGAGAAGTTTCAATTTAAAATTGAATAGGTGCATGTGAAAAATAGAATATGTAACTTTGCTATATTGGTATACAAATAGGCACATTTTTGGATGACTTATTATAGAATAACAGCATATAAGTATTATAGAAAAGCCAAAGTCAGAATATGCTTCAATTCTGTGTTTAAGTTTCTTTCATATTTTTAATAAAGCCATTCACATTCTTATTTTAATTTTATTTTGTTTGGAAAATGTGTTTTTCAGCCATTTGTTGGATTTAATTTATATTTAATTATAATTATACCTGTTTGGATCCAATAAATAGTTAAGCATTTTGAGATATAATTTAATCCACTTAGTTAAAAAATATGGAAGATCTTGTATCATTGATTCAGTGAGCATATATTGATCACGAGTGTGGGCAAATTATTTGGAAGGATTAGCAGTTAACCATAAGTTTAGGCTCTCACCCCTAGCAGTATACATAGATATTTAACAATAAATTAAACAGTTTGTATATTAACTACAAGTATGATGTGATATTTAATAAATTCAGGTTTATAAAATAGTGCATAATAGGAATCTGAAGTTGTCTTGAAGGTCAGTAAAAAAATTTCCTGAAATACAGTTTTAATTGAGAGATTAAAAATGTGTTAAGGGTTAACTTAAAAATTATAGTGATAAATTGGGGCAGGGAAGAGGCTGCCTATAAAATAATCCAGGGGAAAAAATGTGAGGACAAAGTTCCTAGGGGAGAAAAATACTACATTTATTACAGGAATTGAAAAAGAGTCAATGTGGTTGTTGAATGTGTCTATAAATTACTGATAGTTTGATACTAGAACAGAAGAGAGACAGAAGCCAAATATTTAGGGAATTAAGCCAGCTTAATAAATTGTCTCTTTATGTTAAGAACAATGAGCAGAAAACATCTAAAGGTTCAATTTATCAGAATTTTTCTTGATGCTGCTGACTTGTCTATACTTCAAACTAGATTAGACATAAAAGGGAATTTATTGATCTACATTACTGAAAAAAATCTATGATTCATATTTGACTGTGAAAGACTGAATACACAATCGGACGATAGACCATATATTAAAAAAAAAAAAAAAAACTCTGACCCACAACCTGGAGGCGTCTGCTCAGTAAACCAACCCATCATCTGCAGCCCAGGAAGCCAGCCTGCCATAAATCAAACTTGTGGGAGGCCAGATTGCTCTCCTACGGTATTCAACCCAAAATGGATGTGGACTTGATGAATCACTAGAAGCTTCCCTAATTTTTTGTCCCCATTTCCAAATTAGAACCAACCATGGAAAGCCAAATATGCACCCCTGAACATTCTGGCATCTATAGCTTATCCTTTTCAATATTCTCCAATCAGAGCATACCTGAAATCTTCTCTTTCATCCAATATAAAGCTTTCTCATTTCATTGCCTGCCTTTATGTCTCTGCCAAAATTTAAGTGATGATGACTGACTTCCTTGCTATAGCAAGTCTGAGTAAATAGTCTTTACTTGCTCTTACTTGCTGACCTTTGTTTATTTCCACAATTGGATTCAGGGACCATAGCAGCTGTCAGTAATCTCCCTTTTGTTCTTTCTCAATTTTTACATCTCTCTGGTCAACTTTCTTCTATTTTATTTTCTTTCACAAGACTAGGATGTCCACAGATAAGCTAATATCAAGGAAGTGATCACAGTCTCATCTTAAGGCACAGGTCCATTCCTGAACCAACAATAGTTTCCAAGCAGGCGATTTGTTACTGAGGTTTGTAGGATTACCTCTGTGTAGGATTACTCTAGGGAAAAAAATGATGTCGAGCTTTATTTTGATTTTAGGTAAACAACAAACACTTTTTTAAGAATGCAAACAGGACTTGTGAAATAATATATGAAAAATGATTTTTGTTTACCTCAAGTTCAGATTTCACTTCGCATCCTGTATATGGAATGGTAACCCTACTCACATGGCATGAAAAGCAAAGCTGTCATTAACTCATGTAATAGATTATGAGGTTCTTTAGGGACAAATCCAGAAAGGAAAGATGCTAAGCTGAAAAATATTAATGTCATTAAAATTTTTAAATAAGAGAAAGAGATATTCAGATTTGAAATCTGAAAGACTAAGCTTGGTTCCTATGTTCAGAGAAACTAGAGGAAATAAGAGAGGATATAGTATATTAATAAGAGAATGTTACAGCAGATTAGATAATACGTGGAATGATGGCACAGGGATAAAGACAAATATATCAGGCAAGTGGGGGAGTAGAACCAATAGCAGTTTGGGATTGTTATTTATTAATTAAAATGAGTAAATTTGGGCAGCCTGGGTGGCTAAGCAGTTTGACACCTGCCTTTGGCCCGGGATGTGATCCTGGAGACCCAGGATCGAGTTCCACGTGGGGCTCCGTGCATGGAGCCTGCTTCTCCCTCTGCTTGTGTCTCTGCCTCTCTCTCTCTCTCTGTGTCTCTCATGAATAATTAAATAAAATCTTTAAAAATTTTTTAAAATGACTAAATTTAGTAAGATTATGATTAAACTATTAGAATTTAAGAGAACTTAGCAAGTATACTGGATACAAAGCCACTGTGCAAATTCAATACTATTTTTTATAAAGCAACCATAAGCAACTCAAAAGTGAAGTTTAAAAATATGACATTTTGAGTCTCATCCTAATTACATGACTAAAAATAAATCATATAAAATTTGGGTAAGATTTCTTTACAGTAAGATATAAAGCTTTTGCGAATAGATAGAAAATACCAAACTGAATGCAAATATACATCCTATTTGTTGATTAGCAGCATTAATATTATAAAGTTGATATCTGCCCTCTCCTGAAATTATGATTCAGTTCCAATCAAAATTTAAGCAGGTGTTTTGTGAAAATGTACAAGTTGATTCTGAAAAAATATGGCAATACAAGAGTCAAATATAACCAAGGCAATTTTGCAAAAGTACACAGTGGTTGAAGGTACTCTGCAGGATTTTAATACGTATATTAAAGTTAAAGTAGTTCAGAGAATTGGTATTGACACAAGAATAAATAAATAGGTCGATGAAACAGACCTAATAGAGTCCTGCAACAGAGCCAAATGTCGACATTACTTAAAATGAGCTGGCTCTGCAGAATAGTTAGGATTATTCTTTTCAATAAAGTGTTCTAGTTCAATAAAAGTTCAATAAAGTTCAATAAAGGATTGACTATCCATATGAAAAGCATGAAAAAAATGACATTTGATTCACTACAAAATCAAAAACAGTAAGTTGGTGTGTAGACATATATGTGAAACAAAAAAATAAAATGTGTGGATGAAGACATATAAAATCACATAGTAATTATATTCATGTTAAGAAATACTTAAATAGGACACAGAAAATACTAAACATGAGACAATTATTTGGCATATTAAAATAAAAAATAAACACTAAAATCAGGAGATACGATTAGCAGAATGAAAAGATAAGGTATAGAGTGAGAGAAGATATTTGAAGCACGTAACCAGCAACACACTTATATTTGATATATTTTTAAAACAATTCCTATAAAAACATTCATATAGAAAAGGCAGAGAACAAGTAGAAAAAAGACACACATGAAGCAAGCACTCTGCAAAAGATAATATCCTAGTGGACAATAAAAATATAAAAAGGTAACCATTCTATTCTCATTTGTTGTCAGTGAAAAACAATTTAGTCACACTGAGATACCCACCAGAATAGATACAGTTTTATAAAGTTAACAATCTTAAATTTTGGCAAGGTTTTGCAGTAACTGGCATTCTCAAACTCAGCTGGTGGGAGTATACATTGGTACAAATGTAATTGGTACAAAAAAAAAAGAAATGTTTATTGTTGCTTACTAGAATTGCAAATGTAAATTTATTCTGACTCACCAATTTTACTCTTATTTATAACCAACAGATATCCATGTAAAGTTGCAAAAAAAGGCATTTGTAACATATTTATGGAAGTGTTATTTATAATAATCCAAAATGTGAAATAACTAAAATCTTCATCATATGAAAATTGACATTAAATTTTGTATATTCATTTTATATATATGCATGTATATACATATATATATACACACATTATATATATAGTACTATGTTTACTATGTTTGTATATTTCATTTTATACAATGAAAAAGGAGAAAGCACTCCTAAACACATACACAGGTACATTTAACAAATCAAGTGAAGTAAACCCTACCTATAAACATATTTGCATAATTCAGTTACATAAAAATAAAAAAAAACAGGCCAGATTAGACTATGAATGTAGAATTCAGGATAGTGAGAAATAAGGAAATATTTTGGTATCTATCATCTTATTCCAGAATCTATTGCTACATGGTAAACATGGGGACTCCAAGAGGCCTCTTATTTGTCTTGTAATTTTTTGTATCAGTAGCTCAGAAATGACTTGACTAGGTGGCTCAACTCTGATATGCATGGCTTCAGCAGGGTCCTCTAGGGTTGGATGATTTGCTTATAAAATGAATCCTTTATTCAGTTTTCCTTGGGCCCATCCCCACTCCCATTATGTCTCATTCTCAGGGTTTTATTAGATGGCTTTGACTTATCATAAGATGCTCATCTCAGAGTAGTTAGACTTTTGACATGGTTGCTGGCTTCCAAAAATAAGTTTTCCAAAAAGATTAAGAAGTATAAGCTGTAGCTCTCTTATGGCCCTGCTCAGAACCTGGCACCAGCTTTATTTCTGCCATATTATATTGACCAAAGTAACGATTGAGACTTCCCAAACTAAAAGAAAGGAGACATTTAATGCAAGAAGAAGGAGAAGTAGTGTATTAAAAGATGTTTTGGGGAAGCAATTAATATTTTATTTCTTTGTTGGAGTAATTGTGCTGTGTGTGTATATACATATATATGTTGTATTAAGTTTAAAAAGTTTACAGAAAAGATCAGGGCTAGCTGAAGTTATTTTAATGAAAAAATATTGACAGAAAACTTGATCAGGTTAAAATACTAATTATAAAAGTGATGTAATAAGAGAGATTACACTATTCAATGAATATACTTAAACATTTTAAAGATATAGGAGAGAGAGAGAGAGAGAGACATAGAGAGAAAGAGACAAGACAGAAAGAGATTATAAAAATAACACAAAATATGGAAAATATGGAATCCAGGATCAAAGAGGAGTTGGGAATTTATCCTGGTTTCAGGTATAGTGGCAAGAAATGAATGCCACTGAATGAATTATATTTATTTCTTCTATAAATTAGGAAAACGTTTGAGATAATCACTAATCCAAAATCTGGTGCAATATATAATTGTACAAATTTGAGGAGCTCATTGATCCCCAAAAGGGACAAATTCTAAGAATTAAACTTTGGCACATCACAGAAAAACTCTTGAAAAACAATTATAAATAGAAAATCTTGAAATCAGGCAGAAAAAAAAAAAACCATGACATTATCTCAGAGGAATAATCTTCCAATAACTATCACGAATAATCAAAAACTATATAGCCGAGAAGACCGTAAAAATGACTTTAGCACTGAATGAAAAGCCGCAACACAAAACCTCATTGCAGAAGTCTTTATCCAGTAAAATACCCTTTAATAATGAAAATGAAATAAATATGTTTTCTGATAAAGTTAACATAAGATTGTTTTTGTCACCATACCCACATTTATGGTGAGGGAAATTTTTTACTATGAGTGGAAATAATACTAAGGTAAACTGAGATTTTTAGAAATGAATAAAGAGCATATCAAAGATAAATTGCCAGGTACATAGAAAAGACTAGGTTTTCTCCAGTTTTCTTTAAACACTACATAGATACTAAATCAAAAATTAAAACACTATATTGTTGCATTTATAATATTTTATATTAATTAATAAGTTAATTTAGAGAGTGTGCAAGGGGGAAGTGGGGCAGAGGAAAGGGAAAGAGAGAATCTTAAGCAAGTTTTACACTCAGCAAGGAGACCAACAAGGGGCTTGTGGGGCTTGATCTCCAGACCCTGAGATCATGACCTGAGTCGAAATCAAGAGTCAGACACTCAATTCACTGAGCTACCAAGGTGCCCCTATAGTACTGTAGATTTAATATATATAATAACATAAAAAAGCCATGAAGGATGGAAATATATCTATATGATTGAAAAGTTTTTTTTTTTAAGATTTTATTAATTTATTCATGAGAGACACACACACACAGAGGCAGAGACATAGGAGAAGCAGGCTCCACTCAGGGAGCCCGATATGGGACTCAATCCTGGGACTCCAGGATCATGCCCCGGGCCAAAGGCAGGCACTAAACTGCAGAGCCACCCAGGGATCCCCTGAAAAGTTTTTATATTTTGTGTGAAGCAGCGCAATGTTACCCCTCAGTAGACTGTAAAATTTAGAGATTCATATCATGTTGTCTAGAGCACTGCAAAAATATGTAAAAATGCATAGCAAAAATCAACTGATATATTAAGATTGAACTCTAAGAAATTCAAAGAATTAAAAAATGGATATATAAGGAGAAATTGAAGAACAAAAGTTAAAGTGGATAAACAGAATATAATACAAAGATAGTCCTATATCTAACTATATCAATAACAGAATTAAATGTTAAGAGACTATATAATCCAATTAGGTTATCATTGAAATAAGACTCAATGGACTCTATTTTCCCTATAACTTTTTTCTTTCTTTCAATAAATCATAATGTAATCAATATCTGTATTTTATTCATATGAATGAAAAATTAATACAATAATTTACTTATTCTTACTGTTTTATTTCTTAAACAATTGTTCATAGCGATTTATGTGGTAGGTACATAAACAAAAGGCAAACAAACAAAACATTACTATTTTTTTTTCCAAAAAATTATTTAAAACTAATCAGCATTTGTGTCAAACGGCAGCATATATTTCCCCAAATTCAAAGTTGATTGCTGGGTGCTCAGCATTTATACAAACAGTTCGTGTGACTTACATTTTTTTTAGTCAAAATATAGTAAATAAATAATGCATGTTCTTTACAAAATTCCATGTGGATGATAACAGAGTTTTGTATAGAATCACAAGAATCTGAAACTAACTTTCATGTAGTTAGCATGAAATAGTTTCAGAGATAAGCCTGTTGCTAGACATACAGCAATTCCATCCAGTCATTTAATTTGGAGAAAACCTCTTATTTGAATTTCTTTTCAAATTTTCTTCTTTTGTGTCACAATTATGTTTTCTATATTACTAGTGTAAACATTTACTTTAATTTGTACTGATTTTCCTATAATTTGCTCTTTCTCTCTTTGAATGCTTAGTCAACATCATCATTGTTGGAAATAAACTAGCCCTTAGAATTCTTATTCAAACTTTGAATAAATAGTTATCATCTTTATGTAAAACATATGGTCTTTCAGATTCATCTGTTTGATCCTTTTGGAGATCCTTTTTGGTGTAAAATACAAGTATATATAAAAAGTACTTTTAATTTGGTATTTTCGTGATATCTTCTTAAAATGAAAGAGGAGGAAAACAAATGGAAAACAGTTAACAAGATTTTACTTTTTGCGCTAGATACATGTATTGCATGAATCATTGCCCTAACACCTTGGCATAATGTATAGGAAGAAATTATATTTTTACGAGACTTTCTTCATCCTACTTACCAAAAAGTAATACTTCTTTTACTTTATTGTGAATATAGCCATTTAAAACATCATATTAATGCCATAAGAAATGCTAGGCACTACAATGGTATTATCTACCCTCATATTTTTAAATACATCAATAATAAACTATATGGTGACTCCCTCGATTTATACTGCTATTGCTTTGTTATCTAGGTAGAATGGGATCATCAATTATCAAAGTCTTTATTAAAAATCAATATATTCATTTATTTTCGTCTGATAGTATTTGAAATGTGGAGTGTCTGCTGATGGTGTTCCATAGCAACTTTCAGATTCTTCAGCTATAGTTTTCTCCTCTTATCATAAAGTTATCTCTGATCCCTTGTGGGTTCAGATGTTCTCCAAAGATCCTTTCAATACTCAATTCATTTCTGTTTCTCCCACTTTGTATACAAAAATTGGCAGACAGACTGTACTTCACTTTGGTCCCCAGCATACTTTTCAACAAAATATCACTGACACTTATGTGTAATAGCAACAAAAAATTATTAAAAGAGATTGTATAGTGAGACAGTGAACTCAAACTGGATTTCACCTAGTTTCTGGCAAGTTTCTGTGTGACTGTGTCCAGCTAAACTTTTTAAATATGAATTTCCAGGGGTATCCATTTTTACTTTTTCAAACTTCTGCAAGACTGTTCATATTCAACCCCTTGAAAATGGTAGAGTTCATTCCCTCTTATAGTTCATTGTTTTGTTTCATTCTTTAAAATTGTAACTTTAGGATGTTTGACAATGAAACCTAATTTTCCTTTCAGTGAAAATCTCTTTCTATATAAGCAAAAGGTATTTTCAGACTCAATAGCATATACAGAAGGAATATAAGGAATACATGTTGAATTCCCCCAAAGTCTATTTAATATACTCTTAAATAACATGCTATGTATAAATTCATCCTTCCAGAATATTTTTTTTTTCTTCCAGAACATTTTTGATAAGCAGAGGCTGGAGTACATTTTTTGGACAATTTTATTTGGCAGAAGGTGAAAACAAAATAGTCCTCACTTGGTATTTTCTTATCCCCAGTAACCAACAAAAAGAGAAGTACTTAAATGGAAATAGTTACATCTTTGGTAATAATAAAAACGTTCAGGCATAGGGGAGTCTAAATATAGTGGATTTTTAATATTTTTAATAGATTGGCATTGTGTGAGGAGCTCCACTAACATAATTCCCAATGAAACAGGTCAACATTATTTTTAAAAAACAATTTAACAATGTATTTCTATTTATTTGTGTCTGCTTTAATTTCCCTCATCAGTATTTTATAGTTTTCTATATGTAAGTCTTTCATCTCCTTAAGTTTATTCTTAATATGCATATGTCCAAACTCATCAAGATGCATACATTAAATGTGTGCAATTTATGTGTTTCAATTATACCTCAATAAAGCAAAAAAAGAAAAAATTCAGTCCTCTGAAAATGATACTAAGGGCTTACAGCAAATTAGAAACATTTTTTGAAGAAGACGTACTAGACCATGGTAATAACAGAATTGGCAGCATTTGAACCATGATCCACTCCTTGCCATCCCACTTCCAGCCCAGTATGATGGAAAATCTATTCTAGACCAGCACAACCAAGATCACAGGGCTTCCTCTTCTACTGTCTTTCCGTTGAGGGATACAGTAGTTGTTGAGGAGATGCAAGGGATCCCTGGGTGGCGCAGCGGTTTGGCGCCTGCCTTTGGCCCAGGGTGCGATCCTGGAGAACCGGGATCGAGTCCCACGTCGGGCTCCCGGTGCATGGAGCCTGCTTCTCCCTCTGCCTGTGTCTCTGCCTCTCTCTCTCTCTCTCTCTCTCTGTGTGACTATCATAAATAAATAAAAAATTTAAAAAAAAACTTAAAAAAAAATAAAAAAAGGAGATGCAAGGTATCCACATTTCTCATCTTGTCCCTAAGCTACTAGTAGCACAGGCTAACTTCTGAATGAGTGAAGCCAAGGCATAAGTTGCTCCTTTTTTGTTCATATCCCTCACTTTTGTTCATATCCCTCACTTATGAGATTGAGGCTCAACTTCAGGAATGGCAGACAGAGTAATATCAGGCCCCTTATCTTACTAACACTGGCTTATTCATTAAGTAGAGACTCTGTACTAGTAGAGACAATTTTAAGACAGGGAAACTGAAAGAGTCCATAAAGCTATTTTTTCCTGCTTTTCCTGCTTCTATTCTTACTAGAATTTGCACCCCTACCTACTTTACTCATGCCTTGGAAGGCAGACAGCATAAGTCCTCCTTCTGAGGGACAAATGGCTAATGATTTCTCTAAAATAGATAACATCTAAGGAAGACCAGGTGAGACTGACCAAACAATGCATATTCCAGACCACCAGCACTAGGCATCAAGTTGCCAAGGCCCCGTAAATTCAAAGAATAACACCTGTCTCTCTTCCTTGTTCTGACTGGGTCCTGGATGCCTGAGGGGACATGTATACCAGACCACCATCCTCAATAAAAAAAACCCAGATACTGAACAAAGATGAGACTCCCTCCTTTGCTTTCTGAGTCTCCCATATATTCCATCTGTATCTGCTATCTTTAATAAACTCTCCTTTCATTTGCTGCTGACTCACATTTGATTTCCATCCTTTGCAAAATAACAATTTTAAAAACATGATTATAAAAGTAATAATAAAAACGTGTTTTGTATATATTTATAAAATTATAATATTCATAACATCACATATTTATTTATAGTAATTTATATTATTTATCTTTATTTTTTATTTTACATTTACAATATATTTATATTTATTTATAATATTTATAATAACGGTAGCCCAGAAAGGAAGAGAGGAGAAATAGAGCCATACAAGAGTCATGTTTCTGAATCTCACTGGAATTAGTCAATATAAACCTGAAATATGTTTTGATAAGTTAATATATACATGCAAATTCTAGAGCTACTAGTAAGGAAGTAGGCAAAATATATATAGCAATCAGATTTTTGGAAGCTGAAGGGGTTCTATTTTATGAAGTACATTGCTGTTATTTTGCTTTTCAAATTACATTTCAAAATAGAGTTTTTATCAAATAATTCATCCTAAAGCACCAAAATTTTCTCATTTCTCCATATTAAGGATTTCTGTAAGAACTGCTTTTAGTTATTAGTAATCCAGTAAATATCATTTCATAGGGGAAAACAAAAATCTGCCTTGAAAACAAATCTCAATTTCCATTCTAGAGTACAAGTACTGCTTGTTTCCCAGATAGCATTTTTTCAAGCTTCAAAGTTTATTATCATGAAAACCCATTAAAATGGCTAAAATTCAGACAAAACTCTGAATGTTATGTGTTCTAAAATATGTTTAGCAGGTGCATTACTAGTGTAATTGTTCTAAGAAAATAAATTCTTACAAGCATTTTGGAAACCCATTTGGCAATAACTATTAAAGATCAACATATGTATAACCTATAAGCTAAAAAAATTTACTCCCAGATAGATCTCTAAAAGAAATACATAAGTATGTAACCAAAACACATGTACAAGAATGTTCAAAACCATATTCATAAAGCTTCAAGTAGAAACATTCAAATTCCTATTGTCAAAAAGTTCAGAAATAGCAAAATGAAGATCACTAGATCAATAAAACAGTATTTAGTAAGAGTTTATGTGCATATAAGAGCAGGTTATGAACTTGGATCATTCAAACACCAAACTGATAATGAAGCCTTAGGGACATGATGTTACAGGAAGTTTTATAAAGTAGAAATGAAGCTGCTTGCTTAACTTTTACAATGGTTATTATGATGAAGTTTCCATATGGCAGAGGTTTGGTTAAAAGTGATGACTTCCTATCATTTTTTAAAGATAACTTAAGTTTAATTTATGCCTGTTAGAGACATTTTCAAGAAATAACCTAAGTTATGCTATATTGATGAAATAAGCTAGAGTTAGTTTTGCTTGGGGAGCTTAAATAGTTTTGTCTGTTCAGGGAATTCTCAGGTCCAATCTACTTTTTTTTTTTTTTAATTTTGACACTATGGATGGTAGAGTGGATTACAACAATACCTGAGACTTATTTGTATAATTAAATGTGATTCTGAAATATAAAGGAGCATTAATGAATCTCAGTAACATAATGTTGCCTGAATAAAGCCAGACAGAGAAGAGAACATATTGAGATTACTATGTTTAGAAAATGTTCAAAATAAGATAGCAGTTAGTACTGCAGGGAGGTAAGGATAGATAAGGGACAAGTCAATATGTATAGGGTGAGTAGAAGTAGGTACACAGGTATTTTAATTTTGCAAAAATTCTTTGAACTGTGTACTTAATACATGTGTACTTCACAATATTTATGCCATAAACATATATAAATAAACTTTATTTTTTTTAATTTTTTTTTTATTGATTTATGATAGTCACACACGGAGAGAAAGAGAGAGAGGCAGAGACACAGGCAGAGGGAGAAGCAGGCTCCATGCACCGGGAGCCCGACGTGGGATTCAATCCCGGATCTCCAGGATCGCGCCCTGGGCCAAAGGCAGGCGCCAAACTGCTGCACCACCCAGGGATCCCCTAAAAATAAACTTTAAATAAATTATATATATAGTTTAAGAATAAAGTCAGCAGAAAGTGGCCAGTTCAACTGACTTACGGTAATTATGTTGTAATGAGGAAAAACGTGCAAATTAAACACACAGCCAATAAAGAGACCCCATACATAATTTAATAAATTACACATTTAGGGAAGAATAGAGAGAAACATAGGAGGCTTGTTTTCCCTCACTGGTCACTTCAAACACAAACACTCATTAATAGCCTCCTATTTTCTTGCAAATAACCTAGATGCTAGAGATACAATAACTGTTAAAAGTGGTTTTGTTCTATCTCTCAATCTCTGGCTATACCATAGTCATATCTTACAGATAGTGCTTCTGCCCTACTTTTTAGTCTTCATCTTCTTGGATATCTTGATGGTTGTGTGTTGGGGAAGGAAATATTTTTATAAACATTTCATGTTCATATTTTTCGGTTTCTCCTCTGATTAAAGACTTGTTTTCTCCTCTTATGAAAAATGTTTTCTCCTCCCCTAAGTCTAAGTGGCCACTACCTAACAATGTATCTGAGGAAAAAAGAAAAATATCTGCCATTTATAAAACATCCCTCTAATAAGCTGAAGAATACATGCATCTAGATGCAGAATCTCTAATGAAACCACACCCCAGGACAAACACACGGAGCTTTGACAGAGTCCATCTATACCCTCATCAGTGCAGGTTCATTTCCTAGATCCATAGATCCTGGATCACCGCCTATTTGTCCGGTATTCCATGCTATTGACTCCCTATGCAGCCCTCCTTTATAAGTAGCCCCAATCTTTCAAAGTAAAGGTAAGAGTAGGGAGGATATTCTGAGTTAAAGTCTACCTAGATTACTCTGAATTCTGAAGACAGTATTGACAGAGGTAATATCAACGTTTTCCCAACTCTAGATTTTTAATATTTGAAGTGTCACTCATGAAGAGTGACATATGAGAGACCTATATGGGAAAATCTGGCCACACAAATGCATGATGGGTTTACTTACCATTACACCAACTAAAACCTTCCCGCACAGGAGAAGCAAAAGGACGAGGCAGGAAATCTCCTGTAGCCCATGAGTCCTCTCAACACATTTAAGAATATAGGTCACAGGGATCCCTGGGTGGCGCAGCGGTTTGGCGCCTGCCTTTGGCCCGGGGCACGATCCTGGAGACCCAGGATCGAATCCCACATCGGGCTCCCGGTGCATGGAGCCTGCTTCTCCCTCTGCCTGTGTCTATGCCTCTCTCTCTCTCTCTCTGTGACTATCATAAATAAATAAAAATTTAAAAAAATATAGGTCACATTCCTCACCTATGGACGGCGTTATAGGGTATAACCGCACCCGAACTTTCCTTCATTTCCTTGTCCAAAGATGCAAGTAAGCCGGGCCTATGTAATCACTGCTCAAATAACAGTTCTCTTCCATTTGCATGAAATTTTTCTCTGCAATTTCATTACCACCCAATGGCGTTTCTGTTACCAAGACACTGGAGAGTGGAATGTAGCAGTCTTGACCCAGTCTCTAATTCTATCAGATAGAAGTAACACTGTGATCTTGGTAAACCGCTCTTGTTTCGTTAAAATAGATACTACACCACACCTTGCCTCTTTATTCCTTTCACAGTCTCTCTTTATGTCTGTCTGTCTTTCTCATTTCCACTCTCTGCCTTGTGCCTTTCTGTCTTGTTGGTCTGCAACAATTTCTTCAAAAAATGTTCCTTTAAGTCTTTCCACTTCCAGTAAGTAAATGTGATCCCTATCCATCTCCCTATTGCCTGTATTCCTCACTTACAAATAGTTTCTTTCAGCAATAGTAATTTTATATCATATTCTACTCCTAAATTATACTTTTTATATGAAATTTGTATCTTAAAATATAGAACATGTAAGAAACAAATGTGTATTTTTAACATCAAATATGTTTTTAAATGAGGAACTAAGTCATTCAGTGGCTTGAGAATATATTCAAATTGAATAAAACAAATTTTAAGTTGAATAAAACAAATTCAGTCAACTAGATACAGAGTTGTGGCTTACACTGGCTTTGGGTTTATGTCTGTCTATAATTGTGATTCATTGTGTGCAATTGGATGTCATCCAATTGGATGCCCAACTGCCTTGGTATTCTCGGGCACTGCTATCCTCTTCCATGAAAGTAATTTTCCATATCCCTACTATAATTAAGCACAAAAATATTTCATGTGAATTTAGAGGAAATTTTCATTTCAGTCTATCTCAGATTGAGTTCGAGGCTACCATTCTAGAAAACACAGGATTACATGGGGCTTTCTAACTATTGAAATGGTGAGATGCCAGTGTTTTTTTCTGGAAAATACTGGCTAAATGTACTGATGGGACTTTTTCACAATAACCAGGAAAGTATGACCATGGCAAAATATTTCAACACATGTTTTAACAAATGGATGAAGATTTAAAAAATATATAAACAATCTACAGTTTTTCTCCTCTGCTTATGAATTCCATAAAAATATTATTAAAATTTTCTAATATAATGGTTGCAAAAAAGAGATTTTAGTAAGTATACCTTATAATCACACCATGAATCTTCATCTAGCCTCTGAACTAGCCAAATAATTCAGACCAGCTTGTTGAAAGGCTCCTAAATAATGAAAAATAGTGAAGATCTATACCTCATATTTAAAACAAAATTGAAACAATTGTATTTTTATCTTAGAGTGAACTTGAGTATTACATTCAGATTAAATGTGAAAGGAAAAACAGAGAATAATGGAATAGTCTAGTTGACAGTTTTTTTTTTTTCTTATTAAGTTTTTTTTTGTTTTGTTTTTGTTTTTGTTTTTGTTCTTTGGGTGGTTCTTACAATGTTGCCTAATATTTTCTTTCAAAGAAAGTTGAAATCTATTAACAACCAAATAAATATGTTTGGAAATATTATTTCTTTTGTTTGTTTGTTTGTTTTGATAGTCACAGAGAGAGAGAGAGAGAGGCAGAGACACAGGCAGAGGGAGAAGCAGGCTCCATGCACCGGGAGCCGGACGTGGGATTCGATCCTGGGTCTCCAGGATCGCGCCCTGGGCCAAAGACAGGCGCTAAACCGCTGTGCCACCCAGGGATCCCTGGAAATATTATTTCTAATACAGTACCTATATTTTTTCTGTCAGTCAAAATAAAATATCCAATGGACATTTTTCTCTGGTTTAATAGGGAATTTTTTTTTTTTTAGTATTCAAATTATTTAGAAATTTCTGTCACTATACGTTTAAGAAATATTAATTAATCCAAACACAGATTTAAAAATTAACTATTATTATCTCATTATATAAATTCTAAAATTGCTATAGAACTGTTTAGCAATTTGTTTAAGGATGTAGTAGAAAAATAAATTACAGGGGCAAAATTTATATTACAAGAATTACCAATATCAACTTTTACCTTTCTTTCTTGTATTCTATAAAATTTAGGATTACTTTAAAAATGTTTTCAATCTCCATGGTTTAGTAACAATATCCTTTAGTTAATGCTGGGTGGTTTTCATTCCTGAATCCTACTCTACCCTTTTCTTCTCCCCAGTTTTCTAGTTTAGAGGTCTGTGTACAGAAAGGTTAATCACTAAATGAAAAATGAAACTGTATTTGCTCTTAAGCAAACAGCCGCTCACTCAACAGTGGATAATTTGGTACAGTAGGCCCCTTTACTCATAGTTTGGCTTCCCATGGTTTCAGTTACCCATGTTCAACCATGTCAACCATGGTCAGGAAGCGGATGATCCTCCTTCTGATGAATGGTTAGAAGGTCAATAGCCTGACTCTGTCACAATGTCTACATCATTCACCTCACCTCATCTCATCACATGGACAGTTTATCACCTTACATCATCACAAGAAGGGTGGGTATAGTTCATTAAGATATTTTGAGAGAGAGAGACAGCATTCATAACTTTTATCATAGTCCATTATTACAACAGTTCTATTTTATTAGTTACTGTCATTCATCTCATCCTGTGCCTAATTTATACATTAGACTTTATTTTATGTGTGTATGTACAGAAAAAAACATAGCATATATATAGGGTTTGGTACCTTTTTTTTTAAAGATTTTATTTACTTATTCATGAGAGACAGAGAGAGAGAGAGGCAGAGGGAGAAGTAGGCTCCATGCAGGGAGCCTGACATGGGATTTGATCCTGGGTCTCCAGGATCAGGCCCGGGGCTGAAGGTGGGGCTAAACGGCTGAGCCACCCAGGCTGTCTCAGGTTTGGTACCTTCTATAGTTTCAGCTGCTCACTGGGAGTCTATCCTGCGGAATAAAGGAAGAGTACTATAGTTTGCTTTGAATATGTGTTTCAGAACTTAAAGCAAAAGTAAGAGTACCTGTCTCTTTCCAAGGTGTAGCCATATAAAAAGGAATAAAGAGGGTAGAAATACTAACTCAAACCAGCTTCAAACTTACCTATTTTTAGATTTCCTCTTACCTTCTTTCATTCAAGTTTGTGGTGATCAGAGAATAAACGATGTATGATTTCAATACTTTAGAATGTACTGACACTTGTTTTCTGTGCAGTATGTCCTGTATTTTGCTTTTTGTTTAATGTGCCCTTAAAAAGAATAAATATCCTCAAGTATTTTCTCATTTTATTACAAAACATGTATACCACAATTGAAGTTACTGTTTCTTATGTATCAATTACTGGAGGCCCCATGGTGGCTCAGTCAAGTATCTGCCTTCAGCTCAGGTCATGATCCCAGGGTACCAGGATAGAGCTCTCTACTAGTAAGGCTCTCTACTCAGCAGGAAGTCTGCTTCTTTCTCTCCCTCTGCCTGCTGGCCACATGTTTATGCAAATGTGCACACTCTCTCTCTCTGTCAAAAAAATTAAATAAAATATTTAAAAAATTAAGTGTCGGTTACTAAATATCATTAAGATATTTGATAATGTTCAAATCTTATATATATATATATTTTTTTTTTTTTTTTGAGAGAGAGAGAGAGAGAAAGGGTGGATGGGGCAGAGGGAGAGGGAGAGAGAGAATCTTAAGCAGGTTCCACACCCAGAGGGGAGCCTGTCACAGTTCTCAATCTCACAACCCTGAGGCCATGATCTGAGCCAAAATAATGAGTCAGGTGCTTAACCAACTGTGCCACCCAGGCACCTCCATTTTTAAAAATATTCCATTTATTTATTCATGAGAGATGAGAGAGAGAGAGAGAGAGAGAGAGAGAGGCAGAGACACAGGCAGAGGGAGAAGCAGGCTCCATGCAGGGATCCTGATGTGGAACTCGATCCCGGAACTCCAGGATCATGCCCGGGGCAAAAGGCAGGTGCTAAACAGCACCTCCATTTTTATTATTTTAATTGCTAGTTGTTGTCCCAGGGATTACCATGCAAAGCCTTAATTTATTACTGTCTGTCTTAAATAAACATATCTACTTTGAGGGATTAAGCAATCAATCCCAATTATTCTGTGGTTTATATTTTTCCAATATTGATTTCAGAATCCGTGTATAAGTACTAGCCCACATTAAGTGAATGTGTTCAATAACCTAAAACTCAGTTGAAAGGAATCTTTTCTGAAGAAGTTGATTATGCAATTATTATCAGCTTCTTCTATGCTCTGGCTAAACCTAAGTGAGGCTATTGACTTTTCCCAAGTCTGTGCCTTCTGCAACACAATGAGAGCAATGATCTATGTCTGTAAAATCTTTATGTAGACAATATTTTCTCAGATTTTAATTTCTTAAACTCTGGTTGTTACTACACTATTCAAGTGGTAGTACATGACTTTGTATTCAATAGCTGGTTTAAGTTTCTAAAATAATCAGACAGAGAAAAAAAAGTAAACAGATTTTGTTAAATATTGCCCAGTATTATTATTATTATTTTTTTTTAATTTTATTTATTTATGATAGTCATACAGAGAGAAAGAGAGAGGCAGAGACACAGGCAGAGGGAGAAGCAGGCTCCATGCGCCGGGAGCCCGACGTGGGATTCGATCCCGGGTCTCCAGGATCGCGCCCTGGGCCAAAGGCAGGCGCCAAACCGCTGCTCCACCCAGGGATCCCTATTGCCCAGTATTAAGAGTTGCTGTTAAATCTTCCTGACTTGTAGGTATATTTCAGAGGAATCTTGTTTTGAGCTAAATCTTCTATGGCTCCAAAAGAAGTCTATTTTCCTTTTAGTCTCCTAGCGAAGGACACCTGTCTTTACTTTCTTCAGTCCATAAGTATCTCCTAAGGAAGAGAAGAATTTTCCATTTATAGTCATTTTGTGTTCTCTGTGATATGTACTGTGACATTGAAATGTGATTCTTTTCTTAATACAGAATGCCTTTTGTGTCAGTAAAGCCAACCTAACAACCACTGCTTATGCAAATGTTTTGTAGTCCTTTTGTTCCCAAAAGTAGTTCTTGTTTAGTCACTTGATCTTTAAAGAAACTGCATTATGGTGGGGATTTCTTGGGGTAGGGATATCCCTTTCTAATAAGGATTTTTTTTCTTTAAAAAAATCAGATTTTTTTAGACCTACCATTGCATTGAGAATGAATGTTCATCAGACCAACTCACCAGTGCCAGAGAAAAAGGAACTAATCAACTGACAAGAAGGTGCAAATGTGTCCCTGCTACTTACAATCTAGTAACCTTTACTTAATCATATTGTTTTATGGAAAAAGAATAGGAAGTGATGGAGGACCTATGTCTCAAAATCCTCTTTATCTCCAATTGCCAGCAGCATGAAATAGAATGAAAAATGGACTTAGGATACATAGGCTATTCTAATGGATTAGTTTCTGTAGAAGTCTACTTACTACAATTATTGTAGATGTATTCTCTCTCTCCAGTGTATCACTAAATATGGAGCCAAGCTGAGTTAACTGTCAGGTTTCTCTGTATGTTTTTAAATGGGAGAAAGTGATATTGGTGGAAGAAAAGAAAGAGGACAAAAGAAAAGAACATTAAGACTTTGCAGATTTCCCTGTTTTCTTCCTTTTTCCCCAAAAATATATTAGTTTGAAAATGCTGACAGACCATAAGTTTTACACAAGTGCATTCTTTCTTTGGCAGAATCTCAGCTCTACAAAAATAGCTCAAAGTAGAAATAAAATCCAACAATACAAAGACTTAAGTATTTGGGAAATACTTAATTTGGACAGTAGCAAGAGTAGGAAGAAAAGAAAAGAAAAGAAAACATGGTCAGAGTCTGGGCAAAACCCTTCACATATTCATGCCATAGGACATATGAACACCTATAATAATGATAGAAATTGTTAATTGAGGGGAAAAAATCAAGTCAAGTTCTGTATATGAGACGATGGTAGAAGTTGGATAAGAAGGTAGAAAGTTTTTTTCAGAGACATATCTATACTTTCAAAGCAATCTCACTCAAACTTTATAATATACTTCAGGCCTTTCTTTATAAAAGCTATGAATTTTTAGAATACATTGTTTTTACTACATTATTAATTCATTTTTATCTTGAAAAATCATGAAAAATTATTGGAAATACATCCAGATATCAAGAATTAGCTGCTATTTATGCCAGTAATACTTCTGTGGTAAAAACCCAGATTCCTTTCACTAATAGAACTGTAAAGTAATGTAACCTAATGCCTAATGGAAAGGGAACGTGGTACTCCTTATAACAAATTATTTTACTGTAAGACACACACACACACACACACACACACGCACATACACTCAGGGAAATGTGCAAAAATGTCTTTGAGTTCCAGGTCTAAATGAAGCTTCCAAACATTGCAGGTTCTGCAAAAGAATGAGGTTTAACAAACAGAGTGAGTTATGTCACCCTGTTTATCCTGTTCTGCCAATCACCCCAGTTCCTCATGTGCTATGAGGCTTTTTTTTTTTTTTTTTTTTTTTTTTTTTTTGCTATGAGGCTTTTAACTGTCAAAAACTTGCCACCTGCATAGTTTCTGCTTTCCAGTGAGGTCCTCAAGAAGGCAAATTTTCTTTCTTGGACTTTTCCACTCCTCTTTTAATACTCCACTTTTCTCTCCTTAGAGCTAATCTCTTCTACATCACTAAATATAGCTTCTCATTCATTTAATTCAATCTTCAAGGCTTTCGATTCTGTTTTAGTTTTGTGGTGCCACAATTGAAGTCTTTAATTTTTACCTACTTCCCAGGCTAAGAGTGCATTAGAGGTTTCCTGTTTTTGCACCATTATGAAACACTTCTCTTCTTTATCCTCGTTTTGATATATTAGACACCAGGAAGTAGAAGAATGAGAAAACCACCATATTCATGTGAGAATCTGTATAGCTATAATCTCTATTTGTGACAAACCTATTGGAAGGGAGTGAATATCAAAATTACCATCAGGCAGTAGGCCCCCTTTGGGAAGAGGCAAAAAAAATCATAAAAAAAGTTTCCACAGAAGAGTGCCATCTTACATATTGGTGGGAAACATAACCAGAGTAGAAATTTGACTCAAAAGCAAGAAAATATCAAGTCTTTTTAGGTAACTAGTTGACTCAACCACATTTCTGTTAAAAAAATAATCCTAGCTTAATAAATATATTATTTGTACCTACTAGGTCACAATCACTTTATAACAAACTGGAGGTATAAAGTTTAAAATACATAATTCCTCTGTTAAAGAAGTGAAGTCTCTGACATCTATAGTTAAGAAACAATTCAAGTATGAGAGAGAGAAAGGGGGAGAGAGAGAAAGCTGTGGCCAATTATACTATTCTTACATAGCTTTCATTTCATGTTTATTCCATTTAAAAATTATTGTTTGATTTACCTTTGAGATAGCCAAGAAATTTGAAGGCTTCACTTTTATTGGTTCAGTAAATAAATAATGTCATTTTTTTAACCTTATAACCAAATTATAAATTAAACAGACTCACATATCCCATGAACCAGAGCATTTAAATTAGAATTATAGGTACATCACAGCTCTGTTGGCACATCTTCATAGGAAATCAAACTGGAGTCAGAAAGATGCTAGTTGACTATAAATTTAAAATGAGACAAGAATTTTATGATTCAAAAGCAGGAGAGATGGTTACAGAGACAATATTGATCATGGTTAAAGATCTTGGACTTGGAGCAGGTTACAGTCAGTTCAAATCTTGTTTCTGACACTCTACCTGTGTCACTTTGAGAAGATCATTTAACTGCTCAGTGATTCATTTTATTTACCTGTACAGTGACGATTATAATAGTACCTTCCTACAAGGTTGTTACAGAGGTTAAAGCTGCTTAGACTAATTCTTCTTTCTTACTAAGTGCCAGGAAGCTAATGCTATCAAGTTATAATATCCTGACACTCTTTTCTGCAAAAGAAATGTTGTCACTCCAGAGACCATCATTATTGAGTACATGGGTCAGGAAATTTCTTCCTTAATAGTGTTGGAGACCTAGTGATGACTCGGGGCTTCAGTGATTCATTTTACTAGCTTCACTTGCTGCCACCTCATTCACTTCAGTCTTCAGAGAAGCAAAAACACAATAATTAGGTTTTGGTTAAGTAAATTGCCTTCCCATTTCAGTTCTAGTTTTCAGAGATTTTACCCAGGAGACTGTAAGAATGTTTTGGGTATTCTCAACGTTGTCAATTTCAAATTTACATATAACAGTTGCGTTCACTCAAAGTACGCAATTAATGCTCATTAAATTTGGATTTAAACCTGAATTGGAAAACCTGACTCTCATTGATTGAAAAGTTGTGAATTATTTTTCTCATTTCCTAGGATGAACTTTATTACCTTAAAAATAATTAAATCCATGAGTGATTTTAATCTTGAAATTTTAATTTTGCTTGCATCACTGATGTTAAAGTATTATATTGATATATTGGAGGGGTTTATAAATTAAGTCCAAGATATATGCACAGGATAGAAATTGGCATGTATTACTCTTTTAATGGCCCAATCAATATAACAAATGCTGTCCATTAATAACTGGATGTACCCTGCATTGCACAATTTATGTTGATGGCATCATTATGGCTGTTGATTATCAATGATTTTATTTATTCAAAATATGTCCAGGTAATTATGGGAGAAATTTTATTATTGATTTGATACAATTCATTTTTTTTTTCAAGACTGTCAGTATTTTGTATTCAGTTTATAGTTTCAGCAAATGCATTTTCTGCACATAGTTACCATGAGTGACTTATTCTCTGGGGCTTACTTAGTAATATTATGTGAACAGTAAAATAAGATGTTGTTCTTGATTTCTTCCTCCCATGATATGGTAAGTACAAAATGAAGTAATCTAAGCCTGTGAATAAATTCTCAAATGATAAATAGAAATGAAATACAATTGACTTTGGAACAATGTGGTTGAAAATTCACATATGGGCAGCCTGGGTGGCTCAGCAGTTAAGCGCCGTCTTCAGCCCAGGGTGTGATCCTGGAGACTCAGGATTGAGTCCCACGTTGGGCTCCCTGCATGGAGCCTGCTTCTCCCTCTGCCTGTGTCTCTGCCTTTCTCTCTTTCTCTCTTTCTCTGTGTCTCTCATGAAAAAATAAATAAAATCTTTAAAAGAAAAAAAAACAAGGAAAGAAAATTCACATATAACTTTTGACTCCCCAAAACTTTAACTACTCATTTCCTACTGTTTACCAGAAGCCTTATGATAGCATGAAGAGTTAAAACATATTTTGTGGGATCCCTGGGTGGCGCAGCGGTTTGGCGCCTGCCTTTGGCCCAGGGCGCGATTCTGGAGACCTGGGATCGAATCCCACGTCAGGCTCCCGGTGCATGGAGCCTGTTTCTCCCTCTGCCTGTGTCTCTGCCTCTCTCTCTCTCTCTCTCTCTCTGTGACTATCATAAATAATGAAAAATAAAAATTTAAAAAAAAACATATTTTGTATATTATGTGTATTACACACTGTATTACCATAAAAGTAAGCCAGAGGAAAAAAATCTTAAGAAAATCATAAGGAGGTGAAAACACATTTATAGTATATGCTGTATTGAAAAAAATTCATATGAAGTGGACCCACAAGGTACAAACAAGTCCTGTTCAAAGGTCAGTTTTACTTCACATTATGATTCCATGGCTTCTTGTGCAATGTCTCTTTTAGATCCTGTAAGGCACTGAGTTCCTATCACATTGGGCATGTGCCATTTAATCTAATTCTCATGACTCTTAGGGACACTGAGACAGACTATTGATATGATAGAGTTGGTACAGCTGTAGACTACTTTTGATTCTTATAACTTATCATTATAAAATAACTGGTTCAAATAAATTTCACAATCACAACCTCTTAGTTCATTTACTTAAGTTCATTCATCATTCATAAATATCGTTTGCCTTATAATTTTTTTTTTTATTTATGATAGTCACAGAGAGAGAGAGAGAGAGAGGCAGAGACACAGGCAGAGGGAGAAGCAGGCTCCATGCACCGGAAGCCCGACGTGGGATTCGATCCCAGGTCTCCAGGATCGCGCCCTGGGCCAAAGGCAGGCACTAAACCGCTGCGCCACCCAAGGATCCCTATCGTTTGCCTTATAAATTTGCCTTTTTGATTGTGTGTATATTACTTTATCAATAAAAAAAAGTCATACCCCCATTCCTGAGAAAAAATTAAACCAGTGTTTTTGTTGGATGGTGATAGTAATATTTCTGTATAAATAATTTTTATTCTCTCTAAATAGAGTTGCAGTAAAAAGCTTTACCATTGGTAATATAAAATTTGTAATTTTAATATAAAATTTCACTTTAGAATTTAGACTATGTGTGAAAAAATAATATGGACAATAGTTAACAAATTACAATAATTTCATTTCTCAGTTTTAGTTACTGTTATCCTTACATTTTAGAAATAGTTTGGAAATTAAAGAATATAAGAAAGGAATGGAGTAAATTTTGTTATAAAAGATGAAACGAAAATATATGGTGTAGATACTGAAAACTCCCAGGAGAGCCTCAGAAATAAATTAATAACTGTAATCTACCAGATGAAAAAGTAATGAGACATCAGAGCAGATTTATCAGCTTCTCCAAAAAGTCACTATGTTTTACTACCATCCTCATCCTGATGCTGTATAAATACCAGACTTTGCCCCTTTTTATTTTTCCATTCTATTAATTGCAAGATGTGGGTATTTTAGAATGCCACACATAGAAAGCTTGAAAGTTTCATAAATAAAATATAATTTCTTCTGATGGAATTTTTTTAATTTTATTTTTTTAAAGATTTATTTATGTTTTGAGAGAGAGCGGGAGGAGGGGCAGAAGGGCAGAGAGACAGAGGAATAGAATCCCAAACGGATACCCTCCTTAGTGAGGAGCCCAATTCAGGGATTGATCTCACAATCCTGAGATCAAGACCTGAATCAAAATCAAATTGGACATTTAACCAACTGAGCCACCCAGGTCCCCCTGAGAAATTTATTTTAAAAGTAATGTGTGCAAGGGTGCCTGGGTGGCTCAGTCAGTTAAGTGTCTGCCTTTGGCTCAGGTCATGATCCTGGGGTCCTGGGATTGAGTCCCAAGTCAGGCTCTCTGCTCAGCGAAGACTCTACTTCCCTTTTTGCCTTTCCCCCTGCTTGTGCCCTCTCTCTCTCTCTCTTTCTCTCAAATAAAATCTTCAACAACAACAACAAAAAAGTAATGTGTGTACAAGGAGGTTTATTTTTTGGATATTTTACGTATAGTTTCTAAATCATATATAAAAACAAAATTTCCAGGATGCCTGGGTGGCTCAGCAGTTAAGCGTCTGCCTTCAGCTCAGGGCATGTGATCCTAGGTCCCGGGACTGAGTCCCACATTGGGCTCCCTTCATGGAGCCTGCTTCTCCCTCTGCCTGTGTCTCTGTCTTTCTCTCCCTGTGTCTCTCATGGATAAATAAATAAAATCTTTAACAAAAACAAAAACAAAAACAAAATTTCCTGGACAGATATCAAAGAAAGAAAGAAAAATACCATAGAATCTAAAATAGACCTTTAGTAGAAGAAAAAGGAGAGAGAAGATTATAAACTTAAATGAAGGCTGAATAATGTTTGGTTGTTTATAATTGAAGTATAATTGACATGCAATATCCTATTAGTTTCAAGTGTATATCATAATGATTCAATATTTTATATGTTCTAAAATGATCCCCACAATAAGAACAGTTACCATCTGTCACTATACAGAGTTATTATTGACTGTATTCCCTAAGCTGTATATTATATTCTCATGACTAACTTATTTTATAGCTGGAAATTTGTACCTCTTCATATCCTTGACCTATTTTGCCCATCCCCCAATCTATCATGATTCTGGTAACCAGCAGTTTGTTTCTTGTTCCTATAGGTCTGTTTCTGTTTTGTTTTATTTGTTCATTTGTTTTGTTTTCTTAGATTCTACATATATGTGAAATCATTAGGTGTTTATCTTTGTCTTATTTCACTTACATAAAACCCTCTGGTTCTATCCTTGTTATTTCAGATGGCAATATTTCATTCTTTTCTATGGATCAGTATGTTATATTATATTATATAACATATAGATAACTTATTTTTTTTAAATTTTTATTTATTTATGATAGGCACACAGTGAGAGAGAGAGAGAGGCAGAGACACAGGCAGAGGGAGAAGCAGGCTCCATGCACCGGGAGCCTGATGTGGGACTCGATCCCGGGTCTCCAGGATCGCGCCCTGGGCCAAAGGCAGGCGCCAAACCGCTGCACCACCCAGGGATCCCAGATAACTTATTTTTATCCATTTTTCTATAGATGGACACTGAAGCTTTCATATCTTGGATGTTGTAGAAAAAAAAAAATCTTTTTTTTCCATTGGATATTCTTTCCTGCTTTGTTGAAGATGAGTTGACCATAGAGTTGAAGGACCATTTCTCTGTTTTGTCTTCTGTTCTGTTGATTTATGTGTCTGTTTTTGTGCCAGTACCATACTGTCTTAATGACTACAGCTTTGTAATATAGCTTGAAGTCTGGCATTGTAATGCCACCAGCTTTGGTTTTCTTTTTCAACATTCCTCTGGCTATTTGTTGTCTTTTCTAGTACCATAAAAATTTATTTTTGTATATAGTATAAGGTAGGATTCAGTTTCATTCTTTTGTACATAACTGTGCAGTTTTCCCAGCACCATTTATTGAACCAATTACTTTTCCCCATTATATATCCTTGCCTTCTTTGGCATAGAGTAACTGACCATATATGTGCAGGACTTTTTCTGGCCTTTCTATTCCATTCTGTTGACCTACGTGTTTTTTAGTGCCAGTACTATCCTATTTTGATTGCTATATATTGTAGTCCACTTTGTAATCAAGAAATATGACACCTCCTGCTTTGTTCTTTCTCAATATTGCTTAGGTTAATTGTGGTCTTTTGTGGTTCTATACAAATTTTAGGATTCTTTTTCCTGATGCCATTGGAATTTTCATAGGGATTGTATTGAATCTGTAGATTATTTGGAGAAGTATGGAAATTTTAACAATATTAATTCTTCTACTGATAAGCAGAAAATGTATTTATCTATCAGTATTTTAGATCAGAATTGAGAAAAAATACGTGGAAGCTTTCATTTAAATAGTAAATTATATTGTTATAGATATATCATAACCATGAGAAGTAGTTGCATAATTACAGACTTTTCTGTAAGGTACATAAATGGATGTATGCAAGATTTTCTATTTGGGAAAGTAAGGGGGGAAAACATTGCATTTAAGATCGTCAAGTCTTCTTTTTTCAATGCCTTTTATATCCTCTTTTAAATTTAGTTTTTGGGGTTTCCTTGACAAAGACAAAAGCTAGAACAATTTTTTGTTGCAGGTAGACAGAAGGATTTCCTGGGTCTAATAAGCTATGTGATATTGGGAAAGTTACCTCAACTCTCTGAACCATGGCCTACTCATCTGTGGAAATGAAAAATAGAGCATAGTAATGTGGGCTAGCTGTGATAAATGGAAACAAAGTCATATACAGCATGATGTCAGTAAGAAGTACTCAGTAGATTTAGGCATATATAAATTCTGAGCAATATGTATTTATGGATTAGCCAAACTTTCATTCTCAGACACTTATAACCCTTCAAAAATGGTTTCAATATACATGATATATAAAAGCATTTTTATTTATGGAAAAAATATACCTGTGTATTGAAAGCTAAATATGCATATAAAATGTAATTATCATCATCAGGAGTCTATTTGATATCTCAATTTAATTTTAATTTAGGGAATTTACCTAGAGATGACTTGAAACATAATGTGTTGATCTGATTAAATTCTGCTTGCATAAGATTAAATTTGACTAGCACTGGCATTAGCTGTTTCTACCTTTCTTTTCACTGTCCCTTTGAAAGAACTGTTTCCAGAGTGACACCAATGTCCTCTATTTTGTTTCTGGTTCAGATAACTGAAAGAAATATTTAACTGGTTTTGCAATATTCTGTTTGTATTTTTTTTTAAATAAGAGTATTTGCTTTTGTGAAAAAGTAGAATAAAACTTTTATATTATTTTTTGAGTTTCAAGTTTTTTATTTAAATTCTAGTTAGTTAACATACAGTGTAATATCAGGTATAGAATTTAGTGATTCATCATTTATGTACAACATCCAGTGCTCATCACAAATGGCCTCCTTAATACCCATCACTCATTTAGCTCATCCCCCCACCCACCGCCCTTCCACAACCCTCAGTCTGTCCGCTATAGTTAGAGTCTGGTTTATGGTGCCCATTCTAGATATAATAACTACTGGATAAAACCTAATTATGAAGCAGGTAAAATGTCCATTTTTATTGCTATTAAGTAGTTAGAAGAGTATTGGACACAATATTTGCATTGTACATTCTCTTTGAAAATGAACATACTTGAAACATTATGAAACAGTTATGTTGGGATGCCTGGGTAGCTCAGCAGTTGAGAGTCTGCCTTCAGCTCAGGGCGTGATCCCAGAATCTGAGATGGAGTCTCACATAGGGCTCCTTAGGAGCCTGCTTCTCCCTCTGTCTATGTCTCTGTGTCTCTCATAAATAAAAAAATAAAAGATTTTAAAAAAAACAGTTATGTCATTTATTTCAAATTTCCTCAAATAAAGTTTCATTCAAGTTGTTATTTAGGTATCTGAATGCATTTTCATTATTCAGATTTTCCATAAGAATTGTCTTTATAAGGGATGTCTGGGGGGCTCAGTGGTTGAGTGTCTGCTTTCAGCTGGACCCTGATCCCAGGGTCCAGAATTGAGTCCCACATTGGGCTCCTGCTTCTCCCTCTGCCTAAGTCTCTGCCTAAGTCTCTGCTTCTCTCTCTCTGTCTCTCATGAATGAATAAATAAAATCTTTTTAAAATATTATCTTTATAATAAGGAGTCATTAAAATTATCTAATTTTTCTTTATTTACATGCATTAATTTTCATGACTAATCTGTTAGATTAAATAGAAAACTTATACTTTAGTAGAAAAATACCATATATTCTCTTGTGTCATATATGTTCATGACCAAAAGTAATTTTGGATGATTTTTTGTCTCTTATTAATTATATCACATTAATGAAACTCCATAAATAATTATTATAAATCTGAAAATACTCAGATTTATACTCAAGTTTTACTTTATATCTGAAACTACTACCTTTAAGCAGTAAATTTAACATATATTATTATAGTATCTAACATACATAAGATTTGCTAGATTATATAAGATTATGATATAATTCATATTTTTCAAGAATAATAAATTAATTATTAATAACCATATATTAGTTCATATATAAATAATATGTTTTATATATGAATTATTATAAATTACATTATAATATATTAACTAATGGATAAAAATTATATGTATATAATTTTATAGGTGGTTTAGATAATATATATTAGATGTATACATGTATGTGTGTATATTTTGTGTATGTCCATTAAGACATTCAACCATTCTTATTTCCTACCCATAATATTGCTTTTATCTGAATATGGCAAATAATTTATCATATTTAAATTTATTTTCTTTTTTTAAATTTATTTTCTTTATAGTTTAAGATTCTATATCATTTTCCTGGATTTCAGTATTTCTCAATTTAATGTAAGTAACATGTTTTATAATACAACTCAGTGGGGAACTGTGTCTTACAAAATAAATTTTAATGCACAATTCTCTTAAACATGGCATCCCTCTCATGGTGGGATGTATTGATACATTAAGTATTTTACATTATGTCTGCATTTCCTTATAGGAAATATAACTGTGTACTTTTAGGTATATTTGGCCAAATAATAATCTGCAAAGATCTATAAAAACCAACTGTAAAAATTTGAATTTTGTTATGTAAATAAAGAAAATGAATAGCTGAATGTCATTAACATAGGTCTTTCTATAATAAATAATCATCATGTATATTTTAGCATACTTATGTTTGGTAATAAAAATTATTTAAATATACTGTCAAAAATTTTATGTTAATTGATATTCTGTATCATCTTTGAGATCATTCAACTGACCTTTTGAAAATGAAGAAGTAGGTTAGTTGAGGAGCCCAGACCCACCAATATGAGAATCTTCGAGCTATTCTCCAGTTTGAGGATAGAGTAATATCAGATGGCTAAGACATTATTGTGATTGATGGAAAGAACAGTAATCAGAGACACATTTAATAATTTATTTTTCTTATCTCTGATGTTGAAAATGGCCTAATCTATCTAATGACAAGTTCAATTAGAGTCAACATCTGTTTGACCTTTAGATATATTCCTGGAGTGAACAAATAGTCAGGCTTGCAGGGTACGTAGCTAGGATCATATCTTGGTGAGAAATGACCTTGGAAAAGGACATGCTTTCTCTGTTATTTTCAAAATACATAGAAAGAGTGGTGGAAAGGATGAAAGTGTCATTATATTGATTAGATAGGATAACTATAAATAAGAGATGCATATAATTTAAAACTCAGTGTATACATTAAAAAGTCCAGAGATAAGTGTGAAATTTCTGTTGTAAGAGAGATGACAAAGTTTTGACATTTATACTCCACAAAGAACACTTAAATATTGACAAGAAGAAAATAACTAAATCCAATAGACAATTGGACAAGGAACATGGAGAAGAATTTTACTGTAGAGCAAACACAAATAGCCAACACAAACATGGAATCATAGTCAAATTTGCTGATAATAGGGATAGAAATTAGAGGAGCAATAATATATTATTTAATAGAAGTAACATTATAATATACTTTTGCCTAATACCTATTTTTGACAAGACTGAAAGGAGAAGTGTGCTCTTCTACATTGATGAGTGAATTGTGAAGTTAGTAGCAGTTTTAGAAAGCAATGTGGAAAATATATTACAATTAATAATAAAACAACTCATCATTTTCATTCCAGACAATGTAATGTATTGCAAATTTTTTTAAACTAGAATTCAGGGGCATCTGGGTGGTTCAGTGGTTTATTTTTTTTCTTTCTTTTTTTTTTAATGGTTCAGTGGTTTAAGTCTGCCTTTGACTCAGGGCATGATCCCACAGTCTCAGTATCCAGTCTCACATCGGGGTCCCCACAGGGAGCCTGCCTCTCCCTCTGCCTATGTCTCTGCCTCTCTCTCGGTGTCTCTCATGAGAACATAAATAAAATCTTTTAAAAAAATAAACTAGAATTCATCCATAAGAGAATTTATTGAAACTCTTTTTCATTAAGTCAAAAAATAGAGTCAATATGGGAAAAGTTGATAAAATATGCTACTTATATTCGGTGGACTATTACAGTCATTAAGTAGACTGGCTTATTAATAGTCATTATTATTAAAAGGACACTTGAGGGCACCTGGGTTGCTTAGTCAGGTAAGCATCTGCCTTTGGCTCCTGATCCCAGAATCCTGGGATGGAGTTCTGCAGAGGGATCCCTGCTTGGTGGGGAATCTGCTCCTCCCTCTCCTTCTACCCCTCTCCCCTGCTTGTGCTCTCTCTCTCTCCCTCTCACACTCTCTTTCAAATAAATAAATAAAATCTAAAAAAAAAAGAAAGAAAAAGAAAAAATAGACCACTTGGGAGTATTTACATAAGGTATTTCTGGGTAAGAAAATCAACCTTTGGAAAAGTGTTTATTACATGCTATTTTTGGAAAACCTAAGGTAATATCTAAGAAATGTGTCTTTATGTTTACCTTTAAACTTTAACAAGGTATATGAATATAACAAATTATATCAAGAACATAGCTAAGCTTGCAATATTATTCTACTCTTGATGATATCATGAGATGGGAGACAGAGGAGAAAGTTGATATGGATCTATTCTTTTTTTTTTTTTTTTGGTATGGATCTATTCTAAACTGTATTGTGCTCTCTTTTTTTAAAACTTTATATGAGGGCAGTCCGGGTGGCTCGGCTCAGCACTTCAGCGCTGCCTTCATTTCAGGGCCTGATCCTGGAGACCCCGGATCGAGTCCCATGTCAGGCTCCCTGCATGGAACCTGCTTCTCCCTCTGCCTGTGTCTCTGCCTCTCTCTCTCCTTCTCTCTCTCTCTCATGAATAAATAAATAAATAAAATCTTAAAAAAATAATAAAACCTTATAGACTGTACAATTTTTTTAAAAAGTTTTTTTCCTGTGTGGTATTACTAGTGTTCAGAATAGCATTGACTCCTTTGGAAACTTGATCCTGAATATATTCCTGGAGTGGTTAATAGAGGAAACTGTTGTGGTCTCAAACTCTATTTAACTCAGAACTCTAATGAGAAATGAAATTAACCTTGAAGCTTTTTATTTAGATTTTCAGAGAACATATTTAAGTTTTTTAGCTTAGATCAAGTATGTATTCAAGCTTGTTCCCAGGAAAAATATTATGTCAATACAAAAACTAATTGTATCATTTTTAACTAAGTGACCAGTGACAAAATAGTTGCTAATTGTTGGATTGAACTGATTAAAGTGACTCTATAATTGACTTTGACAACTGGTTCTAATGATGGAAATAATATAACTGATTTAGACTGAAAGTATAAGGGAAAAAAATATGGCATTAAATGACACCAAAGCTAGAGAGTGGAATTTCTGAAATATAGTATTGGAACTCTTTTAGGATAAGATATATTAAAAACAAGCATGGATTCTGAAAAATTAATGGATAAGACGTTTTACCAATCTTTCTATAATTAGGCATTCCTAAACAATTAATCACATTTTGTCTCTTAGTTAGCTATGGAAAGGAAATTATAGTTTTGACCTTCATATATATATTTGAAACTTAATAAATATTACTGTGATTATAAATTCATAACTCATCTATTTTTATATTAGTATATACTAAAATATAGAATATTTTACATAATATAATGAGAGGATTTATTTTTATTTAGAAATTATAGAAAGATAAGAGCTATAAACATCTGTGGTAAAGTAGAAAGCTGAATAGATGCCACTACATATGTTATAGAAAGTATATTATTTTTATTTTTATGTTTTTAAGATTTTATTTATTTATTCATGAGAGACACACACACACAGAGAGAGAGAGAGAGAGAGAGAGAGAGGCAGAGACATGCAGAGGGAGAAACAGGCTCCATGCAGGGAGCCTGATGTGGGACTCGATCCAGGGACTCCAAGATCAAACCCTGTGCTAAAGGCAAGCGCCAAACTGCTGAGCCACCCAGGGATTCCAAAAGTATATTATTTTATCTGGAGTTGGTATTTATTTTCTCATTTCATGAAATAGTAAGACTACAAAACATCATGAATATGTGATTTCAGAAGAGAAAAATATTCATTCTGTTATTAAAATAATATTTTAAAGTGTTACCATCTAATAAAATGTATTTTCATCTGCACAATATAAGACTGTGAGAAAGAATGGAGTACTTTTTCTTTTGTAATTTATTTTTACCACAGTTTTAAACTGTAAATACAATTCTCAAATCTGCATCAACTATGGTCAGACTTTAATGTAGATTAAACCAATACAAATATGCAAGTAGAGAAGTGAACATGCAAATGACAAGGCTTTAGGCTTTGTATCAATCAAGACTATATGATCTTAAATCACTAAATCCCAATGTGGCAAATCAACACCATTCCTTGAACCATGTAATTATCAGAAACAACATTTCCAAATGTGCTAGATAATGCAACTTTCCTTTTAAAACTCTTATTTCTTATACAGTATGAAATATTTGGTTATTGTCAATATAAACCTTATTAATCTTTAAACTAATTTGAGTACATGCATCAATTGTACTTGCTGATGAGGTAGCCATAAAAATTTAATAGTAAGATTATAGAATATAAAGAGTTATTAGAACATGACCAGAAATTATGTTCTAGCATATTTGTAGCTTCCCATGGTGCTAGCCACAGTAAGGAAATTCAATAAATATAGATTAGTTATTTGAATAATAGGATATACGTTTGAATCTGAAAATTGATGTGAGGGAAGATGAGGTCTTAGTTCTCTAGATTTGTTTTTAAAAACTGTGTCATTTTTGAGACTCTCTGTCTTTAATTTCACTTATTTCTTTAAAAAACATCTGATTATCCAAAATAGTGAAAAAGTATTTGGAAAAAGTTACTATAAAAATATATCACTTTAGTATTGCTTTCAGTACATACTGAGTTTTGCTTGCACTTATTGTATTTTGTTTTTCTCTCCTGAAGAGTTAAATAAAACAATATCTCCAATTCAGTAGCTCTGTGTAATATTCTTAGAAAGAAAATCAGAAAAAAGAAAATACCTATAGGACAGAAAGAAAAAAGTATCCATTTCATTTTTTTTTTACAGATTTTATTTATTTATTCATGAGACACAGAGAGAGAGAGAGAGAGAGAGAGAGAGAGGCAGAGACACAGGCAGAGGGAGAAGCAGGCTTCATGCAGGGAGCCAGACATGGGACTCGATCCCTGGTCTCCAGGATCAGGCCCTGGGCTGAAGGCGGTGCTAAACTGCTGAGCCATCTGGGCTGCCCTCATTTTTTTTTTTTTTTTTTTTAGTTGAAGTACCACATTTCATATGACTGGGAAAATTAAGTAATTACCTTTCTTTATAAAGATGTTGTGTTTAAAATACACTTAAATTTAGAATCATTGAAAATTCTCACTTGAATCTTATCTATTGCTATTGCCCAGACATTTAAATCTTATTCAATCTCTTTCTCTTAATATATTCAAGAGATATTATTGATTCTAGTGTGAAGATCCTTTGCATGAAATAAAAGCTGTATTGTGCACATGTTGTTTCCTGAAACTGACATAGTGTCTATACATAGAAATATACTTACTAGTTTGCTGGGTAGAAATAATTATTGGAGTTAACCTCTTTTATTGATATATCAGAAAAAAAAGCAGTGAACTGCCAACATATAAAACAAGATGCATGTCAGAAAATTAGAAAAGCAGCATGTGTGAAAGAGATCATAGCTGCTATAAGAGAAATTGATGTGCTAACTCAGAGAAAAATGACAGGGAAGGGGACACCGGTGTAGAGTACTTGGATTCTCAACACATGCAGGATAACAAAGATACAAAGATATTCTATTAAAATCATAGCTATAATCTTAATAGTTGTTATGAAGAAATTTACATATGCCAATTATAAAAACATGTTTTATTTTACTATATTTTAAAACCATATATTACAAAGCCAGCAATGTAATGTAAGTCATAAGACTTGATTTTAGATATTAATTCTCCATTTGGACCCAAGTCCTGATTTGTCAGTTCCCAGAAAGACGCATAACTAAGTTGGTATTTGTCTTGACAAACAAATAACCCAGACGTTCGTTTTCCTCCTAAGAAATATACAATCAGAAAATTTGATATTTGAAATCTAATGTAGGTATACTATTGCAAATAATACAATGGCAGTTTAATGAGGTAAATAGGACATTATACTGGCAGTCCAGAAACATGTTCTTCTATCAAAATGAATATTAACTATGTGACCTTTTAGAATGTTTGTGATGAAGCACATATTTTCATGGAACAAAATTACAATCACTTATGTTTTGGAATACATATCCATATAAGCTTTCTCCTCTTTCACCAATAGCATTTAATATATTTTTCAAAATATACTGTTTTTAATTAAGACATAAAAGAGTAGGTCAATTTTTTCCTACTATAAAATTACTATTTTAATGATGACTTAGGAACATAAATGCATTCAATGACTTAGAAGCAATTAACCATACAAAGATTAGTTAGAACAATGTGAAATGATTTTTGACAGCTATTGCTTGAGTTTGATAGATCAGGCAAGAAGAAAAAGTCCTTACAATTTGTTTTACTTTTGTCTCCGTAAAGATCATGCCTTTAGAGTCAACAGGCTTTATAACTGTTACAATTAGTGACAGAAATTTGAAGAAGTCAGGCATGAAGAAATCAAGAAATTAAGAAAATACTCTTCAATTCTCTAAAATTATATTGAAACACTGTACCGTGGAGCTATTAAAAGTTTGTGATCTATTTACTTTGTATGGTTTGAATGTTTAACATTTTAATGTTATCTTCAAAAGAAACCTATATGGTACATAAGATATCACTATTTAACTCTCTGTGGGAAAAAAAAATCTGTCAAATGCTTCCATACAGGTCACCTATATGACAATATCTCATTTTCCCTCCTTCCTCTCCTTCCCTTCCTTTCTTACTTTCCTTTTTCCCTCCTTCCCTTCCTTCCTATCTTCATCTTCTCTGACAGATAAAGACAAAAAGACAAAGAGAACAATGAGGTGGAAAAATATTATTATACCTGCTCTTAGCATTTTTGTTTAATAATGGTGTGATGGAGATAAGTGGAATATTTCAAGCATCTTTTTAACATTATGAAAAGTAGAATTTAAACAGGTGAATATACAGTCATATAATTCAAACTTTCACAGTGTGGAGGCAAAGATGTTGTTTTAAATTGCAGATATTTTCTTACTGTTTAAAGAGATGGAAAGCAGTATATGAATTCAGATAAAACCCAAAATATGGGGATCCCTGGGTGGCGCAGCGGTTTGGCGCCTGCCTTTGGCCCAGGGCGCGATCCTGGAGACCCGGGATCGAATCCCATGTCGGGCTCCAGGTGCATGGAGCCTGCTTCTCCCTCTGCCTTTATCTCTGCCTTGTCTCTGCCTCTCTCTATATATATGACTATCATAAATAAATAATAAAAAAAGAATTAAAAAAAAACCCCAAAATATGTATATGTTGTGAGGAATTTACTACAATTTTCAAAATTTCTGTTACACTATTATATTGCCTAAATACACAAATATAGAGTCATCAACTATAAATTAAAGAGTTACTGTAAGAACCCCACTATTACAATGATTATAAATGTATGCTTTCACACATGCACACACATGTACAAGATACCTACATATATAAATTTAGTTGTCATATATTTTTGGGCTCCTCTTGGTTGTAACAGGTTTTTAGACTCTCATTTTTGATGACTTTGACAGTTTTGATGAATGTTGTGTAACGTCTATAAATAATGATGTTTTTCTTATGATTTTGCTGTGGTTATCTTTTGGCAGTCAGAAAGACTATAGAGAAGTGTCATTCTTATCATAGAATATTAACAGTGCATAGCATCAATATTACATAGCTACATTTTAAACTTGATAACTTGACTGAAATAGTCTTTGTTAGGAATCTCCAATGTAAAGCTACTCTTTCATTCTGCTTTCTGTAGTCTTTGGAAGTAAGTCATTATGACCACAGCCTATACTTAAGAAAGGGGAGTTATGTTCAATATCCTTGAAAAAGGAGAATCTATGAGTTATTTGGAATTCTTCACAGGATATTTGTCTCTTTCATTTATTTACTTATTTGGTTATGTTTTTATATATGTATGGATTGATGGGTATTTTATACTTTGGGTTATAATTCAATGCTAAATTATTTATTTTCATGCTCAAATTATTCCAGATTTGGGCATTGAAGACTTTTTCAGTTGACCCCCCATGTCCTTTTGATATACTCTCAATGTTACATGTGTAAGTATATGTGTATATGTGTGTTTTGAGAACCTTATTAACTTTTGCTACTATAAGATGCTTCAAGCTCATGAAGTATATTTGCTTCCTTTGTTCAAGATTCAATCATTTCTCCAAAGAGAATGGTATTCAAAACCAAGATCTGGGAGCTACGTGTGCTCATTGCTAATAGTTGTCATAGGTTGTACACCCTTTCAACTAATACAAAGGAAATATATCTGTGTATATTGGCCTGTTTGTGTATACACATCTGTAAACATACCTATATGTGATCCGTATTTACATTAAATTGAACATGATTCACACTGACGTTTCTAACTCTAATCCATTAACACACGGATTATTTTCCTTCTCTTTGCTGAACTATAACCTCCAACAACAAAAGTGAGAAATTGCCTCTCACCATCTATAGTCTATTTAGTTAATTTTGTACTGTATCATAACTGCTAACCATACCCTGGTGGGAACATTATTAACTAAAATACAATAATTTGTGGACCTTCTTGACTTTAATCTTGTAGGGTCCACTCATTTTCAAAGTTACTTAGGTCAGTATATGCCCCCCATTCAGTGAGGTTATTTCATTCATTTATAATAAAGTTAGATTCTTTTGCTCCAGTCTGTATTCTATTCCAGGATGCCCTGGTCTCCTAAAATGAGTTTTTTAATTTGTGTACGAGGTTCACTCTGTGTTATGAAGTCCAATGGGTTTTGACAATTGCATAGTATAACATATCCACCATTATAGTATCACAGGAAATAATTTCACATCATAAAAATCCACTGTCTTTTTACCTACTCAACCCCTTTTCCCCCAGCACATATTATCACCTGGACACCAGGAACCAGTTTGCCATATTTATGTTCTTGCCTTTTCCAGAAAGTTATATCATTGGAATCATGCAGTATATATCTTTTTCATATAATTACTCTCACCTAGCAACATGTGTGCATTTATACATGTCTTTGTATGGCTTTATAGCTTTCTCCTTTTAATTGCTGAGTAAACTCTGCTCTATAGATGTACTCAGTTTGTTTATCCTATTAAAGAACATGTTGGTTGCTTACAGTTTTGATTATAAATAAAGCTGCAATAAATATTAATGTTCAGGGTTTTGTGTAGAAATATGTCTTCCAATCACTTAGGTAAATATATAGGAGACTGATTGCTCAACTGTATGGCAAGATTATGCTTTGCTTTTTCAGAAACTGCCATATTGTCTTCCAAAATGGCTGTACCACTTTGCATTCTCACCAGCAATGAATAAGTGAGACTTCTTGTTGCTCTACATCCTTAGTAACAAATGGAATTGTCAATATTCATTTTTTAAATTTTAGCCATTCTAACAAATGTGTAGTATCTCATGAAAGGAAATATTCAAAAAGCCAACTCGTATTCATTCCACTTTCTTCTCCCAATACTCAAAGGATAAAGCTCTTAACTGATCATAATTTTCCCCAATTTGTTATATATTTGCTTGATATTGCTTAAATAAAGTTACATCTTCTTTTCCACTTCTATTTTATATATTCTTCTTTTTAATGATGAGACATGACTATTTTCCCCAAAAAACTATATAGAACTTTATTAGGTTGAATCTTTACAAAATCTACTTAAATTAGAATCAATATTATACTGATGGCTATTGCTTAGTACAAACTTGTGCTCGAAAACTCATTTCTCTGTGGAGGAGTGAATGAATGTTTTCTAATCAGAAAAGAACAGTTATTTAAAGAATCATCAAATGGTCCAGATTTTTCTGAAGAAAATTAACTCAACATTTAATTCAAATCATTTTAGTTAAACTAAGGAGTGAGTATATTCTGCTGAACCTTACTACAGTAAATCACATTATCTTGGTGTTTAGTCCACTTACTTCTGTAAATTTGATATTTGTATTAAATTGCGAAGTACGAGAGTTGTTATGTTTTGGTTTTTCTTCATGGAAAGAAGGAGTAAGGTGTCTCATACTACAAGTAGAGTATGATAGATATGTAATCTAAAAAACAATAGTATAAAGAAATCTTGGATATAAATGTTTATACTGTTTAAAATTATATCATAGAGTTAAAAAGTACAAAATTTTGTTTGTTGCTAAAAACAAATTCATGAGGTGAAAAGAAGCTATGATTTCAGGTAAAAAGAATCAAAATTAATATTAAATTGTAGGATAAATACCTTAAAATTACAACTTAAAAGCAATATTTTATAATTTATAAATATAAATAATTTAATGTAAACTACATCAAAAAGCTTTAAGAAGATTAAAAAAAAATTAACCAAGTCACCTAAGGAAACAAAACACTGGGATGGGATGCTCTTTTTTATTTCTTGATCTGGGATAGAAATTTATGGGTGTTTGATTAATAAATATACTTTTTTTCATAAATATACTTTTGTATGTGTTTCAAGCTTTTATTTAAATTCGTTAGTTAACATACAGTGTAATATTGGCAAAAATATACTTTTAATCACAATTTATATTTAAAATGCTTCCCTTCTGTAAGAATGAATAAATATGACTTTTCTTACAGTTTGTAAGACAAAACATATAAAAAAAAGTTATTTCAGGCATAATAAAAATATATTTCCTGATACAAAAACTGACACAAAGACTTTGGTATAGAATGGAGAAAAGGATTCGATGTGGTAGTAGCATGGGGTAAATGAAAGAGAGAATAGTCTGAAGTGCGTTATGACAAGAAACGAATTAGAGCCACAGGTACCTTGTGAAGCCTTTTAAAACAATCGGAGCAATTTAGAGCCACTGGAGGCTTTTAAACTGAATGGAGAGAGACATTCAGATCAAATTTGTGTTTTTATTCACTGTGACTACAAAATAGTCTGAGGAACAAAAGCATTAAGACTGGAAGCAGGAAGACATATTAGGATGCTTTTAAAAACTTCAGTACATGACTAAGATAGTAAGCCAAGAGGGAAGAGGTATTTATACACATAGTCTAGAGGGAGTAGTAAATACGAGTACAGAAAGACAGTGAAGAACTATACTGGCATTAAGATTTCCAAATTGGTTTGCTAGGACTTCAGCACTCTTGTCGATGGCCATGAGAAAGGACCAAAGAGAAGATAAGGTTTCCCCTCCTAAAAGGAAGTTTTTCCAGCTCATCTGTAGCCATGTGCCCAATAAAAAATTCTAGTATCATTTTAAAAAGGGAGAATGAATATTGTTAGTGATTAGCAGTCTTTTCTACAGATATGCATTTTGAAATAACTTTAGGAGAATATCAAAGATTAATTGCAGTAGTTAAATGTGGAGAGGGATGAGTTAGAACAGTGTAGATGAGGGTAATAATGGCTGGAAAATGTTCACAATATATCTTGTTAAACATTTTTATTTGTGACCCATATATATTACCTATTTACAGATAAAGTTGTTAATTGAAAATCTTTTCACCAAAGACTAATAAATAAAAGAAGAAAGAAATTATGTTCCAGGTAATATAAACTTTGGCAAAGCCAAGGATGGTCTTGTGTCCATGTTTGGGTCAAAGCATCACCTGAGGAGCCCATGTCATGGAATTCAGTGGGCTAATAGTTCTATCAGTTTCAATGACTTAATGACAAGAAGGTATAACACAGGGTTCCTGTGCAAATTTTAGTTTTATACTTTTCAACTCCAGAATTTCTATTTGGTTACTTTTTATAATTTGTATCTCTTTAACAGGGTGTTATTTGTTTTCTATTGTTGTATAACAAATACCGCAGATTTAGCAGTTGAAAACAACCCAGATTTATTATTTTACATGTTCCCAGTGTTAGAATTTTGGCATGCTTTATCTGAGTCCTCTGCTCAGGGTCCCATAATGCTGAAAGCAAAATATTGCTGGGCTATGTAATTATCTGCAGACTCTCAATGGGAAAGAACTATTGATAAGCTGGGTGGGTTGTTGGAAGAATTCAATTCCTTGCAGTTGTAGGATTGTAGCACTCATTTTGTTGCTAGCTGTTGGCCAGGAATTACTCTCCGTACCTAGTAGTTCTCAGGTCCTAGTCACATGCCATCTCCATCTCAGAAATGCAGAACATACATTGCATCAAATCTTAGTCATGATTTGAATGTCTCTGAAATGCCTTTTGCAACCACCTGGAGAAAATTCTGTGCTCTTAAGGAGCTCTTATAAATAAGGGAGGTGTACTCTGATAATCTTTCTTTATTAAAGTCAACTGTACATCTAATGTAACCTAATCAAAGAAGTAATATCATATTCACAAGTTCTACTCATATGCAAAGGGGTGGGGATTATCTCCTTCGTAGTTGAGGAATGATTTTGCCAGATAAAGAGTTACTGGTTGACAGTTTTCTTTCTGCACATTGGCTGTCAATTGGCCTACATAGCTTTGATGAGAAGTCAGCTGTCAGTCTTATTTGGGTCCTTTGTGTGTAATGAGTAACTTGTTTCTTGCTGCTTTGCAGATTCTCTCTTATTCTACAATCTGATTATGATATGTCTCTATGCAGATATATGAGCTTTTCCTATTTAGAGTTCTTTCAGCTTCTTGGATGTGAATATTAGTGTTTTTCATCATATTTGAGGAGTATAGCAGGCTTGATATGCTTGATAGTATATCATAAGTGTCTTAGGTTCTGTTCATTTTTCTTAGATATTTTTTTCCTTAGACTGGGTAATCCTAATAGACCTATTTTCAAGTTTGAAGATTCTTCTACCCTAATCTGCTCAATTCTGCTATTGAGCTCCTCCAGCTATTTCATTTTATTTTATTTTTTTTTTGCAAATTTTAGTTCTTATACTCTTCAACAGAATTTCTATTTGGTTATTTTTTATAATTTTTATCTCTTTATGTTGTCTCTATTTTGTGAGGCATAATTAATTATTCACCATTCATAATCAACTATCAAGACATGCATTCTACTACTCCTTTAGACAAAGTTTTTGTCAGCTATTTGAATATATTTAAAATGGTTGATTTAAAGCATTTGAAAAGTAAATCCAACATCTATGATTCCTCAGGGACAGGTTAGTTCTGTTTGACTTTTTCTGGTGTTTGGGCCATATTTTCTGATTTCTTTCATGTCCTGTAATTCTTTTGGAAAATGATCATTTTGAAAATTATAATGTGGCAAAATCAGGTTATCTCTCCCCAGTTGTAGTTATTTTATCTGTTTAATGATTTTTCTGAACAAATTTTGTAAAGTCTATGTTCTTTATTGCATGTGGCTAAAGAAATCTTGCTATATTTGCTTCATGGCCTTCTAACGATTAGACAGGCAAATGCTTAAATACTTGGAACAAAAGAAATATCTCCCAGCCCCTGCAGAGTGGCTGTGTGTGTGTTGAGCGTGGCTTCAACATATGGCCAGGCCATTTGCAACTCTGACTTATCCTTCAATTCCTGCTTTCATATAGCCTCAAGGTCAGCTAGAGGTGAGGGGTTGGGGCTTCTTCAAGACTGGTTTGAGTACACACACAATCCTAGACATGTATTTGGCCTTATAAATTCCTAGGAATATGTCAGTTTTTCAAAGCCCTATTCCCTGAGACATTTCATTCTTCAGCCTTCCCCACAAGCTTCTTTTTATTCTGTTGTTAGCTTGAAATTTGACCTATTGCCTCAAATGAAACTCACTAAAGCATCTGCCTGTACATGATTTCTTCAAACATACCCTGAGTAGCAGCTTTAGCACTGGTCTTGTTCAACTTAGTCATTATAAAGGGAATCCTTTCAAGCCAGTCTTCCAGGGGACCCCTGGACAAAACAAATAAATACAGTTCTTTGAAAATAAGATCTGTTATGTTACTTTTACTGGAAATGCAGGCAAAAGTTTCAAGGTCACCACTGAGCTAAAGAGTAGGCAACGGTCTACGGTAAGTTAAAATGCCACAATACTCCGCCAAGATGTTTTTTCTTGAATAATTGTTCATATGGTTGCTGTACACTATTGATTAGATTTCAAAGTTCCAAAAGCTTGCTGCCCATAATTTTTGACAGGTTTTTTTTTTTTTAATTTCTTACCCCCAAATTTTCAATGATGCCTTTTTATTTTTTTTTTAATTTTTATTTATGTATGATAGTCACAGAGAGAGAGAGAGAGAGAGAGAGAGAGGCAGAGACACAGGCAGAGGGAGAAGCAGGCTCCATGCACCGGGAGCCGGACGTGGGATTCGATCCAGGGTCTCCAGGATCGCACCCTGGGCCAAAGGCAGGAGCTAAACCACTGTGCCACCCAGGGATCCCAATGATGCCTTTTTAATATAATTATCATCTCACCTTTCTAGATAATAAATCTAGACCAGGTTATATTGATACAAGCTGCCAAATTAAGATAAAAATGGACATCCCTCTTTCTTGTTTGCAACCCACACCCTCATTGAATGGAACTTTGATGTTTGCTTTATTGTGCTTATGTATTTTTCTTTAATTTTAGACTCTATAAATAATAGTCTTTAAATTTTAGAATGAGACAGTTTTCAGTATAAATGTAATTCTTCATTTTTAGTTTTCATATCTATCATTACTGGAAACCTTTGCTGAAATAAATAAGACCATAAGAATAAAAAGTATTTTCTTATAATAATGCACTTGTTTCTTTGAATACTTTTCAAACTCTAGATATAGTGAATGATGATTTTTAAAAATTATCTATCATTTTACAATTGGGTTATATACTCTTCCAGCATTTTTAAACACAACAAAAAGCTGGAAATCACAGGAAATGGAAATAAATGATATTTATCCTATCAATTAATACTGTAACTTTTTCAACATGACAGATATTCTTGTTTTGCTGTCCACCAGGTACAATGCACATCAGTGAGATTCAGAATAGTTGAGACTTTTGTTCTGTAAAATAGGAGATGCTTATTTGTAGGAGAGGCAAGAAAAAATAAAAAAAGAGCCACTATAGGGATCCCTGGGTGGCGCAGCGGTTTGGCGCCTGCCTTTGGCCCAGGGCACGATCCTGGAGACTCGGGATCGAATCCCACGTCAGGCTCCTGGTGCATGGAGCCTGCTTCTCCCTCTGGCTGTGTGTCTCTGCCTCTCTCTCTCTCTCTCTCACTGTGTGCCTATCATAAATAAATAAAATAAAATTAAAAAAAAAAAGAGCCACTATAAAGTCCTGAACACTATTCTTACTGTTATAATGTTGTAGAACACTTATTCTATTGGCATATTAATTTTAAGATATAATATTTAATATATACAATATGCAGAAATTGAGGTTTGGGAAATTGATTTACTTTAAATTTTGCTGTCCGTGGGTCACTTGGAAAACCTTCATATATACTAACATGAATGACTGCTGCTTATTTTTCATCTGGTAACTGCCCTATGACTAGCAAGAAAAAGACTGGATACATTTTGGAAGTAAAGGCAACAGGTTAAGCCTGTTACTTTAGAGAGAGTAAGTAAAAGCTACACACTATACGAATGGTGTCATAGTGCTAAAGTTTCATTTCCAAATGGGAAAATCTTACCCGGTGAGCAGTTGCCAAGTGGAATCACTTTCAGTGATACTGTTTCTCAACTGTGCAGCCTAACTCTTGGTTGCTATCAGAAATTTTAATTATATATATTTTTTCAAATCCAAAATTTAACTCAAAAGTGTAATGCCAGACTTCAAAATGTAATTTGGTGATATCATTATTTTATCAGTGAAAGAATACTGCTTTATTGATTTCTATTTTAATTTTGAACTTCTGAAAATATTCACATGCTACTGTTAGGGCATTAATGGGAAAGGAAAAGAACTTATCACATTCTCTGTAGTTATCATTTGATTGCAAAATGTTACAATATGATCTTTATAGAAATATAAAATTGGAACTCCAGTATATTGAAGAGAATATTCACAACTGAGAAGATTTTTATTCTAATAGCATCTTTAGTATCTTCTTTTGAATAAAAGAGAGTTTATGATTATTCGTGGGAAAAGATTTCTAGGTGAAAATTACAATTCAGTTTGGCAGAGATTATTGTGGGTTGAATTGTGTCCCCCCAAAAGATATGTTGAATTCCTAAACCCTGGTACCTGTGAATATGAATCTATTTGGAAATAGGGACTTACATGCTAGTGTGGGCCCTAGTTCCAATGGCTAATGTCCTTACAAGGAAAGGGAAATTTGGAGGCAGAGAGATGCATGGACAAGAAGGCCATGTGAGGAGAGGAGCAGAGATGTGATCTATGCTGGCACAAACCAAGGAGTGCCAAGAATTACCAACACCCACCAAAAAATAGAAGAAGCAAAGACAGATTTTCTCTAGAGCTCTGGGGTGAGCATAGTCTTACTGATATTTTGATTTCAGACTTCTAGCTTTCAGAACTGTTAAAGAATAATTTCTGTTTTGTAAGTCACCCAGTATGGTAATTTTGTGGGCAGATCTAAAAAATTATACATTGACTATTCACTAAATCCATACCCTTTTATTATTGGGCATTCTGTTGAACTAAATTTCCCAGACTGTCTTGGTTTTAGCCACATGACTGAATTACAGCCAATGAAATATGACAGAAATAATAAATGTCACTAGCTGATCAAATGAATACTTTTATATAGTCAATTTTCCAAGTTCTCTGCTATTCTAGTTTGATAGGCTTCCAGGAAAATCTTATAAGACATTTATTGGAGATGAGAGATCCTTTATCAGTTTAGGTCTTTCAGACAATAGTCTCTTGAACTCACTGAGCAAACCAACTACATTCAATTTAGCACCACTTTTGTTATGATACTAAAGAAGCTGTTTTTTTTTTTTCTGCTAAAATCACTGTAGATTTGATTACAGTCTGATTGTTTACAGAAAAGGAAGATATTAGTTCAAGATATTTTCACCATTAGATACTATTGAAATCTATCTGTTTTGTAGATTATTCCCTTTCACTGTTGTATAGTATTCCATTTAATACATAAGAAATGACTGTGACCTCTACATCACACTACATGCAAACTATACATAAAACATACCTTAATAAGCAATCGGTCCTCAATTTGAAAGGTAAAATAAATATTTCCTTTTTTTTAGTAAATAGAGGCTATTGAAATAAAAATCATTTGAGAGAAAGAAGCAAATATTAAAGTAATAAACAGCTACTTTTGGTTAATATGTAGCAGGCAGTTGATAGGATTCCCTGAAGAAAAAAATTAAAGTGAATGTAAGAGATACAAATTATTATAATTCAGTGGGACTTCCTGAAAATTTTGAAAATACTATTGAAGTAGTGCACTATACTGAAAATATTGGTTTATAAAAGCTAATATTTCATTAGTTTAAAGAAAAAACCCTTTGGGCATTTAAAAAGAAGATGCTTGTAAAATAAAGAAAAATTATATTATTATGTATTCATAGCAACTTTTCATGTTACTATGAGGGTGTAAGGCAAAGACTATATATCCAGCAAAACTTTCAAGTAAAAGAGTACAAACTTCGACCATGAGCTCCTCCTAAGGAATTTACTAGAGAATAAGATTTACATAACCAAAAGATACTAGAGATTTTGACACAGGATCTGTGACCTCTGACTAAATGGTCATTATAAGGGAGGAAAAAATAGTAATTATGGAATGATCTAATTTTGTCATCCCCTGTATGTTTCATAATCAGCAGTGCTGGTGTGAAAGAGAGACACAGATGTAGGAGGAATGAATTTTAGTAAAACTCATTACAGACTGTTGTCTTTAATTTGAATTGGAATTACCCATATGAACTCATGAGAGTTGTTTTGAAAAGGCCTGGAGAAAACTAGCCATCCAGTAGCAATGGGCATCTAAACACCCAGACTGTAGTTTTGAAATGCTTTTTATCACTGAAAAATACCAGAAGTTGTAGAGATAGCTGATTCCAGGTATATTTTCCAGGGAAGCAAATATACAAGATGATGCTAGAAGATGGTGCTAGATCACTTCGCAGGAGGTGTTTCCAGGGACATACTGAAGGGACACAGGAGCCAACAATAAGATGCTTTCATTAATCTCTTTAGTCATATTAGACATAACATTCTGAACTTTAATTATGATAATAGTTGCAATAGATTAATGAGAGAATAAATGAGAGGAAATATCTTTTATAACAAAATATCAATTAGTAAATAAAAAGTAATTATAGAACTAGAATATCAACACAGTAGGTAGATTAAGCAGATACAAACTAAATATATTAATACAGATATTAAGCATCAATGGCTCTTAAGATCGCTAATTAGAAACAACCTGATATTATCACTTGCATCCTACCATATGCCACCTGTAGTCAAAGTTTGAGTCTTGCAAAGGAAGTAAAACCTAATACTGACCAAGTCTCTGGATTCAGGTGCCAATTTACAGAAAATACAGAAGACAAAGGAGCATGTTGAACTGCATCAATATATGTAATCAGCAAAATCCAGGGTTTGGAAAGCACTGCGGTCCAAATGGACCAAATCATTCAGTGTATTTTTTGTAATAAAAAGAAATCACAAAGCTGAATAAATTATCCATTTGTACCAAGGGTGTTTGTCTTCTGTATAAAACATCTAAAACATGTATTAAATCACTAATACAATTTATCTTTTTAAGGATAGAAGCACAAACAACTGTCATTCTCCAAGAATTATTGAATTACATTTTGTAGTATTCCTTATAAGTTGAAAAGTAAAAGTGCTATTATATATTAACTATATATATATTTATATATATATAATACATTAATTAACAATCAAAAATAGCTAAACTAGACAAAAACAATAAACCATCTTCCTTCTAAAAGTTCTTAGGGTTGTAGCTAGTTATTGAATCTGTATGCATATGATCCAAAAAAAATGCTTAGAGATTCAAACTGATCAATTAAATTAGTGAAAATCACTTAGTGTTAAAATTCAGTCTGTCAGCATGTGGTAGATCCGCTGAATTAAACCAAATTTTCCACCCAAACAGGTTAATTAGTGCTCATTAGCAAACTCATTCATTTTGCTGTTCTTTGCCAGGCTGTATGACTCTTATGAATATTAGACAGATGTTATCTTCTAGCACTGCTGGAAACTCCCTACCGAAGAGTCTCATCTGATTCCCTTTTCAAAGGCCTTTTGTTCCTAACAAATGTATCTCCTGCCACCTTTGGGATGATTCCCTGGCTACAATTTTTAAACTATTTAAAACAACAAAGATGTGAAAATAATTATAGCAAGTGATTGTAGATTAATTTGCATTTTATAAACCACTTTATTTTCCGTCATCACCTTTGATATTCTCAAATACCCTTTTAAATTATTTATTGTTATTATTTTATTGTTAAGATTGGGAGGCACTATTATTCATCTAAGGTCATACAATTAGAAGATGATAAGGGCTATAGCTTCATCTCAGGACTTCTGAATGTAATTGTTTATCATTTACACATGCACACACACACATATACACATTCAAAGCACAGTTTTCTGAATAAAACTGCATTACTTCTGCAAAGCCCCTCAATGTGAGAGAGTCAATTTCAGTATATAGCTGTGATTCAAGTTATCCAGTAATAAGCACCAAGTACTGTTCAAGGTTCTGTAAAAACAGTCAAATTATAACATTTCTATTCTTATGTCATGTAATATCCTACCATGAAAAAGTAAGATTTTACTTATTATTTGCATTGCTAAACATAGATTTTCTTTTGTTTCCTTAAGCCATATTATTAAACATGTACAATGGAATAGAGAGGTCTAAGTATAAGCACTAGAAAAAAAAAAGCCAGGCTTCCACTTTTCTTTAGTGAAAGTATGATTTGGAGTAAGTAACTTAAATTTCTGAGCTTTATTTTCTGTATCACTAAAGTGGATTATTTTAACATCAAAACGAGTGATGCATAAAAAAATATAAAGCACTTGGTATGGTGCTTCCCATAGGTAAGTGCTCAATAAATGTTTGGTGCTAAGTTATTATTTCAATTGAGAGACCAAATTTAAGTGTTTATTCAGCATTTTCTTGATGTCATTTAAGTATAATATTCTGAGGATAACCCAGTGACCCACAGAAAATTCAATGCTACAACTAGAAGCATCTAGAAAAACAATAAAAGATGCACTGTAAGAATCAGCATTAATTAAAAGGTATTTTTTCCCATGTGATTTTGAAAGTAAAGGCCAGAGCAGTTTCAATATTGCTGTTTCCATATTCTTTGTTGATATCCTAACATCTATTTGTTATCTCTTGGTGTGAATTAGTATACTCAACTGGCTGGTAAAAACTTCTATATACATTGAACATACATTTCTCTCTAGGTGGTTGATTAAGGTCAAATATATCAATGGAATTCACAATATTAATTGATAAATGGATATTGAACACAAAATAAGGCAATCATCTTACTATGTTATTTAATACAGTTTTGTTAGGATATTCAGAATAATAGTAGAATCATAAAAACTATCTTTGAAAAAAATCTTAATAGGGTTTTAGAAGAAATTACATATAACAAAACTTATAAATGTCTATGAAACATCACAAAAAGTGAACAGATTGAAATAAAAACTTCTCTTGATTAGAAAAAAGTCATAAGTATAAGGCCAATTATTTCCATATTGATAAATATCTCAAAATCCACCATGGTAGTCAGTTTTACAGTATGTAATGTCTATATGTTGGACCCTGGCTCATGGGTGCCAACGTGTCCCGGTGGACGCCCCAGAGACTCAGACCCCAGACAGGCAGATGCAACTAGCAAGAGGGTTTTATTGAACGTTTATGCAAACGGCTCTCTGCCTCAGAGGTGGAAGAGCCCCGATTGGCAATTACAGGCATCTTTTAAAGGCAAAAACCGCGGGATTAGCATAGCATAGGGGTTATGACATGATTGGTCTATTTGAAGGTCAATATGAGCATGTTCAGGGACTTTCCAGTCAGGGCGGGGGGGGGGGGGGGGGGGGGTTCTTATCTCAGAAAAACCACAGAACGTTTTTCGTTGCTTAAGTTCCAGGAAGGCACCTGGGTGTGGACTGCCTCTGGGTTAGGCCTGGTTCTACATTTTCACGGGGGGTGGGGTTTCTTCATATAATGCATTGACAATTTTAGGAATTCAGCTGAAGGAGCCAATTGAGTCTAGAAGTGAATGTGCATATATGGAGTATATTAATCAAAACAGTTTATAATAAATATATAAAAATATCAGCTATTGTTATAAGATAAAAATATGCTATTGTGAAGGGTTATATCACATGTCTTACTTTGGAAAAACTAATGTATTTTTCTGTTTTGTACATATAGATGACTAGATATCTACCTACTTATACATAGGTATCTACTTATATGTATGTGTAGACATATAAATATATGTCTCTGATATAAAAAAAACAAATATACCAAAATGTCAACTTATTTATGAGTGTGAGTCCATAGGTTATTTTAAAAATATTTTATTGAAATCCTCAAGTCATTTACCATTATAACATATTATTTCTCTAATTTCTCTGTTCTCTTTGCTTAGAAGCTCAATTATGCCATTGATTCCTCTTTTCCATTATTCACAATACCTATACTCACTACTTGTTTGCTTACCTTCTTCATGTGAGGTGCCACAACCAAGAGTGTGTCGATCCATTTTGGTACCAGATGCTCTTGCATTGCAATAGAATAAAGATATACATAAGGGCAGGGATTTTAACTATTTTGGTCACTATTGTATCATTACTGACAAGAAGAGTGCCTTACACCATGTAAATATTAAGCAAATGTTTAATTAAGAAATTACCAGAATTTACAAATACATGCTTTGTGCTGCCTTAAAAGCAGAACCTTATTTTTAAACTCTAGAAAGAATTAAAAATGAGCTATATTAAATATTTTGAGTGAATAAATATCTATCTGTTTAAGATATAATTAGAGTACTAAGCCTAAAGCCTAAATAGAGAGCTACTAAGCCTACTTGGAATAAAAGGCATACAGGATGCCTTCCATTTGCTCTTCTAGATTCATTCTCCACCTTTTCCCTTCTTTGCTTCAGTAGGCGATCTCCATGATTAGTTACATCAATGTGCTCCTGTGCCCTCTGCCTTCCAGTTGGATCCACGTATTTATTTTCTAATTCCCCTTGTGAATTGACTTGAAAGTGTTGTGTTCCTTGGACAGAAGGTCACTGCTCCTCTCAAGGAAACCTAGTCTGTTTTACAGTCTTGTTCTAAATTCTAGTAATTCCACCTTCCCTTTGTTCCTTGAGATTTGCAGGCAGTGATAACCCCAATTATGTTAGCATCAGGTTTGTGCATTAATCCTTGCATTACCCTCACCCCACCCACACCTTTGCAAATTAAACCTTTGTAATGATTCTTATTTTGTAGTGCTATATTTATCCAATTGTGATTGCATTTGATATAAAAATTGATATTACAAATAACCTAGGAAACATGAATTTGTGTTGGGTTGTTCAAATATTGAAGGCAAACACATATTCAAGCCACATTATTGGAGCAAACAAAATTAATCTGTAGTAGAAGAGGTCTCAGAATTGCTCAAATTATTACCAGTGGTTACTTGGGATGAATTATAGGTAGAAGGCTTAACATTTAGAAAACAAGTCATTGTGGTATTTAGTTGCTATGGCAACTAGAGTGAATATAAAGATAGTAGATTCACCTGATTGCTTTGCACAGCTCTAGGGAGCAAATACAGAGAACAAAACCTTAGGAGTTATCAATATATAATTAATATGCATAGAAACCAGAGATACTTCCAAAATCTTTGAAGAGGTGCCTCAGCTCCTGTAATAATAATGAGTTTAAGGACCTTGAAGTTCCAAATTTTCCTAAATTTCCTTTGCCCCCACTCCTACCCAGGGATCTGATCTCCACATGCCAACATTCTAATGATTATATTCAGGGTATTATCTTTACAAGCTGTGGTCAATTATTCTTAGGTATACGCACATTACCTTTTATTCCTTTCATTACCTTCAAGTCCCTAATGAAAATCAAACCTAATAAAACCCTGCTAAAGAAGTACAAGTCCTGATCCCAGAGAAAATCACCTTGACATTGAAAAAAATGATGAGATTTCTATGATCTGTATTAGCATAAGACTGGGAGCAATTGTGGATGTGATTCTAGTGTAATAGACCAAAGGAAACATAACAAAGACTTGATTTGGTCAAATATATTGAGAAGCATTTAAGCTTTAAAATCTTGATTTGATTAACAGGAAGTAATAGTCTACTAGATGGGCTATTCAAAGGCAGACTCAATGATGACATTAATTAATAACATTGGAAAAAATTGTAATTTTCTTGTGATAATAAGTAAATACAGCCTAAAGAGCTAGGAATATGGGAATGTTGAAGTGAGTCAGTTAAGTGCACATTGCTCAGCAGCTCCTAAGAATACCTTCCAGCACCAAAATTAAGACCAGTATTTTTAAAGAATGACTTTCTAATTTTTGAAAAGCTCTCTATATAGCCGTGTTGACTAAGGGTGATAGATAATACACTAGACACAGGCATCCTGATGTCGTGATAATATAGAACCTAGGGATGTAGAGGCCAGTTGGCAATAGTAAACCATCAGGGACAGGATGAGTGCAATTACCACAATTAAACTACACTGACATAAAGTTAATTAGGTGTTTTAAGCTCAAGGATTTGTGACAATAGCTAAATGCTCTCAGGGCACCTAGAAATTAAATAGATATTCAGCTTATAAAAGTACTGTGTGGCATATGTAGTAAGAATAGTTCTAGGTCTGCTGAGGTCTACTGAGCAGGAGACTGACTTGTCCAGAGTAATGGTTATTCTAATAACCTTTTAGGAGTTGTTAGACATAGACTCTGAATTGTGAGCTGATCTTTGGTCACTTAAGAAGCTACTATAGTTTTTCATTCAGTGTAAAGATTTGTGGCAGTCATCTGGTAAATGGATTGTTGGTCTGAATCCAAGTAGTTTCAGTGGGACTATGGCTTCCTCTTCAAATTATACCTCAATTCTGAAATGAATAGTTGAAACTTCTATGTTTGCTACATTGCAGAATTTCCATTTTGGTTTCTTAAATCATGGAGAGAAAGACATTATGGTAAAAACACTCAAATTGAAGGCACCATATTTGAGTCTCTCTTTCCTTTAGCCAGATAGTAACCCAAAAACAATGCTGTATTTGTAAGGAGAATTGCAGAGGTCAGCAAGCCAACTGAAGTCTTTTGAGATGCATGGTTACTGATTTCTGCATTTCCTTTTAACTTACCTATTTGGCTATGCAAACTCCACTGGTTGAAGTAAATGTCAGTCAATTATCACTGATAATATTCAGTAATAATATTCATAGGTGCGGTACCAGATACTTAATGTTCCATCATAGTTGTCTTAGAACACTACTTATGAAAGCTCAAGGGCTTGCCAAATTGATGGAGTTTAGAAGGTTCCAGCGCTATGAGGTATCTTTTCTAAGATTAGAGTCAAGTTGCTCTCACTCTGTGTAATCCCCTCCTGGAGAAAGAGGAACACTATTTGGATTTGAGAGGAAACATTTACTGCATTTAAGATGCTTCTTGTACTCTACTCGTTTATTGAAAAATCTGTAAGGCTGCCAGATGCAATTGATCATGAATCAAATAATGCCTTTTCAGCAGTTACCTATAAACTTCCCTGCCATTTGTAGACCCAGCTAATTATAAGCATTGGGAAAACAAAAATGCATAGAATCTTTAGCAAACTTGTAAGCGAAATACAACATAGTCTCGTAGAGTTTTGGAGTAAGGTCACACTTTTTTTTACCAACAGATTCTATGACTTGCTAATTGACTAGTAGAGCCTATAAGCTAGATTAGCATGTATACCAAGTGAATATGAAATCATGATCCATAATAAGTTTACAGTAGTTTATCTTTTGAACTACACAATTTGATAGGTACATAAATATCCCATTATAAAATACAAATAGTGTACAAAAGAGTAGGCCTGAGAAATTCTGGAAGACATGATTAAACTGTATTAGCAGTGATCTAGTTGACCAGAATTCCATGGTATTTGATGCTACAACTTGATTACTTTTCCATTAGCCTATACTTAGGGCTACACATGATCTCAAAAACATGAGCTTCCCTCTCCAGAGATTATCTAGTTGCTGAAATGCCTTGTTGCTCAACCTGCATTGACCATCATTTTGCTTGATATGGCACTATCTTAGTGGGATTCCTGCTAACTACCAGGTGGCAAATCAACTATATTTGACTCCAAACATCATACAAATGGATGGTTTCTCTTCTCCCATGTATTAAACTACATTCTGAGTATTTGCCTTTGCAAATAGGATTTGCCTTTATTGCCTCCAGAGGTTCTTCTAACACCAGTGCACAAGAAACTTTACCATTTGTTATCCAGCAACGTATTCCACACACAATTATGTCTGATCTTTCAAAGAAGTGTAGCAATGGGCTCATGGCATGAGGTTCATTGGTCTTATTTTGTGTTCCTTCACCATAAAGAGCTGGCTTAATAGAATGACTGACTGGTATGTTGAAGAACTAGTTATGGTGCTAACTGGAGGCATGTGGTTAAGAAAATTGGAGTGTGGTATTACAATATTGAGCATATGCCTTAAATCAATAGTCAATTTACATCATGCTGCTTCCCTTATAGCAAGGATGCACAGATTGGGATCCACCAATTATTACACTAAATGACTCAAAGAAGAAACAGGTTTCTTTTCTTTATGACCTTTGGATTTTAAAGAGCAAGTCTAAAATGCTTCTAAGGGATTCAGTGATATTTGTCACCATTTTGGGCTACTTACAGTAAAGGACCTAAAGACGAGATTAAGATCACACTCTTCAATATCATGACAGATTTTTCCTATCTGGAAGATTTCCTATCTGGGAAGATAAGAAAAAAATGAAATAATATTATAGAGATATTAACTCACAAGCTTAAAAATCTAATTTTAAACTCATGGTTCAGATGATCAGCAGTTTGGTCTCAACTGGGTAATTCTGATCTCAACTGAGCTCATTCATGCATCTTTAGAAATTAACTCTGATGACTTTGTAGCAAGTAAGCTTTGCTTCTGTAGGGTTTACTGGCTTTTAGCCAAATATCGTGTTCTCCACATAGTCTCTCATCCTCTAATAGGTTAGTGGAGCCTTGTTCAAATGACAACTCAACAAAATTCCCAGAACAAGGAGAGAAATATACAAGATATTTTGAGGCCTGGATTCAAACCTCACATAATATTAATTCCCATGTATTTATTGTCAAAACAAATCCAAAGGCTAGTCCATATTAAAAGGATAAAGATTAATTTTATTGATGGAATGAGCTGCAACATTACAATGCCAAGATGTGTGCATATGGGGGTAAGTAGAGGATTGTGAACATTTTTGCACTTTAATGTGGAACAAAATGTTTGTAACCAAATGAGATTAATTGGAGTGTCTCTAATTTTTCTTTTACATATTGATATTAGTCAAAGAAAAACTAGAAATCTAATAAAGAACGCATCTATCCATAAGGAATTGGATAAATGTAAATTTGATGTTACAAAGTGTTAGAAGATACTAAGGGGACATTTGAATGTGTAGTGGAAAAGGCAGACATGATTAGCTATTAGGTCAGCATCAGAGGTAGGAACATTATGGGATCTGTATTCCATATTACTTACTTATTATCATCATCGCTGTTTTAGTCCATATCTTATGTAAAACCATTGTGTGTGACTAATATTTAATTTTCAGATAGACATTTGGCTGAGCTTACATCAGCACTTAATATAGGTGCTTTTGGAACTTGGTGCTCTCTTTGAGTTAGGGATGAGACTTTCATTATAGAAAAAATCTAAGAGTAGATCCTGAAAATTTGCATAGTAGACTATACTGGATATCTTCCTATTGTCCTATAGATCCAATCCTGACATTTTACATAGTAGATTATACTGAATATCTCCCTATTCTCTTGTAGATCTATCCTGCCTGCTTTTTGTTTTAGTGTTCTAAGAAGAATAGACTAAGACAATGGATATTCAGTGCTTTCTGGTTTCTCAACTATTTTGGCTACAAGGAGCCCTGGCAATAGATCAAAGGATGGAGAAGAATGAACCCATTTTTTAAGGCATCCCTCTATACAAATCTCTTGTAAGCCCATGCTGTCATTAAATGTCCACCACTCTTTAGCACTGTGTATGATATACAAGTTCTGTTGGCTTTAAGCATTACAAACAAACTAAAGATGGTATATTCACTCATGAGCAGTTTAGAGAATTTTCACACAAGATAATAATGATGTTTTCAATAAGTACTTTGGTATAATTTCCAAAATACCTGTATTATTATAGATATTTCATTTAACATTGGAATACATATTTTAATATAAATAAAATTAAATATTTGAAGAAAAAAGAGACAGTACACACAATGTCACTCTGATCATGTCTGCTGCCATGTCTGCTATTCCCTTAGATTTCACTGGTATACTGCACAGATTTTTTTTTTATGTAGGAAATTGGTAGAGCTATAACTTCCTCCCTCCCAACTTTATATTTTTTGAGAGGTGGTTTCAGGACCACCATCTCTCTTAGCTCTGGCCATGAGCTCTGAGTTGCTTCAATTTTAAATCTTTTTCCTGCCGACCCAGAAGAGAAGCAATTTTCCCAGTCTTATTCCACCTCCACAAACAGAAGCGTTCTACACACTTTGCAGAAGGCTCCTCCTGAGAGTCTCATAGCACCCAGTGGAAGGTGTGATGGGTAGCAAAGAGATATGTATTAGTGAGTATATTTTCAGGAGGCAAATGATAAGGAGATCCTAGAGGGCTTTTGAGCAGTTAGAGCTTTAGAAGTTTGGTAAGGGGAAGCAAAAGTATATTTTTTTCCTTTCTATCACTTCCCTATAATTTCATTTACTCATATTATTCTACTTTTTTAAAGGTAAAGTTTAATTCTATATTAAATATACAATATGTTAAATATGTAACTATATATAATAAATAATAATAAAGGTGAAGCTTAAATAACTGATTTTAAACTGCTTTCCCTAAGTGATGAGTTTTTACAATTACACATTTTCCTCTGTAGAGTGCTTTTAGATGTTGCATAACTTCTGGTATGCTATATTTTCATTATGATTTATTCAAAAATAGTCTATGTTACCCCTTGCTGGCTCAGTGGATGAGCACCTGCCTTTGGCCCAGGATTGAGTCCCATATCAGGCTCCTTGCAGGGGCCCTGCTTCTCTCTCTGCCTGTGTCTCTGCCTATCTCTGTGTCTCTCATGAATAAATAAATAAAATCTAAAAAAAAAAATAGTCTCACTTTTTTGGGGGAAAGTGTCAGGGAAATAAAATAAATTCCAATCTACCTACTTGCAACCAGGTGAGTCAATGCTGAGGTGGTTCCAGTTGACCCCTAAAAGTGAAGCACTTCATGCAACAATTTACTGCCTCCAAGTGTAAGATCAGCTTGCCACTGGATCTGACACTAGGGGGAGAGTTAAGGAAGAGATAACTTACTCTGCCATGTTGCCATAGTGTGGGTAGGGAGGCTCAGCTTCCAGGTGGGCACTACAGAAATGGCAGGAGAAGTGAGGTGTTGTCTAGCTCCAACCCACTCTGCCTTGTTCAGTTTCACTGATATAAAATATAAAATAATAATTACTTGGAAAAAATCTGAGAGACGATTGTCAGGACCTACAGTTAGTCTAACAGTTCATTGACTTGACACCAAAACAATGACAGATGAAAATTGACAAATTGTTCTTCATCAAAATTTAAAACTGTTACCTGTAAAAGACCCCGTGAGGAGAATGAAAAGATAAACATACTAAGAGAAAACTAAGAGAAAACATTTGCAATCTGGATATCCAACAAAGGATTTCTATCTAAAATATATAACAGTATCTCAAAACTCAACAGTTAAAAAATCCAATTAGAAAATGGTCAAAAGACATGAATAGAATTTCACGAAAAAGGACATATAGATGTCAAATAAGTATGTGAAAAGGTATTCATTATGTAAATGAAAATTGAAACCACAATGAGATATCACTGTATCCCTATCAGAATGGTCAAAGTAAGAAATAGGGATGGTACCAAATGGTAAGGTGGTAGGGAAACTGGGTCACTCCTACATTGCTGTGAGAATGTACTATGAAGCCATATTAGTGGATGACTTCACCAAATAAGAAAAGATAACATTAGAAGCATTCATATGATTATGTCTTAAGATCTTCATGTTAAATGTTTGAGTGGCGATGAAAAGATGACCAAACTGAATGAAACAGAGCAGTGAATGAAGTTGCAGAAATACCAAGAGAGTATAATGTCAAAAACAGAAAGTGTTTTAAGAAGGAGCAGCCAGGGGGCACTTGGTGGCTCAGTTGGTTAAGCATCCTTGATTTTGGCTCAGGTCAGGATCCCTGTGAGATAAAGTCCTACACTGGGCTCTACCACTTAGAAGAGAATCCGCTTGAGATTTTCTCTCCCTCTCCATACTTGTGTGCCCTCTGTCTCTCTAAAATATTTTTTTAAGATTATATTTGTTTATTCATGAAAGACACACACACACACAGAGAGAGAGAGAGAGAGAGAGAGAGAGGCAGAGACGCAGGCAGAGGTCGGGGGAAGCAGGCTTCCTGCAAGGAGCCCAATGTGGGACTTGATTTCAGATCCCGGGATCCCGTCCTGAGCTGAAGGCAGATGTTCAACCACTGAGCCATCCAGAAGTCCCTAAAATAAGTTTAAGAATATATATATATATATATATATATATATGTATATATATGTATATATATATACATATATATATACATACATATATATATATATATTTGTTTTTGTTTTTCAAAGGAGGAGCAGTCAACTTTTAAGTGACTTTTAAGTGGGACGCCTTGGTGGCTCAGCGGTTGAGTGTCTACCTTTGGCTCAGGGCATGGTCCCAGTCTGGAAATGAGTTCCCACAATGGGCTCCCTATGGGGAGCCTGCTTCTCCTTCTGCCTATGTCTCTGCCTCTCTCTCTGTGTCTCTCATAAATAAATAAATAAAATCTAAAAAAAAAAGTAGTTAATGTTTATGAGAAATACAATTTAGAAACTATGTGATATGAATTGGTTATGGTGTCCTACAAATTTTAATGTTAACAAAGAAGAAACCATTAATGATAAAACTCAGAAGACTCGTTAAACAACCTTTTTAAGGTATATGCATGTGTCAAGGTAAACTGTGGTTAGAATGGAAAATGCAGTAAAGGAATTTTTTATTGTTCTTAATTTTGATTAATCACTTTTAGGTTCTCTTCTGTTGTTTTAAATGAGTCCTAGTAAAATGTGAAGATGATTTTGAGAAATATCAGGGAGAGGAACTGAAAGGGAAAATGAAATAATTCTTTCATTTGAACATGAGGGAAAAGGAAAAGATAAGGGAAGGAGAAAAATTGGCTTTATAGATTTAGTCATAGGAAGCAAAATGATTCTTTCTCTCAATGGTTTATATTTTCTAAAAATATATGGTTTATCCACAGAGTGAACATGAGGAAAAACGAAGAATCCATGCCCGTGTGGAGACTTCAGGATCTCAGAAGCACTAACTAACATGACTAGCACTGCGCTGCCATTTCAGATGACTAGTTGAGAACAACCTTGAACTTATAGAGGTACTTATAGTTGTCAAGAACAGTGAAGTAGATGAGATTTTACTCTATTTTCTCACTGACAAGTTAGCCTACTGCACTTTCAGAGATGATAGTAGAAAACCTGTGAAACTTGGGCTGTAGACAATAGTTTTATGAATCATAGTATAACAATGTTAAAAATACCCACAGTTATGCCTGTTCTTATAGGCTCCACTTCCACAGGGTGATGCAGAGAGGCCACCTAGAGAGGCCACCTGATACCTACATGCTTAGTGGGTTGAATTAAAGGGGAGGAACCATGTACTTTGGGGAGATGACTCTTTCATAATAGTTAATTGGCCTGACCTTTGCCCAGAGGGAGGTTATCTTTTTTATACTAGACAAGATACAAAATCAACTTGAGTCTGGAGTGAGACACTGTCTCTCACTTTCCAACATTGTCTGGTAGTTAACTATTCTTGTAAAAATAGTCTGGAAAAAGAAAGTCACTGCCTCTGCTCACAGGCATGCAGATGCATGAGAAGCATATGTTTGCAACACAGTCAAATGACCTTCCAATGCTTTTAGCTTATTCACAGCTCTATATAGTCAAAGCTTATTTAAATTTTCATCTGAAGAATGCTGGGGCACCTGGGTGGCTCAGAGGTTGAGTGTCTACCTTCAGCTCAGGTTGTGAACCCAGGGTCCTGGGATCCAATCCCATATCAGGTTCCCTGCAGGGAGCCTGCTTCTCCCTCTGCTTGTGTCTCTGTCTCTCTCTTTCTGTCTCTGATGAATAAATAAATAAAATCTTTAAAAAATAGGTTTTCATCTAATGTATTCCTCAGTAGGAATTGTAAAATTATCATTAAAATCTTGGGTGTGTATGTGTTTGTTTTTTTGTTTTGTTTTGTTTTATTTTTACCCAATTGTTGTACTCATTTATTTCCTCCTCACCCTTTCTGTGCTTTCCCCATTATATGGTCTTTGCTAGTGAACTTTTTCTTGGCTGTGTGAACTGTATTGGACAAGGAGTTTAATCAGATGTGACCTTTGTCATTTTCAAACAGAAGCTATGAGTGCATTTAAGAGTTTTTGGGGGGTACTGTTGCTTGGTCTTTTTCTATGATATCATATCCCACATGGTATGAAATGAAAATGAGAAGAGACATTAAGGTTAGCCTGTGTAAGTAAAATGAGATCAAACCCAGTCCATTGGAACCAAGTTGGACCCCATAAGGCTGAGTCAACCCTTACCAGGTGCAAGCTTGGGACAGCCCATTAGTCATAGCTCTTCCACTATACTCATGAGTATTAAGGGGAAAAAACAGAACTGTTTTTCAGCACAGAGATAAGATTGTTTGCTGTATGGTATCAATTAGTGAAAGTTAAAATAGGATTCAGAAACTCTTTTGGAAAAAGTAGATAGAAACAAGCTACACTTCAGAGTTGTATTAATCAAGTTCCAATGTGTATTAGATATAATTCTGTAGCTGTTGGGAAAAATATCGTTGATAAGAATTATGAAATCTAGGATTTAGTCTCTGCCTTCTTGTTGATTTACAATGAACTTGAGAAAGCTAGGTAATTTCTAAAATTCAAGTTTTCCATTTATGATAAAAGGGAGTTGGAAAACTGATCTGTTTCATTCCATTTTAAAATTCTCTGATTTTCCTTATTGAAATATTGTGAGTTGGAGTATTGCCCTAATTACAAGATAACGAGGTAGTCCATCACAATTTTGTGGATGGTGGTAGAATGCAAGAGATCAGGGATAATAATGAGGGATAGTTCATTTCTCTTGAATTTCTTGGTGAGATGAAGAGAATAAGCCTATGCTTAGAACACCTGATTTAAAAAAAATAAATAATCAACCGTTAAGTATGCCTCTCTGGAGTGAGACTTTATTTTGATCTTCAAAGGCTTTCACTCTACAAATATCATTGGGAAAATAGTGCAGAAAAAGGCAGTCAGTGACTGTGTTCACAAGACATATAAAAATGCAAGACTCTTAGAGAACTGTTTTAGAATAATTTTAATTAGTACAGAGTACATGGAGTAACTTTCAATGTAAACTGGTGTCAGAATTTGCATTATATAAAATATTGAATGTGGTAGTACTGGAAATTTGCTATTTATTTCAATTTTGCTCACTGTAATTATTAGTGAATGCCCTCAGCATTTCAAGGAGCACATAGTGAGTATAACAAATCATCCAAATTCTGTTTGGAGTTTTAAAAAAAAGGTGCCTTGAACATCATATTGAGGAAACTGCGATCATCAAACATTGTCCAAGTTTATGCTAAGGAAATAGAGTATTAAAAAAAAGAAAAAAGAAAAAAGAAAAAGACACAGTGGCTTTGGGTAACTAGAAAGAGTTTCATTACAAAGAGGAGAGTTAAGATAAACAATAATGTGACCAGGGTTAACACAAAAGATGTTCTCAGAGCAGTATCTGGAAACTATTCTAGGCACTAACATGATGTGGGCCAGCAAATCAGTTTAATATTAGTAAATGTGTAATAGTGAGTATTAGTAATTAAGTTCCACAGTAATCCTTTGAAGTAGGAATTTTAAAGAATTGTTATGATTCCTATTTTTAATTAAGAAAATTGAAGTTCAAGACACAAAATGACTTAAGGATGATATAGCTGACAAGCTGGAAGCAGGCATTTAACTTATATTTACTAATATCTACTCTCTTGTTCTTTTGAAATGGCCACATCCATTTCTGATAATGAATAGGAAAAATGTTATGAAGCTCTGCAAAATTGAAATTGTACCTTTGATTATATATAATTTTTATTTAATACATGAGGATTTCACCAAAATAAAAAACAGATAATTGATTCTGCAGCATATATAACTATATAGTTACAGTTATATAGTCACCATACAGTTAAATAGTTATATAGTTACTGCAGCATATATGACTATATAGTTACAGTTATATAGTTACTATATACATTATATATATGTGTGTATGTGTAACTATATATATAATTACAGATCCTGCAGATAAGTGTGTGCTTGTGTGTGTGTCTGTCTGTGTGTGTAAGAGAGAGGAGAGACAGAGAGAAAAAGAGATCTGTTATCTTCTTTTGGTTTTCAGTTTGTGTTATTTCAACCATTCAAAATACACATATTGTTTGGTTTTATATCATAGCTGAGGTATTTTACTTGCATTACTTTTTGACTGGGATATATTTTATTTCACTGAAGGAGTAAGTGTATGTTAAGTATGTGGATTCATGGTTATCTACTTACTTCACTGTTGAACACATTAAAATATGCTGTCACTGAATGAGAAAAAATAAGAATTTGTTTTTCTTAAGTGGTTTCAAAGTGTTTTATTTTAGAATGTGTATTTGTTTTTGCATTTCAATTTAAACTCCATAGGTTTTTTTTTCTTTTTAATTTGATATGCTATAAAGAAAATTCTGCACACCCTTATAATTCAAGAGCTTCAGATGAAATCTGAGAAAACTGAGCCATCATTATCAGAACTTAAGTTCTGTATTTTCTTTCTCCCTTCCTTCTATTCTCTTCCTTCCTCCTTTATTTTTCCCTTTCTTTTCTTTTGCTTTCTCTTTCTTTGTTTATTTCTTTAATATAGAATACATATTATTTCTTTAATGTATAATATATATTTATTACATGTAATATAAAATATATTTTGTACAATATTTTATATCACATAATATATACTTCTTTATATTAATATTGGCTAGGATAGACCAAAAATCTATGTTTTACATGGAATTTGTGTCTCAGTTATATTAAACAGATGTTTAAAGGGAATAAAACCCAGGGCACCTGGACAGCTTGGTCAGTTAAGCATCAGACTTTTGATTTCAGCTCAGGTCATGATCTCAGGGTCTTGAAACTGCCCAGCATCAAGCTCTGCCCTGAGTGTGGACTCTACTTGAGATTCCTTCCTTTATCCCCTGCCCCTCCACTTGCCTGAACACACACTCTCTCTCAAATAAATAATTAAATAAAATTTAAAAAATAAAAGGAGTAAAACCCATGTAAGATTTAACTTTGTAAATATATGAATTACATGTATGGATTCATTGATAAAGGCTTCATTGTCATAAGAAATCTTTGCTTATAAAATGTCAATGTTCTGTGATTGATTTTCAGTTGTAACTGTACGAAAGTTATTAAAATTTTTTATACAAAATAGTCTCAGTAATAAATTTGTATGCAGTATTATATGTAATATATTTAATGTATAAAGTTTACACCTTGATGTGCTTATAATATAAATGTATGTGATTTAATATTTTTATACCTTCATAGAATGTTTTTGAAAAATCTGAGTGACAGACTTTATTAGGAGAGTCTTAAAAGCTGTAAGATTCAGTTAAAAGTCACTTATATAACTCATTTTAATAAAAACTTCTATTTAATAAAATGCTGACAAAATTATATCACGAAAAAAGAGTTGGCAGGAGAACAGCTTTGGTGGAAAGTTTCACTCTAAGGAAAACATTCCCATATGTTTCACTAAAGTTGCAGCAGTTAACATTTCTCTGCTTCCATAATTTAACTATATAAAGGTATGTATGAATGTTCACCTAAACTGCAAAGTGGCCATTCCTATAAAATGTATGCACCTATAGTGGTTTAAGCATGTGTGTGTATGTATGCAGTGTAATTTATAAGATCAATCCTTTTGCAAACAAAACAATAACACAAAAAGTTATTGTAATAATGAAATAGATATATTTATGTATAATTAAAAACAAAGCATCCAAGGATTGCCAGAAGTCAGCACAGTAATATGCTTGTTCTAGTTATTTTATTTGCAGTAAAACAATAAAACAGGCTTCCCAAAGGATTCCCAACTCAGGCTTTATGCTAACACACATCACACTTTTCCAGATTATACAAATTAGTTAGCCTTTGTTTAAATATTAAGCAAGTAGTATTTCCTTTGTATTCTCTGTTGTAGACAAGTTCAGAATTTGATGTGAGGAAAGGAACTGTGACCAGTGGCAGATAACTTAAAAACTTTAATCTGACATTAATATTTTAGTTAGTAACTCTTATTATTCATAATAATGATTATTCGAGATGATAGGGTCAGTGGGTAAAAGGGATTGACTGCTGTCACATAATCCCAAAAGTTAAGGTGGACTTGGTTGCTGTAATGGATAACTGATTCAACAGAGTGAAAAAAACCCTCTCACTCAGAGATGTTTGGTATGGTCTAGATGATCATGGTGTCTGGAGAACAGAAATAGAATGCTACTCTGTTGAAGTTTTATTTGATCTGTGAGAGCAGGAAATTTCTAGGTCTATTGAGAAGGGGTCTCACTTGATCATCAAAACAGGGACACAGCCCTCAATTTCCAGACTTCAGTTAGTTCATACAGCCTGTCCATTGAATTTATTTTAGAATAAAATAAAAACAGGCTCAAACTTAAATGATGATCAACTTAATACATTCTGCTATATGCAGAAGATGTTACTTACAAACCTAATGGTAACCAAAAATCAAAAACCAGTAATATATATGCAAAGGATAAAGAGATAGGAATCCATACAGCCTCTCCATTGAAGGAGAGGCTGTGTCTTCTACAGAAAAAAAAAAAAAAAAAAAACTTGTTTACAGGATTTATACTGTCTTCCTCCCAGGACTTCAAAAATGTACTTGCAATCATTTTCCAAAATGGCACCTTACTCTGGCACATTGGTGGGGTGGGGGTGGGAGACAATTGATCTTTGGGGGATTTCTGGACACAGGCTCTGAACTGACACTAATTCTGGAGGTCCAAATGGTTACTGTTCCACAAATCAGAGCAGGGACTTATGGAAATCAGGTGAGCAATACAGTTTGGCTCAGGTCTCTCTCCTAGAGCATAAATGGGTCTGAGGACCCACCTGTGGTATTTCCATTGTTCCAAAATACCTCCTTCTAATAAGCATACATAGCAATTGGCAGCATCTACACAGTGATCATGTGGACCATGAAATAAAGGCTTTATGCAGGGCGAAGACTAGAGAAAGACAAGTAAGCAGCCTAGGGAACAATATTTAGGGAGGACTATGCATCATTCTGACAATGGGTGTCTTTTTATATTTTGTGCACTGTCTTGCTTGCCTTACTCTAGGCCCAAAAGGAAATGCTAAAGGAAAGCTGCAAGAACCACTTCTACTCAGAAAAGAGGTAAAGTAATATCACTTTCATGGAAGGAATACAGAGATGAGTGTCACCCTCAAGAAATTTGTCAGAGGCATGGGTGGTGTGATTCACATCACATTCTGATTCAATTCTCCTATTTTCACCTTCAACAGAAGTCAGCTGGATCTTAGAGATGACAAGTGGGTTATTGTCAACTTGATGAGGTGGTGAGTCCAATTGAAGTTGCTATTCCAATTATGTTTCATTTCTGGGGCAAATCAGTGTTATCTCATGATGCTAGGTTATTCACCTGGGGCATACCTTTTCTCTACATCTTATTAAAAAAGACCACCAGAAGCAGTTCACTCTAGCTGGCAGGTCCAGAATTATACCTCATCTGTCCTCTAGCTGTAGGTTAGAATATAGTCCATAGAGATTTAGAACATCTTTCCTTCCACAGAATGCCACTATTAGATTTACGATACTAACCTGATTGGAGCTGGTGAGCAGGAGGGAGAGACTACTCTACATATAGTATTAAAACAGCTGTGCGCCAGGGGGTGGGAATTAAATTCTGGAAAAAAATTGATTATATACTTAATTTCTATATCTAATCAAATTTCCATCTTTCCTTGTGACATTTTTGTTAAATTATGTTTCACTAGTATTTTCCACTTATTTTAATGTTTTTATTGTATTGATATAAAGTACTTAATAGTATGATACCATGATCTTGAATATCTGAGAATTAGCCTTTTTATTGCTCTTAATTCTTTGTGTTTAGTCCATTTTCAACCTTGAGTATATTCAATGTGCATAGTAATAGTGTAAATCATTCTAGTAATATCATCTACTATATTTGTTGCCATGATCACTGTTGAAAAGTTAAATGTCAGTCTTATTTTTGCTTCTTTGTAGATAATAAGTCTTTTTTCTTGCCCTTTTCAGTATTTTATCTTGGCTTTGGTTTTTAGTAGTTATATCTCAATGTCTGAGTGAGATTTTCCTTTTATTTATCTTATTTGTGGTGGAGTCATAGCACTTTTTTATATCTGACTTATGATAGCTCATCAGCTTTGGAAACCCATCAGTTACTTTCTCAAATGCTCTTTGTACTCCATTCTCTTGATCTCCTCTTCTTCTGGAACTCCAGTTGACAGATACTAAAGCTTCACTCCATGTTTTATATCTTTAAAAGATTTTTTTCCCTTATTTTTTTTTCTTTTTGCTTTTGTCTACTGATCTATTTTGAAGTCAGCTAATACTCTCTTCAGTGGTATAATATATTTTGTTAACATATTATAGTCTTTTTTTTTAATTTCTAGGATTTGTAGGATTTTCATTTTATTTCTAACTCCCTGTTCTTTGGCGAAGTTTTCTTCTATTTTCTTGAAAATATTTATCATATTAATGATAAATTAAAGCCCATAATCTGGAAATTCCTAAATTTGGGTTTTATATGACTCTGGTTATATTGCCTAATTTGTAGATACTGATCCCTGGAAATTTTCCATGAGGAATTACAGAAGTTTTAGATACTGCCTCTAATGTAAGACTGACCCTATTCTCTAACAGACATGTATAATAGTAGTCAGACATCACCAATTTGGTCAGAAATTGAGCACTTAGTGTGTTTCTTTCTCTCTTTCTTTTTTTTTTTCTCTAATTGGTCTCCACTGATACAATGCAATCCTTTTAGAACCTCAGTAAACTATGAGGGTTACCACTGCTCTTCATTTTCAGACGTTTTTGTATTCCAATTCACTGTCTCTAGTAATGCCAGCCCTCCAAAAACCCTACTACATTTTCTTGTAGGTTTCTTAGCTACAATTTCTGTGAAGATTATAAATACAGAAACGATTGTGCATAAAAGAGGCAAAGAATGGACAATTCAGTTCTGTGCACTTTTTTTCTCTTTTTGTTTCCATAATATTAGATCATGAAATCCTTGCTGCCTTTGCTGGCTCACAGTCCATTTATTTATTTATTTATTTATTTATTTATTTATTTATTTATTTATGATAGTCACAGAGAGAGAGAGAGAGTGAGGCAGAGACACAGGCAGAGGGAGAAGCAGGCTCCATGCACTGGAAGCCCGAAGTGGGATTCGATCCTGGGTCCCCAGGATCGCGCCCTGGGCCAAAGGCAGATGCTAAACCGCTGTGCCACCCAGGGATCCCCACAGTCCATTTTTTATCCTTTATTAATGCATAAATCTTCTGGTCTGCCTTTCACCGGCCAACCTCTAACTGATTTCCCAGTCCCTCAATTTGTAGGATTCCCAATACCTCCAACCAGATGTATTTTGTACTCATCTTTCTTAGATAAATACAAAATCAGAAGCATAAGTCTCTTATCTGATGAAGATTATTGTACTGTACTTTCTTCCATGTTGTTGATATCATAATACTGTATCTCTGAATCCTTGTGATTATATCCTATGATAAAAATGGTGCTGAGTTTAGGTAATAAAACTATCACCATAATTATGAGTTATTGTAATGTAGCTGGGAGGAATTTGCTTAAAAATTAAGTGGAGGGATCCCTGGGTGGCTCAGCGGTTTAGCGCCTGCCTTCCGCCCAGGGCGTGATCCTGGAGACCCGGGATTGAGTCCTACGTCAGGCTCCCTGCATGGAGCCTGCTTCCCCCTTTCCCTGTGTCTCTGCCTCTCTCTGTGTGTGTGTGTGTGTCTCTCGTGAATAAACAAATAAAATCTTTAAAAAAATTAAATGGAAAAAATTGTACTTTTTCAAGCTCCATGCATAATTTTGTGCCCTTTTAACAAGACTGTATGGAAGCATCTCAGTTATGTGATGTATTTGTTGATTAGTCACAATTAAAATCAGGCTAGGCTGAAGTTTTCATTATTTACAAGATCTTTGCCATGAGGTTCTACTAATATTTTTGTGGAGTATTTTTTTTTCAGCTTTCAAGACATAGATATAGTTAAAATTACTTTTTGTGACAACTTTAAAACAAAATGGGATCACAGATATATTAGTTTTGGATTGTACAATATATTTCAAGTTGGAAATCTAATTGGAAAGCAGAGACATATGTACAACACAGTTTTTATTGTATAGGTATGAGTGAATATTATAAATATTAGCTCAGTGAGGTAACCTGAAGCTTATTTCAGGTTCCTTGTCAGTATTTTGTTGTCTTGACATATTTTTATTTTATTCTTGGAGCCCAGAAATCAGCTTTAAAAATGTACAGGAAGAAGCAGACAGAAATGCTGAACTTTGTACTAAAGATGCTTTGATATCCAAGTCATTTCCTGGGCCGAGGAAACAGTGCTATCTATAATTAAAGGAATGATGTCCATCACTCTCCCTAACCTAAAAATATTTCAGTCTGAAAACACATTCAGAAAGATACATTAAAAAAATGATCTGAAATGTTCTGTGAGACAGGTAACAACAGTATTCCATTGGTGAAAACTTTCTCCAATAGGTTCAGTGCATCAAAAGCAGCTACTTTGATGCCCAACATTCACTTCATCCTCAAGAACAAAACCAAAATAAAACAAAAAATAGGAAATCTCATTCATTAACCTGTATTCTCCTTTCCGATTTGTAAAAGTGGCAAATAATCATTACATTATATCTTGTGGAGAATGCATATCTACATACTATTCAAGGTAACTATAAGAGGAATCATAGTAGAAAACAAAAACTGGTGAGAAAACAAAGCAACAAAACAAAACAAAAGGAACTCTGTACTAGGGCCTTGTTTTCCTCTTTCTGCTTAGTAAGTTATCTGTAAAGAAAAAAGAGACAGAAAAAAATTTTTATATATTTAAATTATTACTCATGCTTTATTTCCTACAAGTATTCATTTAAATGTTGCTGACATAAGTACTTTGTTATTCAACATACTTATTTGGCACTCATTCTATATAATAATAAAGCACTTTGGGTTTTCATCCATCATAGTGGCTCCTGACATTTATTGTTATATTATGTTATATTATTATTATTATTATTATTATTATTATTACATTATTATGATTCCTTATAGAATTGCTCATGCTGGGCAGCCCAGGTGGCTCAGCAGTTTAGTGCTGCCTTCAGCCCAGGGCCTGATCCTGGAGACCCAGGATCAAGTCTCACATCAGGCTTCCTGCATGGAGCTTGCTTCTCCCTCTGCCTGTCTCTCTCTCATTCTCTCTCTCTCTCTTTCTTTCTCTGTGTGTCTCATGAATAAATAAATAAAATCTTTAAAAAAAAAAGAGTTGCTCATGCTGCAGTAAGACAGTATGCTTCTTCAAAGTCAAAGCTTTATTTCATTTTCATTTCCTCAGTGTATGACATAGTGTACATTACTTAGTAAGAATTCAATACATTTACTTTAGTAGTTGATGACCAAGTTTTATTGAAAATGTAGTTAAGCAGTTTGCAACTAAACATACAAATCGACAAGAAGAGATAGTGAAGAAATGTTCCTTGTTTAATTAATGCATATGTGCTGTGTCACACTGACACCAGAAATTAATCATCATATCAAACACTATTTGAATAAAAATAAGTTGAGTTTTTCTGACTTTTAAATGTTTTATAACCACTTCATTTAAATGTATAAACTTTTGTTTTGTTTGTGCTTTAAAAACATAACTTATTTTGGGACACTTGGGTGGCCTAGTTGGTTAAGCATCTGATTCTTAATTTCAGCTCAAGTCATGATCTCAATCCTGAGAGTGAGTCCCACTTGGGTTCCAGCTCAGCAGAGTCCCTTCTCTCCTTCCCCCTCTGCTCCCGACTCATGCATGTGCACACATATGAGGATGCTTTCTCTCTCTCTCTCAAATAAATATTATAAATATATATTATATTTATAATATTTATATATAAATAAAATATATATAATTATATATAATATATATAATATATATTCCCACATAAATGAATTTTGGTCAGAAATTCCTAGAACAGCACACACACACACACACACACACACACATTCTTTTTAAAAACAAGTTGAGGGGCACCTGGGTGGCTCAGTCAGGTAAGCATCTGCCTTCAGCTCAGGTCATGAATCCAGAGTCCTGGGATCCAGCCCTGAGTCAGGCTCCCTGCTCAGTGGAGAGTCTGTTTCTTGCTTTCCCTCTGCCCCTATTCCTATTTGTGCTCTCTCTCTCTCTCTCTCTCACACACACACACAAATAAATAAATAAATATTAGAAAATTAAGTTGAAATGTTATTTGATATTTTATTTTTGACTTTGAACCTAACTGAACTGGGGTTAAATAATATGATCCGCATGATACAGGTTTGTAAATAAAGAATGCTTTATGGCTCCATATAAGGTGAATATTGCATGTGCTCCCTGTGTATTTTTAAATTTTAATTTTTTAATTGATAGGTATACATTTGATAATTGTGTTTTAGAACACACTTATTATCATCAAATGTTTCTATAAAGTTATTATTGTTTTCATTAGTTACCTATTTTTATCAGGAGTGTCACAGCAAGAAGAGGCAACCAAAAAGTGCAGGATACTGTTGATTGATGCTTGAGTTAAAAATCTTGTTAATCATAAATAATAGAGGCAAATTCTTGATTTTAGTGATGAGTACTTTTTTTACTTGCTGTTTTTTTTTAAGAATTTATTTATTTATTTATTTATTTATTTATTTGAGAGAAAGAGAGAGACATACAAGCAGGGGTAGGGGCAGAAGGATGAGAGAATCTCAAGCAGACTCCATGCTGAGATCAGAGCCCAATGGACTTGATCTCACAACCCTGAAATCTTCACCTGAGGCAAAACCAAGAGTCATATGCTAAACTGACTGAGCTATCCAGGTGTCCTTTACTTGCTGTTTTTATGTCAGGTTTATTGTTCTATAATTTTTATACAATAAAATATAAATATAGAACAATTTTATTTCAATAAATATCTTTGAAAGAAAAAAAAAAGAAATTTTATCCAGTCAGATTTGAATTATCCATTTGTTCACTTAAAGCATAGTCCAAGTATTTCAGATTTCCCATTTTCCTATGGATTTCTAGGATCTAATTCCTAAACTTCACGAAACCAAAGCCTTTTCTCTGTTCCTGAAAAGGTAATGCAAATTCACCCCCTGGTTACCTCATTTGATAAATTCCAGTTTTAGCCTTGATCTCACACTTTGGTTTCTGGCTATTTCTTCATTTTTGTTATCTAGAGTTTTCTCTTACATTATTGTGACCTAAGTCATGCATACATACAGATTTTTAAAAGATATTGTATTAACTTTTTCAGAGTTTTTTTTTGTGGGGGGTATGTAGAATTTTTTCAGAATAACTAGTTTTCCATATTGCCAAAACTCAGAAATATATTTATTAAAATTAAAGAAAAATAATATTAGCAGAAAATAATCATTACTAAATCTTCTTGGAAACCAAATATAATTTATGAGGTTGATTTTATGGTGAAAAAATATATATGTACAAACTTGGAATCTAAGTTCCTGGAAATATATCTCTTGATCTTTATATACTTAATATTCAATATTATACTTTAATAGTTATAGGTACAGTTCTAGGCACCAGATATACAACAAAGGAATAAAAATAAGAAATCCTCTCCTAAAAAGAACTTAATGCTTGTGGAGTTTAACAACAAGCAAGGAAATATAAGTGTAATTTAACTTTAGATGGAGAGAATGCCTTAAAATAATATTTTAAAAAATTGGTCATTGAACGTGTTAAAAGTTGGTGGCCATGAGGGGATCAGTGTTAGATTGTATTACCAAGAAATGCCTGAGGAGGTGATCTTAGGAAACAAAGTAAAACTGGGAAAGGGCAAGGTAAAGTGTTCATGTTTGCTATGCTTGTTTTCTCAGATTTTCCTGCAAGCATATAATAACCCACTGCTCTATTCCAAGGCTTCAGAAAAACCTCAAGTCCAACTTTCCTAATGGATCTTTATTCCTACAGCTTCTCTATTGTTTTGCAAGGTTTAATTTCTATAATTACTTTGTCACATATATTGCCTTTGCTTCCCTGCCTGACCTCTGACTGATTCAGTGATGATGACTTAGAAAAAAGTGAAAATTTCCCTGAGGTATAAATACACTGTAGCTGTAGCCAGATTATTGTTTACAAGTTGAACTAAAAACCCTGTTTCAACTTTGGTAACAAGTGTCATTTTTTCCACCTTCTTTTTATCTACAACTTTTATAATCAGAGTTAACTACCATGGCAGAGGTTAGAAGAGAATCTCTAAATTAATCTCTAAGTTAATGTGTAAAATAAAATTTTAAGGTAATTTGAGTATTATATGCATATAAACTATTAGAAAAAGATATTATTTTCCTCTATTCTTACAATACCTTACATACAAGATAAGAGTAAATTCTTCAGAAAATGGAGACCACTCAGATTTAGAAAAAAAAAAAAATCTTATTACTAACTGTCAGTGTCACTCTATGAATGTATTGAGACAAGGAGGAAATGAATGCTAGCTGAGTTTACTGGAAGTTGTAAGGGTAGAGGAATGGGGAGGGAGAAACTTTGAACACTAAGTAATTTATTTGTCTCTACTTTTTTAAACGTGTTTTTTTTTACTTTACTTTTTTAAACTTTTAAAGAAATATTAGGATGGAAATGACACTAAGCTAAATTATACACCTAATGTGCTTGCAGTGCATTTAAATTTTTCATATATATTTAATTTAATCCATAGAAACCCCCTTCTAATTTGAGAAATGGTAAGATTTTCTTCATGCATATAAACCACAAATAAAAGATATTAAAGATATTAAAACTGAAATCTATTGGGTCTTATCTTAAGAAAGTTACCTATTAAGACAAACACAGCAGGGAGGCCATGTCAATTTATCTGAATATTAAATGAGTAATGCCCAATAAAATAAATTCAATAGTTGTTGGGATATATTCTCAAATTTCTATCTAAGGTATTTTTTTTTGTATTTTTTAAAGATTTTATTTATTTATTCATGAGAGACACAGACAGAGGCAGAGACATAGGCAGAGACATAGGCATCAGACAAGGAGCCTGATGCAGTACTTGATCCCAGGACTCTGCGATCATGCCCTGAGCCAAAGGATGATGCTAACCTACTGAGCCACCTGGGTGCCCCTCTAAGGTAGTTTTAGATTTATATTTTAGTAGTCTTTTCTTAATATCAAGGGTAGATTAATTTTTGTTCTATTTGTTTCATAAGTTTTACTCAAATCAACATTTTTTAGGAAATATCTTAGAAAATGCATTATTAAAAATTTATTTTGAAAACTTTTATGGGAGACAGGCTTTCTGAAAAAAAAATGGGGGGTGGGGTCACATTTGAGACCCAGGTGGCTTAAAGATAAACTCTCCTTCTGCGCATCTATTAAATATTCTGATGCTAGGAATATACAAAAGCAAAATTTTATTTTTTGTGTCAACAGGAATAATGCATGGATCCATAATAACTTTAGTTACACAATGATTTCTTTGTGACAATAATTTCAGAAGTTTATGATTCATTGATTTCAGTAAAGGTTAATAGAATAAAGCTTAGGACTCACAGTAAAATAGACATGTTCTGGGGTTTTTAAAGATCATTGCCGCTGGTTAAGAGAAAGGCACAGAGTGTGCTGAGATCAATCTCGACTCCTCTGGCACAAAATCAACAACATGACACAAGCTTTTTCAGTGCAAGTGTTCTTTCATGCTAAAGAAGTAAAATGCTTAAGGTTAAGGGCCCTCTTGTTCAGCACCTTTATATGGAAACAGCAAACAAATGGAATCTGTCTTTTTTTAATATTATAATACTCTAATCTTTCAATAAAAGCAAAACCAAAGTTTCTATTATTTCATTGTAGTTTCTGTACTGAAGCAAGGTCCCTGCCACCAAGTGGCCCAGTTGCAACTGACAAAGATGATACACATAGTTGGGAGAATGGACACTGTTAATACCTGGTTGTTTCACTCAATTCTCTCACCCATTTTGGGGGGTGCCTGGGTGGCTCAGTCAGTTAATTAGAGGTCCTGGGATTAAGCCTCACATTGGGCTTCCTGCTCATGAGGAGACTGCCTCTCCTTCTCTTTCCTGTTCATGCTCTCTCTCTCAAATAAATAAAATCTTAAAAAAAAGAAAACTCATTTTGGCTTTTCTTTTTCTCTCTCTCTTTCTGTTCTTATGATTCATATAGGTCAGACAGTCTTTCCCAAAGTGATTTTGTCTGTGGACAGAGGGAAGAGTCAAGGGAAGTAATTTGTTCTTTGATAAATCTTACTTAAACTAATAAGGAAATACTCATGCATAGGGTCATTGTTAGCAAAAGACTGCAGTTCTTCACATGGAGGCACTGCTGACATTCATAAGCAGGCCCTTTCCTCTGAAAGCTAATAAACATAATCCATGATACAGAGTTGCTAAATATTATTGATCACGATGTATCAATATATTCTCACACTAAAATGTTAACAAAGCTTTGTGAAGCTCTAAGCCTCCTTCACTGTATGTAAAAAATGTCATTACAAAATCAATTTTATAAAAAAGCTGAATTGGAGTGTTAAATTAGCTAAGGAATATGGATAAATCAAGTCTCACCACTAGCTATGTCACTCATTTGATGTGGGGCCATGGTCAATTTGCATAAGTGTTTTGAAATTTAATTTCCTCAAATGTAAAACTGTGAAGTAATACCAAACCCAAATTTTTCTAAGGATCAGTTGAAAGAAAATGTTTTTGAAAGATCATTTATATGTGCAGTGTTAGAGAGTTTAATTTCTTTATGATCATACAGTTAGCAAAAGGCAGGGCCAGTATTTGAAACCAAAGACTTCAGAACCAGGTTCACTACATTAGGTTGTAGTACTACAAAGAAGTCACAGAGCAGTCTGATTATGGGATGAAAGAGAAAGAGTGCTCTGTGTGTGTGTGTGTGTGTGTGTGTGTGTGTGCCCACACTCCCGTGTTCTTTCCAATTAGTGTTAAAGGCAGGCTTTAGACTTGTTTTTCTCTTATTCATTTCTCTGTTCATATGCTCTGCACCTCTAGCACATCCCCACAGAGCTGCTCTGAGTGTAGAACTGAGCCATAGGAATTGTTGATTATGTAAATGAAACACCCCATCTAAGCAACTCCATGGAGAGAGAAAACAGCAAAGGAGTAAATCCAGACATGAATTGAGTTAATAAAGCCTATAGGGAGTTCCGCTTATAGTTTGCTCTCACACCGAGCTGAGAAATTTTTATTTGATGTGGAACCTCATGGTCTTGCTGTAAATGAGGTTCATTCAATTTCATACTTACTGGTGTGTGTGTGTGTATCTGTGTGTGTGTGTGCTTGCACACATATATATGATTTGTATGTGGGTGTGGCATATGGGCTATTGGAGCTTAAATAGCTACATATTCTTTTAATTGTGTAATCATATCTTAAAGGAAAGGGGAATTTAGAGTGAGTCTCATTAAACATAACTATTTTAAGATCTACTCATAGCTGTCTTTTATGGTGTGAAAATACTTATTGGTTATTGCATATTTTATAATACAGAGACTGTAGCAATAAATGCTTCTACTCTTTATAATTTTTACTAATGTAATACTATATCTAAGGCAGCCATATATTTTTCTCCAGGACACATATAGGTAAGATGCCTTAGATTATGTGTACTTATACAAACATAGGACTTGATGTTTCACATTGAAAATCTAATCATTGGGTTATAAAAAAAAAGTTAAAGCTAAGCAAAATGTGAATAATATGGCCTCAAAGTTTCAGATGCATTTATATAATTATTCCAGGGATCCCTGGGTGGCGCAGCGGTTTGGCGCCTGCCTTTGGCCCAAGGCGCGATGCTGGAGACCTGGGATCGAATCCCACATCGGGCTCCTGGTGCATGGAGCCTGCTTCTCCCTCTGCCTGTGTCTCTGCCTCTCTCTCTCTCTCTCTGTGACTATCATAAATAAATAAAAAAATTAAAAAAATAATATTAAAAAAATATATATATATGTAATTATTCCAAACCATAGCATAACAAAGGTATCACAAATGTATAAAATGCAATTACCTTTTGCCAGTTGAACCATAACAAATGAAACAAAGTATCCAAAAAAGTTAGACAATTTTACTTCAATATTTAGTATCCTCATGTAAAAAGGACTGCTAGTGGTACATTAAAATGGAATCACAAAATGGATGTGACTTGTATTCTGCTTTCATTTCCCTTTGCTGCTATAACCATTTCATACTGCCCTGATATTTTCAGTCTCATTCTCTCTTCTATTTTCTTTAAAATGAAAATGAAAGTTTTAATTTGTTAGGTTTTAGACTTGCTGATACCTGTTCCATGTTGCTTCTCCAGACAGTTGTTTTACAAAATATTTGGAGACATAAAGCATCTTGCAGAAAGAAAAACCGCACATCTGTTTACCATATTCTATTATATTTAACCTCTATCAATCTGCCATGAACATGAACATTTCTTATAGAAATTCTGTAGCCAAACAGCTGTTCTTTTCATGCTTCCTTTCCCACATAAGATGATATGAAATATCACAAAACCAAGATGTTTCCTGGACATTGCTTTTCATTTAAACCAGAAATTTGAATCAAAGGATTTAAGCAACATTTTGCCACTATTTTAATGGCCACCATATTCTTCTACCTTAAAAAGTAAACAAGATGACCAAAAACAAGTAAAAGTAAAACAAAATAAATGTATGAATGAATGTGAACAAATCTTGATGATTTTTCCCAAAAAAGGCTTTATTCAAGGAACAAGAAGCTCAATGACATTGCTTTTATGTAAGGCTCTTCTCTGTTTGCGTGTAAGAAAGTCCTTTAAATACAAGGATGAGATGACATATATTTCTGTATAGGAAACTGATGTGCATACATTCTTGTATTTTCTGGAGTGAGAAATCCAAGTATGACCATTTGCTTGAGAAATTAGAAGAAATAAGGAATAAACACATACAACTTCTGAGAAAATTTCCTGAAAAATCACATGTGATTAAAATCTAAAATGAGCATGAAACAAGAACTACAAGAAAAGTATACAGAACAACACAAAACTCTCTCATGAAAGAGTCTATGTATATAGAAAGACTATATATATATTTATACATATATAGTTAAAGTGGAAATACATAAACACACACATATATATATGTGTGTGTGTGTATATATATATATATATATATATATTAAATAGGATGTGTAGAAAAAAAAGTCTTATGTTTTTCTTTTTTGCTGTCCTGAAAGGAGAAGAGATACTTTTTCAGGACAGGCTGATATCACCATTTATAGTATCACATTATCCAATTATCTGTCTTTGGGACCCTCACCTGATGTCCTGGAAGTTCTTTACAATAGAAATATCTACATTTGTTCTCCACTTCATAATATAATTGATTATACAAAAAGCTCCTTTTCTTTGAAAACAAATTTCTAAAAATTGTTTACATTTGATGGTGGACCTACTCATATTCAGGTGTGGAAAAATTTGTGACAATATCTAGTTTCTTTCTTTGCCTTTTCCTGATTCTATATTTAACAGGCATTTTCTATAATTGAATTTTTCCAGAATTCACTGCCATTAAAATAAATTCCCGATCTTTACATATTTTTTCTGGCTTGATATTTAAATTACTTAGGATATATAAGATCTAACAATAGTTTTTAACTTTTTATGTGCAATACAATTTCTAAAATATGATGTCTTTTATTCTTTGTGATGGAATGGAATTAATCACACACACATATATATATATATATATATATATATATATATACACACACACACACATACATATAGTCTATAGGCATTGCTATTATGTGACATCTTACATTAACTTTAAATATTCCATTTTTTTTGCTTTTTAATTTATTCTGAATTTTATTATTGATCCCAATTATTCTTTTTTTTTTTTAACGTTATGACTTCTCTCTACATGACAAGATAATGTTAGAATCATAATGCTAGAGCAGCTGGAGTGGCTCAGCAGTTTAGCGCCGCCTTCTGCCCAGAGCCTGATCCCAGAGTCCCGGGATCAAGTCCCACATCGGGCTCCTTGCATGGAGCCTGCTTCTCCCTACGCTTGTGTCTCTGCCCCTCTCTCACTCTCTCTGTTTCTCATGAATAAATAAATAAATAAAAAAAACCCCCACATTTCAGACATGTGCATAAAAAGAAAGAATCATAATGCTAGATATTGTTTACAAGGAATTGCATCTATTTGATGGGTATGATCATGCTTCTTAAGATTAGGTTAAGAATTAAGCAAGTTTCATGAATAGAAGTAAATGAATTTTCTGATATCTACAAAATATACAATGAATAAAAAGCTGTTTCATTATAACATACTAATTTTGCATACATTTAAAACAAAAGGAGAAATCTTACAGATCATCAGAGCACAATTCATTAAAATTTTATATCTAGATAACTGGCATAAAGCAGCTATCATGATGGTATTTGTATAGTTTACCCTTGAATGATACAGGGGTAACGGATGCTGATCCCATACACAGTTGAAAAATCTGTGTATAACTTTTGACTTCCCCAAATTTAACTATTAATAGCCCACTGTTGACTGAAAGCTTTACTGATAACATAAACAGTCTATTAATACATATTTTGTATGTTATATATATTATACACTCTATTCTTCTAATAAAGTAAGCTAGAGAAAAGAAAATCTCATTAAGAAAATCACAGGGAAGAGAAAATACATTTTCAGTACTGTACTGTATTTATGGGAAAAAATACATAAGTAAGCAGACCCATGCAGTTCAAATGCTTTGTTGTTAAGGATCAGCTGTATTTTATTTGTTTTTTGTGCATGGAATTATCAATCAGAGAAACAGTTTTCCTTTACATTCAATTAATATGAAAAGTCTAATTCATTGCTTTATGTGCTAGTACATCCTTAGATGTACAGGGATTAAAATAGTGAAGTAGGGATGCCTGGGTGGCTCAGTGATTGAGTGTCTGCCTTTAGCTCAGGGCGTGATCCCGGGGTCCTGGGATTGAGTCCGCATCGGGCTCCTTGTAGGGAGCCTTCTTCCCCTCTGCCTATGTCTCTGCCTCTATCTGTGTCTCTCATGAATAAATAAATAAAATCTTTTTAAAAAAAGGTTAAGTAATTTTAACATTATGAAATCAAATAATATTTAGGTGCTCATTAAAGTAATCTACCTTACTAGAAGCTCCAAAAAGCAAAAATCAGCTTTTTTGATCCAAGAAATAATAAACACTTAGGTATGTTGTCAATATCACAGAGAAGGTAGACTATTGCTTCTATTCACTATCTCAGTATACCAAAATATGCCCATCATTGAATTCATCAAGAGAATTAGATCAGAATAACTGTGTACTTAAAAACAAAAATGTGTATGGAACATATTTTTTAATTTTTTTAAACTATAAAATAATATGTTGTTATTTTTACTTATTTCAGCAATGTATATGGACATTTTTTCTTCAAGTTTCTTACTAATCTTCCTTTGATTAATATTAACATAATTATTAGATACTTTCTCTCCTTCTACCTATAAATGAGTTTAAGCTTCACCCCTTTTTAAACCAACCAACCAAAAAACAAACACTCAAAAAAAAAAAAACAAAGGAATACACCTCATTGTCTTTACACCCACACAGACGCACACCATATTGTCCTTAATCTACAAAAATTTCTTTTCATTTTTCTTAAGAGGCATTCTCCTAAATATTTTAAACCTGCTGTGTCTCCTTTTCTATATATTTTTTAAAGATTTTATTTATTCATTCATGAGAGACACACAGAGAGAGGCAGAGACACAGGCAAAGGGAGAAGGAAGCTCCTTGAAGGGAGCCCGATGCTGGACTTGATGCTCCACCCTGGGGATCACACCCTGAGCCAAAGGTAGTTGTTCAACCACTGAGACACCCAGGTGCTCCTGTCTGCTTTTCAATGTAACATTGACTACTCAAATCATACTAATACTCTGCCTGTGAACTCAGAAACAATATGACTATTATCTTACTTGAATTTGCTGTAATATTTTAAACTATTGATTTTTACTTCTTTATAACTATTTCCACTTCTTACTCCAAAAAACACTGTCAGCTTTTTTCTTGTATTAATGACAAATCCTATGCAAACTTAGCCGAGAGCTGTTTCTGTTTTATGGTTCATAAAATTCTATAGTGTAAATTGTTCATTTTTGCTTACCTTTTTTTCCTCACAATTTCTGTTCATGTTACTACTTATGTAATAGTGATCTCTTGGCTTATATCTCCTTAGGTTTTCAAGTTTTATATCTGTACTAAGCGGTCGTAAGTCAATGACTTATTTGGTACTTCGTCTCATTGGTTTGTCAAACTCTGTAAATTCTACATTTAATTAATTTAATTAGTTCTTCCACCCATAGTTTACACAACTTCCTGTGTTTTCTCATTGCTTTCACCCATCTGCACCAACTAGACACCATTTAGGATAGTTGAATTCTTTATTCTTCACTCCCCATCGGGTGAACTTTTTCCTTCTTCATAACATCATTATCCAGACCCTTATTGTAACTCAGATTATTGGAGCAGCCTCCCACATTTCTCTCCGTCTTCTCTTCTTGAAGGCATTCTCCACGGAGATTTCTAAAATACATTTGCCCATACCATTAGCTTAGTTAAATGTACTACAAATACTTGTTCATCAGAACCTGTCCAGTAAACACTGAACTCTTTGTCATGTTATGCCAGAAATTTTCCCATTTGGCCTTGCCTAGCTGTCCCCATTCTGCCACTCACCTCTAGTAATTCTGAACTAGATACATCTCTATGATATAGCCATGCTGAGGCATGCTCTCCACATCTGTCTACTAACTGGGTCTTCTTTCCTTTCTTCTCCTCATAAGGCAGATCAAGGATAACTCCCAAGGGAAGATTTCTTTAACCTTCTTCATCAGATTAATTACTACATCCCATTTTGATCACCATTTTGCACGTTCTTAGCTGTCACTACATTGTGATTTTTCTTTTACAGTTGTATGAGTCATCATTCAGACTTTGCAACTTAAGGACATATCATGCTTTCTCATCCTTGTATTTCCAATGTTTGGCCTAAAATAGCTTTCAAGTACTTATTGATGAAATAAAATAATAAGTATCTAAACCTTTAAAATCTAAATATGGAAATATGAAATATTTAAAGAAATTTACTAGTGTATTTCAAGGATAGTGGATAGATTTAATAGTAAATCACAGGAAATAAAACAAAAAGTAAAGTAAAATAATAATTGTACATCCTTGAGGAAAAGAAAAATAAACACAAATAGTGTGACTTAAATAATACAAATCAAATATGAATTATAGGAATATATTATATATAACTCTAACTATGACTACAATTATATATAGGATTATTCAAGTAAATTATTCAGTTAAGAGCACAATAAAGTTATGAAAGGAAGTTTATGTTTTCATATGTTTTAATTGAAAGTACAAATGATTTCTGAATGACAGATAAGGGGAAATAATGATAATAGATGTGATAACCGCATAAACAATCTATTCATCAAATGCATGAATTATGTAACTTCCTATTTAAATATTTCTCTTTCAAATGAGGTAATACAATTTAAATATTTTATTTTTTATTTAAAATACTTTATATATTTAGCCAAAACACAAAATGTCAAATAAAAGTGTTAAGGTTAGTTCAAAGAAATTTTCTGAAGTATGGTAACAAATACAGACGTTTAATAATTCTTCTAAGATAAACAAGCTGAATATATAGACTAAGAATTAAGAATCATGCCTATTTTAAATCAGTGTTTCAAATTTAGACTTTTATTTGACTGCTTTCTATGAAAGACAAAGATATTAGGTCTCTCATATGCCCCTTTCCAATTACTATTGGCACATTTATATATGTTAGCTTATGCCACTTGACATCCAGTTCTATAACACCAATTTAAACAGTGTTTTAGCTTTAGTTCTATCTTAGTTTATTTTTTACATCTGTAATCATATTTCCATCCATATGTCTTCAGTACTTTGTTTTACTTATTTTATTAATCCCAGCATGACACTGTTTCTCGATGCATTTTGTTTTGTTTTATTTTCATTTTTAATTATTATTATTTTTAAGTTTTTTAATTTATTTATTCATGAGAGACACAGAGAGAGAGAGAGAGAGAGAGAGAGAGAGAGAGGCAGAGACACAGGCAGAGGGAGAAGCAGGCTCCATGCAGGGAACCCAAAATGGGACTCCATCCTGGGTCTCCAGAATAAGGCCCTGGGCTGAAGGCTGAACTTAACCTAAACTGCTCAACCACTCAGGCTGTCCTGTTTTAATACTCATTTTCAAATCATTCTGTTGTTTTATTTCTTATCTTTGGAATTCTAGTTATGATTCCACATTGTTATCAATTTGCCCTATAATTTAAAGAATTTGAGAGAAATGTCTTTCTGATTCTTTTTGTTCTTTGAATTCAAAATTGCATGTTTTTCTCTTCTTCCTTCTCACATGATGACTACCTTTTTCTTGTAATATATTTGCATAGAGTTTCTCTTCATCTCACTCATATTACATAGCTTTTTCCAGACCTCCAATTTGCCTATATGTTGGGAACATTTCTTAAATCTTCAACTATTTTAATCATTAGCTTTTCATATTTTATTTTATTTTTTAGCTTTTCATATTTTAGACATAATATTTTTATTGATATTCTGAGCGAGTAAGGAAAACCACAGCACAGTGGGTAGGAATCTTTCTTTAGTGTAACTGAGCTTTACACTTGCTTCCAAGGTGCCATGAAGTACCTTAAATGTCTGTTAATTCCACCTAATTGTTGAATATAATGGTATCCATGAGAGGTTGTGCTCAGAAATACATTCCATCCTTTCATATAGCAAAAAAAAAAAAAAAAAAAAAAAAAAAAAGAAGCAGTCTTATTTTCCTAGACCCCAATTTAATCCATTACTTGCCAACAGCTCTTTTCAATATTCCTACATAGTGGGAAAAGATTAGAAAATAACTGAATTTACTTACTCCCTAATTGGAAGAAGTAGAGAAATTTTTCAGAATTTCAAAATTCAACATCTGGAGCTGAAAGAGGAGAGAAGGAGAGAGTTAATCTGAGTAACATTATGTCCTATGTAAAGTCTTCCATATCTTTCTCGACTATCACTTTCTGAGATACATGTGATGCGATTATGGGTTATATATATCATTAATTAAGGGCCATTACACAAATTAGTATCAAAATATTATTTGATAGTGTTACTTAATATTCTCTCTTCCCTCTGCCTTCTGACTCCCTTTTTTCATTTTGTTGCTCTTACACCTAATCATACTTCTACCATAGTGGAATTTATTTTATTGAATTCTCAACTGGAACATGAGGACTCATCATTCCTCTTAAGAACTTAAGAAAAAAAAGTGATCAAAACTTATCATGTAATGGAAAGCAATGTTTCCTGTATAGGCTAGAACAGAATGGAATAATAAAGTAACTCTATCATGTGAATGATTAGGCACCAATTTCTTTCTTTTGTTTTCTTCCTCCATTTTTGAAAAGACAAGACTAAGAATTCTTATGTCTATTAAAAGATGTGAAAGAATTTTACATACTAAAAATATGTTTTTTGTTTTTGTATTTATAGGATTATGGATGCTTTTAGACCAAGATGTTTTATTTTATTTTTGCTTTCTTTTAATATTTTCAAGAATTTTGACTCCCTGAGTTTCTGGTCTCCATGTTGTTTTTTTTTAATCTACTTTTGCTTACTTATTATTGCACTGATGCCTTTTCCTAAATAAACATATTTGGCATAAGAGTAACAAGTTGGTCCAATTTGGGAAAGAGTAGAGTTTGGGGGAATAGAGAAAATGATTTAATATATCTGCAGGGCCAAAGCTTTCGGAGAGAATACAAGAGTTGACTCAAAGGACAAGCCTAAAATGTTACTGGATGATTAGATATTGAGAAACCTTCTGGAGAGGTTTGCCTCACTTTAGGTAGTAGATAATATATTTACATTTCAAAGGAGATGAAACCCTGGGGAGTACACTTTCCCTATAGTAGAGATATATATTTTATAATGAAGAGGAGGAACCAGAGGTTCTTCCCTTTCCTACCCCAGGAGAACAATTACATGAATAAGATTATGTCTCTCTTTTTCAGTACTGAAGGGAAAATGTATACATAAGCTCCCATCCTTGTATGTATAATTGAGGTTTCTTGTTTCTATTACAGACATCAGGACATATAGGGTGACATCTGATGTCATTGCATCACCTTAAGTGAGGGAATAATTAGGGAAAATGGGAAGCAATGTATTATTATTGTATCAGAATTCTGATATTTACTATAGAAAACATGTGTTTGTATCCAAGATAATAAGCATAAGTATATTAAAGATAAAACAAACAGGGATCCCTGGGTAGTGCAGCGGTTTGGCGCCTGCCTTTGGCCCAGGGCGCGATCCTGGAGACCCGGGATCGAATCCCATGTCGGGCTCCCGGTGCATGGAGCTTGCTTCTCCCTCTGCCTGTGTCTCTGTCTCTGTCTCTCTCTCTCTCTCTCTCTGTGTGACTATCATAAATAAATTTTAAAAAATTTAAAAAAAAAGATAAAACAAACAAATAAATGAAAGATATTAAAAATTATCTCATAGGAAGGAGAAGGCTAGGACCTCTTTAAATCTATATTATTGAAATACAATGTTTATATTCATGTAGCTTTCCAAATCTTCTATCCCAATTCATTTGATAGGAATGAATGCACAGAATTAGGGGAGAGGTTTTGCCAAATAATATATAAAGCACTGAAAAAGATAAATGTCAAGAATAGAACTCTAAAAAAGAAAGATATTTGAGTAACAAGCACACTTAGAAGTGGTGCTCCTTCACTTCTACCAAGTTTATGTTGACTAAATCCATTTTATCTCAAGGGCTTCAAAATTATGATGAATATATATATATATATATATATATATACACATTTAGGAATTATCATATGCTAAATGCATAGATCAAGTCTTAATTGTCACACTGAAAGTAGGATGTAAATATAAGGTAGTCATTATATTATGGATACAAAAGGGAATAGCATATGAAGAAATCAATAACTTCAATTCACTAGACTCTCATAAGCAGTATTTGTGTTCACATTCACATTTGAGTTTGTATTTATATTTGACTCTAAAATAAAGCATTTTATAAATGCAGTGTTTCTTCTTCTAGAACAGTTCTCGTCCTCCTTCACAGACCTGAGATTATTTTTAGACTAAGGAAAAATATCATTTGGGATTATAACCCTCAGTTATGTTGTTATAGAATTAAGATCTAAAGAAACTGATCATTTTCTATTACTAAAATTACATATATTATATATATACATATTTCAATGTGCATATATACATCTTGAAACATAGTTTAATAAAATATGTAATACATCATTAATAATTTTTATTATAACTTGATTTGATATAATAATCAAAATTATTAATGAAAAAAATTATTAATGAAAAATGTTACATATTTACTTTGGATATTAACACTAAAACAATACAACTGAGGGTTAAGAAACCTAGCAACTTATAATTATGTTTGTCTATTTAAGATTCTTATCATCTTCTCTCTATATATCATGATCATTTTTCTTAATTTAATATTGAAAATTATATTTTTTATGTTCTAATAGCTTTGATAACAGCATTACTAAGAGGGTTTATTACTAGACAGCACTTCATGTGTTGAGAAAAAAGTTAACAAACTATATAGTTAATAGCATTTTGTACAGAACATACATTGTAACAGTCCAAGTACCTGAAAAGAAATTTCCTATTCGTAGCATTCAAGTCTTCTATCAGCACACTTTAGGGGGAAATTTCAGTAATGTGCAGTGTAGTAAATGACTGTAGTATTTTACATCAGCCTAAATATTTTATTGGCAGATGCCAAGACAAACTGTATTTTCAAAATGTTATGTGCTTAAGAGAATTATTTTTGTTCTGATAGCAATGCCATCAAAAAATGAAAACATCAAATATGTAGACATTTATCATTAAGAATTTTATAAACATGACTATCATAAATAAAAAAATAAAAAATAAATAAAAAAAGAATTTTATAAACATTATTAAAGGGACTTTTACATATAGGAGACTTAGAGTTCTCTTGCACTTTCTATTTTACGGAGGGCACTGAATCATGATTTAAGAGCATTTTTGTTGTTTTTGGTACTTTTTAATTATTATTCTAAAACCATGGTATGTTATAGGAAACTATTGAATGGAATCATTATTCCAAATCTTCTTGGGATGACTGCACAGTACTGTTGTGCCCAACATCCAAGAAACACAGCCAGTTTTCCTGGGTTTAGTAATTTAGGCAGACCTCTAAAATATAGAGAAAAGCTGCAGAGATCAAGGCTAGTGGGCAATTGTTAACTACTTTTTTTTTTTTTTTTTTTTTAGGAAAGGAAACAGATCTTCATAAATTAATAATACACCAGGGTTAAATATTGCCAGTAGAATTTCCCCAGACATGTACATCTAAATAAAAAAACCTTTGTATCATCACGTTACTTTATGAAAATAATAAAATATCTGAACGATTTTCTTTGACAACACTACAATAAGAACTTAAAAGTGCTCAAAAATGTAGTACTAGAATACTGTCAGAATTGATTTGTACACTCAAACTAGCATAGGACTTCATTCTTTCAAGGAAATTCACCCATGGTGATAATTGAAAACTTGCATTTGCTGACTTGTTGAACTCAGGGTTCTGGAAGATTCTAAGAGAACATTCCTATAAATTCATATGTGAAGGCAGATCTTCCTGCACTTTTTTTTGGACATAATGAGTGAAAAAAGTCTGTCCTACTTTCCCCAGCCAAATCACTGTGAACAAAGAAGTAAAGACAATGCTCATCATAAAAATTTGTTTCCAAAGACTTTATTCAAATGTAACACTAGAGGGATCCCTGGGTGGCGCAGCGGTTTGGCGCCTGCCTTTGGCCCAGGGCGCGATCCTGGAGATCCGGGATCGAATCCCACATCAGGCTCCCGGCGCATGGAGCCTGCTTCTCCCTCTGCCTGTGTCTCTGCCTCTCTCTCTTTCTCTCTGTATGACTATCATAAATAAATAAAATAAAAAAAAAAAATTAAAAAAAAAATGTAACACTAGAAATGAGGCCACATTCATGGGAATTTCAAATTGATTTCAAGAACTATTGAGCACTGCATCCATGGAAAAACTCAATTCTCATTTTAGAGTCTAGGGAGATTATATATATATATATATATATATATATATATATATATATATATATATATATATATATATTTCTATTCCAAAAATGTGTCAGTGATAATTCAAACTTCAAAGCCCAACTATAATTTGAATCATTAACAACAAAACAAAGAAATGTAAGAAAATATCTGAAAAATTAGAATCTTTAAGTTAGCATTTTGGAGAAACTTCTGTAATTCCTATTTTATAACTCTTCACTGAAATTGTTTCAATAAGTGAAATAATTCCATATGAGAAGCTTAGCTATGCTATTTCCATCCTTATTAAAATTGATGTAGAAATAGCCATGAAAAGAAAACCTAAGCAGTGATTTGTTTTGAATCAGATTTCTGAGGGTATCATTAGGGCCTACTGGCTTCCCAATGTGATCCATGTCTTTCATTAGCATCATTAAATGCATTGCCTGCAACAAGTTACTGGTAAAGCACAAAATTCTTGGAAATATAGAGAAAGGTGTATTGTAGTTATAGAAGTATGTAACAAAATACTATGACTTAAATTACCATAATGGATATTTGGTGCTTTAAAAAACAGAGACATTTACCAATAGCATCTGAATAGTGGACAATTAAATGAGAAATAAAAAGAGAAAAGTCAAGAGTATATATTTAAAGAACAGATATAAGCAATATATTTACCTCACAGTAAAAATGTTCCCTTTTATGTCATACCCCTGTAAACATGACTGCAGCTATAACAAATATGTGGTATTCTTGATAATCTCAAAGTTGAGAATTGTTTCTGTCATGCATTTTCAACCCATCTTTGAGAATTCATTTCTCTCATACTTCTTTCAACCCATCTTTGAGAATTTATTTCTCTCATACTTCTTTCAACTGGTTCTCTGACCCAGAACCAGCATCAAACTCAAAACCAACCATATGAATGTAGTATCACAGCCTTCATTTTTAAAGTCTATGCCCTCTCTCATTTAATATTGATCTTATTTCATTCTTACTATGACACTTTACAGATTTCAGAGCTAGTTAGAAGGATAAAAATGAACTAAAAACCATTTTTATAGTACTATATATTATTCTTATGCAAGATTGTATTAAAGTATATGTGCTAAAAAGCACATTTAAGTAGTTTTGGTTCAAGTATTGTGATAAAATTAAGCAGAATAGGTACATATTTTTGTTATTTTTACAAAAGGATCTTGTAAAAACACTAAACGAGGGATGAATTATAAATTCCCTAACAATATTGATGACTTTTTAAACATTTCCTGTCTATATTTTTATAATAGTTTAAATTTAAAGTGTTTATTTCTATAAGAATAGGAAGTCATTAAATTTAGTTTAGTTTTCTATTAGAAAGCTGAAAAAGGCAATTAATCAGAAAAAACTAAGTTCAGGATATATTATTCCACCTTATCTAGAATAAAATTATTGGAATATTCTTTTTCTTGAGCTACTTATATTTAAGTAAGTATGAATAATGGCTTGACCTATTTCATCACCTAGTAGCCCATTCCTTTAGGCATTATATTATACCACTCAAAGCAGTGTGCAAATTTCAAGCAGTATTGAAGTCTCATCTTGGGATATTTTCAAGTGTCAAGAGTGCATACAGATGCATTAATGAAAATGTTTCACCTCTGCTGTAAAGTTTAATGTAAAAACCTTGTAAAATCTTTCAAGTCCTTCACATGACCAATCATTTAAAATATATTAGACACTATTAGACACAGCCTATGAGTAAATATATTTTTTGAGATCGATTCTAATAATAGAAAGCCATCCATTTTAAAGAAAGCACATCAACCAAATTGAAAATCATAAATATTTGGTCCCAAATGTAATTTTCCTTCTTATGTATTCTTTAATATTTTCTTACCATTTCTGAGTCATTACAGTAATCTAATGTGTAAAAATATTTGTATATACATTATATCAGGTTTAAGGCTTTACTAGATTTTGTAATAAATTAAGATCACAAGATTACATTGTAAGATTTTAGCTAAAAGCATGGATAAAATTAGCCCATCTTTAGCCACAGTATATATAATCATTAGAGAGGCTTTGAAATATGTCATTATAAGTGTATGTATTTATGAAATATAGATGTATTTCTCCTGAAGATAATTAAATACATGAGCTGTTTTTGTTTAGTAAAATACTATTTAAAATTTGTCTACTCTTAAATTTGAGGTCATAACTATTGATCTTTTTTTAATAAATTTATTTTTTATTGGTGTTCAATTTACCAACATACAGAATAATACCCAGTGCTCATCCCGTCAAGTGACCCCCTCAGTGCCCGTCACCCATTCTCCACCACCCCCCGCCCTCCTCCCCTTCCACCACCCCTAGTTCGTTTCCCAGAGTTAGGAGTCTCTCATGTTCTGTCTCCCTTTCTGATATTTCCCACACATTTCTTCTCCCTTCCCTTATATTCCCTTTCACTATTATTTATATTCCCCAAATGAATGAGAACATACAATGTTTGTCCTTCTCCGATTGACTTACTTTACTCAGCAAAATACCCCCCAGTTCCATCCACGTTGAACCAAATGGTGGGTATTTGTCGTTTCTAATGGCTGAGTAATATTCCATTGTATACATAACCACATCTTCTTTATCCATTCATCTTTCGATGGACACCGAGGCTCCTTCCACAGTTTGGCTATTGTGGACATTGCTGCTAGAAACATTGGGGTGCAGGTGTCCTGGCGTTTCATTGCATCTGAATCTTTGGGGTAAATCCCCAGCAGTGCAATTGCTGAGTCATAGGGTAGGTCTATTTTTAACTCTTTGAGGAACCTCCACACAGTTTTCCAGAGTGGCTGCACCAGTTCACATTCCCACCAACAGTGTAAGAGGGTTCCCTTTTCTCCGCATCCTCTCCAACATTTGTGGTTTCCTGCCTTGTTAATTTTCCCCATTCTCACTGGTGTGAGGTGGCATCTCATTGTGGTTTTGATTTCTTTTTCCCTGATGGCAAGTGATGCAGAGCATTTTCTCATGTGCATGTTGGCCATGTCTATGACTTCCTCTGTGAAATTTCTCTTCATGTCTTTTGCCCATTTCATGATTGGATTGTTTGTTTCTTTGGTGTTGAGTTTAATAAGTTCTTTATAGATTTTGGAAACTAGCCCTTTATCTGATATGTCATTTGCAAATATCTTCTCCCATTCTGTAGGTTGTCTTTGAGTTTTGTTGACTGTATCCTTTGCTGTGCAAAAGCTTCTTATCTTGATGAAGTCCCAATAGTTCATTTTTGCTTTTGTTTCTTTTGCCTTTGTGGATGTATCTTGCAAGAAGTTACTGTGGCCGAGTTCAAAGAGGGTGTTGCCTGTGTTCTCTTCTATGATTTTGATGGACTCTTGTCTCACATTTAGATCTCTCATCCATTTTGAGTTTATCTTTGTGTATGGTGAAAGAGAGTGGTCCAGTTTCATTCTTCTGCATGTGGATGTCCAATTTTCCCAGCACCACTTATTGAAGAGACTCTCTTTCTTCCAATGGATAGTGTTTCCTCCTTTATTGAATATTAGATGACCATACATTTCAGGGTCCACTTCTGGGTTCTCTATTCTGTTCCATTGATCTATGTGTCTGTTTTTGTGCCAGTACCACACTGTCTTGATGACCACAGCTTTGTAGTACAACCTGAAATCTGGCATTGTGATGCCCCCAGATATGGTTTAATATTGTGAAAATGTCAATGTTACCCAGTGCAATTTACACGTTTAATGCAATCCCTATTAAAATACCATGGACTTTCTTCAGAGAGTTAGAACAAATTATTTTAAAATTTGTGTGGAATCAGAAAAGACCCCGAATAGCCAGGGGATTTTTAAAAAAGAAAACCATAACTATTGATCTTGTCACATTTTTTATTATGCTGTCCTAATTCTTAATCCTCAGCTTTGTGTATTGATGATGGTTTCTATGCAATCTTTTCCATTTCTTCTGAATTATAGACATCTTTTAAACCAGGGATGCCTGGGTGGACAGTCCTGGGATGGAGTCTTGCATCAGGCTCCCCATAGGGAGCCTGCTTCTCCCTCAGACTATGTCTCTGACCCTCTCTCTGTGTCTCTCATGAATAAATATATAAAATCTTTTAAAACTAAAAAAATATGAAATTAAAACAAATGTATAAGTTATGTACAAACCTCTGAAGCATAAATACAAAAGAATACTTAATTGAAACTAAAAGTTTAAGTCAAGGATTACCCTGTGAGACAGTTGTTTTATGTGCAACTTCTATTTTAAGCTTTAGCTTTGATTAGCCAGACATTTTTTCTTATAATATCATCCAGCATCAGAGCTCTACAATTATTTTATTTTATTACTTCATGTATTTTATATATTTTCTCCATTCTGTGTTGCCAAACGTGTAACAATAGTAACTCCCAGTCATTTTCCTCTTCTAAAGGTTATTTGCAATCTGTCCAATTATTGACTATATTATTTCTGCTTCACAGGAAAAGCTCAACATTTATGCTGTGTTTTTCTCTCCCACACTGAAGAATTTTCTAAATTTATACAGTGTAAATTTAACCTTTATCTTAGTGAGCCAAGAATGAAATGTGTTGGTCTGGTTTTTCCTTTCTGGTGTGCCCATCATGGCTTGTACACAAATGCACTTTGACCTTGAAGGTGTGCAGTTCCCTGATTACAAGAGAAACTGCTACAATTTTAATTCCAGACCAAAAACATAAGAGAAGCATATTGAATAATCTACAAGGAAAAAGGAAGTTCAAAATAAGCAAGGTCTCAGCCACTGTAAAGCAGCTGTTAAGGCTCTTGTTACATTTCCCACTATTTACACATCAAGGTTAAAGCAACACTGACAAAGTGCAGGGAGAGGAATAAGCCTTTCTTAAAGTATATGACCAAACTCAAAGGACCACAAACCACATGAATACAAAAACTGCTATAATTCTCAAAACAAGGGAACTCTGATCAATAGGAATTTTATCAAGTAAAATTCTGTTTTTGAAAGATGACTACAAATGAATAAGGGACAATTGTTAACAAACCAATATAGTTGAAGGAGAAAATAGAAATAGGAAAGAGTAAAAAGATACAGACAGCATTCTACAAGACTGCCTTACTGTTAGCAACATGTATGACCCCAGGAGAAAGTCTAATTACATAGGAACATATCATATGCTTATGAACACTAACAAATGAATTACACACAGTTCATACTTTGTTTCAATTTTTTGTGGGGGACATAGATAAAGAAAAATAGTGCAAAATAAGTTTGAATTATATTTTGCTCTGCTTCACAAAGAATTTATAATAAAAAGTGTCCATAAGTTTTTATTGCACTTATCTGCCATAAAGAGGAAAAGATTCAGTATGGTTTTGTTTTTGTCCTTTTCCTGCTTACTGTTACAGATATGGTAGATATATGCAAAAAGAAAGAAGAAATATGTAAATCTATAACCAAATAGCTTTAGTAGAATAGGTATGATTTCTTCTTTAAACGTTTGATAGAATTCCCCTGGGAAGCCATCTGGCCCTGGACTCTTGTGTCTTGGGAGGTTTTTGATGACTGCTTCAATTTCCTCCCTGGTTATTGGCCTGTTCAGGTTTTCTATTTCTTCCTGCTCCAGTTTTGGTAGTTTGTGGCTTTCCAGGAATGCATCCATTTCTTCTAGATTTCCTAATTTATTGGCGTACAGCTGTTCATAATATGTTTTTAAAATCATTTGTATTTCCTTGGTGTTGGTAGTGATCTCTCCTTTCTCATTCATGATTTTATTAATTTGAGTCTTCTCTCTCTTCTTTTTAATAAGGTTGGCTAATGGTTTATCTATCTTATTAATTCTTTCAAAGATCCAACTCCTGGTTCTGTTGATCTGTTCCACAGTTCTTTTGGTCTCGATATCATTGAGTTCTGCTCGAATCTTAATTAACTCTCTTCTTCTGCTGGGCGTAGAATCTATTTGCTGTTTTTTCTCTAGCTCCTTTAGGTGTAAGGTTAGCTTTTGTATTTGAGTTCTTTCCATTTTTTGGATGGATGCTTGTATTGCGATGTATTTCCCCCTCAGGACTGCTTTTGCTGTGTCCCAAAGATTTTGAACGGTTGTATCTTCATTCTCATTAGTTTCCATGAATCTTTTTAATTCTTCCTTAATTTCCTGGTTGACCTTTTCATCTTTTAGCAGGATGGTCCTTAACCTCCACGTGTTTGTGGTCCTTCCATACTTCTTGTTGTGATTAAGTTCTAATTTCAAGGCATTATGGTCTGAGAATATACAGGGGACTATCCCGATCTTTTGGTATCGGTTCAGACCCGATTTGTGACCCAGTATGTCGTCTATTCTGGAGAAAGTTCCATGTGCACTTGAGAAGAATGTGTATTCTGTTGATTTTGGATGTAAAGTTCTGTAGATATCTGTGAAATCCATCTGGTCCAGTGTATCATTTAAAGCTCTCGTTTCTTTGGATATGTTGTGCTTAGAAGACCTATCGAGGGTAGAAAGAGCTAGATTGAAGTCACCAAGTATAAGTGTATTATTATCAAGGTATTTCTTGAGTTTGGTTATTAATTGGTTTAAATATTTGGCAGCTCCCACATTCGGGGCATATATATTGAGGATTGTTAAGTCGTCTTGTTGGATAGATCCTTTGAGTGTGAGATAGTGTCCCTCTTCATCTCTCACTATAGTCTTTGGGGTAAATTTTAATTTATCTGATATAAGGATGGCAACCCCTGCTTTCTTTTGAGGACCATTTGAATGGTAAATGGTTCTCCAACCTTTTATTTTCAGGCTGTAGGTGTCCTTCTGTCTAAAATGAGTCTCTTGTAGACAGCAAATAGATGGGTCCTGCTTTTTTATCCAGTCTGAAACCCTGCGCCTTTTGATGGGGTCATTAAGCCCATTCACGTTCAGAGTTACTATTGATAGATATGAGTTTAGTGTCATCATATCTATTCTACTAAAGCTGTTTGGAAAGATAGAAAGAGATGGAGTACTTCCAAATTCGTTCTATGAGGCCAGCATCACCTTAATTCCGAAACCAGACAAAGACCCCACCAAAAAGGAGAATTACAGACCAATATCCCTGATGAACATGGATGCAAAAATTCTCAACAAGATACTAGCCAATAGGATCCAACAACACATTAAGAAAATTATTCACCATGACCAAGTAGGATTTATCCCCGGGACACAAGGCTGGTTCAACACTCGTAAAACCATCAATGTGATTCATCATATCAGCAAGAGAAAAACCAAGAACCATATGATACTCTCATTAGATGCAGAGAAAGCATTTGACCAAATACAGCATCCATTCCTGATCAAAACCCTTCAGAGTGTTGGGATAGAGGGAACTTACCTCGACATCTTAAAAGCCATCTACGAAAAGCCCACAGCAAATATCATTCTCAATGGGGAAGCACTGGGAGCCTTTCCCCTAAGATCAGGAACAAGACAGGGATGTCCACTGTCACCACTGCTGTTCAACATAGTTCTGGAAGTCCTCGCCTCAGCAATCAGACAACAAAAAGACATTAAAGGCATTCAAATTGGCAAAGAAGAAGTCAAACTCTCCCTCTTCGCCAATGACATGATACTCTACATAGAAAACCCAAAAGCCTCCACCCCAAGATTGCTAGAACTCATACAGCAATTTGGTAGCGTGGCAGGATACAAAATCAATGCCCAGAAATCAATGGCATTTCTCTACACTAACAATGAGACTGAAGAAAGAGAAATTAAGGAGTCAATCCCATTTACAATTGCACCCAAAAGCATAAGATACCTAGGAATAAACCTAACCAAAGAGGTAAAAGATCTATACCCTAAAAACTATAGAACACTTCTGAAAGAAATTGAGGAAGACACAAAGAGATGGAAAAATATTCCATGCTCATGGATTGGCAGAATTAATATTGTAAAAATGTCAATGTTACCCAGGGCAATTTACACGTTTAATGCAATCCCTATCAAAATACCATGGACTTTCTTCAGAGAGTTAGAAGAAATTATTTTAAGATTTGTGTGGAATCAGAAAAGACCCCGAATAGCCAGAGGAATTGTAAAAAAGAAAATCTTATTTGGGGGCATCTCAATGCCAGATTTCAGGTTGTACTACAAAGCTGTGGTCATCAGGACATTGTGGTACTGGCACAAAAACAGACACATAGATCAATGGAACAGAATAGAGAACCCAGAAGTGGACCCTCAACTTTATGGTCAACTAATATTCGATAAAGGAGGAAAGACTATCCATTGGAAGAAAGACAGTCTCTTCAATAAATGCTGTTGGGAAAATTGGACATCCACATGCAGAAGAATGAAACTGGACCACTCTCTTTCACCACACACAAAGATAAACTCAAAATGGATGAAAGATCTAAATGTGAGACAAGATTCCATCAAAATCCTAGAGGAGAACACAGGCAACACCCTTTTTGAACTCGGCCACAGTAACTTCTTGCAAGATACATGCACAAAGGCAAAAGAAACAAAAGCAAAAGTGAACTATTGGGACTTCATCAAGGAAAGAAACTTCTGCACAGCAAAGGATACAGTCAACAAAACTAAAAGACAACCTACAGATGGGAGAAGATATTTGCAAATGACATATCAGATAAAGGGCTAGTTTCCAAAATCTATAAAGAACTTATTAAACTCAACACCAAAGAAACAAACAATCCAATCATGAAATGGGCAAAAGACATGAAGAGAAATCTCACAGAGGAAGACATGGACATGGCCAACAAGCACATGAGAAAATGCTCTGCATCACTTGCCATCAGGGAAATACAAATCAAAACCACAATGAGATACCACCTTACAGCAGTGAGAATGGGGAAAATTAACAAGGCAGGAAACAACAAATGTTGGAGAGGATGCGGAGAAAAGGGAACCCTCTTACACTGTTGGTGGGAATGTGAACTGGTGCAGCCACTCTGGAAAACTGTGTGGAGGTTCCTCAAAGAGTTAAAAATAGACCTGCCCTACGACCCAGCAATTGCACTGTTGGGGATTTACCCCAAAGATTCAGATGCAATGAAACGTCGGGACACCTGCACCCCAATGTTTCTAGCAGCAATGGCCACAATAGCCAAACTGTGGAAGGAGCCTCGGTGTCCATCGAAGGATGAATGGATAAAGAAGATGTGGTTTATGTATACAATGGAATATTACTCAGCCATTAGAAACGACAAATACCCACCATTTGCTTCAACGTGGATGGAACTGGAGGGTATTATGCTGAGTGAAATAAGTCAATCGGAGAAGGACAAACAGTGTATGTTCTCATTCATTTGGGGAATATGAATAATGGTGAAAGGGAATATAAAGGAAGGGAAAAGAAATGTTGGGAAATATCAGGAAGGGAGACAGAACATAAAGACTCCTAACTCTGGGAAACGAACTAAGGGTGGTGGAAGGGGAGGAGGGCGGGTGTTGGAGGGGTATGGGTGACGGGCACTGAGGTGGACACTTGATGGGATGAGCACTGGGTGTTTTTCTGTATGTTGGTAAATTGAACACCAATAAAAATTAATTAAAAAATAATAATAATAATAATAAAAAAGTCCTAAATGAAAAAAAATAAATAAATAAATCTATAACCAAAAGCCTGAAAGAGGATTATGAACATATAATTCAAAGGATTTAAAGGGTATAGTATATGAAATAAAATTCTATTCATTTTAAATAATATTGGGGAAATATGCCTCCCTCCAAAGGGTAATGTACAGCAAATTTAACACTCATAGGAATAAGCACCACAAGAAATATACTGAATGGATTTTGGAAAAATAAAGATTCCTCAAAATGTAGAAGATGTTGATGAAGACTCATATTGGATTATTATGACTATTATAAATAATCATAATAGCATTCATATAAAATTATTTATTGTGATTCCAAACAATATTATATGGATCGTTTTTAATGAAATGAAAAATTTCTAATGAATATCTAAGAATATATGTGGGAAAATAAAATAATATTTAAAATATATTTTATCTATCAACATTTGTTTGAAATGCACATAAAAATAAGCAAAATAGAAATATATTTCTAGCTAAACATTTAAAATTTCAAAATGGACATTCTAAGCCTGATTCGTCAGTTCCAAGGTGATTAGAGATTTAGGGTCCTTAGAGTCCTTCTATTGTTCTCTGTCATCTTCTATCATAGCTTCCATTATCTTATTTTTTTTTAAGATTTTATTTATTTATTCATGAAATGACAGAGAGAGAGACAGAGTCACAGGCAGAGGGATAAGCAGGCTCCATGCAAGGAGCCCGATGCGGGAATCGATCCTGGGACTTCAGGATCACGCCGGGGCAAAGGAAGGCACCAAACTGCTGAGCTACCCGGGCTGCCCCATAGCTTCCCTTCTCAATTGTACCTCATACTGTAACCAGTCTGCTAAACATCAGCTACCAAATTTACATTCCAAGAGTGTGTGGGAAAAAAATATGATTCAGTACCTTTTAAGATGACTCCCACAAATTCTGTGCCATATTTGCACTCCCATAGCATATACCTGACCTATGGAGATATATGTACATTTACGTATGTGCACATATATTTGTACCTATATCCCCTATTGTTCAGAGCTCATTACTGAGTTAAAATAGGTAACAATTAATATTTGTTTTTGCTTTTGTTTTTTTAAAGATTTTATTTATTCATGGGAGACAGAGAGAGAGAGGCAGAGACATAGAGGCAGAAGCAGGCTCCTCTCTAGGAGCCCAATAGGGGACTTGATCCCTGAACAGGAATCATGCCCTGAGCCAAAGGCAGATGCTCAACTGCTGAACCACCCAGGTATCCCAATAATGAATATTTGGAAAGGCAACTAAAGTGTTTCTCAAATAGCTAGTGAGGAAAAAAGAAGAAGAAAGGACATGTTTTATTAGGCATTAATTGTGTGCTTTCTATAATTTAAACTCTGTGGTATTTATGTAAGTATTAATACATGAACTGGAATAAGAAGAAGATATATTTTAAAGTGAATGTTTTAGAATAATTTCATTAAGGAGGAAAAGCAGTAACTTAAAAAATTCAGTTAAAATTTTTACTTAGATTTGGATAAAATACTTAAAAAAAAAATTCTCATCTCCTATTTCCCCCAGCCCCCCCAGCTACCTCTACTCTGGTAACCACCACTCTATTCTCTATAGATAAGTATCTTGTATCTTGGTTTCTCTCTCTGTCTCTCTCTCCCTTCCCTTTGGTTCCTTGTTTTGTTTCTTAAATTCCACATATATGTAAGATCATATGATATTTGTCTTTTTCTGACTGATTTATTTCACTCAGCGTTATACTACCTAGCTCTATCCATGTTGTTGCAAATGGCAAAGCCTCATTCTTTTTTATGGCTGAGTAATTATCTATCCATTCATCTATCAATAGATATTTGGGCTGCCATCGTAATTCGGTTATTGTAAATAATTATGTAAATAATTAATTTATTGCAATAAACATTGGGGTGCATGTTTCCCTTTGAATTAGTGTTTTTGTATTTTGGGTGGTATATACCCAAGAGTGTGATTATTGGATTGTAGGGTGGTTATATTTTTAATTTTTTGATGAACTTCCATACTATTTTCCACAATGGTTACACCAGTTTGCATTCCAACTAAGAGTGCAAAAGGGTTCCTTTTTCTCAGCATCCTCACCAACACTTGTTTCTTGTGTTGTTGATTTTTGCCATTCTGACAGGTGTGAAGTTATATCTCATTATGGTTTTGGTTTGCATTTCCCTGATGATGAGTGATGTTGAGCGTGGTTCACGTGTCTACTGGCCAACCATATGTCTTCTTTGGAGAGATGTCTGCTCATGTCTTCTACCCATTTTTAAAATGGATTATTACTTTTCTGGATTTTTAAAAAAGATTTATTTGTTTATTTATGATAGAGAGAGAGAGAGAGAGAGGGAGGGGCAGAGACACAGGTAGAAGGAGGAGCAGGCTCCATGCAGGGAGACCGACGCAGGACTCAACCCTGGGACTCCAGCATCGGGCCCTGGGCCAAAGGCAGGACCCAAATCGCTGAGCCATCCAGGGATCCCCTACTTTTCTGGATTTTTGAGTTGTACCAGTTCTTTATATATTCTGGATACTAACCCTTTATCAGATACGTCCTTTGAAAATATCTTCTCCCATTCAGTATTTTTGTTGATTTTTAGTTTTGTTGATTGTTTTGATTTTAATGTAATGTCAATAGTTTATTTTGGTTTTATTTCCCTTGTCTCAGGAAATATCTAGAAAAAATGTCTGTGGCTTATGTCAAAGAGATTATTGTCTGTGTTCTCTTCTAGGATTTTTATGGCATCAGGTCTCATATTTAGGTCTTTAATCCATTTTGAGTTCAGTTTTGGGTACGGTGTAAGAAAGTGATCCAGTTTCATTCTTTTGCATGTGGTTGTCTGGTTTTCCCAACAGCATTTGTTGAAGAGACTGTCTTTTTCCTATTGTGTATGGATAGAAGAATTTACGAGGAGCCGATTCTCTACATAGATGATAAAATAAACTCAAGCAAATATACAGCAGGTACCTAACTACTTGAAAGGTTGGGAGTAAAAAAAGAAAGATATTTTGATGGGGAGCCAAATTTTGAAAGAGCAGACAAGCATGAAGTAAATTTCCTGTCTTTGAGACATTGATCTAAATGAGTAAATGCAAACTGTAGTCTGACAAGAATAGTGTGACCAAAGTATCAGTGGAAAATATGCTGTTTTTGTGGCCTGAAACCAATAGGACCTGAGGTGGCAACAGCTCCTGGGAAATGAACAGGAACTCGCAAAAGGAAGGGTGCCTGAGAAGGGGAGCCTCAGTACTGTTTTTAAACTGTCTATTTAAAAGTTTCTATATGGTATCTGAATAATATATTTGCAGGGCACAGTGCAAACAGCACAATCCAGGAGAGAGTGAGCAGAAGAAAGAAAGAGAATTGAACTAATATCTGACAGTCTCTCTTCAGCACAAGAGACAAAGTTTACATTGTAATCTATCCAGGTGTACTGATGCTAAAAAGCAAATCACACATCTCATTGGAAGAAAGTAGGAGACTCCAGAGATTCCATTTCATAATATGCACAATGTACAGAAAAAATACAAAATTGTAAGAACACAAAGACCCAGAAAAATGTGACTCATTTTCAAGGGAAATGACAATCAGCAGGATCTAAGCATGTAATATCACAAATGTTGACATTTTCAGAAAATGGTGAATAAAATAAAATGGATACTATAAATACACTCAATTAGTTAGTTAAAGCATATTATTCTCATAATGAATAAAAATATATAATTTGGGATCCCTGGGTGGCGCAGTGGTTTAGCGCCTGCTTTTGGCCCAGGGCGCGATCCTGGACACCCGGGATCATCTAATCCCATGTCAGGCTCCCAGTGCATGGAGCCTGCTTCTCCCTCTGCCTATGTCTCTACCTCTCTCTCTCTCTCTCTCTCTGTGACTATCATAAATTTAAAAAAAAAAAAAAATATATATATATATATATATAAATTTCAGCAGAGAAAGGTAAATTATAAAGTAAAAGAAAATGGAAATGTTTGAATTGAAAACATTAGTATGTGAAATAAATTTCCTTGAAGATAAAAGTAGAAAGCATCAAAGAACATGAAGCTAGATTCATAAGTATCATCTGAACAAAAAAACAGAAACAAAATTGAAAAAAAAAAAGTTAGGAGAACTCTAGTGATCTGCTGGAAAATTGCTATATGGTAAAACATACCTACCTGTATTGTAATATGGCTATATTTACTATATTACTGCATTACTATGGTTATTTTTACTTTATGTAGACTGAGAAAATTTAATAATATATATTTTAATCCCCAAAGCAAACATTAGAAGTTAATATAATGTAATTTTAGCAAAAAAGCCAATGTAGAATTAAAAACAAATTAAAAAATCATATTAATAATCTAAAAGAAAGCAGAAAAAAAAGGAACAACAAAGAAGATAAAAGAGGACACAAAGAGTACGATAAAATGGTGGAATTGATGTGCCTAGGTGTCTCAGTCGGTTAAGTGTCTACCTTCAGCTCAGGTCATTTTCCCAGGTCCTGGAGGGCTCCCTGCTCATAGAAAGCCTGTTTTTCCCTCTCCTCTTTGCCTGTGCTCTCTCTCACTCTCTCTCTCAAATAAATAAATAAAATTTGAAAGAATAGATTAAAATGGTAGACTTATAGGTAACTCTTATAGACAATTATATATTAATGAACTGAATGCCCTAATTAAATTTGGAATTATTAAAGTCGTTAAGAAAGCATGTTCAAACTCTCTGTTGTCTTTAAGAAAGGCACTGTAAATATGAAGACACCCATGGGTTAAAACTAAATGGAAATGTGACATGAATCATGGAACAAAATATCTGAAGTAGGTCTGAAGTAGGTCTATTAAGAAAGCTTAAAATTCGTTTTCTAAAAAACAGTATTATCATATAAATAGAGTACTATATATAGTGATAACATGATCAATTCTTGAGAAAGACCTAATAATCACAATTGAGTTTATACTTAAAAATATGATTGCAAAATACAGGTAGAAAAAATTGTGAGATTTAAAGGAAGAAATAGAGAGCTCCACAACCCTAGTGTCAATGGTTACATCTCTCTTTCATCATTTCATAGAAGAACTGGAGAAAATTATTAAATCCTCAGAGGATCTGAATAACACTATCAACCATATTAACTTAATTGATATTCCTGGCACTTTCTACCCAATAAATGTAGAATCTCTATTTTTTTCCTGGCATACATACTTTATTCATCAGCTAGAGCATATGCTGAGCCATTAAAAATAAACAACATTAGTAAATTTAAAAGACTGAAATTATGTAGAATATGTTTGCTTTGCAAAGTATGTATGTGTTTTCCAAAGACAATAATATTAAATTTGAAATCAGTGATAAGAAATCTGATAAACCCACAAATATTTGGAAATTAAACAAAAATAAAAAACAAAAACAAAAACAAAAAACTCTAAGAAACCCATGAGTCAGAAAATTAATAAAAAGAATTTTAAAGGGAATTTTAACTAAAAATAATATAAATAAAACATCTTAACACTTGTAGAATGGAAAAACAGTGCTTATAGGGAAATTTTTAGATTAAACTGCTTGTAATAAAGTACAGAAGGATCTTGAATCAGTGACCTTGAAAACTAGAAAAAGAGCCAAAGAAATATTAAATTAAAAAAATGTTAAACAAGAAAGACAAAAGAAAAATATATATTTCACAAAGTGAGTGTTTGAAAACATAAGAATTGTTAAGCCCTAGCTGGAATGATTGAGACCATAAAATGTAAAACTCTGTTGATAATATATTTTTTTAAGGTAGCTAATCCCAAGAAATCTACTAAAAGAATATCAAAAGAAGGAAATAAATTTAGCAAAGCCAAAGAACAAAGTTAATGCATAAAAATCAATTTTTACACACTAATAAGTAGACAGTTGGACCATGTAAACAAAATATTTGCTTTTACAAAAAATGTAATTGAGAAGTATATGACTTCTGCACTGAAATCTTACAAAATATTGCTGGATAGTAAAATTTCTATAAGGAATGACTTAAATATTTGTTTATATGTCAAATTTTGTGAAAATGACCTACAAATTTAACTCAAACCTAATTAAAAATTCCAGCATATTTTTATATGAATTGAAAAGTTAGTTCTAAAATTTGTATAGAAATGCTATGCAAAAAGTTACCTTTTTTGTTTGTTTTTAACAAGATTGAGAACTTTTCTATATGATTTTAGCTGTATTAGCTATTTCTATATAAAAACTTCCCCTAATTTTAGTGACTTAAAAAACACTAAACATTTATTATCTCAGGATTCCTGGGCACTGCTTAGTTGAATGTCTCTGTCTTAGGGCTTCCCAAAGTCTGCAAAGAACTTATCCGACAGGTTAATAGTCAAATCCAACTCAACTGATGGAAAATATCCTTTCAAGATGCCACTTTAGCAGGTCTTATGTCCTAGGTGGTTGTTAGTTGGAGACATCAGTTCCATTATACGGGAATTTCTTCATCATGGAAACCTTCCACAAAGTGATAGTTGAGAGAGAGAATAGGAGAGACAGAGACAAGGAATTGTCTTTTTGCAATTTATTCTTAGAAGTAAAACATTGTTTTGCCCAGTACTCTAATTGTAAATGAGACTCTCAGTCCAGTTCACATCAGAGATAAATGTATACAAATTCATGTGACAGAAATCAGAGAAAGTCTATTGAGAGTCATTTTACAGACCACCGCAGTCCATCTGCTATGAAAACAATATTTCTAAGCACAATACAGGAGAAAAGTTTTAATAAAAGGTAAGAATGTTTACTTGCTAAGATGTAAATTCCAAATCTCAAAAAAATAGTAAAAGAAAATCACCACTATGGAAAGCAGGCAAAGGTTACGGGGGAAAAAAGAATGAAGTTACACTGTTGAACCAATAATCATGGAAACATGTTTAATTTCATAAATAATTAAAAGTTGCTTTCTTAAAAATTACATTTCTTTTAAGTATAAGGACAAGAATTCTTTCTTCATGATAGATCTTAAATATTAATTTATGTATTTGACTAGTTAGCTACACAAATATATATTTAAACCTATTGTCTAGTGACTTAAAAAAGTATGTTTAGGGTAGAAAAAATGGCTATATTGCTTATTTGTCATCTTGTTGCTAGTCTGTCAGTTTATTGTAAAATCAATTTGTTAATAAAATTAGAAAAATAGCCTAACATTTTAGCTAAATAGCTTATATTTACAATTTTATAAATGATGTAAATTTTAAACTTAAAAATTAATCTTTGTGATTTGAAACTTCTTAAGACTTAGCAACTACATGGACCAAAATTTAACAATTATCCAAATGTACAGCTATACTAATTACTTATAGCCTATGTTAGTTCAGATAGGTCAATTTTGATGTTCATCTCTTTCTAATTTTTTCATCTGTTTCTAATTTATTATTTTTATTATCCATGGAGACTTTTCCGAAGTGACTATGACAAATGACTATAGCAACATCTATTTTCCCTCAAATTATTTCCTTTATTTTGAGAGAAATTCAATATTCACAAATGAATATTATTATAACATTTTTATATCCCCAGAATTATTATTATTCTTCTATTGTCTAAGACAGTTTAGGCTGTTGTAACAAATGCCCTAGATTGAGGGGCTTAAACACAGAAACGTATTCCTCATAGTTCTGGAGGCTGGATGTCTGAGAATATAGTATCCACATAGTTAAATTTTTATAAAGGCCCTCTTACTAATTTGTAGATAGCCATCTTCTCTTTGTATCTTCCAATGGCAGAGAGGAGAGAGAAAAGTAAATTCCCCTGTCTTTTCATAGGAAGATACTAATTCCATTCATAAGGGCTCCATTCTCATGTCCTAATTACTACTCAAAGGCCCTACCTTTATATACCATACATTAAGTACTTCAGTTGTGCAAGGCACTTGGGCAGAACTGTGGATTCATAGGTGCCCAATCTGGCAAGTGTCCTGTGATCATAGTGGAGTGTTTTCTGTAGAAATGTAAGACTTTCTAGTATTCTCTTTATTTGTTATGACCTTGATTCCAAACAAACAAGAAGAAAAATATCTGTTTCATATATTCAGAATAATTTCTGTGTGCTTACATTTACAGTACATACTCATGTATAAATATTACTTAATGCAATCATGAATCTGGGTTTCTAAAAGAATCATATTAATGATAATGAATTAAGATGCCTAGAGAAAGCAACATATACACTTTAGAAGCTATCTCTATATGACAATACAGCACTTAAGAAATGTTGGAAATAATTTTTACTCATTCTTACACTAACAGCTGAAAATGTGTCTTAAAATACTAGAAAAAGTAACATAGTTTGTCTCTTAAAATTTACATAATTTCTTATTTTTAAAGATTTTAAAAAAATTTATTCATGAGAGAGAGAGAGAGAGAGAGAGGCAGAGACACAGGCAGAGGGAGAAGCAGGCTCTCAGGTCTCCAGGATCAGGCCCTGGGCTGAAGGTGGGTGGCACCAAACCACTGAGCCACCTGGGCTGCCCAAAATTGACATCATTTCTAAGCAGTGTTTCCTTTTCTTCCAAGAACCTGGCGGTAAAATTATTGCTTTATTATATATATAATGTGAAGAATTTTAAGTCTAAAAGTTAAAGTTCAATTAATTAACTTAATTTTGAAGCAAATATTCAAATAAAAGTTTATGTTTATTTCTCTAAGAAATTCATGAAGTCTGCACCAGTTCACATTCCCACCAACAGGCAAGAGGGTTCCTCTTTCTCCACATCCTCTCCAACATTTGTTGTTTCCTGCCTTGTTAATTTTCCCCATTCTCACTGGTGTGAGGTGGCATCTCATTGTGGTTTTGATTTGTATTTCCCTGATGGCAAGTGATGCAGAGCATTTTCTCATGTGCATGTTGGCCATGTCTATGTCTTCCTCTGTGAGATTTCTCTTCATGTCTTTTGCCCATTTCATGATTGGATTGTTTGTTTCTTTGGTGTTGAGTTTAATAAGTTCTTTATAGATCTTGGATACTAGTCCTTTATCTGATATGTCATTTGCAAATATCTTCTCCCATTCTGTAGGTTGTCTTTTAGTTTTGTTGACTGTTTCTTTTGCTGTGCAAAAGCTTCTTATCTTATGAAGTCCCAATAGTTCATTTTTGCTTTTGTTTCTCTTGCCTTCATGGTTGTATCTTGCAAGAAGTAACTGTGGCCAAGTTCAAAAAGGGTGTTGCCTCTGTTCTTCTCTAGGATTTTGATAGAATCTTGTCTCACATTTAGATCTTTCATCGATTTTGAGTTTATCTTTGTGTATGGTGTAAGAGAATGGTCCAGTTTCATTCTTCTGTATGTGGATGTCCAATTTTCCCAGCACCATTGATTGAAGAAACTGTCTTTTCCAGTAGATAGTGTGGAGGTTCCTCAAAGAGTTACAAATAGATCTGCCCTACAACCCAGCAATTGCTCTGCTGGGGATATACCCCAAAGATACAGATGCATTGAAACGCCAGGACACCTGCACCCCGATGTTTATAGCAGCAAAGTCCACAATAGCCAAACTGTGGAAGGAGCCTCGGTGTCCATCAAAAGATGAATGGATAAAGAAGATGTGGTTTATGTGTACAATGGAATATTACTCAGCCATTAGAAATGACAAATACCCACCATTTGCTTCGACGTGGATGGAACTGGAGGGTATTATGCTGAGTGAAGTAAGTCAATCAGGAAGGACAAATATTATATGTTCTCATTCATTTGGGGAATATAAAAATAGTGAAAGGGATTAAAGGGGAAAGGAGAGAAAATGAGTGGGAAATATCAGAAAGGGAGACAGAACATGAGAGACTCCTAACTCTGGGAAATGAACAAGGGGTAGTGGAAAGGGAGGTGGGCAGGGGGGTGGGAATGACTGGGTGATGGGCACTGAGGGGGGCACTTGACTGGATGAGCACTGGGTGTTATGCTATATGTTGGAAAATTGAACTCCAATAAAAAAAGAAATTTACAAAGAAAATAGAGTTTTATATCTTTGAATTTAAGAAACAAAATAGTTCTGCCCATTTTCCCCTCTGAATGTGTATTGTTCTTCTTTGTTTTTTATACTTCTCCTTTATTTGTAGGTAAAATGCCTGTAATATATCCTTAGTTTCTAGTTTCAATTTATAGAATAGTGATCAAGGATGACCATTTACATTTTTCAAAATTATATAATAGAAAAACATATTTTCTAAATTAGATAGACATTTTCACATAATTAAAAAAATAAATAAGCATTTAGAGACAATGAAAAACCACTTTCCCAATCTTGGTCAATATTGAGTCAAGATTTAACACCTTCCTGGCATTGTACAGGTTTGCAAATCTGGCGTTATCTGACTTTATAGATCAAGTCAGGACTTGTTGTAACTGACAAGACTTTAATTAGGTTTAGTTTCATGGCCATGTGCCTATTACTCAAATGTGTTGCCTTTTAAAAATTATACCAGTAAGATACTGGCACAATTTCAAGTTCATTTCCCTGCAGTCATTGGAGAGACATAACCCAGAAACAACTGGAGTGCTTGTCTCAAATAAAAAGTGCATAATAGCGTTCATTGAACATCCACATGGAAATAGTGATTTCAGTTTTACTTTGCATGGCAAATGTAAGTCAGGAAAAGTGCACATTCAGCAAATGTCAAAGGAGCTTCAACTTCAGCAAATATTGAAAGAAACAAAAATCTATGAATGGTGCTGAATGATATTAAGTACCAATTAAGGGAATATTTGGTTATTGAATGTAAATTAAGATATTAGCATTTATTTCTTAACATTATAGTCATTACATTTGTTGTCCTGTCCTATTTAAAAAGTGATAAAAAAAACCCTACATATTTGGAAATATATGATTGGAATACAGACATAAAATACTGAATTAGTTCTATCTGTAAATACTCTGGTGCAAAGAATGAGAGGCAGTTGGTTAAAAAGATCCACAAGAGGCAAGTAATATTTTTGTTTTGTTTTGCTTCGTGTGTTTTATTACATCTTAATGTCAGTAGGAATTTTAGAGGCAGAGTAGTGTCACCTCACTTTTAAGGTAGACTCAAACACTTGGGCACCTCTGAAAGGTCTTTCTAGCCTGATTGAACTCATCTTGCTTCTTCTGAATTATATCCACTACTCTTTTGGAGAATGTCTAATTTATCATCAGTCTCATACTATTCTTTGACATTCCAGCACCCTGGTAGTAGTATTCCTTTATAGAGACTTATGAGTACAGTGACTAATAGATATTTACTAGCTGTGTACCTTTTGTGATAACTTTACATGTAACTAATTTAATTTTCTTATAACAACCCCTTGAGTGTTTATTAGTATAATTCACATTTTTATAGAAAAAGAAATCAAAGCATGGTAATGAGACTTGTCCCACACATAGAATTAGTATGTAGCTGACATGAAATTTAAAACTAGGCAGACTGTCTCCAGTATCTATGCTTTCGTAATGTAAATAGAATGTATTTTTATTTAGGTATGCCTTTCTATGACCTCAAGAAGTATTGAGGCTTATAAATATTGAGCTCTAGGGAAGTCTGGGTGGCAGCGGTTGAGCTCCTGCCTTCGGCCCAGGGTATGATCCTGGTGTCCCCGGATTGAGTCCCACATCGGGCTCCCTGCATGGAGCCTGCTTCTCTCTCTGCCTGTGTCTCTGCCTCTCTCTCTCTGTGTCTCTCATGAATAAATAAATAAAATCTTGAAAAAAATATTGAGCTCTAATAAATACTGAATCTGATATGGAAATGCAAAATAAAGAGAAAATTATTAATTTGATTATTACCATCACATTTCTTAGACACAAGAAAATGATGAATTCTGTAGAGGTTACCTTTTTTCTTTTCCTGATATTTGAATAACATTGGATCATTTAAACTCAACTATCAGTAGGTTATATCTGTCTCATCTTTAAAAGAAATATGAAATACACAATCTGAAAAACTATATTTGGATATATAAAGTAGATTTCATGTTCAAGTAGGTGAAACTCTCAACCTAAACCATTTCTAGAACAATGGAATGTTCACGATAGATAGATAGATAGATAGATAGATAGATAGATATTCTTAATTTTTAATGAATCATTTTTCTTCCCAAATAAGCTAAATGCTGAAGAAATATGAGATGATTTGTGTGAGGAACGTTAGTAAATATCCTGATCAATAAAAAGTTAGACAAGCTGCATGCTGAAAACACATTAAAATGAAAATTGAGGAGTAGATCCATAGGAAGATTGTGATATGCACAGATGGCTAGGATGGACCTGGTTGCTTTCCAGTCAGTACCTGTTCTGGAATATATGAAGCTACATCTCCAGAATATCTTTACTAGATTAAGTGTTTGCCCGAGGATGCCAAAATCCAAAAGGATATCCCTCCTAAAAGAAAATGAACATGAAATGCACAAATTAAAAAACATAGTTGCATATATAAAGTAAGTTTCATGTTCTATGGAGGTTAAAACTGAACAATATAGTGAAAATGCAGGTACATAATTTTCTTAAACTAAACTATGTTAATATCTGTAAAAAACTAGAAGTTCCAAATTTAAAATGAACCACATAAGAAGCCATTACTTTAGGTTCATGGCCAATAGCCCAGAATAGGGAGCAACATGGGAAATTAGAATTTCTCTTCCCACTGTTAATTATAATCTATGAACTGGTCCCCTTTGGTTCAAGGTACAGAAACTCAGTCAGGACTGTGTTGGGCCCAGATGGTTCAATGATTGACTGACTACCATTTTTGTGCCAGATTGGCCCATCTCCTTACGTTTTCATCCAGGTCCATATGAATTGGAAGATTGTATACGAGGGAGAATATTATATCACAAAATGAAAAATAAAATATTTTTATTTTATTTTATTTAGGAAGAGTTCCACTGAAAAATTTGGGAATAGTTTCTTAATATAAATGATTAATGAATATGTTCTCTTTCTTAGATATTTTCAACCATTAGAGATTATGAAAAAAGACTAAGATATTTGTATTTAAGCTAAATTATAATGATTAATCTATATAATGACAAACTGCATATATTTCTGTAATTTTCTGTAGTAAAGTTCTATAAGCAAATTCGGGGACATATTTTTGAGATAAATTAAATAGTAGTAAGGGTTAAATGTATACATATATTTTGATTGATTAAATTGATTCTAGTGTATTTCTCAACTACAGTGTTTTTACATAACTTCATAAACCTGAACACAGTATTCTAAGAAACGATATTGACATATTAATATGTTTGAATAGAATATTATAAATATTATTTGTAATACAATTTCTATTTATTCTGATGACCAATCATATTTGAAAATAACTAGTATAACCTGAATAATATTATAGAGTACTTAAAGACAAATCAAAATATTGATTTTGTCTGATTTACTTCGTCCACATTAATGAAGGGAATGTGATAAAAACTATTGATAAAAACATAATGATCGCAAAAGCATATTGAGTTTCATGGACAAATAGTGAGATATTATTTCTGTCATTTTCTAATAATGATAGTATGGTAACTTGATGTCCAAAGGTACTTCTATTTCTGACTCTATAATTTATTAGAAGCATGACCACTGGCTGTGAAGTTATATTATATGTGAGCATTGGCTTATTTTAAATTCTAAATGCAGATAATAGGTTGATTTATATCTATATGTCTTCCTATATATTTAATGTTATTTTATAGGACATCATAATGGTATTTATTATCCATATAAAATTACATCACTTTTTACATATAGGCACTCTGCAGGCTGAGAATTAGCCTCTTAACTCATTTATTTATCTATGCATCCAACTTTTGCTTATTGCCCATAGTCTCTCAAATTCACAGTAAATAAAACATTTAATATTACATATTTTGCAAAATTTTTTAAAAAAATATTTTCTTTGGTTACTGTTGTTTTGCTAGTTTTTCTTGTTCTAGCGGCACTGCCTATTTTTGTCACTAGGATTTGAAATTTATCTCTTCAAGAATTTTGATGTTCTTTTAGTTTGCATTTTTCAGATTCTTAATTTAATCTCTGCTGTGAGGATAATACAGTGTTGCAGAGAGCAACTGAAACATAGATGGAAAGTCCTTTTGGTCTAGAAAGTACAGTCTCATTTTCTCTTAATTTTTCAGACTGCCTGGTAAAAAAAAAGAAAGAAGAAAAGAGAGCCTTTAGTATCATTAGTAAGTAATAGTATTATGTGGTAATGGTAACTTTTAATCACATTCATGGAAAATTAGTTAAATTAGTAACAGAAGGACTTCTTAAATTATAACAATTTATTTAACTCCCAAATTAAATTAGATTGAAGTCTAAGTATATTTCTCAATGGAAGTTAGCTTTTTCACATGGAAAGTGGTATGGAACTTAGATAAACTTCAATAGAACATTTAAAATATAGTATTCTGGGTTCTCATCAGTTATTAGGTTTTAATTGATTGACATCTATTTAAGAAAGGCAAAGTGTACAAGAAAGGAGCAATGGCCTGGGATTCCAGGACTTTGAGTTTTATCTTTAATCTTGATTTTACCTAGTTCTTTTTTCATTTTTTCATTAACAGGTCATATCCCCTCAGAATGTCCTTTTAATGCATAAATTAAAGAGATTGCATTCAATAATGAATAAAATCTCATTGAGCTAAAAAAATTCAATTAACCACTCTAACCCTTGATGTCTTAAAATGATCACTAGCATTAAAATATATAATAGTATTCTTCTTAGAAATATGGGTACCTCATTTCAACCATGTAATCTTCTTTATAAATTCCAAACTTAGAACTCATTTGCCCTGTGGTAAATATGCACTGTAAAAAGAGTGCATGGTAAAAACAAACAGGAATGTCATAAAAGTGTTGCACATAATTTGTAGGTAGAAAAATAATTTTAAATGGCTACTATATCTTCATAATAAACAAGAATGATTATTCTTAAAAGAATAAGCTTTTCCCAAATACAGTACAGATTATTTTATATAAATTGTTATCCTATTCAAATAAACAACTTTTATTAATTTGAAATTTCAACTCAATTTCAGTATTCTGTCAATCATGAATAGCAATCAGTTAAATAGTTAATATTATTTTTCCTTTCTTCATTACATGCTAAATTTATTTACTAAAGAAAACACAAATTAATTTATTTGACAAACATTGACTATCAGTATTCCTTTGAAAGTTTACAATTTTTCTTTAAAAATAGCCAATTAATATTGTAAAGGATGAAAATAGTCTGGCATTAGGACACAGAAATAGTCCATGTTGGTACAAACTCCACATAAATTGTTCAAATTCATATACAATATCCAATTAACTATATAGTTTATATATTTCCAAAAAATTGGAATCTAGGTTCTGCAGAATTAATTCCAACATTTTTAATGAAATTGTAATTCATTATAAATTCTTTATTGATCAAGTGAATTTTAACAAATATTTTTTTAAGTCTAGAGAAACTGTAATTATTTGTTGCCAGGGGAAGATGATTGTATGATTACAAATGCATTCACTGTTTAAGTATAAGTGTATCACAAAACTCAAATTGTCTTCTAATTAAAAAGAAATTTTTTTAAATATTGTCTACTGAACACATGCTTTAAAGTTAACCAGATATTGGAGCACCTGGGTGGCTCAGTTAGTTAAGTGACTGCCTTCTGCTCAGGTTGTGGTCCAGGGGTCCTGGGATGGAGCTCCAACAGGCTCCCTGCTCTGTGGTGAGCCCGTTCTCCCTCTCCCTCTGCATGCACCCCTGTACACCTCCTACTCCCCAGCTCATGCACACTCTGTCAAATAAATAAATACAATCCTTAAAAAAAAGTTAACCAGATGTTAAAATGTTATTACTAGATCTCACTCAAGACCAGATGAGATGGAATCTATTCAGCTATGAAAACCCATACGCTAATGAATGGCTGTTGAGATATCAGTCATTTGGCTTATCATTCAGAAGAGCTATGATGAGTCAAATCAATATTTGTTTTGTCAAAAACCAAACTTTGCACACTGAATAAAACATAACTGAAAGAGAGAGAGAAAGAAAGAAAGAGAAAGAAAAGGAAAGAAAGAAGAAAGAAAGGAAAGAAGAAAGAAGAAATAAGAAAGAAAGAAAGAAAGAAAGAAAGAAAGAAAGAAAGAAAAAGAAAGAGAAAGAAAGAAAGAAAGAAAGAAAGAAAGAAAGAAAAGAAAGAAAGAAAAGAAAGAAAGAAGAAAAAGTAAAATGAGTTTATTGCAAGGTTTCATCCTGCAAACTGGAAAATCAAGACTACAAGAGCAATGAGTTCCAAGTTGCTCACTGACTACGGGGGGTTTTATGGGGTTAAATGTGGAAGTCATTTGGCTCCTTCAGTTGATTGTTTGCCCGGTGGTCTTCCTTATTTGAATCAGGGTAGCTGAGGGAACAAGGAAGTCTAGGGATGAAGTGAACAGACTTGGCATTTGGCTGACTTTCTCTGCTGATTTCTGAGAAGAGCTGTAATTCCTGCAACTTGTGTTAGGTAAGGTTAAGGTTCATTTTCTTTAATGCACCTGTCGGCCAACTCGATTTGTCCCTGACATATGTGACTCTGTTTCAGTTTCAGATACACAGGTTTTTTGGGGATGGCAGGATATATACACAGATTTAGAAACTGAGCTTAGAGGCAATTGTTGAAAAGTTGATCTTAATTGGCAACTGTTATTCTTATTAAAACATTAAAACCACAACAACAACAAAAATTAAAAACACATTTTGATTTAAAATTCTCAGTAACATATCTCAACTGTATGTATTGAATTAGATGCATTATGTGAATATTCCTTATTTGTTAAACAGTTAAGTCATCTGGCTTTCTCCTCTCCTGTCTCTTTGCTTCTTTCTGAAAAAAATTAAACAATTAAAATATATTTTTATAAAATCAATTATATTTTATTTCTAATAAACCAAGAAATACCTTTGAAATCTGATCTTAAGGTGTTTCACACAGCATTTCATGTCATCTCTCAAACAATTCACTTCCTGAACACTATATCATTTCCAATTAAGAACTGCATGTCGCAAAAATGATTTGGTTCTCTGCAGCTCTGACTTCCATTAGATATTCAATTATTTATAATGAGTTGAAGCTTAATTAAATAAACTTAATTGAAATAGATTAACCCTTTTCACAAAGCATTATCCAAGCTATATTAAGTGAAGGACAAAAGAAACTTTAACATCATCCTTAAGCAAGGGGATACTTGAATGCTGAGTTTAAGGAGATTGGATTATTAAAATTTAAAAGCATACAGTTGCAATTAAAAGATGTTCAAGCTATTAATGTAGCTCTCTTCAGAAATTCAGAGCTCCATGTGGCATTATTATTATAGATAATGCTAAAATGTTTTTCCAAGTTATTCCATTGCCAACAGTCTCAGTGGTGACCTTTGAATTCACTCTTGGACAGACTTTAATATTCTTCAATACTATATTTAACTGAATAATTGTACACTAAGGAAATATTCATTTCATACTGTTGGTCACCATTTAGATAGAATCAGTTCTGGTTTTTCAGATTATCCCATCAGAAGGTTTATTTTTTATTGTTAAAGCAAATAATTTTGTTGTTACTATATTAAGATAGTGTATTGCCTAAATACAAAAACAAATACAGAAATAGCTCATTTATATGTGGAATCTAAAACACAAATGAAACAAAACCAAGCTCATAGACACAGAGAACAGACTGGTAGTTTCTGTTGGAAGGGGATTGGGAATGAGTGAAGAGGGTCATAATTCACAACCTTCTAGCTATAAAATAAGTTAGGGGAATATAATATGTAGCATGGTGACTATAGTTCCTAATTCTATACTTCATACTTGAAAGTTGCCAGGAGTGTGTGTCTTAAAAGTTTTCATCACAAGAAAAAAAAAGAAAAAAATAATTAGTATCTATGTATGGTGACAGATATTAACTAGACTTACCCTGGTGATCATTTCACAATGTATACAAATACTGAATCACTATGTTGTAAACCTGAAAGCAATGTACTGTTATGTCTATTAGACCTCAAAATATAAACAAAGAAAAAAAGGAATATATTGGGTGCCTAGTAATATAAGTAATTGATCTCAGATTGGATTTGGCAAATAGGATATTATTTTTCTCAAAAGGAGAAATGCAGAATTAAGCTCTCTGGGTCTGGTGCCAGACTGTGTTGCCAGCCAAAAGCTATCCCTCCTTTACCTCCTCTCCTTTTCTGTTCAAGTGTCCTGATTTAGTCATACATTATGTAAAGTTCCCCAAGGTCAAAATTATCAATGACATTAAACAATCATAATATCGTTCCTCTTGGACAGTGATTCATGTGAAGTTAGGCTTATGACTTTTCTTTGGGGAGATTGTTTCAGTGAAAAAAGAAGTTGCTCCCAGAGAAAAAAGAAGTTGCTCTCAGATGAAGCCACAGCAGAACCCATATGTTGACCAGATCCTTTCACATACTTAAAGCTTTTCTTCTTCATCTACAAATAAAACCAAGAGCCAGAGTTGACCAGATATTTGGGGAAAGCATTCAGTATGAAAGACAAAAACAAAGCCATTTTTTTAAAAGGAAAAGAAGTAGAAAGAAAGACCATCACAGAATGCAAAAGAAAACTCCCTATGAAGTATAGCTAATACAATCAGCCTTAGGAGATTGTGTTGCATCATTAAAACAAGAAGAAAATGTTACAGATAACATCAACCAGAAAACATTAAAGAGCTTTTGGAAATTATGTCAAGCAAATCAAGAGATAATGGGCCAGTAACAGAAAAAGATGAGTATCCAAGGATTACTGGAGGCTATCTAATTGCCAAATAATATGATATCAAGAAGAAATAACATGGGAAACAGAGAAGAGGAAATTATCCAAGTAGCGGGACAAGATAATTTCCTAGAAAGGATGTCTGTCTTAATGAAGGACAAGTACAATGAAATAAAAAGAAAAAATAAATTTTAGAAGAATGTAATATCAGGGCATTTTAGAACAATGGGGCAAAATGAATATTTTAAATTTCCCAATGGAAAATGTTTATGTAAAATTCATCAATACTCAAACGAGATTGGGCTTTTAAGTAACAGTACTGTAATTTAGAAGACAAGAGATCAATACCTTCAAAATCTGAGAAAAAAATAATTTTCACCTTTGAGTTCTAGACAGAGTCTAGTAATCACATTTAGGATAAAATAATTTTCAGATGTACAAAGTTTTCAAGTTTTTTCTTCTGAAAAATTGGTATCAGGAAACTTCAGAAAACATGCTCCCACAATCTAATGACGTACAGGAAGAAAACGAGATTTAATATAAAATACCCAGTTATTTGATTTATTGACTATGTATAATATACATAATGAGAATTAATTGGCAACACTTGATTAGAGAAGACAAAGGTTCTATGAAACTCAGTAAGTTTTTTTTAGAAAGGCAAATATTAAGTACAAAGGAAATCAGACTTTGAATCATAAAGGAAATATAATCATATTAAAAATATTTACATTGCCTTAATAAAATCACTATTAATTTAACCAAAAATTGTGACATAACAATATTGGAAAGATGGAGGCAAGGGGAGGCAGAAGAAAGAGATATAAAATATTTATATATTATAACCATTAAAAGGCAAGTCAATATTTAGTAGCATTAGCATAAATTTTAAAAATATAAAGGAAATCCTGGGGCATCTGGTTGGCTCAGTCCATTAAACATCTGCCGTTGGTTCAGGTCATGATCTCAGGGTCCTGGGATGGAGCCTGGAGCTGAGCTCAGTACTATGGGGGAATCTGCTTTGCTTTCTCCCTCTGCCTTCCCACTCTGCTCATGCTTGCACTCTCTCTCTCTCTCCTCTCTCTCTCTCTCTCTCAAATAAATATATACATATATATTTATAATATTATATATATATATATATATATTTAAGAACAACAGATTAAAAATGAATTTTTTTAGATGGCTGATTCTGGAGGACAAGATAGGAACAGAAGAAGTGAATTTTCTCTTCCATTACATATTTTGTTTGTTTTTAGCATCCTAATAAGTGAATAAACAGATAAATAAACAAAGTCACTTTGAAAAGCATAAAAATTTTTAAGGGGTGCCTGGGTGGCTCAGTCAGTTGAGCACTGGAATCTTGGGTCATGAGATTAAGCCCCATGTGGGACTCTGCACTCAGCAGTGAGTCTGTTTGAAGATTCTATCCCTCTACCCCTCTTGTGTTCTAGTTCAAATAAATAAAATCTTTCAAAAAATAATAATTTTTAGAAAGTGATTAAAAATATCCTCAATAAAAGAAAGACTCATATTCTCCTCCAGTTTGAATCTAACATTTTTAAGCTACTGTCAATATAATGTCTCCCCAATTACTTTAAACTTTACATTTATTATATAATAAAGCATATATAATTTAATTGTCTGAACTGCATTATAAGTGACAAGTATTATGTTTATGGCTGGACAAAACTTGGCAGTGGATTGGGGTATAGAAAACAAGTTTAAAGAAGAATTTGGTAGGAGACAGCTAAATATCTTTGACCTAATAACCAGAAAAAAAAGTTATAAGATATAATTCTCTAAAATTTAGAATATAATAAGATAAAACACACTACTGGATATTTTTCTGAGTGTTTCTTGCCATAGTGGAATTGTGTTTTGTTTTTTTTTATGACTTTTAAATCAAGTCAGTTTAAATTAAAATTAACTTCATTTCCTTTCATGCACATTTAGATCCAAAGAAAAAACACTTTGAGAATTTTTGAAAATAGCTTACAATTAGCACTCAATAAATTGAAGGTTCGGTATATTTTAAATCAGTAGACATTTAATAAACATATAAATCCAATATCTTTTTTTAGTAATTAGAAATGAGAAGATATAAGATAGTACATCCCACATTCATGGAGATTATGATTTGGAGAGATAGAAGATAGATACATAAAAGTGTGCAAAGCCAAAAAGTAATTTTGCAGGTCTTATATTTTCCGGTCTTCAGTAAGAATAAGAGTATTTTTGGATGGTTTACTTAAAGAGCAGTTTTCAAGCCCCACAATCAAAGATTCTGATGAAATAAATTTGAGGAAGAACTCAGAGATCTACCCATTATTCTAGTGTATTCTAGGAATTTGTAGAGGAAGGTTGAGGGAAAGTATTTTAGACCCTCTAATGAAATAACATATTCATTAAAAAAACAATCAAAGGTAACAAAGAAAGAAAGCCACAGAAACTGTGATAGGCCCAGCCAGGTCCATTAAGAAAGACTAGTCAGACTGTTGAATGCACAGCTTCAACAGAAGCTGACAGATATTTCTCTTATAATGAATGTCCTAACCTTTTAGAAACTGCTACTATCAGATTATTCAAATAGTACAAGTTACTTTACTTTGATTACATGCTTGTTGGGCATTCTACAGATGATTTGCCTTTGCTTGCCATGGCCTACAGGGTTGGTATACACTCAAATTCACAGAAGTATTCAGTCTACACTATAACTGTATTTCACACAATAAATCAAACCATAACACTGACCTTTGAATCCATTTATATAAGCTTGTTAGTATGAGATGATGTGCCTGAATCTAACTGATATACTGCAAGTTTGTGTTTCTGAACCTATAAAGCCAAATCTTGGACTTTGGTAAGTTTAATGAATTAAATATCTTTTTAAAAATTAGTTCCCTAATTCATTAATTAATTTTATGTATTTACTTATTATTTATTATTGGAAGATAATTGGCACATGATGCCGTATTACTTTCAGGTAGTATAATGTAGAGATTTGAAAGTTATATACATTATGAAATGGTCACCATAGTAAGAGTGGTTACCATCCATCATCATACAAAATTATTTCAATTTTATTGATTATATTTCCTATGCTATACTTTTTATGCCTATAATTTCTTTATTATATAACTAAAAGTTTGTACCTCTTAATCTCATTCACTTATTCATCCATTCCCCAACCGCCTTAACCCTCTGGCAACCACCAGTTTGTTCCCTGTATTTATGACTCTGTTTCTGGTTTCTGTTTGTTCAGGTTTTTTTGTTTGTTTGTTTGTTTTGTTTTTGTTTTTGTTTTTGTTTTTTTTTTTTGCATTTTAGGGTTTTTTGTTTTTGTTTTTGTTTTTAGATTCCACATATAAGTGAACTCATATGGTTTTCATTTTTCTTTCTCTCTGACTTATTCCATTTAACATAATACCCTCTAGGTCTATCCATGTTGTCATGCATGACAAGATCTCATTGTTTTTTATGGCTAATTAATACTCCATTGTGTGCGTGTGTATGTATGTGTGTATTATATATATATATATATATATATATATATACATCATATCTTCTTTATTCATTCTCTGTTGATGGACACTTTGTTGCTTCCATATCTTGGTTGTTATAAGTATTTCTGCAGTGAAAGGGGTGTGCAAATGTCTTTTTGAGTTAGTATTTTCATTTCCTTTGGATAAATATCCTTCGTGGGAATAGGTTTCTTTTAGGAATTGTATGATTTTAGATCTGTTTTGTTTTGTTTTTTAAGATAGATTGATTGATTGATTGATTTGAGAGAGAGAGAGAGAGAGAGAGAGAGCAAGAACATGAGCAGGACAGAGGGAGAGGGAGAAGCAGACTCCCCAACCAGCAGGGAGTCCAGTGCAAGACTCCCCCAGGGATCATTGTGGGGTTCAGTCCTGGACCCTAGGATCATGACCTGAGCTAAAGGTAGATGCTTAACCAACAGAGCCATTCAGGGGTCCCTATGGTTTCAGGTCTTATGCTAGGTTTAATCAATTCTGAATTTTATTTTTGTGTGAAAGAAAATGGTCCAGTTTCATTCTTTTACAAAGCTATAGTAATCAAAATAGTAAGGTACTGGCACAAAAATAAAGATAAATGACACATAATAGAGAGCCTAGTAATAAACCTATGCATATATGGTCAGTTAATTTACAACAAAGGAAGCAAAAATATATAATAGGAAAAGGTCTCTTCAAAAAGTGTTACCGGAAAAAGAGACCAGCTACATTATATATTTTGAGGCTTCTTGTCATTAAACAAGTTGGGATGAACTAATGACATCTTTATTGTCCTGCTGACCTTTTCTTTCTATGTATCTTAGACCAGGTGAAATAATACTTAACTAGGAAAAATTTAAAAAGGTCTGAAATAATTTTTATATGGGCATGCTTTTGAAAACTGTGTTTGTGTAGGATATATGGAAATGTGGCTAATACACATGTAATTATGAAGAAACAACATAAGCAAAATTGAACAAGGCAAAAAATAATAAGTTAAACTATAGCATAAATAAACTTGTTTACAACATTGGGTTCAGTGAAAGATAAGAAAGGAAGGAGAAAGATGGATTTTTGAATGATGGTTCATTTATGGAGTCACTGTATTCTCTATAAGATCCTGTAGTATTGTCAAATATCATAGTGTAGAGATAACTGAAGTACCTATATCAACCTTCCAAAGACTTATTTTAGTTAAAAAATTGACCACTAAAACGGTGTGTAAATACAGAGGTAGAGATTTCAGAAAAAGAAAACAACTTAGTATTATGCATGTTTAAAACATTATGTCGTGTTATACTCATTTATATTATCTTTTGGCATTGTAGAAGTGGAGTCCCAGTGAGTAACAATCATTATTTTGAAGTTATCCTCCTCTGTTAGATAAGCTGATTATAAATTAATGATATATTCCAGCCCATACATCATGCCATGAACATTTGCTCCTCCAAGACCTGTAGATTCTATATTGTTCTATGTCTAAATCCTTCTCATAAGGATCTGTTAAGGATGATGAGTAAATTATTTTTATGTTTTTGAAATAAATATCCTAAATGGGCCTTTTGTTGTTGTTTATCTAAATCATGTTCAAAATAACTGTTTACTTATAATTACTAACAGCCTTTTCCCATAAGTATATGCCACATTTTCATAACTGAAAATTATATTTGTCCTTGATGAGAACATATTTATCGTGGCACAGTGGCTTAATCACTGGGCTTCTAGTAATTATATATCTCCTTTTAGAGACCTCAATGAAGCAGATTTTTGCCTTTTTCTTAAAAAATAGTGAAATCTATATCCTAGGACTATGATACCTTGAGTCCAGGGAGATAGAAATAATCTTGCATTAACCATTTTCCTATTAACAAATAAGTGGAAAGATATTTTTATTCTTCCCCCCAGATGACTTCGAAAATTAAACTCATAAATAAAGTGAGGGGGAGAAAAAAGATAATATTTTCTGCAAAATCCCAAAACAACTCATGTAAAATATGTGATTGAACTTTCTGCTTACTGTAATGGAGAGATTAATGAAATCATTCCTCATTACTAATACATGTCAATCCTTTAATACATTTAACTTTCCATAATATGCTTCTCTTTGACTCAACTGACCTTGTAGCAAATGTCCTCTGCATGCCTTTTACTGAATACCAATTATGGATTTAGTAATGTTACTGCAATCTTTGCTCATTTTTGAATGATGAAATGAAAACTCTTTATAATGGAACATGGATTCTGAAACAAATATCATTCACAAACTTTTCTGTAAATGGTTAGATAAAATTATATATACATATATACATATATATATATATATTTTTTAAGATTTCGTCCATTTATTCATGAGAGACGCACAGAGAGAGAGAGGCAGAGACACAGGCAGAGGGAGAAGCAGGCTCCATGCAGGGAGCCCGATGCGGGAATTGATCTTAAAACTCCAGGATCACGCCCGGGCAAAGGCAGGCACCAAACTGCTGAGCCACCCAGGGATCCCCCCCAAAATTCAAAAATTATATTTTCTTAACAGAAAATAGACCTTAACGGGTCTATGAATTGTTTCCCAAGTGAAATTAAGTTCTTTAAAAAAAAGGGGGGTGGAGGATGCCTGGGTGGTTCAGTGGTTGAGCGTCCGCCTTTGGCTGGGGGCGTGATCCCGGGATCCGGGATTGAGTCCCACATCGGGCTCCCTTCAGGGAGCCTGTTTCTCCCTCTTCCTTTGTCTCTGCCTCTCTCTCTCTGCCTCATGAAGAAATAAATAAATCTTTTTTTTTTTTTTAATTCTTAATAATGCTGCACTTGTAAAGCATGCAATGCCACCAAAGATGTCTCTAGTCCAAAGTGGGGCTATACTGCATTTAAGAAGATAAGAAAAAAAAATGAAATCAATATAATTGGATTTATAAGGTTTTTTTTTAATTCCACTAATAATTACTTTCTCATATTTCAACAGTTTAGTATCACAATTATCTAATTAAACATTTATACTTGACTTTTTTAAACCAGATTCTTGTATTTTTAAAATAGAACAGAGTTAGAAAAAAGAAATATGACACAATGTGGCCTAATTTATCGATAGTCAAAAATATGTGAATCTTTTTGCAAGTATTTAGGAAACATGCTCCTATATGTATAGAGTCTACAGTTTACACATGTACTCTGCATGCTATAAATAGTAATAAATTACTCTTCGGATTAAGACCCATTCTTTCCAATGTATCTTAATCTCTTAACTTTTAAAATACAAAGACTTTAAATACATTTTGATTCATCGTCTCGGACTCCTAATCCTTTTCTTAAAGTATCAGATTTTCTCTGATATTCATTCTGTCTTCTATATATGCCATTTGCCACCAGAATATTGAAGGATTTCTCTACTTATCCTTGCATAATTACACATTAGTTCAGAATAAAATCTCTCCACTGAAAGATACTCTGTATAGGTTCTACCACAAAGAAGGATTTTTTTAAAAGTAATTCTATGGGTTTACTGGTTACATGGTAAATCACTTTCAAAACAAATTAATTTGAACATGTTTACAAAGTTGATTTAAGGAAATGCAGCTTTTAAACTTTTTATACATATGTAGTATTTCTACTTTTATAGGTCCTTATAGATACAATTTCTATTTAAACATTTCCTTGTGCCCCTAAGGATGTGATTCAAAGCTATCTTTCAGTTGTTATATCTCCTGAATCAAATCCTGCCTTTCCTTACACAAGTGAAAATAAGGACCTGAAAGAAGGATTAAGAAATCATCTGATCCCTGCCTGTTTGCCTTGGGAAAATGAGAACCTCTCAGATAAATGTCTGCCTTATTCTTAGGGCTCTCCAGGGAAGAACTCTTCTGTCAGTAACCTATTTCTGACAAAAAGTTCCCTGTGTCAAAATGACAAGTCCTCTATTTAGATGTTCTAAGGATCTAGCTATTAAAAAATTATTCTGGTTGAGTTCATAGGATCATGATAGCAATGTTAATTTCGAATAACATTTCTGCTGGCGATTTCTTATTTTTTTTTCTTTTTTGAAATTTGGAAAATTACAATCTTCTACTTTTTTCAGTTTACAAATTACCTGATTATTTCAAAACATATAAAACTTAATGTATGTATCAAGTACAGAATGAGTGGATCTGGTCATTTTTAAAAATATAGGTCACATCTTTTTGTAATATATTTCTTAGAGTCATCATCCCTGGTCATTATGCTTTCTCAAATAAGCTATTATAAATATTTTGGTTGCATTCTTTAGATCTATGATGATCACAAATCATAAATGTGTCTTTTTTTAATTTCATGAATTAATAAAGTTAGTAATATGTATGTATTTTGCCTAATAAAAGAGCATCCAAGACTTTAAATATATATATCTACCTAAATATACATGAATACAAATTTCTTAAGATGTTAATAAAATAAGTCAGAAGTTCTTATAAGGAAATAAGCAATAATCATCCATGAGACAGAATTTATACATAAGACATAGACACTCACATACATAGGTGTACACACACCATGAGAAAACAGACAGTGATAAGATATTTCAACAGCTGTGATCACAGTTATCAGCCTCAAAGTAGTCCAAGTGACACATGTCAAGGTAGATACAAATGGGCTCAAATAAATGCTTTATTTTTTATTTGTTATTTTTTAAAGATTTTATTTAATTATTCATAATAGACACAGAGAGAGAGAGAGAGAGAGACAGAGAGAGAGAGACAGAGAGACAGAGAGACAGAGACACAGGCAAAGGGAGAAGCAGACTTCATGCAGGGAGCCCGACGTGGGACTCGATCCCAGGACTCCAAGATCACACCTTGGGCAGAAGGCAGGCGCTTAAACAGCTGAGCCACCCAGGCTGCCCAAATGAATGCTTTAAAATATATAACCTCTATACACTTTTGGTAGGTATATTGTGTGTTTTAGAAAAGCATAGTGAAACATGATTTTCTGTGCTTAATGTAGCGCATCAGCAAATTAAATATTAAACATTGCAATAGTCCTAGTTATTTTTGTAATATGTAAGTTTTTAAACATCCTACTTATACATAACTCAAGAATATCTCATTACTGATATGAATTAGAAAGCCTTGAAAATCAAATTTAAACTATCATTTCTGATTTGATTTCATAAGATTAATAACAGGGTGGAATAAATTTAATATATGTTGGAATGTTTGGTTGTTCAGAGATGGCTTGAACAAAAATCTGCATACAATTCCAAATTTTATCTTATATTCCTATTTTATTTCTTAGATTTTATTTATTTATTTATGAGAGACACAGAGAGAAAAAGAGACAGACATAGGTAGAGGTAGAAGCAGGCCCCCCTGCAAGGAGCCTGATGGGGAACTCCATTCCAGGACCCCAGGAACATGACCTGATCCAAAGACAGACCCTTTGTGGTTGCACTGAGCCACTCAGGTGCCATGCAGGCACCCCTATATTCTGATTTTAAAACCATATTTAGGTATGGCACCTGGCTGTAGACTCAGCAAAACATGCCTGAAACAAATGATTATTCCTTTTTCCTATTTATTTGTTTGTTTGTTTACTAATTTAGGTCACCCAACATTAAACTATATGTTATATATCCTTACACTTAGAATAAAATGAGTGATTATTAAAGTTTGTACATATTTGCATTATAAACTTGGCATATGTATGATAGATTTTTACTGTTATTTTATAACTGATTTTAAAACATAGTTTTGAAATCTTTCTCTTTTCCAGATGAAGTCTTTTGGAATCTATTCAACAGTTATTTGTCACATTGTTATCATGTAACACTGTGATTGCTCTCTGTGTGATAGAGAAGAAGAAATAAAGTCTGTGGGCAATAACAACCATAAGAAGCTTTTAAAAAATATATAGTAAAAGTAGAATACTATTTATTACTAAAAAATCTTCAAGCATATAAAAAATTTAAATTTTTTAAATTAGGATTTTTAAAATTAGAACTTAAATACCTTTGCTTAAATTAGGTATTTAAGCATGAAATGTTTTGTTGTTGAGCACAGCAACAGGAATGTACCAAAGGGAAAGTGCCTATGGTTGCCAAGAAAAAGAAAAGAAGTTTGTTTTTGAACATGGAATTTACCTAGTGTTGAAGTCATGAAAAAACTGAACAATAAATTGATGTCTTGAATAGTACATTGATGATTTTGAGGTTTTATACTGATTTACTAAGATCTCAAATGTTTTTCACATGATTCGCTCTTGGAGATTTTACTGGTAGCAAAATTTGGACTGATTAAGAAAGGAGAACCTCAAAAAAAGGAAACATTTTCTTCAGTGATAAAAGGTCATTGATATATCTGATTTTTTTTCACAGAAAGGGTCATGTATCATTTATAATTTCCAACTTATGATATGTGTCTTTCATTTTCAAACCAAGATACACTTAAGCATTTATAGAAATGCAATTAAGAGGCTGTCAAAAACTTAAATAACCTATTGATCTTTTTTTCTATAGCAGATGGGCCTTTCATGGTGCTTTAAAACTTGTGCAAATAAAGAAATTAAAAAGAAACTGACTTGGGATCCCTGGGTGGCGCAGCGGTTTAGCGCCTGCCTTTGGCCCAGGGCGTGATCCTGGAGACCGGGAATCGAATCCCACATCGGGCTCCCGGTGCATGGAGCCTGCTTCTCCCTCTGCCTGTGTCTCTGCCTCTCTCTCTCTCTGTGACTATCATAAATAAAAAATAAAAAATAATTAAAAAAAAGAAACTGACTTTTCATAAAAATATAATGTATATTGTCCCAGCACTAAGTGCTAAATAAAGTACCACTTTTAGTATTACTCACCAAAGAAGGAATAACTCTTAAAAGTATTAATCATAAAAATATTTGGAATTGGAGGAAAATGGAGAGATTGTGATGCCTCATGTCCTAGAAAGTAATAATAGGACTACGACTTGGAAGATTTCATTTTGATATTTTATTTTCCCTTTATCTATGTAAAATCAGAAAATGACTGAAGAATTGATACATTCTTAGATAAATCCATTTTTCCATCCCTTGCTTTATCTGTGCACATGGTAGACAATCCTTTTTAACTGTTGACTTCTTTTAGTTAATCTATTTGCCTCTTTCTTGAAAAAAGTTATTATTCATGGATACTGAATTTTTTCTCTATATATGTAGCCTCATTCTAAATTTTTAAAAGAAATAGGTAAAAAGTAAAATAAAATAGTTTCCTATAATTCAGTGTTCTTATCACTGCTACAGAGGTCCATAAATACAAGCAAAGCTTAATTAAACTGTAAAATCTAACAAAGTTTAAGAGTACTAAACAAGAAGTAGCATAGTTTCAATTATTTGTATACAATGAAAAAAGCATGTTGAGGATTAAACCCAAATATTGATCACAGCTCCTAAAAATTATTTTTAAAAACTTAAAATTTGTATTTAGTCCTTCTCACTTCACAGTAAGGCAAACACCATAGTTCAAAACATTGAAATAATCTAATTGTTTCTAATGGAATAATAATAATATGGTAGATTTATTACAAAAAAAACTATCAAATGTTTTTTATATAAATTTAAGCACTAGATGATTAGAATTTTTTAATTATGATCTATACTGATTATGTGCCTGACCTTTAGCTCAAGAACTGTGAAGAGCAAGTTGCACACAGAAAGGCTAAGAATTTTCTGCAATTAATGTAAGAGCCAGCTACAAAAGATTGCTTGTGATGGAACATTCATGCTAAAGCATTTATCTTAATGTAGAGATAGAATTAGTAGAACTTTGTATAAGGCTTGTGAATATGCATAGTACCTATTTATTAGATGATATACTCTTACTTTTTACTCAGATTTTATTCTACATTACGGAATTATTTTTTCTCAGTTAATATTTTTCCCTCCTCTTCTTCTTTTTTACATAGTAAAGACTTGTTTTCTCGAGTTCACATCTTTTTGTTTTTTATTCTATACTATATGTGTCTTTGGATTAATTTGTCTGGTTCCATACCTTCTAATTCTGTGTATATTATTAGTAGTTTCCAAATATATATCTTCCCTTTATTAATCCCCTCACTTATATTTCTAACCAATTGGTTATCTTCACCTAGTGGCCCATCAGGCAAGGGATAAAACATTGTCTCCACAATTTACCTACTCATTATTTTCTTTCTCCCTTCTATAGTTAATAGAGGGAGTGTATATACTAGACTTCAGTATCTCTCAGTTCTGCATACTTGTCAAGAGAAACAAAATGTCTATTTCAAAACATTCAAAAACATTTTCTCAGTCTCCATAAATGGAATCAGGATCTATATTTGTCCTACCTTTTCTTTGTTCTAAGAATATTAAGTTCAGTAAAAGCTCTTACTTTTTTTTTTTTAAGATTTTATTTATTTATTCATGAGAGACACAGAGAGAGGCAGAGACATAGGGAGAGGGAGAAGCAGGCTCTATGCAGGGAGCCCAATGTGGGACTCGATCCCAGGACTCTGGGATCATGCCCTGAGCCCAAGGTGGAAGTTCAACTGCTGAGCCACCCAGGCATCCCAAAGCTCTTACTTTCTTATAGATGGAAATCAAGTTACACCTCATCATTCTTGCTTTGTTGGTGGTCTGGAAATTGGAAAAATGCAAATATTTTACACTAGGATGTGAAAGATTATCGTTTACGATATCTTTTTCAGTTTTAGAAAATACATCTACAGGAGGGTTTAATTTTAAAGGAATATTTTATTTTTCTGATAAAAAAAACACGGGGGTACAACTTGGGATGGGGAAGATTAGAAATGAGAAATAGGATATAGTTCTGAGTAGGAAACATTCATAAAGGCATATTCATTGTAACTACATATGGCTGGTAGATTTTGGAAGCACTGAAGCTGTTGTTCTGAATAATGATACTTTATGGTATATAAATGTTTTCAGTTGTTTGTTAGAAACCTCAGTGTCTACCTTGATTGAATTTTGCTAAATAATAGTGAGGGATAAAATGTGTCCAAATTTTGGCTTAAACAGAACAAAGAAAGCTGAATCAGCATGGAAAGATAGTAATGATGTGGCCAATGGTGACTAACAAATAACCAGGAATTGACATCAATAGAAGAGGTGGAAAAAAAAATAAAAAAAGGATACACAGTATATGAATAGTCCCTTAGAATGCTCATATTTTTTCAAAAATTCTGGATTTACTGCATGCACATAGGATGGGGTATTGAGTTATTTTATTTGGGTGTTAATGAAAACCTCACATGAAGTTCCCCCCGTTAAATGTACTATCTTCCAGCAAGAAATTACCACAACTCATTTATTAACCACCTTTCTCTTTCTAATTGTTCAAGGCCTAGAAATTTAACCTTTTCTTTCTATGCCACTTTCTAGTTTTAGTAACTCATTTCTCACTAGGGCTAATACACTGTTATTTAGTTACCTACCTGCCTTTATTCTATCTCCTCTTCGTTATATTCTCCACATTACCAGCAGACACAATTCTGGTCTTTTCTCTGATGACTAAAAGTTTTCAAATCTAAATGCTATTGCATGAGATGTAAGTTCTTTCAGAATCTTACTTTAACAGACTGTTTCATGAAACTCAATCTCCAATACACATACACATGCACACATACCTTCATATACATATGCAGAAAGGCATAACCTTCACTTCATCCATATTTCCTGACATCAGTTGTGAATATATATTTATTTTTTAAAGATTTTATTTCTTTATTTGAGATAGAATGAGCACAAGTGGAGGAGGGAGAGAGGGAGAAGAAGCAGCAGATCTTCAGCTGAGCAGGGAGCCTGATGCAGGACTCAATCCCAGGACCCTGAGATCACAACCTGAGTAGAAAGCAGATACTTAACCAACTGAGGCACCCAGGTGCCCCACATTTGTGAATATATTATACCTCACTGTTTTCTCTCTGGATTTGCATATAGAAACTTCTCTGTCAGAAATATATCATATTCTGAGTTCCTCCTCTAGTCTGCTCTATCGAGTAACGCTAAGACTGAATACCATCTTTGCTTTAAAGACTTTCTACATTTTGGAGACAGATTTAGCCAAACATTCTTCTCTGCTCCTTCAGTACTATAAGTTATCATGTATCCCATTCTATTTTCATTATACTTGCCTTTTCCTCTAAGTGTAGACTTCTTGGAAGGCAGAGGCCATGCCTTAATAGTGTCTATACCATCGTAGTCAAGTAAATAGTAGATTTTCAATAAATTTCAGTTGCAAAAGTAAGAATTTATTAAATGACTGAATTTATGGGTAAAACCATAAAACTTTTGTATAGTTTCATAATCAGGAAGACTTCTATTGTCTATTCTTGTAAAGGAGACATTGTATGTTTCCTCTTTTATAAACTATAGAGGGTTTCCCTACATGACATTATACTTGTCTGAATTCCCACATGTGAAGGAAAGAATAAGCTGCTTGAACTTAAAACACCGTGATAATTAGCATTTCATTTGCCCAGAGAGGAAATAAAGGTCCTAGTTCATTCACTGCAACACTGATTTGGTACTCTTCTTGTCTCAGGAGTTAATAACAGAAGGGCACAGATTATTAAACAAAGTGCTCTCTACCCTGTTTCTCCAATTCTTTAGCATTTATTTCCACATTAATTCTAAAATATGGTTTCTTTTTCAAAAATCCAATGAAGCTTTTGCCTTGATAAATTGTGTATGTCAGAATTCTTAATTGGAAAAAAACAGCACACTAGCTAATTCCAAAAATGATTTTTAAAGGATATTAAAAAGGTCAAGGAATCTCTAGGGAGATATCAAGTTGGGCTTTTGGGCTCTCAGGGCTCCACAGCCGGAGTCAATACCTAAATCTCACCAGAAGTCTATTCCGTGAAGACTACAATGACCCACAATTGGGCATATACACTGCCTCCAAATACTGGAGCTGGGCTTGACACTATAGCTTCATCACTCCTGTTTCTAAAGACCAAAGCCTACCTTCTAACTTCACTACAAATGGATCTGAGCACCACTCACCTCTTCACCTTGCTTACCTTCAAATTAAAGTGTTAAGGAGGTTACATATACTGGAGACTACATCATGTGTCTGACTTCTAGCTGCAGGCCAGGCTATATATACTAATTTTCAATAACCACTGTAGGGCAGCCTGGGTGGCTCAGTGGTTTAGGGCCACCTTCAGCCCAGGGTGTGATCCTGGAGACCTGGGATTGAGTCCCATGTCAGGCTCCCTGCATGGATCCTGCTTCTCCCTCTGCCTGTGTCTCTACTTCTCTCTCTCTCTCTCTCTCTCTCTCTCTGTCTCTCATGAATAAATAAATAAAATCTTTTAAAAAACTGTAAAAACAAAACAAAAAACAAGTTTAATAGCTTAAAACTAAATTTATTGTTTTATAGGTATGGAGGGAAGAAGTCCAAAATGAGTCACACTTTTCTAAAACTAAGGTGTTTGTAGAGCCCCATTCCTTTTGTATAATTTAAGGGAGAATCTATTCCCTTGCCTTTTCCATCCTACAGAGGCCACTCTCATTTTTTGACTTATGGTCCTCTGTCTCCATCTTCAAAACCAGCAAATTTGGCTTGAATTTTCCTAATATTGCCATCTGTCCGGTCCTTTCTCCAATCTCCTCCTCCATTTTTAAAAGAACTCTTACACTAGGTCCACATGGATAATCCAGGCTCACTCATATCACTGTTTTAAGATCAGCTGGTTAGCAATTTGAATTCCATCTGCAACCTTAATTATCTTTTGTTGTGTAATCTAGCATTTTTGCAGGTTCTGGGGATTAGAATTTTAACATCTTTGGACAGCCATTTTTCTGCTTAGCAGAGTTCACTCATGAATCACCAAAGATTCATGATTTTCACACATAAAATATGCATTTACCATATTCCAAGGCAGTGGTAGAATAGGCATAGGATAACAGTTACATAGATTCCTTTTTGAAATGGGAGAAGATGAAAGGCAAATGGAATCACCAGTCCAAAACAATTTCAAAATCCAGGTTGGCAAATTCTGTTTAATTTCAAAGTCTGGAAATAATCCTCTTTGATTCTTAACTCTGTTCTCTGAATCATTCTTCCTTTTTGATCAATGATAGAATGTGCTTATTGCTGAATAGTTGTATTTCGCCTGTTTCTTCCATGTAGAATTTTGGAAGTCCAAAAGCCTGTTTTTGTTTTGTCCCTTTTTAGCTCCCTTTAATGCAATCTAACTGTGTTTCTTGTACAATATTCCCAACAGTCTTGTGATTCTCTCTAGTATATTATATTTCATTTATTACATACTACTAGGTGTGTATATATGTGTACATGTAAACATGTATGCATGAATATATGCATGCTATTAGGCAAGCCACTCCTGTATAGGTCATTCCTAGATAATTGCACCTCTAATTTTGATTCTGCCATGATGACTAATGGGCTCTATGAGGCACATACTTAATCTTTTCAGTGATTCATCCACAAATTCATTTTTTTTCCTCTTTCTGATAGTAAGTCTCTTAACTTTAGCAAATACTGTAATCAAGATAGACTGAGAACCTCCAAATCACAGTCTTGGTTCTCTTTTGTTTGTTTAAAAGTTCTTCAGTTTATCCATTCATCTCAAGTTTTATTATAAAAAGCAAGAAGAACCAGGTCATATCCTCAACATATTGCTTGGGAATTTCTTCAACTAAATATTCAGTTTCAACACTTAACGAGTTCTGCTTTCCCCATAAAAAGCATAATTCTGCCAATCTCTCTGCCACTGTATCACAGGAATTTTTTCTCCTTCAGCTTCCAATAACATATTCCTCATTACTTTCTGTACCCTCAAGAACACCACCTTTAACCTCCATAGTTCTACTTACAATCTGTTCTCAATTATATAGGTATTTGGGAAGGTGATTTAGACTTTATTTATCATGCTTCTGACTTCCTCTAAGTGCTCTATAGCATAAACATCAAGATTGATATTTTTACTAACAATCTCTTACAGACAATTTAGTCTATTTTTATTATGCTCTTCAAAACTCTACTAGCCTCTGCTCATCTCATAGATGCAGAAAAAACATTTGAGTAAATTCAACATCCTTTCAGTATAAAAACTCTCAACAAACCAGCCACAGATAGAAGGAACTTCAACATAATAAAGGCCATATTTGACAAGTTCACACCTAAAAATATATTCAATGGTAAAAAGCTAGAAGCTTTTCCTGTAAGGTCAAGAAGAAGACAAGGATGTCCATTCTCATTATTTTTATTAAATATGTGGAAGTCCTAGCCAGAGAAAGTAAAAAAGTGCACAGACTAGAAAGGAAATAAAATTGTATCCATTTGCAATTTTGATGACATATTATGTATTAAAAAACTGTAAATTCTCCAATATATGTGTATATATATATATATACACAAACACATGTGCATATATATATTACACATATACATACATAATATATATACACATAATATATAAATATATATACATATTATTTGGATTCTATTGAATTACTCAAGTTTATGAATTATTAGGTAGGAAATATTTTCCAAAATGATCAAGTTTATGAAATATTAGTTAGGAAATATTTTCCAAAATTATTAGGTAGGAAATATTTTCCAAAATGTATTTGTAAACACATCTTTGCATTTTTGTATTTATCAGGAGAAAGATTCTACATTCTTAAAGGATTCTTTCACCAACATTAGACTAAAAATTACTCTACACAAGAGACTAAAAAAGGCTAACTTAGGTTTACATTGCTAAGAATGGCTTATCTAGAAACCCAAGGCCACATACCTTAGAAGCCAACTCTCAGAAACAATAGGCTTCCCTGAAACTCCTTATTAGAGGAATTTATCCTTGCCTGGAGTGCTATTTGTGTGGAAGATAATTATTTCTAACTTTTTAATGGTAGTAATAGATGGGTAATTATCCTAAGAGGGATGCCTTCCCCCCCCCCCCACCCCCCTCTGGACAGCCCAATAAAAGTATCTGTTTTTTCTACAAATCTACTCTGACATAAATTTCCTAAACCCAGCGTGCTTTATAAGAGAATACTCTTCAATTGTTTTTTATGCCTGAGTGCCCTAAGACAATCTTAGATAACACTTTTTAAAAATAGAAGCAGTATTGCTACAAAGTACCTCAAAACTTAAATAAAAAGAGAGACATTCTGTAAGTTGTGTAACTTACATTTTGTAAGTTACATTTTGTAACTTGCAAGTTGTGAGGGCTGCCTGGGAAAGTCCAAAATCCAAAGGATGGAGAGTCAGAGGCTATAGGCGAAAACGCTAGAGTACAAGTTTAAGCACCTGTTCACAGGTAGAATTTCCTTCTGCAAGGAAGCCATGATTGAATAAGGCCACACAAATTATCTAGGATCATATTTTTTTAATATTTTATTTATTCATTCATTCATGAGAGACACACAGAGAGAGGCAGAGACATAGGCAGAGGGAGAAGCAGGTTCCCTGCAGAGAGCTGGATGCAGGACTCAATCCCAGGACCCCTGGATCACGACCTGAGCCAAAGTCAAACACTCAACAGCTGAGCCACCCAGGGGACCCAAGAATCATCTTTCTTATATAAAGTCAATTATCTATGGAATTTAATTGCATCTACAAAATACCTTCACAGCAACACCTAGATTAGTGTTTGGGTAACTAGGGACAATAGCTTCCCTGAGTTGACACACCAAAAAGACAATCACACTGGGCAAGTACGTTTTCTGCTTTCTGTCTTGGTTATCCACGGCTCATAAGATTCTCAAGCACAAGAAATATGCACGGAAGTAGCTGGTGGCTAGAAGACATGACAAATAGCCCTTACACAAATTCATAATTCAGATGATTTTTCCCCGAGGTTTTTTTGAAGCTGTCAATGACATTCTTCCCTTGCTGGTGATACTTTTTTTTTTACACCAATATTAATGTCATATTTCTTTTATTTTTCAATTTTCCTCAGTTCTCACATTCTTTTCATGTTGTTACTTTTTAGTCTGAATCCCTTTCTCCTCCTCCTACCAGTGTATATTCAAAAATGAGATCTCTCTATAAACACATTTCCTAGAATGACATTTTTCTCTTTCTTTCTTTCTTTCTTTCTTTCTTTCTTTCTTTCTTTCTTTCTTCTTTCTTTCTTCCCTCTGCCACACATCAGGAGTCATATACTATTTTTATCATGAACTGTAGAGTCTATGTGGTGTTGAATTTTATAACTTTAGAATCAATAGAGTCAAATATCATACAAATGACCTCTGCATATCGAGATGGAAATGGTCACAGCAGATGACACACTAATAGCTAGGATCCTGCCAACTAAAATTAGATTTAACTTGAGAAGAAACAAGTGTGAGTCAAAGCAGAACAAAAAATATTTGATCTTATCTTATTCTTTAATCCAAGCATGTTCATCATTGAAAAAGAGCTTGGGATCAATGTAACACTTTATACAATAATTACATCCTTCTTCAAGGATAAAATACTATTATTTGTGAACATTGTTAAAGTATATCTAAATTTGATACCCTCATAAGTTTCTTTATAGCACATAAATGAATCTACATTGAATATTTTTTTTGTTAAGCAGCTTATGTGTGTTCAGCTTTGTTATTCACAAAGTCAAAGGTAATATGATTTCCTTTATGCTTTTTTGAAACTAAGGTTTGTATATTTTTAAATATCTATTTCAATGGTGAATTTTGGATAAATAGACAAAAAATTACTTTTCTCTAGAAGGGAAGAATGTAAAATAAATAAAAATTATTTAGATGAGCTGTTTCTACTGTTGAATCTAGTGAGAATCTACTAGTGAATCTTAAATTGTATTTTATGAAGCTTGAGCTTCCTAATTTTAGAGATATGAAATTACATTCAGGGAATTTAAAATACCTTCTCCAAATCCCCGAGCAGAATTCCAGTTCTGGTGTGAACAAGCGGGTAATCATATAGAATATTATGAAGAACAATAGCCACAGTTAACAACAAATTCCCACCTACATTTTCAAGAAAACTAGGATTAGGGAAAAAACAAAAGCAGAGGTCTATAGCAAGCCATGGGGTAGATCCATGGGAATGTGACAGAAAGTAAACAGGAATCTATATAGAAGGCCTAGAAATTAGAAGCTCAGAAATTACCAGAGATATGGTAATACTTAATCCAATGAGATGCAAAATATAAAACCAGATATAATATTGGGCTCCATTACTATGAGATTAATGCAATGACTGAGATGAGACTACATAGTGACTGTATGGGAGTTGCAGAGCATGGGCCATGCAATTCAAATCCAATCTGGTATAGTTGGTTTCTGAAGTCATCTTATGGCAACTCTCTAGTCTGGTTTGGATATCAGTGGAGAAAGTTCCAGAATACTTATTATTCCAGAAATATTCCCAGTTGGTTGATATCCATTCTGAATATCCAAGATGGATTAAAACTAGGGAAGGGGAATACTGGGATTATGGCTGCTCAACTCTCCGCTTCCCACCTTGAGATGGAAATGACACCAATTGCCCCATGAATTCTCAGTATGTCTGCCAGAAAGGATATCAAATGTTAGTTTACCTCCAATTAAGAGTAAGTTTTAACAGAGAACAGGAGCTACTTTCTCATTGTATTATATTACACTATTAGGGCATATTATTATAAGATTTTATCCTATTGACTTCCAGAAAGAGGGTCCCACCAGAAGTCAGCATAGGAATTAGAACCAGTGTTGAACATAGCAGAATGTCTCAAGAAACAGAGAGAGGGGGCACCTGAGTGGCTCTGACATTTAAGGATCTGCCTTCAGCTCAAGTCATAATCCTGGGGTCCTGATATTGATCCCTGAGTTGGGCTCCTTGCTCAACAGGGAGTTTGTTTTTCCCTCTCCCTCTCCTCTTGGCTTGTGCTCTCTTTCTCTCAAATAAATAAATAAAATCTTAAAAAAAAGAAAAAAAGAAAACAGAGAGAGAGAGTATTTAGAAATTGGGGTAAGGATTACTTTCCAGAGACAGCAGTTTCAGCAAGTAGAACTTCTATAAATAAAGGCATATCTTGTAAGGCAAAAGCTATGAGATGTAGGAAAGCCAGGACTATTAGTTCAAGATTTCTTTTAGGAGATCTCTGAGTACCAAAGATGCTATATGTTTTTTTAAGTCCTTTACAGAAACAGAAAATAAATCTTTAACTCAAAAAGCTTGGACAGCCACTCTGGGTGAATCCTGTTATTGCTGCCCAGGAATCAACTAATAATAGTCCATGAAAATTCATTGACTGCAAATGTGACCAGCAAAAAAAAGAACAAATCCCATCTCTGAATATCAATGCATTAAGAAAAAGGATGAAAAAGATTAACTGTTGTGTCACATTTTTGATGAAAATCACAGGTTAATATTACAACATCAACTAAAAATGTGTTTAAGAAAGTATTTGCTATTTTAAAGAAAGAAGTAAGAAAACAGAAAGTGCCAAAGTATAGGAATACAGAGAAGAGGTGGTTTGTAAGATAAGATTAGCATGTGAAATTGGAGCTATCAAAAACCTGAGAAGTATATGAAAGGAAAAGACTTAGCTGTATCATAAATGAAGACAAAAGTGAAGAAAAATTAATATAATGTATCAATGTTTGATCTCAAAATGATGTTCCAGATGTACTAGAAGAAAACATGAATAAACTCCTATATAACCTTATAGTAGGAAGGCCTTCCGGGTGTGATTTACAATTCAGAAGCCATAAAAGAACAGATTAATAAATCAAAAACTTATGCATAATTACACTAAGCAAAAGCAAAACACAAATAAGTAGTAATGGCCCAAGTGCAGTAGGAGGGGAAGACCTTGCCTGCAGATGGGTGTTCTTAGCTTCTGATGCTATCCCAGGAAAGGGAAGAGCAGAGCAGGTTTGAGTGGCTCTCTGGGAAGGAGGCAGAAGGTGGCCTGTGACCTGAAAGCTGCTGACAGAAATGTGGGAGCTGAACGTTCAGCATGGGTTTGGAGGAAGCCTATAGCAAAGGCACCAGCAAGACGTGGTTCATCATTTCTCACAATCCCAGAAGTAAAATATTAGTAGATAAATTCAGAACTGCACCTACATAAAAAGACTAAATTTTCATTCCTGTGAGCTATGTTTCAGGCTCAACACAGAATCAGACTCTACAACAACAACAACAAAAAATGTCCAAATTTGTATCTTCCAAAAGATATTAATATGTAAAAGGACTCTAAACAATAGTGTAGAAAAAGCTCAACAATTCTGTAAAAGGGCACTAAGGATATACATAAAGAGTTCAGGTCTTAAGTGGGTCTTAAGCATATGAAAAGATGCTCAATCTGGCTTCTAATCAGAAAACGAAAAAAATTGGAATTTTTTTTTTTTTTACTTATCGTATGTATACAAATCTAAACATGTGACAGTATGTCCATGAGACGGGCTTAAGGAAATAATTTATTTCATTCACTACTACTAAAGATGCAAAATACAACCACAGTGGAGAGAAATTTGGCAGTATTTTGCAAATTTACCATCTGACCTAGCAGCCCCATTTCTAAGAATTCATACCAAACACATTGTGCAAAATGAGGGCATAAGGCTATTCACTGCAACAATACCTGTAATAATAATGGATATGAAAGGATTCAAGTGTCCATCAATAGGCATCTGATGGGTTAAATTATAATAAATCCACTAAATGCTCTGAAGTCAAATTCACAAAGATGAACTTGGTGGGGCAGGAATCAAGGAGCTGTGATGTTAGTGATGATTATTTATGAATGAGAAAGATACCTATTTAAGCATCCATTTTTTTCTTTTCTTTATATATACTTTATATATACATATATGATTATAATAAGACAGTGATATCTTAAACTTCTCCAAACTGAAACAGGCATTAAATCCAGAGATTGATTTTATAAGTGATTTTTAAAGGTTACTTTTGTATTTCCATAAAAAGAAATACTCACAAGTTAATAATATTTATATAATTTAGGAATTATACAACATAGCATTGAGAATATAATGAGTTGGGAAATCATATTTTTACAGAAAACTAAAGAAGGGACCCCTGAGTAGCTCAGTGGTTGAGCATCTGCCTTTTGCTCAGGGCGTGATCCTGGTCTGGGAATCGAGTCCTGCGCTGGGCTTCCTGCAAGGAGCTTGCTTCTCCCTTTATGTCTCTGTGTCTCTTGTGAATAAATAAATAAAACCTTAAAAAAAAAAAAAGAAAGAGGAAAGCTAAAGAAAAGTCAGGATCTTTCTTTATTCTTCCCATTCAGCCTGTGGAAGATGTCTGATTCAATCCTACACTTCAAAGTCCTAGGCAATTCCCTTTCTTGTAAGGAAATAAAAAGGATAATGCCTTTTTTTTTTTTACAACATGTTACCCATAAATAAACCTAAATCATTTTTCTAAGCATTTTATTCAAAATAAGTACATACAACTTCTGTTCATACAAAGTAACGGAAAATCATTAGCAAAAATATATGTTATTAAAAATCTCCATAGATCTTATGGGTATAAAATCAGTCATTTGGTATGTTTTAAGTTAAAATGGTTTAATGTAAATAATATAATATATCTATGGTAGATTATTTTTCGTGATTCACATTATCCTTCCTTGTAAGAGACCTGCGAGGATATACTCCTTCTGGGGGCAGGTGATTTGCAATGCCTTCTGGAAACAGAGTATAATTCTTGATTCTACTAACTTTAGACTGACCATGTGACTGCTTTTGACCAATGTGAGCAAATATGTTATACAATATCCACAGACACTGTCAAGTAGTATATGTTTATACCAGCTCTTATCTTCTATTTTCCTGCATAATATTCACATACTAGACAGGTACTATTACTTTTCCTGTGTGCTGGAATAAAGAAACATGCCAGTCATACCCCAAATGGAGCAAACTGCAGCCTGAAATGATCTTAGCCTGAAGCCCAGCAACTGCAGCCAACTCACAGCTATATACTGTGTGAGTGATAATTACATAATCATTTTAAGCTACTGTAATTGGAGGATTCTTCACCATTATAGCAAAACTTGGTAATATTATAATTATAATTGCATTCCATTAAAGAACCCCATTAAGTACTCTTTACCATTTTTTAAAATATTTTGTTTATTTATATGAGAGAGAAAAAGAGAGCACAGCAGGGGATGGAATAGGGGTGGAGGGGATGGTGGGGGAGAAGTAGACTCTCCACTGAGTAGGGAGCCTGATGTGGATCTCCATCCCAGGACTATGGGATCATGACCTGAGCTGAAATCAGACACTTAAGTGAGCCACACAGTGGCTCCAACTCTTTACCATTTTTAAAATGAGTCTCATTTGAAATGAGTCTCATTTTCTCAGAATGATAAGCATATAAATATTTAATGCATAATTGTGTCCATTTCTCTTAAATTTTGAACACATATTCTATATATTCAATAAGTAAGAACTGATTCATTTCTGTTATCACTGCATTTTCTGCTTGAAGTTTTCCACCTTTTTAAAAATTCTATTATTTAGAAAATAATGATCTTAATAAACATTTATATACTGGAAAAAATAAGGTAGTTGTATTAAGTAATGAATAAAATTTCAACTACTTAATGAATTCAATTAAATATACCTAACTACTACACAAGTAAGTCTGTAGCTGACAAAATGTATTAACATTTCTGAAGTTAAGTTATTCAGTCAAGTAGAAAAGAATGTTGGTCTGATGTGGATATATGCAAAAACAGAATCATGAAAGTGAATATACTTTCAAACTTTGCCCAAAGAGAAAGAACAGTGTAGCTGATGGATGCTTAATATTCCATTCAGTAGTTCAGTCCATGTTTGTTGTGGAATTGATTACATTATGCCATTTTAGTTCAAAACCACTAAACATTTAATTGATCTAGCCTATTTGCCAATGTCTCTGGATTGCCCATGCACACAAACTTATACTTACAAAAGAATTGGAATCCTATATAGGGCTACCTAAGGAAGAGAATTCACTATATCTGCAGACACATATATTCTGGCTCCTATGTCAGTTACTGACTTTTTTGTTCTTAAAAAAAACAAAATTAAATTAAATTTGGTTAATGTAATTTTTTTCTCTTAGCATGATTGCTTATCAGTGGTTAATTTTGAGCCTAGTAAATTCAATAATTCAGTTATTCCAGATACCGTTTGAGAAGCATGGAATAGGTACATGGATAAAACACACAAAAAAAAAACCCTGCTCTTTGCTCTTATGGAACCTAAAAATTCACCAAGATAATGCCATACTGATTTTACTTAAAGGTAGCCTAGCAGACTTGACTTTTTGGCTAATCTCTATAGTTTCCATCTGTTACAGTTCCCATATGTTGTGTCAGCTGAAAAATGCATTTAATCATCCAACTCATATCATGCTGGGAGGCCTGCTGGAGATCTTCATTGAATTTGCATTTTCCTATAATCCTAAGTTTTGTCTAGTAGTAGTCATACTTTATTCCTTCATCAATGGTCTTGAATTCAGATGGTCCCTGTCAGTTGAAGATTATCTTTTTTAAAAAAATATATATTTTATTTATTTATTCATGAAAGACAGAGACTTTGAGAGGCAGAGACCTAGGCAGAAGAAGAAGCAGGTTTCCTGCAGGGAGCCTGATGTGGGACTTGATCCCAGGACCCCGAGATCACAACCTGAGCCAAAGACAGACACTCAACCACTGAGCCACACAGGCACCCAGTTGAAGATGATCTTAAAGCTGTGTTCTGTATATTGACAAGTTGGTTTATTTTCTACATTATTTAGAAAATAATTTAGTTCTTCCTATTTTTGCTCAACAAAAGAAACGGATAACATAAGTTTCCACATAAAGTTGATAATCTGCAGTTTGGGTTTTCTCTTTAATTCCTTCTAGGATGCTTGGAAAAAACTGACATGAAAATAGAAATCATTCTACAAATATTTATTGAGCATCCATTGTAGGTATATGCTATTTGTAGCCAATGAAGTATTAAAATTATACAGAAGCCATTAAAGACACTGGTAACAAAAAATTCAGTTGAGAAACAAAATGGGCTGGACTACAATGAAGCTTGAAAGAGAAGGTTTTGGAAATTAAATAGACCTAAATATCTGGAATCCTGGTTCTGACATTTAAATATCTTTGCAAATTTGCTAGGCATATCAGCTTTCCAAGATTTGATTTCCTTATTCAAAGGATGAGATGCAATTACCTATGATCATGAGAATTAGGATTAGGGTTAGAGTAAGGGTTAACCTAACCCAACCCTGTCTAAGATTTTGGTAAAAAATAGCAGTTTAATAATTTTAAAATTCACTTACTGGAAAGAAATACAACCTGCTTCTTTACTATAGATTTATAAGGCTGTGTGTGTGTGTGTGTGTGTGTGTGTGTGTGTGTGTGTTAAGTGTACTTGCCATAGATATTTAAATAACAAAACAAGGAAGGAAAAGAGACTTGATTGAATACCATAAAAGTTCAGGACAAATCTATAATGACATAGAGTGAGGTGGTTAATGGCAACTTCCCAGAAGAAGTACAGTTTTGGAATATGGGAAGACATGACTTTTAGATGAAATTATGTGCATGAGTAACTATCAGTTCCAGTTTTAATAAAATGGCCATTTTATAGCGCTATGCATTAGTAGATAATGTGGAAAATAATACAGGAGTTCCTTCCTTAATGGTCTTAAATAATAAGTTAAAGATTCCTTGCTCTGATCTGATGGCATTAAGGGGAAACTACTGATTTTTTTTTAAGTTTGGAAGGACATGATGGAATGGTGACTTTAGAACAAAATATCCACATCCATCTTTGCTCAGTATGTGGTTCCTATAAGCAGAATGTTTTACCTTGCTACTTTTGGATGTCTCTCAACTTCATTAGAGGTCATGCCCACAGGTCCATATAATTCATCTGATAAACAGTTGAAGGAAAAATATGAGGCAGAGATGATAAAGGACAACTGGAATACTTAAGTTCCTTACTAATATATTATAAAGTGTTTAAATATCTCTATCAAATCAAATATGCTTCTTTTCTCCTTGAAACAGCATTGTGAATCTAGGAAGAAAATTCCTTTGACTTTGTATGCTCTAGGGCAACCAAGACACATGATTAGGTAGATGGCCCAGCCTGAATGCATTTTATCTTGGGGAAGAATAGGGGTGAAAACCTAGATCTCCTGCTGCAGTAGGTTAAAGGCTTCTCTCTGCAGGTGGAAGTTAAATATATTGCTCCTGAAGAAGAGGTTTCTGAGAGAGTGTTGTTAATGCTGGCAACGGAACTCAATTCCCATATCCCATTTTCACTTTATAGGGGAGGCAGATTCCCTTGGGCCAATGACAGCATATTGTTCACACTTTAAAGCTTCCCTCACCGTGATTGTAACAGCAAAATATCTGTGACTGAGTGATGCATATCTAAGAGACCAATGTTTTAAACCAACAAAAAATTTTAAACAATTTTTCAGTTATACTAGCTTGCCCCTCCCCCCACAAACTCATGGATTATACTATAAACACAGTATGGGAAATAATAATTGCTCTTCTGAAAAGATTTTTTTTCTTTTTCCTTAAACATTACTGCCATCTCCGAACAAACTGCAGAGAACAAAACAAAATCTTAAAGCCTTTCCATATTGTCTTCAATTTGTTATGGAGCAAGAAACATTTTTAGATATTGTGTGTTCATTTTCTCAAATTATAAATTCGCCAAAACATATAATTTTTGTAGTCTTATCATTTGAATATTTTTGAGAGAAACTCAATTAAACACTTGGTAAGTTTTTTTTTCTCCCCTTTTTATTGAAATATAATCAACATACAATATCTTACTAGTTTCAGGTGTACATCATTATGATTCAATATTTTTATGCATCACACAATTTTCACAGAGCCAGAAAAAGAATCATAAAATTTGTATGGAACCACAAAAGATCCAAAATAGCAAAAGCAATTTTGAAAAGGAAAACACAGCAGGAAGCATCATAATCTTGATTTCACATTATACTACAAAGGTAAAGTAATCAAAACACTATGGTATTGGTAAGTTTTCTTTTGATGACTTGTTAATTGTCATCCTTTTAATAATTTAAAGAAAAGTAAATTCAGAATGTTAAAAATGGATTTGGAAAAATTTATGATTAGTATATAGAAGGGTATGAAATATTTTCACTCCCTCGTAGTAATAAATCATTGAATTAATTTTAAAAGTCATATTTTCCTTTAAAACTATCAACAACCCCAGATGCAAGGAAATATAATAGAAATAAACTCCAGTTGATAAATACTTCATAGATTAAACAGCCAAACTTCTGATAATTGGAGGGGCAGACATGTCATAATAGATTCTCGAGATCCACAATGAATACATTACACTCTTGTTAAAGAACAATTCTCCCTAACAACTATTGATTAAGGAGAGATAGGGAATACAACTGGAAAGCCAAAAGAAATCTCTATGTATAAGGAGATTAAATACATATAATATATAGGCCACATATGTATAATATTTTTCCAGTCTTTGTTTTAAGATAGTAATTTGTTCTCTGTATTGAAGTGTCTGTTTTGTTTGTTCATTTGTTTTGTTTTTCAGATTCCACATGTAAGTGAAATCACATGGTATTTGTGATTTCTATGACTTATTTTAGTAAGCATGATACCCCCTAGTTTCATCCATCTTGTGACAAATGGTAAGATTCCATTATTTTTTATGGCTCAGTAATATTCCATCAGATAATTGCACACACAGACTATATCTTTTCTATTCCTCTCCCCTTTTTTAATGTTTCAATGAATTCACTAGAAAGGACATCTGTGTCTAAAGTTCTTATTTTGGAGTAATTATAGAGGTTCTAATTGCTTCAATAGATTTGGGATCGCAAATATTTTTCACCTGAGGAATGGCTGGGTGGCTCAGTGGTTGAGTGTCTGCTTTTGGCTCAGGGTGTGATCCCAGAGTCCCAGGATCAAGTCCCACATCTGGCTTCCTGCATGGACCCTGCTTCTCCCTCTCTCTATCTCCTTCTGCCTCTCTCTTTGTGTCTTTCATGAATAAATAAATAAAATCGTTAAAAAAAAATTTATTTCATAGTTTTGGTTTAGTCTTTTCCAATAATTCATAGGAAACTATCAACAAACCATTAACAAAATGAAAGGCAACATATCAAAATATATACAATATATGCAAATATTGAATCATTATGTTGTAAACTAATATAATGAAAATGATGTATTATATATCAATTATATCTCAATAAGAAATGAACAAATTAAAAATTAAAAGTTGAATATATTAATGATTAAACTATAAATAAAGAAAAATAATATACTTGAAAAATACAATACAATATGGATTAGCATTCATGATATATACATTTAAAAAAAAACTATTATAATTGCACATTTCAAGAGATGGAGTGGCTTAGTCTTGGATACTTGTGTTGAAGGCAGTTAAAGTGATGACATTTTGGACACATTGCCTTCCTTGCCTTTAGACTATATAGTTAACCTCATTTTTCCCATATTATCTCATGAAAAATTATGACTTTTTCAGATAAAAGCACCAGGGGTGCTATTTTGACTTGTCAATAAAAAAATCCACTAATAATACATTCTTTTTGCTCTATGTTCATAGCAGAAGATATTAAATATCTTTATACTAATTCAAGAGAAAATTCACTTTAAATTAACTTTTTTTTTCCTGTTCTAGCTTTCCAATATCAATAAACTTACTTTTTGGAAAGAGACTTCTCAGTGAATAACACTAACATATTTTCATCATGGTTACCAGTTGAGAAAGTGTATCACATGCATCTTGCTTAAATCTAACAAATGCTGCAAGGCAGACAGGCTAAATATTATTATCGCCATGAAGCTAATGGGGAAAGTGACAGCAAGACATATTATTTATAGGCCATTTATTTTCTAAGCATAGCTGTAAGTAATATTGAGAGTTATGATTTAAAAACAAAAACAGAAATACACAGTCCCTGTTTTCCAGGGAGATCATTGTAAATACCATCAACAAAAATTTAAATGCGTCTCAGAAGTATGGGATAACTCAGAAAGGCTCCTTAGATCAGTTAATTAGTAAATTGATCTGTGCCAAAGTGAGAACAGGATAGAAATTGAGAAATAAGAAAGGCTTTTAGCTACAGCAATAATTTACACAAAAATCTTGAAATTTGATATTGCAGAATTCATTCTGTTAATGAAGAAATCAGTATAATGATCATAGAAATGTGATAGAGCTGAAGAGACTCAATTGTAAATATGCTGAAAGCCTTTTTTCAAATGTAGCTTAACAAATAGTACAAATTGTAGCTTTTCAAATAGTTTAACAAGATCGGATTTAAAATTTTGGAAGAACATTCTGGTCAGTAAGGTGTAAATTTCACTGGAATAGCAAAAGATTAGAGATTAGAAGAGAAATAGAAGATTTACCATAATCCAGGCAACACACATGAGGACCTGAAAATAGATATTGGCACTGGGAATTTGAAAGTGATAAATGAGGGATGCCTGGGTGGCTCAGCAGTTGAATGTCTGCCTTCCGCCCAGGGCGTGATCCCGGGTTCAGAGATTGAGTTCTGCATGGGTCTCCCTATGAGGAGCCTCCTTCTCCTTTTGTCTATGTCTCTGCTTCTCTCTGTGTCTTTTATGAATAAGTAAATATAACCTTAAAAAATGAAAGTGATAAATGATGCTAAAAGCTATTAAAGAAGCAGAGAGTTCAGGTTTTCTCCATGCTTACAAAAGAGAATGAACAAGAGGGCATTGTGGTGATAGTGGGACTGAGCAAGAGCAGTAGAAGAGGAAGTCAGGTCATTGGACAGGAAAATATTTCAGGAGATTATGAGGACTTTAGGTTAGACTTTGTTAAACTGAAAGCCATGGGGTCTTGATTTAAGAAGGAAAGCAGCTTTCTTTATGTTAAAAATCACTTTGGCTGACTGTCAGGTTAATTGTAGACCATGGAAGATAAAAGTAGAAGGGAGACATAAAGTATGGTAATTCAAGTGAGAGAGAAGAGTGGCTAGAACTACATGGTAGCAGTGCAGAGGGTGAGAGGTGGTTGGATTCAAAAATGGTTTTCCAGGCGGCCTGGGTGGCTCAGCAGGGTGGCCTGGGTGGCTCAGCGGTTTAGTGCTGCCTTCACCCCGGGCCTGATCCTGGAGACCCTTGATCGAGTCCCACGTCTGGCTCCCTGCATGGAGCCTGCTCCTCCCTCTGCCTGTGTCTCTGCCTCTCTCTCTCTTTCTCTCTCTCTCTTTCTCTGTCTCTCATGAATAAATAAATAAAATCTTGAAAAAAAATGGTTTTCCTTTCTCTTCCGTCTTTTAATCTTTTAATGAAACTGCATGATAGGATTTTAAACAGAAATTCTTCCTGAATAGTCTGTGAAATGTATATTCAGGGCTTCCAACTCCGATGATATAAGAAAGGATATCTAAAGAGGAAAATAGTACAATCACTGATTCCCTTGAATATGAGCCCACATGGCGTAATAACAGAAACCTCACACTTTTTGTTCTAAATTGTAATTTGCACTTTTGGAAATTGGATCACAAGGATGAAATAAATCCTCCTCTTTACTACATCAGAAACTAACAAAATGAATCCATCTTTTTAAAGATGGATTCATTTATGTTAGAGTGAGAAATAGAGAGCAGGGAGAAGGGACAAAGGGAGAGGGAGAGAAAAACTCAGACTCCCTGCTGAGCACAGAGCCTGATGCAGGACTTGCTCTCATGACCTTGGGATCATAACCTGAGATGAAATCAAGAGACAGATGCTTAACTGACTGAGTCACCCAGGCACCCCCCAAAATAAATAAAGTTTTAATAAAGAAACATTTCAAAATATTTTAGAAAAGTACAATATGGTATATTTCTTTTTCATTATTACAAATATATTTCAACTTTGGTTTTTAAGTCTACTTTGAGGTTTGAATTCACTACTGCAACATCTTGTCAAGATACTGTAGAGTTTTTGGTGATTTTAGTGTTATCTATTGTATCCATATCTTAATTCTAGGATTACATCTTCGTAAATTTGAGGGATGAATTTTTCTTTTTTTCTTTAAAGATGATTTTTTCATATAACTTACCTTATGTAAGCTTTGTGTTGATCATTTTTTTTGCATTCTCAGGAAAATCATACTATGAATGCTACAACATGAATATTGTAAATTTAGACTTCTGTTTATGCATATAATGAAAATGTATTTCTGTTTATATATAAGCATATGAGTGTCATTTTCCAAGTAAATATCTGAATATAGGTAGAATATAAAATATTTTATACAGAGATAAGATATATTATTTCTTCTTCTTACCATTCCTTATGTTGTGTTTTTTTTTCCTGTCTCATAATTATTTTTCTCCTACTGTTTTGCTACTTCCTTTCTGAGTTTGACCATTTTTCCTTCTCTGAAGAGAAATTATTATTTATTATTTTCTTTCTTCTCATGGCATGCATTGGTTAAACAGTCAACTGGATTAGAGATTTGTTCTAATTTGCTTATACAAGAATCTGACTCCTACCTTATTTCCCAGGGTTGTTATATTGTTAGAAGCAATGGCTTATATTAAGTCAAAATACATATTTGGGAGTTGACGAAGATTTCCTAAGTCCCTTGCATTATCTGCTGATGGTTAATGTATTAACTTATACTAGACTTATATAATTCAAGATTATATATAGCTACTTCTATAGTAATCATTAAAATAGGAAAGATATGTAAGTAAAGAATTAATAGGGGATCCCTGGGTGACTCAGCGGTTTAGTGTTTGCCTTTGGCCCAGCACATGACCCTGGAGTCCCGGGATCGAGTCCCACGTCGGGCTCCCTGCATGGAGCCTGCTTCTCCCTCTGCCCGTGTCTCTGCCTCTCTCTCTCTATGTCTATCATGAATAAATAAATAAGATCTTTAGAAAAGAAACAACAAAAAAATAATTAATAAAGGGAAATGGAATATAAATAATTTAAAATTTTCAATTGTTCTACCATTTGAAGACATTATAAATAAATAAATAAATAAATAAATAAATAAATAAATAATAAATAAATAAAGAAAGAATGAATAAATATTGAAGAAATTTTTACCAGCATTCCTGCACTACAATATATTCTAAAATAAATTTTTGAAGCTGAAAGGAATTTACACCATTGCACAACTTGAATATATTGAAACAAGTGAGAACAAAGACAATTGTGCACCAATAGGTAGATATAAAGGATTACTTATTATAATGAGAAAATAAATTTTAAGTTACTTAGATGATGTTTTAAACTCTTATTAAAAAAAACTTGGAAATTTCTGCATTATTTTATTATTATGCTCTTTCTGCAATTGAATTTCAGATGAAGGGCAAATTTTTGTTTGACAGTATATCACATAGCTTCTCTAACTACTTAGAAAATGTAGATTTCAAATTGATAAAATTATTTCAAAAATGACTTCTAGGTCTGTATATCGATATGATTTTTCCCTTTTTAAAAGCAGTTAAAACAAAGAAGAAAATGCTTTTCTGTTCATTATTTTCATAATGTACATGGCAGATATTTTTAAATATCCTCTTTCAATTTGAAGTAGTAATAATAGAGAAAGGGCTAATACTGTTTATAATGTTCAACCATAAATGGATACTAGTAATTATTGATTGGATATCAAACCATAGGTCAAGTGCTAAAAGTGCAAAGATTAGTGAAAACTTTAGAGTTCTATGGAGGATTTCTATTTTTATTAGTATCAAATGTGCCAAATTGTATGAGTTTGGCAAATATAATGAGTGATATACAGCCAGTGATTCAGAGGGCATGATGCATTTGCTCTTATAGCAACATTTTTTAAAAGATTTTATTTATTTGTTTGAGAGAGAATGAGAGAGAACACGAGCAGGGGTAGAGGGAAAAACAGGCTCTGCACTGAGCAGGAAGCCTGACTTGAGGTTTGACCTCAGAACCCTGGGATCATGACTGGAGCAGCTGAAGGCTGATACGTGACCAACTGAGCCATCTAGGCCCTCCTTATAGCAACATTTTAATCCCTATATTATCCATCTAAAATTCTAATGGACTTTTACTTCAAACTATATACTAATAGATTACAGGCTATACTGTACGTATTAGGATGTGAAATCAAACCTGGTTTAAAAAAAACCTGATTTATAGGAATAATTCTTTTTATATATCACAGCTACTTCTATGAACAGCTGCTGTTTCTTAACTGATATAAAAGAAGGGAAGTTTCCGCTACCATTAACTTCCATGGCAAAACTTATGTTAAAAGTTTTTCTTACAAGAGCCTATTTAATAGTCTGTTATATTTACTACCAGTCATGCATATATTGAAAGTTCAAAGTGACATAAAGAGAATGGCATAGACAACAAATTACCCAAAGAGTTGCCAATATATATAAAATTTTAAGATTTTATAGACAGTTATTTAAAAATATTAATGATTTTAAAAATTCATGAGGGGCACCTGGGTGGCTCAGTTGGTTAAGCATCTGCCTTCAGCTCAGGTCTTTATCCCAAGGTCCTAGGATCCAGCCCTGCGTCAGGCTCTCTGCTCAGCAGGAAGCCTGCTTCTCCCTCTCCTTTTGCCTGCAGCTCCCCCTGTTTGTGTTCTCTCTCTCTCTCTCTCTCTCAAATAAATAAGTAAAATCATAAAAAAAACATTCATGATTAATATCCAAATAGGAAGTCAATTGAGTTTGCAGGTGAAAAAACTTTATTTCTTTGGATTTGATTATGGTTTCCCAGAGCACGTTAAATATGATTGGTGCTGAAAAGGAGGCATAAGGTAATTTTGAGAAAGATGATAGAAATATTGTTAATAAAGACCACGACCCACATAACATTTATTAGATATGCTTAAGTGAGGAGCTGGCAGGAAAAAGACTTTATCTCATACCTATGGGATTATGTGAAGTCCAATTGTCTGGATTTAAAACTAGGCTTTAACATTTCCTATCTGTGTAAGCTTGGAAAAACAAAGAAGCCATTTGTTTATTATTTGGAAAATAGAGAAAATGTTTCTAAAAGATTCTCATGAAGAAGGAGCGAATTTAGAATTTCAACTCTGAAGAATAGTTATAGTTACATTTTCTTTCCCCTCAATTATTTTCAAATAGTTTTAAATTGAGATATAATTCATATAGTATAAAATTTATTCTTTAAAAGTGTACATTTAGGGATGCCTGGGTGGCTTAGTGGTTGAGCATCTGTCTTTGGCTCAGGGCGTGATCCTGAGGGTTCTGGGATCAAGTTCCGCATTGGGCTTCCTGTGGGAAGCTTCTCCCCCTTCCCCACTTCTCCCTGTGCCTATGTCTCTGCCTCCTTCTCTGTCTCTTATGAATAAATAAAATCTTTTAAAAAGTAATAAGTAATTAAGTAAATAAATAAATAAATAAATAAATAAATAAATAGATATGTACATTCAGAGGTGCCTGGGTGGCTCAGTTGGTTAAGTGTAGGACTCTTGATTTTGGCTCAAGACAAGAGTCCATGACACTCTTTTATGGCAAATATTGTAAAGTTTTTGACCACGAGACATAGGTCTTTCTCATTATACTGATCAAGCAGTCCTCTAGCTCTCCATCTGCTTTGGATACTTTATACAATTTACCATTACATAAGATATATACTGGCCAAGACATTCTGAGATGGATATGCTCCTGCTACTTTTATGTTGATGTTCTCACCATGTCCTTGGAAGTTAACAGTGGCACTTGGTCTTTGCTAACCCAGGATCCTGTAATCCTCACTGAAATCAGGGAATACACTTCAATGGCAATATTCCCTGTGGTTATACCTAGCTTAGAGCTGAGAACAACCACAGAATTTATCAAAAGGAGACTGATATCTTCACCTATGTATTTCTCAGGGCTTTACAGAAAGGAATGTCTTATGGGACTTCTACAGTCCTTATTCCATCGAGGACACTGATCCATTTATACTCTAGAAGTAGATTTTTGTGGGTCCCAGTGACTTTTCTCTGAAACTTGAACATATATGTTTCTAGGTCTGGGGTATAACTCTCAACTCATACTTTCATAAGACTAACATATTTAGTTCATGTCTTGGATTTTATTTTTTTGGAAGGAGAACTTTACCATGACCTTTTCATGGTTTTTGTTTTCATTCTGGCTCTTAACAGAGTTCATAAGAAAGTGTTAATAAAAAATATCTCAATCCTTGCATGTCTAGAAATACATCTTACTATTGCTCTCAACTTTAGTTCATAATATGCCATGCTATTAATTTAAATTAATAAATTGTTAAATTAATATTTCCTCATAAATCCTAGTGTTTTCTACAACCCAGTGTTATTGGAAAAATATTTACTGTAAGTGAGATTCTTATTTATTTATAGATTAGCTATTTTTACCATCTAGTAACCTTTAAAAATAGGTAATTGTTTTTAAAATGTAATTTTTGAAGAACTGAAAGGAGGCATACATTTTTATGCCAAGTGAGTTCCATAAATGCCTAGCATAATTAATGAAAAAAAGACAGCTATCAGAACATCATAGGCATATATCTCACACAGATTCTTGTGGAATAATAATATATGTATACATACATACACAGAGACATAGAGAGGAAGAGACAAGGAAAGAGGCAGAGAGAAGAAATTGACAGAAATAAGGAAAAAAGTACATAAAGATATAAACTAGGATGCTAACCTAAATCCTAAATTATCTGAAGGGCATAATGTATGGGCATTGATCTAAAGAGCATAGGAGTAGGTAGAAAACAAATAAGAAAAAATAATCTAAAAAATAAGATTGGAGGAGATCCTTGGGTGGCTCAGAGGTTTCGTGCCTGCCTTGGGCCCAGGGCGTGGTCCTGAAGGCCCAGGAGGGAGTCCCATGTCAGGATCCCTGCGTGGAGCCTGCTTCTTCCTCTGCCTGTGTCTCTGCCTCTCCCTCTCTCTCTCTTTCTCTCTCTCTCTCTCTCTCTCTCTGTGTCTCTCATGAATAAATAAATAAAATCTTAAAAAAAAAATATTGGAGACATGATCAGGAGCCTTATCACAAATAGTGTTTTAGGCCATGGTAAGAATTCTAAGTGCATGGAAATTCACCAAAGGGTGTCAAGATGGGAGTAAAACATGTGGATATACACTTAAGTAGATTATGCTGGAAATACAGAGAAGTTGATGCTACAAGCAGGAAGAAGAGAAAGGAGTGTATTAAGATAAAATGTGAACAGTCATGGTTTAGAATGTAGTTTTGGGGAGCAAAACAGAAATAGAGACTAAATATATTTCAGAAGAAAGAGAATTAATAGACTAGATCTGGAATATACTGAATTTAGAGAATAAATGAGTGTGGTAGTAGCAGTGACTTTGGGTTATTAGTGTGAAACATGGGAATAAACAGGGTGGCTACAAAATAATGACACAAATTTAAAGCATGATAAGTAGGACTGGTGACATAGAAAAATTACAAATGCAATTTTGAGTTACCTTAATTTTGAGTAAGCTGTTAGAAATCCAAATTTTAAAAATCTCTGGAGCTAGGAATAATCAGTTAATTATTTCTGGAAAATAATGATGTCAAAACTAAGATAGAAAAGATACATAGGAGTTAACCAAACAAAACAACTCCTAGTCAGACATTCTGGACTCTTTGGAAAACAGGTTCCTTGTTCTTTTTAGGTTTATCTCCAAATAGTCATCATTCTGATTCTTCTGTTCCATCAATATTGACTTATTCATTCTTCTTTCAGAATGAATTGCTGTGTGCTACTTCCACCCACATTAAATTTGCCCTTATAATAAGAATATTAATAAATCATTCACTGAGATGGTTTGATATTAGTCATGTATTTATACATTTATTATTAATCCCTACTTAATGTAAAATACTGGTATGACTATTTTCCCTCTATAAAACAATAATTTATAATACCTTATATACAGTAAGTATGTGAATTATCAATATTTTAAATTGTAAATGAGATCATAAACATGAACTTCTGACAGAATTTCATGAGTATATTTTTAAACCACTTTAATGTTACATTGTAGAATTCAAAGTAAAACACATCTAACTCTCCAGAGTGTATGTTTTGAAATCCCACGCATATCATCTTGCTTTGTTAATGTTAATCCTAGATATTTATCATATGATTTTACAAATAAAGTTTGTTAAATTAAGATACATCAAAATACACAAGTTAAATAGTATTTACATGTAATCATTTAGTGAATGAGGTGGCAAGCACCATCTCTATCATGCTGACAAATTTCTAGCTTTCAAAGGATGATGCAATGCATTTCAGTAAACTAAAGGTAGCCTGCTTTTAGTGGAATGTAAGAGTGTGGAGAATGTCTTCATTTTCTTCTATGCCACGAGTCCTGTCTTACTTCTTTCATCATCTTTTATGCAGTGGTGAAGGTGGCCGTCTAGCTGATTCAGAGTCCCATCAATTGGAATCTTAATATTTTTTTCACTTCTATAAATTTTGCTTGATTATTTCATAGTTTTCAGTTGTCTTTTACAATACCCTACATTGTCATTAACTTTGCTGAACATATTAAATACAATTATTTCAAAATTCTTATTTGATAACTCTAATATCTGGATCAGAATGTCTGAATGTTTTACATATGTTTCATTTATTTTTTTTTTTCCTTAGTCAATTCTTGTACATTGGCATGTTGTTGTTGTTGTTTTCTGATTCAAGACTAAAGACAAATGCATAATTACACCGAAACACTTAGGACACAGGATATTATTTTCTATATCCAGGAAGGACTTATTTTTTTTTTGGGGGGGGGAGTCATCTGCTATAGAGCTAGGGAAAAACAAAACACCTAAAATCAATCAGGATATAAATGATTTAATCTGGATTTCAGACTTTGGGATGGTTGTTAAATTTGCAATTCAGTTTTACTCCTAATTTTCCCCAACTGAAAAATCCAGAGTGCTTCCTTGGACTCTTTTTAGGTATCTATTGAAGTAAAAGTTTTCACCTTAGTCTCCAGAGTTTATTAAAATTTCTGCCTTTTAATCTCTTAGTTACCACTTAACAGTTTGCAAATGCCTTGAGAAGAAAGTAGTACCAAATAAAAGGTCCATATCTTAGAACTTTTTTCTCTCTAGCCTCTTGCTGCATAAGCTTTTTTGTCTCCAATATTTTCTAGAAACTTTTATTAACTATATTTTGTTTATTTTACTTTTTTACTTTTTAATTTTTCAAGTTTTTCCATGGGAGAGTTATTCTGAAAAGAATAATAATTTCTCAAAACAGATAATTATAACTATGAAACTTTTTTTAATTTTGTTTTTAAGTAATCTCTACACACAACATGGGGCTTGAACCTACAACCTCAAGATCAAGAGTTGCATGCTCTGTGACTGAGCCAGCCTGGTGCCCCTAATGATGAACCTTTATACCTAAACATTTCAGATAACTATAGCTACCTTATAGTCATTACATGTCACAAAATTAATGCAGGAAGAGAGAGAGAGAGAGAGAGAGAACTCTCAGAATTCTTGGGCTTGCTCCTTGTGGGTTTGGCTTTTATCAAATAGAAATAATGATAATCAGACACATAGGAAGCCCACAAATTTATTAAATGAGTTTTGATGATAAGGAGCCCAGCATCCAGTAGGGCTAAAAGGGACTGGAAACGATTTAGGCTATAAAAAAGATCTCTTCTTACCTAAGTTTCTATGAATAGAAACCAACTTGAGAAGGCTATCTTTTGGCATAAGCAATTTTTTCAAAAGTGACTAGTGAGGACAATAAGCAAAGAATATCCCAAAGGATCTGTAACAATACTAAATCAACTTTCATTCTTGTTTGCTGATATGCTTCTATTCAAAACTTGAAATGTTAAAACTCTATATTAAAACTATCACTGTGCTTCTGAGTATATGGTGCTCCAGATCTCCCAGGATAGAGTGTCATAATGTCAAAATAGAGTCATTCATTTCAGTGTCATATCATTTTGTCTATAACCCATAAGTTCTAGCAATGTAAAACCACTTAAATTTATCTTTTCTTGACTTTACACAAATTTATAGTGTTAAGGTGAACACTAAACTTTTTTAAAAAAGATTTTATTTATTTATTCATGAGAGACACAGAGAAAGAGGCAGAGATATAGGCGGAGGGAGAAGCAGGCACCCCAAGGGAAACCTAATGCAGAACTCAATCCCAGCACCCCAGGATCATGACCTGAGCCAAAGGCAGATGCTCAACCACTGAGCTATCCAGGTGCCCTTAAACATTTTTTTAATACTCAGTCCAGGTAGAGGCCACTCTGATTACAGATTTCTATAGATGTTAAATTTCTACTTATTTTAATGTTGAACTCTTCAGTTAGCTTGATTTTGATGTCCAAGAACTAGAGAACTACTGACATGAAAGAGGTTGTCTTAAAATTTTTTTGGGGGAAAAAAAAGAATATTCCACAAGGAAAACTAACCTGGCAATATATACTCAAGTGCATTTCAGAATTTCTATGGATCCATAGTGACTGCCTCATGTCCCTCATTCTCCTCCATGATAAATTAATATCTGTTGTGGTTATCCTGTCTCTGTATCATCATTATATCTTGGGCTGTTGGATGACAGATCAATTTTCTCTTTATTTATTTATTTATTTATTTATTTATTTATTTATTTATTTATTTTTTCAATTTTCTCTTTAAATCATAGGTCCCTGGGATGCCCAGGTGCTCAGTGGTTGAGCACCTGCCTTCCACTCAGGGCGTGATCTAGGTCTGGAGATCGAACCTGCTTCTCCCTCTGCCTGTGTTTATACCTCTCTCTCTGTGTCTTTCATGAATAAACAAAATCTTTTAAAAAATAAATAAATCTTAGGTCCCCAGGTCAAAAAATTGATGTATCTAAACAATTTCATCTGTACCGATGTAGATCATAGGATTTTGGATTTTAAACTTGATGCCATGACTGGACATCTTCTTAGATACTCTTGATGTAAACTGAGTATATTTTGCAAGTGTGAGAAACATGAATTGTGGGGACCATGGGACAGAGCATAGTAAATTGGTTTCTGAAGTTGTCCCCCTCCTTATGTCTCATGCTCCATTTCATCTGACTTTATAGTTACATTAAATGGAATCTGTTTCACACCACAAATGAATCTGGGTTAACCTTATAGTTTGCTTTGACCAATATGATGAGTCAGAAGTGGTAAAATATCAATGAGTCATGTGAGTCTAGGCCCTAAAGGCCTTGCATATTTTATACTGCTCCCTAGGATATATATCATGCCATGAGAACAAGGCCAACTGGCTGACAGCAAGCCAACTTCCACACCTGTAGTGATGCCATTGTAAATGGCTAGCCTGCGAAGTTCTTACTGTCTTAACCCTAATGCATGAGTGATCACAGCTGAAGCCAGAAGAACCACTACAACCATCAGTTTAGCTTATTGGGCTTGTCACTTATTAATAATAATAAAAGTTCATTTTTAGAGCCACCACATTCAGGTGTGGCTTGCTATGCAGTAATAACTAATTAATACATCATCTTTTTTGAGATTATTGTCTCAGAGCTGTCAAATATGGTTATTTTAAATGTTTGAAGTGTGTATATCATTGAGATTTTGTATAATGAGAGATTTTCATTGTTATGTGTTCAAACTTACTGAGGATTTCTATTACATTAAAAAATCAGCTTCAGGGACAACATCTGATTGATAGATGTATGTTTTTTGTTTTTCTCAAATTTTCTAATTTATAAGTTCTTAAATTTTAGAACATGAACTCAGGATGACTTTATGCATGTAATATTATCACTAGTCACTATTTCTTTTTTGCGTATAAAATTTTCCTTCTATAAGGAAAGTCTCAAAAACTTTAGAAAATCTTTGTCAGCCATATTTGTGCACCTTTTATGCAAGTTTAGATTAAAATTTTATCTCCAAATCAATAACAGACGTGATTGTCTAAATTCCAACTTTTCTTGTTGGCCATCTGGTGCTTTATACTTCTTTTTGGCAGTTAATTTTATGCATAACATAATACGCTTTTGGAGATTTTATTACATATTCTTGATGATTCACTTAAGTTTGTCCCATTGAACTCTCCCTAAAACACAAGCCACATACAATTCATTATCATGAAGCAAAGCCTGACTCATGAAAAGTAAATAGTAAATAATAAACTATTCCATACTTTTAAAATATAATTTCATATATAGCTACTTGTCTACAGTCTTATTTTGTCAGCTATCATTTTCTGAAATGATTTTTTATTTCAGATGTGATTTTTTAAAATGATTTCCAAAAGTTGTGGTTCAATTTCTCAAGATTTTGTATAATATCATATAATAAATTGTCATGTTATTTGGAACATACACAATCACTGATGTAGTGAATCCGACAAATACTGACAGATGAATTGGCAGTTATTCCCTACCTCTGTGACTTCAACCACAACAGATTAATTCAAATTTAATATAAAATCCATCTCTGTCCCTTTGCCTCTATCCCTGTCCTTGTCTCTCTCTCTTTCATACATATGCACACAAATTATGATAGAAATTATTTATTTCTAGATAAATATTTTGCTAGAGACTGTGACTCCTGGTGTTCAGTGCGTCCATAGTAAAAGGATTGTATCTTGGTAAAAGGCCATTTAGATAGAGACTACAGTAGCCTAAATTTAACCTATTTTTAAACATGTAAATAAGTTATAAAAAGAATGTTAGTGGAAGTGATAAATGTAAATCTGTGTGTGCCCTTAAGTGGTAGGATCTGCCATCTGACCTCCCCATCTACTGTCCTCTCTGTTAGGTAATCAGATGTCACACACTGGACTCTCCTATGTTCCCTTAGAATGCCAGGTGCATTCCCACAATAGGGCCATTTTACTGACTATTAATTCTTCCTCTGAAGTCCATAGGTGTAAATATCTCACTTCTTTCTAGTCATGGCTCAAGTATTATCTTCCACAGGGATCTATATGAAGATAGCCAATTAACTAATTTCAACATTTATTTAAACAACTATTACATGACAGGAACATAATTAAGATTAATGTTGTAATATTTCATTTGGGAGATAGAGCTTAGCCCACTTCATTGGTAGTCATGGTGCATATAAAGAGACACATAAGAGAAATGTTACATTGTTCACAACTTAGATCTTAGTGAAAAAAATGGATTCAGAGAACTGAACAAGAAGGTTTCTAGATTCACACCTTTATTTCCAGTTTTGGTTTTCAGTTGACAGTATTAAGAGGAAAGGGAGTAAGTCTTAGAGAAAAATAATTAATACAAGTGGGAAATTTTTCAAGTCCCAGATTTAACCTGTTAAAATAACATTTGACTATCATATATTCTCCTAAATAAATCATTCTTAGTATTTTTCCTTTTTAAAAAATGTCACTGTTATTGATGTAGTTGAGGTCCATTACACATTTACTTATGTGTGTCTAATCACTGGTAACTCAGTATTAAAGTTTAAGTAAGAATGTACTGAATCTCATAAGTGCCTGGCGGTGGGTGGGATGAAAATTATACTGTAAAAAATAATGAAATTTGAAGATGTCAGTGTTTTCATATGTTCAGAAAATTGATTACCTAATATTATTCTACCACAGTTTTGCAATATACAACAAATTAGTATAATTATCTTTGAAAGTATATCCTTATATTAGTCAATTTCCAGATGGAAATTGTTGGCACATTAAAATTGGTATAACTTGAAAAGGATGTAATAAATGGAAATATTTCAAATGAATATGCAAAGCTGTGGGGGAAATATAAGGGATAAGGTGGTAGCCTGGAGATTAACATTAACAGAGATTTAATTCTCCCGAAAAGAGGGAGAAGGTTGTTATCTACCCCAAAGGAGGGAACCTTCAAATGAGGGACAAAGCCAAACCCAGGTGACCCTGCAGGAGAAAGATAAGAAAGTACTCTGCACTCACTCTTACTTCCTTGTTCTAATCTCTTAACAGATTTACCTTTAATCAAATCAAGAAGGCCCAGGATGGAAAAAACTGTTGATACAATTATTTAGGTCAGTTTTCCTGGACAGTGAGCAGAAAGAAGCTTCTAGAGTGAATATGAGACAATAAATAGAATTTGGCCAGCACAACTTTCTTGAAGTTCAGTAACTATTTGCCAATATAAATTTATTTAAAAAATTTTCCCAAGTTAGGAAACTGTAGCACTGTGATAGTAAATGTATAACATAAAGTTAACACAAAAAAATAAAATAAACTTAACACATACAACCACGTTTCTAAAATTTTTAAGAATTCTCAGAGGCAAATATCAATTACTGTATGTATGTCCATTTTTCAATATTAATGTAATACAGTATGCTAATATAATGCAGTGTGTGGTGGACATTAAAATGTACTTAGTGAACATCATTGGTATTTCCAAGATAAAACCAATGTATTTTCTGAGTCACAAGGGCATCAGTAATTTGGTGGAAATATTAAATACCTATATTTTGGGCACCTGGGTGGCTCAGTGGTTGAGCATCTGCCTTTGGGTCAGGTCATGTTCCCATGGTTCTGGGAGAGAGTCCTGCATAAAGCTCCCCACAGGGAGCCTGCTTCTCCTTCTGCTTATGTCTCTGCCTCTCTCTGTGTGTCTCTCATGAATAAGTAGATAAAATCTTTAAAAGTAAATAAATGCCAATATTTTTTTTAAAAAGCTTATTAAAATACCATCAAAGAAAGAGAATTTCTGTTTCATTCTTTGAAATGTATTTTTTCAGATATTAATTTCATATATTTAGTTGATGTGAAAAAAAGTTAAAGTGCATTTATTTACTAGTCAAGAAGAAAATTTATTGAAGTATGGAAATTTTATTTGGTAAGAAGAAACACTTTGCATCTGTTAACTAGTATTTAACAGTAAAGTGGATCAAAGTTGCCTTAACAGAGAAGAATACAATGCACATTATAACAGAATAAGAGAAAGGGCAATGGTGTCCTAGTTTGTGACTATGATGGTGAAGTTATGCTTATTGATTGCATATTTTTAATGCCTCTTTCCTAACATAGTGGCAGCCTATATTTTGCAACTATTATAGAATTTAAATTATCAAATAGAAAACAATGTTTGCTTCTACTCCAGCCCCAACTGAGAAATCACAAATTCAAATATACAGTAGAAAAAAATTCAAATACTTTATTTTCTGACTTCTATCACTCGCTCTTCCAACTTCCTTGGTAAACCCATCATTTTTATCATTACATCTTAGAATATCCCATGCTTTGATGCTCCTCAATGTAATTTCTGCTTTGTCCATTATCATATTCCTCTGTTTCCCATGACCACATTCTAAGGTTGATAATGTTGAGTATGGCTCCTGAGGAGTTCAGGAGGAAATCATATAATAAAAATATAAGTATAATTAAAAAATGAGTAAATCTATGGCCTTGAGTTAAATATCAACAGTCAGACCTCAAGGAAATTATTTTAGAGGATGGATTCAGGATAACCCATGTTAGGCAATAGTACAACATTGATAAAACTATTGACTGAGATAATACAGCATGTAGACCATAGAACTCTAAACACCTAGAAGAGAAAGAGTGGTATTATATGTCAGTTTCTGGAAGCTTCATTTAAAAGATAGATAATTCAAATAAGATATGATCTCAGAAAACAAACTGGCTTTCTTCAAGCAGAGAAAAGAAGTCATAAAGGGGATTCAGAAATTTTGAGGTATTAATGGTTTTTCAACTTCAAATACTATTTTTTAAATGTATGAAATGAATAAAAGGTAATTAAATCTCCATCACAATAGGAAGAATTAAAGAGTTTCCTCTGGGGAATCACTGCAGCAGTTTGGCACCTGCCTTTGCCTCAGGGAGTGATCCTGGAGTCCCCGGATCCAGTCCCACATCAGGCTCCCTGCATGGAGCCTGCTTCTCCCTCTGCCTGTGTCTCTGTGTCTCTCATAAATAAATAAATAAATAAAATCTTTAAAAAATAAATAAATAAAATAAAGAGTTTCCCCTTTGCACATATTTACTTAAAGCCCTTCAAAGTGTTATTATGGTAGTACAAAGTAAATTCTTTCAGATGGAAAAACTGTTCAGGGAAAATCAGTCATACCCTTGGTGATACATACCCTTGGTGTACCAAGGGCTACACTTGGCGCCACCATTTCCTCTCTTCTAACCAGTCTTCATCGCATTGTAATCTGACATTTCTGTTCACTGCTTTTCCAAAATAAACTTCTTCAGGACATCAATATGTTCTTTGTCATTTTCTCTGACAGATATCTTTATGGCTTATTCTGATTGACCTCTTGTCACCACTGCCAGTTTTTCTTATGTATTTACTTACTTATGTATGTATGTATGTATGTATGTATGTATTTTAAAGATTTTATTTATTCATTCATGAGAGGCAGAGACATAGGCAGAAGGAGAAGCAGGCTCCTTGCAGGGAGCCTGATATGGGATTCAATTCCTGGACCCAGATCACACTCTGAGCCAAAGGCAGATGCTCCCCAACTGCAGAGCCACTCAGGCATTTGTACTTCTTTGATATTATTGTTTTGATCTCTATGGCTCCTTATTCTGGCTTCCCTCTAAACTATGGCTCATTTTTGCCAATTTATTTTGCCATTACATATGTTTTCCCCTTTTTTAATTGTCCCAGAGTCCTTGAATATTCTGTTCTGTTTTTTTTTTTTTTTTCAGTCTTTGTTTTCAGCTTTCAAGGTTTCTTTAATGATGTGTCCTCTAGCTCAGAAACTCTTTCCTCGGCAATGTCCAGTCTACTAGTAAGCCCATCAAAAGCATTGTTCATTTCTGTTAGAGCGTTTTTTTGTCTCTCTAATACTTTAAGTATTTTCTTAGGATTTCCATTTCTCTGCTTACATTGCCCATCTGTTCTTGTATGCTATCTATTTTATGCATCAGATCCCTTGGCATATCAATCATAGGTATTTTAAATTCCCACTCTGCTAATTTTAACATCGCTGACATGTCTGGTTCTGATGCTTGCTCTGTCTCTTCAAATTGTGTTTTCTGTCTTGTGGTATGCCTTATAATTTTTTTCTTGATAGCGGGACATAATGTACTGAGTAAAAGGAGCTTCTGCAAATAGCCCATTAGTAATGTGGGGGTGAGGGGTGGGAGGAAGGAGAGTGTTCCTATTCCTGTTATTAAGTCAGTCATTTAATGTGCCTATGTTTCTAGACTGTGAACTTTACAAGAATTTTTCAGTTTTTTTCCTACCCCTTAGGTGAGACCGGATGGCTAGAGTAAGTAAGCAAGAGTTGGATAGTTTTCTTCTCCTAGGTGGAAGGCAAAAGCAGGCCCCAGTTGGGTATTTCCCTTCCCCCAGGTCAGTTAGATGATAATACACAGCCTAATACACAGCCTAATATCCCAATCTGTGATAATACACAGATTAGGCTCTGGTAGATTAATTTCCCTTGAGAGAAGATCTTGTTAAGGAGAGAATGTTCTGGCTTATTTCAAAGTGGTTCTTTTTCTTCTCCCCCCTACTGGAAGGAAGTAGGAGAGGAATTTTCTCCCCAGTAAATACTGTGGGAATCTGGACAATTTCCTGGATGTCAATCTCACAGTATGGAGGGTGTGCTTCTCTGACTGAGTCCCCCTGGAGTTCTTAACTCTCAGAGATTTCCTCACTGAGCCTCCAACAATCCAGTGATTACAGTTGCAGTTTTCCTCCCAGGAGTTGGTTCCTGCAGCAGTTTCTACCCCTGATTCTTCATTAGGGTATGACTTGACTCCCTGTATTCACCTGTCTCTCCAGTCTCAGGGACAGCAGTTTACACTAAATCCTCCTTCTCTTATGTATCCAGGGAGAACTGTTTAGTTTCTTTTTATTTTGTTCAGCTTTTCGCTTATTAGGGCACAGTAGTGATTTCTGTGCACCTTAACAGCTGAATCAAAGTCTGCCAATTCACTGTTGTTCTCATGTTGTTCTTACAAATGTTGGAGATCTCATCGTTCTGTTCCAGGTTTTCTTCTCCTCCACACTCAATGCTGCATTGTCATGTATTTGTGTTTACTCCAAGCTCTCCCAGATATGTGTTTCTTGTTATATTATTTCTTGAACTTATATTAATCTTATTGTCTTTTGTACATTATTTTTGAAATACCAAAAATGAATAAAAATCCATGGTTATGAATAGGTGTTCAGTGGATAGTAAGCTATGACACTTAAAAAATGACCCTGTAAACAACAAAAATTATTTATATAAAATGAAATAAAATTGTTAAGCAAATAAAATATGTGCCAAAAAAATCTCTTGAGAATTAGAGAATGTGGTACAACTACAAAACTGTTGCATAAAAGATATGAAATATGTAAGCATTGTGCCATGACAATGAGTGTATGCTAACTATTGGAGTTGTATTGGGGAAATTTGCAAGTAATGGTAAATATTTAAGCAACATATCAAATGTATATGCATCCATTAAGAGAACTCACACAAATGTGTGGATTCTTGCTATCAATGAAATACATTAGTACATAAGAATATGGAAGAATAATGAAGAACATTATTCTTATTCAGTGGACATATTATGGAGTATATTTCTGCACCTTGTTAATAGATCTCATTTAGAAGAAAGGTGGAATTCATATTTGAACTCACTATAGAGAGTTTTCAGACACTTGTCCTTACCACAGCCACTAAAAACGGCAGTAAGTTGATTATATGGGTGTATTAACTGTTTAGTGCGGATCTTAAAATTTAATCAAGCATACAATTCAAGAAATATGTAAAGGGCAATTGTATCTCATCATAGTGTTGAGGAGATGTGTTTTCTGTGTGTCAGATGAAAGAACCCAATATACTACCTACTGAAATTATGACAAAATGAAATGTTCTACAAAAGTAATTTTTTTTCTCTTGATGTGCTAGAAATTTGAAAAAGATACCAAGGTGGAATATTTTAGTGACATATTTTTGAAAGGAGAGACAGTTCTCCATATCTCAGTAGAATAAATTAAACATGATATGCTTTTTCATGATGGCTCAAGGTCATATCAACAAATATTAACTTGAGTTATAATCATGCAGTGATGTTCATTGGTGCTAATGAGGAGCATAGGTTTTTTTCTTCCTTTTTTTTCTTTTTCTCTTTGTGTTTTTTTTTTCTTTGCAATCTATAGATCCAAACTATTTTCCTATTTCAAAAATAGTGGAGATAACTTTTTTCTGCTCTTTTGGATTTGGTCATGCTTTCTAAAAGCAGCTTGTGCTCTCTCCTTGCCTTTTATTTAACACCTGCTCTCTTATTCAACTTCTGATGTAAGGATGAGAGTATATTGCATTCAAAGAAAATCACTATGTTACTTAAAATTCTAATATAGGAACAAGTGATCTTTGGGGAAAAATCATGTATGTAAATTGTTTTTTTTATTATTATTCTTTGAGATTGAAAAAATTACCTATAGCCTCTGTGTAGTGCTTTTGAGTTGTTTTTACTCATGAATTATTGTTAGAGAAGTGACTACTAGGCTGGGAGCCCTTATTACTTTATTGTTAATGCTGGGCACATTCATCAGTGTTTGGTAACAGTAGTGTTACCCAAAGGCACAAGTGAAAATATTTTGTAGTTTCTCCAAGGTATTTTAGGTGTAAATTCTGCATAAGAATCCTAGGAAACTGTTATGACACGATAAATTCTAACTTTGAAATAAAATGAGTCTACAAAGCAATACCCTTTGTAACTACTTCCAAATAATTTAAGATCCAAACTTGTAAAGACAAGGCTGCTCCTCAGCTAAAAAATGTTATTACATGGCTAGTGAATAGTTTTATATTTTTAATCAAGTATGCTATGAAATATAGTACTTACATAAAAAAAACTATTCAGCTGATGTTCTGCTTTTTTATATTTTTAAATGCTGGTGTTTATATACATGGTACTTACATGATAATAGTTAAGTACTAGCAAATCAAATTGGAATATGATTAAAGTTGGTGGTAAATAGAATGTAGTACAGATTTCAAGATGAGAAATAATCTTTAAAGCTAGAAATCTATAGGGATATAAAGCAGAAATGGGAGAAGAGTTTGCTCTTTATTTCCATTCCAAATATTTCACAGGCATGAGACTCTGAACAACTCCATGAAGCTCTTCTTATTATATAATTCATAGCAAGGCTTGTGAAATTCAATAAGAACATCAGTATGGCAGATGATTTTAAACTTGCAAGTCACTGCACAGCTGAGTTTCTAAAGGGTAAAGTCCATGTCTTCTCATATTTAACTTGAAGAGGTTGACAGAGTATCTGGCATATATTATACAATCAAAAATGTTTGAAGAAATTAATGTATGTCAAATTCATACAGAATCCACATCATTGCAAAGCAGAAAAGAAAACTGGGAATTAAATGTTATTTTAGAAACTAAGGTACTATCACTCTTCTTTCTCCTATGTACTGTTTAGTCTCTATAAACAAACAACTACAGAAACTTGACTTGTTTTGTCCTGAATTATGTGGACGGTTCACATTTTTGGATACATACATTTATTTGACATAATTTCTTCATGCCTGACTTTGTCCAATATGCTGTTGTCTAGCAGGTCAACACTTATATAACAACTGCTCAGTCACAAAGATAAACCCTAATCTTAGGTAACTAGCTGTCAAGTTAAAGAATAAACCTATGTGTCACAAGAAATAATACGTAGACATTTTATAAAAGAAAGATATAAACAAAAGCAAATTACGCTTTGCAAATTATGTACCTAAGTATGGAAATGTGAAATGGAATTAATTAGGGAGGTTTTGCTTAATTAAGAACCACTGTAATCAGCTGTTTGAAGCATTACATTTAGCAAGTATTTATTTTTTTCTTTCCAAGCTTATTGGACTACTTTGGATTTCTTATAAACCTTAAGAAAACATAATTTTAATTATTATATCCTTAGTACAGGCAGTATTAGTTTATCAGATATTTATTGAGCTCCAACTTTTCCACAAGCACTGAGTGAAGCTGTGGGAAGACATTATTATATCATAAACAATCCCATACACTAGCAGGTTGCTACATAGCAAAAGGAATAACCAGTGGTCTGAAGAGTGTCCTCAAGAGTTTCAGGTAGTGATTGGATCATTGGTGTGAGTTCAAGTTCATGGAGTGCTGTAGAGTAGGTTTAGCTGAAATTTCGCTGGGTGAGGATTCAGGAAAAACTTTTTAGAAGTGAGCAACATGAGCTGTGTCTTCTTAATGATCTTAATGACTGTGGTTTGGCCAAAAGTTGTTCACATTTCAATATTCAAAGATACTATGTGCACATCAAAGTTCAATAACAGTACATGCTTTTAGATCAAATTTTGATTATGTAGGTTTTAGAAAATAAAACCATTATCTAGAATAATATTCATAGACATGAAAAATAGAAATCTGAAGTTTTGGTGACTACGAATGTGTTGTTTTTCCTGCATAAGAATATAAACACTTTGGGGATGCCTGGGTGGCTCAGTGGTTGAGCATCTACCTTTAGCTCAGGTCCTGATCAGGGTATCCTGGATCCCCTCAGGGAGCCTGCTTCTCCCTCAGTGTATGTCTCTGCCTCTCTCTGTGTGTTTCTCATGAATAAATAAATACAATTTTTATTTCTAACTTCTAGCCTAATGTTGAAATATAACTTCTGCAGGTGGAAAAGCATACATATTCAAAGTTTCCTTAATTATTTTAAAAGGCTTTGGCAAAACGGGGTTGTGAAATTACATGTTTTTTTTTTTTCTTCTTACAAATTGGTTTGTTTAGTGATTCATGGGCATATTTAAAATGGAAGGATTTCTAAGTTTAGTTTCGAACTTTATTAGAGAATGTTGCTTTATGCAAATGTATTTGACTCCTATTGTTTTTTAAATGCATGGAGATTTTAAATGTCACTTTATTTCTTAGAAAATGAATTTGTTAAAAATGCATGATAAAGGTCAGTAATATTCTAAAATCATCATGCCCTATAATGGGAAAAGACAATGTATGTCAGTGACTTTATTTTAAAAGCTCTAGAAAGCCTAAAAAGTTTACTTTTTAATTATTATTTTTAAAAATTACTAATGTGTATTTTTATTAAATTATAAATTAAACTATAAGTTAGGTTGGTTGAGATGTTTTTACATGTCCTTGTAATAAAAGTTTTTTTTTTTATTTTTAATTTGATTTAGCTATATCTTATGTTTCTCAAAAAATAAGAGTGTACTATATGTATATAATGTATCCATGTACTGCCTTAGCCAAAATATCAAAGTAAGGTAATAAGTTTAACATAATTGAATTGTTAAGTACATTTAATCTCATGGAGAAATACATTTCCCAGTGTATGTTGATTTGACATTTGAGTATAACGTTCCACATTCAAAATAGAACTTTCTGGGATGCCTGGGTGGCTCAGCGGTTTAGCATCGTCTGTCTTTGGCTCAGAGCGTGATCTAGGAGTCCATGGGATCGAGTCTCACATCGGCTCCCTGAATGGAGCCTGCTTCTTTTTCTACCTCTCTCTCTGTGTCTCTCATAAATAAATAAATAAAATCTTAAAAAATAGAACTTTCCAAAAATCTTTCATATCTTTATATGACACATTATAAAATTGAGTTGAAAATATCCTTTAGGATATATCAGGTGGCTTGGCAGTTTAAGGCTGCCTTCAGCCCAGGGTGTGATCCTGGAGACCCAGCATCCAGTCCCTGCACGAAGCCTGCTTCTCCCTCTGCCTGTGTCTCTGCCTCTTCCTCTCTCTCTGTGTCTCTCATGAATAAATAAATAAAATATTTTTTTAAAAAGAAAGAAAATATCCTTTAATGGGATGTAATTCTAAATACTGTCACCTTTAGAGATCACCTTTGACAAAGTTTTTTCTTTCTCTTTTTATTTTTCTTTTAAAAGACCAATAAGAGAGTTGATGCTATACTAGTGTGGATTGTCAGTTTCTAAAATACTCTAAATTGATGTCATTGTACTCTCATTTAGATATAATACACTATGAATAATAAGATAACAGACAGAAACCTTGGCCATGTCCAGATAAAACTAAAGTGATAGAATCCCCATTCATAAAACAGTGCCAATCAATATGAAATTAAAAAAAAAATGGTTCTGCAGCACTTGATGGCTTACTTGGTTAAGCCTCTGCTTTCAGCTCGGGTCATGACTCCATGGTCCTGGGATCAAGCCATTGGTAGGGACTCCCTGCTCCTTGAGGAGTCGGCTTCTTCTTCTCCCTCTACCCCTTCCCCCTGCTCCTGTGTGGGCTTTCTCTCAAATAAATAAATAAAATATTTAAAAAATAAATTAAATTTAAAGATGATGCTAATTAAATTATTCTTTAGATACTTTCAGTTTTTCTGTGAAAAAAGTTTTCAGTACTAGCCATGTGGTGTACTTTGTCTCTTTCTGTCTCTTGTGAAGATTTGGAAATGTGATTTTGTTTTATGACTGCAATTAAAGTACCTAGCTAATATCCATGCACAGCTGCCAGAAATGTAGCTAAATAAATACACAAGGAAAGTTAAAAAATAAATAATTAGTTGTTTTTTTTAGGCATTTGCATTACAACTAGAAATCACTCTTGCATGGTATCCTAAGTTGCACTTACAGAAAATAAGGATAAATTTTATATTTGATGTGTATCTTTTTTATTATACATAATTACATATATAAAATGTGTATGTGTATATGTATATACACACACATATATATAAACACACACCCATAATCTGGATTGAATACAGAGAGACATTGAAATGAAAATTCTTACACTATAGTAGTAAATGCTAAAATTCATATCAGTATATGGCAGACTTCTACATGATTACAGTGTTAAATTATATAAAAATACTAAGTAGCTCTATGCACAAATTTTAAAAAAGGAATCTGAAAAACAAAGTTAATGATTTAGGATCTCCTACTAAATATTGTCAGATTAGAACCAGAATTTATATTTTTGTATTCCGCAGGTCTCATTTTATCATACATTATTGCTTTTTTATAGGAAACAGATCTTTGTAGAAGAACATGAACATTTTTTTTTTTGAGAGAAAGAGAGAGACAGTAAGACAGAGAGAGAGAGGCAGAGTATGAATGGATGGGGAGAGGGCAGAGGGAGAAAGAAAATTTTAAGCAGGTTTAAGCAGGGAGCCCAACACAGGGCTTGATCTCACAACCCTTACATCATGACCCGAGCCAAAATCAAGAGTGGGACACTTAATTGACTGAGCCACCAAGGTACCCCGATCATCTTTAATTAAGAGTAGAATGGGTACTTTGATGGATTAGTATATACCTGTTTACCTGTTATATCACCACTATTAATATGCACATAAATTGTTTTGAAATTTTTAACAGTTTTATTGAGACATAATTGATATACAATAAGCTGCACATGTTTAAAGTGTACAGTTTGAAAGGATCTGGCATATATACTTATTTATAAAAACATCACCACAATCAAGATAATAACCCATCCCCCAGAAGTTTCCTTTTGTTCCTTTACATCTACATCCTCCCACCTTTGTTTGTCCTTCTTCTATCTCCAGTTAACTATTGATCTGCTTTCTACTATTATGGATTAGCTCATATTTTCTATAATTTTATATAAATGGAATGATAGACTATGCATGATATGGAGGGTATTAGCTTCTTTCACTCAGCAAAACTAGTGATGATTCATTTATTTTGTATCTGTTCATTCCTGTCTTTGGGGAATAGTGTTCCATTGTAAAGATATACAATGTTCATCTGTTTCCAGGTTGACACATATCTGGTGTTTTCCATTTTTGACTATTACATACAAAACATTTGAGTGAAAGTACTTGCTTTGACATATACTTTTATTCATACTTGGAGTAGGAGTGGAATAACAGATGCATGCTTAACTTAAAGAAATGCTTTCTGAAATGGTTCCTCCATTTTATATTCTGCCCAACAGTATAGGATGATGCAGCTGCTGATACTAAACTCTACACTTTTTTATATTTACTTTAAAAAAAAAATTAGCCATTTCAAGAGGTGTGTAGTAACATTTCATTGTTGAGTTTGGATATTCCTAACAATTTTTGTGTTGAGAATTTGCTGATTTGCTTATTAATTCTCCATACAACTTTTTAGATGAAATACCTGTTTGAATCTTTTGTCCATCCTTTTTAGATTGAGCTGTTTTTCCTTCTCTTATTATTGAGCTATGGGTTTTTTTTTTTTAATTTTGAATTCCCATCGCATATCAAGCATATGGTTTACAAATAATTTCTTCCAATTTTCCTTATCTTTCTATTATGAGAGCAGTGTCTTTTGAAGAACAGTGGTTTTGAATTTTAATGAAATATAATTATCTGTATGTTTTTTAATGATTGTGTTTATAGTGTCAGATCTAATAAATCTGTGCCTAACCTAACTTCAAAATGATTTTCACTTGTTTTTGTCTAGACATTGTAGATTTTAAGGTTTTCCATGAGATCTATGATCTAGTTTGACTTAATTTTTGTATATAGTGAGCTAATAGTTCTTTCTAAAGTTTAGTGGCATTTATTTGTGAAGCCAACTGGGCCTGAAGTTTTCTTCTTGGGAAAATTTTAAGCTATAAATTTAAGTTCAGTAATAGATACCTGGCTATTTATTTAATCTATTTCTTCTTGAATGAGCTTTTGCAGGTTTTGTCTTCCAGGAAGTTTATACATTTTCTCTAAATTATTAAATTTACTCCTATACAATGGCCCATAACATTCCCTTACTATTTTAATGCCTGTAAAATCTGTAGTAATTTAATCTAGGTATATCATGATATTGATAATTTGTGTTTCTTCTCTTTTAGCCTTGATCAGTTTGACTAAGATTTTTTTAATTTAGTTGATATTTTCAAAGTCTGCTCTTTTCCCTGGGCATGTGTGATGACATTCCAATTTTGCGTTTATAAGCAGTTGCTTTTGAATACCCTAGTCTTTGAAGTCCGGCTCCTGAAAAGGGAAAAAGAGAAAAATGAAGGGTGATGATTTAAAAGCCTTTAAATCACCTGGGAAATCACTTCAGCTGGAGGGGAAAGTACTATAACAATGGCCACACACCTCTTTGCACTCCTGAAGTCAGAAGCTGTAGAGAATGATCAAAGTATAGATCCTTAATGTTTGAAGAACAGTCTCTCTCTCTCTCTCTCTCTCTCTCTCTCTCTCTTTTTTCTCCTGTAATGTGCACAGCCTTCTGCCACAGGGCTGGGAGATAGGAGATGGGAGCTGCTGTAGATCTTAGAGCTAAAATTGACAGAAATTAACTGCATTTTGCTCTTTAAGCTTTCCTCTAACACTTGCAAGTCTTCAGTAGGCTCTAGAGTTCTAAAAGTTATATCAGATAGATTTTTCCACCACAATTATTGTCTAGGTGAGGAGACAGTCCTAGTAATCTTCCCAGAATACTCCTATGTTACTCAAAGTTTTGAGGTTTTTTTTCCCCAAAAGACTTTAGAAACACATATATTGAAATTCAAATTCTGTTTCTGCCACTCAGTAGTACAATAACCATGAAGAAGATGTTTAAATTCTTTGAAATTAGAAGAATTAATTAAATTAAACTAATTCTTTGAAATTAATTAAATCAATTCTTTGACATTTTCTATTTTTTTTAATCTATAAAATGGGATCATTATTATTAATCTAGAATATATTTCTTGGATTAAAATATTTAATTTATACAAACACCTGAATAATGTCTTACATGTAGTAGGCACTGAATTAAGGTTAGCTTTTTGTGAGGCTGTTTTTACACATGCAAAACACCTTAAATTCTGTGTACCTTAAGGTGTTTACAAAATAGTAGGGCAAAACCAAAGAAAATAAATATACAGAAAAGTGACATAAAAGTGTAGAAAGGAACTGAAAAGGAAAATATAAAAGCTTTTTTAGAACATTGTAGGATCTTTGACAAACTATACAAACCATAAGTATCTATATTTATGTTGTGCCTCTTGAAAAATCTTGACATAATTTTCTTTGGATGCTGCTGTTTTTATTCCCTAGGGGATGTTCATTTTGTGAAAGAGAGTTTCTGACCACTGGATAATCATAGAGAAACATATATTTTGAAACCTGACTAATCCCCTTATCACCAAAAGGAAAAGTAATTCCTCTGGGCATAGGGAATAACTTCCGTACTTTTATATCACCATGCTTGTAATTTAATTATACATTGCATACAATTATAAACAAGTTTGCTTTTAAGGGACCATGTATGGATTCTATTTATAATGACAGTTTTGAAATGTCTTTAAATATTAGACTTTTTCTACAGAATTTACCTTTCCTACTGATTTGAATATATAGATGGAGTTGAAGGCTATGTGAAACTATATACACTATCAGCAGTAACATAAGTATGGGAGAAATTTGTTTGAATAATATTTCACTGATCTGTCACTTTCACAGATAATTTTGGATAAATCATGGAAAAGCCTTTATTTTATTCATAGTAACTTGGCAAGAAAAATGATGCATTACTTTTTTTCTTTTTCTGATTTTGAAACATGATGCAGTTGAAATAAGTAGATGACATTGTTAGATATTTCTTGAATAGCATGTATTTTTTTTAAATTTTTATTTATTTATGATACACATAGAGAGAGAGAGAGGCAGAGACACAGGCAGAGGGAGAAGCAGGCTCCATGCACCGGGAGCCCGACGTGGGATTCGATCCCGGGTCTCCAGGACGGCGCCCATGTCCAAACCACTGCGCCACCCAGGGATCCCCTTGAATAGCATGTATTAAGTCTACCATTACCTCATTAGGTCTTTACTACTGTTACTTTATTAGGTCTTTACTACCAATTATTATTATAATTTTCTTTGAATATGAAACAGGGATGTAATGACATACTTCATACATTAAAGCAAATAAACCATGATTAAAAGGAAAATGATAAAACAAGATATTATCTCTAAAATTATTCTAAAGGGAAATGGAATGTATCATATTGGGATATATGACTTATTTCCTCAAATAACAGAAATAGATTTTTCTAAATTAAGTAATTGGCAATTATTAGTTATCTTATATTTCTTTAAGGACATATAAGAAGTGAATATTAATAAGAATTTCATGATAAAAAGGAAAATAGAATTCTGTATTGGAAGAATATAAGCTAAGTATATTGATTTTTCACCTTTAAGGAAAAAAATACTCTCCAATCTTCAATTTTAAATGTAGGTATGTGAAAAAAAAAAACTTTTTGAGATTTGTCTCTTCTAAGAGAACTACTGAAAAGCAAAAATGTTTTAATTTTTGTGGTTTGTTTTTTGTAAGACCAGGAGTAAAACATATCTGAATTTATGTTCCTTCCCCTCCCAACCAATATTTTTGTCTTTTTGTTATTGTTTGGATAAATTTTATCACCATGCATTCAAGTTACTATTTATCCTGTAAATCTAGTCTGTTCTTAAGCCCATTACAAAAATATTTAGTTTCTGGTACTGTCCTTTTTTAGCATTTGCTTTTTCTGCATATCTCACTTTTCTGCTGAAATTCATCATTAATTACATGTGTTACTCACTTTTTCTACTTCATTTTAAAACATTTTTGTAATAGTTTTATTTAGTTCCCTGTCTGAAAATTCCAACAGTTATGTCATCTTTCAGTTTCTTCTATTTACTCTTTTCACAGTTGTACATAGTTTATAATTGCTTGCTTTGATGCGTGTCTTAAAATTTTTTGGTATATTCTTGACATTTTACTTAAAATCACAATAGAGGTTCAAGTAAATAATATTTACCCCAGCAAAGGGCACAGTTTTTTTTTCTGTTAAGAAAATTGTATGAAGAACTGAGTGAACTTAATGTTTAATAAAATTGGGTGTGAGGCTTGTTATATGTTTAGTATTTTCAGGTCACCATCCATTGGCTTCAAGTATTTTGATGTTGGGACCAAAACATCTACAGAGAAAGCCACAGAATTATTCAAGTTTTATAGCCAATTTCCTAGCATTCTGAAACATTTCAGTGTTTTATTAGCTTTACAGTCTATTTGGCAGCTTTTTATAGCACCAGAAAATTTTCTTTGTCCTCAAGTCTAACTCCTGGTTATATGCACTATGTATAATTTATCTTCCCTGTTGTCCCCCTGCTAACCTTCAGTGTGTTATACAGCAGGGTATTCAGTGAATATCTGGGATGTCTCAACTTTCAACAATCTCACACTACTTTCAGCATGGGTTAAAGATACTAAATCCTTTAGGGAACTCTTTCTCAAATCTTCTTTGCTTTCAGCCCTCTGTATACTAATCCATACACTTATTGATGGCTTACAGGTCTTATAAAGACTCACTCAACTCCTGTCTTGCATTCCCTTTATGGCCATTGATGATGGTTTTGTCTTTTTATTTTCACTCTATGAGAAATGAGTCTTTTCTTCTATGATGGACTTGTGTTTTGCTAGAATTTAGTACTCCTTGTCTTTTTGTGGAATTAAATAAATATAATTTTGTGGTTAATCAAGCTTTTTATTTTTTTTAAGATTTTATTTATTCATGAGAGACACACACACAGAGAGAGAGAGAGAGAGAGAGAGAGAGGCAAAGACACAGGCAGAGAGTGAAGCAGGCTCTATGCAGGGGGCCTGATGTGGGACTTGATCCCGGGACTCCAGGATCATGCCCTGGGAAGAAGGCAGGCGCCAAACCACTGAGCCACCCAGGGACCCCAGCCACCCAGGGATCCCTAATCAAGTTTTTATTATAAAAGTTGAAACTTCAGTGCTTTGTAACATCTACATTTTTACCAGGATTGGAAGTTTTAGCACCTTCAATTATAACTGTCTTTTTATAAATTAGTAAATTAGAATTACTTATAGAAAACACAAATACATTACATTTTTTCAACTAATGTGTGTCTACCAGAGTCAAACTTTGATATCAATATATATTTTTTTACCTTAAGACTGTTCATTCATTTCTACTTTCTCAGTCTGCATTGTGAGCTTTATGACTAGGAATTATATCTCTTTTGCTTAAAAAATAACAAAAACAAAAACAAAACAAAACCTCACAATGTTAAGCATATAGTACACAAACACAAAACTAGTGAATACTTACTGGTGAATAACTCTAGAGAATAATTTTAATTTGCTAACTTTGTAATAGTTTTCAAAATTCAAATATGATTACCTTTACACATATTTTAATATTGAATTTATTCCACAGTGTTTTTCTTTATGTTTTTAGATATAGAGAATATTATATTGTACATAAATATCTCACTTTATCAATATTTAGCTTTCATCACCAATAGAACTTTTAAATTATTTCTACCTATGAAGACATTTTAAAAAACTATACTGTAGGCAATATTTGGATATTTTTCTTAAATTTGTACCTATTACTTATAGAAGTTTTCCATCTAATATAAACAGAAGCTGAATTTCAGTTCTCTGGGCTAGGGACAACTGTCCTTTGCTTTTTTATACCAATTTTTTTTTTCCTCATTGTTTCAGAGAATTGTGGTATGAGGTCTTCCAGAAAATAGGGTATGACCATGTGACAAATTTGTTTCATTAACAACCTGGACATGAATTTTACATTAATTCTAATTCATACTAATTCTGATTCTTCAGAAGCAGAAACTTTTAGAAGTCTCCACTATATTTTACTGTCCTTGACATCTCTGCATTTGAATGGGCCAGTCTATTTTAATAATGTAATAGGAAATAAAAAGCATGCATACTATTTGTATTACAGTATAGATATCTCTGTTTTTCTTTTGCATTTCAGGTGATTAGGACAAATTGTACTGTTTTGCTATTTATTTTTACTATCTACTTTGAAAGAAATCTTAGTTTATCTATGTTGAATAAACTGCTTGCAAAGACCCATAGTGAAAACCTAAAGATCTCTACCAGATTGTTTTACATGGGTCCGTTTTATACTAATTACTACCAGAAATCATTGCAAAATTATTTATGTTTATAAAATGACATCAAAGTTTACACTTTGTTGACTTTAATAAATAAGAAATAAAAATGTTTTTAGAAAATAAAGCTAATATAATAGAGTTAGTATTAATTCATTTGCTTTCAAATTGTAGGAATATATTTCTAGGGCATTAAAGAATTCCAAAAGGAACATTTTTATTCTTTTGAATAATTTTTTTGTACTAGAAATTCAAGTTCTAATGCTATCAGATTCAAAAGCAAGGTCAAATTTGATGTAATTTGCAGTGAATGTGCTTCTTACTTTAAAATAGTTTAAGAAAGAAGTTATAGCTGATGACTGCAATCTATAGCACAATTGAGTTTTGCAATTTTTTTTTCTCTGCACTTAACTGTTCAATTTTGCTATGTGGCCATATATCACCTAATTTCAGTTTTTGAGACAAAAGTGATAATTTTTTTATTTATGTGACTCAACATTTGACTAGGTTATAACTTTTTCTTGAAGATAGTTATAAAGGGTAAAGTTTAATTTTCTTAAATATGCATTTTTGGGAAAAGTCTATATATAAATGAAGTGAATTTGTCTGATTCTTCCGATGAGCTTATTTTATACAGTTACAAAATGACCATTATCAAAATATAAAACAACAACAGCAACAAACTCTAAATATTCCTTCAAATTACCACTCCTGAAAAAAAAAAAAATTACCACTCCTGGGGTTATTTTTTCCACCATCCCACCCACCTCCCCTCTGGTAACCATCAGTTTACTCTCTATAGTTAAGAGTATGTTTTTTAGTTTGTCTTTCTCTCTCTCTCCTTTTTTTTTTCTTTGCTCATATGTTTTATTTCTTTGTTTTTCATATGTTATTTCTTAAATTCACATATGAATAGAGATTATATGGTATTTATTTTTATCTGGCTGACTTTTTTTGCTTACCATTATGCTCTCTAGCTCTATCCATGTTGTAGCAAATAGCAAAATTTCATTCTTTTTTATGGCTGAATAATATATCATTGTATATATTATATACCACACCTCTCCATTCATCTGTGGATGGACACTTGGATTGCTTTCATAATTTGGCTACTACAAATATCGTAGCATAAGGGTGCATGTATCCTTTCAAATTACTGGAGTTTTTTGGTTGGTTGGTTGATTTTGCAGGTGGAGAGTGAGGCTTATAATAGTGAGGCTTATAATTGTAGGGTAGCTCTATTTCTAATTTCCTGAGGAACCTCCATACTGGTTTCCATAATGGCTGCACCAGTTTGCATTCCCACCAACAGTGCAAGAGGGTTCCTTTCTCTCCACATCCTCACCAACACTTGATTCTTGTGTTTTTGATTGTAGCCATTCATCTAGGTTTAAGATGATATCTCATTGTACTTTTGATTTGCATTTCCCTGATGATGAGAAATGTTGAGTATCTGTTCATGTCTCCATTGGCCAACTGTACATCTTATTTGGAGAGATGTTGGTTCATGTCTTCTGCCCATTTTAAAAATGGATTATTGTTTTCTGGGTATTAAGTTGTGTCAGTTCATTATATATTCTGGATTCTAACCCTGTAACAGATATGTCATTCGCAGATATGTTCTCCCATCAGTAGGTTGCCTTTTAGTTTTATTGATTGTTTCATTCTCTGTGCAAAACATTTTTGCTTTGATATAGTCCCAAATAGTTTATTTTTGCTTTTATTTCCTTTGCCTCAGAAGTCATATGCAGAAAAATGTTGCTATGGCTGATGTTAGATAAATTACTACCTATGTTCTCATCAAGGATTTTTATGGTTTCAGGTTAACATTTAGATCTTGGACCCATTTGAATTTATTTTTGCATATGGTGAAGGAAAGTGGTCCAGTTTTAGAAACTTGAATGTGGTTGTCCAGTTTCCCCAACACCATTTATTAAAGACACGGTCTTTTTCTCATTATATTCATTCCTCCTTTGTTGAAGATTTAATTAACCATATAATTGTGGGCTTATTTCTGAGTTTTCTGTTCTCTTCCATTGACCTAGGTGTCTATGTTTATCCCAGTACCATACTGTTTTAATTATTACTGCTTTGTAATATAACTTGAAGTCTGGAATTGTGATACCTCCAGTTTTGTTTATTTTGTTTTTTCAAGAATGCTTTAGCCAGGGGAGCCTGGGTGGCTCAGTCAGTTAAGTATCTGCCTTCTGTTCAGGTTTTGATCCCAGGGTTCTTGAATCAAACCCCATATCCCTGCTGAGCAGAGAGCTTGCTTCTCTCTCTACCTCTGCCACTCTTCCTGCTTGTGCTCTCTTTCTTTCACTTTCTCTCAAATAAATTTTAAAAAATCTAAAAAAAGAATGCTTTGGCAATTTGAGATCTTTTGTGGTTCCATACAAATGCTATGGTTGTTCTAGTTCTATGAAAAATGCTGTTGGTATTTTAATAGGGGTTGCATTAAATCTGTAGATTGCCTTGGGTGGTATAGACATTTTAACAGCATTTATTCTTCTAACCCACAAACATGGAGGGTCTCTCCATTTCTTTGTATCATCTTCAGTTTTTTTCATCAATGTTTTATAAGTTTAAGAATAGAAGGTTTTACCTCTTTGGTTAAGTTTATTCCTAGATATGTTAATTGTTTTGGTACAATTATAAATACAATTATAAATAAAATTATTACTTCATTATTGCTTTCTGCTACTTCATTATTAGTGTACAGAAATGCAACAGATTTCTGTACATTGATTTTATATCCTGTGACTTTACTAAATTCATTCTTCAGTTCTAATAGTTTTGGTGGAAGCTTTTTAGGGTTTTCTCTATATTGTATCATGTCATCATCAAACACTGAGAATTTTAATTCTTCCTTACTTATTTGGATGCCTTATATTTCTTTTTGTTGTCTAATTCCTGTGTCTAGGACATTCCATACTATGTTACATTTGTTTTTGTAATAAGATTACAAGTTTCTCAAGGACAAAGATGATTAATAATACAAAGATTATAATCATTATAAATGAAGAGATAAGCTATTCTAATTTTTTTTTTTGAGAATTAAACAACATTGCTTAGTTTTTCCTTGTGGATAATAAAACTGGATGAAAAAAATTCATGGAAAAATATGACTAAGGAGAGACATTAGTGAATGTGGTGAATAAAGTATCTCTCATTAATATGCTTTTCTCAGAAACAATTTATCATCCATCCATAGATAAACGTGCCTTTGTGAGAGCTGTAGGATTCAGCATCATGTGTCAAAGGATCCAGAAGTTTTGTCCACCCATGCATTGTATACTGGGTATAGAGACTTTGGTCTAGGCTGTTGATCCTGAAGTGGCCCATGAACCAGCTCTAGCCCCTCCAGGCTACAGTCCAGGAGACCCTGGAGAACAACTGACTTATCCATTTATCCTATTCAAGAGATATATTTTTTTTAATACAGTAGTCCAGTGGACAAATTTTCACATTGTTGGAGCAAAAAAATCTGATATTGGAATCATTGGAGAAGGTTAAAAACAGCTTGCTTTTACTTGTTATCCAACCTCCAAAGCAATACAGCTTAGTGCCCAGGGATGCCCATGGGAGAACATGACAGAATGTGAGTGAGTGTCCAGCTTCATTAGCTGTGTAGGATACTGCTGAAAGCACTTTTATCTTTCTCATCTGACTCAGAGCACTCAGTCATGGTGCATAACACAGGGATGCTGAGCAGCTTGGAGAACAGCAATCAGGGCTTGGAAGAGAAGGTATCAAAGGGATATGGACCCTACTAACTGCATTATGGATTTCATCAAGAGGCCTGAACGTGAGCTGCTGTGCCACTTCTCTTGTAAATCCCCCAAATGCCTCATGGGACATTCATGAACTATCATGCCCTACTGATAGCTCCTGTGTACTCATGATAGTAGAAAGAGCAAGATATGGCAGATGGTTAGTGAGCACTTGCAGAAAACCAGCCTGAATCTGCAGACGAGAGAGAGACCACAAACTTGAATATTTAGTACTGCCCTTGAGGGAAAGAAAAAGGAAGCTGTTACCCAGACTAGTTAATTGCAGAATCATAAGAAAGCATAGAAGCTTAAGAATTCTGTAATAAGAGAGAGAAAATGTGGTGCAGGTTGATCCTTTGAAGGTCTGAGAGTAACGTCAGAATCACTAGCATACTAATGGAAGATATTTTTCTTCTTAAGTCATACAGTAGAGACTGGAGGAACTTTAAGGAACATGAAAAATCAGGGAAACATACACCAGAAAAAGATCACAATAATCTTATAATAACCAAACTCAAAGACATGGGCATTCGTGATTTACTCAATAAAGAATTCAAAATAGTTGTTTCAAGGAAACTCATTGAGCTATGAGAAAACACAAGAAAACAATTCAGTGGTATCAATCCGACTTCTGATTATTTATCTAAAAAAAGGAAAAAAAAAAAACCCAGATCTTGAAGAGATGTCTGCACTCCTATATTCTTTGCAGCATTATTTATAATAGCCAAGATATGCATATAACCTAAATGCATATAACCTAATTTTGACAGATGAATTCATAAAGAAGAAATAAGATATTTAACAACAGAATATTATTTAGCCATGAAAAATAAGGAAATTTTACTGTTTGTGACAACATGGCTGTATTGCAAAAGCATTATGCTAAGTGAAATAAGTAAGAGAAAGACAAATGCTATATGATCTCACATATGTTGAATCTAAAAAAGCTGAATTTATGAATGTAAAATGGTGGTTTCTGGGGGATGGAGGGTTTAAAAATGAGATGTTGTCAAAGGGTACAAACCTCCAGTTATAAGATAAATTCTGGATATCTAATATGCAGCATGGTGACTATGGTAAATAATACTATATTTTATGCTATATTGAGTACTATGTGTTATAGGAAGTGATGAATCACTAAATTCTACTCCTGAAACCAATATTACACTATATATTAACTAATCAGAGATTAAATAATTTGGAAAAAAAAAGCAATACTGTGTTTTATACTTGAAAGTTACTAAGAAGGTGGATTTTAAACATTTCACCACTCCAAACAAGCTGTAATTATGTGAGGTGATTTTTGTAATTATTTTGCAATAATAAGTGTACCAAATTATCACCGTGTATGTCTTAAATTTACATACTGTTAAGTGTCAATTATAACTCATTAAAACTGGAAGAGACACACATAAATTTTAAATATATGTATATATAATATATACATGATAAGGAAATAAAAAAGAATAACAACATGAATAATTTTTGCAATGAATATGTTAAATATGTAATTAGTAAAATAATAGAATTAAACACTGAAAATTAAATATTTTTGAATTATCTGTAGAGAAAATTAATAAGGAAAATCAAATTGTACCAATGAAAGGGATTAGATATGTCATTAAAATATATACTTACACCAGGAATACCCTCATGAAAGATTTCAGAGTATGGAGTTTAGAAATCAATCCTGGCAACCAAAAAAAAAAATATATATGTATATATGAATTGTCAAGAATATTGAGAATCAAACACCATAGAACTCTGGAGTATAGTTGACCACTGAAAGCATTGAAAGGGGTGCTCAATGAAGAAAAAGTTTTAAAAGGTTGGAGATTTTGGTGGATTTTGCATTGTGAGCTCTCTTCCTCCAGTCCCATAACAGGCACCTATGGAATTGGTAGATGGAATTTCTGGTTACTGTGCCTGCTTTGGCTTACTGGTGGCAGTTGGGCATAAGAACTTTGTTCTCCAAGGATTAAGGTGGGTGGGTGTTTTTTTATTTGCCTGCTGGTCTCTGAAGGACCAGTGCAGGGGCTAGTCATTGTTTTTATATTCAAGGCAATATAAAACACACACACACATACCCTGCCGGGTCACTGGCTGATTGCAAAGGTAATGAAACCAAAGACTTAAATGATCATACAGGTAAGGAATACAGTCTTTGCAAAAATTGTTTGGACAAGTCACTAAACAAATGATAACTGCATACAATTCCACCCTACCACGGGCACACACTAGCCCACCTCAACAACAAGCAACATCAGCAATCCTGGAGAAGAATTTTATTTTACTTTTTTTATTTTTATCTTTTAAAAATATTGCATGTATTTATTCATGAGAGATACAGAGATAGAGAGAGAAGCAGAGACATAGGCAGAGGGAGATCAGGCTCCCTGTAGGGAGCCCAATGCAGGACTCGATCCCAGAACCCTGGCATTATGCCCTGAGCTGAAGGCAGACGCTCAACCACTGAGCCACTCAGGAGTCCCAAGAGAAGAATTTTAAAAGATTTTAAATGTTATACCATGTAAATGGAAAAATAAGATAATATGTATTTCTCTGTCTTACTATTTTTCCTATCCTACTAATTTTTCCGAAGAAGTTAAAGATAAAACCTGTAACTTCTGGGGGAAAAAAATGAAAAAAAAAAAAAAAAAAAAGAAGCGAATTACAAGTATCAAGTACTGTGCCATCTAGTATGAATATCATTTGAAGTTTCTTCTTACTATTTTTCCGAAAGTCTAAGATTAATCCTCTGTAGTCAACTACAAATTACTGTAGTAATAAATGGTTTAAAATCCTTTATATTTTTTCCCTATGTCATAAATAGATCACATCAATATCTCTGGAATAGGTCTTGAAGTTTAATTTTATACTTGCTTTTTGTGCCATAAAATATCATATTTCAGTGTCATTAAAATTGTTTTACATCTATGGAATATACCACCAGCATTTAGTGACTGATTTTCTCAGTAGAGAAAAATAAAACCAAAATAGAAAAAAATAAGAATAAAGAAAACATTCTTGGCTACTTTGTTATCTGAACAAGTTTTTTCAGGATGGCAACTTTTGTGGAGGACATGCAAGAGAGCTGAGACTTTAAAGCAGCTGCCAGGGAAATTTCCTAAGCTTAAAAGAGGAAATAAAATGTTTAAGGGACTTGGCTAAAATGTAGAGCTATCAGACTTATGAAGATTTGATGTCTATTTTCAGGAAAAAAAAGAGGAAACTGAAAATGAATTATAATCCCCAAGAATTTCCTTTAGTAAACACTCAGTTGTCTGAAAATATCAAGGTACTAGTATATAACTCAAAATCTTATATTAATATAAAACTTACTTTATAGATATATACAGACAATCCCCAACTTACGATGATGCAACCTACATTTATTTTGACTTTATGATACTGCAAAAGTGATATGCATTCAGGAAAAAAACATATTTCAAGTTTTTAATTTTGATTTTTTTTCCAGGCTGGCAATATATGGTAGATCCTCTCTTGTGGTGTTGGGCTACTGCCATAGCTACTGCCATAGCTCCCAGTAGCCACACAGTCATGAGAGTAAACAGGTAGCGCACATAGAATCATTCTGTACCATACAACCATTCCATTTTTCACTTTCAGTACAGTGTTAATAAATTACATGAGATATTCAACACTTGATTATAAAATAGGCTTTGCATTAGATGATTGTGCCTAACTGGAGGCTAATGTAAGTGTTCTGAGCACATTTGTGGTAGGCTAAGCTCTGGTGTTCGATAGATGAAATCTATTAAATGCATTTTTAACTCAAGATATTTTCAACTTACAATGGGTTTATTGGCACATAACCCCAGGAAGATCAGTGTGTGTGTGTGTGTGTGGTGTGTGTGTGTGTGTTTTAATATACAAGTTGTGATTTTTTTCAGTTAGTATAAGAAAAAAATCCAATTTTAAATGTGCTTATTTTTGCAGACCTAATTCTCAGCTTCATTTCCTGAACTGAAATTCCAAGAATAACATCTGAGTGTAATACTGTCTCACCTCACTTATTGCTATTCATTGTTCGTATTTACGGAGTCTCAAGCAAGACTGGCTGTGCAGCTTCTTCGTCTCTTCTTTTGCATGTCCCTGTGTCATTCTTGCTGTTTTTAGTGGATCCAGGGTTGATCTTCCTGCTGTCCAAAATCACTCTCTAGTTCTAATTCCTCTATCCTTTAGCTTAGGTTAGTGTTTTTGAGACTTAACTATAAAAACTTATCTGAAATTTTGAAAAGAGCGCTTGTGGAAATAACTTTTTAGAGAAAAAGTCAAAATCTCATTTTCCTTTTAACATAAATTTTAAAGCAAGTCAAATGTCATCTGAGTGAAAATTAAGTTCCTTCATAAACTGGTATCTGTCTATCTTTCCATTTGCTTTTCTAAATACAATACTTTACATTCTTAATACATTGACCATCTTGTTTTCCAAATATGTTATTGCTCTACTTCTACTTTTTGGCACAGCTATTTTCTGTAACTGAAACGTCTATTTCTTCATTTTTCCCCCTATGTTCATTCGGATACTTCCAGTCATCTTTCAGCCTTTGGTTTAAAAGTGTATACCTGGGGTGGCTCAGTTGGTTAAACATCCAACTCTCATTTCAACTCAGGTCATGACTTCAGGGTCTAGAGATGGAGCCTCATGTTGGACTCCTCCCTGGGCTTGGAGCCTTGCCAGGATTCTTTCTCTCCCTCTCCTTTTCTCCCCTCCCCTCTCTCTTTCTTTCAAAAAAAAAAAAAAGTAACCTAAAACTAATATAATACTTTATGTTAACTATGGTGGAATTAAAAACTCATTAAAAAAAAAAAAATCATGTACAATCTTATTTGATACTCACATAGACCCAATAGAATTGACATTCTACCAACTCTGTTTTACAGGTGAGCAAACTATTGCTCAAAAAAAAAACCTTAAGCTCACAAAACTATTGTATTAGCATCGAGTCATTTCAAAATTTCTTTGCTTTTAAGAAATGGAACATAATGAATTTAGAAGATTCATAGCATTAAAGAAAAATATGATTTTGATGGTTATCCCGGTTGAACACTTCATTTTTGCTACAGAATAGATAAGCTTTCCTTCAATATAAGTATCCCACTATTACTTTTCCTATTTTTTTTCCTGGAAATTGTAAAAGTTTTACAAAACTTTATCGTGAAAGTTTCCATTCAAGTGTAGATTGTTGAGACCTCTTTTCACAAAATACATACATATAATGCCCATGCTTTTCAATTTGGGAGAGTTTATTTAATAAACTGAATATGTATAAATAGCTAAGGGCTTTCATATGAAGTAATGAAGTAATAATGATCCCAATGTTAATGTACATGTCAAAAAAATCACTGTTGTAACAAAATTGTAAAGGAATTGTTCCTATTTATTTTGTCTGCTTTTAGAACAACAACAACAGAACATGAGTTTTACACTTATAGAAAGGACACAGTCCTATTGCTTTTTATAATACCTTATAGGAATGCTTTAAAGTACTATGTGTACACTAAGTCTCAAGAAAGATAATATAGATATTAGACCGAAAGCTTCATGTTGACTTACTTCTTATAAGTATATTTTGATAAGATTAATTATTTTATTGCATTTTATTCAATCCACATGTAGTTTGTTATAGCCTGCCAATTAGGAAAGGTCTCTACATAAGAAGGTATATTATAATTTATTATAATTCTGGAAGAGTCAAATTTACTTATTCACAAAATGTAGTTATCACCTAATATTATTCAGCTATAAAAAATAAGGAAGTCCTGCCATTTGTGACAATATGGAGTGATGTTATTTATTTCATCCTGCTCTTCTATTCTTGCCTATTGGCGTTTTGTCTTTAGGCTTATTCCTTCATGGTCAAAAAGGTCCCAACATTAATAATCACTACACCACTAAATTCAATACAGACAAAAGAGTAGTGTTTTGTTTTGTTTGTTTTGTGTGTGGGTTTTTTGTTTTTGTTTTTGTTTTTACCTACCTCTCTTTTGGGTGCAATAATATTCAAATAAAAATACTTCTTCATACTCAAAATTAAAATTGTGTTATAGGTCCATCCTTACAATGAAGGATGAGAATGGAGGAAATTGAAGTAAACATTTCCCAATTAGTTTAGAAATAGCTTATTCTAGATTTAATGGAAGAGCCCTCCTTTACTGAAAGTAGTGTACCAAACATAACTGTGTAAGGAATTGCATGCAGGAGGAAGAAATGTATAGATATTGTATAAACACAGCATCTGATACATTCTTGAAATCTCAAAAATTTTAAGTAATGTTAATGGAACTGCTTAAAAGGAAGCTATAAATATTATTGGAATTTGACACATAGGGGGAACTGTGTCTGGACCAATAACTTTCACTGCTCTAATTGTCTCTGACTTCTAAAATATTTGGTCATGGTCTTTTGATCTAAATCAGATGCCTTCTGAATTTCACATCTCTCATTCCTTATTTTGTATCCCAGTCATTAAGTCAATTTGAAACTTGCTGGTGTTGGGCAATTACTCCTCTCCTCCATCCATAAATTTTATGGAGTCTTAAAATGTTTGTCTGTTTAACTCTATAAAAACATGATCATCTTGGGGCAATTGGGTGGCTCAGTTAGTAAAGCATCCAACTCTTGATTTTGGCTCAGGTCATGATATCAGGGTTGTGAGATTGAACCCTGCTTCAGGCTCTACAGTGGGCATGGAATCTGCTTAAGATTCTCTCTTTCCTTCTCCCTCTGCACTCCTTTAAAAACAGAAAACCTTATCTTTATAATCTGCATCATTTAAAAAAATTTCTTTATTACTATTAAGTATAGCTAATTTTTTATAAGCTGATTCATAGCTTAATAGCTGATTCATTTTTATGAATGCTGCAAGTCTTCCATCACATGATTGGTTTTCTGCTAACACTGTTTATGTATGTTAATGATATAGTTCTCAAATAAAAATGTCATATTATAAAAATAAACACCATAGCTAGGTTGATTTGTCTCCCAAATCATAGGTATCTTGTGATTTTCACCATGAGATAAGCTGATATCTGTATAATGCCAGTTATCCTAAACATTGGAATGGAAAAAGAGATTGCAAAGTCACTAATGTCAAATATTACTAATGTCAAATATTTTAATGGTATCCATTATGCATTTTTGTTTGGTCGGGTTTTCTTTTTAAAGATTTATTTATTAAAAAAAAGATTTATTTATTTTAAGGAGAGAGAGAACATGGAGGGAAAGGGGGAGAGAATCTCATGCAGACTCCCAGTGAACATGGGGCTTGATGTGGGGCTCAATCTCATAACTTTGAGATCGTGATCTGAGCTAAAATCAAGAGTAGGATGTTTAACCAACTGAGCCACCGAGGTGTCCCTTATGCATGTTTTGACTCAACCTTATTTTTGGGTCATTGCTATTTATCTTTCTCAATTTTATCCTTTCAGCTGGTTAAATTCTGTGCATGAGACACAGCTGGCACAGTCTCTGGCTCTGAAATGACAGGATGTGCTGGAATGAATATTGAGTGGAATCAGTAGGCTCAGAGAATCTCTCCCAATCCTGTTAAGGCAGGAGTGAAGAACAGACCAGATCCAGATTTGAAATTTTTATCCACGGCAGAAGATACTGAGAAACTATATAGCTATGAAATAAAATATCCACATTAATGGAAATACTATGTGTTTTATGTAGCTCAAATAAAATGAAATTCTGAGGTTTTCTGAAAAGATTAGAACAAGTTAATATAATTGCCCCTTCTTATTTATGAAACTAAATTTTAAGCCATGGTACCTATTCCCTACATTTAATTTTTAAACATGTATTATCCTTCAAATATCACCAGCACTGTGTAAAGCACATAAAGGATATATTTAATTATATTTAGAATTTCAAAAGAACACAAAAACAATTGTGTTCTTTCGGGGATAGAAAAGGGATATCTAGGTAGAATGTGATTTCTTTCCCAAGTAAAGATGAAATATACATCATGCCATTTATTTTCCTAACTAATTTTAGAAAACATGGTCAACTCATGTTGGCACAAGAGTTGGTTTCACCAGGGTTAGAGACTAGGTTCTAAGGGTAGCTGCTTCCACTGCTTACTTATCCAACAATGACTTGTGCTGTATTCATTGAGGAGGCCAACAGTATTATGGGCAATGAACAATGGGCCATACTTATCAATTTGTAAAGACACTTGTTTGGTTTGCTTTTCATATGTCCTGCTACAATGGATATGAATAAAAGAGATTTTCTAAAAACCATTATGCAAATATATTAAAGGGGATAGACTTAGTATTCTAATTCTAATCCTAAACTGCTAAGACTTAGTATTTAATACTGTATATTAATTTAGTATTTTTTCAGAATCCCAGAAATTTGAAAATACCAATTGAGAACTGAAAATTTGCTGATTTAGAGAGGAAGTAAGATATTCTCTTACATCACTTTCTAATTCACCTAAACAGCTAAAACATGTGAAAGATAGGCATTAACAGATGCTACCTATTTAAAGACTAATGGAAAAATCATAACTTCAAGGAAAAAGCTCAGAGAAAAAAAGCAAACCTCTGTCTATGACAGCCTTAGCACTTCTCCTTTGGTAATAGTGTCAGCATAAATGAGGGAGAGAACCATAGAAAAGCATATGTGAAATAAAACAACCAGCACAATGATGGCTAGGCTTTTAGGTTTTTTCTCTTTTGTAAATAATGAAATTCTGTCCCTCTCCATCTATACCCTGGAGTTCAATTAATTGAAAAAGATAACAATAGGTTCTATAATAAGAGTATATTTTAATGTCATTCCCAGGAAGAGATTTATACATATATACTTTCACTTGCTTTTGCAATGAACTCATTGCAAAGCTATCCTAAAACATGATGGCATTGACATAGCACATATTGCATTAATGCTGAACAATATTTCCCTCAGATTTGCATGTAATGTCATTTTGTCATAATTCCTAGACTTGAAAATGTGTCATAATTGGCTATCTCCCAGGAACTCTGGACTCACACATAATGTGATGAGAATAAGAAAGTACTTAATTAGCCAATAATTACTCAGCTGTCCTTTGTTTTTCAATGGAGTTTTTTTGGACACAGCAATATACTCTGGGGCAACCTAAAAATAAAGGTTAATTTGTACTCATTTTATAACCATGCCCCATGTCTTATCAGAATTTACATCAGACAATGAAATGAGCTTTAAATAGCTTTTCTGTATGAGAAGCTGAAGGAATAAGGAGGTGCAAAAAGATGAATAGACAAAATGCATTGGGGTATATTTGCTTCTTTGTATGTGATGTGCAGAAACCAAGCTGGTTTCCATTTGAAGACATACTGATATTGATTGCTTTGTGCTGGTAAAGCATACTGTGTTATGCAGTTTTCCATGGAAATAATCCCTGCCTTAAGGGTTTACAGCTTGAACATTCAGAACTGTCCAACCAGTACAATTCAGACATATGCGGTGTAGCAAGCTGACTGGAAAAAAGCTGGCACTGAACTCTTAGTTAAGATCCTGAGTCAGCACCATGGACACAGTCACAAACAAGGATGATCTGTTCTGTCTGTGACATAACCGATGAACTTGCAATTAAAGATGACAAATAAATTTTCACAGTTCTCTAATATTAAATACTATTAAACTGAATAAAGGGCAGTTAGATATTAGCATCCCTATTCTTGACATGATTTATTTTTTCATAAAATCAAGATTTCTAGCTCATTTTAAAAAAGAAACTGCTTCTGGGATTATTGAAAAATGCTGTTGAGGTTAAGTCTCTTTTTATATTTATATATATATATTTTTCTTCTGATAATATTCTTGGTGGGGAACTTCAAACTTAAAAACAATTATTGGTGAGTTAGAGGGATTTCAAGCAAGAGTAAATGATATACATTTTCCTAATGTGTGTTTTATTTAACCAAAAGAGAATTTATTTAATGAGTTTGAAAAGCTTTGACTGTACACAGACATTCTTAAAAGTTATATTTCATATGTTTCATAATTGAATTTATATAAAGTATGAAATCTCAATGACATTAATTGAGTAATAAGAAAAAGCCTTAATTTTTGAATACTAGATATAATAAACATATTCTATACAGGAGGACTCTAATCTGGAGCTCTTGTCCCAACATTTCAGATACTGTATGAAATAGACCCATCCTGATATGACAATACAAGACATAAACATCAACAATGCTGAATAAATTTACATTGTATGGTTGATATTTTACATAGATATACCAAGGATACTGAATCCCTCATGTTGCTGTTAGGAATAAAATGCTTACTTAAAATTTAGAATTTATTTTATATAGAAACTATATATATATATATATATATATATATACACACACATATATATTTTTTGTGTATATATACATAGTAGTTATATAGCTTAAAATTTATATAGTAAATGTAGCACAATTTTGTTTCTAATTTTATAAATAAAAATCTGCAGTCTGAAGACCTAACTTCCTTTTAAGCCTTTTTTGATATTTTTCCTTAAACTTTGTCAGAAAATATAGTTCATTTCTCAAATAATAAACTTATCCAAAAATCTATCCAAATTACATATCTTAGTGCTCTCTGTCTTTTCTAAGAATTTTTTTAAACTGACACTGAAAAGATTATAACCAAACTATCATAAAATTATCAGTTATTAAAAATATGATACGAAGCCAAGTAGATGAGTTTTAGACAAGGTGATATTTAAAAGAATAACCACTTATTCTCTACTAAAAGTAATAAAAATTATTTTATAAAACTTGAATAAAGAAAATTATTTTAAAAAGATGTAATCAACCACATTCATATTAGGAATAGCTCTTAGTAGAGTTTCAAAAGATACCAAATTATATATACCCAAGCACAAGGTGTTCAAAAATTCTTGAGTGAATAACTGAAACCCTACTTAAACTTCAAATAGGAAAAATGTGTTTCTGGAAAGTAATGCTGCTATCCTCTAAAGAAATGCATGTTCTACTCGGTCTCCACAGGATAGTGCAAACTCTAGTTAGCTAGTGTCTTCCAAGTCATGTTAGGATTTCTATGTCTTTACCTTCCTCCATTTCCGAAGTTTTCAATCCCACCACAGCCATAACTGAACCATCACAAGACTTGGCCAACTGGGGCAAGCATCCCTTTTCTACAGGGGAGAAGATGAAACATAAGGAATCCTTTTTGCAGGCAGGCTGGCTACCTAAAGAACGAACTAACTGAGGAAACAGCTGAATCACAAGAAAGAGTGTTATTTCCTCTCACATTTGATGTGTCTCTTGATATTTGATATGAAGTCCCCATTCATTGCCCAACTAAGGAAACTCACTGTAACAGTTGATAGCAATATTTGCTTTCTCAAACTTTGTTATTTTCTTTCGGTTTTTTTCTCTCCAAAAACTTTAAGAGAAAGTGAGGTTTTTCCCATCCAGTTGTATGACTGAATGAGGACAGGCACCACAACAGTCTCAGCCAGCATAAATCACACTCATGAGAGCCTTTGTTCACTGGACTTTCATCATAGATGTCAGCATTCCCCCTGTTATCTCATCTGAAATAGGATCACATTCACAGAAACAGGCCATTTGATTCCTATTACTTTTTGTGAGCAGTATTCTGGTTTAGAGCTCTTGAAATTGATACTACTGGGATAGGTGTTATTATAACAAAAGCAAGGCACAAAGCCATTGACAAGGCACAAAGACATTGTGAATTCTTCATGTTGCGATTAGAAAGGAAACAGGTTCTATCTGTATTCTCTTTGTTATTCAAATAGTGTTTTGGACATATCTTTCTTCTCCCCTGCAGTTCAGACATCTCCAGGTAAAGGTAAAAACAAACTAAAGCCTTGCATTGGTTTCTGAGATGTTCAATCGCCATAAGATGGCCTTTCTAGAATTGTAAATACTTGTTTTTATATTAGATACCTGTGTGTCCTTCTGTGTCTTTATTTAGTATGGATTTTGCTTTTCCAGTCCAAAATATTGCTTTTCCAGTCCATTTTAAGTTAGACCAAGCATTAAGAAAATAGTCCTATATTTTTGTGGCAGAAATATTTATTTTCTATTTTTTTCTGACTTTGAGATTTCTGTCTCAAAGAGATGTTTTCACTGAAATGCAGATTCCTATAGGGAGCATCCCCGAATTCTGCTCTCCAGGATGGAAACGCCAACAGAGAGCAGCCATTCTCAGGTTAACCATACTCTGGTAGGGGTTTAGGGAAGGCCGTGTGTGCCACTATGCTAAAAAACTTGTATAACTCAGAAACCACACAAAGTGATTTTTGACACAATGATTTTGACAAAAGGGATTTTGACAAAGAGATTTTGATCTATCTCTTTGATATAATTACTATAAGTCTGCTTTATTATTTTCCTACAACTCCCCTTAAAAATTGTATTTTATTTGCTACATCCAGTGGAGGAGACACCGCTATCACTATTCATTATCCCTTGTCTTATCAAAATTTAATACAAGTCTGCAAGGTACCAGGGAGTGTGCAACATATTGGAGTTAAAAGGAAACAAAATTAAAATATATCTGTTCGTACAGAGCTTCTGTCTAATAAGAGGCACAGAAAAGCAAATAAGCTATTATAAATTATTAAAGGGAATGTTCTCATGATGGAAATGTAAGTATTTTTTCTCTTAGAAAGTCCTAATCTTAATGCACAAAAATATTTACTAATTCACCAGAAACTACCTTTACTTGTATTGTTGCTTGATTTTTCTGTATTCATCCAGGTTCTTACAGGTGGCTTCCTACATCATAAATTTCTAACTAGCTTTAGCTCTGTGGTACATTATGAGTTCAAACCACAGATCTGCTTCACAAGAAATCACATTGATTACTTGCTATTCCATGCCCATCAAAATAGGATTTATACCTCTACAATGACTTTTGCTACATCTTATTTGACTGTGTTTTAAAACAGGTTGTTTGTTTTGTTTACATATGGACAAAGATAGTCTAGGCAAAAGAATTCCATTACTTTGCATCTTTTTGGGGAAAGTGGTAAATAAAGCCGTTATTGACATCAGAAAGCAAAAACAGAGAAGAAAAAAATGAAGAGGGAATTTAATAAGAAAACAAAGATATAAAAAAAAGAAAACAAAGATATGTGAAGTAGAAGGAAAGTAACAAAGTGTAAACCAGAAATAATTTGGATTTTTAAAATTGAATTTAAGACTGTTTCTATAGCAAGCCTCCTTTATCCTTCCTTGAACATAAATGTAACTAAAGCGAACCTTCCTGAAAGCTTAAGAGAACCAAGAAACCAATTAAAAAACAAAGCAAAACATTTAAAGAGAGAGCAATTTGGACCCAACTAAATAGAAGAGGCAAGAAATTAATTGTTTTAATAACAAAAGGAAGACTAACAAAGGGGAAAGTCAATTAGAAGTCAAATAAATTAAATTCTAAATAACTTAAACAAAAAGCCAGGTTCTAATTCTGTTGTGGGAAAGTTATTGGCTTTTAAAAGATGTCCTTAAAAATATTTAATCATTATGTTACTCATTATTTCTGATAAACAACATGGGGAAGTTGTTTCTGTTTTTGGTTAACTTCCAAAGGGATACAGATATTTTCTCACTGAAGTGTAAACTCTAACAGGACAGAGATTCTTCTGTATTGTTGTAGCTAAGTTTTTTCTGGTATTTTTAACACATTGTCAGCACCGAAATAAATATTTAGGATTAATGTTGAATGAATTTGTGGCAAAATAATTTATTGAAAAATCCATGTATGTTTTATTTCCATTATTTCAAATAATTGAAAGAAAGATGGTAAAAATTTAGAAGTGAGGTTTTGTTTTTTGTTTTTTTGCTTGTTTTTTTTTTTTTTTGTCTCTCAATCCCTGCCTCCATCCCAAAGGAAAAATGTGGTGTTATACACAGCAACCTGGGTGTCCCTTGTCCTCAAAGTATAAGTAAGTGGTCTTTGTTGAATAAAACCTAAGAATGTAGAAGACAGGTACATTTTTCCTGAGATGGAGCAGTCTGTATGTCTTGAAGACTAAAGGGATCATGAGAATTTGGAGAAGCTTCCCTCAAGACAGGAACATTTCAATCAAGACAAGAACAAAACAAACAAACAACAACAACAAAAAAAAAAAACAAAAAAACACAGGTTTTAGGATCTGAATGGAAGAATAAACTCTTCCCTAAATCACAGTTAAGTGCCTCTGTAAAGTAATAGAATCCCATTAAGCAATAGCTCTGGGATTCCCATTGACTAAAGGGTTAATTCAAGAAACCAGAGCTTTCAGCTCTAGCAAACTGAAATCCCCACTAATCTGACCATATGATTGGAACAGAATTAAATTGATTTAGAGAATGAACGATTTCCCAACCATGTCACCACTAAAAGGAGAGGCTTCATTGACCTTATTGATTATATTTATTAATTCCCATCATTATATGACCTCACAACATTCCACCTTAATAGCCATGGTCACCATGAATAATTTATATTTATTTATGTGAGTTGGTTAATATGTATTAATTCTAACAATGCAGGCTTTATGAATGTGGATATCATGCTCCTTTTTTTCACCTTCTACACCATAGAAGCCCCATAATAAAAGTCAGATTAATGAGTGTCCACTGTAATGTATAAGTCTGCCAAAAGTAATTTGTGAAAAAAAAAATTCTTCTCATAAATATTTTGTAAAAAAAACCTGTGCTGGGTATATGGATTGGACATAATGGTTTAATTATCAAATTTAGATAAAACAGGGATCCCTGGGTGGCGCAGTGGTTTAGCGCCTGCCTTTGGCCCAGGGCGCCATCCTGGAGACGCGGGATCGAATCCCACGTCAGGCTCCCGGTGCATGGAGCCTGCTTCTCCCTCTGCCTGTGTCTCTGCCTCTCTCTCTCTCTCTCTCTCTCACTGTGTGCCTATCATAAATAAATAAAATAAGAATTTAAAAAAAAATTTTAGATAAAACATTCAAGAGAAAACTGATTCAAGAAATGTCTTTCAATGAAATCTTGCCATTTGTGACTACATGGATGAAACTTGAGGGCTTCATGCTAAATGAATTCAGTCAAATGGAGAAAGATAAATACCATATTCAAGATACCGCTCATATGCAAGATCTAAATAAAACCCGGTCCTGGAAATGTAAGGTAACAACATGGTGACTGTAGTTAATAATACTGTATTGCATATTTTATTGTTGCTAAAACAGTATCTTAAGGGTTCTCATCACAAGAAAAAAGACTTTTATACCTATTTGATGACAGATGTTAACTAGACTTAATGTGGTGATCATTTGCAACATATCCAAATATTGAATCATTATGTTGTATATCTGAAGCTAATATAACCTATGTCCATATATACCTCAATTTCCAAAAAGAAAGAAAGAAAGACAAAAGTTGGTGGAATTCATATTGCTGATGATCTTCAGAAGTGCATAAGGCCCTTCCAGCCATACAGTTAGATATGTGTCTTCCATGCACTCTCTGTTGGTGGTGTAGCATTATATATTTTATTTCTTTGAAAGTCCTGAACTCAAAAGACTAGAAGTTTTGTTTTTTGTTTTTTGTTTTGTTTTTTTTTTTTGTTCTTCTATCTTGTGAGAGTAGCTTATAGTTTGTATATTGGGTTAATCGTGAAAAAAATAAAATTTAAAATAAATCTCTTAAAACTGTAGTATAACTCAGTAAATTGCAGCACAATAAGAAGCCTCAGTTTATGGAGTAAGATAGAGGAGATCAAGAAAATTACCCAAACAATATGAGTCTCTCTTTGCTCCTTTGTTATTTCCCTGGCCACATGTGTAGGGCATATGATAATGGAAGCCAAGGTTGCAAACAAAGTTCCTGATGCATTCTTCTGGTTTGTCTCCTCAAAGTGTTACAGCATTGACTATACAACTGCACTTTTCTCTGCCCCTCCCCCCCAACCAGCAATGCCAGTTATAAAAAAAGTAAGTAATTTAATAAGTATATAATTCACTCCCATAGTAAGGCAGTTCTACCAGCAACAATTAGTGAGAATGTTTCCATATGTTAGCTAACTATGTTTTATATAATGAGAATTGTATTTGTCCAGCCAGATCTAGTTATGAATCCTAATTCAAATAAGTGCGCTTCATTTTCCACAGTCTAAAATGAGTATTTTGATTAAAACATGATTCTGATGAATAATTTAATATGTAAAATTATATAAAATTGTGTGTGTGTGTGTGTGTGTGTGTAGTCACTTAAGTTCAGGGTGTGGTGTGTAGAAAGTGCTCAAGACATGGTAGCCAGTAGTGATAATAGTGATTAGTCGCTATTATGTCTCAGGGGTTTTTCTTATATATTTGAAATAATTATCTAGATTTGAATTTATTGTCAATTTTAATGTAGTATATAGTTTTCCTCTATTGTAATTTGGTCCTGTTTCATTGGTAGAAATTTGCTCACATTGCATGGCTGATTCTTTTCCTGTGTGTTTTCTTTGATTACTTGAGAAAGTTGTTGTTCTTCCATCGGTCTAATAAATACTCTATTATCTTTGTTTTGAGGAAAACTGATTCTTAGTTCAGGTGGATGGGGTTAGGCAGTAGAGGGATATGCAAAAGGTTTTTCTTGGTGTACCAGAGTGGGCCTTTGAGATCTTTTCCTGTGATGCTATGGCATTCTTAGGATATTTGAAAAAATGTACTAGGCTACCAAATTCCACACAATGTTTACAAATAAAAATAAATAAGACATGCCATCCATCCAGTGATTAAACATTAATTGACTATATATTATTGACTGCCTCATCTATTATTTGATGCCCCATTCTTGTGGACACAGAGACTATTCTGATATAGATTCTGAATCTCGGATTTCATGGAAAGAGATGTGTACTAGATTCTCCATTTGCCACTTCAAATATATGCTCCACCATTTTCCACAGATCTATGAGCTTCAGGAAGCAGATTTTAAGACAACACCAGTAGGCTCCCTTGTCCTCTTTTTTGTTGGGTTCACTCATTTGGTTGCTTTGGAAGGAGATCGGGGGCAGAGCAGAGAGAGGACAGAATAGCTCTTCCCACAGCTCCCTGCCTGACAAGCTGCTGAAAGGTGATGGTCATGTTCTTCACCTAAGACCACATGGCCTCTTCTGGTCCAAGCTATAACCTCCACACCTTGTTCCTTGAGCCCCTGGGTAATAATTCTTCCAATTGTTGGTGGTACCAGGGTACTTCACCATTGTTTGTTAGTTTCCCTGAACCTTGGCCCCCAGCTTAATCCCCTCTAACTAAACATATTTCAGTGAAAAAAGCAAACAAAAAACTGTGGAAGCAGGAGGAAAGAGTGTGCTGCCAACTTAATCAAATAATAAACCTAGTCACTTGGCCTAAAATGCATAGCTCAGATACTCCAAAGATGGACTTTTGGGGATTGCTGTCAGCAGACAGCCTTTACCTCTTGGTCCTTCCAGCATTTGTCTCACTGGCAGTGTGTCTAGCACTCTTCTTGTTTGGTGTAGAGCCCTGGTCATGTTGGCTCAACTCTGGACAAACCTGAAAGACATTCTGGTTTCAGAGTTTCTCCACGGGATTGGAAAACATTAGAAGAGACTGCTCTTGCGCTTGAATTGTTTCCCAGCATCTCTCTGCCTGCCTTTACTTCTTTCCATTTTCCTTCCACAGTGTTGAACCTACAGTCCTTCTAATACACACCTTATATGCCAAGCTGTGTCGCAGAATGTGTATTATCATTTTACTCTCCCTGCATCTTTTCTTTCCTATATATAGTGTTTTTTTAATGAAGGGGATCATAAATTGAATTTCAAAACACTTTGTTGGGTAAACTAAGCTAAATAAGGAAAGACAGCGATAATAGTGCAGGCAAAACAAACATTTAAATAGGGAGTAGCCTGTGGTTTATATATTTTTCATACCACTTTTTATTATAGCATATAACCTTATATTTTGCCACTGAAAAAAAGTGTAGAGCTCATAGAGAAGTGTTATGGATGCCACATAGCGGTGCAGGATTTTGTTTAAAAATGTATGTACATAGAGAAACCAAGAAATTTATCTATCAAAAAAGGAATCAACTGCATGCCCTGAAATGTGACCCAGTTATAAGAAACAATCTAGCTGGGCTGACGATCAACTTGATGTCCTCTGACATTTTTATTTTGGTTCTCTCTGAAAAGGTGTCCTATTTTTCAGTTTTTAAGATGTGGAGAAATTTCTTTTACTGTTTCTCACAGTTAAGGAAAAAAAATAAGAATGAATCAAAGACATACATAATTTGATAATTTGGTATTTTCATATATTCCTTTAATTATAATTTATTTTTTATACTTTCATATTGAAATAAAGTCATGTGCAGAAATTTCTTTCTACTATACCTAGGTTGTCCCTAGCTTCCAACATTATATAAATATTTAGTCCTTGACATGTTCCTGAAACAAACACATACTGAACAAAATAACTTGGGAAGTAGTTCCTTTTCAAGACTCCAAGTCATGAAACTTTACCATTGTTAAATGATTTTTGCTCAACCCTAAAAGTTGGAAGAATTCTTTAATTCTTGGAAGAATTAAAAAAGTGTTTATTGGGACCTTTCCTCCACTAATCAGACCTCCTGCAAGATGACAAAATAAACTCAAATAACTACCTACTTTTAAAGTGACTGATATTTAGGAATTTGATTACTTGTAGAGGAATATGTTATTAGTTTATATTAATGACAGTCCCAACCATCTTTCTCTCTAGGCTAGGAGACAGCTGGAAACTAGTCAATGAAGATATTCATTGATGATAATTCCTAGGAGTTCTGGGGTATTTCTCTATCTCTTTTGTGGTGGAAGTAATACATTTGACCCCTCCAGAATCAAATGAAGAAGGCTCAAATGAAGCCATTTGTAAAGTCAGAGGAGTTCTTGCAAGAATGCAGAGTTGATTCACATTCCCCAGATATAAACCTTCAAAGGCTTCCCTCTACCTCCCTCTGTATTCAAAGATAGAGCAGCGAGTTATAAAGGAGCATGCCCTGTATGCTTCTACAGTTTGTAGGACAGGAAAGAGATGCCTACTTCTCCCTTAGAGACCTGTAAAGGGTCCAGGCTAGCTGGAACAGCTGACAATGACATGGTTGGAAGAGAGAAGTAAACAGTTTTCAAACTGCATAAAAGGGCAAAAGTCACTCAGCAGCCAAAGGATAACTACAGAAAACGTTAAGTAAAAAGGCTTTTGGCCCCTGTTCTCTCCATCTGTCTTATTCACCATCATTAACTCCATTGATCCTGAGAAGCCAAAAGAGAAGATAACAAATGAGTGAAAATTAAGATGAAAAAAAAAAAACTATTTTCCCCTTTTACTTCATCGATGTCAGGGCTATCAGGTTATGGTTCCATCTGAGCTAGGATGGAGGAAGAAACTTTGAGCTGTATTGGAACATAAAGCTGTTGTTTTGTGTTGCTTTGTTGTATTTTTTGTTTTTTTATTTTTAAACTTTTATTATTTATTTGAGAGAGAGAAATAAGAGAGAGAACATGAGCAGGGGCGGAGTGGGAGAAGCAGGCTCCCTGCTCATCAGGGAGCCCAATGTGGGACTTGGTCCCAGGACCTTGGGACCACGACCTGAGTGGAAGGAAGAAGCTTAACCAGCTGAGCCACCTAGGCATTCCACGTTGTACTTTTTTTTTTTAGGGTCATAAGAAATAACTTTTATTGGTTAGAGAACATCAATAATGTGCGGTATAGTCTTACATCCTTTGCTAGCAGCAAAAATACTACAGTCTGCATCTAGGGGGTTCAGACAGTCTTACTAAACACAATCATTTTGACACGTGTTTTTCTTTGGTAATGTAATGCTTTGGGGGGGCTGTAGAAAATTATTTATTTTTAAAGATATGCTAAGTGATTCTTGGCTTTAAAAAACAAAACTATATGGCAAATGTCGTACATGAAGTTCGACAGCTAAAGTTAGATAGTTAAATGTATGAAAATGTCAAAAATGTAGGTCACTACCTGAAATGCTCTCCAATTTTGTAACTAAAAAATCTGAGGGAATTCATCTAAAAGCTAAAACAAAGTGGGACTCTCGGGGTGGCTCAGGTCATAATCCTGGGATGGAGCCCCAAGGCAGGCTCCTATTGAACTATCTTCTCTTTTGGCTTGAAGATTCTCTCTCCCTCTGCTCCTCCTGCTCCTCTTTCTCTCTCTCAAATCAATAAATAAATTTTTAAAAATAAATAAATAAAAGCTAAAGCAGAGAGAGGGAAAGAATATAAATATGTGTGCAAATTTGTGAGTTATATCCTAATAAATCACATGGCTTTCATATGGTGGCTTTATTATTTCTGCATAAATAGCTGGAATTAAAGAAGACAAAAATACTTACCTTTGTAAGTTGTTAGCATTTTCCTACCTTAAGTGATGAGCGTTGTCTCTAGATGAGTGTTGTTTTTTCTTTCATCACTTGGAAGTGAATGAAGTAATGAGTACAGGAGTAAAGTGTTTTGCGAAATTTTAGGAAATCATCACATGGAAAGTAGACTATTTGAATCAGTTAACTTCTATCAGCAAATTTTTTGAAAGTACTTTTATATATTGTTTACATTTCTTTAAAATGTTACTTACATTTCTTTTTTTTCTTTTTAATGTCACTTACATTTCTGAGTATGAATGAAGATTTTATGTATTAACCTGGAATCTCAGTTCTAAATCATGACCAAGAAAAATGATGATGGGACAAAAAAATGTATTAACGAATGTAATTGAAAAGTTCACAGAATCTTCCTTGCCTTAGACATATCTGAAATCAGATGCGCAAATTATGGGCCACAGAAATCTGTTCTCTCCTACTCTTTACCTGAGGGAGGGAGATATATCATCATCATTATTATTCATGATCAAATTTATTCATGACAAAATTGCAGTTTATCAATATGGAAAATGTCACAAACTAGCAATTTGGAGAGCTTAACATACAGTCAAGTCTCTTCAATCTTTATAATATTTTATATTACTCTTAACTGGAAAAGATATGTGCATATACATATATGTGTACTTGTACATATGCATATATATGAATATATATAACTAATAAATGTAAAAGAATTTAGAAAAGCAAATATTTATGTAACTTTATAATTTTTTCTTCCTTGATGTAAGCATTAGATATAGACTGAGTCTTAATTACGGGAAAAAAAACATATTTGCATCCTGTCCATTACCACCGTGAAAATGTGAAACATTTTTTAATCTGTAAGGTCACCTTTTTATATTCTATCTTGTCATAAGCATCCATTAATGAGAGTATTCAAAAAGGAGCCAGCACATCCAGGAAATATACAAGATAATCTTTTGGGTTTGAGTTGAAAAGAAAATATTAAACACTATTACTTACATGTATTTTTGTCTATAATAACACCTATTATATGTGGAATACTTTTATGATAGGTAAATATAGATCATTTACATTTGATCATTAACTATGCTGCATAGAGGAACAATCACAGGCTCTCACTAAACTTTTATGTCAGGTTCTCCTGTCACATGACATACTTAAGATAGTCTCATGGAGATAGTCTCATGGAGTCTTCATAGAACCCATGGAGAAGGGATTCACCTTGTTATTCTCACTTGCTTTTTTATTTCAGTGTATTGCAAAATGCTGCAGTTTCCATGCACCTAGAAAAGCAGATTTAAAGGTTTTTAAAATTTACATTTCTTTCCCTTTTTCCAATAAATCAGTTGCATAGTTCTGTTAATAAATTCCTAAAAGAATTGTTTTGATCATCAAAGGCTTACTGGTTTAATGTTGCATTTGTCTTGCTTGGATTGCCCTTTACCCTGATCCCTGTTTCTACTCTTCTTTCATCTCCAAACCTTCCTCCTACCTGTTTAATGTAAATCCTTAAATTATATTCTCCTGTATTCCGTGGGATGTTGTTTTGTGTATTTGTCCCATGCTATAAATCTTGTGTAGCATTTTTATTACTTTTTCTCATTCAACATAGCAGTTTTAAGTTCTGCTTATATTGCTGCACATAATTATGTTTGATTGCTTCTAACTACAATGATTACTACAAAATTTGCATCTACAACATTTTATTGTTTTAATTCCCTTCCTGAATATTGTAGCTTTGTTAAAATCCATATGATTCAATCAATGAACCAATGAACCAATCAATTTATAGACACATAATTTTATTAAAAGTGTCTCCAATAACCATCTCCATGAATTTTCTTTGTAATAGTCCAGAAGAATTTCTAAAAGATGTGTACCAGTGCCAGGAATGGGATTGCAGGATCATCAGCATATAAAATGTTTAATTTTACTAAGAACGCCCAACATGTTTCCTATTAATGCTGTATCTGGCTACATTTCCATCAGTAGTGCGTGATAGTTTCTAGATCACCTATTCACAACCCTTTGGAAGTGCAAACTTCTTCTCTTTCTTTCTGTTCTTAGGTGCATAAATATATTTCATGTGTTATTTAATTTTAAGATTACTAGTGAGTTTCAAAATCTCTTCATTCTGAATCCAGTTTTTATATAGATATAAGGATAGATAGAGTAATAGATACAATAGGGTGTTTTTTTGTTTGTTTTCTGTATGTTCATTTTGGGCTGTCAATTATATGTAAAGTGATGCTCTGTTATTAGGCCTATCACCATTTATGATAATTATCTCTTCTTTGTCATTGATTTTCTTATCATTATACAATCTTCCTCTACCTTTGATAGTGCTATTTGTCTTAGAATCTATATTGGCTGATAATATTGTTTTACCTGCCTTTTTTATGAATACTGTTTATTTGGTGTAGTTTTATCTACTTTCTTGGATTGAAGTTTTGCCATTTTTATATTTTAGTGACTATTCTAGATTTACAATATCTACCTTTAATTATCATAGTCTACCTCCAACTGACAGTATAGCACCTCTTGCATAAGTAAACAGACATATCATATATTGTCATGTACACAGTTCTTTCCTTTGTCATTATCATACTTAGTTGATTGCCTATTCCCTTAATATCATGACACAGAATATAGAATTATATGTTTGTTATTGCTCTAAATGTTTAGTTGACCTTTAAAGAATTTAACAAGTGGTAGTGACACCTGGTAGGTCAGTTGATTAAGTATCATCGACTCTTGATTTCAGCTCAGGTCATGATCTCAGGGTTGTGAGATCAAGCCCCACTTAGGGCTCTATTGTGGGTGTGGAGCCTGTTTAAAAGTTTTTCTTTTTTTACCTTCCCTCCCAGTTCTTCTCCATCCTAAAAAAAAAAAAAAAAAAAAAAAAAAAAAAGAATTTAACAGGTGGCTCAAATGAAATATAATTCTGTTTACTTACATGTTATCAATCTTAGTGGCAACCATTTCTTTCTAGATCCTAGCATTCATCTAGTGCCATTTTTCTTCATATTAAATAAAATAAAGAACAAAAGAATAACTCGATGATCAAGATAGTTGCTTAAAAACATTTTAAAGGTCAGCACACATTCTTAATAAAAATACTAAGCAAACTAGGGTTAAAAGATTAACCTCTTCAATCTAAAAAAAGATTTTTACAAAAAGTTTGGAGATAATAGCAGTCTTAATGGTGAAAGACTTATGGGTTGCTAATAAGATCAGAAAGAAAGCATATTGGCTCTCACCATCCCATTCCTCATGATATTCGAAGTTCTAGTGCCTATTATCAGGAAGGTAAAAGGAAAAAAAAAAAAAAAAAAACTTCCAGCCATATTGGAAAGAAAGATCTTTAAAGGTGATTTTTGTTTGTTTATTTATTTGTTTTGCTGATCACATGATCAGAGAGTGCAAGAGGGAGAGAGCAAAAGTATGAGCAGGAGCTGGAGCAGAGGAAGAAGCAGACTCCCCACCAAGCAGGGAGCCAGATGTGCAGAGTCTTGGGATCATGACCTGAGCCAAAGGCAGATGCTTAACCCACTGAGTCACCCAGGCCCCCCTAAGTAATCCATTTTAAAAAACCTAAAACTAATGAGGTCAACAAGTTCATGGGACATTATATCGAGATACCAAAACCAATTGCATTTCTATGCATTAGTAATGAAAAATCTGAAAATGATCCCAAAATTATTTTACTTGCCTTTCCATTATTTTCTTTCTTCTGTATTTAAAACCTCCTTTTTGATTCTCAAATTAATATTCTCCCAAGTACTCCTTTAGTTTTTTGTATGTTTTTTAAATTATATTTAGTTATTTAACCTTACTTGTTATTTAATGACAAATTGTTCTAAGTAATCTAGTAAAAGAAATCTATCTTACTAGAAATATTCCTAGAACAGCTTTGTTTTATTGTATTATTTCATTATTTTATTAAAAGAAAATATATAAACGTGTGAAATGAAAAAAAATGGTTAAACTTCTCAATTGATATTTAGCCCAAATAGACTGTCATATCTAGTTTTCTTCTCTTTTTTTTTTTTTTTTGAGGTTGTGTTACCTATGCCTGTTATTTCTTCTGAATATTTTCAAAATGTGTAAGCTATGGTTCAAAACTGATGTCAGTTTTAACTTTGAAGATGTATTAAATATAAAAAAAGCAAGTGCATAAACATCTTAGTAACATTTTGTTTTCCTTTTTTTTCTTTTATAAAGAAAGATTTATTTTAAAGATTTTATTTATTTATTCACGAGAGACACAGAAAAAGAGAGGCAGAGACATAGGCAGAGAGAGAAGCAGGCTCCATGAGCCCGATGTGGGACTCATTTCCAAGTCTCCAGGATCACGCCCTGGGCTGAAGGCAGACATTCAACCACTGAGCCACCCAGGCTTCCCAGTATTTTGTTTTCCTAACCAAGAACATGATGGGTTTCTGTAAATGCTCAATGTCTCAAAGTAAAAATTCATAGATTATTTCATCTAAGCTTAAGGAAAGACAATAAAACAAATGAGAGACCCACATTTATTATAGCTATATACATTTCTTTGAGAAGAAAATATTTATTTGGCTATAGACATTTTGTGGAGATGAGGCCACATCAAAGTGTACCTACCATAAATTTTATCTTGGTGTCTTCCTTGATCTTAGCAGAAACCAGCAGAGGTCATGTACACCCTACTTTTAGACCAGTGGCATCTGTATTACCTACAAGCTTGTTAGAAACATAGAACCCAAAGCCTACATCTAACCTACTGAAACAGGACCCACATTTTCACAACATCCCCAGATGATTCTTACATACTTTAAAGAGGCATTGTGTATGGCCACCTATAACTTGGAGCTAGAAAACAACTTTCCAAAAGGAAAAAAAAAAATTGATACAGTGCAAATAGTGCTATTCAATACTAGCCAATATTGGTAAATATTAGTAAACACAGATTTTTCCCATTATTATTGATGTATGTTGAAATTGGTCTTAAAGCCCAAGTTTGTTTACAAAAGGCCCACTTAGCTGCAGTACAGGTTTTATGAATGTTGGGAAATGTGTAATGTGAAGCATCCTTTGTAAAGCTGTATCCCAAATTCTGAATATAAGAGAGATCCTCCATACTTATTTATGAGCAAAATAGTGAATTAATAGTTTAATGAATGGTCATGAAAGTAAATTATGAAAATACGAGTCTCAATACTTCTTTGTTAAAGAAATAGGTATTGGGGCACCTGGGTGGCTCAGTCGGTTAGTGTTCTTGGTTTCAGCTCAGGTCATGATCTCAGGATCCTGGGATCAAGCCCCACTGCAGGCTCTGCACTCAGCATTCAGTGTGCAGTCTGCATGATATTCTCTCTCTCTCTCTCTCCTTCTGTTCCTCTCCCCTGCTCTCTCTCTAAAATCAATCAATCAATCAATCAATCAATCAATACATGTTTAAAAAAAAGAAATAGGTATCTATGTTATTACAATACTAGACTGTCTACTCTGTCTTTCTATAAGATCTGCAAAAAGGAATGTGCTTGCTTTTATTTTTTATTGTTACACAACAAATTATCACACGTTTAGCAGTTTAGAATATATAAATACCTTACCTCATGTTACTCATGCAGCAGCTCTGGGTGCATGTTATATGAGTCCTCAGCCCCAGGATACCATCAGGTTGCAATCAGTACTACCCAGGGCTGCAGTCTCATTACAGCCTTCCTCTTCTCAGCTTCCCTGTTGTTGGAAGATGTTGTTGGAAGATTTCAATTCCTTGTGGTTGTTAGACTAAGGTCCCTGCTTTCTCGATGAGTGTCAGCTGGTATCTGTGCTCAGCTACTAGAGAACACTAGCTATTCTCTGCCATTGATTTGGCCTTTCCACAACGGCAGTTTGATTCTTCAAGGCCAATAAGAGAGCCTTTCTCCAGTCAGCTGGGATAGAATTCTGTATGATATAATACAGTCAGTGTTATGACTCCCCCATGAGTTTCATCACATAACATAATTTTACTAAGGCAGCAGCTACCCATCAGGGTTGAGTTCCATCTATATTTAAGAGGAGGGGATCACACAGTGCATGTACATCAGGGGACTCTTGCAGAACATCTTTGAATTCTGCCTACCACAGAATTCACATATAAAGGGATTTATAAAGAACACCAAAACTTACTGACCTTCAAAGATCTGACCCAGAAGTCCTAAGAGCACATCTCTAAATCTATCTGGCTACTTTCAGAAATGATACAAGTCACAAAATGATACTAAGTTGCAAAAATAATACCTTGAACACTCCAGTTTTTACTAAAAATATGTTTTCCCAGATAAATATCCACTATGTTCCATATGTACTCCAGTGTTTGCAAGTGGAGTATTTTTTTTACTAATGCATTTCTATCCATCACATACTTGAAATATAATATCATTACTTCTTTTGATTTTACCTTCTTTGAGCTGACTAAAATACAAAGTACTGGTTATATGATGCTTGCTGCTATGTACAATAATCTTCTAGTGCATTTATTAGATCTTTAAAAAGTCACCCTCTAAAAAATTACTGAATAATGAAAAGTCTAATAACTTGAAAAAAAAGCAATATTTTTTTGTGAAAATGCAAATTTAATTAGAAAAGCCACACATTACCATAGAGCTAGATTATTTTAAAAGGTAGCTCATTTGTTAGAATTTTATGATATAGATTATGTAAGAATGATATTTTAAAATAATTTAAAAGGCTTTTTTGTTTCTTCTGCCTTTCTACTGTTAAAATCAGAAGAAGAAAGAACATGAAAATTTGATACTTTTGCCTTGATTATTACCTTTCAATCATATAATAATATCATGCCAACCTGTTATGAGCTAGTGCAGATCAAGGAAATGAAATAAAAGGACAGAATTATACATGACTACTAAAAATAATTTTTACAGGAATTAATCTTGAGATAAGTATAATTAAGTATAAACTACTTCTCTGTAAAGATAATTTGGGGGGGCTTTTTTTCTTTCTTTCTTGGTTCTTACAAACTGATTTTCCTAGAAAGGAGTAATAATAAATAAGTTATTGTCATTAAAACTACATGGGCCTGGGTTGAGAATGTGTCTCTGTGGTAACCTTAGAAGCTGACTTTAATAACTTCATTTTTCTTTATTTTATTAAGGCCCAAGAGGGGAAGAGTCACCATAATTTCAATGAACACAATTACAGCCTCAAATTGTTTGATGACAAATTAATCCTATTATTAAAATAAACTCTCATGGTAATTTTGATTGCTCATTATAATGTATGCTATACATTGATTTGGCACTTTTCATTTACACTCTATGGTTTTCTCATGGCTTGGCATAAATGCAAGACAATGGCATAACTCAGTGTCTCAGATATTCTGGTGTAGTGTCTAATATCTCACAATATCACAATACACTGTGTGGTTTAATAGAACTCCTCTGTTCTTGCTTCATATCAGAGTCCTTAAGCAAAGTGAGGTTGAAATTTTAGTCACAAGGCTTCGAGATAAATCTAGTCTTTTAGCCCCTCTGCAATGTAGTTTTAAAATAACATGACTTGCATCTTAATGACATATGTAAGAACCCAAAATTTAATTTTTTCTCTGTTTGAGGAATAATATTGATTTTAATAACTTCAAATTTAATGCAACCTCACACATTCTCACGTTATTTATTAACACCCCCAGACCATATTTCCCATGCTAAATTCAATATTTCATACATCAAATGACTAATGATTATTCTGACCTAAATATCAGTGATGCCTTACCATCAGTTATTCCTGTCAGGAATGTCCTCAGTAGACTTGGCAGAAAGAGTTGAAGAGACAGAAGTGTCTGAGGTATCCACATCACTCTATGTAGTGTCTATATTTTCCTTGGCTCTCTGACATGGTCCTCTAAGGACCTTTTGTGACCTTGAGTACCATGGTACCTGCTCTTTACCAGACACTCTTCCTAGCTTATCAGTATCTGCATGGAAATTACAAGTAGGATGAATGGAATCAGGATGGACAAGAATGGGATGACTTGAGCAGGGTGGGTCATGAGCAAGGGCAATGTTTTTCTTGGGCAGAAGACTTGCCTGAGAACACAGTTGCTAATGATAGCAGCTCTAGGCTGGCCATGAGCCATGTATTGTGCAAGCTGGATAGTCCACCTATGTAGAGCTGAACATCCAAATTTTGTTGTTGGAAGAGTCTCTAAGAAACATGTTGAATATACAAATCCAAAGTCTAAATCATACAGATTTAATCTCAGTAGTAGAGGAGAAAACACTGAAATTTGTATTTTAACAACCAACCCAACGTCTTTCAAGACCAGATATTCCAAACTATCAAACTGACTCAGGATAAGAGTTTAAAGATCATTGGCTCTCATGACACTCAGGGGTTCCAAGAGGAAGGGGAAAGTCTTTGAAAAGCCATATATCTGTTTCCTTTCTTTTTCCTGGGAAAAAGCTAGAAAAAAAAAAAAAAAACAGCTGAAACTCCTCGTGAAGCTAATTCATGACTAGGAACCTGAAAAGTTTTAACGTTTCCAAAGTGTGCCTGGTCCCAAGAAAAGAATATTTAGTTTTGTAGTAATCAAACTGAAGAAGTTTAAATATTTCAACTTTCTGGAACTAGGCTCTTAATCCTTATATAATACTTTCAAATATATATTTAGAAAATATAGTATCTATGGAATTAAGGGACTGAATTTTTAAGGTGGGTAAAGGTTTTCTAAACAGTATGCTTTCTGGAACCTCTGGGCCACTATTTTAAACAGTCTTTGTGATGGGAAGTAATTGTAGCATCCAAATATAGATTTTAATTTTTACAAGACACTGCTATATGCATTATGTCACTGCTTTTCATTTTGTCTAAAACCCTTTTTGGGAAAAAAGCTATGATACTTCAGGATGTGTTGAGGATGTTAGTCCCAAGTGACCACTATATTACCGTATCTAATATAAGAAATCCATGACAATTCATGGCATTACATAATCATATATTTATATAAAATTTAAAGTACTACTTAAATTATTTAAAAGTGACTTCATGTTCCAACAAGATCAATGACATTTATATTGTGACTTCTTGGTTTAAGTTTTCATTATTACAAACCTCCTGAATCAGCACTCTATATCCCTAAAATTAATATTTCTCAAATTCTTCTAATCTTCAGAACAATCCTGAAGTGTCATTATGATTATCCTATTTGGTGCATGTGAAAGATAATCTTAAGAAAGCAAGTAGTTTCCCATAGTTACATACAACCGGTGCTAATGCAGTCTATCATTTGAACAGAGGTCTGTTCTAACCTTACCCATAGTCTTCCCACTACTTGTCCGGTGAGAAGGAAGCTTGAATTTACAAATAATAAAAGATTGCACAGAGAGAAATATGTAAATAGAGTGGAAGATAGAGATGGAAATACTGTGTAAATATGATACGATTATAAAAGAGCAAGACTGTAGTTAAAGCTCAATAAAGAAAAAATACATAAATGATATACTTTTAGTTTCTATGTTGTATCCAGTACTCTACTAGAAGCCAGGGAGAGTAAGACAGTTTTTAATTCCAAAGGAGTAAATAAGTAATCTAATGATAATTTTTTTGATAAATGTCCAATGTGGAGTAAAGTATAGATACCCTATGCTCCTAAACTAAAACAATTAAAGGGGTAGTCAAAGCCCACCTTTATGAGTGGGTGAAATTCTCTGTACTGTGTTCGGGTTATCTAGTTGGGTCTTATCTTGCCCCTGAATGTTATGGATTATCATGATAAATTGTGAAGATATTTTTCCTTTCTCTGTATCTCTATTCTCAAAATGAGACTTTGTAACTCCTCCTATTAAGAGCTGGCATCTTTCTTACCCCATGAATATAGGTGGCTTTAAAATTTGTTTTGGCCAAAGTGACAGTAGCAAACATGAGGGAGAGCAGCCTTGAAAATTGCTTGTGCATTAAGCTTGCCGTCTGGCTGCCTGTGGAACTCTGATGCCCTGTGAACAAGCCCAGACAAGCCAGCTGGAGAATAACACATGAGAGAGACCTCATCTATTCCAGCTTTCCCAGACAAGACACCATAAACCAGCCAGCTCAGCTATTACCCTCTAGCTGACAGCAGATGTATGAATGATGGGGCCTGGATCAGAACAACTACCCACCTGAGACCAGTCCAAATTGCTGACCTGCAAAATCATGAGTGAAATAAATGGTTGTTGTTTTAAGCCTTAAATTTTGGGATAGTTGGTTACACAGGACTAGATAACTGATACAGATGAAAAATAGACATGCAGCCCCTCTCAGCATAGGTATTGACCATGACAGGGAAGGCAAAATAGCAATTGGAGGGCAGGGGGGAAGAAAGAATGATTTTTACATGTGATGATTGACAGTAGAAGGAGGCAAAAAGTTCAGATAGCTCTTCCTGATAAATTCTATTATCTACGTGAAATGGGAGGTTGGGTCTTTGGAGAATCAGGTGATGAGATAGTGAACTAGATGAGAATGATAAAAGTTTGAAATATACTTCGTGGAAAAGGGAGAGATGACAAGGGACTCTTGAAAATGCTTAATGTCTTACTGAATTTGGAGACTCTAAAACTGTTGGGGGATCTGTTACAGATTAACATGAGCCATTCCCTAGAAGTATTGCACTTTTGAAGTCCCAGAGAAAATTAAAGGAAGACACATGGCATACAGCTAGCAGAATCTAGAGATTTTATTTCAGCAAATATTATACCCTTAAGCAATTGAATTCAATCAAATACTGACTCCAAATTTGGCTCAGAGAAAGAAACTTTTAAAATGATTTCATAAACCAAAATCTAGGCTCCTATCAATTCTTCCCTGAGAATAGACATCAAATCACCCACAGACAAATGGGGAGGAATTATGAGGAGATATTATTAGTTGAGACTGTTCTTGAGATGTTTCTGAATACTTATGGCCCAATAACTCTATAATATTCCAAATAGGGCAGAACCAGACACTCACAGCCAAACACAATCATTCTCAGATAATGTTCTAGCAGGCATTTTAAACTAGTATTATTGTCCTTCAAATATACATGATTCTGCAACTGATAATAAGAATCTTTTTACTATGAATATTATAACTCAACTTCCTGGGAATAAAAGGAAGCTAATTTTATAAATCTCTGACTATTCTGCCTGAAGGATGAGCTAACAGCTCTTCTCCCACAACACAGGATCAAAAAAGTTTCCTGAATTTTTAGACCTCCTTTACTTATAGTGCAGGATATGTAAATTTTGTTAACATTATAACCCATCATCTGTCTCCTTTCTTCCTCTTTCTCTTCCTTACTCCTTCATTCCCTCCCTCCTTTCTGCATTCTTCAAAGTTTATTTAATGCTTCTATGTGACTAGGAGTGATCTTTTGCTAATAGTTCAAGTGCAATTAGGAAACATTAACCCATACCTTAAGTTCATCTCAGTCATTCCTTGCAACATTATTCTGCTTTAATTCCTTCATGAAAATCAAATTCACAAGAACAGCCTTTGCACAGTGTAAAACATTAGAAGAGTTTGCTATTATTAGCAGAACATATCACTACTTGATACTAATTTTAATTAGTTAGTTGCTTTGATATTTATTAGTCACCTTGAAAACTAGAATAAGAGCCTAATAAGGTCAGGGAACTTTTCTGTCTTACTCATTGCTGTCTCCTATGCTTTAAAACAATGTCTAGTATATATTAGATGCTTCATAATTATTTGTTGAAGGAATAAATGCCACAAAAGTCCTCACAGGCTTATGGTAAATCAAGAAATATAGCAATGTATGAAATTCTAAAAAGGAAGTGCTTTTAAAGAACAGAAAAAAAGATAATGGAGTTTCTTACTTTGGGAAGGAAGATATGCAAAATATTTTCTAGGAGTTGACTTCTGAGTTTAATCTTGAACAGAGAGGAAAAATGCATAGCATGTAGATATTTGTACTTTATAAACTATGGATGAAATTCTAAAAGCAGATTTTCAGCAATAATAGCACTCTTGTAATAAAGACTCTAAATTGTCATAATTTTTTTTAAAAACCTATATTCTACTTTATATGCTATCCAGTCATAGTAAAACATCTATGTGAGTTGAAAATATAGTATTCATTATTTATTGAATGTTTACTGTGTCTCATTTGCTAAGGGCTTTGCATAAGTTAAGGAATTTAATCTTTATAATAGCTTTCAATTTTATGACAGTAATATTTTAATTATTATTATTAAACATTTGGTTGCAGTTTCTCAAGCATGGCATTTTGTCATTACTGTCTTTTTATTTATTGTTTCCCGTGTCAAGAATGCTTTTCTCCTATATATTCTCATATTTAGCTTCCTCAATATATTCAAGGCTTGGCTCAGAATACTGCATCAGAGCTTATTTCCATTTACCCCATCCATTGCAACATGCCTATTGTTATTTTTCTGCCATAACTCATCATCCTCTGATATGTAATATAAAATAAATGGAAGCTGGAACTTTCTCTTTCTTGTTCAGTTCTGTTTCTTCATCAACTACATCAGTGATCAGCATAATAGTAGATGGTCAATAAGTGATTTAAAGGTTGAATGACATTTTAATAAAACAGATAGGAGGGCAGCCCCGGTGGTCCAGTGGTTTAGCATCACCTTCGGCCCAGGGCGTGATCCTGGAGACCCGGGATTGAGTCCCATGTCAGGCTCCCTGCTTGGAGCCTGCTTCTCCCTCTGCCTGTGTCTCTGCCTCTCTCTTTCTCTGTGTCTCTCATGAATAAATAAATAAAATCTTTAAAAAAAGGATAGGATTTGGATTCAGGACAGTTTGAGTTTTGATGCTTACTCTTAACTACCTGTTACTGAAAATATTTAATCACTTCCCTTCTTTTAGTCACTTACCGACCTGCCAATGTCTATATTTATACTCTCCACATTTCTCTACTGCGGTGGACTTGGTGTTCTTCTCACCAATAATTATGCTCTGAATTATTAGATCCGTCTCATTCTCATGGACTTTACTTACAGAGCTATCCATTATCTGTGATATTATCAAGTAGAATTTTTCTCTCTCTATTGATCATTACCATTGACCTGCAAACATGGTCTAGCATTTAATTAAAAAGCCTTCAATAGTTCATCTTACTCCAGTTATCTAGCCATTTGTCTAATTTCCTTCAAATCAAAAATTTTCTTTATAAACACCTCTACCTGAAATGATATACTATCAATTCCACTTAACTGCCAAGAGAGAAGTCACTGACAGTCTTCCTGTTGCCTGTCCTTATGCTCTAGGCCTTGTATCTTCAGGTATTTATCACAAAAATAAAATCACAATTTCTTTGTTAACACACTTTAGTGTTTCCACTACTATGATACCACACTTTTCTGAATGATTTTTCTCTTGTCTAAGTGACCACTCTGTCAATATCCATCATGTGCTCTACTGCATGATTCAAGCATGGACTTCTGCTTTTTTATTCTGCTTATACCTTCTCTCTAGGACATTTTATTTATTCCTAAAGCTGTACATTCTGATGTTGATATTGATTTTTCCCACATTAATATTTCTAGTATTGACCTCTCTAGACTCATGCATTTGCCTCCCTGCCTGAGATATTGGAGGTCTAAAGAGCATATAAAACTAAATATAGTAAAAAATAATTAGTGATCATCACCACACTCTGGTTTTGCCTCATCTCCTATATGGTAGCAAATGGCAACACTATGTAGTTTTTTAAGCTAAAAACTAGTAATGTTCCTTAATTTGTTGTATGTGCTGAACCTCTACAATTAATCCATCAGAAATCCCTGAGCTTTCTCCCAAAACATGTTTGAATATCTTCCCATTCTTCTCTTTCCATTGATATTACATCTATTGCAAATTAGGTACTTCATAATCTATTTGCTTTAACTTGTAAGTTCAGTTCATGAATCTAGATTCTCTAGTTCAAGTTGTTCCTATTTATTTTTAACAAGAGTTAGTTAATTTTATCTACAGAATCCACATATTTTACAGATAAAGGATATCTCTTAGGTCTCAGTAGCAAGGAGAAAATTCAGACCCTGCTGGGACCATAACAAGGAAATAGAAAGTTCAAAATCAAGGGCCCTCATTGCTGCTTTCTGGGTGTCAGCTCCTCCTTCTACTCCCATGCTAGACAAAGCACATTGACCAAGCGTGACTCTTTTAAACACATCCCTCAACCCCCAAGTTTCTATCACCTTAAAAATTCAGTGCTCTTAGTGGGCTATTTAAAATAGCTAAAACCAATTTCTCAAATTTAGGAAAAAATAATCTAATTGGCTTCTCTTAAATCAGACATCCAGGCAGCCCTGGTGGCGCAGCAGTTTAGTGCCGCCTGCAGCCTGGGGTGTGATCCTGGAGACCTGGGATCGAGTCCCACATCAGGCTTCCTGCATGGAGCCTGCTTCTCCCTCTGCCTGTGTCTCTGCCTCTCTCTCACTCTCTCTGAATGAATAAATAAATAAATCTTTAAAAAAAAAAGAAAATCAGACATCCACCAAGTCCCTTGGCTAAAGCATTTTAACCCTCTATAAGAGAGTAAGGGAGTATCCTTTCTGAAAATGAAATGTCAACAGTCTTTCAAAAGGCATGGAGGTAATTAAGAAATTTAAAAAAAAAAGGCATTTTAAATTCTGAAACCCCTAATACAAGGGGAAAAAATTACAAGAATGTGAACTAGGGAAGGAAACCAGCTAGAGGCCAGAAGTCTTGAGAAAAGTCTTAAAGATGTAGTTTGGATTAAACTAGATTGAAGACAGTCTCAGAAGATGGATTTAACCTGTGCTCATCTGGGCAAAGGAAGTACTACTGAAGATTAAGAAGGGACCACTCTGGAGACAATGCCTGGGTGGTTCAGTGAAGAGCATCTGCTTTTTGTTTGATGTGTAATCCTGTGGTCCTGGGATGGAGTCCCATCAGTCTCCCTGCAGAGAGCCTGCTTCTCCCTCTGCCTATATCTCTGTCCCCCTCTGTGTGTGTCTAAAAAATAAATAAATAAATAAATAAATAAATAAATAAATAAATAAATAAATAAAATCTTTAAAAAAGATAAAATAAATTAAAAAAAAAGAGACCCTCTGGAAAGGAAAAATGTTCAATAATGGAATCCTATCAGGAAGGCCACATAATGGAGTCAATACTCAGTGATGAGGCATATGTGGTGCCTGATAGCTATATATTCATTACTTGCTACAGATTAATACCATTGAAAGCAGAGAGACTTAAAAACAAAAACAAATAAAAATAAACTTTAAAAAAAGAAAGAAAGAAAGCAGATACAATGAGATTGTGCCTGGTTTGTAAAAGAAAAAAGAAGTAGAACATGACATCCCTTGACCGAGCTTGTGGGCGGCTCACAGTCATAACTTGTACCTTGAACAGAAGCCAGACTCAAAACTAGATAGAAAATAACAAATGCCAATATAATAATACCTTAAAAATACCATACAGAAAAAAATATATCAAGGATTTCTTTGTTCAAGGTTACCTATTCCATCTATTCTTGCCATCTAATTGATAGAATGTTAAAATTATAATATGTTTATCCTTATCATCCAGTCAGCTTTAAATTTTGATAAAGTATCTATAGATATTGAAGGCCACCAAGGTCCAAATGGATTTTTTCATTTTAAATGGTGAGAACAATTTCTTCTGAATGATGGAACTTTAAAAAATTCTTCAATATGAGTCAAACACTAAACTTCTGGTGAAATTGAGGCTTTTATTTGAAAAATAATTGTAATCAGAGGCAAAAGCAAAAATTTAAAAGGATTTTTAAAATAGAATCATTGTGGACTTGGCATGATTAAAAAGAAAAAGCCCTAAAAACCCAATATCTGCTGATAAAATAGCAGATCCAATTGATAAGGAAATGGTCTAAAGCAAACTTAAATAAACAAAGTAAGATAAAGAGAGATGATAAAGAGGTTAATACTTTAGTAGGGTAAGTTTATTGAGTGAGGGAGCTTAATATAATTAAACTTAAAAGAGCATCACTAAAAAAAATAAATAAAAATGGTATTTTGTGGAGGAATATCAACAGATTTCCCTGAGATGTATAAGAGTAAAAGGATTGATATTTAAGATAATTTAACATAAAGATATTAGAGGACAAAAATAAATCAGTTGTATGTATGGATAATTATCCTTTCTTAAAAGAAGCCAAAAATATTATAAATGCAGGGCAGCCCCGGTGGCTCAGCAGTTTAGCGCTGCCTTCAGCCCAGGGTGTGATCCCAGAGTCCTGGGATTGAGTCCCACATCGGGCTCCCTGCATGGAGACTGCTTCTCTCTCTGCCTGTTTCTCTGCCTCTCTCTCTCTCTCTCTCTCTCTCTCTCTCTCTGTGTGCTTCTCAATAATAAATAAATAAAATCTTTAAAAATATATTATAAATGCAGTAACCAGATATAATGAAACAAACAACCAAAAAATAGTAAGTCAACCAAAATCCTGTCTCTTAGATCTGTGGTAATTTTTTTCTTCATGAAAGTGAATATCTTCTTCAGTTAGTGAGAACAGGTACAATGTATGTCTTCTATAAAAGCCAAGTACCTTGATACAACATTTTGGAAAGTGAGAGTACCTATCTTGTTAATTTAAAAGGCCACAAGATAGAGCAAGTTTGGTAGGAGATAGGAAAATGATAGATTAATTTTGGAATTTTTTAATTAAAAATTTTCTTAGTAATTAACTTAGATAAATATACCCTTGTGTTATTTAAACTATTACTTTTGGAATTGGTAAAAAGATTGTCAATAATAAACACAAAGACATGGTAGTTTCTTCGGAAAAAAAAAAAAAAAAGCAAGTATATGCATGATACAAGACTACAAACTAAAGTAGTCTATTCATATGAGATCTTTCTCTCCCAAGAAATGAATTGTTCTGACAATGGCTTTGGAGTCTAACAGTCTGGCATATTCTTAACTACTTGGGAATTAAATCAGAAGATACAATTTTGGCATGCCTAAAGGTATTTGGAAATGGCATCATCACAGCCTGAAAATCTGGCTAGTCATAGGTTATTGGAAACCATATCATAGCTTGGAAATAAGGCCTCCTCCTGTATATTTAGAAATTAAATCAGAGCATAACAACTTGGCATATCCAAAATGATCTGGGAAACTTAACGTAGTATAGTGATTTGGAACAACTTCAAGTATATGGAGTACCATCACTGTCCAAAGCTTAATACTGCACCAGATTCACAAGTTCCAAAATATGTTGGAATAACTTTTATAAATGCCCTTACCATTTTAAGATTCCAAAATTCTAGATAATTTAGTGTTTCATATACCCTATGAAAATCGTAATTGATTGATTTATCCAGCTAACTAGGATACTTTTGAAAGTGAAAGGGGCACTCTTATTCTGGGAAACTAGACAAAAATTGAAACTTACAAGCAAGTTTTTTAGCATGCTAAACTGAGCATGAAATATGAGCATGATATTAGAACAGAATAAGCAAAGACCAAAATCTAATTCAATATTAGAAAAGCTATCTCAAAAAAGGAAGGAGAAATTTATTGGCTTACAATACCAGCCATCTTTCACCCCAACCTCCCAACATAAAAGAGTGGGGAGTAGAGGTAGTGCTGGTATCTTCTGTTAATTTTCTTATGTTTGCCTGACAATATGTACCCTTACACTAGAAGGCCCACCAGCTCTACAAAATAATTTGGATTTACAGCCTTAGAGGCCCCCAAATTGAGAGGAAAGAGATTCAATTATTTCAGTGAGAGATTCTTTTTGGTATAATTATGGCTAGGGATATTGAGTAATTATTTTGACCTTGGCTTGGCCACATGCCCATTCCTTTAGTAAGCATACAGAATATATTATAGAAGGGTACATGAGGGACTCAGACAAAAAAACAGCTACTAAAGAAATTTATGTATTTAAAAATAATAGGGTGGTTTAGGTAAACAGTTTCTTCTGATTGAAGAATAATTTGTCATTCTTCTATTCCTAACATAATATAAAGAAATAGCTGTTTTGGGCAGCCCAGGTGGCTCAGCCATTTAGCACTGCCTTCAGCCCAGGGTGTGATCCTGGAGACCCAGGATCGAGTCCCACGTTGGGTTCCCTGCATGGAGCCTGTTTCTCCCTCTGCCTGTGTCTCTGCCTCTCTCTCTCTCTCTCTCTCTCTCTCTGTCTCTCAAGAATAAATAAATAAAATCTTAAAAAAAAGAAATAGTTGTTTTAATTTTCACAAGGAAATATTAACTATTACGTTTTTATTCCTTTTTTTGTCAATGTATGATTTTTAAATATTTAAAAATGTTTGTTTAAATTTAAATATTTAAAGTTGTAGAAAGACTTTGTCTTGCAATTCTTCCATTTATTTCATTTATTTCACTCTCTTTTTATTTTGAGGTAATTTAATATAAAAGTAGATTACAAAAATAATAGAGAGTTGCATTAGGCCTTCAACCAGATTTCCTGCTGAATTGCCATGTCTTTTTTTTTTTTTTAATTTTTAGTTATTTATGATAGTCACACACAGAGAGAGAGGCAGAGACACAGGCAGAGGGAGAAGCAGGCTCCATGCACCGGGAGCCTGACGTGGGATTCAATCTTGGGTCTCCAGGATCTCGCCCTGAGCCAAAGGCAGGCGCCAAACCGCTGCGCCACCCAGGGATCCCACCATGTCTCCTTAGTCTCCTCCAATCTGTGACAATTACTCAGTCTTTGGTTTGTTTATTTTTCATAACATTGTCATATTTGCAAAGCAATGATCATTTATTTTGTAGAAAGTGGATATTTCCAAAAACAATTATTTCTGATGTGACATCTCAAACAATAAATTTCTACTTCCCTGTTCATTTTCCATTTAATAATTGAATTTTTTCAATTTCAATTGTTTCTTATATTAATTTTGTTATTTGTATATGTCAGCATAGACTCATGGATATTTGTTTCTTTGGGCTATAATCACAAGTCATGCTATTTATTCTGGTGTTCAGATTGTTCCTTCTTTGCTTCCCCAAGCACTGGACTCAACTGGTTCTAATCCTTTTCACTGAAAAATGGTATTTAGAAACCAAGATGGTAGTCGTTGTGATCATTGCTACTACAGTTTCACTGCTTCTAGTTCATCTCTGTGGGTAGAGCTAGAGAATATTTGCATATGTATAAACCCATGCAAACCAATATATCTATATTTTTGTAACTACCTGTGTGTGTAAAACAATACTCAGCAAATTCTGGGATGTAAAAATGTAATAACATATATATTTGTGTATATGTATGTATATTATATGTATATACACATATCCATAATTATACATATACATATATCTCTGTGCATATATGTGTGTAAAAATTTATAAAATTTGTATATATATCCATATAAACAGACAGAGATATGCAGGTATATGTGTGTGTGTTGTTTATGTATCGTTCTTTCGTATGCCATTGTACAGCTATAAGCCTAGAAATAAAACCTTATAGCCAATCAATTGTTGGAATAAAATAAAGGCCTTATATCTATAGAATTTTCAGCTACTAAATTTTTATCACATCCTAAGACTTTATAATTTTTTTAAAAGATTTTATTTTTATTTATTTATGAGAGACACAGAGTGAGAGAGAGGCAGAGACACAAGCAGAGGGAGAAGCAGACTCCATGCAGGGAGACTCTGCATGGAACTCGATCCTGGGACTCCAGGATCATGCCCTGGGCCAAAGGCAGGCACTAAACCGCTAAGCTGCCCAGGGATCCCCTGATGATGTTTTTATATTAATTTAATATAATTAAACAGAAGTTATAAAAATTCATTATTTTAAATCCTTTCTAGTCATGAGCAAATTAATTTTTCACTCAATACTTGTTCATTTTGGATCTATATATAGCAGAATATGTATTTGGAATATTTACAATGAAACATAACTATCATTGTCTTTGATTTTAGCCACTGTGAGAATTATGATTTTGCTGCAATGACTAGTATCAGCTGCGAAAAACAGAAATTTTAATTGTCTATTTTAAACTGTAAAAGGTATATTCATATACTACCTCAAAAAAAAAAAAACATAATGCCTCACTTGAAAATTTTTTAAAATATTTGCTACTACACAGAACAAAAATGGTAACTGGAAACTAATATCTATTTAATCTGATATCTATTTAATCTGATAATTGTATAATTTTAGATAGGATATATTTTCAGAATTAAGTTGATAAAAATGCACACAGCATGGAAAACATCTTGGTCATTGTTAGGCTATAATATACAAGAATGACCTTTTTGTATTTCTTTAATGTCAAGTGTTATTTGAATTAAAAAAAATTGCCGTGAATAAGCTTAATATGTCTATCAAATAAGTAAATATAAATATATCTGAGACTCTTGTCTGTCTTTCAAAAAATAAAACTAGCTATTTTCAAGCTATATTTTATGGTTGTCACTAATGTCAATTACATAGCTAGCATAAGAACTAGACAAAGGTATAAATCTGCAGTTTAGCTTAACTCTCTGATATTATCACATTACTATTCAATAATGACATCAATGTTCTAAAGAAAACTAAATACACACACACACATTCTATTAAAATTTTATCATAAAGAAACCTTATGTTTTTAGCAAAACTAGGAATCTGAAATACTACTTGCTTCATTTAAGGTTTGACTATCTTTATTACCCAAACTATTTGTTTATAATAGAAGGAGTTATTTTGTAGCTGGCCTTTGGAGAGTCATATCAGCCCAGTATCAACCCTACTATTAAAATGATAAAGAACTTACAAGAAAAAATGGCAGACGAATATACCTGAAAAACATATATGCAGAAGTCTTTCAACAGACTATGAGAAAATTGGATCCAGTGCAAATTAAAGAAGGATAATACTTCATACCCAAATGTGGCTTATCCCAGAGATTCATCATTACTTAAAATCAAAATAATAGCAACAACAAAAGCACTATGTTAACTGGAAAAAAAAATGAGCAAAGTCGTATAACCACATCATAAGATTCATATTATTGGTTTCTTAAATTTGTGATATCATTTATCAGTGAAACCATATGAAGTTTTACTTTGTGGAAATGGTCGTCTATTCATCTAAAATGTGTTGTATGTAATATATATTATATACCTCTTTCTGCCCCTTCTTAGCATCATTAAGCTATTTTTCAAAGCAGCTTGTGTATTTCATTTAATTTATAAAATACACCAGCATAAGTTGTTTATAATAGTACCTTATTCTGTCCTAAATATCTGTAAAATCTAAAGGATTGTCTCCTCTTCATTCCTGATACTGGCAGATTATATTTCCTATGTTCTTGCCTAATTTTCTTAAAAGAAATTTAACAACTTATCAATCTTTCCAACAACTCTACAATGTGATTTGGGGGTTGGGAGTTCCTACTCTTATAGTTTCATTCATTCTACTTGCTTTGGGTATAATTTTCTCTCCCCTTTCTAGGTTCTTTTTTTTTTTTAAATATTTGTTTATTAATTTGGGGGCGAGGGCCAGAGAGTCTTTTAAGTGGAGTCCAAAATGAGCACAAGCCTGATTCAGGGCTCAATCTCAGAACCCTGAGATCACAATCTGAGCCAAAACCAAGAGTTAGATGCTTAACCAACTCTGCCACTACACAGCCACCTCTCTTTCTAGCTTCTTCAGGTGAAATAAAATCATTAGTTTTTATTCCTTTCACATTGTCCACCTTTCCCCTTTCCTTCATTTCTCTTCTCCCTCCCTCCGCTTCACCTTCTTCTCCTCCTTCTTTCCTCTTTCTGTTTCTCCTTTTTTTCCTTTTCCTCTCTGTCTTTTTTACCTTCTTTGCTTACCAATCATTTACCACTATGTAATTTCACCCTAGGACCTGTTAAGCTGTGACTCCCAAATCCTGATATTTTGCAATCATTCGAATTACTAACAAAACATAGTTCGACTTCCTTTGTGATTTCTACTTTGACCAATTGCTCATTTAGTATTATTTAGTTTAAATATATTTGATAATTTTCTAGATTTGTGGACATTCTTGATTGCCAATTTATTCTCATTTGTATTGATTCTTGGAAATTGCAAAATTTGGATTATCTTTGGTTCTGTCATAACTTTTTAATAGCTCACAAAGTCCATGCCTGACAGCTTTGCGTTGTATGCTGGACACAAATGGCAATAGGTTATAGGGTCATAGGAAGTCCCCACTATGTTGTCTCCATTTAAAGGGTGGTGAATTTTGTTTTAGCAATCAAATACACAATTGGCAGATGTTCTTGGCCTTGCGTACTTGTTTTACTTATTTACATGAAGATTTTTTTTTTTTGAGGAATGATAAATTTCATTTTTGGCCTTAGTTCTGGGGCATGTTTCTTTATCCAGGTTGTGTTAATAGACTCCAAAATTATGCCTCTCTGGGTTCTCAGATGAATGACTGAAAAATCAGTGAGGTCCATGTCATCTGACTAGGTTGGAATTCCTCCTCCCTGTATCTCTAACCCTGAATTACTGTCTTTATTCACATCTCAGGCATGCAGCAATTAAAACATGCTGGGTCTTACAGAGTCTGCCTCCTGCAGGTGAAGCTTAGTCTTTATCTGGAGAACCTCAGTGAACTTCCACAAGTATGGTCCATCACCTGCTCTGCTCAGCTCTCTTTTCTCCAGGGCCTTGGCCCACAAACTCAGCTACAGAGTAGTGATGAACTTTGAAGCCTGTTTTCTCAGGCCACTGAGAACTGCATGTTCTATCTTGACTCCAGCTCTCTACACTGTGAAAAGAAGACTTCCCCACAGACAGAAGCCAGGGAAAATGTGGAAGTCCCTCATGTATTTCCCTTTTTAAACAATTGCATTCTTGATTGTTTGCCATGTAGTGGATGCTTCATCTATTTGTCAAAGAACAGTTGCTTCATCTATTTGTCAAATTTTATAGTTGTTTACAGCAGGAGCACCATTTGATACTAATTAGTCAATTATATTTAGAAGCATAAGTTCGTAATTACTTTCCAATAACATTTATTGCAAATATATCGAACTTGTAATATCATTGATGTGTTTTAGAACAGACTAAATTTTCAAAGTAATTCAATTAAGAAAATTACTAATTAAATAAGAGCAGAAGTGGTACTTAGAACACAGCAAAAATATATGAGTAAGATGTATAAATGACTAGTATTTGAGAAATCCTAAAAACTTCATTAAAAATACTGACATAGTATTTTGAGTAAGAGATCCATGAATTTGATTCCCATCTCCATAATGCATGAAGTATGTGGTTTTTCACTTCTAAATTAATAACTCCAAACCTCAGTTATATGACTAATATCTAATATCTAAGTCATGCTATACTTAGGACTAAAATACAGTGGAGGGACTGTATGCCCCATGTCTGAATTCAACCATGCATCCTTGGCTGAGAGAGAGAGAGAGAGAGAGAGAGAGAGAGAGAGCAAGCAGGACAGAGAAAGAGAGCACTCTTAAAAAAAAATACTTTCAATCAGGTGTTTTACTGAAAAAGTATACTACCAACAAGAAGATGGACTGATACTTTACAATGTGGAAATCAGCTTTTACCACATTGGGTTTGAATCTGATTCGTTCCCATTACCTACAGCTGCATAACAAGTCACTCCAGATTTTAGTGGCTTAGAACAACCACAACGATTTCATTTTTTATCAGTTTCCATGGGTCAGAGATTCAAGTCAAGACTTGGGTAGCTGGTTTTGGCTCAGGATCTTCCATGCAACCATAATCAGATAATGGCTCAACTAGACTTTGTTGATATTTTGGTTGCCAGTATAGCCAATTCCTAAAACACACAGAAGGACAGCATTAATTATATGTAAATATCTGATGTTGTGATGTAAAATATCGTACAAGAAGATTCTCTCTTTTTTTTTTTAAGATTTTATTTATTTATTCATGAGAGAGACACAGAGAGAGAGAGAAAGAGAGGCAGAGAAACAGGCAGAGGGAGAAGCAGGCTCCACGCAGAGAGCCTGATGTGGGACTCTATCCAAGGTCTCCAGGATCACGCCCTCGGCTGCAGGCAGTGCTAAAATCTGCGCCACCGGGCTGCCCAAGAAGATTCTTTTTAATGTCAGTCTGTTATACATACTAAATACGTATCTGTAATTACTATCATTACTGTGGACTTTAAAATATATATATATAGTTTGAGATGGTAAAATTTTCAATTTTCTTTGAAGATTTTCCCACAAAAATGAAAATCAGCATTTTGGATCAAAAGAGAATGACACCATATAGTACCAGCATATATTCTTTAGACAGTCTCTGGATTTATTTAGTACAGATAACCCAGCATTGCTGTACCCATGATCATGCAACATGTTGTATTCTCAACAAGTGCTTATCCTTAAATATCTACTCTACATCATTAGCAGTTAATTCAAAACAGTGCAAGATACATGAATAAAATACATTCAGAATTCCTATCATAAATAATAAAACCTGCAAAGACCAACTATGAAGTATCTACATACATTATAAACAAATAGTTTGGATGTTGGAGAAGTTCAGTATATTAAAATAAAATATGTCTTAAATGGAGATAAGTAGTGTTTGCATTCCTGAGTTGCTAAAAACATGGTATGTTTTGATAATAAAATCTTAATGGAATGTGTGCATGAAAATATATCTGTATATATTTGTATATATGCACATATACATGGTATAGATATCTTCATATATGTCTGTATATACATAAAGCATGACAATTAATAAACACAAACTACTATGTCCTATAGAAGATGCTAGTCATTTCCAGTAGTTCCAATGAATTCTAAACACTTCTAAGAAAGCATAATAAATAGATTACATATCTATATTTTTAACTCCATTTCACACTGATACAGTAGGTTTTATTAAGTCCTATTTATGCCTATGAATGCTTATGGGCTTTATATTATATACTTTATCATATACTTTTTTTTTATCATATACTTTTTAACAACTCTGAGAAGAATACATAGGTCTCCAATTTAAATATGTAAATCCTATATTGAATATCAAAAATCTATATGAAAATGGAATTACTCAGTGTTATCAAGAGTCAGTGAGCAGAGAAGATGATTAACATCCCTCAAGATTTCTGAATTTCTAAGCCGGAGAAAGAGGCAGAGAGAGACAGAGAGCAGACATTTTTGTTGTCTATTTCCTGCTCTTATTTTATGATCATAAAACAGCCTTTCATAATTTTCATTTGCCTTCCATGTAGATAATGTATCACTCAGAAAATCCAGTCCCAACAGCAGCTATAATCATCCCATCAATAATTACACCAGCACCCTGTTTTATATATAAAACATATATATATATATATATATATATATATATATATATATATATATATATAAAATCAGCTTTGGTAAGATTAGTTAATGCAAAGGAACAGTCTTCCTTACTGACAGATCAGATTTTAGAGCTAAGAAGATGGTAAATTTGCCAAAGTAAGTGCCATGTTTTATGGGAGTTAAACTTTTACCTGGAAAATGTTATCTGAAATAGATTAAATTTAAGAGAAAAAGAAAAATAGGTACCTATGAATGCAACCTCATTTGGAAATAGGCTCTTTGGAAGTGTAATTGGGAAAGGTGAGGTCATAACGGATTGAGGTGGTCCCTAAATTCAGTATACCTGGCTTCCTTAATAAGAATACACAAAGACACACAGTCACACACAGGGAAGGAAGCTATGTAAATAATGAGGCAGAAATTGGTGATAGAGCTGCAAGCCAAGGAATATCAAGAATGCTGACAACCACCAGAAGTTCAGAAGGGGCCAGGGAGTTTGCTTCCCTAGTCTTCAGAGGGACCATGTCCTTGCTGACCTCTTAATTTTATGCTTCTGGCCTCCAGAACGGTGAAAAAATACATTTCTATTGTTTTAAGTCACCTGGTTTGTGGTACTTTGTTATGGCAGTCCTAAGAAACCAATACATATGATCAATATTTTTTTATATTTATCCAAAAACAATTACTTGTCTTGATCATTCATTATTGACAGAGAACAGAACCTTCCACCTTAGAACCACTTTGTACTCAACTAAGTCACAATCCTTTAGCATTTATTCTGGTTAGGATTTGTTGGTGGGAAACCCTAAGCTATATTTGTTTGAATATGTCCCTATTTATTTGTATATCTGGAAAACAAAGCAAGTATTTGTTGAAATAGTTGAGAAATGGATTGGGTTAAATAACCAGATTTTTTTTTTTTTTTTACTAATTTATACTGAACCTTTTCAAGATCAGTTGTTTTTGTATTTTTCTAGCAAATGAGCTTAAAAATGCTATTAATCTATTGACCCAATAACTGACAACTTTAAAATCTCTTCAGTTGTTTAATAGTGTTAAAGAGTAACTGATTTGGACCAGTTTCTTCCTTTCCAGCTACAATTTTTTGCTTATTGAGTACCTATTGATCAACAGAGAAGACATCTCCACCAAAGCAAAACTTAGCCTTTTGACATTGGAAACTTTTCTCTTTCAAAAGTATTATCTAGGGATCCCTGGGTGGCGCAGCGGTTTGGCGCCTGCCTTTGGCCCAGGGCGCGATCCTGGAGACCCGGGATCGAATCCCACATCAGGCTCCCGGTGCATGGAGCCTGCTTCTCCCTCCGCCTGTCTCTCTCTCTCTCTCTCTCTCTCTCTCTGTGACTATCATAAATAAATAAAAAATTAAAAAAAAATTAAAAAAAAAACACAAAAGTATTATCTATAAACCCTATCCCTGTAAGCTCCAAGTAATTATAACATGAAGAGAGAACAGTGTGGAAGTTGTGAACATTGAATAGTCAAGACAGGTGTGTTTTGCTTATATAATCATTATTTCCACTAGAATGACTGACACAGGGAGACTCATGTGGCTTTACCACATCTGTCAAGCAGTTCACTCCCCCAGCCAATAATGTGAAAACCCGAATCTAGGTTAAGACTTATAATTGATGATGGACTTTTGGCATATTTTTTAATGCCTGGGAAAAGATGAGGAGTTTGATCAGTTGTGGCTGAAAAATGATATGTTTTATTTTAAATAGTCTTAGGAATAGGAATTCTAGGTCATTAATTTAATTTTTACAATTATAAAAGAGGCAGCCCTGGTGGCCCATCAGTTTGGTGCTGCCTTCGGCCTGGGGTGTGATTCTGAAGACCTGGGATCGAGTCCCAGGCACCAGGCTCCCTTCATAAAATTGTCAAAAATCAATAATTTTTAAGTTTTAGAAATTATTTGGATTTAAAGTACATTAACACTACAAAATTGTTCAAAAATGCATCAAGCTCAAGAAAACATTAACTAGAAATAATCATGTGTAATGAAAATTTATGAACCAAAAGCAGCTATCATGGAAGAAAAATCAGAGATTTGAATTTAAATAATAAAAATCGAATTAATAATTAAAGGTATATGCAGGCCAGCCCCAGTGGCGCAGACGTTTAGCGCCTCCTGCAACCCGGGTGTGATCCTGGGGATCCCGGATCGAGTCCCATGTCAGGCTGCCTGCATGGAGCCTGCTTCTCCCTCTGCCTGTGTCTCTGCCTCTCGCTCTCTCTCTCTCTCTCTCTCTCTCTCGCTCATGAATAAATAAATAAAATCCATTAAAATAAATAAATACATACATACATACATACATACATAAATAATAAATAAAATTTAAAAGATAGCTATATCCAGTGTTGTTAAAGCTATCACATACAGATGTCAGTATTTTGACAATAAGAGTGCTCCTGTTCTTGTAAATATGTTTTTTTCTTTATAACAGACTCTAATACTGTTTGATATAACTAAAATTTATATTTATTTATTTATTTATTTGTTTATTTATTTATTTATTTATTTATTTATTTTTAAAAGAGCACATACGCATGGACGTGGGGTTGGGGTCAAGGAGGAGGAAGGTACAGAGGGAAACGGAAGGAGAGAGTCAAGCAGGTTCCTTGCCCAGCACAGGGGGCTTATGCAGAGCTCAATCTCTGGACTCTGATATCATGACCTGAGCCATAAACTAAGAGTCGGAAGCTTAAACCACTGAGCCATCCAGGCCACACTAAACCTAAAATTACTTACACCTTTAATATTTTTTCTCAAAAATTGAACATATTTAACTACAAGGATTTTTACTTGATCAGATTATTAAACAATTGGAGTCAGTACTTAAATAACACATTCAATTCAGTATGTGTGAACTACAAGCTGGGTACATGGAATTGACCAAAAATGATCATGGTCTAGCTGAATGTGTATGCTGATAAATCATGATAAATAGTGATGAAGCGTCTGTCTTCAGCTCAGGTCATGATCTGAGTGTCCTGGGATTGAGTCCAGAGGCTGGCTCCCTGCTCAGTGGGGAATCTGCTTCTCTCTCTCTCCCACTGCCCCTCCTCCCTGCTTGTTCTCTCTTTCTCTCTCAAATAAATAAATAAAATCTTTTAAAAAATATGTAGGTTCAGGGAGCCTGGGTGGTTCAGTGGTTTAGTGTCTGCCTTTGGTTCAGGTTGTGATCCTAGGGTTCTGGGATTGAGTCCTGCATCAGGCTCCCTAGGGGAGCCTGCTTCTCCTTCTGCCTATATCTCTGTCTCTCTTTCTGTGTCTCTCATGAATAAATAAATAAAACCTTTAAAATATATATGTATGTTCAAATTTCTATAGTAGCACATTTCTAGAAGAGAAAAAGTTCATTTACATAAGTACATAGTGGAGGGCATGGCAGCAAGATGAAATCACAGATGAAAAATTAATAGTCATTCTTGAAGGAGTTTGATTAAGTAATTCCATGGAGAATGGTTGACATTTATTTCCATTATGAGCCAACAATGTAATGTGAACATGAATTTAGGCAAATTTTATGATAGAGTCATATCTTGAAAAATTGAACTAATAACTCTAGTCTGATGACATGACTACATCTGAAAAATAATATTTTCTACTGTGTACCATATTTGAAAGGAGAATATACAACCTGAACCCCATTCACTGGTGATCCATCATAATTATGAATGATTTGTAATCAAAGCAAGTATAGTAAGTTCTGGTTATTTTAGATTTTCATCATTATTCTGGATGACAAGTAACTAATACAGAATTCTGTTTATCCTTCTAGTACACACATACTTTCTGTACTTTCCACTCATATATTATAGCAGATTTTTTTTCTCTTTTAGTACTAGAAGTTCAAAGTACCATTAGTGTTCTTATTAGTTCTACCTATGTATTTCTTGAGATATAAGAAAACCTTCTAAAGTCCTGATATTTTTTGTTAATATAATCAAACCACTTACAATTCTTCTTAGTATTTCAAGGCTATTGCAATGCAAAACAATAATGAGCACTTTATTATTGCTATTTCATTATCATCTTTTGCATTATTATATTTACCCTTCTCCTCTTCCTCATTATTATTAATACTATTATTAAGAGTTCTGGGACAACAGTACACAAAATCTTTTGCCACAATTCTCACTGTCCTTTGATTATTCTATTGGTTCATCTATACCTTCCATTTCTTGATGAGTTGACTTAAGGGCTTTCTTTCTAGCATTTTTTTGCCAGATAGACATTCTTACTCCAATTATTTTTCAAACTTCAGACTTTTGATATACTGTCATTTGATGCCTGATAGGACAACAGTTGAAACAATTTTTTTTATTAAACATTTATCAACACAGCACCTGCCATATAATACCTATTCAATAAAATATTAAAATTATTGCATGTTATCTCATTGAATTATCATAAAACCCTATGAATATGGTCCTATTATCTTATATATACAATTTTTCTTTTTTCCTTTTTTTTTTTTTGAAACCTGTACTTCCCATTCCCCTTCACCCTTCACCCACAGCAGCCACCAGTACTCTGTATTTATGGATCTGTTTCTGCTTTCTTTTGTTTACATTTGTTTTGTTTTTTAGATTTCACATGTAAGTGAAATCATATATTTGTCTTTCTCTGTAAATTATTTCATTCAGCATAATACCCTCTAGGTCCATCCATGTTGTCACAAATGGCAAGGTCTCATTTTTTTTTGTGGCTGAGTAATATTCCATCATACATACCCACACACATATGTACATGGTATATATATTATATATATGTATATGTATATATATATATATATAAAACTTCTTCAACTATTCATCTATCAATGGACTCAGGTTGCTTCTATATATTGGCTATTGTAAATAATATTGCAATAAACATAGAAGTGCATTTATCTTTTTGAATTAGTGTTTTCATTTTCTTTGAGTAATAGCCAGAGTGGGATAACTAATCTTATGGTATTTGTATTTTTAATTTTTGGATAATTTCCATACTATTTTCCACCATGGCTTCACTAATTTACATTCCCCCCAACAGTGCATGAGGGCTCCTTTTCTCCACATACTCACAACACTTGTTATTTCTTATCTTTTTGATACTAGCCATTCTGAGTTGTATAAGATGACAACTCATTATAGTTTTGATTTTCATTTCCCTAATGATTAGTGATATTGATTAGCACCTTTCCATGTGTCTATTGGCCATCTCTATGTCTTCTTTGGTAAAAACTATTCAAGTCCTCTGCCCATTTTTTAATTAGATTTTTGTTATTACTATTATTATTATTTTTTAGTGTTGAGTTGTATAAGTTCTTTACATACTTTGGATATTAACCCTTTATTGCATATATCTCTTGTAAATATCTTCTCCCATTCAGGACATTGCTTTTTTTGTTTTATTGATGGTTTTCTTTGTTGTGCAAAACCTTTTTATTTTGGTATAGTCCCAGAAGTTTTGTTTTTCTTTTGGCTCTCTTGCCTGAGAAAATGTGGTGTAGAAAAATGTTGTTAGGGCCAATGTTAAAGAGATTACTTTCTTTGCTTTACTTCTTTAAGTTTTATGGTTTCAAGCCTCATATTTAGGTCTTTAATCCATTTTGGGTTTGTTTTTGTGTATGGTGTAAGAAAGTGAACTTGTTCATTTGTACACCAAGTAGTGTTGTGGCCTTGTTCCTTTTCTTTTCTTTTTTTTTTTTTTCCCATTTCCCCAGAACCATTTATTAAAGATACTATTTTTTCTCCATGGTATATTCTTACTTCTTTGTCACAGATTAACTGACCACATAAGCATGGGTTTATTTCTGGGCTCTCTATTTTGTTTGATTGATCTATGTATCTATTTTTGTGCATACCATACTGTTTGCATTATTATAGTTTTGTAATATGTCTTGAAATCTGAAATTAGATACCTCTATCTTTGTTCCCCTTTCTCAAGATTTCTTTGGCTATTTGGAGTCTTTTGTATTTTCATATAAATTTTAGTATTATTTTTTTCTGGTTCTGTAAAAAATACTGATATTCTTATAGGGATTGCATTTAATCTGTAGATTGCTTTAAGTAGTATGGACATTTTAAAATATTAATTCTTTTAATCTATGAACATGGAATATCTTTCCTTTATTGTGTGTTGTCTTCAATTTCTTTCATCACTGTTCTATAGCTTTCAGAGTACAGGTTTTCATCTCCTTGGTCAAGTTCGTTTCTAAATATTCTATTCTCTTTGGTACAATTGTAAATGGAATTGTTTTCTTAATTTCTCTTTCTGCTACTTAAAAAAATAGTATATGAAAACACAATAGGTTTCTCTGTATTAATTTTGTATCCTGAAATTTTACTGAATTCATTTATTCTAATAACTTTTTGATGTTAAGAGCTTCTGTGTATAACATCATATCATCTGCAAATAGTGACAGTTTTATTTCTTACTGACCAAACTGGATGCCTTTTTTAAAAAAGATTTTATTTATTTATTTATGAGAAACACACAGAAACAGAGACAGAGAAAGAGAGAGAGAGGCAGAGACACAGGCAGAGGGAGAAGCAGGCTCCTCCATGCAGGGAGCCTGACATGGGACTTGAACCCGGTCTCCAGCATCACACCCTGGGCTGAAGGCTGCGCTAAACTGCTGAGTCACCCAGGCTGCCTTGCTACCCTTATTTCTTTTTCTGTCTGCTTGCTGTGGCTAGAACTTCTAGTACCATGTTGAATAAGAGTGGTGGGAATGGACATTCTTGTCTTGTTCAGATCTCAGGAAAGTTCTCAGTTTTTCATCATTGAGTCAGTGATGTTAGCTGTGGGTTTTTCTTTCTTTTTTAAAAATATTTATTTATTTATTTACTTATTTACTTACTTAATTTGTTATTTATTTATTTATTTATTTATTTATTTGACAGTGAGAAAGAGAGCATGTGTACACAAATAGGGGGAGAAGTAGAGGGAGAAAATCTTCAAAATCTTCAAGCAGACTCCTTGCTAAGCACAGAGTTGGACGTGGGGCTCAATTCCACAAACAAAAATTTTTGTTTTGCAAAATGAAGACTAACAATTATATGACCATCTCAATAGATGCAAATTTTTGTTTGGTTTGAATTATTTTTGTATTGAATCTTCACTATTATCCTTATATCAGAGTTTAAAATATGGTATACAAAAGTATCAGTAAAATGTCAAAATGGGTATCCTATAATGTTCATTATTTTCTATTCAAAATTAGTGTTTAGAAAAAGTGCATAAAGGAATGTTAGTACACATGTTGCTTAGCATTCAAAAATGTAATTCATATGTACTTATATATATAATAATCACTGTTCAAATATATAACTCCATCTGTAGATTTTAATGCCAATAGTAATCATACTAAATTTAGTCTATTGTATTTGCAGATCAGTCATTTATACTGAGATGATCAGGTAATTCAGTTAAAAAGAAATATGATTTTCACGGAATTCATTAATTTTGCATTAAGTTTTATTTTAGTTTCTTATATGAAAAATCATAGAAATGTTCTCAGGGCACCTGGGGGACACAGTCAGTTAAGCATCTGACTCTTGGATTTGGCTCAGGGCATGATATCAGGGTGAGATCAAATCCCTTGTCAGGCTCCACACTAGGCAGGAAGCCTGCTTAAGATTCTCTTTCCTTCTCCCTATGCCCCTCCCCACTATGCTCTCTCAAATAGATAAATAAATATTTAAGAAAAGTAATAACAATATGTTCTTTATGTAAAATATAATTTTATTATATCAGAGTGCAAAATTTAAAAATAGTTATGTTTAATCTATTATTATTATTATTATCATTATTATTATTTCTGCCATTTATATTTGCTTACATTGCTGAGATATTTCAGATTGGTATTTGATTTTGTAAAGCAAAATAATAGAACTTAAGATTTTACATTTTCTTCACTAACAACGAAGTGCATATATTTATTTACATAGTTATATCAGAGTTCTTCACACACACACAAAAAAATAGTTTTTACCTGAATACGTTAGTAGCTTTGGCTCTTTGAAAACTTCTAATTTTTTTCATACTAGCACTAATGCACTTTAATACTTGTTTTGGATTTAGCATGAAGAAAATGTATGTCATTTTTGTTCCAAATTTAAATTACATTAGATAGTAATCTCTCATAATGTAATGTTACACTTTTCATATGAATTAAACTTTAAAACAGAAAAAATGTGGAAATTATCTAGTATGTGGATGTTTCAAAAAGGTATTTGAATTATGATCAACATATTTAGGCTTAGGATTAATTGTAAGAAATTAATTCAGAGAAAAAAATATCCAGAAGTGTGGGTCATGTTATATATAATTGTTAAGTTTGATGCATGAGAGTAACCTTTTGCCTCCTGGGTTAGAAGCTGTGATAGTTTACACAGTTTTGTTTTTGTTTTTTTGTTTTTTTTTTTTAGATTTTATTTATTTGTCCATGAGAGAGAGATTGAGAGAGAAAGAAAGAGAGAGAGAGAGGCAGAGACACAGGCAGAGGGAGAAGCAGGCTCCATACAGGGAGCCAGATGTGGGGATCACACCCTCGGCTGAAGGCAGTGCTAAACTGCTGAGCCACCCGGGCTGCCCAGTTTACATAGTTTATTAAATACAGCAGACATTGTCTACTTCAATAGAAACTGAAAATATTTTAAAGTTCAGTGATCCCCAGACTCTAGGAATTTCATGATGACTCATTTTGTTGAGAAGAATTCTATTGAAGAGTTCTTGTTTTTACTTTGCTGTTGATGTTTCATAACAAATAGTGTGTGAAAATCGTCCAGCATTCCTCCTAAGACTATGCATTCTACTTTATTGACTCCAGAGCTATTACACAAGACATTTTCCCAGTAATTGAAATTCCCATGATCAATGCACAATCTGTTTTATGGATGCTGTTCTTTTCTATTTTCCTATGTACCCTTCCTTTACCTTATTTTTCTCCACATTTTCTGAGAGATCAAAATGGCCCTTGTTATTGACTCAGTAGCACATTATGTAAATGATAATGCCCTCTTGGGCCTAGAGAACTATAGAGCTTTTGTTGTATTTGCTAGTTCAGGGTATTCTTCAATTTGCTCTTGTTTTATTGTAATTCACATTAATTTGATATATATGGTGTAAAATACCTTTATATATATGACAAAGATACCTTGAGTATATATACTAGGTTGTTGCTTGATTTTTTCTTCACTTCTTAATATTTCTCATATTTTAGTGATTATGCAAAATTATTTACCTGACAAGTGCTTCTGTTTCAATAGTTTTTTGAATTTTTAAAACAATTTATCTGTATCAGTTGTGAAATGAATTAAATGAAGTGTTCCATAAAAAGTTGGAGAAGTTGCAGCACCTGGGTGGTTCAGTGGTTAAGTGTCTGCCTTTGGCTCAGGTAGTGATCCCGGGGTCCTGGGATGGAGTCCTACATAGGGCTCCCTGCAGGGAGCCTGCTTCTCCTGCTGCCTATGTCTCTGCCTGTTTCTCTGTGTCTCTCATGAAAAAATAAATAAAAACTTCAAAAAAAAAAGGTAAAGTTATCATGTCATTCAATTAATACTCTATTATTAGATTTGTTATGCTACAAACCATTCTTCACATTTTACTAAGAACTTATAATACTGTGTTATTTTATAGTAATAATGTAATAAGAAAGCATTAAAATCTCAGCATTTTCTACTTAACACTTTAAAATTATAAACACTGAAGATTTAGTATCAATTGTCTTATTTTAATAACACATTTTATCTTATCACAAATTTAAGATTCTGTTTAGATTATTTTTTTCTGCTGAAATGATGTTTTCAGATTAATTTTTTTCAAAAATGTTGTAGTTTAAATTTTGTTTTAAAATTAAAACCAGAAATTTGAGAGTATTGACCATAAAGGAAGATTGACCATAAAGGAAGATTGCAGTCTATTTCCCAGTAAAAACAAATGATATCATCCAACTTCTAAACAAACTTCTAAAAAAACTGAATTATGTTAGTTTTAGATGTTTATGATATTTCTTGAATACAGAGAAATTAGACCTTATTCAGTCTTTGTTGTCTTGGAGTTACAGATGTATTTATTGCCTTTACTCCATGTCCCATTCTTCATTTTTTGAACTATTTGTATTACTCTTTTCTGAATCATCTTTAATTTATCTAGTTTTCTTTGAAAACATGCAAGTGACTTCTATATAATAAAAGACTGGAACTTTGGTAAATTTAATTTGCAGCAACACTTTGCAACATAAATTGGAAGGACAAACAACATCTTTATTAGGAAGAGCTCCCAAAACTTTGCTTACTGAGCAAAGAGGCAGAGTGTTTATCTAGATGCTATAATAATTAAATATAGTCCCAGAGACTAAAGAAATTAATTTTTATTTGACAAGTCAAACACTAAGCAGATGGACCATGGTTAAAAAAGAGAGAGAGAGAGAGACATTTCTGGGTTTCTAAACATGAGGTACTTTTTTGATTAGTGAATTAATTCCTATTACTAATAGATTCAATAAACTATCAACTGTCTTGAACATTTGGTCTGCATCTATTCCTGGATTTTTCCAGAAATTTAAGGCCTAAGCTAAAGTCTTTGATACAAATTGTTTATTTAGAAAAATCCAGGGACCAGGAGTAGAGAACTAAAAAATATTAGACAGAATGAGTCAATACACGTGTGTTATTGGGGATCCTTGGGTGGTTCAGTGGTTTAGTGCCTGCCTTCCACCCAGAACATGATCCTGGAGTCCCGGGACTGAATCCCAATCGGGCTCCCTGCTTGGAGCCTGCTTCTCTCTCTGTGTGTCTTTCATGAATAAATAAATAAAATCTTTAAAAAAAAAAAAGAGTATGTTATCAAGCTGGTCCATCAACATGAGTAGCTGGGGCTCAATCTATCTGGAATCTTTTAAGGTGCCCTGTAGAATGAAATTCACAATAGTCCACCTAAAGTCTGGAAGAGGAAGGGCATTTTTGAGAGTACTCTTAATTCTCTGACTCCCTCCCCCTTTGGTCAAGAGTAGCCTAGATATTCAGTCTCTATAGTGCTTAGCTTGTGCAAGCTCAAATCCCCAGTGTTTCCTATAGGTGTCTCCTTCTAAGGTGTCAGAGGAATACTGGGACAAATAACTGGTCCATATCAGGTGACGTGCTCTGCTATTTCAGTTTCTATAGGCTGATGGCTAGAATAGTGTTTGAGGGAAATGATGGCTAAGAAGATGTGAAAGACATCTTTCTTTGGTCTACAGAGGTCATGGGAATCTGGAGGTAATGGTTCTCAATTGCATCCATTCAAATGTTGCTACCTTTGTCCCAGAGTCCCACTAGTTTTCTACTCACAGCCCTGATTTGAGCACAGGCCAAATGTTGGCACTGCGCTTGCAGCACCTTTGTAGTCATTTGACCTCATATTTATTTATTTTTTTTATTCATTTTTTAAAATTTTTATTTATTTATTTATGATAGTCACAGAGAGAGAGAGAGAGAGAGAGAGAGAGAGAGAGAGGCAGAGGGAGAAGCAGGCCCCATGCACTGGGAGCCCAACGTGGGATTTGATCCCGGGTCTCCAGGATCACGCCCTGGGCCAAAGGCAGGCGCTAAACCACTGTGCTACCCAGGGATCCCTTGACCTCATATTTAAATCCCAAACCTGATTTTCTGTAATCTGCTGTATAGCTGCAGGGGATAAGGGTGTTTTTACATGTGATCATAAAAGTACTTAGATTGTCACAGCATTATTTGGATTGGCAGTTAGCTAACTTGAGCTTATTTTATTTTATGGTCTGTAGAATCTTGAATGGAAAGCTGATCAACTCATAATCCTTGTAATTATCAGAATTATATGCCACTGCAGCCATATAAACCAATGCTTCACTTTCCATCTGAATCTTTTCCTGATGGATAGCCAGTGAATGTCTTCCTAACTGTAATGCTAATGCATATGCTTCACTTTCTTCCTGCAGTTAATCTCAGTTTGAGATGTGATGTTCCTATGTATCAGAGGCTACCACTACATTGCTTACCATTGGCAATAAACAATATTGCTATCTAACTCATGAGTGATCCAGTTCCAGAATTCTACCCTGAGGGTCTGCTTTCAAAATCAGTTATCAAGACATGAAAAGACAGGGAAGAAGCCTAAACTTAAATACATACTACTAAGTGAAAGAAGCCTATCTTTAAAGGCCACATCTTGTATGATTCCAACTATACAACTTTTGGAAAAGGCACAATTACGGAGACAGTAAAAAACCAGTGGCTGCTAGGAGCTAATGGGAAGGAAGTACAGGTGGAACACAGCAGATTTTTAGGGCAGTGAGACTAGATTCTACATTCTGTAATTATAGATACATGTCATTATACTTTTGTCAAAACCAACTGAATATATGACATCAAGAGTGAAACAGAATATGAACTATGGACTTTGGGTGATGATGATGAGTCAATGCAGGCTCATCAGTTGTAACAAATATACCACTGTGATGGGAAATGTTAATAGTGGGAAAGGCTACACCTGTGTGGGTTCAGGGGAACGTGGGAACTCTCTACCTGCCACCCGGTTTTGTGTTGAATCTAAAAAGTATACATACATACATATTATATATATAAGTATCCATCATATATATAGGGAATGGAAATGTAATACAAGGGTACATGATCACACTGGTTGGCACTGTAGGGTTTAACTCCACACGTAAGTGTTAGCAAATCTAGGCTGAAAGTGAGAGCTATATGGTTCAACTTGGTGAAAATATAGTCACCTGAGAAAAGTTGATGTCATTGCCGTGCTGAACTGAAAAGCTTTGAAGTAAAAATAAAAAGTATCCAATGTATCTCCTCTTCTTGCTTTCCTTTACTTTCTTCAGATAAGATGAGATTGATATAAATAACAATTTTTTACTCTTGTTTTTGGTAATTTTAGAGTATTTTATTCAAGAGGGCACTTTGCTCCATTCAATGAATGGCCAAACTCCCTAGTGTTTGGCCCTTTCCATATTTTGCCACTTTCTGAAGTAATCTTGATCCCTAAACTATTCACGCAGAGCAATTAAGGGCTTTTTATGTTAAGTAATATAGTTTTTAAAGTATTTATAAATGAAATATGAATGAATCATAAACTGTTTAGTCTGAGGCACCAAGAATAGTCCTAACAGTATAGACCAAATTCCATATGAAGAGCTAAATAACTTCAACCTGTAGTTAAAGCCAATTATTCTTAGAGGAAATAGAGAATTATAAGCTTTTAAGCAGATACTTGACAGGAAAGTCCTAAAAGCATCCTCTTTATTCCTCATGAAGGACCTATTTGTGTGGAATCATCCTTTTTTATACATGTAGCACAGAGATCTGTGTCTGGTGCAGAGGATATTTGCTTCTATTTAATATCTATCAGCTCATCCAAGGCACTCAATGTGGAGTTATTCCAAAATTGAGTCATTAAACAGTTCAAAGACATCATCAAGAAATTCACTTATTTCTCTTTTTCCGTGACAATTTTCCTTCAAAATATAGTGAAGACATTTTAGTTCTAGTTATTTTATTTTTCCATTAAAATCTTAAGCAGAAAAATAAGTGTGACGACTTTGTTTTTTTCCTTTAAAAATTAAAAAAAAAAAATCTTACTTACCCTGCTGACAGATCTCTAGTTCATCTGCAGGAGCTGGGTCTCATAGTTAATTAATCACAGGAAAGGGTATGTTTTTATGTACCCTAAAAACAACTTTAAAATATGACATTGGCTTTTGAACTGGGTATTAGATCAAAGCTGGAAGGCCTTTGAGGAGACAGTTAATTGAAGGAGGTAGCACCTTCATCAGAATAAATGCAGAAGTTTAAAAGAATTTGAAGACATTGTCAGCAAGGCATTTAAAAAGAGTGAGGAGTGGCAGCGCCGGTGCCGCAGAGGTTTAGCTCCGCTTGCAGCCCAGGGCGTGATCCTGGAGACCCGGGAACGAGTCCCATGGCTCCCTCCATGGAGCCTGCTTCTCCCTCTGCCTGTGTCTCTGCCTCTCTCTGTGTGTCTCTATGAATAAATAAAAATTAAAAATCTTTTAAAAAAAAGAGTGAGGAAATCGTTTTTGGAAGGTTATTGAAAAGAGACCCATGTTATAGTGCCAGAAAATGCAGCTAAATTGTCATCCATGCTAACCTGGAAAAATAGGATGTACCTAATGATTTGATGATCTTGCTAGGGACATACTTCTAGGCAGAATGTCCAGGCTATCACTTGAAGATAGTTTATAACAAAATGAGTAAGGAAAGTAAGTATAAAGAATTAGTTATTTTATATTGGAGTGAATTTGGAGGAAATATAAAGGGCTCAGAATAATCTTCTTTTAAGATTTTATTTATTTATTTGACAGGGAGAGAGAGAGTACAAACATGTGGGGCAGCAGAGGAGAGGGAGCTGAACAGGGAGCCCAACATGGGGTTTGATCCCAGGACCCTGGAATTGTGACCTGTGCTAAAGGCAGATGCTTAACTAACTGGGCCACCCAGGTGCCCTGGGCTCAGAATAATCCTTTTAGCCAGCAAAGAGTTCTGCAAGTAGGCATGAACCCTAGTGTAAACAAAGCAACAACAACAAAAACAGCAACAAACCCCCCAAAACCCAGAGTGGGATTGTAAAATCCTTTGTTTTTCTCTTACACAATAGGGATTACAAGAAATTGAAAAACATTACCTTATATCAGCTTCATTCAGAGCCTAAATTAGGGAAGTATTTGTCTCAGATTTTTGGGTATTTTTTTCTGATTGAATACATTCCAATACAATTCACTAAAAACAAAAACAAAAACAAAACAAAAAAAAAAACAAACAAACACATTTTTAAGACGTTTTTTTCTGGGTAGAGGATACCTACAGTCATCATTATAAGTGATAAAAAAAATAAACAAAATGAAAAGAGGCCTTTGGATTCCCAAACATTTATGGCAGGAAACATAGTAAAAAGTCAATTCAGTTGCAAACTCAGTTTTCTTATGAAAACCACAAAGTTGACTCAAAAGTGCAGATTCTATACATACAGACAAAAATTACCAAAGAATAGGACTGAGCCATAATTAAGAAACTAGCAACACGTGTCCTGCTAGATTTCGGAGGTGCTATGGGCATTGACCACTGTGTGCTTCTCTTTTTCCACTTTTTGAATGTGAATGTCTATAGTGGTTATTCCATCCCTGCGACATTATTCAGTGTTTTGGAGTAAAGATGAAGTGGCAGGAGGGAGATACATAACTTGTCTATTTAGTTCCCAGGTCTTCTAAATAAGACTGATATAGAAAAACTTGTACCAGAGGAATATATGTTCATGTGGTCTTATAAACAAATATGACTTCCAGACTTCCTATTATGATTCCATAATAGGATAAGGCTTTGATGGACGTAGGAGAAGGAATGAATGTGTATTGCATGTGAGAGTGATGTGACTTATTGTGGCAAGAGGGTGAATGCTGGAAGATTATATTTTCAAAAGATTAGTGCAACAATAGACTTGTTGCCCCATGGTCTCCTGCTAAGTGACTTTACTATTGCCCTATCAAGAGAGAAGTCTAATTATCTTCCCATTTGTACCTGGGTTGACCTGTGACTCAACTTGCAACAAAGAGAATGTTATAGAGGTGAAGGTAAATATTTTTGAGATTATGTCATAAAAGGTAGTGCAACTTCTGCTTGGCTCACTACCCCTTTTGCTTTGGAATCCTGAGTTAACAAAAGAAAAGCTCCTATTCCACTGAAGCCATCATACTGTGAGAAAACCCAAATTAGCCCACATAGAAAGAACACATACAGAGGTCCTGAGGATGTACAAAGAGAAATGACCAAAGAACTGCAAAGTTCTATCTTGATATTTTTTATTCAATATTACTCATAGTAATTTTACTTCTTCCATCAAACTCCAACTAATACGAGCCATAATCCAACTTCTCATGGAACTTCAAAAAAATCCAGATATATAAATTTAAAATTTTCTTCATAGATGAAAGCAATTTTTCATTCATTGATTAGGAACATTTATTGAACATTTACTATGTGCCTACTTTTATCTGTGCTGAAGATAAATTCTCTGCCTTCATGGAGTTCTCTGTCTGTTTCAGGACATTAGCAATTAGCAAATATGAAATATAAGCCTAGGCAATGATAAGAGCAATGAAGAAGGCTAAGGACATAAATTAGATTAAGCACATAGAAAGATAAGAGGTGATATTTTAGATAGTGATGTAGAAGGCTTCTCTGTGGTATCATCTGAAGAAAGTAAGGATACAATTATTTAAGGTATGTAGCAAAGCGCTTTCCAGAGGAAATAAAAAATGTATAACACTGAGTTGTGAGCATACTTAGAATGTGCAAGGATTAACAAGGAGACAAGTACAACTTGAACATCTTAAAATGACAGTAAGGATCAGAGACGTAATACTAGGCTATATAGATCACAGGAAGCCATATAGATACTTGCATTTTCTTTAAAATCTAAGAGATCCCATTTAAGGTGTTTTGTTTAGAGTATTGACATGAACTGATACTGTTTCAAACAGGAATTGTTGAAAAGGAGTAGAAACAAGGACAAGATAGCAAATCAATTATTTAAGACTATTCCAGAAAAGCATTGAGGGTGACTTGGACCAGAGTAGTAGTAACAGAGGTAGTAAGAAATGATGAGAATCTGGATGAATTGTATCCTTATAACTCAGATATGTAGGATAAGCTACAAATCAGTAGTTAAGTTTAATTCTAACAATTTTGGTCTCATAAGTAACAGGGAAGGGACATTTTTAGGGGGAGATGAATTACTGAATGATGAGAGCTAAAATTAGAATATTGATAATGGAAAGATTTTAGGTGAGATAAATTAAGAGTTTAATTTTGGTCTCATTTTCATCTTATACCTGAGATGTCTACTATGCCTCTATCTATATAAAGTTATCAAGAAAGCAGTTAGATAATCATGCTTGGTTCTCTAGCATTTCTGAAAGAATTTTGGTCAGAAGATTGACCAAAAAAAAAAAAAAAAAAAGAACTGTTCAACTTATAAGTGGAATTTAAATTCACTGCTGTGTTATGGCTTACCTAGGTAATGACAGTAGACATAGTTAAAAGAGAAGAGTCTAGAACTGAGCTCTTGTGGTGTCAATAGCTTAAAGTAGGAAAAAGGAAGCATATTCATCAAAGAAGCCTGAAAAGAGCGACAAGCTATGAAATAAATAAATAAATAAATAAATAAATATCAGTAAATTGTGATTTCCCAGAATCTAGATGAACAGTATTTCAAGGAGGAAGTTGAGATTAATTGCATCAAGTACTGCTTGGAAATCAACAAAGATAAAGACCATTTGTCATGACAAAATAAATTATATCCGTAAACTCAATGGGAACATTTTCAATAGAGACATCAATATATATAAGACTCTTGAAGTAGATTCAAGGAATAATAATAAGTGAAGTGGGCTTAGTAATAAAGGTATGACACTTCTGTTTTCCTAAGCCATAATAAAAGAAATAGATTTTTTGTTAATAAAGAAGAAATTTTCCAGCAGATTTTTATTTTGGTGAAAATGCTCTCATAGAAATGAACACTAGTTTAAAAAGAGGAAGGGAATAATTTCCAGAACAGTGTCTTGGAGTACAAATGCATTGTATCCAAGAGGGGAGACAGTGCGTGCTTGTAGCTGATATAGTTTTAAAAGGAAATGAAAATCCTTCTCATTGATGTGTGTGTGTGTGTGTGTGTGAACTTAAAAGATAATCAGGATGGAGTAAAGATAGAGAAAGAATCAAGGAGGAAGAGTAGATATAGAATACATACTTAAAATTGAATAATAAATTCACAAGGGAAATGTAGTAGAAGGTCATGTAGCAGAGAATTTTAGAGCGAATCCCCTCTGCATGGCTGTATGAATTTCCTCAGCTTTGAGAAACTTTTCTGATACATCAATAAAGTAGATAAAGTTGAATCTAAATAGGGTAAAGATTTTGCTGGGTCATGTGGGGACCGAGTAAGGCAAAAGAGTTGATAATATATACAATGGATTCTTTATTTGATGGATCGTGGGCTCAGTTATACTAGGGAATAATGAGATTAGCAGGGTTGGTGGTACAGAAATTGAAAATGTTTCAGCTTCATAGGATTGGAGATCCTGTTGGAGTTAAAGAGTTTTAGAAATGAGGACGCCGTTTAAAAAATGAATTCTATGGAATAGAACAACTGATACTGGAATTTGGTATCAGTGTAATTATTGGTTAGGAAAAGATGTGAGACACAAAAATTAAAGTAGTGGATCACTGAGGTGAAGTATAGAACAAAATTTTTAAAGTGAATAACCTGGACATCTACTCAAAATCAAAAGCATCCTAATTTATACATTCTGAATTTGTCATGTTTATATTTATCAATGATCCAAGGTTAATAAATGTCAGAAGAAATAAACCTTAGTACAGTACCTATACTTAATTTTATTCTAAAGAAAATATTGATGATAAAAAAGTAAAAAGCCCCTTTTTAAAGGAATTTTTATTCTCTTGAGAAGAGAAAAGATAAAGATGCTGGAGACCTAAGGAAGGGGGTAGAATAAGAGGAAATTGTGATTTAACATTTTTATTATCTGTTCACAATTACTATCTTTTCTGCTTGCCTAATAAATTTTATTTTGGTTCCTATTTATAAGTTACCTCATCCAGGAAATTAGATACAATTCCAGAGTATGTACTCTTCAGATAGCATCATAGTAAAAAGTGAAAATCTTATTTGAAATAGTAGCCATTAGCAAATCTGATCATATGATATGCATTGTTAATAGGCTTTTCTAGATATTTCAAGAATGTGCTAAAAATATTTAACATACAGTTTATCATTTTTATATAGTTTAGTGTCTAAATCCATTAATCTCTAATTTAAATTTCATTATTGTATTGATGGCTTTGACAGTGGTAGAATATTAATGTTTACAAACTTTTAATTATAGCTATGCAATTTTGTCATAAAATAAAGACTTCTATTTCAGCTGTCAGAGTGTTGACTTTTAAATGTTGTGTTCAAACAAGGCAAAAGTATGCCATGTGTGTATATGTAATAAAAATTAACACATACTAATTCAAAATCACAGAGTATATTTTAAATAAATGTGACAAAATGTATTAACTAAAGAAAAATCATACTATATCTATAATATGGTTTTTATTTTCAATACCAATGAATACAGGAAATAGTTGGAACCATTGGTCTTTGGAATATTTTATTTACCCAATAATTTTATGACAAGGACATGGTAAAATTCATTAAAGAAAAATCATTACTCAGACACTACTATAATAAATAAGTTGCCTCAATTACCTGTTTTTTAAATTATTTTTTCACCTGAGTTGTATGTTGTATGGTTGATAGACTTTTTTTTTTTTTTTAATAAACTCTACACTCAGTGTGGAGCCCAACACAGGACTAGAACTCACAACCCTCAGATCAAGACCTCAGATGCGATCAAGAGTCAGATGCTTAACCAACTGAGCCACCCAGATGCCTCTGAGAGGTCTTTTTTTTTTTTAAGGTTTGCAGGTGATGTTTACAAAAACCTGTAACTTTCATGTTATTCCTCAAACTTCTGTTTCTACATCCATTGATAATGTTCAAGAGATGTTTACTGAGCAGTTTCTAAATGTGTAGCAAAAAATTTTAAATAAACTCAAAATTTAAAGGCACTGTTCTTTTGTAGTTCATCATATATTAGAAAAATTATATGTATGTATAACACTGTGCAATGAGAACCCCCCCCCCAAAAAAAAAATCCACCCTCCAAAGAATCCTTGGCAACACAAATGAGGCCATGATCTTCCTTGCTCCTAGTGGGGCAGGCACTGATTTCAAGGACTTCACAGAGGAGGTTATGTTAGCGCTCATTTGGCAAATAATGAATGAAGACAGCATTAGAACTGGAGAATAAAGCTGTTAAAAGTACACAGAAACATTGATCAAATGTGGGCAAATAACTGAAAAATACCCAGTTAGAGACGGAGATGACATAGGAAGTATAAGAATACACCAGAAAATTTGGAAGTGTTAAATATTGATACTAATGTCAGTTGATGGACAGCCATAAAAATGTTTTAAGCAAAGTGGAAACATCAGCAGAAGACAGAAGAGGATGAAATAGGCAGTTTTCAAAGCTCAATGGTGGCAAATGGAATTGCCTAGAGAAAGAAGATGAGATTCTTTCTTAAGGTAATGATGGAGCACATTGAAATGAAAGAAAAATTATGAACATTGCCCAAACCAAGGGTGACTTCCATTTCTGAGCTAGATCTTACATAGTGTTGTATATACATATAGTTCTTGTAAACAATGAAATAGTACTTTCACAATACCTAAAAACACTCCTATTAAAATATTTTTCTTCGGCTCCTTTATCTATCTTGAATATTCATAGTGATACTCAGTATTATTTTTGATCATATTCAATATTGTTTTTGTTGGATTCAGCTCTGTTCCTTTTCCAACAGTTCAAGCAATTTCTCATCATACACAACTATACTTTGTGTGTATGAAGAGTGGGAATGTATGAGATGCTTGTCAGGTACCAAATCCTCATGAACTGACTCCATTTTCTGCCAGTTTGTGATGGTCAATAATCCTTGTATAACTTCATCTGAGCAGGATCAAAAGGAAGGCACCTCTCTATTCTAAAGCATTATCCAATAAACAAGAAATACTTTAAAATCCATTTGTTCCAATGTACGCAATTAGTCAAAAAAAGGCATCATTATTAATTAAAATAGTTCTGATTTTTAAATCATCTTATTCTATAGAGAGTAAAGAATGGTGAGTGCATGTACATATTCATGGCAAGTCCTAAAATGTTTTTTTTCCATAAATGTAATTGGACCAAATTTACTCCAGAAAAAATAATGGTCCACTCTTGGAAGTACATACTATGTTCTACAAGTAAAATTTTCTGGGGGAGGTTGAAATATTCTTTACTTACATTTGCTAATAAAGTAGCTATTAGACATCTATGCCTATTAAGAACTTCAAATGATACTAGTAGAACTAAGTATTCAATTGTTATATTTATTTCAATTAATTTTAATTTTATAATATGACTATTAGCTATTAGAGTAGACAGTGCAGACTAAACTTGGCAATATGGAGGATGAGGGAGAGGGTGCAGTCTGGTATGACTGTTAGCTTTCTGGCAATAGTCTGCTTGTGTTTCACTTCTTTCTGAGCATGGAAAGTATACTCTTCTTATCTTGGAGCCTTTGTACTTGTATTCTGTTCTACACAGAGGGCCTCATGGATTTCCCCTCTGATGGCTCCTTTACACCTTTCCTATTTAAGCTTAAATGCCACCTTCTGAGAAAGGCCTTTCATAATACCGCAGTTGCTAATTTAATATCATCTCTGTTACTACCACTAATTACACTGTGTCTCTACTCTACTATACAGTTTACATCCTCAGCATAACTTATTACATATCCTAATGAGTTATGTACCAGTTTACTTGGTGCATATGTGAGTTAACCAATAGAATATAAGGTCCAGAAGGCATGCCTAGACAATCATCATTGTCTCTAGACTGCAGTAATTCCTGCTAGTTCAGTAGTTATTTAGGAATACTTGTTGAATAAATGTGGCTTACTTCCTGATTTATCCTGTCAAACTATATTTTTCTCTCTTCCTTTAAATATATTATTTTAAATATTACTTTAATAAAATATAACTTAATTTTTAACCAGAATTCAGTTACAAAGAAAAAAATCAGAACTATCTCAAAGGCATCTCTACATTCCATTTACAATGCCTTCCTCCTCTATGACAGCCAAATTCTGCCTCGCATTCTTTCTTAAACCCATTCCCGTTTGGCTTTGCCCCTCACACTTCCACCAAATTGTTTTATCAACATTGTAATCAAACTTCACGCCAGGATAGATTTACTGCGACCATTATGCTTAAGGTTTGGAACCTCTCACTTTCATTGGTCATTTCTATCTCTCTATTTGGGAGGGATGCTGGTGTAAGTATGTTTATTTATTTATTTATTTATTTATTTATTTATTTATTTATTTATTTAATGTAAGTATGTTTAAATAAAATTTGGAAAAGTAAAATATTTTACCTCACATAGTTAGGAACAATGCCTCTTTCCTTCATACTTCTCCTTGAGTGAGGGGATAACAATCCTGGGTGTTTGGGGAATCCACCCAGCCAAGGGCAAGTTGATTTGGAGATACACTAAATTTTGGCTTAATAGGATATATTCATATTGTTTATACTTGCTTTTGCATACAGTTGGTTATTTCTGGCCAAAGTAGGATAAGAATACTTTCTAGGAATACTTCTCACCTTCTATGTAAATCACCTGGAATTGTGACATGAACATGCAGGTGAATGTAGCTTCTGCACTTGGTATCTGGAAGTATGTAGGCAACATACAAGATATGTCTTGAAATATACAGTGCCAGATGCTAGACTGTGGAAAATTCATCCAATCATCAAATATGGAGCTTTGTAAGCCATGTTTTAATTCTCATGGATGCCTAGTCAAAATGAATGTTGTCACCTGTCAGGAATATACTTGATGATGCAGTACAAACAAGTATATATACATTGTACTTTCTTTTTCCTGTGTGACTTCTGAAAAAACAGAATTTATCAGAAACCATGTTTGTTGGGCTATAACATAAGTAGTAAATACATCTGTATGTGAGGTAAAATTTTAATGAATCTCCATTTATTGGATTGAATCTGAATCTATCTCACACACCATATCTTGAAGAGTATGGTGGCTCTACCCTGCAATAAAATTGCCTGGAAAAATAAGTATTCCAGGGATAATATTTCAAATATTTATCAATAACTCAATGTACGTTACATGAGAATAATTTAATTAAGAATTAGGTTATCGATAGACTATACTGACAACTTAATTTATTTGAATTATTTTCCCCTTAATTTCAAGTTAAGATTAGGAATTACTGATCCTATACAAATTCACATGTTACTAATAAGAGGAAAAAATACAAAATGAAAGAAAGAAGACTGGCAGAAGTTTCAATGCCAAAATCTTACTATATTTCCACAGAAACCTATGAATTTTGATGTCAAAATTTGTGAAAGAAACCTTACTAAGTGATAAAAAAAAAAAGACCAACCTGCTGGAGAAAAAACTGATGTCTTTTTCTCTTCAGAAATGATCTTGCAATATCCTCAGCATATAAAGAAGTGAACAAAGATTATGTAGCCAAAATTGTACAGGAAAATATATATTGCACACTTGCATCAGGCAGTTACTTAAAAAACACTGTATTATTTTCCCCTGGATTTTGTACTATTTGTCATATATGCCACCTCTCTAAAGAAGTCTTTAATCTGGGGTCCCTGGGTGGCTGAGGCAGTTAAGCTGCTGGCTCTTGATTTGGCTCAGGTCATGATCTCATGGTTCTGGGATTGAGCCCTAAATCCCACTCTGTGCTCAGCAGGGACTCAGGCCTCAGATTCTCTTTCCCTCTCCACCTCTACTCCATGTGCTGCTCTCTCTCTAAAATAAATAAACCTTAAAAAAAAGAGAAGTCTGTAATTTGATGCAAAATCTTTTCTCATTCTAAATAAATATATAACATTGTACCTAATTCTAAATGCAAGGATTTAGATTGTTGGATAATATACATTACAAGCCCCAACCCTGGAAACAGCTCTGGTTCCATGCAGCTCCAGCCAATGATTGATTCTCATTCCTCCGAGAAGCATTTGCTCTGTCTCTCACTCCTTTCTTCTGAATATACTTTTTAAATTTGACTTCAGGGCACAACAATCTCATACTTTTCTTCTTATCATATTCTTTTAATACTTTGGCTTCTTTTGCTTCTACCCACTGTCTTTGAGATTTAATCCAGTCTAGATGAGTACCATCACACTGCAACACAACTGGTATTTTGAAACACTCAAAGTTACACACCCAGCCAAGAACGCCAGACTTCTATATTCATTTCTTACTCTACATTTCTATGTGTGTATCTACTAGACATCCCAAACCTGCTATGATCCAAACTGGATTCCTGATTTTTTTTTCAAAACCCATTCCTACAGATATCCAGTCTTAATTAATGGCAACTCCTTACTAGTTATATCTTGCCTTGTATTTTTGACTATGCATGAATTCTTTTTTGAAGTATCTCAACACAGGTATTTTTCCTTAGAAAATTGATATTTTTCCTCTTTATGCTTGGAATACTATATACCTCAAATATACAGAGTACTCTGTACCTGGCAAAATTCGGTCTTTACTCAAATGCCTCATTTTCAATGAAGTCCTCCAGGGCTAAAATTGAACATCTTATCTTTATAGTACTCAATCTCTTTTATGATTTATTTTCCCATTTAATGTGTTTTTTTTTTATTTTTATACAGTATGTTTACTTATTTATGTATTTTTTTATGTTTATCTATTCCATTAGACTAAGGGTAGGGAGTTTTTCTTTGTTTTGTTAATTGCTAACTTTGCAATAGGTAGAGTCATGCCTTGCACACACAACTCTGTGAACTTTTGAATAGTTAGTAAACAAATTAAAGCTATTAGTTACTTATTTCCCAAAGGTTTTTTGTATACCTTTCTACTAAACATGTATCTCTTAATTTTCAAGAGGTGGAAAGAGAGACATTTAAAACCTCTATAATGAATGAATAAATAAATAATATTCTATTAACCTTCCTGATGTGATGTAAGCTTTCAAAGATTATGCCTATGTAATTCCTTGTTCTGAAATCTAAATTGCAACAGTAGAAAACATCATAGAACCATATCCACTCGATCAATTTATATATGCCATATATAAACAGAATACAATGTGTTATGACACTAGCTTCTACACAAAGTTAATAATGAACACTGGGTGAACACTGGGTGTCTCAGGATATAATTGAGATAAGTTTCACACTATTTATCTTGAAAGAATATCTGAAAGGTTGTGTAATTAATCCAAGAATTGAGGTCCAATCTAGGCTTATTGTAATGGTCGATATATAATATAGCTAATTGGAAATTACAGAGAAAACTTATAATAGATTTCCCATTCATAATATTATACCCTTATAAAATTATTAGATATACACCAGATGTGTGTGTATACCTGCTTTAATAGAACAAATAAAATACTTATTTCTCTAGACAAGTCATTCCCAAAGGAATATTTACTTTGTTTTAATGCATAATTTAATTTTTCCTTTTGAAAGCTTTCCAAACATTTTATTTAAAAAGTCTTTTCCTCGGGACACGTGGGTGGCTCAGCAGTTGAGCGTCTGTCTTCCTCCCAGGGCCCGATCCTGGAGTCCCGGGATAGAGTCTCACATCAGGCTCCCTGCATGGAGCCTGCTCCTCTTTCTACCTATGTCTCTGCCTCTCTCTGTCTCTCATGAATAAAAAAATAAATTCTTTAAAAGAAATTTAAAAATCTAATACATAAATAAATAAAGCTTCTCTCATAAATCAATCAATCAATCAATCTAACAAAAAAAGTCTTTTCCTAATAGGTAGCTTTAAAATGATGATTTAACTAATATAAAAATATTCTGGGTATTTCCTTACAAAACCCATTTTTAAAAAAAGCCATTTAGCTTCCATGTTACTTTACAGTAATATCTTGTTTTTATCTGATATGTTTTCAGAAATTTAATAGAAATTTGATTTGAGGCATGCCTGGGTGGCTCAGTGGTTGAGCCTCTGTCTGCCTTTGGCTCAGGTCGTGATCCCGGGATCCTGGGCTGGATCTTTCCATTGTGTTCCCCATAAGGAGTCTGTTTCCCCCTCTGACTGTGTTTCTGCCTCTCTCTCTCTCTCTCTCTCTCTCTCGGTGTCTCATGAATGGAAAATAAAATTAAAAAAAAAAAAAAAGAAGAAAGAAGGAAAAAAAGAAAAAAAAAGAAAGAAAGAAACTTGATTTGAAAGTGTGCTTTATGAAAAAAAGTCCAGGAAAGAAATTAAATGACTGAAGAAGTATGGTTTTACAGTGGACTAAAACATAATACACTTTAATGAGAAAATTTTAAAATTACACATGTTAATGATTATCTTATTAATTGTAAGATATTATATTAACATATAGTAATGGTCAATATAACCTACATATTAATTATTGTAATAATTAATGAATATTATGGATTTAATGATTGTTGGTTATTAATTAATAATAAATATTTAATAATTTTTAAGAATATATACATTATCTTTATTTGTAGTCTGTTTATCTAGTTTATCTAGTTTTGGAATGAAGTTTGTGTTACTCCCATAAAATTAATTAATCAACTTTAACCCTTTTTCTGTTTCAAGCTACTTGTGTTAGATACTACACAAAATATTAACTTTCAAAATACTATTCCTCAAAATCTTGGGAAAACACATCCATAATATTGCCTGGGCCTGGATATTTTCAGCATTTCAAATTTCACTAGTGTTTATGAGATGACTCATTTTTCATTTTTTTCTTTTCCAATTTTGTGTTTTTCAATAAATTAATGCATCTTGCCTAACTTTTCAAATTGATTTGGGTATTAATATTTGTATTATTTCTTTATCACATTTCAACCTATTATTGCTTTCCTCTCTTTTATTCTGCGTTTTTATTTTAAACACCTTTTTGCTGACATTTCTTGTTAGTATGTTAGATTACTAATATATTTCAAAGTATCACTTTTCAGCTTTATTAATAAAATTTCTGTTGCTATTTATTTCAATTATATCTTATTTTTATTATTGCATTTCTTTCTGCTTTTCTGTTTACTCTTTGGTGGGGTTTTTTTTTGTTGTTGTTTTTTTTAAATAAATTTATTTTTTATTGGTGTTCAATTTACCAGCATACAGAATAACACCCAGTGCTCATCCCATCAAGTGCCCCCCTCAGTGCCCGTCACCCATTCACCCCCACCCCCCACCCGCCTCCCCTTCCACCACCCCTAGTTCGTGAAAATTCTAGTGCATTAATTTAATTTTTGTGTTTTTACTTTCATATAGTTATTTATTTCCTTGTGGTAGTGTCATACCTATGTATAATAGTTATCTACTGATGTTAAAAAATTAACCCACTTAATGGCTTAAAACAGTAAACATTATCTCAAAGTTTATATGGATCAGAAATCCTGCAGAGCATAGTGGCTCAAAGTTTCTCATGAGATTCAAGACCAGCTGGTAGTGGTTGCGCGGTGGGGTGGGGTGAGGAGTGGGCCCAGTCTCTTCTGAAGTCATTACTAGGGAGTATCTGCTCCAAAACTGCCAGCATAGCTGCTGGCAAAATTTAGTTCTTTGTGGCTTATGGGAAGGTGACCTCAGTTCTATGCTATTTTGGCCTATCCATGAGCCAGTTTACAACATGGCAGCTTGCTTCAGCAGAGTAAGCAAGCAAGAGAGGGCAGGGAGTATGGAAGCCATTGTCTTTTTTATATTAATCTCATAAATAATATAACTTTTGCCATGTTGTATTATTAAGAAATGAATCACTGGGTCCAGTTCAGTCTCAAGAATAGGGCATTTTACCCATTTTGAACTGTATTCTTCAAATGGCATTCAACTCTATGTATCTTATAATTGGCCTAAGGGTTATGCTTCTTCATATTAAGGGTTATTTGTTTATTTTTATATTTTAAATTCCAGATATATAGGATTTTTAAATAACTATCATGTGTTTATTATTCCTGTCTCTTAATTTATAGCCCTTGAAAGCCTGACCTCAAAATTGTTGACGGTTCTTGTTTTCCATTTCTGTTCTTCTTTTATTCAGCATATGCTTCTTTATGGCCTTTATATTGATTAAATATATTTTATACTATTTTAGTTGATAGATTTATAAGATATCATAACCCTCCTTCTTTTAAAATGATGTTAATAAATCTAAAGTATTGCAATAAATAACTTTATAATCCCTAAACATTGAACACTTTGAAAAAGAAACACTTACAAAATGCTTCAATAGTTCCAAATTGCCTTGTGTCATAGGAAATGATTTAAAGTTACTGGAGCACTTTATTTCTTTTAAATGTTTCAGTTTGGAGTTGAATAAAGGGGCATTTGAGCATATATTCATTACTGAGAAAATATGACTTAAATAATTTCAGATGTAGTCTTGCAACCTAAATAAAAAGCAAGGAATGAATAGGAGATTTCAGTACATGAGCTCAGGACACTTTTTGCTCATATTAGTTTTGGGATAAATTCATTGTCATTTTGGAATAAATTCATTGTCATTTTGAACATTCTTCTAACATTTAATATTATAAGAGAATTTTCTAGCCATCCAGTAATGGAGAGGAAAATATATTTTTAACAATTTCTCCATTTTTTCTTGAAAATGTGTTTGTATTGCCATTGTCATTAAAATGAAAGAAGTTGGATGTGCCTAACTCTGCGATTTCTAGTGAAGATCAATGTTATTTTGTTTTAAATGAAACAAACAATTCTGTAAAATCAAGCAATGAAAAACATTATCCTCAGTTGCAAAGTAGGTTGGGATTAATTCAGTTTGGAGTGAAGGCTAGGCTAAGTCACATAGAAATTGGATTTACTAACTATTCAGGCCTAATTGAAAATCTGTATTAAAAGTATCTATCTGGGACTTTTAAAAAAATATTTATTTATTTGAGAGAGAGAGGACAAGCAGGGAGAATGTCAGAGGGAGAAGGAGAAGCAGGCTCCCTGCTGAGCAGGGAGCCGGATTTGGGGGTTGACCCCTGGACCCTGGGATAACGATCTGAGCCAAAGGCAGATGCTTAATTGACTGAGCCACCCATGTGCTCCTCACTCTGGAATTTTTAAAAGATACTCTACAGGTTCAATAATAATAAAGTTTCCAAATATCAATTTTGCATTTTTTCTCAGTATTACTTTGGACAACACGGCATACATTTTCCAAAAACCAAGAAAGAAATTCTGTGGATTTTGATAAAATAAACACTCTAGGTTTCTGGTTAATGATGGTAAATGGAGCATGTTCACTTCTTCCCCTCTGAAACTCTACTAAAATGAAGAGTAAAGATAATGGAAGAGAGGATATTATGACACAATTCTACTAAAATTTAACTCTTTATTTTGAGATAACTAAAGATCCATATACAATTATTGTAAGAAACAATACAGATAAATCCAGTATATCCTTTGTCCAATTTCTTCCAGTCAGAACATTTTGCAAAACTATTAGAACACTGTATCACAAACTTTCCGTTTATAACAAGGAACCCTCACACTGCCGTTTTAGAGCTGCATCCACCTATCCCACCTTCAGACCTGACTTAACCCCTGGCAACCACTAATCTGTTCCCAATTTCTATAATTTTTTAAAGATTTTATTTATTTATTCATATGAGAGAGAGAGAGAGAGAGAGAGAGAAAGGCAGAGACAGAGGCAGAGGCAGAGTGAGAAGCAAGCTCCATTCAGGGGGCCCGACATGGGACTCGATCCCAGGTCTCCCGGATCAGGTCCTGGGTTAAAGACAGCGCTTAACCGCTGCACCACCGGGGCTGCCCCCAATTTCTATAATTTATATATCTCAAGAATACCCTATAAATGGAGTCATATAGTATCTCATCTTTCTTTGTTTTTGTTGTTGTTTTCACTCAGTTTTCAATTCTCTGGAGAGTCATCCAAGTTGTTAGGTCTATCTGTGTTCTATTCCTTTGTGTCTGAGTAGTATTCCATGGTATGGTTTGACCACACTTTATATCTTTGTGTGGATAGATAGATAGATAGATAGATAGATAGATAGATAGATAGATACACAGTTTGGGGTTATTACAGATAAAGCTTCTATAAGCATTCATGTACACAGGATTTTTGTGAACATAAATCTTCATTTCACTCTAGTTTATCTTTTCTCTTAATAAGGATATTTTAATATGGTTTTTTTTTTTTGCAGAGCAACAGATTTTAATGTTGATGAGGCCCAATTTACCTTTTTTTTTTCTTTTTAAATGCATCATGCTTTTAGTGTCAACTCTAAAAACTCTTCTCTCCTCATAACCTGACTATTTTCTCCTAGGCTTTCTTCTAAAAATTTTATGATTTTTTACTTAAGCACCTGACCCATTTTAGGTAATTTTTATATAAGGTATGAGATTTAGGTCAAGGGTTTTATTTTGTTTTGGTTTGGGTTTGACTATAGAAATCTAGTTTCTACCATACCATTTGTCAAAAGGATGTCTTTCCTCCATTGTGTTGGCATGTTTATGGGCAGCCCCTGTGGCACAGCGGTTTGGCACCGCCTGCAGCCCAGGGCGTGATCCTGGAGACCCTGGATCGAGTCCCACGTCACGCTCTCTGTATGATGCCTGCTTCTCCCTCTGCCTGTGTCTCTGCCTCTCTCTCTGTGTGTCTCTATGAATAAGTAAAAATAAAATTGGAAAAAAAAAAAGAAATATGCTGTGTTGGCATGTTTAGCAAAACTTGGTTGGGCATATTTATGTGGAACCAATATTTCTGGTTGGTATTCTGTTTCATTGATCCATATGTCTGTCCCTCCATTAATACCACACAATCATGATTTATATAACTTTTATATAAGTCTTAAAATTGGGTATATTTATTCTCCCCACTTTATTCTCTTTTAGTATTATTTTAAGTATTCTAATTAATTTGCATTTCCATATAAATTGTAGAATAATGATTTCTACATAGTCAAGAAAACTTTCTGGGATTTTTACCAGAATTGTCTTAGACATGTAGATCAATTCAGGGACAGTTTATATCTTTACTATGTTGAATATTCTAATCCATTAACCTAGTACTGTTGACTCTTGAATGACAAGGGTCATTTTTGAATTGTGCAGGCCCACTTATTTGTGGATTTTTTTTCAATAAATACAGTACAGTAATCTAAGTGGATTTTCTCTTTCTTCTGATTTTCTTAGTAACATTTTCTTTTCTCAAGTTTACTTGATTGTAAGAATACGGTATATAATACATAAAACACAAAAAATTTATGTTAATTGCCTATGTTACCAGTAAGGCTTCTGGTCAACAGTAGGCTTTAGTAGTTAAGTTTTGGGGGGAGTAAAAAATAAATGGATTTCAGCTGTGAGGGGCTGTTGTCCCTGATTCTCATGTTGTTCAAAAGTCAACTATATGTCTCTCCAGTTATTTAGATTTTTTAAAATGTCTTGCATCAGCATTGTATAGTTTGCAGCCTATAAGTCCTATACATGTTTTATTACATTTACACATAAATATTTCATTATTTTTGAGCAATCATAAATTATATTTGTAATGTAGTTTCCCACATATCAATTACTGGTATATAGAATATGTCTGAATTTTAAAACATGTGTCCATGCATTTTGTGACCTTCCTAGTTCTAGAAGATCTTTTATTTCCTTTTTTCCTGGGTTCCTAAGGATTTTCTATATAATCATATTATCTGTGAGTAAAGTTTTTTTTTGTCTTAATGAGCTTTATGACTTTTATTTCCATCTCTTGCCTTACTGGACTCAGTAGGATTTCCAGTATCATTCTGCTTGCTTTGGGTTATTTCACTCTTCTTTATCTAAATTACTGAGAAAGATACTTAGCTTATTAATATGATACTTCCTATCTGTTGTAATGTATCTACTTATTTCTATAAATTTTCCTTTAAACTCTGCCTTAGCCAAGTCACACAAATTTTATGTTGTTATCATTTTCACTTGATTCGATGTTTTTTTTTAATTTCCTTTGTGATTTCCTCTTTGACCAACGGATTATTTAGAAATGTGTTGGATAGCTTCAAAGTGTGGAATCTCCAATTTTTTTATATTATGAATTTCTAATTTATTTCCACTTAATTCAGAAAATTCAATCTATATGATTTCAGTTCTTTAAATTTTTTCAGGTTTGTTTCTGACCAGGTTATGGTCTATATTGATATTTCTTTTGTGAGGACCAGTAAGTTATGTGTTTTATGTTATTGGATCTGTTTTGTTGACTAAATAATGTTGGTTAATGTATCGTTAAATTTTTCTGTATTTGTACTTACCTTTTGTATATAATTTTTCTTTTTTTAAGATTTTATTTATTTAATCATAAGAGACAGAGACTAAGGCAGATACATAGGCAGAGGGAGAAGCAGACTCCCATGGGGGAGCAGGATTTGATCCCAGGAACCCAGAATCATGACCTGAGCCAAAGTCAGACACTCAACCACTGAACTACCCAGGTGCCTCTATCTAGTTTTTCTATCAAGCTTTAAGAGGGTGGTTAAAATTTCTAAATATAATTGTTATTGAAACATTTTTTACATTTGTGCTTTAAAATGGTTGACAGATTATTCCTCAGATCTGCCACCTGGATGTTGATAGCTATTTTCTTCAGTTGACTTAAAATCATTTTGGTTCTTGGTATGACAAGTGATTTTCTATTGAAATATGAGCATTTTTATATTATATTCTGATTTTCTGGATTTTATTTAAATGTGTTTTAGCTGGTTTTCTCTGATTCTCTTCTAGTAGTAAAAAGGAGCTTGCTGCCTTGTTATGTCAAATGGAGGTAGAAGTTCAGGTTTACACCTTGTCCTCCATTAACATTGTGGCAGGTGGCTGGGTGGCATCTTATTTTTGCTCCTATGGGCTTGAGATAGAAATTCCAGCTCATCATGTGGGTCAAACCATAGTTAGGGTGGCCTCGTTATCACTGGCTTAAAATTCTGATTTCCCACCAGGCTTCTGACACTGTCACCATGGGGAATGGGAGGAGAGTTTCATACTGCTAAGTAGGGGTAGAAATCCAGGTTCTCCACATGGTCTGCACTAACATTGTAGGTTGGGGACAGGGAGCTCATTATCTACCAACATTATGTACCTATCCTCTGATACTACCTTGGAGGAGGATAAGTGTGTTGGGGCTTATCTTTATAGCTTCAGAAGGATGGAACTCTATTCATCCTTCTTGCTTTGGCTGCTATGGATGGTACTGGGTCCATAAGTGTTTATATGGTACTTGACTGGAGTAGTTTAGTTATTGTTTAAAATTTTTCTGTAATGCCAGGAAGGCCACCCTACACTGTATATTATTTTTGAAGACTTTGTTTTGGCTTTAGTTGGTTTTGGCTCTTTCCAAGATAACACTTTTCAAAGAGTAAAGTTTGTGCCTACCCAGAACCCCACTCCAACCTTCCATGTAACTAGGGCTCTGAAATGCTCTGTACAAATGGCTATAGGACTACTCTTCTGGGTAGTTCAAGGCTCTTTGTTAGATTTCCTCTGAGTATGGACCATGCTACCAATGTATGCTCCACTAGGTCCAAAGTGACCGAGAGAAACGTTTTGTAAAGAATACAGATTGAACTCAGTTATTTTAGTAGAGATGTTTGCATGGATATGGTGAAGCACTGTAATGTGTAAAAAATAAGTGGGTATATGCTGAGAAGGGGGTCAGGTAGTACGGAGAAACAGCATTATCCCTATATACCATTGTATCTTGGCATGGAATTCCAAGGAATTTAAGAATTCTAAATTTCAATGTGGCCACCCAGGTTTCATAAAAGTATTTTTTATTAAGGAAGGAGAATAGAACACATTTTTCAGAGTATGTTAGCATGATTGACAATTTTTTTATATTTAGGCATATGGTATGTGGCTTTCCATTTTTTTTTTAAGATTTTGTTTATTTATTCATGAGAAGCACAGAAAGAGAGAGAGGCAGAGACAGGCAGAGGGAGAAGCAGGCTCCACGCAGGGAGCCCAATGTGGGACTCGATCCCGGGACACCAGGATCACACCCTGGGCAGAAGGTGAAGCTACACTACTGAGCCATCCAGGGATCCCATGGTCTACATTTTTACTTTTGCCTCAATCCCCATGAAAGTTCATGTCTGAAATTAAAGGAACTTTAGTAACAGAATTGTAGACTAAACCTCAAGAAATTTCCAAGATATTAAAATAAATATAAGAGAATAATGAATGAGACATGTCTTGTAGGATCAATTTTTAAAAAAGTATAACATTTGCATTATAATGGTAGAATTTATAGAAAGAATGATAGAGAAAAAGGAAAGATAAAAATGTTCATTGTGATAATACAATAAAATTTCCCAAGGTAGAGAGTCATGGTTTTCCAGATTGACAGAAACCCAGAACACAGCAGGGGGAAAAATCCATTTCAAGAAATTCCATTAAGAGTATTAGAACACCTGAAGTGATGAGAAGATGCTGTATCTGGGGGCTATGGGTGGAGGAAGCAAATACAAATGGCAGCGGAGCAAAAATGGGAATTGCACCAGAATTCTCAATAGCCTAGGAAACTATAAAAGAAATGTAAAAAACAGAAGAAAGAATTTTACATGTAAATATCAGAAAATTGGCCTCTCATAAACTGCTCCTCAGGAAGCTACTATATGCACCAGTACATAAGGAATGTACAGAAAATGAGAACTTCTGATCCTCAAAATATTTGCTCCTCACAGTTATGATGAAGAGAAATTGCAGCAATGCAATTTTGCTGCAGAATTAGAGAGCAACCTGCCTGAAGGACATAAGTTTCTGCTTGTAAATATTTCAAAAACAAAAACTGCCGGTGCACTTTGCAGTCTGCTAGACCAGAAGATCTCAGCATCAAATAACTAGCAGAAGTGTACATGACACATTAAAAGCTCAAGTGTGCTCTGAAGAAGGTGGCATCTCTTGAAAAGATCTGTGTTGTTTAGCATTCTGGAAAACACTGAATTGATGAGTAATCACAGATGTCTGACTTATGTCAAGTGACAGGCAGAGCTCCTACAATGCAAACCTTCGCGAAGACAGGAAAGACAAATTTTACTCATGCTCTACTACCATGGTTTGGCAAACTAATTCTTTTTGTACCTCATCCTTTGAAATTAAATAAGAAAGCATTTATTTTTGAAAACTTTAAAAAAAATAAAAGTAAAAATAAAAAATAAAAAGAAAACTTTTGAAAGAGGTTATGACACAGTTTTGAATATGAAAGACATTCAAGTGGTTTTTGTTTTGTTTTTTTTACCATTGCTGATGTTTATTTCTTTAACTTGAAGAAATTTACTTATTTATTTATTTTTAAAGATTTTATTTATTTATTCATGAGAGACACAGAGAGAGGCAGAGACACAGGCAGAGGGACAAGGAGGCTCCAAGTAGGGAGCCTGATGTGGGACTCGATTCCAGGACCCTGGGATCACGCCCTGAGCTGAAGTGCTCAACCACTGAGCTACCCAGGTGCCCCAAACTTGAAGAGATTTAGACAAAGGTTGAAAGAATTATACTTTTCTGTGAATTGTTTTCTTGCTTTTCTTTCTCTTCTTTCTTTTTCCTTTCTTTTCCTTCCTTCCTTCCTTCCTTCCTTCCTTCCTTCCTTCCTTCCTTCCTATTTTCTCTTTTTCCTTTTTTAGGTTATATATTCTTATAGTCCTAGTACATATAAAATAGCTCTATGTAATTTTAGTTAGGGTTACTGAAGCAAGACCAGTTATAAAGCTGTTTACCAAGATAGTTTGACAAGCTAACATTAACGATATCTAGAGTGTGTACTAGAAATCACGTGACACACGAGCTGGGATGGTTAATTCCATGTGTCAGTTTGGCTGAGCCATAATGCTTAGATATGTGGTCGGATATTCTATATGCTCCTGTGAGGGTGTTTTCGAGTAAAATTAATATTTAAATCAGTGCTTAAATATGCTTTACTCAAAGTAAAGCCCTCTGCATACTGGTAGGCCTCGTCTAGTTGGTTGAAAACCTAAATTGAATGAAAGAAATCCCTCCTCCCCCTGAGAGAAAAAATTCTTTCAGGACTGTCTTCAAACTTCACCAGCAACATTGGCTCTTCCTGGGTCTCCAACTGCTCTGCCTTTGGACACTTTCCTGTGTCTCCAGCCTGCTGGCCTCCCCTCATCAGATTTTCAACTCAACAACTTTCCACTATCAGGAAAACAAATTAACTGATTTTTTTTTTTCTCACTCCCTCTATATGTACATTCCTCCTGTTGGTTATGTTTCTCTGGAGAACCCTGACTAGTATATAAACCAATGAAACCTTGAGCTGACAGTAACATTTATGTATTGCACTTTGTAAGCTAATATTAAAATAAGCTAGTTAACTTGAGAAATTAAAAATCTGGCAATTGTGGCCACTGGCAAACCATCATAATCCATCAGTAATTTTATAATTTAAGTTGTGGACAATCTGTAAATGTAAATGTGGCATAAACATATTGGGAGTAATGCCCTAAAAGGTGGAAGGCATGACTGCTTCTGTAAGTTATAAGCAGTCATAGATTAAAGATTTTAGTTCCTAAAATCAGCACTTTTTTATGTTTAAAAACAGTATAGAGAAGGTAAAATATAAACTATTTTGAGTATTTTCAAATTTTTAAATCACGAAGAATATTGAAGATTTAGAGAGAAGAAAGGAAACAGATTAAAAACAAAAAGTAAATCCATTAACAACCCAAGGCAAAGAAATTATTCATTCTTCTGTTTCTTTTATTTGTCTATGAATATATGAAATTTAATATTCACTACCTTTTAAGTACATAAGGAAATTTTTATTCTATACAACATTTTTCAAGTCTGAATTGTTACTGTTTTTATATTGTCTCTATAGTATTCTGTAATACAATTTATTTAACTTCATTTACTTGTTTTGAGGCATTTAGATTTCTACATTTTGCATGTTATAAATAAGGCTTTTATGAGCATTTTCTACATAATGTTGAACATCCTCTGTGCACTGCTCTGATTATTTTCCTATTATAAATTCTTAAAAAAGGGATTTTATTTATTTATTCATGAGAGATGCAGAAAGAGAGGCAGAGACACAGGCATAGGGAGGAGCAGGCTCCATGCAGGGAGCCCAATGTGGGACTTGATCCTTGGACTCCGGGATTATACCCTGAGCCAAAGGCAGATGCTCAACCACTGAGCCACCCAGGGATCCATTATAAATTCTTTTAAGTGAAGTTACTAATCCAGTATCATCTGAGATAAACTAACAAACATTTAAAAGTTATTAATGAATTTCCCATTCTTTGCTCTCTAAATCTGTTTTAGAAACTATTTATAAATGTAATTTGCTATTTGATTTATGTTCGACTTAAACATAGAATGTTTTCTAAGATCAGCTGTTTCAATTTAGAAATGCAATGTGTTATTTTAAATTACTTTAATGTCTGAATGGAAACTAAAAATATTAATTTCAATCCTGAGTGAATTTTGTAGCAAAACTACAATATCCTGATAATCCAAGAGTAGAATAATATCTTAAATATAGCTTTGCAGTAGTTGACCAATTACTTGAGTTTTAATTTTTCAAAGAGAATGAAATACCCTAAAACTATCTAATTATAATACCAAAGCAGAATACCATGAGACCAAATGCAGCTTTTGTGCAATGATGGAAGCTTTAAAGCTCCTTCCTTAATTGTGATAATTTGGAACAAATTAGGGAGTCTTGTGGTGAGCAATCGTCTAGTCACAGATCTCTTCAGTGCACTAAATCAAGGTGCAAGGAAACTTGCTGAGCAGAACTCTCAAATCTGAGAGTGTTTCGTTAACCAGAGGTCAGCTTAAAATTACTTTTTATCTTCCTAATACTTACTAGAATAGCCATCTTTGCTTTTGTGAATATTGTAATTAGGGTTTTATTTTTAAAGCACAAAACATATAGATGACATTACTGTGTAATTACAGAATTAATATAATGTCTCTAACAATTTTCTCTATTAAAATAAAATTGCTGTTTTACATTATTTCAGCTTACTTACAATATAATTGTGAAATACCGTATTTGGAGTTCCCTTGATCCATATTAGCATTCTCTATAAGCTTTGTTCTAAATAGCAATAAGCATTTGATAGTAGTGACTCAATGGAGTTCAATTAAAGGTCAAGGATTCTAGAGGGAAGCATAGCAGCAGAATTCCCTCTACAAGTGAATCTAACATGAGGAAATATCTTACAGAAAATGCTGTCCTAACATACAGTCTTAAATAGCTGGCAGAGCTTTTGTTAAACTGATTATCCTTCAAGAGTTGTTTTAAAGGCCCGTATCCCTGTGAAGGTACTCAGTTAACATATGTCATCACTGATTTTTTTTTTCTTTATTCTTTGACCTGATTATTTTAAAATAAGCTATTTGCTACATTCTAGGCAACTAGATGTAGCTTATTGACTAAATAGACTTAAAAACTCTCTGTCATTTACAAACCATTAAATAGCTATCTGAAAAATTTTTAAAAAGAAAAAAAATGAAAACTGTATGAGGAAATAGAGAATTAACATAGAACCAAGTAAGCTAATGAAAAATATCTTTTTTTTAAACTTGTCATTTGAAAGTCTCAAATCAGCTTATACTGAAATGTTCTGAAAAAAAAACATTTTCCTAGAGTATTCTGTGACTCAAAATTCACTTGTTTAAAAAGAGAGTAAAAGGCTTTGTGTTAGCAAAAAGTGTTCTTCAGAGTTAACATGTTAACTAACAACATTTTCTCCTCCTCTGTGGGGGTGCATAACTTATGACTAATAGCTATCTCCTTGTAGTCAGCTATTAGTTTTGAATTCAGTCATTTTGAGTTATTGGTAGGCTTTATGCAATGCTGATGTGTTTTTGTTAGAAACTCAAAGATATTTGGGGAAAATAAATTGATACTTATTATTATGATAATAATTATTACATTATTAAAGAATAATTTTTCAGTATATATACATATTTCTAAGGATATATCTTTTGCATTTAGAAAATTGCAGTGTTCCAGAATTCTTTTACTTATGTCTTTGTAGCTTACTTCTAACTTAATTATACATATTTTATATCCACAGAACAAATATATAAAGATACAATAAGAATTATAATTAAAATATTGATTAGCATAACATCCTCATGAATTTACTATTTGAAAATACATATATACTCTTTTGACCAAACCACTGATGATGTAATATATAATTTAAGACATTAATAGTTAAAATATTATTACCAAAATTTACAATTCTGTACTAGTCAACATGTATTGTTTATCAGAAGTTATGATGTTGGGCAAGTTAATGAAATTCTCTGAAATTCAGATTTCTTATCTGTAAAATGTAGATAAGAAAATGTACCTCATGGAGATGCTCAGAGAGTTGGCTAAGTTAATATGTGTAAAGCACTTAGAACTATTTGAGAGACAGAAAACAAGGACAGATTATTTAAGGAAAAAAAGTTAAAAATAAAGCCTTGTAGATGTCCATGTTTCACTTTACAAAAACAAAATAAGTTTTCATTTTTATATACTGATATAGTGATAAAATACTCCTAAAATTTCAAAAGCATATTTGCTATTTTCAGGTAGTACCTAGAGAGTCACACACAATATTATTGAATGAGAATTTAACAAAACATGTTCTTAAGTGTATTGTGTTTTGTTTTGTTCCTGGAAATTAAACCTCTGTGAAATGGAATTTTTCTTTGATCTTACTTCATAGACTAAGACTATCAAAATCTCTGAAGTGTAAAGGACTAGAAGGGCCATATAATAAAACACCATTTTTTTTTACATCCAAAGAAATGTATACTGTAAAATATGAAGTGGCTTGCTGAAAAGAGTCCTATAATTTATTTTATTTAGTAGATATATTATTCAACCTTAGAATTTAGGTCTCCTTAATTCAGGTCCAATGCTCTCTTTACACAATAAATGAAAATTTGGTTACTACTATTATTCTGGTTAAACATTAGAATTATGCGAGGAGTTTTTTTGTTTGTTTGTTTGTTTTTTTAATATATCACTGTCCATTCATTGTCTCTAATCAGATCAAGTGGATCTAAATCTCTAAGGGATGGATCTTGGCATTTGCAAAAAATCAAGATACTTGATTTAATGTTGATTAACCAAGCCTTTACCTTTGCTCTTACGTAATACCCTACAGTTTTACTCAATGGAGACTTCAGGGTTCATGAACAACCCCATATATAGATATTCAATTTAGCAAGCATTGGTCTACCATTTTTTTCCCTACTGTATTTCCTCTCTTTTATTCCTCCTATCATTTCTTGAGGCCACTACAAAGTCACTCTATCTCCCAGATCATGGTTGTTCTCAGGTGATCTACCCCCCAGGTATACAATGCTTTGGTTTCAGTGCATAATTACCTAGAAAAAAAGGCTTTCTGCACATCATCCATGCCACACTTTGTCACTTGGGAGCTTAAAGAATGGAGTTTCTGAGATTATTGTTTCAGATTCTTCCCCTCAGACCTTGTTTATGGAATATAACTCACCAAATTTGAACAACTATCACTACAGGAAAGACATCTAAAGAATACAAGCAAACTAGTCTAATAATTACATTCCACAAAACTGAGCATTTACATTTATGTTAATGGTAAATTCATAGTTGTTGAAAGGACATTTACTTATACTTGGTTAGAGTCTATTCTGATAATTTTCCAAACCAAAGAAACTGTCCACAATTTATTGAAGTGTGTTATATATAATGTAGAGATAAACTTGTTTTCAAATTAAATAATAGTTATAAAATAAATAAGTTCTAGGGCTCTAATATATAGCTTGATGACTATAGTTATTAATACTATACTGTGTACCTGAAGTTTGCTGAAAATAGACGTTAAGGGTTCTCATGACACACACCCTACACATACAAACAGGTACCTATGTGAAGTGGTAGATGTGAGATATGTTAGTCGGCTTGACTGTAGCATTTATTTCAAAATGTATAGGAATATCAAAGCATCATGTTCAATACCTTAAATATACACAATTTTTATTTCCCAATTATACCTTAATAAACCTGGAAAAAATTAATAGCAGTCTTTCTTCACTACTTACATTGGTAAAAATTTTTAAAAATCTAGGGACATCTGTGTGGCTCAATTGGTTAAGCATCTGCCTTCAGCTCAGGTCATGATCTCATGATGGAGGGGAGGTGGGTCCTGGGATCTAGCCACATGGGGCTCCCTGCTCATTGGGGAGTCAACTTCTCCCTCTGCCTCTGCTGCTCCCCTCCAGTCTGCTCATGCTCTCTCTCTCTCTCAAATAAATAAAATCTTTATAAAAAAGTCTAAATTTGCTAGTGTCAGCATATTAAGTTTTTATTTCCAATAACATAAAATTAAAGTATACGTATAATATGTTTATTGACAAAGTAGATTCTAAAGTAGATTAACTTCAGGATCTTCTCCTTTCCTTTTTAATTGTACCCTCTGCATGTAGGTGAAGATTTATGACTTTCTTAACATCCGGTTTATGAGGATGAAAAATAACCTATACTGTATAGTATCCCTATTTTTTATAATAGAGACTTGCTCAGATTACCTTTGAGCAAGTTAGAGACAGAAACATATAACCCCCATCAAATAAATATTTTTTTCACATAAGTTTAAAGTTGTTTCATCCTATTTAAATTATTATTCTTGGGACGCCTGGGTGGTTCAGTGGTTGAGCGTCTGCCTTTGGCTCAGGCCCTGATCCTGGGGTCCTGGGATCGAGTCACTCATCCCCATAGGGAGTTTGCTTCTCATTCTGCCTATGTCTCTGCCTATCTCTCTGCATCCCTCATGAATAAAAAATAAAATTAAAAAAACTAAATTCATTATTCTTGGATACTTCTAGGAAGTTTCACAGTATAATCAGTTCTCTGCCTATTTCAATAACAAGAAAATAAATTAGCAAATGATTATCTTTAACTCTTTTGTAAATTATAAAAAGTATATGATGTTTTAGGCTGGCAAGAGATAATTTTTGTTTGTTTGGCTCTAATTAATAAAAAATAAAGAAGCATAATGAAAAGAATAGAAAAACTTTAAAAATCACACATAATTTAGTATAAATAATAGCTAATAGATATTAAAACGTATGTATCGGCTCTCCCAGGGAGGCGAGGAAGGCAAGCGGTGGCGAATTCAAGGGACACTGAAGGAACGATGAAGACAGTAAGGAGAAGCTGTGTGCATGCTGCTGCTGCTTTGTGGAGCAGCCCTCACCTTGCCCAGCCGGGAGGTCCACACACGATTCAGAAGAGCAGATCTTACAGAGAGGGAGCTGCAGAGACCAGAAGCCCCCCACGCTGTACGGGCCGAAGGAGTCGTGGCTGCGGCCGGGCCTCGGGGCAACCGCGTGGAGGCCTGCAGGTGCGCGGGTGGGCGGCCGCGGGGCCACCCGGTGCCCGTCACAGGCTGCAGCGAGCCCGGGGGCTTCAGCGGCGGGCCGGGCCGGCAGGCTCTGTGTTTCGCGGATTTCGTGTGCCAGTGTCCTGAAGGGTTCCTGGGGGAGACGCTGCGAAATAGAGGCCGGTGCCACCTGCTACAAGGACCAGGGCATCACCTACCGGGGCACGTGGAGCACGGCGGAGGGCGGGGCCGAGTGTGCCACCTGGAACAGCAGCGCGCTGGCCCTGAAGCCCGACCCCATCCGGCTGGGCCTCGGGAATCACAATTATTGCAGAAACCCCGATGGGGACTTAAGGCCCTGGTGCTACGTGGTCCAGGCGGGGAAGTACAGCACGGAGTTCTGCAGCACGCCCGCCTGCCCCGAGGGAGAGAAAGGAGGACTGCTACTTTGGAAAAGGGTTGGCGTACGTGGCACCTACAGCCTCACCACATCTGGTACCTCCTGCCTCCCGTGGAATCCCAGGGTCCTCGCAGGCAAGTTCTACACAACTGGGCCTGGGCAACCACAATTGCTGTGGGAACCCAGATGGGGATGCCAAGCCGTGGTGCATGTGCTGAAGGACCGCAGGCTGACGCGGGGATACTGTGATGTGCCCCAGGGCTCCACCTGTGGTCTGAGACGCTACAAGCAGTTAAGGGAGGGCTCTACGCAGACATCACCTCTCACCCCTGGCAGGCCGCTCTCTGTCAAGAGCAGGAGGTCACCAGGAGAGAGGTTTTGTTTTGTTTGTTTGTTTGGTTGGTTAGTTTTTTTTTGGGGGGGGGGGGATACTGATCAGTTCCTGCTGGGTCCTGTCCGCTGCGCACTGCTTCCAGGAGAGGTTCCTCCCCACCACCTGAAGGTGGTCTTGGGCAGAACATACGGAGAGGTCCCTGGAGAGGAGGAGCAGAAATCTGAAGCAGAAAAGTACATCATCCATAGGAATCTGATGACGACTCTTACAACAAGGGTACTGCGCTGCTGAAACTGCAGTCGGATCCGCTACACTGTGCCAGGAGAGCGATGCTGTCCGCACCGCCTGTCTCCCCGAGGCCGACCTGCAGCTGCCCCACCACCGGGCAGAAGGTGAGCTGTCCGGCTGCGGCAAGCACCACGCGTCTTCTCCTTTCGATTCTGAGCGGCTGAAGGAGGCTCGTGTCAGGCTGGACCCATCGAGCCGCTGCACATCGCGGCATTTGTCTAACAAAACCATGACGAGCAATATGCTGTGTGCCGGAGACACACGGAGTGGTGGAAACCAAGCAAACCTGCACGACGCCTGCCAGGGTGACTCAGGTGGCCCCTTGGTGTGCATGAAGGACAACCGCGTGACCTTGGTTGGCATCATCAGCTGAGACATTGGCTGTGGACAGAAAGACGGTCCAGGTATATATACCAAGGTTACCAATTACCTAGACTGGATTCGGGACAACATGCAACTGTGACCAAGGACATTGAATTCCCTGAAATCATGGGAGACTCTGCTTCCTCCACTTCAGAAGACACATCAAGCCGAGTGCTTCTTCACAGAGCTGAGCCATCACACAGTGTAAGTGGGTGGCAGGGCAGGGGACACCCAGAGGAGAGGGGAGAGGATAGGTTTTCATAGGTACTTCCTATTTTAGAAGTTTTCAGGGCTTAAGATCTGATTTCAGAATGTCAGCCGACAAGACGGATAAATGCCAACCCCTCCTGGAAAACCACCTCGAGGGCAGAAGAGAGGTAGAACAAAAGCCCCACCTCCTTATCTGTCAACATGAGAAGCTTTGGAAGTGGGACCGCAAAGATAAAAGCATGTCTCAGTGAAAAAATAACTAGGTCCTTCAGGAATGAAGGATTGCTTTAGAAATGGAATGTCTATTTATAGGTCACAAGGAAGCCGACAGGGGCCTCCTAATAAGGGATGGGCTGGCTGGCCAGATCATGTTCCTCAACACCACCTTTTAAATCAAATATTTGGCTTTTCCCTTTCTCCACTCTATAGCTCTTGGAAAGAAATCTTTTTGTGTATAGTGTAAGTCCTTTTCTTTATAAACTTCATAATAAAACGGAAGACTTGTATCATTTTAATAACTGATAAACTAGGCTTTAGTATATTTATATCAATCTGTTTTTACTTGTTGCCACATCCATGTATCATACTGTGCTGAAATAAATTTTCACATATTTTCCCAAAATAAAATATAAAATAAAATATATTTATCTTCATAATATTTTAATTGTGACATACAGAATTCCTATAGTTTTTTCTTGTTGCAGATACATTGTATTAGAAAATACTTTACTTACTTAAAAGTGGAGGTTTAGGAAATGAAATATGCAACTTTTATAACATACCTCTGAATTACATTATGAAAATGCAACATGCATTCTTCCTTAAAACCTGCAAATATTTTAAAAATGCAGATTCTCCCATATTATATATTTTATACATATATACATGTATGTGGCTTTGATTTATAACATCAAGATAAGCAAAATAGCTTTATAATGATTTTATTCTTATTCATAAATTGACTTATGAATAAGGATCTATACAGTGAATCAAATTACCTTAGCACTGTAAGTTTTTAAATGAATGATTGAAAAGCAAAAATGCTTCTTTTGGCTTTCAACCTTTTTTTTTTCAAATTAGTACAGTTGCTTGAGAATATGAAAGATAAGCACATGTACAGTTCCTTAATTATGTTGATTATTTCTTTTTAAAGATACATAATTTTTTGAAGTAATAAGTATTAACATGTATATGTGTGTGTGCATCTCTAATGTTTTTATGACTATACACAAAATTTTAAGGTTTGCTAGATCCTTTATTAGAAAAATAGGTAAAATCTATAATTATTTGTCAAATAGGAGCCCAAGTTTTGTGTCTAGAAGTACACTTGCAAAAAGAAAAAAAAAATAAGAAAGAAAGAAAAGAAAAGCATTTATTTGAAAATCACTAAAAAAAATATTTGGGGGTATGAAATTTTGCCTTAATCAACCAAACAATTTAGCTTGCCACAGTTTCATAGATTTAGCAGGAGACTGGTGACTCCTGAGTCAAGGACAAAAGCATGGCAGGCAGTATGAACTTAATTTTTGTGTCTGCTTTCTCTGATCACCTAGTTCCCATAGTGGGAGATTCAGAGGAAGGGTCACCGGATGTTTCATATGTGGTGGTTTGTGTTACAGGTGGAGAATCCTGATCACAGGAAACCCCCGTGTTATAAGAGGGTAACTGTTTGTGAAGGGGTAACTGTCTAATCTTTGCTCTGAAGGAAGATACTGTCTTATAATCCTGGTTAGGAAACACATCTGCCTTCCATCCCAGAAGAAGACACTATCTCTAACTTCCAAGTCCTTTTACTATACAAATATCTTTCAATATAGTCATTAATGTTTTTTCACAAAATATATAGACATACAAGAATCTCATTGATAATCATCCCCTATAGGGGCACCCGCGTGGCTCAGTGGTTGAGCATCTGCCTTTGGCTCAGGTAGTGATCCCAGAGTCCTGGTATCGTGTCTCTCATCGGATGCCCCACAGAGAGTCTGCTTCTCTGTCTGCCTATGTCTCTCATGTGTCTCTCTCTTTGTGTCTCTCATGAATAAATAAATGAATTCTTTAACAAAACAAAACAAAAAAGAATCATCCCCTATAATCTTATACAATGATAACTACATATAATACCAGGGATGTTTATTGCTTTGAGGACTTACAAAACCAGTAAAATTTGAACTTTAATAATTTACTATAAGTAAATAATAAACCAAAGACCACAATTTCACAAGTTAGGTCAAGTAAAAGAATCTGAACAGAGCAGCCATTACTAATTAAGGCTATAAATATTCACTTCAGTAATAAATTAGATTGTGAGAACTTCAAGGTAAAAATTGGACTTTAATCACTTTTGTAATCCTTTAAAATTAAACAGTATACCTCATACTTATTAGCTGCTAGTAGTAGATGTCTCTTATTTTCAAATTCTCTGCATCAATTACTTTGGATAAATGCCCACCTTTACACTGTGTGAGTCTGGTAGACTGCCAATAACCAGACCCACAAGAGGCCAAAAGTCTTAGAACAGTAACTGGCACAGAGAGAGTACCATTTAAGTATTTGTTACTTTAATAAAATTAAACCAAAGAACTCTACATGATGTCATGTTTAATAAAATCATGTTGAAATTATATCAAATCCTATTTTTTCTCTAAATTTTTAATAAAGAAATCACTAATATTCAAAATTCAAAATGTACAAAATAAGGCAAGATTCTTTTTTTTGTTTGTTTAAAGATTTTATTTATTTACTTATGAAAGACACACAGAGAGAGAGAGAGGCAGAGACACAGGCAGAGGGAGAAGCAGGCTCCATGCAGGGAGCCTGATGTGGGACTCGATTCTGAGACTCCAGGATCACACCCTGGGCATGAAGGCAGGCACTAAACCACTGAGCCACCCAGAGTTCCTTCAAGATTCGTTTCTTTTTTTTTTTTTAATAATTTTTTTTTTTTTTTTTTATTTATGATAGTCACAGAGAGAGAGAGAGAGGCAGAGACACAGGCAGAGGGAGAAGCAGGCTCCATGCACCGGGAGCCCGACGTGGGATTCGATCCCGGGTCTCCAGGATCGCGCCCTGGGCCAAAGGCAGACGCCAAACCGCTGCGCCACCCAGGGATCCCCTAAGATTCTTTTTCATATTCTTGTCCCTCAACCACATAAATTAATATAGGCCAAAAATATTATTAATGATTTTTTTCTTCTGGAAAAATGTTATACATATATAATAAAGATATATATACAAAATAAAAGTAAAAAATAAAAATATATATACAAACATTTAAAAATGTAAAAACTGCTGATTTCTTATTTCTCATATAAATAGTAAGAAACAATACACATTATTCTAATCTTGCACTTTTCTCTTAAATATGTATCTAGGAGAGCATTTTACATTCAACACATTTGGAGTTTTCTTATTTTTTTATAGCCCTATGTTATGCCCTTTTGTGGATTTACAGTGATTCATTAAACCAGTACTCTGTTGATAGGCACTAAATAATTTCCAGTATTTTGCTGAAAATGAAAAATTCACAATTAACTCATTTTATATCTGTGCAGAAGAGCTGTAGAATAAATTCTTGGAAGTGGAATTTCTTGATCAAAGTGTTCCCCTACCTGTTGTGGTTTGTTGTTGTTGTTGTTGTTGTTGTTGTTTTTGGTGGCACAGATTGCCATAGATGATATCTATAGATTTGTATTATAAACTTTCTGCAAGAATCCATGAGAATGCCTATTTCCCTATACACTTGCCAACAAAGCATGCTATAATATATTGAGGTTTTTGCCAATTTGGAAAGTAAAAAGTGGCATAGAATGCAAGTTTAGTTTGCATTTTTCCTACTGTGAATGAAATTGATATTATTTTATAAAATTAAGTGATATTTATACTTCCTCTTTGGATAATTATATACCACTTTTGAACATATATTTCTTTTATTTTTATGATTTGCCTTCCATATTCATTTTCTAAGGCTATTGTTATAGTAGCATAACTGGGTGACCCTGAAATGTGTTAATTATGGAGACCAGAAATCCAAAGTCAAGGTGTATTGCAGGATGATGCTCCTTCTGAAACCTGTAGGGGGATCTTTCCTTGCTTCTAGCTTTTAGTAATTCACTGGCAATCTTTGGTGTTCTTTGGCTTGTAAAATGCATCAGTCTAATCCCTCATTTTTATGTGGCCTTTCCCCTGTGTTTCTTCACATGGTCCTCCCTTTGTGCATTCTTGCAAACACTCAAGAAAAAAAATAATACCAGTTCTACTCAAAATCTTCTCAAAAATTAAAAGGAGGGAAAATTGCCCAGCTCATTTTTCTACATCAGCATTCCTTGCTTTTCAAATCAAAGACTCTGTAAGAAGATAACTGTAGCTTAATATAATTCAAGAACATGGATATAACTTCTCTAATTAAATTTTAGCAAACAGCATCCAGCAATATTTATAAAGAGAATAATACATCATGACTGAGTGTACTTTATTCTAGGAAGCCAAAGTTCATTTAACATTCAATTAAATTGTCCTCGCGCCTATTTTTAAAGTTTGAATATTTGCTTGCTCTTACTTGTCCTGAAAATAGAGTTTGTGGTTTCATTTCTTTACTTGCTCTGGATAACTTTCGGATGATTTCCGTAGGACAAGGGTGGAATTTATAAAATATGTCACAATGTTTATTCTGCTTACATTAAATTTTAGCCAGTAAATTAAATTAATTTTAAATAGCTACATATATATAATACAATATATTTGATAAAGCTAATTCGACATCAGTATGATCAATATTACTTTGCCAGTTTCTATTTTTTCTTCATTTTTAAAGAATTCTTTCAAAGCTTTCATTGATTTATAAACCTACTTATTTAGATTTTCTATTATTTTCTATTATTTCTATTCTATATTTCTATTCTATATTTATGTCTATATATCTATATCTATATCTATCTATATCTCTATCTATATCTATCTATCTATATATCTATATCTATATCTATCTATATCTATATATATCTATATTCTATTCTATTTCTATATTCTATATTTCTATTCTATATTTCTATTATTTTCTATTTATTATTATTTTCTATTTTCTATAGACATCTTTATGGTTACACTGTAATGAAGGTATATAACAACATAAAGTAATTATATGTAAACGTCATGCTATTTGTATTAGGCGAAAATGGGCTCCCAAAGATATCTATATGCTAATTCTCATGTGTTACCTTACATAGTAAAGATGTTACGTAAGACTGTGTGATCTTACATAGCATAAGGGACTTTTACAAATGAAATTAGATTAAAAAATCTTGAGGTAGGATGGTTATTCCAGATTATCCAGGTGTGTTTGATATAATCACAATGGTCTATATAAAGGGCAAGAATAGCAAAGCAGGAGAAAGAGATGGGACAATAGAGGCAGAGGCTGGAGTGATACACTTAGAAGATAGAAGGGGCCATGGTCCAAGAAATGCATCCAGAAGACATCTAGGAGCTGCAAAAGTAAAGGAAACAAATCATTTCCCTGACTCCTCTAGAAGGAACATAATACTGCCAACACCTTGATGAGACTAAAGACCTCCAGAAGTATGAGAGAGTAAATAAATCTGTGATTGTGTTAAGCCACTAAGTTTGTTGTAACTACAGCAGTGACAGAAAACTAACACATCACCTAAGATATAAAATATGAAATACAAATGAACCTAATCAATGAGATATGTACCCATCTCCAGGGTTATCCTTTCTTTTTTCTTTATTGTTAAACTACTTTCGTGGTTTTAGAATGCATTATTGCATAATTTCTGTGAATTTACCAAAGACATACATGACCAAGTGATAGTTTATTGCCTTCTTCAGAGTAATAGAGTGGGAACGCTACATGTAGTTGCCCAGTTTGACTCTATTTTCTTGGGGTTTTTTTGTGCTGCAGCGTTGCATGTCAATTAGTTCTCATAAATGGTATGTGTATATAACTCATGGGTTCGATTTCTATGTCTGAACATTAAGACTTTAGGCAGATGATTCTTCACATTCTAATTTCTCCTCTTGCAGTTAGACATGGATGTTATGGTGACCAAAATTCACATACGGAATTATTCTGAGGGTTCCATAGATTCAGAAATCTTCCTTGGTTTCTCATGGTAAGTAAATACACTAGTGGAGGAGGAGTGGGATGATGAAGTAGGGGATAGAGATATCTGAGTAGATAGGGATGAAACAAACAAATCATAACCACAAATCGATCTGCAATTCTGTAACTGTGGCAGGAAACTCTTTCAAATGTATCTAGGGAAACTGTTTTGGTCTGCCTTAAATCTTTGAAGCATTATACTCAAGACAGTGATTCTCCTTAGGATACATTCTACTGCCACATATTTCATCTGTGTCTATGAATTAAGTTGGATACCCAATATTTTAGTCTATGTGGGCTGCTATAACAAAATATCATAGCCTGTGTGGCTTATAAACAACAGAAGTTTATTTCTCAAAGTTCTGGAGGCAGGAAGTTTGAGATCCCAGTGGCAGCATAGTCAAGTTCTGCTGAAGGAACCCCTTCTGCTTTTTTCTCACTGTGTCCTCACATGGTAGAAGGTGCAAGAGATCTCTTTTATAATGGTACCAATCTCATTCATGATGATTCTGCCTTCACGACCTAATTATCTCTCAAGGCCTTACTTCCTAATACTACCACATTGCAGTTAGGATTTGAACATATAAATTTGGCAGGCGTAGGGTGCAGAGGGAGGAGACATTCATTCTATGGCATTCAGCATAGTTCACATGAGAATTACAAGGAATACTCATGGAGGTGAAAACTATGTACTGAAAGAATGGCAAGTTCTAACCAGGTAATGTCAGTGGAGAGTACACATAAGATTAGACACTGAAGGTGGTGTACCAAGGAGGAGAAATACAAGGCTCAATAGGATCACTGTATTAATATGGAAGTGGTTACAAGGGATTAGTATTAGAATTAGAATTTCAAATTTTGGCTGAATCCCAGGGGAATAGTTTTAATAATCTGCTAAAGATAAATTGAATGTGGACTCAGTGATGGCATACAATTAATGAGCTTGAAATGTCAGCTTCTCCCTGGCATACAATAGATGATGGCCGGAGAGATGAGAGCATTGGAATGGAAATATTATGTAGAACCTGCTTACCCATCTTCTAAAAACTCTTTTAAAAGAACTTTTAACCAGTTTTTAAACTAATGAATTGGTCAGGAGAAAGTAACATTCCTATAGTGCTAAGACATTCTTAAGTGCATTTCTGTAGCTCAGAGATGATGATGATAGGGATACTGAAATGCAAATAGTTTTGGGCTCCCTGCTCAGCAGGGAGTCTGCTTCTCCCTTTCCCTCTGCCCCTCACACTTGTCCTCTCTCTATTTCAAATGAATAAATACAATCTTAAAAAAAAAAGGAAATAGTTTTCTTGTAATCAACAGAAGTATCAGGGTCACAAAAGGAGTACAGGTCAAGGGCAGCCTGGGTGGCTCAGCAGTTTAGCGCTGCCTTCGGCCCCGGGTGTGATACTGGGGACCCGGGATCGAGTCCCACATCAGGCACCCTGCATGGAGCCTGCTTCTCCTTCTGCCTATGTCTCTGCCTCTCTCTCTCTCTTTCTGTCTCTCATGAATAAATAAATAAAAATCTTAAAAAAAAAAAAAAGAAGTAGAGGTCAAGTTGTCATGGAGTATAATTGATTTATATTCTACATTATACTCTAAGTGATATAATACTCATAATAAGGTGGAATGAATACATCACGAATATTTTAATCCCCTTATCAACTGATAAAATATTAATAAATAAAACAAAAATGTGTATCTCAAATACAAATAGAAGAGATAAAGTAGAATAAGAAATATAATTGATCTAATCAGTAAACAGGACAGAAGGAAAAAATGGAACTAAAGATAGATGAAACAAAAAAACAAATAGTAAGTTGGAACAATTAATCCTAAGAATATTGATATATGTTAAATTTAAATAAAGTAAATATTCAACTAATGAGAAACAAGATGTTGCACTTGTACCTCTCATCCTGTAGGAAGAGACACAGCACTTTACGGATGTCCTTTGGTTTTGGTTCTGTTTTGTTTTCTTCAAGATTTTATTTATTCATTCATGAGACACACACACACACACACACAGGGAAAGGGAGAGAGAAAGACAGGCAGAGACACAAGCAGAGGGAGAATCAGACTCCATGCAGGGAGCCCGATGTGGGACTGGATCCAGGTCTCCAGGATCATGCCTGGTTTTCCTGACATTTCCTATATATGGACGTCCTCTATAACTTCTTTACTGTCTACTCTTGGATGTGACCTGGAAACAAACAAACAAAAAAATGAGGTCTGCAGAAAGTCCTGATTGTGATGGAAGATATTCTAGCACTTGTTCTTTACAATGCAATGTATCTCACACTCCATGGAACAGGACTATATGGGGGGGGAGGGGGGCGGTACAGAACTCTAGCAGGCCAGGATAGTTACAGTGAGTGTCTGGGTTTTAAGGTAGGTTCAGAACCTCTTCTACTGATAATTAGTATCCCTCTGAAAAGTAGGTCCTGGAATATTTTTCTTCCATTCATAACATAGTAACTGGTTCTTGGCTTGGTATGTTGCCTTAAACATCTATGAAACTGGACAAAATGTATAGTTCAATTGTTTGCAAGCATTGTATAAAGAGAAGTAAAAGTCTTTGGTCCTTAAGAAAAGGAAAACAAGTAATGTAAGCTCAGATACCCTAAAATTTTGCTTGAGGAAGGTGAAGTATAAGCTGAAGATTGGAGATGAGGGCTGCTGCTCAGGTGGAAGGAGGTGGAAACTATGCAGGTGGGAAGGAGGGAGTGGACACAGTCTGAATGAGGATATATATAATTTTATGATCAAAGGTTAAAATGTCTTTAGCCAAAGGTTGGGATAGAAAAATAGAAACAAATCTAAATAGAATGTTAAATATATTTAAATAACTCAAAGGAAATAATTAGGAAGAAAATGGACTTAAAGAGAAATAGAATGAAAAAAAAAAGAAATAGAATGAAAACACAGTTATAGAGGTGCTGGAGTGGATCAGTTGGTTAAGCTTCCTACTCTTGATTTGGTCCAGGCTGTGATCTCAAGGTCATGAGGTTGAGCCTTTTAGAATTCTCTCTTTCCCTCTCCTTCTGCCCCTCCACCCCAGCTGGTATGCATGTGCACTCTCTCCTTATCTCTCTCTAAAAATAATAATAATAATAATAATAATAATAATAATTTTTTTAAAGCAAGTATATTGTGATTAAATTAAATGTAAGTGTATTAGGCACTCAAAAAAAAAAAAAGGCAAAAGTTGTCAGGCTGAATAAAAGAGCAAGCCCTGATTTTATTCTGTATCCAAGAGACAAAAAAAGTAATAAGTAAAAGTATAGGGAAAACATATACCATGCTAAGAGAAAGCAGAAGAAAGTTGGCGGGGCTGTAATGAGTATTATCAGAGACAAAGAAGAACATTTCATAATGGCAAAAATTTGATTCACCAGAAAAATATGACAGCCCTAAATATGTATGTTGATAATATCAGAGCTTTAAAAATAGACTAAATTTGACAAATCTAAATGGAGAAATAGACAAATTCACAATCACAGCTGGAGACTGTAACATCACTTCGTGTAATTTTTGAAACTACTAGACCAAGAATAAATAAAACCAGCTGGGCCCAGCACTAAGCCTGTAGATTAATGGTATATAGCTGCATGAATGAGCCCAGAGACCAAGAGCTTATTTCCACCTCCTTATTCTTTTTTCATTTGTAGGTAAATTGATTTACTTATATGGAACAACCTGTAAATTAAAATATCCTTAATAAACTGAAAAACATTGTGTTGACTCTATATTCTAAAATATGAACAAAATATGTATTAAAATCTTTGAATCCAAATAAATCAACAAGAGCATATAGTTTTGAACACTATCGACCAACTTGACTTAAATAATTTTTGTAGTGTAACATGTGCAACCACTACAGAATATACATTATTTTAAAATGTACATAGATAATTTACCAAGAAAGACTGCATAATGGGTCAGATAATGAATCTTGAAAAATTTCATAAACTCATTATCTCACTGAGTATTTTTTTTTCTGATAATAATCATATCAACTTAAACATTTATCCTCCAGGAGTGAAGGTTCTCCATGGTAACAAAACCAAGTAAATTATTTTATCCAGATGGTTTGGTAGACTATAAGGCGAGCATAAATTAGGTTTTAAAACAAAGGAGCTGGGGGATCCCTGGGTGGCTCAGCGGTTTGGCGCCTGCTTTTGGCCCAGGGCATGATCCTGGAGTCCTGGGATCCAGTCCCACATAAGGCTTCCTGCATGGAGCCTGCTTCTCCCTCTGCCTGTGTCTCTGCCTCTCTCTCTCTGTGTGTCTCATGAATAAATAAATAAAATGTTTAAAAAAATTCTCTCTTAAACAAAAGTAATAAAAAATAAATAAAAATAAAATATAAAATAAAATAAAACAAAGGAGCTATCATTAAAAACTTGAGTTTTATAACTATTTGCAGAAGACAAGCATTAAATATTTTGTGCTACTTTTTTGCACCTTTCTTATTTCTAGTAAGGTTGATTATTAATGCACATGTTTCTTATTTCTAGTAAAGTTCAATATTTTTATGATTTTTAGTACTTTATTTCTTTCTCATATTCATTGTGAATTGCACATTGTGTGTTTATTGTACTTCTAACCTGTAGGGAAGTTTATATATTTTGGTTTCTTATCTTTAGAAGTTTCCATATTGAAAATATCTTCTATTAGTATTATAGGATGACTTTTGATGTATAGATATCTTCAATTTCAGTGTAGTTACACATAGGATATTTTCCTTTATGCTTGACTATTTTAAGAAATTCTAGGCTATTGGGGTGCCTGGGTAGGTTGAGCATCCAGCTCTTGATTTTGGCTCAGGTGATGATCTCAGGCTCCTGAGATCAAGCCCAACAGTGGTCTCCACGCTCAGAATGCTTAAGATTCTCTCTTTCCTTCTCCCTTTCTCCCCAACCCCTTCTCTCTCTCTCTCTCTCTCTCTCAATCTCTCTGTCTCTCTCTCTCTCTCAAATAAGTAAATAAATCTTTAAAAAGAAAAATTCTGAGCTATTTCAATATGTAATATATTACCCTATACTGTGTGCTTAAAGTTTTAAACTTTTGCTTTTTCAAGCATAAACAATTGGTATCATACAATCTGCATGTTTATGTGTGCGTGTGCATGCACATATGTGTGTATTTGTGTATGATGTAAGTAAGGTAGCCATCCTTTCCTTCATCAAATTGCAATGCCAGTGAAACAGAAAGCAAACGTCCATGTATGGTATAGTACTATTTTTTAACAATTATTGGGACTGTTATTTTAAGTATTATTTTTACAGATACCTAATAATGAATAATTGCCTAAATTAAGGCTCTAATGATTTTTCTAATGACTCATATTCACATTCTGAGTAGTCCCCTTGACTTGTTTTTGAATTGTATTTTCAATTTGGCTGGTTCTTGCATATTTCAACTGTTCTGCTGAGATGTGCTGGCAGCAGAAAATTCTGATTATAGGTTTAAATGTATGATATGTTGACCAAAGGAATGAGAAAAGAGAAAATGGAGAGAAAAGAGTCATTTTCCTGTCCACAGAAAGATGTGTGGCTTACAAAATCTCAAGTATGTGTGTAGCATTCACAAGACCATTTGAAAGTATATTTAGAGTAAAATGTCTACATGAGTGAATATTACAGTAATTTCTACAAAAGATAAAAATTTATAGATATTACCTTTTTTTAAACTAAGAATATGATAAAAGTAGGTCATCTCAGGTAGATTTCAGTTAGTAACTTGGAATGTGTATTTATATCACTTTTTGGGAACTTTATATAACAGATTTTAAAATGTAAAGGCTTTTCTAAGAATACTGCATTATAATAGTGGTTATAACCAGATAATGGAGAAGAATACTAAATTCTATTATTCATGAAAATTTGCTGCAAGAGTAAATTTAGAAATAACACATTTCAACCCTTCAGTGCAGTCCTAAAATTAGCCCACGACATTTTATAGGTAGAGCAAAACTCAAGATAAATACAGCGTTGGGATCAAATGAAATTGTTAACAATGCCTATAATGAAAGAGAAAATTACACTTTGGTTATAGGGGGCTGAGAGGAGACCCATTGGACTGAAAATGCTAAATTTAGATGAGGAAGAAATAGCTCCATCTTTGACCCAGAAGGACTGAACACTAAATATATTCTTTCATTCACAATAGAGAAACATGTGGTTAAAAGAATTGCAGCTCAATTGTCCTCCATAAAAACTATTTCCGAAAGTAGAAAATGAAACTGCCTGATTATTTATAATAAAAGATGTGCAGACAAAGAGATTAGCAAAGAAAAGGGATTGGCTTTTTGAAGAAAGTGGATAATGTCAATGGAATGCATATGTGAAGGAGAATTTTTAACTTAGATTCCATGTCACTATCACATTTTCACATAATTATTAATGACCACTGCTATTCCTGCTGGCATGTATTAAGTGTTTATTCTGTGTCAGATAGTATGTTAAGTGTTTGTATAGACCATTTCATTAATTGAAAAATCTCCATTGGTTAAGTGGGATTGACAAATTTATTATATTGACAAGGTAACTGAAGCTGAAGGGGTTAGTTTGTTTCAGCAGGGTCGTATTATATGAGGGTGATAATTTCTGACTTTAGATCCAGGCAGAATGATTCAAGACTTTTCATCATGATACGTTTTGGAACCTCCCTTTTTCCTATGGAATTATTATGATAATATGTAATGTGCATAGCTGAACTATGGAGAAAAATAACCAGTGAATGTTAGTTCCCATGAACCCTAAATTACCACCTTGACCTGCCAATCTGGGAGCGAGTTAATGGGTGCCAGGTAATAAGAGATATTCTAATAAAATTCACTTTGTGTTGGCAGCAATAGAACTTTTAAAACACTACGATTATTTCTCCAGTTTTTAGCATTACTTTGGAATTCAAGTGGCCAAATCCCATGTTAGCTTCTACCCTATAGCATAAGGTCCATGCTAATTGGATGTTCTACATGGAAAGTTTTAGAGTTCCAATTTGCTACAGAAATAAAATAAATCAAAATAAAATGCTGCATCTCCAGAGATATTATAAGGATTTGTACTTCCATGAAGAATATATGAAATTATTCTTGTCACATATTTTATATATTTTTAGTTTTACAAGTGGAAAAGGCTGAGGCATTTTGTAGATTTTGGTAGATTAATAAAAAATATTGATGACTTATATTTCATTTGCTACCCCAAATTTAAGTCAGTTGCTGACATTGGCTTTGAGCCTATTGATGTTGTTAATAACTGTCTATCCTTTTGAAGAATAGGAACCTCCAGAAGTTTTCGGATGACAAGAGCATCAGTACATGTTTTCATAGTATTTTATTATTAAGTCAACTCCCCTATCTGTGATTCACTACGTTAGTTTGCAAAGTACATCTTCTCCTCTCTACTAGACACTTTTGTCCTCTAGAACATATATTTTGTGGTAATGTACATTTAGAAAAGTACCTTGGAATTCTTGATAAGATGTGTGAGGGAAGCAAGAGATACATCCCAAATAAATACAGAGAAGTTCCTATGGCTCCTGTGACCTGAGTCATATAGAGATAGAGACTCAAAAAAAAAAAAAAACAAAACAAAACAAAAAAAAAAAAACACACACAAGAGAGATAGAGACTCCAAAATGAAAAAGAAATAATTAAGAAATAATTGCCATAATTTAGGCCCCTTATTCTTTTTAAAGGAATATGTATACTTCTTTCTAGTTCAGTTTTGATTGTTTGAAGCAACATTTAACACATTTAGAGTTTTCATTAATACCTATTTATCAAATGAATCAAAACATTAATGACTGAGTAGGATCCTAAGAAACTGAAGGCTAGAAATAAATAGGGTAATGACTAAGTACTCTTCTGGGCTTGGTATTCTCTGACATAGAGGATTTGAGAAATGGATGAAATTTAAGAAGAAAGATGAGTCGAGTTTAGAAATATACATTTTCAGTAAAATCTAGATATAAAAAAGGATGTATGGTTGGAACATGTAGATTTGGTATTATAAACATCCTCAAGGACAATCATGCCATGGTACAAAATAAAATCTATAAGGATAAAGTGTATGAAGAATGAGTTAGAGGGGTGAGGGCTAGAAAATTTTATTGGATAGTTGGGGGGAGGGTAATTTTCCTTCTATTCTTCTGAGTTACTGGCTGAGACCACTGTGATAAAAGTAGATTTAAAAAGAGAAAAAACAAATAGAGTTTTACTAACATGTATACCACATGCACGCATGGGAGATATGGAGGGAAAAATGAGTAACTTTCTGAGATGCCTGGGAGTTTTGAAATTAAATACCATCTCTATTTTTTTATTCACGAGAGACACAGAGAGAGGCAGAGACACAGAAAGAGGGAGGAGAAGCAGGCTCCATGCAGAAAGCCTGATGCAGAACTTGGTCCTGGGACTCTGGAATCATGTCCTGAGCCAAAGGCAGATGCTCAACTGCTGAGCCACCCAAGCATCCCACTTACTTATCATCTTAATATGGAAAAGAGAGTGAAGATGCAGGCCTCTTGGGGTAGAATAATTATTTATTTATTATTATTTTTTTAGGAAAGATAAATTGGCCTTGTAGAATAGAAGGGAGGTATGATAGTTTGTGACAAAGTTTGTCTGGGTGTGCTGTGGATTTCCAGTACCCTCTTTTGCAATGAATCAATCTTCCCTGAGTGATGAAATTCCTGGGCAAGGGATTGATGACAGTTGAGTTCCTTTTGGGGATCTGTCTAGGTAGAGATAATGGGAGTTCAAAGAAAGGCCCTTAGCATTTACTGTTTTTCAAATACCTACCCTTCAAAATAGTTATTACACCAAAGCAGCATATTTTGGGGGGGCATTTTCGGCTACCCTTAAACAAGTATAAATAGAGAATTAGTTACAGGGTGAAAAAAATAGTTTGAGGAAATAAAGTTATCACTAGAGCAAAGGAGGTTTCTAGACGGTGTCAAATACTATAGAGAGTAAGATTGATGAAAATCCATTGGGTTGTCCTACTTAACTCATTGGTAAGATTTCTGTTCCTGAGTGAAGGTAGTATGTTACAGATTGATACTCCCACTAAAGACACCTGGGAAAGGTAAAACATTGAAATCATATAATTAAAGTTATCAGGTAACTATGCATGCAAAGAGAATTAGGTTGGATGACATTCCAGGGAATGCTTTTCAGAAGTGACCTGAGGATTGCAGACATTTCTTCCCAGGAGGAGACTGATGTAGCCTAGAAGTTAGGGATTGAGGTTTGGCACAGGCAAAGCTCTCTGCTAGCAGAAACAGTTCCCAGCATATTTTGTACTGGTTGTACGGGAGTGCAGTGATAAAACTGGAAATCTGATAATCCTCAAAGTCACAATGATTTTCCCAACATGATATTTACTGAAGTCTAGCTGCAAAGAATGTTAACAGCTGGATTGAAAGCTTCTCTAAAGTAGCATGCAAGCTTCCACGTCTCAAGTAGTTCAGAAAACAAAGAACTGCCAAAAACAAGGGTTAAAAAAATAAAACAGACATGAACTGTAAGTCAGAGAGTAAAGGTCTAGTTGACAATGAGGATCCTATAGACACTTGCCACTTTTCTACCTAGGATCCCTTATAGCCAAAGGCTGAGATTTTAGACTTGGACCTTCAGTGGGGCATAAGAATCTAACAGAGATTTTAGCATTTGCACAGGAATGGAATAATGAATCTTATCATGGGAGACCAGTTTCTGGTCCAGAACTGGGAGGCCAGTTTCTCCTTTATGGCATGTGCAAGTTTTGAACCTGAAAGAGGCAAAAAAATATGTGTTCATACTAAAATCTCTGAAGAGCAGAAATGAATTTCCCTCAGTCATTTAGATCTAAGTAGCAAGACATGCTAGCCCTTCAGTTGAAAGCCTTGAAGAACTGCTCTATAGTAAGGGTGAGAAGCTACTATGTAACTAAACCTTACCTTGCAGACACTGCAGTTCAGTGACCCACCCAAGTCAACCCTGGCTGGAATCAGAAATAAACTACTTCTCTTTTTAGGAGAGTGGAACATAATCTCTCCTTTAGAAGACAATATCATCTAGAATAGGGCATTTTCAGTTATTTGATGCACAGAATATTTTTTTCCTGAGTATTTTGATTTTACACATTGGAACTTGATAGTTGGATAAATAGGGTCTTAGAGGGCATAATATAGATTTGATTTATGAGTCTAGGGAAAAAATCAATAGAGAGCCTATAATGATGGTAATCTCCATCATTTTAAAGTGACATCTAATCTCTTACATATTTGGTTGATGAATTTTGATCTATACAACTGTCCAAAGCCTTCCAAAACTTATTGTATGTTTGCTACATGCTATGAGGTAATATTAGGTATCCACTGAAGTTCATATGGTGGATGATAGCATGGATATACAGGACAGATGTGGTAGGTAAACAGAAGGGATCTAGAGAAGGGTATGCTATTGTTACAATATACGGTATTATCAAAAGAGGATCTAGGAGCAGTGCAAACATGAAATTTTGTGTTCACATTTTGTTTTCCAGAGACATTATAGACTTAGGGGAAGGTGAGAAAGAATCTCTTAGTTCTTCAAGGCTTCCCTTTGGTTGGAGAACATGAGAAGTGTCTTATCAGAGATTACCACACCTGATAGGAAGGAACCAAAATTCTCTATGGACTTTGATGGTTTCAGTGGGAGATTATGGCCAATCAGGTTTATATTATTTATAAATGATCATGGCACCCTTTAGAAACCAGATGCCATTTATCAACTCCCTAATCCAGAGAATATATTTATAGGACCTGGGAAAACCCAGAATGTGGGATAAATGTGTGTCAGTTAGTGTCAATGAGAGTTCTGGATATGGCCAAACAGGGGCTTCCCAGACTTCTGAGTTGTGGCAGTTAAGATGGAAGAAGCAGCTCTGATGAAGTACTGGCAAGCAGTAAGACATGCTTCTCTCTTAATTTCTGGAAAGGTTTTTCTCTATCAATCTGAAAATACTGTGAATTTAGGGACTTGCTCAGTTTCTCAGCCAACATACCCTGGGGTCTTCTCAGAACTATAACCAGCAGGCAAAAGCATTTCACTCTGTCTTCAAACAAGACAAACTGAAGCAAGTGTTACTAATAATCACAGACAGAGAGATGATGCCCAAATGATCCTTGCTGCAGGGAGACTCTAAGAATAGATTTTCTGGTTGGAGACAGACAACTTATATCTTTTCCTCTTCTTCTAAAAGCTACAATGGAAAATACATCACATACTGCTGGGATCCCAAAGCTGAGAGGTTCCATTGTGTTGCTGTGAGGAAAAAGAGGACAGAGTGTTTGGGGCTGAAAATCCCATCCTCCTACCTCCCCAGAATACATCCACTTTTACTTCTGATCCAAGTCTCATCTACCTCCCTCCTTCACAGATGCCATGGAGCTAAGCTGGAGCTCTCTTCAGTTCCCTAAGAAGCCATATATTATGCTCATATTAGACTAAATGTTTATGAGTTTGCAAAAATATACAGAAATAAAACTATAAACATTACACTTTTGTCTAAAGGTAACATCTAGTTAAAGAAACAAATGTTATAATAGCAATATTGAAGCTTCTGTATGTTAAAATATGAAAAAAACTACATTGACCAGTTTTACTGTAGAGAAGAAAAAAATTATCCTTTGGACAATATTGAATGAACTGAAATTAGGGTAACTGGTGATTGGTGATACAACCTAATCAAAAGTTTATCACACTTTCTTACTCTTCCTCTTTAAGTTATATTTACCTTTTATCATGACATTTATTTATTAAAGGAGTATTAATTATATAACAATTAATTAATTAATCACAATTAATTAGTAACTACTTTAATTTACATTTAATTGCTACAGATATGAATATAAACTCTTTTATAAAGATGGTGATGGGTCTAAATTGCAATACATATTTTTGTTTTTTTGTTTAGAAAATATAATTGTAAGGAATTAACATTATTCATCTATGCTTGAGTTAAATCCAGGGTTGGTTTCTTTATTTGGGTGAGTGACTAAAAGCTGAACATCCACTCTCGCATGATTCAAATGCATCAATAATCTGATTCCTGGGAGGAAATGAGATTAATAATTGTCTACTTACAAACTGAAATATTTGATGACAATCGTCACACATAGATGGTATGAGACTTTAAACTCTTTTTATTCCTTGTCAGTTTCAAACTGATACTTACCTATTTGAAGAGACACATTCATGTTACTTCTCTTAAAACAGTTCATGTGTCTATATGAAAGAATAACATACATCTATAGCTCTACATAAATTACCACCTCTTTGTCTCTAAAAATAATTAGGGAGTAATGTTTATAGTGTTCTAATATAAACTCTTATTTGATATTCGTAACAATGTTGAGAGGTGATATACCCATTGAAAGAGGTGATGTAACTGTCAAAATATAGTCAGAGAGGTGAATTAACTTGACCATGTTTAAGTACATGGTAAACAACTGGGATTTAAACCTAGCTCCAATAGTTTTAAGATATGCTTAAAATAAAACTACAACAACAACAACAACAACAATAGTCCTGATCATGATGATAAACATACGATGCTGACTCTCTGGTTAAGATAGTTATTATTCAATGGATGAGTGCTATTTGTCTTGATGTTTTCAAAATATTTTTTTAAAACCGTGGGACCAGGGCGCCTGGGTGGCTCAGTCAGTTAAGCATCTGCCTTGGGCTCAGGTCATAATCCCAGTGTCCTGGGCTTGCCTCACATCTGGCTCCATACTCAGAGGGAGCCTGACTTTCCCTCTGCCTGCTGCTCCCCCTGCTTTTTCTCTCTGTCTCTGTCTCTCTCTGTCAAAGAAATGAATAAAATCTTTTAAAAAAAGGAAACTTGTAGGACATGCACATTTTAGAATCAAATAATAAACTTCAAACCTTATTTCAGTGATATATAAACAATGTAAGAACTTCAAAAATTCTAACCTTACACAAAAGCTCTTTTCAAATACATTCTACTTGTTGACTCCAATATTAAACACTGTGGAATTAGCTCAAAGGAGGAAGCAGATCCTTACCTATCAGCAAATTGTGCTGGATTTTTTCTTTTTGCATCATGCCTAAGGAATTAGGGGTGGTGTTGGATATGACTTTGCACTCTATCAAGATGCAAGGGAAATTGCAAAAAACTAGTACAGGCAATTCAGAGTGAGTGTCAGAGATGAGAGGATGGGAAGGATCAGGGGAGCAGAGGGAATTATTATGGAGGTTGTTGATGACAGATGAAGAAAACAAGGAAGAATGCAGGAGAAAATTTTAAGTCTCCAGGGTCTGGGGCTGGAAGTGATTAAAACTGAAAAACCACATAAAAATGTCATTTTCTATCACATTGGGATTTTCAAATCCAAAGTAACTCAAAGTGCCTTTACTCTAGAGCAGTGTTTTCCAAACCCAGGTGGCCACAGTATTATCTGGGAAGCTAATGCTTAAAACAAAACAACAACAACAACAACAACAACGACAACAACAAAACAAAACTAATGCTTGGGCTGTACTCCTCAATGTTATGATTCAGTCTAGTTTGGGATGGGGCAGAGGATTCCACTTCCTGATTATAATTAGAAGCCAATTCCACAAAGCATTCATTTATTTGTTTATTTTCTGATGGTCTGTGAAGTTGTATCTGTGTATTTACTATTTTGGGGAGTGAGAAAGCAATCATTTTATTATCCCAAGATACTCTACTTCATGATCTATCATCACTGAACTGTTTCCAGCCAATATTATGGAAGTAGAACAAATCTGAAGCACTATTTGCAAGCCAAAGTTGTATTTTTTTTAAGATTTTTATTTATTTATTTGAGAGAGAACACAAGCAGGGGGAGCAGCAGAGGGAGAGGGAGAAGCAGGCTCTGCACTGAGCAGGGAGCCCGACATGGGGCTTGATCTCAGGACAATTGGAACACGAGCTGAGCTGAAGGCAGACCCTAAACTGACTGAGCCACCCAGGTGCCCCCTCCTCTTTTTAAAGATTTGCAAAGTTATATCTTAATGCTTACATACGTAATGCCTAAACACTTTAGGTTTAAATTAGTTAAATTTACTAAACATGGAAAATATGGTTAACTAACAACAGCCATCTTTCCCTTTTTTGCTTTGCTAACAGGATCTCAGTTTTGTTAGTTATGTGGTAATGATGTTCTCTGGGAAGTTAATAAAGGTATTGATTCATGAATAAGCCAATTATGTAACCAGCTATGTTAATCCAATTCCCTTTTACCAGAGATTGTTTTATAGTGTCTAACCAATTTTTAACCAATACGATATAAAGGATAGTCTTCTGGATTGTCCTCTATGATAAAAAAATTGGGGGACATCTGGGGGGCATCTTTTACTGCTTTTGGATGCTGTTTTATGAGTTTTATGATGGTTGGAGTTGGTGATATATGAAGTTGCTGTCACCATCTTATAATTAAAGAAGAGGATGTAACCAAGACAATGCAGGCAAAGAAGAAATGTGTAAGAAATGGTCCTTGGGGACATTATCCTGCCTAGTAGCCAGTCCTGCTTCTGCCCACTTCTGAACTTCTTATCGTGAGATATTACACATTTTCATTGTTCTATTCACTTTCAGCCAGGTATTATTTTATTGCCACTGATACATTGATTTGTACCTTTCCCTTCCTAGCAAGATATTTTTACTTAAATTTGTTCAGAATTTTGAAGCTACAGGGTACTGCTCAAATCAGTCTGGTACCACATGAGTTCTTTTGTAATTATTTTAGCACTGCAACCATATCATGCTCACCTTACAACACATTTCCCCCAAGGGTCTCAACACAGGTTTTAACATGGGTTACTTAAATTTCCTTCAAGATGACTAGATTTTAAAAAATGAGAATCCTGGTGTTTTCCATATGTGCTGATTAAAACGAGCAGCAGACCAAGGTGAGTTTATTAAAAACAGCAAGAACTGTAGCATGGAAGAGAAAGGCCAACCAGTAGGGAGCACCACAAAATTAAAATTACAACATAACCAAGCTGTGCTGTCAAAATCTATTGAGTTCTGTTCCTTAACTCTGGTGTGGAAATGTGAAGGGGTTGAAGCAAAAAGCATTATTTCTGAGGTCTAGAGATCAAATGAAGCAAAGTAATTCCTGGCTAGTAGAAATTAGTTGAGTTCAGTGGGGCCTGCATGCAAGATGCTGGGAGTAGCAAGAGAGGCAAGAAAGCTGATCAAGAAGATCCCTCATGGAGCTCATTATTGGAGAGGAACACATGTGTACAATCAAGAAAATTTTAGGCAGAAATTTAGCCAACTCTAAAATGGATCAGGCTTGGCATAAAGCTGTGTCCTTACATTAAGAAGTTGTGAGACCTTCTCAAAAATAAATTATTTCAGGGGTTCAGCAGCATTCCAAATTAGAGGAAATTAGACCTAACAAATAAGGATATAAAGAAGCTTAAATGGAACCTCCCATACAAACCACTTAGCATATTTCTTGGCCCATAATATATATGTAATAAATGTTATGTAATTACTTTTTTAAAAAAAATCATAAAAATATACACATATTTCTCTAGAGCTATACAGAAAGAAGAGGGATGGCTCTTTGGGTATTAGAAATGATTGAATAATTGATAAAAAATAATTGATGAAACAATCTATGATTTGGTCATACGACTTGGTTCAAAAGAACTGAAACTATTAGAGAAAGTTCTATGTGATTAAAATATAAGGAATTATAAGATTTAGGGTACTTTATTTTGTCTATATCAAACTATTTCTAATTTTTCATTATAGCAAAATCTTCTACAGATCCTATTCTTTTAAAAAAATTCAATTAATTATACTATATGAGTGTATTATTAGTTTCAGAGGTAGAGTTCAGTGATTCATCAGTCTTATATTAACACCCAGTGCTCATTACATCATATGCCCTCCTTAATGCCCATCCCCAGTTACCCTACCCCTGCCCCCTCTCCCCTCGTCAACCCTCATTTGTTTCCTATGATTAAGAGTCTCTTATGGTTTGTCTCACTCTCTGATTTCATCTTGTTTTATTTTTCCCTCCCTTCCCCTATCATCTTCTTCCCACATATGAATGAAATCATATGGTAATTGTCTTTCTCTGATTGACTTATTTCACTTAGCATAACACCCTCTAGTTCCATTCAAGTCATTGCAAATGGAAATATTTCTTTTTGGTTAAGTAACATTCCATTGTATAGATAGATAGATAGATAGATAAATAGATAGATAGATAGATAGACATCTTCTTTATCCATTCATCTGTCAATGGACATCTGAGCTCTTTCCATAGTTTGACTATTGTGGATATTGCTGCTATAAATATTAGGGTGCCAGCCCCTTTCGATGACTACATTTCTATCTTTGGGGTAAATACCTAGTAGTGCAATTGCTGGTATAGACACTACTCTTAAATTAGTTACTGATTTTGTTCCTCAGGTGACATTTGGCTATATCTGGAGACACTTCAAAATGGTGGTGGTGGTGGTACTTCTTATTTGATTTTGTAGTATCAAAGCAGTGGTGTCTATTTCACTGTACATGGTTTAATAGACTCTGGGATTCCTGATCATATGCAAACACATTTATAAATATTCTAGAATCTATCCATTGTTGGATTTATGAAGTAAATGAGAGCAATATATCATTTTAAAAATAACAAAACCAAAAAAATTAAAAATAAATAAAAATAACAAAACCTCTTTTTTATGTCCTTCCTACTGATACATTACAATGAAAAATTTTGTGCTAATTCTTTAGGTCTTACATAGTAATTTGATAATTATGATCACTAAGAAAGAAAGTAGTCATTTTCTTTGTTAACTGTACAGGTTCTGACTCAGAAACAAAATTAATCACTAGAAGACATATGTGCTTGACCTTTTAAAATATGTATTGTCAACTATGCTGCTTCACATGGTACAATAGGGTAAGAGAATGCCTATGCTGTATAGTGAGCCACGGTGTTACTAATGCAAGTTGCCTGTACTGCAAGGTAAGAATGCCTCATCCTCAACCCCTCTGCATTCCCCTCATAAGCCAGAGCAAGGAATTACAGGACCAGAGCTGGTGATTTCACAACCTCTTAGTGAGCCCATGTTTCTCATTGGTTCCCAGGGGCTACAGTCTGCTGGGTCTGTGAGAAATTAGATGCAAGCATGAAATGCAGAAATTCCTTTCTTAAAATTTTTTTTTTTAATTTTATTTATTTTATGATAGGCACACAGTGAGAGAGAGAGAAGCAGAGACATAGGCAGAGGGAGAAGCAGGCTCCATGCACCGGGAGCCCGACGTGGGATTCGATCCCGGGTCTCCAGGATCGCGCCCCGGGCCAAAGGCAGGCGCCAAACCGCTGCGCCACCCAGGGATCCCAGAAATTCCTTTCTTCATCAGCAAAGATTACAAATAATGAAAAGTCATGGAAGCAGAGTCATGTGGGAATTCTTCAGTGCTCCCAAGTTTGAGTATTCATGAAACTCCCTAATAATGAGTTCTCTATCACTGGGAGTATTCCATTCAAATATGGAATAACATGGATGGATGTTTTAAAAGGGAATTGAGCTTTGAATAAGTGGCAGAAATAAAAAATCTCCAGCATTTGTTCCATGCCTGACATTTTCCGTCAGTATTTTATACTACACACTTTACATATTATGTAGGGGAAAACAAATACCACTAGCAACAATGCATAGGAATATAGAAAACAGTAACCCTTTTATTTTATAAAAGTAGTGGCTAATGTGAACCAGCACAATAATTTTTCATAAGAAAAATCATGAAAAAAAATTACATTTGGGGTGCCTGGGCGGCACAGTCAGTTGATTGGCCTATTCTCCATTTCAGCTCAGGTTGTGATCTCAAGGTCATAAGATGGAGCCTTGCCTTAGGTTCTGCATTCAGGATGGAGTCTGCTGAAGACTCTTTCTCCCTCTTCCCCTCCCCTCTTTCTTTCCCTCTCTCTCAAATCTTTTTTAAAAATGCATTACATTTGTTTCTGGTTTATCTTAAAATATTTTATGGTGAAAAAAATATAAATGTATATAAATCACTTTTTATATTTCTCTCTCTCTCTTGAAGTTTGATGCTTATGGTAAGTAGAGTAATGGCCTTCAAAAGATGTTCATGTCCTGGGGATCCCTGGGTGGCTCACTGGTTTGGCGCCTGCCTCTGGCCCAGGGCATGATCCTGGAGTCCTGGGATCCAGTCCCATGTTGGGCTCCCTGCATGGAACCTGCTTCTCACTCTGCCTGTGTCTCTGCCTCTCTCTCTGTATCTCTCATGAATAAATAAATAAAATCTTAAAAAAAAAAAGATGTTCATGTCCTAATTCCTAGAACCTGTAAATATTTTATATTACAGGCAAAGGGTAATTATAGCAGCAGATGAAATTAGAGTTGATAACCAGGTGACCCTGAGATGGGGGATTGTCCTATATTGTCTGGTTTGCCCATGTAATAAAAGCATTCTTAAATGTGGAAAAGGAAGGCGGAAGGGTCAATGTGATGAAATGTGAGAAAGACTTGATCAGCTATTACTGGTTATGAAGATAAAAAAGGGCAACAAGCCAAAGAATTCTAGAAGCTGTAAAAGACAAGAAAACAAATCTCCACGCTATAGAGCTTCCAGAAAGAAATGCAGCACTGCCAGTATCTTGTTTTTAGCCAGGCGAAACCAAATTACCAACTCCTAACCTCCCAAACTATGAGATCACTGATTTCTGTTGTTTTTAGTAAATTTGTATTACTTTATAAGAGCAGAAATAGGAAACTAATGTAGTGCTAAATTAAAACATAAACACTTTGAGGCTTTCTGGTTGTTTTCTTGGTTGCAAGTAAAATGCAGCTCTAACTTAGGTAAAACCTCAGAAAGAGCAAGTGCTCTTGGCTCAGGGCTGACTGGAATCATGGATTCAAACACCACACAGTGCCTTTCTTTCCATCTCTAGACTCTGCTTCTCTGCATGTTGTCTTCATTATTTCAGGTAGGCTGCCTCTACACCTGGAGACATGATGGCAGGCAGCAGGCAAATGTCAGACACAAATACTTCATTTCCAAAAGAGTTTCCAAATGGAAAAAAAAAATCCCAAATAAGAGCCCAACTGGCCCACATGGTGTTTGTACCTAAGTGGTCAGATAATGTGAGTATTATATTTCAATGCCTCCAGTAGTAGAATAGAGTGGGTTAGTTCCCTAAAAGACTGCTAGTGTTGGTAATAACAAGGGAAAATGGTGCTTGCAGGTAAAAGTAGAATCTATAATATAGGGTTTCATCAATCTTCAATATACTGAATGAAAACCAGATCAATACTGCCTTCCAAATTGTAGCAATGATAGGAAGAAACAGTGATTATATAAACTGCTAGAATAAGAAAAGAAATATATATATGTTAGTTCTGGGCGCTCTAATCATCTCCAAAAATTGATTTAAGTGTTGGAGGAAATGGAAGTAATTGGAAAGTCAAGTTTTAACACCTTGAGCTTTAGGCTATTATAGGTTTTGTGTTTTAAAGTGCTGCATGTAATGAGTATTTAGTTTTTTGGAAACATTAGGTTACCTAGGTTTAGTGCCATCTGATACAGAAATGATTGCAAAGAAGCAAATGTAATTTAGAAAGTCTAATGTGCTCCATTCCATTTCTTTACTAAAATGAATTTATTAGATTTATATTTGGTTACCTTTAGTTTTATTTTTACTTTTTATTGTGTGAATTATTCCCAAGATTGGGGTCTTCTAAGAAAAGTAGACATGTACCTCTAAAAGCTTTGTTTTTCAAGAACTTATTTTGAAGTGCTATTCCCCGCAGTTGGCAGCTCTTCTACTTATCTGTCAAACAGCCCCCAAGGGTGTTATGACTTTTTAGTGTTTGAAGGTTTATCTTAAAGATAGATACAGAAAGATGGTCTTTCTTACTAGGTTTTTAAAGTTTCTTTTTAAGGGTTTTTGGCAATTCACTCTTAACTTACACAACTTTAAATCACAAAGGTAACTTTAGAAATCTCATTTACTAACATTGAGTATTTACATGAACCTTTCTGTAGAATTATTTTACTAACACCTTTATAAGAACATGATAAATTTCCTTCTTTAAAACTCTGAAAATGCTTATGCTCCAGATGTAAAATAACTCTCTTTAGAAATTTCAAATGTTTTACATGGAATTATTATAGAGAGGCAAATATCATGTCTGCAGTACAAATCAGTCTTTTGATCAAGAAATATATATTCATCCTGTTCATTTTCTGAATATATTTTATAATTTATAATATATATAATTTTTAAGTTTGAGTTATAATTTTATTTTTTTGAATTATAATTTTATATTAACCCTTTTAAGCCCAAGAAATATTGGCTTTTAATCATAATGTTAGGCTTTCTTTTATGTTGTAAAATTAATAATGAAATTTATAATTTTTAAAAGAAAATAAAATCAACTTGAAAAAACTCAGAATATTTTCTAATAAACTTAATAATATATTCATACTATGGAGACCTTAAATTTATTTTGGAGTCTTTTTAAAACATATTATATGCTTTAACATCTATACTGCTACATTTAAATCCCCAAGTTTTTCAAGGAATTTAAGAGCTAAATTGATACCTCTATGTAAGAAAAAATGAAGAAAAGCAAGGGAGCTTTCTTTGCTTTATTAAAATTGTGAAGGGGCGCATATTAGATATAACTAAGGACATTTGTTATAGAGGCAATTTTTTTTTTTATTTAGTGCCATTGTGTGGACACATATGAGCAATTTATTCAAAATCAAATAAAATCTCTTTTCCACAGACATGTCAAGGTAGTACACTACCCTCAAAGTGGTAAGCAGTATATTTTGAATTACAGAGATTACTGATGTGGTTCATTGAAAATTGGGTCTTCAGGAATAAAGTGAATGGACAGTGTACTAAAGTACAATTTAGCTATATGATGAGGAAAAAATAAAGTCCTCGTGAGTAGGAAACACATTTAAGTTATTCTCTTCTTGAAAATTTCAAATCAAAAGCCAAGAGCTTTCCCTCAATTCCATATTTCAGGAAATTCATATACTCAGAATCCCACTAATCAAAGGCAAGTTTTAATTTTTTAAGAAAGAGTTACCAAAGGATGGTCCCTTGTTCAGAAACATCAGTATTAACTAGAAACTTGTTATAAAAGCAAATGCATTTGGGCATATCACAGAGCTACCAGGTTAGAAATTCAGGTTTATGGCTCAGAAATACATCTTTTAAAAAGCCCTCCAGGTGATACAGATTCACACTATAGTTTGGGAACCAACATTCTTAAGAAACAACCTTTCAACTCTTGTATGATTCATGCATCCTGTCCTAAAGAGAACTATGCCCATTTATCAGGGTGACTATGTACTAGAAAACAGATATACTAAAAAAAAAAAAAAAATTAGAGGTTATTAGATATTTGTTCTAAATGGTCCCTAATCCTTGGGAAATTAACATATCAAGTTTGGGCTCAAGTTTATCTCATAGAAGGCCTGGTAAGCCCATAAGTTACCTCTTGAGTTCTTCAAAGAGAAGTTACACTAGACATACTTGTTAAACGGCAAAATCTGTACCTCAGCCCATGAAGTGAGTACTATTATTGGAGCAATCAAGTGGAAATCTCTGGGACTGTCCATCCATAGCAATATCATAATGTAAAGCAATACCACATTCTTGGAAATTTTCAGGGATCTGCAGTATCTTCAAAATCTTAAGAGATACAAAAATGATGTTCTTATCATATAGCTTTTAATATAGTATGTCTGGTGAATGGATCTTGCAGTCAGGTAGTGATTGTAATCACATTTGAGGGCAGAGAGGTGACATTTTTGCTAATAAATTAGCAAGTCTCTGGCAACTGACTGCTGTTGGGATCTGGCAAATGTATTCTTTCCATGCCAGTCAGAAAGGATATCATCAACAGTGGCAAGGATAGAAGTCCAATTTAATTCTCGTTCCCAGAACTAGATCAGTTTGCTATGGTGTCTTATATAGTCCTCAAGGACCTTGATGCTTTTGACATCCCATATGAAATCACACTGGTGTACTATGCAAATGACATGCTGTCATGGGATCTGGTGAGCTGGGGGTATCGGGTACCCTAGAAGCCCAAGTAAAATGCATGGCCCAGTGCTAAAGTGCAGGAGAGACAACATGACAAATATTCAGGAACCTGTCAATACAGTGAATTTTCTGGGATTTTATTGGGGGAGAAGGTTCTGAATAAACCCAAGATGCTTACCTTGTTTTTCTTACCACTAGGAAAGAAGTACAATACTTGGTAGGCCTTTTGGGTGTTGGAGGCAATATATACCATATTTAGGTGTGCTGTGCTGACCCATTTACTCTGGAACTTATATTAGGAGTCTTACTAAATTGATGTGCAAACCCACTAGTGTTCCCGAGACCTTGTAAAAGAGAAGTCTCCACAGTAGTTCCAGTTCCAGCAATGACCACAGCACAAGAAAATGTCCCATTTTGTACTTATGGCACTGCAAATCCAGCATTGCTCCAAGTGTCACTGTGAGAATGCTATATGGAGTCTTTGGACAGCCCCAAAGGAGAACCACAGCACAAATAACTAGGGAAAGCCATGCCTATTCTTGCTGATAGCCATGCTTTTTTGATAAACAGATGTCTTGAAAGAATAGTGAAATGCCCATTAAAATGCTTATTTATAGTGATGTTACAGAGAAAGCACCCTATTACTGTGTAAACCACTGGCCAAGATATGATGCTATTTTTGTAAAAGCAGAATGCACAGATCAAGGTACCAAGGAGTAGAAATGGCTGTGTCCCCTCTTACTATCTCACTGTTGCACCTAAAAACCAAGTTAACTTTGGACTATGCTGTTCAAGGTATATTGGTTCCCAAGGAAGAAATCTTTCCCAAAATGGTCTTATTCAACTTAGAATTGAAGAATTGAAAAGTCGTCATGTATATTTAGAGAACTTTTGTGTCAGTGAAAGAAAAAAAAAAAAAAGAAGCAGAAAAGGGAGTTTCCTTGCTAGGTAGAGTGATTAATCTCTATTACCAAGGATAACTAAGGTCATTTCATGACCTGTTAGTAAAATAAGACCTTGGCTTCTAGGCATCATTTTGTGTATTCCACCCCCTGCCAACCTCACTGCCACTGCTTTTTCTTTTTCTTTTATTATTTTAGATGAGAAGTGTTAGACGTTATTAGCTTAAAAATTCTGAGTTTATAAATTCAGAGATTGTGAATATAAAAGAAACCACATATGGACTTTATGGGGAATACAACTTACCACATGGAGATCTTGAGCTCGAGATTGTTGCAATGGAGATTTGTGGATCTCAGAGAGAGAGAAAGGGAAGAAGGAGGGGAGGGGGAGACAGCCAATCATCTTCTTTTCTACGACAGATAGTTGACTCATGCCAGGTAAAAGCATAATGTTTTTAAATATGAGTGAAATATGAAAATAGGTGCCCAAGAGTAAAAGAAGAGAAGTGTTCTGTTGTTAGGCTTTATGCATATTACATGTATATGTTTATATAAAATAATTTGTGTTTTAGTACATTGCTATATGTATTTGAAATATATATATAATATTTTTAAAACTTTATCTGATAATGATCATTTCCCTTTTTTTCCTATAGAATAGGAATACAACCTACTCTCATTATAATTGGTATGTATACTTATTTTGATTATTGTATATAATAATATATATAATCATAAAATATACATACTTATATATATTTATATTTTGCAATGATAAAACATACATCTATATTGCCTATATTATTATATAATTGTGTATATAACTATATATACTTATGTATTTAGTTTCCTAGAGTTGCCATAGCAAAGTTCTACCAAAGTTCTTTCCTCACGGTGTTGCAGACTAGAAGAATGAGATCAAGGTGTCAGCAAAGTTGGTTTTCTCTAAGGACTATGGAGGTTTATTCCAGAACTTGTTCCTCAGCTCAGTGTACACACCTGTCTTTTCCATGTGTTTCCATGCAGTCTTCCATGTTTATCTGTGTCCCTCTGTGTCCAAATTTCTTCCTACATGGACACCAGTCAGATTGAATTAAGGAGTGCTCTAATGACCTCATTTTACCTTAACTGTCTGTTAAAGGCCCTAATTCCAAATACAGTCACATTATGAAGTACTGGGGTGGTAAGGGTCAATATACAAATCGGGGGTGAGGGGAACAAATTAAAAATCACAATGGAGACCGTATTTTCCCCCAGAATTATATCCTTTTCTATAGCAAAGATAGAGCCAGAGGCTAGCCCATCTAGCCCATCTCCCCCTTATGTAAGCCTCTATGTGGCCTTATCACTAGTCCTCAGCAAAGAAGTGTGATTAGAAGCAATCTGGTCAGTGTTACTCATGCCCAAAGTTTTTAAGAATTATTTATGCCTTCTCCATTCTCCTTTTCTCTTTTTGCTGCCTGGATAGTTTGAATGAAGAGGCCCTAAGTTAGAGGATTTGGAGCCATAAAATAGAAAGAACTGGAATAAATTATTAATTGCATGGAAAAAAAATCAATCGGTCTACATCCAACTACACAGGCATTAAACTATTACATGTATGAAACAGACTTGCAGTCTGTTGTGCATCAACTGTTGGCATTGATTTCAGAGAGTGTTGGTCAAGTTATTTCATGAATAGAAGTGAGGCGCTGCCATTGGTTATGCTCCAGTTGACTGGATAACAACCACTACAGGTTAAAACATTGAAAATAGTGACAAAATATTTGAGAAAATGTCTACTATCTGCAGTAATTTAGAAAGCAAACCATGCCCTATTTAAGTCTGTAGCTCTAGGGAAGCATTTGGAAAAAGTGAGAGGCTTCATGTTTGTTAGCTTTAATTTGATGTTTCAGCAAAGGGTTAAAAAGAGAAAGAAAAGTCAGGGATTGACTAATTTCACGACAGAGGTGGAAAGAGAAAGTAGTGAGAAATTTGGGGCCACACATGCTTGGGGAAAGCAAAAGCAAGATCCTAAAGAGGAAGAGATAATACTAGAAAAAAGACTTGCATGACAAAGACAAAACAGAATTTCTTTGCTAAAATTATAGCAGGGGTTTACTTTCCATCTAACTAAATTGTTTCAGAGGCATGAGGACCAGAAGAAAAAAAAAGTGGGGGTGGGGGACATAAAGAGTATAACTAGAAAAGAACTTTGTTGTGTTTACTAGCAGGTAACTGACAGCAAATGGATCAGAAACTTAAGCCCTTTAAGAATGACATTGCTAAGAAAGAAAAAAAAAGCCTCATCTAAATGGTTTGCAGCTCTAAAACAACCCTAGGGCTTTAAATCTTTGCAACAAAGGAAGTACCCCTCTCCCAAGGAGACATACTCCTCACTTCAGATGTAATCATGGAAGAATTTATGACATGAAGAAACTCCCAAAGATTGGAATCAAGTGCCAACAAAGAATGCCAGAGATCCTGAATCTGATCAAGAAAATCCCTCCTTTCCTAGGATGGAGACTCAGCCATCATTGCCAGAGAGCAGCGCCTGCTGTATTGTGTTTTTACCGAAGGATATTTTTACTGAGGTTATCTTGTCCCTGGTTTACCATTGCATGCTGTGAGGTTTGATAAGGGGCAAATAATTCATCTTTCAATTTATAAACTCCCAGACCATGAGGTACCAAATATGGAGTTGAATAATGTGTTCCAACTGAGATAATGCACTTTGTGATACAAGCAGTACCTGGTATGGATATTGGGTTTTCTCCTTTGGGTTAGAGGGAATATGCAGATTTTAAGAAGGCTGCACATCAATTCTCATTGATCAGAAGGACTGACTGTGGAATATATGGCTGATCGTTCTTCCAAAAGTCCATCTCCTCTCTTTCCTGAGCATATAGCATATAGCATATATATTATATCTCCCAGAATCCCTTGCAGTTGGGAGAGGTCATATCATGGAGTTCCAGCCAATGGAATTTTAACAAAAGTGATGTGTACAACTCCTAGGTTTTATTCAAAAAACTTCTCACACAAGTCTCTGCTTGCACAAGTTGAATATTGATTCATAGTGCTTCTTTCACCTGGGTCCATGAATTTTTTTAATAACACTGTCACCCCACTGGCTGACCAGAAATAGCCATGTTGGACTTTGATATGAGTGTGAAATAACTTCTATTTTGCTATGGTACTAAAATGCAGAGATTCATTAATGTAGATACTATAGCTTCATTGTTACACTTCACTATTTTTGTCCATCATCCTCTATTGCCAATAAGAAAGGAGTGATCCATGAGCAAATTTACTGATTTCTTGAATATTCATCATTTTTAAAATTTCATAAGAAATCTTTATTTTATCGATTAAAATTCAGAGTCTTCAACGTGAAATCATGTGACTAATGATGGCTTTAGGTTATGGAAATTATGAAGAGGGCAAAAATCTTAGGAGAAAAAAAAAGTAAAGGAAATTAGAAATCCAGGAAATGAATTCTGTTTATTTAGGGCTCATGTAGTCACTAGCTACAAACTAGCACTGCAATGGAGAAGATTGACTCCTGTCACCTCATTACAGTTTTACTTTCGCCATGGTGTATGTAGCTGATAAAATGACTAGGTCAGAAGTAATAGCCACCTGCCTTTTACCTGCCTGGCCACCATAAAAGGCAAAGTGGTACAAACATATAAAATTTGTTTAAATACAAACATATAAAATATGTATAAACCGATAAATAGATTTGAGTGAGGAATAGGACTGTTATTCCTCTTCCAGTGTCTCTATCTTTGTACATTTCTGGAAGGTAAATAGTAGTAGTTATAAACAAAAAGCTTATGGGTGATAATGTATTAGAAAAGCAGTCTGCGTCTTTTTTTTTTTTTTTTTTGGTCAGTTATTTTTATTCTTCAACTAATCATGATATGTTAGATTGTCTTCAATATCCTCTTCCCCAGTATTTTTAGCCATCTACACTGCTTTTGCAATGAAACCCCCAGCTGTAAAGGGAACCATTTAAGTCATAGAGTCCACAAATAAATAATGATAATGATAATTGTAATAATTATGTGACCCTGAAGTCTGAAATTCTTGCTCCTCCCTGTAAACCAAAAATCCAGTCTTACTTAATTTTCTTTAATCATTGATGGGGTGCCTCATTATGTGTCTTACTGATGACCATGGATGATCTGGCCTTCCTCCTCAACCCTTTTACTTGTTTCTTTTAGCGTTACCTGAGCAATTTACAAGTTTTCCTGGGTGCTTTTCCCCTATAGGACATTGCTAACTAGGCTGCAACTGATGAATTGCAGTCCATGTAGTAACACAATAGCACTATGTGGTCTGAAGAGATTCTGTGTACAGGAGATGGTTGGGATCCACAAGCAATAAGGACATTATCACTATAATACAAATGTTATATTTTTCAAAGGAAAACTCTGTATATCTATATATGTTTCCAACACAAAGACTTTAGAGAAATACTCCTAGAAATGTTTTTATTTTTAAGATTTATTTATTTATTTTAGAGAGAGATAGCATGTACACATGGAAGAAGGGACAGAGGGAGAGAATCTTTAAACAGACTCCCAGCTGAGCATGGAGCTCCATGCCAGGTTCTATCTCATGACCCATGAGATCATCCAAGACCTGAGCCAAAACCAAAAGTTGGATGCTCAACGAACTGAGCCACTCAGGAACCCTTTAAAATGTTTATTTATAGTGACTTTCCCCCCCAAATCAGCTGACTCTCATATTTAAAGGAAAAATGATGCCTTTATTTTCTTTACCTTGTTAATATTCCAAAGTATTGATCCACTTACATGCGTTAAAGTGTTTATAAAATATATTACTCTTGTCATAGATCCATATATAGTAAATTATATATATTTTTTAATCTCAAAGAATAAAACATTAAAGCTAGAGAAGTTGTATACTTATATTGATAGCTATGTGAGTTAATAGGATAAAGAAAATTAGAACCCAGGGGGTACCTGGGTGGCTCAGTCAGTTAAGCATCTGGCTTTGGCTCAGGGATCATGCCCCACATAGGTCTCCCTGCTCAGCGGGAGCCTATTTCTCCCTCTCCACTCATGGCCACCCAACTCATGCTCTCTCTTGCTATCACTCTATCTCTCTCAAATAAATAAATAAAATCTTTAAAAAAGAAAGAAAATTAGAATCCAGGGCATCTAGATCCATGTTTACAAGTCTATGCATCCAAAAACTCATTTAAAAAAATATTTAGGAAAAAAAAATTTAGGCAATAGCTATAAAAAGCAAGTTTCAAATGTAACTTCTTTCAGTGACCTTTTTTCCTCTTCTCAGTATTAATGCAATTAAATGTACTGTAATCATGGTTATCCTTTCTCTGCAAGCAGTAAAATGCTGACAGAATGAATCTAGCATCAATCTCTATTCAAAGAGTATATTCCAATGCAAAGATATTCATTCATTGGAGAAATTCTCTAGAGCTTAGGTTGACACATCAAAGAATAAATTGAAATAGAAATTGCCTAAATAAAAGAGCTTTAGGCCTTTAAAAGATGAAATACTTTTGACTATCTTTATATAGTATGTGGACATAAATGTTCACTATAATATTTTTATAATTTCTATCTACTACTAGTAAATGCAACCCAGTTTTAATCAGGCTCTTGACATTCATTGTTTATAACTTGTTTGAAAGTTTTGAATTTATTCTCTTGTTTATACTAAGGAAATTTGGCTCTTCACTGTCTTATACTGAACAAACTAAATGTAAGTGATACAGGTCTGAATAGGAAGAACTAAGACACTGCTAACATCTGCCTTCCCACATATAAACTCACAACCAATGATGAAACACATTTAAATTTAGAGAATCTTATAATAACACCAATAAATTCTTAGCTTCTCATAGGCACAATCAATTCACCTTGTTAACTTTTCCTAAGACCAACAGTAAAATTCAATAAGGTTCTCTTTTCTCTCCTGTAAACTAAAGGTAGATAGGTCTTCACATTTCATTTATAGAAGCTGGGAGAACAACAATAAAAAAAAAATGTAAATTAAATGTAGAATATAGAGCAGTTAATAAAATCCAAAAATAAGACAGCCACAGCTCTTAGGGTATTAGACTTCATATATTCATAATTTCAGAAGGAAAAATAGTGAAAAACATAGAAGTTTCCATGGAGATAAGATGTTTATTTAAGTGTGTGTGAGGTGTGTGTGTGTGTGTGTGTTTATGCATGCTCACATGCCAGATGTAGAGCTTCAGTATTTCTATGCATACTACTCAGAAGTCGTTTTCAGTATATTTAAATAGCAACCTCCACCTTTAGTGAGGGAACCATAAAAAATTGCACTGAAATATGATATTTTAATTTTCAACAACAAAATATTTTGAGACGGGACGTGTGGGTGGCTCAGTGGTTGAGCATCTGCCTTCTACTCAGGTTGTGATCCTGGGGCTCCCCACAGGGAGCCTGCTTCTCCCTCTGCCTATGTCTCTGCCTCTCTCTCTCTGTGTCTCTCATGAATAAATAAAATATTTTAAAAATATTTCAAGGATATTTTATATGTTTACAGTAGTGATGTTAAGCTGTATTTGTCTTGATCTAGATAATGCAAAGTTCATTTCTATGTTCTGTTCGAGGCCTTTGTGTAACTGGCTTTTCAACAGTCACCTAAGATCTTTAAGGCATGATCTCCATCTCAGCACCTGCCTCCATGTCTTGCTCAATATAAAGGTTTATAAGTACCTAAGGAGTACATGAAGTTACTCTTTCAAAATAAGTTTCTTTTCTGGGTGATTAATGGCATAAGGAAAGGACTAGGGAGTCCAGGAAGGATTTTGACTTGGAGAGTGAGTCAGAAAACTATGAAGTCTGATACCAGGAAATGAATGAGAAACCACCCCACCGCCCCTGCCTCCCCCTCCCTCGACCAAGGATGATGCAGTGATTTTCCCACCTCAAGCTGAGCCCAATAAAGCCTCCTTTCTAAATCTTCCACTTCTATACTTAGAATCTTTTTCTTTCGGTATTTTCTTCAAAGGATCAAGCCAGTTCATGTCTGCTTTGCCTGTGAGATGCATTTACAATCAATTTGTCTGAAAGGACTTGCCACTATTTAAACTTGTAAGAATTATTGCATTTGGACTGGGAAATGAGAACATGAACAGGCTAAAAAACAGATAACTCTTCATGTTTTTATGAAGATGATCTTGTTGATGACATATAGAGTTAAAACACAACATGATATACAATGTAAAAAATTCTTTATGGAATTACATGTATTTGGTTAAATATGAAATAAACCAAATAAAAAGTACAAATGATGTACCACAAAAGAGTATTAGGTCCATGGGCTGTGAAGTCACACCTCCGGGTTTTAAATCTTGCCTCTGCTACTTACTAGCTCTATTTTTCCAACTCAGATGAATATCCTTTTAATTCAAGAAAAGCCATTCAATTTCAGTGCAGGGATTCACAAGAAGTACAGACTTCTCTTGTAGAGCACAGTGTTTTGTTATTGTTCTTTCTTCTCTCCATCCAGAAAGCTCTCCCTTTGTCTTCAGGTTACTTCTTACCTTTTCTTACATGTCAGTTTACAAATCTCTTCCTTATGAACCCATCTAAAGCATCTATTACACCTTGATTTTCTTCAAAGTGATTATAGAGAAATCATCATATACATTTGACTGCTAATTTGTTATGTTTCTTTTTCCAACATGAAGATAATTACAATCTCTGTTTTGTATTCTTATATTCCCAATGTTCAGTTTTAATACCAGGCACATAGTAAATACTGAACAAATATTTGTTGACTGAATGAGTGAATCTTGTTGGCTATTCACGATTGTTATTCTTACATTGCAGTGTTTGGTTTTGCCTGTTGGTTTCTCACATATTTCATCCAGGAAAACCTTTATCTATATTTGGCATTTTCATGTCAGTCTGAACTGCTGTTGTTTCTCACCTCCCTTTTTTCCCCACTGCCACTACTTCGGTGTTGCTGACCTAAGTTAATTGACTTCCCCACTTCCAAATGACCTAAAACTCGAAATGATTTATATATAGTAGAGAAGAGGGTCATATATTTTTATCTGGAAGAATGAAAGCTACATGCAAAAACATCACGCTTATTTGATGGAGAATGTAGGTAATAGACTTACTACAACACTATCTGAATTATTTTGACACATTTCATTGCTTTTGCAGAAACTCAGCCAATGGCTGCCACTTCCCACTGAACTGCTATCATAACTCAGTATTTAATTATATACATGTTATGAAATGGTAGTTAAATAACGAACATATAACTGGGCATGACTTCTGTACCTCCCACAAATTAATGTGTCCTACTGTTATAGTGTTCTAAGTGTTTAATTAGGGGAGAATATTATCTTTTAATGTGCTTCTATGAATTTCTTTTCCTTGCCTATTTTTGCTCAATAAGACACATGTATACATCTACTTATTATCACTAAGTGCAAGGCAATCTGACAGTTGTCTCTATTCTCTTCATGTATATGTACAAATATGCCACCTATTCAGACCTCTGTGCTAACATAAGGGAACATAATGCAGACACAAAATGTAATACATTTCAAGGGTTGCCATTAAAAATGGTACCACAAAGTAAGCTCATACAACCAAATTTTTTGTCTCACGGTTCCAGAAGCTGTAAGTCCAAAATCAAGAGGCTGTTCCAGTTGATTCCTTCTTTTATTTTTTTAACATTTTATTTATTTATTTATGAGAGATGCAGAGAGAGAGAGAGAGAGGCAGAAACACAGAGGGAGAAGCAGGTTTCCCTGCAGGGAGCCCTATGTGGGACTCCATCTGGGGACTCTGAGATCATGACCCAAGCTGAAGGCAGACACTCAACCACTGAGCCACTCAGGTGTCCCCAGTTGATTCCTTCTAAGTGAAATAAAAATATTTGGCATTACTTACCTTATAGATACTTTACCCCCAGCTCTGCCTTAATGTTTACATGGTGTCCTCCTTCTGTATATGTCTCTTCACATTTCCTATTTTTATAAGGACATCAGTCATATTGGACAAAGGGGTCAACCTGCTCCAGTACGACCTCAACTTATTATATGTGCAACAACCTATTTTCAACTCTGTCCACATTCTGAGGTACTGGGGGTTGAGGTTGGAACTTCACCATATGAATTCTTAGGGAATACAATTTAACCCATAACAATTCTATTTCTATCATGATACTTAAAGATAAGACACTTAGATTATCTTTGATAACCTGATGCTCACCAAAGAGTGAAAAATATTAATCAGCCATCTTAAAAATTAGGCTTATTTGTTGCAAGTAAGAACCAGAATGTATTCACAATGACTTACTTTGTGGACACAGTCTTTCTATATTATATATTTGTCATGTGCTTACACAGACCTATGTAACATATATTTCCCACCCCCCTTTTTGTATTGTGTAGAGAAGAAGGGAAATGTCAGAAGCTTTACAGTGAGCTATATTTCTACTCTAAGAGGGTATCCTTTAAGTTTCCATGATTACTATTTCTTATTTACAGTCCTGCTGCCCTACCAATCTGCTTTAGTTTTAACTTTTTCAGTGTTTAACTTTGATCTTGTGTATTCTCTCCAATGGTACATATTGATAAGTAAACACCGCAAATACTCAAGAGGTAGGGAAGTCTTCAAATCTAACCAGTATAGAATTCCCTTAGGAAACAGAACCAGTAGGCTGCCTTTTTAGAAAATAAACACATAATACCTTGATATTCACTTATTTTAAATGCATTAAAAATAACCAAAAAGAAGGCTGGCTTTGATATGGGAAAGTCATTGATTTGGGCATGTCAGAGAAAACCTCTCTTTAAAATTACAGATCCTTTTTCCAAATACAATACTCTAGTTATGGGATGCCTGGGTGGCTCAGCAGTTTAGCCCCTGCCTTTGGCTTGGGTCATGATCCCAGAGTCCCCAGATTGAGTCCCACATCGGGCTGCCTGCATGGAGCTTGCTTCTCCCTCTGCCAGTGTCTCTGCCTCTCTCTCTCTCTGTGTCTCTCATGAATAAATAAATCAAATCTTAAAAAAAAAAAGAAACAAAACTCTAGTTATTTGATTTTAATACCAAAGAAAATGTCTTCTGAATTTATTAAAAATGGGAGAAAAATAGTACTGAAAGCACTTGAGTGTACTTAGAAACCAGCTAATGAGTTAAAGATTTCAGAGATATGCAGGATATTCTCCTTTAGAAGAAATAGGCTTTCATCTCTTGGTTATATTTTGAACACCATATATGCTATGTTTGTTCCACCTGTGCTGCATATGACCTATTTAAAGTTGATAAACTGGCAATGCTTTGGTAAGGATAATTAAAATTAAAATCTGTATAAATATTTCTGTTCACTAATTATTATTTTTTTCTCTCTGAGCATCTTAGGGAATGTTAGTACATCTAACTCAGCTTCCTTGAGGCTGGGATAATGACAGGTTATACAGTAGTTTACTTTCAAGTCTCTAACCTTTTTTAGATTTTTAAGCCTTGTTTTATAAGTGCACTTAATGAGGTCAACAACCATCAAATAGAGAACAGAAATGTCAGCATGGGCTAAATCTGACAATTTGCTCATTATTCACTGTCAAGAATAGCTTATGAACTTTTAACGATAATTCCTAATGAGAACCCCCCCCAAATTGAGAACAAGATAATTAGAATAAATGAGACTGGCCTAAGTGACAGACTGATATATTTTATCCTCATGACTATGATTTTATGAAATAACATGTATAAATTTTAAAATAACTCATTTATAATAATGTCTTTGACCTTTGAAATTACTATCTTTCATAATCTGTGCCACTAATTTCTAGATCAAGATTAGTCAGTCATTTTTTCCCTTCAGAACTAAAGATAGAATGTTAAGTTTAAACAGAAGCCCATATTGAAAACAGATGCTATTTATTAAATTTGCTTATTTTTCAAATTTTCTGCTGCTTTTCAACTCTGTATGACCTTTCCCTTACCCCTGCTGAGTCTGATGTTCCATGGGTCACACCTGTTCTTAAGGAGCTGTGGGAGGGAGTAGGTTGAAATTTGAAAGAAACACCTGGGTGAACTTTGCTGTAAAGGATTTTTACATATTGCTGAGTCTTTTCACCTGCTGCCCCAATGCCCTTTGTATTGACAGCAGCAATGTGCCTCTTGCTGCCCCATGGGTCAGCTTCTTCCTTACAGGCACAATAACAGCAAACAGTTCTACCCTAAGGAGGATACTGAGTAGTTTTTGCTTTCAATGCAAAGCACAACAGTAAGAGGACAAACCCAGGGAAGTGGTTTTGTTATAAAGTGATAAATAAACATTGAAACATAAAATGTGCATTACTAGGAGGAGGAACATCTAGGATTTATTCTTAGTGTCTGAAGCATTGTATATCCTTCAGCAGGTTATGCTACTGGGACTCGTTATCTTTATACATAAAATAGGAAAGTTAGACCAGATGTCACATACTGTTCCATCCAATTCCCTTAGTCTATGTTTTTGGTTGTGTGACATTGCAATGTGTAAGGGCAATTATTAGCTTCCAAGTGGTTCTTTCTGGGCTGTTTCATACCTGCTTCCCAAATACATAGCTCTTTTGCTTTGCCATGAAAGACATTGGAAGATGCATGAAATAATACTGTTGCAGAATCAGACGGTAGAAGTTGACAAAAGAAAAAAAATATGATGAATCGAATAAACTTAAGTCAACAAGTCTTGAGCAGAACACTCTACCCCCTGCATGATGGTGATATCTACCAAACACCTACCCTATACAGGCTGAAAATTTTACTTTTCTTTCATCATCTATCTGACCTCATGTCAATTATATATTCTTTTGAGTTACCAAACTTCATTTACATGTATTCTGAAAATTAGTTTAATACTGTAGTGAGGAGGATGTTTAATGTAACTGCTTGATCTTAAGAAACCGGTCATATAAAGGTAACTATAGAGGTTTGCTACCTGCTAACACTTAACCAAGTGTGCATAATGTCATGTACTGGGATATATACATATATATATATATATATATATATATATATCAGTTTCTGGAAACCTATGAAAATCATATGAAGTAGAAATAACTTTCCACATTTTATAAATGGTTAAACCAAGGATTGGCATGTTTTTGCTTTTCTAGTGGCCACATGGAGCTAAAAATGTAGCATTCAAATAAAAGCTTAACTGCTATTAAGTACTAGTATTTTCAAACAGCAAGTTTGTTACTGTTGCTGTTTTTTTCAAACTATATATAATTCCATAATCCTGCTTCCTGGAAGTTTACCCTAACTTTATAAAGGAATTATTTTCCATCTCATTAAAAGTCTTCTTATATATGCTTTAACTGATGCCTATATTAACATTTTATTGCTGCTAGTAATGCTACAGTTTTATGGCTTAAAATAACCCAACTTTATTGTGTTATAGTTCTAAGAGTTAGAATTGAGAGTCAGAGTCCAACACTGATGTTACTGGGATAAAATGAATCTGTTGGGTGAACTACACTTCTCTGTGGAGGCTCCAAGAAAAATGATTTCCATTGCCTTCTAGAGGCTGCCTGCATTCCTTACCTCATGGTATACTTATCTTGAAATCCAGCAACAGCAGAATCAGTCTTTATTATACCACATGACCCTGATCTACATTTCTGTTTCCCTCTTCCCTTTCTAAGAACACTTTGTAAACATTGAGGCCACCTGGCTCTAATCCCAAATCTTCCTATTTAAGGGTCAGTTGATTAGCAAACTTAGTTTTTTGTTTTTTAAGATTTTATTTATTTATTCATGAGAGACACAGAGAGAGAGAGAGAGAGAGAGAGAGAGGCAGAAACACAAGCAGGCTCCATGCAGGGAGCCCAATGTGGGACTTGATCTCAGGATTCCAGGACCTTGCGCTGGGCCAAAGGTAAAGTGCTAAACCGTTGAGCCATCCAGGCATCCCCACAACCTTAGTTTAATCTGCAACCCTAACTCCTCTGTGTCACGTAACCTAGCATATTTACAGATTCTGGTGATGGAGACATAGACATCTTTAGGGGGTGGGAGGAACTATGCTGCCTATCACAATGTCTAATACTATATTTTAGGACAATACCCTAATACTTTATGCTGCCAGGTTTTCATCTCTGAATACATTTTACTGATACATGTTATTAAGGTATTAGGAAATAACACATTTATTAACACTATTATACACACCTAAAAATAGTAGGAAATTGCACAAATTATGTATTATTTAACTACCACAAATTTCCCATGTCTTGATACATAATTTTACTTCATGGTTAGTTCTTAGAATATGTTTTGGTATTTTTATCTTTAGGGTATTTTTTCCCAGGTACACATCTGTGAACATATTTATGTTGATTTTACACATGGAAGATTAATTCTTAGTGTGTAATTTATGGTTATAATTATTTCCTGTTGAAGATCTATAAAATACTATACTTTTTCCTGCCATCCAGCAGTTCGAAGGAGAAATACGAGGCTAAAATAATAGGTAGACATAAATTTTTCCCTGTTGTAGATTTAGAGAACTTACAAATACATATATATATGTATATATATATGTATACATATATATATACATATATTTATAATGGAATGCCTCTCACATAAAGATGTTAATGCCCTCATTCCTATAACGTGTAAGTTACATGGGGAAAAAAGTTTGTTAAGGCTATGAATTTTAAGATACAGTAAGTGTTCTAAAAGATTCAGCTGGGCTCAATCTAATCATAGGACCCTTTAAAAGCAGCAATATATCCAGAGAACAACCTAGGAAACAATGAAAAGGAATATGGACAGCTTCTAAAAACAAAGCCTAAGCCCCAGCTGACAGCCAGAGGGGAATGGGGTCTACATTTCTGCCACTATATTAGGAACTGAATTTAGCCAGCAACCAGAATGAGCTTCCAAGTTCTCTTGGAAGGTAAGCTTCCTGCTAATCTTTTGATTTCATCTTCATGAGCACTTCAGCAGAAGACTCAGATGAACACTTGGATTTCTGACCTACAGAACTATGAGGTAATAGGTGGGTGTTGTTTTATGCCAATAACTTTGCATTAATCTGTTTTGGCAGCAATATAAAGCTAACATAAATAGTTCCTTAAATTACAGCCAATTAGTAAGTAAACATTGAAATAATTATAACTGCTCTTTCCACTAATGGGATTGACAAAACTAAAAAAAAAAAAAAAAAAAAAAAAAGGTAAAATCTCATGTAGGATTAACATGAGTGCTTTCCTAAATAGTTTGTGACAATATTTATCTGTAGTGATGTTTAATAGCCGTTTGATATAAAGATTAAAATTCACATGTAATTTGATTTGATAATTCCATTTATATAAATTCTATGTATATACCCACACCTGAAGCAAAGACATGTACAAGAATGAGTGCCCATTTTAGAACTGTTTGTGTAAGAAGAGGAAGAGTAGTAGAATGGTTTCATTGCTGTTTAATATGGTATATTCATGCAATGGAATGCCAGGCAGAAATTTTCATAATGAAGTAGATATGTTTGTTGTCATGTGTAATCTTGTGATTAATAAGAAACATGTATTTGGTCATTCAGATGTCCAAAATATGTTTCTCCTATATATTTGGTCTTTGTCCATGGTTCCTGGCTCACAGCCCTCAAAATCTTTGAAATTCTCTGAGCTGTGAGAGCAATGGGGTCAACTTTTGTTATAATACTTGGTTTCTTGTCCTTGATCTCCAAAATTCCTTCAAAGCCATAAAGGTAAAATGGGTGTCTTGTTCATAGCAAACCCCTTCGACCACAACTGGAGTTATGCTAGTGAGGTGACTTTTGTAAACACCTGAGGATGGGAGCTGGTTGCCAAAGGAGGCAACTATGTGATCAGAGGGTTGGAACTTTCACTTCCACCCCTGAATTTCCAGAGAGAGGAAATGGGCTGGATGTTGAATCAATAGGCAATGATTAAAACAATTGTGCCTATGTAATGAAGCCTGCGTGAAAAACCCTGACAGGTTTCAGACAGCTTCAGGGATGGTGCGCGCTTGGGAGATTAAGTGAGAGAGCATTAAGTTCTGTTCCCTTTCACCAAACCTCGCTCTCTGCCTATCTGGCTGTTCCTGAGTAATATCATCATAGTATAAAACAGTAATCCAGTAAGTAAAACATTTCTTTGAGTTCTGTGAGCTACTCCAGCAACCTTAATTAAACACAAGAGGGAAGTTATTGGAACTTTAGCTGGTTGGTCAGCAGCCCAGGTGATAACTCGGATATGTGCCCGGCATCTGAAGTGTGAGGAAAGGAGAGTCTTGTGGGATGGAGTCCTTTATCTGTGGGATCTGATGCTATCTTCGGTAGATCGCGTCAGGACTGAATTGAATTTTAAGACACCCAGCTATGTTAGAGAATTGCTTGGGGCTGTGTGGAAAGCTCCTCTCTCCATGTGTGGGAATTGGGTGCAGAATGCTTTATCAGGAAACCATTCCCAAGATGCATTTTTTTGAATGAAAATGATCGAGGTCTGAAGAATACTATGTTATGGTCTCATTTGTATTAGGGCTTATATCCTTTATAAAACAGCATGTAGAATTTTATAGATCCATACGTAAAATCTAGTTAAAGATTAGGAATAGTGTCATGGGACCTGGGAGTTCAAGCTGAGAGATACACTTACTGTAATTGTTTTTATTTATTTAGTTAGTTAGTTGTGATTTTATTTATTTTTGACACACACACACGCAGAGAGAGAGAGAGGCAGAGACTTGGGCAGAGGGAGGAGCAGGCCCCATGCAGGGAGCCTCATGTGGGACTCGATCCTAGGTCTCCAGGATCATGCCCAGGGTGGAAGGTGGCGCTAAACTGCTGAGCCAGCCAGGCTGCCCTACTGTAATTGTTTTATATTGAATTTTAACATGTGCATGTATCACTTTGCAAAGTTTTTTTTTTTCTCTTCTATAACCAAATTGTCCTCCAGAAATTTTACAATTTACATTTCCATGAGAAATTGAAATGTTGCCTGTTTTTCTGGAGTGAGTGTACTACAATTTGAATATCAGATTCCATTAACCTCTCTCCCTTGTACCATATATACATATCCAAGCATTTAATATATACCTGAACACACATGTGGACCTTTGTATACTCTAAAGTCATATTTCTACAAAAAACTCAAAGTATAAAACATCCAGAGAGTATCTAGTATCTGGCCAGTGAGGATATAGGATAAGGGAGGAACACCAATATCATATTCTATAAGGTACTTAAAATTTTAAGGCACTGTTTTAAGCGCTAGGGTGGGGGCAGTAAACAACATTGAAAAGTAAAGTGGTTATAGGAGGTTTTCATGATAGAACATTAAAGTCTAGTAGGATTTTAATTCTAGTGGAATCAAATAAACTTCAATTAAAATGTGTTATGAGCTATTGGATTAAACAGGATATGCATTATGTTTCCCAGCGGCAGAATGTGGAGAAAGTTTAGTTTTCTTACTGGTGTTTATCTGTTTTCTATATTTTCTAAGAAACATGTGAGTCAGTGTCATCAGAGAAATCTTTTAAAGATCAAAGACCTAGGGAATGATAGTCCAATACTCTCTATTCACCATTGTTAACCTGCATAAAAGTAATTGGGTCGGAACAAGGACTTTCCAAATTTAGAGATGGATTTCATAGATGAGGCATCGATGGTAGTTTCCATTCTGGTTTCACACTCCTACTGTTTCGATGCGGTAGGCGTTTTTCTCCTTGTGTCTTCATGGGTATGTTAGTTGGAAGTTGCTAGATACTCATCGGTTTTTGCTAACCATCCTCTGCTCTAAGAAGGGTTCTTCTAGTTCAGACTGGGAAAATTGACGTGTTTTTGAATTATGTATATGTAACCCATTCAAAGTAGAATATTTTGTTATAAAGGAGAATTAGTCATGGGAAATGTGCTTGTCTTATCTGAGCTGCACATTTTTGACTCCAGAATCAACTATAGTAGTCAGATGGAGTACATCAGCTTATATTTCTCTACTGTAATAACTCAGATTTATCTAACTCCATATTTTGTGAGCAAAGTAAAAAGATTAAATTACATAGACCCTTGACAGTGAATGAAAACCACATATGTATTTACCTGACAGGTTATCTGTGCATTAAAACTAAAGATTTGGTGGAGCTGATGTTAACATTCAATTATACCAATGCTCATGAAAAGCCTTTAGCTAAAGGATACATTTTCCTTTTTTTTTTTTTTTTTTAATTTTGGTCCATTCAAATTCCTCACTTGGCTTTGTTTCAGATTTGTTCATCTTGTTTTTCTGTACAATAATATGTCCCCTTCCTAATGAGTATTCTTATTTTATTAAAATTCTAGATTTCCACATCTACAATTTGTGAAAATTCACTAAGTTTTATATCTTCAGGAATTATCTCTTAGGAAGATAAGCTTCCTCCAAATGTGCTGCCGAACCTCTGCCTCTAGTTATGTATTAGTACAAAAAGATCCCTTCTTTACATAGTATATATCTCTGAATTTCCTCTGCTGCTGGCTCCATGTTCTTCATGTATTTTGTGCTAGGAGTGGTCTTAAAAACTTTTTTAAAGATTTTATTTATTTCAGAGAGAGACAGAGATACCGACAGATAGCAACATAGCTAACAAGAGAGCATGTGAGAGAGCAAGGGAGCAAGCATGTGTGCGTGAGTGGGGAGGAAGAGGAGAGAGAAGCAGGCTCACTGCTGAGTGGGGAGCCTGATGACCTGCGGTCCTATCCAAGGACCCTGGGATCATGACCTGAGTTAAAGGCACCGACTGAGCCACCCAGACACCCCAAGACTCTTTTTTAAGAAATATTAACTGTGTTGAAAAATGAGCTCCCCCCTCCCCACCTTTTGCTGAAATAGTTTCCTGTAGGGTCAGAGTGAATATATCAAACATATTGGCTGAATGCTTTAGGTTAAAACTAAAAGCTTATCGTGTTATCAGGGCTACTATGTATAGTTGCAGATGTGCACTGTGTAATACAAGAGGAACCTATTCACATCATAAACCTCACCGATTTGAATATTGGGGTGATTTCTGTCCAATGACCAAATATTTTGCTGCAAAAAAGCTCCTACATTTTGACAATGTTCATATATATGGAAGTTTCTTAAGGGAGAGAGATACATTTTTTAAATGTCAGTGGTGGGGTGGGGTGGAAAGTCCTATAGGCTAATGTTGACCTTCCTGTTGTAACAAGGAATGTGGAGATTGCATTCATTCAAATACTTTTAGGCAAACAAAACAACGAAGTGGTTATGTGCATGTTATTTGGAGTCAGTAAAACATATCTCAGAGATTCCTTCACCTACTAAATGTGTGACCTTGGGAGAAATATTTAACTTTTCAGGAATTTGGCTTCCTCATGTGGATGAATGAGAATGGGAAAATAAAACTTTCATAAGTTTAAATTTCTCTTGAAATACAAACATACATTGTTGGCAAAAGTGGGCAATGAGTAGATACCACTAGGCCAGCACACCAGCGAACTAAAAGACTATTTTGAATTTTAATTATCTGTGTGTGTGTGTGAATATACATATCCTATCTAAAAATGCTACTTAGGTAGATCCCTAAGCGAAGTGGTTAGCAGGTAACAATACATGTAATGGTAACTCTAATGCAAATTCATAAAGATTTGAAACATTGGCCCAAATGACCAGAACTGTGGATGATCAGAGAGATGAGATTTAATAATGGCAATCCATAGGTAGGAGTCTTGGCACCAGAGGCTTTGTATGCATCATATAGAATAAGCTGTTATGAATATGCATAAAGTCCTCTGCTTCCTTCGGGCCAGAAATGCAGATGTGAACATCTAATTGAAATTAGAGATGAAACAAGCTTTCAGCAGAAGAGTCCTTAGCAAAGAGTCCCTAAGACATCCAGGTGAGAAGTACCACTAAGAAAAATATAAGAAACTGAGAAGAAATTTTGGTACAATAAGAAGCCCTTGGGGTTTGTTCTCTACCCAAGACAGAAAAACTTTAAAGTTCATCTCTGGTGAATCCACCTGAAGCAAACTTTATAATACCTCCTGAGTGTGAAAATAGGAGGCCACAGAAAAGACACTAGCAAGGAGTGATTGAAAAGTACAGGGATTTACCCCAGGTAGAATCAAATAAGCAGTGGTATTCTGTGAGGAGCTCTGATCTTTTGGTGTGCAGGAGAAAAAAGTAGAAATCTATCCAGCAAACAACATTTTAATCCCAAAATACCCACAGAAGTTCTTGAGGCAGAATAACTGATTGGGAACAGATGTGGACATTTAGAAAGATAAACTAGATGAGGCATAACTTGAATGACTATTGTGTACAAAACCAAATCTTCCAGGAAGTTTGCTTGTTTAACTTTTTCATGTTGGGAATACTGTGTACTTCTTTTTTTCCCCCTCAAACCATTTATTTCTGTGGACCATCAGAGAATCAGGATGGAGGCCAGGGAGAAATAGTGATAGGCCGATATGAGTCTAGGGAAACCCTTAGATATACCAGAATATTTGTGTTAAGGCTTGGATTTTCTAGAAACAGAGACTGTAATGGATCTGGGGTATAAAATCTTTATTAAGGAATGGCACCTCAGAAGAAAAGGAATAGAAGCAGGATTGTGCAGAGGGAGAAATCCAGTAGTGCTGTAACTGTGATAAAGCATCAGCCAGCTACTTGAGAGCCCTGCAATAAGTACTGCCCAATAGAAGTATCCCAGGTTAGCCTGAAATGATTGGGTATTTATGCCACACTTTGCTCAGTCAATGATGTAAGTGGTCTTCCTCTGCCATCACTCCTGCTCTAAGGGTGAGGCATCAGGCAAAGCAGCTCTGCAGCTGAGCTAGACCTGAAGGAGCTGGAAGCTGGAGACCGTTGTTCCCCACTCCTCTGGCCAATACCCACCCCCCGGCCACCCACCCTACCTCCAGGCCCCGCCCGTTCCTGTGATCATCAAGTCTTCCTTACTGGGGTCTGAGTGGCACATCTCAGGATCCAGTACTTCTATAGTCTAAGCATTATAAAATGGCTTTGATAGACAAAAGCTCAGCCAAATGCTGTAGTTCTACAAATCTTGACTCTGTATTTTAATTCTCCACTCCCATAGAAACCTTGTTTATTTCCTTTGTGAGCCCAAAAAAAGATTGTATCATATCCATCTGAACTATGCAGACTTCTAAATATCCACCCAGTATACATGATTCATGTTTTCCAGTATTTAGACAGATACTCCAGCATTTTCCTCTATTTCTTTTAATATTCTAGCATTATTTTTAGTTTCTCATTTATTTCTTTTTTTTTTTTTTTTTTTGATGTAGATCTATAGATGTCTGCTTTTCCAAGTGAAATCAGGAAAAGTAATGCTCTCTATGGTGGAATTGTTTTCATCAAATATATCTGAAAGAATAACAGAATTGACTACATAGGAAAACAGTTGTAGAATTATGATAGGTAATCCTAATCCAGAAAATTTTAAAAAGTGTTCTTCACTTGAAATCTAAGTCTAAAGTAAACTTAAACAATTCTGTGTTATGCTTTATATTTTAAGAAATTATTTCTTAAAAAATACATGAAGAGCTTCTTACTCAAAATTGGATTCTGTCTTCTTGGGAAAAAGTTTTTTCATCTCTTAATAAACCAAAGTTTCTACCTAGTATCCCTAATTTAATATCCTTACCTAAGCTCTAATTTAGCACTTATAGTTTATTTTTAAAAAGAAAGAAAAAATCATTGCTGTGATGTTGACAGCTTTTTCCTTAGCTGTCTTTAAGCACAGTTTTGACATTCCCTTGACCATTCCAAACCTAGATGAGACCCTTCAGTCAGGAGTTTCACAGGAGTAGGCAAGCATGAAATTAATTTTCCAAAGTGAAGTAGCTTACAGATGCCAGAAGCTCATAACTCAGTAATACGAGTAAATCCCTAAATTAGTTCTTTAGCTTCTAGGTTGTTTCGCTGTTGTTATTGCTCTTACGGTTTAACTGGGTGAATTCCTTCAGTTTTTGTTTTCTTGTATAGAAAGAGTGGATTACACATTTTCAGAACAAAGAAGCTATTTTCCATTATTTGTGTGTGTAAATTTTTTGACTCTAATCTTTCTCGGTAAGGCCTAGTTATCCAGGCATCCACCAATGTTTTCATGTTATTAGAAGATATTTTGCTTTCAATAGAACAATTGTTCTAGTCCTTTCATTCTGAACAGGTAAGAGACATTAGTAGTACATATACTTGATAGTCCCATAGCTTTAATTTCTACTCCAAGGAAAAACATTATGACCTATGTGTAAAATAATGGAGGACTTTCACATGAGGGACTATAGCATTTTGATATAAGCTTCTCATTTATGGATGAACATGTTGGGCTGACTATATTTAAACATTTGTAATTTTTAGTAGTCATTTAGAATATAATTTTTATGTATGTATACTGACCTAAATATACTGTTAGTTACCAGTATCAAATATATTATTTCAACTCTTGCAAAGTAATTGTTACAAGTCTCAACCAGTTATCTAAAATAGATAGATGTGTGTGTGTGTGTGTGTGTGTGTGTGTGCGCATTAGTGTGTGTACAAAGAGGATTCTCCAATGTGGTGGTTGTTTGTTTGTTTGTTTGTTTAGCTGTAATAGCTAATTTGGAGGTTACTAATTGAGCTTATCCCTGTGAATTCCTTCTCCCATGTGGATTTACATACCATCAGCTACAAAATCCTGACATATTTTGTATATCATAGTACATTCTCATGACCACAACTGAAACCATTAAACCAAGTTGGGAATATCTGAATCTCTGCATTAAGAATTTATAATAAATACCTCTTCCACTCTTTCTTAAGCATTATCAGCTCCCTTCATTACTATGGAACCTAGTAGGTAAATGGTAACCTGATCCAAGTCTATCTCTCAATGACCAATGGGCCATTGATCCATCCCATGTTCACTTTTGTTACCTTAGTATGTAATCGGAATGGATATGCTTCAAGTTGGAAGAATTTTTCACACTTTTTCCAAGACCTGTGGACTAAGAACAAAAGGGAAGTCTTAAGTGGAAGCCCTTATACTACATCCCTTCACTCAGGTAGAAGTAAAAGATCAGAAGCAATATTGCATCCAGGGGGGTGGTAGAGTTTAGGATCATTCCCATTGATTTATAGGATATAGTGTTAATATGTCTCCATTATATCCCATTAAAAAAAAAAAGATGCACCTTGCATCTGCATCAAAGAAGGCACAGCAATTCTGGACTTCTTTGGAAGATGGCTCCAAACTATTAATAGTAACTTGAAAAATTGTCCCTTCTGAGTGAGGCACAGAGGAAGAGCAGGATTTGCAGAAGATTCAAGCTATGATATTTATAGCTCTACCAGTTAAACTATATGGCCCAGCAGATCTCTGGTTGCTAGAGATGCCCAGGGTAGATAGGGTTGCCTAGACCCTAAGAAATTAGACCATGGTTCCCATAGACTTGTCCATATCTCTGAAGAAAATCTGTGCCATCAGCAGCAGAAAATTCTTCCCCATGTGAAAAACAGAACCTGACATTCTATTGGATCCTAATATAGATTGAATTCTAAATGTGGGAAAATAAGCAACTCTGCAGCTGAGCTGCCCATCATGAGCTGGGTGTGGCCGACCTGTTAAATCATAAGGCTTGGTTATCAAAGCATCAACTCACTATGCAAATGAAACTGTATACATATTTTGTCTTGAGAAAGACACATTTGTGTCTGGTGGACACAAATTAGTTTATAGAAACATGGCCTGTATATCCATGCCACTAGCCTCTGTTGTACTCACCCTTTAGATCATACCATAGCCCTGTGATGTTTTATATATACCAGATGATTGAAAAGCAGGGAGAAAAACATAGTTTATGGGTGGCTTTATTCAATCCTATGGTGCACTGCTACTCAAAACATCACTTAAAGGTGGCCCTGCAAGACCACGTTGAGGAGAAAACTTCCCAGTAGACCGAGCTTGGAGTGGTGGTACACCTGCATATCAGCTTGGTATGGAGGGAGAGTAGCCTGAGAGAGCTCATAAAGTGTGGTCATTGTGGCTCATTGTTTAGAGGCAGAGGCCAGGAGAACTACTGGAAAGTAGAGCCTCTGTAGCCTGGCTAGAAAGCATGTAGCTGGTCTCATGGGAGTGAGCATAGAGATGGATTATCTACCATTCAAGAGGATCTTTCATGGAGGAGACTCTAAAAACCCACACAGGACAGCTTGGCCGGGCCCTGTCCTCAGCTATCCTAGTACCTAAAATAAATAAATAAATAAATAAATAAATAAATAAATAAATAAATAAATAAATAAGTAATGCCATAGCCATCATGATCATGGATGGGAATTTTATATACCCCAGTGGGAAGGGTTATCTCTGAGCAAGGCTTCTCTAGCTTTTACCCCTGCTTGATCTTTCAAATACTTGGTGACAAGTTAGTTATGTCAAACTCATTCCTTACTGGGGTCTGGAATTCATTTTGATGTGGATTAACACATTTTCTGGGTTTGGTTTTTGCCTTCCTTGACTGGAATCCTTATATAGCACCAATATACTGGGGCTCATAGGCAGCCTGATTTATCATCATGACCCATATTACGTGCCTTTTAACAAGTCAAACCCCTCATTGACAAGGAGGTGAAACACTTGGCAAAGCTGTCAGCATCATAGACTGTATCATGGGGTAAGCACCCCGCAGTTTGGACTAATGTACTTCAAGTGTGTCACTTTATGTTGCTGTGTCCCATACGGGTATCACACATGTCTAGGACTCAAGGGGCAGATGTAGCAGTGGATCCTTATCACTGTAACTCCTCATGACCTAACTGGCCAGATTGCAATTCCCATCTGCAACATAAACACTTTCTGGGTAGCACCCCTGGTTTCCAGGAAGGATACTTCTACCAGGAGACACAATAAGGTTTCAACCAGATGTAAAATTATGACTGCCATCTGAATGAATGTTTTCATCCATCCAGGGGTAATGGTGAACAGTTACTACCCCAGAAGAATCAATGACAGGATAGACTGAATTTATGTACAGTTCTTGCAGATCTGTGCATTGTAGCAGGTAGTGACAATGTCCATTCTTATGCTCTCACTCTTGCCTCTTCAAAATACACAGGTTCTAACTTCCAACTGCTATTACCTCCCTTTTATTACTGAGGGATTTTTTCATGCTGCCAGAGACTGCTCATCAATTTGAGTCCATTTTGCCATGATTATGGCACACTGGGGATGCTGAGAACTTGACACCTGGGAAAGGCTCTGAATCAATGACAGCCTAATGACAATGGGAGTTGTCCACTTCCTTGCTGCTCAGGAGGGATCATCTGAAATCAGGTGTCATAGGCAGGCCCTGTAGTTTCCCCAATTGAATTAAGCTCAACTGCTGACTTCTCTCTTTCTAGGGTGATTTCTCTGGTATCATTTCTTTATTCCTCCACCAGTATTCTCTTTACCTGCAAAGTGAACTGCTAACATCCAGATGCGTCTCTAGTTCTTAAAGAATCCCATTTAGACATTGCCCTCTCTGGTGTTCAACTTGGATGAAGCTTTTTATTTCTCTCAGGCTGTATCATTGTTCATGCTAGTCTCTGCTGATGTCCACATTCTTTCTAGATCCTGATGCACAGTCCAGCATATTCCCTGAAGGCTTCTCTTTTTCCAGCCAGAAGGCCCTTCTAGTTACACTGATTCTTAGATCCATCCACACCACTCTCAACTATATGGGAAAGCATTTAAGCAAGCAGGGGCTCATGGGTCCCTGTGGGGTAGCTCAGGCCTGGTTTTTTTACACATCATTCTCTGACTCTTATCTTTGAAAATTGCTTCCTGTCAAGACTTGCTGCTTGGAAATATATCATTGGTTTCCCCCTAATTTCATATCCTCAAACTGAACTTCTATCTTCTCTCCCTCCTGTTCACTCCAGAACTGGACTCTAAATGTTTCCAGTAATTTTCCTTTTACTCTGATCTAGAGAGAGCACTTATGTGCTAATCTCTGTAGTAGAAAAGGATAGTTCAGAAAGTATATTTCAAACGTAAATCTTAGCTTTAATCATTCAAAAAGACTAATTCAGTTCTTTAATTAATTTATTTTTTTTTTTAAGATTTTGTTTATCTATTCATGAGAGACAGAGAGAGAGAAAGAGAGAGAGAGAGAGAGAGAGAGGCAGAGACACTGGCAGAGGGAGAAGCAGGCTCCATGCAGGGAGCCTGACTTGGGACTCGATCCCGGGTCTCCAGGATTACGCCCTGGGCCTGAGGTGGCGCTAAACCGCTGAGCCACCCGGGCTGCCCAGTTCTTTAATTTCTAACTGCACTTCTGCTGTGACTTCTTAACCTAACAAGGAGAAAGAGTTATATGGTGTAAAACACACATGCATGTGCACACAGTAGTGTGGACTTCTTTATATTACTTCTACCACATGTGCAGTGAAAGTCATCCTTAGGGAGACTATAAAAGACAGTAGTCACAGTGGCATGTGGTGTGGATGAGATATCATGAGAGACTGAATGTTAGATTACTTTTAGCTTATCAGGGGTAGAGTGTTTTTAAGTACTGTAGAACAAAGAAAATACTCAATAGACCTTTATCATATGCCATAAGAGGGTCATGTATATACATGTAGTGGGGAGAAATGCTACTGAGCTACAGAGTGATGCATAAAACACTTCCATATAGTCACAGAAGCTTAATTGGATGCTACTGACTACCAGTGTTTCCAGATGATTTTATGCAAAGATTTTTTTAAACTATACTTTAGATATAATGGCCTTTGGAAAAATTTATCCTTAATCATTTATATTCATTGCCTTTTCAAATGTTAGTTCTATCATTTCCTTCAGGATGTTTTACCTCTTAGTATTTCTACATACAAATGAACATAGTATATCATTATATATGTAATATATAAAATTACATAATTACATATATAAAATATAAATAGGTATATATTACTTATAAAAGTATATTTAACATTATGCCTAATATACAGTATCTGATATTTTTGATATATATTATAGACTCATAATTTATTAAAGGGGGAAAAACTACATTAATTATTTAAAGTATTTTTATATGTTTGGAATTCTTTGAAAATTCTTTTTTTTTAGATTTTATTTATTTATTCATGAGAGACACTGAGAGAAGTACAGAGACATAGGCAGAGGGAGAAATAGGCTCTGCAGGGAACCTGATGTGGGACTCGATCCCAGGACTTCAGGATCACAACCTGAGCCAAAGGCAGATGCTCAACAACTGAGCCATCTAGATGACCCTTCTTTGAGAATTCTTGAGATTTCTTTAAACACTTTTATTTGTATATATAAAAATACACTAAACATATTTTGTGTAATAGAAACCCCAGTTTCCATGGTATAGTACATTTCCCCAATATAATTATTTAATAAATGATAACAATTTTTTTGTTGCCTGTATATTCTTTTAGCAACATCCCAACCGGTTTATTGCACATGCCAGTTAACAAATCCTAGTTCTAACTAACTGAAATCTAATCTCCAAATATGCTAGTGTCCTCATTCCTGTCAATCTCCTGAATTTACTGCAGCAGCTATCCAAAAGGATAGGTTAATGATCATTGCTGAAATAAATCTGATTCTGTCACAACTAAACGTTTCAGCTAGTTTGGGTGAAGAGGAATATAGGATGTCAGATTATGATACAGGAAATAAAAGTTTAAGAACCTATCGTACCAAATAAATCTTGTTTTCCAACATAGGAGAAAAAAAAAGGACACCTAAAAGACAGGCCTGGAATATCAAAGGTGATTGCTGTATAAATGTATCCAAGTTGCAAGTAGAAAATATGTGTCAATGCCTTATTTTATTTTATTTTTTTTAATTTTATTTATTTATGATAGTCACAGAGAGAGAGAGAGAGAGAGGCAGAGACACAGGCAGAGGGAGAAGCAGGCTCCTTGCACCGGGAGCCCGATGTGGGATTCGATCCCGGGTCTCCAGGATCGCGCCCTGGGCCAAAGGCAGGCGCCAAACTGCTGCGCCACCCAGGGATCCCATCAATGCCTTATTTTAGACATTAAATTACTTTGATAATAATCAGTAGTTTAACCATAAAACAATTTTCATACCAATGTTTTCTTCCAATATTCTAGATTTGAAAATTAATTTACTAATTTTCTTAGAAGGAAAAATAATTTTAAAAAATGTTTAAATGCCTGCCTTTTTTTTTTAAGGTAACTGCTATGAAAAAGAAAATAGGCAATAGGAAAAGAACCGTGCATGTGCAGTTATATAAACTAGAAAAAGTTATAAATGAAAACTGTCTAGACTCTTCCAAGGAATATGTAAAAGGATCTAGGAAATATTACTGGGTACTATCTATTGAATGGTTTTCATGTGGCAGGCCTATTGCTGAGCACAATGATTAGGTAAGTTTTAGTTTGCTTAAAAGTGAAGGAGGGGTGCCTGGCTGGCTCAGTGGGTGGAGCACACGACTCTTGATTTCAGGGTTATGAGTTCAGGCCCCACCTTGGATAACATAACAACAACAAAAGAAATGAGCTTTTCTGTATAAATGGTATGTCTAATCCAGAACCCGGATGATAAATCAGTTTATTGTATCACTGTTAAGAGGTGCACGCAGTTTCTCTTATGTGCTACACTTCCTTGTTCAATAAACAGTAGAATCTGCCTTCCTGTGATAGAAGAAAAAGGATAGTCAGTAGTCTTGTAGCTTCAGGTACCACCAGGCTGTAGATTCCTGTCAGAAGCCAGCTGTAACACATTTACAGAGCTTGTCTGCCAGACTGTGCCTCCTGATATGTTGGCAGATGAATCTGAGCCCCAGAAAGATCTATTTCATCTGGATGCAATCTTATATTGCAGATGGGGGTTTGTACAATACACAGCATGTAACGCTCTATAGTGACTCATTTTATATACCCCCTCTGGCGAATGTACCCCTCTTTGATGTCCAGTGCTATTAAACTCAATGTGCAAACTTAGTTATAAAACAAGTCACAGGAATATAATATACAGCATTGGGAATATAGTCAATAATGTCATAACTTTGTATAGTGATGGTAACTAGACTTGTCATGTGATCACTTTGTAATGTATTTAAATGTCAAATCACCATATTGTAAACCTAAAACTAACAGAATAGTGTACATCAACTATACTTTAATAAGTAAATTCAATATGCATAGTGTTCCTGAAACTCTGAAACTAATTGATGTCAACTGGTGCCATGTATATAGGCTGCCCTCACTTTAGAGAAAGGAACACAGTTTTTTTCTGATCATTCATTATTTAACAAATATGAATTAAGAACTTCTACATTTATTTTGTCAAGCATTGTTTCAGGAATTGGAACAATCAACAGAATAACAGCCTTTCTGTGATGGGATTTATATCTAAGAAGGGGAAAAAAAAATACCAGTAGGGAATGAGACTGAGGCAGTAGCAAAGGACCATATATGGTAAATTTGGATTTCATTTGAACTCTGATGGAAAGCCACTGAAAGTTTTTGATCAGGGAGTGATCAAAAATGGCATGTCGTCGTCGTCGTCTTCTTGTTCTTGTTCTTCTTCTGGTTCTTCTTCTTCTTCTTCTTCTTCTTCTTCTTCTTCTTCTTCTTCTTCTTCTTCTTTTTAGATCTTAGTTGAGAGTGAAGGAGAGAATATGAGCAGGAGGAGGGGGGTGGTGGCAAAAATCACAAACTGAGTCAAAGTAAGACACTTAATCAATTGAGCTACCCAAGTGCCCCCAAATTGGGATTCTTCTGGCTGTGTGAATACACACATGCCCCTGTTTACTGTTTATGTGGCCAAAGTAGTTCTCTTGGTCCTAATAAACATCCCCCTCAATTCCTCCCAAGAACCCTTCTGTTCTGCCATTAGATTACTGCATGCTGTGCAAACAAAACTTCAAAATCATTACTCTGACATTGCAGTCCTTAAGAACACTGACATACATCAGTGTTAAGACACTGATATTTGTGGACTTTGCTCTCAAAAAACAGGCACAATTTAGTCCAGAGCCTATTTGCAATTCTGAAAAGACAGGTTATCTATTTTGTGATACAGCTGAAGATTTCAAGCAGAAATTTTGTAGAGAAGTGTCACTGAAATAGGCATGATCAATCTGAATCCAAAGATAAGGAATTTCTGGTTTTAATTTTTTTTTAACTTAACCTAAAGGAATTCTTTCCTTTTTTTATATGCCACCATATTTTCTGTTCTCAGAACAATGATTCGCTGTAGATGTTCAATAAATATTTGAATTAAGCTGATGTATCATTCCGCAATTACATACTGAATGTTCCCTATATGTAAGGCAATATGCTAAGTTTTAACGGTGATGTATATTGAGGACAAGTGTCCTGTCTCCAAGAAAGTTTGCAATCTAATTTGTTTTAAGAGATTTATGTGACTACTATTAACATGACTGAAATAAGAATTGGTATTTACTGGATGTCTGCTCTGTGCCAGGCACTGTGCTGTGCATCACTCATATATTTTCTTTGTTAATCCTGGTTAAAGACCTATAAATGATGGTAATGTTGTTATCTCCACTTTCCGAAAAAAGGGCAACTGAATTTTAATTTATATAATGTGACTAAGATTTCAAGACTGAGATATGAACTCAGAGAATTCAACATGCCTTATTAACCACGAGATAATAATGGTCTCCAAGGCATTAGTAGTGTTAGGCCCTGCAATTCACCCTTAGAAAAAGGAAAGAGCTCTTACTATTGGGTCCTGGGGGAAAAGCTCCTGAAGGAGTGGGCTGATGAGGCAACATAGAAAAATATTGAGCAATCCCATTCAAGAGGCACACCAGCAGTGCCAAAATGAATCTAATATGATAAAGTGAAGACAATATAAAAAGGTAATTATAGCTTTAAAATTCCAGTTTAAGTTCTTGGTATTGTGATATTGTCCTTTCACACATATATTGAGGCTTTCATTCCTTAACTTTGATTTTTAAAAAATTTTATTTAACCCCAACATGGGGCTCGAACTCCCAACCCTGAGATCAAAAGTTGCATGCCCTTCTGATTGAGCCAGCCAGGCACCTCTAATTTAGATTTTTTTTTAATCAGATGTAGTTTATCTGAGGTTTGAAATTGTCCTATATAAGTTACTTTAGCTGATATAATTGTATGAATTCATCTTTTTTTAAGATTTCAACTTGACATTGACTGCCAGGAAACTAGGGAATTTTCAAATTTCAAGTTGAACTGTCTGATATGTGTGTATGTGGGGAAGGGTCATGGAAGAAGGGAAAGAGGAAGGAGATGAAGCAGCAGAAAATGGAGTATTGAGCAAATTCTCACATTTCAGTGTTGGAAAACAGCTCTTCATGTGCAATATCTGCTTAATGTGAAGCTGTTTCTGTCTCTATCATTACATCATAGTATATGAACATATATGTTGACATATTTTTTTAAATTATATATATGGTTACCTGGTGTTGCGGTCATTTAAATGTCTGTCTCTTGGTTTCAGCTCAGGTCATGATCTCAGGGTCCTGGGATTGATCTATCAGGCTCTGTGTTCAGTGAGGAATCTGCTTGAGATTCTCTCTCCTTTTCCCTCTGTTCCTCCCAACCACTTTCTTTCTCTCTCTCTCTTTCACAAATAAATCTTTTTTTTCTGAAAATAACACATAATTATATATAAATTTATTTGTATACCTGTTTCCCAAGACTCTCTGTATGCCATCATAAAGTGTTAGTTCCCTGTTACCTCTTTTTTTTTTCTCTCTCTCTCTCTCTCTCTACTCCTTTCACTCTTTTCCATCTCCCATAAAGCAAGAAGAATAAACCCAATATATTGCATGCTGTGAACATTTTAAATGACAATATAAATGCCAAGGAAACATACCAGTACCGGCAGGGTATTTCCAGTTCTTAGGGTTTAAACATTTTAACCTTTAGATACAAGTCATTCCTTATCTCTGATTGACATATGTTCTTTAATCTTGTTGGTTTCTAACAGTTTTTTTTAGCAAGTACTTTATATTTGTTCCTAAAAATATATATGATATTATCTTAGTGCATGTACCCTTCTTTAATGCAAATTCTTTTTCTTTTTTTTTTTTAATTTTTTATTTATTTATGATAGTCACAGAGAGAGAGAGGCAGAGACACAGGCGGAGGGAGAAGCAGGCTCCATGCACCGGGAGCTTGACGTGGGATTCGATCCCGGGTCTCCAGGATCGCGCCCTGGGCCAAAGGCAGGCGCCAAACCGCTGCGCCACCCAGGGATCCAGCAAATTCTTTTTCAAGCTGGACCTAGGCTTACTGAGAGAAAAGCTTTAAGAAGAGAAGGCATATACCCGTAACTGTTCAAAACTGAATTTTGTCCTTATTCCTTTGAGTTTTGAAATCTTTGTCTATTGACATTGATCTTAATTTGGTACTTCCTAAAAAACACTGTGTCAGTTACAAATTATGTTTTACTGCTATAGTAGAGCCACACTACAAAGATGAAACACAATACAATTTATTCTTCACATAAAAGAACCCCAGAGGTAAGTGGTTGACCATTAGTTTAGTAGCTCTGTGCAGTCAACTAAGACCAAGGCTTCTTCTTTCTGCTCTGTCATCCTTAGTGAGTTATTTCCTGCAAGTTTACAAAATGGCTGCTGCAGCTCCATCTCAAAATAGTTTTGAGAAAGGGGAGGAAAACAGAAGAAAAGACCCATTATAGAATGCCTGTTCTACATTTGATTGAAGGACTTCTTAAACTATTCAATGCTTTTACATCTATCTCAGTGGTCAGAATTAAATATGTGGTCCTACCAACCTGCAAGAAAATCTTTAAAGCTATTATTTTCTAATAGTCATATTACTACCTTAAATGAAAATCGGAGTGTTTCATTAGGAAGAAGAAAGAATGAAAATAGTGTTGGTGGCTGCTAACCCCTGAAATAATTCTGTAACCTTTTATCTTTAATCTAGAGTCATGATGGCCTAAGCTGAAAATGATGTTAGAGAAAACATCAACTAAAATAATGTTAAAAATAAAATGAGTCTATTTGTTTGTTAACTAACAGTTAAGTACTAACTTTTATGACCAGTGACATGTTAAAATTTTTACATGTAATATTTTGTGTCCTTACCATGTCTGTGAAAATGGCATAATTACTTTCTACCTGTGATTTTGGTTAAGCATTTAACATCAAACCTCAGTCTGCATACAGGATCATGGGGACAGTAAATATGGAAAATTCATTACTCTTTAAATTCCACATAAGGATTATGTATTCCTAATATACTCCATGGCAAGGATGATGTCTGATGCATGGGAGATACTTTATTTAATTTTTATTTTTTTTTTTAAATTAATGAATGGAAAGTCACACTGCTGGCATGGTTTGAAACAGTTTTCTCTAACTTGACAGTCTGGGCTTTAAATCCTATTGCATTCCCTTATTATTTTTTTTTTGTCAAAATGTCTTGCTTTGCTTTTTATTCACTATGTTCCATTTTTCAATAGTGCTTTTTTTCTCCTCTCAAATAGTTTGTTTGAAAACTTCATAGAATATTTTTTTTTTATTTCAAGCAACAGAAATCCAATTAAAATAAGCTCAAAGGAGGAATGTATTGCAGGGATACTAGGGCTTATCAATCCAAGGATAGAAGTATGCTGGGATCTTAGGAACAACTAGAAACTACTCCAGCAGTCAGCACTTTCTGATCCATTCATCTATACCTCTTTTTGCATATATATATATACACATATATATATGTATATATATATATATATATACATATATATATTCTTCATACTGCATTTTGTCATTTTATGCTTTGCTCTTCCCAAAACAGCGTACATTTTCAGCACTCAAACTTTGTATCTTGTATCTGCAGCAATTGAAAAGAAATAGTGTTGGGGTACCTGGGTGGCTCAGGTGATTCAGCATCTGACTCTTGATTTTAGGTCAGGTCACAATCTTAAGGTTGTAAGATCGAGCCCTACATTCATTTGGACTCAGGCACTGGGTGTGGAGCCTGCTTAAGATTCTCTTCCTTCTCTCTCTGCCCCTCCCCCACTCCTCTCTCTCTCTCTCTCTCTCTCTCTCTCTCTCTCTCTCTCTCCCCCTCTCTTTAAAGAAAGAAAAGACAAACTGTCCCATGGTTACACTTCCAAAAAGAACTGAGTGATTGAGGAGACTGCCTTCAGGGAATACATGGAGAGGAAGGAGACTCTGTTAATTTGGCTAGATTCTAATTCCCAGTTATTCAGTCAAACACTAATTTAGGTGTTGCTATACTTTGTAGGTGTGATTAAAGTTTGCTGTTGGTTGACTTTAAGTAAGGGATATTATCCTAGATCAATTGGGTGGGCCTGAGGTTCACAAGCTGCTGATGATCTCCTCAAGACCCACACCCATGACCTCTATTTGCTGCTAGACCTAGAACCAAGCTCTATTTCCAGCAGACCCCAAAGATGAGGTACAAGCTGTAATCCATGAAGCTCTGTATTACACGATAGAAAAATGGTATACTTCTTCCAATTTATACAGAGAGAAATCTGGAAAATATGTATGGAAATGGGTTCTATTGATGGAGATCATAGCAGAAGGAACACAAAGTTGGATCAGGTTGGATCTTTAGATATGGACCCACTAAGCAGAGATTCTGGATTTAGTGCTTTAGCTTGAGGAATTAGAGATGGTTCAACAGTTTGCTAGTTCTAGAGCTGAAACATTAATGTAATCTATGCCAGAACTGCCTTGTCATATTTCAGAGGAAGATATCCAAAGGCTTAGGGAGAGAGGCATGTTAGAGTGAATTTATCAGGAAGAACTGCTTAATCTGTCCTGGATAGTCCAGAGGACACACCTGTCACTAAAACAGAGAAAATGATTTGTGAATAGGGTCTCAAAATCCCTGAAAAGCCCTGTGGTTGTTTTTGTCTATAAATCCTAAATTATAGTGAACTGTTCCCATCTAACTGGGTTCCCTAAAAGCAACGGGGATAATGTAATCTCAGAATTGCACAAGCCTGATAGTGATATTTTACCATCAAAGATAAGGTGGATATTTTAACTTGATAGAAGTAGAGTTGAAGCAGTGAGAATACCTAACTCCTAGAGAAGTACGTCTGTGGTGAGTTGAATATGGTGACCTTAAAGAGAAATAAAAGGAAAGGAAGCTAAATTCTGAATTGAGCTGTATAAGCAGAAGAGTTGTAGGTCAGGTGCACAAAAGTCCATCTTGAATCAGTAAAACACTGAATCGTGGCCCATTAGTCAACTCCCAGACTTGAGCCAGTTTACAGATGTAGAACTCTACCTAAGAAAGAACCCTATAATACTTCCAAAGGTGTGTACTGTTAATTTTTCTCTCAGACAAAGGACTTACAGCCACTTACCAGAATGACGGCTTTGGAGAAAAGAAAATAATACTTTTGGGGATTGATAGACACTTCTTTGAACTGAAATTAATTGCTGGGGACACAATATCACTGTGTCCACCATTCAGAATGAGGGCTTATAGAGATCAGGTGATCAGTGGAATTTTAGCTCAGATCCATCTCATCATAGTCAGTCTGGTTGTTTACTAAACATGCACTGTGGTTATTTCCTCAGTTCCAGAATATATTCTTGCAATAGACATACTCAGCAACTGGCAGAACTTCCATCTTGGTTCCTCAGACTATAAAGTGATAATTATTATGGTGGAAAAGACCAAATGGAAGCTATTAGAACTGCATTTACCTAATTGGGTAGTAAAGCTAAAGCAATGCTTCATTCCTGGGGATTGCAGGGATTGCCCTCATCAAGAAATTGAAGGATGTGATATGGTAATTCCTACCATCCACCATTCAACTTATTTATTTGACCAGTTCAGAAAACAGATCTTGGAGAATGACTGTAGGTTTTCATAAGCTTAACCAGGTGGTAGATTCCAGGTGTAACTGCTGTTTCACATGTGGAACATTTTATTGCTTAAGCAAATCAGGATATCCCCTAAAACTGGGGTATAGCTGTACTGCCAAAAGTACTTCTTTCAGGTGGCAAGGTAAGCAAACTATTAGCTTCACTGTCCTACTTCACAGGTAGGACAGATATCAACTCTCCATCCCTGAATCATAATTTAACTCGTGGGTTATTTTTTTTTTATTTTGGAAGATTTTATTAAAACAATTTCTTTTTTTTTAATTAATTTTTATTGGTGTTCAATTTACCAACATACAGAAAAACACCCAGTGCTCATCCCGTCAAGTGTCCACCTCAGTGCCCATCACCCATTCCCCTCCAACACCCGCCCTCCTCCCCTTCCACCACCCCTAGTTCGTTTCCCCGAGTTAGGAGTCTTTATGTTTTGCCTCCCTTCCTGATATTTCCCAACATTTCTTCTCCCTTCCTTTATATTCCCTTTCACTATTATTCATATTCCCCAAATGAATGAGAACATACACTGTTTGTCCTTCTCCGATTGACTTATTTCACTCAGCATAATACCCTCCAATTCCATCCACATTGAAGCAAATGGTGGGTATTTGTCGTTTCTAATTGCTGAGTAATATTCCATTGTATACATAAACCACATCTTCTTTATCCATTCATCTTTCGATGGACACACTCGTGGGTTATTTTGATTGCCTTTCCCTTCCACAAGATATTACTCTGGTCCATTCTATTGATATTCTGCTGATTGGACCTGGCAAGCAGACTATACTTAATATTTTAATATATAAATATCAATATTAATATTAAATAATATATCAAGTAGAGTGTGTGTCAGACACTGAGAAATCCAACAAATAATTCAGGATCCTGTCATCTTGATTATATTTCTAGAGGTCCATTGGTATGGGGCATATTAAGAGTATTAAAATATCCTTCCCAAGATGAATAAGTAGCTGCATTTGGCCTTTCCTACAACAAAAGAAGTGTAAAACCTAATGGGCCTCCATGGAAAATGGAAGCATTCTTAATTTGTTTATGCTACTTCAAACCATTTACTAAGTGACCAAAACTGTTCATTTTGAGTGAGGCCCAGAATAAGAGAAGGCTCTGCAATAGGTCTGGACCTTCATGCAAACTGCTCCTAACATATGTAACATATAATCCAGTAAATCCAATGACCATAGACATGAGTCTATAGCCACTCTTTAGCTATGGTTAGTGCTTTGGCCAGATGGTCAGGATTTAGAAGGACATGACTGGGAAAACTAGTCACAAGATTTGGGGAAGAAGCATGTGCATACTTCATTATGAATGAGAGAAGAATATGAAGATGCTTTCACCCCATATGAGTGCTCATGAAATGGTGACCTCAGATTTTTAAAATCAAGTGGGTAAGAGTACCCATTTCTTTGAATATAAGTCAACCTCTTTCCCTAGCCATCTGTCATTACCCACTGGGCTCATGAGCAGATTGCCTATGGTGGTAGGGATGGATATTTTACATAGTTTTAGCAATAGACTTTTATACCCATCAAGCCTGGTCTTCCTATAGCTAACTGTCTGGTTGTGCCAGAAGCTGAGAATAAAACTGGATCCCCAAGCTGATCAGCCAGCTAGCTGGTGATAGACTGATTACATTGGGCAGTTTATGTCATAGAAATAGCAGTACTTTTCTTCTACTGGAATAGATGGTTACTCTAGATATGGATTTACCTTTACTGCACTAAATACTTCTGCCAACACTACTACCCAGGACTTATATAATGCCTGATCAACCTTCATTGTATTCCACATAGCATTGTTTCTATTCAAGGAATTCACTGAATAGCAAATAAAGTGTGGTGATGGGCCCATGCTCATGAAAATCCCTGGTCTTACTGTGTTTGCATCATCCAGAAATGAATAGTAAAATATCCTTCTAAAGGCTCTGTAATGGTACCAGACAGATGGCAATACCTTATGGGACCTATGTAAGGTCTTCCAGGGTGTTGCATGTGCTCTAGCCTAGCATGTGCTCTAGCCTTGTTGTATGGTGCAGTTTCTTTCAGGGCTAGCATTCGTTGATCCAGGAATCAAAGAATGGAAATGGGAGTGGTCCCATTACACTAACAAACATTTGATGTCCTGTCCCCATGACCTTAGATTTTGTTGGTCTGGAGTCCTTAGTTCCAAAGGAAAGAAAGGGTCCACAAGGAGATGCTACAGTACCACTACTGAAATGGAAGCTGAGACTGCCTTCCTGGCCACATTGGGCTCTGCATGCCTCTGAACTAATAAGCAATAATGAGAGCTGTGATACTATTGCCTGGGCTGACTGATCCAGATTACCAAGGGGGAATTGAGTTGTTACTACACAATAGAAGTGAGGAAGAGTATATCTGAAATACAGAACATTCCCCTAGTGCTATCATGTCCTATGACTGAAGTCAGTGTAAAAATACAATTTGGACAGGACTGCTAATGGCCCAGACCCTTGAAGAATGAAATTGGAATCGGTAGAGGAGAAAGTAGTCATAAATTCCTGGTACAACTATGTGATCCGTTGCAGAAATGAGGATTGTAATAGTTATGTATACTTTCCTACTAATGTGTTTATATATACATTTATATATATATATATATATATATATATATATATATATACACACACACACACATGCTAGATAGGTTTTCTTCTCTTATTCCCTTGTCATCTAATGTAAGAGGTATTTATAACAGTTAATTTTATATAACAATATTTTAACACATATCAAAGAGAAATATGAGCATTACCTCAAGACTTTTCCTTCTCTTCTAGGGAGAGGATAGCCTGTTTTCAAATTTATGCAAGATAGGGCAGCCTGGGTGGCTCAGCGGTTTAGTGCCGCCTTTGGCCCAGGGCCTGATCCTGAAGACCCAGGATCGAGACCCACGTTTGGCTCCTTGCATGGAGCCTGCTTCTCCCTCTGTCTGTGTCTTTGCCTCTCTCTCTGTATATCTCATGAATAAATAAATAAAATCTTAAAAAAAAAAAAAGATTGATGCAAGACAGCTCTGTCATCTATTATGGAAGCATGACTTTGTTATTCTCTTTATTTGAGAATTAGATTTGGTTTAAGATGTGTATGTGTGCCAATTTTACAAGACACAGACTGTGGCTGTCCATTTTATTTTTTAACTTGCTACATTATTGGCTTAAGTTACTCATTCAAACATTAATCTAGGTGTTGTGGTGATGGTATTTTGTAGGTATAATTAAATTCCACAGTCAGTTGACTTTAAGTAAGTGAGATTATCCTAATTAATCTGGGTGAGCCTCATTCAGTCTGTTGAAAGACCTTAAGCGTAGAACTGAGTTTTTCTTGCAGAGAAATTCCACTGAAGACAGCAGGTTTAACCTATGCCTGAGAGTTCCATCCTCCCCTTCCTCTAGCATGCCCTTTCAGTTTGGGGACTTTGGTTTTTGCTAGTCCCTACAAGCAAATGAGGGATTTTTTTTTTTACAATTAATCTCTTAAAATATATTTCCTAATCTGTTTATCTGTTCATAGTCTGGCCAAAAAAAGGGAAAAAGTTACATTTCACATAATAGATGCTCTGGTGGGAACCAAAATGTAGAAAGAAGCAGGGATCAATCTGGGAAGTTTTATGGAGAGTGGAGGGGGCTGGGCATGGGGTTAGAGTGGAGGGAGGTTGAAAAGATGAACGTGGTAGAAAGGTCTATAAGTTTTTATGACTTTGTGCTGAGCCTGCAATCAACATTTATGATGCTTTATATTGTGTAGAAAATTCTACATACAAAGCCTATTCACAGATATCTATCCATTTTTTTCTATAAGATTCCCAAACTGTCCACATTATTATTTGGCAAAGATACTAAAAAAAAAAAAACAAAAAAAAAAACAACCAAACAAAAAACTACCTTATCCTTGGACTTATCCTTCCACTTATTCTCATAATCTCAAAAGTTTTAGTTTTGAACTGATCGGTGGAAACGCAGTTGGAGTCTCTGTAAACACATAGGGACATACTCTAGAGAATTATGTTATTTAAAGAAAATATATTTAAGTTGGGCCTGTAGGTCCTTTTAAATCTATACTTTGTATTGTTTTACTCTGGGTATTCCAATATACATTATAACCATTCATCCATTATTTTCTAAGCTTTTTATTCTTTGTGTATTCCTTTTTTCTTTACATTTGCTGGAGTAAAATAGCTCTGAAGTATCCATTAATTTTTCTCAGAAATTGTACTTCCCGAGAAAGGAAGAAAAAAAAAGAAAAAAAGCAAACCCCATGCTAGCTCAAGGCAAAATGAGCAGAGATTGCCTGTGTTTTCAGAAGCTCCATTACATAACAAACAGAAAGAAAAAAAAAGAAAAGAAAAAAGAAAATTAGGTTTAAAGAAAATTAAAGCAGTAGCAAAACAAAGTCTTAGACGGGGGATTTTCTGCTGAAAGTTAATGTGTTCCTCTGAAATGCAAAATGAGTTTGCTATCCTGATGAAGCTCTTCTTTACAATTAAACATCAACAAAACAATTAAGATTTATTATTTGTGTTTTAAGTACCTATATTTAGGAAGATAACTGGTAAAGAGAATGAGGTAAGAAAGGCTGACAGGAAGGGGTAAAATCAGTCAGAAAGGAGAAACCTTAAATTCCTTCCACTTATTGGCTCCTATAAGTATGGGAGAAAAAAAAATTCTCGAAATAGTAATATTCAGTCTGTGGCAACTCAATGCATAATTCAGTCTGTCTCACAATAGACTATCTGATTCACAGGAATCATTTTTGAATGTTATCTTCTCAAACAGCAATTTTGCCTTTTGGAAAGCTAATTTCACATAGACTAGGATGCTTTTGCGGTCTGTCAACAATAACAGCAGATAACAAAAGCAAGAAAGCGAGAATGAGAGGTGGGGGAAGGGAGAGGGCAGATAAAGGAGGAACATAGTTAATTTACACAGCTTAGGTATTTAGGCCAGGTACTCTGACTTTAATCCATATTTTCTCCCCTTACATATGTTTCATCAACTTTGATATATTTTTGTGCTGTCTCTCTTCCATGGTTTTTAAAAGATTTATGTAAAGCATTTTGAAATTTACATTTAGATCCATGTTCATACTTTCAGATTAATATCTCTCTTGGAAGATAAACTTAAAGAAATATTAAAGGCTTTGAAAAATATATGCCCATTAAGCTAGCTATTACTATAGACTTATTTTTAACAGAAAAAAAATTGAAAGAAAAATAAGCATAGAAATCAGGAACAGTTCATAAATCTACACTAATTCAGTAGAATAGTATGCCCCTTACTAAAATGATTATTGTAAATATTGTAGGAAAATATTTATGGTAAGTTGAGTGAAAAAGTCAGTAGACAAAATAAATCTCTACCTTGATTGTAATTATTAAAAAAGCCACATGCATGTGGAAACGACTATAAGCGGCCATGAACAAGCACTTCTGTGTTTTAAAAGTGGAATGGTGGGCAACATTTCAAAACGTACATTTTATTAATAAATGAAAATGAAGTTTTAATCCATATGGGTTTTTTTTTCAAATTTTTATTTTCTGAAAAGATAATTGGCACTCCTTTGGTACATTAGTTTTCCAGAGCACTGTATTCTAGGCTGGTACTTTTATTTTATTCATATCCTTTCATCTTTTGGCTCACTAGTCTGTTGTTACTGTTTTGATATTTTTATTATATTTATTCTCAAACCCAATTCATGACTTACCTGAATTCTTGTTTTAAAACCTATCTTTAGATCCAAAATATACTGTTATGGAGAGAAGAAAACGGATAAGAGGAAGGCTGCTTTGTGCTCTCAAAAGTACAAAATCAAATTCAGATGGATCCACTCCCTTTCCATAATTGTTATGGCCAAGTAGGGTAAGATAGACATAAATAATAATTATACACGTACTTACAGTAGATAAGCATCATGAAAAACTAGGATACAAGGAGTACATACCCACATGCATGCTCGCTCACGTGTACACACACTAACAGACACAGACACTAGAGGAATATAGTCTGAGTTTGGGTTCAGAGGAAAGCATCCACAAATATGATATTTAAGATCATTTATAAAAGACCTATAGAAATTATCCAAGATGAAAAGAAGGAAGTGATTGTTAAAGGCTAACTGGAAACTTCTTGCTTGGCTGAGATCTAAAAAGATATTAAAAAGGTGAAGAAATGAGGTCTTTAGTAGCTTAGGATGTATGAGAAAGTCCAATACTATGATTGCAGTTCAGGGCACAGGAGTAAGGGAAACGGTGTTGTTCTTAGATGTGACATTTAGGCATGATTTTATATGCCATGTAAGAATTTAGAATATTTAACCTAAAAGCAAGGAAGGCCACTGAAATATTTTATGCAAGAAAATAAGAGCTAATACTTATATTGAAAGGACTATCTGGATGCTTTGTGGAGAACCATCTGGAAAAAAAAAAAACATAGTGAACATGCATAACAAGAAAGCTATTGCAGGAGACAATAGAAGAAAGAACAAAACAAGAAATCATCATCATGGCTTAGACCAGATGCTGCCATGAAGCCAGGCAAGTTTTGTATCAAAGAAATATTTTTGAGATAGACTTCTCTGGGTTTGGTGACTAATGAGAAACCAAATAAATTTGGACTAAGACTGAGAAATTTGAACATTTAAAGTTTTGGCTAATACAAATCAAGGATGGAGATTGGAATAAGTGGCAGAGATAGAGAAATAATTTTTTAAAAGTCATTCATGAAGAAGGGAGTCATTATGTACGTCCTAGGTACTTCTGCCTACTTCCTTCTGAAAGGATGTCCCCAAACTAACTTCAAGTACTCTCAGGTTTGGTTTTGCTTTCTGTCCTGTGTATGTAAAGACTACTTTTTCTAGAACAGTGGGTGTCTTCACTGCCTTCTGCCACAGGGAATCCTCACAAAATCTCCTCATGCAGACTGTCATTCTGTGGAGGCAGAAATGGAGTAGTAGGATGCATCAGACCTTCCATTCCCTTTGTTGTTCTGTTCCAGGTAGATTTCACAAGAATAGTATTCCAGAATGCAGAGTTCTGCTTGGAAGGCCCTGGGAAATCTTAAACTAGAGTTAAAGCCAAGAGGGTACTAAGATTAAAGTTCCAGTTAAATTGGATTTTGACTTGCACAGCACAGGAGAAAACCTCTAACTTCAGCATTAGGATGGTATGTGACACTGGGAGGCTTTCTCCACTGAACAGATTCCTGGTTTCACACCCATTCTCACCTGCTCTTCTTCCTCATCTCTCAATTCTATTACTTCTATCTCTCCCTCATATACAGGACCTCTTTTGTACTTCCCTGTCCCCTTTCCTTCTAATTGTCAAGAAATTAGCCTGTTATTTCTCTTGTTGCAACTCCTACTCAGAAGCATTGTGGAGGCCGAGAAAAATTAAGGCCATTCCACTTCAAGTTTAGCATTAGCACAAGTACAGCCATCTTAGGCTCCTGTGAATAAGAGTTGAACTTTACAGGAAAAACTGCAGAATGCAGAATGTGCTCAGCAGGGAATCCCATATCAGAAAGACCACAGAGCTCAGAATTGCCCTCAGCAGAGAATCCCATATCAGATCCTAAGAAACTCCCCCCACTCCTTCCCCCATATTGGAATGGAAAAAAAAAATTCCTTCACACCTTCTGAAAATCCCCTAGACCAGCCCATAAAAAACCCAGCTGTAACCCACTTCAGGGTCCAAGCCCCTGCTCTGCTTTACAAGCCCGAGCTTGTAAATAAACCCTCATGTACTTGCATCAGTGTCGGCTCCTTGGTGGTTTTTCGGATTCGCAATCTGGGGCACAACAGCATGACCCTAAAAATTAGCAATTCTCCTTAGAGAAAATGCATGCTGCAACCATTCTAGAATAGTTTCCCCAGTGAACACTACCTAGGCTTCTTCCTTTGAACATTTATTTACTATAATTTAGAGTTGAGAATTATTGTTTTCTGAAGCTTTGGAGTTATAAAGATAGAAATAACTGAAAACATTCAATGACTGATCTTTGTTCTTGGGTCTCATCACTTTATATGTTGATATTTTACTAAAGATTTCCTTACAAATAAAGAAGACTAGCAAATATTTACTCAACTGAATTATTGACAATATTGGATACTATGTTAAATATTGCAAAGAATAAAATGTTTTCATTGGACAGATCCTGTTAGACTGACTTATAGTTATCTGGTGGCATGAAGAAAATTAATGAGATATGGGGAGATAGGAACTGGGATTATAGTCAGCACATACCACATGTAGCTGTGAAGAAGAGGAAAGAGAACAGTTGTTGAATGGTAAATATCTTAATTTTTAAGGTGGACATCACCAGATAATATGTAAAGATATACATAAAATTCAAAGGGTTAGATAATGACCTACAAACAGAAGATTAAAAAAACATAAAACCTAGGAGTAAAGAGTTAAGGGAGACGCTGGGATTTAAAGCAAAACTGAAAGGTTGCCTTTGTAGGAGGAGGGACGCAATCAGGACTAAATCATGTGTGAAATTATAGATGGCAGGTCTGCAAAGCTAGGTTTGGATCATGTGTGCTAGGAATTGGATTTTTTTTTTTTTTTTGGTCATCATATTTTTTTAGTGGAATATGATGCAATGTCAGATGCTCAGAATGGATAAAGTTTTAAAATGTTGTTGCAGATATTCCAGAAAGCTGATTAGAAAATGCATTAGAATACTACAGTGAGGGATGCCTGGGTGGCTCAGTGGTTAAGACTCTGCCTTTGGCTCAGGTCATGGCCCGGGGTCCTGGGATCGAGTTCCACATCGGGCTCCCTGCAGGGAGCCTACTTTTCCCTCTGTTTATGTCTCTGCCTCTCTCTGTGTCTCTCATGAATAAATAAATTCTTAAAAAAAATACTACAATGAGGTGAATGTTTCTGCCCCTACCCCCTTTACCCCCAAGTTCATAAGCTGATACTTGATGCCCAATGTGATGGATTTAGGAGGTAGAGCCTACAGGAGTTGATTAGGTCATGAAAGCAGGGCCCTCCTGAATGGAATTAGTGCCTTTATAGAAGAGACTCCAGAGAGTTTCCTTGCCTTTTCTGCCACATAGGGTTATGGGGCAGAGATGGCCATCTATGAGGAAACTGGCTCTTATCAGACATTGAACCTGTGGGTGCCATGATCTCAGACTTCCCAGCCTCCACAACTGTAAGATATAAATGTTTGTTGCTTATAAGCCATCTAATTTATGGCATTTTTTTTTTTTAGAGCAGACCACATAGACTGATACAGATACTAAGGGATTACTGAAAGCTAAGTTGAAATTGGTGAACATGAATTTTCAGGTTTAACAGGGTGTCTGCTTGTTTGTGTGGGACTCTATAGCAGCCTGTAGTTACCCCATGCAATGTGGAAAAGAGAGAAATAGATTAACTCTTTATGCTAGTGTAGGAGTTGACTTTGAGTTGTGCCAACAACTAAATACATATTCCACTTTAATACATCTTTCTATGATCTAACATATTTATAATATACAATATTACTAATTACATTTTATTATTTGACCTTATAAGGCAAAATCTGTCTGCTAATGAATGGTGTGTGAGACAGCAGTCATAAAAAGTTGTATAAAGAATGCTAAGTGTCTCCCTCTTGTTTCTCAGCCATATGCATTGCATACTTTTATTATAGGACTCCTCATTATTTTCTTTTGTTTGCTTCACTTTCTATTAGTACATTTCTTAAAGTCTGGAATATCTTCTTCCAATTTTATATTCTTAACACAGAGAACTAGGCCTAAGCTGTGCTCTACCATTGAAATACCTAATTTAAAAAAAAAAATTCTTAATTACAACGTTGCTCTTATATTTAAAACTTATTTATTGCTGATTTTTACTAAAACTAGCTTAATGCAGTGTTTTTATTATGAAATTGCAATGCACATGGACATATGTTCTGGTAAATGAAAAATCCTGAAATTAAGTATAAACTATTATAAAGTAGCAATTACTACCATATGATAAAGGTCATCCACAATGTAAAACAAGTATAATGAATCTAGTGTTTGCAAATACATATAAATTTACTTTAACCTGGTTATGAAAATGCAAAATACTTTGTCCTAATTCTGACTAGAAGTATATATATTTCTATTTTGAGGGGAAATTGTATGTATTTCCAGCAAAGCAAATAAGATGCTGGCTGTCTGCTGAAACTACATGCAAATAATGTTGACTGATTCATATTCTCTAAAATTAGTATAGAAGCTCTCTGTATTTTTTCATACTTTATGGTTCTTTTTTTCAAGTATATGGATGGCAATGATGAGTAGGGGATATTGATAAACAGAAATTCATTTGTTGGAAGGCAAAGGAGATAATGAAGTGAAACAGTCCTCCCACTCAGGTGAATTTTAATAAATATATATTTACCTCTGGCAGTAGGCCCCAATGTGCTTTTATACTCCTTCTACTTCTGTTTTTAAAGCTTTCTATCTAAAGATATTGCTTTAAAGGCAGCACATTTATTCTATATTTTGGGGAGAATAATCCTTCTTAAATATTCTACCTGTTTTGGGGGGTCTTCTAACATAAAAAAAGTTTTGACTGTTGGTGATCTATAAGGATCATTTCTCATAAAAATAATTTGAGGCAGTCAAAAAATGAAAGTCAGCCTCCTTTCCCTCCAGCAGACTTCAGAGTTTAACATTAAAGGAAGAAAGAAAACCGTTGTGGCAACCCTCAGGCTGTCAGTGTTTTTTAATGTAATGATCTGGAAGTTCAGTAGGGTCATCTCAGATTGGTTCTTGGACTAATCCTAAGAAATGGCTTAGGACTGATGCTGTGGCTGATATGATCTATCTTCTCTGCCAGAGGCTTTGCAAACTGCTTAAAGAAGTTAGATGAGAGTATTTTTCAGATTGTTGATTATAAGTAATTTCAGCAATTAGAGAATGGAGAGGTATTTGTGGTAGTCTCCAGGCCCTTTAATCATCTGCTCTGAGTATAAACACATGTAGAGCCAAAGAATAGGATTATACATTTAGGAATTTTAAAAAAAATTACATTATGGTCTGCCATATTTTCATTTCTCATCCATTTTCCTAATGAGACTCATTTGTACTATTGCATCTTTTGCATTCATATTTTTGTCCTCAATACATATAACCTTACTATTACCTATTAGGAGATAAATTGAGGGAAACATGGATTTCAACTTATTTTTAGCTAAGGCAAGTTTTTAAAATAAATTTCAGAATATCTGAGAATAGATCAAATTCTTGAGTATATCAGTTGTCAGAAAACTTTATAAATTCAATTATTTTTCACTTGAAACTATAAAAGATGTCAGTTGATTTTAGTTTCAAAATGGTAGAGTAGGGAGACCATGTTGAGTTGCTGCTGCTGCCGCCACCATACCAGCCCCTTAGGTCTCAACGAGACTGATGACACCCTAGAATGGGAGACAAGCCAACTTGGGAGCAGACTGGATCCAGTTGCATTCAACATTACTATCAGTTATTTGATAACGACAGAACCCAACCAGGCACTATTTATATATGCATTATGTCTTATGTGGAAGGACAGCAGTTCCAGGGGAAAACTGCCATTGTGGAGAAGTTGTCTAATTTTTCCCTTCCAGAAAATCCAGCACAGCATCACGGGCAGAACCATCAGCCATCACCAGATAGTGGACCATCAGCATGGTTGTGGGTCAGCTGAAGGTTGATCGTGGAGTTTACCAGATGCTCCTATTAAGGACCATCAATGATACTTGGGTTCGCACCAATGACAGGTTCAGGCTTGCCCTGCACATCTTCAGCTGGCCTCCTCCCAGTCAGGCACTCGTGCTGTTTCCTCCTTCTTCTTTTTCCTGATACTATTCATACTCCTCCAGATGCTCCCAACAACATACACAAATGAGCAGGGCCACACAGTGATCTTTAATACAATTTTAAAGATAAGATAATTTGTACATATAGTCAAAGACTCCCTACCTAATTGCCAATAGGAAAGGAGATGGGGGCAGGTGAGTAGCATTTGAGCTTGTTATTGTTACTGTTTTCTTTTGTGATTTTGCTCAGATTTTAACGTACTTTGGAAAAGAAAGTCCTTTAGAAAAGAAAGAAGAAAAAATGTTCCATAAATATTCTTTAAAACTAAAAGATTTCTCCTCAAAGATTTAGATCTTAAAACATTTACGGTGAACCATATTTTAACAAACCAGAAGAATAATCTTATGAAAGAATGGACGAATGGTTTTTCCAACATTTTTATTTATAGCTGGGTGCTAAAAAATAAAAAATTAATAAAAATAAATAAAGCTGGGTGCTTGTTGAAGTAGTAGCCGCTCCTATTGAAAATAGTTTACTAAGAAACAGAAACAAACTATAACATTATTATGAAATGTAACTGTTCTAAAAGAATAAGAGTTAGGAAAATAAAAGGTATCATTTGAAGAACTCCCAACATATTAGGACTCATGCTGTGAATTTTACAAAAACTATTTGTAATTCTTACCGGAATCCTTCAAATACTATATTTTCTGGAAGATTAAGCAGAAAAAAATATTGTTAAATTATTTGTCCATTATCACATAGCTGAAGGATGTGAAGGACCTGAGATTTCAAACTCCCAGTGTTGAATTTGAGTCAATTCCACCATAAATGCATTTTTTCTTGGCTCAAATGGGAATTTTTCTAATTGAATAATTCAAAAATTACATTTTCCAATCAATTGTTATAGTTTTGTATAAAACCTATAGAAATATAGTAAGATGTAACCTATAATCATAAAATCTGTTTCCTTATAGTCTGTATTCTATGTGGCATTTGTGTGCACATATGAAATGCCACATAGAACTAAATTATGTTCAAATTGAATAGGAATTGCAATAGGTTGAAAATTTCAATTATCAATTTTCTGAATTCTTCTGTAAAGAAAGCAGTTCTCAAGTTTGAGCTTCTGCTCTTTGAGTTGGGTTGAAAGTGAAGGACAGCGGTAGATCTGTTACTCAATTTTCCACTTGCAATTATTTTTCTACTTGTTCTTCAGTTAACTGATTATTTTTTCATTCCTTTATTTCACATGTCATATAATAAATCACCAGCTTTCCATAAAGGGAACATTTTCTGAACTTTACTAATAATTGTTTTTTGATAACGAGTACAGTTGGTCATTGGCTTTATCAGAATGATACCTTATATAATAACTCTTGAAGTTAATATCTCATTTTCCTTCATATGCCAAAACTAAGTATAGCTATATTGTAAAAAAAAATCTCTTCTTAGAACATTAATATGAAGAATCAATATTTGGTAGTAAGTACTCATGCTATAAAGTAAAATTTGAACATTGCTTGTGAACTTTTCCTATGTGCTCTGTGCATTTAAAAATTCTTCATGTAAATATCAAGAATAAATAGACAAGGCCAAGTAAATTATACAACTAAGCTCTCTGTAATCTCCATATAGTAAAACTGGAAAGGTCAGGATATTAATGTTTTATAGTTTACATAAAAATAAACTGAGTCTTAGCTTTCCATTTGGCCTTGACAGGTAATACAGTGATAATAAAAGCTTCTAGACTCTTTCTCTTTAAGTCACACTGTAATCTGACATCACCTTCAATCTCTAATTTACCTTTCAGTTTGCTACCACTTTCAGAACTACTGGTACATAAAGCTCTTATTCATACTCTGTCTCTATTATTACCAAAACTGATCTGCATCTCTATTCAGTCACCAAAGAAAATCTGTCTTACATATAATTGCAATGCAGTTAATGAAATAATTGGTTTAAAATGTTGTACTCTAATGGTACACATTATAAAGACTTTTGCAGGCAATATACTTTTTGGAATATCATTTTGGATGTCATCTTTGAAGTGCACTGTTATTTAGAATGAATTGCATGACAAATTTAAAGCACGTGGTATTTTTCCATGACATTAATACTATACATACCTTTTTCCTCCTCTTTTTTGGTATCGAAAAGTGTTCTTCCTCTCTTCTTAAGTAGAGCAGCAATGTGATGCTGGAAAAGGACTCTGAGTATTGAATCAGGACAGTGCTGGCTGATAAGAGGCAGCCCATGTCTTATAGGCTTGGTCTCCCTTTTGAGCAGTTTCTAACCCATTAAATGCACCAAATACATTTATGTAAACGTGTTCCATGCAGCATGTTTTGTTTAATCTTACTCTAGGTAGTATTCTATTTCTCCCTATATTTGTTCTGTAAGTGTTGGGGGAAAGGTAACTTGTATTGTACCTGTGTATCAAGTTGGCAGCTTAAAAGATTTTGCAATTAGGAAAACTCTGGCCTACAATTTAAGAACTACTAGTGGAGAAAAGCAGAGTTTAGAGTCAAGTCTTAATTCTACCAGTTAGTGGTCATATGTTCTCTGAGAGGTCACTTAACCTTCTGAATTTCAGTTTATTCAGTGCATAAAAGACACTTTTAAACTATGTAATTTGTCTACATAAGGTTTGCATAGTTGAAATGTGTAAAGTTTCTGGGGTGTTAACCAGGCACAGTGCTCACACAAGAATTATCACTTACCCTTCCTCTCAATTTTCAGGCAACCTAAAATAAGCCAATGTCACAATTGTCTTCTTAATATATGCAGGTGTGTATGTCATTATGCATCTAGAGAGATGCTAGAAACACAGTGAATGCTTACAAATACTTTGTGTTACTGGTTATTGACTGATAATTTACACATGCCTGGACAGTGGCTGAATGTGGGATTTGATGCAGTCCAGCAAGGAAGGAAAGAGTATTTTATGACAGAAATTGTTTAGAATTGTTGGCATATGGTGATGATAACACATACACCCACTTTTATTCTATTTCACTATTGTATTTAAATTTTCTACAGAGGATGTAAACCCCCCCCCCCCCCCCCCTTATTGCATTCCCTTTTTGATATACTGTTGATGGAACTGCTTGGTTTTGGCTACTGTCTAATCAGAATTTGTCACTTCCCACATTTCCCTAGTTAGTGTTTATTTCTGATTATTTATGCAAATGCTGCCCTAGGATCAAATATTGTTAATATTATTTGTTGATACGAAGAAACTAGATATTATCGTAGGGATCCTGAAAAATCCAGTTGATTCCTATTCATCTTCCAAAATCTTTTTTAAGATGCTATGTTTATTAGATTGAAAGTGGAATTTAGGGCAGCCCGGATGGCTCAGCGGTTTAGCACCACCTTCAGCCCAGGGTGTGATCCTGGAGACCTGGAATCGAGTCCCACGTCGGGCTTCCTGCATGGAGCCTGCTTCTCCCTCTGCCTGTGTCTCTGCCTCTCTCTCTCTCTGTGTCTCTCATGAATAAATAAATAAAATCTTTAAAAAAGAAAAAAGAAAGTGAAATTTAACTACACTTTAAAGATAAGTAAGAATCACAGGATTAAAAGTCTTATCAAAGGGGCCTTGATTTTTTTCAAACACAAAGAATAATCCTTACCATGTTTCAACTTTCACCAACATCCAGACTATTAAATATACTTAAAGGGGGAGTCTTTAGGCAGAAGATAAAAATGACTTTGATATGCTAGCACAGACCTCTCTTTCTTTCAGCTACTTCAAAGTTGCTGTCTTCCATTTCTACTCCAGAATTCTCAAAGGAAAAACCTTGACACTTTGTCTACTTCTGCACCTCCCATTCACTATTCAACCCACTGCAGTCTGGCTTCTGTTCTCAGCACTCAGCTAAAAGTGCTATTATTATGATCAACAAGGAGTTACTAATTCCCATATCTAATGAACATGACTTCATTTGATATTGTTGAAACACTATTTGTTTCCTCATTCTTACTTTTACTCTTTTTATGAGCACATTAATCTCTTTCCTACATTCTATATATTTGTTTTATAGATTTTTCCCAGACCCACTTGTCTTCTAACTTCACAAACTGCTCATTTTTCCCCACAAACTTGCTTATTCTTGTGGCATCAATGACCTTGTCTTTGTTGATTCCCAAACCTCTTATTTTAAGATCAGACCTTGAAGTTAAGATTTGTATATATAATCATGTTTGCTTTTCCTCACCTCGCCATCTAGATATCCTACAGGTATATCAAATTGAACAAACTCCAAAACTGAATCAGTTGTGTCTATGCATAAACAATTCTGTATTTTCTGTTTGTACTGTTATCCATCTATTTTCCAATCTTAAGAAACTATTGATATGTTTAATTATCTTTCACATATATTTAATAAATAGTCTATTCTTAAGTTCCTTAATTTTCATTTCTATCAGGTGCTCAGGGTCAACCTTTTCTCTCTATATTAGATATATAACTATTATAGAACTATCCTAAGTGGTTCCCTTGGTTTTGGTCATATCCTACTATATCTATTCTCCAGAGAGTCAACATCAAGTACTATAATGCAAATATGATCATATCATTTCATGTTAAGTGTTCAAGCACATTTTTAAAGGCTTTCTAAAAATATAAAGTCACAATATCCTATTTTTACTCTTCCATTTTGCCTATTGTGGAAAATATACTTTTCTTCTACAGTGTCCACGCCACTGACAAGTTACCAAAAAAAAAAAAAAAAAAAATACAAAGCCAAAAACCAGGTACTTACTGTGTCCAAGGAGTCAGTGTCTTCATTTGGTCCAATGGGTAAAACTTGAAGATATGATCATTGAGCAACCAGAATCCATTCTCTGCTTCCATTGCTGCTTTTACTACCACACAATATTATTATTGCAAACAGGCAATTTCTATATGATGCTCTCCCTTATGTGTTGATGTGATCATGGACATTGCTGCTAGATTTTCAAAATTTTGTTTCTTGGATTAAAAAAAATTCTCTCTAGTCTTATTCTCAACCATACTATTTGATACCACCATAATTCTTGGTTCCCAATGAACCATTTGAGTATACACACACACACACACACACACACACACACACACACTCTTCCCAAGTGAATGTCCACAATATTAATGTGGCTTCTTTGAGACTAATTCTGGACCAACACTTGTTTTTGAAAAAAAAAAAAAAAGATATTTTCTATGGCAATCAAGACCCAGGCACTAACATATTCCATTATGATGATTCCTTAACTCAAAGGAACCTTGTTATACTAACCTACCAGTGTCTCCTCTCTAGGCTCAAAAATCAGTATTAGATATTCCAACAACACTGACCTTCTCAAAATAAGAATTCTTCTCAAAGTAAAAATTAAGAAACTTGATCTTAGTTTTTAAGGAAAAAAAAAAAGAATCATTACTGCTATCCTGTTCAATATTGTATATTTTCCACAAAATAAATACCATGGAAAATCAAATATAATTCACAAGGTTGTGTATATTCCATGTAACTACGCCATCCTTATTAACAAATTTCCTTATATAGATTTTCACTGCAACATGTTCTATTAATATTTTTGTAAATATATTTGTAAATATACATTCTGTGACTATTTCCTTTACTCGAATTACTGAAAGAATATTTCTAGGGTTTTTATAAAAGTAGTCAATTATTTTCTATACGATAAGCTTATATTTGTTTCAACAGTGTATAAGCATGCCCACTCTTATGTTTAACAAGACTGCCTTAGCATTTTTAATTGCAAAATAATCTCATATTTTAACTTAATTTCATAGATTACTTATAACTAGGACCATGTGCTCTTTTTCCCACATATATTTATGTAATATTTAGAAGGTCCCATTGGATATCTCAGACAAACTAACAGCATTGTTTCCACTGTTCAGCAAATTCCATCTTCCCTAATCTGGGCCCTATAGTAATATATTATTAAGACTTTTGATGTCCAGATGACATCACTGCTTTTGATATGTGCCAAAAGAGTGATTTATCTCACTGTTCATCTTAAAGATGCTGGTATATGCTAAGATTTTTGTTTGTTTCCTGCCACATTTAAAGCTCAGTGTTATGTTCTACACGCATATGAAGAAATTGGTTCTACTTCCTTCTAAATTTATTCACTATGTACTATTGTCATTCTGTCCACCTGAGGGAATTTCCTTATAATAGTGCCTTGTGTTCTGACTCTACTGTCTAAGGATGAGCACTTCATCTGTACACTCACACAATGACCCCCAGCAACCTTCTTTTAAAAAGGTTACTCAGAAATGCCCAAACCATCTAAATTATAGACCATGCTACCCTATAATCACTCTGTTATGCATGGAACATTTTTTTGTGGGGTTAGGTGGTGGTGGGGGGTGGTTCTTGTGGCTCCTATAAACATACACCTGAGGCCAGTTCCCTAAATATACCAGAAATCAGATACTTTGTGGAATCCTTCAACTAGAAACATTAAACTCAACTCTGTATATTTAAGTCAGAATATAAGAGAACTAAAAGTAAAGGATTAGTTCATTTTATGGTAAAAATCTTTCAATTCAGGGTTTTTTACATAGATTCATGGTGCCCATGGTCTACCTGAATTTATATGGAACATTTTATTTGAATTGCATATTTTCCCTTAGCTTTTACAGAAGCTGTGAGAACTTTGTGACTCAGAATTATGTTTAATTATAAAACTGCACAGAGGCAGCCTTCAGCAGGACTTCTACCTTTCTGGTTACAAGATGACAGAAGCCGAGTGAGGAGAGAAATATTACCTATGCCTGGGGGCTTATAGCAAAATCTTAGCTTTGTTATTTTTAAGTCCTGGTTCTTGTATACAGTGATGAATTAAGATAAAATGATTTTTTTCAGTAAAAATTGCTGAGGGCAAAGTCTTCTCTCTTTAGTATTACTCAATACTATTCAGCAACTCTTAATTGAAAAGTTTTATCTTTTTTGAAAACAGTAGGGAAATAACTTTGACCTTTCTGATGAGGACATTATTGAAAATTCCTATCTTCTGATATTCTTTTTCCCCCATCTATTTCTCACTGACCTTTATTGAATAATTCTGAATTAGATTTAAATTTCCTTAGGTCTTTGTGATATTTACTATTGAAATACCATTTGCTTTGTGGATCATTTTTAAGAGGCTCCTTTATGCACATAGCATTACTATAAATGAAGCACAGATACTTCATGAAGTCTTTCTTCTCTGTTCTTTTTATCCTCTCAGCCAGCATTTCCTTTCCACATATACTCTAATCCTGAAATATACTTTTATCATAAATAGTGAATATCTTAATGTTTTAGTATGACAAGTAATGGTCTAATTATTTTAAAAGATGATTCTAAAATAAGTTAATGCTGATGAGATCAATTTAATGATCAAGTTTATATGATTTTTTTTTCTACAGATAGAATTAGGTTTTTTTAGTGCAATGCAGTTTAACAAGATATTTTGAACACCTAATGTCTGCAAGGCCCTATGCTAGGAATAAGAGAGAGCAAAAGGTGTCCAATACACTATTTCTACACTCAGAAAGGTTGGAGATTAGTGGATTAGCATATTAGGATATATAGTCTAGATGAATCATATAGAATCATATATAATTGCTTTTCACTCATAACAATGAGATAAGTGGGTAATCCCACATATTGAAAATATGGATTTTCAACAGCAGTTTTCAATAGCAGTTTTGCTCTACTAGATCATCCAGGGTTTAGGGATCTTGACTCTTGTGTCTCATCTCATTCAACTATTGCCATTATCTGCATAGTCAAACTTGGTTGACCAGTGCCAGATCCAAGTCCCATCTCATGGGAAGGAGAAAAAATTAAAAGGAGAACCAGAGCCTAATTTTTAAAAAGGAAAGGCCTATTCTTATAACAATTGGCAAGGACTTTATTACATACTACCTCTACAAAAGGTGCAGGAAGTGATTCTGTATGTGCACCCATGTACTAAACTAAAACTAGCAGAGAATGCTAATAAAGAAAAAGTAAGATTGGAAACTAGAGAATTACTAGCAATACAAGTGTGCTTTTATAGAAATAAATAAAATATTAACATACCTGAAGTACTATAATAGAAAAGTAGACTAGAAAATGAATATAGGAGCATGAGCTATTATTTTTGGTTATGGGTAGTTGGGAATAGTTCATGCATCATTCTTGAATTGGTTCTTAATATTTGACTTGGAACAACAGTAAATACAGATGGAGGGAAGGGACTTTCCAATAGTGATGTCATTATGGTCAAAAGTAGGGATAAGAATGTGTGGAAAATATTTGGGAAGAGAGAAATTAGTTTAAGATGTAGAATGAAGTTTTGAGAGTTGAAAAGAGAGCTTTCACAGAGAATACAGGGATTTTGGGTTTATTCCTTAGAGAATTAAAAGATGTTCTGTACAAGAATCTATTTAGTTAGAGGTGTATTTTGCAGTAACAGATCTAGAGAAGGAAGATAACAGAATCATTTAGAATGCCACAAAAATATTCATGGTGACAGATAATCAAGACCTGAATCTGTGATATTTGAAAGGAGACCTAATGTTTTGATTTATACTTTTATTTTTTATTCACTAATAGCAGGTTATTAAAAATTTAATGTAATCCTGGAAGGGTCTACAATTACTGACACATTAACTTATTAACAATGATTCTCTCTTGATTGCTTTGTTTTAAATATCTACAAAATTATGTTTTCAGATATACCAATAAGAAACTGTACATTACAGTTAATTTTTTAACATTACTACAATTTGACTTAGTGATTCATATGCTCCATTTCCTGCCAATTTTTCCACTATTATTATTCATTGTATTTGAGATTGTCAGCAAATAAAACATACTAATTTTAGACACATAACAAAGACCAATGACTTGACTTCCAAATGTTATGCTTATTACATGGAAACTTATAATCAGGAAAGGAGAAACTGATTATTATATACTTCTGAAACATTGACTCAGAATGCCAGCATTGATTCCACAATAGTAACTTGGAAAGAGTCTGTCAAATATTATTAGAAAAACAATAGTTTAATCATTCCTTTTGGTTTTTTCTCTATATTCTTCAGGATAGGAGACATATTCTTTCATTTTCCAGTAGTATTATGGGGAGATAGGAAAAGAAGCATGATGATCTTGAAAGAACTTGCCATTAGGTATTAATAAACCTGGGGTCCGGTTCTAATTTGTCTGCATTTAAACTATGTCTCTGTGTTTCAGTTATCTAACATACCATTACAAACCACCCAAAAATGTAATGGCTAAAAGCCAATATGGTAATTTGTCTTGCTTAAAAATCTAAATTTAGAAGACAATTTAGGCCGGGCTTGGTGGGTGAAGCGCATCTCTCTTTTATGTGTTGCCAACTGGGATGACTGACCACAGCTTAAGGATCCAGCTGAAGGTGGCTGACAGCTTAGCTAGCCATAAACTGGGAGCCTCAGTTTTTGTCCATGTGGGACTGTTCAGTAATTGCTTGGGCATTTTCCAAGAACAAATATTTTAAGAGGCATAAAGGGGAGGACAATCTGAAGAATTAGGCCAGGAAACTGGTACAAATCACTTCAGCTAAAATCGATTGGTTGAAGTCACCTCAGAGCCAAAATTGATTCAAAAAGAGGGAACACTCAGTGGTGTACTAGTGAATGATATCTCAAAAACAAACAAGCCCCCCCGCCCAAAAAAAACCAACCATGATTTATAGTATTTACCAATAAAACTGGGTGAATTCCTTCATAAGATAGGAATGGTGTCTGCATTGTCTCACAAATTGTGTTAGGCACAAATATAGGTTGTAATTGAAAATGCTTGGAAATTTAATGTGTAACAGCTTCATTAGAAGCTCTCCTGCAGTTGCATCCTTAATAACAATGATGTTTCTCCAGTAGATAACATGATGTGTTACTTACCACCTGATTTTTCATACTAAAACTATATAATGAACACTGTGAAAATGCTTTATATTATTGTAGCTCACATTCTGGTAAAAATAGTATATTTTATTTACAGACAGTTCTAAAAACTATATGTATCTCAAATATAGGAACACTATATCTGAATAAATCTCCAGATTTTAGTCATCTTTGAAATATTAGGTAGAGGAAGCACAGAATCTAGGTATCCTATTTTGCATAATATAATTCCACTACAATACACCGATAAAACTGACCTTCTGATCTCAAACCGGGACAATGAGAAACACTTTGTTTCAGTGCAGTATTAAAGAAAAAAACAGAAGACTGATTTCTATAGATTGATAATTTTCTAAATCATGTTTCTTTGTTGAAAGATCAAGTTGACTGTTAATATTGACCCTGTTTCACAAATGGTACTTTGTTCTGAAGGTAAGCAAGCATTTAAAAATCCAGTTTATTTTAAAATATTTTATGTGTGCATTTTAAACCCACCATCACAGAGCAACACTTTTGAAACTGGGGTCTCTTTTGGAATATTTCAAAAAATATAATCTCACATTTATTTCAAGAAAAATCTCTTATGAACAACATTTCATAAATATATCCCTAGCGTTAGAGACATTGCTTTTAGGAGAGGTCTTTGTTATTCCTTCCAATTGTATTTCTTCATCTCAACAAGTATTTTGTCAATTATTTCAAAACTAAAGACTAAGTTAAAATGTTAGTACTTGAAATTAGACTACCTTGCCTGGATTTTAAAGAATGAATTACTATGCTCTGATATTTTGTCATTCACCTATCTATGCAGCAAGTGTTCTGCAATTAGTGCTTCTTTTAAAGAGTAAGACTGTCTATTTATAAACTATGACAATGTGACATTTGTACAAAAAAATCTTAATTTAGAAGTAAAAGTCTAAAAGAGAAAACCATTATAGAAATGCTTAGTGATAATTTTTTCCTATTGAATTGGTTTTTATATTAACTTTATTCATTGCTAAAAAAATTAACTGTACAGATTTTCTGTAAGTAAATTTAGAAAATTGTATTTAAATGTTGACTAAAAAGATATTTTCCTCCCTTCTCAGAACTACTTTGAAATGACAAAATATCCTAAAACAATTAAAAATGAATGCCCCTTATGTATATATATCACCATGGATTCACCTCAAAAATAATGTGAATGACAAAAAACATGCTTCACAATGATAGAGAATATATTTTCTGTAAAAAATATTAACATTTACATAAATGCATTCAAAAACATGTCCAATTCATCTAAAAACTAGTTGGCACATTAGTGGGCCAGGGACTGTTGAAGGATCGGGAGGTAGAGAACACCTACCTTCAAGGTGTTCACATTGTGATGTAGGAGGCAGTACATAAGTGTTATCCATAAAACACATTGTACTTGAGATTGATAACTACAATGGAGAAAAGAAAGATGGAAAGATAGGAAGCAGTGTGTGCTGGGAGTGAGGAATATCATTGCATTTTAAAAGTGAAGATCTCCCTGGGAAGGTATACTTTGAACAAAGAAAAAAAGAAAGGGTGAAACATCAGGCTTAACATACTTGGATGAAGAGGGCAGAGGGAATAAATGCAAAGGGCCAGAGAAGGGAACATGCTTGCTCTCATAGGGAAAAGCCAGAAGGGGGAAGGAAAGACCTGAAGCTGAGAAAATGAGGGGTATAGTAATAGGAGATGTGGCCCAGAAGGTAACTGGAATAGAGGATTTTCTTGAGTTTGGGTCTCCAGAAGCAAACCCTTGAGGGTATACATTCACACAGGTTATTTATTATGGAAATGTTCTCCAGAAGAACCTGATAAAAGAAGGGTGTACTCAAGAATGGATATGGAAGGAGCAAAGAAAGACTGTGATCTTGCAGGGGAGTTCTAGAGTACAAATCACCCTCTAGATCTGATCTCAATTGCAGTCAACATGGCTAGGTTTTCTTATGCCAGCACAAGTTAGTCCTCAAGCCAAAGACTGCTTGAAGGAATACAAATTCTCAGGGACACTCAGCTCATTGGCTCAGTCATTGGCCTAAACGGCTACAGTCATTTAGGGCAATCCTCAGTGGAGACTTGCAGTCTTGTGCTATTAGAAGTAGAGTCACAGGGATGGGGTAGAGATGGGGGGGGGCAGTCTAGGGTACCTGTGCAAAACACCCATAATGTGCCTACAGATCTAGAGATTGCATAGCACTTTGTCAACTTGTAAAAGTTATGCTTTTTCCTGGAAGCAAGATGAGAAAGCACTGGAGGATTCTGAGCTAAAGCAATGTGATCTGACCACTGCTTTAAAGGGAATGGAGTATAATTTTTAAAAAGGCAGGAGCAGTGTGAAGTAGTGTGGCAGTCCAAGCTGTATTCCCTTTGACCTAATTTGGTGGTTTGGACCAGAATGCTAATATCAGAAGTATTAGAAATGTTTGGATTCAGATTAATTTTGAATGTAAAGCAAATAAGATTACTAAATAGACTTGAATAATGTGAGGGGGGAGGAATCAGTTAAGAAAACTCTAAGGGATTTGGTGCAACCAACTAGACATAAGGAACTTGGAATATTCTTCCCTAATATACTAGAGAAGAATTTGGGGTGGGAGGTGGGAGAGTAATTAAGGTCTCAATTTTTGGTAGTTTACCCAAAGTAAATATCTATTAGAGAAATATCTATTAGACATTCATATAATTATGTCAATAGGCCTTTAAATAACTGAGTCAAATTTGGGAAAGAGGTTCTGGCTATAGATACAATTTTGTAATTCTTCAGGGTATGGAAATACAGCATGAGACAATGAGATTTCTGAGTGAGTACAGGTGGGCCAAAAATATTTCAGGGATAGACACCTGAAGTACTCTAAGATCTATATGCAAAGAAATGAGAAAGAATCCAAGGAAATGATCAGGGAGATAGACACCAAACCTGGAAGATACTTGGAGGACGAGGGAGGAAAGGGCTTTGAGAGAAAGAGAGAGAGAGAGAAAGGGGGGGAGGCGGAGAATGAGAGAGAGGGAGAAAGAAAGAGAGGGAGAGAGATTATATGAGATGCTGCTGTGGCTCAGGAGGAAAATGGAGAATTGACCATTATGTTTAGCAGCTGAGAAATCATTTAATGTCTTGGCACCTTGACTACAGATATTTTGATATAGTGATAGTGGCAAAAGCCTGGCAGGAGCAGGTTTGAGAAAGATAAGGGAAATAAGGTCAAAGGGTATATATATATATATATATATATATATATATATATATATATATATATATGTATGATAAAGTTAAGTTTTGCTGCAAAGTAAGGGAGAGAAGTAGGGACAAATTAATAAATAAGGTTGAGGGAAGTCCTGTCTTTTGTTCAACATGAAAATCATAAGAACATGTTTTTAGGGACCCCTGGGTGGCTTAGTTAAGCTTCTGAGTCTTGATTTTGGCTCAGGTCATGTCTCAGGTCCTAGGATCCAGTCCCTGAGTAGGGTTCCATGCTCAGCAAGGATTCTGCTTGAGATTCTCTCCCTCTGCCCCTCCCCTCACTCACATGCTCTATCTCCCTCTAAAATACTTTTTTAAAAAAGGTTTTATATTGTAAATATGGATTCAGTAGCAAGGGAAAAAAATGATACAAAAGAGAAAGGGAGAAATCTTGGAGCAATGGTTTGAAACAGTACCAAGGATGTGGAATTGGATGTGTAAGTAAAAGTGTTAAATCTAGAAGAAGTCTGGCACTTCATTAATGGCAATATGACAGAACAGATGGTATAGTGCATGGACACGAGGTAGATAAAATTATGAGAGTTTATGGATATTCTCTTCTGTATTCTATTCTGTTGGTAAAATATAAAGTAGGGGTATTAGTAGAGTGTAAGTAGAAGCAGGAAATGTTAAATGTTTGAAATACAAAAAGATGTAAAATAGTCATCTTTCAGCCTGGGAGAAGGGATGGATTAGAGAAATAAAATGTGATTGTGGGAGAGCAGTGAGTGTTCAATTGAAATCATTGATCATGAATTTAAACTGGAAGATTCGGCAAGATTAGTTTGCCTTTAGCCATATTCAGCATTATAGTTCCAGGCCAGGGGTGCAGCATTAGCAACTGAGCATGAAAAAATAAAAGTTGAAAGGAATGAGGATGTTTGCCACAGAATGAGTACAGTGATTGATCATGAAATTTAATCAGGTTATGGGGATAAAGATATTAGTATTAGTAGACAGTAAATAGTTGGAAGTATTAGTTGTAGACTATGGTGGGTTAGAAGGATTGTTGTAATTGCAGTAATATAGTTAGTGAGGTGGAAAGGAGGTGTTAATCAGATACTGATGTACTTGCAAGTGAGATTAGTCTGAGGAGGTGGCTGTTACTGATCATGAAAAGATCTAGAGAATAAACCTGTAATTGAATGTCTGAAGAGCAGTGGAGTATAAGACCATTTGATAGAGGAACATATCAAGAAAGTTAGAGGCAATATATATAAATGCCAAAAAGGCAAAAACTATGTTTTATACACTGTCGGGTTCCCAATGTCTAGACCATTGTCAGCCACATATTAGGCACCAGGGAAAGATTTATTAAATAAATAGAATGAACAATAAAAATGTTAATATGCCAACTTTAAGTATATTCAATGACTTCATGTTTGATTCTATAAGTGGTATTTTAGTCTGTCCAGGCAAAATACCACAGACTGCATGGCTTATAAAAAAAAAAAGAAAACAGATTGCTCACTATTCTGAGGACCAGTGTGGTCAGGAGACGACCCGTGATTCAGGGTCCCAGACTTCTTATATCCTCATATGATAGAAGGGGCAAAGAGCTCTCAAGGGCCTCTTTTTTTAAAGATTTTATTTATTTATTCATGAGAGACACAGAGAATGAGAGGCAGAGCCATAGGCAGAGGGAGAAGCAGAGAGCTGGATGCGATACTTGATCCCAGGACCATGGGATCACAACCTGAGCCAAAGGCAGATGCTCAACCACCAAGCCACCCAGGTGCCCCTAGAGAGCCTCTTGTAATGAAGACATTAATGTCATTTGTGAGGGCTCCACCCTTATGCCTTAATGGGTCCATCATCTAATATCAACGCAATGGGCATAGGATTTCAACATAAATTTGTTCTTATTTGAGATACATGTGTGTCACACTATTCTCTGGACATTTTTATACATTTTGCATTCAAAAGATGAACAAAATTAAAAACAAGGAAATAGAATGCAACACTTATAAAACAGTGATGAAGGAATTCTATACATATACATGGTAGAGAACTTTCTACAAGAATAACTTTAGGTTTTCACAAAATAAGGCACATATGATTAATGATGAAATGTAGCAATAAAAACTTAGAACCTAAAAACTGAAAGAATTGGCATCCAAAAAGAGGACTTTTCCCAGTGTGACCACAGAGTAATATTAAAATCTGAGAGAACAGACAGGACTGCATTGATTAGCCAGGATGTTAATTACTTAAGGGAAAGTTTCATTTTCAAAATGTAACAGAAAATATGAAGATATTAAAAAAAATTGAAAAGGAACTTAATGACCAACTGAAGGGGCTAAATAAAGCCAAATGTATTCAGGAAAGAACACCACTAAACCACCAAACAATAGATAATTTACAGATTATTTAAAAATTGCTAAAATAGGTTTAGGTTGGAAGGAGGGGTTAACAGAAAGCTTTGTAACTCATTCTATATCATTATACACAGACCGGGCAAGTGTAACAAAAAGGAGTAAAGAAATCTTAAATATTACTTTTATGCATGAGAACATGTGTTTTTATATCACAGATTCAGTATCATTAAATAAAACCTAGCTTCCACGGGGAGACACACCAATGATTTCAAATAATTGCCGACTGAATATACCATGTAACCTCTTGGAGCTACTCATGCCAGTAGATAAATAGGATAGGAAGGGTTGCTCTGTGGCTGGGCGGGCTGGCAGATGGGTGGGGGGAGTTGGTCCTAAGTATAAAAGAGAAACTGTGATGCAGTTAGGAAATAGGAGGTAAGGAGAACAAGCCTTGGTTTTCCGGGGATCTTACAGGCACTCCAAAATCCTATGATTAGAGTCCATGGGAAATCACATCAATCCAGTTCAGTCAGAATGTGTAATGACCCCACCACTTTAAAGGTTTTGCTTATTCAACCAGACAAGAAACCACAGTGGGCTGAGGTTATTGCTGGGAATAAAGGCAATACAGAATGAGAGTGGGAAAAGGTAGTGAAAAACACCAATTATGAACTCATGACTAAATGCCTGACATGAGGTCTACAATAGTTGAGTAATATTTATTTTAGTAAGAGACCAATTTAAGCATTTTTCCTCACAATCAGCAAATATAAGACATGATAACAGTGGCTAAACTTGTATCTCAATATTTAGGTTACAGAATGTCAAAGTGTGACTCATCCTGAAGAGGAATAAGCATCAACCAAAGACAAATATAAGGACTCAGTGAATTTGTCTGGGAAGGAGGTTAGTATGTAGCATCATGTTAAGAGGAAGTATGATTTTAGAATTCATTTGTGGTTATAAAAGTGCATATAGATTTCAGGATGGCAAAAGAATATTGATAGTTTTTCTATTGTGTCAATTTAACTAAGCTGCAATGCTATTTCCCAGAGTTTCTTTCCCTCTATATTCTGGGCTAAGCTTGGCCATAAGAAAAACATTATGTGTAAGATTTAGAAGGTGGAAGTGAACAACAGCTAGATTGAGGCTCGGGGTGTCAGTGTAGGATCGGATACAATTATAGCTCATGCACAGTGTCTCATATTTGCTGACTCACCTTGTTGGCATGAAACCTTAACTGGGCTTCCACCTCCTCTGCCATCTGCTAGATCTCCTCCTCCAGCTCCACTGACTCCTGAGCCAGATTTTTATTTATGCCCTTGACAAACAGCACCGGTCTCTTCTGCAAATCATCCCTATCATTGAAGTTGAATAATTTGAGGTGTGGAGAGGCTAATATGGTTTCTAGTTCATCCTCATAGGTTTTAGCTTATCTTCACAAGTTTTAGTTTGTCTTTGCTCTGACACTATATATTTCCTGATGTACTGCATGCCCTCATTTCTTTAGAGTCACCACCTGACAAGAAATAATAGTTATAGCTAAACTGTTTAACTCTTTTCACAATTATATGAACAAAACCCAATAATAAATAATTTGGTATATACCATTCTTAGAAGCCCACCTGTAAATAATTTGACTCATAAAAATATCTACAAATTGAGCAACATTTCTTAATCTTCTCTCTTCTAGGAAATCTTTTTAAAAGGATTTCTCTAGGAATTTTAATATTTAGTCATTTTAACAAAGTGCTTTATTTTAGAGTAACAAACATTTTCCCATTTAGCAATGTATTAAATTTAGTTGATGTTCATTATAGAAGGAAAAAAACCCCACATAAGTTATAAAATGTTATAGAATTGAAATTCAACAACAAATTAACAAAAAGAAAAAATTTGCTTTCACAATCAATTGGCAGTTCTGTTTTCATAATTTATTTGGTTCTAAATTAGTTCTTAAAGGTTTCACTTATATTACTTTATCAAACTTTAATCAAAACTTTTATTTACTAACATGTTGTCAGAGTGGTAAACATTTCTGCAACTCTTTGTATTTTGCAATAATTTAAATTTGTACCACTCCAGAACAGCAAACTGGTTGTTTTTTTTTTTTCATTAAAAAAATTAGCAGGAGGGGCAAGACGGTGGAAGAGTAGGGTCCCCAAATCACCTGTCCCCAACAAATTACCTAGGTAACCTTCAAATCATCCTGAAAATCTACGAATTCAGCCTGAGATGTAAAGAGAGACCAGCTGGAACGCTACAGTGAGAAGAGTTCGCGCTTCTATCAAGGTAGGAAGACGGGGAAAAAGAAATAAAGACACAAAAGGCCTCCGAGGGGGAGGGGCCCCGAGGAGCCGGGCTGAGGCCGGGGCGAGTGTCCCCAGGACAGGAGAGCCCCGTCCCGGAGGAGCAGGAGCTGCACCGACCTTCCCCGCGGAAAGGGGCTCAGGGAGTTAGAGCAGGACCCAGGAGGGCGGGGATGCCCTCGGGCTCCCGGGGACACTAACAGGCACCTGCGCCCTTGGGAGAGCCCCACACCCCGGGCCGAGCTCCCTAAGGGCTGCAGCGCGCACGGCGGGACCCGGAGCAGCTGGGAGGGGCTCGGGCGGCGGCTCCGCGGAGGGGGCTGCGGGGCGGGAGCACAAATGCAACAGCGCAGGCCCCGGAGCACAGGGCGCCGGGACACAGCCCAGGATCCGGCCTCCCCCGGGACAGGCAGAGGCCAGGAGGGCTCAGGACAGCAAGGACGCTCCTGCCCGGAGCTGAGCAGATCAGCGGCCCCGCCCCGGAGCCTCCAGGCCCTGCAGGCTGAGAGCCCCGGAGTTACTGCGGGAGCTGATCCAGGGCTGCAGAGCTGCCCCTGCCACTGCGGTTGTTCCTCCTGGGGCCTCACGGGGTAAACAACCCCCACTGAGCCCTGCACCAGGCAGGGGGCAGAGCAGCTCCCCCAAGTGCTAACACCTGAGAATCAGCACAGCAGGACCCTCCCCCAGAAGACCAGCTGAAACAATCCTCTCTCCCACAGATTACAAAATTTGGATTAAATTCAATGTCAGAAAGCCAATTCAGAAGCACTATTATACAGCTACTGGTGGCTCTAGAAAAAAGCATAAAGGACACAAGAGACTTCATGACCGCAGAATTTAGATCCAATCAGGCAGAAATTAAAAATCAATTGAATGAGATGCAATCCAAACTAGAAGTCCTAATGACGAGGGTTAACGAGGTGGAAGAACGAGTGAGTGACATAGAAGACAAGTTGATGGCAAAGAAGAAAACTGAGGAAAAAAGAGACAATTAAGAGACCATGAAGACAGATTAAGGGAAATAAACGACAGCCTGAGGAAGAAAAACCTACATTTAATTGGGGTTCTCAAGGACACTGAGAGGGACAGAGGGCCAGAATATGTATTTGAACAAATCCTAGCTGAAAACTTTCCTAATCTGGGAAGGGAAACAGGCATTCAGATCCAGGAAATAGAGAGATCCCCCCCTAAAATCAATAAAAACCGTTCAACACCTTGACATTTAATAGTGAAGCTTGCAAATTCCAAAGATAAGGAGAAGATCCTTAAAGCAGCAAGAGACAAGAAATCCCTGACTTTTATGGGGAGGAGTATTAGGGTAACAGCAGACCTCTCCACAGAGACCTGGCAGGCCAGAAAGGGCCGGCAGGATATATTCAGGGTCCTAAATGAGAAGAACATGCAACCAAGAATACTTTATCCAGCAAGGCTCTCATTCAAAATGGAAGGAGAGATAAGGAGCTTCCAAGACAGGCAGGAACTGAAAGAATATGTGACCTCCAAACCAGCTCTGCAAGAAATTTTAAGGGGGACTCTTAAAATTCCCCTTTAAGAAGAAGTTCAGTGGAACAATCCACAAAAACAAGGACTGAATAGATATCATGATGACACTAAACTCATACCTTTCAATAGTAACTCTGAATGTGAACGGGCTTAATGACCCCATCAAAAGGCACAGGGTTTCAGACTGGATAAAAAAGCAGGACCCATCTATTTGCTGTCTACAAGAGACTCATTTTAGACAGAAGGACACCTACAACCTGAAAATAAAAGGTTGGAGAACCATTTACCATTCAAATGGTCCTAAAAGAAAGCAGGGCTAGCCATCCTTATATCAGATAAACTAAAATTTACCCCGAAGACTATAGTGAGAGATGAAGAGGGACACTATCTCATACTCAAAGGATCTATCCAACAAGAGGACTTAACAATCCTCAATATATATGCCCTGAATGTGGGAGCTGCCAAATATTTAAACCAATTAATAACCAAACTGAAGAAATACTTAGATAATAATACGCTTATACTTGGTGACTTCAATCTAGCTTTTTCTACCCTCGATAGGTCTTCTAAGCACAACATCTCCAAAGAAACGAGAGCTTTAAATGATACACTGGACCAGATGGATTTCACAGATATCTACAGAACTTTACATCCAAACTCAACTGAATACACATTCTTCTCAAGTGCACATGGAACTTTCTCCAGAATAGACCACATACTGGGTCACATATTGGGTCTGAACCGATACCAAAAGAGCGGGATAGTCCCCTGTATATTCTCAGACCATAATGCCTTGAAATTAGAACTAAATCACAACAAGAAGTTTGGAAGGACCTCAAACACGTGGAGGTTAAGGACCATCCTGCTAAAAGATGAAAGGGTCAACCAGGAAATTAAGGAAGAATTAAAAAGATTCATGGAAACTAATGAGAATGAAGATACAACCGTTCAAAATCTTTGGGATGCAGCAAAAGCAGTCCTGAGGGGGAAATACATCACAATACAAGCATCCATTCAAAAACTGGAAAGAACTCAAATACAAAAGCTCACCTTACACATAAAGGAGCTAGAGAAAAAACAGCAAATGGACCCCACGCCCAGCAGAGGAAGAGAATTAATTAAAATTCGAGCAGAACGCAATGAAATCGAGACCAAAAGAACTGTGGAACAGATCAACAGAACCAGGAGTTGGTTCTTTGAAAGAATTAATAAGATAGATAAACCATTAGCTAACCTTATTAAAAAGAAGAGAGAGAAGACTCAAATTAATAAAATCATGAATGAGAAAGGAGAGATCACTACCAACACCAAGGAAATACAAATGATTTTAAAAACATATTATGACCAGCTATACGCCAATAAATTAGGCAATCTAGAAGAAATGGACGCATTCCTGGAAAGCCACAAACTACTGAAACTGGAGCAGGAAGAAATAGAAAACCTGAACAGGCCAATAACCAGGGAGGAAATTGAAGCAGTCATCAAAAACCTCCCATGACACAAGAGTCCAGGGCCAGATGGCTTCCCAGGGGAATTCTATCAAACGTTTAAATAAGAAATCATACCTATTCTACTAAAGCTGTTTGGAAAGATAGAAAGAGATGGAGTACTTCCAAATTCGTTCTATGAGGCCAGCATCACCTTAATTCCGAAACCAGACAAAGACCCCACCAAAAAGGAGAATTACAGACCAATATCCCTGATGAACATGGATGCAAAAATCTCAACAAGATACTAGCCAATAGGATCCAACAACACATTAAGAAAATTATTCACCATGACCAAGTAGGATTTATCCCTGGGACACAAGGCTGGTTCAACACCCGTAAAACAATCAATGTGATTCATCATATCAGCAAGAGAAAAACCAAGAACCATATGATCCTCTCATTAGATGCAGAGAAAGCATTTGACAAAATACAGCATCCATTCCTGATCAAAACACTTCAGAGTGTTGGGATAGCGGGAACTTTCCTCGACATCTTAAAAGCCATCTATGAAAAGAGCACAGCAAATATCATTCTCAATGGGGAAGCACTGGTAGCCTTTCCCCTAAGATCAGGAACAAGACATGGTGTCCACTTTCACCACTGCTATTCAACATAGTATTGGAAGTCCTAGCCTCAGCAATCAGACAACAAAAAGACATTGGAGGCATTCAAATTGGCAAAGAAGAAGTCAAACTGTCCCTCTTCGTCGATGACATGATACTCTACATAGAAAACCCAAAAGCCTCCACCCCAAGATTGCTAGAACTCATACAGCAATTTGGTAGCGTGGCAGGATACAAAATCAATGCCCAGAAATCAATGGCATTTCTACACACTAACAATGAGACTGAAGAAAGAAAAATTAAGGAGTCAATCCCATTTACAATTGCACCCAAAAGCATAAGATCCCTAGGAATAAACCTAACCAAAGAGGTAAAAGATCTATACCCTAAAAACTATACAACACTTCTGAAAGAAATTGAGGAAGACACAAAGAGATGGAAAAATATTCCATGCTCATGGATTGGCAGAATTAATATCGTGAAAATGTCAATGTTACCCAGGGCAATTTACATGTTTAATGCAATCGCTATCAAAATAGCATGGATTTTCTTCAGAGAGTTAGAACAAATTATTTTAAGATTTGTGTGGAATCAGAAAAGACCCTGAATAGCCGGGGGAATTTTCAAAAAAAAAAACCATAGCTGGGGGCATCACAATGCCAGATTTCAGGTTGTACTACAAAGCTGCGGTCATCAAGACAGTGTGGTACTGGCACAAAAACAGACACATAGATCAATGGAACAGAATAGAGAACCCAGAAGTGGACCCTGAACTTTCTGGTCAACTAATATTCGATAAAGGAGGAAAGACTATCCACTGGAAGAAGGACAAACAGTGTATGTTCTCATTCATTTGGGGAATATGAATAATAGTGAAAGGGAATATAAAGGAAGGGAAAAGAAATGTTCAATAAATGGTGTTGGGAAAATTGGACATCCACATGCAGAAGAATGAAACTGGACCACTCTCTTTCACCATACACAAAGATAAACTCAAAATGGATGAGAGATCTAAAGGTGAGACAAGATTCCATCAAAATCCTAGAGGAGAACACAGGCAACACCCTTTTTGAACTTGGCCACAGTAACTTCTTGCAAGATACATCCACAAAGGCAAAAGAAACAAAAGCAAAAATGAACTATTGGGACTTCATCAAGATAAGAAGCTTTTGCACAGCAAAGGATACAGTCAACAAAACTCAAAGACAACCTACAGAATGGGAGAAGATATTTGCAAACAACATATCAGATAAAGGGCTAGTTTCCAAAATCTATAAAGAACTTATTAAACTCAACAGCAAAGAAACAAACAATCCAATCATGAAATGGGCAAAAGACATGAAGAGAAATCTCACAGAGGAAGACATGGACATGGCCAACATGCACATGAGAAAATGCTCTGCATCACTTGCCATCAGGGAAATACAAATCAAAACCACAATGAATACCACCTGACACCAGTGAGAATGGGGAAAATTAACAAGGCAGGAAACCACAAATGTTGGAGAGGATGCGGAGAAAAGGGAACCCTCTTACACTGTTGGTGGGAATGTGAACTGGTGCAGCCACTCTGGAAAACTGTGTGCAGGTTCCTCAAAGTGTTAAAAATAGACCTGCCCTACGACCCAGCAATTGCACTGTTGGGGATTTACCCCAAAGATTCAGATGCAATGAAACGTCGGGACACCTGCACCCCGATGTTTCTAGCAGCAATATCCACAATAGCCAAACTGTGGAAGGAGCCTTGGTGTCCATAGAAAGATGAATGGATAAAGAAGATGTGGTTTATGTATACAATGGAATATTACTCTGCCATTAGAAATGACAAATACCCACCATTTGCTTCAACGTGGATGGAACTGGAGGGTATTATGCTGAGTGAAGTAAGTCAATTGGAGAAGGACAAACAGTGTATGTCCTCATTCATTTGGGGAATATAAATAATAGTGAAAGGGAATATAAGGGAAGGGAGAAGAAATGTGTGGGAAATATCAGTAAGGGAGACAGAACATAAAGACTCCGAACTCTGGGAAATGAACTAGGGGTGGTGGAAGGGGAGGAGGGCGGGGGGTGGGGGTCAATGGGTGAGGGGCACTGAGTGGGACACTTGACGGGATGAGCAATGGGTGTTATTCTGTATGTTGGTAAATTTAACACCAATAAAAATTAATTTATTAAAAAAAATAGCAGATGCCTAAAGTACTATTTTTTTTACAGGGTTTCCACAGGACTCAAATGACTACCTTTTTTAAAAAAGAATTTATTTATTTGAGAGAGAGTGCACATAAGTAGGGGGTTGGGGCCCAGGGAGAAGGAGAAAATCTCAAGCAAACTCTGGAGCCAACAAGGAGCTCAGTCTCACAACCCCGAGATCATGACCCCAGCAGAAATCAAGAGTCAGGTGCTTAACTAACTGAGCCACCCAGGTGCCCCTGGTTACTACTCTGATATAATCCATACACTATATGCTGAGCTGGTAAAGTATATTGTAAAGTATTTTATCTGCTTCTATAAATGGTAGGTGGAAAAATACAGTAGTCAAACTGATGACTGTAAAACGAGTTAACATTTGGTAATAATGCCTAAACTTTTTGACTCTAAAGATCATAGCTCCCCTTCACTTTTGTCATAGCCCTAAAGTGGCCTGTTTAAATTTTCATGTATACTTAGAGTTAATAAGATCATGTTTTCTATTACACATAGTTTTATTTCATTCTTTGTATTTCTTTGTGCTCTAGTCTTTTTTTTAAAGATTTTATTTATTTATTCATAGAGACACAGAGAGAGAGGCAGAGACACAGGCAGAGGGAGAAGCAGGCACCATGCAGAGAGCCCAACGTGGGACTCCATCCAGGGTCTCCAAGATCACACCCTGGACTGCAGGCGGCGCTAAACCGCTGTGCCACCGGGGCTGCTTTAGTCTTTAATGTTTGTGACTAAGAGCAAAGCCAAGTTACAACAAATAACTTAAAAATCTTTATAAACAAGTGGTATCTATGATTTGACTCAAAATAATGTGAGGAAAGAAAAAAAGCAAATGGATGAAACAATATTAGTCAAGTTTTGATAAATACTGAAACGTCTTCATGATGTTACTCATGGTCAGCCCCTACATAGCTTCAGAATGGGGGCTGGTCATCAGAAAGAACAATCTTATGATTAATGTGTTAGAACATTGAGCTAGCCCAAATTCTAAGAAGGGGAAGGTAGCTGGAGATTGAATTAAAATACATGGACAGATTTAATCAATCATACCTATATAATGAAATCTCAATTTATTCTCTGTATGCCCAAACCTAGTAGAGGTTCCTTGTGGGTGAACACATTAATGTGCTAGGAGGGTGACACTCCTTGATTCCCTAAGGAGAGTGCACAGAAGTTCTGCATTCCCTTTGTAATAAAACTGAAATTATGCCCATAGTATTTTCCTGTGTATTGTGAATCATTCTAACATATTATTAAACCTGCTGGGAATCATTATGGAAACCCCTAAATTTGTAGCCAGTTGGCCAGAAGTGGGAGGGTCTGAGGATGCCCTCAAGACTTGCAGCTGGCATCTGAAGTGAAAGAAGTCTTTTGTAGAGGACTCTGCCCTTCATCTGTGGGTCTGTGCCAACTCAATGTGATTAGTATCAGAATTGAATCATAGTATGTATAGTTGGTGCCAGACTAGTTGGAATAACATAATTGCCTTTTCAATAGTTTACATTTTTTGACATTTTTTTTTAGATATAGCCCCTTATTTCTCCAACAACTGCCCCTGCTAATTCAAATTGGTGTTTAGAAAAATATAATCATTTAGGTGTTTCTAAAACAGTGCTTATCTCCTGCATATGTTCATGGCACCCATTTGAGTAGTTGTCCTTATAGACCTAGATATCATCTAATATGATTATTTTATACTCAGCTTAGTAATCACTTCTGCAGGGTGCATTCTCAGTTACCATCTGCCAATTCCAATACCCTTCCAGTACCAACACCCTGTGCTAAAATAGTTGGAGAAATGTACTTCTTAGTTTAGTATTTTTTTTTAATCAACTGTATATTCCATTATGGTAGTTGTACATCTTTTTATAAGTTCAAGTAACTATTTACCATGGCAGGCTGTTAGCTCCTCAAAAATGATTTTATCTTTGTTTCTCTATCCCCAGAACCTAGCTCCATGGTGACAAAAAAAAGTGTGTGCAATTACTATTTCTTGTGGAAATTATTTGAGCAAAGTGAATGCATCTGTATATGTCTTTCATAATGTGCCTTTTCCCTTAGATCTAGATTTATTATGTGTGTTTTTTCTATGGAAGTTATTTTTATGATTACTCTTAAGTAAACAAGACTTTTTTTTTAGATGAGGAATATTGCTTGTTTTTCTCTAACTTACCTTCATGTTCAAATCAATCTATTCTACTTGCATTTTGCATGAATGAATGCTACAATTATGTATTATCCTCCCTTAATTTAAAACGTCCTTAGAAATATTTTGTGATTACATTGCAATTTGGACATCTGAGGTCAAAATGACAAATATATTAATCTTGACAATATTTATTTAACATAAGGTTAGATCTTTTTATAAAGGATAGAACATTAATGTTTTAAAGATTAAGCTTGGTAGATATACAAAAGTCATTATCACTCAAGATTATCAACTACTCAGTAGTAAAATCCTCATTGAATCTATTAGAGTGCATCTTCATTACAGTAATTTGATTACTATTTTTCCTCTACAGTATATATAGAGCAAACCAGTTTTAATCTGTGTCTTTATAATGTCACTTATTTAGATAAGTGAAAATGTTCATTACTCTAAATGCATAACCTATGTGTAATTAGAAAACCAAAACTACAAAAATTTATTTTTGTTTTAACTACAGCTAAAATTATGTAGGTCTCTAGACTCCTAGGGTAAGAGTAATAATCAGAATCTGCTAAAAAATTTTTTATTAAGAACTAAATGTAAGTACTCTTGCCATCACAAGTATTTTAAATTTTATATGCAAAGAATGAAAAATGCACACACACACACACACACACACACACACCATTTTATTTTTCTCCTAAGCTATTTCTTTGTAATTATGTAGGCCATGGTTGAATTTGCTTACACTTGAGAATCTCCCTTTCATCCAGGCTACTTTGTCCATTTGCAGGCTCTATATGGTTGGAGAGCTAATATATAATTTCTATCTTAAAAGAATTTTATATTACCATTAGAAAAGGAAGTAAAAATTGTTCAGCAACAGCAGAAAACATACCCTGCTCAGGACCCTGCACAAATATTATCACTCAACATTATTTCTGAATGAATAAACCTATGTATGCAATGAAAATCACTCCATATTACTGAGCAGTGCCTGAGAATTCACACTGGATCTATTCCATTTTATCTCTTTCCACATATATCATCCTAAATGTAAACATTTTCATATTTATAGGATATTCAAAAAACCCATTCTAGAGAATTCCATGTATTTTGATGATTTTAGAGTCCCACCACCCTTCAGCATTGAACTCAAGTCCCATCTCCTCATTGATAATTAAAATCAATTTGCCTTTTCTTTGGTAGTAGAGTAGAACATATAATTTATTACTTTATTGACATCTAAATTTAATCTGTGTTAATTTTGTCCATCAGTAAAACTTAAAGCTCTCTCAGATCACCAATAAGATTTTTTCTGTTTTACTTTTCTATTTTAATAATCTGACAAACATAGTACCAACTACAAGGTGGATATATTATACATATATAATTAATTGAGTAGAAAGAGTAAGTAATTTTATTAACTTGACCTTTTATAAGAAACCATCCAAAGTGAAAAGAAAACCTCAGGCTAATATGCTTAAACCATTTGAATAGTAACACATCTTCTTTTGTGGCTTTAGACTTATTCATTCATATTTAAATGAAACAGTTGCATATATTGCATTTATATGACTATATCAACTTAATATGGAGAAAGAAGAAAGGCAAAGACAGACAATATAAATATTGCCACCATAAAGAATGTTAGTTCTAAACCAAAATGCCTAGATCCTTAATCTCACCTGTAATATATTAACTCTTTTATCTTGGGCAAATTAGCTAACTTCTCTGTCTTAATGTCTTACTCCACACATTTTTAATAATTTACGACCACTTCATAATATTTTTTTTGCTGCAAAATAAATGGGGGATAGATGAAAGTTAAATAAAAAAATTTCTATATGTGTGTATATACATATAATATACATATGCACTAGATATATAACATGTATAGTGTACAATATAGAGTACAGCTCATAATTTACTCTATATTGGGACACCTGGGTGGCTCAGCGGTTGAGCACCTGCCTTTGGTTCAGGGTGTGATCCCAGGGTACCGGAATCAAGTCCCACATCAGGCTTCCTGTATGAAGCCTGCTTCTCCCTCGGCCTGTGTCTCTGCCTCTCTTTCCCTCTGTGTCTTTCATAAAAAAAATAAATAAAATCTTTAAAAAATAATAATAATTTATACTGTAATCACTATAATGCTGTATCATTCATAGACATTATTTTTAGATCAGTTGAGAAGTTGTTTGGGGGATTGAGTTAGTGAAGATATCAAGTCAACCTCTGGAAAAGAATTCACTCTCATGGAAAGGTGGCTACAGTATTTAATATGAGCCATTAAAAATCCTCAAGATCAGGAAGAAAAGTTGAGTACTGGAATATAAGTCATTTGGATCACCTTCTGATTCAGCCTGAAGGATCTGATGCTTGAGTGCTAGGGAGAAAATGTCACTAAAATATGTCTCACCTCTAGAGAAAAAAAAGGACCATGGTCCTATAGCCTGTCTAACCAAGGCTCACTGAGGATTATTACTGGAAAATTATGAAAGACACATCACAAAACATAATCCAGAATGCAGAATAGGGGGCAAGGCTATTTGTTTTTGAGGCACTAGTTAAAGAAGCATCCGTGAAATAAGATTTTGTAGTGGTTTAGAACTGATGTTGGTTTGGGGTGATTTCCCAGCATTGCTGGTAGTACTTGCCACTTCCTGCCATCAGTAGCCAGCATTATTCATTCCAAGAAATGAAGAGACAAAGCAGACACCACATGGCAATTCATTAAAAATTATAGGACTTGCCTAACAGTTTTTAAATAGCAGGATAGAAATAAAATACATACTTTCCTTCTGATCCAGTGGCTAATTGTAGTGTACTTTGCTACCATCTTTACCTAGATTTTCATATTTTGCTGATCATCAAAGTCATTTGGAAAATATTTTAAAAATCCATTATATTGAGTCATTGACATTTTAATTCAATATGTTGATATCAAGAAAAGGAAATTTTAGTTTAGTCTTTCTGAATCTGAGATAGCCACTCACCTAGACTGTAAGGAATCCTTTAAGCTTCTATTTATTCATCAGCTTTGGAATCAGCTGGCCTAGGTAAGCATCCTCATTCAGCCATATAATTAGCTGTCTGGTGTGGGACAACTTTTTAGAACCTCATAATACTCTTCTTCAATTAGGCCTATTTAGCAGTGTTGTTAAAATTACAGATAATTTGGCAAGTCATAAATACTCAATAAATGACATCTTTTATAAGATCAGTAAAGTTGGTCTAATAAAAATTGTCCCAGCATATTATGTTAATTTAAAAGCTTTTTAAAATCAGTCAATATATTAGTCATCATATATGGTGCATTTAAAAATCATTTACTTCCTTATAAAAATTTTTTTATATAATTAGTATAGGCACATATCCTTGCAACCCCCAACAAATTGTAACTAATTCTAAAAAATTAGTACTGAAATTCATTAAATTTTACTGAAGTGGAATTCTATGTGAATTATAAAAATATTAAATAAAGCACTTTCACAGGTAAACTTAGTTTGTTGAATTAAATACCAAGTATTTTTACTATTATTTTAATTCTATGACTATTCTATCTAGTGATTTTTACAATTATTTGCTTTTTATCACTACTTAAAAATTAAATCCAACTATCTTCAGGAATTTTTGATTTTCCTAGTCTTTAGAATTTTGATGTACCATAAAATGTAAGTGGTTTGGATTCTTGGTTATCAAAGTATTATTTATGTTTTATTATTTCTGCTTTGCAAAAACTAGTCCTATAATGTATTTATGAAATTGACACATTATGTGAAAAATAACTAATCTAGTTCCGTTTCTTCCTATTAACCAACATAAAGTTGAAAATGATACTTGTAATATTTGAGTTTTCTGTTCTTTTTAGAAGGGACTTCTAGAAACCTATGCTTTACATACATTTACGATACACATATGTGTGCATTTGAGAAAACTTTCTCTATTGCATTGTTATTACAATCAATTTATATCATTCATAAAGAATATTACAAAGAGGTACTTTAGAAATATATTAACAAGTATTTTAATATAGAAACAAGGACATATGTATTTAAATGTTATTTTTGAAGAAACATGTTTTTTCTTCCAAAACTTAGCTAAGAGCTTAAAGAAAATACTAATTACTGAAGAGATTGTATATCCTTTCAATTCCTGATGGTCCTAATTTATAATGTTCCTGCCCAAGATATACAATGTAATCAGTATTAGTATGGAGCAGGATTCTGAGACTCAGCAGATACTATTCTAATATTGCCTCAAACTTTAGAAATTCATGTTGTGACAAAGAATCCAAAATATAATAAGTAATGTACTTGAAATCTATCATTAAATTTCTATTGTATAAATTAGCAAAAAAATAAAAGTAAATGGAATTAAACATACTGAATCTGCCTGTCATTCAGATTATATAAGGATAAAGATGTGTTTCTAATCATGAATGGAAATATAGGAGAGAAAATATAATTTTTGTATTCAAGGTACCTTCGATCTTTAATAGAAGATAGACATATTATCATGTATAAATAATTCCAGTTGATTATGGAAGATGGAATTATTCATCTGGGTAAGGAATTAGAATCTCAAATTTGGGTTCAACATTAGAAAATAACAGCTTCTGAAGAAGTAGAGAAGGAGGGGAAAAAAGGGAAGGGTTTTAGAAAAGGCATTGGAAAACACTATAAGCCTCAATTTTCAGAGAATGGCAAATCACAAATCTGGCTGAAATTTGGAAGAAGCTAGCCTAGTAAGCATTCTAGTTCAGCCATACTATTAGCTGTCCAGTCTGGGACAACTGGTCAGACCCTCCTCATACTCATTTTCAACTAGACCTATTTAGCACAGTGTTGTTAAGATCATAGATAATTTGGCATGTCATAAACACTCAAAGACAGGTTTGAGGATAACAGAAAGATGATAGGATGTAGTGACATATTACAGAAGGCCTTGTATGTAAATTTAAGAAGCTTGTTTTTTAATATTCACTGAATAGTTGTAAAACAGTAGCTCAATCTAAACTGTTCATTAGGACAATAACTAGCCACAATGTGAAGAGTATATAAACAGACTATGAAATTGGATTTTGAGTGAACAATTAAACCACTACTAGATAAGGCATTATGAAATCTTAAATGAACAATGAGAAGGATGGCAATAAGTAAATATGATAGAATAATTTAGACCATTCTTTAAGGTGAGGGTTAAAAGATTTCTAGTGTTAGTGACTGAAAGGATATCGCAACTCTAAAATACTCATGTATAAAAATCATTTTAAGCACCCTACCAAAATGTGGTTTTCTAAAAATCTACCAACAAATATTAAAGTATTTGATTTTGAGTTTTCTTTAGAAAGTCAAAACCTGTATATAAAAAAAAACACCTGTATAAATTTCAACATATCAGAGATCAAAATACAACAAAGAGTGATTTCAATTTAAAGAAAAGAAATTTACCTGTAACCATGCAGAAAATACCACCTTCATTGTTCAGTCTCTCAAATATGAATGCGACTAATCCCCATGATAAAAGTTACTAATTTTTAGGAATACTATAGATGGTATGATTCAGTTTGGTATGTTTAGAAACTTTTTCACCCTAGTATTTATTCAGTGGTTATTTTTTCAAGCCATTACTTCCTAACAGAAAATATGGACATTTGTTTTGAATACCTGTAAATATCTCAAAATTAGGAAGTTATTCACTGTATATTAGATGCAAACAAGTAGAATGGTACGAGAATAAGAGAAATTCAGAGACAATCTCCAACTTTAATTGTGCTTAATCTCTTTAATCTCTCTATACAAAAATTTAAACTTTTACTATTAGCTAAATTTCTTTGCTTCAATATGGTCTCTGACACAGGTGCCAGGGAGATCTCAAATGACCAAACTTTTGCAAGATAAGGAGGAAAAAGAAGATGAAAGCGTAGCTCAGTTAAAACTAAATTACAAATTCATGGACGGTAAGTTTTATGGATTCGTTGAACTGTTTACCAAGTCCTAACATAAATCATTTTAGGAAACGAAATGCTTAAATAAAGACTAGATTTTTATGGCTCTATTTATTCATTTATTTTTATGACCTTGGAAAGGTAATTGACCTCTTCTGCTACGTCTTACAGACATTATGACATAAGAATACTTAACCTGAAAGCAATGAAAAAAATGTGAGTTTACTTGTTTACCTTAACCTTGAAAATTATTAATGCTAATAAATGTAAAAGAGTAACAAAATGGTGAATCCCAATTCAAACCAAAGTTTAATTTGTAAAGTCAACTTTGTTAGTGTTCCTAAAAATTGCTATTATTCCTCATTAGCCTAAAAGCCCTTGAAGATGTTGAACTTCTGAAACATACCCTAAAGGTACCACTGCTGGAATAAGAATCTAGTGTATTTATAGTTTTCTGGTTTTAGCTTATCCATTCTCTACTTTTCTAGGCTTAGCTTTAAAAGCTGGACTATGAAAGAAAGTATAAAGATTGAATTAAATGGGATTAATTGGATTAAAACTTCAGGTGGGAGAAATTAACATGAAGATCCAACTTGAAAGACAACAAATAGAAGCTATCATTGTAATGCCAAGAGTTAATCATGTGCCAAGCAAAGTACCCGGCCCTTAAAAATATCATTTCTTGAGTTTTCACAATTGTCTATTGATGCTATTATTAATAAACATCATTAGTTAATTTAAAGTTACCCAGGTAGGACCTAGAAGTCCTGGAGTTCACACAGTATAGAATATTTACGGCATTTAAGTCCATTTTCATCTATAATTCCAAGATTCCTCTGACAGACAGGTGGATTGTCTGGTAACTATGCCTAGCTTTTCCTCTATTTTTGAATCTCAGCTAATTATTCAGCAAATGTGATATCACTTTAATATGACTAGGATTAAATTTAGAATCTGTGCCCCCACATTCAAATTAATCAATTGTCAAAGATCCTTCACTGTTGCCTATTTAATCCTAATAAAGAACTGAAGTGAACAGCAAAATTCCTACACTATTAACTCTAAATTGAGCCTTCGAGAATTTTTCACTTCAAGGTCTTCATAGTTTTATCTTCTCAGCCATAGTATCCCATTAAAAAAATTAATATGAACTAGGTTAGTAATACAACTGTACAATTGTATTTCAGCATGTGTACTTTTCTGGGTATCCGTTCTTGCCTGTAATTAGTATTGCATGATTTAAAAACATTCAACATTAATTAGAGCCCTGAAAATTGGCTGTGCATGCTAAAATATGGCTGTTTGTAACTTCGCAGATATTTTCCAGCACCTACTTTGCTCTTATCTGGCTCTTTGATTTATCTTTGATGCATTCCACCATTTATATAAAATTTAGAGATTGATTTATCTATTAAATTTCTGAAGGAGGTAAAAGCAGTTCATCATTTTTCTTCTGCTTAAAAGTGTTAGATCTACATTAAGATCATTTTCCATTTCTCTTGGGCCTTTTTAAATTGTGTTCTAAGGTGAGAACAATGAATTACCTGACAGAAAAAGGTTTTACCTGCACTGCCAACCTTCCAGTGCATGATAAAAGGATCTTATGTAGTTTTTATGCAGTCCATAATGGCTGCTGGCAGGCAACTGTGACAGACAAGGGCCAGACATCACCTTTATTTCACAGATCTCACAGAACAGCTAGCGAATCAAGCAAAGGGATAAAGTGAAGGATGAGAACTCCAACTCACTTCATTTAGAAGGGATATGGCTTACATTTGTCTTTCCACCTTTGAAAGAAAATTGCAGAATTGCAATAAATCAAACTTTTTCAAAAGTTGAAATGGTCTGAACATTACTTAAACCAGTAAGGACTGTGCTGCAAAATTAAGAATCTTGCTATCTATAATGAGTTTAAGAGGAGCCTTGAAGACATGAGGCTAAGTGAAAGAAGCCAGATAAAAGGCCATGTATTATGATTCCATTTACATGAAATGGCCAGAATAGGCTAATCGATAAAGACAAAGTTGATTAGTGATCACCAGGGATTTGGGGGAAAAGGCACTGAAGAGTAGCTGCCAATGAGTACAGGTTTCATTTTAGGGTGATGAAAATTTCTTAGAATTAAATAGTGATGGTAGTTGTCCCACTTCAGTAAAACCAAATGAATTGGACTCTTTAAAAGACTATTATGGAATGTGAATTACATTTTCCTTCAAAAATGGCCTCAGACACTTTTTGAAGATGTTAGAAGCTAAAAAATCTAGATGAAAGAAAATACCAATTTGACCAAATGCTAGGTAGTCTAAGTTTAATAAGAGTACATATTCTGAAGTTAATTATTTTCAGACACTTGAAATACCCTTAGAGTAAAATATTTCAGACAGCAGGCAAGGTGTGAAGTCCCAGAGTTTTCAAATATATTTCTTTTTATTGTGAGGATGAGGCTGAAACCCAGTTGTCCCTAAACTCTTAGCCTAGAAGTACTGAAGAATTTACTTTCACAAGATAAATACATAAAATAGCCAATAATGGATTAAAAAATAGAAAAGCAACATGGAGAAAACTCAAATATTAGTGTTCCTATTATTCTAATTTTACTTCCTTGGATGGAGATATACTTCAATGACTTAATATTAATTCAGAGTAGAAAATTCCATGACTGAAAGAAATCTAGCTTTCTCTCTCTCTATCTCTCTTTCAGAAATGTCTAAAGAGCTTTATTTTAATGAAATGGTACATTAAAATTGCTTTGTACAAAATAAAACCATTAAGTTTATATGCTAATATTATAACAAATGTAATGTGGTTAAATATAATGTTTATCAAAAACCAATTTTTTATGGCTTACACAGAACTTAATCCTTTCCCCTACCCCTGCATCTTATTTTTGGTACCTTCACTGTATGCAAGTTGAACTGCACATGAAAATAAATGTTTTATGTTTTGATTTGCAGCTACCTACTTTATTTGCTAAACTATGCTCTTTAACAACAAAGCAAAAATCTGATGCGGTATCATGTATTTAATAAAACAGATCATGAAAGAACTAAAGGGAGAAATGTCAAAGGATTGTAGCAGAAAGATAAGACTTTTTGACCTTGAAAATATGGAAATTATTTTACGTACCATTTACTGAGCATCTATTAGAAACCAAGTTCTGTGTATTTACAGTATCAAGTAATCAGTCCTCTCATCACACCTACTATTCATTAGCCAAAATAATAATAATAATAATAATAATAATAATAATAATAATCTATATAACTGCTACAAAGCAGTTAAACTTTCCCAAAGTCACAAAATTTAATAAGTTCATGATTGATGTTAAGGTATACTAATAAGTTAATATTTAATGAGATAAGAATCTATGTCAGTTTCAATAGTCTACCGTACCATACAATGATTATAACACACACACGCACAAGTATGTGGAAAAATAACATAAAAATTACTAAAGTCCTCCCCTGACTCTAAATGGGGCACATATTTTTAAAACACTCTGTAAAATTTGGTATTTAAATAATTATTTACGGAAGTATTTTATAATCATTTAATGTTTAAATTACCAGTTTTTAAAGACCAATAATATATTTAAGCCATCTATTGCAGACACAATTGGAATGCACAAGTTACTCTAGCATAGGGGTACAGAGCAGCATGAAACACCATGGCAGAACATATTTACATTTACACAGCAGGGTAACTTTAAAGCTGTTTAGTTGAGGTAGTATTATAGGAAATGTAGTTAACATAATTTCCTGTGAAAGAATATCGTAGAAGTCATAAATGAAAATTATGGTACTGTTATGTAGAATGCATTAATCAAATTTGAAGAGAAAATGGTATCTTTTTCAAAAGGAGTTATACATTAGTAATATGTATAATTGATGTATAATACATTACAAATACACTCTTGTTGGAAGCACAGACTGATTACATACATAGATTCTCTAAGTATCTCTGTATATCCTGTCTTAATATTTGTTTTTTTTTTTAATTTTTATTTATTTATGATAGTCACAGAGGGAGAGAGAGGCGCAGAGACACAGGCAGAGGGAGAAGCAGGCTCCATGCACCCGGAGCCCGACGTGGGATTCGATTCCGGGTCTCCAGGATCGCGCCCTGGGCCAAAGGCAGGTGCTAAACCGCTGCTCCACCCAGGGATCCCCTGTCTTGATATTTGAATGTGGTAAAATAGAGTGCTCAATCTTTTATAATGTTCTTAAGGACACCTGAGTGGCTCAGTGGTTGAGCATCTGCCTTTGGCTCAGGTCATGATCCTGGAGACCCAGGATCGAGTCCCACATCGGGCTCCCTGCATGGAGCCTGCTTCTCCCTCTGCTTGTGTTTCTGCCTCTCTCTCTGCCTCTCATGAATAAATAATTTTTAAAAAGTGTTCCTTAGAATTTAAAACATTATAACACATCTTCATAATCTGTATAATTGTTTATAGGTATTGACATCAAGTTTTGTGTCTCTGTTTTTAACATGTTATCCTTTCCTTATGGTTCTTGGGACATTAATAATATGTTCTACCATGGTTTCTTTAAACATCCATTAAAATACATTCTCTACATACCAAGAAAATTTATTTTTCTGTGTAAACATTACCATTAGAAAAACTACATTATGACTTTAATATATTTGTTATGCAAAAGCCATTCCAGATTAAAGAATGCTAATGGAATTCTGATGCTATGATAAAGGTTGTTGTATCAGATTTTTAAAGACAACAATAATAGTACAAACGTTTTTTGGCCAGAATTTAAAGCCAAACAAAGTCACATGTGTATTTAAGAAAATTAGGTCTTTAAATTGCATATACAAAAAAAAATGTTGAAAAAGAATTTCTGGAAATAGTAAAGTTATGATATTGCTATGATCTGATGTGATAATAGAGACATTGACTTACTATAGGGTTATGTCTTTATGGATAAAATGGAAATCAGAGCACTTATTTACTAGATGTCAGTGACAATCTATGTCCACATTGGTCAAATGAATCGGTCTTTCTATAGCAACCATGAGAAAGAGAGGTACAAACACAGAAGGGAGAGAGGGAGAAAAAAATTGGAGAATTGAAATTTTAATAAACTCCACTAAACGAGGCTAAACCTAGAGAGATATTACAGACTATATATCTTTCCCAATGCAGCTGAGAGCAGCAAGGCAAGATTTTCTTCTTTATGAAAGGAAGTCTCAAAAATTAGACCAGCAATGTTCTTCATGTATAGCAAGGGTAAATAATAAGCCCTTCTAATACAAATCAAGGGTAGTCAAGGAATATAAATTTTGTTGTATTATTTTTGTCTCCAGTGGCTGAATTCTTAAAGCCTATTAGAAGATGCAACCTGTGTTCAAACAGCAACTAAAATATGAAGTGAAAAAGCATTTCCCAATTTATCAGTCTTTTCTAATGCCAAGAAGACACTTGTTCCTTATCCTGTATCTTAATCATGGTAGGAAGGGACTACCCGTGAAAGACTTGCCAACCAATGATGGTGAAGAAGTCACCTATACTGAAATGGATCAAGACTTCAATGGATCTAACAATGGGCCTCAGTGGGCATTTCTCAAATTAATGTCAAATAAGTCCCAGGGCTCCTTATCAAATTTTGGTACACTGTTGTGTTGTCCAATTACATTTGTGTAATTCAGCTGCTCACTGAAACACAACTTTGTAAAACACAATATATGTATAGGCATAAATTTTAAACAGTATGGGAACTTTCAAGTTTGGTAATATGTATGTCTATGTTTTTGTTAGATAATATGCATATTTAACTTGTAAGTTTACAATTTGAAGCCAGGCTGACATTTTAAATATAACTAGATATAAATATTATTTTATAGATTTAATTAAAATATTTGTTGGTTTTGTACTTTTTATTTAGTTGAAAAGTGTCTACTATAGAACCACAAATTTATCTAAAATGAAAAAGTTATTTTGTTATTGGTGCTATTTCTATTTTTATATTTATTTCTTTTCTGGCTTACTTTATCTTAGAAATTCTCACTTAATATATGGTAAACTGGATCTCCAACATTGAACCTGCTCAAACTCTTTGTAGGCTCACCTCAGGAAAATCCTATATGATTCAGAGCCAGTCAGTTGTTAACAGAATCTCAGAGGATGATATGAATTCTGTAAATAACATGATTATAATACTGATTTTTATACTTCAAGACTACTTGTATTTAAAATTACCCACATTCTATAATGTAAACAATGTTATTATAATATTGTTATGCTTCCCTTGAGATGCATGGCATCATGTATGATCAGAGGTTCACTTCATAAGAGAAGCGGCGGGGAGTTGGATCGAAGATGGGTAGATAATCAGCATTACTGGAACCTTCCTAACCATAGCTATTGAGTGTGGAGTTACTGACTGATCTGTCTGTATTTGCATAACTGTCATTTCATTTCAGCTTTATTATAATAAATACATTATACTTTATTAATAATTTGTCTATTAACTCTTGTCAACTACCTATTTGGTTAATTTCATAAATACCTATTTCATTACATGTAGAATCACTAACTATTTAAGACAATTCTTAACAAAAAATGATTATTCTTTTCCCTAACTCAGTATGTAAAACCTGTATGATAAAGAGATCATTTAATAACCATTTCTTACCATTGTTTTTAAGGTTGGAAAGTGGGAATTCATGATATTAAGGCAAAAATGGTATGTGTTTTGACTTATATTTTTAGAGTATTATATATTAGCAAAATTATATATTTTTAAAGCTTGAGAATTTAATAGTTTAATAGTTTATGGAGACTATGTAAACATAATGAATACTTAATAACATAGCAAATGGACATTCTCTGTCCATTATGTTATTTAAAACCTTATTCAGTTTCTAGTTGACAATTTAGTCACATTTTTATACATGTACATATTATGCCATTGATTATTGGCAGCTAAGAGTCAAACTGAAGTTTTGGTATATATATTCATTTGGGTAGTAAACATCAGTGGAAATGAACCAACCACTGCTTTTGGTTATGGTAAAAAGATGTGTAAATCTCACACAAAAGGTATCTGGAGCTAGATGAGCTATACACAAAAGATAAAGCTACAAAACAAGTGAAACTACCCTATGGCATAAGAAGTTATGCTAATACCTGGAACTTGATGTAAAGGTACATCCATGGAGCTGGTAATGTTCTATTTCTTGAACAGCATGATAGTTATACAGGTGTGAAATCACCAACTACATATATATGCATTTTTATATATTAAACTAAGTTTAAAAATGTTTAATACAAGTATTAGAAGCAGACTACTGCAACTTTTTAAAAAATCTTTCAAAAAACATATAGTGGCTTTTTGAACTTCATTGTAAAAGATATAAAAATAATTGTCTCCTTGTGTTGTGAAAACACTTGATCAAAATTAATACGGATTTTACCAAATGGGACATTAAATATAATGAACACATTTAAGTGCTACTTCTAATTACCATTAAAATGATATTTATGAAAAATGATGAGATTCTTTATGTTAAACTTTTAAAATGAAATAAAGGGATAGTAAACATTTAGTAATCTGCAATAAAATGAAAAAAATACAATAATTAAGCTATTATCTTTGTATTAGGTTAACATGGCTTTTCTTTTTCCACTTTGTTTCTTTAGATCTTTAAATTTTCTAAAAATCTAACGGGACTTATAACTTAAAAACCACGTCCTAAAAGTGCTCATTTCCACTTATCAATGATTCAAAGACAGAAAACTTTTTATCCTTGTATTTATAATAGAGGGATTTAATGAATGATTAAGGAATATGCGATATGCATCTAAAGAATACCAACATGGTGATTATTATATTTTACAAAAGCTTATAAGAGTTAAAATTAGTTTTAAAAGTACAATTTTTCTTTCATCATAATTTTTCACTTCTGTATTATACCCTGAAATGATGTCTTGTTATTCCGTAAACATTGGAAATACATATGTACTCTTTTGTTGAGAAGCATTTATGAAATGTCAAATCTCATATGCTGATGATCTCTAAAAGTCCACGGCAGCATAATTATTGTTCCATAATGAAGGTACATAATCAAAGCTTTATTATCAGGGTAAGTATGTATAAGGAAAGGTAAAGACATTCCAAAATCTCAAACTGGAACAAAGGTGAATATTAAGGGTCCTCTTGCCTCCAAGATATTTGCAATTACTTTTTCAGATGGTTACAAATTTGGGAATTTTATCTCTATCATAAAGAAATGGAACCGGGAAAGTTATTTCTCATACTTAGTTGGTTAACTGCACCACAATCTTGGTACACTAGTTACTATCTGCATCAGAATGCTCACAATAGGAGGAGTTTTTTTCATAAATAAAATCCCATGCTTGAATTAAAGGCAGGAAAGGAGAAAAATCTACACCTCTGATCATTGTAACCCTTAGATATGTGTAACAGCATATAGCTAGGTTGGGATGATTTAGATAAACAGTGCTTATTTGTTATTCAAATAGATTTTTCCTAGTGAATGATAAAATTGTATTGAGTATTTTAGATGACAATATATAATCCTGCCTTTTGATTCTGATTTAACTGGATATGGTCTTGGCAAGGGGATTAAGAAATACTTTTTTTTTTTTAAGATTTTATTTATTCATGAGAGACACAGAGAGGCAGAGACGGAGGCAGAGGGAAAAGAACGCTCCCTGTGGGGAGCTCGATGCAGGACTCGATCCCAGAACCCCAGGGTCAAAACCTGAGCCAAAGGCAGATGCTCAACCATGAGCCATCCAGGTGTGCCAAGAAACACTGCTTCTAAAGCAGTGAATCTCAATTCTTATTTCTTTTTTGGAGGGGGGAAAAGCGATGTTGAGGAATACCTCAGGGCAATGAAATAACTGGGCTAATAAAGCCAGGCCATTGCTAAAATCTTAAAAACCTGAGAAGCACTGCTAGAACACTAGTTCTCAAGATGCTACCACTGGAGTAGCAGCATAGATAGCTTTGAGGAACTTGCATAGAAAAAAAAAATCAACCTCATCAGGTTACTGGGTCCCACCTCCAGAGTTTCTATCTTGGCAAACTCTGAAGGTAAGTTTGTTCCATGGTATAGTTGGAGAGCTACAGGTGTAGACTAGCAAAGAATGACTGAGCACCTGGGTGGCTCCATCGGAGAAGTATCTGCCTTCAGCTCAGGTCATGATCCCAAGGTCCTGGGATGGAGCCCCATGTTTGGCTCTCTGCTCTGTGGGGAGTCTGCTTCCCCCTCTCCCTCTGCCTGCTGCTCCCCCTGCTTGTGCTGTCAAATCTTTTTTAAAAAAGTAACTCAATGTATTTTATGTGGATATTGGATTTAAACTCTACAACAGTATACTAAAATGAGTCATTGACTGGGGAATTAAATTCACTGTAAAAATTCTGCCTAGAAATATGTCTATATAGATAAATAACTAGGCACAGGTCCTTACAGGATCCCTTATTTATAAAGGTCAACAACATTGTTGTGAGTAGGTTAGAGTAGAAAAAAGAGATGACTAAGTTTTTATTATTTTATTTTATTTTATTTTATTTTTTTTTTAAATTTTTATTTATTTATGATAGTCACAGAGAGATAGAGAGAGAGGCAGAGACACAGGCAGAGGGAGAAGCAGGCTCCATGCACCGGGAGCCCGACGTGGGATTCGATCCCGGGTCTCCAGGATCGCGCCCTGGGCCAAAGGCAGGCGCCAAACCGCTGCGCCACCCAGGGATCCCAAGTTTTTACTATTTTAAATCTATATGACAGTATTCATATTATCCAAGCTTTTCTCTAGCCACTGTTTAATTTTATCACCAAGCAAACTAACCAAGAAAGTGACCTGGAAATATCATATATGCTTTTTATGGACTAGGAAATAGACTTAGGTTTATGGTGAAATTACTTAAAATCTCATGCCTAAGAAGAAGCAGAACCAGAGTTCCTGACTTTGATAGTCTGAGGCATGTATTTTAAGAAAGAAAAAAAAATGGAAGGAAAGAGTCAATTTTTGTTTATCAGGCATAACCACTCATGGATTTTATCATGAGTGTATGAGTGTGAGTGCCATTAGATTCCCCACCATTACAGAAAAGGAAACCAAGCTTTTATGTGAAGCTCAGAGTTATAATTAAAACAATCAAATTCAAGATCTCTAAAAAGATTCTGAATAGATTACAGATTGCTTAAAAGCAGAATATAATCAAGCAAATTCAGAGAGGATTTAATAAAAACTTTTCCTGTCTTAATTATATGTACCAGTGCAGTGGAGAGCCTGTAATAAAGAGGGATCATTTTGTTTTGCTTTTAGCAGAGACTCATTATCTTGCCATTTGTCATAACAAATATTTATCTTAAAATTTGTATGTGACCAACCTTATAACTTTTCTCTCTGTGTAAACTATGTGCATCTGAATTTCTCTTCAACAACAGAAAAAATAATTCAAAGCTCACTGGGTTCCCAGTTATCTAAATTGTTGGGTCTGTCCACAAGAGTAAGTGATAGACTGTACCCTTAATTACCACCATTTGAACTCCATCAAAATATAAGTATAATTTGTTTCAACTATGTAGAAATAGAAATATGTAAGCCAGGATATAAATTAAATTGACAGCATGGACCATACATCATTCATTCTATTCACATATTGTATTGCATATGTTATATATATATATATTTTAAATTTAACTTCAGTGCCCACGTCAATGTATGTAGAATTTTCATGACAGAAAAATGTAATTCAATTAAACTGGGCTTCTATTATATGCCAGGCATCATGCCAGGTCCTCAGAATGCTCTGGTGAATAAAAACCAAAATACTGCCCTTCTTGACAAAGACAATGAACAAATAATTTAAATGTAATAAATGTTATAAACGTGGAAATACAAAAGAACGATGGATCCAACTTAGCCAAGAGAAAAAGGCAAGTCCTTCCAGAGCAAATTACACAGCAGCTGAGACCTAAAAGTCTGATGTAACTAAATGGGGTAGATAAGGAGGAGAGATTTCGTTCATAGAGAAGATCATGTTTGAAAGCATGGAGTACATGGCTTGCACTCAGAACACATGGAGGCAAAGCAGGAGTGGGAGTGTAAGGGAGGCAGTGAAGTACTGTTAAAAGTGTACTGAAAAAGAGACCACTTATGTCGTCTTGGAGGTCAGATATAATCCTTTACCCAAAGGTGAAAAAGAAGAATAGAATATATATTGATTTAAAAAAATGTTGAACAGATAGAATAGAAATGAGTTGAGCAGTTTTGTGGGATAAGAATGAAAACAAGAAATATCAGAGCTTGAAGAGGAAGATAAATTAGCCCTGTGGAAAGGGGGAAATGTAGAGATAAAAGCAAGTGTTATCTCTAAGGATCTGAAATCTGTGGCAATAATATGATGCATGTAACTTAATATCTAATGAAAGGAAAAGCAGTGCATGTGTCTTCTTTCTTACATTACAAAATAATCTGTAATTGCAGCTTCAAACTTTATACCTGATCTAGGAGGAGCACCTTGAGTTTTTTTTTTTCCCCTCTATACATTTCTCTCCTCTCAGCCCACATATATGCTCTCTTTCTACTCTTTGTGAAATTAGGGCTAATCTAGATCTACAGCTGTCTTCCATTTGCAATTTGCTTTCTATTTGTGTAATCCATGAATCATAATTTTGATAGAATTGAAAACGCCTTTCTTGAAATAATACCATGCATTTTGGAATTTTTTTCATTATATTTAGAGATCTTTTTTGATCAGAATCCACAAGAACAAGATGCTAAAGGGATCTGTGGGGCATTCCAGCTCATTATTGTCCATCCACACCACTACAGAAATATTGTGTTGCACAGTAGATGGAAGCTGGAGCCTAATTGTACCTGAGCCTAAATTGTAGCTTTATAAACTTGGGCAATCTATTTAAACTTCTTAAGCCTCAGTGACAATCTGAAAAATATGGAAAAGAGGATCTGCTTTTAAAATAACCTATATAAAGTATATACCACTAACAATGCTCAATAAAATGTTAAATTTTCTATGAAAATATTTTAACCTAGGTTTTTGTGGCCAGTTGTTCAATACTATTTGTTGAGAAGCACTAAAGATAGGAACACATGGCCAAAATGTTGTTCGTAATTGTTATTAATAATCAAGGGTCAGGGATCCCTGGGTGGCACAGCAGTTTGGCGCCTGCCTTTGGCCCAGGGCGCGATCCTGGAGACCCGGGATCGAATCCCACGTCAGGCTCCCGGTGCATGGAGCCTGCTTCTCCCTCTGCCTGTGTCTCTTCCTTGTCTCTGCCTCTCTCTCTCTGTATGACTATCATAAATAAATAATATAAAAAATAGTTTTAAAAAAAAGGAATATGTATATATCTTAAAAAAAATAATCAAGGGTCATTGGACTCAAGGGCAGAATAGCAAACATCTGGGTTATTTTGCAGACATCACTGAGTAAAATTTAATAACTTGCATATATTTTATCTTAAAAATGGAAGTCTTATTAAAAGAATGTTATCATAGAATGCCATGATAGTTCTGTAGTATCTGGTATTTGCCCTATGCTAGATGTGCAATTTATACTCATTATCTAAATCTGAAACAAATGTTATCACTGCAAACCACAGAGAACTGAAACCTCTAGGGTTTGAATGACTCTTCTAAGCTCACTCACCTAATGCTTATTGATAATGAGCTTTTGAGTAAGTCCTCTTGTGCCACAGACAATCCTCTCTACATTTCATAGCATCATAAATCAAAAGAAATTCAACAAAATCTTTTAATTGAAGACAAGATTGAGCAAGAATTTCCAACCAGGAACTTGAGAGATATACTTCCAGGAAAAATAGCATGCTAAGTTGCTTTGCTACAGTCTAGTAGTGAAGTCTTTGTTGTCTAAATCCTCAACATCCTTCTGATTGATTTTTATCCTTACCATAAAAATGAATTTATTTACATGCCTCATTAAACCCAAAATCTCTTTCCTTTGGAATTATATATATGAAGAAGCTATGTGTTGTGGTGAGTTTTCCCCCACTGTCTCCTGTGGGCATTAGTTACAGATGTCTTGGTTGTAGGGTGTATATTCCATGGATTACTCAAGAACATTAAAAAAAAATAATTTAACATCTACCAAATTAATGCTCTGCAGTAGTAGGGGAAATCAAGGACACATTTGATTCTACTGTCTCTGGCTAAATTACCTAAATACTCAAAACCCAGTATTGAAGATATAAGTTCCAGATGGTTCTCAGATATCACTAACAAGTTACAAAATCTCTTTATATATTGAGCCAATATGGAATATTCCTGACTTGCTAGACATAGGTGAAAGTAGCTTCCATTTCATTGCTCTCTGGAAACTGTCAAAATAACAAAATGTAAGTGCCATCTAAATTATTCTGTGACCTATGTGCTTTAGGCAATAAAATATATAAAACTCATTACATGTATTTTATATTCTAATTTTTAGACACAGTTGCAACACCACGAAAATAGCAGGGTGAAGTATATTGGAAAATCTATGAGGAATCCTTTATACAACTCCTCTCGTTTGGGACTATGTTTACATTATGCATGTTAGAAGCAGGTGTTTGCAAGATACAAGTTCATACACACAAATTTACATAGGTACTAAATAATTAAATAGTTACATTTGGTATGCTGTACATAGAGCAGTAGCACAGATGAGTTTGCACCATTAAAGGCTTTTGGAGTGTGGAGTTATATTCTGATATTCAGATTGTTGATGGATTTTTGTTTGGGAACAGGGAAGAGCTAACCGTACTGATGATTTTCAGATTGCACACCCCCACTATTTCTCATCTGCTCAAGTGAAAATCATAATATTGCAGTAAAGTTGAACATTACATTCTTCAGTTCATTTGCATTCACCTCTCCCTTGAGGCCTATTGTCCTCTCTTATGTTATAGCACATGATTAATTTATTCACTCACAATTACACTTGAAACAAAGCTTAAATTTAAGAAGTAACTTGGTTTAAAGATGAGGGGTGAAGAGACTGCCTCTAGATGATGAGTTCAGGCTGAAATTTAGTTAAGAATAAGAACTTTACAGTATTAGAATTTTGAACACTAATCAAGGAAACCTCATTTAAAATGGGGTTGGGAAACCCTGAAGGGGAGCTCTCCCAAAGGTACCGCTCCTTGTAGTGGGCCTAACCACCAAACGAAAATATTTTTTGGGATCCCTGGGTGGCGCAGCGGGATGGCGCCTGCCTTTGGCCCAGGGCGCGACCCTGGAGACCCTGGAGACACGGGATCGAATCCCACCTCGGGCTCCCGGTGCATGGAGCCTGCTTCTCCCTTTGCCTGTGTCTCTGCCTCTCTCTCTCTCTGTGTGACTATCATAAATTAAAAAAAATAAAATGTTTTCCTAAAAAGACAGGACACACCCTTTGCATAGGAATTTCATCTTCTGCCTTTAAGAAAAATAAGGCAGATCTCTAATGGCCCCAGCCACAACACTCTAAACACCACTTGTAGCCAATGAGAAACCACCACCACCTCATCATTTTTGCTCTTCTCCAGTGAACTTCTTTCTGTTCAAACAACTCTTCCCAATTTCCTCCTAAAACCCACAAAAGCTGACCTTCCCTTTGTCTCTTCGAACTTTACTGTTGTTTACAATGGTTTGTCTGTCTTAAATTGCAGTTCTTCTGCTATTCCTAAATAGACTCATTTTGCTAGCAAAATAACTGGCTATTTTTATGGCTGAAAGCGTCTTGCATATTGTAAAACATCAACAACACAAGTTGGTGATTATACTTGTATATAATTATTACAAAGAAAGACAATGCAATCTTTGTAAATTTATGGCAAATAAAATATACATTTGCATAGGGATAATTTGATTTTCCTAAAGCTATGGCATTTTACCCATATTTTACAATCAGTATTTGCTATTAATTTGAATGTTCTGACTCCTATTATTATCGTTAGAAATCTCCAAGAAATGTGATTTTCAGCTGAAATGTGCATAGCAAATAAAAGTTCAATTATTTTATCATCACATAATTTTTAGGAAAATAAATCCAAAATCCATGAATTTTTACCACAGCAAAATAATTTAAAATTTGTATTTACATTTAATGATGAATGTTGAAATTATCACAAGATTATTGTCTTTATACAGTTCTGAATGTTTTATGAAGTTTATCTGGGACTCAAAGTAAACAGATTGCTATTAATGATGTTTATCATTCTTTATGTATACAGATATACCTTTTTAAAATATATATATTTACATATATTTCTTAATGCCTCTCACAAAATGTATCATTTTATAGTAATTACACATAGAAAACACAACCATATAAAACCAAAATTAATACTTTCTTACTTTTATCCAGACTTACTGGCATATTTTCTATTATCTTTTCAGTAATGTAGATGCTAGGAATATTGAGTGATACTGAGAAGTACTTCTTAGTGGGGCTTTATGTTCTGACATTCATCTCTAATATTACCTTTTTTTCTTTCTCTGGGTAATTTATTTTTATTTATTTTCAAAGCTATAGTGACTCATCATTCCTCTACAATTTCAAGTACTACCCAAAGTAACAAGATCTATTGGCATCTTTTGTTTAATGTCATCTACATTATGAATTCCATGGTTTTACTTGAAAATATTGAGATAGCAATGTTGGATTATATCATGTAGTAAAGCATTTCGATTTCCTTTATAACCCAACATATTCTTCTGATACCATTTGCACTCTGTTTGCAGTTACCATGTGTAGGTATGGAGGTAAAGTATATCTGTTACTGAAAAACTGCCACACTCGGTCACATACATTTGTAAAAAAGCAGTTTTTAAACAAAAAGTATGTCAGTAGTGTGAGTTGGGAAAAAAAAGTCTTGTACATGCCTTTAAATGTCAGTGAGAACATGCACAGGAGCTTGGGTGGTGCAGGGCAGCAGGAAACATTCCTTTAAATCAGGCTCATTAGGCATCTTGGGTGGCTCAGTAGTTGAGCATCTGCCTTTGGCTCAGGGCATGATCCCTGGGTCCTGGGATCAGAGTCCTTTATCAGGCTCCCTGCTTCTCCCTCTGCCTATGTCTCTACCTCACTCTGTGTCTCTCATGAATAGATGAATAAAATTAAAAAAAAAAATCAGGCTCATTATTTCCTTTGAACGCCCTTCGTTTTGAATTCACTTATATTCAAATTTTTTTCTAAAAATGTGTGGATATTTGTTTTCCTGCTGAAGTCCTATAGAATTAAAAGGTATTCTTGGAATTTAGAGTTACAAAAACAAAAATACTTACTTTATAGAGAATTTCTGAAATCCTAGAAAAATCTTTTAAAGTAGTTAATATAAAAAAAAATAAAGTAGTTAATATCCCCCCTAAATGGGACTTTTTTTTCCCCCTTTTGGTTTCCCAGTCTAAGCAACAGTAAACTGCAAATTTCCTGTGTTACTGTTTTTTTTTTTTATTAGTTTGGTTTATTTCCACTGTTATAAGCATGGCACCATTTGTTTGGATATATGCAGGAACTATTTCTGATTACAGATACAACACAAAACAACATTACTGGAGAAGTCTGAAACTTCTAAGCAATAAAATATTGAGCATCAATATGTTGTCTTACTCTAATGTTACTTTTTGACAGTGGTGTACTGATATTATACGCAAGGGGATTTGTCTTATTGGAATGATTTGTCTATTGATAGACATTTTAGCACTAAGACACATACCTTCTTACGTATTCATTCGTATAAATATATAATAATTATAGAATATAAAGTTAATAAGTTTACAAAATACATAAGCTTTCTCAGTGGGAAAGAGAAATAATTCATTTCTCTGCATAACAAAAGTTCCTATGTTTCTTTTCCTCTTTCATAGTATCACCAAACACAGTCTTAGCATTAATAGGACTTAGATCAAATTTGGCTCATGAATCCACTTGATGTTTGTCTACTGGACACTCTGTGGAGAAGACAAGATCTTGCAACATTCTATGCATTCTTTTCATCAATATATGTATGAGCATCTGTTTTGTCCAGGCACAGTGCTAACTCCTGGTGATTCAGACATGGATAAAACAAATATGTTCCTCTCCTCATGGAATTTGGTGGATGTTCCCTGTGGAGTTCTGATGGCATTCCCTACAAGACAGTGAATGCTCCATCATTCTAGCAGAGTATTTTCTTTACCCCTTTGCTTCAAAACTCTTACAGTTAGAGATACATTTTATTATAACATTTCTATAATAACTTTCTAATAAAATTAGAAATAATTTTAAATAGGAAGTATGTGATTTAAAAATGTGCCTTATTATCTTTTCTTACCATGTTATAATTTAACCAAAAAAGTTAAGAAGAGTGAAATCATACATATCAAAGTAGGGGAAATGTACATTTCACCTTGTAACCATTGACAACCACTTATATAATTTTTCCAGATTGGTTTACATGCAAAAATAAACTATGAAGAAAACTTTTCTAGACATTTTCAAGTCTCAATTTTTCTTTTGACAGCAAATGCTAATGACATTTCCAATTTAGCATAACTATTAGCCTATATCAGTCCAAACAGAAGCCTTATTCCAATTCCCACTGAAATCCATGCATTTCTTCCTAATACTGAAGTTATTCCATCTTTATTTTAAAAATCTTAAATTGCCCCATTTTCATCAGCAACACATTGCTTGGAAGCAGTTTTCCCAGCAGTTTCTTTTACCACATATCAATCAACATGATTAGTCCTGCCAAATACTCAAAAGAATGAAATAAAAATAAGACCGACCTGCCAGGTATAACTTTGTAGATCAAATGATTTGAAATCTCTGTACTAGTGCTCATTGTAGCCCTAGGAATATTTAGAGAAAAGTAGCCTTGAAGCTAGATTTATAAGAAAGAAAGAAGAAAGAAGAAAGAAAGAAAGAAAGAAAGAAAGAAAGAAAGAAAGAAAGAAAGAAAGTCTTAAAAATCAACTTCCACTTTCTTGAATACTTTCTTCTATAAAAGGTTAATTAAATGGTGATGAGCTGCTAAACTTCAATCTCTAATAAATTAGACAATGAATAAGTGATTACTTGTAAAGCAAACTTAAGGAAAAATATATAAGCAAACTGCCCCAAACATATTTTTCTATATTTATTCTTATTAAACATAACTTCTCTCTAATTTGCATAACAAAATAGATAAATTTCTAACTTGTAAAGGTAATTTTGCATAGATAAAATGTTCTTTTTTTTAATAATAGGAGGATACTTTTTTTAATTTTTTAATGATAGTCACACACAGAGAGAGAGAGAGAGAGAGAGAGGCAGAGACATAGGCAGAGGGAGAAGCAGGCACCAGGAGCCCAATATGGGATTCGATCCCATGCACCAGGAGCCCAATATGGGATTCGATCCCGGGTCTCCAGGATTGCACCCTGGGCCAAAGGCAGGCACTAAACCGCTGTGCCACCCAGGAATCCCAGATAAAATGTTCTTATAGATAAATATTTTAGATAAATATTTTATTTTTTCTAGGTTTCCTCGTTAGTACTATGATATCAATAATAATGCTGAAATAATTTAGTAATATAACATGTTGCTATTTTTACCTCGACGTTATTTGTAATTCACTGGCAGACAATAATTTTTAGTATAACTTAAAATTTAGTATAAATTGTAATATGCATCAATCTCAGATGAAGCCATGAGGACTCTTCCTAAAGAGGACTCTACAAACAGCTCAAAGAGTTATTTTTCCCTTTCCAATATGATGTGACATGTGAACAAATAAAAGTGGTGGTCTTTTCTATTAAAAGTTTTACAAATAAAATTCTTTGCTCTATTACTTAAAAAAAAATTCTATGTTTATACACATACATTGGAGATAGATTTGCTATATATACATACCAGGCCATGAATAAAGATATCTGTATCTGATGAAGAGGGATGTGTATTACATTGAAATGCTAGACATGAGACAGTTGAAAGTATATATGAGAAATGACAGAAGCATCAATGTCAGGTGGCAAATGTGCTAAGCATTATTAGATATTGTCATTGAACTCCATAGATTATCATTCTTTTCCCAACTATCTACTACTATGTAGATGTTGGATGGGCTATAAAGAGTCAAAGACTCTAATGAGTATCTCATCCCCTTGCCATTTATTGCTGCAGAAACCCCAGCCTAAATCAATCAACATTTAATATTTTCACAGTGAAAGGAATGAATACAATAGAAACCAACAGGAGTTTACCACTGATTTATCCAGAAAAGTTTTCCACTTATAAAATCTAGGAACAGTCATCTCTTCCTGCTGAATAAAATTGTTATTGCTTCCAGCAATCATCCTAAATCTACCATGACTGTCAAAGAATGAGTGAATGAGACTATGGAAAGAGCATGCAAAAATTGTGTTACTATTGTGCCATTAAATCATCAGACTCTGAATCTCATGGTAACTGTAGATTTCTGTTATGTGATTAAATACATATTAATATTGTTCACAGCTATTTGAATTGGGTTTTCTGCACCTTGCTGCTAAAATCATTTTAAATAAAACATTGTCTCTAAGTTTGATTGAATGTTAGTTTAATCTTGATTCAATAATTGATTCATTCTTTGGACATTTATTGAAGATCCACTAGTTTAGTAAAGACTACAAATAAATGCCTTATGTGTTTATGTCTCTCTTATATAAACACACTCTAGATGTGAGTGGTCCTGACTGAGTTATTGTGTCTGGTCTATGAACTCCCCAGGGAACCAAGGACTATCCTGTTCAGAATTCTACTATATTCTGAAAGTTTTCCCCCCTACCTTATGTTCCAAAATGGAACATATACATCCCAAGAAGCAACAGGGTGGAGATGAAAAAGTCAAAATGTATCTGCCAACTCTCTTAAAGAAAATTTCTGGAAACTTCCAGATTATGCTTCTCTCCTTACCCAATCTGACCTGAATTTATCCACACAATCACACTTGATGCTTTATAAAAAATGAAGAAAGAGAAAGAAAGAAAGAAAGAAAGAAAGAAAGAAAGAAAGAAAGAAAGAAAGAAAGAAGAAAAGCAAAGGAAAGAAAAGAAAAAAGAAAAGAAAAGAAAAAATAAAGAAAAAGTCCTGTGATATTCTGAATTGGAATGCAAAATCTTGGAAAAATAGGAGTATGGATATATGGATACTCAGGATAACCAAGAATCTTTGCCACTCCCACTGTGTGTCAGAAATTGTGTTCACTACTGGATATTAGCAAAAAAAATGATTTATAGTAATGATAAGTATATTACCAGTAGATAGTATAGCCACTTAGAGTACAAATTGAAATAACTGTGAAAGAAAAATACCATTAAAATTATGCTGGGAAGATCAATATAAATTGAAATTTTCCATGAACATTATATATAGAGAGAAACAGAATTTACATTTAGGTATCAGAGCTCTTTATGCACATATTCTACTTAATTAGATCATGTTATATTTGTTATGTAATTTTACTTACTCAATGTATACATTTGCTATTTTAAAATTTAAAAGCTAAAATAATTTTTATTAATGGCTAAATGTCCTAGGAAAATTTACTATTTTAGATATGTGGGGATATTTTGAATGTAGTAAATTAATGTATCCCTATATATTTTGTTCTGTATGATAATACTTGAACAATTCCTATGTTTTGCTTTTTGAGTATTTCCTTTTCCTCAATGTTTAAGCTGTCAGTTATTAATTTTGGTTTTGGTCACTATGTTTTTAAGAGTTATTCTAACACCCCCATATAAAATTATTGTTCTAAAGTAGTTTGCTTTGGGCTGAAAAAATGAAAGAGCTTATTAGAATAGTATGTAAAATAAAACGCCAAGATATATCCAGCAGAGTAAAGTACATGAATTGTAGGGCATGAAACTTTAGACAACTATTTCAGGCTACCTATATCCCTGTAATGGCTTATTTCTATTTTCAATGATTGTTCAAGAGACTCTAGATTACCAAAGGAATCAGTTTATATAAAATATAGAAATATGTCTATTTGAAACACATTATATCACATTCACTCATTAGTTTTTGACAAATTGCTAATTCCCTCATTGTTGCCTTCCTGTATTAGGTCAAAGATATTGTCACTATGAACTCTACAGTTAAGTCAGGGAAAGGGAAATTAATCCATATTGTTCAAAGAGGCTGAATGGTTACACAGGTGGCAGAGGGCTGAATGATCAAAAGAGATATAATGGACTGAAGGAATAAAAGGGAAGAAGAGATAATACCAAAAAATCTGATTTGCTAATAATTTGTCTGAAATGGAGTATACCATCCTTCATCAGCTACTGCACACTAGAAGAGGCTATAGTAGTAGTTCTGGACACACTATTAAGATGAAAGTCATTGACACAATCAAAAAGTATCCAATAATACCTCATGGCTACCACTGCTCTAAATAATGCTAGCAACTGCCAATATAGTAATCCCCCCACCTTATCTATGGGGGATACCTTCCAAGAACCAACGCCCACCCCTGTGGATATCTGAAACCCTGGACAGTATCAAAACCTATATGTACTATGGTTTTTCCTATACATATATACCTCTGATAAAATTTAATTTATAAATTAGCCACAGTAAGAGATTAACACCAATAATAAAAATAGAAGAATTACAACAGTAGATTGCAATAAAAGTTATGTAACTGTGATATCTACATATCTCTTTCTCTCTTGAAATATTGTATTGTACTAAACTCACCTATCTTGATGTGAAATGATGAAATGCCTAGAGGATGAGATGAATGATGTAGGCCTGCGACACAGCATTAGGACACCTCAGAAGGAGGATCATCTGCTTCCAGATCCCAGTTGGCCACAGGTAATGGAAACCATGGAAAGTGAAAACAGGTAACTGGGGACCTCTTTAACTGCTGTGCTAGAATCAGGAAGCTCTTCTTTTTCTCATCCCTTCTGATCTCTATCAACAATGATTCCTATTGGCAGAACCTATTAGAAAGCCAGCCAGCAAGACATGGGACAAATATAGTTTATAAATTTCCATGCTCTGAAGGACATAGGAGAGCAGAGAACTACATAAATAGAGAACAAAATTAAATAGGCAAAGACAAAAATGAAGACCAAGATTTGAACTTGAGAAGATTAACCATATAAATAAAAAGTGAGAATTGATCTTATTGGCTCTTGGATAGGTCTATGATGTTTGCTCCTTACCCTCATGACGGTTTTGTTGGCTTTTCTTCCTGTAAACATTAGAGTAACTCCGGGAGAATCTCATTACTAGATTCAATTTGGTTTTTACTTTACTTAATTAAGAGATTACTAAGTACATGGGTCACATAGACATGTGAAGCACATGTATACAATTAAACTGAAATCTCCCATAATTCTCTGGAAGGTTGACCTGACCAAATAAATTCACTTGTGTCCTCTAATGAAATTATTTTGCTTCATTTAGGATTTTTCTCATCAGGATAAACATATTTTCTTTATTTTCCTTTACTATGTATCTAATTCACTAGGTATTAATATTTACATACTATATTAATTATGACAACTTGGGTTTTATTACACTAACAAACAGCACAAATTCTATACACACAAAGCTTTATTTCTTGCTGCCCTGTGTCTGCTCTATGCTCAGACAGCTATTTAGATGAGACTGTTTCTTACCATCCAGGTAGCTAATCGATCATCTAGGCTGCTCAGATCTTAACATTCCTCCTCCACCTCCAAACAAGACCTTCTTGCATTTTGCAGCAGGCTATAATGTAAATGAAAGGTTTCACATGGACTTTCCTATGCCCATGCCTAGAGGTGTTTCATTACTTGTAGTCAATTTCTTTTACACTTGTGTCACTAAAATTCACAGAGGCTAGGAATATAAAGAAGGAAATAAACATATCATCTGATAAAATATTCTTGAGGAAGACACTACTTAAAATATCATAGTTAGAAAGGGCCTTCCTGAAGAGGTGACATTCGAGTTCAAATCCGTATGGGATGTGCTTTTGTTTGAGATACTATTTGCTACTAATTCTGACCCAGACTCTGTAGTTGCATACTAAACCATGAATTTTATTTAGTAGAGATGCAAATCATTTCTGACCAGAAGAATTCAAAATGATTATATTGCCTTCTAGGACATGAATTCTGTAGCATAAAATTCTGAACATAAATTTGTAAATAAGCTGGCAGTTTTTACTCCTATTTCTTAATTCTTAAAACATTCCCTTCTCTCCACATGTATAATTGTGAGTATACTTTGAAAAAAGAACATAATTCAATGACCAAAGGATTATCTTTTTCAATGAATGGTGCTGGAACAACTAGACATTCCCCATGCCTAAAAAGATGAATCTAGAACACACCTTTTATTTTTCACAAAAATTAACTCTAAATGGCTCACAGACCTAATAACTGTAAAATAATACTATAAAACTCCTAAACTAGGGGCATATAAAGGCTCAGTTGGATGAACGTCTGACTCTTGATTTCAGCTGAGGTCATTAACTCTGGGTCCTGAGTTCGAGCCCTGCTTGAGATTCTCTCTTCTCCTCTGCCCCTCTCCTACCCACCAGGTGCATGTTCCTTCTCTCTCTCTCTCTCTCTCTCTCTTTCTCTCAAAAAAATAAAAATAAAAATAACAACAACAAAAAACCCTCCTAGAATATAACATAGGAGAAAAATCAGGTGACCTTGGGTTTGACAATGACTTTGTGGATACAGTACCAAAAGCACCATCCATGAAAGAAAAAAAAAAAAAAAACAGTGACAACTTGGAACTTCATTAAGATTAAAAACTTTTAATTTGTAAAATACACTTTTAAGAGAATAAAAGGGAAATCACATACTAGGTGAAAATATTTTCTAAACACCTGGACACTCGTGTCCAGAAATACAAAGAAGATTTAAAAGTAAATAAGAAAACAACAGTAAGAAAATAAGTGATGCAATAAAAACTAGGCAAAAGGTCTGAATAGAAAACTCCTTAAGGAAGATGTATGGATGGCCAATAAGCACATGAAAAGATGCTAAACATCATGTATTATTTGGAAATAGCAGATTAAAACAACAATGAAATATCATCATATACCTAAAATTCAAAGCACCAAAATATCAAATACTGGCATTGTTATGAGGTGACAGGAATGCTCACTCATTTCTGGTGAGTGTAAAATGGTACAGCCACTTTGGAAAACAATTTTGGTAGAATTTTATAGATCTAAATGTATTCTTACATGTGACTCAATGATTGTACTTTATGGAATCTTCTCAAATGAGGTGAAATATGTCCACACAAAAACTTGCACATGGAGGCTTTATTCATAGCTGTCAAAACCTGGAAGTGACTAAGATGTCTTTCAATGGGTGACTAGATAAACAAACTGTGATACATCCATACAATGGAGTATGACTCAACACTAAAAACAAAAATAACTATCAAGCCACAAAAGACAATAAGGGATTTTAAATGCATATTGCTAAGAGAAACAGCCTAAATAGGGAAAGTCTGCATACTATATGATTCTAACTATACGACATTCTGGAGAAGGCAAAACTATGGAGACAGTAAAAAAAAAAGTTAAAAAAAAATTAAAAAAAAAATCAGTGTTTGCCAAGGGTTAGAATGAAAGGACAGGATAAAAAAGTGAAACACACTAAAGTTCAGAGCGGTGAACTATTCTGTATAACATTGTAATGGTGAATAAAGTTCATGATACAATCGTCAAAACCAATAGAATGTTCAGCACAAAGTAAACCCTCATGTTAAATATAGGTTTTAGTTAATAATGTATTGATATTGGCTCACTAAACTTTACAAATATATTCAAGTAATATAAGATGTTAATAATAGCGGAAACTAGAGGAAAGGTGAGGTGATTTATGGTAAAGTTCTACTTTCTGCTCAATTTTTCTGTAAATTTAAAACCCTCAAAGAATAAGTCTATTGAGGAGCATCTGGGTGGCTCAGTGGTTGAGGGACTGCCTTTGGCTCAGGTCATGATCCCAGGGTCCTAGGACTGAGTCCCACATTAGGCTCCCTGTGAGGAGTCTGTTTCTTCCTCTATGTCTCTGCCTTTTTCTCTGTGTCTTACATGAATAAATAAATAAAATCTTAAAAAAATAAAGTCTATTGAAAAATATTATTTGTATCAATTTTACTACACTGCTTGTGCTTTCATAAATGAATTTTTAGATTTCTGACACATTTCTCCTTGAATGAGATCAAGATTTTATGCATTTTGAATTTTTGTTTTTACATGTTAGTTAAAAAGAGTATACAGTTTCAAGTTTACAAGGGAAGTTGAAAATAATTGTAATGCATATAATTATATAACCACATTAGTAATTATATTAGGACTAGAGACTCTTAAAATAAATCTGGGATATTAGAAGAAAATTTCCCAGAGCTGAAGAAATACATAATTCCATATTCTGTATACTTATAATGCCTGTCAAGTACTAAGAAGTAAGCATAAAAAATGACCTACAAGACACATATCATGGTAAAAATTTTGAACTATAAGGAAAAATGGAGAATATGAAAAGCTTTTAGAAGACAAATTGCCTACAAAGGAATGAAAATAATAGTGTCAACCTTCTCATTACCAAAACTCGATTACGCAGAAAATGTTTTAAGAAAATTTGAAAAATAATCATAATTAATAATAGCATGTTTTATCAGACAGGTGATTTTGAATACAGCCATACTAACTCAAACAATATGATGCTGATGGGAGGGAAACTGATTTGGAATTTAGAATTCTATATCCAAACCAAACAAATATTAAAAATGAAAGAACAAATGTGAAAATATGAGTACTCAAGGCTTACCTCTATGCATGCTCTCTAGAAAATTATTATAACATAAAATTTATGTGTCAAAAACCTTAAAACTGTCAGATTCATCAACATATTATAATATGTATTGATATTAGTGAAATTAAAATTTGCCCAATGAAATATGCAATACATATCATCCATATAATTTATAATTATTATACCAATGTCTAATAATAGTTAATATTGACTGCTTACTCTTTGATGTGTTATGCCTTTAAACATATTTTATTCAGTGCTCATAATTCTCTGAGATAGACAGTATTTTATATCTCTCTTATAGATGAGTAATTTGAGGTTTGTTGTGAGGTTTGTTTGTAGTCTCATGCTAGTGTCTTCTTAATCAATGTATTATAATAAGATTATTTTTAAGAAATGGGAAAGTATTAAGAAACCACAATATCATATAAATGGATAACATCCTATTAATAACAATCATAGGGGATGATGACATCAGAGAATGTTTAAAGAAATTCTAGAGATGACATTAGGAATGGCTCTAGATGTTTAAAAATAATTATTAATTTACATAATTTATATTAAATAATTATATAAATTTATTGCTAAATAAAGCAAGATACTAAAAACAATAGCTTATGTAAAATTTTATGGGGATACAAAATACTATCTATTAATTCATAATATATTTCATCTATAGATAGGCAGGAGACAAAAATCTAAAACAATGAACATTTATGTGAAAATAATACACTTAAATAAGGAAGCTAAACTAAAATATATATTTGAAATAGATAACATTTTTTGGTTGCTTAATATGTTTTAAATGCTTCTACTTTTCTGAGAAAGTAAAAGTAACACTTTATAGTACATCTGAAAACAAGTTTGAGAACTCAGCTCAAATATCCTGCCAAATGCCTAATTTTCATCCTCCAATTTCTGGTGTAGTTCTTATACCTTTTATTTCATTCTACCTCTTCCTGCCACCTCCTAATTACACCATCACTTACATCTATCCCCTCCCTCCAGGTGACAATCCAGCAATCTGGTTAGAATTTGCAAATATATGCCAGAAGAATGTTACTCTCTGAGTAATTGCTAACTTCACCTAAGAAAGGTCTTGTCATTTTTAGATGTAAAAGGAAGAAACATTCACAAAAAGGAGGGGGAAACAATAGTACACCTAAAGGCAGATTGACAGATAATCCTATCACATCAACAATATCATCTCTCTTATGATATTTTTGTCCTCTTCTCCAGAACCCACTTGTCCACAAATTCTCTAAGCTCAAATGTTTATGTAATAGTTCTTTGTTCTTATATGCATCAGTGAGAAGTTCTAAAACTTTAGGGTACTTTTTTATTTTTTAGGGTACTTTAAAATTACAAAATATATCCATTGAAAGAAAATGAACTTATTTAGGCACTTTTGTAGAATCTGAACTAGAAGATCTAGCTCAAGTATTCTGCATGTTTAACAATCTCTTCGAGGGCTCTTAAGAAGATGGTCTTCTGGCTGTATTTTGCTCCATAGTTTCACTAAGAATTTCTAGCTATCTTTTAGTCATGTCTTCTAATGATTACTTATTCTTTTAACAGTTAAAATGTTAAGGGGCTTAGCTTGGTATTCAATGGCATCTGTATTTAATATCAGAAAATTAATCGTTCAATTGTTCAGTCATTCATCAATCCTTCCATTCAATACACAAATATTAAGATCTTATTATGTACTATGCATTATTGTTGACTCTGGAAATATAGCCATGGGTAAGGCAAGGCTCTTGACCTTAAAGAATTCCGTAGTAGATTGTACTATTTTTTTCTAGATATCCACTGCTCCAATCTATGAAACATCTCTTCAGTGTTCTCCCTGTAGGATGAATATACCCTCCCTCTCCCTCTCAAACATCTCCCATCCCCTCTCCCATTTGCATCAAGGCCAATAGGCCATAGAATTGTCGCTGTCCAAGGAGATGAAGGAATAAGTGATACATCACATTCAACCACAATCACATTCAAGTTTTCAGAGCCATTGGATGGGTTTGACACTGCTTATTCTACTGCTTATTCCACTGCTGCCACAAAACCAGTATATCCTAGATACGCCTGTTCCTTCAGCCTGAATTCTAGAATATTAAGAAATAGAACCCATAGTAGAGGACACAGAACAGTAGTGAGAAATAAACCTTTGCTATATGAAGCCAGTGGAATTCTTAGTGATATCACTTAAGATTTTATTTATTTGAAAAAGTGAGAGAGCACAATCAGGGGAGCACCTGATGTGGAGTTCCATCCCAGGACCTTGAGATCATGACCTGAGCCAAAGGCAGACACTTAACTGACTAAACCACCCAGGTGTCCCTAGTGATACCATGTTTAGTTTAGTTGTTGTTGTTTTTTCCCCTAACACAAAAATTTATTTCTCATAGTTCCAGAGTCCAATAACAGGGCACCAACATGATTGCATTATTTGGTGAGGGCCCTTCTTCTGGTTTATACCTGGTGCCTTCTCCTTGTGTGTTCACGGGTGGAAGGACAATATAACTATTTGAAAAATAATGTCCCAGGAATGTTGAGTAATGGATTGCTTTCAAATTGCAGGTAGGAAGTATTGGGAGCCCTCTTAAGTGGTATGCTACAAAGTCCTATCTTTGTACCTTTTCCCTTCAGCATTTTTATTAACATCTTTGATAAAGTCATTTTGGATGTTGATGCCATGCATCAGCCAGAATGGGAAGAAATATTTAACACCTGATGAGTGTTGCTTTTCAGACAAGCTGAATAAGGAGGAAAGGAATATCTATTTGCTTACCAAAGCAAAACAAAATGCAAGCATATAATTACACATGTTAATACACATACATACACACAGATAAACATACTCTACACAGACTGCATTGCCATTTTATTTATCTAAAAATATAGAATCATAATAAAAATGCTCAAACAGATGTAGTCCCTGGTAGAGGAAGGCAATCACCTTACATAGCACACTGTCTGAACAAGGTAGGGTCTTGCCAGTTTCCAAAAAGTCAATTTGTTTCATGATTTTGACATTTCATGCATGGAACTTCAGCTGACATTTTAGAAAATCTCAAATTATCAATCAATGTGTTTTGTTTTAAGGAAATACATAGAGGTCCTGAATCAAACAAACTATCAGCAAGGCCATACTTTTTCCAGAGGAAGAACTCATAGTGCCCAAATGACTCTGAAAAACATCTCTGCCTCCAGCTTTCTCAAGGAATCTCTTTTTTCTTACATTAGAACAATTAGACTGCAAGAATATATGATGAGAATTGTGAAATAAACTAATATTAAGCCACGATAAAAATAGCATCTGTATTTAGACATAAAACACAATACGGGCACCTGGGTGGCACAGTTGGTTAAGAGTCTGACTGACTCGTGGCTTTGGCTCAGGTTGTGATCTCAGGGTCTTGGGATCAGCCCCCTGTAGAGCTCTGCGCTCAACATGAAATCTGCTTGGGATTTTCTCTCCTTTCTTTTTCAGCCCCTCCCCCAACACATGCATGCTCTCGTGCATGCTTTCTCTCTCCAATAAATAAATAAATAAACTCTTTGGGGGAAAAAAAAACAATAAAAATACAGGCTAGGTAGGAAGGGAGGGGTAACTTTGGTTTACCAAGATAAAATGGCCACCTTAAAATATATGATTTTATTGTAGTGTGTGCTAGTTCACTATACATTTTGCATTATTAAATATTTATGCAGAATTATACTTTAATTAAGTTGTTACAAACCAAGTAATACAAAAGCCAAATAACATAAGAGGAATATAAAGACACAGTTTGGAAAAAATAAATAATCATCTTCAAATACTCAATGGACTTACAGATGGTAAACAGAATTCATGTGCAAAGACTAGGGAAAACTATAGGGAAGGAGAATTTTTTGAGAGAGAGAGAAAACACTAGTGTGTGCAGGGGAGGGGTGGAGTAAAAGGAAGAGAAAATCTTAAGCAGGCTCCATGCTCAGCACAGAGCCTGATGCAGGGCTCAACCTCACAAACCTGAGATCATGATATGAGCCAAAGTCAAGAGTCAGAAGCCCAAACAACTGAACCCAGGTGTCCCAGGGAAGCTGATTTTTAATCAATCCAAATGAGGAATGTTAAAAAGGAAACTACAGCCCAAAATGGCATCACTTATGCAGTCCACAAATTGAGGTTTAATATTCAATCCAACTGCTGTTTCAATGTCGCCCAGAAATGTAGTTTTAACCAGTCAGTCAGGAATTTTCTTCATTGGTGCCAATGAAGCAAGCTACTATGTGGGCCCTCTTCATCCCCCAAAGGAAAATGAGGTCATCTGCTGGATAAGACCCCATTTTTCCCCCTAGTCAAAATCAACCTTGCCTAAACAATCCTTTTCTTTTGGTAGTAAGGATGTCCCACCTCCTTCCATTTGTACAATTCCCAGCTCCTCTCTACTTACCAGATAGGATGGTGCCTGATTCATGAATCCTTTAATAAAGCTAATTAGATCTTCAAATTTACTTGGCTGAATTTTATTTTTTTAACAGGAAATTGACTAGAATTAGAACAATCTATTAATAGGTATAGACTGTGTCACAGAAAAAAACACAAAGTGGCTTGTTCAAATAAAGTTTAAAGAAGCATCTGCAAAATCTCTTTTGTAGAAGAGATTAAAATGACACAGCTATGTCACAAAACCGTGACCAAATTGAGTCATAAGAAATAGATTATAAAACGTAGGTCTGAACTCCATAAAAAACCTCTTACATTACTATGCAGTGGAAAAGTGCCCAGGAAGTAGATCCATATTAGCCACATTATAGGCTAGCTTCAATAACACCCAGCCCATTGATGACTTGTCCTAACTTGTAAGTACATCTGATATTAAATCTTATAGATAGATACAAGGTCATCTATGCCTGTGGTTCTCAACCATGGCTACCCATCAGAATCACCTGGGAGAGTTTAAAACTGATTAATGCCAAGTCTCCTCTACCTCCAGGTATTTTAATGTAAGTGCTTGGAGCAGGTCTTTAAAACATGATTTCTTTCAAAACTTCCAAGTGATTATACATGCATCCAAGGCTGAGTGCCATTGAAGTGATTTAAATTCATTATAGTGGGATTGAATGGCAGTAGTTCCCACTGAGTGGATTATATACAGTTTTCAGTATTTCTCAAAAAAAAAAGTTTTCATTTGTTCACATATTAAATAAACATGAGTCCTTTAGGACTAAGAATAAAAGCAAAATTAAAGTAGCTCACTATCAACTGGATAACAGAAAGACAATTAACAAGACACACAAGTCAGTGTGAATATAAATAGCAGATAAACATGAAATTCAAGGGGTAAAGGTGCAAAATGCACATTATAATCTGAAAGGACATATGTCTTGACACGGTAATTTGGATTAGAAAAATCAGTAAAATATTAGTATAGAAGGGTGAACAGAGATCAGCTTGGAAAGAACCTCCTATATCCTGAAGCATTTGAGACTTACTTATTCTAGAACAAATGTGGTGATATTTGAGATAAGGAAAGGAGCTCACTCCTCCTGCTTTTTCCCACTCACATTTTTTTTTCCCAAAACACAGACATACAGGAATGGTTTTTAATTATTTTTTGGCATGCAGTAGGTACTCTTTAAACACTTTAGAACATCCAAATTTGAAATTCCCTTTAGTCCATGTCTCAAGGGAAAATACAATCCTGGTGTCTGTTTTCTCACAGGACCTGGAACTGAAGACTAATATTATAGGAAGTTATGTGATGGGTATCTAGAAACAGAAAACATGGAACTTTGGACAATCATGACCTCAGAACAGACTGATGAGCTGCTATGTTTCACAAAGGAAAAGAATTGAATTGACAGCTTATTAATAGAATTTAATTATTTTGGGGCACCTGGATAGCTCAGTGGTTGAGCTTCTGCCTTTGGCTCAGATGATGATCCCAGGGTTCTGGGATCAAGTCCCACATCAGGCTTCCTGCAGGGAGCCTGCTTCTCCCTCTGTTTGTGTCTCTACCTCTCTCTCTCTCTCATGAATAATAAAATCTTTTTTAAAAAAGAATTAATTATTTTAAGAACTTAAGACATTAATGGCCTTGTCTAAGAATCAACTTGTACATATGTTTTAATAATACTATTAAATATTAATTATATTATTATATTATGGCTAGTGCTTATTTAGTGCTTCCTGAATACCATCCACTATTATATGGTTTCCTATTATGAACTGGTAAATAAAGAAAACTGTACATAGTAAATGAAGTTTAAAAAATAAATTATGTATTAGGTTATTTCAATAGTTCTTGACTAGTAAGATACATTGAAATTATAGGAGGTAATACAGGAAGTATTAAGTAAAACATACATACATACTTCTGTTAATGGTAGCTTAAAAATAACCCTAGAAGTAGGCCACATGCTATGTTCAAACGAGGTCATGGTCTCAATTCAAGCTTCTGTAAAATAAGTATATTTTTAATCTTTGGCATCCCCTGTTTGTATGTGTGTGAGAGTGTGCACGTGGATAGCAGTGATTCGATAAGATTATGCAGACATATGGCAAGAAGCTGGGCTTCTTGGCATATTTTGGCAGAATGACTTTAGAGATTTTTGAGTTATAAGTGAGCAAAAAAAAGAATACTTTTTAACTTTGTAAAACATTTGGATTTTCATAACTCTATATAATCCAAAATAACAGCAGTTATAAACTTTATACTTGGCAACTCTAACATTCTTATTTCAAACCAAAAGAAGCTTATGTTTTGAAGTCTATGGAAATGTAATCATCTGTAGTCTATTTTCAACACAGGCAGGAGAGGAGTTTAGTTTAAGACCACATTTAACTAAATAATTAAAATCTTTTCAGTTACTCTGATTTGTTTAGCAGTACAGCTAAATGAGATATGAGCTAATGATTTCTAAATTAATATACTCATTAATTTACTCTTCTGCTAGTTTAATGCTATCATCTCAGAAAATTTTTAGTTGAATGATGTTCTATAATGTTTTACAATTTTCAATCGAGCTTTTGGTAGCCATAATAAGAAAATTATTAAATGATATGCTTCCTATTACACTGGTTTTAAAAAATACATGCTATGTTTTTTTAAACCTTTTATATAAAAACCATAGTGCATAGTCTTTTTTAAAAGCCACATTGTTAATGGCTTCTGAAAAAGAAAAACAAAACAAAACAAAATATGAAATTGTTCTTTGTGAAGATTCATTCTAAACACATTGAGATCACATATTTAATCTGTAGTTCCTGTGTCATATACAATGCATTGCACTTTTATACTGTTGGTAGGAACATTAATTAATGTAACTACTAATGGAAAGGAAACAGTATGGAGGTTCATCAAAAAATGAAAAATAGAACTCCCATATGATCTAGCAATCCTACATCTGACATTATTTGAAGAAAATGGAAATACTAATTCAAACAGATATATGTATCCCCATGGTCACTGCAGCATTATTATAATAGCCAAGACACAGAATCAACCTAACTTTCCATCGATGGATAAAGAAAATGTGACACACACATACACACACACACACACACACACACACACACTCAATGGACTATCATTCAGCTATAAAAGAGAAGGAACATGGATGGAACTTGAAGGAATTATGTTAAGTGAAATAAATGAAACAAAAAAACAAACTTAAGATCTCATTTATATATTAACCAATCAAATAAACAAAAACTAAAGCTCACAGATATAAAACACAGATTGGTGATTTCCAGGAAGGTGAGAGATGGGTGAAATGGGTGAAGGGGGTCCAAAGGTAGAAACTTCAGTTATAAAGTAAGTCATGGCAACGTAATGTACAGCATGGTGACTACAGTTTTAACTACTATATTATATATTTGAAAGGTGCTAAGGGAGCAGGTTTTAAAAATTCTCATCACAAGGGAAAAAAATTGTAGCTATGTGTGGTGATGGATGTTAAGTAGACTTACTGTGGTGATTATTTTGGAATATATGCAGGTATAAAAAAAGCCATTAAAGGTCAAACCTTATCATCACAGGTGCAAAATAACTGCTCAAAAACTATTGTTAACATTGTTTTCAATTATAATTGTGCTTTGAAAAGTTTACTACACAGAAGTATTGACCTCACTATAACAGTCTGACTCACATATAGATAGTAATGATCACTTTTTTACTATTCTGCAAAAACGAAACTGGAGATATTTTTCTCAGTCACAACTACTACATGGTTACAAATGGAGAATTTTAAACAATTTCAGATAATATATGGATGTTTTATCTTCTTTTCCCTTGACCAATTTCTTTTAAATTTTTAAATTTAAATTCAATTTGCCAACATATAGTATAACACCCAGTGCTCATCCCATCAAGTGCCCTTGACTAATTTCAAAACCAATTTTTGTTTTTTACAAACCAAAAGTTTGTATCTATTTTTTCAAGGTAAGTGACAGATTCAACTCCCATGACAGATATCTTGATTTATTTTTTATCGGGAAAAAATCTGGGAAGCAATATTTTTCAAATTTCCATCTATAATTTAAAAAAAAAGAAAAATCTTGTGTGTATTTGTACATGTCTGCATAAGTACATATAAATATATATACAGGTATATATATTCTGTTGAAATATTATACATGGTCATTCACTCTCATGCTCAAGATATTATTATTTAGTGGAAATTTATGAGTTTCTAAGAACTATGGCAGGTCTAAACCCAGTGATATTTGCTCAAAGCACAAGTATCAGATACAAGAAAAAAAAGGCTCTCAGTTTCATTCTCACAACTTTGGGGTCAGATACTAAAAATAAAGGCTCTGAGTTTCCTTCTCACAACTAATACTCTAAATACTATAAAGTAACCACATGTTACTTTATAATAGCTTTCAATAAGCTATTGCATTTAATTTATCACAGAATTCGAAGTCTATCTAGCAGTCAGATTAATTTATGAGCTCTTTCCATGAATGACTTCATTTCACTTAGAATTTGAAGTTTCTTAGTTGAAGCTGGAATAGTTTTTAAAATATTATTTAACATTTTAGTAATAAGAGTTAATTAAAACTTTTTAACATAGGGTAGCTCTTCAGGTTCACTTTGTGTTAGGGGAAAAAAAATCCCATCTCTGACCAAATTGACAGTTTTGAAGTTGAGGTTTTTGTAAGAGAGAATTGCTCTTTATGGCAACTCTGTGTTTAAAGCATTGGTGGTACACTAATTAGCCTCCTGTCCTGGCTATTGATGCAAAGAATACAAAATACGTGCTAGTATTCATGATGGTGCAATTTGAAGCTGATGAAGTCAATGCAAATGTCATGTATGGGATTTTTCAGGGAGAGCAGAGGGCTGGAATAGTGACAGAGTGTTCCTCTATGAAAGAAGTGTTTGTGTATGCTGCTAAAATGAACTACTTGTTGCTGTGCTCAGCTGGCCCAAATCCACAAATTTTAGACCTCACATGTTCTTAGCATCCCTTTGTTTGGTATACTACACTGTATTTTTAGCATTTACAGAGATTCCTGACATCCTTCGAACATCCCAAAACACAGTGATATTGTTATTTTTGTTATGAATCCACTCTAGCAGAGTTAAGTCAAATTCCATTACACTAAGGGCATGTGGATATATTGTAAATACTAACATGAAATCAAAATATATCTTTTGCTCTGATCACCTTTTTTTGGCAGAAATGCATTTTTGTGTTATTATGCACATTTAGCACATTTATCATTAGTCTCTTCTCTAGTTTTCTAAATATAACGTGGTGATGCTTTATGCTTCACAACACGGTAAAATTTGAGAATTTTTAAATAGAATTTTTAAAGTTTATTTTACTCAGAAACAGTTATCCAACAAGTCCTTATGCATCCTTATTCTAACTCCAAAGTAGAATCAAGCCATGATTTAATTAGAAATGTGTGTGTGTGTGTGTGTGTTTGCACACACACATGTATCTGTATTTCTATAAAAAATATTATGGCCACAGACAACAACCTTCTTCCTTGTTTTACTATTATGTAAATGTATGATAATTAAAGTGAAAAGGATTTTACCAATTTTTAAATTACAAAAAAAAAAAAAAAGATCATCAGATACCAATCAAGGCTAGAAATGCATTTTAGAGATTAAACCAGACATAAGACATTTTTGGGAAGCTAACTTTAAGCTGGCTGTGATAAAATTTTCAAAGCAATAGAAATATTTTATCAGCTAAATATGGGTCAGTTACAAACTGTTAAGGAATTACTGAGCCAGATATATATTTTGGGAATGTGTTAATCATTTAACTTTGTCATTCTGAATTAAGCATAATACTGAATTACAGAAATGCTTACATTTTTTAAAGGCCATGCATGATATTCTAAAGAAATTTTAATGGAATAGCTCCTCAGTAGGATAGCTCATTAATAGTTTATATTAAATAATCAGTAACTAATTAAATATAAATATAGGAAATGAGACATTTTCATTTAGAAAAATACAAAAATTCCAAACTATTTAAACTACTGAATAACATTGTACTGTAATATTGTATAGTACAGTATTGTAATACTGTAATAAAAGATCCAAAATATTTTTAAGTTAAACCAAATACTATAGAAATGAAGTGATGAATATGTGAAGCTACAAAATTGTGATTTAAATATTAAATCTGTGTAACTCTTTCTCTCAAAACATGCAAAACAGAAAACAAAATACACAGTGATTCTTAAACTCCCGTTTGTACTAAAATCATCTGGAGGGCGAGTTAAAAAACACATCACTGGGCCGTACCTCCAAGTTCTTGATTCGGTGGGTCTCGGTTAGGGCCTGAGAATTTATGTTTCTAACAAGCTTTCAAGTGATTCCAGTGCAGCTGATATGAACACTACACTTTCAAAACTCCTAGATTAAAAAAGGATAAGGAGATCCTGGCATGTAAGAATGGCTGAAAATGCAAAGCCAAGTTAAATCTCCATTATTCTGAATAGGATTGTATTTTAGTTTTCTCTTGTTTGCTACACAAGTGTGAACCGAATAAGAGAAAAAGATTCAGTGGCTTTGTCCTTTCATCCAATTGTGGGAAGATTCAATAACATTATGGTTCTTGTCAGATTTGAAAAAGTCAAACAAGTTTCATCAAGTGCAATAGACTAAAATCCTATCTCATTCAATGCTTATCTTCTAGACTTCTCTGCCTACATCAGGATCAACTCTGGCCCTAGTAGCCCACATGGGGTAGGTGGTAGTTTCTACTTTCTCACTGCTTTCTCTTTTCTTTCGGGTTCTGCTCTCCTTCACTAGACCAGGATAGGAATAAGAGGAGTAGAAAAGAACAAGTGTCTCTTTTGGCTGCATCTTCTTTCCTCCCATATCTAGGTCATCACTGACGTTCTGTGTAACAGTGTGAAGGCTGGCTATTTCACTGTATACATGGGTAAACTTACAGACAGGAGATATGCAAAGAGGGTGATTCCTTTGGTTTGCCTTCTTCCAACCCTTCCGCTACCACCCCACAGTCTTTTGTTCGCTTGGCAGCCAGCAGATTTGGCAGGCTTCCTGATTGAGATACCAGCAATGGCAACATGTCTCAAATTTGATTTTCATGTACTATAAATACCACAGAAAACTTATGCATCCTTGCCACCTCGAGTGATGGTTATGCTTGCTGCTCCATTTTGTGCCTTCTTCCTGCCTAGCATTTTCACTTCAATTCCCTCCCCAACTCCTGCCTAAATAAGCATATGTAGCTGATAGTTTAAAGAACAGACCTTCAAATGGAGAAAGAAGGCAACCCTAAAACTCTGTGAGTAATTTTGTTGGAAACATTCTTACTTGGCTTAAAATGGAGGGCTCAGAAACTAGATTAGAATCAGGGTAGCACAGCCAATGTCGCTTCTCTTATGAAATGCTGAAGTGAGTATCTGGCCTCTAACTGCCTGTTGCTTGATGCTTCTCAGTCCCCAGTTTTGGATACCATTGTCAATTTTGGGCAACAACAGAAGCACAACTGAGCATTCTGTTACATTATTAAAAGAATAAAATACAAATTCAATCTTAGAACGATTCTGAGAACAAAATCATGGCATTTTAATTCAGTTTCCCAGAAAGTTTTGGGAGGCAAGATGGAGAATTTTACAATTAGTTTAAAATTAGTGATTGGAGGAAGACATGTTGAAACTCAGGTAGAATCAAAAAGAAATCTCAAGGGAGGGGATGGTCTATTCTCATAATGACTACTTCAAAAACATTTTTTCAGCAATTTCAGCAAAGCTATTTATGGGATACAAAGAAGCAAATGATTGTAGATAGACATTATTGGGAGATAGACTGGTGGCGACTGGTGTATGAAAATTTTTAGACAGAAATGCCTAGCTCTAGATAGAATTAATATCTATTTTTTCTGGCTACCGGCCTGCTTCTGGTATTCTAGAACCCAAGTTCTTCCTGCTACAAGCTGCCAGTGAATCATAAGGCTATTTAACTCTTCATCTCATTTTCTGATAGGTGAAATTGGAATAAACCAGTCCATGGGACTGGTGTGATAATTAGGAGAGATAACTTATACGAAGTGCCTGTGTAGTGTCAATATGAGCGCTATTAGTACAGTCTGGCAGGATCTACTAGAAGTCAATTAAGAACATAATTAAACTATTAGGCCTGAATTTTAAAATAATGAGAAAGTTTCACAGAGACTTAAAGGCCAGGAAAGTAGAATGCAAAATTAGTGCACATAAGAATCACCTGGAAGTGTGGTTCTAAGGCAGGTCTCTTCATGGTTAGGATGAAGCCAAAAAATTAGATTAAATCAAAAGCTATTCTAGCTTGTTTTTCAAATTACACTTTGAAAAATGGAAGAGAGAAATTGATGTTGGTTAGTGGAACATACTGAGAAGATAGAATAAAAAGCATGGGACAGGACTGGAGATGAGTGGAACAGAAAATTTTAGCATTAGCCATATGTTAAAATTCAAAGCTGAATTACACCATCCCATGCACTTGTTATCCTATACATATACTTAGAGATACTTTGATCCATGCACTTTTCTTCTACTGCTTGGTCTATTATGTGCAATAGTTAAGGCAGGTATTGTAACTATTGGTATCAAATAGGTTAATCTGCTATAAATACTGCATCTTGTTTCTGTCACAGATTCTACTGAGATTGTGGTTTCAAGACCGTGAACCCAAGCATATTCTAGTAAGGTGGAAAAATTAAAGTGAAAATATTTTCTATGTCCCAATCCCTTTCCTTTAAGACAAAGAGATTCATTAATTAGAGCTAAGCTAAGGAGTTTTGTTAAATAAATGTAACAAAAGTCATTTCTACCAATTGTGTAAAAGAATGATTATTGTTGTTGATTATTTTGAACTCATCCACTATATTAGTTTGTTAAAAATATCCTATTAACACAATCAAGAAATCTCTAAAATAGTCTAAGAAATATTCTAATTATTAATATATTTCAAAAAATTTCAGGCAGAGTATTTGTTCCTCATTTATTTCAAGTGGAATATTTGCTCCTAATTTATTTCTGCCTCCAATCATAAAAAGAACAAGTGAATTCAGTAAAGTTTTAATTCATACATATGGTAAATATATAATGATTAAATTGCACCCTTGAGAAAGAATTCCAAGAGAGGATTTCCAAGTTTCTCTGTTATGTACTTTCCAGTTTAAAGTAATCTACATTCCTGACAAAATTATCATAAGAACTGGCATTTATTTAGTACTTATCTGGGATTAGTCAGATATTGTGAAGGGTCTGAAATTTCACCAGACTTGAAAGTAGCTAGTTAGCCTAGTAGAATTTTATGTTTACATACTGACAGAAGAACACAAGATACCTGGATCAAAAGCACAGTTTATTATGTATGACGTGAAAGGCATCAGAGCTATAACTTATAGTGATTCACTATACCCCAATTCCCACAGGGAGACACCATGAGAACCTGTCACCACAAGAAAGGAAATCTGCCATTTTAAGATTCTGATCTTTATCAGGGTTTTTGGTGACCTTACTATCCTCCCTTTCAGAGAGAGTGAAATTTACTCAGTACCATAGGATGTAAGCAAAATTCCTCCATGGGAAACTAGGATGCCATCTTTAGGTTATTGCTCCAATGTAAGCATATGTTGAAGTGAGGGGAAGAAGGCTTCATCTTCAATGCCCTAGGATGACTCCAAATTTCTCCAGAGGGATATACTATTTTTAATTTCCAATTTCACTTGCTTTTCAAGCATGCCCTTTGCTCAGAAGTCAAGAGATCACACAGAAACACAATGAATCCATGGAGATTCATATCTTAATACCATGCAGCCTAATTTTAATGCATGTTCTAATTTTAACTACTATGATGATCACTTTTCCCTCATTTTATAGGTAAAGAAAACAAGAAAAAATAAAATTTAAGTAGTTGTCACAAGATCATAGATTAAAACAGTCCTCTTTCAAGCTTTGTTTCTCTGTGTTCTTTCAGCAGCATCAGCAGCTGTTATAGGCTGAATTTGTCCCCTCAAAATTCATGTTAAAGTTCCAACCCCCTCTGAGGTAAGGTTTCTAAAGAAGTGAAGAAGCTAAAATGAGGCTTTTAAGGTTGTACCTAATTCAGTCTGCTTTGTGTCCTTATAAAAAGAGGAGATAAGACACAGAGACAGCAGGGAAGTATGTATACAGGAAGAAGGCCATGTGAGGACACATGAAGAAAAGTGGCCTTTTGCAAGTCAAAGAGAGAGGCCTCAGGAGAAGCCAACCCTGATAACACCTTGATCTTGGACTTTCAGCCTTCAGAACTGTGAGAAAATCCTGTTCTGTTCTCTAAACCACCCAGTCTGCAGTATTTCATTATGGCAAGCCTAGTAAAATAATCTACCATGCTGGCCTCAGACAGCTTATTCTCCGTAAACAAATACTTGTGAAAATTTAAAGATGGAAGTGCTGTACGTGTCATTTAAGGAAAAGTGATGGGGCTCCTGGGTGGCTCAGTTGGCTAAGCATCTGGCTCATGATTTTGGCTCAGGTCATGATCTTAGAGTCATGGGATAGAGTCCCACATTGGGCTCCATGCTCAGCAGGGAGTCTGCTTGAGATTCTCTCCCTCCCTTTCCCTCAGCCCTTCCCCCACTTTCAGCCCCTCCCCCACTCGTGCACACACTCCCTAAGATAAAAAAAGAAAGGAAAAAGAAAAAGTGCATATATTCTGAAGTACTTCAGCAGGTAAACTCAAACTGGTCATTATTTATGTTCAAGACTAGGTTCTCTGTTTTGATGTTCTAGAACATTAATATTATCAGAGCCTGGGTGTTTTAGTCTGGGGACCCTGACGTTAATAAATAATATAATGATAATAATAGGAAGTAGTAGGAAGTAGAAAGATAAAATAAGAATGATAATAATGGGAAGTAATAGGAAGTAGAAAGATAAAAGACTATCAAGGAAAGTAGAGAAATGAGACTCTTTAGCCACCAGTGACTACAGTCTAGGCATTTTTCAACTACCTAAGACTTTCATTAGCTCATACAGTGCCTCTCTGAGAGTATGTACACTAAATTCATAAGCCCAAATGAGTCTTCTGCTAGCTCCTCCAAGAAAGGCTGAAACAAGTTGTGGCTACATCACAGAATTAAACAGTGTTCATATCCCAAGACAATTAGATCATGATTTCTAGGTGGAACATGAACCCTGCTATATTCAAACTCTTCCCTGACCAACTAAAAATGTGCAACAAGCATAGAGACCACTAGGCTAGAATATTCCCAGCCACATCTTTCTTTTGTAAGTTCAGTGTTTCCCAAACATCACAGGCTCTTGCTTTTCCAGCATGTGGTGATATTCACATTGTCAGTCTGTGCCTCTGGTCAAGGGTGCACCTTGAAATATGATAAATCAAGGCCTAGATGTCTTTTACTAATCAGAGAATGTTCAGGATTTATTCTATTCTGAAAGTCTATTGCAATTGTGGCAGGAAGATATACGCTAACTGCACTATGTCTCTCCCTTGTCTCTGATGATCCTCTCAAATCAGGTCTTGAGACAGAACAATGACATTGTCTTGAGAAAAGATTATAAAACCTAGTAAATACTGAGCTTTTAAATTAAATAAAAATATCCCTTATTGCTATAAAGGAGAAAGATATAGGAAGCTGAACCTTTGCTCCCAACCATATAATCTTCTGAACTGTGAAGAAAGAGGGCTGGAGAGTATGTGAGGATACAGAGTCAGAACAAAGTAGATATGATATTTAGATTTTAATTTCTACCTGTATTTTTGTGTGTGGGGGGTTGTTGTTTTTAAGATCTAGTCTTTTGGAGTGAGGTTTTATAATGGTGCAACTCTCTTGACATTTGGAGAAATGATTTTAAAGGAGACCAGTGCTGCAAATTCAAGATAAAGCCTCTCTCAGTCATCACAATGGCACTGTGTGTCCAAGCCTGAGACAGCAAACACAGAATTCCTCAGACTCCAGCACTTCCTCAGTAGTGCATGATGGACACCTACAATCCCACTTGCCCATGCCCAAAAGAGATACAGAAACTAGCCATGAGAGAGAACACAAACAGAAAATTTTATAGGGGCTCTCACTGTCAGTTAGAGGGGATCTAACAGTAGAAGTCATGGAGGAACCATCCAAACAGGTCTGATGAGGGCAGTGATTAACAGTTCACTGTATATTTTGCTAGAGGATCCTGAAAACTCAACAAAGGGAGGAGTGGGCTGGTTGGGAGGACTTTTTTATTGTTGTTTTTTAGAGATTTATTTATTTTAGAGAGAGAGCATGAGCAGGAGGGTCAGAGAAGAGGGAAAGACCCTTAAGCAGACTCCCTGCTGAGTGTAGAGCATGACACAGGCCTGATCTCACAACCCCAAGATCATTACCTGAGCTGAAACCAAGAGTCAGAACCCCAACCAAGTGTGCCACCCAGGTGCCTTGAGGGAGGATTCTTTAAGCAAGGAATATCTGAGAAAAATTACAAAAGTCTGTTATTTAAAAGAGTTTAAATCAAGGTTTTTGTTTTGTTTCATTTTGTCTTATCAAAAAGAACATGGAGATCTTCTGGTTATGGAGGCATACAGAAGTCATAAAATGGTCTCCTTCAAATCCAAACTGGTATCTGAACAAAGTTGTCACAAATATCTATATCTATTTCAAAATTCTGGAAATTGGTCAAAGGCCAACAAACGAACAAAAACAGAAGCATTTTTTAATGATGTACCAATGGATTTCAGGTAAGAACAGTGAGAATCTGTGTCATTATTGCTAGGGTTTCTCCTGTACCCACTTCCCACCATTTCAGTCAGCATAGTATTTCTACAAGAGCAGTGCCAACTGTGAAAACTGGAAGTTTCCCTCGCAGAAGAAGCAAATGTAATTTGTTTCAGAAAATGGGAAGTCCAGCTCCAGCAGTATTCCTAATAAAAATAGCAAACACACTTGGAAACACAGAAAGCCTATAGCTCTCTTAGCCTAAGGTAATAATCATGCCTGGATTTAGTGGAAGTCCACTAGCCAATCAAAACTTTTAGCTGAGGGATCCTAGAAATTAAGAGCCATAGTAGAGTTAGATAAGCAATTCCATATTCTGAGCTCGGTGGGTAGCACTATATACAAATGCCCCAAGGTCTCCAAGAAACTACGGCAGAATAGAAAACTTAGCACTTGCTCATGGGAGACAGGTGAGAGCTGGGTGGAAAGATTTGAAAACTGCCTGACTTTGGAAATATTCTCTAATCTGGTACAAAGAGCTATTGTAAGAGAGTGGAAACCTTACTAACTTTAAGTTTGAGCAGGCTTTTTCAACAACCATTGGTTGCCTACTAGACTAACTAGGAATTAGGGCTAAAAACAAAAGATAAAGTGAGCAGAGTCATCAGTGACCACACAACTTCAGAGAAGACACAGTACACAGATCAAGTGCAGGAAAGTTACAGCATCAAGCAAAGCAAAACAACAAAAATTAGCAATGGCAATAACACTTCTCTGTTAAAAAAAAAAAAAAAGATAACTAGAATCCAGAAATGCTACAATAGGTTGTACAAAAGGTACAGTTTCCCACAGCAAAGTAAGAAACATGTAAAGAAATAAAAGAGTGTAAACCTTACTCAAGAAAACTATTAATTTCTAGAAACTATTCCTGACAGGCACAGGTATTGGATTTTATAGACAATGATTTCAAAACAGCTATTAGACCTATGTTCAAAGAATCAAAGAAAACTATCCTTAAATAATTATAAAAAACATGAAAATGTTTTAGTGAAAAGGTAATATCAATAAACAACAGAAATCCTACAAATATGCCAAACAGAAATTCTAGTGTGAACAGTAAAAACAATAAAAAAATTAGATATGCTTAACAGGAGGTTTAAGATGACAGAATAACAAATCAATGAACATGAATACAGATCAATAGAATGTGCATAATCTGAAGAACAGAAAGAAAAGAAGATGAAAGAAAATACACAGAAGCTTAGAGACCCAGAGGACATCAGACACACCAACATAGAAAAATTGGGAGTCAGAAGAGAGTGACAAGGGGGACAGGAAAAATAAAAGGATGATGACGCACAACTCGTCGAATTTGGTTTTAAAAATGATGACAAAGAAGTTCAAAACCAAAGAGATGCACACCCAGATACAGAATAAACAGGCTTTCAAAAGCCAAAAACAAAGGAAAAAATCTTGAAGGAAGCAATGGAAAAAAAAAGTTTGCCTTGTAGAGAGCAGCACCAGTAAGATTAATTCTGAGTTCTCATCAAAACAACTGGGGGTTAAAAGGCCAAAGAATGGCATGTTGAGAATACACACATACACACACACACATACACACACGCACACACACACACACACCCCTTCAAAAAAAAGTGAAATAAAGTCATTCCTGGATAAACAAAAGCTGTGATAAAATCACTACTGGTATACCCATAATTCCACATATAGTAAAGGAAACTGTCACACTGAAAGGAAATTACACGAGATATTGACACAAATACACAGAAAGAAATCAAGAGTAGAGGAAATGACAAATATGTGGCAAATTAAATTATTTTAAAAATATGCCTCTTTTCCTCTTTGAATTTCTTTAAAAGACACATGATTATATAAGGCCATAATTACAACACTGCATTTTCCAGATCAAATACGAAGATGTGACATATATAAATTATAGCACAAAAGGGTTGGGACAGGGTTCTATTAGTGCAAAGTTGTTGTATTTAACTAGGACTGACAGTATTAATCACTGGGAGGCAAATTCCCATAGGTCCCTCACATCTCCATATATTTTGTCAGCAGAGACAATATATATTTCTGGCTTTGGTTTGGACTATCTTTTTTAGGATATCTGAATAATGAACAGCCTTGAAAGATAGAGATAGTGTCTTCCCACTGGAGCAAAATACAGGTGAGCTTACAGTCCTATATAGAAGATCTAAGTAAGCTAACCTCAGAGTTTCCTTCCTGTAAAGGAACTCACTGTGTTTGCAAGTGCTACTCAACCTTTTTCAGTTAGCGCTGTGGGAAATAGGCTTCAAAGAACTAGTTCTGGAAAGCCCATCCTTCTGCTTCCATTTATTGCTGCTATTAATAAAGTCCTGTGCTTCTTCCCTAAGAGTCACACATACTCTGTCAGCTTCCATGATACCCTTGCAGGCTATTTGTTATTGAAAGTAAGGCAAAATATCAAAATTTCTACAGCTCTTGAAATTAACTTGAAATAGACCTGTGATAGGGGATCCCTGGGTGACTAGGTGGTATAGTGCCTGCCTTCATCCCAGGGCGTGATTCTGGAGTCCCAGGATTAAGTCGCGAGATGAAGTCCAGCATCAGGCTCCCTGCATGGAGCCTGCTTATCCCTCTGCCTGTGTCTCTGCCTCTCTCTGTGTGTCTCATGAATGAATAAATAAAATTAAAAAAAAATGAAATAGACTGTGATAAAGTAAAATGCATAAAAACCCTATAAATACATTGTTAGACAATCACCAAGCAAATGAAAATGGGCACTAAAACAATCATTAACACAAAATAATGGGAGTAAAAAGGAACAGAGGAAGAAAAAAAGATATGAGAAATATAAAAACAAAAAACAAAATTGTAGTCAGAAACTCAAATATACTGAGAATTATATTAAATGAATTTTAGCTAATTATTCAATCAAAATGCAAGATGAAAAATCACAATTCAATGAATGCTGCCTACAAGAAATACATACATACCAAAAACACCAATAGGTTGAATGTAAAAAGACAGATAAAGATATACATGCCAAATAGTAATGGCAGAAGAATGGGAGTAGCTATACTGACATCAAATACAATAGAAGTTAAGGCAAGAAATATTACTAGAGACAGAAATATTTAATAATAATGAAAGGGCACATATATCCATAAGAGATAAGAATTATAATTAAAAATTCATCCTAGCATAAGTGACTCAAAATACATAAAGCAAACATCAACAACACTGAAAGAATGTATGGAAAATTCATAATTTCAGTTAAATGTTGCAATACCACATTCTCAATGATTACTAAAAGAACTATATAAAAAATTATCATGAATATAGAATACTTGAATAATACTATGAACCATCTTGATCTGCCATTTATAGAACACAGCACACACCAAAAGAATAATACATATTCTTCTCAAGTGCACATGAAATATTCTCCAGGATATGACATTTGCTATATTATAAAAAAGACTCAAAAGGGTTGAAATAATTGAAATTATATCCTCCTCCAAACATAATAGGATTAAATTGGAAATAAACAGAGTTGGGAAATCTTCAAATATTCGGAATTAATCAGCACAATTTAAATAAGCCTACAGTTGAAATAAAAATAGTCAAATTAGAAAATAACTGAATCAAAACAAAAACAATATAGGCTGTAGGTATTGATAACTTTAAGTGTCTCTATTTAAAAAGAAAGATCTTTATTCAATGTAAATAACAGAGAAAATTTTCAAGAGAAAGGAAAAAGAAATGAAAGCAGAAGTGAAATAGTAGATATCTGAGAAGAATTCAGAAAAATTAATAAATGAAATCAATGAAACCAAAAATTAATTTATAAAACACAAATTTGACTGATCATTCATTAAGTAAGATAAAATAGAGAAAGCAGAAAGTATCAAAATCAGAAATTTAAAAAGCCATTATTTATGGCCCTAGAGAAACTTAAAGCATTGTAAGGGAATATTATTAACAATTTTTATGCCAGTAAATCAGGCAATTTAAATAAAAATAACAAATTAATACAAAGACAGCAGTTAACAAAACTGACTCAGTATAAAGAGATAATCTGACTAAACTTATTATAGATAAAGAAATTAAATCAATAATAATTTAAAAAATCTCTCATGAAGAAAGTTTCAGGCTCTATGAATTCACTGATAAGTTTTATCAAGTATTTAAAAAAGAAATACTGCCAATCTTAATCTCTTTTAGAAAGAGAAAAAGGGGAAACACTGTCCAATTCTTTCAATGAAGGCTATATATCCTAGATTCCAAAACAAAACAAAGCACAAAAAAACTATAGAAATTCCATGAACATGAATACAAAGATTACTGACAAAACATCAGCAAGCTAAATCCCACAACACATATGAAGTATTATGTACCAGGACAAATTGGAATTTTTCCAGGAATGCAAGGTTTGTTCAACAACTGATAACAGTTTAATATATTTATTAATAGAACAGAGGACAAAAACATATCATAGAGTAAAAGCATCAGGCAAGACCCAATACCTATTAATGTTAAAAACTCACAATAAACTATAAGTAAAGGGCAATATATTTATCTAATGAAAGCATTTATGAAAAACAATTTCTATTATCATACTTAGTGGTGAATGACTATTTTCCCTCTAAGATTAGGAACAAGGCAAGAATGTTTGCTTTTATTACTCCTGTTCAAATACTGTAATGGAGAGTCTAGCCAGATAATTAAAACAATAAAAACAACTAAAAGGCATCCACATTGGAAAAAAAAAAAAGAAAGAAAAACTGCCTTTATTTGCAGACCACATAATCCTGTATGTATAAAGTTTTAAGGAGCCTACAGAAAGACTACTAGATCTAAGAACCATATTCAACAAAGTAGCAGGATACCACTACTATTAAAAAAGGAACAAGGATAAGCTACAGACTGGGAGAGGATATTTACAAATCCCTTCTCTAAAATAATTTTATTCAGAATGTGTAAAGAACACTTAAAACTCAATACTAAGAAGAAAAACCAGCTTTGAAAGAAAAAAAAAAAACGATATGAATAGACATTTCATCAGAGAAGATATGTGAACAGATAGCAAACATATCCTTAAGGAAATGAAAATTAAAACAACAGTGAGGTATCACTCTGTACTACTAGAACGGTGACTGTCAGTAAAAGTTATGATATCAAGTATTTGCACAAACGTGGAGGAAACTGTTACAGGAATGTGAGAAACACATTACTGTTAATGGAAATATAAAGTGGTGTACATAAAGTGGCACGTAAGCAAAAATGTGATGCTTAATTAAAAGGCCAGACACAGGGATCCCTGGGTGGCGCAGCGGTTTGGCGCCTGCCTTTGGCCCAGGGCGTGATCCTGGAGACCCGGGATCGAATCCCACGTCGGGCTCCCAGTGCATGGAGCCTGCTTCTCCCTCTGCCTGTGTCTCTGCCTCTCTCTCTCTCTGTGACTATCATAAATAAATAAAAAAATAATAATAATTTTTAAAAAAAGGCCAGACACAAAAGAGGCCAGAATCCAGTTATAAGGAAATTCTGGAAAAGGCAAACCTATAAAGACAGAGAGTGAGTCAGTGTTTGCTTGGTGCTAAGTGTAAGCACATTGATTGCAAATATGCACAAGGAAAGTTTTTGGGTGATGACATTTAAAATGGGATGTGGTGATGGTCGCACTGCTCTGTATATTTACTAACTATAGTACACTTAACACTTGGTCAATTTTATGGCATTCAAATTATACCTTGATAAAGTGATTTGGAAAGAAAAAAATATAGACAATTATGCCACACCTAAGTTTAATTACAAGACAAATTTTTTTAGTTATATTTTAGATTCATAGGACTAAAAAGCTTTTATGTGACACCACTAAAACTACCATATCATGCCTAATATCCTTTGGTATTACCCACAAGGCAAATCCCACTGGTTACATGTCATCTCATGTTAATGTCTATTTTATACTTCTCATTAATTCTACTTCACTAACACAAATTTCACTGTCCCACTCTTAACCAAATCTTTTCATGATTCCCTATGAAGGCACTATTCTGAGTACAGAATGTATAATCAAAAACTCTTCACTAAGGGATCTTGAATGTCCTTGTCTTCAAAAATAGATTTTCCCCTGAGGGACCTATCTCCTGTGTATCTCTGTGAAGTAAAGGAACAACTTACTCCCACAGGCTAGGTGTTCCTTCCTCTCTGCCACTGCCACACTTATGCTTTTTCTTGCAAACCTCAGTTCTCTGAGGCTCATTTATATTGTCATAATTCATCCTTATTTTATTGGGGAAAAATGATCCTTGCAACGTCCTACTTTTCTCATTAATCATATTGGCTGCATCTACTTGGAGCTTCCACTTATCAAATACTGGCACTCATCAGAACTCTAGTCCTTCGATTTTTTTTCCCCTATCATCGGCTTCCTTTTTCCATATTCAGTTTAGGTCCCATTTCCATGATTTCAACCACTGACTTATCAGTATGTATAGTGCCTCTGTGTATTGCCCTTCACCATACCACCCTCTCTACCTCCAGGACACTCTGAACCTGAATTATGACAAATGATTGGCTTCAAATTTATTGCCAGAGAAACATAGCTCAACTTCATAGATCTGTGCCAGTGTATATCCTCGTTTTCCAGCATAATCTGGGCTCTCTACAATGTCAATCATTCCAAGTTATTGCCTATTCCCTTTCTCCAGAGAAAATATTGTAAACATTATCTTCCATTGTCCTCATTCTCAATAGACAATGTTTCCTCCAAAATCACAAACAGAAATGCTCAACTTTCTGCTGCCAATATTCAAGAATATTCAACTTACCTTTTTATGGCAATAATCATCTCATTCTCTTTTCCCCTCCTTCTTCAGATATATTTATCTGCTAATTAATCTTATTTTGTCCTGCCTTCAGTGGACACTTTTTTTTTTTGGATCCTTCATTGACTGCTTGAGCATACTTGATTTTTCTTTCTCATTCACATCCCATCCCTTGATCTCATGTCTGCCTGGCAACCATATGACCCCATCTGTTTTCTTTCCTGCACAAACTCCTTGAATTAACTAAATTGATTGTCACTATGTTCCATTTTTTAAATCATGCTTTTATGCAAAATTTGTCTAATTGCTCTGAAATTGCAGTTATTTTTGCCAAAACAAGTATTAAATATTCCCATATAAATAACTGAAAGACATTTCATCCTACTGACCATATATCTTCATGAAAACTTTATTCCTCTGATTCCTTTCAACTTTTCTGGCCACTGTTTTGGTTTCTTTTTCAGCCCCTACCGTCTCTTCCTATCTCTCCAATATCCTTATTCTTTAAGATTATGTTCTGTGTCCTCTTTCCTTCTCTCCCTCTTCTCTGTTATTTAATATACTAAACATTATCAGTCTAATTAAGCCAGGTTACCCACTTCTAATTCCCTTCCCAAGAAACCAATGACCCCACTTCTGATTTATTAGTAAAAAATAAGGAATTAGAATTCATTTTAGCCTCTTATTCTTCAACTTATATATACATATACATTATCACCTCATGTTTTTAATGCGGCAGGTAACGTGTCCCTCCGATCCAAAGCTAATTCTTGTCTCTCTTTATCTCTCCTCTGGATAATACCTGTTCCTATTTTTCATAAACCCTAATCAATCTAATTCATATCTACCTTCCCTTTTATCTTATAATTATATTCTTTCACTGGGACAATCCATCATGCAAGGCTGTATTCTTCTCTTCTTTTCAGAAGGCCTCCTTGTGTCCTGAAGCTCCCTTTATCAAACACCTCAATATCTTGTCTCATTCATAGACGTGCTTTTTTAAAGACATATTCAATTTGCTGTGTCCATTCTTCAGCTTTTTACACCTTAGAATCACGAAGTCTTGTTTTCATTCCTACCTCTTTAACTAAGCCTGCATCCATGACAACTGATTTCACTTGAAAGCTTGGCTGCATTTGAAAGGCTAGGTCTTCAATGTTTCTGTCTCTTATGTTTCTAAATCACACTTTCCATTTTCTCCTTTTGTTCCGAAGTCACTTGCAGCCTCTTATACATGTTTCTCTTCTTTTAATGACTCTTCAAAACTTAGTGATCTCAAGATTCTGTTTTTGATACTTTCCTTGCCTCCTTATCCAGACTCTATAGCACATATTGCCCATGTTGATGGCTTTCAATGCAGCATTTATTCCCAATTCTTCACAAATTTATGATGTTCTGATATTTGTGCTACATTTATGACCCATACTTATTATCATTTATTGAATGTAATTACGGGCTCTCCTATAGCACAGGCAGTCGAATACAGAATGTCTCACATCGTTGTTTGTCCCTATAACATGCTCTTAATTTTCCTCAATCTTGGTTAATAGCACTATAATAAATCTTCAGAGTCATTCTTAATTTACACTACTATGCTAGTACTTTTGTGTGTGTATATATATGTATATATATATATACACACACATATATATACATACATATATATGGAGAGAGAGAGAATACACAGTGTTACTAGGGTGATTTTTATAGCACTATGATGAGATACATAGATATATCACATATGTATTATAAATATTTATAATACTTTTATAATATTGATTATATTATTATAAATCTATAATATGTAAGACTCTAGATATACATAGATATATAACATATCTGTATCTACCTATCTATATATATGGTACAGTGGCTATACTTTATTATTTAGTATATAACATTCAGTCTATCTTACTCTAATGCTTACATTCTTTTCTCTTTGATACTCCATCTCTTCACATTAATGCAGACTTTGAGAAATGGTAACATATGTTGTAATTGAAAATTCTAATTTTGAGCATGATGTAGAATCCATTGGACAACATTGCTTTAATCAAATTGAAACTATTTTAGGGTTATAAATAACACAATAAATGCTGATATATAATATTCATATCACCATCACCTAGTTTTAAAACTTGATTCATTTCAACAAATAGTGCTGGGGAAACTAGACAGCAACATGCAAGAAAGAAACTGGACCACTTGATTTCACCATACACAAAAATAAATTCAAAACTGATTACAGACTTATATGTGAGACCTGAAACCATTAAAATCTTAGAAGAGAACTCAAGCAGTAACTTCTTTGACATTGGCCATTGCAACTTTTTTCTAGATACGTCTCCTGAGGCAAGGGAAGCAAAATCAAAAATAAACTATTGGTACTACATCAAAATAAAAACACTTCTGCACAGTGACAAAAACAAAATTAAAAGGCAACGTATGGAAGAGAAGATATTTGCAAAGGGCATATCCAATAAAGGGTTAGTATCTAAAATATATAAAAAAACTTATAAAACTCAACACCCAAAACCCAAATAAACTAAATAAAAATTGGGCAGAAGACACGAACAGACATTTCTTCAAATAAGATGGAGATAGCCAACAGACACATAAAAATATGTTGATTATCACTTACCATCAAAGAGATACAAATCAAAACTACAATGAAATATCACCTCACATGTGTAGACAAGCTAAAATCAATAACACAAGAAACAACAGGTGTTGGTGAGGATATGGAGAAAGGGGAACCTTCCTGCACTTATGGTGGGTGTGCAAACCGGTGCAACCACTCTGAAAAACCATATCGAAGTTCCTCAAAAAGTTAAAAATAGAACTACCCTATGATCTAGCAACCACACTACTGGATATATACTTAAAGAATACAAAACCTTAATTCAAAGGCATATGTGCACCCTGATGTTTATAGCAGCATTATCGACAATAGCCAAGATATGGAAGCAGCCCAAGAGCTCATTAGTTGATGAATGGATAAAGAATATTGAGGAGTGCGTACATACATACGCGCACACACACACACACACACACATAGAGGAATGTTATTTTAAAACATAAAATCTTGCCATTTGCAAAGACATGGATGGAGCTAGAGAGTAAAATGCTAAATGAAATAAGTCAGAGAAAGACAAATACCATATGATTTCACTCATATGTGGAATTTAAGAAACAAATGAGCAAAAGGAAAACAGAGAGAGGCAAACCAAGAAATCGACTCTTAACTATAGAGACAAACTGATGGTTACCAGAGGGGAGGGGATAGGGTGAAAGGATTAAATAGGGGATGGGGATTAAGGAGTGCACTTGTCATGATAAGGGCTGAGTGATGTATGGATTGTTGAATCACTATATTGCACATCTGAAACTAATATAAACATATGTTAACTATCTGGAATTAAAAATAAACTAAAAAAACTAAAAAATGAGTAAATAATAAAACTCAATTCATTTTACTAAAATTCAGGTGGCAGTGACATCATGTATATGAAATGGAGGAGCTGTAGCTCACCTATCCTTTTTGATGTAGGGCTCAATGGCTGTGATTCACAAGAAATTTGGAGGACTCAATGGTTATGACTCAAGAAATTAATAACACTGTTTTGAGGTAACCAGTGTTAAAATGTCTTGGGACTATAATCATAATGAGACAATTAGTCTCATAGGATAATAGAAATCTACTGTGGCTTAAATCCATTCCTATTAGTTTTGTGAAGTAGGGAGAGGAACTCAGAGACTCCTCAGTGTATTTTCTACCTATTATCTGTAATAATCTACATAAACTATATTCTCTAAGGCTGCTAAGGCTACAGATGGATATATAACTATAAAGTTCTTTAAATCTATTTGGGCTTTAACTGTATGATCTTTAAAAATTCTATTCATATATTATCATTGTTGAATATTGCCTTCTATATATGCCAGAAATCAAAGGCTCTTACTTTGGGCTCTTAAGTATTGCATTGCAAATGGTTCACAAAAATGCCATTTAACTATATCTGTCTACTTTATGCTAACAAATGACAGCAGCTTTGCAGAATCTAGTATGGTTTTACATTGTACTCAGTTTCCTATTGCAAACAAAGAACTATATTATACAGTGCTAGAAAATCCTCCAAATTAGGCTAGATGTAATGCTTAATCTGAAGTTAATACCCAGAGTTAGAAAACTCATCAGGCATATATGCATATAATCATCTGTGCAAACAAGGAACTAGGAATTTTCCCAGCTTCCTAAAATTTGACATTCTTCTGGTGGTATTTAAACCTACTTCTCACTTTAAAAAGAAAAAATGACTAACATGTCTGCCACTATAGAATATTTTAAACTCAAAGATGTCCTATGCCCAGATGACATTTACATCCCATCCACTAAATCCTATCTCCATCACCCCCCACCCTGCGTAAACTCTACCCCCCCAGGATGTTCCTTCTCACCAGCTTAGTTTTAGTGGTGCAAAATGGCTCAAAGAAAAAGAAAAACAAAAATATTAAAAGTATCCTAAATAAATAAAAATAACGTCAGATAAGTCAAAGTATACAATAAGTGAAACACATCTTTAAATTTCAAATGTGGCAGTAATTTACTAGCTAAATTATTTTAGAAGTATTACTATAAATACCTGTTGTGAATTATCAAATTATTTAAACTACCTTAATTAGTGCAAGATTAATATGAGAGAAGAGATTGATGGTTTAAAGTAGAATATAAATGTTCTGTTTCCACAAAGCAGATATTTGGTAAAATTAAAGACTTAAGTAAAGTCTTTACAGGGAAACTATAACCAATTTAGTCAATTTATTAATAAGCTAAATGTACTTATTTGAAAAATGAGGTTTTAATCCATTAGTTATTGCTGTCCTCCTTTAAGATACAATGCATTATTACCATTCCTTGAATAGATCAACTTCAAAGCATTTTTCATATTCAAATTACTGGTTTGTAAGCTGTCATACCTCCAACTATCCACAATTTCCCTTTCCTTCCTGTATTATCTTCTCTCCTTGCTTTGAGCAATAATCAAGCATTCATTATACTTTAGCAGAACCTGGAGATTCAGATGAGGCAATGTAAAACTTCCTCTTTTCCTTACCCCTGTAAAATATATACTAAATTCAATATTTATTTCCTTCAGGTTTCAAGCTCAGTTATATCTACCTAAAAAATTCTGCCTCAAAAATTCTTGCTTACACACACATTCTTTCAAACCTTCCCTTAAACTTCTGTCCAACTCCTGAAATTTTCTTCCAGCAAGTGTATTGGATCCACTAAAAACAAATGTGTACTTCAATTAGCATCTTCTTTGATCCATTTTTTTCTATCCAGGCAACTAGCCTTGGCTAGACATGCAGAACAAATTGGCTATGTTTTACAATCACCTGGAGTTTTATCAATTTTTGAAAGAAATCTAGTAATGAGAAAGTCAGGTAACCATTGCTTATTTCAGCTTCATCCTATGGTAAATACGAACAGGGCATAAAATGCTCTTGGAATGAAAAGTTTAGTGATACAGGGTTAGAGACATCCTTTGCAATAAATATTGGACATAGTTAATTCAAGTATCTCTGGGTCATTGACCTCAAATGAAAAGGTTTAGTGATTTACAATGTTTAAAGTTAAGCAGATTTTTTTTCTTATATTTTAATGAGGTTGATTTGACTGCATGCTACATAAATACTTTATCTGCAAATGGATGGACTTTCATACAAAATACATAAAGCAATTGATGAGAAAAATTGCAAATCCATTGACTGGGCATACTTATAAGCCCTTGGTTCACTATTAAATTTGACATAATATATACTGTAATCAATACTTATCAATAATTATACATGTATGCTAAACTAATTTATTTCAATGTCATGGGTCTTTCACTAAATATCAGGAATTCAGTTCATGACAAAACTGATTTGTTTATAACTAAGATTAAAGGTAATGTAGTAAAGATGATTTTTATATGATTTGAACAAAAATCCTTTTTTTTATGAATGAGTGAGCTATCACTAGATGCTGTAACTTTTAGTTATAACATTATCTGATGATGCTGATAATCACATGTGGATAAAGATAGCTAAATGTATACTTCTTTGAATTTTCATTATGTTGGTCTAGGTGATCTCCATCACAGAACTATTGAATGAGGGTTTTTTTTTTTTTAATTTTATAAACATCTCATCACTTATCTACTCTAAACTAAATCATGTCATATTTCTGAAAAGAGTGGCTACTCTGATGCAATACTCTGCACTCTCCAGACATCTACTTGACTGTGTAGAATCTTCGGATCTTGTGAATTATTTATAATTGTTGCCAGGAAACATTTTTAAGTCACCTTTCTCCCCCAGTAGACTAGACACTCCTTTAAGGCTGAAATCTATTAGTCATCACTCCATCATTGATAACTGGCATGTGTAATGAACTAAAGTTAATAAGAATAATAACCAAATATTAAAACATGAGAAAACACAGCCTTAAAAAGATGGTTTTAAATATACTAAAAAATAAATGCCCCATGAGTTGATCTTCAGAAAATACAAAACTGTTCCCATATTCTTCCTGTGTTTGTTTTTTAGGCATTGCAAATCATAATATTAAAATCAGCCATATGAGAAAATACTTATAAATTATCCTCTCAGTTATTTTCATAACTTAGTAATTCTCAATATATCAAGGTAGGGAAAATCTACATTGCACATGATAGTAATGGCTTTTTTTTTTCTTTCCTTTAGTTGTTATTTATCTTATCAATATTTTAAGTCATCATTTTTATATATATTTTAAAAGAAATGGTAGACGACATGAGTTGTAAGTTCTCTAAAGGAAAAATATTGTCTTACTGAAGGATAGTATCATTTTAATCTATTTTTTCCTCCTCCCTTCAATGAAAACAAACAAAATCACCTTTGAAGTCATTAAACAAGGGAGCCATTAGATTGAGGTCACTAATGCCTTGGTAGCCTAGTCAGCAAACCGAAACCTAAGCCAGAGTTAATGCACTCAAGTCCAAGAAAACAGAACTTAAAAACAGCCAATCACAACAGTCGACTAGGCTTTTCCAAATGAAGCAACTGCTTAAGCTCTAGCCAATCAAATAATCTCCTTGTTTTGCTTCTGCATTTTCTGCATAAAAACCTAGCTGTCATCAGTGGAGTGCTTCTAACCACCTTAGGCTTACTGCTGGCCATTTCTAATCTCTTTATTCTCAAAGAAACTTGAAAAAAATGAAATGTATCTCAGTTTACCTTTTAACACACCCATGACTTCTGATCACCAAGCTATTTTTTCAATATTCTTCAACTTTCAAAGTCTCTCAGTAAGTATAAGCTAATAATTATGTCTTCCTTACATTTGAGAATTTCTACTTTAATAGCATTAAAAATGCATGAATTCAACATCCCTACAATGTTATCCCGAAGCTTTATACAAGTTTAGTCTATGAATTCAAAAGACATGAATAAGCATGATCCATATACCTACTAAATCCTGATCATTATTATTAAGGTTATAACACCAAAATAAGCCTCCAGAAATCTTTGGTTAGACTACTTTATTATAATTTTAGTTTGCAGAAACAAGTTGTTTCTTTACCTCGTAAGTTCTCGATATCCCAAAGTGGCCCTAAGACACGTTTCATGTTTACCAAAAAAATCTTTGTTTGGCAGAATAGAAACTTGTAATATCATCTTTGAAGCTCGAATAGTTTCACACAGTGAACTATTAAACTATTACAACATTATTAATGGGAGGAACATAGGGAATAAATAAAGTTGCATTGAACCTTCACCCATCAAATATTACTGTGGTCAGAAAGAACATTTTGATATTGGAAATATCTTTTAGCACTGGTGAGTTTTAATTTTTTATTTATTTATTTTTTTTAGCACTGGTGACTTTTGTAAACATCATGCTGTTATTTTTAGTGAGTTATTTTAATTGGTGAATTATTTTACTCAAATACATCACACACACGCACAACCTCATATAACACTTACAGAATATTTCCTATATGCCAGGTCTTATGCTAACTTTTGGAGATCCAAGTGGAAGCAGTCAGTCATAACCTCTACTCTGATTCTGCTTGAAATCTAGCAGGAAAGATCACTACCCTTCATTTCTAGTCCAGTGACCTCTAAAATGTCTTTTGATACAATGATGAAAATAAATAGATGTTAAGCCAAATTCTGCAAGTTTCATTTTTTTTCTACCAGCCCATCAAATGTGGATTTGGAAGGAAATATGTAAAACTGATGAGAAAAATTGCTTATTTCAGCCACTGATTAGCATGGTATGTTTTGAATTAAAAAAAAAAAAAAAACTGAAGAATTAACACATTCATCACATTGTTTGGTTAAAACTAACCTTAAAGCTTTATTTGAATTGTTTTTAATAATTAATTTGTAACCATGTGGTAGTTTAATTTTCCCAAATGCCTTATATTTATGGGTATATGGATGAGTACGAACATGTAGTTCATATATAAAGGATCTGGCATGGTAGTAAACTTTTAAATAGCACTGAAGATTAGACATCAGTGTAATACTCTCTCCAAAATTCTGATGGGAATAGGTTTCTAACCTAGGCTTTCAACAACTGCAAAGATAAAATCTTCTTCAAACAAACAGGTTCTCAAAAAATCCCTCCACAGATTATTTTCAGGAACTACTAGTGAACGTGAGCAGACAAAACTAGGAAGGAAAACAAATAAGAAGATAAAAGTCAAAGCTAAGGACACAATCAACAACAACAAAAAAAAAAGCTAAAGGAAATTTTCAAGATTATGAAAGAAGAAAGTCCTAAGGATGAGAATAAGACTAGGATGAATTCAGAACAAACTGAAATGAAGGACTTCAGAAATATCTCCACCTCTAGGACTGAAGTGAACCTGATAGCACCTGATTCCATTCTCTGTACTGAGATATAAATTTTAATTATTTTGTACATTTATGGATGAATTTAGATAGAAAAGGGGAAGCCAAAAATTCACAAAATCCTAATGGAATGTTATAAGAGAGGAAATACAATCATATCACACCAACAAAAACTTATATGGATATAAAGATTAAATCCTGAATATTTACCCCCCAAAAGTTATATTATGTACAGAGAGAATGGGAGTTTATGTATTAGGTTGACTAAATGCTAATTTTCCATAGTAAGAATAAATTATGTCTAAAACTGAAAGAATCAGAAATAACAGGTTTTTTGGTGAGAAAGTGGAAATGAGTGGAAATGAGCATCTGCCTTTGAATCAGGTTATAGTCCTAGGACCCTGGGATCAAGCCCTCTCTTCTCAGCAGGGAACTTCCTTCTCCCTCTTCCTCTGCCTGCCACTTCCCTTGCTTCTACTCTCCCTCACGCTGTGTCAAAGAAATAAATAAAATCCTTTTTAAGTGGGAGTGAATAAAATATAAAGCAAATAATAAAGTTGTAGCAGTTGACTAGCATGGAAAGGGGTAGGCAAGCGACTGCGATTATGTTATAAGCATTATAACATTATCAATTAAAACACATTAAAAATACATAAAAATAAATTAAAAATAAAGCAAATGACTTTATATTTTTAAAGTTTTTAAAGAAAATTTTGTTAGCAAGTTCTTATTGGGAAGGGTTCCCTGATACTCTGAAAAACAACAGGAAATAATTCATTTTTGATGGATATTTTTATTGTAATTTATCTTACATGCTACATCATCAGAAATAGAATAAAATGATCTGAGTTTCCATGCTATGATAAGGCAATACTAACTTGTAAGAACATTATAATGAGGCTCCTAGCATGATCAGAGATGCTATATTTGGACTGTGGGTAGGGCAGAGGGAGAGGTAACTCCATTTGCCCAACCTTTTGTCACACAGCATCTTACCTACTTTTTGTATTTGGGCAGTGAGTCGGCCAAATTATGCCCTGAGTAGGGTTGGCAGGTAGAGGGCAGAATTTGTGGGGTTTTTTTTTTTTAAGATTTTATGTATTTATTCATGAGAGACACAGAGAGAGGCAGAGACCTAGGCAGGAGAAGCAGGCTCCTTGAGGGAAGCCCGATGCAGGACTCCATACCAGGACCCCAAGGTCACATCCTGAGCTAAAGGTGGACGCTCAACCACTAAGTCACCCAGATGTCCCTTGTCAATTCTTCAACTGACAAATATTCAGATCTGAGACTGGAATTTGAATCCATGTGGCTTATTTTATTTCTCAGAAAATTAAGTGAGAGTGGATAGGGGAATGACAATGGAATAACATTTTTCTTATAGTCCAATAAAAATTTACAAAGACAGATACAATATTTTAAATAATTTTACAAGAATGTGTTGTGTTTTTAAATGCTGAATTCTTCTTTTATATCATTTTCATATCATATAAACAACAATATATTCCCTACTGTCCAATTCACTACCTGATGAATACTAAAAACATAAAATGTTTCATTACTTCTTTCAGCTTTTGTGACACATTTGATTAAAAGTAACAGACTCAAGTGCTTGTTACTTTGCCTTTTAAGTAGTTTTTTTTTTGGGGGGGGGGGGAGGGAACTCATTATAAATCTCACTGGAAATAAACTGTTGAAATCTGTTACTGACTTCTGCCACCCATGCAGTTGCTTATACGACAGAGCAATGAAAACAAATGAGAATGAACTATAAATTCTGACAGTCTTGTAGGAAAGTGGGAACTGTAATGTAGCATACTTATGTCATAATAACTTTTCACAGTTTACATAATAAGAGCTTACAATGTAGTCTCCCCAGTTTATTGCCCATATTTCAAACCACAAATCTAAAGTATTATTTTCCTCGAGGTAATATTTTCACTTTTTTAAAAATGAGAGCGAGGTTCCTTGAAGTTAAATAAGCTCAAGATTGCAGATATTTATGATGTCCAATATCATGACATCAAGCTAGTGGTCAAACAAGTAATTACATATAGCATGCATTTTATTTCATTTTAAGATTTATTTATTTATCTGAGAGAGAGAGAGAGAAAGGGAAAATGGGGGAGGGGCAGAAGGAGAGAGAGAATCCCAAACAGACTCTCTGCTGAATGTGGAACCCCTTGTGGAAATCGACCCCACAGCCCCAGACCATGACTTGAGCTGAAACCAAGAGTTGGACACTTAATTAACTGAGCCACCCAGACACCCCCACATAGCATGCATTTTAATGGAAGCGCTGTTTCTGGCAAAACAACTTTATATATTCTGGCCAATTAAATCATATCTGAAATGCTTATTTAAGAAAAATGGGGGCTTTCTCTATGAAATAAAAATCACTGCTTGATTTATATATCTATGTCCATATGTAAAATTGGCTTAATAAAATATTTGACTGCTTCATCATGTCAGGTAATTGTTTCATAGACCTTCACAGTAGCTGAATCAGCGTGACACCAAAGCTGCAGATGAGAATCAGGAAGAGAACAGACATGGTTCCCTAAATTTGGTGTGCTACTTTTTGCCACATGCTTCAGTTTGAAGGGATATATGTAAATGATACATTAAAAAGGGGGACTATAAAGCAGTGACTGTAGTCATACCAGAGTGGCAATATGATATATAAATAGAAAAAAAAAAAAACATGTTAAACCAAAATTTCACCTATGTGATGTAGCTTAAAGTTATAGGGGCAGTGAGTGTTTCTGTTTGTTTACTTCTTTTTTCTAAAACTAACAAAGAAAAAAGAGTGTGGTAGTCCACAGAAAGGTCAACACTATGAGGAAAATAGAACTGGATCACCAGGAAATGCATTTAAATAATATTGCTTCTTGACAAATCCTAAGAATGTAAGAATATTAAATGTGAAACATTAGAAAATATAATGCTTAATATATAAGAAGAAGGAGGGCTAAGGTGAACTTATCTTGTCTGAAAATCAAATAATTTATAAATAATTAGAATTATTAATATAAACAATATTTATAATTACAGAACACTGTATTAGAGTAAGCACAGCCACATATTTCAATACACGGAGTAAAGAACACAGACAGCCCATATATAACGTATTCCCATATTTATATGGGAAGATGATGATATAACTGTCATAAAACAAAATTCCTTTCGGAGTACTTGGGTGGCTCAGTGAGTTAAGCATCTGCCTTCCAATCAGGTTCTGATCTCAGGGTCCTAGGATTGAACCTCACATCAGGCTCCCTGATGGGCAGGTAGTCTGCTTCTCCTTCTCCCTCTGCCCCTCCTCCAACATGTGTTCTCTCTTCCTCTTAAATAAATTTTAAGCAACAACAACAACAAAATCTCCCTTTTATCTGAAAATCTACTGTCAATATTAAAAAAATAATAATATAAACTATATTGAACCTTAAAGGTCTTTGAGAAATTTGGAAATCTTGAGATTCTAAATGTGCAGGTGATTTTCTCCTTTGTACATCAGCAATTCCCCAATTTTATAATGTTGGAATGAGTATAAAAGGACAACATTGACTAGATATACTTATTTTGAGAATATAAGAATATATGTGGTTTGGAATTTTGTATAAATTTGTAAAATGCTTCCATATTTCTTAAGACAAACAGCCCACCAAGGTACAATAAATATATCACTATTTTCACCAGTTATGGGGATAGTGAAACACAACTGTGATGAACAGCAGAATCAGTGCCCCCTTTAATAACATGAAATCCAATCACAAAGATCCAACAGAAGTTTACATGGAAAAAAAAGAAACTCTGTGTTATCTGGTTTTAGTATGCTCTGTGGATGTTAGCTTTGGATGGACTAAATTGCAGAAAGCCCACTGTGCTCATGAGTGCTATGAAACCAAATCCTCCCTGTCCCTTTAGAAGTAATTTGTCCTTGAACATTTGCCTGTGGTACTAGAGCCAAAGACAATTATGAGAGATCCTTCTGGATTTCCCTAGGAGAGGCTAAAAATGTCAAATAGCTTGCTTCTGATGTACAAATCCTGATGAATTCATAGTGATTGATTGAGACAGTATGTCAAGAAGAATTCTTTAGTTAATTCTCTACACAGTTAGACAAACGCAGTTATCAATTAGGCAGCATTCATGCTTTTTGCTTGCCAACTCCGAGCTGAAACCTAGAATTCCTGAGAGGCCTTAATAGTTGAATGGACAGTATCACCCGAGCATAGCCACGTACAATATAAGGGAAAACAATATCGTCTTTATCTCAGAATTTCAATCATACAACACTTCACCATTTACAGTTTCATAAAAGGAAGAATATAAGGTTCTACTATTATGCAAAACTCTTTGGAATGCTTAACATAGGAAGGCACTACAATAATCCTTACACCAAATCAGCTCTGTATATGGTTAGGCCATCTCTTAGCAGAATTCCACAGTAACAATACTAGGCATTGCTCTGCTCTATGTGCTCTTCTGTGGAAAGTTAGGATTGGTGTGAGGCAGTCAGTACAAATGAGAGCTGGGGAGCAGTGGGAAGGAGCAGAGAGTGGAAGAAAAGGACAAGCGAAAATAATCTGTAGGTGTAAGCCAAATACTCGGACTGACATCAATGGAACTCAACATTGCCTCAAACTCTTTTGTCTGCAAAATAATCAATTGGGTTTTTATACTATTTGATCACATTTTTCCAATATTTTGATTCTATATGTCTCTACCATGTCTGTTCTACCATTTTGACGCTGATCTTTTAATCCCTCTTCTATTTCATTTTCTATTTTCTACTTCTGTTCTTCCTTCTTTTTCTATGTGTATCATAGAAATCCCTGTTACCAGTATTCTCAGTGACTTTGGCCTTTTGCTCTTCATGTCCTTCATCCAGCAAAACTACCACTGTGGATTGATATAATTGTAGTTGATTCTAGTGCAGACTGGAGGAAGGGAAGCTCATCAGCAATGCAGACCAGTGAGTTGATCTCACGTTCAGGATCACAGCCCTGCCCTACACTAACTCCTCCAGTCTCTTCACTTCTAAATAAGGCATCTCTTTCCTTCAATCTTTGTGCAGGAAAATAAAAAGGCCATCTGATGAGAACTCACTTGACTTTCCACCATGCAGACCACAAATTTACTCTTCTCTGGAACCTGAGTAGGGATTTTGGCAGACCTGGATGCTAACTAGTGAGGGAGACATCATGTGGAAGGAGTGCAGTCTTGTGCTCTCTGACACAACCCATTTTGTCAACCATGCTGCCACCATCGTGGCTGTGTCCTAGTTATGGGGTAGATGCTGGGAGTATTTTACGTTAGTTTATAAACCACTTCAAATCCAAAACTATCTTGATATTCTCAACATTCTCACTTCTGCTTTGTGAGTGTAAGGGAAAGGATGGGCCGCTTCTACTCTTATCTGTGCAACAGCCTCCATCACCTCTCATGCCCCAATACCCGCAGTAACTGAGACAATGCCTACATATTTTAAACAGTTACTATTTGAATTGAACACAGATTGAAAATGAATTAACCTGAACCACAATCTAATAGTGGTCATAATTACAGGTCCTCATCTAAATATTTCAGGACTCACTAATACAAATGAGAAATAAGTGCCTGTAACATTCAACAATTCTGAAATTAGAAATATGAAATTATTTCAATTACCATTCTGAAATATGCTCAAATAAGTTGCGCATAAAACACATTATAGTTTTTTCCATAAGTGCTTAATTTGAGCATTTCCAGTAGTACCTAAAGTTTTAGTTATAAAAAGCATATTTTATATAAAGTCCATATTTTTTCATATCTTCCAGAAACAAATACTCTTATAAAGGAAGATGTGCTGTACCTTTATTTTCATCAAAGTTATTAATCTAAATTATTTTTAAAGCTCTTTAGTATATATATTTGAGTGGCTGAATGACTAGCAAAGTGAAATCACACAAAAATGTCTTTTAAAAATAATAAAAATATGTTTCAATCAATGGTGCATGATCACTTGATATTCATTGTTTACTCTTTCATTGCTACATGTATATTAAAATTATAATGAGTGTATGAATTAATATCAAACAATCTTAAGGATAATATACTGTGATAATTCAATTTTCTTTTTAACAGGGTTTATCAGAAAAAAAAATTATAGTCTTTATTCTTTTAAACTTTCTAAACTGTATTGATTTTTTATTGTATATACATAACAATTTAACTTATATTTGCTAATATAAGGTACTTAGGAGAATCATTTCTCACGCAGAACAATATAAGATGGATACAAAATGTCTGCCAGTATGTGGAAGTTGTTCCTAAGAAAAAATTTAAACATATATTTGAAAATGTAAAAAATATAGGTTTTAGCTATAATTTTTACTTCTAGAAAGGAAAACAATATCTTAATTGATGGGTTAATTACTTATGCTTTAATTATTTAGATATATTGCTGCATTCACACTTTGGCAATCTATACTTCTAAAATCTATCACATATTTAGTAGCAAAATTTATATCAACTACTGAATAGCTTATTCTATGGCCACATACCTGACATAGTGGCCCTTCCTTTGGTCATTCAAGTGACCTAAATTATCCTTTGTGAAATTAATTCCTGGAGCTTAATTCTATAATGTGACTTGAAAATAATTTCATATATTTGTAAAAAGGAAGAATATATATTGCATGATTTTCATTGCTAATTTGTAGGTCCCACACATACTTTGACCTAATTCCTTCTTTTTTTTTCTTCTCTCCCCTAAACATCTATGAAACTCTGGGATGTTCTTGAAACTGACAATCTTAATTTAGCTGCTATTCTTGTGGGTTCCTAATTACATTGCAATATAGACACACATGAATCACAAAGTATCAAAAAGAATGTTTTATTAGGACAACCTCAGGTATCTACTGACATAATTTTTCACTGTTAACTATTTCTTTCAAATCTCTGACAACAGTGGAGTAGTCTCATCTTCTGCTGTTACCTGAATCTAAAAGAGGACAGTGGGATGGAAGAAATAGAGTTTGGCCATTTAAAACTACAGTTTAGGGGTGCCTGGGTGGCTCAGTCAGTTAAGTGTCTGCCTTAGGCTTAGGTCGTAATGCCAGGGTTTTAGGATGGAGTCCCACACTGAGCTCCCTGCAGAGCAGGCAGCCTGCTTCTTCCTTTCTCTCTGCCTCTGGCTACGGCTTCCCCTGCTTGTGCTTGCACTCTTTCTTTGTCAAATAAATAAAATCTTTTTAAAAATAGTAAAATAAAATTACAGCTTCAAAGAGTAAAAAACATCTTTGCATATCATTGTTTCGAGTAATAAAGTGACAATAATTAATCGTATTACATATGATGGAGGTTTTTCATACGATGAGGTTTTTCTATTATTTTTGTTTTAGTTTTCTATTAGTACTGTTTATACTGAAAAAAAAATATATAAAAATAACCCCAGAATAGATATATGTCCAGATGCTTTTGTAAGCAAGGTATCAATCACAAGCAAGGATCCAATTAGTAATGCAGACAACACACAATCTCACATACAAAAAGAGAAAAGTCCAAGGAAATGTGGAAAGTAGATAGAAAAGGATTTTAAAACTTTATCTCTGGGGTGCCAGATGGTTAAGCTGTCTGCCTTTGGCCCAGGTCATGATCTCAGGTTCCTGGGATCAAGCCCAGCATCAGCTCCCTGCTCAATAAGGTATCTGCTTCTCCCTCCCACTCTGTGTGTGCTGACTCACAAGCTCTTTCTCTCAAATAAGTCTTTAAAAAAATAAAAATGAATAAAATTTCAGCTCTGCTTTTCCTTTTCATGGAAACTAGTGCTTAGGAAATAGCCTTCAGTTAGGATTCAGTGTGTTATAATAGAACAAATGCAGAAAAGTGAACTTCTGAAGCATTTTGTTACTTCTATTTCTATGTGTCAAATAACTTTGTTGCAGTAATTATTGAAAACCTCTGATATTTACATTTTATGTGCAATGCTCTATCAACTGGGTTCCTCCAGAGAAACAAAACCAATAGAATCTATCTATCTACCCCTTTGTAAGGAAATTTATTTTTACAAAATGGCTCACATGATACCAGGGCCAGCGAGCCAGAAATTTGTCAGGCAGGCCACAAGACTGGAAACTACAGCAAGAGTTGATACTGAATCTTGAGGGATAATGGTATCTGAGTACTGGGGACACCTCAGGTTGTGCTACCAGAGGCTTTGAAATCACTGAATAAGGCCTACCCATATTATTGAGAGTAATCCTGTACTGACTGTTAACTGATTATGTAGTGGCTAAGCACATCTATCTACACAGTAGTACCTAGATTGGCATTTGATTAATAATGGGGCAGCACAGCCTAGACAGCTTCAGAGATAAAACTAACCATAACAGAGGTTATGTATATTGGACCATCACAGCATATATCATAATAGGTAATTTTCTATGTCCTATTGCTTATGATTTTTAGTCTAAAACATTTTAAAGGTCTTTATATTTTTCCATGGCAGCATTATGAATAAGCTGGATGCTATACAGTATCAGTATCAGTATACTGGATGCTATTATACAGTACCTATGATATGTGTGGGCTGAGCTTAAATAGACCATTGAAATTTAATATTCTTAAATATGAGGTGAGCATTTTCATTACCAACTTATCTGAATTAAATTTTATCACATGGCAGATCTACATTTTTGCCTTATTAACTCCTCTTTAAGATGCAATGATTTTAAGAAATACACAAAGTATCTAATCCCTAATTTTTAAATGACTTAATATCTAGCAATTGACTTATTTGCTACACGTAGTTCCAGTATAGTTTTTTATTATATATTAATAAACCTTTTTCTGTTGGTATTCAGAATACCAATATCTATCTTAACATAACTACCTCATTATTTGAAAATATTCTAAATTCATATTTAACAATTAAATCACATTAGACTGACATATGTTGATTCTTCTGGTGTGTTTTTATCTTTAAAATACCTCTGACATGCTATTTGCTCTTCATATTGGAACCATAACCCAAATCTCTACTTTGATTATTTCCTTTGTGTTTCCCAAACATGCTCTTGTGTTAGACAAAATGTTTTTATTACTGCTGTCATTTCAATTTGCAAATACAATGAGGAAGAGTCTATACAAGACTAAAGTATATTTTTTATGATAAAATAGGAGATCCATTACCTTTTTTTTCAAGCCATGAACATATTATAGCCATAATGCATGAAAAGATTAATATAGGCACATAATTACAATCATTTAGAGAATTTAGCATTCTCTGAAATTTGAAATCTTACTTCATTATTTCATTTAATAAGGACTACCTGTTATTAAATATTTTTTTAAAAATAGGTTGCCTTTTAAATCTTTTATTATTTTGTTTGGTCACCTACGACCTTACCTCCTAGTGATTTCAGGTCAGGATGCCTTCATATTTTAAACTGGCAGTTCAAAATATTATGTAGGTTATTTGTTGGTGTTGTTACAGAATTTAAATTCATATTTTTTTCAATTTACCTTTTTATCAGTGCCTACAGGGAGAACTAAGAGATGACCTTGGAATCCAAGCAACTAGATAGGGAACATGAAAAGAAAATCAGCTTAAAATTGCAATGGCAAGGTTATGTCCTCTTTGTAATATTCTGAAACACACACACAAAAAAAGACAGTTATTGACAAGCAATGAGGCAGATGCAGAAAGCTTTCTGCTATTATATAACCAGAAATGGTAAGAGTTTATTGATTCTCACCTAGACATTTAAATGAGTAAAGATGATTTTAAAACACTGGTTTTTCCTCTCTGCAAAATTCTTTAACACATTAAAATAAACTCAAATGTAATCTAACAAAGGAGTATTTCTTTTAACTCTTACACACAGAGAGCAGGGTACTATAACTTACTTTCTCCTGTACTTTAAGCACTCCACAAAGACTTATCGTAACAGTTGATTGATTTAGATGATAGATGATTGCTAAGAGTTTCCATTCTTGCCCATAATAACAACAGAATGAATCCTAAATTTAAACATTTAGGTAATTTTGCCCTTGATATGTGTCCATTCTCCAATTTTCACCTGCAAATCGTATCTTATACAATATTATCAAAATCTGTCATCAATACCTATTATATTTCTACCAATATACTCAGAATTTACATGGAAATGCTATCAGAGATTTAAAACTAGGACTTACCTATATTTTGGGAGAGAAAAACTATCTAGGCACACACAGCCAATGAGGGGTGAATGACCAGGTGGTTTACATGAAATAAGATCAGCAATGTTAATAATTATTTGTATTTTCCATTGTCACTGCCATTGCCCTAAATGGGTTTAGGCTGTCCCAAGTAAAAACATTCACCTACATAAGAAGATAGGGTTTGTTTGTTTGTTTGTTTGTTTGTTTTTTATCATAGCTGAGGTCAAACAAATATTGCATACCTGCCCTGTCAGTTTTTTTGTTCTTATGACTGCTAAAATCTCCAGCTGTAATGAGGCAAGGAATACAATTTTTTCAAAACTCAGGTAAATTGAGCAACTTCATTACTAATGGAGCCAACTGAGAATTGGTTTAGATATGAGCTTGCTTTGGAGTGGAGGTCTACAAATATCTGACTCTACTCACCAAGTTTTCTATATCAGACTCTGATGGGCTACCACAACAAATTGGAAACCAGGCACCTCACTGTTTTCTACTCACATGCAGTTTTGATTATAATTTCCCCTAATTTCAATTTGGGAGGATTCTGAAACATACTGTATCCATACTTGTATTAGAAATTGTCATAATAACATATGTGCATGAATATTATCTCCTTTCATTCTTCATATTTATATTAGAATTAAAATACAACTTAATAAAGACCTTGAATATATTTCAAACTTTTAGCTATTTTTTTTTTTTTATAATTTGGCTTTTCTGAATGGCTTCTTTCACTTTTTTTTTTTAAGCTTTATTTATTTATTTATGATAGACATAGAGAGAGAGAGAGAGGGGGGCAGAGGCACAGGCAGAGGAACAAGCAGGCTCCATGCACCGGAAGCCCGACGTGGGATTCGATCCCGGGTCTCCAGGATCGCGCCCTGGGCCAAAGGCAGGCGCCAAACCGCTGCGCCACCCAGGGATCCCCAAACTTTTAGCTATTTAACATTGATTACTTAAGTGGAAACAGTTCTCTGATAGAGATTTCTATACTGCTGTATTTTCTATTGCCCTTTTAACAAATCACCACAATTTATCAGCTTAAAGCAATGCACATTTATTAACTAACCTCAGGAGGTCAGAAATCCAGATGGACTCAGCTAGTTTTCAGCTTAGGGTCTCAGAGGCCAAAGTTGGTGTCACCAAGCTCCTTCTGTTTTGGAAGGCTCTGGAAATGAAACAGCTTCCAAACTCATTCTGGTTCTGGAGGCACTTAGTTCCTGGTACTGAAGTCTATAACCTTGCTAGTGTCAAGAGTTTGCCCATGTTTATTCTGATGCTTTCCAGCTGTCTCCCAACACTTCTGTGGCACCCATATCCCCCACCAGGTGGTAGGTAGATTCCCTCTCAGACTTCAATTCTCTCCAACTTCCCTTCTGCCATTTTTCACTGCTGTCCTCTTTTTCCAGCTGGAGACAATTCTCTGATTATAAGGACTAATATTATTAGATGGAGTTCACCTGGCTAATTCAGGATGCTCTCACTATTTTATAGCATGTGCCATTGCATCAAAAAAGATCACTTTTTTCACTCTCTTTCATTGTACCTCATCAACAAAGATCATTTGCCATGCAAGGTAATACTCATAGGTTTTGGGGATGAGGTCATTGCATGTTTGGCGGAGGACATTATTCTGTCATAGCCTTAGGGCCAGAGGGATTGGTTTACCTTCTCATTGATCTCAGCGTTTGTCTGTCACATTTTCCAAAATATCAATACATTGTTCACCATTTTCTAACATAGCCATCCTAAATTTAAATATGATGTTTCTAGCTTAACTATAGACTAAGTAACATGATCCGTGTTTTAGTTGTGAAAAAACAAAATTTGAATCAGATATAAAATTAAGTACCTGAAATCTAACATTGATGTTTTAGATACTGAGTTAAGAAAACTGTTAAGATGAATACTAAAATATAATACATATTTTACCTCCGAGTTTTCCATTTCCATTTCCCAGAAAAAAAAAAAAAAAGTTATAGGATCTTAAACTCCCTGATGTCTTGTCCTTTTTAATCTCTCACCAATAAGACCAGGCATTGATGCTCATAGAAATCAATGAATGTGTGATGGAATATTCTTTCCATACTTAATTAATATTCTGAATGGCACTACATTTAAATAGTTCCTTTTTATCATTTGTTCCCTCAGAGAACTTAACATTCTTAGGCCAGAAGGAGACATTGTAATTTGTAACTTTCAGCATGTTCTTTTCCCTCTGCAACTTAAACATTATTTGTACTGTAGTCCTATGTTACACACTGTAAGTAGTGCAATGAAAATTTCCTGATCACCCCAAGCATATTCTTTAAGAATAATGTATTTATCAGTCCTGAAAGTACTTGTTTATCAATAACTCTACAAGTTTATTTTATGAAAGTTTATTATTTCCTAAAACATATGAAGCAAAAAATAAAAATACTTTTTTCATGTTTCAAATTGTTTTCTATTAATTTTACTTCACTTTTATCCCATTTCCAATCTCTATAAACTAAGCAAACTGTAAACTCTTAGTTTTTAAAGCACGTAATTCTTTCTAATGTGTCTTGATTACTAAGTTCATCAATGAAGTAGAAATTCAACTGATATAACAGTATCTTGTATCTGATATTAACAATAAGAAACTGCATGGCTCTATTTTAGGATTTAATTTCTTTGCAGTCTGTCCCTTCAATATCCAAGACATTTCCGGAATGATGGATATTCTATGAGGAAGGCGATGTCAAGCCTGCAGACATGCCTGAACACACTGTGGTAATTTATGGCCTGCTTTCTTGGTGCTAATGTAATGAGCTACATCATATTTGAGGTTCAAGAAGATAAAGAAGCTGTCATTTTGGCATTTTGACATGTATTGCTATTGGAAAAATAAGCCATTTTCAAAAGGATGAAAGCCGTGCACAAATGTTTCTATGTTATTAAATATAAATAAAAGTGGAATTAGAATAATCATGTGTATTTTCTGGCACATTACCACTAAACTGATAATAAAATATCTAGGAAAATCAAACCTAAGTGAGCATTGATATTTTACTTCTTTCTTACATCCATTATATATGGAATCTCTTTAAAAGCACCAATATATACTAAGGTGTTAATAATATGCAAAAGTCATGCATATATATGTATATTAGAATTATTTTTCTAAAGAAGAAGAACAGACATTTAAGTCGGGAAAGCACATTGACAAGTTAGGAAATTATATCTCAGATAAAAAACATTCTGTCTGATGGCATTTGTGTATATATCCTCTTGTAAACTCTGCTGAATATTATAGTATCTTTATAATTATTTCTATATTTAAATATATGACAATGAATAAATACATTCTTTTATCTTTCCAGGTATAAAACCTTTATGTATGTTTTAAGGCAATTGTCATTTTCTCAGTGCCCAGTTAAAATTTTAATTACCAGTAAAAAACACGGGCACAAAATATTTTCTTATCTGATTGTTTAAAAATTTCTCATTCTCAAAAGTTTGAGACAAATAGAAATTTTTGTTTATTTATTTTTTAAAAGGCTACAACCATGATTCAAATACAATTGCTTTCTAAAAGTCTACTCATTTCACCATGCAAGAGGCCACAAATACAGAAAACAGCAGCTATTTGTTTAATGTGTAGTGAAGAGTTGTTATATGGTATATGTTTTATATAGTTGGCCATCTGAAAATATTAGTGGAAAAAAATCACATTAACATTAGATTTTTTACCTAGTTACAAATGCATATTTTCTCCTAGCTTTTGGTATCTAAAAGTATCCCATCACTTTTCCACCTTTGCAGAAGCCTGTGAAATACTAAGATAAATCACTATATAGATGTATATAATTACATTCACCTATCATTCTGAGTTTGGGATATATCTAACCTCCTCAGCACCTCAGGTTTTAAAAAATAATAGTTCTCAATGATAGAGTTGAGCAATCCATATTAACCAAATCTTGTTTAATCCTATTGACTGTACTCCCTCCCTCATGCTCATTGCTATTATTTTGCCTCTTGATCCCTCTTTCTCACTGTTTCCTTAGCCAGATGGAAGAAAATTCTTTTAGACTACATCACAGAGGTAACATGCCTCTCATAAAGTAATATCCATATGTCAGGGAAAAAAAGAAAAATGGAATTGAAGAGAAGATATTACAAAGATGGTTATTCATCACTTTAAATGAAAATAGTACTATCCAATAAGGAATTCAAAACTTAGTCTCTCAGCAAATTATTTTCAAAAAAGGTACCCGTGACTAGACCATTAACTTTCCAGTGACCTTATCAAAATATTATTAAATAAACCTCTCTATATGCAACATATATATGCATTTATATAATCTGTCTCAAATTTATGAAGCAGGCTAAAGTCATTCAGTGTTAGTGACCCAGATTCCTTTTTTCTAAATTCAGATTTACCAAATATTTTCTGAACCTTTCCTATTCTGTTAGCATTATTTTAGGCATTTTCTAGGATTCCACCTCATTTAATGTTCACAAAAATTCTTTATGCCCATTGTATTACAGAATACATAATAGCAAAATTATTAACCCCTCCAACAGTCTTAGGGTTATTGTTCCTTGCCTAAGACCTGCAGATAATAACAGACATATCTAGCAACCAAATCTTCTGAAACCGCATCAATCAAAACCTAGCTCTTATCTGTACCAATGGCTCTTCTACAATGTTAAATATACAATACTATCAGGTCATCTAATGTTTAGAAATATGCAAAGTCTCTAGGTGCAGTATATTTAGCTTATGCCATGGTCATTTAAGTCAATTACTTGAAATTGATTGTTTCAAAAGCATTCTGTCAAGGACTCTGCCTTAGAACAGTGTCTAGAATAGGTCACTCAGTAATGTTAGCTGTTATTATTCCCTAAAACATTCAGCAGCTTTCTTAAAGCTGGGTGTTGATGCTTTTGCCATTAAAAATTCCATTTACAAAATTAAAGGAGGGGAAATCATTTTAGTAGCTTTGCTTCACTTGACTTTTCATATGCATATGATACAAAATAACAAAAGGACGTATGTCAATTATGTACTGGCTTGATTGATTCAATTTTAGTTAACTCCTCTAGACTTCTCTTAGTATTTTCTATTTTATTTTAGATTTTTTATGTAGAGAAATATGTTTAACATAAATTAGTAAACTGGCTTTCTTTTGGGACTTTTGTTTTAATTGGCAAATCAGTAAACAAATAATTATCCCTAATGATACATTTACCAGGTAATAACGATAATTTGCTGCAAAATTGTTTTTTTTTCAAATAAGAAACCTCAAAATGCTATAAATATGTAAACATATATGCATATGCTTATAATACATGCATATTATTGTGTATAGTATTTTAAAGCACATTTGATTTACATTAAAACCTATTTTGTACTAAATTAATATAGATTATGGGAAATCTTGTAGATATATTGTCCAAGGGCATGATTTACAATAAGATATAATAATCATTCTATCCTAATGTGTACTCTTAAGTTTAGAGTATTATCTTATAGATAGAAAGTCTTATTAAGTCTAACTTAATATTAAGTAAGGAAATGATAAACCTAATAAAGTGTATCAAGACATTAGTCTTCTTTTTTTAAGATTTTATTTATTTATTCAGAGACACAGAAAGAGGGAGCCTGATGCAGGACTCGATCCTGGGACTCCAGGGTCACACCCTGGTCCAAAGGCAGGCACTAAACTGCTGAGCCACCCAGGGATCCCCAAGACATCACTCTTCTAATGAATAATGAAGAATATTATTAGAATAGCTTAGGTCATAAATTCTACTTTACCTAAAATATAGATATAATAAGGACATTAGTGGAAACTTATTTGATGATATTAACCTAATCTGGCTTGTTTGATTTTATTCAAGTGAAACATTTACATTTTAGTGTAAAATATCTGGGTTATTATTTTTTAATTGAATAATTTTCAACTACCATAAAAATTAAGGACTTATTTTGGTATGTCACTGAAATCAGAAGTAATCACAATAGGGCACCTGGGTGGCTAAGTTCGTTAAGAGTCTGCCTCTGGCTCAGGTCATGTCCTCAGGGTTCCCGGGATGAAGCCCCACATTGGCATCCCACTCAGAGGGGAGTCTGTTTCTCCCTCTCCTTCTGCCCCTCCCCCACCTACACTTGTGCTCTCTCTCAAATAAATCTATAAAATCTTTAAAAAAAAGAGAGAGAGAAGTAATCACAGTAAGACACCATGATTCTACATGTAACTTCTCCCCACATTTGACAGGAACTTTAAAACTACGATGAGCAGAAGGGACATTAGTAGGGAAAGAGCTCCAAATTTCCAGTAATAAAAGATATTTTGGAAGACAAGTACATGAAAACTTGCAAGATATGACATTCTTTGTTTATGCATTATGCAGACTCTGAAGCCATATGATTTAGATTCAAGCTCCAGCTCCATCACATGCCTATGTAAGACCTTGGAGAAGTTGCCTAACATTTCTGTCTCTGTTTTCTAATCAGTAAAACACTGGTGATAATAGTGGTACCTAGACCAGAAGGCCCTTAGAGATTAAATGATTCAACAGTGCCAGTGTCTGGTAGGTAGCAAAGATTCTGTAAGTGTTATCTGGTAAGTCTTATCATCTATCTTTTCCTAGACATGAATAAAACCACTTTTATGTACATTTCCTTTTACTTTCAGCAAACAGAACTAATAATCCTCATTCAGTTATCTTCACTGAAATCTCATAATGGCTATTACCTTTATTTCCAGAAGACCTTCCTAGGAGCAATGAGATTCTTACCTAAACTGAAGAACTAGAACACCACTAGAGGGAATATATTATGACATGTACTTAGAATGTCTTATGCAATCAAAATTAACTTAATAAGGATGTCATTAGCTATACAAAATGAAAATAATTTTTCAACTTTGCATATAATACTGTAAATAATGATAAAAATGATTAAATGTTTAAGTATACTACACTGAAGAATATAATTCTAAATCAGGCTATAATGAAATATATATTTATATATGTTTAACTTCTTTTTGTATTTTGTATTTTTTATTCTGATGGTTTGGAACCTGAATTAAAGGCCTAAAGTAAATCTAGGAGTGCCTTGGTGGATCAGTTATGTGTCTGACTGCTCCTCCCCACTTCATTTGTACTCTCTCTCTCTCTCTCAAAAAAAAAAAAATTCCTACATTAAAATCTATGTCTTAATAACATCAAAGAAAGTGTAATAAAAAAAGTTAATACTGTATCAAAACGGATATTACTGATACAGTTGCTAATTTGGGATACCTCTGTAATAGTAATATTTTGCAATTATATTGTCCTTTTGTCTCAAATGTTTCACAAATTTTCAAGTGTCTACATAGGGTGAAATTTGCAGTGAAATTTTCCCTTAGGTAAAACAACATTTCTGCAGTACAACAGTGACCTCATACACATTTAAATGCATCAAATTGAAATTATCTCTTTTTTTTCTTTTGAAAATGACTGAGAAATTTAAATACATAGGATACAACTATGAAAGCAATATTAGACAAGAAATCATAACTAATACTGAAGCTTCCAAACCCAGTTAGAGAAAAAGCAGAAACAGATAAATACATAACCTGAAGTATTACCAAGATATTATGATCTTGAAAGTTGCCTGGTGTAAGGAGCTGATAAAGAGCTGTCCTTTTCAAAATCCGCTAAGTGAGGCCACTGACCATTGATAATTTGGTGTTCCCAGTCACATCTATTTCCCACTACAATCTATTTAGGTCAGAGAGACTGCTAGGGATACTGATGGCCAGCTCTGACAATTTATGTAAATTTTTCAGATACTGTAGGGACTTCAGTTCACCAGCCCTTCTCTTTCCTCCTTAGTGCATGCTGGCTGTCAAGAGCTACTGTCACGTTACACTGGTGCCTGGAATTAACTTGTCAATGAATATTTGTAAATCTGGCATTGTGCTAACCTCTCAACATACACGTGATGTCACAATCTAGTTTCAAATATATTGTTTTTATATGAAATGAGGAATGTATTGCTATGTCTCCTGAACTTTAATCATGTGGGTGACGGGCACTGAGGGGGGCACTTGATGGGATGAGCACTGGGTGTTATGCTATATGTTGGCAAATTGAACTCCAATAAAAAAATCATATTCTTCATATACACTTCAGTTTATGATAACAACAATCCTTTGGTCTGTGACAACATTAATAGGATGTGCAAGGACTGTCTTCAAGTAGCTTACCTTTTCTCAGGAAAAAAACATTTAAAAACCCTTTTCCCCTTATATTTCTAGCATTGTCAGGTAACTAATTCTCCTCATATGGAAAATTTTATTTTAATGTAGTCAGTGTTATTATTATTATTAAAGCTTCCAAATAAGGCACAGTTAAACCACCACTTTCATACACTGCTGGTGAAATATGAATACAATAGGTATTGTATATTATATATAATAAGAATATAATATGAACAGCTTTTGGAAATCTTTATTAAAATGATAAATGCCATTCTCTTGAACCCAGCATCCTATTTAAAAAGTATATATAGGGGCGCCTGGGTGGCTCAACTGGTTAAGCATCTACTCTTGATTTCAGCTCAGGTCATGATCTCAGGGTCCGGAGATCAAGCTCGGGTTCTGCAAGGAGTCTCAGACTCAGTTTGGAGTCTCCTTGCCCCTCTTCCTCTGCTCCTCCCCTACTCAAGCACTCTCTTTTTCTCTTTCTCTCTCTCAAATAACATAAATAAAATATTTAAAAATAAATAAAATAAAGAGTGTATATAAATACACTATGTATACTTTACTCATGTGAGAAATAAATCAGACCATTCACTGTAGTATTTTCTTATAACAGAAAGTGTTGGAAATACTATGAATCTTCCTAGATGGCACATTAAATAAGTTATAGTATTTCTGTCTATATTTGTGTAAATACACACATATAAAGTATGATATAATCTCATTAAAAGCATGAGGATCATTTTTTTTTCTGTATTATTGAGGATATCTCCATAATATATAACTGAAAACATAAGATGTACAACAATTTATGTAGTGTGTGGCCAACCGTATTTTAAAAGAAGTCAAGGGTAAGAGTATAAATACATATCTGCTTAAATATTTATACACAAAGAATATCCAGGAACTTGTTACAATTGTGCTCCTACTCCTGGAGGTGAACACTGGAGATTCAAGAGACCGGAAGAGGCAAAGAAGTTCTTATTTTATATTTTCTAAGCCTTTAGGAAGTTGATTTACAGGAATGTTTTACCTTAGTAACAGTCAAAACCAAAAAATAATAACTTAAAGAATGTTTGCCTAACTTCTTTCTCTCTGAGTCTCTCCTAAGTTTCTCATTTGATTAATAAGTGTTTATCCTCCAAGAGATTCTGGGGCAAATAGAATGCTTCTTCAATAGTTCAAAGTACAAGATCACATCTTCATTATTTAAGGTTCAAATTATTTATTTATTTATTTATTTATTTATTTATTTATTAAATATTTTATTTATTTATTCATGAGAGAGGCAGAGAGAGAAAGGCAGAGACATAGACAGAGGGAGAAGCCAGCGGCTCCTTGCAGGGAGATGGATGTGGGACTGGATTCCTCGACTGGGAATATGCCTTGAGCCAAAGGCAGATGCTCAACTGCTAAACCACCCAGGCATCCCAATGTTCAACATATTTAAAACTGAAGACATTTATTATACTGCAGTGTAGCTCTTTGGGACTTTTATATTTTTAACCAGCATTTGGAAATTAAAAATAATAAATTTTGACAATTAAATGTAATTTAAATAACACATGGTCATAAATGCATTAAAGTAAATCAAAGGTAGTTTTATTTTCTTGGAGACACCGTACTAAATAAATAATAGAAAACGGTGGGCTTATTTTGGATGTGGGAGGGACACTGCTTTAGAGTTAGTTTATTTTCTCTAAATAATTATTTTAAGAACATTTTTTGGATATTTTAATTATGGGTCTGGCTAGCATTTGCACTATGAATTGCTTTTAGAAACAGCTGGAAACTTGATATTTTAAGGACAGGAATTAAACTTACAGAAATAAAATAATTAAATCCTGCAAATGGAAAATTTTTAATAGTTTCAACTACATAGGTAAACATATAAATTATTATAGAGAATATATAAAATTTAGATTATTATCTATCCATAGTAACAATAATTGCAGAAAGCATCACACTGTTTTTTTTTTTCCTCTGAACTTTAACAACATACTGTATCTTATGATCTTTAACAAATGTGGCTGCACCTTTTGATAGTTAGATAAGTCTCCTAATTTAAGGTGTTATCTTAATTTTCTTTATATATATATATACAACTGCACTTTTAGATTATAAAAATTCCAACCTTCATTGTTTCAATGAATATATCTTGATGATTTAGTACTTTTTCCTGTCTCCATTTTATGCCTAACATCGTTCACTTCATAAAATGAATAACACTGTCCATCTGTAGCCATGAAAATGTGGCCCTAACTATTTTAAAAATACAAGCTGAAAAATGAATTTACTAAAATGCAACTCAAACAATTAACTGGCCATTTGTTTAAGTATGAATGCCTAAGTATAGTTTACCTTCTTAAATAAGCAAGAAATAAGGATGATCGTGTTGGAGGGTGGGGAGAATAGCAGGTTATCATGTACATATGAGGAAGAGAAAAATTATAATTACATTTAAATTGTGGGTGATTTTGTGGTTATAATTTGGTTACTAATAAGTGCAGATTTAAAAAAAAATTACCCCCCATTGGGACACCTGGGTGGCTCAGTGGTTGAGCATTTGACTTCAGTTAGGGCTTAATCCTTGGTTCCTGGATTGAGTCCCATGTCGGGCTCCTGCAGGGAGCCTGCTTCTCCCTCTGCCTGTGTCTCTCCCTCTCTCTCCGTGTCTCTCATGAATAAATAAATAAATCTTAAAAAAAGTATCCCCCTATTAAATTTTCTATGGAACTTGTGCTTAGAAAAAAAAAAAATCAATTAGCAAAGGAGGTGACTATTTTTTGTTACATGTACTGTATGATGAGCCCTGGCCCAGCAGGTTTGCATTACCATACATTTTCTATTACTTAATCCTAAGAAGCGAGGTAGCTCATTCATTCATTCATTCATTAAATAAATATTAGTGAATACCTACTCCTATTTATCAGAGATCTAGAAAGAAACAAATCTGTTTTTTTTTGAAGCTTACAATCTGGTGGTAACATAATGGCACTAAATTATCATACATAAATAAATGAATCATGCAGACAGTATTTTAGAAGGTGAACACAGTTATGAAAAATACAACAGATAAGGAGTCTGGTAAAACCCCTTACTCACTCAGGTGTCAATGTTTACTAAAGTGGTCAGAGCTGACCTCAGTGGAAGGCTCGCTACAAGCAGCAGGGGAGATGGTCTCACAGCTCCTTAGCTCCACGCAGAAGGAAAAACTAACACAAATGCCATAACTCATCATGGCTTCATGGATGTTTAAGGACAGGACGAGCAATAAGGGTGATATGGCTATAACGAAGTGAGCAAGGAAGACACCTTGAAGATCAAATCAGAGCAGTGCATGGATGGAAGTGAGGAGTGAGGTAAGGGAAAGGTTGTAGGGCCGTGCAGTTCCTTTTAAATACTTTGGAATAAAATGGGGAAATAATGTAGAGCTGTGAGGAATTACAGCATCTAATATACATATTAAAAACTCTCTAGACTAATTTTTAGACCGATGTGGGACAAACTGCATGTGGGCCTCCCCGGGAAACAGCCCCTGAGATGGAGGTCTGCAGGCATTTATTAAGGAACAGTGACAAGAACACCTGTGAGATGCGAAGAAAGAGGATTGGGCAGAGGAAGAATTTCAAATGCCATACAGCCTCAGCAAAGGCCTCAGCAAAGACTTCAGCTGATACCAAGATATTGTAGAATTGGTTCAAATTGGTGATGGAAGTCCACCCCAGTGATGAAGCATATGCTTAGAAAAGGCAGCTACCTTTGGCTGAAGGAAAATCCAAGGGAGGGATTCAGCTTGTCAGCAAGCAACATTTCCAGCAGATATTGGAGAGGACCATATCATTCTGAAGGAGAAACCTAGGCAGGACAACAGCACCCACTGCAATGTATAGGAAGGAACCATAGGGAGAACTTCTAGGCTACTGAAGTGATCCAAGAAAGAGATTATAATTTCTTGGACCAATATGGTGGACTTGATGGGAGAGAACTGATTCAATTCTAGACATATTTTGAAAGTAGAGTTACCAACATTGCCTGAGAGATTAAATGAGGAATGTAAGAAAAAGAACAACTCTCAACAATTAAGAATAACTTGGAGTTTCTAAGACATGCAATGTAGATGAAAGAATATCCATTAACCGATTTGAGAAAGTTGAAAGAATAGGTAAAAGCAAGAAATTTAAGAGGTCAATTTTATGCATGATTTGGGGATATCTGTAAAATAATTATGTGTTAGCCTGTTGAAAGCTGATTAATGATTTCCTGTAGAAGATTATATTAGATACATGATTTGGGAATCATTAATCTGTATGTGATTTTTAACATCACAGGACCAGATGAAATAAACAGGGAAGGGACTATGAACAAAGGAGAGAGGGTAAATAACATCCAGGCAATCCAAAGTTAAAAGGTCAGGACAAAGATGAATAAAGGGGTAAAAGGGAAATTAAGAAACAACCAAGGTAAAAAGAAAACCACATAAAATTTTGTCCAAGTAGCTGATTGAAGAAAACAGCTTCAAAAGGATGCATTATTAACAAATGCTTGTGGAATGCTAAATAAGAAGCATGTTGAGAACTGACCATAGCACTTCACAGTGCAGATGCCATTCATGGCCTTGACAGGAGCAGTTTCATTAATAAAAATGGAGGTAAAAATCTGATTGGAGTGGATTGAAGAGAGATGGAAAATAATAGAATGGGATGCAGAAAGGAGAATGCTTTCAAGAGGTTGCTCTAACAGGGGATGAAGAAACCAATACATTTGCTAGTGAGATAAGTGGGGACATAATGTTTTTTGGGTTTCTTTTTTTAGATGAAAGGAATTACAGCATAACTTTATGCTAATGGAATGATCTGGAGAAAAAAAATGGGTACTGTAATATAGAGATAATTATTGCTGTAAATATGTCCTTAAGTAGGCCAGTGGTGCTGGGATCTCGTATAGAATCACGTGTATGTGTTTGTGTACTAATGGCCTTAGTAATGAAAGCCAATTACCTATAGCAGCAAGAGAGAAGGCAAAGTGTATATGATTAAAGATACTGATATGATGGTTGATATGAGGGCTATACTAGCATTCTCCATGAAATACTCATTCTCAGTAAAACTGAGAGTACTTACTAAGAGTCTCACCATGAATTTCCCCAGTTCAAAAATCATTAAACCTGTTATGATTTAAATGGTTCAGTTGAGTATTCTCATAAGATCATTTTATATTTATGCATATATAAAGTGATATCCCAAAATACTCATTCTCAGTAAAACTGAGAGTCTTACTAAGAGTAAAGAGGTCATCATTAATGGTGTGACAATGAGAGTGAATGAAATAGGGAAATAGATAAGGCAGCTGTCTGAGATTTTTTTTCCTTTATCTCCTGCCAGTCACTGGGTGAAGAACTAGATTGAGGGGATCCCTGGGTGGCTCAGCAGTTTAGTGCCTGCCTTTGGCCCAGGGCGTGATCCTGGAGTCCTGGGATGGAGTCCTGCATTGGGCTCCCGACATGGAGCCTGCTTCTTCCTCTGCCTGTGTCTCTGCCCCCCGCCACCTCTCTCTATCATGAATAAATAAATAAAATCTTAAAAAAAAAGAACTAGATTTAGTAGAAGTCATGGTTGTGCCAAACAAGCTAAAGAGCACAGAGGAAGTTAAAAAAAAAAAAAAAGAAAAGAAAAAAAGGATTGATTACAAATACTGACAAGGCATTTAAGTATAATAAGAAAGGGAAAAGTACAGGATGCCTGGGTGGCTTAGTGGTTGAGCATCTGCCTTGGGCTCAGGTCATGACCCTCAGGTCCTGGGATCAAGTCCCACATCAGGCTCCCAAGGAGCCTGCTTCTCCCTCTGCCTATGTTTTTGCCTCTCTCTGTGTCTCTCATAAATAAATAAAAAAATCTTAAAAAAAAAAAAAAAGGAAGAGGTATACAGTAAGTGGAGATGAAGGATCACAAAATAGTGATAGAATCAGTGGGATTTAATCCCACTTATGTCAAAAGCTTGTTGAAATATTTAAATACTGCAACATTTTCTTTCTCAATGTAGCAAACATTAAGGAGAGACTATTTCATTGAAATATAGGTTGGAATAAATACAAGACTCATTCACAATTCACAACTATCTTGAGTTTTCCAATCCTAATTCACCAGATGATGATCAGTTATACCAAGAAATCAATCTCTGACATTTCAGGAGTATCTTACCACTTCCTTAGACATTAGTCAAATCTCACCTTTTCTACTTCCTTGACACCAACATGTAAAATATTTGCAAATTATATCTTCAAGAAAGTCATTTTCTTGCTCATATTCTTCCTTGTTGCCTTTTTAAAATCAGAGGAAATTCAGTGGTTCTGGATCTGTTATTTCAACTCTCCATTTTTATTTCAAAAACATCAGTAAAAGACAATGCTGAAAGGTCTTAAGGGACTTTCTCCTTCTTCCCAGTAGAATAGGAATATCACCATGAATTTCCCCAGTTCAAAAATCATTAAACCTGTTATGATTTAAATGGTTCAGTTGAGTATTCTCATAAGATCATTTTATATTTATGCATATATAAAGTGATATCCCAAAAAGTTTTTAAACAATTAAATGCCTGATTTGGGATTTAAAACCAGGACAGCAAATTGTTTCATTAAACTCTAGTGAAAATAAACTATAATACTATTTAATAATGCTTTGTGTTTCATTTTGTTAAAAAGAACATATTGACTTTAAATTGTTTTCAGTTGTGGTCTAAAATTGAAAAGAGTATATTGTGACCTATTCTTACCTTTATAAATCTGAGATATATATGTTTAATTTTGTTTCAATTTTGATAAGGCTTGAACGTCTCCCATGAGTTTTCCAAATGGACCTGATGACCTGACAATGATTAATCATATAATCGGAAAATTCTGGTTACCAACCAGCCAGCTCACTCTGTCACCTAGATATTTTAGTAAGACCTGAAAAAAAAAAGTAGGCCAGGTTTTCTTTTTCTCTGACTTAGCCTTTCTTCATTCCTTTTTTTTTCCTTCTCTGTGTGTGTTTGTGAGTCTGTGTGCATGCTCACACATTCATGTGTGTTTCTCTGAGTGTTTAATGTGGGAATCAAAAAAAAGAGAGAAATTGCTGGAAAAGTATCAAGTGGATGTAGGCCATGCAGAATGGAAGCAACATGTAAAGAGAATGTCCGTTGTACCCACGTTTCAGAGAGTTACATCCTTTCCACCTTTCAATATTAATTTTATTCTCTTCTCATATCCGTGACTTTAGAGAAGCAAAATGTAAAAGGTAATCCAAGATACAGTGTTTGCTAATGATTTGAATGATAAATTTAATATTTTGCAAATCATTATAATATAATAATGGCTGTTTAAATTTTTAAAGATACATGCAATTAAAAGAAAACATATCAAATGTATTAAAATTGTTTCTGATAAAGGAGGTAAAAGGGAGTAAGGAATGGGATATTATGAAATGATTATATCTTTATATCTATGTATCTATGCATTTATATACAGATAAATGAAGGTGGAGATAATGACTTGGATAGAGCCAATGTTAATAGTGAACTCTGAAAAGAGTCATACAATTAAATCAGCCCCCTGCACTTAACATAAAAAGAAAATTTTATAACAGTATTTATTTGTGGTACAACAATATTAATAATAATATTGTCAAACCATGTGAAATTGATATATTCATAAATAAAATAGATACTGGCAATTACATGTTATTTAAACTTACCCTAATAATAACAAGTCACATTTACCTGGAATATCATACTCCGAACATTATATGCTATCCTTACAAAAACTCCATGCTATTATCAGGAATTACTCGGGTGCTGCTGAGGTGATTCAGTAGGTGAAGTGACTGACACTTGATTTCAGCTCATGTTATAAGATCACACCCAGTGTCAGGCACCATGCTGGGTGTGGAGCCTGCTTAAGATTCTTTCTCCCTGTCCCTCCCCACCCCCTATATGTCACTTGAACTCTGTCTCTCTCTTTTTCTCTATAAAAACAAACAAAAAGGGAATTACCCATGTTAGAATGGTTATATTGATGCTCAGAGAAGTTAAGTTGCTCAAAGTTAAGGAGTTATTAAACATCAAACTAGATATTATGAGTCCTAATTTATAAACCTTATGAAAGTGATCATGTGCCTATGTTCTAGCCCTTGTTCTGCCAATAATTGTGAGAATTCTTAGATTTATAATATCCTTATCTATAAAATGAAAAGACTGTATTATATGACCTGATTTATAACTCAAAATCTATTAAAGAACTTTAATTCTATTTTTTAACAAAAGTATCATTATTATTTTTGCATCTACTCTGGGAATATAAATATACTTTCTTATTCATCCCTGCTAATTAGCTGAATGTGTCACTGAGATTGGCTAAGCATGGATCTCTCATGCTGTTTAGTCTAACTAGTTCTACAAAGATCTGTTTAGACTAAAAAGTAAGAGGGTCACCCAACAGTAATGTCTAACATTGCTATCCTTTTCTCTATTAAATGATCTTCTTCAATTTTATACAGCAGTGGCATTCATATATGTTTTTGTGGTAAAATCTTTGATTTTTCAAATGGAATTTTATGGAGAAACGAGTAAAAAATAGACCTGTATAGTATGTTCTTGTTGAACTTGAGCTATTGCCTCTGTTTGACTATATATAAATGTCTTGAAAATTCTGAGGTTCCAGGAAATCTGGTTTGATGACCACTATCCAATATTTGTATTTTCTGTTGCTTTGCATATATAAGAACACTAAATCTTTCACTGTATTTCTTTAAAGTTTCAGGATTCAACATATCATTTTCAAACTGGCTCTCATCTAAAAACAATGGTTAAAAACCCACAAGATCCTTCATGTGAATTTTCTATGATATTATGAATGTAGTATGATTAGAAAAATGCCAAACAAAGAATTAGTGCATATCACAGTCATATACTATATTTGACTCTTGGAAAATATATTATAAAAAAATCTGCTTGAGACGAAATATCTGTAATCACTGACATTTCATTTCTAGATGGCAATAAGCTTGACATTCCTATATGATGCTTATCACTGTCCCACATATGGTGAGCCCTTCTCATGGTGAACATGGATACCAGAAAGGAAACATAAGGAAGACCTCCTGCACTTCCTATCCATTATTGCAGCAGTGCCCTGCAGGATGCAAAAAACTTTTAGTGCTGAATTAAAAAAAAAAAAAAAAAGAAGAAGAAGAATGTTTTCACAAGGCACAAACAGTGTTTCATATACCCAAAGAATATAGAGATGCAAGGTTAATTATGTTTTCAATAAACTGTTTTATTTTGTTAGAAAATGTTCCTTCTTATTCTGAGAGTGTTTTTCCTAGCATCTTTTAACATGTTGGATCATGTAAGTCATTCTAACTTCTCCTTATAATCTAAAGAAACAAATCAGCAATAATATTAAATTATAAAAGATGAATATAAAAAAAGAAGCATTTTGAAATATATTTTTTATAGAGTGAAAAACACTGGTCCTTCTAAAGATGAATCTCTCTCTTATTTTGAAACTTTTACTTTTCTAGTAGCTTAACAATCATATGTCCCCAGCACTATCCTAGTACATCCAGCTTCACAAATGTTGTGTTCTTTCATAGTAACCTAATCCTTGTGTGGTCATTTAGAGCAGCCATTTTTTTTCTGTAAATGGCCAAAGAGTTCATATGTTAAGCTTTGTGTGCCATACAGCGTCTGTTGCCACTACTCAATTCTGCCATTGTGGGCATGCCAAAACAGCCACAGATATGATGCAGACAAAAGCACATGGCTGTGTTCCAATAAAACTTTACTAAAAGGACAGAGAGCAGGCCAGATTTTGTCCACAGAACACAGTTTACTTATCCCGCTTTGAGAGAGTCTTTTAAAATCTATTTCGGGGACACCTGAGTGGCTCAGGGGTTGAGCATCTGCCTTTGGCTCTGGGCATGATCCCAGAGTTCCAGGATCGAGTCCCACACCAGGCTTCCTGCATGGAGCCTGCTTCTCCCTCTGCCTATGTCTCTGCCTCTCTCTCTGTGATGTTCATGAATAAATAAATAAAATCTTAAATAAATAAATAAATAAATAAATAAATAAATAAATAAATAAATAAATCTATTTCATAGAATAATTTTATTAATTTAGCTAGTCATTCAGAGGTCCAAAAGGGAAAAGAACAAAGTATGGTAAGGGAAGAATAATGTTCAGTCTATATAAATCCTGCCGTCTAAATTGTGTGGTTTAGTAAGTAGCAGTTCATCAGGGATTTGTGATCTGTAAGAGACCAAAAAGAATAAATCTGTAAAAATGAAGTGTTACCTATTTCAATCATATATATATATATATATATATATATATATATATATATAATCAATCAGCCTTTTCTTCACAATTCTCTGCACATATCACTGCATGAGAGAAATGACTTATTCCTCAACAAATGAAAATCTATGGCGAAAACAAAAGCAATGTCCCCTGGTAGTGCCAAGCTGCATGGCACAGTAGAGGATTATATCACTCCTTGTTTTCTATTGGCCATTATTCTTGAATCTGCCAATCCCTTCATTTTCCTGAGCTGCAATTTCCTCACTTATGAAAGAAATAGACTGGTTTAGATGATATCTAAATCCCTTTCCAGTTTTAAAATTCTATTAAGTAGCAACCCATTTCTCACCTGATATCATCAGAGATCACCATGGAAATCCTCTGTCCCTTTTTGTCTTTGTAATAGCAAATCTCATATTATGTTTTGCCTCATGTCTAATGCTGTCATTTCAATGATTCTAGACTACTTATTTCCATTTTCGTAATGGTTCTATATTTTAAGTATCTTTTTCTCTTCTGTTGCCAAAGAAAAAAATAAAGAATTAACTTTCTCAATTATGTAAGTTTTTAAATAATGCAACCTGAAAACTTTTCCTCTCAAAAAATACCCTGTGAATGAAAATTACATTTTTTTTTTAGTTTTTCTCTTTGTTGAACTACTTTTTGGATCTGTGGAAGAACATCAACAAAGGAGGCAGTCCTTGAAGCAAAACAATTGACAAATAGCTCCTCTAAGCAGCTGACAAAGACCGTATTGTGTCACCACACAGCAGTTGGAAAGTTTAATGAAGAAGAGAAGTGAAGAGCCAAATAATTGACTTTTTAAGAAGCAATCCCTTGAAAATTAAAAGGAAGTTGTGGCATCATATGTTACACACATAATAGGTTAACTTTTATTAACCCAATAATGACTAAAACCTACTTCTTAATAAGCAGAAACATTTCAATCTTTAAAATTAGGTAAGATACTTGCCAAACTTCATAAGGGCAAATCTTTTAAAGGAATGGATAAAAATTTTAAAAAGGCAGATTAAAGAATAAAATGTGCATTCATAAGAGCACGTTTTATCACATCTTCCATTATAAAATTTCTTATTATGAAAAATTAAGCACCACAGATACCAACAAATTAAAATGTTTATATATTATCTTCTTTATAAACCAATTAAAAATATTATATGTTGTGACTAAAATTAAATTAAGTTTATATGTTTTGAGTAGAAGAAAAGGGACTATGGCTAGAATGAACTCAAACATGAAGACTAGAATGAAGACTCCAGTCTTCTGTACTTTCAAATACCAGGATGACATATATGAGCCAAGAGACATACGAGTATGTTGAAGATGGATGATGGTGAGAGAGAGAGTCAAAATCAGCTGTGGAGGGTCTTACTTCAATTTCTGGCTAGATTATCTCTTACCAAACACTCAACATTATTGAATTTTGTATTAGCTGTAAAGTTGGATGGATCATCTGCACCTTACACCTAACAGCTGCTGTGCAGTTCAAAAGAGATCATGTAAATATGAGTTTAGAAAGTGGCAAAGTGCTGTAAAATTGACTCCTCTGGAAGCACAGAGAAAGAGAAACAAATGAATCTAGAACCTGAATAATTGCACTGGTTGCTAACCCTGGTTCTGTCTCTAATTAACCAGGTGACTTTGGGTGAGTCATTCCCTCTGGACCTGAAATGTCTTTTTTGGAAAACAAGAGAAATGTTGTTTTAGATGGTCTCTATGCCCACTTTGGCTTGAACTTCTATTATTTATAGCAGAAAACCTGTCTTCAGGGTCTGGTTTCTCTTGTCAGCGTATCTTCTCCCTGAGTGAACTCATCTACTGCTGAGTTGGCATAGCTATTTATGTGATCATTTATTTTTAAACTATAATCTTTGACTACTATGTTCTAGGCTATTGAGCCCTAGTCTATATCTCCAATTCCAAATTCTTTCCAAAGGTCAAAAACCCTCTCCTCCATATGCTAGAAATATATAAAATACATGTGAAAATAATAATTTAAATTAATAATTAAAATAATAATTTAAATTTAATAATAATTTAAATCTAATAATTATTAATAATTTAATAGTGTCTCTTGGCTCACTATCTTCCCTGTATTAAGAAATCAAATAAAATAATCTCTCTTTGCAATTCTTCACTCAATTGGTGGCACTAAAAGCCATCTTAGTAACCTCATTTAAAAAAAAGGGGGGGGGAGAGAAAGAGAATTAATCCATCATTCCCTACACCAATTAATTACAAGTCCTATAAAGCTTACTTTTTCAAATATTTTATTTTTTTTAATTTTATGTATTTATTCATGAAAGACACAAAGAGAGAGGCAGAGACATAGGCAGAGGGAGAAGCTGGCTCCACACAGGGAGCCCGATATGGGACTCCATCCCAGGACACCGAGATCATGCCCTGAGCAGTAGGCAGACACTCAACCACTGAGCCACCCAGGCATCCCAAGCTTACTTCTTCAAATATTTGTTCTACGCAGGCTAAATTTTCTAAAAGATAATGTCACAACAGGCCACTTGGAGAAAAAATCACAAAAATAGAAATAAATAACCTAAAAAAGAGAAATACACCTTTAACCCTATCTCTCAAGGCTTAACATTGTCAAGTTTATCATATATCTTTATTTTCTACATCTTTATAAATACACAAGTATTATAATCTTATGAAACTAAAATAATATTTATAATGCTTGATAAATTTAATTTCTCACATAGTTAAAAATGAAAATCATTTTGTGACATATATATGAATATATATTTCCTAACTCATTCTTTTCAAAAGCCACACAGTAATTCATCCTATGAATGAGTATTTAGATTGTATTACTCTTTCTATAACATTCAAAAATTACTGGAGTGAATATATACTTTTACATATTGAGGAGGCAAATATATATTCATATACATAAATATGTGCATATGCAATACACATGTATTATGTACATTAGTCTTTTGTTTTTTAGATGGTAAAACTTCCAATTTTCAAAAACTGGTCTTTCACTCTTATTTCCTACTGCCCTAATTCAGAGATTTGTAATGTCTCTTTTGTGTTACCATGACAATTTCCTAACTGTTGCCAATGACTATAAGCTTTTGGTCTTTAAACCTGTTTTTCACATCACCAGTCAAGTGTTTTATTTAAAACAGAAATGAGAACATGATGGTGCTCTGATTAAATGTGTTACTATCTCCCGGATCCCCATAGAATAAAGCAAAGAGTCATAGATTGCATACAAATCCTCCGTGACATTGTCATAATCTTTCTTGTATCCTCCCAGTAATTAGACAATCTTCTGTCTCTTGCTGACTCTAAATTCAGTTATAACATTATTCATTTCCATGGAACCAGGGCAGAGGGGCTATATCTTCACATGCTTATAAAGCCTTTTTTCTACATTTTTGACTGCCTTACTTTCATTTTCCTCTAAGGATTAGTTCAAATATTATATTCACCAAGAGGCTTTCAGCAAACCTTTAGACTGGGTTATATAGTCACTTTATGCATCCTCACTTCCAAAGTCCTATCACCACTTTACCCTCTCATTTTAAAGTTCTCAAAGGCAGGAGCTATGTCATGCTTAATGCCTAGCATTCTGTAAAATACCCAATAATAGCCTACTGAACTTAATGGAGTTTAGACTTTTGAGATGAATAAAAATCTCAGGTTAACCTAGACTTTGTCAGTTGTCTAAAAATAACTCTAAACTGTGAATTGTCCTAGGTTCAGAATTAATATCTGTAAGTGGCACCTCGTGGCCATCTAAGCCCTTGCAATGGTCTCTTTACGCTCCTAAACCAAACCCCTTAGCTCATCAAATGGTCTACCACACTCTGGACCTATAGAAGTCAGAACCAAGACCAAGCTTACTGGTAAAGAATCTAAGCTTTTTAGAGGAAACAACTATATTTATGCCTTTTTATTCATTTTGCACTTAACACAATACTTCATGTCACTTTCACTGAGAATGAGATGCCCATAATGGGAATGAGGGAAATAAAAATGAGCTCTTGATATTAAACCTGTAATATCTTTACAAAGTGAGCCAGAGCAAAGGCTTATATGATAGTAGGGAAATCTTCTAAATCTATTCAATAGAAAAATAAGCCATTATGTAATAAAAGAAAGAAAATTTTAAAATTAAAGTAATAATAATAATAGAGCCTTAGTAGCAAAATTTAGCATTGCCATATAACTGTCTATGAAAATTTTTCCTTTTTCTGTGGACTTTCTATTCATGCATCATTAACCTTTCAACCATTTTTCTTATTCTGATCCCATACTGACAAAATGGGGAATCTTCAAAATAATAAATAACCAGTATAGTCTGGGCAGCAACCAATGAGTGCTTCACTCAGTATGAATGATATTGGCTTATAGAAAACTGTTAGGGTCATCACAGTGAATACTGACTGTACATCAGCTTTGTTACTGTGTTAGTTGCCTAAGGATGCTGTGAAAAAGTACCATAAGCTAAGTGGCTTAAAACAACCAAAATTTATTATTTTATAGTCTGAAGACTAGAAATCTGAAATCAAGATATATGCTGGGCTCAGTCCCTCTGAGATTCGGCGGAATCTTTCTTTGCCTCTCCCTAATTCTGGTGGTGGCAGTCAATCTTCATGGCTCCTTGACTTAAAGTTGGTTCACTGAATCTCTGCCTCTGTCACCATAAGAATTTCTTGTGTGTGTCTCTCACCTCTTTTTACAATGGTCATGTTGGATTAATGGCTCACTGTATTACAGTACGACTTTATCTGAAATTGATTATATCTGCAAAGACCCTGTTTTCAAATAAGGTCACATTCATAAACACTAAGGGTAAAGATTTCAACATATCTTTTTGGGGGGGGACCCAATTCAACTTATAACATTTAATAAGTAACTGTCTTATTTCAATGTCATCTCAAGTATCAATCCTTGGAACAGGATGTATTATCACATGGAATTCCAGAATTGTTATTACTGAGGGCAAAAAAAAGGCAAAATTTTATGAGAAAATGACCAATAGAGATAATCTATGTAATATGTGTAGCCAATAATAATTACATCAGAGTACAAATTTCAAGGACAGATCATGGATCTTGAAACGTTCTCCCAATTAATAAATGTGCTGTTGAGAGGCCTTTCAGGAAACAGGAAAAACTTATTAAGTTTCTATGCTATATTCATAGTAAGGATGCAAACATTTATTACTATTTGTGGAATATAACAAATAGGATTTAAAAAACTATCAGTAAAAAAAAATTCTTACCATAAGAAGTGCCATTACGGTAATAAGTCAGAAATACATGCTCCCATAAAGTATAGCTTTGAAGCTTCACTTGCACCCAAAAATATGTTCTTGACTTTCTCACTAATTATGCCCTCAAACTGTCACAGAAACAGAATGAAGATCTACTCATTTTTCCACAATATAGGAGTTCCTTATTTTTGTCCCATACCAAATCAAAGATACTTCATTAACAGGGACAAAGGCAATAATATGAGAAGAGGCAATGAGCGTTCCCTGGAGTGCCTTTTTAAACTACATTTTGATTTGGATTCTGAGAACAGCAACCCCTCTACTTACTTGACTTCCATGAAAGACAGAGTTTAGGGAGCCACTATTTCTGATGGTAGTTGATGGTATTCTCAGTTATGTTTGAATAAAAAAAGACAAGTGAAGAATTCCCAATCTCGAGAATGATGACTGAGTGTTGGGAAATAAAATTTATCTGAGGCATCTGTCACATTAGTATATTTGCTTTTGCATCTGGAGTAGACAGGGATTTTTCAGAGATGCATTGGGAAATACTAAGGTTATGAATAAACATACGTAAATTTATGAATAGCAAAAGAAAATAAATAAACATAAAACCAAAGACCTGCTAAGCATGGAATGGAACTCCACACGTGGTGGAGTAGAAAGCTCTGGGTTTAATATGATTCCATTCTGGGCAGGCCTTTTTCATTTTGTCTCAGCTTTGCTTTTGCTGAACCATCTTAATTCAACCATTAAAAAACGGTAACACATTGTGGTAAACTTTTGAATATTTATATGCTTTTACATTTGGAAGAAGCATCTAACACCAAACAAATACTTAAGAGATTTACAAGAAGAGTTTTTGTTCAGCAGAAATGGAAAATCGAGGGCTTTGCTATATTATTGGAGGAAATTACTGCTTTGTAAGCTGCGCTACTTGCAGCTTTAGAAAGTGATGTTACCACACATTAGGTAAAACAATAGAAATCTTTTCTGAAAATATTAGGGGAAACAGCTTCTGGCATCCAAGGTTGCTTTATAACAGGGAACAAAATTATTGCAGGCATTATTTATAAAACAAGCTTTGTAGAGAAATAACTTTTCCAGGACTTAGCAGCATTAAGTAGTACAAAGCAACTGATAAAATTTGTCAAGTATCCAACAATATTAGTGAGAAAAATCATTGCAATAAGTAAAATATCTTGATTCTCAAATAGTTGTAATGTTAAAAGTGTTCTACATTCCAATTGTAAAAAGCTATACCTTGTATTAATTAACCTAAATATTCCTTGTCAGGCTTGGTATCATAGCACTGAGAGCTGCCAGAACCATAATTGTGTGTGAGTCCTGAATTTTTGCCAGTTCTGGATGCAGTCTCATTAGCATATTCATAAGTCACAGCCTTGTGCAGGTGCCAGAATGCTGCAAAATGTTTTGTGACTATTTGTTGCAGCAATAGAGGCAAATAGTAAATTACCCTTTAAAAAATCCCATTTCATATCACAAAACATCACATGTAATGCTATAAAATAACTGCAAAGGCTTTTTAGCAATTATTCCACAAACAAATGAAGAAATCCTTCTTTTTTTCTGAGCAATGTACATAATAGGGATCCAGAGAAGAGGAGCTAAAATGAGATATTCTTACATTACATGAATTAGAAAGAGGTTTGAGTTTTGTTAAGTGATCAACTAACATTTTCTGGATAAATAATATTCCATGTTCAAGGGAAAAATTAAAATTCAGAAATTAAGGTCTCTACTAAAATTCAGATCTCAAATATGTTATTTCTCAAATACCTTATTTTTACTAAACAAAAAGCTAAAATATAATTCTTTAAAAATAGAATTATTTTCATAATGCCTGGGTGGCTCAGTGGTTGAGCATCTGCCTTTGGCTCAGGGTGTGATCTCAGGGTCTGGGATGGAGTCATGCATGGGGCTCCTTGCAGGGAGCCTGCTTCTCCCTCTGCCTATGTCTCTGCCTCTCTCTCTCTCTCATGAATAAATTTATAAATAAATAAAACATTAAAAAAATAAAAATAGAATTACTTTCTAATAGTCAAAATCCCCCTTCAAGTGAGCATAGGCGCATGCACACACACCATAGTCTTTATTAATGAAGAAGACTGATTAGGGAGTGCTCCTATCCACTTTATCCACTTCAGAGAAAATCTGGTCACACTAAAAGAGAAACATAGTACCACAAGTGGCCCGTGAGGTTTTAGACACATTTCAAGTTTCTGGGTTCTAAAAGATATATGCTCAAGTGTGTGCATGTGCATGTGCACCTGCATGCACACACACGTTTCCTGTTCTTTGCATTTATGGGGTCAATGTCATAGCCACTCTAATATCTAAATAAGGTTTTCTTTTTTTAATTGCATAAACCTATAAGAGATGATATCATCAACTTGGTTTACTCTAATATTTCAGTCTTAAAATATAGCATTGTTATATTTCTATAATAAAGATATATAATTAACATTACTTCTTGAATTTTGTGTATCTGTGTGTGTACCAATGTGATTGAGATCTGTATAATCTTAAATCTACAAATATATATATCTATAATCTTAAATAAATAGAGATATACAGAGGTTTAAATCTATATGTATACTTTATAATCTATATATAGATACAGATATCAAATATATTGATATATATTATACATACACATTTTTATGCATATATATAGATACACAGATATATACCTAGGTAACATCACTGAAACTTTTGTACTGTAAGAAATCAGTTTCCCAGCTGAGGGTAATTATTAATGAATATTATACTTAGATAAAACAATAGAATGGAATAAAATACATACTATAATTATAATTAAAATATGATTTTTAATACTTCAAGTAAGTATACATTTTAATTCCTTCTTTTTCTTTTACATTTTAATTCCTAATTGGAGTTTCTAACTTGCAAAATTTTAGAAATTAAAAGGAAAAATACCAACATTGAGATTAACATCTCTCTTATTTTTCTTATAATGTTTAGGTATCTTGTCATGGCTTTTGCAATCTTGCAGTTAAGTTTTTTTTTCAACAAACATCTATTAGGTACCTTCCTATGTGTGAGACACTATTAAATGATCTTGGAATAAAAGATGAACAAAACAGTTTCTAGAGGATCTCACAGTTTAGTGAGGGAGACAGACAAATAATTAGCAAATTTCAAAATAATACAACACTTGTTATCATGCTATGATAGACTTATGCCTGGGGACCTATTCTCTTTATTTTCATCCTTCCCAGTTGTAAAAATGATCGTCTTAATTTGAAATGTTATGTTAGGTGATCAAAACTTTAGGCAGACAAAAATAAGCAGGGTAATTTGATCTTTCCATCTTCCTCAAGTTTGAGTCATCAGACTTCAGAAAAGTACAAACTGACAAGGGAACATCTTAAAATAAATGTCAGTAACAGCTGTAGATTTTCTATCGGCAATAAGCCAAAGAGGTGTAAAAGTCAGGAGAACTTGTGAGCTTCAAGATGCATAGTCTCCAGAACTGGAATTTGTTATGGTCAGATAACTAAAACACTGGTGAGAAAGGATCCATTTTGGTAACATTACTTGGAAATTTTTCAAATTGACATAATATTTCCCTAATTAATCTAAGTACATTTTGCTGTCTCCTGTTTGCTGCATTCTTGGAACGAGAGCAAAAAGGAAACATCAGCAATTGTTTGCTCTGACCCTTATAACAGTCTCTGCCTACCCTTCTCATCTCAGAAGCCTTCATTGTAAAACTTATACCTCACATTCTTGTTAATTTCAGATTTGTTTTCAAATGATAAAAGTAGGGGCACCTGAGTGGCTCAGTTGGTTAAGCTTCTGCCTTTTGATTTTGGCTCAGGTCATGGTCTCAGGGCAGTGAGATTGAGCCTGAGCCCCAAGCTGGGATATGAGCTCAGCAAGAAGTCAGTTTGAGGACTGTCTCCCTCTGCCTCTCCCCGCTTTCATTCCCTGCTCTCTGGCAGTCTTTCTCTCTCTAAAATAAATAAATAAATCTTTTTTTAAAAGTAAATAATATTCTTACCTTGTAACTGACTCATCTTTTTCATTGGACAGATGGGTATTAGGAAGGTTATGGTGTCTCTGTCTGTCTGTCTCTGTCTGTCTGTCTGTCTCTCTCCCTTGCATGTGTGCCCTTGCATGCACAGACATACACCCCTACACAGTTCTGACACAAAAAAATGAAAAACAAATTATCACCAATGATATAATCAAGATGATCTCTTTGGTCAGTCAATAGGTACTATATAAACTTAAAAACCCAATGTAATATGTAGATTTTTTATATTCATCATCAAATTACTTGTTTTTTTTTTTTTTGATTTTGTATATGTCTGTGTCAGAACTTTAGAAGTGGGACTCAGAGGAAAACTAAAACATATATATCTAAAATTTTGTCTATTTAAATAACAGACTTTTTTTTGAAAAAAAATCCAATGAACATTACAATAGTTTTGCAATCAGTATTTAGATAGAAAGGTAAATGCTTCATTTTAATACTAGCTTATCTGCTTAGATTTAATTTATTCCTTTTCTCAGTCATCATTATAATAAACAATATCGAAAGAAGTCTACCAAATGGGCTATCGTATGCTTTAGAAGATAGTTTAGAACTGAATTGCTAAAGTTCATTTTTGTTTTTAGAGCTGTCTAAAGCACATAGAGGAATCTTTTCCTCAATTAGTTGTCTGGTCTTGACCTTCTAAACAGACTCAAAATTATATAAACATGTTTTAAGATTCATTTTTTTCTATATCCTCTTCTTGCTTATGAAAATTCAATTTTAAATTGGTAATTTAACATTATCCATTCTCCTTGTGTTTTGGAGAAAACAACCTTTTAATTTTTCCTTAGAAAACAGAACATTAATTCAAGATCCTCCCTATTAAATATATTATCATAGACTACAACATTTCTTTATGAGTAATATAAATGCAAAACATGAATCTGCCACATCTCATTGATTCTCTCTTCCTTATTTTTCTTGACCTCTATGTGCTTCAGTATCTGCTGCCACAAATCAAAACTTCCTAGAGCAAAACTTTCATGCAGGAGTAAAATAAAATGAACAAAAATAGGATGTCCTATTTTTTTTCTACAGAGAATACACACACACATACATATTTGTCTGATTAAAAAGTTATACTAGACAATTATCAACAATTGCCCCTAAAAAATCATAACTAAATTACTGTAGATGACATTTAAATCTTTTCTCCTAAATTAAGTACTGTCCTTACGGGTAATGTGGTCATCTTGTTGAGCCACATTCGATAAGCTCTGGGGATGCTAGAACTTCTTCTCAGGATTTGGAGTAAAGGTAGTGACTGATTGCTGATATTATTTTTTCTGCAGATACCTATACCTGCAATATCTTTCACTTGAAGTAGTCTGTTTTGTTGTTTTGTGTTCATGGTGGAGGCAGCCAATATAACAGTCATTTTAGTTATCTTTTTTTATATGACTGTTTTTCATTAATGCACCAATACAAATATCCATATGGTATTGAAAACCTTTGGAAATTAGACCCTAATTTAAAATAGATAGGAGGGGCACCTGGGTAGCTCAGTGGTTAAGCATCTGCCTTCAGCTCAGGTTGTGATCCCAGGGTCCTGGGATCAAGTCCCACATCAGGCTCCCTAAGGGACCCTGCTTTTCCCTCTGCCTATGTCTCTGCCTCTCTTTGTCTCTCATGAATAAATAAATAAAATCCGGGCAGCCTCAGTGGCGCAGTGGTTTAGTGCCGCCTGCAGCCCGGAGTGTGATCCTGGAGACGGGAATCGAGTCCCACATGGAGCTTCCTGCATGGAGCCCGCTTCTCCCTCTGCCTGTGTCTCTGCCTCTCTCTCTCTCTCTCTGTATCTCTATGAATAAATATTATTTTTTAAGAAGAAAGCATTAAAAAATAAAAATATTTTTAAAATAAATAAATAAATAAATAAATAGGAAATATTGGGTGTTGATAAGAGGCAAAAGTCTCCCTTCCTGTCTTATGTCTTAGAATCTATTCATTTATGTATTCATCAGACATGTACAGAGGATCTACCTTGTCCTCAGGCCAGTACTACACCCAGGAATTTAAAGATAATAAAACATAGTATTAATAAGTTGGTAAATATGTAAAACTACAATTATAATTAAATTACAAAAATGTAATAACAATATGAAAACCATTATAAATGAAGGCATAATTTGTTTATTATACTTTCTGTGTTCAAAGAACAATTCAGATCCTTTTGAAATCTGCACATCTTTCTTTTAATCAGCAATGCAACTCAATAATATTGATATTATTAGTTTGAAGTTTGAGGAAAAGAAATTAAGGCTTGGAGAACTTTAAAAATTGAAATATGATTCTTGAACATCAATGGTTCAATATAAATTGAGTCACTCCAAAGCTTATGTTGTTTGTTTAATTAAACAACATTGTTTGTTGTTTAAAGACAAGCAGGCCTGGGATGTTCATAAAAGACTTGGCAGAAAAGATAATGTGTGAGATGATGTGTGACCCAGGCCTTGAGGATAACTAGGATTTCCCCAGATTATTAAGGTACTGAAGGACATACCAGACGAAGAGAACACCTTAAGCAAAGAAAGCAAGTGATGTATTTGTGCATCAGTGAGCTCTGTGTAGTTCTAGCTGTGGTCTGAAGTGAATTTGTGAAGAGTTGTGTAAGGATTTGGCAGGGCATACCATAGTTAAAATTGTTTTTGTTTTGTGTTGTTTGTTATAAGAGTGAGAGTGGAAGGATTTTTATAAGCACCTGAGAATGAATAAAGTTTACATTTAGGGAAAGTTAAGAATACATACTGTTTGTTAAGAAAGTATTAAAATTGATTAGAATCAGATCAGCAATAGAAAAAAGATAGAGTGGTGCAGAAACCTTAAAACATCTTTTACCACAGATAGAGAAGCACGGATCTGGAGGATTTAGTCTGATTGGGTATGGGTTGAGGAAAAGAAGGTGGAAGACACTGAGGTTCCTACTTGTGGGGCTACATGAATCATGTCATCATTATCACAAAATGAATTAAAGAAGGATATGAAAGAAGGACCCATTTATTAAATCAGTTTGAGCCATGTTCTTTGTGATCACCATGCAGCGTATGTAAGGTAAAAAGAAAAATGAAGAAGAGGATACCCTAAGGAACACAAATGTTTACAGTATGAGCAAAGGAGGAGATACTATCAAAAGAGACTAAAAAAGGCAGGAAGAACCTAGGAGAAATTATCTAGAAGTGAAGGATAGTTTTTCTCCTTTGTTCACAGCTTAAACATTTATGTTCTGCTACATTTAGGACCTACTCTTCTTCCACTTAGTGGGTACAAAGTTCCAGTTATGTATGATGAATAAGTTCTATAGATCTGCTGTACAATATTGTGTTTATAGTTACAAGTACGGCACTGTGGACCTCAAAATTTGTTAAGTGGGTAGGTCTTTTGTTAAGGATTCTTACGACAAAACAAGAAAGCAAAAAAGGGAGGTGTTGGTCACATCTGTTACCTTGATTGTGGTGATTGTGTTTGCATAGTACAAACTCATCAAACTGAATGTACTATATATGTACAGTTCTTTTTATGTCAATTGTCCTTCAATAAAGCTGTTAAAAATATTTTCCAATAGAGGTGGTCAACAGTATAGAATCAAAGTAGGCCACTGGATTTGGCAAAATGTAATAAAGTTTTCTATAACACTATGGAAAATGATAAATTTAGTTAATGTGTTTACGAAATGGAATAAAAACAGAAGCTTCTTATATGATAAAGGACAAATCAGATTTGTGAAAATAAAGGCAGATAAAGTAGACCACCATATCAAATATTTTCCATGGTAAAAAGGAAAGAGCAAATAGAACAATAGGTTTTCACTATTTGTTTATTTTCATTTATGTTGGAAAATATTTAAAGCAAAATTTGGCCTCCTTAAAGAAGATACCAAAGAGGAAATGGAAAGAAATAAAGTGAGAGGAGTAATGTAAGAGGGAAGAGAGGAGGGAATGGAGACTGATGAAATTAAGCTAAGAATTGAACTTTCTGAAGGCATTATTAGATGGTGTTCAGAATGCAGGTGAAAGGATTGTTCTGGAAAGAAAGGTAAAGGAAGTAAATTTCTTGCTTTAATCTCAGAAGGAAAAACATATATATTATATTGATTCTAAAGGCACAGAGGAAAGTAAATTGAAGGAACTCTGAACGATGATCTACATTTTTCTTAATTGTTTGAAAGATGGTCATCCACATAGATAAAGTAAGCTAGAGGTAGAGTAGGAGTCTGAAGACAATGTAAATAAAATAGTCATTATAAAGAATGAGAGAGGGAGAGGATCAGGGATGAATATGGCATATCCTCATAAACAATTAAAGTGAAGAAATCAGAGGGTATTAATTCCTTGCATGTTCATCCTTAGAGTCTTACTTTGCTAGCTCAGGATAGTTATCCTGATCCTGAAATGCTAAGTTAAACATTAACCAGACTAGCACAGCTGCTGAAAAATAGGTCACATCTTTCTGTTACTTCCCACTTGATTAATAATCAAAATGAATCCATAAAATATCAGGTGACCATCTCCATATGGGATTCATGACGTGCTTTGATGCAATTTTGAAGATTTTAGTATATATCAATTCATTTCAAAGGGAAAAAATCTCTTACTTTTAAGTTCTCTTGAACAACTGCTCACCACAGCCTGCAGGATCCTGCCTCTTCCTGACCTTATCTGCTTACACACTCCGCCTTACTAACCAGCCATAATAGGCTTCTTGCTTTTCCACTTCCCCAGCTAAGGGTTTTGCCTAAAATCCTCTTCATACACAGTTGGCCACATTGGTTCCTTCTCTTCACCTTTCCGGTTTGCATTCAAATATCACTTTCACCAAGAGAACTCTGAGCATTCTGGCTGAAATAGCGCTACTCTTGAATACAATCATGCCTCACCTATATCATATTCTATCCTCTTATTTGATTTTATTATCTTTTATAACACTCTGAAATCATGTTATATTAAACCAAAATAATTATTTTTTTAGTCAGCTTGGAGGTTAATTTCATGAAGGTGAGGAGTTTGAACATTGCCTTCACTCATATAACTACAGTCCCTAAAATAATGTCTCATGAATAATATGACTCAGCAAACATCAAACAAAAACAAACCATTGTAAATTGGATAACTGAATGAATTGAGAGAATAGCAACTTCCTGAGAAAGGGCCCTGAGTTGGGTCAGCTCAATCCCAAAAGTAGCCCTGAAAGGAGAAAGAGGGAAAGGGGAGACAAGGAAGAAGAACAGTTACAGATCCCTGTTTCTGGTACATCTTTTGGAAGAGTTCTGTACCTATACCTAGGAAAACCACCTCAAATACCAATCTCCAAAAGTTTTAGAAAGGAGACTAGAGAGGGTGACAGAACATGAGGCACTCCTAACTCTGGGAAATGAACAAGGGGTAGTGGAAGAGGAGGTGGGAGGGGCGTTGGGGTGACTGGGTGACGGGCACTGAGGAGGGCACGTGATGGGATGAGCACTGGGTGTTATACTATATGTTGGAAAATCGAACTCCAATAAAAAAAAATACCAAAAATAAATAAATTAAAAAAGTGGGTATAAGAGTGATAGATCAATTTGCATTTTATAAACTTCAATTTTCCTTTTTGTAAATTATAGGAGGAAAGTTTACTAGGAAAAAAATTATTATGTTTAAGTAAAAGTCCTTGACAAATTATAATGCATTTTGAAAATTTTACTTTTCTGACTTCTTCTTTCCCAAAAGAATCAAAACGAGCTAATTATATGCCATTTAAACTTTACTAAATTTCAGTATCAACTCTTTGGAGGAAGTACTAGAGAAGTTTCAAATCATCTTCATCAAATAAAGTGCTACCTGTTCATTACGAGTCATTAAATAATATTTAAGAAATAAATATTAATAATTTATTTTTTGGAAGGAAGTTATGTATGATGGAAATAAAGTTAGATTGGGGAGCCTGGATGGCTCAGTTGGTTGGGCATCTGACTCTTGGTTTTAGCTCAGGTTGTAATCTCAGGGTCATGGGATCAAGCCCCATTTTGGGCTCTGCTCCTCATGGAGTCTGTTTGGAATTCTCTCTCCCTCTCCCCCTGCTACTCCCACTAGCACTCTCTCTCTAAAATAAATAAATACATCTTTAAAAAAAAAAAAAGAAAAGAAAGATTTAGTAGGCTAAAAGAAAATATAAAATCTTCCCATCTTCCCAATAGTAAGATTTACGTTGTTATCCCTTTTACTGTCCCCAAAAAGCAAATATTATACATGAAAAAAATCAATGCAACTTTTTTTCTCCCTTTAACAGACTTAAACATTTTGCATGAAAAGGCAGAAATACAGCATATAAATTCTGGTAAGTTCTTGACATTTGGAAAACAGCGTGCAATTGTCCAATTTTTTCTAATGTGATGACTGGAATACTTTGGTCAACCTAAGATCACATTGACCTTGGCAGTATTACAGAAGGAAACAGTCTTTGAAAAAAAGCTTGCAATGCATTTTCTGTAAGACAGGTATTTGGTTTAATATCAGTGTTGCATATATAGCATATTTCATATCATTCTTTATGTTTGAAAAAGAAAGGTAAAATATTTCTTTTTTTCTGATATTTTAAACTCAGTATTTTAAACTTAGTTGGAACCTACTAATGGCACAATATAAAGTATACTGCATTTTCAATTTTCCTTGTACCATAAGTTTTCATTTCATTTTGGTTAGTTTTCTACAAATCTCACTTTTTTCCCTAAAATAAAATCATTTTTTGCTATAATCATGTTATACAATGAAAACAATATATGTAATCATGCATAATGTGTATAATATATACTTTATACATGTACATATATATGAGTATAAAAATGTAAATAGGTCACAGTACTAATAGATATTGTTGACACAAGATAATAAACACAGCAATTAATCTCCAAGTTTCCTGATCCAAATCAATGATCACTGCTACTACCTACTTGATACATGAAAAGGGAGGCAGGAAGATTAAACAAATAAGTACATAATTTAAGTAATAAATGATTTTGGATTTTAAAAAAAACTTAAAAACCATTATATTAAAGAAATACAGAGCAAACAAGTCTAAGGAAAAATATTTAAAATGGTTAAAAGTAAATCCACAAATAGGTACATATAACAATATAGAAATTTTTAAATTACAAGGAAGATATTCTAAACACTGCTAATAATGTTGTCATTTGATTTAAAATTACAGAACTGAAATACTCTCAAAGAGTTTTTCCTGCATTTTCAATATAACTTAAATATGTAATGCTTTCAAAGACTTACGCACACCTCATTTCATTTGATCCTTGCAAGGACACTGTGCATTTGGTATGTATATACACATAAATGTGGGGTATATTTTTAGATAATAAAAAAGAGAGTATCCTAGGAATCACTTGTTCAAATATGTAAAGCAATTGGAATTAGGATCTCAGACAGCTGACTTTGAATTCATTTTATTTGTATGATCATTCACATATTGAACAGTTACTCATGAATATCTATTATGTGCCAGATACGCATACTACAGCAAACATGACAAATTCTACATATAATTCTTGCCTACACAAATTAACATACTTCCTTTCTTTAAATTAAGATTGTGTATGCTATAAAGAAAAAGAAGGGGCTGAGTATTTATTATAAAGAAATCCAGCACAGTCTAGGTCAACAAAGGCCACACTGATGAAATGAGTTTTTATTCTATGTGTGATGTATTGGATTTCCAGCAGCTTTCCCAATTTCAGGTATTGTGTTTCATTTCATGCCAAGATTTTCAAGCCATCAGTCCTACTTCAGAAAATGATGAGGTTCGTGTTCACTTGCTATAAAAATATCTCTGGAGAAATATCTCAGAACACATAATCTCATTTGTATATAGGCCCCCCTGTCTTTGATTAAATCAACTCTCCATCCAATAAAAAGACTATTTGAAATATGAAGATTTCAGAATAGGGTTAAATTTCAAGCAATCTGCTGACATTGTAGTGTGGTAAAGGTATTTCCAGCAAAGAATACCTCAAGCTATTTCACTGTTGCTAAAAAACTAATATGTGTCTGAGAGGAAATTGGAAGTTTAGAATAGGACAGTGAAGATGAGTCCTAACTATGTATTTCCATAATAGGTACAAGTTTAAAAGATATTGTTTTTTTCTTACATGGTAACTAAACAAGGCTGATCTAACCATATAAAAATATGTACTAGATGGATAAGACATCAAGGCAAATTTGGATTCTAATCATAGTTCTACCATTTAATTATTGAGTAATTTAATATGACTAAGGTTCAGCTTCTTTATCTATAGAATGACAATAGTAGCTCATAAGGTTAAGAAAAGTTCATGGCATAATACATGTGACTGTACTTTATATAAAATAATATATAAAATATTAATAGAAATATTGAAAACAATAGCTTGAATACAGTTTATAATACACTTTTCTAAAGGTCTGAAATTATAAATTGCAGAGGTCTCAAATTTTTAAAATTCTCCAATGTATTTTTTTCCAATAGTGGGACATTAAAAATAGTTTAGTCCTCATTAAATTACTAGGTAAATTTCCATAAATGTGACAATTGAATTCTACCAACATCTCATCTAAAGGATTACAAACAGTTATTCAATTTTTTCTAATCTCTTTTATGTTGATCTGAACCATTGCCAAGTCATATTATATCCCCAAATTCTTAAAACATCTCAATTCCCATGTAATTTCTCAAAGTACATTGGTCAGATTATTCCAATGTGTAATCTGTAAGAATTTTACCTTTGAACTATTTGGTATGGAACTCATACTTGTGGCAACTATATAAACCCAATTTAAAACTATCAGAATGCAGACAGATATGTTGGCAGAGTGATTCCTAACTTCCACTCTGTAAGAAAAATATCCTTAGCGTTTTGTTTTGTTTTGTTGTTTTTGTTTTTGTTTTTTTTGCCTATCAGTCACGTTGATGATAACTGATTTGAAAAGAATGAGATTACAAAACTCAAATATATCAATATGGCATGTTAACTTCTGAAAATAACCGATAACAAAAAGGAAATATAAAATATATTATTTGGTCTCTAACTTACCACATCATATGTACTATCTCAAAGGACAGGCAAATTATAATATACCTATATGGAAAATAGGAAGTACTTCTATATATTTGACTGAAGGCAGAAAAAGAGTAAATAACGTGAGCAGCATGGGGAATCCAATTAGGATGACATTGGGTCGAAATACAAGATGGGAATTTTTCATATTCTTGTTTATTTCCTCCAATGTGCTTTCTTTTGTTCTACGAATTTTAAGTGATTTTAGTACCTTACTCACTTCCTTTAGGTGATGATTCTATGGGCTAGTAGATTTTATTGTCTAGAAAGTCATATTGGAACATACTCAATTTGTTCTCTCTGCAATTTGAAGTACTTCTTTCTAGTTTGTTGGTTAGCCCTATGTGATGCATCTGAGCAGGGACTGTGTTTTATGCCTGGATTTAGCGAGTGCTCAGCAAACTATTCTTTGTTACTATTTCTTGAAGTTAAAGTAGATTTACTTGGCATCGTATAATCAATATTTTAAATATTTTAAGACATCATGCAAATAAATGAGAAGGTTCCTCTGGTTTCAATCAGCAACACAGAGATCAGTTGCATGATCAGTTACTCTATCCTTTTCAATTATATAAAAAAGAAAAAACCTATCTCCATTTCAAGTCAGATTCCTGAGTCTGCCCTAGGAATTTTCAGGCATCGTAAAACCCTGCTGAATCACTTAACATTCTGTTTCAGTTTCTCCTTAAAGCACTTACATGTTTACTTTGCAGTCTTTGAATGCTTCAGCAGCTTTGATGCCCTTATGTCACTATCCATCCCCAAGCTGGGTCCTGCCCAGGGCAGAGCCATTGCAGAAAGTATCATTTCTATGCAGATGAAATAGTTGCATTCCAGGCTCCTTTGTTCAGGACTCCACTTCACCAATGAGTATCAAATTGCTTCTAGGAACTGATGATCAATGGTTTAAGAAACCTGATTGAATATCTACCTTGAATATCTATCTGGAGACTATGTTACATAATGGTACATTTTATTATAAACTAATATTTCTCTGGAAAAAAAAACATGAATCTGATTCTTTACCCGATTGAGGACACAATTATGAAATCAAATGTCTACATAGTTGAATTTTGAAATAAATGTGAAGTTTCTACTTCACTTGGACCATTCTGACTGGGCTGTTCACATTTTTGGTATAAAGAAAAGCTAGACAATTTTCTTTTCAGAAACCTAGGGTCTGAAAAGCTTGTTGTCTATTTCTTGGAAATAAAATGATGGGTCTTATGTTTTCTCTTCCTGTGAAAAGGCAATGTTGTTGGCGACTAGGATAAAACCTGGATCTGGGACATGTTGTGCTATCTGAGGCATGTCACTCTGAATAAGAAAATATACCAGAGACTCTAGCTTAGTATGTGGTGATCAGAAGCCCATTTTTGACTTGATCCTAGGGGAAGCAAAATACGTGACCCCCAAATATGCCACCTTGGCATGTGGATTATTTTAGCTCAAGGCAGTCAAGACCCAGCAGACTGAAGAAAAACTTTTTCTTCGCCCTTAACTAACTAAAACTATTTAAATAGAGGGACTGGACCAAACAGAGAGCTATTAGCAGAGATAGCTTGTTATCTAAAGGTCCTATCTATATGGCAGGGCAAACACCTAATTATCAGACATCTGTTCTCCTAATGTCTTGTGAATTATCCTCCTCCCCTCTGAAGCCCCAGGCCCCTATCTCATTTCTTGGCTCAGGATGACTATGAGACACAACTGACTCACTCTTCCTTGGGTCTCATATTTTTTATGGGGGTCCTATACATATGTAATTACATATGTTGTTCTCCCATTAATCGGTTTTATGTCTATTTAATTAATAGACCAGCCAAAAGGATCTATGAGGATATAGGAAACATTTCTGCTCTCCTGCAGTTGGTGACTCACATGGGACAAACTTCATTGGCTGGGCACTGCTTGTTCCAGGGCTGCTGTAGCTGAGAGATTCTGGGATCTCTGACAAGCACTGACAGAAAAAAAGAATTTTTACCATGTCAATCTCTTGGATCTCTACCTGCAGGGCCCAGTGGGAGCAAGAGTAGTGAGTCCTTTTTCCTTTTCTAAATTTAGGTTAGCAGGAGAAAATATTTGTGGAACTAGTTCCTTAGGTATAGTGACTCTGGTGAAGATTTGATATGAGTATTCTTGATTTGTATTGATCTTTTTCTTCCCACTGTTTTTTGTTGTCTCCTTCTGTTGTGACATTTGTCATAGGAGGAATACTCTAGAGAAGAATGCAGGCATAGGTGTCCAATAAGCCTGCTATTCATGCCAGTCTCACAGATCAGGTGAGTTCATAATTCTCACCAGACTTGAATCTATTTAGACAAACTTTGCTGTGAGTTAATGTGCACATGAAGTGGGGTGCCTGGGTGGCTCAGTGGGTTAAGTGTCTGCCTTTGGCTCAGGTCATGATCTCAGGGTCCTGGGATCCAGCCCCACATCATGTAGGGCTCCCTGCTCAGGGAGGGAGTCTGCTTCTCCCTTTCCCCTGCTTGTGCTCTCTCTCTCTCTCTCTCAAATAAATAAATAAACAAACAAACTTTAAAAATGTGCACATGAGGTAGAGGTTATTGCTGAGGAATACCTTAGAAGCCAAAGCTACAAAATTGGTGGGTGTAAGTTGAGCACTACAGAGCTGTTAGATCACTCGCCACCTAACTCAAAGATTCCCGTGTTAGGACAAGTTGATCACTGCGATGAGGGAACAGAAGGTCAGCTAAGGGCAAAGCACAAGCTACATCCTGCAAACCCCCCTACCGCACCCCCACACATTTCCAAATGGGATATGTGTGACATTTCTCAGGCACTCCTGGCTGCCCTAACACTAAGGGAAGGGAAAAATAAATGGCTAACAGAGATCACAGTACTGTAAGACCTGAGTTTACAAAAGTCTTAGCAATTTGTAAGGAAAAAGCCTTCTCACCAAAAGCAAACTTTCAGAGACCCATAGACTCAATTTCCTGGAGCCCTAACATCACCCACCCAACTACTGTGATGTAAGAAACAAATGCAGAGGAAATGTAGATAAAATTAAATTCCCTTATATAACTCTCAGCCCATTGACAAATACTTGAGGCAGGCCAAATGTAACAACCCTCCAGGATGTTCCCAACTGTCTTAATGCTAATGCCTTACTTGAAGGAAAAATGACCTCAGCTTGATAATAGCAAGGCCTCCAGTATCCTGAGAGTCTTCTTTAGCCTATCAAAGTCCTTTTGGACACCTCTCTTTTCCTTACATCCCCCAACTCACCACTATATAACCAGTTACCCCTTACAACTCAGGTGCAGCAGCTCTTTCTGCCCATGGGTCCCGTGCTTTAATAAAATTACCTTTTTGCACCAAGGGCATCTCAAGAATTCTTTTTCAGCTGTTGTCCCTGGACCTCACCAATATTCAAAAACTACATCAGCTGGATGGATTTTAGATTGACAAGAGGTCATCTGCCAACCTCAAAAAAATTTCCATGCAACAAGGTATTCTAAAACACCACACAATCTCCAACCTAGCAGCACCTCCCTCTTAGGTTTTAGTTTGGCTCTGATAGACCCAAGGTTAGCTAAAGCTGTTAATGTTCATATAAGAGCAACACTAGAAACAAAACAAAAAACTGGATAAAGTTCCCTTTCTTCTTGTTCTATATCTTTGGAGCTTGACTTTGTGACCAGTGACACTATGCTCTCCAGTGTCCACCAGCCAGAGGATTCATGTACTGAGCATTCTCTTTGTCTAACTGTGCAGTTCTCAGGGGACTTTGTCTTAAGGGGCCCAAGTCCATAAGGGACATTTGTAGTTTCAGCCTTCAGAGCTGGAAAAGTCCCATTCCAGTAGTCACAGATGAATGGGGCTGCGATTGGTGGTATCTCAGAGATACCAAATTAAATATCCTTATAATCTGTACCCTGTTGACAAATACTAAAGGCCACAGAAACCAGAGATACCACTTGCACTAAACCATTCTTACCACCTGTAACAATGAAGTCTTTGTTTTTTGAGGCTAACTCTGGAAGTAAACTTGCTGGATCCTACGAGAACTTAATCTTTTACACTCTCTTTTGGGGATGGCTCTTGCAGCCATGGTTAAGTTGTAAAGAGGCTAATTGGTTTGAGTCACTCTTGAGATGAACATAAGATCCTATTCATCAATGGCCGGATGATGCATCCTTTGAATTGGATAAACTTCTATATTAATTTTTATTTGTTTTAGAGAGCTCTTATTTTAAATAATTGTCTGGTGGTACTTATGTAAATGAGACAGGGAAACTGAAGAATTCCATAAACACCTGGTTTTGTTCCTTTTCCTGCTTCTATTTTTGCTAGCACCTGCATGCCCACCCCATTTTATACATGCCTTCTAATGCAAACAGTCCGTATCCTCCTTGTATAGGACAAGGAGTCAGTGATTTCTTTAAAATAGATAACATCTAAGGAAGGATCAGGTAAGAAGGACTGGAGGAAGAGGAAGAAGCTATCATATGCGGATCCCAGACCACCAGAGCTAGACATGTCAATGCCAAGACCCTTCTGGGTCCAAGAAATAACACCTGGGGCCTTCTCTTTGTTCTATCCTGCTCCGGGATGCCTGAAGGGATATGTAGAGCAGATCACAGTCCTCAATAAAAACTCCCAAACCCAAGCCAAGATGCTCCTTTTCCTTTCCAAGTCTCTCAGATGTTCCAAATGTATCTGCTCTCTCCATGTCTTCAATCAATTCTGCTCTTACTCCCTCTGGCTTGCATTTGGTTTCCAGCCTACCTAAAGCCAATGACCCTCTTGGCTGGTCCTGCAGGACCTCCACGGGGTCCCTGGACCTGGACAGCAAGTATCAGGCCAACTTAAAAAGTGGATACAGGTAAGTATACTTATAACTTTAACAAGATGAAAGGGCAGAAATTAGATTTAGAACAGAAATTAAGCTCCATATCCAAGGTAAATTCTCTTTCATAAAATCTGGCCCTATCTCTTCAGGAAAGGCTCCTCCAAATTCACAAGCTTCTCCAGAAAATCCCTTAAACAACTATCTGCCACTTTTAGTTTCACTCTGCCACTTTCAGTTTCCCTTTCCTTGCAAGATTTATAGAGAGCACTCCAGAGTATACAGGTTACTCATGTAAATACTAAAAAAAAAACAGGAAATAAACTTACAGAAGCACTCAAGATGGCTAATAAGCCTCAGACAGAAGCTTATTTTGCTGGGCTCTGTAATCATGCTCAGTTTCAGGCCTTCTTATACAATGTCTTTTTGCAGATATATCCTAGAATCCCACCCAAAGAATTCATGTCCTCCGGATAGAGCCAGTCTTTTAAATTATAAAGCCTCTTTGCCTCCACTTCTCAGAAGATCCTACCAAATTCAGAGAGAAACTAGAAAAATTGGTGTCCATTTACAACCTCACTCACAAAGACCTTGATTGGCTATTAACAAGTATTATTCCCTCCCTTGATTGTACTTTATGTACTTCAGTTTTCAAACAAACCAGGTGGCCACTGGCAAAACAGAAACAAAAACAAAACAAAACAAAACAAAACAAAACAAAACAAAAAACATAGACCTTAACATAGAAAGTAAATGACAGAATTTCTTTAGGCTTTCCTACAAATGATCAGTTAATATTCAGGGGCTGATAGAGAGGTTTCTCCCTAAAATGAATTGCATACTCAGAAAGAAGGACTTTGCTAAAATGCTTTATGTAGACTTTACAAGGCATATTTGCTTTATATCCTGGAAATGTTTGCTGCTTGTTCTGGCTGAAAATGGACATGTTTATAGCACAGTGCATGCCACAGTGCATGTCTGCTGAGGGAGAGGGGGAGAGAGAATCTCAAGCAGGCTACATATATTTATATATATGTGCTATATATATTTATAGCACAATACATGTCAGGCAGAGGGGCAGAGGGAGAGGGAGAGTGTGCTCAGGGGCTCCATCTCAGGATTGATCCCAGGACCCTGAGATCATGACCTGAGCTGAAATCAAGAATCAGATACTTAATGGAGTGAACCATCCAGGTGCCCCCAAATTGGCAAGATATTTAAAAGAGATTTGTTTGTTGTTGTTGTTGTTTTAAATAGTTCTGTAGTTGGAGACTGGCCAGATTGCAAGCTGATATTTAGAGCCTGATAAGATTTTTTTTTTTTTTTAATTTGGCCTCCTCCCCTAAGTTGAAATGAAACCTGTACCCAGAAGGAAAGAAAAATCTTTTAAATTCCTTTTAAAAGGATTTATGGGTAGACTAACCAATGATGTCATTTGAGTTACAACCCAATTATTTGAGGAATTGGGAGCAACTGGCCTTCCCTTATAAATGTTTGCAAAACTAAAACTGCAACTCCAGAGAGAATTTGAAGTTCACTTATTTCTTGTTATCAATCCTAAAATCCTCTATTTATCTCAAATAAATGCTTACAAATATTGGCCTTAAGAAACCAATTGCTTCTTGGAGGAAATTGCAGTCTTTCCCTGTGCCTTTGGAATGTAAATGTTAACTTTTAATTAAACTACCCCAATTCCTAAGATTGAAGAAGAAGAAAAAGATGGTGGGGAGGGGGTCTTTTAAAATATAACTGTTAGAAAGGATCTCTTGCTCAAACTTTAGACCACAAACTACTTAAGATTATTTGTCAAGAACAAACAAATTTTAAAATCTTCTCCATAAATATTAGCAAAAAGTTTTTAAGCAGGTAGCTCTAAATTGTTCTGTCTGACAGAGACACAAGTCTCTGTCATACATATATTTTTCTACCTCCAAGTGATATTGCGAAAATTAATCTGGAAAACATTCTGTTTAATTGGCTTAAAATTAAGGGCTTATAAATTTTGTATTCCTAAAGTTTTCAGAAATATAACAGAAAGCAGCCCAAATCCATTTCAGGTTCACATCATTTGGAAAGTTATTCAATTTAAAGTTAGTTTATGTTCACTAGTTTAATTAAAATAGGTATGACTTGAGAGTTATCAACATTGAATATAATGCAGATAGACAACGTTTTCTGCCTGGGTTTACTAGTCAAATAAGTTTATATTATATCTCCTACAAAAATTTGTCTGCAAGTAAAATAGCCTGGAATGATGGCTGATTTTGTCTAATGTCTCATGAAATTTTCATGAGTAATCTAAGCATAATTGTTAGGATCAAGCGATGTAAATAGAATAAAATATTTTAGGTGAAATAGTTTCCCCAAATCTTTTTGGTAGCCTGAAACCTTAAATTTTTGCTAAGTTGGGCTAAATGATAAGTTTGTCAATTATTCAGGTCATTTCCAAATAAGATAAAATATTGAATATTGAAGATAAAATATTGAAGAATTAATTACTTTATCTTATTTAAGCTTCCTTTTATAACAGAACTTAAGGCTGTTTGGGTCTATCAGTAAACAGGTATGCCACATTGAAAAAAAAATATATTATTAGGAAGCATGTACATCTAGAAAATATGAAATATATTCATATACATGCCAGTGTGAAGAATTCTGGTGTAACAGATAATTTACAATTGCTCACTTCTTAGTTAAAATTTCTAAAGGTTGAGAATTCTAATTAACAAATGTAGTCAAAACAACTAAAAAAAAAAGGGAAACAACTCTCTATGTAAGCAAAGTTAGATGTGTTTTGGTAAAAAGAGGTATGAGCTGTAAAAATGCACTTTTGTTGAAGGAAAGAAAATAATTTTGTCCTAAAGAGATGCTAATTATTTTAAAGTAAAAGAGAAAAAAAAAAAAACATAAGACAAAATTTGGATGTAAAAAAGAAAGTTATAGAGGGTTTATGAAAAATTAATCTTTAGAAAGGAATATTAATGTATGGTCAAGCTGGCTAATATTAGAACAAATTTGATTAAGTTAAATGAATTTTAATATGAAAGGTACAAAATTAAAAATTGTTTTTTCTCTCTCTTAAAATAACAGTTTTCTTGGACTATTGCTCTGTTCTTTATAAGAAATTATAAAAGATTTTTCTTTATATTATAAAGTAATCTGCCTAAAAGAACAAGGAATTTGTCTTTAGTCAATTTCCTGTGTCTGTGTGCAAGGTCTTTGATTACTTATAAAAGCTGAGTCTTTTATATTAAGAGTTAAGATTGGCTTTTATTTTGTTTTTTTATGAGTGTATAATTTTTAGTATTTGTCTTCAAGATCCTTAATTGTCACTGTGGTCAAATGGATAATTGTTTCACAGTGACCTATGATCCAATTTGACCAAATGTTTTCCTTCTTCAAGTTGCATTGTTCTACAAACTATATGAAACCCCTGAAAATCTAATACATCCTGGTATAATGTATCAGTCATAATTCCGGTCATTATCCTAAAATGTTATGTGTTAGAAATAAGCAAATTTTCTCATCAATTGCATTGTAGTAAACTCTCATCAGGTCATTTTTGAAGTCTTGTCATTAACAGATGCTTATTGTTTTGCCCTGAGCTTTTGCAAAAGTGTTTGCAAAAGTGCTTCATTTTCAAGGAAACTCATGCAAAGCACAGGTTTCTGATAACTTTAAGATCATAAAACTGAACTGGGTAAGAATTTCCAGAACTAATGAGAAAACTGGTTTCAAACAGAAAGACTATTAATTACATGGGACTTCATGAACTGAGAAGGATGATTACAATTTGTTTATGATCTTGCTTGTTCTTTAATGTTTTATTTTTCCAGATTTAATGAAAGGTTTTCTTTTTCTTTTTTCTCTTACTACAGCTTACAACAAATTGGTAAAATATATCTTTGTAAATAGAGATGAAACACTTACTTTTTCTCTCTACCTGATCCCTCCATAATTGGAAAACTCTTGAGTATTCTTTTTATGGCAATATAGTTAATTATTTGCAAAAGTTCGATGAGACTCTGTTTTCCTTGTAAAAGGACACAATTAGAAGCATTGGTTACATTACTAAGGCTTTGACTGAAATGTTTGAGAGTCATATGCAGACTCAGATATAACCAGACAGCTCTAAGGAATGAAGGTGGACTTTATGGAGCCAATAAAGCCCCTTGGAAATATTGTGCTGGTATTTTGTTTATAGGGTTTCCAATGGACTTACCAGGTGAGTAAGGAAGCAATGGAAAACTCCTAGCAGGGATGGAAAACTCAGGATATTTGGGGGACCTCAAGAAGAGAGGAGGAATTCACCCAAACCAATAGACATTGCAGGCAAAGTCTGATGGGGAATCTTTGGTGTGATTTCTTAGCCTCAAGAGACTTTTTAAAAGTCCAATCTGAGATTCTTTATGAAAAGTTCCAGCAAAGGAGATTAAAAGATACATGGTCAATCAATCACTAGTCTTGCTGCACTTATGTAAATAATCAGACCAAATGTATTAAAAGTAGATTTAAATTCCAAGCATATTAGTGATTATATTATATAGTGATTATATTGTGATTATCTTTGATAAATATGCAGATGATGGTAGAGAGAAACATGCTGCGTCACTAACATGCCTTTGTAGGTATCAGATTCCAGTATTGTTAATTGTCTTTGAGATTCCATCTCTAAACTGGACTAGATCCTGAATTCTTCTAATATCCTCTGATATTTGGCTAAATCTCTTCAAATTGAAATTTCCAATTTTTTTTCCACCCTTCTGACTTGGAGTCACTGAGAACTAAAGCTGCCCTTCTCTCCAAAACCATGCACACTGAAGTTGGGCAACTTGATAGAAATTTCAGAGAAATCACCACAGTGGCCCATATACAGGAAATATTAGGCCTGTTGCTATATGAATCCCTCAAAAAGATTATCAGAGACATTAAGCTACAAATCAGGGCCATCTATCAGAATGCTTCTGTCTATATCGTCCATTGCAAAATCCTCCAAGCTGGACCTAGACTGGGTGCATTCATAACTCAGAAACTGAGATTACAGCCTGCTCCATTTCTTATCCGCTGTTTTTCTTTTGTTTCCACAGAAATACTCCTTATTCAATACCTGATTGCTTGCACCATAGGCCTAACTTTGGGAGCCCACCCGCATCACTGCCTCCTAAAACCAGACACAACGATTTAACTGAACTGATCAATTCTTAGGGCTAAAAACTGAGAGATTATTTCAGTGAGATAAAGCAATCTACCAACTCATCTTCTGGACTGTGAAACTTCTTGAGAAAGTTGCAAAAGCAGGACTGAGAAGGAGCAAAATATGTGACCTCAAAATATGTCTGTCACTCTGGTATATAAATTATTTTGAGCTGAAGGCAATCAAGACCCAGCAGACTCAAGAAAAACTTTTACCTCTCCCTTATCTGCCTAAAGGAATTTGGATGGGAAGCCTCACCCAAAAAGAGAGCTATTAACCAAAGATAACTTTTTATCTGACAGACCTACCTATATGGCAGGGCAAACATCTAATTACCAGACATCTGCTCTCCTTAATGTCCTGTGAATTACCCTCCTCCTCTATCAAGCCCCAGGCCCCTATCTCATTTCTTAGCTCAGAATGACTATATAAGCTTCAACTGACTGACTTAGGTCCCATATTTTTTATGGGGTTCCTATACGTATATAATTAAACTTGTCTTTCTCCTGTTAATCTGTCTTATATCCATGTACTGAATAGACCAGCCAAAATAACTAGAAAGATAATATTTTTTTTCTCCCTTGTAGTCCCAACAAGCAAGGATCCTAGGTACTTGTATTAAAACTGTCCAGTTTACTAAACTAATTGGGTTCAGGGACTGAAATCCCTAGGATCATGATGGTGCAATTAATGAGTCATTCTTGTGGTAGAATAAAAACTGGGACTTAATACAAACAGAATGTCAAAATTACCTCCTCTGGGCAATGTTAAATTATGTCTATTCTCTTTATTCAGCCTCTTAGAAAACTGAGTCTTAGAAAGACTTAGTCATAGCTAACTTGCTAATACCGACCTTTCGTTAATGAACTTCTTCCCTTCCTAAAATTTTCTCTTTTCTTTCCTTTATTTTGGAACTCATAAGCACCTAATTGAAACTTTTTTTTTTCCCCTTTTGTGATGAGGCTGAGTGGAGACTTAAATTCTTTTCACCATTATATCTTTGAATCATTCATGATTACTATCTGTAAATCATAAGAGAGTTATTATTCTTCTTCCATAACACACTGTGTATCTACCTTAGCAATATGTGATAAATTCAAATCTTTCTATAGGCCTAAGATTTATAAAGCTCCTTTCTTTTCAAATCTGTTTTTTTTTTCTTCTACTCTAAAGTGTTTCCTATTTCTGTAAAGTTCTTCCACTAGCTCCGAATTATTTGGTAATCTAATGATTTTCTTTACTATAGGGCTTTCTGAAGCAGTAACATAATATTAACAATATAGTGGACATTTTGAAATACCACTTTCTCTTATTCCTCAGTACTCCAATTAGTTATTGCCATAGACTCCATCCACCACTATGATTTTTTTTCAGTCATTGAATCAAATATCTCAAAATGTCAAGAGACTTTACAAGTGTTTCCTCTCAAGGCTAGTGTTTGTTATGTTTGCAATAAAAATGAAAGACTATTTATGAAAACCAACTTTATAACATGTATCAGTATTTTTTTAAATACCCATTTTTAGCAAGTGTAATTTAATTACTTTATCTTCCTAGGGAAATAATGAAAATATAGTCTAACATGTATCCTTAATGGAGCAGACTGTCATAAGTAATGTGTAATTGTAATGTGAATACATAAGGTAGAATATTATGAGACCAATATAAATATTTTAAAATCATTTTTTGGTTTTTAAAAGGAATAAAATTGCAAATACAGTGTGTCTCAACTATGTGAATATGTGGGTGGAACTATATGAATATATTCACCCACACACATGCATCACAGACCTTCAGAAAGGAGAGTACTAAAGTGTTAACAATGAATCTAAACGTCAACATCTTAGAGTTGCCTAATATCATCTTTATCTGTGCTCGCTTCGGCAGCACACAGCACATAAACTAATATCGTCTTTATCTGTTTATGTTTCTGAATTTTCTACAGGCACATATTATGCTAATCAGTAAAACCTGAATCTGTCTTTAGAAACAAACAAAAATCTATCTTCTTGTAAAGAATAAAAATCTATCAGTAAGTCCTTCTCATGTGGGAGATAGTATTTTTTTCATCTATTTGCACAAGTAAGTGAATACCAACAAGATAAACTCTAGTCTCTCCTATTCCAAAGACACTCACTGAGAATGAATTAAACAACAAGGAAGATTCCTGAACTCTTACAAAGCATCCGGTGCCATTTAGTGCATCATCAAAGCACTGAATGAATCCCAGAGGCTCTAGATCAAGGCAGCATGCAGGCCATCAACACCACAGGCATCTAAGAAGTAGTATCCCTGTGCACAAACACGCCGATGAAACCTCTCTGATAGCAGTCGATTAGGCTACCTATGTGACTGAAAAGCAATTCTCCTGACTTCAACAGCAAAAATTAGGGGGGTTGGAGTGGGGGGACAAAGGAAGCTACTTCACTTGCATAGTCAATAGGTAAAACAAGTCTGGACCACTTTACTCCTAATATATTACCTCAGTATACACTTGAGTTTTTTTTCCAGGTATTGATCTTAAAATCATAAAATCTCAGACTTTGAAGAGATTTTATCATTAAACTTCTGGGTCTCACATTTTAAATCCATAAAAATCACCTAGAGATATTTTTAACATAAATTTCCTGAGCTCCACTCTGAGAAACTCTGATTTGATGGTAGGAATCTATATTGCAAACAATATCCTGGGCGTAACGGAAAGTCAAATGATCCTTGGAGCACATTTCACAGGCTGGACCAATTGTTCTCATACCTGTAAGATCCTTTGACAACACAGTTAACCAGTGTTGTCATTTGCACAGAAGACACAAAAGAATAATCTTTCACAAGTTTAAGTTTACATATACATCCTTAAATGACACACTCCAGGTGACTTCCACATCCTATTTCATGTCTATTTCACTCTGAGAAAATAAGACTAAAAAGCAAAACAAAACAAACAAAAAAGAGAATTACCAAGGAGATCCAACAAATGCACCCAACATTAACAACTTCAATAGACCCCCCCCTTCTTTAATATCCAAAAGAATTAAGTGATTTCAAAGTGGGGAGGAAAGAAGTTAATTGGTTTGTAACTTGTTCTAACGCAGAGGAAGTTGATCCATTAGTCACCATACTGAGGGAAGGCCCACACTATTTTTAACAGCCCAGGAGCTGTTTTAATTTCTTTTGAACTCAAAAGAAGATCTGAACTCTTAAGTAGAAAATGTTTAATATATATCATTGGTATATTTGTCTGTATACCAACATATAACTTCAAATATTCATTTAATGGAGAAGGGGGACTGCGAGGGCAAAAGAGTTTGGGTTCATGAAAGTCTTACAGGAGCTCTGGTCCAAAGTTGTCTAGTATAACTGTCTTAATTTAAAAATTTTTAAAACTGATATAGGTTGTCATTCTTTTTCTCTTCTTCTACCTTATGCAGTGGGAGACAAGTGTAAAGCTAGTTTGCATTTCTCACTAAATTATTTTTCAGATTTATCAGGAAAAAATATATGGGTTCCAAGCAAAGATGTTTTCAGGAAATGCTTATTGACTGTCTGACATTAGTAAAAGCTGCTAAAAGCATTCATAGCCCTATGGATACTGCTTGGGAAGTGCACACAGACACTATGACATGCGATCAAGAAAGCTATTATTTTTTTCCTATGTTTGATGAACTTCTCATGTTCTTAATCTTTTCAGATCTTAGTATGGATTCTGTTTGACAAACTCCATAAAGACATATTTAAATAAAATATCAACATTTTCTGAGTATCCATTTTGTTTGTTCGATTTCTTTGTCCAAAAAAATAAAAGAGGTTTGCAAAGAAGTTTCACTTATTTTGCTTCAAAGAGCCCTGAATTCAGGTTTCTTTCATTCTGAACAAGCCATAGCATTTTTTTTTAAGTTATATGCTTTGTGGACAATGCAATCTACTTCTTAAAGCTAGCTCAAAATACTCAGTGAAAACAACTAATGTTGTGAATTACAGGAAGATATTCACCAAGAAGATATACTTGAGTACTATTTGTTGTAGTTGTTGTTGTCGTAAGCAACCAGAAATGCAATAAAAGTGATATGCCCAGATTCATAATGATAGTGGTGAAAATAAATCATGCATTTTCATATTTATTTTTTTTTCCATTCCACACATTTGTTTTGTTGCCTGGAAGGAATTTAGGATGATGGCAGATAGATGTTTATTATCCTGGGGTCCAAAGTAAATTGGTTGGGATCTGAAGCAACTGGAGTGGACTGCTGCTATTTCTCTCTTGGTTTATTTTTATCTTCTATGAGAAGATAAGGCAGTCCTAAGCTAGCAATGAAGGCAGAGAGAGAAGTCAATATATCCACTAGATTGTTCTTATACAGTAAAAACAAATGTTATTTTTAAAAATTATATATTAACTAATAATGTAATTATTGTATTCTAAACAAAAAGTAGCTAAAAATTGGCAAAGAAAAAATATATTTAGTCTTGTCTATGTAGAATGATTACAACCCAATTTTTCAAATGAATAGTATCTATATAAAAACTTTGGGGGCAGCCTCAGTGGTGCAGCGGTTTAGCGCTGCCTGCAGCCCAGGGCGAGATCCTGGGGACTCAGGATCGAGTCCCACATCGGGTTCCCTGCATGGTGCCTGCTTCTCCTTCTGCCTGTGTCTCTGCCTCTCTCTCTCTAACTGTGTCTCTATGAATAAATAAATAAATAAATAAATAAATAAATAAATAAATAAATCTTTAAAAAAATAAAGTTTAAAAAAAATTTGGAAAAATAAAGAAAATAACTTTAGGTAAGTATTTTAGTACATTTTTTTTCCTTTTTATTTTTAAATATTTTCCAAATTTATAGATAATGGAATTTTTAAGTGTAGGAAATATAACCAATATCAATATAGTGATATAAGCATTTACCAAGGAAAGTAAAATATAAATACACAATAAAATAGAAGACTCTATTTTCAATGAAGAATAGATACAAATGTAAACTATTTGAATTGTTTTAAAATTTGTCAGTGGGGTGTTTAAAAGTCATAATTAATTAAGAATTAGTGTATGGTAAGTTAAAATTTGTCAACAAATTAAAATTGGTCATTCTCAATGATGTAATCTTGTCTCTGCTTATTTTAAATTCTATAACTTTCATTTCTTTCTGTGCAGGCTTTTACATCACACTGTTGTTTTTGATAGGTATGCCATCATGTAACACATCAATCTACCCCCACATGACTGAATCAATCATAAGAATTATTAATGATACTAGTTCATCTGCTTCCCTTTGAATAAAGAGGGTATACACCTTCATCTGACGTGAAGTGCTTGCCTTTTATAGAAGTCTGAGAAGTAAATGGAAGAGAGAATTCCATGGGTACTGGTATGTTGAGGAAAAGTTGTGATTTCAATGCACTCCATGATAATTAAATTAAATCAAAATTAAATTAAGTTAAAATTTAATTTTTAATTAAATCCCATTTAATTCTCAAATTCTTCTCCACTGCTTCAAAAACCTAAACTTGCTCTTACTCAATAATCTCATCATCCTAAAAGACATTTCATTCATGCCTTGCCAGTCCTCTTTTCCTGGAAACCTACCAACCATACAATTTTATGCTTCGAAACAGTCAAGTTCAGTTGACTGATACCACTATGAATGTGTATTAAATAAATTACTTGGGACTTCAAGGGGCCTTTCTGGAACTCTCAATACCCTTGTCTGTCACTCTTCTAATACCAATCCATAATCTTACCCATCTTCTTCAAACGCCCAAACTTCTCCTGGCCTCCTGTTCTCTACAGACAATTTTCCACCATCAAGATATTCAAAGATTCCAAGACAACATTTCCTTTTATATCTGGGTCGCTTCCTACATGCTTATAGCTTTACCTTTCCTTTTCCTTCATCCCTCTCTTCTTCATTTCCTTCCTTCCTCTGAGGAAATCCTGTTTGGAAAACCCCTTGATTCTTAAATTTGTTCCTGTAGAATTACTAATTATCCTCTTTGCTTCTATGCCCTTCTTGATAATTCCATAAATGTGTTTATTCTTGACAATTCTTATTCATCCTTTTTTTAAAAGATTTTATTTATTTATTCATGAGAGACACAGAGAGAGAGGCAGAGACATAGGCAGAGGGAGAAGCAGGCTCCCTGCAGATAGCCTGATACAGAACTCAATCAGGACCCCGGAATCACACCCTGAGCCTAAGGCAGATGCTCAATCACTGAGCCACCCAGGCATTCCCTTATTTATTCTTTTAAATCTCTTCATCTTCCAGTAAACCCCAAAGACCTATGTGTGGCCTCTGACCTTCTTTCTCTGCCTGCATGAAAGAACAATCTACTTTGTATTTTGAATTCATTATATTTACAATTATATTCAAATTATATTCATCATATTTCTTCCTCATTCTCCCCATAGCCAGCAAATATTTCTAATCTTCTCTGCTTTCATCGATGCCTCTGTTCATAATCAAGGCCCTGGGGTCATTTCTGATTTCTCCTTTTTTCATCCTCATCAATATATGTAATAATTTTCCAGTCTGGCAGATTCTACACCTATAATATTTCCCCCACTAATTCATTTTTTAATCTCCTAAAATCAGCATTAATATTCTTGTGAAATATTAGCATAACTTAACGTATCTCTTCTTCCATTTCCTCATTTCTGATCTATTAAATATACCATTAGAAAAAATAAAATTTTAATTAATTCAAAAGATTGCAATGGTTTTCATTGCCTATCAGATTTTAACTTATCTACAATATTATCCCAATCCTGAATTTGTATACTTCCATGTGACTACGATTTTTACCATTTGATGTATGAATGCTGAAAAGTTATTAGGTAGAACCCAATAATGCAGAGAGAATAGGTTAATTTTAAATAATCTACCACATGCCAAACCAGAGCTGGCTGACCTGTATTTATTTCCAGAATTGTTCCCCTTGAAGACTACAAGGAAATTTTTACCCTTATTTTATAAGAGAGGACCCATAATAAAATGATGTTAAGGAACCTAAACAGGTTCACATGATTACAAGTCGACTCGTATTTTCATGTCATCTTAGGCATGCTTCTCTCTACTCTACAACTTCCATTACAGTGACCTTGATGTTTATTAATGTCATTAAATTCAATCAGAAGGGAGCTCCTACACCAAAGATCCTGCACTTAATTCTCTTTAACCAACATGCCTGACAAAAGGCTTGGGACACAGAAAATATGTTTAAAAAAATACTTTTTTGAGTGAATTGAAGACATGCATTTTTTTTTAACTGACAACTTAAATCTCAAAGACAATTTTAAATGTTTGAAGATCAGAGAAAATTATGTCAATAAAAAATGAATGCATTCAGTAATTCCAGCCTGCTTCTCACCTGGAACTATTCTAGACACTGGAGTTACACTAATAAAATAGTAAAAAACAAAATGCTTCATAAAACTTAGGTTCTAACTGGGAGAAATATAAAAAAAATTTAAAATATAAAGAGAATGTGAAACACACACACACACACACACACACACACACACACACACACACAACTGGATATTATTTAGCCATTAAATAAAAAAAGGAAATTCTGGGAAGCAGTGGGTAGAGCAGTGGTTTAGTGCTGCCTTCAGCCCAGGGCATGATCCTGGAGACCCGGGGTCAAATGCCATGTCGGGCTCCCTGCATGGAGCCCGTTTCTCCCTCTGCCTGTGTCTTTACCTCTCACTCTCTCTGTGTCTGTCATGAATAAATAAAACCTTTAAAAAAAAAGAAAATTCTGACATTTGTGACAACATGGATGGACACTGAGGGCATCGTGTTAAATGAAATAAATCAGACAGAGAAAGACAAATACTATATAATCTCATTTATATGTAGAACCAAAAAAACAGAAAAACAAATTCATAGATGAAGAGAACAGATTGGCAGTTGCCACAGGCAAGGGATATTAGAAGAGAGGGTGCATGAAGGTGGTCAGAAGAACAACCTTCCAATTATAAAATAAGTAAGTCCTGGGGATGTAACGTACAGTGTGGTGACCATGGTTAATAATACATCATTGTATATTTGAAAGTTGCTAAATAGGTAGATCCCAAAGGTTCTCATCATGAGAAAAAAAAAATCACAGTCAACTAAACTTACTGTGTTAATCATTTTATAATATATACATGTATCAAATCATTATGCTTATACCTTATACTATACAATGTTACAGTAAATTATACTGCAAAAAATTTAAAGTGGAAAAATTATATATATTGATATATATAATATATATTATAGTAATATGGTGGTAAGTGCTATGGCATGATACTAGTTAGACAAGGGAAATGTAGGTGGTTTGTGGCATTTGGAATCTACAACTTTTCATAGCAGATCTCCCTGAAAAGATGACCAATTGAGCAAAATCTTGAGGAAGTGAGGGAGCCAGCCATATAGATATTATATGATTGATAATTCCGGGAGTATAAAGGCCTTATGGCAGAATCAGGTAAATATTGTAAAGACCAAAGGCAGACTGCCCCAAGTTGAGTCACTTCAGCATGAACATTATTTTGAGTTAAAAGTAATCAAAATCAAGTCACCTGGGTGGCTCAGTGACTGAGCAGCTACCCTAGGCTCAGTGAGTGATCCCAGGATTCTGGGATTTATTCCCACATTGGGCTCCCCACGGGGAGCCTGCTTCTCCCTCTACTTATGTCTCTGTCTCTCTCTCTTTCTGTGTCTGTCATGAATAAATAAATAAAATCTCAAAAAAAAAAAATCTGTAGATGTAGGGAAAGCTCTCTTCCTGGCCCTCAGCTGCCTGAACTTATAGGGGAAAAAAGATCCTGCACCAAGAAGAGAACTATTAACAGAGACTTCCTTTACCTAAGAGACTTATCTGCATAATAAGGCAACCTTTGTTTTCAAAACATGTCCTTTCACCTTCTCACTAATGGCCCTCCTCTTCTTTATATTCTCAGACCCTACCCTTCTCCTTAGCTCAAGTAAATGTCTTGTTGCCTCATTGTCTTTGGAATGTCATGTCTGTGAGTCGCCATACATATGCTATTAAATTTTATTTTCTCCTGTTAGTCTGTCTCATGTCAATTTTATTCTAAATCCATCTAGAAGGACCATGAGACAGAGGGAGATCTTCCTCCCCAACAATACCTACTACTTCTGAAAAACAACAGGAAGGCCAGTGTCTTGTGGGAGTAAGATATGGATTTCAGAGTAGGAAATGAGGTCAGAGAAGTTCAGAATAATGTAATGTAATGCACTATGGGTCTTTGTAAGGACTTTGCCTTTCCTTTGCATAAGATGGAAGTGATTAAAGGTTTTGAGCAGAGCTGTGGTATGATCTAAATTGCAATCCAAAGGATACCTTAGCTGCATAAACGCATGGAGACTTAATGAAAGGAGTGGCAGAATGGAGAGGGAAGTCAGAGGAAGGAACACCAAATGGGAGGATATTGCAATCATGCAAAGGGGAGGTGATATAAGATAGTGGTTTCCCAGAGTGGAAACTGGAATTGGGATAAGAGGTGAGGATCTAGATTTGCTTTTTAAAGTAGAATCAACAATTTTGTAAACATATTAGACATGGGATGTGTAAGATGGAAAGGAATTTGAAATGACATCAGACTTTTGCCTGTGCAACTCAAGTTGTCAATTTCCATAGTGCTGAAGACTACAAAAGAGGTAGGTTTGAGGGGATGTACCATGAGGTTGTGCACATGACAGATTGGGATAACTGTTAAACATCTCTGCAGACAAATGTATGAGCCTACTGTTCAGGGAAGAGGTCCAGTCTGGAGATACAAATTTAGCAGTTATCACTGTACAGATGGTAACTAATTTTATGAAACCAGAAGAGAACATCAAAGTAGTGGATATATACAGAAAAGAGAAGAAAGGTAAGAAGTAAACCCTGGGGGTGCTCAAAGGTGAAGAGGTTAGGCAGATGAGGAAGAATGAATAAAGCGATAGAAAAAGTAGACAAGGGAGTGTGGAGTAAATTGGAAGATAGTGGAGTTTTGGAAGGCAAGTAAAAACCAGTGATTGAAGAAGAGTAAAATGATGATTTATTTCAAGTGCTATTGAAAATTCTAGTAAAATAGGACTGAGGAATGGCAAGTAAAATTTACAGTGTGATGATTATCTGTAACCTTAAAAGAACAGTTTCAGAGGAGTGGTACAGACAAACCTGATGGAGGAGTTTAAAGATAAAATAAAGGAAGATAATTTGAAGACATCAAGTAGCAAAATCCACAGATACTCTATTTTTCAAGGGGAACAGAAAAATAAAGTAGTATAATAGTAGAGACATGGGGCAAGGAAGAAAGGGAAAGAGTTATACTATTTTAAAAACAATATGGGGAAATTATAAAAACTATTATCTCAGATATTTCACACATGCTATGTTTAAGTTCTTACATAGCAAGAACCAGGTCAAAATACACATAAAAAAACAATAATAGATAATTATTCTAAGGAACGATAATTTTCTCTTGAGCAAACAAATTTCTATTCTAAAAATGTAGAGAAATAGTAGAACAATTACATGTTTTCTTTAAAATGTTTTTGATGGATGCCTGCTGGCTTAGTCAGTTAAGCATCTGACTTTGGCTCAGATCATGATCTCAGAGCCCTGGGATCAAGCCCACATCTGGATCCTCACACAGTGGGGAGTCTGCTTGTCCTTCTCCTTCTGCCTCTCCTCCTATTTGTGTGCTTTCTCTCAAGTAAATAAATAATTTTTTAAAAATGTTTTTGAAAAAATGTTGATCTTGAAATATCCATTGAGCAAAAATAAATCATAGTCTATATATGTATATATATAGTCAATGAATATACTAGAAAGTCATATTTAAGGAAATATGTAATAATTCAAAATTGAGTAATGAGGATGTAGGTTGTGTTACAGTGACATAGAGCTAAGGGTTACAGTTTGTCAAATTTTGGTAAATTGATCACTGGAATACAAAGAGAAGCTGTGAAAAAAACTGTAGTAATTTCTAATCTGATGAGAATTCATAGTATTTTGGTTATTTGGGTGACATCTGACCAATTAAATTCACAACACTATATAGTTTAAAAGAAGTAATAAATTTTCAAAATAAAACTTTCAATGGAGAAAACAAAAATTATAGAGTTTTTTTCATTCCATTACTTTTAATACCTAGTTATCATTCAATAATAAAAAGTGAAATTGAGGGGGGGATTTCATCTTTAAAAAAACTAATTTCTAGAATACTATTGTGGGAGGCTTTAAGTGTTAATAAATTTCATTTTGCCTGTCTAACTTAGTAGTACCCAGTTATTCTGTCACTGATAAAAATCAAATAAGATGAGGAAACAAAAATCTTTATATCATATCTACAAATTAAATATACATCAACCACTTAATGAGATGGTGTAAAGATGATTAAGTAAACATGAAACCTTGTAATTTGATAAGCCTTGCTTCCACCCCTATGCTCCATCCCCCACCATTGGCTTTGGAAGAAGGGCTATCATTAAATCCCCAGGAGAGGGACTAAATACCATTTTCTGAGATGACCTCCTCAAGTGGTGCCTAAAGGAAACATCCAAGCTAAGAGACTCCAGTACATATTCCCTTGCAGAATAATATGGCTATTCTTGAAATGCTGCAAAGGAAATAACTATAGTAAATCTGATTTAAAGAGGGTAATTAAATTAGAATTATTCAGTTCCAAGAAGTGGCTAAGGAAATATAGTCTATAAATGTAAAAGCTTGTTACTAACAAATCACTCCTTTATTTCACAAGTGTATGACCTAGAAAGCTACAGCTTCAGTAAACTTATGAGCCAGTGTATTTACTGCTATTTCTTATTTAATCCTGTGACGGAGATTGAGCACCAAAGAAATCGGTCCATAAGAGGATGTATGTCAAATTACCAAATAAATTAAACTAGTCAATTTATGGGAAGCTTGGGATAAGAATGATGCAATTCTATCAGCTGAATGAATATAGGAAACTCAGGAAATGCTTTAATTTTGCCACATCAGATTAATTGTGGGTATTGGAAGAAATAATGTATCAAACACTTATTGACCTAACATAATGTACTGTACATATTTTTTTTATAAAATTGACTCATTTTACTTGTATTTCTGTTTGATAATTTCAAATCTTAAACTTTGGGTTTTTTTTCTGTTTTGTTTTTTGTTTGTAAGATAACAAAAATGCCAGCGTTAGGGAGGCTTATGAATTTAATCTTCTTAAGTGGACATACTCACTTTTTTGCTATATCCCCAGTAGAACTGTAGTTCAAAATAAAGTCAATTTTGGCTTAAGTTTCTATAACAGCTTCCTTACTTCCTGTCTTTTTTCCATTTCTTCTATTAGTTAAGAATAATTTTTCACAAATTTTGAGTGTGTCATGCACTTTACTCATAAAAACAAGAGTGATAACATTTTGACAACTAAAGAAAGCTTACAGTGCCTTCTAAAATTTTCTTTTCTTTTGTCTAGTTTAACTTCAGTTATACATAAAAAGTACTGATAAGAAATGATACCTCCTGAATCCCAGTAGCACTTTATTTCCTTCCACTATTACTGTAATAATGGTATTTCTGTGTTCCGCAACTGGTATCTTCCCCAAATTATATTATTATCTTACTCAAAAGAGTCTTTAAAGATCAATTTGTATGTTATAAATGCCTGGACCATCCATAACCACTCCTTCAAAAAATGCCAGTCCATTCTTTATGCATCATGGCAAGGTAACAAAATGTTTTTTTTTTTTTTAATTTTTATTTATTTATGATAGTCACAGAGAGAGAGAGAGAGAGGCAGAGACACAGGCAGAAGGAGAAGCAGGCTCCATGCACCAGGAGCCCGATGTGGGATTCGATTCTGGGTCTCCAGGATCGCGCCCTGGGCCAAAGGCAGGCGCCAAACCGCTGCGCCACCCAGGGATCCCAACAAAATGTTTTCTAAGGAAAAGTTGCTTTCAAAATTTTTCTCAAACTTAGTGATACACTGAAAGGATTATGTAAAGAATAACACAGTGAGAGTTACGTGACAATGATGGAAAAAATTTAAGTTAATAAGAAGGCAGGGGGAACCTGAATGGCTCAGTTGGCTACACATTCAACTCTTGGTTTTGACTCAGGTCATAATCTCAGGGTCCTGGGATGGACCCCATGTCAGGCTCTGTGCTCAGCAGGGAGTCTGCTTGAGATTCTCTTTCTCAGCCCTTTTTCCCAATTCCATGTGTGTGGATGTTCTCTCTTTCAAATTAATAAATAAATCTTCAAAAAAAATAAGGTAAGGGTAGCCTGATGGTGACCTTAGATCTCTTCAAGCTCAAGGTCTATCTGATAAATATTCAAGATCTGATTAACTTAATTGGGTACCCTTTTGAATATCTCTATTATCCCATGGTAAATTAAAAAGTCTCCAAATTGACTACAATAAAATTTTTAGGTGTACATTTTATTTTACCTAATATATGTGTATCTTCCTCCTTAGTGATGGTACTGAGACAAATGCTAATACCTTACTAAAATATGAAAATTCATTCCTTATTTGTCCTTATTTTTGAAAATGTAAAACTATCTTTATTTCTCTATGTCACGTTTTATATTTAATGTGGAGTAATTAAAATTAAATACTTAGAGCTATAAAATTACAAAGTACTAATAAGTTCACAAAACCATAAAATCTAAACTCATTTTACACAAATGAGTTTTTTTCCAAACACACAAAAAATAATTTGACCATCCAAATTGCACTTTATAATTTTTAAATAGAACCTCACAAACACTAATATGTACTAATAAAAATAATATCTTCCTTCTTTCAAAACATTTTGGTAACTAGCTATGTGAAGAGGCACTTAAATACTTAAAAAGTTTAAAGAAAATATGCAGAATTATATATTTATAGCAGTCAACATCCAGTTAAAAGCAACTATCTACAACAGTAAGGTTACTGGAATATGTATTCTTATTTCTTAAAAACCAGGTCAAATCAACAGGAAATGCTTTAAAATCACATTAACAATATTGGGTACATGGTCCCTTATGTTGAAAAATGTATTATTGTTACAGAAATCTGAGTCTAAAGCTTGTATTATTGAAAGTGGCTTCAATTGCCAAAATGGTTATCATTTGTAAGAGGTTGGACACTGTATTTATTTTCTAGCTGAGTGTAGCAGCAATGCAGACTGGAAGTTGCATGATACACATTATCATGATGTATATGCACTTATCTGGTATAGTATATAATGTACTGGTATGAAGAAGAACCATTTTGGTTGCCAGTTTTTCTTTAGTAATTTCATAATTCCCTCTAACTTGCAATCACTTGGACTGTTCCTTTGTTAATCTATTTGGAAAAGGACCAACATTGCATTTGGCATTTTAAAAGGCTTGTTCATTTTTGTCTGTGATAAAGGGACAAAATTTCATAAAATACAGAATCAACAAAGTATTTTTTTTTCTCAGAAGGGACTAGTCTAATGTTTTCCAACACTAGTGGGGTATTCTCTGAATGGCAGGATTTGTGATGCTTCTCTATTTGAAACATCCTAGAAAAAGTGAGAGTAAATCAGGTTATTTTACAAAATATGAACCTGATATATCTTCTCTGTAATAACCTTACCTAGAGACTCAGTCTTTGTGACTATGACAACTGTTACTACATATGTCATTTTAGTTTTTAAATTCAATCTAAATTCATGATTATTTGACTTGTGATGAAAACGTGCTAATTTAACCTTATTAGCAAATAAATTAAACTGAAGTGTCTGAATTTTCCTCTTGACAGATCTTAGGAAAACAGAAATATGTATTGTAATAGTAAAAATAAGTTGTGTCTTATTTGTATTTACTAACTAAAACATTTTGTCATCACGTGATATTGAAAAGTATTAAAAATATCACTATCCTTAAAATCAATCATAGCACCATTGAAAATTCATTTGATTTATTTTGTTATTACAGTGACATTAAGAAATATAATGAGATCATTTGTAAAGGACAAATACAAATTAACCTTGGAACACTGGGAAATAACCCAAAATACTCTAAAATAATGGTAACCACCATGGGTAAAGCCAATCACTGTTGATTATATGAAGGCAATTAAATTATTCCATGACATAGTATGGAGAAATATGAAGAGAAAAACATCAAACATTCATACTCTCTATGAAGAAGAAAGCCCTTAAAGAATAGACTCATACCTTCACACTTACAACATAGATTGCTATGGAGTGAATGTTCAACCTTGGGTTTATTTTATTTGGGAAAGAATATAGGAAAATACATCTATCTGTTTCTGGAGTATAATTTTTGACTTAAAAGCATCATCTCAAGATACTCATACATCTACCATTTTCTGAAAATAATATAATTATCCTGAAAATATAAATATTTAAATTGTTTTAAAAGTTATATTTCCTGGAAAACACCAAGGGAGCTTGGGATGTGTTACCTTACATCACAGGAAAATGTAACATGTTAGACCCAGAATAAGTCTTGAAGAGAGGGAGAAACTGATTCATGCTTATCTGTGTTTCCCTAAGAATGGAATGAATCTTGGATCTCTCTCTTATCTGCTGTCCCATTCTGTTAAATGTAATACAGAGACTATGCTGATGCTTTTGTGTTTGCAAGGAGACATTTCCATGCACAACTTACATACAAACATGCTCCATGCTAGTCATATCTTAAGTTTTTACTAGTAGTAGATGAATGAATGAAACTCCAAAAAATATTCCAGTTAATATCGCTTCAAAGCAAAGTCACGATACCATCATCCCTACCACCTTCTCCAATAACAAAAACACTCTAACCCAATTAAAGATAAGAAAATTAATAGGTTGGCCAGAAAAATATTTATAAAGTATACAATTATATGCAGTTATTGTTGCAGGAATCAATCTATAAATTGTACTTAATGATATAAAGTTTATGTCATAAATAATGGAGAAAATAAGAACACATTTATTTACTGGACCATAATAAGATCCTTGAGCACAGGACCATGGTATATCTCTAATTCTTAGAGTAGTTTCTGTTGAACAGGTAAATAAATACATGTTTTTAAAAACCTTAACTTGCATATGAATATTGCTTCAAGAAAGCAATTTGTAAATTTATATTGTTTAGCAGTCATGGTAAATTTTTGCAAAGAATCAATAAAGTTTAAGAATGGTAGAGATTTAGGTCCACTCATAAACATCTACAAAACACTTCAATATAATTTATGAGCAGTCTGTGCTAGTAAATCTATCATCATGATCAACATGCATAGTTTTATATTTTTGCATCTTATTATTATGTCTTACTTGCTTTCTCTCCAAAAAAACATAACACCTTAGAATAATTGACTCACTTGATATATGCCAATTAAGCAATTACTATTATGGGGAAATTAAATCAGAATTATAATATTTCAGAAGGACATTTCTGCCACTTCAGTAAAAATGGGCTTTTCTGTATACTTGACCTTTCTACCTGCAAAATGAGAACACAGATTCTCCAACTATAAATCACCAGTATTGACTCCTGGGTCTAGTGGAATCTGAGAATAAGGTGAGAATAAGAACTGTGGACTACAGGAACAAAAAGCAGTATATACTACAGACATATGCCAAGGCAACCCCCTTCCTCCAAGGATGCAAATCACAATTCCAGTCACCCACTCTCTTTCTCCATCTGCCAACATGAGAAATAATCGTGCATAGTCACCTTCCATTTTCAACACCTATTAAATCTGACTAAAGTCTCCTCTCTGTTCTGCAAAAACTCAAAATGTCATCTTACAACCTTATTAGCTACACAAGAAGTGGGAAGTATTTTCAGCCAAACCAATGAAGTACCTTTAACTGTAAATAACAGTTTGGAAAAACAGTGAACATTCTCCCTCATTTATTCTCCCACCTTGTATTAGTTATTAACCTACATTTCAGGGAAGCACGTCTTGGCTATAATAAGAATTTCAAACTATAAACTAGGAAAGAATCAAGTGTTTTGGGTGGTTTACAAACAGTTTTTTCTATTTAAAATTTAAAGATGAAGAAGTTGGTTTAGACTTTTCTCTAAGGTATCTTCCAAATCTATGATTATAACTGAATCCTGCAAAACAATAGAAAGATTTTTAGGCAAATTTCCACTTAGCATAATTTGCGGTCCACAAGGAAACACAACCCTTACTACAAAATACTGAACAGTTCAAAGAAAAAATCCAAATTTATTTAATAAAATAATTGTTGACCTGAAGGAAAATTAAAACAAGTATGTCTTGTTATTTATTTCAGAGTTGAAAACATTTTCTTAGAAAAATCTGAAAATCTTTAAAAGTATACATTTGCACATAGTCTTTGCTCATTTAGATGTTTATTCTTTTTTAAAAAAATATTTATTTATTTATTTATTTATTTATTTATTTATTTATTTATTTATTTTAGAGGGAGGGACAGAGGGAGAGACAGGATTGCAAGGAAGGACAGAGGGCTGAAAGGAGAGAGAACCCCAAGCAGACTTGGTGCTGAGGGGGAGCCCAACACAGGGCTCAATCCCACAACTCTGAGATCATGACCTGAGCCAAAACCAAGTGTCAGTCACTTAACAGACTATGCCACTCTGATGCCCCTAAATGTTTATTCTTTATAAAACATCTTTTCTATGTATGATTGCCTCCAAGTTATCTTCAGACCATGGCCTACTTGGAGGTGTTTGTCTTTGCTTTTGTTTGTCCTTAACTAATTTGTCCTTAACTGACCTAAAATTCCTGACATCAAATCATAATTTTAGTTGTTCACACCCTTACGTAAACTAACTCATGACAGAAATAAACCCCTATCATTGGCTGATATATAAGAAATTTTTATTATTACTTTAGGGTAAGACATTTACTTGCATTCACATGCTTTAGGAGATCTCTGAATTTTGTTTTTATGATACCCATTTCTTTTAGACGTGTAAAAAATTAGGCTGCCATACACCCATGGATTTGGTGTTTATTTAAATATATAAACATATATAAATATATATGTACTAAGGCTCTTGAGAACTATTTTGAGAAACACTGTCAATTTGCTTATTACCTTTTGGTCTTGAAACAACTTCATTTTTAAAAATAATAAAGGAAACTTGTGTTTCTCCCAGAATTTAGGAAATTCCCCAATTGTGGTGGAAGGACAATGTTGATGGGTCATGTCCTATTTGTAATCTCTCTGAAATTCTCTTCAGATTTTAGTGTGTGAGGAACTTTAGAAAGATCACTGTGATCTCTCAGTGAAATCAATGTGAACATCTGCAACTACTCCTTCTGTGTGTCTTAGTGGTTATCAATTGTCCTGTATACCAACCCAAAGGAAGGAGAGTAGCTGCAGAAAGTTGTTTATTCAGTGAGCTAAAACTGAGCAAGGGAGAATAGACTTACTTCTTTATCTTTCGGTTTATAATGTTCTCTATGAAATGCCACAGCTGATTTCTGATTTTAAAAAGCTTAATTTTTTCCATTACTCACTGTACAAGGTAAGTGATTTTGCCATTTTCATTTTGCTATTATAATATTTAAAACTGAGAAAAGGGGACCCCTGGCTGGCTCAGCAATTGAGCTTATGCCTTCAGTCAGGGCATGATCCCATGGTTCCAGGATCGAGTCCCACATTGGGCTCCTTGAGTGGAGCCTGCTTCCCCCTCTGCCTGTGTGTATGCCTCTCTCTCTCTCTCTCTCTCTCTCTCTCTCTCTCATGAACAAATAAATAAATAAATAAAAATCTTTAAAAAAAACTGAGAAAAGTTAGGTGACCTTTTAGTAGTTAAAAATCAAATAGGTGCTGGAAACCAAGAATTTATTGTTATTTCTAGGACTATGTATCAAAATCTTAACCTGATCTTCATAACATGCATAATACACATCTATAAAGTAATGATATATACACAGCCAACAACTGATAACCTTTGAAATGCCTGGAAAATACAATACCTGAGACTTAGCCTTTACTTCAATTCAACCAGCCACTTCTATTACCAGGGAGTAGTCCTGCTCAGAATCTAATTCATAGCATCCTCTTTGACTACAAACCCCATTTTCTCCAGTTATTTCTAAAGCTCCTTTCTGCTAAATCTGTTCTTCAGATTCTTAAAGACCACTATTGTCAATTCTTCCAACTTGTTCCTGTCTGTTGGAACTATTCTTTCTCTTTCCTCTCTAGTTTGGACCCAGTTATTTATCCATTGAATAATTTTCTATTGAGATCATCTAGCACATTTGCATCATTATGCTTCCATCAAATAGGCTCAGCAAATTCATATCTGGGTCAATATCATGTGTGTGCTTTCATCCCATTACCAGGGCTTAACACACACACACATACACACACACACACACAGAAATCCCTCTACTAACTGCATCATTACAAAATCATTGTTTCCTAATTCATCAAGAGCCTCTGATCACTCTGTGAATTCTTTTCATCTGCATTTGCCACCTTTATTCATATAAAATTAATTAACTATGAATGTTGCATTGATGAGGAATAGTTGTCCATAAATTCCCATACCTAAAATCAAGCTTATGTACAGCCACATCACCTCCTTAAATAGTAATCCATGTTGTTATGCCCTATGTCATTTCTTCTTCAGACCCTGGTCAAGAAGTCATCACATCCAACTTAGACACTTTCATAGTCCTTCTCCATACTGTTTCTTTTTTAATTCAATAAATATGTTCATATTTATTCCATTCTAAACAGATGATTTTCCCTTGATTTTATCTTACCCAATTTTTATAAAAGATTTGTATTTACAATAATCCTTTATATCCACTTCCATATATACCATTCACTCATCAACACTTAGCATTTGTCTTCCTTCCCAAGACATCTCATTTTACTGAGTGAAATCATCTTTCATTAATTAGCATACTGCCAATTAATAAATGCAGTGGACATTACCTACAGCACATTTGTTGAGTTAACCTTCAAACTTCCATCAGTTCTCAAGCATTTATTTTCATGATGAGTGGTTTTATATCTCTTTGATCAACTCTTGAATAACCATTTTGCTAGTATTCTGTACCATTATCACTGCTCTTTTAAATCTACACCCACTTCTGTGTTATCTTGGTGATTTCTAGTATGATGATGGTTTCATTTGTCATATCCTGTAAGTCCTAAATCTATAATTCAAACCTCTCCCCTACTTTCAGTCTTAATATCAAAATGATGCAGTATGCCAATGCAGAATTATCAGTTAGGATGAGCAAAAATGTACTTTTCTTCCTCTGCAAACTAATAATCATCTTGGTATTTTTTTGTAATGTCCCAATTAGTGGTATCTTAATCTGTCAAATAAATCAAACTGGGGTCCTAGAAGTAATTATTTAATTCTCTTTCTCCCTTTTATCCAACAATATAGTCACCATGTTTAGACAGTTTGACCACTTAAATTGTTCATGAACCCATCTCTCCTCTACTTATTGAAAAACTTAATCTGCTACTCCATAATATCCAGAGACTCCCATAAACCAAAGACCTCCATTAACAAGCTGGTACTTTAGAGGCTGTGTAAGACTTAGACATTTTTTTCTAATATTACTAGTGCTAGTCATACACAGTAATGGGTAGATAGATAGATACTTAATATTTCATATGTAATTGAACATAATACAAAATGCTTCTGGTCCCCCAATATCCATTCTGCATTTTTCCCATTATAATAAAAATTTTAATGATCAATGGCTAATCAGAATAAAAAATCCATTTCATAGTTTTCCTTGTACCTAGGCAGATGGATATATAATAAAACTCTATGGCAGTTTCCAGTAACCTTATCGAGATGAGAACACTTCCTCCTCCATGATCTTGCTCATTTTTTCTAGTTCCTAGACACAATGAATCACAACCATAAGAGTTAGAGCCCAGGGATGGTGGAGGAGTGAGCTAGATATGATCTGGTTCCATATAGTTTTGGTAGAATTGACATTCTAGCCTCGGACTGCACTTTCCCAGACTAATTTGTGAGCAATAAATAATTTCATTGTTGTTGAAACACTTATTTTAGGATATCCTGTTATTTGCAGCTGAACCTAATTCTAATGAATACACCAGATTTTTGGCTATTTTTGAAAGACTGGACAATCTGGCAATTCTATGCCACATTTCCCCATGGCAACGACTGGCTGGAGCAGAACAGCTATCGTGTTAAAAATTCTGCATTGTCTCCCTCTCTGGACTTGTTTCTTTAATAATTAATTTTATTTGCATTTGAATATCAGAACCACTGAAATACAAGATATAATCCAATTTTTTTAGTGTAACATTCAAGGACTCTGAAGATTTGGTGCCTATCATCTTCTTAATACTCATTTTTTATGTCCTTCATTCTCCCCCTAAACAAATTCTTTGCATTTCCCTCTCTATACCAATCTTACTAATAATCTCAACTAATAATCTCTTCCTTGATTTAGGAATTATCTGCTGCCAAATAGGGTCTGGAATGCTCCCCATTCCAAATGGCACATGAGGGGATCCCTGGGTGGCTCAGCGGTTTAGCACCTGCCTTTCGTGCAGAGCATGATCTTGGAGTCCTGGGATCGAGTCACACATCAGGCTCCCTTCATGGAGCCTGCTTCTCCCTCTGCCTGTGTCTCTGCCTCTCTCTCTCTCTCTCTCTCTCTCTCTCTGTGTCTCTCATGAATAAAAAAATAAAATCTTAAAAAAAATGGCACATGAGCTATAGGGGACCTACTGTGATAGTCGACTTTAGATATTCCTTCCTATGGGATACCTTCCCACTCCTCTAGGTTGGGTTACATGTCCCTTCTCTATGTTTGCAATTCCGTGAGCATATCTATTACTACATTATTTTAAAAATAAGTTCCTGCTAAAAAACCTATTACTCAAAAGCATTCTAAGTAAAAAGGCTTGAGTAATATGTAGGGTGTTATTTTTTAAAGTTGTGTTACCAGAACTCCAAAGATTGTGAAGTGGTGAACTTAAGACTGTGCCCAGGAATCTGCACTTGAAATAAGCACCTCTGATAGTTTTCACACAGGCAATGCACCAACTTCATTTTGACAAGAAATGTCTTTGGAATGTGAGTTTCTTGAGAAATTGGGCTGTTTTACTTATCATATTATACCCAACACCTAGCTCATTGCCTTTTACTTAATAAATGCTTGTTAACACAAGTGTATTCCAGCACTTAGGAGAAGCAGGAATCCTTGCAGTTCATGACGTCAATTTAATAAAACACAGCTAAGATATATAAAGACATCATCTCTGTTTCTTGGCTCTGACAAACTATCAGTCAGAAGTTGGTTAGCATCAACCATAACAACCAAAATGTGAGTGTTTAGTGCTTTTTCTATATTTCTAACTCTCATAGACAAAGCTCCATCTAGAACAGTAGTACAAATGTGTTTACTCAAAGGTCATATTTATTTTCTTATAATTGGAACTAAATATCTATGGATATCTATGAATATCAATACAGCACTCCATATGTACTGACCACTCAGTAATTCTAGTGACTGACCATATATACAATTTTCAAAATAATGTGTATATTTCAGTTTGGTTTGGATTACAAAGAGTAGAACTATTATGTTTTTCAGCTTAGTAACAGAACATGTTCTGAACAGAGATTTAACATATATATATATATATATATATAATATATATACACACACACATACATACACACACATATACATATAACTGTTTACCACAGAAATGCCTTCAGTGAAATATTTTTTTATTTTATTTTTTAAATATTTTATTTATTTATTCATGAGAGACACAGAGAGAGAGAGGGGGGCAGAGACATGGGCAGAGGGAGAAACAGGCTCCATGCAGGAAGCCCAACATGGTACTCTATCCGGGGTCTCCAAGATCACACCCTGGGCTGAAGGTGGCGCTAAACTGCTGAGCCACCCAAAATCACTTTTTTAAAAAGATTTTATTTATTTTTTTGAGAGAGAAAGCATGAGCATAAGCAGGATAGAAGGGCAGGGAGAAAGGGAGAGGGAGAAACAGACTCTCCACTGAGCAGGGAGTCAGATATGGGGTTCCTTCCCAGGACTCTGGGATCATAACCTCAGGAAAAGGTAGACACCCAACTGGTGGAGCCACCCAGGCCCCCTCTAATGAAAGAAAATTTTAGAAGTGCCTGGGTGGTTCAGTAGTTAAGCATCTGCCTTTTGCTCAGGTCATGATCCCTGAGTCCTGGATCAAGCCCCACATGAGGCTCACCGCTCAGTAGGGAGCCTACTTCTCCCTCTGCCCCTCTCCCTCCAACTTTGTGCTGTTAAATAAATAAATAAAATATTTTTTAAAAATCAGCTTGAGTTAAAAGACACATACCTACAGTTACAGTACATATTACCAATGTGAGGAATAATCATTCTTCAACCATAGATCAAGCTGCTCTCAGGATCATCTCTGACTATTTCTTGTCCCTCTTACAGCACTTGACTTTCATAAGGCCTTTTTGTAACTTTTTCTATTACTTTTGTCCATCACTTTTTGCCCATGTCCTTGCCAGATACCACAAAATACTCTAAACCTCATATGCACTTGGGTTTTCATTTTCCTTCTTAATAGACCTTGAAATTTCCTTCTTAATACCAATAATTAGTCAAACTGAGGTTTCTCATTAACAGTGCAGGTTTCCTGACTAATGTCTTGGGTTGATATATTTTAACCCCAGGCACATTTTCAGAGTACCATAATAAGTATCTTCAATTTGGCACTGTCTCCTTAAACAGTAGCTTTTTCATTCTCTGGGGCAGTTTTCAGTATCAACTAGAGGATAAATATATTAGAATTTGCTTACCTGTTCACACAAATGTAAAGATTTTAGAATTGGCTTAAAAGAAGAACTGTAATTAATTATGCAATAACTTTTAGTATGATAGAATATCCAGAGCCATATTCTGAGTCTTCTAGGCCTTAGGTTAATTGTAAATAATAGATAAACATGAAAAATCATAGGAAATATTCTTCAAAGATCCTCATAACTCAGAAATATAATACAAAACTAAATCTTCCTTAAAATAAAGGAAATACAGCTCAAACATACATTTTACTAAGTAAACAAATTCAATAGAACAAATAACCTTTGCAAATGAGTTGCACTTTTATTATACAGAAGAACTCTTAAAGGTAAAGTACTTATGCCACAATATTAGGTTGTTGAAATAATATAATTCATAATCATCTATAGTCCCACAGAATCAAACAGCCCAACTTACAAAATGTCTTCTTACATCTAAATAACAGAGATTCACTACTTCTCTTCATGATCAGTAAGGTAAAGATCTTAAGCCTTCCTTAGTTTAGAAGGCCAAAATGACTATGCTCTCCTGGCCTACCCCCCATCTCCACACATACATATGGAAAGGGAGAAATTATCTCTGCAGCAGTATTCATGCTGCACAGTTAGGGTCAAAATGACATTTAATTTTATCTCAAAGTGGTGCCAACCATAATGCACGATAGAAGTGGAAAGATGCAAGCTATGTTTACAACACAAAGGCAACAGAATAGAAGTCCATTAATTGATCCTGTCAACTACTTTGATCCCTACAGCATACTTCTGAGAATTTCCACCTCTTGCCCAGAGGAGTAATGAGCAAATAGAACACATATTTTTCCTTTAAATTTGAGTTTTTTTTATTTTCCTCCTAAACTCTCATGGAAAAGGTAGGAGCTCTCTTTCAATAAATCAACAAAATGTTTTATTTTTCTAAATATGGATTAAATATTTTAGCAAAAAAAGTAAACATTCTTAGTCTGTATCTGCTTTTAAGACATTTTAAAGAAGATTCTGAGTCACAGAGCTTCTTTTTTTCTTTCAAATGTGAAAAAATTTCTGTTTAGCACTCATGAAAAATACACCCTATCTTAATTTTAGCTGCTGATGTGAATCCACCAAAATGTATTAAAGCCACTAATAAAATCAAATAAAGCAGGATCCCTTATAGACTCCATAGGAATTTAAGTATAAATTTAATTAAAGTTTATAATATGGAAAATAGTTTATAATACCGTTGTTTCTGCATAACATTTAGAGGCCTAAGACTTTCATAGCCCCAAAATTAGGAAGTGATTTTCAAATTCATTTACAAAGCAATAAATGTCCTTAAAATTTTCTAAAAATTGAAAGCTTTTTAACAATAAACTTTGTACTTTCTTAAGGATGCTAATAATTGCCTATGAATAAGACTTTTTAAAACACAAAAAAGATTATAAGAATTATGAAATATCACTAAGAAAAGAAAGTCAATATTGAATAACTAAGCCTCTTTGGCCAAAAGCAATTTGGGTCATGATATGATTGAGTTTAATAGAAACTCACAATTCTTAGTACTTATTTTTAATGAAAGCTTAAATCTCAAAATTATCTAGAAAAAATTTCTAATTTTAGAAATTATCTAAACTCAAGTCTTAGTTGCAAATGTATTTAACTCTTATTTCAGTGCTGTGTGATATGCATTTGGCAAATTTCATATAGGTAAAAAACATTTATTCTTGTTTTAATTTTAAAGAGTAGTTTTAATAAATCTATAACAAAGCTTTCCTTTATTCAATAAACTATGTAAATGCACCATTTTTATTATCATTATTCTATTGGATTTATAAGTTTAAAAAAAATGTTTTTCTCTGTTTTCAGTGTAGACCTATATATTCAGTATTGTTCTGTCCCATTCAATCCTACAGGGGTCAGTGCCCCAAAAGCTGTGGTCTACTACTGCCCTCATGCTTCTTAGACTATAGGGCATATGCATGTGCATGATAGAAGATTTTTCCTGAAAGACTAGAGTGGATTTTTAAAACATCTCTTTGTAAACACATTTCTTTTGCTGAATTATAGCCTGTGACTTGTTTACCTTTTGTGTAAATCTAATTTTGTATAAATCTACTACTAGTTTTGCCTATCAAATATATTATGGTTAACTCATCAAAAAGATAAGGCTCAGGACACCTGGGCGGCTCAGCGGTTGCGCATCTGCCTTAGGCCCAGGGTGTGATCCTGGAGTTCTGGGATTGAGTCCCACATCAGGATCCCCGCATGGGGCCTGCTTCTCCCTCTGCCTGTGTCTCCGTCTCTGTCCCTCTCTGGCTCTCTCTCTCTCTGTCTCTCATGAATAAATAAAATCTTAAAAAAAAAAAAAAAAGATAAAGCTCGATGTGCTCTTCAAAAGCTAGCCACTTTTATCTCCATAACAAACCTAGGAATGGAAATATTTATTTACAAATATGCTTTGTGTTTTGGAAAATATTTGTTTTAGGAAGAGTATGGGTTCTGAAAATAATGATTTTGCCTTGCCACTCTGTAACTATACTTGAAGCATAAAGATATGTATTTTTGTAAGTACTCATTCAATCATCTAATGTTAATCATCTATCATTCTCCAAATAAGCAAGGAGAATAAAAGATACATAAGACATGAGCTTTGCTCAAGAACTTACAATGTCAATGGAATTTAAAGCATACAGATTTGCTAATGTATAATAATATCTATCACTGTGAACACAGGTACAAATTATTTTAAAAGAAGGGGAAAGGTGAATTCTTCAACAAGTAGGATGTGCTTACTGATTTAACAAACAGCAGCAAATTAGAACAAATTGACCTTTTGTTTCATTAAGTATGATCCTAACTGATAAGTTCAGATGGAAAATCAATCAGCATTTTAACACACCAAATTAGAGGAAATAAACTTGCTTATAAAGTTGGGTAAGAAAGTTAAACTGTTACAGATTTAAGGAACTGCATACTAATCAGCATAGACTATCAGCTTATTATTAGTTATATTTTATTTGTAAGGCTAACTAAGCCCACTTAGGAAAATGACAATTCATTAAAGACAAGTAGGAATGGGATAATTTGGAATTATATACTCTTTTAAAATAAGCTCTATTGTGATCAATTAATCTTACTCCCATGAAATGGAGCTAGATGGCGAATCTTCCAAAAGCAGATTAATAAAGAAAATTTGTTCAATGGAGTGTTCTATATTTGTTGAAACACAATCTATTTTGAACCACTAGGTCATGAAGTAGTGATCTATCCTGTGCTTCAACAGATGGTACAATTGAAGAAAGTCCAAGCTCTTCATGGCAAACGGAACACAATTTGGACTCAGAAATGCCTGAAAGCCATAGGAAGTGAATATAATGGCTTCTTTTTTGTTTTATTATTTTTATTATTTCTCTTGATTGTTAGTTTTCTGTCAGAAGTAACCAGCTCTAAGTCTATTTATTTCAGACCACTATAAATTTAGTTAAGATCTGAGCTTGTTTTGTTTTTTCTCTTCCTAGATTAGGTACATCAGGCAATTCCCTCTTTTGACCCTCAAGTCTCCAAATAAGCGTTCTGAGAAAACAAATAAAGAGTGGTAGATGACAAGAAGGTAGCAACTTCTGAGGTCAACAAGTACGGGAAATATTACATACATACATTTTTCACAGAGATTCAGAATATTTATTCAAATCAGTGAAGTCCAATATTAAAGACTATTGCTTAAACTATATAATGCAGTATTTTCTCCAAATTTTGAAGTGAAGAAATCATTTTTAGAGACCATAGGTTTTTTTTTTGTATCTCCTGGGCCTTTGGAATCATGAAACATGGTTTTATAAATGACAGAGTCAACACAGATTATATTGGAAGTAATTCATGGGAGAAAAGCATGTTTCTTATCCTAAGCAAATGAATTCTGACATCTTAGCCTGCTTCACTTTTGGCATTGGAAGGTGAAATGAATTGTCTTCCAGAATAATGGCATGGATTATTAGTACCCTCCCAGTAGCAATAATATTATATTATAGATTCATTCAAAGATAGGTGTTATGCCAAGCAAAAAGAACTGTAATACCTAGTATACAACTAATACAGTCTTCAAAACCAAATATAATAATTGCTCCAATTCTATAATTGGCTTTGGTGGAGAATTTGCCTTATATAAACACAAGTCTAAATTCCCTTTCCAGTTCTATTGTACACCTTAGAAGCAGCAAAATGGCAAAATCCCCCATTTTCATTTTCTGATATGATGGAGAAGCAATCGCTAAATTTTATTTTTAAAAAATTTAAAAATGAGTTATATTTGTGCTGAACATAGCATAACATATAAACTTGTTGAATCACTGTGTTTTACACCTGAAATTAATGTAACACTGTGTGTCAACTATACCTCAATTAAAAAATAACAATAAAATGGGGTCCCTGACTGGGACAGTGCAGCATGACACTCTTGATGTCAAGGTTCTGAGTTCAAGTCCCACTTTAGATATAGAGAATACTTTAAAAAAATAATAATGATAAAATAAAATAAAATGCCAAAAAAAAATAGCTGGATCCATAGCATATCTTATTTATATGTAATTAGAAGGAGTGAGAAACATTCTTCCTGCCAAGGATCCTGTTGCAATGATAGCATTAAAATGCATTTATTGGGATGCCTGAGTGGCTGAGGGGTTGAGCATCAGCTGCCTTCAGCTGAGGGGACCCAGCTGATCCTGGGACCCTGGGATAGAGTTCTATATTGGGCTCCCCATGGGGAGCCTGCTTCTCCCTCTGTCTATGTCCCTGCCTCTCTCTCTGTAACTCTCATGAATAAATAAATAAAATATTTTAAATAAATGCATTTATTGGTTACCATACAATCTTTAAATATTTTTAAATATCCCTCCTCTTGTAGAGAATTGTTGTATTAAGCAATTTTGTCATATCCAAGTACCATTTAGTTTGAGGGTTTTTTTTCTTTTCCTTCTGTGTATTGGTTAAAATCAGCTACAATGTAGAGCTTGAAATGAAGCTTAGAAAGTGAAGGCACAAAAGGAACATAAATGAAATTTTAGAATGATGGTTACTATCCAGTAATTGAACAAGTTGGGAAAAAGGACTAAATTTAATTGTGTCAAATTAAAAAAATATATATGTGTTTATTTTATAGAAATATATATGTTTATTATATATATATGTGTGTGTGTGTGTGTGTGTGTGTGTGTGTGTGTTTATTTTAAGGTGGGTATAGGTGGGGAGATATAACAAAATACCTTATAAATCTGCAATCCCAGGAAAAACAACAGCATGGATGTCAGAAAAAATGTCACAGTAGATTGGAGTGAATAGACATTGATAATCTCTCATCAAATACACGGCTGTGTAGTAAAAATGCATTTTAAAGCCTCTCTGATCTGGCTTTGCATTTTGGCTCTGCCCTGAGCAGTATTCTCCTAGGCAAGTTGTTTTCTAATTCTCAGGTTCTTTGAAATACAGTGATTTTAAAAAATGACCTACTAGTTATAATTGTTTTAAGGATTATGCAAAAGTATTTATGCAATAGAGAGCCACAATTAATAGCTAATGCTTTCTGAAAGTTCATAATGTTTCAAAACCTCTTATAAGCACTTTAACTGTATTAACACATTTAATATTCACAGCACTTCTATGAAGTAGGGACCAACGTTGTCATTTACATTTTACAAGTGAGAAAATCGAAGAGCAACAAGGTTAATAACTTGGTCAAGTTCACACAGCTAGCTAGAGTTAGGATTAGAATTGATACAGTCTAATTCTAGAGATGGGACTCTTAACCCCTCTAATAATTCTTGATCAAACATGATTAGTTTATTGTCAGTCCTCTTCAATCATTATTTTATCCCTGGACCACTTTATACACATTTATAATTATAACCTGGTAAAATTCCCTGATATAATTTAAAATATAAAACAATGAATGTGAAAAACTTAGGCAAACGCCCTGTATAATTTTGAAAATTTTATATAATTTTCATAGAGCAAAATAATTGGAGATATAATGACTATTTAATAAAGGCTTTATTTGTGCTTTATTAGAGGAATTTAGAGTTAATCTGGTCCAGGAATTCACAAACCATCTTTCACAGGCAAAATGAGTCCTGCTGCCTGTTTTTATGCCACTTGTGAGCTAAGAAGGGTTTTCACATTTTTAAATATTTGAAAAAAATAAAAAAAATATTTTGTGACATATAAAAATTTTCTATAAATCAAATTTCAGTGTATATGAGTAAAGTTTTAAATTTTGTCAATACCTACTTTTGGAAATTTGTATTCTCTCATATATATATAAATTTATTTATAATATATGTGTAATATAAGAGCTAGTTAGAGGATGACTTAATCCAGAATCCAGGTTTTCTCATTGTAGGTTCATTGTTGTGGACCTCATCAATGATTCCAAAGACTTTGAACTCTAGCACCATAAGGCTGTGTTGTGAGAATCTAAGCAGAGCTCATAGCTTTAAACTTTCCTTTTACAAATAAACTGAGTATTTACAACATGGCATCATACCTATACAAAAAGAACTGAAGATACTCAGAGTCTTACGACATGGAAAAACTATCCTTGTACAGTGTCTAAAGCAAAAAAAAATTAATTATAGCAGGACTACAATAAAATGAAAGATTATCACAATTTACTTAGAAAATTAAGTTCAATTACCCTTAAATCATTAATAATTAGGGGCAGCTGCTGACAGTGAGCTGAATAGTACATTTGGATAAATGCTTCTGTGGAGAAAACATGAAATATGTGTTATCATGCCATCTACTCAAGGGTTGGACTAAATGCCAAATGTGTCACAGGGTTTTTAAGAGATAATCAGACCATGGAGTCACCCACAAGCAAGGATAAAATGAAAGCTTCCATAATGGAGTCTAATGGAGTTGGTAATGACTACCAACTAAGAATGGCATGATCTTTATTCTTGTCTTATTATTGATTACTAATATTCTAATTGATAACTAATGTTATTAAAATGCATCTTCCTTTATCAGAAATCTTTTCTCTTGGATGAAAATACAAGTCTTTGTCACTTGTAATGGATAAGATTAATTGCTTCTTTCTCATGCTTATTAAGGCAAAGTGCTTAAGTATTTCAATTTAAAATATACATTGTATGATTATGTTACAAACTGCTTTTATCCTTTTCCATACTATTCTTTCTGTTTCAATTGACTTTCACAAATGAACAGTTTGCTAGGTTTTATATGTGGTTTTCTGGTTTGAAGAGAAAATGTACAATATAAAAGATATTTCACATGTTTAGTAACTTTCCCACATCAGTTGTCTCTAAAATCAACTTTATATCCAATTTTGAGTAAATCTGCTCTGAGGATTAAATATACTACTTATATGCAACCATAAGCTTGGTTTTTAATTCTATAAAATGGAGTCATAAATAAAAGACTAATGGTAAACTACAAGTCTATATTTTCCTCCCTAATCTCTTGAATTCCATATGCCCATGTCCAACAGCCTACCTAGGATATGTAAATAGGGATTTCAAAGTGACCACGTTAAAAATTCAGCTATGCTACCTAACACCTCCTTCCTCCATATTTCCCTTTTCAATAAAAGACACCACCATCTAATTGTTTGATAAAGAAAATACACACTCACACACACACACACACACACACACAGCTATTTTTTACTGTGTTTCACTTATCTCTGTTGCAATATAGAGTTCTGTTGACACCAAAAAATATACCCACCAGCTCTCCACACTTCTGTCCATCTCCACTACTGCCTCTATTGTACAAGAAACCATCATGTCTTTCCCAAACTGCAACAGCAGCATCTTGCCTTCATATAATTCATTCTCACTAAACAAGTCAAAATGGATTTTTAAATATACTGCTTGGATCATAACACTTGCCTCCTTGAAACTCTCTGTTAAACTTAAAATCTAAATTCTTCGCTATGGCTTATAAGGCATTATCCGGCTTCTGTCTCTTCAACTTCAACTCTGGCTATGGTCAGATACCAGCCACTCTAGCCTTCTTTCTAGTCCTTAAATATCCCATGCATATTTTTAAATCAGGTTGTTTTGTACTTGGTGTTTTATTTGTCAGGATCTCCTTTGCTCCTAATGTTCAAAGAATTGTCTGATACCATTTTTATTCAGTTCATGCATTATCTCAGATAGGACGTTCATCATCATCTTTCTAAAGAAGAGATTATCCACCCATTGCCCATTTCATTTCGTTCCTGGTTCTTCCTTATTCAAGTTTGTCTTAACTATTATTTTTGTTTTCTCTAATCCCCCATGTAAATTCCGATGAACAGAAATCTAGTCTCTTCCATTAAGCTTTAAAGCCTCTGCATAAGTGCCTGTCACATAGTTAATATTAAATATATGTTGAATCAATCAAAGTAAAATTTCCATCATCTATAGTTGTTTTTCTTTCCTTTTGTTGTTTTTTGTACTCTGAATTTCGCATGATTAAGGTGCATCTCTCTGACATCAGTGCTATGTTGCCTCCTTAAACAATTGTATCAGTCTTGAAGAAGACAGTATTATTAAGGTGGTGGTCAAAACATTTCTCAATAATAGTTTAAAAGCCCACATAAATTATCTTCCTTATATGTCATACTATTTAAGATATTGTGAACTAAAAAAATCTGAGTTTATAAAAGAAAATAACTCTATTTCCAATTTGTGCATTTGATTACTCATCAAATTGAGTTTGTAGGGATGGAAATTTCATAAGCACCATATTAGTTATTCATGTAAAAATGCTGGAAAAAATATTCTATATTACTAAAAAGCTTGTTGCATAAATACTTTTGGGCTGGCTAAAAGTTGTCACACTTACACAAATAATGTTCAAAAGTGCTCTGATCTTTCTTCTGAATTTGATGTTATAAATTTTAAGTTATAATAGCAATATGACAGTCCATGTAATTCATTTCTTGGGGATTATTGCTACTTCCAGCTGTTAGTTTCTTGGCTTCAAGTCTTATTCCTCATAATATTACACCATAAGATGTAATACCCTCCTGGAATACTCTGCTTGTTATGTCTTAACGTCTAATTATACCAAATACCATCTGTAGCATGAAATTTGTTTGGTAGATAAATGACCATTTTAGTGAAAAATACAAATGCCATAAAATTAAAGTTTTCCTGAAAATAACAAAATATAATGTTTCCTGACTTCAATAATAATAATAATAATATTAAACTCTCATTAAAGCATGTACTGACATACCAGAAAACATTTAGTCATTCAGGAAACAGAAGGATTAACAGCATTAAACTCTTTGCTGTAGTAATTTCATTTCCTTTAGATTCATCTGATAATGAATTAAACCAATTTAGATTCATTATTTAGGATCCCTGAAAAGTTCACTAGCACTAATTTACAACTCCATGATGACAAACCCATACTTAACCATTTTCTCTATAAGCTACCAAAACACAAACTGGTGCTAAATATATCCAATTAAATAAAGTTAACTGGACTCACACCTGAATCAGAGTAGCTATAGAAATTATGTAACTGAACGGAATTTAGCAGATAATTATTATACCATTTCATATATTATACAAGAAAATATTTTATATATAATTATTTAGTCATGTAGGATTACTTATAATTGATAAAAAATAATTATTTTAATAAATAAAAGTGCATGGCTTAAACATATGGATTCTACTATAGCATATAGGCGTGACACTTTTTTTGGCATGACATTATTTTAAATGTGTTCACTATTTTGTAATCAATCCTTTTATGGCAGTGGTAAAAAGTTCTTTTATGTATATATTATTTATTCAAATTATATTGCTATCAAAATAATAAGCATTACTTTCTCATATCAAGTGCAGGTTGGAAATGTATAAAAAGATGTTGATTTGAAAAAAAAGAGAGCACACAATAAATATCACAGAATCTGGTAAGAGCTGTTACTGTTCACGGTAACAGTGGCCCTTTACACTCATCTGCCTTTGCTGGGAAGGAGAGACTGCTTCTCTGATAGCAGTATGGATTAACCATTCATCATCTATATTTGAGGAACTTCTCATTTTTCACTATATATTGACTTTTTCTATCGATATGCTGCAGCTGTACATGTTTCCTTCCTGTATTCTTCTGCCAAGAAAAGAAATGGAATTAGAGGCAAAGAGTAAGCTGTAGAAGTAAGTGCATGATTTTGCTTACTGCTTTCTCCATGTTAAAACATTTAGACCATACTACTAAGTAACTGAATTATCAGGTTTTGCTAAACAACAAATGGCTATGGGATTATTAGCTTTACGGTAAAATCATAGTTGTATATTTGAGGCATGCCTGGGTGGCTGGGTGGTTGAATGCCTGCCTTTGGCCCAGGGTGTGATCCTGGAGTCCCAGGATAGAGTCCCAGGATCGAATCCCACATCGAGCTCCCAGCATGGAGCCTGCTTCTCTCTCTGCCTATGTCTCTGCCTCTTTCTCTTTGTGTCTCTCATGAATACATAAAATCTTTAAAAAAAAAAAAAAGTATTTATGATATTATATTAAATCTACTATAATCTACTCTATGTGTATAAACACAAATCAAAACTAGGTAGCCAAAGACAACTATTCTGAAATTCTAATGATATCATAAAATATTTTATTCAATTTCCTAAACTTACTTGATTTCTCAAATAATTAAAATTGAAATATTATCATTCACTTAAGGTAAAAATTCGTTTAATTGTCTCTTTTGCAATGATTAGTTTAAAAACTTAACTGAAGTTATGCCTGGGTGGCTCAGCGGTTGATCCTCTGCCTTTGGCTCAGGGTGTGATCCCAGAGTCCCAAGATCAAGTCCCACATCAGGCTTCCTGCATGGAGCCTGCTTCTCCTTCTGCCTCTCTCTCTTCTCTGCATCTCTTTCTCTCTGTGTATGTGTGTCTCTCATGAATAAATAAATAAAATCTTAAAAAAAAAAAGACCTTAACTGAAGTTATGAAATTGCCGACATTATTCCCATTTTACAGAAAAAGGAATAAAACTAGTGAAGCAATTAAAGTACCCCTTTCATTTAAAAATATTGTTTTGAGATTTTTTTACTATTTATATAACAACAAATAAAACTGATGTGACCATTGCACTTCTCCAATGGCTAAAAACCTCAACTACTCAAAGAAAGAAACAAAGAGTTTTCTAGTGGTAGTCTTTAATAATTTCAAGTGATTTACCATTTCTACAATTACAAGGAGGGATATATCTCAGCTTTGTAGATTATAAACTCCCTGAAGTTGGACACATCTTATTCTCTTTTTCTAAAAGAGCTTCCACAGTATTTTTCATGTAGCAAGTCCCCAATTAACACTGTCGATTGAATATTTAGGTTCCAATTCATTCAAAATTCTTTAAACTATAAGATAATCTTCTTGCTGTAAACTTTGTGCAAAATTCAAGTTGGAAATAAAATTATACTTCAAGTATGTAATATAGCATATATTTAACAAATAAATGGAAGGAACAGAGTAATTAATTAAACAATTGAGGTCTATGCCAATATACTAAAATTGCTGGTCAACTGAGGCCAAAGGGTTATATTGGACTTCAATAGTCTAAGATTATTTTTTCAGTGATTCATTTCATTATACAATTGTAGTTCCTAAATAGCTATTTAATTTTTTTTTGAAACTCACCAAACTTTGATGGGTCACAGTAGAGTCAATATTGGTTCAGATTTCAAGATTGCTCTGTGTGTTAATATGTGTTTTCATAGAACTATTTAGTGGCATATTTTTAAGTTTTGAAACCAAGAGGAAAGTCCTGCATGTACTGTGTGTTATTTTTTTTTTTGATAGTAGTATTTTTGACGATAAAAGAAATAAATAAAAGAAATTGATGAAAAATGCTAGGGGATTATATGAAAAATTTAATTTCAGCCTTCATTTTTTTTTTATGGTTCAGGGCCACATTGAAGCAAATCATAGAAGTTAAAAATCTTGAGTATGCGTTTATTCTATCTACTGATACCGTACAGAGTTAGTTCATCTTTCAAAAATTAAATAATATGTTGCATCTGAATAAGGCATGCTAATAATAAGTCTTTAGCATATTTTATATTTCCATTTTCCTCAAATAAGCTTATAGATTAAAAATAATATTTATAAATTAGCTAGCAAAAGAGATGGATTAGAAACCACTTTACTAAATATTCTACCGAGATATCAAAAAAACACACTCTTCTAGTGTCCACCCTTGAAAATTTATCCACCTCTTTGTACATATCAAATAACATTTATTAGCAACCTAGAAAAAGCTAAATTAACAAATTATTCTTGGAATCACCAAAATAATTCTTAACACTTATTAAAATGCCTGACAATTCTAATTACATCTGATATAAATACTGTTAAGAAATAGAATCCTGTTATGTTAATGTTAGATCAGCCACTCCAGGTTCCTCCTGGATAAACATGTAAAAATGGTTAAACAATAAATTTCTATGGCAACAACTTAAATTCTAGGATATTCTTAGTTACAGCAGCAACCACAGAAGCTACTACTTTCTTCAAAGCAATGGAACTAAACAAGATATCTCTTTTTTTTCCTTCTTTTCCATCTGGTACAACTAAAATCTCTTTTCCCTTGATGAATTAAATATGATTTAACTAGAAACAAGATATCTCAACTAGTGCACGCGGCAACTATAGTTATATGAACATTTTACGTAAAGACAACAAAAATAAGCTAGGCACTTCTAAATGAAAGTTATGTGCTAAGACCATATTTGTATTATGTACCCTGCAAACTAAACTAATACATAATACATATTACTTTGAAGTAAACTAATATATATGGCTATATATTAGTTTATATACATAACTGTGACAAAGTTACTTTATCAAAATAAAAAATTCTCTAAGTAATGAATGTTCTTTTACATTAAATCATTGCTTATCTTTTCTACATGGATTTTTAAGCAAATATTAGTGTTTATTAGAATATTTGATAATTCTAATATTTTAGAGTAAATAATTTAATGATTTTAAAATCTATAATTCATAAATGCATATATCAATTCATTTTTTTCTTATATGTTGCCTTTTTATACATTCTTGGAGAACACACTAAAGTTATCCCCTCTAAATGTAGGGCAAGTTTCTTTTGCTGAAGAAAAATTGGAAATATTTAAGGATACTCTTCTTTAAGAGTTTATCCTGTTATTACATAGGACCATGCCATTCAAATAATAAGGTTTTGTAGTATGAAGGAAATTTGGTTTAAATATCACTCCAGTATCTACCCGGAGCTATGTTTGGAGTTATTGCTTATCCTCTGTAAGCCTCAGTTTCCTCATCTGTATAATGGAAATAGCAATACTGTATTAAGTTATTTTATATTTGTAAGGGTTAAATTAAATAATTATGTAAATCATTTAGCCCATGCCTGGCACACAATAACCACTCCAAACTGTTAAAGCTAATATTTAGAAAATAAGTTTACTCTTTAAACTTTGTTCTTTATGTCATAATTTATTTGTAATTAGTATAAAGAAAACTTCTTGCCTCAATGAATATCTTCTATAAGTTCTAGTTTCCTGATTTAGACTAATCATATATTAGTTTTCAAAATTACTGTTAGGCCTCACTAGATATCTTTTAAGTATCACTTCCCACCAGAGATGTAGAATATCCACCATCTTTTCTTTTCCTTCTTAAGGTTATAATATTGCTGAATATGACTCTTCCCCTCCTCCAGCTTTTCCATTACAAGTAAATCTGTTGATTGCTTACAGGGAACCCAGTTTATTTTCCAAAAAAAGAATTAAGGCCTTCATAAGAAAAATAAATAAATAAACATGATATTTGTCAGAGGATATGAAGTTCCAATTTTATCACTATGAAATGCACTCCACAAACAAAAGAATCAAGAGAGAAAATGATGAATGGCCTTAGGTATAGTGATAGTTTATAATAAAGATTTTATTTTAAAACCATTAAAATAAATAATACATACTCCAGAACATCACTGTTCTGGGAAATTACTTCTCTTTAAAATATGAGTTCTAGAAGGCAAGTCTTACTACTACTGCTCTGGGGGCTTTCATTAGCTGAGTTACAACTATATATATATATATATATATATATATATATATATATATATATATAAATCTTCAATCTGCGGCCTTTTAACATACTTCTTCAGGGTGGATATGTGGTGGAATGCAGAACCCCATCAATATGTATAGTTTTATTTGCATTTTGTTCCTTAACTGCTGATAAAATAGATTGCTTAGAAATCCCAGAGGAATATGATTGAGGCCAGGTTACACTGGCTCATAAAATTCAAACAGTCCAGTGCTTTTTGTGTTAATTACTAGGCCACAACTAGAAATCTGAATGATGGGAAAGATACACTTCTTTAGGATAATGATGGATTTCCATAAAGATGAGTGCTTTAACAAATTTCAGTATGCAGTTGTTGGGGCGGGGAGGGTGGGTGGGCACTAATTAGTTTTACCGTTTTCAGCAGATGTTGAATTCAAAACGCCAGCAGCATCTCAAATGCCAGTCATTAGGGCTGTCTTTCATCGAAGAGTGCTGACCAATGAAATCTCCACTCTGTTTAATGAGACCGATCTAGGCAGAGTCAATTAAATCAAATCTCTAACATCCTTAATATATCTGCAGTGTGTGCAGCAGCAGCAGAAACAGCAGCGAGGGATTTCCAGTATTAATAAAGGGATTCACTGCCGCATAAGGAGAGGGGGAAATGGGGGGTGGGGGAGGGTGTGTTGGGGGAAGACCTCACTTTACCGAGAAGGAAAAGCTGGAAAAGCCCGGGTGGGGATGGAGGAGGAGGGCAGCTATGCAAAGGATAGAGAGCTAAGTAAAACCGTCAGAGAAAGAGCCTTGATACAGCTCTAGAAGGGATCCACCCCCAACCGGCCCCCTCCCCGGTCCCTTCCACCGCAAATCCAGTTTACCAGTTGCAAACATGAAGCTGGAAAAATTTAAGGACCCAGAGTTGAAAACATTTTCACTTTAATACTGAAAAAATATGCCATTATAAAATCCTCGAATAGAATTAGTAAGTTTCACGTGCTTCCTCAGTTCTTTTTTCCTACTTTATAAGTAAGATTTACACCAGCACAGAATTGCTACCATAAGATCGCAGCCTAAGCACTAGAATGACATTAATTGGTCATGCTTAACTGCCTCAAAATCTTTTTTTTTTTAATAATTACACTGATACTATAATAGAAATCATGGGTACTTATTTTACATTCAGATGGAAGGCATTATTGGATATGTATAGAAAAATATTCCCCTCAAAATAAACAAAACAAAACAAAAAACATCACCATCAAAATAAAGGAAAGAACCCAAAACAACCCATAAAAACTTCGCTCAACAAAATACATTTTTAACTCATAAAATGGACTGATGATTAGCCATGCAAATGTCTTAAATAAAACCTTTACATTTTTTTTTTCACAGTAAACGTACGTACGCTCTGAACTGCCTACCGATCACAAATAATGGCGAAATGGCACTTTCTGATTATACTGTGTTTTGTTTATAGAAAGTTTGATACGATGGGACTTATCAGGTAAGAGGGTGGGTGCTGTGAACGTGACGCCGTCTCCAGTCGCCGAGGAGGGCAGCGTCCCTGGAGCGCGCGCGGTTTCCATGCGAGCCATGCAGCACTTTTTGTTTTTGCCAGAAGTCAAAGTTATTTATTTACAATACATTCATGCCTTCGTGCAACTGCCCGTCCCTGCATAGCCAGCAGGGAGCCATCACGCCCCCCTCCTCGCGGGGCTAATCCACAGGGGAAAAATAGATACCTATCTCTCTACAGATGTGGGTATATGTATACACGTATAGGACCGCGCCAGCCGTCCCCATCAGCTCCACCGCGAAGGGCTAGTTCTGTGAGCAGGGCCCCCGCTGGGTTTTATCAAAAGGAGCTCGCAGCAAAGAGCGATTTGGCAGCGCTCTCCCTCCCAGCTCGCCACAGTCTGCTCTTTGTTTCCAGGAGGGAGTTAAGGGGTCAAACCCTCTCCGTGGAGCGAGTTCATAGTTATTTATTTACTTATGTCCATAAAGCCTTGGGGCGCGCTGGACTTGAGTCTGGGCTCCTCTGACCCCTGGGATGACTGGGGGGGGGGGGGGGACTCGGTGGGGGCATCGCCTTCCCGCTCCCCCGCTCTACCTCGGTTGGGGTCCTAGTCTGAGAGCGAGTGGGAGCCACAGTCATATACTCTGTGGGCCCCATCTGCGTTGTAAGGCCCATTGTGCCAGTAGGAAGAGTCACAGACTGTCTGTAGGGAATTAATTTCGGACGCCGAGGAGTTGGCGTCCCTTCTCTTAGATCGTTTTCTATTCCTCAGGATAAACACAAGCATGCCCACTACAGTGAAGGCGGAGGTGACAAACACCAGCAGCAGTCCCGGGACCAACACGGAGATGGACACCCTGCTGGTGTCTAGATAGGAGTTGGAGTGCGTCCCGGTCTCCGCCAACCCAGTGCTGTTTTTACTGTGCGAAGTTAACGTGGGCGAGATCCTCGCGTACAGCTGGGGGCAGATCTCGTCATTGGAGAGAAGCATGAAATCCTTCCTAAAGAAGTTCACCGGCGTCTCACACTTGAGGTCGCTCATCAGCACTTCGGAACCCAGGCGTTCTGCCCATTGCTTAAAAGGCACAATGGTGCAGGAGCACTCCCAAGGGTTTCCGTGCAGGTCTATCTGGATGATGGAGGTTAACTGGTCCAGCACCCCTGCCACCGGAAGGTACATGAAGTAGTTGTTGTGCAGGCTGAGCTTAGAGAGCGAAACCCCAGCGAACACGTCCACGGGAAGGGACCTCAGCAAGTTGTTATTGAGAATGAGGATCCTCAGTTTGGGCATAGCATTGAAAGTGCCAGGAAGGATGAGCTGGATTGCATTGTACTCCACGTTCAGGTACTCGAGGTTTTGCAGTCCGGCGAATTTCTCCCGGGATAGCGTGTCCAGGTAGTTGCTATCCATATACAGCCACCTGAGGTCCAAAAGGTTCTTAAAAGTGTTGTTCTCTATGGTAGCAATGTTATTGTTGCCCAGATCTAACAGAATGAGATTCTTGTAATCCACAAAGTGAGATTTTCGGATGCTGTGGATCTTGTTATCTCGGAGGAAAAGCTCCTGCACGTTGGAGAGCTTGGGCTTCAAATCAGCCAAACTGCTCACGTTCCGATTGTTGCAGTTCATCTTTAAACCCGACCCTGGGATGTGGTCGCAGCTGCAGCCCCCAGGGCAGGGCAAGCCGTTGGCTGGGGGTTTGTTTCTGGCGCTGCCGGTCGCTATCGCAGCAGTGGGTCTTATTTTGATCTGCCAGTTGCCTGGGATCTTTGTACCTCCGTTTGGAGCAGACCCTGGGGTGGCGTGATCCTCTTGCCCATTTGTCTTGAAAGGAGTTGGCAGGGGTCCAGGAGCGAAGGTCTCTTCTTGGGCAGGGGGCGCCGGGAGACTGGAATCCACTCGGTTTTTCAAAGGACACAAGTCCTGTTCTGTGGTTTCATTGAGGTCTTTCCCCTGCAGTCTGGTGGGGGCTTCACAGACAACTCGGCCGATCAGAGCATTTTTGGGAATATTTTCCAGCCATTCTTTCAGGGAGAGGAGATCACAGGTGCAGTCCCACGGGTTATCCTCTAGCAGAATCTCAGCAATGCCAGGGATTTGCTCCAAGACTTCCTCATAGGGCAGCGTTTTCAGCCTGTTTCCCCGGAGGTCGAGGTGGGTGATGGGCACATACTGGAACACATTGGCAGGTAGGGTGCTGATGAGATTGTCATTTAAAATGAGTACCTCCAGCTTGTTCAAGTCCTGAAAGGCCCCGGGGTCTATATCCCGTAATAAATTAAAATCGGCCTGGAGGTATTCCAGATCGTCCAGCCCCAGAAAAGTCTGCTTTCTAAAAGACTTGATCTTGTTGTTGTTGATGTGCAGCCTTTTCACCAGCTGCAGCCCCAGAAAAGCCCCAGGAACGATTTCATGCAAGCCATTGTTTTCCATGTGCAAACTAACCGCATTATAAAAGTTAGCAAACTCATTAGGGAAAAGTCGAGTGAGGGAATTACCATGCAGAAATAGATGGTAAAACTGGGAAGTCGGGGCGGTGAAACGCTGCAGACTTGTAAAGCCCTTTTTTTCACAGTCTACGTGTAGGTCCCCTTCTATCTCATTGCAGGAACAGATCTTCTCTTTACAAACGTCCCCTGTAACGTTTCCAGCGGCAAAACAAAGAGACGTCTCCAGCAACAGAATCCAAAGCAGCATTTTTAAAGCGAGCAATTCATCCCCGATCTCATCACAAAGTAACAGCGACCATCCTGCTCGCCACAGACACAATTCAAGTTCATTTAGTGCTCCAATGTCCGAACCCAGGGAAGGAGAAGAAAAGGGTTTGGGGGGGTGGGGGTGGATTCCTTCCTCCCTAACCCCCCCGCACTGCAACAACCCAGGCGCCAGTCAATAATTATATCCACAGACTATCCAGGCACGTAGTGCAAGGCAAGCAAAAAAAAAAAAAAAAAAAGAAAGAAAGAAAGAAAGAAAAAAAGGAAGGGGGGGGGCGGAGAAGAAAGAAAGAAAAAAGAAAAGAAAGAAAAAGAAAGTAGAAAAAATAACCCCACTCCCCCTCAACCCTTTAAAAATTACCAAAAGAAGTTAAATATATACATATAAATTAAAAATACACCCTTACAGAACCTGGTCTAGTGGTCCTCACTAATCAGGAAGGGAACAATGCTAGTAATTAGAAGCAAGTGCATGTTAGAGAAACAAGCAGAGGGTTTGCAGCGTAGTACAGGCGCACTGCCTGTGCATGGCTGTGCGCCGGACTGACCTTGCCTCTCTGATACAAAGCAGGGTTTCCGGCGGCTTCTGCAGCTGAGGCGGCCGATGGAGTTCTTGCAGTGGCTGCAGGTTGCCCAGAAGTCCCCCGGGGTGCTGTCCAGTCCCCCCGGTGCTGAAATCACGCCCGACCGAAGAACTCACGCTGCCGAGCCAATGGCGCTGGAAAATTTCCGCAATCGCTGCGTTTTGTAGCTGTCCATCCTTTTCCCTTCCTTCCCTTCCGTCCTTTTCAGCTTTTTTTCCGGGCTCCGGCTCTCGGGTACTAGCTCTCCTTTTCTTTTTCTCCTCTTTATTCTGCTCTTTCAGAATTACGTGGAGGGGGCGGAGGGCGGGGGGCGAGTTGTCTGAGGGAGGGAGAGAGCGCGAGAATGGGGGGGGGGGGTAGAAGAGAGTTGCTAAGAAGCTCTGCTTGTTCCAGCCTGGTGCACTCTGAAAGATCTGACACCCTCTGCTGATCTGCAGTAGCAAAAATCCATCTGGTGAGGGAATGCTGAAAGAAAAAAAAAAAAAATCAATCCACGTACAGGGCAAGCGTTAAAAATGTGGGCATTAAAGGCTGTCGATCCACATGGATGCTTATTTTAAATGGATTATTTAATTCTTTTTGCGTGCTGAAAACTTTACCCTTTCCTTTCCTTGGCGACCTCACAGCCCCCACTACCTCCAGCGTTTGGAAAGGAGTGCTTTTAAAACATTTATTTCCCAATGGCATGAATAAAATTAGTGTCAGGGTGTCAAGCGAACAGCAATTTGAGGTAATTATACTGCACGCCATTTTCATCGGTGCTTTAAATGCATTTCTTCCGTCTCTGCAGTACAATGTTTTATGCTGTTTGAGGTCTTTGAAACCTTTTTTTTTTTTTTTGGCATGTTGAAAGTGGTTATTTGAAACATATAGTCATATCATATATATTATATTTTAATAATATAACTGGCTATGAATTTTTTGTTGCATGGTATATAATTTAGGCACATACTTTTTCTTTTTTAAACTTGGTATAGAATTTTAGTCAATTTGGTCGTTGAGAGTTAGGCTTCTCTGATGATATTTCTTGGATGTTATTTAAGTCTTCAGGGTGAAAATACAATGCATGCTTGCAGTCTTTGATTCCAGACCCAAAAGCTTTCGCTGAGAACCGGAAAAGGAGGGAGGGAGCAGGAAAAAAAAAATCCCAGTATGATTCGTGAGTGCTCTTAAAAACCCACTGTCAGACTGGCACTCACACACGACACACACATGCATACACACATGCACAAAGTTCACAAGTTTCCGCATCCATATGGACATATTTAAAACACTTACAAGTAAATAACCAGTTGCATTTTGACAGAGAGAGAGAGAGAGAGAGAGAAAGAAATCGCAGGTCTCTAAGGCCCTGTGTGAATATTATCTGCAGGTAGCAGGCAGTTTCTCTTCTCTGGGTCACTGGTTCTGGTGGAGCACCCAGCTAGGGCTTTTCTCAGACAAGGAATCATCTGGTTCCTCAAACTTAGATGAAGCTTATAAAAACCAAGTTCTATAAACATTTGAGAAAGGAGAGAATATGAGAATGCTGCTTGTTGGAAAAGTAAGCTGCTCTGCTGACTTTTCTTAACAGAGTTGACACCTTTTCCATCAATATACTCTAAAAATTGTGCGCATTTTAGGGTTTGAATTTATAGGATATTATTATTATTTCATTTATTCAGTTGAAGCAGAAATATGTTTACATCAGTTTCCCTTTTAATTAGGTCTTACTCAGTTGGACAGCTGTTAATGTGCCTGCTAATAATCTGAGTAAAAGATCCAGTATTCAAGGATGTGTGCATTTTGAAAAGGGTGGAGAGCTGAAGAATTCCAGGAAGGACTAGGGATGAGGAAATTCAGGGAAGTGTAGGGGAAAAAAATTTAGAAATTAGAAGCTAATTCTTAAGGTGAGACAGCTTTCATACCTCTATATAATATTTTCATATGATCAAATGTGTTGTCTTATGGTAAAATTTAGTAGGAGGACATAGATGAAGGTTCAATTTGTAGTAGTATGTGTGTTGGGTGGGGGGCTTTTCCAGACAATCTATTACACTTCTAAAACAATCCGATTCTTATTTAGTTTATTCCGTTACCACATGTAGAAAGAGAAAGAGCTTAATCTAAAACCATTTTACAGGAAAAAAAAAATGCTATGCAGTTGGGAACTGCAGATGTACAGAAGTTAAACTGGAAGGATGGATATTTCTGTATCTTTGTGATAGGACTCAGGTCTGAAACTTCTTGGCTCCAGAAACCACCCTGTGAAAGGTAGGCAGCCTCTGGCAGTTATCTGTGATTGATAGAGGTAGGCAAGTTTCTGAAGGAGAGACAGAAAAATGCTGCCTGTTTAGGAAGAAAAATATTGATGGTAATCATCTAAAATCACACTATTAAACTTAATTGGTTACTTGTTTATTCAACTTGCTGAATAAATACTTTATGTGAAGAGACCCAAAGAACATATTTCAGTTGATTTTAAGTGAACGGAATTGATTGAGGTAACAAGCAATTGATATTCAGATGTCTTCACTCCCTCACCCATTAAACTTTATATCTCTGTCCTCTGATTGCTTCTTGCCTCTGAAAGAGGACATCACATTAGAAAATTTACAATTAGGATTTTCCTATCTAGATATGTTACGATTTTTTTTTTCAAATTTACCTTCCTCAAATAGTTTATTATCTCTGTACTCTAGGAAAAGGCATGTGGTAGTGCCAGATGAGCAACCAAATCTTAGAAGAAAATATTAAGGTAATATTACCTACATGAGATATTCAATATTAAATTGCAAGCAAAGAATATATAGACACACGCGTAGTTCAGATGAAAATGCACCTTCATTAATGAGCTAATAAAATTTTTCTTAAAAATATTTTCGTAATAAATGTATTTCAGAGAAATAAAGCAGCCCAGAAAAGAACATCCATCCCTCCAAAGACTAACTCTTCAAGTATAACAGTAAATTTCTTGGTGGGAAATAAAAAAATATGGCAATGCGTATGCAATCTAAACATTTCTAATGCCTTGGGGGAACATTTCTTAGGCATGAACTCTTTTTAAAAGGGTTCTACTGTATCTATTTGAGCTCAAGTGAACTACTTCAATTGCTTTGCCTCTCATAACAGATGATCTCAGGAGCCTGAGATAAAGGATACTCCAGATGATGATGAGAATTGATAATATTTGCTCAGGGCTGTAGTTTTGTTTCTGGACTGTGACCAGAAGAATTTCAATTGTATCATTAAGTGTTCATATTTTCTTATCCTTCCTCAAACAGGTTCATCCCTTAAGTGACACAAGTTAGGTGTTCATATCATGGAATCATTAAGATTAAAAACGGAATTATCAATTTATTATCTATTTTCCCCGAGTGGCATCAAATTTCCGGATGTTTCCATATGTGCACTACATATTTAAGATGGAAGAGTAGAAAATATAGCAAACATTAATTTAAAATATTTTCATTCTTTATTTATTCTGTGCTATAAATTTAAAATTATTCAGTTTTCATTTTTAATTTTAAAAGGAATATTTTTTAAATTTAAGAAACACAAAATTATATATAGGAAGTCCATCTTTAACCCTCTCTTATCCATGCTTTTCATTCCAGAGGAAGCTATGGAAAACTTATGTATAGTGATTTTGATATTATTATTTTACTTTATAGATGTGGAAACTGAGGAGTGTTGAGTAAGATTGAATAATACCAGTTGACTTTGCCAAAAGTAACAATGGTACACATTCATGAACTAAACTTTTGTTCTCGCTCCTAAGTACTCATTTGCTCTAAATGCTGTTATTTTAATCTTTCCATGGGTCAGCTTCCTTACTAGTAAATCAATTCATTGAAGTTTATGGAATTTTTTTGTCTCTTCAACTCTTTTTTCTGAATCCAAAATCTTTAAAATTTAATTTCAGAAAAGTCCCAATGTCTCTTGCCTCCTGAGACTTTTCACATTTGGACTTGGGATGTTTTATTAATGTATTTGCATAATCACTAGCACTTGAAAGCAAGAATAAATGTAATAAGCCCTGTAGAATAGAATTCACTAGTGCTGAGTTTAATCTACTACTATCCTTTCCTATGTTTCACAAGATAAAGGAGTGGACTTCTTCTCTGCTATAATAATTGTAAACTAAGAAGAGATGAGAATATAAATCAATTACACCTATAAATTAACATGCTTAAAATGTAAGGTTTCCACCTATTTATTTATATTTTCTTTATGTATGATTGTAAATAATTTCCTAGGAGTGGAATATCAAGATAATTATCATATTACATGACTTCTTAAGGCAAAACCATAAAACATATTTTGAAAATATTTCTGTAGTTGCTTGACAAAATGTAACCATTGTTTATAATGAAATAAACAGCAAAATAAGTAGAACACATAAAAATAATTTTACAGGGATGTGTGATTGGCTCAGTTAAGCAGCTGACTCTTGATTTCAGCTCATGTCAAGATCTCAGGTTGCTGAGATGGAGCCCCACTCTGGGCTCTGTGCTGAGCATGGAGCCTGCTTTAAGATTCACTCTCTCCCTCTGCGCCTCTCCCATCCTCTGCATGTGTGCATGCGCTCTCTCTTTCTCTCTCTCTCTCTAAAAACATTTATATATATAGTTAATATATATATTATATATACATATATATATACTTTCACATTTTTACTTGTGAAAGTATCACTTTTCATGTTTATATTACTTTAAATTTATATGGCTTTGGGTCATATGTTTGGCCATCTTTGATTGGAACTGATTTTCTCATAAAGTCTCATTGTCTAATAAAACTCACATGAATTTCTATTTTGGACATATTGGGGGAAACAGGGATCAAAAATATAAATTTGTATATGGGGAAATTCTAATTTATTTCTTTTAAAAATTTTAACATAAATTAAGCAATCAAAGGTCTGCCTGAAAAGGGTAATACTCTTATGTATTGACTCATGAACAACCTATTGCACAGTTGAAAATCCACATATAACTTTTGAGTCTGGGACGCTGGGTGGCTCAGTGGTTGAGCATCTGCCTTTGGCTCAGGGCTTGATCCTGGAGTACTGGGATCGAGTCCCACATTGGGCTCCCTGCATGGAGACTGGTTCTCCCTCTGCCTATGTCTCTGCCTCTCCCTGTCTTTTTGTGTCTCTCATGAATAAATAAATAAGATCTTTAAAAAAAATCTTTTGACTCCCTCAAAACTTAATAGCCTACTGTTGACAAGACACCTTACCAATAACATAAATAGTTGGTTAACACATATTCTGTGTATTATACGTATTATATACTGTGCCTTACCATAAAGTAAGCTAGAGAAAGGTTATTAAGAAGATCATAGAGAAGAGACAATACATTTATAGTACTGTATGTAACATAAAAAATCTGTATAATGGTGGGACATGCAGTTCAAACCCAGGTTATTCAAGGGTCAACTATACTACACTATATACTATACTACAATGAAACGAGGACTCATATTTGTATAATTGTTTATATTAATTTGTGCTTAAGTATAACCTGTTAATAATTGTTAAAAAATAAAATTCAACTGAGTAAATTTTAAAGATCATATTGGCTTTATTCAACCATTCATGCATTGGGCAGCATACTATCTGGCAGATAGTGAAGTGCTCCAAGGAGCTCTACAAAATGAAAGACATTTAGGTAGAAGGGAACAGAAAGAAGGAAATTATACTAGCAAAAATCAGATTGCTGGTGGCAAAGTCACTTTTCTTCAGGGTATGGCAGAGGTCTCTAGGGCAGATTACCTCACTAGTGGTGATTTAAGATTTCACTTCTGGGAGAGCCAAAACTAATTAAGTCTTAGTCTGGTGACATGGGGCTTAGCATAAGCAACTCTATTTTGGGTCTGTCATTTTGTTTTTAACAGAAGTTATTCTACTTTTTAAGATTTGTCTTACAAAATCCTGCAGATAATTATAGAAAAAGAATTCTGTTTTTGCTTCCTACAAAGTATGTATTACATTTTTAAGATAAGGCAATACACGTTACTTGTATAGATTTTGGAAAACACTGAAGACAACAGCAAAATAATAAAATAAAATCTACAGAATTCCAACACCCAGAAATTAGTATAAATATACACACATATATTTTGTAATATACTTTTTGCACTTAACATTTATTTGTGAACATTTCCATTGTTATTAAACAACCACTACTGTATTATATTACAGGTTGATCCCTTTGTATGACATAGAATAAATCTTTGAACTAATTTCACATTATTGGACATTTAATTCTTACTAAAATTTTTGCTCTCATAAATAAGCTGCAAAGAACAACCTGGTGCATAGATCACTGTGAACATCATTATTTGTCTTATTATAGATTTGTAGAAGTAGAATTGCCAGGTTAAAGTGTAGGAAAAATATCAAGGCTTTTGATACAAACTAATAAGCTACCTACTCAAAAATTTTGCCAATTTATAGTCCACCAGCAGTAGATGAGATTTGCTATTTCCTTAAACCTCTGCCAATACTACTTACTATTATTTAAAATGTTTTCCAATCAGCTCAGTACTTTTAAAGTGAAGCCAATGATGACCCGTTTCCTTGAGCAAATAATTTTCAATTTATGATTATTTATTGAGTATATTGTTTGCCTTCACTCCGAGTCAAATTTTAAGATATGTTTTAGCTTAAAATTGCTTCTGTGAATCCTTTCCAGACCAAGCCACCTATGCATTTCAGTCCCTTTCATGTATTGAGTAAGATATTGATGTATTGAGTAAAATAACTAATAAGTTGTATATTCTTTTAAAAACTGTTTGTAGCATTCATTTCCTCACTAAAATGTAATGTACTTGAAGACAAAAATCAAAGCCTTTTATATTTTTATATCTGTCACCTAGCAGAGTGCCAAGTGCATAATATGTATGGTATGTACACTCAACCAGTGAAATAAGCCAATATGCGAGTTAGTGATAAATTGAGTGGGACAGATCACAAGAGTTGGAAAGCTCAAAGACAGGATTACTTAAATAACTAGTTACCTGAGCAAGTGATACAATCTGTGAATTATTTAGGTACTTCTTTAGGTTTCATGTTTTCCATGCATTATGTGTGCTTTATATATTTTTTGCTGTATTATCATGTATATATTTATGAAACTCTTTTATTCTCTAGAAAATGAGTTTCTAATCCACATTTTGTGTGACCCAAAAGAGTTAGCACAGTACCATGTACCTGGCTGACAACCAATAAATGTGTAATGATGCTAATGATAGGGATGCATTGCTGCTTTTGCAAGAGGAAGTGAATTGTGAAATTAGCTGTTATGAATATAAAATATTTAAAAATCATGAAGGTCTATAGACCCAGTGAGGTTAACTTTTCAGATTATTGACTGGATTTTTAAACTGTATGAAAACAAAAATATCATCTGCTTTTCTGTGAGTCCTTTCAGAGTTATGGCAAAAACTTAGAGACTCAATTATATTTTTTCCTCCTATTTTCTTCTTTAAAATCTTTTCTTTCTTTACCTTTCTCCTCGTCCCACTAGTTATATTATTATTTTGTCATAAACTATGTCTCCTTGGGATTTATTTCAGGGCAAAATTTGACTATCTATCTTTCAAGTGTTTATATGATGTCAAGATGATATGCCATTTAAAAATGCATCATACCCATATTCTGTTTCATCAATTAAAAAAAGTATAAAATCATTAATTTTACACACACATGTGCACACTAGTCACACACAAACATGTATACACTGCAAGCATAATATTATACCTACTGTGTGCGAAACACCAGAATGCAAAACTGTAAGATGGACAATGCCACGACTTACATTTTCACTCCTGATTTTTTATATACCTTATCTTGATCCAAAGAAATAGATGTCTAAAGGTAGAACCACATGCACTACTGCAGGCTAGGTAGAGAGATACATTTAACAGGTGTATGCCAAAAATAAATAAATAAATAAATAAATAAATAAATAAATAACAGGTGTATGCCTTTTTGTGATGGCCATTAAATTACATCATGTACATGGCTAGTGTCTAGTTAGCTGATAAAAAAAGACCAACACCATCTCTTTTTGATCTCTGCACAAGCACTGTGTATTGGTAGCTACATTTGATTTCAGTATTATGAAAAATGGAAATCCTATATGGCACTTAAATTGCCCAAGGAAAAAGGATTAAATATTATTTATGAAACTAGAAAACATGTTATTTTCTAATCAGTTGGAATTGGCAGTTTTTATGTTTTTGGTAAGTATTAGGCTGTGAAAAAGCATTATCTCACGTGAGCAGTTGCCTAGAGCAGTGAAAATATCATGGGCTTTGGCATCAAACCCAGGTAATCATACTTTGATATACATTGTGCTTATGAGGGAATCTCTTACTCCAGTCCTAATACTAGTCGATTGCCCACCTTTTAAGTCTTATTTGGAGATCATATATACTATCATAAATGATATAAACATTAGAAACCCATTTTCCCAGATCTCCTGATTGCAACTAGGGCAGATCATATGACTTGGTCTTGCCAATCAGACTCATGTGTCTCGATTTTGAAATTAGACTTGTTAACACATTGGAAAAGAAATGGAAGAATTACCTCTTGCTGTGGTAGGAGTGGATAATGAGAAGAATATCCAGCGCAACTGTGGCAGGGGACTTTTCAGGGTCTAGGGCTGAGGAAGGAGTTGTTGCAAGCTTTTTGCCGCTGGTTAGAGCATTGGCTGCACCATCCTTAGCAGAAGAGTGCTACAGCACAACTTCAACCAATTTTGATTATGGGACCACTTTCCTCCCTGTCTATGTACCCAACCTGTTTCTCTGATCTTTCCAGAGATTCTGGGAGCAGTTACTTTTATGTAAATGGCTTTTCTGCTTGAGTAAATTGGGAAATCTGGCTGATCTGAAGTGGAACTAAAGTGGCGGACTATACATTCATATTTTCCCATTTCCCAGTGGTTTATGCTGGTTGATCTCCCCAGGTTCTACCAATCCCCTTTCCTAATGCAATTCATCAAAGATAATAGTACAAAAAAAGTGGGTGATTTGGGGTTACATTTGAGACAATGATGATTCAGGGTTTCAGAATATTATAGTGCAGACACCCAGAACACAAATTTTAATTTTGTAATCATGTTTGAAAGTTGCACTGAGAAAAAGGACTTTATGCTTGAGTAGATCTGTTCAATTTTAACTTTGTTGCTGTTTAGTCATATAGTCTGTTGTTACATCTTCAGAAGCATTATGGAAGGTAAGCTCATATTGGAATATGAGGTTGCATGAATTCCCTGAGAGAATTCTGCTATCATTTCTCATTCTACTTGTGTTCCCGCAGCTAGGGTAACTAGCTACATTTCTGTTTCTTCTTGAACAAGCACCTCTATTACAGCCATTTATTAAACATAAAGTGCATATACTCAGTTTCCAAGCTTAAATTCACATTTAAATCACAGTCAGGTATCCCTTTCACAGAATATTTTGCTTTGTCCAAAGTCTTTGTCCTCAAAGGCTATCATGAAGCCTAGGATGTGATGTTCCATCTAGTACCTATTTATATAGGTTAATAAATATATGTACATAGACACATATATACACATATAGGCATACATGCATATGTTTGTGTATGTGTATATGTTTTCTGAACTGTGGTTTTCTGTCTCTATTTGGTTGTTTCACATTACTGTGAAATTTAGAAAACTGACTAAATCTTCTTTGTCATTTGCTTTTCAATTAAATTGGAATAATTTATTTTTGAAAACATAGGATTCTCCATACATAATAAGGACAATTTCTATTATTTGTCTATGTTTTTATAATATACTCTGCCTCCATTATTTTTTTTTTTTTACTTACTTCTCTTTTCAGTATGGCACACTTTGAAATCATCATGCTAAAAAAAATCCATTGACTGGCCTGGAAAATATATCTACATTGATTATTACAAATAGAATGAAAACCTTTAAATAAAGAAAGAAAATGTACTAGTTTAATAGCTATGTCAGAAATTATTGTATTAGATACTAGATTTGCATTTTAAAACTCATGCAGTAAACTTCTTTAATTTTTTTTGGTAAAATAGATTTTAATTAAAGGGGCTGATTTAGCAAAAGTTTACTGTACAGTAACATTCTAAAATGCCTTTGTACAGAGCCATTGATTTTTACATATCACTGTAATTGACCTCAAAGTGCTTGAAACTAGTTGGGCTCAGTTTAATTAGTTAACTTATTTGTAATGTTTATGAATTTCACTACTTTGAATTATTTGTTAGCATACAACCTGCATATAAATAATTGTCTTTGAAGAATATGGCTACCACAAATTATAAATAGTGTCCCTTTGATTAAAAACTAAATGGAAATAATAATTAAAACAAATACACAATAAAATTTTTCTTACACTTCAATGCTTCTCATCTTTGGAACTGTAATAATTGTTACTAATTTGAAATGAAAATATCATATTGATAATTTTCAAATATTCCATCCCTTTTGAAATTGGAAATAAGTACATTAATTAAAACATAAGACATTAAAAACATGTAATTTTGATCATACTTTTAATCCTTTATTTACTTATTTTAATCTAAAAAATAAGTAGCAATAATAACTTATTTGAAATTTTCATAACTGTACTTGTTTTCAGTTCTTTTATATTAAAAGAACACCATTAAGAAACTCTCTAGAAGATGATCATTAGTGTAGTAGTATTTCCATTTTATATAGTTTTACCAGTTCAGCAAAATACTGTCTTTTGCTTGATAAATTAATTCTAGATAAACTAGAATATGGCTTCAAACTCTAAGTAATTGAATTTATACTATTGTTTCTTAACTTTGAATTTTTTCTATTATTATTTCCCACTCCAAATGCCTTTGGACTTTTTTTTCTCCTAATTCTGCACCCATGAAAATTTCATATCAGCAATATACTGTGTATCCTGTATGTCCTGGGGCCCTGTAGAGATCCATAAACCATCGTAATATCTAATACCCTGCCACTTGCAAATTTTCCCACTTTGGTGATATCGTCCCCACTGAAAATGTATGGTTTATTTCCAGATTTCACCACTAGTTTAGCAACATATTTACAATTCTTGGTATTGCTGAAGGAAGACTTGCTGATAGTCACTACCAGCAAACAAAACATGTTAGTAGCATTAGGAGATAGCACATAACACTTTGTCTCTGAGGTGGTCTTGAAAAATCAAAATCAAATGTCATATTTCAGTGAAATGTTTCTAAGGGAAATCAACCAGATGCAAAATCCACTTTCCATAAATTATAGTTAGCTTCACAGCTCTTAAACATCTGCAAGCATGTCAATCAAAAGACATGTTGAAATTACTCTCCCAATCTATGCAAAAAAAGAGATTTTTTTTCTTTTTTCATTTTAGTCTTATTACAACTAGTATCAGCACACATGTCTCTGGCAAATGGTTTGCTGCACTAGCTTCCCTGCTGTCAGTGTCAATTATTGACAGTATCATGTGTTGTGCTTTGGACATGCTAGAGGATGGAAAAGCCACTACCCTGCAACCCGACTCACTTCCTCACCAATAGGATGAAGAAGAGGAGAGCAAACCAATGGCAGAATAAATGACTTTGTTTTAAAATCTATTTAAAATCTATTTAATCTGTTAAAACACAAAACCACAGATAGTAGTAAGACATGTCAACGGTTATAGTTTCTAATTTTCATAACAAGACAGAATCAATTATATTGTGAATATATATATATCACTATTATTTAGTAAATGATCATTGGATCATTTTGTTTTACATATTTAAAATATTTAATGACATAAAATATAATCTGAGGGTTTTTATTTTAATTATGGTATTATTTCACTCTGATCTTTGGCTCTGGATTCTTCTTGATTGGATTTGAAGGTAATGCTATTACCTCTGTGAAGCAATGCAGAAGTGGTATCCAATTGGTATTACCTATAAGATAAATATTAGATCCTCAGATTTGGTAATGATGGAAGCAAAAGCAAAATCCAATAACAAGTGCAGAATCAAAGGGAGTTTCACCAAAATTCTAGTTATGTTCCCAGGATAACACATCTATTAAGATTTGAGTTTTCACACATTAGCTACATCCTCCCAGTGGATCTATTATTGAACAAAATAATTGTTGCAGTTCAGTGCCCAGGAAGAGTAAACATACTTCTAATGCACTTTTTAAATTTCCCATGTGTGTATATCAAATATGATAATGTGGGAGCACTTGCTATATTCCAAAGTACCAAAAAAATGGGATCCACTTTGGCTAGATTTTCAACTCTTTGAAGAAAGAAATTGTGTCATGTTTATCTTTGTATTTCCAGCATCTGGCAGAGGGCCTGGCACAGTGCAGCTGCACAGAGTTAAGCAATTAATTAATGGCATGTCTGGTTCCATAAAGGAATTGTGGTAGTTTATAGGAAATATATACAATAAAATAGCAAAATATAGACATATTCATAGGCAGAAAACAAGTTGGAAAAGGCCATCAGGACTCATTCTGCTGACCGTAGGTCCTCACAGGCATGTTGATTTGGTTGTGCATTTGCTCCTGAGTATTATTGTGTCCAAAAGAAAATGAATAATAAAGCTTTCGCTGGTTCATAAGAGCATGCTTATAGGTAAAGTGCATTCACATCTGCAAAATTACTTATGGGATATCAAACTTATGGAATTGCTGTGATTGTTTTCTCTTTCCGCACTTAACCAATATGGCTAACATAATAGAAAAATGTTATATTTGTATATTATTAATTGCCACAGCTCATGTTCTGTTCTTTTAACCAAACATTTCTACTTTCCAATAGTCTACTTCCATTTATAAATATGTGTTCTGGGTGTAAGGTATCTTTCAGTATCCTTTAGTGGATGGCCACATTCTGAAAGTAAATACCATGTTGAGAGTTACTATGAAATATAGGGACAAAACTGTGGTTCCCTAAAGAAAACCACATTTTTTGAGTGGTACTGAATTTACATGGATATTTTCAGTGTAGGTCTTTGTATAGAAGACACTGAGAAATGGTGATATTATGGATGATGTAATAACTCCTTCGAGCAAATGCAGGAACTCATTTTTAAGACTGTTCTTCTAATAGCTTTTGTTGAAACAATACTACTGTACTCAAATAATTTGATAGGGTGCCAAGACCAAATAATCTATGTACAAACCATTTGATTGCATGGCCTAATCCATGTTTAAGTCCTTAATTGTCTGCAAAGATAAATGGACTCTCTATGCTTCATAAACTCCTTCCAAGTAACATTATAGTATGTCAGTCTGCTTTTTGTAAAAGGTTAAGAAGCTTAAAAAATGCTCATAACTGTGCCATGAATGATGATAAATTTGAATTATTTCAAGAACTGGGTGAAAAACACAAATGCCAACACCTTCAAAATAATACTTTTGAGGAAATGTTTATATTCTTACTTATGTGAAACAATGTTTTGATGTGACCATTTTTAAATCATCGTATATGTCGAAGTATGCATAAGCATTAATAAATGAGTGAGAGCAAGAAGAAAAGGAGATTTTTTTTTTTTTAGGAGAGAGGGGTGGGTGGGACAGAGGGAGAGAGAATCACAAGCAGGCTCTACACCCAACACAGAGCCCAACATGGGGCTGGATCTCAAGACCCTGAGATCATGATCTGAGCTGAAATCAAGGGTTGGACACTTAACTGACTAAGCCACCCAGGCGCTCCAGAAAAGGAAGTTTTCTAATATTAGCCAAGTACTTACCACCACTATTTCTTTTCTTCTTATAGATCTCAAAATATTTGCTTGTATTAATAAATTGTAAAGATGATATAAACAGAAGAGAGGAGTAGTTTTTAATATTAGCTAACTATTGAACTGTAAAGAATAAAATATTATCAAATTAAATTTAAAATTCTAAAAAATTATTTACAAAGTATGTTAAAACCAGTCAAAAGAGGCAGAAGAGAATTGAGATCTCAAAGAATACAAATTAATGCTCAAAGATAAATCTAATTACTACATTTTCAGCTCAAAAAATAGAAAAGGCACAATTTATCATTTGTGCAATATCTGCCCTGCCCATTTCATGTCTATGCTCTGAAGATTAAGGGAAATGAAGGAGACAAAGTCACTCTATAAACTGTAAATCACTGTCTTGGTTATCTAAGTAACTATTATTTTACTTGCTTTCCACTGTAAAATATTTTAAAATGTATAACTTTGTAAAGTTGCTAAGCAAAACCCTGATACATACCTAATCTTTATTAGGTTTTCCAAAAATATGTCTTTTATCATGGAGGATTGATGATTGCTGAAATTATGATGAAAATACAATGACTATAGTTAACAATAAGGTATTGTGCACTTAAAAATTTGTTGAGGGTAGATCTCATGTTAAGTGTTCTTAGCCTACCCTCAAACAGAAACAGAAACAGAAACAAAAGGATACAAGGAAGCTTTTGGAAGTAATGGACATATTTATTACCTTTTATCTGATTGTGGTGAAGGTAACATGAGTATATAAATATGTCCAAAATCATCAAATTATATACATTAATTATGTGTCATATTCTGTATATTGATTACACTTCAATAAATCTTGGGAGGGTGAAACATGTTAAAATAGTATCAAGAGTCAAACATGAGACCCATAGAAACACTTGCAAAACAACAGTTCCTTTTTTAAATGTTTACTCCCCAATAAATGCAAGCATAACGTTAGTAGAATCCATATAGTGTATTTCCATTTCTGTCTCCTGATAGTTATCATTATAGGTGTCCCCTAACTCCCATTATAAATTGTAAACTGAATTTATGTGTGTATGTATATATGTGTGTGTGTATATATATATATTCTAGTACTCAAAATAATGATATGGCTGATACATTGCTATGACTGACAATAATAAGGTTTGTTCACTAATTATTCCCTAAAATTTGTACTTTTATAGGTATATACTATCTTATGATAAACATGTCATGTCACCCTAAGGCCAGATCATTAGGTAAAGACAATAGATATCATTAGAGTAGTATCATGGCAAGAAACTTAAAAACAAAAGAAAATAATTAGAAATGGGGAAAAATAAAAGGAGAATCACAAAGAAAAATATATTGGCAAAATTTTTAACATCCAAGAATGTTAAGAGGAAAAGTGAGTCCTGAGAAGTATATCCACTTATGTCCCTTTATTTTGATTTGATGCTCATCAAACCACCTTCTGACCATGATATGTCCTCTCTAAAAAATCCAATGGAAAACAGAATAAATAGAGTAGATACTCAAATTTTTAAACAAAACAAAACAAAAAAAAAGAATGACTCTTACAATTCAGGATTAACTCCTCTGCTTTGAACTTTTTAACTTTATATATTTTCCACTTATCTGTCGACAAATTACAAATTTCCTCTTATTAGAATTACTTCACATCTTATTTTTCTTTAGTTCACAAAATAACTGTGCCTGATTTTCTTGCCTAGGCTATAGATACTCTGAAGTAGAACTATGCTTTAAACTCATTCATAGTAGGTTCACAGTACATATTTATCCTTTGATTTATCATGATAAAAATAAAAACAACATCCAATTTATAATTCTATGTGTCAAATAAGAGATGGTAACACTGCTATTTTTCCTTTGGTGGCTCAGAATATAGAAGAAATTTGTAATTTCTGAGCTTCAGTATCTGGAAGTATGTTTAAATTTCAAATTATAGTATCAATTAAACATATATAGAAATTACTTTTTAAAACAAAAGCTAGGAAGCTATCATGAGAGACACATGTACTCTGAATTAATTAGTGTACAATGGAATATTTTCAGTTAGAGGAGGTGTTTTCCAGGTGTTCCTGGGTACCTCAGTAAGTTAAGCATTTGACTCTTGATCTCAGCTCAGGTCTTGATCTCAAGGTTCTGAGTTCAAGCCCTGAGTTGGGCTCCACACTGGGTCACTTAAAAAAAAAAAAAAAGGTAATTCCCACAAAATTATTATAACCTTTGAAGTAACTAGAAGCATAATATATCACACTAAAAAGGCTGGAAATTTCACGATCCCATTTCAAGTTTCTAGGGCCATTTATATTTTTTCAGAGTAAAAACTCTAATAAAGCACACTTGAACTCATACAGGTTTCTCCGTGCCTTCCTCCTTGTTCCATTTGCCCTGTCTTCATTATTATTGTTTGTAGCTAATAACTTGCTTTTCAGTTAAAGCATATAACTAGAAAAGAAAGAAAGAAAGAAAGAAAGAAAGAAAGAAAGAAAGAAAGAAAGAAAGAAAGAAAGAGAAAAGGAAGGAAAAAAGAAAAAATCCATTCACGTATGCAATGAATTCTTAAGCAATTGTCAAGTCAAAAATATAATGAATGCATTTCTAAGATTTCTTATATTTATACAATTTCTTTTTTACTGTGAGACAGCATCAAGTAAATTTTTGTTAAAATAATGCAGTATCTGCTCAATAAATATTATTGATTCAGTGGCTAACATTTATAGTCCATAAAAATCTAATATTTCTATTTAGCTTTAGTACATTGAAATAAAAAAAATCTAAATCTAAATCTAAATCATTTTATAGACTCTCTTCTGATCCTACCTTCAAATTAGATACCAGAACATGCAATTGCATTTACCCACTTGAATATACCACAAAGCATATTTTAAGGTGTTTGATACTTTAAAAAATCATTAAAATAGAAAATAAATCAGAAAAAAAGATATATGTTGCATAAACTATTGCAATTTAGTCATAAATAGGAATGTACATCCTCTTAGTTCTCAATTATAGGTGTGTTTATATCTTTTGGGTTTATACTAAGTGGTTCTTAAGATCCCGCAGATTTATGATACAAATGAATGAATGGATGGATGGATGGATGGATGGATGAGTAAATACAAGAGCTATTGTGATTTTTAGAAAACAGTGATGATGCAGTGATTACTTTGATGAAAAGTATAGTTGTTTTGTCTGAATACTTTCTTTGGGATTGAAGAGATACACTTTGGATTTTGTAGTAACTTACAGTTTGCATAGAAAACAGTACCTCCTTTGAAAATTAGGCTGAATGTTTTGCTGCCCTCACCAGGATACCACAGCATATGCAACTCTTAATTTAATTAATAAGAATTTTGAATATTTACTTAACAATATTCATATCCTTCTGTGCATATACACAAAATCTTACTGGAAGTCTTATTGCACATATAATTTTTGTTCATTCATTTGTTCATTCACTCATTCATTCAACTTTAAAACTAAGGCACTTGCAATATCAAAGAAAGCCAAATGAAAGCTAGCAGTAGTTATTAGCAATAAAATAATGCTAGTAAGGGAAATTTTTGTTTTATAGTAATTTATAATTATAAAGGTTAAAATAATAAGCTTATTTTGTGTAGAATAATACAATTATGTCATCATGTACAATTAAATTATAGAATATAAGGCATGAACTTATTTCAACAGCTATATGATAACAATAGGTCAATAGTTCATATAAAATGGTAACTATTTAAATACAAGGAAAAACGTCCCCCTGTCTGGTGAAAAAACTACTCATTTGGTAGCAAAAAGCATGCCTCTGGATGAAAGCCAGGGAGAATGGTTGAGGCAATCAGAGAAATCCACAGAGCACTTCACTCTTCTTTAGGCCTTCAAAATATAATGGGATATATTATCTACACACTTTTCCTCAAAGACCTCTTTTTTTTTCTTTCAAAGTAATGATCACTGATAATTGCACTGATAATTTTTATGCTGCATTCTTTTTTATGAGAAAATTATACTGTTTTCTGAGCTCCTTAATATTTAGAAGGTTAGCTTTATTATTATAGAAAGATCTATATTTATAAGTTTTCATCAACTATAATTCTTGAAGAAAAACACTTCTAGACCTTGAGGGCAATATGCTAAGTAATATAAGTCAGACTAAGAAAGACAGATAGTGTATAATATCACTTATATACAGAATCTAAAAAAGTAGATCTCATAGAAACAGAGTAGAATGGTGATTACCAGGGGCTGTAGGGTAGGAGAATTGGGGAGATGTTGTGAAAGGGTGCACACTTACCCTTTAGAAGGTGAATTAATTTTGGAGATTTACTATGCTTCAAAGTTGCCAAGAGATCTTAAATGTTCTCACCACAAAAAAAGAAATAATTATGTGACCTATTAGAAGTGTTAAATACTGCTACAGTGATAATCATAGTTCAATATATAAGTGTATCAAATCAACAGGGTGCACACCTTTAACTTACACAATTCTATCTCAATAAAAAATGTGGTGGGGCACCTGGTGGCACAGTTGGTTAAGCATCTGGCTCCTGGCTTAGGCTCAGGTGGAGATATGGAGCCTTGCCTTGGGCTCTGCTCTCAGTGAAGTCTGCTTAAGACTTTCTCTCCCTTTTCTTCTGCCTCCTCCTCCCCCTCAACCTACTCACTCTCTCAAATAAATAAATAAACCTTCAGAAAATGTGGTAAGTATAAGGTACAAAAGAGGAAAGAAAATTTTTACTTTTGATATTTATAGTTAAAAAAGGACAATAACTATCATCCATGCTTTTAAGCTTTGATGAGTACAGACTGGTGAAATCAGAGATATTCTGTGATTTCCCCCTTAGAGCTTTGGATGCCATGTAACATCCCACAATCCAGTTCATAGAGATAAATAATGAAAACATTTGTACTTTACCTAAGTTTGTTTTGAAAAAAAAATGTGCATACACACATACTCATATATATGGTAACCATGGTTAATATACATATATTCTTGAAATTTGCTAAGAGTAGATCTTAAGTGTCTCACCACACACACAAAGATAACTATGACATGGTTGGTATGTATTAGCTTGAAACAAGGCATAGTAGCAATCTTTAGATCTTAACTGGCATTCTTATTTTCAACCATCATCATCCCTGATATATTTGTTTTTGATATTTTTAAGAGTTCAACTGCTTTTTATTCAACAGGTTACAGAAGAGAGGTTTAATCAAAAAGATCAAAGTCCATGTCATCATCAGACCCCTCTGATTTTTCTTTCTTTGCTTCTACTTTCTTCTCCTCAGGTAGGGCACCAGTGGTAGAAGAAGGACCTCTTGCTGGTGCAGCACCAGCTGCTTTAGGGTAGGAGGTCTATCAGCTCCAACATTGCAGATTAGGCTCCCGGTATGGACCTTTGCAAAGAGCCTGGCCAGAAAGTTTCAACATTTACATCTGCTGCTTTAATGAGGGCATTGATTGATCTTATCATCCACTGTTGTCATCTCATCACCATGAAGGATGACTGCAGAGTAGGTGGGGCAAGCTCAAGGTGCAGGTGGGGCTGAGTGGGTACTGGCTGCCTGGGAATGGCACTAGTCCTTTGATGAAGAATGGGCCTCACTCCAACCAGGCCTTAGCTTCCTCAGAAGAAAGGAGCACCTTAGCGCCAGGTGAGGAAAAGCTTCCCTGATATATTTGGATTTCTACCTATATACTGTGTCTCTTCCATTTGCCCCCCCACACACACACACACCTTTTTTTCATGTGTGTGTGTATGTGTGTTTGTGTGTGTAATCTTTCTTTGCCTTATTCTTATAGAACTTTTTTCTCTTATTCCAACTTTTCCATGTACTATTTTAGAATCAATGCATTCTATTTTTATGTTAGTGGTTATGCTAGAAACTTTACCATGGACACCTAAGTCAATGAGGCTAAAAATCTAAACTTATCTTCATCCTTAACAATGCAAGAGCTTTGGAAGACATGAACTCCAATCACTCTTCAAAGATTACATGCTACTATACAGTTCAGTTTAATAAGATAATTTTTGTTTGACTTTGTTTCTTTGATTCACTCATAGATGTACAATACCTTGCTTATATTCTTTTTTTTTTTAACCTCAGTCCTTTCTTCTGAGATCATTTTCTGTTAGATCTACAAAGTTAGAACTTCTTTGATCTTAAGCTGCTTCGCTCTTTATGATAATGTGACTCAAATGTAACTCACATTAATTTGTGTGGAAACTCTTTCTCCAGGAAAGGTTTGTGTCCTTTCCACTCTTTATCTTTTGAAGTCTTTTGTCACTTACTCTTTGAGCATTTGTCAAATCTTTGCATCCTAGATAAATTTATATTTATGATAAATTTCTTTCTATTGGATTTTATTTTCTTTGCTCTCTTCCTCTAGAGTTCATATTTAGTTGTATTTTGGATCTCTCATGAATGAATCTTCCCTCATTTTACCCTTTCGTTCTATATCTTTGGTATATTACTGACTTTTCTAAGTTGTCAATTATTTTTTATTTAATTTTAGAAATGTTATTGATTTTCAAGAGCTTCCTATTTTCTGTTTGCTTTTTATGTTATAATTTTCTTGTATTATGGATACAATATTTAAGTGAAATACAATTATTTTAAAATCATTTTCTTTCCCTCAATCTGTTTCCTATAGAGCAAAGGGTCTCAACTGGAGATGATTTGGACATTAGCATGTGTGAAGACATTTATGATTATTACAGCTAGGAAGAACACACTCTTAGTTTCTACTGTATATCATTTCCAAGATGTCAATAGTGCCATACTTGAGAAACTCCTTTAGATTCACTTTTAAAATCTCAATCTTTCATTGTTCTACTGCTCCTAACATGTCCTTTCATATTTAAAGATTTATTTATTTATTTGAGAAAGAGTGAGAGCAGGGGGAGGGGCAAAGGGAGAGGGAACAAGAGAATCTCAAGCAGACTTCACACTGAGTGAGGAGACTGATGTGGGCCTTGAGCTCATGACCCTGAGGTCATGACTTGAGCTAAACCAAAAGTTGGATGCTTAACCAACTGAGCCATCCAAGTGCCCCTGTCCTTTCATATTTAAGATTTATTTATTTATTTATTTATTTATTTATTTATTTATTTATGATAGAGAGAGAGAGAGAGAGAGAGAGAGAGAGAGGCAGAGACACAGCAGGAGGGAGAAGCAGGCCCCATGCAGGGAGCCCGACCTGGGGCTTGATCCCAGGACTCCAGGATCCCGCCCTGGGCCAAAGGCAGGTGCTAAACTCCTGAGCCACCCAGGGATCCCCTCCTTCATATTTAAAAATGAGACAATAAAAGGTTGGTTTGGAACTGATGTGAATTATTTAATGGTAAGTTTTGTCACAGGATGACTAGAACAAAAATAAGAATTTATACTTGGCATTTAATTGTTTTAGAAAAGAATAACTTAAATCTTTGCCTAAGTGGCTACCTTCCAGGCCTTTATGACATGGTACAAGAGAAGTGGTGATAGAATATTATCCTCCTATACAGAAGCCATATGTTGAATCCTCTTGTTTGGAACCAAACATTGATCTCACACTTTATTGTATGCAAGATTCTCAAGTTTCTATTTTCCCTACAGTTCTCCTATGACAAGACTGCTATTTCAGTCCTTACATTTGTATTAGACGCTCTGGCTTTTGCTGTCCTATTTCACCATTTGTCGCTTCTTTATATGCTCTCAGCATTCAGAATTGTATTGAAATCTCTTCTCTGAAGATTGTACTTTACTCAACCTCTTGAATATTGTGAGTTTATAATTTTCGGATTGTAACATTTTACCTTACTGAGATTTTTGGATATAAAGATAAACATGCAGAATGTATTTATTACTTGGCAGTGGTCATTGAAGAATATTTGCTTCTTTCACTTTTGGACTTGTTAAATCATCAGAAATTATTAAAAGCAAGTAATCTCGTTTTCACCATAGTTGAGGTGATCTTTTTAATATGCTTATTAAAAAAGATAACTGTCCTACTCAGAACCTTTTAACAGCTCCCAATAGCATTTTAGCTAAAACGTAAAATCGTTATCATGATTTCCTACCCAAAGTGTTTGATGATGGCCCTTGTATGCCTCTATAATACCACTCCTGTGATCACTCCAGAAATTTATATTATTTATATTTGTATTATTCTTTCAAAGAATTAAGTTCTCTCCAGGTTTAGAGATACTATATATGCTGTTTCTTTTGCCTGGGAAAATCTTTCTAACTAAAGTATTGTTTCTACCAAGAGACCCTCTTGGACCACACCCATTTCCTGTCTTGATGTCTAGTTGTAATAATTTCTTATTTTACTCTATATTTTTCTTTCTAATTACTTTCAAATTTTTTAACTTTTACATAGTCACTATATGTGACTACTGTAAATATCTTCCCTTTCTACCAAGTGTTAAAATTTTATGAGGGCATGGAACACATCTTTTCTTTGAACACATTATTCTTGGTACTTATTACAGTATCTAGCACAGATTAAGCAGTAATTACATAATTATAAATGAGTTAGCAACACTTAAAAATGCTATTTGTATCTTTGATGTTGTCAAGAATTGTTATGACTCTTGTTTTCATTTTATTTTTTTAAAATATTTTATTTATTTGAGATAGAAAGTATGTGCACATGGGGGCATGCACAAGGTTGGGGAAGGGCAGAGGGAGAGGGAGAAACTGATTCCCCACTGAGCAGGGAGCTCTACAGAGGGCTCAATCCTTTTTTTTTTTTTTTTTTAATTTCCACAATTATATAGAAGGTGTCCACTACTGGACCAAATAGCAAAGTTGCTCCCTTCTGTGTCCTGAGAACACAGAAGTCTAGGTACTGTACATTCACTAAGGCTCCTTGTTTTTGCAAATCGCTTTTATGACAACCACAAGGCAAACAAATCTAAAAGAATGGTTATGAGAGTTTCCAGCATACAGACAGGTTTACTCTTGCCCAACAATACAGTATACACACCAGTAGCACCTGCAGTTACTTTTGTGTTTTTTTGGGAGGGGACTCTGGAAAGGTGAAATTCTCGAGATATGTGCAGGAAGGGGAAACTGAAAAAGGAGAAAGAGGAAGATTATTTGGCTGGTGGTCATATGGAAGAGGGGGATAAAATAAACTCCTAGGAAACTTAAATTTTTGCAGCATTTTTTTCAAAACTGGGTTGAACCAAAACCAGATGAAAATGTGTGGATGCGCATGGAGTGTAGTTCGTATTGGCTGGGAGCATTGCTGATGAGTTTGAGGCACGGGAATACAGCACAGCAAGTCTTTTTGCCTCTGCCTCTACTGACCTCGATGCTGTAAGCAAGGAGGAAGCAGGTGGGTTGCTCAGTCTAATTCTACATCTAACCTTCTTTCTGGTGCCTGACTGGTGCAAGAACCAAAGAGCTAGAGTCATGGGGAGGAAAAAGTGTAAAGGAGGAAGTCTAGGGCAGCTTTTAGCCCTGGCCAAGCTCATCAGTTCCTACAACAGGACTCTGGTGCTAAACTGCCTGACTTGAATAGCATCTATAAAAGTTACCGAACTTCTGTGTGTGCTCATTTGTAAAATGGAATAACAATATAGTATCTGCCTCCAATGCTAGGACCCTGATGTCATGACCTGAACCAAAGACAGATGCTTAACTGACTTAGCCACCCAGGTGCCCTCTTTTTAGTAGATAAACATTAGTTACCTAAAGTTTAATTGTTAAATGAATGGGAAGATTACTATACATAATGAAGAATGGGGAATATCTTGTAACTTGCATATGCATGTTTGCCTATGCGTGTGTGTCTGTGTGTATTTTCTTCTCATCTTGAAGTGACCAAAAGTCCTAAGATTTTTAATGCTATCCAAAATCTTAGAGGTCAATACTAGATTATAACTTTTCTTGGTTTTTCAATTCTCTTTCTTTCCCCTTCTGACACACACACAGAGTTATGTGATCCTGACTTCTTTCCCACAGTGTTAATTTTGCTGCATGATATGGCATTTATATCTCTGGTATATACTATTATGAACAAAAATGCCTGAGCATTATGGTCTTGAAACACTATTATATAATAAATTCCATGAGGTCAGTAATTAAACTTACATACTATTGTTTTTTTTCAGAAATATTAAGACAAAATATTTCTATATTTTACATTTGATATAGAATTTTCATCACTGAATAATAAAGCTCATGGGCAGATTTGTGTTTGTCATATAAACCAAAAATTTCATATTATTTGAAAAGAACAATGTGCTGTTACTTGATAGAGTAAATTTCCATTAGGTTTTAAAGCCACAAATAAGCACTCTACCAAAGTCCTCATTAACCTGTATCAGTAAATAGATGCTTTATATCTAGATAATGGAGAAATAGAACTCTGTAAAGAGCTATGGTAATATTCACATCAGAATAGTTTCTTCAAATGTCCTTTGCCTCTCTACTAAATTACTTCATTATAATCATAAAAATGTAACTTTATGATTACATCAATGTTATATCCCTCTGCAATTGCATATGCCTTTTGACTTTTCAGTACATGTCTGTATTGAGAAAAGAGCATCATGTTGAAAAATTAAACTTGCCTTGCCTCACAGACAAGTAATTTTTTCAGACTTCTTTTTGTTTAAGCGTTTCACTACTGCCCAAGCTTAATCAATTCCAAAGTGCTGAATTCTATGTTCACTTATGTGTATATGTAAGTAAAAATTTTTGGAGTTTTGTGGATACATGGCATTCTTCTTAGCACTTTTTTACATCTGTGAGGTAACTACTATCTAAAGACACAGGTCTAATCCACATGGTTGTCATTGGTGGACACCTGATCTAAACCTAAGTTTACCTAATCGGAAAATCCACACTCTTACACTGAAGGCTACACTCTTAATTTATGATATATTTCACTGATGCTGATCACCTTGGAGTCTTAACATATTAACATAAGTGCAAGAGAAAATATTTGCTTCAAATACATATTATACTAAATGTCATATTATTTTAAATAAATAAAATACTGCTGAAACCAAAATTTGGGGTATGAAGATAACTAAAAATCTGTGATTCAGATCTGTAGATAGTAATACCATATAGTTCACATGCAAATATGGGAAGACAAATCAAATTGAAATATTATACAAAAATGGATTTTCTTTTTTTTAAAGATTTTATTTATTTTTGAAAAAGACGCAGAGAGAGAGAGAGGCAGAGACACAGGCAGAGGGAGAAGCCGGCTCCATGGTGGAGCCCGACATGGGACTCGATCCCAGGCCTCCAGGATCACGCCCTGGGCGGAAGGCAGATGCTCAACCACTGAGCCACCCAGGTGTCCCATAGATTTTCAATATAGTCCATATCTTCTGATTCTTGTGATCTGTCTGTCTCTGTCTCTGTTTCTTTCTCTTTCTCTCTCTATATCTACATAATGTAAAACTCTGCCTTTTATGTCAAATTTTGAATAAAAATCTTATTTGTATGCCATAATTATAATGACTTCATCTCAGGGCAATGATAGAGTTTTTTTGCCCTCACTCTCCTCATGCTCAAGAGAGAAAATATATGAGATCATTTTCATTTGGAATTGGCCCAGAGGCAGAATGAGTTACAAGAACACAGTTGGAAGGTAAGCTTTATGAGAAAAGGGATCTTGTTCTCAATGATGGCTTTCCCCCAACACCAGCTGAGTGTCAAGCACAAGAGTGGAATAAAATTTTACTCAATAAATATCTGTTCATTCAATGAATAACTCTAATAATATCATTTCTATGATTAGATTTATGCTTAAGAGGTATATTTTTAAAAATATGTAGCCATTTACCTTCTAAAACTACAGTCAAAATGTTAAATTTATTTTTTTGCTCAAGTCCATATATGTACTATAATAAACTACTGGATAAAAAACATCTGTTTAAAATTGTTGGCTCAAGGGGTACCTAGGTATGCCAGTCAGTAGAGTGTGGGACTCTTGATCTTGGTGTTGTGAGTTTGAGCCCCATGCTGGGTGTAGATATTATGATAGAAGAAGAAGAAGAAGAAGAAGAAGAAGAAGAAGAAGAAGAAGAAGAAGAAGAAGAAGAAGAAGAGGAAGAAGAAGAAGAAGAGGAGGAGGAGGAGGAGGAGGAGGAGGAGGAGGAAGAAGAAGAAAAAGAAAAATGTAAAAAAAAATTTTGGCTCAATATATTTAGTTCTATCATGAATTAATTTAGTTACATGACTTTTGATTGACTGAATAATTATGCAGGCATCATTTGTAAGGATTTAAATCAATTTAAAAAAGAACTATCCCTTTTAAATCCAAATTAACCAATTTCACAACACTATAATGCTTTATGCTTTGTATGGCAACAAATTAAAAGACATGGTAATTATTAGATTTACTGGATGCAAGTCAAAGAAATAAAATTGCTCAAAAATTTATTTTTAACTCTTAAAATGATTTATCACATCAAGATCACCTACAAATAAGCTCTCTAAGAGCAAATAGTCAATTTCCTACCTCTTTGTATATACAAAGCCTATGGTATAACATTGAGTTACACCAAAAGGGTTTCTTGAATGTAGTACTGAATACCTTCTACATGGTCCAGGAAAGAACAAATTAGTTGTTCTCCTCCATTAGTTTGAAAGTGTATGTTTAATTGATAAATAGAAAGCTTTAGGTGGCAGTGATAAATAAAACCACTGTAAATTTCTGTATGTTTCCAAAATCGTTTGCAAGAAAACTTTGAACTCAAACACTAAATCGTATTATCAAATCTGGTAGATATAGTCATTTCTGTATTTCCTTCCAGTTTCATTATAATAGCAAACTTTTAAAAATCTTACTTTTCAATGAAATTGACTTATAGTTATTATGTCACTTAAATGTATTGGATGTGTTTTGAGGTTATTAATGCTATGCATTCCTGTTGTATAGCAAAACTCTATTTTTTTTAATTTCTATTTATTTATGATAGTCACACAGAGAGAGAGAGAGAGAGAGGCAGAGACACAGGCAGAGGGAGAAGCAGGCTCCATGCACCAGGAGCCCGACGTGGGATTCGATCCCGGGTCTCCAGGATCGCGCCCTGGGCCAAAGGCAGGCGCCAAACCGCTGCGCCACCCAGGGATCCCCAAAACTCTATTTTTTGAGGCATCATCATTCTACTACTATACAAGAATCTCTGGCTACCTCTTTGCTTATGATTTTGTTTTCCATTTAGGTTTAAGTCATATAGATCATACACACAGCTTATACCCTGATAGATCTTGATGCCATCTTTTACTTATTTTATTTATTTATTTATTTATTTTTTTGATGCCATCTTTTATAGAAGTTAACTTTGGTTTAATTAAATTTAGTTAGCTATTTTGAGTTAATGAAACCTATAATAGAATCTGAAAGGAATGTTGAATTTTCTGACACAGACATCTATATATCTCTATCATTAACATCTGTGGTATAGGTAACTACCTAATATTACAGGCAGTGAATATGTTTATATTTGAAACTGGCTATTTCAGGTAACAATTTACACTTTGTAAAATCAATTATGTACTAAGTGACCTCAAAGATGCAAAAAAAGGTAATTTCATTTACTGAAAACAGTTAATATCATCTCAAAATATTATTAATATATTTAGAATATGAAATTTTCATAGTGCTAACTCATTTGATGTCTAAGAAACTTTCTTGCAATGTCATACCATTTATAGTTAATTATGAAAGATTAATTTTTTAAGATTAATGTTTAAACACAGAACCAAAATATCAAAAATGATTCTCAAATTATTACAAATGATTTCTCTGATACTCTTTTTTAGTTTTACACATTTATTTAGTTTGAGCAAATTAAATTGGTACAAACTGATACAAACCCAACTGGTACAAATATAAAAGGATATATTTCAAATATACCCATTTTTTATTTTATATACAACAACTTCAAATCAATATCTACAGAGAATTACAGTAACTAAGGATATAAATTATAAAGAAGTTTTAGAAAAACTTTATCAGTAAATGGCTTTTCTTGTTTATATATGTAATGTTTTATTGTGTATACATATATGTATGTGCTTTGTTCACATGTTGCTTTAAATTGAGCCCTTAATCTAAAGCAAAATACTATTGTATAACCTGTGAAATACTATAATACATTGTGCAAAATACTATATTGATGTCAAATTATGAAATATTTCATATGTGAAATATATGAATACGTTCGTGATCACATAAGTTGAATATTAGTGATATTTGGTTAAGAGCTTCCTGTGACTTTTTCCCCTTTCAAAACACAAATATAATGAATATACCCATCAAAGTACTTTCAAAGTATTATTTGTGGAAAGCAAGTAAGCACGTATATGAAAAAAGAAGTGTGGTAGAGATTAAATATTTATTATGTCAAATGATAACAGCATTGCTTAGCATAAGGTAGAATTTGAGAATTTGGATAAAAAGTTATAACAATTTAAAGGTGGAAAGCTATTTACATAACAAAGAACATAAAAACTCTCAAATAAAAGATCCATATATTTATCATTAGGCAGTAAAATAAAAAACAATTATTTCTACATAGTTTGTTTCTTTCATTATAGATGTAGTCCTACTAAACATACTTGCTCTCCACACATTATTTAGCATACTTTTTTCTTTAAATAGAAAATACTCCCAGCAAACTCTCATTCCTTACATCATTATCTTATGCCAATTTGGCTAATGCCAAAGTAATATTTATATTAAAAAACATTTTGATCTTAAAAAGCAATTCTGCATTACTGTGGTACCTATTCATGATATATATGTTATTTGTATATAAATGTTATATGTTATTATATATAAATTATTTTGTGAGTTATAGATGGGATGGAATGAGTCTGGGGAATGGTTCAAAATATCTTATAGTGGAGCAAAGTGCGTGGGATATAGAGAAAAACAAGACTGGCCATGGGATAATAAAGCTGAGTAGTGGGTAAATAGAGGTTCATTATATTCTACTTTCTACATTTGTATATGTTTGAATTTTTTCATTAAAAATTTTAAGAATGTATTGCAAGTACTTCATTCAACAGCAGAATGCATATTCTCAAACACACATGGAACATTCACCAAGATAGACTACATTCTGGGCCATAAAACACACTTTAAAATTTTTTTAATAATAGAAATCTTATAATATCTGCTTTCAGACTACAAAGGAATTAAACTAGAAATCAGTATCAGAAAGATAACTAAAAAATCCCAAAAGACATAGAGATTATACAATATACCTCTAAATACATCGGTGAAAGAAGACACCTCAAGAGAAATTAAAAACAAAAACAAAAACAAAAACAAAAACAAAAAACAAAAAACAAAAAAACAATGGGCAGGCTGGGTGGCTCAGCGGTTTAAGCGTCTGCCCTTCTGCATGATCCTGGAGTCCCAGGATCAAGTCCCACATCGGGCTCCCGGCATGGAGCCTGCTTCTCCCTCTGCCTGTGTCTCTGCCTCTCTCTCTCTCTCTCTCTCTCTCTCTCTCTCTCTTTCTCTCTCTCTCTCTCTCTCTCTCTATCATGAATAAATAAATAAAATAAAAAAAACATTTGGAACTAAATGAAAATGAAAACACACATATTAAAATATATGAGATGCAGCAAAAACAGTGTTCAGAGGGATATGGGTGTTTATAGTGTAAAGAAAGAAAAGTTTAAAGTCATGATTTAAGTTTCCACATTAGGAAATTTGAAAAATAAGATAAAATTAAATACAAAGAAAGCAAAAGAAAAGAAATAATAAGATTTAGAGCAGAAATAAATTAAATCATATACATGAACTCAATAGAGAAAATCAACAAAACCAAAAACTGATTTTTTCAAAAGATTAATAGAATTAATAAACATCTATCTAGCCAGTACAAGAGAAAAGATACAAATTACTAATATTAGATGTGAAAGATCATACATGACAGGTCTATGGCCATTAAAAGGATAATAAAATAATTCTAGAAACAACCCTATGCTGGACACATTTGATAATCTAGGTAAGTGGACCAGTTCCTTGAGAGATACAAACTACCACGACTTATACAAGAAGAAATAGAATCTGAATAGGAGTATATTTACTAAATAAATTGATTTCATAATTATGAGCCTCCTAAAATAGAAAGCGTCAGACTTAGGTTTGTTTCACTGATGAATTCCATCAAACACAGAAGGAAAAATTACATGACCGACTAATCATTTTCCCTGGTATTAACCTAAAGAAGTTGAAATTTATGTCCACCCAAAGACCTTCACACAGATGTGTAAAACAACTTTATTCATAATTCTCAAAACTTGGAAGCAACCAAGGTGTCCTACAGTAGGTAAATGGATAAATTTTGGTACACCCAGACACAGAAATGAAAGAATATGAAAGAACCTTAATTATATATTATAAGTGAAAGAAGCCAATCTGAACAACTACATACTGTATCATTTCAGCTATATGACATTCCAGAAAGGGTAAAACTATGGAGACAGTGAAAAGATCAATAGTTGGTAGAGATGGGGAGAGAAGATAGAGGAACAGGTGGAGCACAGAGGATCTTTAGGTGGTGAAAATATTTTGTTGGATACCATAATAATAGATATATATCATTATGCATTTGTCCAACCTATAGAATGCATAATACCAAGAGTGAATCCTAAGGTAAACTATGAATTTTGATGTAACAATGTTGATCAATGAATTATACAAATGTTCCCTCTGGTGAGAGATGTTGATAATGAGTGAGGCTATGCATTTGTGGAGGTAGAGGTTATGATAAATCTCTGTATCTTCCTCTCAATTTGGTTCTGAATCTAAAACTGCTGTAAAAATTAAGCCTTTAAAAAATAAGAAAAAAATGTACTGTAAGAAACATTTATGGGAAGAAATAACATTGTAAATGTAGACTGAACACCACACTATACCTAATAAATTCCAGCCAAACTTAAAAAATATAGAGTGAATAAAATAAAAGCCTTAATCTTTTTTTTGTCCTGTTTGGGTAGACTTTGGGTAGACAAGTAAAATTACAAGTAGAAATTATGATAACATGCTATCAGGGTATGGATTGAGCTGTGAGGAAAAAAAAAACTGACAACACAAAAAAAATATACCAATGAAGTTAAACTTGAAATAATTAGTAAAAACAACAACAAAAAAGACAGAATATAATACAAATGATGGCATTATTTTATAAACATTTTACTTTGTTATATTTATAATACATAGTTTTTAAATAATTTATAGTTTTTAAAATAACTCTTGGACACTAACCATGTTAATAAGTTGTCTAAAATTCATAAAGTGGAAATTTCCTATTGACTCTTGCTCATTTACAAGATATACTAAATTTCTGTCTATATCTTTTTCCAGGAATTAAGGTCTGCTTGTGTTGAAAATTCACCTCTGCCATTTATTAGCTATGTAATATTAGGCATATTACTTAATCTCTGTATGCTTCAACATTTTTATCATAAGTGAGGATAACAATAGTATGTATTTTATAGAGTTTATTTTGAAGAGTCATGGAATTAATATATGTTAATCTATTAAGTATATAAAACAAAGCCTGATATATACACAAAATAAATGTTAATTATGATGATGAAGATGATGATGATGATGGGGGTATATAACAATCAGTCATGTTTTGAGCTTTTATTTTAATATTCACAGTAGAATAAATCCTTACTTAACCAGCATAGAACACAGATAGTTAATGAAATATCTAATGTCACCTGGCCTTATCAGAACCTCATAACGTTTTCCTTCTCCTGCAGTCATATTCTTAAAAGTTTACTGAGGAGGGAAAGGGGCTTCTGCTTACATTCTTAACCTAGGACCATTTTGATGATGATTCCATAGAGTTCCCATTATTCCAATGCTATACTGATTGATAGAAAATAAGGAGAGAAACAACTGGAGGTTATGTACTTCTTTCCATTTTAGAAATCTAATCATTGGGGATCCCTGGGTGGCACAGCGGTTTAGTGCCTGCCTTCAGCCCAGGGCGTGATCCTGGAGTCCTGGGATCGAGTCCCTGTCAGGGTCCCTGCATGGAGCCTGCTTCTCCCTCTGCCTGTGTCTCTGTCTCTCTCTGCCTGTGTCTCTCATGAATTTTTTTTCTATAGAAAAACAAATGACTCTTCTTGTTTTTTAATATTTATGCTTTAGTACGAAAATAACAGCCAGGGAATAACATTCAATTTTTGTATTTTGGACTTGACTCATGCCATAATTTCTAGGTATAGGAGCCTACCTCCAGGGATGAATTCTGCTCCCATGTAAGTATACTCCAACAAAATGAGATTCTCTCAGCTTTCCAGTTACTCTTCAATCTCTTCAGATGAACTGAAGATGAATTTCATTTCATCTCACATTAATTACTCTCAAGAGTGAATGATACATAAATGAGGTTCCTATATAATAGCTCAATGGACTGGTACATAACGCTATTTCAGAGACCTGATTATTACTTATGGAATATATTTGACACTTGGTCATTCAGTACCAAGTATTATATACGAAAATTTCCCACTAGCTAGTCTTTCTATCTAAGACTATATCTCTACCATAAAATCTAATATAACACAATGTTTGTAGTCCTTTTTTCACTTTTGGGTTTTTTGTTTGTTTTGGGGGATGTTTTGGAGGGCTTAATTCATGATCTATTATCTGGGTTTCCCTATGCAGAAAGTGAGGATGATTAAGCCAGCCATTCAAACAATGAACACAAAATATTGTCAATCTCTGTTCAATCAATAGCATGTTCAGTTATCATATATCTTTATTTCTACAGCTATTGAATGAGTTTCAGATTACATATATCAATTATGCTTATGGATTTTCTTCTGGGTGTTGGAGTTGTAAATATAATGAATCACCATTATTATTTTAAGTTAGAATAGTAAAATGTTGCTTACGCTAAACCATGCAACAAATTATCATGGTACTCATTTGGCACTGACAACACTTCGTTAGAGTTCCAATGAAAAGAAGATAACTAATTTAATTTTGATATTTAACACTGTAATATGGGAATGAGGTGAGAATGTTTATTACAAAAACAACCATCTTTCCCTCAGCCTTAACATCTTAAATATCTCTATATATCTTAAAATTCAGTTTTTACATTTCTAAAAAGGATCAACTCTGATACTTTAGACAAAGGTAAACATTTCCCATTGTGTTTCCTCTGTTGTTTTCTCAATTTCATTTTTTAAATAATTTGGAATCTGCTAAATGCCTGGGATTGCACCTCAAATGCATTCTTCAATGATTCAACAAGCTTATTCTTTTTTAAATAAAATGGAAACAATGTAACTAGAACATTAAATCAATCACGCATGGAGCTGTTTCCTTCCAACCCACTGTATTGATGGTTTTCATCAGTGCCATTCATATGCCGTAGAAAATAATACCCCACTTATGCTGACATGACTTTTTCAGTAATGTCAAATATTTAGAACAGTTAAAAACATAAAAGCAATAAACTCACACCATTCAATCATGTGCAAAAAATTATACAATTTCCTTAAAAAAAGTTCTTCAGACTGCCATTCAGAGCCTGTGCATGCTAATTTTAGACATCATTTTGATGAGATTATTTAGTTGTTATTTGAGTTTGGAGCACATTAGAAGCAGTAAATTAGAAGTCTTTCTGTGTGTGTGTGTGTGTGTGTGTGTGTGTAGTTTTAAGAGTGACAAAGGTTAAGACATATATTAAAATATTGGTAACAATAGAAGAAATTGTAAGTAGATACAGCTGGTATAAAGACCCTAAAGCGAGAACAGCACTCATATCCTGAGAGAGTAGGAGAAAGTAAGATAAGAGCTGTAATGATGAACCCAGTCATGTAAAGTTTTTCAGGCCATTGTAAAAATCAATAGGACTTATTGGAGTGTGTTGAGCTGAGAAGTGACATGATCTGACTTAAATGCTAAAAAGATCATTCTGGTTTCTGTGACAACAAGCGGTAGTGGGTATATGGAAAAGTTAAGAAATCAGAAAGCAGGCATTAAAGCAATCCAGATGATACATGATATTTTTCTGGACCAAAGTAGTATTGGTAAGGGTGGTATAAAGAGGTAGATACAGATAATTTTGAAGTTAGAGCCAGTTGATGTAGGTAATAAATGTCCTAAATCATTACAGAAAAGTTAAATTATTTTTAGTACATGTTATTTAAAAGGCAAGAACATGTATAAACAATTTTGGAAAAATTTTCATTAAAATGGTTAAACCAAGGTTACATTAAATGTTTAATTTTAAAGGGTAGGTTTCTATTCTGGGAAAAACTACTTACATGGTTTAGCATATTATCCGGTAATCTGAGGAAAAACGAATTTCTAAGTAATAAAACAATATCCCTACTAATGAGCTTCTGGAACACAGCCACTGTGATGGTTAATTTTATGTGTCAACCTCACTGGATCACAGGGTACCCAGATATTTGGCTAAACATTATTTCTGAATGTGTCCATGAGGGTGTTTCTGGGTGAAATTAGCATTTAAATCAGTAGACTCAGTAAAGCAGTTTATGTTTCCCTATGTGGGTGGACATCATGCAATCTGCTGAGGGCCTGAATGGAAAAAAAAAAAAAAAAAAAAGAGAGAGAGAGTAAGTAAGATTTTGGCTTTTTCTGCCTGCTTGCTTCAGTTGGACATCATTCTCCTCCCTCACTGCTCCCAGTTCTCAGGCCTTTGGACTCCTACTGAATTGCACCACCAGCTTTCTTGGGTATTCTGTTTATACATACAATCAAGAAGGTTTCCAGCCTCCATAATTGTGTGAGCCATTTCCTTATAATAAATATCTTCATATCCTATGGATGGAGATATACATATCCATCCAATTGATTCTATTTCTCTAGAGAATCTGAACTAGTACAGCCACTATCCCTGCGTTAAAGTCACAGTTCTTATTTTTACCATTGATTCATTAAGTCCTACTATTAGGATTTCATTGGGCAGCCTGGGTGGCTCAGAGGTTTAGCGTTGCCTTCAGCCTGGGGTGTGATCCTGGAGACCCGGGATCGAGGCCCATGTCAGGTTCCCTGCATGGAGCCTGCTTCTCTCTCTGCCTGTGTCTCTGCCTCTCTCTCTCTCTGTGTCTCTCATGGATAAATAAATAAAATCTTTTGAAAATAAAAAAGGATTTCATAGAAACTGCAATGATGTGGAGTAATTACAAGAAGAATGTCTGGAGAAATTCTGAAAAGCCACCTTGAAGCAGGAGCACAAATTATAGATAGGGAGATTATTGGCTGTAGAGTGAAAAAGGAGTGTAGAACCAGACCAAAGAGAGATATAGTTGGAAGTTAATGCAATAATCAATGTGGCGAATAACGAAGGGATAAATTAACTCAGTATCCCTAGTACGAGTGGTAACCAAATTTTGGTTATAGGATCTAATTAGGTTTTCTCAAAGCTGTTGTTGAAACATATTTGCAATTATAAAAATAAATTATATAATATAGATTGTTCTGTTATACATATTTTGAGAAGTTGAGTGATCTATTTAATATTTTGGAAAGCACGAGACTGTCAGGTCACTAAAAATTTAGTAGTAAATGATCACTTTGGGTCCTAACACCATGTTGGGTTCCTGGGAGAACATAAAAATAAATGTGAAATGTTGCTTTCAGGATAGAGAATTTAGAAATGTATACATACATAAAGTGGGTGAAACAATGTTACATATAACACAATGAAACACTATGACAATAAAGATTCCACCTGAAAGGGAGATTCTGAAAAATCATTTCTCTGTTTTTGAAAATGACATTTGTGTCAAAAGGACCAAATATACACCTTCATCCAAATCTGCTTCTTCTACACTTCCCTCTCCATTGCCAGTTCATACTGGCGTTATACCACACTCCATTAGATCATAGCCTAATACAGTACAATGAATTCATTAGTTTCTCCCTAGAGGGGCTTCTTTTGTGTTTATTATTTCTGTTGAAATTCTGTGCTTGCTTTCATTACTTTTCTCACAATATTTAGAAATATTAAAGTTACTCTTCCTTCATTTTTTCCCCATTTCTCATATCCACTCACCTGCTAAATTCTGTCAGTTATCTTACTAGTGCATTTTGCAAAATTCTCTGCCTACTGTTTCCTCTTGTTAATATTTTGGTTCAGGTTTCCATCATCTGATTTCTCTGTTGCAATATCTATCCAACTAGTCTCCAGGCTTCTGGATTCTAATCTTTTTAATCTGTTCTTCACATTGCCATCTGAGTTATCTTCATAAAAACAGGTAAAATACTGTCATTTTCCTTTTCAAAAACTTTCCGTGGTACCTCGTTATCTACAAAGGACAGTTCAAATTCTTTAACATAGCATTCAAAGATCTCAATTATTTGACTCTGAATTACTTTTCTATTTTCATCACTTAAAACCAAATTACCTTTCCCTTTTCACAACCTCATCACTTGCATCATTTCTTTCAGAAACTAATGAGTTAATCATACCAGTATTCTCTCTACTCTTCAAATATGCCCTTCAAATACACGACATACACAAATTACCCACCCACGGTGCTGCTTTTTCATCTTGGATAGATATGACCTCAAACTTATTTATTTTAATAACAAAATACCAAGCAAAATGTGTCTTTGACTTAAATTAAAAAAAGGTTGAATCATGGATGTCAGAACTTTTATGAGACTGATGCACTCACTACCTACTGCCCTAAAGATTTCAGAACTTTTAACACAAGAGTTTACGTCAGCAACCCTGGGGGTTTATGTCTGTGGCCTGCCCAATAAGAATTTTTTTTAATTAAAATTTTTATTCAAATAAAACATTCCATATAGAAAAGTGCACAAGTCATACCTGGAGAGTTTGATGAATTTGCCTTTGTGAGCACAATCCCGTAAACAAGGATCAGATAAAGAAACAGAACTCTGACAATGCTTTTCCCCTCTGAGACTACAGTGCACCAAAGAATCTCTAACCTAACTTCTGCCACATACACATGCTCACGTGTTTTGCTTTCTCTATTTTTCCTTAGATAAAATGGAATTATGCAGCATTGCTCTTTTGTGATGATCTTATTTGCTCAACATTTTATTTATGAAACCTATGTTGTTACTTGAAATTAAAGTTCACCCTTACCACTATATATATTCATTCATTAAATATCCATTAAATGAATATGCCATGGCATAATTATCCATTGCAACATTGAGGAACATTTCTTTTTTTTTTTTTTTTTTTGAGGAATATTTCTGGTTTTGTTTTCAATATTTGGCCATTTTTATTTTTTTTATTTTTTTTATTAACTTTTATTGGTGTTCAATTTACCAACATACAGAAAAACACCCAGTGTTCATCCCGTCAAGTGTCCACCTCAGTGCCCGTCACCCATTCCCCTCCAACACCCGCCCACCTCCCCTTCCACCACCCCTAGTTCGTTTTCCCGAGTTAGGAGTCTTTATGTTCTGTCTCCCTTCCTGATATTTCCCAACATTTCTTTTCCCTTCCTTTATATTCCCTTTCATTATTATTCATATTCCCCAAATGAATGAGAACATACACTGTTTGTCCTTCTCCGATTGACTTATTTCACTCAGCATAATACCCTCCAGTTCCATCCACGTTGAAGCAAATGGTGGGTATTTGTCGTTTCTAATTGCTGAGTAATATTCCATTGTATACATAAACCACATCTTCTTTATCCATTCATCTTTCGATGGACACCGAGGCTCCTTCCACAGTTTGGCTATTGTGGCCATTGCTGATAGAAACATCGGGGTGCAGGTGTCCCGACGTTTCATTGCATCTGAATCTTTGGGGTAAATCCCCAACAGTGCAATTGCTGGGTCGTAGGGCAGATCTATTTTTAACTCTTTGAGGAACCTCCACACAGTTTTCCAGAGTGGCTGCAACAGTGCCCATTCCCACCAACAGTGTAAGAGGGTTCCTTTTCTCTGCATCCTCTCCAACATTTGTGGTTTCCTGCCTTGTTAATTTTCCCCATTCTCACGGGTGTAAGGTGGTATCTCATTGTGGTTTTGATTTGTATTTCCCTGATGGCAAGTGATGCAGAGCATTTTCTCATGTGCTTGTTGGCCATGTCCATGTCTTCCTCTGTGAGATTTCTCTTCATGTCTTTTGCCCATTTCATGATTGGATTGTTTGTTTCTTTGGTGTTGAGTTTAATAAGTTCTTTATAGATTTTGGAAACTAGCCCTTTATCTGATATGTCATTTGCAAATATCTTCTCCCATTCTGTAGGTTGTCTTTTAGTTTTGTTGACTGTATCCTTTGCTGTGCAAAAGCTTCTTATCTTGATGAAGTCCCAATAGTTCATTTTTGCTTTTGTTTCTTTTGCCTTTGTGGATGTATCTTGCAAGAAGTTACTGTGGCCAAGTTCAAAAAGGGTGTTGCCTGTGTTCTCCTCTAGGATTTTGATGGAATCTTGTCTCACATTTAGATCTCTCATCCATTTTGAGTTTATCTTTGTGTATGGTGAAAGAGAGTGGTCCAGTTTCATTCTTCTGCATGTGGATGTCCAATTTTCCCAGCACCATTTATTGAAGAGACTGTCTTTCTTCCAATGGATAGTCTTTCCTCCTTTATCGAATATTAGATGACCGTACATTTCAGGGTCCACTTCTGGGTTCTCTATTCTGTTCCATTGATCTATGTGTCTGTTTTTGTGCCAGTACCACACTGTCTTGATGACCACAGCTTTGTAGTACAACCTGAAATCTGGCATTGTGATGCCCCCAGCTATGGTTTTCTTTTTTAAAATTCCCCTGGCTATTCGGGGTCTTTTCTGATTCCACACAAATCTTAAAATAATTTGTTCTAACTCTCTGAAGAAAGTCCATGGTATTTTGATAGGGATTGCATTAAACGTGTAAATTGTCCTGGGTAACATTGACATTTTTACAATATTAATTCTGCCAATCCATGAGCATGGAATATTTTTCCATCTCTTTGTGTCTTCCTCAATTTCTTTCAGAAGTGTTCTATAGTTTTTAGGGTGTAGATCTTTTACCTCTTTGGTTAGGTTTATTCCTAGTTATCTTATGCTTTTGGGTGCAATTGTAAATGGGATTGACTCCTTAATTTCTCTTTCTTCAGTCTCATTGTTAGTGTATAGAAATGCCATTGATTTCTGGGCATTGATTTTGTATCCTGCCACGCTACCAAATTGCCGTATGAGTTCTAGCAATCTTGGGATGGAGGCTTTTGGGTTTTCTATGTAGAGTATCATGTCATCGGCGAAGAGGGAGAGTTTGACTTCTTCTTTGCCAATTTGAATGTATTTGGCCATTTTTAATAGTCAAAAGTCTCATATCAAATTTAGTATGAAATATATACTGTAGAAGTCTCTATATTTAGTTGATTTTGGAACACATTTCTATTTGGTAATATTAGGCACTAAATTGCTGGGCAAAAGTGTTGGCAGAGTCTATTAAACAGTTTGCCAATGTGCTTATACAATAGCCTTCCCCTCCCATTTGTGGTGGCATTCCAAGACCCCCCAGTGGTGCCTGAAACCATGGGTAGTAACAAATCCTATATATACTATGTTTTTCCCTATGCATAACTATGATAAAGTTTAATTTATAAATTAGGCCCAGTAAGAAAATGACTAATAATAAAAAATTAAAAATTATAACAATATATTGTTATATGAATGTGGTTTCTGTCTAAAGATTTTTTATTGTACTGCTCTCACCCTTGTGATGTGAGATGATAAAATGCTTATCTGATGAGATAAAGTGAGGTGAATGATTTAGGAAAACTAGTTTTGACTTTCTGGTCAAAAATTACATTTGGGGGATGGGTGAGGGTGGTTCCTCACTCCATATACCTACTGGTATTTAATATTTTTGTCTTTCTTATGCATTCAATTCTGTATACAGCAGTACCAAGTTTAGGGTTTTAATTTTAGGTTTTTATTTCACTTGATGACGAGGAAAGTTGAGCACACTTTCTAATATTTATTGGCCATTTAGATTATCTTCTGTTGTGAAGTGCTTATTTAAGTGTTTTTCCCATTTTTCTCTTATATTGAGTGAATTCCTCCTTGTTTATTTAGAAGAGGTCTTTATACATTGTGAAATTTTCATCTGATTTATGTGCTGCAAATGCTTCTATGAGATGAATTGTCTTTTCACTTTCTTACTGGTCACTTTTGATACAAAGACATTCTTATCACTAATGTAGTAATATTTATAATTTTTAATTTGCTGATTTGGCTGATCACTAAAAAATAACTTCCTGTTCCATAATTATAAAGATATTCTTATCTGCTACTTTCTGGAAACTTTATTATGTTGGTTTTCATATGTAAATCTATAACACATCTGAAATAGTTTTTTTGTTTATGAAGTGAGAGATCAAAATTCATTCTTAAAAAAAATAGATACCCAGTTGACAGAGCATCACTGATTGAAAATACAACATTTTCCTATTGTACTGCAGTATCAACTTTTTCATAAATTATTTTGTTGCAAATTTGTTATGCTTTTTTTACTAGAGTTAATACCCATGTTATCTTAGTTTCATTTCTTTTTTCTTTTTCTTTTTTAAGATTTGATTTATTTATTCATGAAAGACACACACACACAGAGAGAGAGAGAGAGAGAGGCAGAGACACAGGCAGAGGGAGAAGTAGGCTCCATGCAGGGAGCCCGATGTGGAAAGATCATGCCCCGGGCTGAAGGCAGCGCTAAACTGCTGAGCCACCCAGGCTGCTCTAGTTTCAGATGCACAACATAGTGATTCCACTGGTTTGTATATTATGCTATGTTCACTACAAGTGTAGTTCCTATCTCCATACAATATCATTGTATGATAATATCACTCATAATATTCCTTATGCCGTGCCTTTTATTCTCATGACTCACTCACTCCAAAACTAGCAGCTGCATCTCTTACTCTCCTTCATCCATTTTGCCCAACTTTTAACCCTCCTCCTCCCTAAGCAACCATAAGTTTGTTCTCTAGATGTCTGATTCTGCTTTTTGTTTGTTTGTTGTTGTTGTTTGTTTTAGATTCTACTTGTAAGTGAAATCATATGTTATTTGTCTTTTTCAGTCTGACTTATTTCTCTTAGTATAATACTCTCCAGGTCCATCCACGTTGTCTCAAATGGCAAAACCTCATCCTTTTTTATGGCTGTGTAACATACAATTGTATATGCCACATCTTTCTTATCCATTCATCTATTGATAGACACTTAGGTTGCCTTCATATCTTGGGTATTGTAAATAATGTTGCAATAAACATTAGGGTGCACATCTTTTCAAATTAGTGTTTTGTTTTCTTTATTACCCAAATGGTAGAGTTATTGGATCATGTATTTCTATTTTAATTTTTTGAGGAACCACCATACTGTTTTCCACAGTGGCTGTACCAATTTACATTTCCACCAATAGTGCACAGGGCTTCCTTTTTTTCCACATTCTCACCAACACTTGTTATTTCTTATCTTTTTTATTTTAGCCGTTGCCTAAGAGGTGTAGGGTGATATTGCATTGTGGTTTTGATTTCCATTTCCCTGATGATTAGTGGTATTGAACATTTTTTGTGTCTGTTGATCATCTGAATGTCTTCTTTGGTAAAATGTCTATTCAGATCCTCTGCCTATTTTTTAATTGTATTATTTGTTTTTTAGGTGTTAAATTGTATAAGTTCTTTATATATTTTGTTATTAACCCCTTATCCATCATTTGCAAGTATCTTTCCCATTCAATAGGTTGTCTTTTTGTTTTGCTGATGACTTCCTTTGCTTTCCAAAAGCATTTTGTTTTGATGTAGTCTCAATATGTTATTATTATTATTTTGTTTCCCTTGTCTTAGAAGACATACCAAGAAATATATTGCTATGACCAATGTTAGAGAAATTACTACCTGTGTTTTCTTCTAGGATTTTGTGGTTTCAGGTCTCACATTAGGTCTTTGGCATACTTTATTTTGGTAGATGCTGTAAGAAAGTAGTCCAGTTTCATCCTTTTACATATACCGGTCCAGTTTTCTCAGCACCTTTATTGAAGAGATTGTCTTTCCCCCATAGTATATTCTTGCCTCATTATTAAAGATTAATTGACCATATAATCATGGGTTTATTTCTGGGTTCTTTATATTCTATTGAATATTTTTGAGCTCTGTATTCTGTTCCTATAATGTTGAAGAATCAAAAGCCAATTAGATTTTGGAAATCATGATACATGTATTATAAAGTAGTAGGCAAATAATTAGAATTAACTGGTGACTATTTCTTTAGTAAACCATTTATTTCGTCTAACAGAATTTTTTTCTAGTTATTCATCAAGTATGCTTCTCTAATATCTAAACATTCATCTTACTCCTTCTGTCATATAAATCCACCCTAACTAAATTACCTCTCTTTATTCACTCATATAGATCCTATTCTAGCATGCTCAATAATACTTTCCAACATGCTACTTCTCTTCCCTAATTGTCTGTATGTATTCTCAAGTAATTCCCTCAAATCAAATTCTGATCTCACTTCTTTCTAATACACATAGCTCTACCATTTCAAGTTCATTATTATCTTCAAATATGACTTAAAAATTTATTTCTCTTGGGAAGAGTTTTATAGATAACACAACTGTAAGCTTCTTAATTGTTAAATGAATTGTTTCTTGTTTATATAACATTCTATTACATGGATCATAAAATGCATATGCTTAACCCCCTCTCTAGTTTCCATCTAATATACAATTATAATATTTCTCTAATATACAATCCTTGTTCTTTTCCTTTTTGCTGAATAAATTGTACCTATGTAAACTCTCTCTTTAATTTTTTCTATTATTATTGAGATGTAATTGACATATAACATTATGTAAGTTTAAAGCATATAATGTAGTGATTTTGTATATGTATATGTTGCAAAATAATTATCAAAATAAGATTAGTTGACACCTTCATCACTCCATATAATTACACTTTGTGTATTTACAGTGAGAAATTTTATTTTATTTTATTTTTTTAATTTTTTTTTATTATTTATTTACAATAGTCACAGAGAGGGAGAGAGAGAGAGAGGCAGAGACACAGGCAGAGGGAGAAGCAGGCTCCATGCACCAGGAGCCCGACGTGGGATTCGATCCCTGGTCTCCAGGATCGCGCCCTGAGCCAAAGGCAGGCGCCAAACCGCTGCGCCACCCAGGGGTCCCAGTGAGAAATTTTAAATTTGTTTTTTCAGTAACTTCCAAATATACAATATGATACCATTAAGTAGTCATTATGCTATATATTGCATCCTCAGAATTTATTAATTTTATCACTGGAAGTTTTACCCTAGGACTATCTTCATTCATTTTCCTAACTCCTCACCCTCTTCTGGCAACCACGAATCTGTTCTCCATTCCTGTGTGATTATTTTTTTTTATTACACATGAAAATGAAATCATACTGTATTTGTCTTTTTCTGCCATATTTCATTTAGCATAATGCCCTCAAGTTTTATCCATATTGCTTCAAATGGCAGAATTTTCTTCCTTTTTATGGCTGAATAGTATTTCTGTATGTACGTGTGTATGTGTGTGTGTGTGTGTACACAATGGCATATGTACAATGGTATGTACACACATACCACACACACACACACACACACACACACACACCATTTTGTTCATCTATTCATCCACTGATGGATACTTAGGTTGTTTCCATGATTTGGCTATTGTAAATAATGCTGCAATGAATACAGGGATGCATATTTCTCTTCTATGTAGTGATTTCATTCCCTTTGGATATACACTTGAAGTGGGATTGCTGGATTATATTGTAGTCCTATTTTTATTTTTTTCAGGGTATGTCTTACTGTTTTGTATAGTGTCTATACCAATTTATATTCCTACCAAAAGTGTACAAAGGTTCCCTTTCCCCACATCTTCCTCATCACTTGTTATCTTTTGTCTTTTTGATGACACTAGCCATCCCAATCAACATGAGGTACTCTTATTGTAATTTTGATCTTCATTTCCACAATTATTAGATATGTAGTACATCTTTTCATGTATCTCTTGGCCATTTGATAATCTTCTTCAGAAAAATGTCTATTCAGGCCCTTTGCCCACTTTTTAATTAGATTATTTTGAATTTTTTTTTTGCTAGTAATATAAGTTCCTTATGTATTTTAGATATTAACTCTGATCAAATATATGATTTGCAAATATTTTCTCCTATTGTGTAGATTGCCTTTTCTTTTCTTTTTCTGTTTTTGTTGTTTGTTTGTTTGTTTGTTTGGCTCTTCTGCTTTGTAGAAAATTTTTTATTTGATGTAGTCCTTCTTATTTATTTTTGCTTTCATTGTTTGTGCTTTTGGTATTAAATCCATACAATCATTGCTAAGATTCATGTGAAGGAGAATTTTCCATATGCTTTCATTTAGGAATTTTATCATTTTAGTTCATATATTTATGTCTTAAATCCATTTTGAGTTAATTTTTCTGAGTGAAAATCACCTTTTTTTTAATTTACTAGCACTGAGACATTATATCTTGAGCATTTAAAAAGAACAGACCTCTTTAAAAAATTCTCTATTTACTTTGGTTGCATTTTTCTTAAAGAAAAGATTTACAGTATTATTATATAGTAGACTTGTAAAAAACATGTCATTAATTAAATCACTGAGGATCTTAAAATAAATACCAGGATATAATAAATAGTCATATATATTTGAACTTTTTGGCCATCAGTTTCTAAATGTATTGAGCACTGTCCTTGATTTTTCTTTCTCCTTTTTCCATTTTAACTTGCAGCTAATGGCAACATACTTTTCAGAGACTAAGTTAGATCAATTCAAGAAAGAAGATATAACTGAACCACAACATTCTAATAGCAAAAATTCCCCAAACTGAATTCCTAAGGAGTACTCTGTACTTCTAAATGAGCCAAAGAATGTTCTATATGGTCCAAAAAAGAAATTTTCTTTATAAATTATCCAGTTTAACATTTAAAAATGAGAAATAGCCATTCTAACAGGTGTGAGGTGATATTTCATTGTAGTTTTGAGTTATGTTTCCCAGGTAACCAATGATGTAGAGCATCTTTTCATGTGTCTATTGGCCATCTGTATATCTTCTTTGGAAAAATCATGTCTTCTGACCATTTTTAAGATTGGATTATTCATTTTTTGGTTGTTGATCTTGATAAGTTTTTTATATATTTTGGATATTAATCCTTTATCAGATATATCATTTGCAAAAATCTTCTCCCATTCCATAAGTTGCCTTTTAATTTTGTTCATTGTTTCCTTCACTTTACAAAAGCTTTTTATGTTTTTTTTAAATTTTAAGATTTATTTATTTATTTTAGAGAGAGAAGAAGAGAGTGGGCATGCATACCAGTGTGTGCAAATATGGGGAGAGAAGCCAACTCTCCACTGAGTGTGTGGAGCCTGACACGAGGCTCGATCTCATTACCCTGATATCGTGACCTGAGCCAAGGGCAAGAGTCAGACACTTAACTGACAAACCCACCCAGGCACCTCTGGAAGTTTTTTATTTTGATGAAGTCCCAATAGTTTATTTTTACTTTTGTTTCCCTTGCTTTGGGATACATATCTAGAAAGAAGTTGCTATGGCCAATATCAGAAAGATTACTTCCTGTCTCCTTCTATAGAAGTTTTATGGTTTCATGTGTCACATTTGGGTCTTTAATCCATTTTGGATTTATTTTTACATATGGTCCAGTAATTGTACTACTAGGTATTTATCCAAAGGATACAAAAATAATTCAAAGGGATACATGGATTATGATGTTTATGGCAGCATTATCTATAACAGCAAAATTACAGAAATGCCCATGTGTCCACTGATGGATGAATAAAGAAGATGTGGTATATATACACAATGGAATATTAGCCATAAAAAAGAATAAAATCTCACCATTTGCAATAGCATCGATGGACTAGACAGTATAATGCTAAGTGAAATAAGTCAGTCAGAGAAAGACAAATACCATATGATTTCACTAGTATGTAGAAATTAAGAAACCAAACAAACATGGGGTGGGGAGAGAGGGACAAGACTCTTAACTATAGAGAATATACTGATGGTTACTAGAAGAAGAGAGCTGGATGCAGGATGGGTGATGGAGATTAAGGAGTGCAATTGTTGCGATGAGTACCGGGTGTTGTTTGGAAGTGTTGAATCATTATATTGTACACCTGAAACTAATATTATACTATATGTTACTGGAATTTAAATAAAAACTTTGAAAAATAAAAATGAGAAATGGGATTTTTTTGCCTACTGAAATTTTTGCCAAGGAACATCATTTTATGAATCTATTTTATAGATTGAAGTCACTTTTCCATGATACCTACTGTTTATCATCAAACTATTTGTCACCAAACAGTGACAATTTAGGATATGATATAGGTTTTCTCTTGAAAAAAATTGCCTTTGGATATAAAACCACATGCATCTACTTAATTTCCTATCAATTTCTTCTAAATAGCTTAGTATTCACAGAACAACCCCAATCCTACTTACATCCTTCATATTTCTAGATGCTCTTTTTTATGGGCAGCCAAATTTAAAATAAGTTTCCAGTATCTCTTTGAATCTAATTTATAGTAGTTACTGCAAGTGTAATTAGTTTTAATAATTTATTGCTTATTGATAAAATTTAGTCCTATAATCTTAGAATATCTGATGATTCATTTTCAATGGATTTTATCTACATAAATTGTGGAAGTAAAGCTATGCCAATATAAAATTAGTACATAAAAATAAGAGTTATTTGTTCTAATTCATTCAAATTAAAAACATGAAACTTCTTTTTTTATTTCTAACAAGAGCTTGGAAGCGGTCACTTCTATCCTTATTAGGAAACATCTGAACAAACTGAAAATTAATAACTTTTCTTAGATCTGTCAGAGAACTGAGGTTTTAGGGCTAACCACCACTCCCAAATCTGGAAAAGCGTGTAAATAAAGAGAATCACAATCAAGATCTGCTTACTTACAGCAAGAATCACTGATTTCAATACTGTTAGAAATTCTTAAATGATATTGTGGCAAATTGCTAGAGGATGATTGTGGACAAATATGAGATTCAGAAAGTCCTGGAGGCCCTAATCTTAGAGTGGGCCCAATACTTTTGTACATATTACCTCTGGGAACCTACCATGTCCTCATGGTGAAAAAACAAGAAAAAGACCCACTCCTGGATCTGGAAGGAGAAAGAGAAAATAGCCATTTTGAAATATGTTCAGACTTTCTCAAGGAGAAAAAAACTAACAGAATCTCATCCCACCTAGGGAAAAAAACATATAGTTAATTCCAGGCCCCTCTGGCTTTCCTGTCACACTTAATGATGAGAAAAAGAACACTAAGGGACATTGTAAAGTTTATAGCCAAGGGATAGAGGAATATACTAAAATACTGATAATTAATCATAACATTATGGAACACATCTTTCCCCCTCTCATACACACACTATTACCATATCAATAGGACTCCAGTCTAACTAACAGTACATTATAGTTAAGCAATCTGTAGAGCATAGAATCTTTTGTCTCCAATAGGACACTAAGTTGAAGTATCTGGCATCTACAGTCATAGCAAGCCTTATGAACAGCTCAACTTTTAGCAAAATTAACAGTAAATCTCACACTAAAATTCTTTACCTCAGTTCCTATCACCTGATATATCATGTCTTATTTTCATCAAAAATTATAAGGCATAATAAAAGGCAAGAGAAACACAGCCTGAAGAGACAAAGTAAACATCAGAACTAGACTCAGATATGACATAGATTATGACTTTACCAGATAAGTAGTTTAATTTTTTATTTTATTTTTTTTTTAATTTTTATTTATTTATTATAGTCACAGAGAGAGAGAGAGGCAGAGACATAGGCAGAGGGAGAAGCAGGCTCCATGCACCGGGAGCCCGACGTGGGATTCGATCCCGGGTCTCCAGGATGGCGCCCTGGGCCAAAGGCAGGCGCCAAACCGCTGTGCCACCCAGGGATCCCCCAGATAAGTAGTTTAAAATAACTATCAAGTCTTTAATGGAAAAACAGACAATATGCAAAAACAGATGGGAAATATTAGCAGAGAGATGGAAACAAACACAACTCAAAAGAAATTGGTAGAAATGAAAAGCTATAACAGAAATGACTAATGCCTATAATGGGCTTATCAGAAGACTAGATATGACCAATGATAGAATCAATGAACTTGAAGATACATCAATAGAAACTCACAAAACTAAAATATAAAAAGAAAAATAATGAAAGAAAAAGAACAGAAAAGAACATCCAAAAAATGTGAGACAATTAAAAAGTCATAACATATCCACAATTGGAAGACAAGAAAAATAAAGATAACTGAATAACAGAAATATTTGAAGTAACAATGTCTGAGAATTTCAAAAAATTAATAACACACACCAAAACACGGATCCAGAAAACTTAGAGAATGCTAAGTATTTCATTATACCCAAGGTGTATCCTACCTAGATTGCAAAAAAAGTAAACACAAACAGAATCTTGAAAGAAATCAGATAAACTAAGATTGTGATACTTTTTGCATTATATGAGATAAAATTTTGATGGGTAGTATTGTCTGGGTGGCTCAATCATTAAGCATCCAACTCTGGATTTTGGCTCAGGTCATGATCTTGGGGTCGTGAGATACAGTCCCCTTCCTCGGAGCCTACTTACGATTTGTTCTCTCCCTCTGTCCCTGCCCCCTCCTAATTTTTTTTTTTTTGACAGATAAAGATAAACTAGAGGGAAATTATAGAAAAATTCCACCTAAAATACTGAATATCTATTATAAATTTTAGCAGTTTTATATCCAAATTATGATCTTTTACAATCTACTTTGAGATACATGAATACACCTTTTAGGAAGAATGCTACACCATATTTCTAGAGTACCACAGTAGACTTTTTAAAAATTGTAAGTGGTTTATTTGAGTGACTGCTATGAGAAAGATCATCAAAGTTTTAATTCACAGTTAGAAGTCCAAATTCTACCATTGTGAAAGATTTCAGTGAGTTCTGGCCTCTAAGTAAATCATAATAGAAAGGTGGCCAGCCCTCAGCTGCAGGAGAAAGCCACTGAATAATTTGGGTCATAGAAAAATAGGGTCCACTCAGCTCTTACAAGCCATTCTCAAAGAAATTCATATTTGTCCTTTCCAAGGGCAGTACAGAGCAGCTTACAGGATTAAAAGCTTGTCACATGAGAAAAAATATTTCTAAAGTGAAATCAATGGTCAATATCCACAAAAGTCCTAGAGAAGCCTTCCATTGTACTACTAGAACATTCATCACCAATTCTATACTTTGGTTATACAAATTCATGAAACCAATAGTTATATATTTAAGCAAATGTAAAAGTACACTATGTTTATTAAGAATACCAGACATAAAATTTTAAACATATTCTTTAAGAATTAAAAAGCTTTATAATTTGATCAATCAAGGACCTTGACTTCTCAGGAATACTAGTAACTATTTTACTTTGTTTTGTGTTAATTAAAAGAAACAATCAGAAAGGCAGGAATCATTTGCTGAGAAAAGTCAAAGACATAAGTTCCTTTTAAAAGGCTTACTGTCTGAAGCTTTCCTACACAAGAAAAAAAAAAGAGCTTCAGATCTTATTTTCAAAGAGTCTTAATATGTTAATTATAGTCATTAAGGATGATATAACTTAGAATCTCACACTTTGTCAAAGCTGAAAGCTAGTGAAGCAAAGATCTATCATTTACTGATTTGGCCTTAAAACACTCTAGATTTAAATATAATAACGTGTTACAGACAATTGTAAAAATGTCTTATTACAGATAGCTAATAAATTCTTTTTTTTCTTTTCAAACTAAAAACAAATGACTTTTTAAAGCCTTAATATAGGACGCATGCCTTTTTTATTAGCTTTTAAGAGATTTCAAGAAAATAAACATTTTAATTATAAATTTTTTACAGAAGACTTACAACTGATGTCGGTAATGTCTTCAATTTGGGAAGCCTCTTACCCTTAGCAGCAAACATTGTCAAGATTCTCTCAATCCTGTTTCCTTCCTCTTCCTCTTCCTCCTCTCTCTTCCCCAGCTCTTTCTCCCCCTCCTCCTCCTTCCCCTCCTTCAGCTCCTGCTCCTCCTCCTCCTCCAATCACTTTCTCATTAGCCTGTAGTTATTTAGATTCAGGCTAAAGGAAAGTAAAGAAAAGTGATTAAGGCCATCTCTATGGTTGGCCATTAAATACTCTGCCTGAGAATCCACATTTTCTTCCTTCACTGGACCTGCCAGATCCAGTGGAAGATTCCGAAAAGGATCCAGTGGATTTTGGAGCTGTAATAGAGAAATGGCCAGGATCTTTTTAGTCATTGCTAAGAGAACTCTACATATCTATATAGATATATCTAACTGCAGCAGACTGTTAGGTAAATGAAAAATTAACTTCTATTATATTATGCCAATGAGGGTTTGGGTTTGTGTCATTAGTTACCTCTAATTAAACTGATAAAACCATTGTAATACATTTTCTGATCAATTAGTTAATTGATGTGCTATTGTCAGCATGACACAACCTTCATTCTGCCACTAGACATGTAGTCATATGCAAGTCACATAATTTTGGGTTTTAGTTTTATTATTTAGAGAAATTGGGATAACAAGCTTTTATGCAGCTAAAGGAAGATAAATCAGTTTAACTCCTCAGAAGCCTGTTCTAATAATTCTAAATTTTGCTGTTTTTATTGATGATTGTTTCAAAAAGATTGTTTTAAAGTCTACTATAAGTTTAACACATTGTGAGAGATAGAATTATTTGTTTTTTCTATGATTAAAGTACTGAACCATGAAATAAATTACAATAAAAAAGTAGAAAACATTATAATGTGTAATGTTTCCATAGGACATTAAAGTCAACGTGATTTTAAAGATTACAATGTTCCTTGTAAGTCTAACAATAAGAGAAGACACAGATGTGGAAGTTTCATGCTAGTTATGACTGATGGGATAGATGGGTGCGAGTTGTGGGCATAGAAAGGAAATCTCATTAGCTAAGCAACACACTGAGCATAGCACATTCAGATTTCAAGAATCTGTTTCCTAATAATTTCGGTTCATTGTTTTCCCACATGGGATGAGAGCTGAACCATAAAGAAAATTTTAGTCCCTTAATTTTAACAGATGAAAATTCATAATAGGTTTTGACAATTATTTTAGCTCTATATTTTTGTATATCAGGTTGTAGAGCTAAGCTGTCTTTTTTTCAGGCATTGGCAGACCATGTCCCTAATCCTTCTGCCACCTGTTTTTCTACAGCCTGCAAGCTGAGAATGGCTTTTACATTTTCAAATGATTGCAAAAAGAGAAAAATATATCATGTGATATGAAACTCATCTGGAAATCAAATATCAGTATCCAATAAATGAAGTTTTATGAGAAACAACCACACTCCTTTGTTTTTGTATTTTTGTGTTTGCTTTCATGCCACAACAAAACTGAGTAGTTGCTATAGAGATCATATGGCCAGCAATGCCAAAAGAATGTACTATCTGGCCTTTTCAGAACAATTTTGGCAATTCTTGCTTTATTTTCTTCCTGTAACATTCACTGTGTTAATTTGTAAATATGCTAGATAATGTAAAAAGTTATCTGCAATGACAAGCATAGATAACAGTACACTTTAAGAAATCAGTGCTGTTCATTTTTTGTGTAGTCTCTCAGAAAGAACTTAATCTTTGAAATAAGCCAGATATCAGTTTAAACGTCGATCTTTCATTTACTATCTCCTTGATTTTATAAAGCCAGTTAACTTGTGTAAATTTCTTTTCTTCTACTAAAATATTATAATTCATCACAAAGTTGTAGTATGGAATAAGTAATGACATATGCATATATATATACATTATACATGTATATAACATGTATAATATAATAGCTATATACATAATATCACTGTTAATATTTTTATTATTTGGCCATAAGAGAATAAATATTCATTTTAATCTGAAATTTAAAATATTATTTTTGGTTTTATTTAATCTACTACTTTTAATATGGAGAGGCTTTATGTAATTTAGATAGATTTTTTTGTTCCTTATTATGGATTAAAATCAGAATATTATACATAATTTTTTAAGAAGATAGTTCTATAATACATATCCAATATAGTTACTAGGAAAGGTGTTCTATTCTTAGATTATTTTGGAAGCACATACAAGATTTCTCTGGATTATGCTGTCAGAACTGACTTAGGAAATCAAGTTAAGGATCTGTTTTTGTATTATTACTTGTCATTAGCATTATATCATGCTAGTGAGATTTACTTTGAATATTCTATGTGTTTAGTATGAATTTATGCAGTTTTTATTTCAGTTTTCACAATAACTTAATCACATTTCAGTTGTATCAATTTTTTATCTACTCATATTATTTCATAGAAATACATTACGTGCAGTTTATATTGAGTTATATATACATAACTATACATAATCACTAGCATTTAAGACATTACTAATTAAGTGAGTAATTAGTTGATAGATATTCCAATTGAACTACAGTTTTAAAACATCATATACTGTTAAAACCGTGAATTCCACAAACGGTGTTTCTGTTTCTACTCAGCTACTACATCCATCCTAAATTCAGTCCACTTACTTATTTACTTTAGGCATTTTTTTTTTATAATTAGTCCTTACCAGAAAGAAAGAGTTTGAATCTACAATGGCTGATAATACTAATTAAATTTCTATTCATATCCTTAGCTTGTTATTCATCTCACAATATTGATTAAGGTTCTATTAGTAACAATGAGAAGTCTTTAAAGTGGATATTGTTCAACAAAGATAGAATGAATGCCTAAAATAAAGTAGTTGTGTTGAAGCTGTAGAAGATTGGTACCAAGAGATATTTAAAAGTAAAATGGTAGAATTTCATTAAATAATTAAGTATAAGTGGCAACTAAAGGAGTTAAGTATGGTCCTCAGCAATATGACCTAGTAGATGGTTTGTCACCAATAAAGGTGGAAGATCACAAAAGCGAAGAAAGTGTTAGAAGTTCCAGATACACAGGAGATGTCTCTATGCAGTATCCTAATGGAAATACTCTGAAGGTAACAAGATAAATAAATTTGGAATCTTAAGTAAAGTTTAGGATTGGATATTTAGATTTTAAGACATTAGCATATAGGACAAATGTCTAAGATCATTAGCATTTAAATAAGGCATAAGATGGAAATGTCTAAGAAATATATTAGGAACCAGAAGAACATTTTGCCATCTACAGAAATAATAGAACCATTTCATACTTAAAATTCTTGTATAGATCCAAACATCCTATAGGAATAATAATTTAGCTTCTTTGCATGGCATTGAATGCAGTTCATATTCTGGCATTTGGGTTATTAGACACATATCCAGCTGCACACATTTTTGAACTACATAGACTAGTAATATGGAATACCTGTGCTCTCTTGACCAGGTCATATATTCTCAAACTGCTCTGATTTGCACAGAAGAAATTCTGTGTGGAATCATCTTCCTCTACTTGTGAACCTGACAAATATGTTTATCCCTAAAATTTCAGTTCAAAAAATTTTAATGAAGACCTCCCTAACTTTAAAGGAAGATTTAATTCTTCTTTCATCAGGGCCTCCACTGAGTTTTCTACTATTTCCAATAGTTTTTTTAATGACATTTTAATTGTCACTTATGTAACTGTTCCATATTGAGATTAATCTTCTTGAAGGCAATGTAGTTGAAAAATATCAAAGTGACAATAATCACTGGGGTTGGTAAGATTATTCCTCAAAGAGAAGTAAATGTCATATAAAGTGTTGGTCAGAGAAAGGCTACTGGGATTTTGATCCCTGGGCTGTCAGTGTCTGTTATGGTCATAAAAGTAGTTCCTAAAGAAGGGTGTGAATGCAGGTCTCTAAAGGCTTTAGGCCAAGTGTTGTCAGGCTACGTTACTGAGTCATTCATCAGGATATTGAAGTTACCCTAGATACTGGGATTATCTAAGGGTGAGAAAACAGAAGATTGAGTGCCTATAGCTTGCCTCAGTGATTGTGAAAGTCTGATGTGGAAGTTAGCAGAGATTGAAAGAGTGGGGCCAATGGGTTCGATTCCTATTGCTGCTCCCACCCATTGCATTTCACAAACTCTCTTCTGTTTTTCTACTGCTGCTTCTGGAAATGGTACAACTGAGTCAGCTACGTCGGTCAAAGGATACAAAGTGTTAGCTAAGAAAGATTTTTTTGCATGAAAATAGAAAAGCAAGAATTTCACTACCACTTCCAGAAGTATCTTCCTAATTAAGCAAATCTGGTAATACTGCTTCCATTTTTTAATACTTCTATTAGCCTTTCCTCTCCTAAAGATAAAGCTCATGCTCACAGTTCTTCCCAGCCCATCCCAGATCCAATCTTCTTCTTGCATCCATCCTCCCATCCTCCTCCAGGCACAACGTGCTCTGCTTAATGCTATCTCATTAGTTCTCACTTTTTCTTTCATATGTTCTTCAGTATATGCCACTTTCTCTCCCTGGAAATAGCTGTCTCCCCAGACTCACATGATAAACTCAGATTCAAAAGTCAGCTCAAGTGCTTATTCCTTGATAAATCTTTTTGTGAATATCTTTGCTCAGTGTTTTCATAGTACTTGGTTTATTCTTCTGCTCTCTATATTTTATTTATAGTAATTTGTTCACACCTGCCTCTTGTTTTATTTTGGGCTCTCTGAGAGCGTGCATATTTTATTGACCTTTGTCCCTTCAACGGTAGGCATAGAACTTGGCACATGGTTCATGTCAATAATTACTGGCTGGTTGTACAAAAGGAAATTGTACTGTTTCTTATAAAATGATGTTTTTATGTAAGTGTTCGGCTTAGTCAAATATGTATTTATAAAAGCAGTGTTGTTATACATGTACATTCCTTGTTTTATGCCCTTCTGACTTTTCTAACATAGCTTTTTCCTCTTGTCAGTCATTATTATTTTTTATCATATGCCCAGCAATTGTTTTGAAGGAGAATAATGTGCTATGTAAGCTTACACACATGGACATACAGAGATACACATACACGTTAGTAATCAGTTAGTACTTTCATCCTTGCTCTTTTCAGAATTTCTCTATGTCTAAAACATAATCACTCAGAGTGTAAAATTTACATGCTTTAAAAAAAATCTTAGGGACAGGTAGATAATCCCCTCTTTCTTAACTTTATAAAGAAGTCTTTTCATTCATAAAATAACTAGCATGGTTTATTTTAAGTCATTTTTGTTTGAAAGTGTTTTTATCACATTTTTGTTATTTTATATTACCTAGCCTCTACTGTAAACATCTGGTCAGATTGTTATGTATGTAATTATTAACATTCATTGCACTGTAAAGGGAATTATTGCATATCAAAAGGGAATGCTGCATAAGGAAATCTAAATTTAAAAATGCTTTCAGTTGTGTAGCACAAAAACATACTTTGCATGAATAAAATATTCTGAAATTTAAAAAATATATATTTTTCTTATTTTGTTTTCATTCAAAACAATTTATCTTCTACATTCAGTGGAAACTATAATCTACAGCTACAAAACCACATTTTCCTGTTTACATTTTAAAGCCAACAAAAAATTATTTAAACAGGCATCAAAATTCATCAAAATTGGGGCAATAATGAAAAGTGCTTAGAAATGCTGCTTCTAAATCCTAATCTTAAGTCTTCACTTACAAAGTGTACGGTCTTGAATTGAATAATTTTCTTAGGTTCTGGAAGGGTCCTGTATTTATTTATAAAATGGAGTTTACTTATGTATTATTTTCTTTACAGTGTTGTTGTTTAGTAGGGTTACCCCGAGCAGCAAAAGCCAGTATACATAAGGCAAGCATTGAAATAAGGAAAATGGGACTCTTGCAATACAGTAGGGAAAGATGAGGATTGTGGCAAGTTTTATTTTAAAAAACTTAAAGTTCAAAGTTTTGCTTAAATTTATTATTGTTGTTTTTACAATTTTCATTGTCCTATCACTAGAGCTGTAGTAATCCAGTATTATATATAGTAATTCATTGATTGTGCTATCCTATTTTGTGAATTTTGGCTTGTTCTGATTATCAGTTACGTTAAATAACAGCAAATTGGATTAAAAATTCAACAAAAGTTAATATGCATATTACTTCATAGAAATAAAATGATCTCAGTGACCATTTTAAAACAAATAAAAAAGAATAGATCTGAATATAATTATGTAATAAACACTAGAAGTTCTAAACTGAAATTTAAATTTCACCTTATGCAAAAATGAAATAAGAACCTAAGTTTTTTTTTAAATTTTTATTTATTTATGATAGTCACAGAGAGAGAGAGAGAGGCAGAGACACACACAGGCAGAGGGAGAAGCAGGCTCCATGCACCGGGTGCCCGATGTGGGATTCGATCCCGGGTCTCCAGAAACGCGCCCTGGGCCAAAGGCAGGCGCCAAACCGCTGCGCCACCCAGGGATCCCCAGAACCTAACTTTTTTTATTTGTTACCTAAGCAAACTGTTAATATTTACAAAAAAAACTTTTACTTGCTCAAAATATATATACATATATGTTTCAATAATTTGCCACATGCATCCGTAAAGAGGAAAATATGAATAAAATTTTGGGACATCTCAGAGTCACTGAACACACAACACATTTTGCACAGAACTGCCAACTGTCCTTCATCCAGATGGAATGAGAATCAGTGTAGAAACTATTTAAAGGTGGTTGAGAGCTGCCTTAGGTACACGCTGATAGTATTATTTACCACACTACAAGAGGTATTTTCTCCTCAAAAACAATGTCAGGGGCTCATAACACAGGCATTCCTAAGGGAGCCATCATTGCCTTAAAAGACCATTGAGCCTGAAGAAAATAGTGCAGTTTTTAGAACTCTAATTTATAATTCTGTTACTTTGTTCATGAAACAATTTTTTTCCTGGTTTCAGGAAGAAATAGCCAATGCATATACTATATAACTAATAGAATTGAACAGAACGTGTTGTTCCTAATTTATAACCACCTACAGTTCGTTATCTTCTGAGGATTAATGTGGAAACATGTTCAATAAATAAGTGGAAGAGATAAAAGCTCTGGGGTTATTTGGGGTAAGCAAAACTAGGATTTGCAGGATTAAAGTCAAATAACTATCCTGGCAGTTTTTACAAATGTAAGTCAGAGAAAACCATTCCTTTCATTAACTGATTTCTTTTAATCTATTCACTTAATCTGGATAATCTTAGAAGATACATATATATTTTTCCCTGAGACTAGAAAGAGAATGAAACTATGTCAACCTCAAACAAAAGCATTTTATATAAGCTATTAAAAGATACTTCTTCCAGTAGTTGAATACATGAGTAACAGAAAATTCCAATGTTAAAGATAATACACTGGTAAGTGAAGAGAGTCATTAGCCATCTTTTTGTAAACAATTTTAAAAATACAAAAAAATAAGTATGCATTTTTAAGAAAAGAGTTTCTATAAAAATAACTTTTGCATGTTCTCACAGTTCCACACATTCCATGATGCTATTCCTACAAAAACATTAGTATAGAATCATAGTCATAATAATGAATTTCCCTATATGAAAAATAATATTTTTATTTAAATTATGTAAATACTTCATTTTGAGAAGTGGAAGAAAAATTAGGTCTTACTATAAGCTATTAATTAAATATCTGATAAACTAATAATAATTGTAAGTATTGTGCCTATTGTAATATAGGATGCAGATAATATCACTGTATTAAAATAGTTATCCAAACTGCTGTGACTTCTGCTATAACTAGAGTGTGATGCATAAATGGGTTTCTCTCGATTACATAGGGCCCCCAAATGTGGGGCAATGATCAAATGGAAGCTGGTAGCATGGGCAGTGAAAGAATTCACCTGATGCAGAACAAAGGTGATAGAAGTTTATTGAATACACCACAAGGGAGAGGCTGGCAGGATAGCAGAGGAGAGGCTGTTTGCAATAAGGCAGTGGGTAGGGGCTATTTTTGAAGATGGAAGAATAAAAGGTACTGTGATACATGGAATCTTCCTTTTTTGGGAACTGTGCCTTAATTGTAAGTGGTCCATTAGGGCCTATGGATATTTTGGTGTGAGTTATCTGATGGGCTTGTCTGTATTCAGTCAGGTGGTTACTGTGGCCCTTTCTGTATTCCATTGTTCACACCTCTTTGCCTAAAAGTAGCCTCTAAAATTCCCTTGACAGTTTGAAGATGACAAATCTTTGGCATTTGTGTGGAGGTCTCATCTTCAGTAGCTTCTTCCTGTTGAATGAAAGCCTTAGAGATGTCCCTACACCAATTTGTCAGTTCATCAGGGATTCTGTGCAGTTATAGATCAGAGCATGGTATTAATATACTAAATATACTAATAGGTGATTTGAGTGAAATTCCTTGGTGGTCAGTTTCTATGGGATTTTGGGGAAGAGAACCCTCCAATGATATGGATTAGAATCCCTGTTGAACCATGATTCCTATACGGAATTGTTGGATCCTAGAAGCCATAAATTTAACAAAGAGATAAAAGAGGAAAACCAATAATTAGGAGTAGGAGTACTAAGGCCAGGGGTCCTTGGAATGAATTGAAGAAGCCAGAAGAACCATGAACAGGTTTCTTTCTAGGACAGCTATCCTTGTGTTGTACAGAGCCGGAAGGAGGAAACCAAAGGAAGGTAATGATGAGAAAGACAAAGCTTAGCCTAGAAAGGTAATGATTATATTGTGAGAGTGGGACATCAAAGGTGGGGGGCAGCTCTAAGTAAGTTATAATTTCTGACCAAGTAAATTCAGAAAGGCCACCCTGAAGGAAAATGTTCAGAATGAAGACGTGGGACTGGGAAGGAAAAATTGTGAGAGTTTTGAGAGGAAAGTATTCAAGGAGTTTTTCTAAGATAATATCATAGAATGATTGAATGGGAGAGAGTACAGATTGACAATGGGCCAGATTCATGGGCCTGTAGGCCTCTGGGTCTGTATCACCTGAATCTCATTTGAATAGCAGGCTTAGATCTCCTACCCACTTGCAGCTGTACTTGGTGGAGGGCTCCTCATCCAGAGCTGGAGTGGTCTTGATTTTGAAAGGATGGGTTAGTGGGGAGAAGCTGTGAAGTTCTACCACTGTTGGAGCAGTGAACCTGATAGGAGACAAGTGGCTTTTTATCCTGTGAAAGAGCCTTAAAGTATACCCAATCCCCAGATATAAGTTTTGAATGTATGTTATTTGAGAAAGAGGAATCAGGTTTTGGATTGTACTAGTTTTGGTGGTCATTAATGGTGGAGACAGTTTGCCTAGGGATATCCTTTGATAGCTGACAAAAATCTTCTCTAGTCCAGGAGTTTAATCAACAAAGGAGAGAGATTGGTTAAAGCATCAATTTGAGTATTTATGTCTTCTAGTAACCCTGTTACATTTTTGTGGTAATCTGGAGTATATGCATAACACTTTTAATAAAACATAGGTTCCTCCTTGAGCTGCGGCCAATATATTAAGGGCCATTTGGTGTTGTATGGCCATTTTTTTGAATTTGTGGTTGACTGCATGTTGATCTCAGTTAAAGGTAGCTGCTATTTGCTCGGCTAAAGCCTCTATTTGCAACTTTACATCAACAGAGGTGACTCCTAGAACAAATATGGTTAAGGGATGAAACCATCAAGAAACCCTCTTTATTTGACGTTTAGCTGTAACAATATTCTAATTAAGAGGAGTTACTGGTAAAAGGGGGGAAAACTTGTCTCAGGGGATAAGAGCATTCCCAAGTGCATCACCTAATCCAGTCACAGGGAAAGTGAGGCCATTCATTATTTCCACAAGTCCATAGTTGACTCCATGGAGTGGGGTACACCCTGGCTTTTAGGGAATGGTTCTGTTATTCAAGCCACACAGAATTGGTCAAGGTGCTAGGTGAGTTATACAATTGTTGGGGAATCAATCCCATTTTCTGGCTGTTCAAATAATCATATGCCCATGGGGTCCTCTTATTATCCCCACAGATCAACAAGCATGAGGATGGTCTATACATGTGCTATTGTGGCAAGTTCTCTGAAGTTGACCTCAAGTTGTCTAGCTTAGGCAAACAACACTCAGTGAAAATTAGAACTAGAATTTAAAATTTGCAAAGGTGGGCTATTGAAACATAATTTTTCTCTCTAGAATCACACCTATTTCCAGAGATAGCCAAAATGAGAATAATTCATTTGCAAAACAAGTCCAGTTTTAATAAAGTTGGCCCAATTATTTACATAAGCTCAGCAGGAATAATGCTTGACCATATAGGTTTTCAAAATCTGCTTTGCTGGAACTTTCGTAAGGAATCCCAATTGACCTTTCAGTAGCAAACATGGAATAGAAGCCAAGCCAAATACTTGCCATCAGACATGCCTGCAAAACCTTTAGACTTGGGTAGATTCTTCTTCATGGGTTCCCCCAAGTATCCTGGGGTTCCTGAACCTGCCATGCTGCATGCTTTATAAAGTCAATCTAAGTTCCTTAAAGCCATTTGGTCATATCTGAGTCTATGCATGTCTCTCAAATATGACATTCCAGTCAAAGCCTTGGTAAAATAACCAATGTTTCCAATGGTGTCTTGTTACAAGGAGAACAGATTCTTATTAAAATTATGCAAATGATTATGATTGCCATGAAAGAAAGAATACTCACTGAGACATTTTGAATTTCAGAGAGTGAATTCAGGTAGAGAAAAAAGTTAAACGCTTGAATTTGTTTTGAAATGAATACTTTATAACATTTTTATAAGTCATATATACCTATTTTAAGAGAACGTTTCCTTAATCTGGAAGAAAAAACAGTAGAGAACCAACAATGCTTCAAATAAGAGTTATAAAAACTACAATCAGGGACGTCTGGGTGGCTTAGCAGTTGAGCATCTGCCTTTGGCTCAGGATGTGATTCTGGAGCCCCGGGACTGGGTCCCACATTGGGCTTCCTGCATGGAGCTTGCTTCTCCCTCTGCCTGTGTCTCTGCATCTCTCTCTCTGTGTCTTTCTTAAATAAATAAATAGAATCTTAAAAAAAAAACAAAAACAAACAAACAAACAAACAAAACTAGTTCCTGGTTCTAAGCCTTGTTAGCTCAGACAGAGGAGCAAATGCCATGTTTTTTCACCAAACTGAAAATAGGCAGGCCATGTTGGGCAGGAGAAGACAGGGGACTTTCCTGAAACAAAAAGAGTTTTGGCAGCTGCTTCTGAATACTCCTTAAAGTCCCTTACCTGAGTAGACTAACCATAGTTGGCTCCAATGATTGTGTCCATTAACCTGGGAAATGAATGAGGAGAAACCCTACATCTATTAGGAGGAGGAACAAAGAGTCACTGTCCAATATGTCAGGAGGTGGCTGGTTATTACCCAAACACGTTCTGCAAGAAGCTCTTAGGTCAGTCCCCTAATTTAGAGTCATGAAACTGAGCAAGACACATGAGGGACTTCCAACCTCATGGAGGAGTTCTAACAAAGGAGGTCAAGCTGGAGAATAGTTTTAGAAGAGAGTTCTGTGGAAGGGCCATACCTCTTAATCTGAGAGTTTGTACTGAGGCCATGAAACATCAGGCCTTGGGGGTCAAATGTGTTCCAGATTTTTGGTACACAGCCCAAGGTGAGTCAGAAGAAACACAGAGGGTAGGAAAGATCGGCTGCCGATTCCCAAAGGGGGGGTCCTGCCAAAGGGAACAGAGCTCTGACTCTAGGTCATGATTTCAGTCAGGGCATCTGCCTGACCTGAAAAAGGACTGGATTTATAGGAGGTTACAGAATCTTCTGGTGGCATCCCACCATGGGGAGGAATTGCAGCAAGCAGTGGGAGACACTTTTGGGGTGTCCCACCATGTTGGGGTATCCCACCAAGAGGGTCGAGCAAATGGCATGGTACTTTTGGTTGGGTAGTCCCCTGGCAACAGGAGAGCCAGACACCAGTTTGGTCAAACTGTGTAGGAAAAAGGAGGAGGACTCACCACTCAGATACATAGGAAAACGTTTGCCCGCAGGTGAAGATGGCATCTGCATTGCAGGAACAGAAGAAAAGGGGCAGTGGCTGAAAGAAGCAAGGTGGCTGGGAGCCAGTGTCAGGAAAGGGTCTCTGCCTAGTGCATAAGGTGTGTGATTCACCCTGTATGATCTAACAATTGCACAAGACTTCGGGAGCAGATCTGCGGGAGAGAATGAGAAAGCAGAGGAAAGAGGTCCTTCCCCCTCACAGGCTGGATAGTGGGCTGGCTTGACCTCAGACTTTCAAGCAACACTAGGAAGCTGCCCTGGTCAGAGGCCTTCAGTTGTCTGAGGAGCACTACAGTTAGACTGCCAAAGGGCTAAAAATGAGAAAGGAGAGGAAGGAAGGGTCCCTTCAAATAACAGAAGGGGAAATCCCTCACCCTTTAGGGTGAGGGTGGTAGACTGGTTCCCCCCTTGGGGCTTTGGATCCTCAACCAGGAGTAACCCCAGTGGGAGATCGTCAATTCCCCAAGGAGTACTAGAGTCTATCTAGCCAGAGAAAGTCCTGAGAAATTCCCAGAAAATCCAGGGAGAATCTGGACTGGCAGAGGCTCCTCGTGTGGGGTTTTCCCAAATGTGGAGGGGGGGGGCACAAAGTCTCCCCATATAGACCACCTAATGTGGCAGCCAGATGGATTGTCTCCCTATGGATAGGATGGCAGCCCCCTAATGTAGGATGAGGATCAGGCGGAAAGCTGGTGGCACCAGTGGTCAAAGAATTCACCTGAGGCAGAGCACAGGAGCTAGAAGTTTATTGAATACACTGGAAGCGAGCTTGAGCAGGGTAGCAGAGGAGAGGTTGTCTGCAATGAGGCAGTAGGTGGGGGGTATTTTAAAGGGGGAAGATGAGGCGATATGGCACATATGGAATCTGCCCTTTTTTGGTAACTGCACTTGGTTGTAAGTAGCCCATTGGTTAGTTATTTCGGATATTTCACGGTAGGTCACCTGATGGACCTGTCCATGTTCAGCCAGGTGCTTGCTGTGGCCCTTTCTGCATTCCACTGCTCAAGCCTATTTGCCTAAAAGCGGCCTCTACATATACAATTGATCAACAGTCAAGAATAATTTCATTTCTTTAAATGGTCACAAGTTTAAAAAGTTTGAATAGCTGAATAAATGATTTTATCTTAAGTAAAAGGTAGCTATATAACTGAATGAAATTTATCATCTGAGAAAAAGAACCAGGCTCAGTATTAGAAACTTTGTCCATTGCTTATGGCTGAAATAATATGTAGCCAGAAAATTGTTCTGCCGTGCCTGTAAAACAACCTAGAAGAACTATTGGGATGGAACTGCTACTATGCCTTGGAAAATAAATGTACAATTAGTTAACAGAGAAAAATACTTCTGACATGCATCAATCTTTCTCAAATTTATGTTGAAAGGGCCAGTAGGGATTAGTGTTGCTAATGAGATTCAACATAAGAGAAAGTTTGATAAGAATTAAACATGTTAGTTTGGGCATTTTTAATGATATTCCATGCTATTTTTAAAAAAATGAAAAATTTAACAATCTGTTAAGCACAATATGTTCCATAATAAAGGCATATATAAAATCTTCTGAAGGTATAGTGGGAGGTTGTTTTTTTTTTTTTTAAAGAAAGATCACAAAATATTATCAACCAGAAGAGACACATAGGCAGTGGAATTCTGATTAGTGGTTTGGCAACTGAAGGCATTCCACCTTAAGGAAATTGGATATGCAAGGAAAGAAAGTGGCAAAGAGAAGAGGATGGAGGGAAGCTCAATACTTATTACTCTAAGGAGAAATAGGCAGGGATGAGGTTATGAAAATATGATATGCAGTGCTAATAAACTGAGCTTTCTGATTGGCAAAAGAAGCCAGAAATGATTCAACAGTTTTGAATCTAGAGTACATACAGAAAAATAATGTGAAAGACACAAGAAAGTCATGATCAAAGACTTTAGAGGTAAAAGGACATCCTCATAATATCTATCTTATCCCTTCCTGAATATCCATTAAAATGAAGTATGAAATATATAAAAAGAGGGGAAAAATATCCAATCATAGGAAGTTATGTATGTATGTTCCTTCTATACGATAGATTTCAGGGAACTTAACTAAGCAGACCAGTATTTATACAATCTCTGTTCTCTCCTGGATCCTAAAATAAAACAGAGTTTTTGGATCCGGCAAACCTTTACCAAGGATATCAATATAGGAATGCAGATGAACAAAATAAGCTCAGAGAACGTCAGCATAGTGATCTGGGAAACAGAAAACACTATGTGAGCAATGGTGTGGAAAATCAACCTGATATACCTTCCCCAAAATATACTCTCTCTGAAGCATATTAATCAGTTTCAGGCTTCATGCTGTTAAAACAAAATAAACACAATAAAAAATTAACACAATAAATCTTTTTTGCTTGTTCATTTCACATTAAAATTTGGTAGGAGTGAGGAGAGTATGTGTAGATCCTACCTTCACATATATATCCTGTTCATACATGTCTGACAAGAATCTTGCATTCAGAATATAAAGAATTCCTACAAATCAGTAAGAAAAAAGGAAACAATCCAGTTTTGTAAAAATGGTTAAACCCATGAATAGGACTTTCACAAAAAGAGATATTCAAAGAGATGATAAACAAAAAGCGAAAGGGACCTACTGGGCAAATGCAGACTACTGACATGCAGTTAGCTCACTATATAACTATCAAAAGGCTGAAAATGAAAACACAATATATCAAGAGTTAGTGAAGATGTGGAGAAGTGAGAACCCTATTAGAGTGTGAGTGGGGATATAAAGTAAACAACACTTAAAAGAGCTGTGGGACAGTATCTACTAGAACTGACAATGCCATAGCCAATAGAAACGGATGGAGACATTTCTATATTGTTATTAATTTGGGTTAACATCTTACTATAAGTCATAATCTCATTTATACTTTTCAGTAACATTGATGCTATGTTTTTTCATTTGAGGAAATATTTAAAAATTTAGATATGGTTAAAAATGGTTAAGAAGAGCATGTGTGTGAAGTCGGGTTAATATAGGCTCAAAATCAAATTCCATCATTTAATGACATTATTTTAGGGAAAGTTACTTTGCCTCTATGTGCCTCAAGTACATTATCAGTAAACTGGAAATAATAGGAGTACATAGAGATATTTTGGCAATTACATGACATAATGCATGCAAAACACTTTGCAATGTCCTGAAAATAATTAATACAATAATAATGATCACCATAAAAAATTAAAGTATCTAGGAATAAACTTAAGAAAAAATTTCAGCTATATAAAGACTATACTTCATAACATAAGTAAAGGCTTGATTAATGGAAGAGGCATAGCTGATCACAATTATGGTTAAGAATCAAATTATTGTATTCTCAGCCTATCTTCTTAACAACTTGCTATATTTACTTTTTACATAGGACATAAAATGCTTTTTTAAAATAAAATGTCTATCATAAACTTCAGTATATTACCCCAAAATGGACAGATTAAAAGTCTGTATAAATTGATTTTACTGAAACTCATTATTAGAGGTTGCTCTGGATGTCAAAGGATTGTGCTAACAAGTCTTGGTCCTCCATGATGATTCCATCCATATTAATGCCATTTATTTATCCTTTACATTTTTAACTTCCATGGAACATTTTGTTTGAAGAAAAAAAAATTCCACTATTAATAAATTTTGGGATGTAATGTTTTTTTCAACACTTTGACTATTAATGACATATCGTTTATCTCAAGACAAAAGAACAACTGATGATATATCTGAGGGTTTTGCCAATAACTTAAGAATCAAAGTATCCTCAAAGTATCTAAAATATATATGACTTTGAAGCAATACACTTTTAAAAATAAGCTAGATACAAATATTTTAAAAATATTTTTGTATTACATATTTATATATGTGCAAATACAAAATAAGAAACAGGCTTTACATTGCTGTTTCCATGTTCAGAAACATGCATACCTGGTGGGTCCTATTCTAGCACTCTGAAGTATTTATGTATGTTTAAGTTTTATTTTTTTTTTGTATGTTTAAATTTTAGTATATTTCTTTTAGATATTTTTCATGGAACATTTCAAACATGTACAAAATATGAAAGAATAACATAATGTTCCCCCATTATGTTATTCTTTAAACAACTTCAGCAATGACCAAATTATGGCCAACAGTATATGATGCCTATAATACAACCCTTCTCCTGTGCTGGACTATTTTTTTAATTAAAAATATCCCAAATGTCATTTAATTTCATCCATAAATCTTTCTGGGATATATGCATATGGGTATTTTCTTTTTAAATAAGTATAACCAAAATACTATTTCACACTAGAGTAATTAACAGTTATTCCTTTATATCATCAAATATCCAGTTTATAGTCAGGTTCTCCATTTCCCTTTCTTTGCTTTCTCCTTGCACTTAAACTAATAGTTCTCTCTTCTCAGTGGACATCTGTGAGATTATGCATCTCAAACTTTTTTACATTTTCTCTTCCTGAAGGAGCATTTTTAGACATTTCTTTTCCCAGTTGCCTCCCCTCTCCATTAAATTTTATTGCCACCAACATACTATGTATAACTGTTTATGCATTGTGGCCTTTTACAGGGCCAAACCATATTGTAATATCTAAAATATTTTTGTCCACCAAGAATACATTTTGTCCCTTGGGGATAATACCCTATTAAAATGTATTTCACATATCCCCCCTAACTTCTTGCACACTTTTTATTTTTATAGTGCATCTACATTGGGAAGTCTTGTGGCCACTGTATATGATACATTCTGTTTTATAGCCATCATTTATTTTTAGTTCTCCTGATAAATATGTATCTAATTATCACTCCAGTTCTTATTTACTGTCTCTCTAATTACTTTTGTTCTAATACTTCATTCCTGAGTCAATTCTTCAAGAAGGTTTCATGAATAACTTTCCCTGAGTTCTTGACCATTTGTTTTTTGTTTTATTTTTAAAGATTGTATTTGTTTATTCATGAGAGACACACAGAGAGAGGCAGAGACGTAGGCAGAGGGAGAAGCAGGTTCCACGCAGGGAGCCTGATGTGGGACTTGATTCCAGGACTCCAGGATCATGCCTTGGGCAGAAAGCAGATGCTCAACTTCTGAGCCACCCAGGGTCCCTCTTTTCCCTTGAACATTTAAAAACGTGTGATACTTCATCTTCTGCCATAAAGTGCTACTGTCAAAATTTCTAAAGCAATTTGATTTTTTTCTATTGTAAGTGGCTTTGCTGTATCACCTGAGTGATGAAAAGATATTTTATATTTTTGAAATCAAATAATTTTACTAAAATACATTCTTATGTTAGTCATTCTAGTTGACTTATTATTAGTTAATATGTATATTGAATATATATTTATGTTTAGTATTTATATATAAATTAATATATTGGGCAGTCCTAGTGGCCCAGCGGTTTAGCGCCACCTTCAGCCCAGGGTGTGATCCTGGAGACTCCAAATGGAGTCCCATGGCTCCCTGCATGGAGCCTGCTTCTCCCTCTGCCTGTCTCTGCCTCTCTCTCTCTCTCTCTCTCTCTCCCCCTGTCTGTCATGAGTAAATAAGTAAAATATTTTAAACTAATAATAATTTTAAAAATAAAAATAATAATTAATTAATTAATATAGTAGTTATCTGGTTTATTTTCCAAGGAATCAATGTGCCTTTACAATTTGTATTTTTTTTTTTTTTTCTTTTCCAAAAGTTTTCTTGGATAGTTTTTAGAATGTGTATTGCTCAATTACTTTGTTTTTTGTTTTTTTTTTTTTGTGAAGTCCTATGATACATTGGATTTTTGTCTGTCTTCACATGTATTTTTTCTCTGAAATTAAAAAAAGAACACTCTTTATTTCCTTTTGATTAAATTTTTTTTTTCCATCTGCCCAACTCCTTTTTTTCTTAAGGTGATACTAAGTTACATATTTGTGTTCCTTCCATTTTTTTCTTTAGTTGGGATTTTTTAAAGACATTTTTAAATTGAATTCTTCATATCTTTTATTCAAAATTTAATTTTCTTCTAATTTATTTCTTTTCAGGTGTCCCAAAACATATTTATGCTGTTCTTTCATATCTCTTTTTTTATTTTAAAAGTTATTTTAGTTCATTCTGATATATTAGGTGAGTTTTTTTCTCCTCTGAATATTTTTGGTGTGATTTCATTGCCTGTAGGGATGATTTTCTATTTCTATTTCTTCTTCCCCTTCCTCTTTGTATAGAATTTGACAGCAACCCTTTGCTGCTGCTTATATTTATGTGATCTAGATGTCTCTGTACTTTTGCAAGGGACAAATGGGTTAGAAAGTTTTTCTAGGTTTATGGCCCTACACTTATTTTTCTTTCTTTTCATAAACAGTTGGTCTTTTACCTTAAAAATCTTCAACCTCTGAGCACTTCCTCACTTACCTTTCTTTTACTCTTACCGACTCTATCCTGCTCATTTTTTATTCAATCCTTAGCAGATTGTTCTAAGAATAAGGTTTTGATTTGGAAAGAAGATGTGATAACAAAGCAAAGGATATATATTGCCCAAATGACTCCAGTATGTTTTTTCCTTTTACTTTTTCCCTTCCAAGTTATGAGTGCTATTTTTACACTAGATTGCCAAGCTATGGGAACTCATACAGATGAATTCAGTATTTCTAGTTCTCAGTGCTATATGAAGCCCTGCTGCCTTCGTTTGATTCTTCCTATAAACTTATCAATATGACACAGGTTCTCTAGCTGTTAGGAATACCATGGGATTTGCTGCTGCACAGTGGAGATTAGAAGGACCTAGTTCGGAACTTTAAGGATTCATGGGGTTGTACTGAGCATACCATATTCAGCCCCAGGAAATAATAAAAAAAGGAATGGCAACAACTCCATAAAGATGGAATAGGTCCTTAACAGTCATAATTTAAATAACTTCCAGATGATACAAAAAATACAATTAAATGAAAAGACCACCTTGGGTGCTACTATAAGATGAGGGAGCATGGAATGTGTTATGGGGGAAAAAAGTAAATATTATCCAATATAGATGTATAATTTATTACCACAGTGGGGAGTATAACTGCTATTTTAGGTATTAACACTTTATTCTTCCTTCCTTTGTGATGTTACCTTCTATGAAGAGTCATGATGGTGGCTAATATCAATTTAGTTTCCAGGTGTTATGTAAAGTAATTGACATCTTGTCACAGCAAAATAGTGACTGGCAGGGATTTGTTTCTCCTGTGTTTGAGGTGTGAGTTTCTTCATCTAGCCAAAGGACATGATTAAATACTAAAATGCTGAATGGCATACTCTGCTGTTTATTCCCCATTTACTCCCCACCTACCTCCACATTCCATTGTCTGTATTTTGTTGACCTACTCTTTCTATCAGAATCTGACCTCAAAACAAAACAAAAACAAAAACAAAAACAAAAACAAAAACAAAAAAACCCAAACCTCCAAAGAGTCTGACCTCTATGGTCTACTTTACAAAAAGAACCCCAGTCACCAGTTTAACATTGCTTCCTATTTCTATAATCATATCCAGTTTACCTCTGTGCATTAAATGCTACCCTTTGTCCCCTACACATACTGTGATTCCTAGGAAGGAAGCCCAGTTGCATGCCAGTATCTCTGTCAGCTCCAAACAAAAGAATATGGGCTCCAGTGAGTTTCAAAAAGGTATTCTCATGGTTTCTAGGGTCATCATTAGCCAAATCCTGTAATTTCTTTGATGTATCCTATTATTTCCTCACAGAGCAGGAACTGGATTTCCCTAAGACTCTTCTGAGGCCAGATTATCAGCCTGGAGACAATGAGGAGAGTGTTCATTTGAATGTTTTCTAGTGAGACACCTGCCTTATTGAGGTAAAATATTTGTATCTGCAATAAAATATATGTATATATTGAGATTATTTTTTACTTATTTAGACTCCAGGGCCCTAAGTGTTAATTGTTATCAGTGTACCACTGATCAAAACGATTTATAAAAACATTACAGATTTTGATAACAAATATAATAAGTAAGATTTTATTAGAAGTGCCTAATTAAATAAGATAGATGAGACTTTTCCCCAATTATTTTGGATATACATATGGCTATTACATGTTAGACTATATAGAATTTATTTTTATAAAATTATCAAAGTGCAATTTATTTATTTATTTAGTTAGTAAGTTAAAGATATTATTTATTTATTCATGAGAGACACACAGAGAGAGAGAGGTAGAGAGATAGGGATAGAGAAGCAGACTCCATGCAAGGAGCCTGATGTGGGACTCGATTCTGGGTCTCCGATCATGCCCTGTGCTAAAGGCAGACACTCAACTGCTGAGCCACCCAGGTGTCCCAAAGTGTAATTTATTTTTAATTTTTAGTGAAATTAAACCTGGAAATGCTTTATTGTATAAAGAAATATATAAGATAAGAAAATGTTTTATTTTTATCAGGATCATTAAGTTCTTGGAAATTCTTCTAATTTTAATGCCAAATATCATGAAGTGAACAGTATTTTCAATTTTTTTTTAAATCAGTTATCATCATTAGGTCCCCTTTTGGTGTTTTTGAATCAAAAAATTAGAAAAATCTGATTTTTGAAAGGATTTAAGACCAAATTATTAATATCCTTCACTTTCTTAATGTAGATGCCAATAGCACAAATTCCCCTTTTGTTCAGCGTTTGGGAAGTTTTATGGCATGTCAATTAAGAGACTGCATTGTACGGAGGTGGCTGATAAAAATGATCAACATGTATCTTCAACATCAGGCTTAATTTCAGACAGATGCTTTTAGGAAGGAATAAATTTGGAAATGAGTTCTGGACATTGATTCTCTCCACATATAGGAAAAATGCTGTGCATGTTTGTTTTTACACAAGCCAGCTTGATGACCACTGCTTTATTCCTTCCTTGGAATTTTTTACTGATTGTGCACAGAGGAATCTAACTAGTTCTATTTTTCTTTTGAAATACACACACACTCCACACACATGATAATTTTTTTTCTATACTTATTATTTCTTAAATTATAAATCATCAAAGACTGTATCAGGCTATGCTTCTATTTCAATACTAGAGCCATGGGATTTATTATATACCTAATGTATGCAAACTGCATATTGATTAATAAGAGGTATTTGGGATGGGCCAAAATACCTAGATTTGTATCCTAGTCTTGCTACTTTTCTTCTCATACCTAGGACTGCCACATAAGTTCTCAGATTCTCCATCTCTTCATTTGTAAAATAGGTACTATAATAGCCTTTATCTCAGGTAGTATTTGTGAAGATTAAATAGTTTAATATATCAAAAGCACTTACAACACTATTAGGGGTATCATTAGTGCTCAGTAAATGTTAATTGGTATGATTCTTCTTAATATATTATATATATATATATATATATATATATATATATATCATAGCTAGAATATTAGTTATAAATCCAATGGCATCAAAAGTTTTAGTTAGATCCAGTACAAGTTTTTATATTTTTCATCATTTTGAGTCCTTTTTAGTTCCAACCCAAATTAGTACTATCATCTCAAGATTCTTAGGTTTTTGTGGTTCTAGTTCCTATCCAACTTCTTTAGTAAAAGACAACACTTTGTATTGTACACTTCATTTTCAAATCAAATATCTCCACACAATTTTCTGATGCATAATAATGATGAGTAGGACCCCTATAATCTCTGTACTCCAAAGAGTATGCAAATTAAGAAAAAGGCCTTGGGGCACCTGCCTAGATCAGTTGGTTGAACCATGGTTTCAACTCAGGTCATGATCTCAGGTTTGCAAGATAGGGCTCTGCTCTTCACCCTTGGCCATGGCAACTGCTCAAGATTCTTCCTCTCTCTCTGCCTCCCACCACCCCCTAACTTTCTCTCTCTCCCTCTCTCAATTAAATACATCTTTTAAAAAATAAGTTGTTAGCGAATTTCCTTGTAAATCACAACAGATTTCTATTTTGAGACAATTTAGAAAGATTTTTTTTTTTTTTTTTTTTTGGTTTTTGTTATTTTGTTTTTGGGAGAGTTTTTTGGTAAATGTAGAAGAAATTGTTACTAAACCTTCAATCATAGTATCAGATTTAGTTCAGGACTAGCAATTATCCCAGATCATATCTGTCAAAAAGTTTGCAATAGAATAAAATCAAACTATTCAAAATTAAATAAGTAAATTAAATGTGCCTTGCTTTCAATGTTTTATAGGAATAATCAAATCACTTAACAATAATCTTTAAAAAAATAAGTGTTATGTGGACTCATGTAAATATGAAGAGCTTAATAAGAAAAAGGTTCAATCTTAGAAGAAGTCAATTTGAGGAATCATAAAAGTAAATCTCCACACTCATCAAGTAGATTACTAAAAGAAATCTAATAAACTCCTGATTCCCATCAACTCACCTGTCATTCACCTCAACATTTGTGAAAATTTAGTACAAAGTTTAAATTTCTATCATCTTTCCTCTTTAATATACACAAAAAAAATAAGGCAACCATTTATTATAAGATACATTTCCAAATATTTTAAATGGTTCATAGCAGACCTCTTTTTTGAAAAGCAACAATAGCAAGCTAAGCTTTGCAGTTTCTAGTACATAAATCATCGTGATAGCAATAACAAGGGGGTGTGATAATATTGACTATCTTATGCAGAAAGACCAGGTATAGCTCAGTGTAGTGTGCAGAGCATTTGAACGGATTAATCATGACATTTTTTATATTACCTTAAATGATGCATTCTTTTAAAAATATTATATTGTCCAGGCCATTTTCCTTCATAAAATCCTTCTCATAATGCTACCATAGACTTGATTCAATGAAATTCCAAAGGCATGATTATTTGATTAAAGGAGATTTAAGTAAATGAATCCTTGTTAAGAATCTTTTAAAAATATATGTGTGTCATACTTTCTCTAAAAATTTATAATGTGAATAGAATATCTCATAGTTGTTTGGTGACCATGAGTTGTTTCCCCTAGTCACCATAAGAAAACTAATTCTCACTGAATAGAAGGGTATTTAGTGTAAGTAAAGGAGACTGTACTGTCTATCTAATCCCCCAAAACCCAAGAAATTTGTTGCATTTGTTTTTCTTTCTCCTAAAAGGATAGCCCAGAAAACAAAAATTCCTAAAGGTTTTGGTGTTTAGTTTTTCTTTTGAAAGGCTACTATATAGGTATATACAGATTTGATACACACACACACACACACACACACCACATTTGTTTGATGCTTCACTTACAACCTCAAAATATACTTGATAGTTTACCGTTTTGCTTATTTTCATTTCATATTTGTCACCATCATTCCTTTTCAATTATCTTTATAGGCCTCTATTGCCTATAGAGTTGCTTCAGAAAATTATAAGAAATGGCTCTCATAAAAATACATCTAAACAGAATGTGCTGTATTTCTTAGGAATCACTTTTTTCCCTTTGATAAGAACAGACATACATTTTTCTTTCTTTAGCTGGTTAATAGCACATATCCAAAAAAGGTCCTCAAAATTATAAAGTCACCCACATCTATGTCTTTTCCTTGTCCTGAAAATTATCACCTAAATACCTTTGTTTCCTCTTTTCTGAGAAAACTTCTACCAGTCCTTCTTTCCAATCAATTGCTGCTGTAGTGATTATCCTGAAATGAAATCTATTCATGTCATTCCCCTACTTAAAATCATTCTGTAATCTTGCTCTTTACTTGTCTTTCCCAGACACACACAAAACTTAACCGGTTTTATGAGAGTCAGTGTAATGTTATGCAGTGTTTTTCAACCTGTGCTTTATGATCTAGTATTAGCAGGTCATGAAATCAGTTTAGTGGGTCATGTGACCTGCAGTTTTAGTAAAATAAAATTTAATAGACTAAGATAGAATAGAACAGAAAATAACATAGCACACACAACCACTAAATTCATGGCAGATCTGGGACCTTGGAGAACAATGGTGAACCACAAATAGCCACATGTAGACAAAATGGAGAGTATTCTGTGTTAACTGAGGATTATAGACCTCTAGCAGAAGGTAGCAATTGGATGGATTTTTTTCACCCTTGGGGAGGCTGTGTTTTCCATATATGTAAGAAAAAGTGAAATCCATATTTGGTGATGTTTCAATTTTCCATTGTTTCACAGAAGATTATTTCTAAATCCTCTGGCTTAATAACAATAGTTTATTATTTATTATCATTCTATGGAATGAATGGGTCTGTTCTAGGTGGTAATCAATTACAGTCATCAACTCAGTTGTATTCAGGTAGCTTCTCATATGTCTGGGGTCTTGGGGACTGTAAGCTGGGGCTCCACATGTTCTCTGCTTCCTTGTGGTATTTCATTTTCCATGGGTTCTCTATGTGACCTCTCCCTCCAGAAAAATAAGCTAGACATCCTCATAGCCTCTTAAAGACTGTACAACAAACAATCACTTCTCCCACTTTCTATTCGACAAAGCAAACAGTAAGGCCAATCTAGATGCAAAAATAGGGGAAAATATACTCCATCTCTTTATTAGAGGAGTAACAAACTTGTGACACTCTTTAATCCACACAGGTCATCAACAGGACCCACTTTATCAGACACAGTATATAAGTTCCCAAAATGTTTTAAATTTTTCACCCATGGCACCCAAATCCCTTGACATTTAGGTGGTATGACAACTACTCCTGGCCACTGGAGTATGAGCAGAAATGTTTGTTTCTACAAGGTAAGTTTAAGAAAATGTGTATGTCCTTAAACTGTAGTCTTTGTTTGATCCTGGGTTGATTAGAAGGTTCCAGTGAAGGACTTGGAGCTCATATGAAATGTTCAGTTACTAGGTTCCCAACTGACTACTTGGAGCAGAAAAATGAAAGTGAAAACAAAACAAGCCTTTCTTGTTTTATAGACTCTAGTTGTTTTTACGGGATCTAGTATTACTTATAATGATTTACACATAAGAAAATATATTCTTTAGTGAAACTTTTATTTCAAAGGTATTTGTATGGGGATGGGTTCCGTGGTTCTGGTGGTGTGACATAACATTTATTTCTTTGTGTGGGTCTTCCTAAACAAAATTCAGAGCTATTAGGGTGATAGTGAAAATCACAGAATTTGGAACCAGACAACCTGGGTTCTATTATTAGCCCTGTTACTAGTGGTGTGACCTTGGGCAAGTTACTTACCCATTCTATACCTCATTTACTTCATCTATTAGTGGGAATAAAATAGCACCTACATTTTAAGGTTGTTTTGAGATCCAAATCCCTTAACACATGTATATTGGTTGAAGCTCTAGAAAGAAAATAAAAACTAACCCAAGTAGAACAACAGACAAATTTAAGATCGGGCTCTACGATTGATTACAAAAGTGTGATAAGAGTTGAAGGGATAAACAAGATTGTAAGATAACACAGAGATTAACAGAATGAAGAAAATATCTCTCCTAAAGAACAAAGAGCAGCCGTGTTCCCTCAGGATCAGGAGTTAAGGACACAAAGAGAGGAGCTTCCAGGCAGAAATTTGGAAAGCTGATGCTGGCCCTGCCCAAGACAGAGACCCTGACAGATGGGCAAGAGGAAATAGGAGAGAGGCAAGTACTTTGCTCTACTTCTAGCCTTTTAATCTCCCTCCTAAGCCTCCTGTGCCTGTAACTAGAAACTAGTTGGCAAAAGAACTTGGTTAAGGGATCCCTGGGTGGCGCAGCAGTTTAGCACCTGCCTTTGGCCTAGGGCGCGATCCTGGAGACCCGGGATCGAATCCCACATCAGGCTCCTGGTGCATGGAGCCTGCTTCTCTCTCTGCCTGTGTCTCTGCCTCTCTCTCTCTGTGACTATCATAAATAAATAAAAAATTAAAAAAAAAGTATTATAAAGAACTTGGTTAAAATAATTTTCTTCTTAATACAGAGCAGAGAAAGAAAGGACAGAGAATGGATCTGACAACAAACAAAATGGTCAGCATAACATGTAGAGATTAAACATGTAAACAAACACATCAAATAAATATTGGCTCTTATATTTCCATGCCCTTTATTTCAACCAGAAGCTCTGAATCACTTTAGAGAGTTTTAAAAAGGTCATACACCCATTAGGAACTCGTAGAATTCTTCAGGCAACACTAAAGGAATGTATTTCTCCCTTTCCACAGTCAGTTCCATATTAGTAAATATTAGTTTTATTCACTGATTTATCCCCAGGCATCACCATATTACTCAGCAAACAGCATTCTTCAATGACTGTTTTGTTACTAAACAAATGAATGTTTTCTGAAACATTTTGGTTACTGACTGTATTCAGGCAATTAACACCTCCTTTAGGTCTGATAATTGTTCTTGTCCCATTCCCAATGTCCAATGTCCCAATGGGAAGGTGGACTCTTTCCATTCCACCTGCTGTCATACTTTCCATTTTTAAAAGAAAATATATAAATATGATAAACCACTTTTAATATGACACACTATAAAAAGACAGTATAAAAATATGACAAGCCTTTTGCTTACAGAATATACTGATACACTCTCTTATCTGGTTTCAACCTCGTTTTCCAGCTTCATGTTTTCTCTATGTTCAAGTGTACAGAGTTTGTTCAAGCACTTTTGGCACAGCATACTTTAATACCCTACTACTTCCTCTCATGGACTATCCTTTCAGTATTCTTCTACAAGCTGCCTAGTGGTGACCACTTCTCCAAGATTTAATTCAACCTCTTTGGTGAAGTCCTTTTCAATACTCCTAGGAGGAATTGTCAAGTTCTTCAATTGCAATTCCTCCCTTAGAGCTCTGTATTGGTTATATACCTTTCATTATCAGTGGTTCTCAATCTTACCTGAACATTAGAATCACCTGGAGATTTTGACAAGCTTTTATAGACCCTAACCATTTCAATTATATCAGAATCTTGGGCACTGGTAATGGAACGTAGGCATCAGTAGTCTGATAATGTCAATAGCAAGTTTGAAGAATGCTGTATTAGGCTCTGAATTCTCTTAGGGCAGTGCTGGAACCATTTAAAAAACATCTTATTTGTATGCACCTTAATACTTATAACAGTTTCTAAGGCACAATAGACCCTCAAAAATACTGATTAAGTAAAATAGAGAATATATACATCTACTCAAGTGTGAAATTTCTGGCCTACTTTTAGAATTGGATTATAAAAGGATGGGCATGCTTATATCACTAACTTAAAAGAATATTTTTCAGCCCTTTTAGAAATAGATAAATGTAGATAACACTGAAAAAAATGGTAATCAAATAGTTGGGCTACCAATTAATTACATTCACTGATTAAGCTTAGAAAAATTCTCATTCTTCTAGCAATATAAATCTAGATGAGCTGTTACACTTTTATTAGAAGCTGTAAGTAGACTATATATGCTGATATATTAAGAAGTCTACGCAAATGATTTACAAATGATTTGCTGTGCAGAAATCACTGGTTTAGTATGATCTATTATGGCATGTGATATCCAAATATTTTGGATTTGTTATAATTTAAATTAAACTTGGTTGAATTCAAGCTTTCCAGAAAATTGACAACAAAGTAATCCTCATAGACATTTAGGGATGCTTTTGCTAGTTAACTATTTCTATAACTAACTATAACTATAAGCAATTATTTTAGAGAAATGTCTAGATTGAGCCAAGTGTATAAGTTTGCTAGTTTTTCATTAAAAGATTTATCTGAAATTTTATCTACTGAGTTCTTAACCATTAGGGTAATAATGCTATTCAATAAATATTGGGGAAAAATAAAGGAAATGTTTAATAAACAATGCCAGCTTAAGGACTTCAACTCCTTAAAAAAAGATCATTGAAAAAAGCCCATTTCAAAATAAGTGTTTTACGCTAGAGAGAAAAATAATAATAACCAACTTTGAATTCATGTTTAAAGCCAATATATTTACCCTACTGATTAGATAAATAAAAAGAAGTAAATTATAGCCATGCCTAGTCAAACCCTATTAATGTTACAGAAACTCTCACCATTCTTTATTGATAAGCTAAAGAATAGAAGATATCAAAAAACAAGTAGAATAACTCCAAACGGAGGATTGATTTTGAAAAAAACAAATGAGAAACTCCAACCAAATGTTATTATTTAAAGGGAAGAATTTTCTTTTCAATCTGCATAAAAGTAAAAAAAAATACATATTTGAATGATAAGTAATGCTGTTATGGTAATTAAAAATGCAGCAGAGTTCCTAAGTAGGCCACCTGGAAATATGAGAAATTAGAATTATAATTGAAGATATATCAAACAGATATATCAAACAAATAATACATTATTTCTATATTAAACTAGTAGAAAGTAAATGAAAAAAATCTTTATTCTAGAGCATCTGGCTAAGCAAAGCATACAGACAGGCCTATCAACTACTTTCAAAAGTCTTCTTTGACTTTTTAAAGACACATGAAGTATAATTTCACTAAAAATGAATATAATTAAGAAGTTTTTCAGGGAATAATGACGAATTTCAAATTCTGTTTATGGCAACATTAGGAAGCAGAATCATTTGGTCTAAAAAAATCATTAGATATTAACTCTATAACTCCTGATAAGATGATCTATTTACATGACCTTTGGTTATTAATTGTGATATGCCACCTATGTATTTATAGAACTGGGTTGTTTGTTTTTTTGTTTTAATTTTATTTAAATTCAATTTGCCAACAGAGCACTAGGTTTTTATCTCTTCAACTGATTTCTCTTCTTGAGTTCTTATGCAATACTCATATTTTCCTTTACTATCATTTCCTTTACAAAAATCAGAAGATAAATTTTGATTAAAGGGCTATATGTATCTGTCTCCTGCTCTTATCCTCAGTTTTAGATCATTCACTTTGGTTGGTTTCCCTGCCGTGATATTTTATTCTATTTTTTAAATGAGAACTATCAGTACTTTTTCCCTTCTTCCTGTGTATCATTTTGTTCTTCCCCTTCTGCTGCACTCTTTCCTGGCTCATAATAAATTCTCATATTCTGAAGGATAATAAACATACAGTATTATATTAGTTTCAGGTGTACAACATATTGATTCAACAATTCTATACGTCACTTAGTGCTTACCATAACTGTAGTCACCATGTGCAACCAAACAACATTGTTACAATGTTATTGAGGATATTCTCTATACTGAATAATTGAAAGTTCATAACTCTTAATCCTCTTTATCTATTTTACATATCTTCCTATCCAGCTTTCTCTGGCAGCCACCAGTTTATTCACTGTACTTAACACATTTGTGTATTTTCCCCCTTTTGTTGTGTGTTTGTTGTATTTCTTAAGTTACATATATGAGTGAAATCATATGGTATTTGTATTTATCTTTTTCTGACTTATTTCACTTAGCATCATGCCCTCTAGGTGCATTCATATTGTTGCAACCAGCAAGATCTCAGTCTTTATTGTGGCTGAGTAGTATTCATATATATATCACATCTTTTTTATCCATTCATCTATTGATAGATACTTGGGTTGCTTCCATTTTGGGGGCATTGTAATTAATGTTTCAATAAACAAAGGGATACAACAGGACAATATCTCTGATAAACATAGATGCAAAAATCCTCAATAAAATATTAGTAAACCAACCTCAACAATACATTAAAAAGAAACATTCACCACTATCAAGTAGGATTTATTCAAGGAATGCAAAGGTGCTCAAGATTTGCAAATAAATCAATGCAATACATCACATGAATAAAAGAAAGGATAAACACCATATGATCATCTCAATAGATACATAAAATACATTTGACAAAGTACAATATCCATTAGTGATAAAAACTCTCAACAAAGTAGGTTTAGACAGAATATACCTCAATATAATAAAGACCATATATAAAAGAACTCACAGCTAACATCATATTCAATGGTGAAAACCTGAGAGCTTTTCCTCTAAAATCAGAAACAAGCCAAAGATGACTACTCTCGGCACTTATATTCAACTTAGTACTGAAAAGTCCTAGCTGCAGCAATCAGACAGGAAAAAGAAATAAAATGTATCCAAATTGATAAGGAACAAGAAGAACTGTCACTATTTGCAGATGATATGATACTATATATATAGAAAACTCTAAAGACTCCCTCAAAAAATGATAAAGGACTTCAGTAAAGTCACAGAATACAAAATTAATATACAGAAATCTCATATTCTTTAAAAATGCCCTCCCAGAAGTTTATAGTAAAGATTCCACTAGCCTTTCCTCCTGGCATCCATATCTATTATTTAACAAACTTAGTATAAGCTCCAGATCCTTAATTGCTTGATTCTCTGCATTACCTCCCAGTAACATCCCTAGCACTTTCATACATTTCAATGGCAGATAGGAAAGATAAGTCGGCTACCAATTAAAAATGGCATAGAAAGGCAAGATTTACATTATCCTCATATTATCATAATTTGAAAATATATTTGAAATATATATGAATATGTGTGCATGTATATTTCAAACAATAATGGTTGTCAGTTATGTATTAAATATTTATATCTCAAAAATGTGTCATATCATTGAAAGTACAAAAAATATGTAGAACCAGTGCCAGACTATAAGCAGCTAACATTCCAGTAGGAATTTTAATAAATATAGGGAATAGAGAATGCACCTGTACATCCGACTTATTAACTATATTGCAATATAATATACACAAAAAGTTCAGAACAAATATTGACCAAATTGACATATTTTCAAAGAGAGATTATGTCATGGAAGAATTTAATAATTTATTAAACATGGACAAAGACTATTAAATCTCAGAGCATAAAGATGATTAAATGAGATATCTAAATCTTTAGAGTAAAAGGATAATTTATATTAATAATGATTATTTTGAATTGAAACATTGAATTTCTAAGTGTATTTCTCTTCTAATTTATTTTGTGACTTCTCATTCAAATCTGTACTGTATTAAAAATGAATCCTGTGCATGGCATAGGTTATATTTCCCAGTTAGCCAGAATATTTAAATAAATAAACTATCCAATTCTCCAATAATAATAATGGTTTTAATTCATTGAGTACATACTATTCTAGGCTATAGGTTTATGTAATCCCATAGAAACCTCATTTGACTTGAGAGGAAGCTGGAGGCAGCAGGGTTAACCAACTTCTGCAAGGTCACATGGGTCATAAGTATCAGCTAATATCTTATTTTAAACAGCTAAATAAAGCTAAATAAAAATAAAATAAACAGCTAAATTGTCCACTCCTGGTATGACACAGAATTACTAGAGAGACTTATGTACCTCTGAAATAAGGATAACCTTCTTGTTCATTTTCTTCTCATTATGCTTAGCATTTTGTCCCAATTTACACAAACTTTGTTACTCTAAGTCTTCTTTAAAAAGTAATCTGTTTTTTTCACACAACTGTACTGACAATATTTCTAATATTTCTAACTACTTTGAGCTAACACTAAGCTTTTCTTACTGAATGCTGTAAGTGTGTAACCCAGTTCTATTAATGTCAGACTTTTCTGCCAAATATATACCTCCATTACTCCTGCCCCTTCAATCCATTTTTTTCTTTTCTCCTAATGTGGCTGTTCCTGCTCTAGTGACCCAGAACCTCTTATCTCACAATTTAAAATCAGTGCCAAATATGACCTAAGAATGGCAGGATAATTTCAAATAGTTTTTAACTGTAAAGATTCAGGATAAAATAAAATCTATCATTAGATATAAATAATTTTATTATACATTGTCTTTTTTGCTCTATAATCTGAGTATATATTTCAAGAAAACATTGAGTTTATATGTTTCAGCATAATGAAAAAATCTGGGCATCATTATAGAAAATTCTTTCAAATAAAATATAAATCTATCTTCTTATTATCTTTCCAAAGAGCAACATCAAATGTCTCTTCCATCTTAACATATAAACCTCTCTACATTTTTAATAGCTTTTGCAGATAGAATGTTAAAATTAATTTTTAATAGCATCTTTCTAAAAATGTATTTTGGCACAAACCATCAAAATGAGAGACAACATACCTAACTGCCAAAGTGATTCTGTGAATCCATCAGTAGAACACACTCTGCAACAGCATTAATCTACCTTTGAGAACAGGGGTAACATTTATAGATGCTCACACTAAGAATCACAACTGTCAAGTTTTCCTACAATTGTCCGTGCCTCATTGAACACTCTTACTTATGCTGAGAAAGCTACAATGGCTACTTTGAACTCTGTAAAATTATATTGTCAGAAGTTACTTTCATATCAACATAGACAAAACATACAAATAACACAATATTATTCATTCTTACATTTTACATGTGTTTTTATATTAAACCAGGTTCAAAATGTGGCACTTAGGTCTTTCTCTATATTTTCTAAACATGTCCCAAATGTAGTCATGAACTGTAACATGAGGCATTAACACTGACTTATTTCTCATGGTAAAAGCTGCCTACTGAGGGATGACTGGGTTGCTCAGTGGTTAAGCATTTGCCTTTGGCTCAGGGCGTGATACTGTGGTTTGGAAATTGAGTCCCATTGGGCTCTTTGCATGGAGCCTGCTTCTCCCTCTGCCTATGTCTCTTCCTCTCTCTGTGTCTCTAATAAATAAATAAATAAAAATCTTTAGGAAAAAAAAAAAAGCTGTCTGCCTAAATTTTTACTCCAAAAGAGTAAATTTGTCAAAATACTTTATACTTAAAAACAGGACTTTCTGCAGATAAGCTTATAAAATGTCATATTATGACCTTAATGATTCTTAAATTATAGAAGAGGATATTGAGGAATAACTGAAAAAGTGGGTCAATTTCTCATGGTGGTGATGGCAATTGAGAAGTGCAGATAACAACAGCAGGTAATTATTATTTTTTAAGATCTTATTTATTTATTCATGAGAGACACAGAGAGAGAGGCAGAGACATAAGCAGAGGGAGGAGAAGAAAGCTCCATGCAAGGAGCCTGATGTGGGACTCGATTCCAGGACTCTGGGATCACACCTTGAGCCAAAGGCAGATGCTCAACCACTGAGCCCCACAGCTGGAAACTATTTAGAAAATCTGCCATATAGGCAGGAAGAATCATTGTACAACAGGGTGTCACGGAGACCCGTCCATTGAGTGAACACAAATACTGTGACCATAACAATTTGATAATTGCATTATTGATTAGGAACTAATTTTCAAATGAAGAACTGAAAACATTTTGATTATTAAAATGTATGAAGGTCATTAGATTTCCTTAATTAGTGGACATTTTGTTGCCTGCCTTTGGCACATTTTAATTGAGTAGAATTAATTACTGCTTTCAAATCTAAAAACACACACAGAGAAGTTAGTTTATAATCATTTTCCTCATCTGGATTTCTTCTTGTGTTAAGCATTTGTTACAATTTCAAATCAGAGTTAATGTCAACTTAAATAAAAATATGTGGCTTAATTTGTAATCTTTTTTTATAAAACTACCATGTTATTAAGGGGGAGCAACTTTTACATATGCTTAAACCTGTCTGCTAAATCCCAGCCATGGTTGTAAAAGAAAATGGATTCCTTATTATGAGTGCCTATTTTTCTTGATACTGTTTTGCTCTTTCTAAAATTCAGAAACTGTGAGCACTCAGGACATCTCTAAGTATGCAATGAACACTTACTGAATACTAGTTGGTATGTGGGAAGGGTATATACATAACTTTCTCAATTATTCTCTAAACAAGTCCATTACTTTGGAGATGCATAAAGTCCTATGAAAGGTTGCTAACTTTCCCATGGTTACATAGCATGTTCAACTTTGAGCCAGATTTCCAATCCGAGTTACCTTATTTGAAGGTTTTCAGGTTTCATCTCTGAATGAGACTGCTCTGACGGTCAAGACTTTCTCAGCTCTATTCCTGTAATACATCCCTTTTGATGGTTCTAATCATGACTCACTATTAACCTGAGTTTCTGTATTTAACATTCACCTTGGGTGTAAAACAAAGGTAGCAATTTTGATAATGAATTCAGAAAAAATTATGAACAATCAGTCTTATTTATATATAGACACCTATAAGAGCACCTTTGCTTCTCCATTTAACACTTATTGATAAAAATAGCTCTCCTTCCAAAACAATTACCTTATGAAGCAATCTTCAGCAAGTTATTATATAAAAAATCTGTTATCCTATTTCTTTCTGTAATCAGACCCCCCTGACTCACCTACTATTTCTCTGCATTAAAGTCTTAATTCCTTTCCTCCATTCTGTCTACTTACAATTGGTGTACTAGCAAGCAGTTCTAATATAGTTGCCTGAGGGTCTAGTGGGGAACTGCAGTGTTTGCACCTTTTTTATTCTTTGTATTTTTCAGGTGCTCAGAGAGAAAGCTATAGCTGTAATTTCAACACTAAGTTATATAATTTCATCATCTACTCAGTGTTCTGTAGCCATATAATCTTACCCTTTAATTTGCCCTATAATGACAAATTCTACTTTAAGGGAGGGACTTTCTTTTTGCAGACAGGTGTAAAGATAAATAAACAGTATGTGAAACAAATATAAGAAGTCCTTTGGGAGAGAGAGAGAGAGAGACAGAAGGAAGGAGGAAATGATATGTCAGTCTAAAGTGAAAAGAACAGGCAGAAGATTCACATGTAGTGTTCTAAGATACGCAATAGTGTATCATGCGTTCATAAAAGAAAATTTAATCTTTATGCATATAATGACAATTAATATTTTGGCTATGGTAATTTAAAATGGACAAAACACCAAATATAGTGAAAAAAAAAAGGAGTGACTACTATGACTAAAATGGAAGTGAGCAGGAAGTCTATATATTTTAGTGGAATTTAAAGTAATTAGTTAAGTCTGGATTCTGAGCTACTTAGCAACCAATTAGCAAGGAAAGGAGGGGAGAGGTTAAAGTTCCTTTAACTCCATCTCTAGGCCAAAGCTGGTCTATAGCCTACTTTGGTACTTTCTAGGAACCAAGAATTATTTTTGCATTTTAAAATGTGTCAAAAAATCAAAAGAAGGGTATTTTTGACACCTGAAAAGTACAGGAAATTCAAATTTCAGTGTTCATAAATAAAGTTCAATTTCGGCAATATAAAATATGTGGAAATTTGTTTTCTCTCTTGTTATATAAATACTTATGTAATATCCTTATTTTGTCACCTGGCTAGCAGAGCTTAAAATATTTACTAATTGGCCCTTTACCGAAAACAAATGTTCTCTAGTTGCTGGTTCAACTCAGTCAGACCCACCCAAAAACTGGATACAATTCCTGAAACTACAGTCACTAGCCAATTGGGGTTGTAGATTGAATCGATTAAGGAAAGTTAACCATTATGCTTCTTACTCACACTTTTCACTGGAACAGATGGTATAAAAGAATAATATATATATGAATTAACATAATTTAGTATTTATAATATCATGTGGATTTTATATCATATTTAATATATAATCATATAGTCATATGGACACATAATATATCCATATTATAAATAGTCATTATTTTTTACCTGCATAAAAAGAGTGAGGCCTATTTTTTCATTCAGTTATATAAAGAAAAAAAAGCCTTAGAAAAGATAGGATATTATGTCATCACAATGAGACTTTATTCTATATCAGTTTATGATTGACATCAATTATAATTGACATCAATTTTAATTTTAAGTTGTCAAGTTTCACTGCTTATAATCAGCAAACAATTGTGAGAGCTTTCTTTAGTTTGTGTTTTTTTTTTTCTTTGCTTTTTCCCCACATATTTTCTTCAAAACGAACAGCTTTGGGACTACAAAAATATACATTGCAGGAATTAAATAATTTACTGAGATTTCCATAACATCTTTTCAGCAATCAAACACAATCTCTAGATTACATTTTTTTGAGACTAAAGAACATACCTAAAATGATGAGAACTATTTCTTAATTGGTTTTTATAAACTGAATTGGCACCCTGTAGTATGTTTAGATTATAAACTAGAGAAAACAGGGATTTAAAATATGAGCAAAACATGTAGAAAGAGAAAGAAGAAAGCATGCTTGAAATATTTTTAAGTCAAAGGTGACTCTCTAGATTGAAGTTAACTATCCACTGTTTAACCTCAGACAAGGCTACATTATTGAGGGCAAGTTTGACTGTTCCAGGCACCAGGTAAGATTTCCCTTGATCACCCTATGCAAGCAACATATTTGAGATTTCCATTACTTACACATATAAATTTAAAAATAAGTGCCAGGGATCCCTGGGTGGCGCAGCGGTTTGGCGCCTGCCTTTGGCCCAGGGCGCGATCCTGGAGACCCGGAATCGAATCCCACATCAGGCTCCCGGTGCATGGAGCCTGCTTCTCCCTCCGCCTGTGTCTCTGCCTCTCTCTCTCTCTCTGTGACTATCATAAATAAATAAAAATTAAAAAAAAAAATAAACATCCTTTTAAAAATAAATAAATAAAAATAAAAATAAGTGCCAACAGAATAAGTCCTAATTGTGCCAACAGAAGTGAAGAGAGAAACTCTGTTTTAACTGTTCATATGTCGCTCCAAACTACTGATGATGGATATGGGTTACAATTCTATAAGTATGAAAGTACTTGATTCTTAAAAGACTTAAAGATAAAAAAATAAGCAAACTAAAATCAACTTTTGGTTTTGCATTATAGTAAGCATTTCTTCAACCAATTAAGTGTTTCAGTGTTCTATGCTTTGACTTCAGAATTTTTTGCGTCACAAAGATAAGATAGATAAGCAAAAGGAAGTGGAGTTTCCAAAGTTTATTCTAGTCACAAATGTACATTTAAAATTAATTATAATCTTTAAAATTAACTCACAGTATTTTCTCCTTGGAAAAAGATAAAGCATACCAATAAGGCTAAAGGAAGTTGTGTCTACCAGTCAAAACCCTTGTGCCATCTAATCTCTGAGTCAAAAGAGTTGAATACCAAACTGTCAGAATGAGGAAACAACTAGTGAAAAGTAAGTATGGGAAATATGTTAGTTGCTATAATCACATATATTATTATTAAAAGAACATATAATGTCAAATTTGAATAATATTCAGGCACACTCCCATTTCCGAGCACTGCCACTATTCCTGCTGCCTGGGATGGTGTTCCCCCAGACATACTCTTAGCAAACACTCTTATTTCTTTTAGGTCTTTGAATAAAAAGTCACTTTCTCTATAAGGTCTGCCTGGACTCTGTATCTAAGTTTCCATCCCTCCTTCCTGTTACTTCCTCTCTTTATTTCATGGAACATTTTGTTTCCTTTGCTCTCATTCTATGCATTTGGTTTATTTACCTAGTTTCTTGACTAATCGTCTCATTGGCATATAAGGAATTGAATCCAGGGATTTTTCTCTGATGTGTTCACTGATAATTCCTTACTACAGAAGTATGTGTCATGTGATATGTGTTTAATAAATACCTTTAAGAGGAGTAAATGTATATGAAATAAAACCTTTCAATATTTCAAGATTTACTCTTTTCATATTGAGACCATTATTTGGCATAGTGGGTGAATTTGTTCTAATTTTTATTTTACAAATTATATAAGCACAAATTAGAGTAGCTTGAATCTGAAAAGTGGTACTGAAATATCCAAGGATGTTGTTAGGACTCTAAGTCTCTCTCTTGCTACTTTTACTTCCTGTGCTATTTGCCTCCACTTAACTTCATTCTCACAGACTGTTAGCAAATGGTTCTTGGTAGTCTCATGGATTTTGAAATGCATGAATCTAGCATCATTCCCAATTGTGCCAACAGAAGTGAAGAGAGAAACTCTGTTTTAGCTGTTCATATGTCGCTCCAAACTACTGATGATGGATATGGGTTACAATTCTATAATTCCTCAGACTATATAATGTTCTCCTGACACAGCAGGAGAGGTCTTCCCATTCCTTTTTCTGGACCAATTGTTTAGCAATCTGTATGAAAACATCCACAGAAAAAGATCCCTCCATTTGTACTGAGTTGCAACATCTTCTGAATTTTATAAAATGTACATTCAGAAACTATTTTGTCCCGAAGTAGAATCTTAACCATTCCAGAGGAGGCTATTTAGGAAATGAAAACAAAAATCTCCTGCCAACCCAGAAAACCTAGTCATAAGGTAGTGGAGAAAGAAAACAATTTTATTATTGAATAAGCATTACATCAGAATGTGATGCAAATCATAGGCAATCTACATTGAAAACACATTGAAAAAAAAAAAAGAAAGAAAGAGGGATCCCTGGGGTGGCGCAGCGGTTTGGCGCCTGCCTTTGGCCCAGGGCGCGATACTGGAGACCCTGGGATTGAATCCCACATTGGGCTCCCAGTGCATGGAGCCTGCTTCTCCCTCTGCCTGTGTCTCTGCCTCTCTCTCTCTCTGTGACTATCATAAAATTAAAAAAAATTTAAAAAAAAATTTAAAAATTAAAAAAAAAAAGAAAGAGATCTTACTCTTTTAGATAACCATGCAAGTGTGAACTATTGCATACATTCTCAAATAATAATTAGTTCTTAGGTAAGAGGATGGAAAGCACTATTTGTCACACATATTCATCTTAGATTCACATGGTAATTAAGGTGACCATTTGGGTTTGCTAATTGTTTTTTACTGAGGGAAAAATATATCCTTATGACAAGAGATTGTTTTACAACTTGGAGGGAGAGGCCTGTCTATGTCAGGCTCCTGGCCTCTCACAGAATTTGGGAGGTAGGGACTCTATCTTCCTTGATAATTACATTTGAAAGAGATGGTTCCTGGTTCATAAAAAAGACATTTCTTGGTCCTGGTAAGAGGACCTATTTAGCAACTAAAAATATTTACATACATTTCAAAGAGAGAAAGCACTGAAAATTACAAGTTTTCTGAAGAAGTAATGCTCTAAGAAAAAGGGAAAGTCTCTTTCTTGACTTTCAACAGGGAGAACTAAGTCTCTTATTTTTAATTTGCATTTCTCCTTTCAAGGTAAGTTGGAAAAATAAAGTAGAGCATATTGCATAAAAGAGGGTGTTTTGTGCAAGCAAGTACACAAAAGGAGACAGAGTGAGAAGTTGGATGTAAAGAAAGGACCACAATTTCATAGAAGACAACATCCAAAAGCTTAGCAGTTTAGAGCAAAATGTTCCCCATAACCATGATGAATAATTACAGAAACCTGAGTATGTAGTACTCTTAAGAGAATGTTCCTTACCATATTTCTTTCTACAGGACTAACCCTACAAATTGCAATTTTGTAACTAATGCTTAGAGACTTTAGCTTCATTCTACCCTTCAAAGCCATACCAGTTCTCATGATAAATTTTCCATTTTTAAAAATTAAACATCAGTGTCAAACTATGCTTCCCTTTTATTCTCTTTTTTATTACCTGTCTTCATCTTTTGAATTTTATTTCTGTAAATGTAATAAACACTTTTGGTTAAAGTGGCAAGACAAGCTAATATGCAAAATCCTTCTCCTCCAAACTCCTAGAAATGCAGTTTGGAATAGAATAAGAAAATTAGCTGTATAACTGAGCATTAAAAATAAAATTAAAAAGTAAGAAAGTGAATGAAAATCCCTAAATACCAAAGTGAAAGAGAAGGAGGAGGGGGAGGAAACATGAAAGCCAGAATAAGTAAGCATGAGTAAACCAGCTCACCATAATTCTGCAACAGGTAGTCCATCTCATGCACTGGAGTTTTCATGCCCTACTTCTGTGTGTGTGTGTGTGTGTGTGTGTGTGTGTGTATGTGTGTGTGTGTGTGTGTTTAGGGAGAGGCAGTAATGTCAAAGCTGCAAAACTTAGGCTTGTAGGGGATTTAAAGCCCTGAGAGAATGAGTATACAAATGGACAATGACCAGACCAAATTAAAAATTAGAACTCTCATGTATAACCAGTACAGCCCAGGAAGCTAGACTGCAGCCTCTAGCAATCATCCCCAAACGCTAGATCTAATCAAGAATTACCAGCTTACTGGAATGCCTGGGTGGCTCAGTGGTTGAGGTCAGGGTGTGATCCTGGAGTCTGGGAATTGAGTCCCGCATCAGGCTTCCGGCATGAAGCCTGCTCCTCCCTCTGCCTATGTCTCTGCCTCTCTCTCTCTCTCTCTCTGTGTGTCTCTCATGAATAAATAAATAAAATAAAAAAAAGAATTACCAGCTTACTAATTTTACTAATTTTTGCCCCTCCCTTATAACTCAGGACTAACTAAAGAAAAACAAGTACGTTCCCCAAACAAATCATAAAAAATGCCTTGCATCCAGTTAGCCAGCTCAATCAGAGCATACCTGAAGATTTTCCTTTTTTCATCCCAGGAACTTAGGAATTTTAAACAGCTTTGTGCATGCAGGATTCCATAAAAAGTAATTCACCCAGAATATAAATCATTATGAAAATATTTAATATCAGCAAGTAAACAAGATTACCATGAAAGGCAGCACAGATAACAAAGAACTAAATAAGAAACTATAGATAATGGAATCTGGTCTCTTACATTCTATCAAGTGTTTTGTTTTATATTTAGGCCATGAGTTTCATGTACAGTTTTAAGGGAAATAATTATTTATTTATTATTTTAATTTTTATATTGCTAGTTCGGTTTGTATATCTGTCGACCTTCAATTATCTACTCACACTCCAAAAGCAGGTTAGTGGATTTTTGCATTTTTCTCTTTACTATTGAATGGAAAGAACTCTACGTTTCTTCTTTGAGCAGGAATTCTGTGAAACAAGAGACCTGTGGGTTCTCGAAATATCTGAATGGGAAGAATTCTTTCCTAAGAACCTCAGTGTACAACTAAGCCTCTTGTATCATTGGTTGTTTGCTGGGCAAGTTGGTTGGTTTTGTTTTTCAGTTTATTGAAAAGATATCTCAGTTTTGCTTACTCTGTACTTCATAGCCTTTCTTCTGTCTGGGGATGAGGGAAGAATGATCCAGTTGCCTGGTTTTATAACCTTCTGTGAGCTCTTAATGTGCAGCCCTGCTTCTCCACTCAGGTTTCTGCAGGCAATTCTGATAGAAGCCCTGAGGCCCACTGATGTTGTAACAGGCACACTGATTGTCACATTTTCTAGTGATGCTCAAAGTATATTCTAGGAATCTTAGCTTTGGAATTTTCCACATTCCTTTTTCACCTACACCCTTCATGAAATTTGATGAATTCACTCATAAACTGTTGACTAACATCACCTCTGACCCAGTCACTCTCTTCTCTACACTGCTACACTTTTCTTTCTCATGCACCATAAGACTTTATTTTAGTGCAATTTTCAGTAAATAGAAAGGCAAAAACATATGCTTAAAATGTGCTTACCATTTCTCATGAGCCAACAATGCTTTTTAAAAAAAAATTTAATGCTATATATTATAAGTTAAGGAGAGTTTTCCTTCTTATTTTCTGATATTCATAGTTAGGTTTTGTCTTACAATGTGTCAAGGAAAAATTGCACAGGATAAAATCAAATGAATAAGGAAGGCTATTCAAGACCATTCGACGGGAGAGAAAGGCCAGAACTCTGTGTGACCACAACCCTCATAAAACAAAAGTAGAAGAAATTTTAAGAATTGGAGTGGGAAGTGCTCAGGACAGGAGACTTTTAAAACATGGATTAAGATGCTCTTCAGCTGCTGTCCTTCTATAGAAAACTGGGAATAAGGCTGATACCTTTCTTGAAGTTTGTATTTCAAAGGGATGGCTCCCAGGTCCTTGAGAAATACAGTCCTTGGTTGTAAAACTGACGAGAGGTTTTTTAAAAAGATTTACATCTCAAAGGGTCAGAGAAAGGATTGACAATTACTAGTTTTCTAAAGTAAATGTTCTAAGAAAAGGGAGGTCAGAAGACAAGAATCAAGAAGAAGCATGTCTAAAGTCTTTAGTCAATCTGAGGTGAACGTGAAGGCCATTTTGGTCAGGTGCAATAGATTTCCAGCCAGATTTCATTAACTTCTCTCCCAGACTAGGTCAGTATTTAATGATTAAAGAAACCATTTGGTAGGAAATCCTAAAGACTGAGACACCTTTTCTAATTTATTGTATTTGTCACACCCTAGCCAGTCATTTTGCTTGTGCCACTCAAGGAATGCAGTTCACAAAACTAAATGATATTCTCTTTAAAATTTGGCTTGTCTTCACCTGATTTTATTTTGTTCTATATTAGAGAAATGTCCTTGAAATAAACAAGGCAATATAGAGTATTTTATGAGTTGTCACGATTCATTGCCATTGAAAAGATCTAGTAAATTATAATGCAGTGCAAGTTCAGTATCAGAATCTCAAAGATTGTGAATTACTAAACAAATATACAATAGGAAATAATTCTCACATTAAATTTCAAATATTTGGTGGAATTTTAAGACAATTCATTTATGCACTCCACAGATTTCATTGGCACAAGAGATTAATTTTTATAAAATAGAACAGGATATACAATTGAACAAAATTATTTAAAGACTTGATTTGGAATAGATGTCTAACTCCTATGTTAAAGGAATGTTCTGGGAAGTTCTCAGTCTTTTTGGGTTTTGTTATAATATGACTGTGATTTCATTGCTTAGATTGATCCAAAAACAAAAATAATTAGAAGTTTTAGAGTTTGGGTAGCTATAATTCAAGGAAATTCTACCTCAGGCTGCAGTGCATAAATAAGCAATAACTCATACATAGGAGTGTGACATACAGTGACTGACAAATGTTTGCCCTTGAGTGTGTTATTGACTTTAATTATTTTAACTGTTTTTGTGGTGAAGTTATATAACCTGTGTAAATATAGGCATCAAATAAATGAACACTATCTCAAGAAAAAAAGAATAAAACTTTAGAAATTGTCAGATGTCAGTAAAACTGTCAAGTAACTAAAGTTGTTAAAGTATTAAAGTTATCTGCAATATGCTTAGCCTCTCCCAATCCCTAACAGAGATTTGAGAAATAGAGCTGCAAGGACAGATCTTCCAGAATCTATTTATTCCATCCTTTTTGCTTTTAGGAGGATTTTATATCATTTTTATCACACAGATAGTCTTACCTAGTTTTATATCTTATCTTTAAATAATACACTTACTAAAACACACATACACACAAAAACACAGAAAACTAGATACCAAAACAAGGAACTAAAGAATTCAGTTTAGGTTCATGGCCATGTATTCAATCTGTCATTGGATAGAGATGATATACTTTGTCACAATAACTTTATAGTAGAATTATATTTGTTAATATAAAAAAACTTTCTGAACTATAAAGTACTATATAAATATAAGGCATTGTCATTAAAGTTAAATTTGCTAAACATAAGTCCTGAAATTATAATCTTTATATTAAATCTCTTATATTTAAAAATATATATTTAACAACTTTAATGTATGCAAACCCAAATCATGAACTACAACAATCACATATAATGAACTACAAATGATCTTGCTCATTACTTACAACTTAATTCACTATTTCTTGAAATCTAACCTTCAAAAGGAGGTTCATGTCATGTTTTATCAATATTAAGTCTTGTTTGTGAACTATTGTGATACATGAGTAGAGTAAATACCATTCCCCTGCTATTCCTACCAAATTACACAAAGGAAATGATGATCAAAAAGACACAGTCATGTGACTTTAAGAAGTGACTATAAAGCACTTATTTTGTTACTCCAGGGTAGATAAATATTAATGATAACTAGCGGCCAAGTACAATGTTTGAGTAAAGAAGTTCCTCCCAAGACTCCAAGGATCATTTTGACTTTGTTTCAAGTGTTCTAAAACACACAAATTTTGAGCTACTCTTTCAACATCAGTCACTTAAATAATCAAATGAGCATTAAAGAAAACGAGTGCATATAGATAGCATCCTGAAGGTGTCCATGCCCTAATTTTCAGGAATTTGTGATATGTTATATTGGATGTCAAAAGAGGACTTCACAGATGTAATTTAGATTCCAGACCTTTAAATAGGGGCATTACCCTGGATTATCTACGTGGGTTCAAATAATCACATGATTCATTAAAAGCAAATAACCTTCTCCATTTGTAAGCTGAAGAGAGATGCAGAACAAAAGGACTCATTGCACTGTTGCTGACCTTGAGATGAAAGGTCCACCTGTAAGGAAAGAAGAGAGACCTCTAGGAGTGAAGGACAGCTGCAAACTGACAGCCACCTGGGAAATAGAAACTCACATCCTCCAACCACAAGGAACTGGATTCTTCCAACAACTTAAATGAGTCTAGAAGCATATTATTTCCCCAAACCTCCAGTAATAAATACAACCTTACTAAACAACTTGATGTTAGTTCAGTGAGATCTGTGTTGAACTTCTGGCCTCCAGTCCTTTAAGATAATAAATTTGTGTTCTAAACTACTTTATAGGAAATTACTAAGGCAGCAGAAGAATTCTAATACAACGGGAAAGCTTCATAACAAAAAGGGGCCACTGTTTCATGATATACCTGAACTCATTTATTCAATCAATAAGTTTTACTGAAAGCCATATATGAGTCAGACACTGCATTGTACTGTGACTTGTCAGTGAAACCAAAGGAATTGGAAACATATACCAAGTGCCTGAAATATGCAAAATTAGAATGTAGAATAAACATGATATCAGCGATTTGAAGCAATAGTATTTACCTCTTCAAAAGTAGTTTACTTTCACAAATTCAGTGTAGGAAGGAAAATAGTTTTTACCTCTTCAAAAATAGAGTTTACTTCCACAAATTCAGTACACAAAGGGAAAAAAAGAAGTGAAGGAAGGGAGAATAAAGAAGAGAAAATAAATTTTAAAAAAAAGTGGGATACTAAAGTCCATTTTATATGTACTTAAGAGGTACTAGTTTTTTTCTAATATTTTGGCACATGGAACCACATTCCTTTTTCGGTCTTAATCAAAGAAATTTGTGACTTCAAAAAACAATTGCCAGTATGGATGACACATTACATTCATCAGTATTATGTGAACTTCCACATTTCTTTTTTTTTTTTTTTTTATTTAATGTTTGTATTTTTCAAAGAAGACTCAGGTGAAATTTTGTGAGTATAACAATAGGGCAAATTTCTAGAATGTGACCTCTTTCAGTTTACTCTGGAAAAATATACTTCTGAAATTTTTATAACCTTTATATAATTTAAACCACTTATGACACTGTCCTATCTAAATGAAAATTCTCATTTATATATACTCAAACTGAAAATTAAGAAATTATTAAGATTTAACTAAATCAAACGAAAAGCCTACTCTCTCCCTACTTTAACCCATATGTCTTTCTCCCTCCCCTCCCCTCCCCTCCCCTCCCCTCCCCTCCCCTCCCCTCCCCTTCTCTTCCCTTCCCTTCCCTTCCCTTCCCTTCTTCTTTTTCTCCCTTTTGCTCATCCTTTCCCAACCCAGCCTTGGCCAGCTTTTCATCTTCAAAACTTGAACAAGTATTTGTGGTATTTTAATTACTTAGTCATTAGCAGCAGAATGAGTGGTAACTCACAATTTATTCTCCTTCTCAAACAATACCCCTCAATTAATGATATCTATGTTTAGATGTAAGTAGCTCATAAAATGGCTGTATATTTTTTATTTAATTCTCTACTGTAAAGATGTTTGCCATCTCATCTGGGTTTTTTATTACCTGTTCCATGTTTGTTATTGAGATAAACAAGTAATGTATAAGGACACCTGGGTGGCTCAGCGGTTAAGGGCATCTGCCTTCAGCTCAGGGCGTGATCCTGGAGTCCCAGGATCAGAGTTCCACATCAGACTACTTGCACAGAGCCTGCTTCTCCCTCTGTCTGTGTCTTTGCCTCTCTCTGTGTGTCTCTCATGAATAAACAAAATCTTTAAAAAGAAAAAACAAGTAATGTATAAAAACATAGTGATATCATAATTATTGTTATGGTCTATAATTTACTTTCCAAAGTTTTCTTCTGCAGCTTTTAAAATTTCAATTTTTGCCATAAATAAATAAATAATAAATAAATAAATAAATAAATAAATAAATAAATAAATACCATTTCTAAATACAAGCAATTCACTATGAATTAAATTCAGTCTATAACACTTACCATATGCATCTGAAATTTTTCAAAAAGTCCTGTGATTTTGTTGAAAATACCTCATCATTAGAAAAAAAAATCTTTTTAAATATCAGTGGGGGGATCCCTGGGTGGCGCAGCGGTTTGGCGCCTGCCTTTGGCCCAGGGCGCGATCCTGGAGACCCGGGATCGAATCCCACGTCAGGCTCCCAGTGCATGGAGCCTGCTTCTCCCTCTGCCTGTATCTCTGCCTCTCTCTCTCTCTCTGTGTGACTATCATAAATAAATAAAAATTAAAAAATAAATAAATAAATAAATAAATAAATATCAGTGGGATTTTACTAGATAACATGTAAAATTCATTTTGTTGACATTTTCTCAAATAATAGTCATGGTTGAGGAGTTGGGATAGAATTTCTGGTAAGGGAAAAGCAATCTCATTAATCCTGAGAAAATATATTTCTTCTGTTTTCAACTCCACCAACTATTGCAGGAGCTCTAATTTCACCTAAACATTCCTCCTCCCATTTTATTTGCTGCTCAAAACTAGTTGTTAGTGGTGGATGGGCAGGGGTGGTGGTGGTGATTGCCTTCTGTGAGCAGGACAACTTCTAATTTTTTTGTGAGTTACTAACTTTTTTTTATATATAAAAAGAAAAAGCTAAGACTAGCATAATGGTTGATTTAAGATTTCTGGATAGGAGAGCACAGAAGCTTCCTTATCTTTCAAGTTTCTCAAGTTTGTGAAGAAAAATAAAACCTAATTAGATCCACCTAACAGGTCAATACATTTAATCTTAAAACTGAGAACAAGTATCTAATACTTTAGTGTGCATATAATCATGAACATAGCACTTTGAATGTAATGGAAGTTTGTATATTTAAATGGTACCAAAAACCCTGAAAATGGCATTTGAACATAGATTCAAATAACTTGTACTCAACACCTGCCATGCATACTGAGTACAGAAGAAGACTCTATTTGAAAACGTCATGGTCTATTGGAATATATTGGCATGTCAATAGTTAACTTATGATAGAGATTTACACTGAGATCTTTGGGAGCATATAAGAGGAAGTAAATGTAAGTGAAGTTGGAGATAAAATAAGGCTTCCTGAAATAGACAGGTAGGCCAATAAATAGGATATAGGGAGAGAATGATGTATGGTTTCAGGAGCAATGTACAAGGTAAAAGGCAAGGGAAAGCCTAGGGAATTTAGGAAATTCAAATATTTTGAGTTAGGAGGAGTTCAGGGAATAGAGAACAGATTCTATACTTTGCATTATTTCAAAATCATAATATCTGTGAAGTGGAATATTTGTGGCCAACTTTTTTTAATGGAGCTTTTTAAGCTGACTTCCTTCACAGATATTTAAGGTAGATTTTATCAATGTCATGCAGCATTTACTCCTATTTCCTACTCTGAATGCCATAAAGCTAAAAACAACATTTTCACTTGAGCCTTGGAAGGCAAAAATGGAACACAAGCAATCCTCTTGTTATTTAGATATTTTCTTCTGGAAAGCAAAGATATGGTTTTGTCTAAAACAGATTTTCCGTGTACTATGTCTGGGTTGTGGGTGTTAGGAGATGATCATGGCAGTCAGTGGGGCAGAATCAGTGTCCGTGTCCATCCCCAATTGATGTGTGTCAAGACACATTTGTGCCTGTGGTGGCACTAGGTTTCTGGTCCTAGCCTCCCAAAGGTAGATGAGCAATATGCTTTGGAATACAGTGAAACCAATGGCAACCTCCTAAAAATTCATTCTTAGTGCACAGGGGTTGTAGCTTCTCTGGAAAATGGGGATTATCATGTGTGTCCTTCTGAGAAGCCTATTCTTTTATCATTTCTTCCCTTTCAATAGTTTCATAAGCATGGTATTCTTCATATTAAAATACTCTTTTTCAAATATCATTAGGTGGTTTCTGTTTCCTACATGAACTCAACCCTACTCATTGCTATAAACCAAGATGGAATAAACAATTCTTTGACTAAACTCTCAGCACACACCAGTGCAAACGAAGATCAGTAATAGAGACAAATAAAACACATTTAAAGTGGGTTTTGCCTGTAGGCAAAATTGTCTTGTATTTGGGAGCTTATATATAACAGTGAATTATTTCATTTTAATTGGTCCATCCTTATATTTTCTTTATTTCTTAGAGAGTAGTTATGTTAGATTCTCCATACCTCACCAAACAGTAAGTACCTCCATTTTGATATTAATAAAGGTTATGATACCTAAAACTTTAAATCTCTAGAATATAAAATTAGAAATTAACTTAATTCCTAATAATCCATATCTGACTCTACATGGTATATTTAATGGTTACAGAAAAGTTATAGAAAAGGAAGATCCTACTTAAACAAACAAGAAACTGCCAACATGTTAAAAAAATAGCAGGTAAACTAATCCAGCATTTCAACTGTTGATACATAAAATGATATTATTGAACTATACTTCAGGTAATGTCTATAACCAGACATTCTCTAGATATTCCATTTTTCCCCAGGCATATTCCAATACAGATATGTAGGGAATTTAAATATAGTATTCAAGTGAGAGAAGGTGTGCTGATCAATTCCCTGAAGGAATATGTAGCTGAGATATAGGATAATGTTGACAATTTATGCAAATCTGTAAGAGGAAATTAACCAGGACCATGAAGCATGTAGCATCACTAATAAGGTAGAAAGTAGCCTGATCAAAATGAATGATGTCAAATGCCCTGAAGGCACCAAAGTAAAAGCAGTTTCTCCCTTGGAGCAGAGCCTCCCACTCTGCCTGCAAGCAGGTAAAGACCTCCTTAGCTTAGCAAGAGAAGAGAAGATAAAGCTGCCAGTTACAGCTATCAAATAAGAAAAAGAATGTATTGACAGGATATGATTACTTTCAATGAGACAAAGGAACAGCTGAAAACCTACTGTTTCTAAAAATTGTGAAAACATAGAGGAAATGCCAAATCCTTGACCTCTTCTCTAAGCCTTTATCCATGTAGATACAAATATTAGTGTTGTAATAAGATCAAAGTAAGTCTGTTTATTCACTCATTTAACAAACAAATATGTCTTCTGCGTGTATTGCCCTGTATGATGTAAGATAGACAAAGTGACTAGACTATAAAAGTCAATGAAAACCATCTAAGAAAAGTACATGCAATATTAGTGTCTAACATTATGGAGACAGACATTAAGCAGGTAAAAATCACACAAATGTTTTTATAAACTATGTTTCAGGAAGAAAATGAAAAGTATGCAGTGATCTATCTATCTATCTATCTATCTATCTATCTATCATCTATCTATCTCCAGAGATTGGGGGGAGGAGGGAGAATGTGAGCACAAGAGAGAGCGCATCTGCAGGAGTAGTGGCATGGAGCAGAGGGAGAAGGAGAAGAAGACTCCCTGCTGAGCAAGATGTCTAACACGGGCTCGATCCCAGAACCTTAGGATCATGACAAGAGAGCCGAAGGCAGATGCTTAACCAACTGAGCCACCCAGGTGCCCCTTTAAGCGCTTTTAATTCAAAATAATCAATATACCAAAGTGGCATATTTTGGAGAGACACATTCATATTTTCTTTAGGTTCATTCAGATTTGGAACTTCAGAAGGAAAATATGGTGACAGGGATGGGGAAAAAGCAGAGGATGTATTCAAAAACACTCATGGAGGCATGGAGGAGTAATTATATATAGTGTACCATAGACTCTAAGCTGCTCAGTAAAAAAAAAAAAAATGAAGTGAGGGAAATGGATAATGGACAGGTGATGAGCAAATTGTAAGATGTATAGATGGGAGGATATAGTGGTTCAGAAGTCACAGAAGAGTTGAACTGAAAGTCCACGATAAAGCAAACTAAAAAGAAAGAGATTTGTTTTTGGAAGACTAGGGTTTTGCATTAAAATTTTTGATAATGAGGTCAAGTTTTGATGATTATAATTGTCCTGAGTATTGTCATAAGAGAGAATAAATGAATAAAACTTGGGGAAAATTTTATTAGAGATAAGACATTGAAAAACTATGTGTTATCTGAAATAACTATCGGTGTGGATATTGATGTTGCCAAGAATTATAAAAACAACTGTGTGGGGCAGCCCCAGTGGCGCAGCAGTTTAGCGCCGCCTGCAGCCCAGGGTGTGATACTGGAGACCCAGGATCGAGTCCCACGTCAGGCTCTCTCTATGATGCCTGCTTCTCCCTCTGCCTGTGTCTCTGCCTCTCTCTCTCTGTCTCTATGAATAAATAAAATAAAATCTAAAAAAAAAAAAAAAAAAAACTGTGTGAAAGTAAAACTCTCAGTAAAGAAGTACATTTTGACTGGATGAAGGGGAGGTAGCAAGAAGTTGGTACATCATGGAAACAAGGAAGATGAGTAAGTGAGTGTAATGAATAATGAGTAGCGTATTCATCTGGTTGATATATATCTTAAAGAAATGGAAATACTTTTTAGTTTGGAAAGATCTGATAATTACAATAGGGTGAAAGCTATATGACTTCTCTGGAATTGTGATATAAAAGAAAATAAGGGTGGCAGCCCGGGTGGCTCAGCGGTTTAGCGCCACCTTCATTCCAGGGCCTGATCCTGGAGCCCTGGGATCAAGTCCCATGTGGGGCTCCCTGCATGGAGCCTGCTTCTCCCTCTGCCTGTGTCTCTGCCTCTCTCTCTGTGTGTGTCTCTCATGAATAAGTAAAATAAAAAAAGAAAGAAAGAAAGAAAGAAAGAAGGAAAGAAAGAAAGAAAGAAAGAAAGAAAGAAAGAAAGAAAGAAAGAAAGAAAAAATAAAGTAAACACCATGAGATTGAAATGGCCACAAAAGACATGGGGACTTTAGGGCACACTCAAGTTTCTTTAAGAGCTAGTAGGTAAACATTCTGGGGAGAGTTTCAGGATGCCAATTTGCTTTATACTGAGGTCAAATTTAAAAACAAACATACAAAGAAACAAACACCCCAAAAGACCATAGTTTAGAAGGTAGAGATCAGGAACGAGGTCAGATTAGAAGAGGTAAAGGAAAGGAAGATATGAGCTTAGGTCATAATGGATATCTGGAGGCACAGGGAAGAAGGAATATGCAACATCAAGGGATCTTTCCTGGTTTACTGAAGGTGGGTGGTTGGGTCTGGTTCCATGGGTAGTAATGATTTACTCTGAGTAAGTGTAACATCCAGGAGATTTATACAACCGAAATTTACCCAGAGGTAGTTGACTTTTCAGGCAATATAGAGTTGTGTGGCAGAAGAGGAGTTGTTTTTGCTTTCTTGTCACTTACACATTCTCTCTCTCACTATGCTTGTCTTATCCAGTGTCTCATCTTCTCCAGAGTACAGAACTCCTTTACAACAATGACCAGGCATATCTATCTTTCTGCTTTGCTCTCTGGAAGCATGCAAAACATAATTTTTGTATACTATTAGGTAGAAGACATAGAAATTATCTGATACAAATGTTCCCTATTCAAAATTTGTCACTAAAGGGTGACTTTAATTATTATTATTATTATTATTATTATTATTAATTTAATGGATCACTTATTTAATTAGGTTCTTTGCAAGAAATGTAAGGAAAGAAAGGAAATTTAGCACACTAATTTGTCAGGATAGATCCAATTTGTGAGAAAAGACACGAGCAGAGGTAGCCCTGAAGCTGAGGAGGAGCTTTGATTTTTGGCAGAATTTGTGTGTCCAGGGCTTTCTGACCAACCTTGCACTGCTCTGTAGTCTAATATTTCTCCTTCTCAGTATTGAAGATCTCACCTTCCTGGTATGTGGTTTTAGTCAGCTTCTTCTCAAACTTAGCATGAGTGAGATGTTTGGGGATTTTCACTCTTCTGATACCAATTTTGGGGGAAGTGGCATGACAAATTTCTAGTGTGCTCTACGCAGAGGAACTTGACTGAGGGCCAGAGGTCCTGTCACAAGTAGCAACTCACTGTTCAGTTGCTTCAGGAAAACCATCCTCTTCTGTGGCTCCCAGTGAGATGATCAACACAATCCCAGGAGTGATGATTCCAGTTTTTTGCCCTGGCTCAACAAGCTTTCAAGGCACAGCTTCAGTAGGATAATATGTACACATTTTGCGAAGTTCAGCCACTTGGGTACCACCATTCTTGTCACTACCAACTGGTTTTGTGACAGTAGCAAATAAATTTTTCCTTCTATTTCTTTTCAACCCTGAATTTAGCTACTGAATGCTTTCTCTTGTATGTGACCTTTCTGGAGTACATAGCTGATCAGGATTATCTGCCAATTTCTCTAACGAGGACAGGATTTTGGCTGTAGTGGGGCTTCCTCTTCTTTGGTGTTTTAGCCTTGAGATTACCATTCTTAACTTTTCCCCAGCAACAGCCTTCTTGGCTTCAGGTTTTTTTCCTCAGTATCCAGCTTCTCAGATTTTTCACCCGCCATCATGCAAGATGGAAAGTAGATAATTTTTAAATCAAAGTTATTCACACACATACTATAAAGAAGCACCTACTTCTGCAGAGGTTTTTAAAACAATAGTCTCCAAAATGCCTTCCCTTTTCAATGACCTATATTTCATTTAACTGAGTCTTTTTATTTTTTTTTAATTTAAAGATTTTATTTATTTATTTGAGAGAGAGAGAGAGAGAGAACAAACAGTGGGGAGGGGCAGAGGGAGAGAAAAGAGAGAGAAGCAAACTCCCTGCTAAGCAGGAAGACCCACACAAGGGCTCCATCCCAAGCTCCTGGGATCATGACCTGAGCGAAAGGCAGACACTTAACCAGCTGAGCCACCCAGGTGCCCTCAGGTGATTCTTTTAGCATATCTCAAGTGTAGTTATGTTTTAATTTTTTGTTACTACAAATCATCTATTACCTTGAGATAATTTATATTTAAACCCAAATTTTCTAAGGCAAAAATTTAGAAATAATAAAAATGCCTGCTTCATAGTTAAAAAATATCTTTGCAGGTTTTTTTTACTTTTTTGAAAATATCAACACACACACACAAACACACACACACATATACACACAGCACATCCCTCAGAATAACATTAATTCCTGAATACTTCATGCTGACATTTGGACTTTTGAATAAACCGTTTTTCAATGGTCTTGATCTAAGATGCATGGAAGTGAGATAATAGTTTGAAGCCACAGGTCCATTTCCAAACTGAATTTTCACTAAATGTCACAGTACAGCTCTCTGCCATTTCTCTAGAATGAGTGTATTGGTTCCCGGAAGGAAAATATGTTTATGAAAAATCACATCCCAGTAACTCAAGGGTAATGTTGTGCTGGCTTTGAACCTGAAAGATCTCTATCCTGCTGCACATTCCTCTTTGTAATTTAAATGCAACCAAGTGCATATAATAGTCAAAGAAGTAGATTCTTGTGCAAAATTGTCTAACTTTACTTGGTTTGAAATTTATGTATAAATAGTTACAGCATTTTGCATGTGTGTAGTAAAAAAAAAAAAAAAAACTTTAAACAATCACATTTCCAGTAGGAAAAACATTATGCTGTCAAAGCAAGAGGATACTAATATACACGTGTGTATGAGTGTGTGTGCGTATGTGCATTGCATTTCTACAATAATTGCATTGTACTGTATTGTGCGTGCATTGTGTTTCTACAGTAAGTATGTGGCACTTTTAAAATTCAAAATAGTATGTGGATAGTTTTGGACTTACTGGCTGAGAAAATCTCTGGATGTTTCATAAGAAAATACTAGTACGTTTTCAATATATGAATCTAAGTTTTTAGGGTTGAAGAAACCAGCTTGGACATTACAACCCCAATAAAGAACTCAATCCCTCATTGTAAGGCCAAGCCAAGCTTGCCCAGCCAACTCCAATCACCCAAGCCACTTTAGCTGAGCTGTAAAACATCACGAAGCAAGTAGGTGCCATTCCTTCTTTTTCTAGAGGAAAAGAATCTAAAGATAAAAATACAAACAAAACCCAAGAACTCTCATTTTTCCTCTTCCTGTTTCTGGAGAACCATTAGTGACTATTTGCCTCTTTTGAAAGAATAAAATGCTAATTAATCACTTTTAAGAGAGTTACTTCATAAAAATGTTACTTCAAAAAAAAAAAAAAAAAGAAGTTCCTCCTAAAATAAATCTAGATTTCTTTAACAAACAAAAAGCATGGTTTGGAATTCTGGGCTAGTATTAAATAATACCAGTCAAATTAAGCCCAAATATCAATCATGTTAAAACCAAGACCAGATTTGCATGCATGAAGGATATTTCTAGGGTATAATCTATTTCTTAATCTGGGTACATGGTAAGGGATTCCTTATGCTGTACCCTTGTGACTTATGCACTTTTCTCTCTGTATATTGTATTAAATAAAATGTTCAATGAGTAGTTCATATGATTTGTTCTATGCAACATGGTTAATTTTTTTATAAAAAGATAAAATGAAGTGTGAAAATGTCCTTTCTCTTCCATATACCCCTGCCATAACCTAGTATTTCTCTCCAAAATTATTTATTTAAAATTGGTGTGCTTCCTTCTACAAAGAAGACACTTTTCAACTGTCTCTTATCTAACTATACATCTACTTCCTTGCCATTGATATATATACAGTAGCCTATCTATCCACTTGTTTGATTTGTATATAACAGGTAAATAATATATTGATATATTGTTTGGTGTCTTGCTTTTTAATTAATTTGTTTGTTTAAATATCTTTCATTTATCTCATAACCTCCACAGCATAGTCATTCGTTATAATAACTTTTTATCAAATGAATATACCATAATTTATGTTATTAATCTTTTGTTGATAATCACTTTGGCTGACTCCAGATTTTGTCCACTATTCACAATAACTCACCACAGTTCACTTGAATTAAGCAATTAAGCTTATAGAGACATATACACTCAATACTCTTGATTTGCCAGTTTAACAGTTTTAATAATATAGTAAGTGAAATTTTTTTTTAATTTCTGTTGTGAACTTAATTTGTTTTTAAATTTCTGTTGTAAACTTAATGTTTGAGTCCCCTCGAAATTCATATGTTGAAACTCTAATCCCAACATGATAATATTTGAAGATGGGGCCTTTGGTAGGTAATTAAGTCATAAATGTAGACCTTCATGAATGGAATTATTGTCCCTATAAGCAGAGGCCAGAGAGCTAACTGGCTCCCTTTCAGCCATGAGAGGACACAGCAGAAGATAGTTATCTGTCTGTAGACCAGTGATAGAGCCTAACCAAGAACCAGATTACACTGATACCCTAATCTGGGTATTTTAGGCTCCAGAACTATGTGATATAAATGTTGTTTAAGCCACCCAGCCTATAGTAATTTATTATAGCAGCCCAAATTTACTAAGATAATTTTCATCCTTAAAATGTGCTATCCAAAGTGTCTAGCTATTTTTAACTTTTTACAAAATCTTTGGCCTTTTTTTTTTTTTTTAAGATTTTATTTTTTGATTTATGAGAGACAGAGAGAGAGGGGGGCAGATACCCAGGCAGAGGGAGAAGCAGGCTCCATGCAGGGAGCCCCACATGGGACTTGATCTGGGGACTTCAGGACCACGACCGGGGCTGAAGGCGGCACTAAATTGCCTAGCCACCCAGGGTGCCCAATCTTTGGTCTTTTAAATATTTATGTATTCTGTCTGTTTTCCAAGTGAATTAACTGTGGTATATTTCTTGATTTATATCAGCTCTGTATTAGTTAAAAAATGAGAATTGGGGGAATCCCTGGGTGGCTCAGCGGTTTAGCACCTGCCTTTGATCCTGGAGACCCGGAATCGAGTCCCGCATCAGGCTCCCTGCATGGAGCCTGCTTCTCCCTCTGCCTGTGTCTGTGCCTCTCTCTCTCTCTCTGTCTATCATGAATAAATTTAAAAATCTTAAAAAAAAATAATAATAAATAAAAAATGAGAATTCTCATTGCCTTATTTTCTCAGTTTGTTATATTCTGATAAATTATTTTATGTAGTATTTAATAGCTTTATATAGTTAGATATGTCTGTATTTCATTATAACTTATCAAGTGTGGTATATGTCCTATTTAGAAGAGACTTTTGAACTAAGTAAGCTAGGAGAACCTTGCAGAGTCCCATCCTGAGGCTCAGATTTGTTTCTGAGGTTATAATTATCCCTTATTTAAAGAAAACAAAGAAACAACTACAAAAAACAAAAAACAAAGCAAACTGAAGTTAATAAAGTATAACTTTTTTTCCTTATAGCTGGTAGTCTAAGCCTGATATTCAAATCCTAAGAGGTTTTTATGCATGATACAACAAAAAACATGTCATATTCTTCAGAATTAATTTATCTTTTTCTCTCTTCAAAAATATTATATATGTGTAATATATTAGAGATTAGAAAAAGTTATGCTTACGAACAGTAAAGAGAAAAGTGGTGTAATAGATCCTAATTGTCTCATAACCTAATCATTAACAAAGGAGCAAACTAAACTTCTCAAGTTGGGAGTAGAAAGGTAGAAAACTGTCTAGGTACTTTATATAAAAAAGTCCCATTTTCAACAGAATGTGAAAACAACATAATGGTGTATAATGTGTATAGCATTTTTCTAATGAAAAATCAAAGTCTCTTTGTTAAAAATTCCCCTAATATTTGTATTTTAAGTGTTGTCTCATTCTACAATCAAGCCAAGCTTTAATCAGGAACTGGGTAAAAAGAAGGGATTCTCTCCTTTCTTTGGCAAAGATTTTCTTAAAAAAGTGTTTCTAATAAACACAATCTATTCTAATTTTTATATTCTCACTTTCACCATTAAAACTTGATCTGTAAGGAAATCATTTTTGTAGTAAAGGGAAAACATAATTTGACACATATAAAATACACACATATAACTTCTTTCCAGTAAGATTTATTTTTATTTCCTCACTGACTTAAAAAAAATGCTACTTTTATTGTAGACTAAATTTCATGTATATCTTGGTGTTATTTCTGACCTCCTGTCTATATGTTTTGATGATGGTAACAAAGTGTTAATTATTCTAGCTTTCATCTTTTCATATCTCTGAAGATTATTTTACCTCATTACACTTTTTAAAATGCTTTTCCTGACGAGTTTATCATATTTATTCTATCAGACAAATTTGAGTTTCATTTTATTAAGTACAATGAACTCTGTCCTTTCTCATCATGAGGCTCAGCGTGAGGCCAGTGCGTCGGGAGCTGGGCTTACCGTGGAAAAGAAGCCACTGCACCCCACAGCCACGTGGGGTGTGTGGGGGTGGGGTTCGTTGGTCCAGGAGAAGGACCCTATGGACCCCCGGGGGCCAGCCCCCCAGCCTTTCCAGCGGCCTGAGAAACCTGGTGGAGTCGCCGTCGGAAGACCAGGCGGGAGCATAATGAGGCCCTGATGGGCAGCCCCGGCCATTGACCTGTCAGCATCCTTCTGTGACCAGTCAGGATCCTCTTGTGGCCCCTACTGCTCCCAAGCTTGTGGTCATAACCCAGGGCCGCTGAGCCGGGAGCACCGGGGTCTTTTCGACCATGAGGTGAAATCTCTGGACGTGGCTCGGCTGCTTAGTGGTGGGCGCCTGGAACCAGGCACCCCGTCACTCCCTGCCATACCCTCCCCAAGCCCAAGCTGGGTGCAAGAACCAGATCTACAGTCAAGAGGCAAGGAGAATCAGATGCCTTGAGGCTCAGGCCCTGGCCCGCGCATTCCCAGTCCCGCAGAGCTCCCTGGCTTGGGGCAGCTGCTGGAGGAGCTCCAGTGCCAGCTGATTCTGCCACAGGCCTTCCCCAGGAGGAACCTGGTGCAAGAAGCCAGGGATGCCATTGTGAGCACCTTATAGGCCTGCCATGGCTGTGAGCCTGACCTCAGCCTGGTGCTCCGTGGCTGCCAGCTGCCCTTACCAGGGACCAAGCCTGGGGGCCCTGAAAGCCAAAGAATGACACTTTCCTGGATCAACAGCCCTGACCAGTGCCCAGGGGAGGGGAGGCAGAGGAGGCAACAGAGGACAAAGGAGCTCACCTTTGCTATGCCTCACAGCTCCAGCACTCCTATGGTGCATAGGGTGAGCTTGGCACCACCAAAAGGTCCCTGGCCACCCCCCTTGCCCTTGTTGCCTTCACCATCTGGGGCAGCCTGGGGCCCCCCAACAGCCTTTGACCTGCTGAAAAGCATCTGGCTGGTAGCCACACCATCCCCTCAGCAGTACTGGGGTGTTGGGCCACAAACAGCCCCTGCCTCAGCCACCATCACCCTTGTTGCCCAGAACCTCTGCCCTGGACTGGAGTCCCAGCCCCCCTGCCCCACTGCCCAGTCTCTCCTGGGTAGTGGCCCAGAGCAGCCCAGAGGCCTGGTCTTTTCCACCCATGACACTGTACTGAGGGGACTGGACAGGAGACAGGAAACCAGCACTCCTAATCACCTCAATAAACTACCTTGTACATTGAAAAAAACAAACCCATACACATTATGTTTTTCCATTTATTTTCATCTTTTTGTCTTTCAGTAGATATTTTTTTTTTGCTCTCTCTCCTTTTCTTTCTCCCTCTCATCTCTCTGTAGATATTAATATAAATAAAAATATAGATATACAGATGCTAAACTATTCTTATAAACTTTATATATACTTTGGTTGTACTGTAAACAGATTTGTTTGTTGTCATGTCAGCTGGTTTGATTTTTTTTAAGATTTATTTATTTATTCACGAGAGACAGAGAGAGAGAGAGAGAGAGAGAGAAAGGCAGAGACACAGGCAGAGGGATAGGTAGGCTCCTCACAGGGAGCCCAATGCGGTACTCCATCCCGCATCCCGGGATCACGACCTGAGCTAAAGGCAGGAGCCCAACCGCTGAGCCACCCAAATATCCTGTTTTAATTATAATAAAGGAAAGCGGTTGATGTTTATGTTTATATTAATTTTATAACATACCATTGTAGTGAACCTTTTTATTTTTACAAAGAGTGGGGTTTTTTTGCAGGGAGGGGGGCCTATGTTTTTTGTAGGCAAGTTACCAAATTACCTCCAAGTTTTTCTTTCTGGCCTATTATTTAAACTGATGTTTTAACTAATTGGCTAGAACTGCTAAACTAAGTAAAGTGATACTGGTTATAGGCAGAAAAATTGATTTGTCTAGTTTATGACTTTAGTAGTAAGGATTCCCGTGTTTTTTCTTTAAGCGTACTTACATGTTCATATGATTAGTTAATCATATTAGTTAAATTAATGGATATATACACACGTATATGATGTACTAAAGATATAGGTATCTATAATCCTTATTCAGATTCTAAAAGTAAATATGAATGTTCACTTAGTCAATTGTCTTTAAAAAACTTGATTTTTTAGGGCAGTTTAAGGTTCACAGCAAAATTGAGAGGAATGTACAGAGATTTCTCAAGTACTCTGGCCCCAGTACATGTATGTGTAGCCTCTCCTATTATCAACATCCCCTACCCTAGTGGTACATTGATACATACATCAAAATCATCTAAAATATACAGTTTACTCCAAAGTTCACTCCTGGTGTTATACATTCCATGGATTTGGACAAATGCATGAAATTATGGTATCATAGGATTTCTTTTATTGCCCTAAAAAGTCTCCGTGACCTGCATCTCTAGAAACCACTAGTCTACTATCTCTGTGGTTTGCCTCTTCTAAAATATCATATAGTTAGAATCATACTGTATGTAGACTTTTCAATTTATCTCCTTTCACTTAATAATATGCAGTTAAATTTATTCCATGTCGTCTAATGCCCTAATAATTAATTTCTTTTTAGCTTGAATAATTTTGCATTGTCCAATGTACCACAATTTATTCATCTATTCACTTACTGAAGGACATTTTTGTTTTCAAATTTTGGCAATTATGAGTACATTTTCTATAAATATCTGTGTATAGGTTTTATGAAGACACAGATTTCCATCTCTTTGGGTAAATACTGAAGACTACAATTGCAGGACGCCTGGGTGGCTCAGTGGTTGAGTGTCTGCTTTCCGCTCAGGGCATGATCCTGGAGCCTCAGAATCGAGTCCCACATCAGGCTCCCTGCATGAAGCCTGCTCCTCCCTAAGCCTATGTCTCTGCCTCTCTCTCTCTTTCTGTGTCTCTCATGAATAAATAAAATCTTTAAAAAAAAGAGTACAATTGTTGGATCATATAGCCAGAGTATGTTTAATTTCCTAAGGTAACACGAAAATGTCTTACAAAGTGTCTATCAATTTGCATTCCAACCAGCAATGAGTGAGAGTTCCTGTAGCTAGATATCCTTGCTAACATTAGGCGTTGTCAGTGTTCTGGATGTTGGTCATTGTAATAGTCCATGGTGATGTCATTTTAATTTTTATTTCCTTGAGCAAATGATATGCAGCATCTTTTTACATGCTTATTTCCATCCACATATTTTGTGTGTGTGTGTGTGTGTGTGTGTGTGTGTGTGTGTGGCATGTGTTAAGGTCCTTGGCTCACTTTTTAACTTGGTCATCTGTTGTATTGTTGAGTTTAAGAGTTCTTTGCATGTTTTGGTAACAGTCCTTTATCAGGTGTTCCGTTTGCAAATATTTTTTCCCAATTTATGGCTTGTCTTCTCATTCTCCTGACATTGTCTTTGGAAGAGCAGAAGTTTTTAATTTTAGCGAAGTTCAGTTTATCAGTTATTTCTTTCATGAGTCATGCTTTTGATGTTGTATCAGAAATATTATTTTCATACCAAGGACATCTAGATTTCCTCCTATCTCATAATCTAGGAATTTTAAACTTTTACATTTTACATTGAAGGTGTGATCCATTTTGAGTTAATTTTCCTGAAAGATGTAAAGGCTATAGATTCATTTTTATGTATATGGATGTCCAGATTTTCTTACTTCATTTGTTGAAAAGACTATTTTTGCTCTATTGTATTACTTTTGCTCCTTTGTCAAAATCAGTTTACTATATTTAGTGATTGGGTCTAATTCTGGGGTCTCTGTTCTATCTCATCGATCTATTTGTCTCTCTTTAGCAACTGCCACATTATCTTGATAATTGTAGCTATTTAGTAGGTCTAGACATTGGGTAGTGTCAGTCCTCCAGTTTTGTTCGACTTCAATATTCTGTTAACTGTTCTGGGTCTTCTGCTTCATCATATAAACTTTAGAATCAGTTTGTAGAATATATGGAAGAACTTTTTAGGATTTTGATTGAGATTGCATTAAATCTGTAGATCAAGTTGGAAAAAAAACTGAAATCTTGATAATAGTGAGTCTGTATCCATGAATATGGAATATCTATTTATTTAGTTCTTTGTCTCATCAGTTTTATAGTTTTCCTCATATAGATCTTGTACATTTTTATTAAATATATACAGAACTATTTCCTTTTTCAGATGCCAGTGGAAATATTATTGTGTCTTCAATTTCAAATTCCACTTTTTCCTTGCTGGTATATAAGCAAGTGATTGAGCTTTAAATATTAACCTTGAGTCCTATAAGCTTACTATAATCACTTATCACTTCTAGGAATTTTGTTGTTGTTGATCCTTTCAGATTTTCTACATGGACAATTATGTCATCCATGATCAAAGGCGGTTTTATTTCTTCCTTTCTAATCCGTATAGTTTTTATTCATTTTCTAATGCATTAGTAAGAACTTCCAGCATGATGTTGAAAAAGAGTGGTGAGAAGGGACATCTTTGCCTGTACCTGATTTTGGTGAGAAAGTTTCACATTTTTCACCATTAAGTATGATGTTAGCTATAGGTTTTTATAGACATACTTTATCAGAGAAGAATTTGCTCTATTTTTAGTATATTGAGAATTTATCCTTTTTTTTCAGATTCAGAATTTTTGTGTCATGATTGGAATTTCATCAATACTATAAAATATAAAATATAAAATACTTCCACTTGGAAGGATTGAATATTTTCACATTGTATCTTAAATCTTAACCCCTGACCATCATATATTCACATATTTATTTCAGACTTTGTAAATATCTTTTGATAAAATTTCATAGATTATTTCATAAATGCTTTTTATATTTTTCTTATATTATTAGTGTTTTATGTTATTTTATATATTTTTATAATATGTATTTTTAACTGTTTCAGATATGCAGATATTCAACTATATTTTATCTATTGAATTTCTTTTCACTAATTTTGAAAAACTATCTTGTTAACTTAGATAATCAGTGGAGTTTTTGTATTCTAAAGTAGGCAATCATACCATTTGGAAAAAATGACAGAATTTTTTTCCTTCTCAATTCTTTTAGCTTTTCCTTCTTTCTTTTCATTTTATTTCCTTCCTTCCTTCCTCCCTTCCTTCCTTCCTCCCTTCCTCCCTTCCTCCCTTCCTTCCTTCCTTCCTTCCTTCTTTCCTCCCTCCCTCTCTTTCCCTTTTCTCCTACTGCTCTTGCTAGTATTTACATATAATATTTGCATACACATATTGAATAGCATTGTATACAGTAGGTACTCAACTCTTGCTCTTTTGAAACAGCATATTTTTTCTAAAAAAAAAAGCATGTTTTTTAATGTTTCATAATTAACCTTGCTATTCTCAATAGATTTTTGAGAATTCTGTTTATCAAGTTAAAGAAATTTCCTATTTCTGGTTTACTAAGAATTCATGTTAATAGATAAACAGATAAATCAATGACTTTTCTTTATTTGTTAAGGTCATTATGTGGTTTTAATTCTTTAATCTACTTAATGAAATTTTATCCCTCTTATATGTGCTTCTTGTCATGTGTTAGTATCAATATTATAGTAGCTTACTAAAATAAGTTGAATAGTGTTCCCTCTTATCATACATAGAATAATTTTTATACACTGAAATTATTCTTTGAATGTTTGGCTAATTAAAAATTTTAGGCTAGAGTTTTCTATTTTAGAAAAAAAACAAAAACTACTAAGTCCTTTCCATTAATCATTCTGGAATTATTTATGTTCTCTAATCTCTTGAGTCAATTTTTGGCAACATTCTAGAATTCTGGAAAATCATTCCTAATTTAAAATTTTTGGCCTAGGGATCCCTGGGTGGCGCAGCAGTTTGGCGCCTGCCTTTGGCCCAGGGCGCGATCCTGGAAACCTGGGATCGAATCCCACGTCGGGCTCCCGGTGCATGGAGCCTGCTTCTCCCTCTGCCTGTGTCTCTGCCTCTCTCTCTTTCTCTCTCTGTGACTATAATAAATAAATAAAAATTTAAAAAAAATAAAATAAAAATAAAAATTTTAGGCTAGAGTTTTCTATTTTAGAAAAAAAACAAAAACTACTAAGTCCTTTCCATTAATCATTCTGGAATTATTTATGTTCTCTAATCTCTTGAGTCAATTTTTGGCAACATTCTAGAATTCTGGAAAATCATTCCTAATTTAAAATTTTTGGCCTAGGGATCCCTGGGTGGCTCAGTGGTTTAGCGCCTGCCTTTGGCCCAGGGTGTGATCCTGGAGTCCCCAGATCGAGTCCCACATTGGGCTCCCTGCATGGAGCCTGCTTCTCTCTCTGCCTGTGTCTCTGCCTCTCTCTCTCTCTCTCTGTGTCTCTCATGAATAAATAAATAAAATCTTAAAAAAAATTTTTTTTTGCCTAAATGCACACACCATATTGTCTTATTAATTTTTATACCTGTAAATCTATCTTATAAATTTGTATACCTATAAATCTATCTTATATATGTATATTATACATAATCTATATTATATCTATGTATCACCATTAAAATCTATATTATATATTATATATCTATATATCTTTATTAGTAATTTTTCTTTTTTTTTCAATTTAAATTCAATTGACCAAAATATAATGCATCATTAGTTTTAGATGTAGAGTTCAGTTAGTTACTAATATTTTTTAACGGTTCCTTCTCATTTTCTTATCAACTTGTCTAAAGTTAGTCAAATTTGTTGTTGCTTTTTAAATATCAACTTCAGGGGTCTTTTCAGTATCTCTCTTTTCTATAATATTATACTTTGTTCTGATCTTTATTATTCTCTCTTTTCTTTCCATGGCTTTATTCTCCTGTATTTTTGTAACTTCCTGAATTTGATTTTCAGCTCATTATTTTTCAGATTTTCTTCTTGTGCAACATAAATTTGCTCTAAACACTACTTTCAATACATCTACCATCCAATTTGTTATGTACTATTTTATTTATTTTCAAGTTATCCTCTTCCACTAGCTTCTTGTCCCAAATTGAATGCTTACTTCACTTGTTTGCTAGAATTCTTCTGAGGATGATACAGAAGATTCCCAAAGTGTCAGAAAATATATACTAAAGTTTTCTCCATTCCTGTGTGTTGTTGATGTTAGTATTTTATATAAAACGTAACATAATTTTATTTTGCATAAAACAGAATTTAGGTCAAAAATAGAAATAAATTAATAAATATAATAAATGTATATATGTATATGATATAATATGTATTATCTAAAATATATAGACATTCATGATTACATATATATATATTTTTTATTAACCTCTTTGTTTATTTCTTCATCTTTAGGCTTGGATTAAAAAGCTTATGATAGTTAAATTGAAACTTGTCTTCAACCAGCAGTTTGCATTATAGTTTTTATAATTTTTTATTCTTAATTGTCTACTTTGCCTTAAATTACCATCTTATCTGTAAGCTACCACAGGGCAGGAATTTTATACATTTCAATTGTATTCTTCAAGTCACCTAGCACAATGTAAGACCCAAGAGAAATTTTTGAATGATCTGTTTCATTTTTCTAAGAACATGAAAAATTAGGTTTAGAAAATGCTTATACAAAAAATGTTATTTATAGATGAAACATTTAAGTTGTTGAGAGTGTGTTCTTCTCTCTTTTTTTTTTCTATTTGACTTCAGTAAAACATGCACTCAAAGGAATATATGGTACTGATGTTTCTTAAATGCTGTTTATTAAGGTCTCTCTGAACTTCTAATTCTTGAAAAAAAATTGAAAAAAAAAGATCATAATATGTCTCTCAAACAATATTTTTAAGGAGACTTTCTCAGCACTGCGATCATGTTGTACTTCAGGCTTTGGGTGATTGATGTGTTTCCATTCTAGTTATGTCAGGAGTCAAAGTAATGTTTTATTTTACTTTTATAACCAAAGTGTCATTTCTACAAATCTTAAACATGTTGTGGAAAGTTTCAGGCCAGTTTTGAACAGCTATTTAATGAACTGTGAACAAATCTCTGCAGTAAATTGTTTTTATATATAGTAGAATCACTTTCTATATAAGCACCTTAAAGCTCAGTTATCAAACATTACTAGAAATGGAAATTTCATTATGTAGGCCAATTTTTAACACGTTGCCCTCACTAAAATAATATTCTAGTGAAGTTTTTCTTGTTGTTGTTGTTGTTGTTATTGTTGTTGTTGTTGCTTAATCTATTTGCAAAAATAGCAAGGTCTAGTTTGGTTTTGTAGAATTAACATTAGACTGGGGGCCAATATTATGGTAGGCTATATTATTTATGCATATTTGCTATTCTTTTCAACAGAAGATTATTTTTTCCTCTCCACATGGCTTGCCCATGTAACTTTTGTATACCACTTTATTGAAGGATTGTGAGTGTATGTCCTCTTGAATTAGGATTGCCCATATGATTTACTCTTGTCAATTAAATGTACGCACAAATAGCATCTGGCATTTCTAAGAGTGCTTTAAGAGGGAGATATGGTTAGCAATGTCCTTTTTCTCCTCCATAGAAAGTAGCAATGTTGAAGATAAAAGCTCCCTTTTCAGCCTGAGTTCTACCATGAAGATAATATGGATTAAAACAACAGGTAAACATGTAAATATCAACAGACATTTGATATGAGTGAGAAAAGCCTTTATTTTTTTAAAAAAATATTATTTATTTATTTGAGAGGGAGAGAGAGAAAGAGAACAAGAGTGAGGAGAAGGGGCTGAGGGAGACAGAGAAGCAGACTCCCTGCTGAACAGAGAGCCCTATGAGGGGCTCAATTCCAGGACCCTGGGATCATGACCTGAGCCGAAGGTAGATGCTTAAGCAACTGAACCACCCAGATGCCCACTGACCATATCTTTAAACTTTCATTCTGGTTTCATAAATTTTTACTAAATTGATCTTGAGTTGTTTAAGTTTCTGGGGTACCACAGTCATTGAAATGGAGTATATGAATATACTTTTAAGTGAAATTCAAATTCATTTATTCACCCATTTAGTTATTCATAAAAAAAATTTACAGCAGTTCTATTTATGTGAATGACACTGTACTTGTACTAGTAACAAATCAATGAACAAGAAAGACAATATCCTTATCTAATTTATAATCTGGAGAATACAAATATTAGGCTCTAACCTCACTATTAATTACAAATATGAACACAATAATTACTATGCAATCTAAAATAATATGTTTTGAGGCCTTAGATTCAAGGGATAGGAACAAGTTGCTTAAGAAAGCAATATTAACTTATCTTGACAGCTAAAAAAAAAAAATGTGAAAATGAGGGGACTTGCATGACTCAGTTGTTTAAGTGTCTGACTCAAATTCAGTTCAGGTTATGATCTCAAAGTTGTGAGATCAAGCCCTGCAGCTGGCTCCATACTCAGCAGGAGTCTGCTTGAGATTCTTGCTCTCTCTACTCCTCCTCCCTCTCTCAAATAAATATATAAATATATATTTTTTAAAGAGTGAAAAAGCCAGAGTAAGGACTTATATAAAGGATCTTCATAAAAAAATGAAAACACTAACACTGACAAAAATTGTGAGAATTTGCTTCTTTATAAATCTGTAAATTGGCCAAAGTCTTGCAAAAATCTAGGGAGAATTTCTTTAAGAAAAACAGCTGGAACTTAGTAAGAACAGTAAACTGTGGCATTTTTTCTTGCCTTATTTCCATCCTTGTCTCCAGCTCCACAGTGTTCCCTAAAAGCAACAGCCTGCAATCATGATAAAAAAATAAAGGGTTGCAGACTTGTAGAGGGTAGAATGCTGTTGAAACTCCTTTTTGAACCCAATTTCTAGAGATTCTGCACTATTTGATTTGCCTATCAGTTCCAAGAGATTGTAAATGGTTGGGCTGTATAACACTGACCTGACTCAGAGTTTCTCCACTATGAACAGTCTTTTACCATGGAGGAGAAAATAGTTAAGGATAATCAGTTAATATCACCATTATCTGAAGGAGTGGATAATAATTGAGTGGAACAAACCAAAGAAACTTAAAACGAACAGCTAGGGAATGAGAGGCCACAGGTGTCTTTAAAAACTCCCTGGGACTCTATTTACACATGTAGGACTGTGCAGATACTCAGAGAAATCTGAAAAAGGCCCCAAGATCTCGATTTTGGCAAACCTTGAGACTTTGTACTGGCAGGAAGTGGAGATTAAAGCAGAGTTGTAAACTGACTAGCAGAGTATTGAAAGCATACCACAATGTGTGTATGGAGCTCTTTGTCAAAGACTGGAGACTTATTGGTTTCAGGAACTTGAATAAATTTCTGTCTAAACGTTAACTAATCACTAAGCTACACATCATAGAACTCAGTCATCACATGTGCCAAACAATACAGACTTTACAGAGATAGTTCAGAAAACTAACTCAACAAACAACCTGTAATACAGCAAATGGCCAGTATAAGACATTAAAAAGAAAAGCAAACTCAATTCAAAGTAAGCAGAAGGAAAGAAATCATAAAGATTTGAGCGGAAATAAATGAAATAAAGACTAGTAAAACAATAGAGAAAATTTTTAAAAATACAAAACTTGATTCTTAGAAGATAAAATTGAGAAGCCCATAGCTAGATTGACCAAGATAACAAAAGAACAAACTCAAATTGCCAACATTGGGAAGGAGGGAACATACTACATGCCTTACAGAAATTTTAAAAAATGATAAAAAATGAATATAATAAATAGTTGTGTAACAACAAATTAGATAATCTAGCTGAAATGGGCAAAATCCTAAAAAGAGTCAATCTACTGGAAATGATTTAAGAGGTAACAGAAAAATTGAATAAATTATGAGAAGTAAAGTGTTGTTATTAATTAGAAAATATCCCACAAATAAAATCAAAACAAATGGCTTCATTGGTGAATTCTACTAAGTAGTTAAAGAAAAAAATAACATCAATCTTTCCCGAACTCTTCTCTTAAAAAGAAGAAAAAGAAAGATTTCTCAACTCATTTTATATAACCAGTATTACTCTGATGCCAGTATTAGACCAAGAAAAAATTATGGGCCAGTATAACTTATGAATATAAGCAAAAATATACTCAACAATATACCAGCAAACTAAATCCAACAAAACATAAAGAGGAATAAATCTCATAACTCAGGTACAACCATAACCTCAGGAATGTAAGAGTTGTTCACAATATAAAAGCTAATGGATTACAACATATTATAGAATAAATGACAAAAGCTAATATGTCATTTCAATAGATGCAGAAAGTCTTTCACAAGATGGAACACTCTTCCATGATAAAAAAAAAAAAATATTCAACAAACTAGGAAAGCAGAGATCTTCCTCAACCTGAAAATGGGCATCTAAGAAAAACCCATACTTAACATTGTACTTAAATAGGAAAGACTGAAGCATTTCACCAACAAAGATTAGAAAAAAGACAAAATATCTGTTCAGATCATTTCTTTTCCTTTTTTTTTTTTAAGACTTTATTTAGGGACGCCTGGGTGGCTCAGCAGTTGAGCGTCTGCCCTCAGCTCAAGGTATGATCCTAGAGTTCCAGGATTGAATCCTACATCAGGCTTCCAGCATGGAGCCTGCTTCTCCCTCTGCCTATGTCCCTACCTCTCTCTCTGTCTGTCTCTCATGAATAAATAAAAAAAAATATTTTTTTAAAAAAGATTATTTGTTTATAGAGCATATGTGAGCAGGGTAAGGGCAGAGAAAGAAATAATCTCAAGCAGATTGTAAGGAGCCAGAGGTGAGGCTCGATCACAAGACCCTGAGAACATGGCCTGAGCTGAAATCAAGAGTGAATGCTTAACTGACTGAGTCACACAGGCACCCCTATTCAGGCCATTTCTATTAAATATTGTGCTAAAGAGTCTGGTGAGTGAAATTAAGAAAAGGGAAAAAAAAGATAACAAAGAGAATGAAAAATATTTGTAAATTCTTCTGCATTTGTACTCCATGCAAAACAATGCCTATGAGTTCCTGGACTTATATGTGTTGTAGAAATACTCTGCCAACAACCAGATCATCCAGGCTAAGGACCATGCATCCATGCAGATGAACATGATAGAGGTTGACAAGGTGAAAAGCTTGGTTGAACAGCCAGTTTAAAGCCTAAGATATCTGTGGGGCCATTTGCAGTATCAGTGAAGTATATGATTCCATCCTCCAACTGGTCAAGGCTGGTGGCACCATTCCAAAGGACTTCTGTTTGCGGAGGATCACAGATGTGTAATATTTGTCATAACCCCCTCCTCCCAAAAAGAAAATATTTGTAAATTATAGATCTGATAAGAGTCTAGTATCTAGAATATATAAAGAACTTGTATAACTCAACAATATAAAGACAAATAACCCAATTTAAAATGAGCAAAGATGTTGAACATACATTTCTCCAAAGAAGGTATACAAATGGAGAATAAGCACATGAAAAAATGCTGAATATAATCAGTCACTACAAAACACAAATTAAAACCTCAATAAGTGACCACATCATACCCACAGCATGAATATAAGACAGGTAATAACAAGCATTAGTGAAGTTGTGAAGAAATTGAAGTCATCATACCTTGCTACTGGGAATAGATAATGAAGAGGCTGCTTTATAAATTAGTTTTGCTCAAAACATTAAACATAGTGTTACCATATGACCCATTACTTCTTTTCTCTAGGTATAAGCCCAAGTGAAGCAAAAACACACCAAAATTTGTACAAGAATTTTAATAATAACGTTATTCACAATAAGTAAAAAAGGAAAACATCTCAATACATCAACTGATGAAGAGAAAAGCAAAATGTACTAAATCCATGAAATGGAACATGATTCATCCATTGAAAGGTATCATATTCTGGTACATGCAACCACATATGTGATCCTGTAAAACATAATGTAATGTAAAGAAGCCAGATACAAAAAGTCACATGTTGTATGACTCTCTATATGAAATATCTGGAATAGCAAATTGATACAAACAGAAAACATTGCAGTGATTTCCAAGAGCTGGAGGAAAGGGACTAAGTGTTTGGAAGTAGATATCTTTATCTCCTAGGGCAAATATAATTTGAGGAAAAACATTTGGAAATTACTCATGTATTGATAATAATTAAACCTTGGACCAATGTAAATTTAGGAAGAAATAATGTAGGGAAAAAGAAACAGGCATTACTTAAATCTCAAATAGAAGAAGAGAAGGTAGCAAGAGAACGTGAGAATGAGAGGAAAAAAGCAGATACTGTTGTGGAAGAAAAGAGGTAGCAGTTTTTCAAGCAGAAGTCAGTAAACAATATGTCCAAATGATATTAAGAGGTTAAGAAAGATGATGACAAATGCACATGTTGGATGTTGTCATAGAGAGGTGACTAGAGAATTTGGTAACTCCAGTCATGGAAAAACTAGGGCACAAATTAGATTCTAATGGTTTAGAGAGTGTCTCTAACTAAATATATTCTTTGCAAGAGATCTGTGATTAGGAGAAAAGCAATAAGGCTGTATGAAAATTAAAATTATGAAAATTTTTTAAACCAAAAAAGTGCTCACTAAATACAAATGCAATTTAACTAATTCTGTTAATTGTGTAATCCAATATTGTATTTCCCTTTATTAAAAAGTAGGATTATAAATAATCTAAGAGGTTTTGCAATTTCATGGTAAAGGATTAAAAACACTGTCAATATTTTAATTTTATGTTTTCCTATAACATTTGAAGAAGGATTATTTTTACTATTTTTACTTATAAAAATATGTAAATATTACACACAGTCAAACCAAAATGAATTAGTGATTATTTAAATTGAGAAAAAATTATGATTATGGAGTATTGCTGTAGGAATACTTAAACCATATATTAAATCTGTAGAAGGAACGGTGTGGTATATGAATATTACATTAATTTGATTAAATTCCCCCAAGGTGGCATCCCACTCGAATGAGTTTGTGCAATTAACACTTCTTGCCTTCCCCCCACCATAAACACACTTTTTCATTCCATAGAAATCCCAATTTATACTGTTAAGCAATCTATTTATCAGACATACACATGAATATCTAAGAAACTAACTTCATGTTGTTAACTCTTGAGAGGAAAGGCTTATTTGCATTTTTAGAAGAAATTTCTTAAATTAATTTCTAGTCATGTAATATTTGTGAAACTTTCTGGCTGAAAAACACCCACAGAGTATCTCTATACTTCAGTTGCACATTATCTATCATTTCTTACATTTTGTGGACTAACTCATTTTCACCATTTTTGTTCAGTTAAAACATTAAACAGAATTTTCTCAGCACTATCCTTTGGGTGGCATTCTGATTGTTGCTAAGGTAAACATATAAACATGAAGTAGTCAAAAATTCAAGCTTTATGAGGAAATACAAGAGATTCTAGCCTATTAAGAAATTAAATGCAAACAATTCATGTAAGACATGTAAGCAAGTAAAACAAAACAGTACAATTGATCCTTGGACATCAAAGTGGTTAGGGGCCTAGACTGCCCTTGTAGTTGAAAATCCCCTATAACTTTTGAGTCCCCAAAAACCTAACTAGTAATAGCCTACTACTGCCTTACCAATAACATAAACGGTCAGTTAACTCATATTTTGTGTATGCATTTGGTACTATATTTTTACAATATGGTAAGTTAGAAAAAAGAAAATGTTATTAAGAAAATAATTATGAAGAGAGGATACATTTATAGTACTACTGTAGTGTATCAAAAAAATCTGCATTTAAGTGGACCCATGCTGTTCAAACCCTTGTTGGTCAAGGGTTAACTATACTAGGCATACAGTAAACATTAGATAAATCTAATCAATCAAGATAGTGATAAGGGGAAAGAAATATTTTTTAATTTCCTTTAACCAAAAACTTTGTATTCTCTTAATTATGACAGCATAAACTTTCAGAATTATTCCAAACTAAGAATTTCTAAGAATTATTATTTTTAAAAGATTTATTTATTTATTTGTTTGTTTATTTATTTATTTGTTTGTTTATTTTGAGAGACAGGTGGGAGAGGCAAATAGAGATAAAGAGAATCTCAAAAGAAAAAAAGAGAGAGAGAATTTCAAGCAGACTCCCTGCTTAGCACAGAGCTGAATCTGAGCAGAAATCAGGAGTTGGATACTTCACTGACTAAGCCACCCAGGCACTCCAAAAGAGTTTCTCTCTCTCTTTTTTTTTTAAAGATTTTATTTATTTATTCATAAGAGATGCAGAGAAAGAGAGGCAGAGACATAGGCATAGGGAGAAGCAAGCTCCATGCAGGGAGCCCGATGTGGGACTCCATCCCAGAACTCCTGGATCATGACCTGCGGTGAAAGCCACATCCAACCACTAAGCCACCCAGGTGTCCCACCCCAAAGGAATTTCTGTTAGTAAAATGAAAATCCTCAGTTTTGAAAAATATTATCAATTTAATTTTTTTTCCACTTAAGGTTTTCAATCTTATGAAACTTTCTTTAAAAGTTAGCATGTATGGTGACTTTAGAAACTTATAAACATTTGTTAAAGTTTATTCCAGATGGTTGTTGCCTACTGGTGTAAGTATATAAAATTTAATATGCTATGTAGTAAAAATATCATTAATTTTCATGTCTCGACAAAAGTCAAACTCAGGCCTTCCAGTTACATAATTTCTCCATTAAATTACATATTTTTGTCACACCAACCATTCTTTTCATCATAAGCTATTACTATTATTATAGACAACTAGCAGTGTAAATGTAGTGACTATTATGATTATTATGAATATCATAAACTCCATATTAAAATACAGACTTTGTGGCATTGTAAATTCTATATTTAATCTATGCATATATATGTATGATACTTCTTGTGGAAAGATTAAGGATCCTTGACATTATTGCCAATAAAATGTGAAAGGATGTCTTTATTATCTTAAACTGCACAGTGCTCTGAAGCCAAAGTGAAGGGATTAGCACTAGTGTTCAAAGGCTGGTGCTAGAAGTCCTTTCATCTTTTACTGAATTCCCAGATGTCAGGCCAAAGGCACAGACTTCAAGGGGTAGAGAATTTCTAACTTTGGTTATACATTGAGTTTCTTAGGTGATTATAAAAGAAGGCAATAATTTGCTGAGATCGAAAAAAGCATACCATATTGTCAAGGCAGGCATTTTGTTTCATATTATTTCAGAATCTATTTGAATGCTTTAAAAATTGATGATAGAAAGTCGAATTTTTGAATGGAATATGGAATTAGAATTATCATGTGGAAAATTCCGTATCATCAATATTATATTATCTTTTAACTTTTCATCTAGGTTTTTTGTCTTATATTTATACACATTCCTTTTGGGAATAATTTATTTGCAGGAAAATATTTATGCATGCATGATTACTAGCACGGTATAATATTTAAAGGCATGCCTTATATTGGACAGTGTGTCCCTCCCATGGTTTTGAGTCACTCAGTGTTTTGCTGAGGATTTCTGAATCTCCATGGTGGCTGTCCATATTTTTGGTGGATCATTTTAATTTAATTTAGATTAATTTTACATAAATTTTAAATAAGAGCCATTTTTTAATAAATTTATTTATTCATGAGAGACACAGAGAGGCAGAGATACAAGCAGAAAGAGAAGCAGAGTCCCTGTGGGGAGCCTGATGTGGGACTAGATCCCAGCACCCTGGGATCATGACTTGAGCCAAAGGAAGACTCTCAACCACTGAGCCACTCGGGTATCCCAAGTGCTATATTTTGGAAATACTGAGAATAATAAGGGAGAAAAAAAGAGAAGAGGAAGGTTACAGAGAGGGAACCAGAAGAGAAAGAAAGAGCACATTTCTTTTTTTATTATTATTATGTTTTTATTCATGAGAGACACAAAGAGAGAGAGAAGCAAAGACACAAGGCAGAGGGAGAAGCAAGCCCCATGCAGGGAGCCCGACATGGGACTCGATCCCCTGTCTCCAGGTTCACGTCCTGGGCTGAAGTTGGCGTTAAACTGCTGAGCCCCCCGGGCTGCCCAGAAAGAACACATTTCTAAGCTTAAATATGAATCATTTCAAGTTTTAAATCAGAAACACATAGACAAATTCATATTGATTGAAACAAAGGCTCAAATGCCTTATGAATAAAAACATCAACATAAAATTAATCCAACCTAAGAGTAAACTTAAGATGCTCGTATTTGCTGCAATAATTTTACTATATGATTCTAAAAGTGTGAAACACATACAGGATGTTGCACAGGATGTGATTGCAACCCCTCCCTCACCAGAAAAAGGAGGTAGAAATATGAAAAAGAAATAAGGCTATCATGGATAGTTCCAGTGTCAAGAGGTGCTGCCAAACATACAACTATCATACACTAAATTGAAATAAGCTAAGAAAATGACTTCACATTCAACATAGCTTAATTTCTAGAACATTTGAATTAACTCCCCTGTGAAGTTCACCATAGTCCACATTTTCAAAAATCACATTAGCTGTGTGACGTCAGTCAGCATTGATAAATTACAAAAAATAGCCAGTGCAGGGAAACATGACCTTTAAGATTTTAAAAAGTCAATGATTTCCCAGAAGTTTCTCTGTTTATTAGATATTGTCTGTCTTCTTTCATACATAAAATTCATTTACTCAATATATACTAAGTATTTGATGCATGCAAGGCACTGTGTTGGATTCTATAGAGAATACAGAGATTTATAAAATGCGGTGCCTAACCCCAAGAAATTTACAACAGAGTTTGAAAAAAAACAAAAACAAAAAAAAGACCCAAATATCTTTTAAAGCATCATATCATTATAATATAAATGGCACGTAGGAAGTTCTCTTGACTTTCTAAGAAAGTAGAAATGATTTTTGAGAGAAGTTATTAGGATCTTGAGATGACACTATAGATATGTTAAACCAGTGGTAGTTATAAAAGGTTTTGTTTAAACAACGATATTGCATGATCAATGTGCATACAACCTCTAGCAGGTATGCGAAGGATGAACTAGAGGTGTTAAAACATATGAAAATGGTTAGCCAGCTGTTTCAACAGCAAGTTTTGTATTTTCCTGTTTAAATATTAATTGTATTATCATATTTCATACTCTTAAGAAATAAGAGTACTTCTCAAAGATGGTCTTGGTTTGAGGTTGTATAGTCATTCTAAATGTAACCAAAATTTTTTAGAAATATTTTTTATTGCCCTGGGACTCATATAAGTTTAAATATTTCTGATGAAGCTGCAATGGATCAAAAGAGCATTTCAGTGAAAAATCTGGAGAGTTCCTATTTTAATAAAATTAAAATAATGTAAACAAAACTTGTAATACTTTGATGGAGAAGGAAGAGACAATTTTGAGCACAGCATAGGATCACTAGGATGTGTCTCATAGCCTAGCCCCTTGTGAATTCATGTCTGATTAGTCTAAAGGTTGGGAAGTATTAATTAAATTTGACAGAGACATCGGTGATATGACAACCATTTTTGGTAATAATATAAATTACCCTACCACCAAAACAATCATGGCCCAACTGCAATATCCTTTGATGAGGATTGGTAAATTTAGTATTGCTAAGCCAATTTGGCATGCATTTCTGTTACTTTCATTAAAAATCAATTATAAGCCACATGGCCATGTGGAATAAATTACCATTAATAAAACTTGGAAGATGTGGCAGAGACACCTATTCAAAAATATGATCATTTTAATATTAATAGTATGAAATTGAAGGTGGAGCTATCTCTCTGAGCAAAATAATGGCAATGATTGTTCCTGCACATTTAATACATAGCACTAAAGAATTAGAAATAAAGCAAATATTAAGTCAAGAAATAACAAAATATTAAAACAAATGAAAAGAAGAAAACTACATGATTCAGAAGTAAATAGTATTTATAGTCCTAATTGTGATTTAACAAAAATAGTGATATAATATTTGACAGAAGAAGATATAATGATGAGATATATTCCATAACTATAAGTTAATAATGTGTCTAAAACTGAGAAAATGCAATAGATATATTATTTGGAAATGTGAAAATAAAATAAGAAAGGATTTTGGAGAGTCATGTTTTGGAGCAGAGTAGGGTATGGAAGGCATCTGAAGTATTTTCCTTATAAAGACTTAGTTTCACTTGAGTTTTTGAATAATTTTCAAATATTGAAAGGTAATTTTCAGGTTTAAGGCACTAATTAAGTGCATGTTTGTTATCTATCATAAATTCAGGTTTTTTTTAAACTCTCAATAATAAGAACAAGGCATTTATGAATACCTCTGAATCTTTTCCTATTTTAGTAAGGTCTTACACTCCCTGATTAGATGCTTGTAAAAAAGGAAACTTTTAAATGGCCATTTTTAAATTAATGTAGTATTAAACATTTACTATATTCAGAACTTAGAGTGGATTCCAAGGCTAGAAATATAATGGAATGTGTTTCCTGAAATTGAAAGTTCATAGTCTTCTCTGGAAGAATTAAATAGTTAGAATTATGTTTTAAGTGTGTTAATAGATGCAACAATAATGCTAAAGAAGGTTTACACAAAGATATAGGTTTCAGGAGGCAGAAAATGAATCATGATTGATAAGAAAAATAATCTAGAATTTTTAGAGAACTAGAATGACAGGAGGAGGTGGTACTTTTGAAGATGAATAGAGAGAAATTTGGAAAGATCATCAGAGGCAATAACATGAAACAAAAAGGAGTTACTCAAGTGTTTTAACTAGAAGAAGGAAATGAAAAAGTAAAGCTTCCCTGTGTGAGCCATAGTTGTCCTTGCTCTCCTTTCATTTCTATTGATGTATGTTAGACTTTTCACTTCTCTTTATACTCATACACAAATTGAAGTGATTATTTTTTATTTTGGTAATTGCAATTGCCTTTATTAATGTCATTTTAGGAATTCCTCCTCACCTTTTTTTTTAAGTTTTTATTTTAATTTCAGTTAGTTAACATACAGTGTTCTATTAGTTTCAGATATATAATATAGTGATACAACAGTTCCATACATCCTTTTCACCTTTTGAAACTGCAGAGAATTGTTCTCTTTCATGAATATTGCACCTAATTTTCCTTCAAAGTTCATGCTAAACAATCATTCTTTGAACTACTTCTAATTTGAACACTTATTTGAACGTGTTTTATATATCCCTTATGAAGGGGTCACACAGACATACACACACATACACACACACTTATTGCTTTATTATTATAGAGGGTGCTAATCTTTTTTTTTTTTAATGTGATAAGTCTCTTTATAAAATAGGAAAACAAAGTGCAATCTCTATTGATTACATCTAAGCATCCCACAGTGTTGAATCTCAATAAGCCATTTTAACGGTATGAATAAATATTATATATTATTCCCAATAATAGATTATCCACAGGCAGATGAAAGGATAAGAACACAACTAATCTCGAGTACATAAACAGCTTCTTTTCAAAACGTGGAAGGCATTCACCATTGTTTTCCAAATTGGTCATCTGCCCTTTCTATCACTAAACGTTACACTAATTCCCGTGAGTTTTATTTTTTAATCGTACTCATTGCTATTTAAGATTTCATGCAGGGCAGCCCTGGTGGCTCAGTGGTTTAGCGCCGCCTTCCGCCCAGGGCGTGATCCTGGGGTCCCGGGATCGAGTTCCGCATCGGGCTCCCAGCATGGAGCCTGCTTCTCCCTCAGCCTGTGTCTCTGCCTCTCTGTCTCTCTCTCTCTCTGTGCCTCTCATAAATAAATAAAGTCTTAAGAAAAAAAAAAAAAGATTCAATGCATAAAGTCTTATCTGTACAAACCAACATACCCAAATAATTTGAAATTTTAAAAGAGAGCCTCAACTCTGTTCCAGATTTTGAGTTTCCTCTTTGAACATATCAACCAACTGCAAATTACACTAACCACATTAAGATAATCAAAATAGTAGGAAAATTTGTTCTTACAATTTTTAGGCTAAAGCTGATTAAGATGGATAGAGATAGTAGAACGATAAAAGGAAGTATAACAATGAATAAGTAATGTAAAATTTTGAAATGTTTATTCTCAGCCCTTGAATGTAACATTTTACAATTTATTGTGTTTACATATAAATTATGAGTCAGATTGACTTTTTTGGAAAGTACAGAATATATATATTATGATGCCTTATGAAAAAAATTACTGAATTAATTTTGACAAAATATTTGAATATGTGACTCCAGGTAGATTCCAGCTTAATTTTTTAAATTCCTTATTTAAATCCAATTTAGTTAATATATATGGTATTATTAGTTTCAGGGGTAAAAGTTAGTGATTCACCAGTTGCATAAAACAGTGCTCATTAGATCACATTCCCTCCTTAATGCCCATCACCCAATTATCCCTTTCCCCATCCAGCTCCTCTCTACAGTGTCTCTTATGGTTTGCTTCCTTCTCTATTTTCACCTTATTTTGTTTTTCCTTCCCTTCCCCTATGTTCAACTGTTTTGTTTCTTAAATTCCACATGAGTGAAATCATATGGTATTTGTCTTTCTCTGACATATTTCACTTAGCATAACACTCTATTTCTATCCATATAATTGCAAATGGCAAAATTTCATTCTTTTTGATGGCTGAGTAATATTCTACTTGTACATATATACCACAAATTCTTTATCCATTCATCTGTCAATGAACATCTGGGCTCTTTCCATATTTTGGCTATAATGGACATTCCAGCTCAATATTTTTAAAGATTTTGTCTATTGCCATGAAAAAAAAAGTGCATTATAAACCATTCTCATGAAATTTAACTAGCAATATTTTCCCTCTCTAATATATTACTACATGTTTCCCTTTAAAAATAATTATTAATATCTGTAGGCCCCTGACAGCCACCAATCTACTCTGTTTCTATGAGTTCAACTTTGTTAGATTCCACATAGAAGTGAAATAATGCAGTGTTTGTTTTCCCTTACCTGACTTATTTCACTTATTGGCATCACTATTTATAACAATAAAATCAAAGCACTATTAAGGATTAATATCTACCTGTTGAAAGAGCTGACATTTCCTGAAAGGAAGGTGTAGTTATCAGGCAGAGACAGCTTCAAACAGGTCGGATAGGAATTCTGATACAAACCTGAGCACAATATAGCCATATCTGGGGTGGCAGGAATGCCTGGGATTATAGTGCCTCACATATTATGAGAAGACTATATAAGGGAACCCTTGGAAATTGAAATTTCAAGTTCCGTGTTTATAGATTGAGATTTTGACTTGAGGATACACTATTATCAATGTATTAGTTACAAGGTGGCAAAAGAAACAGAGGATGCTCTGCTATATCTTCTTCAAGGAGTCCTCTTCTTATTTGGATAATGTTTGGCTTTCACCATGATTATTTTTGGCAGCTGGAGGAACCTGCAAGAGAAATAGTAAGGACAAGCCATGTGATTGCTTTGCAGATTAAAGAACGCTACATCTGTGAGAGAGAAAAAGGGAGCAGAGAGCAGGTCGATTGGGGCTTCATTAACAATAATGGTGGAAATTCTATTGTCACCTCATAATTTTGAGAAACAGAGAAAAAAAGCAAGATCAGACCATTAGAAACACTGGTCATCTAATATGGTGTCTTTGTCACCCTTGTGGTACAGCAATGTTCAGACACATGTGCATGGTAAATCAAACACATGGCCATAAGAAACTGGAAACTGCTGGACACCAAGATTTTTCTGACTAAGTCTATGTCCTGGCATTAGAAAGCACTGTTAAAATTCGCAAAGCAATGTTCACTCAGAGGATCTGGAAATACCCAAATAAGGTAAACAGAAGACCTAGGAAGATAGGATATCCATTATATAAATAGAATATATTTTGAGAACAATGTCTCAAAATGTAGTGTACAAACCAATAGAAACGTGTAAGCAGGAAAATCCCTAGTTCCCCATTTTCTACTGAATGGCTGAATTGAGTTTATAAAACTGGAGTATCTAGACTTCCAGAATGAAGTTAAAACTGTTTTTCTAGTGGCATTTAAGAAAAGGGCAGAAAGCCCAAAATTACACAACAACATTATTTTAGGATTATTATCAGGTACTTTTTATAAGAAATAATTTTTTAAAAAGTAATTGATCCTAGTATTAACTGAGAGAGAGTTTAGAATATTGCCCCATTTCACAAAGCTAGTAGGTAGAAGATTCTAGATTGAACTCCTGTCTTTGCCTCAGATTTTAATTTTGTCTCTGCTTATCCAAATAAATACAAACCACTATCACCTCTGATATGGTACAGAATTTTCACAATGGAGAGAAATATTGGCTCATGAATGTCTGCAGTTGCTTAATGGAAACCTAGATGAGTTTCATCAAATATTGTTTCCACAGTTAGAGGTTAGTTTTCCAGGGCAGTTTAGGGATTATCCTTGAAGCCATTCTCTAGAGGCACTATATGAGGATATCATGGGAACCTTTAGGGATGGATTAACCATACATTTTCTAGTTTTCAGAGATACTGTTGCAATTATAAGGGGCTAATCTCATGAAAAGCAGCGAACTTTGGGGGGATCCCTGGGTGGCTCAGTGGTTTAGCTCCTCCTTCAGCCCAGGGTGTGATCCTGGAATCCTGGGATGGAGTCCCGCGTGGGTCTCCTGGCATGGAGCCTGCTTCTCCCTCCTCCTGTGTCTCTGCCTCTTTCTCTCTCTCTCTAAATATATATGTCTCTCATGAATGAATGAATGAATGAATGAATGAATAAATAAATAAATCTTTTAAAAAAAGCAGTGAACTTTTATTTCTAAGATTGCATTTATTTTATTTTGTTTTTAGGTATTTTATTTATTTATTCATGAGAGACACAGAGAGAGAGAGAGGCAGAGACATAGGCAGAGGGAGAAGCAGACTCCCTCCAGGGAGCCTGATGTGGGACTAGATGCCAGGACCCTAGGATCACGATCTGAGCCAAAGGCAGCCACTCAATCGCTGAGCCACCCAGGTGCCCCTGTTTCTAAGATTTTGAAGCAAATGTTAGCTAAACAATGTAATTTATATTTTGGAAAACCAACATCGATGAGCTACAGAAAGAATGTAGAAAGACAGACATTAAACAGATAAAATGTAACATAAAATAATCATTTGAATAATAGGTGAAATACATTTTGTTCATGGTCTTTGCTGGAACATCTTAAATATGATGGACTTTATGGGGTCATTCTCTTCTGAAGGGAGGGATATGGGGTGCACAGATCTAGATGTGTATCCTTTCACTTTAGGGATTCATCAGGATAAATCCTAAATTTAATGCCTACAACTGTGCTAAATTTTATGAGCTCATTATCCTCCATTTAAGGCTAAGAAAAAAAAAAATCTTATTCTATTGTGAAACTAGGCTTACCTGAGTGTTTATCGGTTGTGAATGGAAGGACACATTTAACAAAACTTAAATAATTCATCAAGAGTGAAAAGCAAGTCATGACTCCTTTTGCAATTTTTCTCCTAGGGCTTCACATATTATCTATCACCAGGGAGCAACGATACATGTGAGGTTGATCTGCGGTTGTTCTAGGAGCTTGTCCTTACAGCATTCCATGACAGATAATACTTAAAGTGTTTGAGGAGATGCTTATGTAAAAAGGCTTTCTTAAACCTTATCTCTTATTTTTTTTTCTCATTTTAAATTGCAGGTATGCTACATTAACTCACTGGGCTACCTTTTTCATTTTCCTCTAACTATATAGCGACACCTTATTTTTCAATTAGAAAGGTGTGTTTATCTTCTTTTTAAGTTCTATTTACTCTTATCTAAAACATTACCTTGCTTAAACTGTATTGCTCTTTGCTTGATTAAATTCCCAGTTAGTACTGAAGTGCCACGATGTAGGAGACAATTGTAAGCAGAAACTTGCTACAAAGTACTTAATTAATTAGGCCATTGAAGGCATACATTATTTCTCAGAAGCAACCTTATGCTAACAAAGCACCATTCCTGAAATCATGAAAACATTGGCCATTTCCTACAATAGAAAAGAGAGGACCAGAGGTGGAGGAGGGTCATGCACACTGTAAGTGTGCGACTTACTTCCAATATGAGCCTCAAAAAGGATTTGCATCTGATTCATTATGTCATGAATTCATTTAAAATTTATTTAAGGGAATTTTAAGTGCAGCACTATAAATTTGAAGTAGACAAATAAGTATGTTAACTGATTCTTGATGGTATTCTTTTACTGAATGGTCTATCTGAAACCTTTGGACCATTCACTTAAAATGTTGATTTTCTGATACAGGAGTGACTTTTACCCAGAGACTTTTTTTCAAGTTTTTAGTTCAGAGTAGAATATATTATACAAATAATCATAATAGATAAGTTTAATATTAGTGCTACTGCTAAAACAGCTAAGAAGTAGACATAAATATTGCCTGTTAAGGTGAAGAAGACTTGGAGAGCTGATGAAAGTGGGGAAGGATCTTGAATTATAAGTAGGATATTAAAAGGTAAACAATAAAGAAGGCAGTCAAGGCAAAATTATCATCTTCAATAATGGCATAGGAACACAAAGGGGTATACGTTTTTTAGGAAACACTGAGAAATGTTGCTGTTAAAAAAAGCTGGTTGGGAAAAGAAGTAAATCAATGACAAATGATAAAGGGTCTAATAGACAGTGTTAAGGTGTTTGCATACTTAAGCTAGTAAATCTTGCTATATACAAAAAAATACTGTGTTAAATGAAGAATGGAGTATTAGAATCCTAAGTTATAAGTCCTTTATTTCCTTACAATAGCAGTGTCAGATCCAACTCACTTCCAGATTTAAAGCTCAAAGATATTCATTTTCTGAGGTTTTTATTTACACTCCAGTCTCAGAGACCTGTGTTAAAGGCACTTTTCTTCAGAAATGGCTCCACTGAGGGACATTTTGAGCCCAAATACACAAATACATACTTCATTCTTTTCTTTTTTTTTTTCTTTTAACAACAGCAGGATTTTTTTAAACCCAAACTCATATTTTCTTAAATCTGCCACAAACAGATATTTTTAAATAAACTGTAAGAAAGAGCTATTGTTGATGTGAAGGGGGAAATTGCTTACTCACATACATTTTGTTATTACCAACTTTTCTAGGTGTGCTTGGGAGTGACTGTTATACATATGATCCAGTTCCAGAAAAATACCTGACACATATATTTTCTTCTCAATTATAACTGATAATAGGTTGGCTGTGACTGTTCAGGGGTCGTTAATTACCTCCTTCAATGTGTGATCTGTGTAAGGTATTTTGCCTATTCTTTTACTTTTTATTTCTTATCTTTTGTCTGTGGGACAAGGCAAAGCTTTGCTGCACAGCTGCTAAACGCACCAGCCTCAGAAACAAATTGGGTTGTGAGATTAAACAACAGGAGACAGTTTGGGTTTTCAAATTTGCATGGCTAATGTAAACAGCCCCAAGATCTCATCAGTGAAAGTTGGAGGGGACCTCGTGGGTGGGCTTTCTTCTCCCTGCTGGGAAAAAAAAAAAATGGCTAGCCCTTGAGGAAACAAACCAAAATAAAACACAACAAAAAGTTGAATCATAAAAACATAACATGAACAAAAATGACATCTTTAAGACTCAGTTTATTCTTTGACGAATAAATATTGAGAAGTATAAACTTTACGTATACAATAATCACAATATTCTAAGTCATAATCCCTGTGATTATAAGCATTTGTTTTCAATTTTCAAAAATGGAAAATTATGTTCTTACCTTAACTTAAAGATTGTACTTATATTTAATTTGCAATTACATGTGTATATCTAATTTATATTGTGTTGATGTGATCTTTTTTATCCTTTTTAAGAAATATGTTTTTATGGTAGAAACAAGAAGAATGATCTAGGTTTCTATGTTTTTGCAGTAGCTGTAAAACTGACTTCTCTGCCTGGGTATCACTTTATTCTAATTCTTTTTGTATGCTTTTATAATATTAATCTTTCTGATCAATGAAAGTGGGTGCCTTGAAGACTTCTACTGGTCTGTACCCCTGCCCCCAAGGTAGTACCTGCCACCAAAAAATGCCTTTGCCCTTTTATTATTTTTGAATGAATGATTAGATGTTACTATCCCAATCAAAATCATATTGAGTAAAATTTAAAATGGTATCCACTGTTCTCACATTCTCACTTCAATCTAATGGAAAGACTCTCAGAGGTAATTTAAACCAATACCCTCATTTGAATGTGAACAAAGAGAAATCCAGAAATATTATGTACATTTATTAATCTTACATAATTTGCCAGGTACTGTTCAATGCCCTGATAATCCAAAGAAAATATTATAGTTCCAACATCATGATACTCGGTGATTAATAATGTGGGAGAAACTGTGGTGAATACACAAGCTAGGTTAAAGGTTCTCAAAGTGTGGTCCCTGTGATCAGCAGCAGCATCTACCAGTACCTTGTCAGGAATCCACACTCAGAGGAGCCTGGGTGGCTCAGTCAGTTAAATCTCTGACTCTTGATTTAGGTTCAGGTCGTGATCTCAGGGTCCTGAGCTCAAGACCCATGTTGCATTGGGCTCTGGAGTCCCCTTGCTCCCCTGACTTGCTCTCATGCTCTTTCTCTTTCTCTCTCTCTTTCAAAGCAATCAATCAATCTTGACGGGAGGAGACAAACCTTGAGAATGATTCTGATGCACACTTATGTTTGTGAAATTCTGGGCTAATGGCAATATATAAATGCTGTCTTAGCTCATGTGTTAACACAAATGTTCACAGCCACAGTGTTGAGCTGTTGCTCTCAGGAAAGATATTTAAAATGTACTTATTATATGCAAGACTGTTTCCAGTTCTTGCAATATATTAACCTATGTATTTCTCATAATATCCTTTGAGGTTGTCCCTTCTTTTTCTTTTCTTCAGAGAAAGATGTTGAAACACATTGGAGTTGTGTAGACTACCTGTAGACACAGAGTAGCAGTGTTGGGATTCTAACCCAGCCAGTTTATCTCCAGAGACTGACTGTGGTACTAATCCATATGCATCAGCATTTTTTATTCTCTTAGAAAATTTCATTCCAGAAGCCCTCTAATTTTTACCCTATGATTTGAGATTCATTGTTTCTTCTGATGAGTTTAATCATTCTCAACTTACATTTTCCATTGCCTGCAGATTATCCTATGTTAATGAGTACTTTAAGTTGGTGTGCTATGGAGTGGGTGCAGTGAACTCTGCCAGAGAAAATGTTATTGATGAGGAGCTTTGAACAGGGTCTTAAAAGACTTGTTTGAAATTTCAAGGTGAAGCTGCGAAGACCAAGTGTACTAGTAATTGGACAGAGCACAGGCAACTTCACAGTTCATAGACTATCTTGGTTTTCTCAGGGACTTGTGGTTTTGGTAGCATAGCAAACTTTTGGTGACCATCCACAGTAGTGGGAAAGAGTTTTGGAGTAACTTACTTCAAGATACAGTTAGACTAGCTACTTAGCATTTTAGTCTGTATTTCTCTAATCCTTAGTCTCCCTGCAGATGTTACTTTGTCTAAAGTAATTACCTTGCCTAGAGTAATATAGGAAAGGTTAAAAGTATTAGTTTCAAAAATAAGATAGATCTGAGTGTATAATTCTTATTTCTGCCTTTAGGGATTTATGTGACTTAACATGAAGTCATTCTTAACATTCTTTTGCATAAGGGGGAAATTAATATCACCTAATATTGATAAAGATCAATGTATTCAATCCTAGATGACTGAAACACAACTTTCACAGTGCAGGGCAAATAAAGAGAACAAAGCCAAATAAGTAAATAAGGCAACTTATTTGACAAATTTTGTATTGCCTTGTTTCTTCTTACTTAACATTTCTTTATTGTGATTTTTTAAGCCTATTGTTGGTAAAAGGCTCTTTGTAAAATTATAAAAACATTTTCTAACAAAATGTAAATAGGTTCAAATCATTTAAAAAATTACAAAATACTAATAATAAAAGAATTCATATTACTTTGTAAGCTCTCTAAGGCAGGTTCTGTTCTGCCTGTATTTTCTACATACACTTTCAATACATTTAAACATAAATTTCTCATTCCTCCTACTGGCCTCAACTGATAGATTACACTTCAAAGTCTTTAGCACAAATCATGCCACAATGGGCTGGCACCCAGCAAGCAATAATGTCCTTAGAAACTCCTATACTAAAGCACATTTTTAAGGTGAGCACTCACGTTTTGTTCTTGAAAGGAAAATGTTAATAACAGTGCTTCAGAAGGATGGAGGAAAGAGAAACAGGTCTTAGGAAGTGTTAAGGGCAGTGAAGTATTGCACATTATGAAATGACACCATAGCAGGGACCAGAAATACACAGCCATCTCAGCTAATTTTAATGGACCTAGGTGTGGTTCAGGGGCAGGCTGCCCCCCAGAATGTGTCACTTTGGCATGCAGATTATTTTGATTTGAGGACTATCAAAATCTAAATAAAAGACTCAAAAGTTTTTTGTTTGGTTTTGTTTTTACTTCTCCTTTAATTGTCTAAAAGATCTCTCCTTTAAAGTTCTAGGACTCCTACCCCTTTTTCCTTAGCTCAGGATAGCATATAAATCTCAATTGCCTGAGAGCCTCTCCTGTTTTAGGGGAGTATGTAAGTATGTAATTAGATTTGTTTTCTCCTGTTAATCTCTCTTATTACAGGGGTGTCATGGCCAAAAACCTTAAAGGGAGAGGGAGATTTATTTTTCCTCCCCAATAACCTCTTAATGCAATACTTCACCATTACTGGGCACAATCTCTATTTTGTGCGTTAATTGAATTTTAAATTTTATTATCTTTCATTTTTTTTCTTAATCAGGTTTAATAGACATATATTTCCTTTTTCATTTCATATGACATATATGTGATACAGGAGAGCTTGGTTCTTGTCTCACGGAGTTGAAGAATGAAATCTCGCAGACACAGGTGAGTGAGTGAAGGGACAGTTTATTAAGTAATGATACAGAGAAAGTCCTCAGAAGTGAGAGGGGTCCCAACAGGGTTGCCACTGAGGATTTGTAGAGTTGGTCTTTCACTGGAAGCCTAACTCCTTTTAATATATCCATTGATATCACCATTCATTAAGGACTAGTGATAACTTCTTTAATGGCTTACTTCCTTTATAGGATCCCATAATTCTTTGTTGGTCACAAGTAGCTGTTATAACAAGACACCCTCCCCACCCACACCTAAGGCAGGGTGGTCTGGCTTGTTTCCTTATCTCTGGTTTCCTTACACCTCAGCATTTTGGGGATTTTTGTGAGACTGCTTCTATGACCCCCTAGCCTATGTCCCTTCTATGGCCCCCTAGCCCAAATTTGCCTTTACTTGGTTGCAGTGTTGGAGCCACATCTCCTACACACCGTCTAGGTCAGTTTACACAGTACCATCTACTGTGAATTAATGAAACAGTTAAGTAAAGATAGTTATTTCTATTGATCTAAATGTTGTGTATCCTGTGACAAAAAACTAGGGCAGCTGAATTTATCTAAGAGCATATACAGTTCTAAGATATTATATACATCTATAAGAGATATTCTGTTATTTCATAATAATCTAAAAAAGGATTACATGTTATCACTAATAGTTTAATGATGTTTACAATAATGAATTTGTCAAATTTAACTTAAGAATAAATCAAACATTCTCTACTTATAAAGCTCTTCTGATTTCTTTTGGAATATAATTTGATAACTGTGTGTCATAGCAATTTATGATATATTATGAAGAGAGATGGAAAATACATCTTCAAGCAATAGCTTATGTTGGAAAAAGCTATATATTTAAGATTTGTGCTTAAGAAGGTAATAGAAAATAGTTTTCTGAGAGTACAGTCTTCAAGTAGTAATATTTTTAAAATAATTATGTAAGTATAATTATGTTTCTTCAAAATACTAATTTATTTGATGTTCTTAATTTGCTTCTATTCTGTTTTTAAAATTCACTTCTGAGTTCAACACTATTTGTGTTTATTTCTACATTTAAGAAGAAAAAATAAAATTAATGTGCCAATATGCTTTTATCTAAGAGCATAATTAAACATGTTCATTGCCATGCATATTTACAAGGTAAAAAAATTTAAAAGGGAATAATATGATAATTTAGGTGTTATAACACATATGTTTGTGTTTGTGTGCATTATTGTGAAATGCATTCTTTAAGAAACTGTGACTCAGACTATAGTTTTTGCATGACAGTTCACTGAATTTGTGTTTATAGCCTTAATATTAAAACAGGTATTGCCAGAGGTGACTGAGTAGCTCAGTCGATTAAGTGTCTGCCTTCTGTTCAGGTCATGATCTCAGGGTCCTAGGATTGAGCCCTGCATCAGGCTCCCTGCTCAGTGATGAGTCTGCTTCTCTCTCTCCCTCTGTGATCTCTCTTGCTCTCACTCTCTCAAATAAATAAATAAATAAATAAATAAATAAATGAATGAATAAATAAATATTTTTAAAACAAAACAAAATAAAAACAGGTATTGTTGGACCCTGGCTTACGGGTGCCAACGTGTCCCGATGGACGCCCCAGAGACTCAGACCCCAGACAGGCAGATGCAACTAGCAAGAGGGTTTTATTGAACGTTTGCACAAACGGGTTCTCCGCCTCAGAGGTGGAAGAGCCCCGATTGGCAATTACAGGCATCTTTTAAAGGCAAAAACCGCGGGATTAGCATAGCATTGGGGTTATGACATGATTGGTCTATTTGAAGGTAAACATGAGCATGTTCAGGGACTTTCCAGTCAGGGCGTGGGGGGGTGGGGTTTCTTACCTCGGAAAACCACAGAAGGTTTTTCGTTGCTTAAGTTCCAGGAAGGCACCTGGGTGTGGACTGCCTCTGGGTTAGGCCTGGTCCTACATTTTCACGGGGGGGGGGGGGGGGGGGGGGGGGGGGGGTTCTTCAGTATTGCTACTTTTTTTTTTTTTATAATTATTCTTTCAGTTATGAAACCAAGATTTACTAAGTTTGGATAGTAGACTAATCTATCATTGTTATATTTACTTTTCATTAATAGATATATAGTAACAATCACTATCCCAACACCTCTGCTTAATAATTTTAGAAAGTTTAAAAAAATATGGATCAATCAAAATATTCCCACCAAAGCACCGAAGAAACGAATCAAAATCATAAGGCATTTCTTTTACCTCTCTAGTATTCATAGTGTGAAGATACCAATTTATGTCAACCTTTGCAGTGACTCGGATCTACACTTTGATTTCAACCCCTTAAATGATTGTGTGGTTGTTGTTTCAATTGGTTTGATTTTTCTATAAAAGGATCCTAATAGAACATGTGGCCTTGAAGGAATTTTGAAGCAAAAATTTGTTTAAAACCATAGTTATAACAAAATATCTTGTTCTTAGCTGAAATAATATTGAGAAATTACGTAACAAAAAATGCTTTTTTACTATTAACTAATCAACTAATCTATTATTATTAAATACTCAACTCTGTTATTTTTACTCAACTAATCACAAAATGCTGATCATGGAGCTCAGCCTCTTTATTTACAGTGAGGAATTCATCAAATTCCCCCAAATTTGCCTTTACTTGGTTGCAGCATTGGAGCCACATCCCCTACACACTGTCTAGGTCAGTTTACACGGTGCCATCTACTGTGCATTACAAAATAGTCTTAAAAATTACATGAATAAAAACAATAATATTAAATTTATAGTCAAGAATTTTCATTATCTAAGTTTGAGATGCTACTTGAACATAATTTATCATTTTGGAAATCACCTAAGAGTTTCCATCAAAATCTACTTCACCAGACCAAAATGGAAACAGCAAGAGTATCTAAGTATTGCCGTCTATGCATTTCTCAGTAAGAAAGCTGAAAGAACAGAGCCTAAAGGAGTTCTTGTTAGAATGGATACAGTATCTTTTAGTTAGAATTAGAAAATTCTATCTGCCTATTTAGGGAGGAAAATGTAACTTCTGAGATTACGTGGTTGTACACAATTTTCTCTGACTCTACTTAATAAAAATCAAATGATTTTTTATTATCAGGATACAGTAAACCTAGGGGCAGGGAACAGAAACCTAGGGGACTCTAGGAAGAGCTTTTTCACTAAGAGAAATTGGAAGTAGGTAACCAAGAATAATTAGTGCAGAGAGTACAGAAGAATTTAGGCATCTATTGAAAAATAGGCAGAATCTCAGTGTTTCTGATTTTTCCCAGGAGGTTAAAATACTAGACTAGATAAACTACTTCCTTCCTACTGAAGTCCTTTTGTTCACAATACTACCGAAGTTCAGTTATCAAAAAGAGCACTTTCTTTTCCCTGATTATCACATCAGAGCAAGTAGAAGCTGACATAGTAGGGCTGGTTATCCATTTGAAGAGTTTGCCCCCAGCTGGGTTCTTTGCAATTTAATCGGAAAGGTAGGAAAGCAATTATAAAAAAGTTGCTCCAACACCAGAGATATATCCTGGAGCCAGCTGTGCTGTTGAAAAACATTTCCCATGCATGGCAATTAAAAAACGATTGGGAGCCTATTTCCAGTAAGTCACAGAAGAGACATTTTTAAAGAAGGTGGGCAGGATATGGCTTAACTATGTCACAGGGAAGCTACAGCTGCAGGAAGTGGAAACAAAAGGGGGAAAAAATCAAGATAAGACTAAAACTCAAAGTTTCAGAAAATGTTTTAGCAAATATAAAAGAATGATTGATCTGTACTATTGACAAAAATTTTATCTACATTACCTCTAAGTAACAATACTCACAAATAACCTGCTTTCATTTTTCGGTTGCATTCATGCTGAGAAAACTATTTTATGTTATTTATTTATTTCTTATTCAAGCATGTTCCCCACCCTCCACTTTTTAATGTACCTGATAATATTTAGACTCTTTGAAAAGAGAGTGTGTAGAATGACTGATGTGGAAGTAAAAGTGAATGCTTGGTGCTTCAAATGTTATTAGAAAGTTTGTAAATCTTTATAGGCTCATATGCTACACAGAGATGAGATGCATATATTAATGATATTAAATTAAATTGTTTTTGCAAGGTGCCTCTCTGAATTAGTAGAAAGTCCACAATATTTTAAAATTTTAATTTTATAAGAGGCTAACTATTAACATCAGATATTGAATCCTTTCCAGAAACACTAAAAAGATGACCAATCTGTTGAACTGTGTTGGAATGTGTGGCTGAAACAGAAGAACTTCAAAATTTAATGGGGTAAAACAATAGATATTTATTTTTCACTCCTGAAACAGTCCAAATTGGTGTTCTTGGTTGCAAGGCAACTTTGTTTAATAGGTTGAATCAGGGTTACAGACTTTCATCTTAGGTTTTGCTATCCCCCAGAATTTGAAAGTTTTGTACATAAAGCAGGGAAAGAAAAAATGAAAAGTTATCACAGCATAAGTGCCAACAATATTGCCATTCACATGCTATTGGTGACACTAGTCACATGGCCAAAGCCGGAGGCCAAGTGGAGTATTGTCCCTGGGAAATGTTGTTCCTGTCTGAGCACTACCTCCCAGTTAGACCTTTGCACTATGGAAAGTAAAGCAAAACTTTTGATGGATCACTGGTCCCCAAAACATTTCTCTTAACAGTTCTTCCTGCCACAGGTATGCGTAACAAAGAAGTTGAATAGAAAATATGTGATCATAAATGCCTGGAGGTGTGACAGTATAAGCAATGTGGGTTGTAGAAGAACTATTCACAGTCTAAGATTTTATGATAAATTATGTGACAAAGGAACCAAAAATTGACACATTTTTATTTTAAAAACTTATTTGACACAATCTTACAAATAAAGTTACAACAAATTAGAACTGCTAGTAACATGATGAGTTAGAAAGTGAAGAGAGTCATAAGATTCATAATCTAGTACCAATTTTGCAAATCAAGCTAAGTGTGTCATCTTGGGCAAGTCACTACATACTTCTTATTCTACTGTCTAAATATAACACATGCTGGAGGATTAAAGTAGTTCATATTTAAATTTCCATAGAGTTTTAAACTTTTGAGAGTTTCTATTTTATAACTCAGGAGAATGATTTATCACGGATGTAAAAGTTCAATTCAACAGTTACTGTCTTTCACCAAAAAAGACTTTGGGAGATTCATATAAAATAACCAAAATTGAGATTTAGTATGCAGTCATATGTCAACCACTGTTCCAAATGCTTTATTTTTATTTATTTGCACTTCTCAATAGGCCTATCATGTTATTAGTCCTCTTTTACATATTCACACATTTATGTATAATGTATATATGTGTACATGATCTGATCCATGATGGGAGTTTAAAGACACTCTATTCTTTTCCCTGAAGACATAATCCTAAATTGTAATTATATTCTAATAAATCAATGTAATTTTGGCCACCCTATGGAAATCTTTGAAAGTAAAATCACACAACATTTTGCCATATATAAAACCACAGTGACAGTGAATTGATATTGCTTAGTTTAGTACAAATCATTATATCAAATTATTTAAATAGATTAGGTAATTAGAAAAGATCTAAGAAAGACACACTAAACAACTAAAAATTTTAAAATGGCATATGTATGTATAAAGTATTGAAATAGAGAAGCTGAAGGGACTACAATTTTAGAAAGGCTCCATATCAGCTGTTTTTTGTTTTTGTTTTTTTGCTTGACCCCATTTACTCATATTCTATATTTTGCATCTGAATAGGCTTCGCTATCCCCTAGGGGCAGGAAACAAGAAACTTAATCGCTCTGAGTTTTTCCTAGGCCCCCACACACCTGATGATTTCTTTTTTTTTTTTTTTTTAATTTTTATTTATTTATGATAGTCACAGAGAGAGAGAGAGGCAGAGACACAGGCAGAGGGAGAAGCAGGCTCCATGCACCGGGAGCCCGATGTGGGATTCGATCCCGGGTCTCCAGGATGGCGCCCTCGGCCAAAGGTAGGCGCCAAACCGCTGCGCCACCCAGGGATCCCCACCTGATGATTTCTAAGAAGGGCCATATCCTGAACCTGTTCCAGGATATTAATTCTAACAAACCTCATTGACATTAGCATTAATACCCCCTATCGTCAATAATTTATAAAATAATGCCTATTATTCACTCGTCACTTGTTTTTGAGTGAACCCTACCCTGGATTCCTGAAGGAGGAACACATACTCTGGACCCCTCTCCAATATAAATGCCTAATCCCAAGCAAGGGAGAGACTCATCTTCTTTTCTTTTCAGAGTCTCCCAGACATTCTATCTGCTATACTCTATCAATCATGCTACTCAATAAACTCTGCTTTTACTTCATATTTGATTTCTATTCTGCGTGAAGCCAAGGATCCTTTTGGCTGGCCTTGCAGGACCCTCCTTTTTGTCCTTGGAGACAGGCTGTCTGTATCAGTATATTTTAAAAATTGGCACTCAGATCTAGAAAGATAGAAGCAATGTGATGTGCCTAGAATCTCTAAAATTGTGGAGACATATATTGAGTAAACAACTGTATCCTTATCCAATCCTAATTTCTAGATGTAGAACTTAAAATAGGTCAAACCCTAAGTCCTTTAAGTCATAAAAAAACTAAAAATATATATGGGCTAGAAAGAATTTAAAGTACATATGAATACAAAATATAAAATTGACTTTTATGAGCATCTGCAATATTTTTTCTTTTGTACAACATGCAGTTCATTCACTTACTACCCGTTAAATATATTCAGAATATATTCAGAAGAAATTTCAAATGTAAAATACCTTGAGTTTCTTAACAGTATAATAAAACAAGTCTTTAACTTCAGTTATGAGACAAATACACAAATACCTCTAATACATAAATATTTTAAAAAATTAAAGTATTAAAATGCCATGCATAGGTAACTGCCAGATACATTTCCATAAGATGAGGAAGAGTTTTTATTTGTTTGGTGTTGACTATAGGTACCAGAGAATTCTACAGGGAAAATGTGCTTTCTGTACTATGCTTTGATGACTGCACTTATGTAACTGTGAGAATAGTTTTCTACCAAGAGAAATTTAGAATAGTAAAGTGACAGATCTCCTGGGAAAGATGATGTTCTGTGTTTATGGAATCTGAAGTACCAGTGGGAAATCCAGGTGATGATGCTGATCAAGTAACCAAAAGTATGAAATCTAAAGCTCATTAGGCAGGTTTTAGCTAGACATTTGGAAAGCATTTGCATAGCAGATGTAAAGTACTGGAATTGGAAAGACTTTTTGAAAGAAAAATATCTAGAGGTGTCTAAGAATAGACAGATTTTGAATGGCAATTTATGATGTAAAAACAAAACAAAACCCAAAACTAATCAAATAAATAAGCCTCTTTAGATCATTACCTTGGAAGACAGCTGGCTTACTTGGTGATGATCACTTGATATTGTCAGATGTCATCCACCTTAAAAAATTATTTATCTTAGGGTTTATGTAGACAAGAACTTCAATGAGAATGACTTACTTCATACTGTAGAATGAAAGAAACAAAAACATACGTACACTCAACCTAAATTTAGATACTATATATATATATATATATATACACACACACACACACACACACACACACACACATGAAAATAACAAACCACAAATTATAAATAGAGGGAGATTAATGATCAATATTTTGCTCATAAATATAATGGTGTATCCTTTTAGGAAGATATAATAAAGAGAATTTCTTCTATTCTGAGTTCTCCTTGACAAAATTCTGCTGATACTTCTTGACATGTTTGTCCTGAAGTAGACCATTTTGGGAAAAATAGAAAAAAATTCTCAGACTTTTTGTGTTTATATATGTTAAATATTAAATAGCAGAGACTTTTTTCTTATTAATAGTATCCCTAAGACATTTTCATTACCTGCAATATCACCTATAAAATGTCAGCTACTGGAGCACCTGGGTGGTTCAGTGGCTGAGCATCTGCCTTTGGCTCAGGTTGTGATCCTGGGGTCCTGAGATCGAGTCCCTGCAGGAAGCCTGCTTCCCCTCTGCTTATGTTTCTGCCTCTCTCTCTGTGTCTCTCATGAATAAATAAATAAAATTTAAAAAATAACATAAAATAAAATAAAATGTCAGCTACTAGTTACATAATACTCATGAATAGCTTCTGCTTCTTTTCTAGTCCCCTAAAGCATTTTTCTGTATTTTCTGTTCACCTTGTCCACTTTTTCTGTTACAAATAAACTGAGTTTTACTTACCATTTTTCCTATGGTGTGATAATGGAACATTTAAATTTGCTTTTTTTCCCCAGTAATTCTCCAATTGGCATATAAGTTGAAAACAGAAATACAATTAAGATGCCATAACATTTCCTGTTAAACTTATTCCTTCCTCCTCAACACAGACTTTTCATTCATTTAATTATTTAATACCAACTGCAATATAGACTGCCCATATTTTTAAAAATGACAATCATGGGGATCCCTGGGTGGCGCAGCGGTTTAGCGCCTGTCTTTGGCCCTGGAGACCCGGGATTGAATCCCACATCGAGCTCCCGGTGCATGGAGCCTGCTTCTCCCTCTGCCTGTGTCTCTGCCTCTCTCTCTCTCTCTGTGTGACTATCATAAATAAATAAATAAAATAAAAATGAAAATAAATGACAATCATGAAAATTACTAAAAAAAATAAGAATTATCATCCTTACAAAAATTAGCGGACCAGTGACATGGAAAGCAAAGGAAGATAAATTTAAGTAGTCAAAAAAACAGGATGGGAACTAATAGTAGTATCTGATGATTAGATGCATTTAGTGACTTCATAAGAGGAATCTGAGGAAAATAATAAATGAGAAAAGATGGAATCAACAGGACAGCATATGAGAAGTTAGGAAAGAAATGCAACTTAATCCATGTGTGGTTTTATAGGAGGAGAAATAAGAGTTTTCCTCTACCTTTCTGAGTTCTAGCCTGAGACCTCTGTAATAAAAGACAGATTAAAATGAGAACAAACAGCTGAACTTTATTAATATGTTACCTTATGTACACATAGAAGATACCCAGGGAAGAATAAGTATCTCTCTGAAGGGGTTAGAACTTTGGTTAAAAAAACATCTTCAGCTGAAGACAAAAGAACAAAGAAGGTGGAAGAGGGCCTGTTATGAGGTGGTTACCAGGAAAAGTATGGTAAACAAGGGTCAGGTTTCTTATGCTTTATTTAAGCCAATATCTTCTTGCCTTCTTCTTTGATAAGATTATCTTGTGATTGGGATGCCTGGGTGGCTCAGCGGTTTAGCATCTGCCTTCAGCTGGTGTCAAAATCCTGCGGTCCCTGCATCTGGCTCCCTACATGGAGCCTGCATCTCCCTCTGCCTCGGTCTCTGCCTCTCTCTCTCTGTGTCTCTCATGAATAAATAAATAAAATCTTTTTTTTTTAAAATAAGATTATCTTGTGTTTTTTTTCTTTTTTTTTTTTAAGATTTTATTTATTTATTGAGACAGAGACACAGGGAGAAACAGGCATCACACAGAGAGCCTGACGTGGGACTCGATTCAGTGTCTCCAGGATCACTCCCCGGGCTGCAGGCGGCGCTAAGCCGCTGCACCACCAGGGCTGCTTATCTTGTGATTTAGAAATCTTCTAAATCTCTTCCAGGTACAAAGAAGGAGGAACCCTTATAGTGGAGATTTCATCTAGAAATGTAAATTTCCCTTACAAAATGGTGACTTCTGTTTTTAGATCTTCTCTTGTGTCTACTGTTCCTCAAAATAATCAGCTCAAAACAATCCTTATGACAAAGAGGTATATTTTCTCCTACTCTTCAATTTCTAAATACGTGATCCATATTAGTTGCTTCATCACATTTTGACCCATTGCATTTTTTTAGCTCTTAATTTTATCTTTTTTCTTTCACATTCAGTTTAATTATACTGATACGATGCAAAGTACATGGAAATGTATACCACCAAAGTGTCTGAAAAATTTGTTTTTCTACATAGGTAAATTTTTGTTCTTAAATCACTCCTTTTACCATTATTGAAAATTTTTACTTAGTCTTTTCTGAAAAATTATAAGTTGATGAAATATAAACTACTTATTTTATCCACTTATGCAGGAATCTCTATGTTGTACAGTAACTCTTCTGGGTATCTTAAATATGTCAGTATTGCTTTAAAGTCTGCTTTCTCTTGATAATTCTGGCTACTGAAAAATTAGTGCCTCAGGTAAAGAATCTGACTTTATGAGTATCCATAGAGAAACTTCCAAGTCTGTCCACACATCTAGTTCTTCCCAGTCTTGAGTATTTTCTATAAATGAATTGCACTTTGACACATTTTTATGTCTGAGAGACTGTCTCCATATATAGAAAAGAAAAAAAGATGATGAAGGGCCGTAGTTCCATTACTTCTTTTATGTATGCAATGGATTGAGTGTTTGTATCCCTCCAAAATGTATATATTGAAATCCTAACCCCCAATATGATGATATTAGGAGGTGGAGCTTTTAGGAGGTAATTGGGCAATGCAGAGAGTCCTCATGAATGGAATTCATCCCCTACAGAATCTCCTGCTTTCCACCATGTAAAGATGTAACCAGAAGCTGGCAATCTGCAACCTAGAAAAAATTTCTCACCAGAACCTGACCATGCTGGCACCCTGATTTTGAATTTCCCAGACTGTAGAACTGTGAGAAATTTATTTCTGTTGTTTATAAGCCACTCAGTCTATAGTACTTTGTTATAGCAGCCTGAACTGATTATGGCATTGGAATACATTCATCCCTAATTATACAGCCCTTTGTTATTAAATGTCTTCATTTGAATGTGTCACTTGACATTCTAGGGTTCAAGGAATTTGTGGATTCCTTTCAGAGAAAATGGAAAGGAGAGGTAATATCCTGAGGAATCTTTAGTCTCTCCCTCTGTTTCATGACTGTTTTTGCTCCTCGATTTCTGTTAACATCTTCACAGGATAATGGATGGGACAGAGGGTGTGGAAGACTTTGTCCAGATTCCTTCTGCCTTTGTATTTTCTCCCACCCATTAAACTCTAAATTTCTTTATGTTGGGGCTTTGATCCAGAGCAGGAAGGCCTAACCATGCATCTAATAGAGGGAACCCTTGACTCCATGTGCAGATTTTACTACACGTCAAATGCAGGTAGCACCAAATTTCTCTAAACTCTTATAATGTTCTTAGATAAAGAATAACATTCATGTGTTCCAAAATTTAAGCTTCAGTATTTCACTCAGCTTTTCATTTTCATTAGTAAATTACCTTTCACTCACAAGGTTGAATGTGAATGTATGATAGTGACATTAGAAAGTATATCAGAAACAATAAATAAAAAACTTAAAGTGACATCACATGGCATGGACTAATTAATAAACCCATTATAAAGGAGAAAAGAGAATTGTTTTAGAACCAAGAAGATCTTACACATTATGTGAAATATTTATTTCTTAGATGAGGTGACTGGCCTAAATGATATTATAACATGCTTGACAATATATAATTAAGAGAACTAGGATAGAACACAGGTCACTTTATCCAGTGGTCTTTTCACTCATTGTGTGAGATTTAATGTATTTATCTTTATATTTTCTGGGAAAAAGAGGGAGATTTATTGTCAACGAACATGTTACTTAGCAAGAGCTGAAATGTCACAGTCATATGCAGGAGTATGGCTTTAGAAATAAGATTTCTCTTACATATTCCCATTCAGTCTGGGCCAGAAAGAAGACACGGCATGTCTTTACATGAAACTTCTCAGGGTTTGCAAATAAATAAAAAATTTCAATTTTTGAACTGGAATACAATTTTAGAGACCAATACAACAAAGGAATGCTGAATAAAACTAGGTAGGTTTAGTTGTGGATCTCAGAACTGTACACTTAACAAATATTTTGCAATTCAATTTTCTTATTTTTTAAGAGAGAAAACACCAAACATTCTTTAGAATCTGGCACTTTTATTGTTCTCAATATTAACTTTCCCCTCTGCATTACCTATATTATTACTAAAAAAAATTTGGATTATTATTTTGATCATTGCCTATAGTAATGTATAGTAATGTTTTTTTTTTTTTTCCCTCAAAATGTAAATATAGGGATGCCTGGGTGGCTCAGCAGTTTAGCACCTTCAGCCCAGGGCATGATCCTGGAGACCCGGGATCGAGCCCTACATCAGGCTCCCTGCGTGGAAACTGCTTCTTCCTCTGCCTGTCTCTGCCTCTCTCTCTCTCTCTCTCTCTCTCTCTCTTTCTCTTTCTCTCTCTGTGTCTCTCATGAATAAATAAATAAAATCTTTAAAGAAAAGTAAATATAAAGTTAAAAAATACAGCAGTTAATGTTAACCTATTGGGATATTCACTTACAGAAATGTTTGTGTATAGAAACTACTTACCATATATTCTATTTTGTAACCTACATTTTTTCCACCATTCTCTATTGTTCTAAATAGTAATTTATATCCTATTTTAATAGTCATGAAATTCTATGATATGGATATACTGCAATTGATTTATCCAATCTCCTAATAGCAAATGAGAATATTATTTCCTATTTTTAAAATATTTATTTATTTATTTATTTTGGAGAGAGAGAGAGAGAGAGCAGGGGTAGTGGCAGAGGGAGAGGAAGAGAGAATCTCAAGCAGATGTCCCACCAAGCACAGAGCCAGAGGCAGGGCTATATTTCATATTTTTAAATGGCAGTCATTAGTGCAATAAATATATTTGAACATTGCTATGAAATTGCATGCACATTTTGCATATTTTCTTTATCATTTATAAGTCACTCTACTGTGGAAGAATGAATGTATTTTCAGATATTCTTCTTCCCATGTGACTCATATTCCTTCTATTAAGAGGTAGGTCCCATATTTCCTACCCTTAAATCTGAGTGAGGCCTTCTGGCTTCTCTGACCAACAAAATATGGTAGGAATGGTGTCATTTTTAAAACTATGTCTTGTAGATTACAAATAACTCAACTGAATTGTGTTCTGTCATATGTGTGTTCTGTGATCACCTGTTTATTTTTCCTACAACTTTTTCACTAATAATAATCAACCTCCTCCCTCACTAATTTAAGTTTCCAATATTACCATATAGGTCATTGGCTTGTTTTGCCCCTCACTCAGTAATCTTGAAAATGACAGAAACATAGCAGATAATAAATATGAGTACAACTAATTAAAAATATTCTTAATTTCCATACATCTCTATCTAATTTTGGAAAATTTATTCTATTTTACTTCTTTATCTATAGCTGTGCAGTAGGATTTTTTTTAAATTATTATCATTTATGTTATATTTACACATATGGCAAAGCAACTAAGTTCCTCTTCACTGTTTTTCTTTTACAAATCATATTTTATTACCTATTGCATATTTCTTCTAGATAAAATTCAAAATCAATTTCTTCTAATACAGAAAAAAATAACATTGAGATGTTCATTGAATTTGCATTAAATATATGGGTTAATCTGCAGTAGAAATGACAGTTTTAAAATAGTCTTCCCATCTAAGATCAAAGGAAGTTAATAGAAAAAAATACAGTGAAATAAGAGTCGGGAACTTATTAACTGTCTTGTCATCATTACTCAGTGTTATTGTCCATCAATGTTAAAAGAGTCAGTAGTAAAATAGATCAAAGAAGATGAAAATTGCCATTAGTATGATTACATTGACGGCTACTCAGAATTTATTTGGCTTGTTCTGATGTGTCTCATTCCTGTAATAAAATAACTTTATTTGCATTATCAGTGCTATTAACCAAAATGCATTGATCTGTAATAATAATTCTAAAATTGCAATAAATACACAAGATTATTTTGGATGAAATGATAAACACCATTGTAATATTATAAAATCAAACAAGTAATCTAATATTTGTTAATCACCAGTGAAGTAAAATGAAATGTGTAAGATGCAACTTAACAAATTAATTTCATGATACAGCATACATACTTCATATATTATGACCTATAAAATTTTTCCTAGGTAATTAGGATAATGCATATTCTCATATTGGAAATTTACCATAAGAAATAATGAGGATTGAGTTTTCATTGAATAGATTCATCTGTTTTCAATGTGCAACTCCAACTTGTTCATTGGGTGAATTCCTATCTATTTTCTTCCAGGTTAAAAATCATATTTTTATATTGCCTTCCTAGCTCCTCCTATTTTATGTATATTACTCTAATTGTTTCCAAAGCAGCTATTAGATCACGTAGGTATACAGTGTGTCTGCCATAAATGCTTAAGAGTTGATAAAATGAAAATAGTTAACTCTGGACTAAGTATTTGATCCATTAGTCTCTAGCTCTTTAACTGTGAGAAAATTGACTAATTGCTCCCAGTTCAAAACTTCTAGCTCCAAGGTATGTGACAGTAGTTGCTGCAGAAGTTATAGCTGAGATATTAATATATTTATTTATCTGAATACTTAACACATATGCACTGCTCAATAAATATTAGATGGTAGCTAACAGCAGGTGATGAAAATGTCAATGATGACATTGAGTGAAACATTTGGTGGAAGTTCACTACTGAATTTCTTGGAGGCTGGAATTGTGTTCTGTTTATCTTCTGCAAAGCCCACTGTATTTGAATGCACAATTAATGTTTGTTGAATGATAAAAAAATATGTGGATTCAGGTAAAAAATAATAGGAGAGGGATGGTTAAACTGACCATTCTGTACAATTGTTCTCTAGAAAAGAGAAATATACTAACCTCTTATTTCTGGAATACTTGGTGCAGGTCTCAGAATTCTCTCCATGTTCTAGAAGAATGCCAAATCTGTTGCATAAGAAAAAAAGTCCTCCAACCTGATCCTTTGAGATCACTTCAGACTAGAATAAATTATAACCTTGAAAGAATCAGTAATGTCCAAAAAGGACTCCTGAGGATGATCACAGCACCACCAAGGAAAGGCATGGGAGTTATTCATATAATCCTGACTCCAATAGTTATTGTTGACATGTGAGAATATATCATCCCAGAGTGTTCCTCCTATTTGGCAAAAAAATACATATATTGCACTCTTTAACATCAGTGATTTATTGTTCTAATTTTCTATCACTGTCCTTATTGAAAATAAGAATAAGAGCTCAATAAATTGTATTTGTACCTTTTTTTTGCGATAAAGATGAACAATTGGCTTGCTTGATTGACTGAAAATATATGCAATTGATGTTTGTGTTTCACTTCACACTTTGGGTTCTTATATTCTATACTTTTCTCAGAATACTTTCATGCTCATTGGGCCTCTTAAATTCAATTTATCCATGTTAGATAATATACATTTTCCTTTCTTTTGTTTTTTTGACTTCAAAACCTAGGCAATAGAGATAAGCTTGTTTTGGTACATTTCACCCTACTCCCTTGATTCCCTTTCCCACAGGGATGATTCAGTTTTTCATACTGCATTGAATGTTTTCAAAATCCTGACAGGAATCTTCAGGATTCACATACACAAAAAATGGGGTTCCTGAACTCAAAAACTTGTTCTTAAATGCTTCAAGCAATCTTCATATTCATTATGAACATCTTTAAAATTAAACAGAAAATATTGGGGAACCCTGGGTGGCTCAGTGGTTTAGAGCACCTGCCTTCGGCCCAGGGTGTGATCCTGGAGTCCTGGGATTGAATTCCACATCAGGCTACCTGCTTGGAGGCTGTTTCTCCCTCTGCCTGGGTATCTGCCCCTCTCTCTCTCTCTCTCTGTCTCTCATGAATAAATAAATAAAATCTTTAAAAAAACAGAAAATATTAAGTTTAATAATATTTACAAAGAACTTCAGCCTATTATGAATATTCTTATAGTGGAAAATGCCAGCAAAAGTTATTGGACAGTATTTATTCATGTAGCATTTGTATCTCCTAGTCAGATTAACAGTATTCATAGCAATATCAGATTTGCCAATTTAAGGGATTTATTTGGGTACTAAATTTTGCTAAGTGTCAAGGGGCACTACTCATACAATTGACATGAAGTATATATGATAGTTTAGTAATACTTATTTTATTTTCTTTCTTTCTTTTTTTTTTTTTTTAAAGATCTTATTTATTTATTCATGAGAAACACAGAGAGGAGAGAGAGAGGCAGAGACACAGGCAGAGGGAGAAGCAGGCTCCATGCAGGGAGCCTGATGTGGGACTCGATCCCGGGTCTCCAGGATCAGGCCCTGGGCTGAAGGTGGCGCTAAACCGCTGAGCCACCCGGGCTGCCCAATACTTATTTTATTTTCAAGAAAATGCTAATCTAGCCCCAAATATCCCTGACTACAGTTGTAGTCAATTCAGGACAATTTCTCATCCATATTCCTGGGTCCTAGAAATGCCAACCCAGCCCTTTAGCATTACATGTCTACATTTCCTGATCTTGCTCCCCACTTGAAGTTATAGGGTTTTTTGGAATCACAAATGACTTTATAATATCAGAAGAATTAAATTACTCCTGGTCTCCTAATTTTTCAAACGATTTTTTTTTTCACAATTCAGTATTCAAAAACCAAACATACAAATTTACCAATAATGCCAAGAAATAATTCCCTCATTAAACACTAATCCCATGTACAACCCACCTAAATTAAAAAAATATATTTATTAATTCACGAGAGACAGAGAGAGAGGCACAGACATAGGCAGAGGGACAAGAAGGCTCCCAGTAGGGAGCCTGATGGGGGACTCAATCCCAGGACCTGGGATCATGACCTGAGCCAAGGCATACACTCAATCACTCACTGAGCCACTCAGGTGCCTCAAATTCTATTTAAAAACATACATTAGTTACAACTGAATAATTGTACTCAGTTTCTTTGTACTTCATTCTTAATTGTCCTACTTCGTTCTCCTTCTGCTTTTTTCACTGAATGCTCCATCCCTTACTTTCTTGTCTCTGTCCCTTCCTTCCTCTTTTCACATTAAGCTTTCTCTTAAAATTTTTTCGACAAAAAAAACAAGACTAAGAGGATAATATAATACGAAAATTTCAAAACTTCAAGCAGAATTGTTTTAATTGTGAGACCACAAACTCATGTGAAAATAGATGTCATCAAAGCTTAAATGAAATGTTCAACCATGCTGAAGAAGATGAGAACAAATAACATATACTGCTATTCATGATCTTCAAATCCAGGGAAAGCTCACGTCCCCTCATATACTGTCATAACTCTTTCTAATGGTGAGTAAGATTAACTGGAAGCCTTTTAGGTACTTTGATTCCCATGCTGAGTGACAATAAGAATAGTTGCAAAAATAAATGGTTTTTAACTAGAACTTGGACATAAGGCATTTCCTCTTTGCTGTGTTCTATCTTTTCTATCATTTACCTTCTAGATCTCTCTTAAATCTCCCATTTATAAAGAGAATATAATTGGCTTTTTATCTAACTTGACATGTTTTGTCCACTAATTGCACCATTTAGTTCAATTATATTGAATGTAAGTACTGATATATTAGGGATTAATTCTACCCTTATAACATTTGTTTCCTGTTTTTCCTGCTTAGCAGGTTCCTTTTTCTCTTCTTTTCTACTTCCCTTTTAATTAATCTTTATTATTTAAAAAAAAATTCCCTTCAGAAGCCTAAAGTCTATGCAATCTTTTAGCATTCTTAAACGATTAAAAGGTTACAATAAGCAACGGAGATTTTACCTCTTCCTGTACAGTGCAAAAATCTGGAAACACTTGGAAGCCTCCTTAATTATATGCTGGTTTTATAATTAAATATATATTTGTATATATAGACATATGTATATAAATATATAAACATATAGTAGATATATATTAAATATAATACTACCAAAATTGTTCTATGCAATCACCATACATTTTTATTTACCTTCATATTTACCATTTGGTTATTATTATTTTTTTCCCTACATTTTGTATGTAGGTTCCTTTAGGGTAATTTTCCTTTGGCCTGAAAACCACCTAATTATACCTTTTTTTAATTTTTTTAATTTATTTATGTATTATAGTCACAGAGAGAGAGAGAGATTGAGAGAGGCAGAGACACAGGCAGAGGGAGAAGCAGGCTCCATGCACCGGGAGCCCGATGGGTCTCCAGGATCGTGCCCTGGGCCAAAGGCAGGCGCTAAACCGCTGCACCACCCAGGGATCCCCTAATTATACCTTTTAATATAAATATGTTAGTGATAAATTCTCTCAGGTTTGGTTTTCTGAAAATATATCGATTTCCCTTTCTCTCTTTAAGAATACTCTTGGTGAGAGAACTTAAGGTTGAGGTATTGTCTTTCAGTATTTTAAAGATATTACTATTGCTTTTTTGGATTTCATTTGGGTTGAGAAAACAGACATAAATGTCTGTTACTTTTTTAAAAATATTTTATTTATTCATGAGTGGCACAGAGAGTCAGAGACATAGGCAGAGGGAGAAGCAAGTTCTCTGTGGGGAGCCCCATGTAGGACTTGATCTTGGGACTTTGGGATCATGCCCTGAGCCAAAGGCAGATGCTCAACCATTCTGCCTCCCAGGTGTCACTCTATGTTACTGTTTTAAAAGAAAGCAGTTAACTTTGGGTCATTTCCTTTTCTTGCTACTTATAAAAATTTCTATTTTGTTTCTTTCAGTCTTCAATTGCTGAAGCACATAACTAGATGTAGCCTTCTTGTCAATCATCTGCAAAACTTTTCTGTTGACTTCTTAATTTAGGCTACTTTATTTTTCAGTTCTAAAATTACCATTTGATTCCTTTATATAATTTTAAATTTCTGTTCACAAATTTGAGCATATTTTTACATTTCTGTATATATACCACTCAAAATAATTTCAAAATCTTTGTTGGATTTTGTATTACTTTGGTTTATTTTTTTCAGTATTACTCTGGTTTATTTATTTATTTTTAAGGATTTAATTAATTCATTTATTTGACAGAGATAGAGAGAGCCAGAGAGCACAGCCAAGTGGGGGTTACGGGGGATGGCAGAGGGGGAGGGAGAAGCAGGCACCCCACAGAGCAGGGAGTCCAATGCGATACAGCACTCCATCCCAGGGATCAAGACCTGAGCCCAAGGGATGCTAAACCAACTGGGTCAACCAGGCACCTCTGGTTTATTTTTATTAGATATTTTTCTTTTGTTTTTCATTTGTGTTTTAACTTGCTCATGTGTCTAGTTACTTTGTCCTTAGTGACTGGAGATGTAACATTCAATAATATAAATGGCATTTGAGGTCTGAGATAAAGTTATTTTCTTCTACAGAGATTTACTTTGGCTTCTGGAAATAAAAGAGGGATGCCGGCAATCTGGCATCCCACCATCCTTTAGGGTGAATAACCTTGAAATTTCGGCTTCAGACTCTATGAGGGCAAATTTATTGCTTATTGATTCTAAATGCTTGAAGATAGGGTTTTTAAGTTAGGAACAAATGGGGCTAGGCAGGGCCAGGTAACTGGCCATAGAAGCAGGCTCACAAAAATCCCCAAAATGCTGAGGTGTAAGGAAACCAGAGATAAGGGAGCAAGCCAGACCACCCTGCCCTAGGTGTGGGCAGGGAGGGTGTCCTGTTAAATCAACTACTTGTGACCAACAAAGAATTACTGGATCCTAAAGAGGAAGTAAGCCATTAAAGACATAATGACTAGTCCTTAGTGGTGATATCAATAGATAGGTTAAAAGGATTTAGGTTCCCTGATTAGGCTTCCAATAAAAGACCAACCCTCAGTGGCAACCCTGTTGGGACCCCTCTCACTTCTGAGAGCTTTCTCTGTATCCTTACATAATAAACTTCTGTCCCTTCACTCGCTCTCCTGTGTCTGCAAGATTCATTCTTCTACTCTGTGAGACAATAACGAAGCTCTCCTGTATCATTTTTCAGGTCTTAACTCAAAATGTAGGGAATTAGCAGCTGTTTCTCCATGGCAGAACTTGGACCTTGTTACTCTAGTCCTGAAAGGTTGTCATAAATACTGTCATGGGATGCCTGGATGGCTCATGGGATACCTGGTTGAGTGTCTGCCTTCAGCTCAGGATGTGATCCCAGGGTCCTGAGACTGAGTCCCACATCAGGCTCCCTCTGCCTATGTCTCTGCCTCTCTAATGAATAAATAAAATATTTAAAAAAGAATGCTGCTCATTTTCTTTGCTTCACAGTATTCTTTCCAAATTGGCAGATAGTCTTAAAAGAAGGTTATTACCTTTCTAGGTTCCTATGTATCCCTGATACATATGTCTGGCAACATTCCACTATATTATTATCTTTTTAGAACTTTCAAGCAGGTTTCTTAATACTTTGAATAGAGTTTTTAGTTGCCCTCAGCAATAAATTTTATCCAGATTAATTAGCTCTTTCTTTTCAGATACAGAAGAAGTTCTAGTTACACTCACTCCCTTGCTGATCTTACAAAATCTCTTCTCTCTTAATACAGTTTATAAACTGAAACATGCAGAATTTGAATTTATACATTTCTTGTGAAATTGAAATATAGATATCTATAGCCATCTATTAGTCAATGCCACCTAAATGTCTAATCAATATGTTAAATGGTTTGGTTGCCCAAACCAAATTTCAAATGATCTCCCTGAAATTGCTCCCTCTATGTTTTTTTTTCATGTCAATTAAGTGGAATTCCAAAATATTAGTTGTGGAGGACAAAAATTTGGAGTACTTCTTTTTTCTCATATACTGTTTTTTTGTCTAACAGAAAAGTTTGCCAGCTCCAATTTTAGAAAATATCCTGGATCCTCTTTTGCTACTTTCACTGCTACCCTTTGAATCTAAACCACTACCATCATCTCTCTCCTGAATATCCAGGCTCAGATGTTTGTGAGGATGGGAAGAAATTTCATAAACATTGATAAACAGAGATAAAGAAGAGTCAGAGAGACTAAGTAAATTACTTAACATCACTTTAGCTTATTTGTTCCTAAAAATTAAAAAAAATCACCTACATTATAAACTGCTCATGAGAAATAAAGGAGTTAATATTTATATAAATAGCATTGTGTATCATACATCAAATACATATATTAGCAATTATTACTATATCCTACCTTATTTGGGTTTATTTAGTTTTCATTATTGAAGGTGATAAAAAGACTGAGAAATATGAAAGTTTATTGAATGAAAGGTCCTCATATTTTGAGCAATAAAGTCATTTCTATATTCAAATATACATGTAAAATTCTCATAACAAACTATGAAAACTGGTAACTAAAACTAGAGTAAATATTTCCTATTTGGAAAAGAATAAAAAATCTGAGTGTTTTGTTTGTTTGGTTTAGGTTATAACCATAATATGAGGTATCTTGATTTCCTTTCTTTATTCAGTATTTAGCATTGATCAGACTTATAAAAGGATTTTGGCTTTAAGTCTATTGAATATAAATGGTCTGTGTCCTATTTTAATGCCCATTGTAAAGATTCGATTTTTTAAAATATTTTCTTCATCAGTTTGCTCAGACACAGTTTAATCACCATTCATCATGCTGAGCTATCCTTCAAACTCCCAGAAACAAATTAAAGGAAGAAATCAGTAAGGGAATTACTTTGTGTTCATTCTTTGAGAAGCCAATTTATTAATGTATTCTAATTTAAGAGAAACCGTTTCATCCAAAATAAAGCTATCTGTGATAATATATGTCACTACAACATATTACATACATTATTATTAAAATATAGGATACCTAGGAATGGGATTCAAAATCAGGAAACTACAAGAATAAAGATACTACTCAATGGAATAAAAAGAAATTTCTATTTAAAAGCAAAACAAAAAAAAATAAAAAATAAAAATAAAAGCAAAGCAGCCTTCTAAGCAAGCAGGAACTTTGAAAAGAAATAAATGTGGATTTTTTTTAACTAAGTCCCTTACTTTAATTCACACAAAAATGGGCCTGAATCTGCAATTTGACATGGAGTAGCAGAGAGCTAATTTCCCTGCACTCCAGAATGAGAATCCGAGTTCCAGCAAGGCAAAGAAAAACAAAAACAACAACAAAAACAACATGAAAATGGCAAGTTGCTGGAACATTCGCTTTGTAGAGTTATTTGCTAAGTGTGTTAGCTGTTTAACAGTTTAACTCGTATCTTTTCCCCACCTCATCTTCCAGTCTCCTCATCCCTCAGGATAGCTGGAAATATGATCAGCGTTTGGCAAATGGAAAGCTAACAGATATGTAGGTAACAGGGGAAGCTGTGGATTTTTATGACTGCATTAGCTTCGTGGGCAGGATCACAAGATGGTTCAAAGTAAATGCAGGGTAGTACAAACTTATAGATGTATTAACCAAGACAATAAATGTATCCCCATCTCCTCAAAAATTATTAGAAATCTGGTGTAGGCATTGAACTCAATATATGTTATTAAATGTGAGAGTTAAAGTCAATCACATTTGGCTTGCAAACAAGTGTTGTGATTTAAATAAATATTTGAGTTATCAATAATTTACCAAAGGAATTAAGATAATCAGATTTTGTGTCCTTTTTACTCCTATCAGACAAAATTACTCAGCTAATTTCAGATATGTTGGAAAATTTATATATTAGTAAGCAAAAGGTATTTTTTTTTGCTTAAGATAACCAACTTTTATGAACTGAAAAAAAATGAGCATGTTCACACTTACCTTAAAATCTGAAATAAAATACACAGCTGTACCTGTGTCCCTTTGTCAGAACTGGGGTGGTAAGGTACGTATGTAGAGGGAGAGATGCGAGTGAGGAAGGAGCACAGATGGAAAAAAAAAAAAGAAACCTTTTATTGTTGCTGTCTTAATAATAAAATAAAATAATAATGATTTTATGTACTTTATATTTGTCAGATAGTATAATACATTTTGCATTCTTTATTCCCTCTAATTTCCACAATAACTAAATGAGGGTGGTGTTACTATCCTGATTGTACAGAAAGCAAACTACAATTCAGAGAGGTCATTCAGAGAGAAAAGATATAAATTCAGTATTGAGAGAACTCCTTGAAAACTACATTTTAATATATATATATATATATATATATATATATATATATATATATATATATGAAATGCTTTAAGGGAGATCCTATCTCCTTATTGAAAAAAACTGGACCTAGAATACATACATCTTTAAGCAGAAGGAAAAAAATGTAAAGCCATTAAAAAAAACAAATTACCATGCACCAAGTACTGCTGAGTGCTTCCACACCAATCATTTCCTTTGATAGTGCCAGCAACCCTATGAGGTAGGTATTAATATCCTCATGTATAGAAAAGAGAATCCAATTTTTATAAAAATCTAAGCATTCCATTGAAACCAGAATTCAATCTAAGTCTGCTGAATTCTAAACTCCTAACTTCAAACTACCTTGTGCACAGCCCTCCTCTCTATTACAAAGGTAAGAACTGAGTATGACTTAGAATCTGAGAGCAGATAAATTTACTAGATATAAAAAAATCTCTTTGAAAATGAACAATGCTGTTGAAATTCTTTTAGTATGATTTTGAAAAATAAAATCTCCTAAATTCTCTATCAACTTATATTCAAAGCTAGTGGATGCCATTCCCACAAATTCAATTGTTAATCTTTAAAGCCAGTTCTAAGACAAAACCAAATCTGAAAGTTTGCTTGAACTTTCAGGAGAGATAGGCTAATTTTGATACCATTACATAGTCTCTATAGGTCACAATTCTCATATGAAATTAGGAATGGAGGCACAGTATAATTTTCCTTTCATATGCTTTACCGAAGAATATTTGCCTAAAAGAGGATTTCTTTTTTGTTAGTTAGTTTTGTTAATAGGAAACATTTTCACTATGGTTTCTGAAGTGGGAAAACAATATTATGTTAGAGACTATCAGAAAATAATTTTGGCTATAACAGTCCTTTCCAAATACACATTCACCATATTTGTCAGCATATTACATAACTTTGAGGTCACACCTTTTTGTGAGTATGAGAACATAAGAATTACTCAACTGTAATACATCACCATTCATAAAATAGGATTTTGTCACAGGGAGTATAGCTATGAATCATCTGTGGAATGCTAATTCTTCTGGCCTGAGATTTGCTGAATTTGTCCACATTTTTAATATTAAATTATAAATGATTTCGAAGTTTCACCTTATGATCACACGAAAATTTAAACTATATCCTCACATCTTATTGTCTATTTTTGTTGTTTTTATTTTAAATTCAGTTAGTTAACATACAGTGTTATATCTTACTGTCATCAGTGTTATCATGATGATTACTTGATGTCTTTCCTAACATGGTTTTCCTTTTGAAGTACTGTTATCATCAACATAATTTCACTATTCTCAAAGGCTCTTATCCAACAAGATGAAAGTTACAAATAACTTTGCCGTTAATTCCAGAAATTTCCCGAGAAATTCACTTAAATGAGCATCAGATAAATGGTTCAACATGTAGAAAGCGTCAAATGAAAGTATTTTTTCCTGAAGACTCTTGAAGATCCTCACTGCAATCTTCCTATTGCTGTGTTCACGGAGCATACACTACTATATGCTGACTCTTTCTAATCCTAATCAAGCCCCCACTTTGAAAAACTCACCTACAAACAGACTCTGAAATCACAAAATTATCCCAAATTTGCTATTCTCTCTACTTAGACTCTGTCAGGTAAGAAGGCTCAGGCTTTTCTTATCAACAGAGTATTTTGCAGATATTTTCTGGGGATTAGAATATAATGATACACTGAGAAATCCTATCGTTTTAAAAGTATCTTGGTAAAAATCTATTTTTTTTTAACTCTTGTCTTTTATCATTTTGGGAAGAAAAGTCATTTTGCTTTATATCATTAATTTTTTTTAGTTATATAACATTTGTTAAAAATATTTCCTTTTATTTCACAATGGAAAAGAATGTTTTATTTAAGAATTTTAATTGCTTAAAAACATAAATATGGGCGGCTCAGTGGTTGAGCATCTGCCTTTGGCTCAGGACGTGATCCCAGGTCCTGGGATTGAGTCCCACATTGGGCTCCCTGCAGGGAGCCTGCTTCTCCCTCTGCTTGTGTCTCTGCCTCTCTCTGTGTGTCTCATGAATAGATAAATAAAATTCTAAAAAAAACCACACACACGCACACACATAAATATGACACCCCCTCACCCCCGGCCCCGAAATCTCCCAAGACTGCAGAGGTATTCTCTGGAGTAGGTTTTAGTGAATAAATCTGAAACGAAGTCTGATTAAACTCAAATGTATAAACTCCAAGATATAGTAGAAAAATATGCCTTAACTTTGATTTCAAGCTTTCAAACTTTCCTTTTGTAGGAAGTTTGATACTTGCTTGTCTAAAGATTTTTGTAAATTCTTGGGAGTGAAGAAATGGTTGTCCTTGATTCTGAGGTCTGGCCACCCCTAGATTAATTCACTTTATGGAACACTCTTCACATCTGGCTTCTTTCCCGTTTAATGTGGATTCCAAAGAAGAACATGTTCCTAACTTTTCTGTTTAACACGTAACACATGCATACACACACTCACATGTGCACCCATATTCCAACAACGTCAGGTATTAGCATAGTTTACTACCAGTTTTCGGAAATGTCGGGTGTTTAAATGTCAATGGTCAAACAATTTAAAATTCTATTTTTATCCTTTTTAAGGTTTTTTTGTTTTTTGTTTTTTTAGCCGTTTCAATAACTTCAGCTCTAGCCTCCCATGATGGTGTTCTGCTTTCACCTCCCTGTGTCTACCTCTGATCTACACCAGGGCTTTCCTCTCCACATGTTACAGTTGCCTAAATAACTATAATCTTCATTAGTACAAAGATACCAAATTATTAGATCTAGACTCAGAAGAGAATCATTAATTTCCTGTCCTTCCGTTTTTCCTTCCTTCCTTCCTTCCTCCCTCCCTCCCTCCCTTCCTTCCTTCCTCCCTCCCTCCCTCCCTCCCTCCCTTCCTTCCTTCCTTCCTTCCTTCCTTCCTTCCTTCCTTCCTTCCTTCCTCCCTTCCTTTCTTCCTTTCCTTTTTTCCCCTTATAATTCTATCATGGCTCTCTGCTGGAATGGTTTAGAAATGAAGGTAAAAGACAACTCTTGGTGAGGCCAGAGCTGACTAGGCATCATCTTCAGTTGGTACTGTTCTTCAAGAAACAGTTCAGTAAAACTGAAACAGAATAAAAATGAGGGCCAGCATTAATAAAGTTAGTTTTTTTTAAATAATAAATTTATTTTTTATTGGTGTTCAATTTGCCAACATACAGAAAAACACCCAGTGCTCATCCCGTCAAGTGCCCCCCTCAGTGCCCGTCACCCATTCACCCCCACCCCCCGCCCTCCTCCCCTTCCACCACCCCTAGTTCGTTTCCCAGAGTTAGGAGTCTTTATGTTCTGTCTCCCTTTCTGATATTTCCTACCCATTTCTTCTCCCTTCCCTTCTATTCCATTTCACTATTATTTATATTCCCCAAATGAATGAGAACATATAATGTTTGTCCTTCTCCGATTGACTTATTTCACTCAGCATAATACCCTCCAGTTCCATCAACGTCGAAGCAAATGGTGGGTATTAGTCATTTCTAATGGCTGAGTAATATTCCATTGTATACATAAACCACATCTTCTTTATCCACTCATCTTTCGATGGACACCGAGGCTCCTTCCACAGTTTGGCTATTGTGGACTTTGCTGCTATAAACATCGGGGTGCAGGTGTCCCGGCATTTCATTGCATCTGAGTCTTTGGGGTAAATCCCCAGCAGTGCAATTGCAGGGTTGTAGGGCAGGACTATTTTTAAGTCTTTGAGGAACCTCCACACAGTTTTCCAGAGTGGCTGTACCATTTCACATTCCCACCAACAGTGTAAGAGGGTTCCCCTTTCTCCACATCCTCTACAACATTTGTGGTTTCCTGCCTTGTTAATTTTCCCCATTCTCACTGGTGTGAGGTGGTATCTCATTGTGGTCTTGATTTGTATTTCCCTGATGGCAAGTGATGCAGAGCATTTTCTCATGTGCATGTTGGCCATGTCCATGTCTTCCTCTGTGAGATTTCTCTTCATGTCTTTTGCCCATTTCATGATTGGATTGTTTGTTTCTTTGGTGTTGAGTTTAATAAGTTCTTTATAAATCTTGGAAACTAGCCCTTTATCTGATACGTCATCTGTAAATATCTTCTCCCATTCTGTAGGTTGTCTTTTAGTTTTGTTGACTGTATCCTTTGCTGTGTAAAAGCTTCTTATCTTGATGAAGTCCCAATAGTTCATTTTTGCTTTTGTTTCTTTGCCTTCGTGGATGTATCTTGCAAGAAGTTACTGTGACCAAGTTCAAAAAGGGTGTTGCCTGTGTTCTCCTCTAAGTAATGATAATTGATCACTGAGATGTTTCAAGAAAATTTCTCTCCTGATTACTTTTTTGCATAATCCTGGAAGATTTCTCGATGATAAGACAACTTCCAGTGCATGGTATCAGAAGCTGAATGTAAACAAAAGGGGAAAATATAGGAATTCAAAGGGAGATACTATCAGTAAATAGACATTTTTCTTGCATCTTTCTTGTTTTACACTTTCTAGATGATGTTTTCACTTATTTTTCTCATGGATTTAGTTGATTAGATTAAAACTAGTGATTTTATTTTTTTTGTTTTTTTGTTTATTTATTTTTTATTTATTTATGATAGTCACAGAGAGAGAGAGAGAGAGAGAGACAGAGACAGAGACAGAGAGACAGAGACACAGGAGGAGGGAGAAGCAGGCTTCATGCACTGGGAGCCTGATGTGGGACTCGATCCGGGGTCTCCAGGATCGCGCCCTAGGCGAAAGGCAGGTGCTAAACCGCTGCGCCACCCAGAGATCCCTAAAACTAGTGATTCTAAATGGCAGTTTATTTAAAAATATATTTCTGATCCCTTTCTGACTATATTTTTTACAAAATCCTCTTTCGAAAAGACTTTACCTGACTTTTAAATTTCAGGATATCCCTATCTTTAACAAATAAAAATAAACTAGCAAGCAAAATATCTCCCAACTAGTGATATTTAAATAATTTTATTGAACAAAGTAATATTCTTGTTCTCTCATTCTATATGCATATATCATCAAGATGAAGATGATACCTCAGATTTGGGTGGACTCAATGTTTACAATATTAAATGATTTCTTGAACTGATAAAGTTCATAAAGAGTTAAAGATAACATTGCCAGGAGCATTTTGCTATAAGAAACATAAAATGTTTTTTTTTTTTTAATAAAATGTTTTTTTACTATGAAAGAAAAGCTCTAATTCAGGCCTATTCAACTACAGTAAATGATAAACAGAAATTTTGACCTAATGCATTGTCTGGTGACATAATTCAATTTAATTTTTATTTAGTAGGCATTTAAAAAGTTGTAGTCTTTGCATCAGGAGGTAGCTGTTATATTTGAAACTCTACATCTGCCCTTGAGGTGCTTACAGTTTGCTGAAGGGCCAAGTGTTATTTGTATGAAGAGGTTAGAAACTGATACAAGGACATACAAAAGCTCTTAAGTTCACTGGACTTTCAATATGTGTCATCTACCTAAACAATGGGATCACCAAGAAGAAGGGTTTAATGGGGGTTAGGGAAAAGGCATATCATAAGAAATAAGAGCAATAAGGTATCATCCAAGAAGACATGGTGTTTCCTTCAAACAATAAAAATAAACTAAAATACTGATTGTTTTTCAGTCTATAGGAACTTTCAGAATCACACACACAGAGCATTCCTGGCACTTAATCAGCCATGTTATCTTGAGTAAATTATTTAACAGTCTAGAGTTTGTTTTCTCATCTGTAAAACTGCAATAATCACACCTACCACCCAATATCACTGTGAAAATGGAATGCCAAGTGTCCAACATAGACTGAATACGTTGTGAATGCTCAGTAAATGTATCTCCCATCTCCTCTTCGTGTGCTGCCTACAAATAACATTTAACATGGAAAAAAAACAATACTGATATATCTGCTTTAGTTGACACATAAGCTGGAAGACTGAAGAGAAACTGTGCATTTTAAAATTAGCTGGGAAGACTGCTTTATCATATGAAAATGAGAAGAAAATAGACTCTATTAATTTATACTTGTAAATACTATTATCATTTCATTAAAATTGAAATAAAATGCAGGTTTGGGAGTTTCAGAGATTTCATACTGTTACACAATAATACAGACCCATCTTTCACCTCTGAGAGGTAATGGGCCATGAAGTAAATGCATAAGTTTTTACATGATTTCTCATCTGGACTGAATTAATTTAGTGCAAATTGATGCATAGCTTTAGGTTGTTCCTGGTAAAACTCATTTATAGGAGCCTTTGTTCCATTCAATTATAAAGGCATTTTCTATTTTACTTCTAGGGGTTGATGCACTTCTGACAGGTATTAAAAGTATTTCACTGAATTTTTTACATAAATTATTATAGGAAAGTTAAGATCTTCTAATATAAAATAAAATGACCCCTCTTTTCTAGTTTTCTAGTAGTCTAACATAAATTTTATGTTTAAGACCTTTATGTACTTTTGTTTTAATGAAAGTTATCGAAGAAGGATAGTATCTTTACACTAGATACAACTCTTTGACAAATCCAGTAGAATATCATAAACTGCCATTTTTCAGCAATTGCGGTTTGCAGTAAGATCTCCTTTTTAAAAAATGCAACCAGTAGTGATAGTCCTTTATAAATAAATAATGTCTTTGTTTTTTACAACCACATGGACCATTTGCACATTATTTTTATCTGATATTCTTCTCACTAATATTTAAGTACAAAATATACTCAAGATCTTCCTTGAGGTTATTAAATATCTGTATTTATAAGGAACTAAAATGAGGACTCCAATGGATATAGTTGTTTATTAAGTCCCATTAACCCAGTTTTAGTTTATGAAAATTTATACCTAAAAAAAATACCAGTCTGTGGTGACAGGTGTATAAAATTATAACATTTAAAAAATATTTAATAAAAGAAAATTCAGAATCCTATATGTCTGATAATGGATAATGTTGCCTTACAAAATGTTATTTCTAATTTTTATCAAGAAACAAACACCTGTGCAAAGAATTCTTTAAAATTAATGAAATAAACTCTTAAAATTAAATAAATGTTACATTGTCCTGTGGAAATTGAATTTGTGATCACCATATCATATACCTAAAGGAAATTATTTTATGGACAAATGAACTGAAAATTAAATGAGTCACAGATATTATAATTGATAATAACATGATTTCTTTTTCCAGACATCGTATTTCATTCCTTGTATAAGGAAGTGTAATTTTTTTTTTGAAATTTCTGATTCAAAATGTTGTAAATTAGACCTACTTGACTGCTGAAGGTTCAGAACTAATAGTTCTTTGATTAAAAGACCTGTTATGACAATCACGTGACTTCTTGTTTGCCTATGTCTTACATATTTAAAAGGCACTAAGTATTTTTTTTCTGAGTCTAATGCTCTTCTTCTTTAGGAATGCTTAAAATTGATGTATTTTTATTAGAAAGATAATTTTTAAGGAAGGTGCCCCTCACTCAACCACATTGCAGTTTACCACTTTTAAATAAATAAATAAATAAATAATAACAATAATATATAATAAACATAAAAAATGTTCAGGACTATCTACATGTAAGTTAACTATATGATTTATTCTTCCAATAAAATATGAGTTCCATGTGGCTCCATCAATTTGTATCTTTTACTTTTTGAATACAAATCTGACATGGGATTCAGTTAAAGTGTAGATTTTTAAAGAAATATATTTCACAGATGAAAAAATTTCTTTAAAATAGCTTATGTTTAGCTAAACATAAGTTAAATTAAAGCAAAGGATTTCTGAGAACAATCAGCTCTAACTAAATCCATGATAAATGTTGAAATCTACCAGCTGTCGTAATTTCTGATTGTTCACTGTTCACAAATATTTTGTCTGTCTCTCTTTCCAGCAGATTATAGGAATACATAGTTCCCTAATCCCAATTGAACTCAAGTATGATAACTCTCCCTTTTAGACAGATGCTCTGAGGATAAATGTGCTTTTTTTTCACGTTTTCTTTTCCTACCACCAGAAAGCCTGGCCAAGTTTCCAGATTGTGGCTGTTCTAGCACTCTTTGCCTGGTATAACTATGAGGATGACTCAGAGTTCAGAGTCCCTGGCTGTCCACATTCCATGGGTTTGGAATATGAAGAACCAAATGTTTTATTTAGAAGCCACTGAAATGTTAGGATTGTTTGTTATAGCAGAATAACCTGACCTATCTGTACTGATATCCTAATTTTGTTTTGTTTTGTTTTTAAACACAAATTCTGTTCTAAATCCTATGATGTAAAATGGAGAATATACCACAACTGTGAGATACTTTATTATGACAACTCATACTTTTGAGTGAATTTCTATTTGCAAATTTACCATGAGAAGACAGAGCAGACCAAAGAAGATAATGGTACATAATTTGAGATCATAGGACATTTATACCAAAGGGTCCTGGAAACTCATTCCTGAATGTAGGTAGGAACAGCTTACAAATAAATGAAGATAATATAAAAATGCTACTGATTTTATTTGCCAATTGTCATTCCTTATACAAATTTGTTTATTTACACTGTATTTTGTGGGTCTTTGAGAATGTAAACTCTTAAGAATAAATTTTATTATTAGCCTGTTTTCAAAAACCAAAATCTTGAAATCTGTATTATATTTAATCTATTACAAGCACAATTTGAAATATTAAGCAACCAAATTACACCATGCTTTAAGGAAAATATCTAAAGCAAATTTTGTAATGAATGTAATTGCTTAATAATCTGGAGCCACGGAATGTGTGGGTGGCTCAGTGGTTGAGCATCTGCCTTCAGCTCAGGCCATGATCTCGGAGTCCTAGAAAGCAGTTCTACATCAGGCTCCATCCATGGAGCCTGCTTCTCCTCTCTTTGCCTATGTCTTGCCTCTCTGTCTTTCCGTCTCTCATGAATAAATAAATAAAAAATCTTTAAAAAATATCTGGAGCCACTCTTGTTTCCTATACTTCCTATTATATAACCTGAGAATCTGATGCAGTGTTTATAGTTGGGGCATTATTAAAACATTCTCCAGCTTATTTTATGCAAAGTAAGGTTTTATGCAGAGTCAGGTTTGATAATGACCATTTCTCATTTTTTGTATCCAAAGCCACAAATAAAATATGAAATATATCTTAGGTGATACTTTTAATACTATACCACAGGTGTAACTTTTTTATTTGTATTAATTTGAAGAGTATTCTTGAAAGATGTTTTTAAAAATATCATTTATTCTGGGGATATAGTAGGACATCAAATTAATTAAACAAATATTTATTGACCTTTTACTGGGTACCAAATTGTTAATCATCATGGCAAATAGAAGAAAAGATTAATTCTTCAAATTACTATTGTTTACATTTCTGGAGTAAGCAACATCACCTTTTAGAATGTGCCCTCATTTTGTGTTGCAATTTTATTATATTTTGCATGTTGTTTCTGGTGAATATTCTCAAACGCATTTTAATTGAATGCATGAGTGAGGGGCTGACTGAACAAATGAATGAATGAACAAATGAATGGAATAAGGCATGTGCCTTGCCCTGGAGAAGCATATAGTATAGTATGGCATAGACACTAAATAAACATATCACAATGTAACATTATAACTGGAACCACAGACATAATTACCAAGTTCCCAGGGAGAAGATACTAAAACTAACCCTGCTGGGATCCCTGGGTGGCGCAGCGGTTTGGCGCCTGCCTTTGGCCCAGGGCGCGATCCTGGAGACCCGGGATCGAATCCCACATCGGGCTCCCGGTGCATGGAGCCTGCTTCTCCCTCTGCCTGTGTCTCTGCCTCTCTCTCTCTCTCTCTCTGTGACTATCATAAAAAAAAAACAAAAAACAAAAAAAAACTAACCCTGCCAAGGGAATCAGGGCAGGACACAATGATGTCAATAAACTGGAACTTCTTTTCTTTTGATCTGCAAATATTACCATTGTTAATAAAAAAAAGACCTTAAATTTTAAAAGCAGTGTCATATTGCTTCCTTTTTTGACCTATTATCTTCCTCAAAAAGTATAATTAAAAAACAAACTCTTATACTATAAAGTATAAATAATTGGCTCAGGATGTCATTGGTCTATGTGATCTCATTGAATGACTTAGGGTGTTACTAAAAGAATTTTGAAAACACTAGGAAAAAATGTTCTTTCCATAACAGAAGAGAATCAGCATTTCAGCATTCTTCGCAAAACTATATCCTTGCACTTAAAAAACAAAACAAAACAAAACTTGACTAAAATGCTGGAATATACGTCTATGGTAAGCACTGAGAATCTTTTTCAGAGAGTTAGAATAAATAAGCCAAACGTGGGTTAGAAATGGGAGCAAATAGATTTAGTAAGATAATATTAGATACTAAGTATATGGCAATGGCATAAATATTACTGCATACTTTTATATTGTGAGCTTACATTCAAATAAATGCAAAACCTATGAAATAAGAACTGATTTCTATTGTATTTAGCATTATTTTCTATGTAGATGTGACATGCCAGTGAGATAAATTGTGTTATGTTTGTTCTGATCTCCTCAACCTCATTTCCTTGGAATAAGAATTCAATCTGAGTTTAAATACCAGCATATTATTTCTCATAGTGTCCTCCCCATAGTGGACTATGGGTATCAAAATAATCTAGAAAACTCATCAAAAAAGAGAATTCCCTTGTATACCTCAGATCTTCTTAAAACAAAGCAAAACAAAACTTTGAGAGATATCTATAATTTTTTGAACAGTAATTCCAGATGACTTTAGTACAGTGAAGTATAAACATCATTCCACTGCATTAGTGAATTTATCTTAATTGATTTATATACTATACTCTTAAAACCATCCCTACAAAGGACTTCATATTAAGAACCATCTCTTCATTCAATCTTACCTGGACATTCTAGTCACTATAGACACACATTTACTATGAAATTCTAAAGAGTTTATTACTAAACCAGTATCATGTATGATTTGAGAACCAAATATTGATATCCTGGCTTCCCCACCATCTGGCATGTACCCTTAAACAAATAATAAGTTCTCTTGCTCAGCTTCTCTATCTGAAAATATTTATGAAAATAGAACTTACTTCATTATGTTATTATCAAGATTACTTGAGTTAATACAATGTAGAAGTTTTAGAACAATGACTAGCAAAAGCTTTAGAACTACCCATGAAGTATTTGCCATTATTACTTTTATTCACATTCATTTTGATTATAGTCAGAACACTAATACAATTTCCTCCTAAATTTCAAACTGCAAAGGAAATCCAAGAGAAAGAAGATAATTCTTACAAATGAATTCTTAGTTGTGAAACTGCATGAGAAAGAAGTACAGAGCAATATCTACAAAATAATAAAAATATTTGATCATAGAATTCTATACCAACATATAACTACAAAATAAAACCAATATGCTATATAGGCACTTTCTGAAAAAAAAAAAAAGTTATTTAAAGTAATGCTCCAACAAAACAAAAAACAAAACAAAACAAGAATTCAAGGGGAAGACACTGGATATAAGGAGCAATGGTAAGAGATATATTCAGTAAAGCTTCTAATTAAATTTAGAGAGTTGCTGATTATATAGCTATGAAATTTAAAAGGATCCCTGAGAAGAGATTTCTCAAATAGGTGAGGCAAAATAAGCAATAAAATTACAGTCAATGGGAAGTTAGAATTCTATATACATTTAATGAAATGTGAAAGAGTAGGCAAGGAAAATGAGTTTTTGGAGCTCTTGATTTGTAAATGGTAAGAAGTTATGCATATTTGGTTTTTGATACAAAGAACAATTACTATAAATATAATTTTAAATTTTAGGCAAACTGCCAACGTAATACTATAAAAATAAGACAGATCTGCTCTATCATTCAAATTAAAAAACATGAAAGAAAGCATTTGGCAGGAGAAAGGTTAGCCTAACCTTTTTTGTTTTGTTTTGTTTTGTTTTTGGCATAACACTATTTTTCTTTTTATTATCATTTTCTTTTTCATTGCGGCATAATTGACATTAACATTCTATCAGTTTCAGGTGTACAAAATAATCTTTGATATTTGTACGCATTGCTAAACACTCACCATAGTAAGTCTAGTTATAATAGAATTCTGAATGTATTTCTTGGCTCTCAAATGATAAAGTTTTCTAAGGTAACACCTTATACTTACTTTCTAAATTAATAGTACCTCTATAAAGTAAATCATATTAAAGAATGAATTTCCTCACATGTATAATAATGCTTGGATGGAACTTTTTAAATGAATTCTTTATTGATTTGCTCTCTGCCTAAGTGTTTTGGCATTAAATATGCATCTGGAGCAGTACTGTAGGTACTATTTTAACATAGCTCCAGCATATTGATATGAAACCTCAAGTCAGGGACATGTATATCATCAGATGTCTCTCATTATTTTTACTCAATTTCCTTCTTAATTTGCTCCCAAGGTATGTAACTGACACTCCCACCTTCATTGTAAAACTCTGGAGGATGAAATTTGTATCTCTAAATCACTCAGTAGAACCCACAGAATCTGGATCAGTGCTTGACAGTGTAGATTTTTAGTAAAAGTTTTTCAAGTGAATTGCATATAGATTTCCTAGCACCTTAATTAAAATCTTTCAAATAAAGCAACTGTCAACATACATTTGTAGGACATACAATCTAATGTTCAAACGGGAGAATTCTGAATGAAATGCTTTCTTTATGAATTCTGAGTTTTCTAAGTTGTCTTAAATAGGTTATTATTCTAGGAGATTTTTCCTTAAAAGGAAAACCTACCTTCACCCATAAATTTTGTTTAACTTCATATATATACCACATATATACGTTTTTCTATATTTTACATCTTTAGAATAGATTTGTTCCGTAGGAAAAAAATATACTAATTTAAGGAGAAATGAAAATAGTCTCTTAAATTCTTTTTGTAATGAAGTTCCTCTATTTTTAAAACTCCAGGTAACTATACTGTCCTACAAATATTAGGACAATTGACCAGACAAGTTTTTCTTTATATGTGTATCATTATTTTTCAACTATTTTAATTATATTTGTAGAAAACTCCATTTTCTTACTGTTTATATCCTAAGCAAATGCATTTTATTGGCTAATTCTATTTGCAATTTTTTCTTAGACCAAAATATGCCTTTTGCATTGTTCATGTTTTTTGAGCAATTGATTTCTTCTTATTGTTGGCTACTATATAGCAGAATATTAGAGAATTTTTCAAATGTATTGGGGGGTAAAGATGGCTGGCTTTTTAGCAGATGTTTACAGTTCACATTTGCAAGGATACAGGATATTGTATTAATATACCATAAAACCATAATATCTACTCAGCTTTCATTGCCTAAGTTTTTCACTAGGTTCTGCAAGTTTACTGTAAATGGCAGCTTAAGAAAAAACAAAGGGGCTTTAATAAAGCCACAGTACTTCTACATGAGAGTATTTTTTTATTATGATACAGCAGGTGGTACATGTCATCATAAAGGAAAAATAAATTTGCACCTAACATTAGAAATTTTGTTAAATTTGATCTTCCAACTGCACATAAGAAAATTACAATGAGAATATTTTATGTTTCAAATGGTTTCTTTAAAATCTATGTGTGATAAAAACTATATATATATTTGTGGAAAAATAAATGCTTGGCATAAGATTGTTTTCTATAACATAGAACTACTGTATTTTTTCCCCATCATATTAATTAACCTTAAATGTCAATAGCCAAGAAGATTAAAACTATGATATATAGAGAAGACATGTTACATATTCATAACAGTATTTAATTTGGCCCATTTTACAGATCTTTACATTGAAATAGTGATGCATGAGTAATATAATACGCCATTCAGGTGTTATATTTCAATTTTGATTTAACTTGAACTCAGTTTACTTAAAATAATTTTTTCACTAAAACATGTTACCTGGGGCAGCCCTGGTGGCTCAGTGGTTTAGCGCTGCCTTCAGCCCAGGGTGTGATCCTGGAGACCCAGGACGGAGTCCCATGTGGGGCTCCCTGCATGGAGCCTGCTCCTCCCTCTGCCTGTGTCTGTACCTCTCTCTCTTTCTCTCTTTCTCAAATAAATAAATAAATAAATAAATAAATAAATAAATAAAGTTACCTGATTTTTAGCTTAAAATTTAAAAAAAGAAAAAAATCACAAAATTAGTGGAAATGATCAGAAGAATAAAATATAAGACTTAGAAACTAGAGTACATCATATGCACATATTCGTTTTTGCTATTTCTAACAATATTAAATTGGTCATAAACGAATAAGAATGTCAAGGAGAGGACACATGAGTGATCTAAACAAGATTTTGGAAGGTGTAAAGTGAATAGTTAAGTTTTATAGATAATCTTCTAATAGAAAGCTGAAATCTGTCTGCCTATTGAGTAAGGAAGTGAATTAATTTTCAGCACTGTGGATAGGTACGTAATTGCGTAGAGGGAGACTTTCTGAAGATTAGAGACCAAAAACATAAGAATATTAAAATATGATAAAAAAAAGTTAGAAACTATATGCCCTCCTCATACCAAAGAACCAAGGTAATCAAATAGCTACATTTCTTCAAGAAGTAAGTAGGAAATTTATTCTGTGAGAAAATAAAAGGCTTTCAGACTGAAAATAAAAGCAATTACAGAAACTTAAGATGCTGAACATAAGACCTTCAAGATCCTGGATGTTTTTAGTATCTCATTCTTACTTATGAATGGGCAACTGTGTTCATGCAGCTTTGCGAAATATTTTTTCATGAATGAGAGAAACCAAAACCAAGAAACTTTAAAAAGGAACTTAGAGAAAATAGGCAATAAAGAGACCAGATGAAAACAAATCAATATGGTTAATACCCTCAGAAATATTGGAAAGTTTATTAAATCCATAAAATAAGTACAAGATGCTTTATAAAAGGGACATTCTATAAACAAGAAATACATTTATAAGCAAAAAAATGTAATAACCATAGAACTTTCATTTGAAGACAAAGATGATGATTTCTCCAGTGAGTAGAATGAATAGACAAAACAAAAAAGATGGAAGATATGAGGAATTTATGCAATCAATCTAGGTTTGATCTTCAACCTTCTAGAAATAGAAAACTAGGAAAGGGAGAATGGGAGTTAGTTATCCAGGGTATTATACAAGATGACTCCCAGAATGAGAGGGGAAGATTTTTTTGTTTTTCATTCAAATAGAACATTTGATTTTCATCAAATGCTAGTGAGAATTAACCAACAGGAGCACAATTAGAAATTCTAATCCACGGGGATTAACCAGGTGACTCAAAGTAAAATAAAATGTTCTCCCTTGCTTACAATGTGGCCCATAGCACGTTTGAGGGGCCCCCCAAATACTCCCTATCACTATTTCTTCAAAAGTTTGGATCTTAACAATATAGACTGCATAATAGAGCAGTCCCAGGAAGGAGGATGTGATTGATTAGCTTTTCCTTGGAAGCTATCCAATAATCCCAATTGTGTCCCTTCCCTGGTTTACCTGATATACAAGGTAATTCTCAGCTTCCCAGGTAATCTGCCAGTTTTTAGTCTCATATGTCTCTTAATATAAATCCAGTTTCCAATACTTCCTAACTCTGTCAACACAAACTTTTCTTGATGTTTGGTTGAACTAAAAATCTGTCATACCAAAATCTATTAAACACTCATCTTCTTTTCAGAACTTGTCTAAGCTTTCTGAAAAAAACTAAAGCCTGTATGTCAGATGAAAGTACTGTTTTCTTTCTCCTACTATCAGTGCACTGAAGAGAAGGGATGCTGGACCCTTAATTAATTTTTCATTACTACTTGTATGTCATTGTTTCATCCTTCTCCCTGAAAAATCTAGCAACTTTGACACACGTTATTACTCCAGTTGCTTCTCCTTGACCTTGCACTTTCCTGGTCAATATTCTAAGTCAATTAAATATTTTAACCGCTGGCTTACTATTTTTTAACTTCTAAATTTCTTATTATCATTCTTGATAATATCTCTGTCCTTCACATTTTAAGTGGTCTTGCCTTTCACGCCACTTGAGCCATTTACTCCCATATCCCTCATCCTAGTCACTATTAATAGCTGTTCCACTTCTAAAGCCTAGATTTCAACACACGACATTTGGGATAAAAGAAGAAAACTGAAGGCTGATTTTAAACTGACTTCAATTATGTGAAGAGTTCTTTCCCAAAATATAATAACTAATCTTTAAAATCTTAAGTGAGGTTTCTTAAGCACAATTTTGGAAAGATACTTAGAATGCGAGTGATTTATAACAACAAAAATGTAGATTTTTAAAAATCTGGATATTTTTAGCATAGATTTTGTTTAGTTTAATGCATAAAAAACTTTTCATTTAGTGACTGTATTTTCTAAGAAAACATCAAGTAGATATGCTGTAGTTTATTTTTATTTATTTTTTTAAATTTTTATTTACTTATTTATGATAGTCACACAGAGAGAGAGAGAGGCAGAGACATAGGGAGAAGCAGGCTCCATGCACCAGGAGCCCGACGTGAGATTCGATCCTGGGTCTCCAGGATCACACCCTGGGCCAAAGGCAGGCGCTTAACCACTGCACCACCCAGGGATCCCTGATATACTGTGGTTTAAAGGATCATCATTGCTATTGTAGGTTGAGATGAAAAATGAATCCTGAGAAAATAAATCATGCTATATTTGAACAAATTATATGCTTGCAATAATTTTTTAAATTTCTAAGAAAGAGAAATAAGATTTTTTTGTTGCAACAGGATTTATCTATCATCTCTAACTATAAACCTTAAGAAAAATGGAATTAATATATATAAATCTTTATAGAATTATTTTGATAAGAAAATCTGGTATATTGAGACCCTGAACGTATTCAGAAAACTGTTTCATTTAGACTTTGAAAATTCTTCAGCCTCCTTTGCATTATTCTTTGCATGCTTAAGCTTTCATTTTGTATTAATTTAATGTTTATTCATTAAATTTAGAAACACAGTTAAGTGCTATCATGAAAATAAGTGCCTAAAGCTTTATTCTGAACAGAGTTCCTTCTCATATTAAAAGTTTATGAAAATGGGTTGTAAATTGAAATGTCATTTACTTATAATTATGACATCCTACATATTGGTTTAATGACAAATGCCAGTATAAAGCTTTACCAAACATCAAAAATGCTCTAAACAAAAACACATCTTTGTATTCTATATTTGAATTGATAGCCTGCAGAGCTAAGATAACAGGCTTCTGTCATTTAAGAAGTTGATATAAATGGCTCTGTAAACTCTATATTATTTCTTTATTACTGGCTATGATATTGTGTAGGTACATCACTTATCAAATTGTAAGTTTTCAATGTGTTATCTCAGGTTATAATGAAAGCCTTCATCAAAAGCTTATGTGGATTTTATTGCCGTCAATGAGTTTTGCCTTTATATCTATGTGGTACAAAAATACACTTATTTTTATTAAATCTACATACTAAAGATAAGAAATGAAAATAAGCTTTCATACAATTTTTTCTGTCCATTAAATAAACACCTTTTAACTTAAAAAAATAAAGTGGATAAAGGTATCATAAAAATGATAGTAAATGCCCAGATTTAACATTTCAAGATTTAAATTAAGTGTTGACTTTGCATTATGATATATTGTGTACTATTATATGTTATAGAAAAGAATGGCTGAAATTATATTTCAACTTCTTTTACTTAATATTACTTATCGTTTAATAGTTAATTTTGTAGTTCTAATTTTGCTCGCTATTAGAGGACAACTAAACATATTTTTTGAAAATGGTGTCATAATTTACTCACATCATTTAAATATGCCCTCCTTTTTTATAATTGGGAATAAATATTACTGAATATGACTTGGCATAATATTTCTGAAGATGCACTGGATTAATATTTGGAAATTGGTACTTATGTTGGCTCAAAGAGCAATTATGTCTCTGAATAAGCTAAGCATTGATGGGTGTGCCATATGCATGCATAAATGATACTTTCATCCTTTGCATCTGTTCATATTAATAATGATAATTCTTAAACAGTGATTTTCATCCTTAAGAGTGTTACAAATGCCAACTAATTAATTAATCCCTTAAGTGCTTAATTGCATATAGATAATTAAATACACTCTTTACCGGGAAAGGTTATAGAGCAAAAATTAAAAAGGAAATCACATCAAGCCTGATTTTCTAACCAATGGTTTGAAGATGTGACTTTCATACTTTGGGTAGAAGTGCCCTCAATAGCCCATTTCTGACAATATATTTTGCAGAAAATTATTTCCATAATATTGAGAAATCCTATTTTGATTATTACAAGAGCATTAGTATGTTAAAGCTGTTGTGATGTATATATAAACTATTCATTTTACAGACTACATCATTACAAAATATAAGAAACTTAGTTGGTCTTTGAATTTTCTTTTTCATAAGACCCAACAACATTCCCTGGAACAAGGCTTGTTTGGAAAGACTTTGGAGATGACGTAGTTTGTTTTATGATTCACTCAAGAAGGTGGAAAATTATTAGTTATGTTCTTTTTTTAACTTGGCTGCATGGTCTTCTGTATTCAAAAGACTTTTCAAGTGTCCTTTCTTTCAAATGGTTCTGAATATTATATCAGACTTACTATGAGGAAACTATTATGAAATTGAAACACAATAAAAATTGATTCCTAACTGTCACTGACCTATCCATAATGACTCACCATTAACATTAAATCCTCCCATACTGGTGTTTCTAAATTGCACTTTTTGCATTTAGTTGGAGTATTTCTTCATTTTGAGATATTTCATCACACACTGCAGGAAGTTTAACATTCTTGGCCCCTTTCCCAACTTCTCTCTTACTTTAACAGTGGTTTATATACTGCCAGTTATTATTTTATAATTATTAGCATGCCTTGTGTTTTCGATGTGTCTATACTTCTAGGGTTCATGTCTCATAATCTTGTGACAATTTGTACAGTTTGTTACACATACTATTTATTCATCAAAGATTATCGACTTACTGTTACATAGTATTTGGATAGTTTTCTGAAGAACTGAAGATACAGCTACCATTTTCTTGAGATCAACATCAAAAAGAGTATATAGATAAGTGCTGGGACAAGAAAACCAAGACTTCTATTTTCTTCTGTTTTCCTTAAGCAAATTAACATTGTAGAATATTGTTTTAACTTGTAAAAAAAAAGTGGTGACTTAATTTGTGCATATTATAAAATGGAAAACAAAAACTTCAAATTGACAAATGTGCTTAGTAATGAAGATCTCAGCCTGTTTTATTCATTTCACAAATATTAGCAATAACCATATTGTCATTTAGGCAAGTGGACAGAGGGTCAATATTGAAGATAATTTATAGTAACACATCATAGAAACACAATCAATATTTTTAAACAATTTTTTAAAGATTTATTTATTCATGAGAGACACACACAGAGAGAGAGAGAGAGAGAGAGAGGCAGAGACATAGGCAAAGGGAGAAGCAGACTCCTTGCAGGAGCCTGATGCGGGACTCGACTACAGATCCGGGAATCAGACCCTGAGTCTAGGGTAGACGATCAACCATTGAGCCACCCAGTTGTCCCATAATGAATATTTTTTAAATTAATTAGTGAATGAATGGTCAAGATGGAAAAGATATATATCTTTGTGTAAGGGTTGGTATTTAATGTGTGGTCACTACTATCTTCTATTAGATACAACTTATCTTACCTTTCTCACATTCTGATTTGTTCTGTCCTAACAATTTTTATAGGTTGACATTAAAGATAGTCTGAGTTATTTGCTGTTGTGTATTGTTTTTCTATATATCCGTATCCATGCAATGGTAAACTAAACTTTTAGCTGTGTAAATGAATAATTTGAGTGCAAAAATAAATTTAAGATGGATGTTATCTATATTATCAATGACCTTTTGGCAAATGGTATCTTTCTGCTTAAATACAATAACAAAAAAGGAATGACTATCACTCCATAGAAATTTGTTATATCTTAGTCCTCTCTGTAAAAACAGTTTATGTAAATTAAGTGTGTAAAATAGTAATTTATCAATGGCCCAGAAGTACCTTGAGAAGAAATTTTAAATAAAGTGATCAGAATGATTGGGGTCATGGCAACGGATCAGTAGGATTGCTATTTTAAGAGCAAAGCCGGGTTGTAAAAATTCTGTAACAGTAAAGCACGTGAAAGAGCTTTTCATTTCATGATAGATAATTTGGAAAAGTAGTTAAAGATGCAAAAGGCCAAAGTTTGGAGAGCACTGCTTATCTGTACTCTTTAAAACATATTTAATGTTAATGCTATTAGACCAATATACTCTGGTAGAGTAACTCCAACATGTTGGGAGATATTAACTACCTGGTTTGTTGAGCATGAATATAAACAATCTATTCAAAACCTGGTGGAATGAGATCTAGCCATACTGAACATTATTTAGAGTGAAAACTTTTTAGCCATGTAAGACATTTAAGACAAATTCACGTTTTCTCAAATAGAACATCATGACACAACAATGGGGTAAAGATAAATGGGAAAGAAGTAGGGTTATGGCTATTTGGTCCACAAAGTGCCAGAAACTATAATAGCCTCTTTATACCTGGTATTCTATCAATATCTCTGTTTACTGTTCTATTTTCTCATCAGTAAGTTGGGACTAATATTAACACCTATTTTATAGGATTATTGTGAAGAGTATTTGAGATGATATATGTGAATGTTTACAAAGAATAAATAATATACTAAATGTCTAATTAAAATAAGTTATTATTAAATATTTTTGTGCACAATTACAGGATGTAACTTGAGGATAGATTTTATTGCCCAAAATGTCTTTCTTCTTTTTTACAAATCTGCAGGTGGTGGGAATTGTGACATTGTAACTAATTCCTTTTTGTTAAATCACTTGTTAAAAACACCACTTGGAAATACAGGATATCAACTTCACTATAACTTTGGTGAGAAAGGTTTACTTAAAATCTTTGCCACTTGAAGGTAATGAAGAGCATGTTTTGGCGTTTAAAAGTTTGAGATACTGGGCAGCCCGGGTGGCACAGCGGTTTAGCCCCGCCTTTGCCTCAGGGTGTGATCCTGGAGACCTGGGTTCGAGTCGGATGTCAGGCTCCCTGCATGGAGCCTGCTTCTCCCTCTGCCTCTCTCTCTCTCTCTCTCTCATGAATAAATAAATTAAATCTTTAAAAAAAATAAAATTTTGAGATACTTATGAAGTTAACTAGCACAAATTGTAGTCTGGTATTTTGGAAAATGTTAGCAATGTACTGTCATCGGATAGGTAGGAAGAGACTGAAAATGACATAAATCATTATAAACTAAATCTAAAATGTTTCAAGTTTTCCAAAAGGGAAAAGAAATTAAGAAATGGCTATTTTTAGGAAACTGCACTTTGTGGTGCATGTGAATTTAATCGAGGTAATATCTTCCCAAAGATGAAAAAAATAAATCCTTAATATGAGAAAGGAGTTTACTTAAATAGTACATATAGTCACTATTTTGCCCACACATTTTATAGTTAAAATGTAGTCATGACTACAATACTTATATACAAAGCGACCTTATTTACAGAACTTTAAAATTGATAAAACTTTTATATGAGAATGGGTACATTCCAGGTTTGGCTAGCTTTGCTTCTGAATTAGTAAATATAGTATATTAGAAATTTTTCATAATAAGAAAATCATAATATCAGTTGACAATATGTTGTCACCTTATTAGAGTACACATGATGAATTAAGTTAGCATTTCTAAATGTATAAAAGATTTATTTTAAAAATGATACCATACCCATAGTAAATGACTTGAAATGGTATTAAATTTCCTTTAAATAAAAAGTATAGCTAAAATTATCATTATTATATAATAAAACACAAATTTTAAGTTATCAGAAACTTTAAATTAGGTGATATATAAATTGAGTACAACATTCTCTCCATTCTAACTAGAGTCATCAAATGGCCCATAGGAACTTTCTTTTCTGCTTATCCTCTAGGATATTACAACCTTCAAAAAGTAAAAGATTTCTCTATTTAAATTTCCTTCAGATCCCTACCATTTTGCTAATTACTGTACCTTGTCCCTCTCTCTGACATTTTGTCAGTTTTACTGAGGTAATGGTTGCATATATTATAGAAAATTTAGTTCTGAAAGTCTAATCTGATAAAAAATTTACATAACTGTTGATTGCAAATCAAGTCCCTGAGGAGGAAGTAGAATGGCAAGTTAAGCAGCTAAAATTTTTCTCAAGACTTCCTTCTTCTTCTTCTTCTTCTTTTTTTTTTTTAAGTAAATTCTACCCTAACATGGGGCTGTAATTCATGAACCTAAAATCAAGAGCTGCATGCCCTACCAACTGAGCCAGTGATTCACCTCTCAAGATTTCCTTCTTGGAATAATTCCTTAATATAGGAAACAGTAAATAGCAATTCCCTACTTAAACATATCTAATAATATGCAATTCATTAGTTTTACTATTAAACTGAAATTATAGTGTTGCTCTGGGATGAACTACTTCATATTTAATTTTTGAAAAAGCTACATCCAAATTGTCAATTTAAGCTGTTGGCACAGATTTCTATTAGATTTTTGCCCAATCTTCTAGTTTCCTTAGGTACATATTTTAATTAGTAATATTAATTTTTGGACTGATTTTGTTTTGTTAATTTTTTGAATATTGCTTAAGTAAAATAATGTTGAACAAGAAAACTACATTGTGGTTTATCTAGCTTAATATTGATGTGATTATTTAGCATAGTAAAAGAAAGCAGAACATGAATAATTAAAAATTCCCATATTTTTTGTTTGTGACTTTATTTCTTTCCTAATTTTCATGAATCAGTGGTCAAAGTAGAGTCACCAGGGAGTCTATAAGAGGGTTGTATGCAACACTCATTCTATATTTTGTAGAATTCCCTGCTAAAATGAATTTGAGAAAATGAAACAGGGACTTCCGACCATCATGAAATTCAAATCTTTCTTCCTTGAATATAGACAAATAGGAATTAGCCTTACCTCTCCATCAGTCCCAACTCCAAATGGAAAAACGTGGACAAAGGGCAACCAGAACTGAACAGACCCTCAGAAGGCCACCCCTGCCTACGATTCATCTACCATGTCTACATCTCCCTATGTTCATCTTCAGAAGGCCAGCAGAGAGTAAGAGAGCCTGAGTGGAGACTGCTTACTGCTTTTTGAGTCATTACTTTTTCCCATAAATTGAGTGTGACTATTATCCAATATGTGCTGTATCCAGAGAACAGGCTAATTACTCTTTATCACACAGGAAGTATTGGGTATAGGAAGGAGATGCATGTTGAAATTGCTTAGAACTAGGAATGGCAGCATCAGATTCTTTATGGCTTTCTATTTTTAATTAAAAACAAACACTTAAATAAAACATAGGAATATGTCAATGGTTTCTGTTTTTTGTTTTTTGTTTTTAAGATTTTATTTACTTATTCGTGAGAGACACAGAGAGAGGCAGAGACATGGGCTCCCCCTGGGGAGCCTGATGTGGGACTTGATCCCAGGATCCCAGGATCATGCCCTGAGTCAAAGGCAGAAGCTTGACCACAAAGCCACCCAGGCATCCCCTTTTTGCTTTTTTTTTTTTTTTTTTTTTTTGACAATTGAAATAGAACTGTAAGTCAGTAATGTTTTTAATGACTTCAGAAGAAAATATCACATTCTGGCTGAAACTATAAAGCATGTGATAACTAAGATCATTATGTTCAGTGTAGAGTTTAAATGCTATTGAAATTAAATTGCTATATTTAAACTGTATTATCAGAACTTTCCATTCATAGCTATTATCCAAGAGGAAAAGTTGGGAAATATTAAATTGCTCCTTTGTGATGATGATGTCATAAAACAAAACAAAAACAAATATTCTTGCATATTGTTGATGGGAGTGTGATTTTTTAAAATGGGGAAACAATATGGCAACTTAATTTCTTTGTACAAACTCAAGAAAATTTAAAACATGTTCACACAAAATCTTGTACATAAATGTTCATAAGAGTACTATGCATATTAAGTAAATGTGAAAACACCTCAAATACACATTAAGTGATGGAGAAATAAATAAAAGTGCTATATCTACATAACTGAATATTATTCAGCCGTATAAAAGAAGGAAATGTTGATATATGCTATACTGGGGATGAACCTTGAAACCTTGTGCTAAGTGGAAGAAGCCAGGCACAGCCGCATACTGTACAACTTCATTTTTATAAAATGTCTCATAAAGGCAAATCTAAATCAATACAGACAGAAAAGATATTGTGGTTGACAGGTCCTATGGGGAAGAAGAATTGAGAATGATTGCTAATAGATATAGGGTTTCTTTTTAAGGTGATAAAAATATTCTAGTATTAGTGGTGATGATTGTATAATCTATGAATATGCTGAAAATTTTTGAATTGAACATTTAAGGTGGTGAATTACCCTTATCTTTAAACATACTCTGCAAAATTAAAAATATTAACAGATATATAAAAATGGTTAATACAGGATATTTGTCATGGCAAGCAGTTGATAACATAAAAAAAAAGAAAAATCAAAAGAGAACCTCAAGGCACCGAGGGTGGCTCAATGGTTCAGTGTCTGCCTTTGGCACACGTTGTGATTGTGGGGTCCTGGATTGAGTCCTACATCAGGCTTTCCACAGGGAGCCTGCTTCTCCCTCTGCCTATGTCTCTGCCTCTCTCCATTTATCATGAATAATAATAAAAAAGAGATAAATAATAATAATAAATAAAGAATCTCTGAATATATTCTAAATAATAATAAAAAAATGTTAGTGTGCTTACTCTATGCTAGGTTTTGGTTAAGCACTCAGCATGTGTTGTCTTTTTATCAATTATGTCAGTCTCTTTTTGGTAGATATTAATTTTCTCATTCTGTAGAAAAAGAAACAAAGGCATGAGAAACAATGCACTGAAGTGGCATTGTTTGCATTCCATACCTTGATTTACAACCATAATTTGGAGAATGAAGTCCTGTAAGTAAAGTAAGTGGGTTCTGCATGTCTTGTTATGCAGTGGTATTTAGACTAATATACTGGGAAGCAGTAGAGCACTGTAATTCAAATAATATATTTGAGAGCCACAGAACCACAGATCTGACATATCATTGGCAGAGTATTAACTTTCCTGTTCCTCAGTTTCCTTCTTAGTCAGTGAAATCGGAGTAATAATTCATAAGTTATAGAGTTTGATTATTAAGTGAGCAAAATGGTTAGCACATATTGGAATACAGGAGACCCTAATTAATTGTTCATTTTTGTGTCAATTTGACTAGGCCCATTATTCAGACATTTCATCAAATATTATTCTAGATGTTTCTCTGAAGGTATTTTTATTATTTTTTTATTTTTTATATAAATTTATTTTTTATTGGTGTTCAATTTGCCAACATATAGAATATCACCCAGTGCTCATCCCATCAAGTGTCCCCCTCAGTGCCCGTCACCCAGTTACCCCCATCTCCCACCCACCTCCCCTTCCACCCCCCCTAGTTTGTTTCCCAGAGTTATGAGTCCCTCATGTTCTGTCTCCCTTTCTGGTATTTCCCACTCATTTTTTCTTCTTTCCCCTTTATTCCTTTTCACTATTTTTTATATTCCCCAAATGAATGAGACCATATAATGTTTGTCTCTCTGAAAGTATTTTTAAAGATGATATCAACATTTAAATCAGCAGACTTTGAGTAAAGCAGATTACTATATTATCTTTCATAATGTGAGAGAGCCTCATCTAATCAGTTGAAGGACTTAATAGAAGGAAGGTTTATGTCCCTGGAAAAAGGAGATTTTCCCAGCAGCCTGCCTTTGAACTCAAACTGCAACTCTTCTCTGGGTCTTTAGCCTATGAATCAACTTTATAAAATTTGGACTCGTCAGCCTTCAGTTATGTGAGCCTTAGTCTTAAAATAAGTTCCTTGTTATCTCACTCACTCTCTCTACTCGCTAGCTCACTATCTCTCTCACTCGCTCTCTCTAGAACCCTAATGGTTCTATCTGGAAACAGATACCCTATTGGTTCTGTTTCTTTGGAGAACCTAGAATAATATATCGTAATAAAGTTTGATTTTATTATTAAAAAGAAAGATAGATTGCCAAAAATAGATTTTAAAATCCTATTTTTATAAATAATAAAGCTTATGTAAATATATATACTTGTTTCTTAGAGAGAAAAACAGAAAATGCATATGGGATTGAGTAATAGAACATAGGCTCAGACTTTCTACTTTGTATACATTTGTGTGACCTATTGTGATTCATTAATTAAACATGGCTTTTATGATTTTAAAGAAAGTGTATATCAAATATTTAGTTTTTAAAAAGATTTAAAAACCAACAAAACCAGAAAACAAACAAACAAACAACAATCATAAACAAAGCATCTGGGAAGAATCTGTTGTGTCAGTTTGAGGCAAGGTTACCTTCAGTTGGGTCATACTAGACAGTGAAATACTACCAAGAAGGACAGAGAGGTGTCATGGTCCAAACCCAGACATAAAAGTAGAGAATTAGTAGAAAAAAATAAATGTAATACTGAAATTATCACTTTTTCCCCTGAATCCTCTCTTGGTTTCCAGATACCATTCAATTTCATGAATGATTTACAGAAGTTCTTTACAGATTCTTACTTTACACAATAATATCTAAACTGTCACTGACAGAATGTCTATTTGAACTGCATGTATAAGAGAATTCAACATAGTAAAATTTCTTCAGCTAGTATTTTGATTATCAGCTGAACTGACATATAACATTTTTTTTTGTTGAAACTTGCTTAAACTCTCTAAAAGTTCTCCTAATAAACAGGCTAATATTTCTAAGAAATAAAATGATTTCTTCCCTTAGGTTATGAAGGTCTGTATTTTTTTATTTTTTTATTTATTTTTTTGCTTTAGCCAATATCTGAAAACTAATTCCTGGTGAAAAGTCTTACTAAAAGTCATACAGCAAATTGATAGCAAAGCCACAAATAGAATCTAGTAATTCTTATTTTCAGGTCCAGACTTTAATCATTGAACCAGACGAGTTGCCACTTTCTCTGACTGATCACCCTTAGCATTTAATCCTTCTTCCAAGATTCCCATTTATAGAGGTGACATAATTCACAATTTCTGCATGGCTCACATGACAGACAAAGGCATGTGTGGGATTAATTTGCTGAGGATGACAAAAATTACAAAACTGAAATGGTTTGGGAGAATAAACCCAAAATATGCTTGATATTTTTGAATGGAAAACCGCCAAGAAAATGACAAAGATGTGCAGCGTGTCACTGAAATAATCCGTAGCCTCACTTACTCTATCAAATGCACACAGTGGTTGGAAAATAAATAGCAAGAAATTATTTACCAGAGATGCTGATGCATAAAGACATATTCAAACTTGAAGAATACATTTCTATCAGCTTGAGTGCTAATGTCCTCAAACCTGCAAGAGCTAAATATTCTATATCCTGAAATTAGTATCCTATGCTCCATGTAATAGTGTAAAAAATGCAATAGCCAGAATAACAATGCACAGCTGCCACCATGGATTCCAGGGTGCTGTGCATATTCTAAAGGGAGTGGATGCAGCTGCTTCTTCCTGAATTGAAGTTAGGAATGGCTGTTGCTTCTTATCCACAAGCTCAGGACTTGATATCATTATTTTTTCCCTAAATGTAACAAGGGGGAACAGCATAAAATGCTTTTAAAAAGCAGTATGTTTCAAATTGAGTAATGATTTCTTATTTGTAATATAAGTGAGTAAAGATAGAAGAAATTCTTTAATCTTTAAAATTTTTTTATGCTGCATTCACCCATCTCATATAATAACTCAGCAAATTAAAACAATCTTAATATTCACAGTAAAACATCCCTCCCCCTTACTGATTGAATCTCTGATGAATTGAAACTGGAAGAGATCCAATAACAAGTCTAGGTTAAACTGCATCTTACTTATTGTTTATAATGTTTCATAATATTATGTGTTTGTGCAGGTGTGTGTTTCTATGCTTTCCATTTTTTTCTACTATGACATAGACTAGAAAATGAAATTTATGTAAGGAGATAGCAATGGCGGGCTCTTAAATGCAGAAATCTGTTATATGAATTAGAAATAGCCCACATAAATGCTTATTGTGGTGGTTGTGTTGACATCACTCATCTGCTCATTGTTGTGTAGTCATGTAGAAAGAGTTAGAAATAAGTGTTCTCAAAGGCTCGCAGAGATGCTACTTAGCTGGTGTGCCCAAAGTGGATGCCATACTTATATTTGTAATGGGATCCATACCGTTCATAGTTATTCTTAATAATACCTGAAAGTTTTCTACTACAAAGAGCCTACAAACTTAAAAAAAATGGCTGAATGAAATCATATGGTAGAATTTACAAATATATAGAAATATGTAAATGTGTATTTGTATACACACATATAACTTCATATATATATAAATATATATATATAAATTCTTTAGTTCTTTTTTTTCCCCTAAATAGACTGGAAGCATCTACATAAGGAATTCCTGAAATTCAGTCAAGTATATCTTAACTTTGAAAAGAGTCTCTGAGACTAAATCATTTTCTTCTTTTGAATACTGATTTTGCATCAAATAATATTATCCACTGAGATCTCATACTATTAAAAATCCCACCCATTGCTGCATTTAAATTGCTATATATATCCCTGCATTTATTTATTTATTTATTTATTTATTTATTTATTTATTTACAGAAATTTGCTTTTAGTGTTTATCCTTGAATACCATATTCTGGATTTCATTGTCAGTCCTTCAAGTATGATATTTAGCAAGATCCTATTCTTAGAGAATCTAACTTTTAGAGTTTGAAAGGAGAAATCTTAAGTTCCATTTTGGGCGAAATCCATTTTTTATATCAATATATATTAAAGTCACAGGGGAAGTAGTTTGATAAATGAGTTTTGAGTTCAGGGAAATGGTTAAGTCTGCAGAATAAGCATCAAAGTCAAGCTCTAGAACTTCTACATTTATAGGTAGGGAAGAAAAGGAACCAGCAAAGGGAAAGGCATATGGAATCAGGGGTATAATGGTGTCCAAAATGCCACGTAAATATTATGGGATAAAAGAAGCAAGGAATAGCCAAATAGAACTAAAAGCCAGTAAACCGTGGCTTAGAATTAGCCATTGGATTTGGCTTAGTAGAGTTGATATGAACTTGGTGAAAATAATTTCAATGGAGGAATAGAGATTAAAGGCTGATTATTGTAAATGAAGGAATGAAAAAAGACAAGGAAGTGGAGAAAAGTATAGAAAATTCTGTCACTTAGCTTTGCAAAAATTACTCAAGAGAAATGGAAGATAACTGAAGCACTAAATAAGGTCAAGTCTTTTGACAATTTGTTAATAATTATTGGATGCTATAGCACAGAACTAATAGCAAACACAAAAATGAATATAATAAATATTTTGCTGTCAGGGAATTCTATATGTATGCAAGATTATTTGTATCTTTCATACTAATGTCACATAAAAGAGATTAGTTTTAAAGATCTTGATTTCGAGTTTTGCTTTGTTGGCCTCTATAGTTATTAGTTATTTTAATTGTTTCGCAGACAATATAGAAGATGAAGAAAAGCAATTAATCTTAAAAGTTTGAACAATACAAAGTATTTAAAATCTAATTTTTAAAAAGATTTTATTTATTTATTTGAGAAAGAGAAAACACAAGTGGGGGGAAAGACGGAGGGAGTAAACTCTCTGCTGAGTGGGGACCTAGATGTGGGGCTCTATCCTGGGACCCTGAGATTATGACCTGAAATAAAGGCAGGTGATTAACCTACTGAGCCACTCAGGAATCCTTAAAGCCTAATTTTAATTTTATTATAAATCATTCAAATAAATACAGGGTTACAACAAATTGTATATTAGCACATGTTGCATAATCATTTGAAGTATTAACAATTTCCTTAATATAATTGTGAGGTATGCTAAAGTGTTTTTTATATTATTTTTACAGTTTTCTATTCCAGAAAAAATATCTCAGGAAATAAGTAAAAGAAGCTGGCTGCAACCTTAAGGGGTATTTACGAGGTATATTAAGAGAAAACTGCAATGAAATTTACATATGTAAATAGACTTTATGTATTGTTTCACAATTGTGTTGTTATTGCTTTTAAACTGAGAAATATGTAAAAACTTTTTATACTTTGGTCTATATAAAATTATCTTTATCTCTTTTTCTCTATATTATTTTATAAAATTCATCAGTGTGAATGCCTCATTAGTAACGTATTTTCTCCCCATAAAAGAGTGAAATACAGACTTTAAATCTTTATCATCTCCCTATTTCCAATCTACCAGAGCAACAAGGACAAATGTGCTGGTTTCCTGGTGGTGATAATAGTAACATTGATCATTGTATCTTTCAGATGGACCTCAGCTTTCTTTGACAAGTTCATTCCTGAAATCTTTTTCTATAAAGTTAGTAATTACTTTTTATAGACTTCCACATAGTATTTCAAGGGGAAGTATTCACTAAGTTATATTGGATATAAATCTTTGCTGTATATTTTTGGAATGATTTCTAGGAAGTCCTGAACTCTGTGTGCCAAAAAGATTTTTCAGGACACTCACCCTTTAAGACTTTCCTTTGAATGCTGCTTGTGATGTTACATGGGGGTGGAAATGCATTATTTCTGCACCGGGAACTCACTAACACTGAGAATCTTGTTAGACATACAAATCCTCAAGTACCACACCAGACCTAATGAATCAGAAATTCTGGAGGAAGGACTGAAGACTTTTGGTTTATTTAACAAGCCTTTCAGGTAATTCTGATGTTTGCTAAACTTTAAGATGCTTTGTGCAAAAAGAAGCCATAGTATAATTAAATAAACTGTTTTTTCTTAAAGGTGTTAAAAAAATGAACATCATTATGCTTTTCCCTTTTTCTCTGTGAAATTAATATAGCTTATCTCAGCTGAAAAATTGTTTCTAAGTTATACAAAAGTTAAAGGAATTAAATGCATTGCTCTGTTTGCCTTTAGTAAATTCAAAATTTAATTTCTTGGATTATTTCTGTTAGTATTATTCACTTGTTAAATTTAGGCACACTCCACATCTTTATGTTTTCTCCTAATTATCACATCTTCTTATAGTAGAATGATTTCTCTTTTGCTTTATTTTAAACTTACCATAAACCTATAATCTGTGAATGTCACAGTGAAATTTTATATATTTTTTATATTTATCTCTATATAAATACTCATATAGATATATACTATCTATATATGAATACTCACATAGATAAATTAATATAGATATACTCAACTGTTTTTATGTCATACACTGAACAGAAGACCAGAATGCAGGCTCAGAATCTAACTAAAGCTTCTCTGACCTTCCTTCTTATAAGTTTATATACTAATCTTGGAAGTATGAGGAGTTCCAAAAGAAAAATGCAAGGCTATGTCTGTCATCATTAGTTTAGAGATCCCTTAGCATGTTTAATAATTTTACTCTGTCTGAAGACACTGGGATACAAAGAAGTATGGCTTAGTACTTACCTAATGGAAAGGAACAAAAAATGGAAAAGAACACTTTCTGAAATTGCGGAGACTTTTCTGTAAAGGAGGATCCTGAAACACAGTGGTGTTGGCACAGTGAGGCCTTCAAAAGGGCAGTGCTTATTGCTTGCCAGTGTTTGGGATGGGAAGCACTGATAGTAACAGAACTTATAACCCTGTACAGGTGAATAAGCCTAACATACCAATCAAATATCAAATATAATACCAAAATGAAAAATCACTAAAGAGAAGTTCAGTGTATTATCAGTAGAATTAATAGAAGTTAATACAGCTAAGAAGACATATATGAACAAATGAGAAATATTCCCTGAGAGGATCACAGGAAAAACTGGAACATATTTTAAATTTATCTGGAGTCTCTTCTACAGCAAATGGATAGCTACTAGAGAAAAGATTATTATAAATAATACAGCCACAATTTTATTCCCAGATTGATGTGGTCCACATAGATAACATTTACATGTGTCCAAATAGTTGCTCAGCATTGGTAAACTGGAGTGGGATCCTTTCCAAACACAGTATCATCTCCTGAAGAATGCTGGATACTTCTCCCTATTCATAATGATATAAGGAGACTGAAGTGCAACATTTGAAGTTGTCCAGCTATGGCTTGACAGTTTTTATTTTCCCTATTAAATATGTTATCTTTTTATGTGGTATTCCTTTTCTATTATCTGATTCTGCTCCTTCTTTTCCTTTTTCTTACTAAAAATATGACATCTCGGGATCCCTGGGTGGCGCAGCGGTTTAGCGCCTGCCTTTGGCCCAGGGCGCGATCCTGGAGACCCGGGATCGAATCCCACGTCAGGCTCCCGGTGCATGGAGCCTGCTTCTCCCTCTGCCTGTGTCTCTGCCTCTCTCTCTCTCTCTCTCTGTGACTATCATAAATAAATAAAAAATTAAAAAAAAAAAAAGAATTAAAAATATGACATCTCATTTTAGCTTTTTCTCTATTTTCTCTCATATTATCTGTTTAGTGGGAAGGTTATGTGGAGCTAGGCTGACCATGTTGGATGTTTGAGGCTGTTATAAAATGAGAGTGCCTGTTGATTACAATTAAGGAATGCTTCAAGGGAGTGGTTAAAGTCAAATACAGAGAAGCAGACCTCATTTTTGTTTCCCTCCCTCCTTCCTTTTTTTCTTTTCTTTCAAGGCAAAGAGTACCTGAGGAATATATGAGATTCAAAATATGGAACTGAAGGCCCCAAGTGCTAGAGCACACAAAATTGAGCCTTGTGAGACTGGAAAGATGTGCTGGATTTGTCTGTATTAAGTAATATAAACAATAAGCATTTGACTCTGATAAATTCACTATGTTTTTCTTCCAAAGAGCAGTAATGAGAAAGACCTCAAATATGAAAAAAATATTTTAGCCTTTTAATTAATAGTTTGCTAACTTTTAGAAACAAATCTCCTTTGCAAATGTTTATTTTTGAAGAGCTTTGATCATATCACTGATTGACACTATCCTAACCTTCCATGTTTAATAATAATATTTAATCCACTAAAATCTATTATCTAAAGATGTATCAATATCATATAGATCATATTATAGAAAATTGTCCTGTATCTGTAAATTAGGTCATATTTTCATACATACAGTATCTAATTCTCAACAATAACTGTGAATGTAGTAGGAAACAATTTTTTAATAGATTTGTCAAAAATATTTGGATATATGATATTTATCTTTGTCTTGTATTATAACTGTCATAAGCCACAGAGGTAACAGATGAAAGTATTATATTTAGGGTATCCCTAGTGGGCTTAAATTGTTGCAGGTGCCTCCTAGAAAATATGGCATTATATAGTTGATTTGCATACATTTTCTTTGTTGCTAAGTTCATTAATATGTATGCTAAAATGCTTTTCTTTTCTCTCCATGCTTCGTGACTTGGTGCCAAATGAAATGTGTTTCATAAAATAAATGATGATGACATGCCTACCAAGCTGAACAGTGTCATTGAAAAAATATATATATATTCTCACATATTACAATTTATTGTGTTTATTTTGTATGTCAAAGGTTAATTATATCAGATGCTTAATTGTAATTCCAAATAGCAAAGCCATATATCCATAAGTCAGATAGGGGTGACTAAGAATCTCATTAACTAATCCATTACATTAGCTAGTTATCATTAACCCAATAGCTGGTACAGTGCTGACAAAGCTTAAAGTCAAGTAGTTGTCACAGAGATCAACTCAGTGAACCAATTTATTTTTAAGCTATAGACAAACTGTTGATTTTAAAATCTACCTCATTGGACTCACCTCTATAAAAGTTAGAAGCTACCCAAGGCTATATTATTAAGTGGATATACATGAAATCTCCAAGAAAAAAATATTAGTACCTTTTATAAAATAGATCATAAATTTGTAATGAAAGAGAAATATCTTTATATTTTCCTATAGGATATCAAAATATTTCTAAATGACAAATAGTTTATAATTTCACTAGCATTTTGAGAAAAATAACCCTATAGGAATAAAAGTGAAAATATCTGCATAGAAGATTTCTAGGGAAACAATACTTCTTTATAAGAAAATAGCAACCATACTGTTTTCCAAATACACCTCTTCAGGGCATATCACACATCTAACCACATTTCATCCCTAACTTAACTCTTCATCTTATTCCAATGTGGTTCGAGTTTTCCATTAAACTTGCTATTTTCAAGGTCAGAATCTCCACTTTTCCAAACCATTGTATACTTTAGCCATTTTACACTCTATTGATCACTGTATCTTCTTCATGCCCCACATGTACATATATACTTATATTATAGATATATACATATGCATAATATTCACATCAAATGAAATGTATGCAGTCATTTCAAGTTACATACAGAATGTGGATTAACTTTTAAGAGAGCTTTCAAGATAAGTAGCTTATACACCTTTACTAAGACACAAATATATATATATATACATATATATATACCTGTGTATATATATATATATATATTTTTTTTAACTTCAAAGATGTTTATATTAAGTAGTATTCTAACATGAAGGAAGAAAAGTAGCTTTAGCTCCTTTAGCTTCAATATGGGTATATGGGTATACAAGGGCTAAAGTGATACCAGTTACCAATTTTCTATTTTCATGTGGTTTGTATCTGTTTCAAGAAATAAAGTTATTTTTTAAAGATCCAGAAAATCATTTTGTATTAAAGGATCTGAAATTTAAAGTGTGAATAGAATGATCTCAAAATCATAGTCTTCAAGACCCATATGATGATGTATCTACAATTACTTTTGGATTCTGAAATACAGGAAATGTTCAGATATGGAGTTTCAAACTCTATTTTCTTTAAAGTAGGAGAGAATACTGTCTACTGCTCTCAGCCAAATACAAATTGCTTTATTACTTCATTGCTCCTAAAATTCATGTTCGGAATGTAGTTCCTTTGTGTCTTCTGACATCATTGTTGTGGATCTGAAGAAGACTTAAGTCTCTCTCCTTGGATCCCTGTGGCTTTACTCTTATCAAGATCTGTAGCAATTTCCCATTAAGATAGCTTTCCTAGAGACTTTCTATCCCCTTACGAACTAAACAAAGAGCTAATAAATGTGGATTTTATCATCTTTGTCCTACTTAATTCCCTCTTTATCCATTTTTCTACTTCAAAAGACATTCATAATTCACTTTTTTTTAGTTTGTTTCATGAATACAGTAACTAATACATTGTCACAACACTCAAATGAATAATCAATAATGATGAAATCAGGCTAGTATTTGCTTGGGCCAGGAATCAGAATATAGGCCCTCATCCTAATGCAGTTACCATTGTATAAACTTTTAAAAATTTTGGCTTTAATTTCCTAATATTCAAAACAAAATTAATTGTCTAAGGTAGTTTCAACTCTAATAGTTACTGAACTAAAAACAATTATATGACATTGTTGCGCGCTCTGCGGCAACATGATCAGGGTCCTGAGGGTAAGGGGATGAGGAAAACAAAAGAAAAGTAAAGAGATGGGGACAGGAGGGACACAGTGGATGATGCCCAAGCAGTGCCAGCTTTATTCAAGGTTCTACATTTTATAGCATGACCAAAACAAAGCTAAGAAGGTATCTATTTTTAACATGTTTGTGAAACCCTCCAAAGTTCCCCTTTCTCAGCATGCGAGACAGACCCACTGGTGCCAGAAGACCTTGGTAAATAGACAAGCTTGTTGCTCCAGATGTGCATACTTCAAAGGAATATTAGATATGGTAAACAGACCAGCAAGGACAGCACAGACCCTTATTTACATTTATGACCAGGTCAGAATAAGTTGTATCTATTGTGTTATGTGGGTGATCACGTACAAGCGAGCCCTGAGAACCATTGCTCAAGCCCTTTCTCAAGTGTCAACCAACTATTCACCCTTTAGGCTTCTGAGCTTTTTGAGTGAATGAGGGACGCCAAGTCCGGGCCTGGTTTGGTTCAATTACTCCATCTAGTCGTGGTCGCCCACATGACATGAAATGCTATTCCCTCAAAAGATACAGATATACTTTGTTTTATTTCACTTGACTTTATTACACTTCACATGCGTTGCAAACTGAATTTTTTTTGTTTTGTTTTGCTTTTGTTTTTCAAACTGAATGTTTGTGGCAACCTGCATTGAGGAACCCTATGTGTACTATTTTTTCCAACATTTGCTTACTTTGTGTTTCTTACCTTTTGGTAATTCTCTCAACATTTCAAACTTTTTCATTATTATTATATTTCTTGTAGTGATCTGTAATCTTTGATGTTACTATTGTAATTATTTGGGGTTGCCACAAGCCACACCCATGTAAGTCTCTCAACTAATTCAATAAATATTCTGTTTTGACTGTTTCAACAACTAGCTAGTCTCCCAACTCTCTTCCTATTCTTGGGCTTTTATATTTCCTGAGACATAATAATATTGATATTAAGCCACTTAATAATTCTATTGTGGGCTGGAAGTGTTCAAGTCAAAGGAAGAGTCATATGTCTCTAACTTTAAATCAAAAACTAAAAATGATTAAGTATAGTGAGGAAGATAAGCTGAGAGCTAGGCCTCTTATACCAAACAGTTAGCCAAGCTGTAAATGCAAAGTTCTTGAAGGAGACTGAAAGTGTTACTGTAGTGAACACATAAATGATAACAAGTGAAACAGCCTGATTGCTGATATGGAGAAAGTTTCAGTGTTCTGGAATGAAGATCAAACCAGCCACAGCATTCCCTCAAACTAAAGCCTAATCCAGAGAAAAGACCCAACCCTCTTCAATTCCATGAAAGTAGAGATGGGTAAGGAAGCTGCAGGAGAAAAATCTGCAGCTAACAGAGGTAGGTTCATGAGGTTTAAGGAAAGAAGTCATCTCTATAATATAAAAATTCAAGGTGAAGCAGCAAGTGCTGATGTAGATACTACTGCAAGTTATCCAGATGATCTAAGATAATTACTGAAGGTGGATACACTAAACAACAGATTTGCAATGTATACAGAACAGTGTTCTATTTGAAGAAGATGCCATCTAGGACTTTCATAGGTAAAGATGAAAAGTCAATGCTTGGCTTCAGTCAATGACAGTCTCAAAGGAAAGGCTGATTCTCTTGTTAGGGGTTAACACAGCCAGTGACTTTAAGTTGAACTCAGTGCTCTCTGACCATTGTGAAAATACTAGGGCCTTTAAGAATTATGCGAAATCCTACTTTGTCTGTGGTCTATACATAGAACATTAAAGCCCAGATAACAGCATATCTGTTTACAACATGGTTTACAGAAACTTTTAAGCCCACTGTTGAGATTTACCACTCATAAAAAAAAGATTTATTGTAAAATATTACTGCTCATCAACAATGTATCTGGTCAAGTAAGAGCTCTGATGGAGATGTACAATGAATTAATGTTGAGTTCATGCCTGCTAACACAACATCTAGTCTGTAGCCCATAGATTCAGTAGTAATTTTGACTTTCAAGTCTTCTTTTTGAAGAAATAAATTTTGTACAGTGATAGCTGCCATAGATAGGGATTCCTCTGATGGATCTGGACAAAGCAAATCGAAAACCTTCTGGAAAGGACCCACCATTCTAGATATCAGTAAGAACATTTGTGATTCACAGGAAGAGATCAAAATATCAGCATTCACAGGAATTTGGAAGAAATTGATTTCAACCTCATGAATGACTTTGAGGGGTTCAGGACTTCAATTTAGAAAATAGTTGCAGATGTGGGGGATATAGTAAGAGAACTTTAGAAGTGAAACCTGAGTATGTGATGCAAATGCTTCCATCTCATTATAAAACTTGAAAACATGAGGAGTTGCTTCTTATAGATCAGCAAATAGGTGGCTTTATGAGATATAATCTACTTTGGATGAAGATATTTATGAAGACTGCTGAAATGACAACCAAGGATTTGGAATATTATGCAACTTAGTTGATACAGTTGTGGCACGATTTGAGTGAGAGGATTGAAAGATATCCTACTGTGGGTAAAATACTATCAAATAGCAGCATGTGCTACAGAGAAATTGTTGGTGAAAGGAAGAGTCAACTAATGAAGCAACTTTCAGTTTTCTTATTTTGAGAAATTGCTGCAACCACTCCAACCTTCAGCAACCACCACCCTGATCAGTCAGCAGCCATCAAGATTGAGACAAGACCCTCTGCCAATAGAAAGATTACAATTGGTTGAAAGCTCGGATAATGGTCAGGATTTTTCAGCAATGAAGTATTTTTTAATTAAGGTATATTCATTTTTAAAGATATAGTACTATTGCAGGACTCCTGGGTGGCTTAGTGGTTGAGCGTCTGCCTTTGGCTCAGGTTGTGATCGAGTCCCACATCCAGCTCCTTGCATGGAGCCTGCTTCTCCCTCTTCCTATGTCTCTGCCTCTCTCTCTCTCTCTGTTTCTCTCATGAATAAATAAATAATATCTTTTTAAAAAGATATAACACTATTGCACATTTAATAGACTACAGGATAATGTAAATGTAACTTTCATATGCACTGGGAAACCAAAAAATTCATTTAGCTCATTTTATTGAAATATTCATTTTATTGCAGTGGTGTGGACTCCATCTGGCAATATCTCTGAAATACACCTATATTCATAACAGTTAACAGCATCCTAAAAAACATGCACTGCATTTAAAACATATGTTCCCTTTGAAAACAATTAGTATATTTGTCTGTTATTGGAAATCTTTGATGATAGTAATGAGTGAAACAAAAGGATTTGTTTTGTATATGAACCTAGAATTCTCAGAAAATCCCATCTGTGCTTTGTAAGTCAGTTTAGGATTTGTGCTGTTGCTTTTCTCCCCAGGAATTATCAACATAAATAGTTTGCAAAACATAAATGATTTTCTCCTTTCCTAAGCTGCTGCCCAAATGATCTAAAGCCAGGGTGTGTATTTACATATGTATGTATGTATGTGTGTGTGTATGTGTGTATGTGTGTGTGCTGTGTATGCATGTCTAAAATAGCTAATGGACATAATGGTTATGTTAAGAAACTGTTGAGTTAAAAAAACATCCAAATCAGTTTTTATTTGCACAAATACAAATACATTGACTACCTTGAAGTTCAATCATTTAGACTCTTTAAGATAACATAAACAGTAAATTAAAGATATTTCTAATTAAGTAGACTGATATGGCAAGTGAATTCTGTCCAATAACCAAATCACTACCTCAACTAGAACCTAAATGGTCAATGATTTTATTTTTTTAACTTGTATATTAAAGTGAGAACCCAAGACTTAAATTTAATTCATAGATCTGTAATTTAACTGTTCTACTAAGAGAAGACATTTAACATTATATAATCATTTGTTCACTCAATGACTATTATAGTTGGAAGCTAGGTTAGACTTTGAAAAAAGGGGAGATTTTCCTGAAAGTTATCGGAAATTTCAATGTCGTCATTTAGCATTATGGTTCCTATCTCAACTGTTTTACATCATTAAACCCTTATAGTATGCTCTTCAGAAGTGTCATCATTCACATAAAACACAATCATTTTTGTTTCCTTTTTTTCCTTTTTTTATCCTAAAGCATTCTTTCTCTCTCTCTTATTTTATATTGTTGATGGGACATTTGCTCAGTCTCAAAAACAGAAGTAAATACTGATTAGAAGTACTTCTTTGTACATTTCATTCAAATATCTATTAATTCAAGCATTCTTTCAATTATTCATTTCATAAACATTTAGTGTGTGGTGTTGCTATGTCAGAAATAGTTCTAAATGAGTAACACACATATCTGTATTCACCAGGTATTCATAACTGGAAGCTCTATACCCACTAGCTTTTAGTGTTCAAATCAGTTCTCAGGACCCACAGAGATGAAATCTGATATCTGTTATTGTTATATGCTTTGTGGCCATTGTACCTGGGGTAAATCCAACCACCTGTGTATACATCAGGCTAAGTAGCTTCCATTAAAATTCTACCTTGTCAAATTTATATAAGTCAATGTTTATCTAAGTTGAACACTCACAGTGTGATTCTATATGAGTCAAGTTCTATTCAAATGACCTGTTGTAACTGAGAAATTCAGTATCACCTCTTCAATTATATTAGTAAATTGCAACAATAAAAGGCATGATGGAGAAATCCACAATGTTGTTATTCCAGAACTATTTATGTATACTCACTTGTATCTAGTCCTGATTTTCTGGTTTATGAAGGCCTGTAGGTTACTGTCAGTTAAAAAGGAATGCTTTTTTTTTTTTTTTTGGATTGGTGATACTCACTAGCAAACCATATGACTTGTGTGTTAAGTTATTTTCCATTGCTAAAACCTGTTTGTGTTTGTTTCTTTCCTTACCTCCTCCCTCTTCCTCTCTCTCCTTCTTTGTTTATCTTGCCTCTTGTGAATTCTCAAGTGAGCTAAGATATAAGATGTTAGAATATTTTTGTTCAGAAAGAGGCTCTGATTCTGAACCTAGGTCCCACAGTTAATAACACCAAATTAGAGCTCAATGTGTGTCATGCTAACCAATTTCAGCCAGCTTAAAGTATATATACTGTTTGCAAGATGTCAGAGTTCTTTGCTGATTTCATCTATCAACAAGGAAATAATTTATTTCCAATAAAACATATACCTCACAAGAACTTCTGTGAAAATAAAAAAATAACAAATATGACATGTCTGGAATAGTTTTTCCACTAAAAATGCTTTTTACTCATATCTTTTAGTTCCCTATGTTTATAGAAAAATGACTTACTTTTTATTAACTCATTCGACTAGGGATCCTTCAATGTTCCTTTTCCTATAATGCTTGACAAATAATGATGTTGAGTCCATTTTTATGTAACTGTCTGGGCACTTAAATATCTTCTTTGGAAAAATGCCTATTTAGTTCCTCTGCCCATTTTTAAAATTGAATTTTGTTTGTTTTTTTGCTTTTGAGTTGTATGAGTTCCTGATGTATTTTGGAATTAGCCTCTTCTCAAATTTATGATTTACCAATATTTTCTTGCACTCCTTAGGTTACTTTTTCATTTTGTAGATGATATTCTTTGCTGTGTAGAAGCCTTTAATTTTTTATGGTCCCATGGATTAATCTGTGCTTTTGTTTGATTTAGTTTGATAAATCATTGGGACAATCAATGTCAAGGAGCTTATTCTCAGGACACCTGGGTGGCTCAGTGGTTGAACATCTGCCTTTGGTTCAGGTCATGATCCTAGAATCCTGGCTTTGAGTCCCACATTGGGATCCCTACAGGGAACCGGCTTCTCCCTCTCCCTATGTCTCTGGCTCTCTCTCTTTGTGTTGCTCATAAATAAATAAATAAAATCTAAAGGAAAAAAAGGAGTTTACTCTCTATGTTTTCTTCCAGGAGTTTTGTGGTTTCAGGTCATATGTTCAAGTTTTTAATCTATTTTAAGTTGATTTTTATGTCTAGTGTAAGACAGGAGTTCAGTATATATATATTTTTTCATGTAACGGTTGAGTCTTTCCAAAACCATTTATTGGCAAGATGATCCATTTCTCATTATATATTCTTGGTTCCCTTTTTGTAATTTAATTGATAATATATACATGGAAATTTTGATAGGGTTGCATTGAATCTGTAGATCAATTTAGGTGGTATGGATATTTTAACAATAATATTTCATTCAATTCTTGAGCATAGAATATCTTTCCATTTATTTATGTCTTTAATTTCTTTCAACAATATCTTACAGTTTTCAGTGTGTAGATTTTTCACCTCCTTATTTAAATTTATTCCCAAGTATTTTATTATTTACAGTAGGAATTTTTCTTAATTGTAAAAGTATCTTATTCTTCTAAATGGGAGCTTTTTTTCTTAAATTTTCCTTCTGGTATTTTCTTGTTAGTGCATAAAAATGGAATTGACTTGATTTTGTATCCTGCAATGTTACCAAACTCATTTATTAGTTTTAACAGTGTTTTGGTGTAAAGTCTTCAGGATTTTCTATATATGTTATCTGAAAATGAATCTAGTTTTACTTTTACCTTTTGTTCTCTGTCTCTCATCATCTCTCTCTGTCTCTCCTCTCTTACTGTCACTGTCTGTGTGAGCATGTGCTGGCAAGTGTGTGTATGTGTGTGTGCATATGTGTGTCTTTAGCAGAACGGACTTTGCATTATCCTTATATTCACAAGGACTTTTTTTTTTCCAAAACAAGCAAAGAGAAAACATCTAAATATTTGGAACATCTTGGCTCAAATGTAGAAATCTACACTCTTGTTATCTCACAATTATTCTGGCATGCAAGAATAATGTGAACCTAATTAGTCCATAAGAGAAATTTGATGACAGTATAATAAGAAAGAAAATGAAATATGTCATTGTGTGCCTAATAACCAGAGAAAATCCTCAAACTTTTAGTATAATGGTATTAAGAAAATAAATGTTAAACACTCCATTTATCTTAGCCATTATAGCAGTGAACTAAAAATTTTCAAAGAAGTCACATTGAAATGTTCAGTCAATGAAATAATTAATTTTATAAAAATGTTTAGAATATGCAAGTTATTTGGGGATTGATGCATTTATAAAATATTTTTTAGTACACATTAAAAGGAAAAAATAAACTTTCTATATTATATGTGGCTTTCTTATGGTATAAAAGCATAGTTTTTTCTTGTTATTGATATCTGGATGTCATTTCTGTCTAAGAAAAATAATATACATTCGTAATGAAGACTGCATAGGACTTAAATGTGTGTGAGTGTTTATGTATGTGTAGTGAAAAATACTGTTATTCAAAGGTGGCTTTTGGATATTATTTACTATTAAGGAAAGTAGCATCACAAATAAATCTAAATGCCTGCTAACATGATATGCTATTGTAAACACAAAGGGATTTGATTTGGTGCTTGTGACGTTTTAGAAAAGTAATGAAAGACTCTCTTGAAATCTTTAGTAAAAGAACATATTTATAACCATGATATTTTAATCTGCTTAGGGAACATAGAATACTGAAATGGAAGAGGATCTTGTAATCAATTTTATTCACTTTTTTTGTTTACATTTAAGTCATTGGAGATAAAAACTATTTTTGGAATATTTTTTTCATATTAAAACTTTCCAAGGTTGGGTGCTCAAGAAACTCAAATGTTCCACAACTCAGAGTTAATGGAAAACCTGAATTCATCATTCTGTAATCTAACTACTTTTTTTTTGGTACTCTGATTTTTTTAAAGAATAAAGCTATTCACTTTCATAAGAAAACATTCTTCAATATATGTGAAGGCTATAATCAATTTACCTTGGACTTTTAGTTGTTTCAGTGTTAAAATGATGATAGAGAAATGTACATTCATAAGCGTTTCTTTATTGAACTTATTTCTATCACTATCAAATCCTTTAGGAACTATCATGTTTATCACGCAAGTCTCTACTCGAACTACTGAATGCAAATATAACCCAACTAAAGGCATTTCTTGCCCAGCAAACTAAAACATTATTTTTCTGCATGGAAAAGGTCCCAGGAAAACATATTTTATTGAATTATTTTCTATATCATAGATTAGTGATATTATATAATAAATATGTTTTAAGACTCACAGACACAAAGAATTTACATGCCAAAATCAATGAGATAATATAATCATAGTTACTGATATCTTGCTTATATTAATTGATATGAGTAATATCAACATAGAATTATAAAATCTTAAAATAATTATATATTGCAATATTTTTAAAATAGTGCTCCATAAAGTCGACTTCCTGGGTGAGAACATCAGAGATATAGGAAATTCTTTACTTTTCAAGAGATGATTCTAATAGCATTTTATTTAAAAATTTACATAACTTGGGCAGCTGTGGTGGCCCAGCGGTTTAGCGTGCCTTCAGTCCGGGGTTTGATCCTGAAGATCCGGGGTCGAGTCCCATGTTGGGCTCCCTGCAAGGAGCCTGCTTCTCCTTCTGCCTGTGTCTCTGTCTCTGTCTCTCTCTCTCTCATGTGTCTGTCATGAATAAATAAATAAATAAAATCTTTAAAAAATTTGCATAACTAAAACAACTTCATTCAAAAAATACTTTGGGGGACACTTTTCCAGGCAGACAATGCTGATACTGGCTCAGACACTACTCACAATGATGAATGTAAGATGGTAATAAGTTATTTTAACTATAACATTGACATTTATTCATATTTTATTTATATTATGTCTCAAGAGAAAATAACCACTATTCAAAGATTTTCTGATTATTGCAAAATAACAATACTCAAAATCACCCATCAAAATTAATATTTTCAGTGTTGATCATAATAATGACACATAAAATCATATATATTCTGTTCTTGTTTTAAATATTTTATTTATTTATTCATGAGAGATACAAAGAGAGACAGAGACATAGGCAGAGGGAGGAGAAGCAGGCTCCATGCAGGAGCCTGATGTGGGAATTGATTGCAGAATTCTGGGATTATATCCTGAGCCAAAGGCAGACACTCAACCACTGAGCTATCCAGGCATCTCAATCATATATAAGATTTGAAAAATGTATACTATAATATTAAATAAAAATGTAGAATGTCACATTTCTAGTTATATAGATGTTGATTATCTGTAATGGGTAATTTTTAAGACGTTATTTTTATTAGATGATATTTGTCCTGGGCAGCTATAAATTTTTTAATTTTTATTTTTGGTTTTTCATTTTTTTTTTTTGTTGTCTTGGATATCTGTTATGATGAAAGGAAGGAGAGTGGGGAGAAAAATCATGTTGACACATTCAAAATGTTCTATATTAAAGGAGAAATATGAATAGAATATTAATATGTAGAATATAAAATTATATTCATAGTTTTACAAAATCAAATATCATCTTATTATTATAATAATTGTCCTCACTCTTCTTACTTATGTCACTATTTATTGCTTAATATTGATTTTTTTTTTAATATTGATTTTTTATAACTTACTCAGTACATGTAAACACACACAGATGGCTTTTGATGTACATTTTTTAGAATGGGTATTTTTTCAAATATATATGGTATATTTATCATAATAGCAAACAATAAGAAACTTATTCTATTATGCTAAAAATAAAAGATTAAAAACTCCAACAAGAAGTTGTAAATGCCACAAAAAAAGAATTTTTTAAATTTTATTTATTTGACAGAGAGAGAATGAGAGAGAAAACATGAGTGAGGAGAGAAAGAGGGAGAAGACTCCCCACTGAACAAGGAACCTGATTTGGGGCTTGATCCCAGGACCCTGGGATCATGACCTGAACTAAAGGCAGAGGCTTAACCAATTGAACCATCTAGGTGCCCCCACAAAAAGAGAATTTTATAATAATAAGGATGGGCCAAAATAAGACAACATGAGACTCCCAAGCACTATTTTGAAAGAAAAAAATAATCTTTTAAAGGTAGTATATAATTCGTTCATAACTGAGTCCATGTTCAGTTCCTTTAATGATTTCCTATGATATTGGAGTATAATCAATATCCAACTAAAGCCTGGCCTGGGCTGGTCACCATCTACGTCTTAACCTTGATGAACTCTCAAGCCTACTGAGCCTTATGTTTCTTTAGAATGTTTGTTCTTTCTGTTCTCTTTCTGACAGTCCCTCAGATATTTTCATGGCTGGATTCCTAATTTTATTTGAATTTCTGTTTAAATATCACTTCCTTAGAGGCCTTTTCTGAATAATGCATCAAAAATTCCAGCCCCTGTTAATTCTCTTTTCCAGTGTCTTGCTTTACTTTCTGCATTGTATCTATTAACACCTCACACACATGGAAGCATATATTATGTTCTGTCTCTTCAGCTGGAGTTTAAATTCTATGAAGGCAAGGAAGCTGGTTGTCTCTGATACGGTGACCAAATATTCTGGTTTGTGGGAGACTAGGGGTTTTCTTGGATGTAGGAATTTCAATGCTGTAATCTCTTCCCTAAGGTTCCTGGCAAACAAGGATGTTTGATCATCTTAGTTGTTTACTCTTGCTTTCCTTTCACTTGGAATAATGGTAGACATAGAGTAGATGCTTAATAACTATTTACTGAATGAATGAATCCATGAGTTTACTTAATTAACTGCAAATTCAAGAATTATTTTTAAACATTTTATTAAGTTTATAACAATAGAGCTACATTTTTATTATTTATTTATTTATTTATTTATTTATTTATTTATTTATTTAAAAATTTTATTTATTTATTCATGAGAGACACAAAAAGAGGCAAAGACACAGGCAGAGGGAGAAGCAGACTCCATGCAGGGAGGCCGATGTGGGACTTGATCCTGAGATTCCAGGATCACACCCTGGGCCAAAGGGAGGCGCTCAACCCCTGAACCACCCAGGTGTCCCTGGAACTACATTTTTAGTGTTAATTTTTGTTTTGGATTTTTGGAAATTTTCTTTCTTTCTTTTTTTTTTTTTGTATAAAAATGTTTATAGTGACTTTATTCGTAATCTCTCAAATCGGAAACAACCAATATGTCTTTAAACTGGTGAAGGAATAAACAAACTATGGTTCATTTAAACAATGGGATGCTACTCAAATAAAAAGATACAAACCAGAACAACAGATGGCTTTCATGTATATCATGCTAAGCAAAAGCAGCCAGACCCAAAGGCTATATGATTCCATTTGTATGATATTCTGAAAAGGGAAAAGTATAGGGACAGAGAAGAGATCTACGATTACCAGAGGTTAGGTGTGGAGGAAAGATATGACTATATATGGACAGTATGAGGGAATGTTTTTTGGGTGATCAAACTGTTCTGTATGTTGACTGCAGTGGTGATAACATAACTCTTTGCATTTGTCAAAACTCATGGACGTGTATACCCAGAAGAGTGAATGTAATATATATAGATGAAAATATGTTTTTTTAATTGAAACGATGGCTTAGCATTGGAGACTAATCTATGATGAAAGACTAGAGACTAGAATAATTAACTTTTAGAAAACCAGGTTTAAAAAGCACATTACATCTCTTTTCAGATGAATGCCCAAAATTATTTTGGTCCCCAAATCAAGAAAACTGAAAATAAAGGAATGTAACTCAACAACATGTTGCTAAATTTAAGATTAAAATGATACCTGATATACGGCATGTGAATTATATCTTAATAAAACTACTATAGGAAAACTAAAACAAAATAAAACCTGTACCATGAAAAAAAAAAAAAAAACCACTCTACCCCAGTGTTTCCCAAATTTGTATAATAAGAATCACTTGACAGCTTGTTAAAAATAGATATTTCCAGGGCCCTCCTCTAGAGATTTTGATTTCATAGTCTAGATTAGAGGTCAGGGAAACTTGAAATGCATCCCTAAGAAAGGAATGTTTATTATTTTTAAAAAATATTTAATTTATTTATTTTTTCATGACCGACATAGAGAGAGGCAGAGACATAGGCAGAGGGAAAAGTAGGCTCCCTGTGGGGAGCCTGATACGGGACTTGATCCCAGGATCTTGGGATCAGGATTTGAGCCAAAGGCAGATGCTCAACCCCTACTGACTGAGCCAGGTGCCCCTTGCCAATCAATTAGCTTCTTAATTAGCTAACTTTCATTCATTCTTAGTCCACAGCTTAAACTTAATTTCCTATAGAAAGCCTTTATTAACCTCTAAGACTTGCTGCCATATGCTTTTATGTCACTTACACTTCTCTGGATAATGCTCTCCGCAATGTCTATCTCCCCTTTAAACACAGCATTGCATGAATTCAAAGACCGTGTCCATCTTGCTCACTGTGGATTCTCTGACATCGAACACAATCCAGTATATGCCTTTTTGAGTTACCTCTAGTGCATCATTTAGCTGAGAAGCAGAACCATTTTCCTGGTTTCACATTACTGATATAATGTTGCCTATGAGCATGTACAATATAGTTCACACATAAACACAAATGCTTCTTGCCAATGTGTGGAATATTTAAAACACACCTTTTGTACACTTACACATGAGAGCAAAAAACACCTCTCTCTCTGGGAAGCTTGAAGAGCTCTCTGTTTCTTGCACCCAACAAGATCTAGCTAAAAGGATGTGGAGAAAAGTAAGTAATACTGGGAAGAGAGCTGCCAGGAATACTAGGGACACACTTGTAATACAGATTGTAACCAGGAGGGAGGTTGGATTCTTAAAATTTGGAAAGACTGTGAATCCTAGTGAAGTTATTTGAACGACCAGGCAAATCTGAAATGAATTCAGGTTGGCAGTTTTCCAGACCGGATTAGGAAGAAAACAAGGCATGGTGATTATTCAAAATATTATATCAAGAAAAAATAATAAAATAAAATATCAATACACTATAATATAATTAGATTGAAGTAATCTTACTCAGAAAAAAAAGGGGTTTTCTTTTGGAATTTGTCAACATTATTTCATTTCCCACAGATTTTTTTTTTTTAAACTAACCATTTTTTGCTAAATGTCATTTTATCAATCTGTAACAAGAATGCAAGTGCTCTGCTTCAGGGTAGCAAGAGGCAGAAACAGGAGGGGCCACAAACCTCCTTTTGTCCTGTGTGGATGGAATCCTAACACGGCTGGAGATGATGCTGAGGGGAAGGCCCTTGATGGAGCCAAATGGATACTGCAAGGGTAGTTCTTTCTTTCCTACACTAGAAACTGTTTTGCAGTATGCTCATTTGTCCAAAAACAACTTACCTCCTTTTCTCCCCCAATCTCATCTTCTTTACGAAGGGGCTGAAGACACAAATCACTGTGACATCACTCCTGACTAACCCTGACTCACTGTGATTGCTTTTTGTGTTTACGTCACAAGTTGCATGTTGGGTGTGCTATGTTAATTTGCTCTCCTTTATTTGCTGCTTTTTAAAAGTTGTTAAATCTTTTTAATCTCCTATTAAACTGTCAACTCTTTGAAGGCACGTGCTGTGGATTTTATGCCCTCTCAAAACTTGGTAGTGTTCTCTGCTCATATGAGCCTGAAGGACCAAATGAAGGTAGTCTGAGACCAAGTCAGCTTTACACTGAAATGATGCTCCTGTGAAACAAGATGCATATGTTTTGATAGTCTAAACTACAGAGAAGATTGCTTCTTCTAAGCCATTTTCCAAACTATATCTAATTTAGAACTCAGGAACTATATGCCAGTTTGGCACATTATATACACTCAGGTAGTTGTGGAGTTTTTAAAATAATCATTTTTGATGTGTAATTTACATACAATAAAATGGATGCATTTTGTGTACAGCTTGATGAGTTTTGAGAAATTTATATACTGGTATACTCTCCACTCTAATCAAAATATGCAATAGTTTTGGGGCACCTGAGTGGCTCAGCTGGTTAAGTGTCTTTCTTCAGCTCAGGTGATGATTCCGGAGTCCAGGGATTGAGCCCCAAATTGGGTTCCCTGCTCAGCAAGAAGCCTGCTTCTCCCTTTCTCTCTGCTGCTTTCTCACTCTCAAATAAATAAGTAAAATCCTTTAAAAAAATATGGAATAGTTTCATCACCCCAAAAACATTCTGTTCCTTCCTGTTCAGTATTCCCTACCCACTGCCCAAGGCAACAAGGTGTGATTTCTGTTAAACAAAAATTAACTTTATTCAAATAGAACATACTTATCTCTGCTTTAAATCAAGGATATATTTATATTTGATAATTAGACTATTATCTTAATTTATACCCTCAGAAGCAAAAAGAGTAAAGAATTATGCCATATTTTTAGAAGACCCTAGGAAAGGTGTGGTAGTTTCTTTGTTTCTGAACTTAAAATTTTTCCACAAGTATTCAATTAGGTTTTTAGTTTCTCTACCTCAAGCTTGGTAACAAATTGGTCTGTAGTGTATGCTGTGGAAAAAAATAATAGTAATGGGTTGCAATAATAAGACAGTATATTTTGCATTTAAAACAAATGAGCCGGTGGCTCAGCGGTTTAGCGCCACCTTCAGCCCAGGGCATGATCCTGGAGACTGAGGATCCAGTCCTGCATTGTGCTCCCTGCATGGAGCCGGCTTCTCCCTCTGCCTGTGTCTCTGCCTCTCTCTTTCTCTGTATTTCTCATGAATAAATAAGTAAAATTTTAAAAAATCTACATATAATTTATGTACTAATATGCTATTGATGTGTATCACAATAACAATTTATTTATTAAACTTATTATAATTATTTATTTTCACTTGAGTTCCATGAAGGGATTCAGATATACATAAACATGAACTGAAACTTATTCTCTGTATTTGTATGATGGTCATTAAGTTTGTCTTCATTTTTTCCTTTTTTCAGATTTAGGAGCTTTTAAAATATTTTATTGAAATTGTATAGAATGTAAGAAAATAAGGCATCTATGGCAAGTATAAACTGAAGAAAATTATACCTCAGTTCTGAAAAATTACACTTAATAAGAAAAAATCACACTGTTCTACAAGCTTTTGTGACATATGTTTGAATGTAAGAAAAGAAACAATATTTCATGGTTAAAGTTCATGTTTTTTGAAGGTCCTTGTTATGAAAAGCTGTATGGTTTTATATTACTCTGATAAATTCTGTACTTTATTAAGATTCAATCTTTGTGCTTGGCAAGGTGTTGTGGCATGTATTATATGTAGAATTGAGAAATAATATTTTGCATGTAGACACAACACTTTGAATATATTAAGAGATACACATTAATCATCTTGGTTTCCTGACTGTTACAATAAATTGACTTATAAATTGCTACGTATCTGGTTATTCTATGCAACGCACTTTAGGTTTAAAAAATTGATAAACAAAAAATGGTAGGCAGTAGCTGTTGGTTGACTTTTTTTTAATAACTTTCTTGAAATGACATGAAGTTTTGGGAAGTATATCTAAAAGGATTTAAAATTTTCTCATGAATAATTTTACAGTTCCAAAGAGGCTGGTTTTATGATAGGAAAACTGTTCATTTGTGTTTGTAATCTGGTCTTTGAACTGTACTCAGAACTTACATACCTCATTTTAGAGGCAGTAGTTTGGGTGGCATGCCCTGTAGTGCCTAGCATATATATTTTTTCCTGACATGTTATTACAGTAATGATAATTTATTGCATTTACTATTGCTATTCATTCTTATTCCATTTCTTTAGTCAGATCCTAGTATACCTCTATAAAATATGAGATGAGGAATATAATAAAATACTATTCCAAAGTTTTTCTAGAAGCACTAATTTCTTATACATATAAGCTAGGGTTTTTATACCCCTCCCACACATACATCCTGCTTGTGTTACCAATCTTCATATTCTTTTGAATTTAGACAATGATTCATGTGACACAAAGTGTTTCTTAATGTGTAGCATAGACAAAGTTTGATTTAAATTCTTAATATTTGATTTAATCTTAAACATAATCCAATGAAATCAGTATTATCTCTAGTTCATAAATAAGACAAAGAATCCTGAAGAAGTTCAAATTCAATTTGACTAAATCCACAGAATTAAAGCACAGCAGAAGTTCAATTCATTCATTTATTTTTTTCAGAAGTTCAATTTAATGTATGTTTCTGTACATATGTGTCTGAGGATAATTTTGGTGTTAGAATTTAGTCATTTTTACTGAACACTCTGTAGTCATTCTGCCTGCATTTGTCATTTGCATATTATATCCATTCACTATGTCCTCAAGCATTTATTTAACCTCTATGTGCTTTTTGACTTGTCTATTGAAAGAAGGATAACAACCATATTATGCAACTACTATTACTGTATTTAAACTAGTTTTTAAAATAGTATTGTTTCAATAACAGTGGTAGTAGTATTAATAGCAGCAGCATTAACAGGAGGAGGAGAAGAGGGAGGATGACATGATGTTCAACGGCTCTTCTGTAGTGGGAATTCCCTTAGGTACTAGATATGAATATGAGTTAAGACTAAAGCACACACAGGTAATTTTTCTGCTCTTTCATTTTGTTTCCTAATCAAATTACTTTAAGGTATATAACCTATGAGTTGTATCATGGTATGTAGGACCACAGGTTTTGTATTCAGACATAGCTGAATATCAATTTCCATTGTGTAATCTAGATGAGCTCAGTTCAAGTTCCTCATCTCCTCAGTCTGGTATATTTACATTTGTAGGATAGGGATAATCTTAATTACTTCATTGGTTTGTTGAAAATATTAAATAACAGGATGGATATTAGTGATTCATAGGGGCACCTGCACCCCAATGTTTATAGCAGCAATGTCCACAATAGCCAAAATATGGAAAGAGTCCAGATGTCCATCGACTGATGAATGGATAAAGAAGATGTACATATATATATATATATATACATATACACACATATACATATGCATATATCTATGCAATGAATTATTACTCAACCATCAAAAAAGAATGAAATGTTGCCATTTGCAATGATGTGGATGGAACTAGAGGGTGTTAGGCTAAGTGAAATAAGTCAGTCAGAGAAAGACAAATACCATTTGATTTCACTCATATGTGGAATTTAAGAAACAAAACTGGTGAACATAGGGAAAGGAAAGGAAAAATAAAATAAGATAAAAACAAAGAAGGAGGCAAACAATAAAAGACTCAACTTTAAGGAACAAATTGAGTGTTGCTGGAGAGGAGATAGGTGGGGGAAAGGAGCAATTGAGTGATGGATATTAAGGAAGGCACTTGATATAATGAGTAGTGGGTGTTGTATGCAACTGATGAATCACTGAATTCTATCCCTGAAATAATGACATGCCAACTAACTTGAATTTAAATTAAAAAAATAAATAAAATGGACAAAAAATAAAATATAATCATTAATTGCTATTCTAATTGGTTAAGTAAGAAACCTGGAGAAAATGGTGCAACTGATTAAGAAAAACACACTCAATCTTAATATAATTTTACTAGATGATCTTACTAGAAGAAAAATAACTTTCTCTAATATTCTAGCTACAATTTCAATACATAGTCAAATATCATTATGATTTTATAGAAATTAAAACACTCCTAAATTGATAGGATTTGACTAATATACAATTATATAATACATTTTTATTGAAGTATAAATAACATACAGTATTATATTAGTTTCAGGTATACGATAAAATGATTCTATAATTATATACATTGCTCAGTATTATTCAAGGTAAGTGTACTCCGAATCCCCTTATGTATTTCACCCTTCCCCCTCCTATCTCCCCTTTGGCAAACACCAGTTTGTCCTCTGTATTTAATAGTCTGATTTTTGTTTGTTTCTTTTTTCATTGTTTATTCATTTTTGTTTCTTAAATTCCACATATAAATGAAACCATATGGGGATCCCTGGGTGGCGCAGCGGTTTGGTGCCTGCCTTTGGCCCAGGGCGCAATCCTGGAGACCCGGGATCGAGTCCCACGTCGGGCTCCTGGTGCATGGAGCCTGCTTCTCCCTCTGCCTGTGTTTCTGCCTCTCTCTCTCTCTCTCTCTGTGACTATCATAAATAAATAAAAATTAAAAATAAATAAATAAATGTAAATGAAACCATATGATAATATTTGTCTTTGTCTGATTTATTCACTTAGCATTATATCCTCTAGATCCATCCATGTTGTTGCAAATGGCAAGATCTCATTCTTTTTTTAGGGCTAAGTAATGTTCCATTACATGTATATTTCATTATACATATATTTCATCATATATAGGCATATATATATATACATTATACACAACACATATATGCTACACATAAATACACACATCTTATATTTTTATAATGAAGACCGACTTCAGAAATCAGTGGGAAAAATAAAAAAGCAGTGTTTTAGCGAAATACACTAATCTAGTAAGTATGGAGGACTCCATGCAATTAGAACTTTAAGTTAATAGTTTCACAATTTAAGTGTTTTAGTACGTGATAAATTATATAAATTTGGTATTTGTAATTATATGCTACAAATATGATTATATACTATAACACACACTATCTCTATGAGAAGTTACAAAATTGAATATAAATACAAAATATTCAACCAAAGACAATTAATTAGTAAATGGTGTCTGGGATTATATATGCATAATTGGATGATTAAGTGCTGTTCTCAACCTCATAAAGGTAAACCTACGATATTGGCCAAAGGCCAGGACTGTTCTTCAAGGTCCTGCCTGCAACGGAAGACTCAGGAGATCAGTTCATCATGACAAATGCCAGAGTGCTGACTTACTCTATCTTGGATATTTTCTGATATTTAAAGATGGCATAAGATAAGAGTTATGAGTTTTTTAGGTATTTTTATACTTTATTTGCAGACACAAAACTGGGGATATAGAGTAAATGCTATTGTAGTGAAGATATCGGGCAAATAACCTTAGAAAAACTTTAAGAAGGAGAGATATGAAAATGTGGAATACAATGGTCTGGTTCCATACTAAAACTTAAACTAAACTAAACTTAATTAAAACTTAGCAGTATACTAAAAACTTAAGAATTGTCCCCTCAAGTTATTTGAGAACATTAAGTTAAGCAAAACTACTACTTCTGTATTAAACAGCACATGTAATTCAGGATTGGCTTGTTGGTTATCTTTAAGATAAATAGAACAATTAATCAAAAGCCTAGGAAGAGGTGCCAAATACAGAGTGATACAAAATTTATAGATATAAAATTGAAAGTATCCTGATTCTTGGTATATAATTTGTAAAAATTATTAAATAATAGAGGACAAATCCAGAATAAAATAATCCAGGTTAAATAAATGCTTCCTATATTTCCTCTGGGCTATTTGTGTACTTTTGTTCCCTCTGGTTCTCCTTTTAGGTTAAGAGACTGCATCTTAGGGCATGCAAGCATTATTCTTTGGACTCATAATCTATTATTAAATCCATCTCAAATGAGGTGTTGCTATTTACCTTATATGAATTCTATATATCTTAAAATGATAGACTTAAGAATGACTTCCTGGAATCTGTCTATAATTACTACCGACATAGCCCAAATAATGACAGTAATTCAGGGTCTGAACAGTTGTGGCAATAAAGGTTTGGGTAAATGAGGAGAGTAGTGACATTGACATGGCACATTAAATCTTCATTAATATAACTGAGTTATTTAATGATTAATGATATAGAATATGCGATTAATGGAAAATAATAAGAAATAATATTGTCATGTTATCATTTAGTGTTTCACATTTATTTAAAAAGAGCAATGTATTTTATTTTTTAAAAAATTGATATGTACAAGAAATAATTTTAAGACTTAACTAAACAAAATAGTCTAACAACTTGAAATTTCCATTAATACATATATGAAAGATGCCTTATAAAGATTAGAATGTATTCTTTATTAAAGACTATTTTAAGCTAAGGTTTATCTTTGATATAAAATTAAAACCCTTATAGCAATGAATTATTCTGATCATGAGGTCATTTTTGTTTCAATAACAGTTTTAATTTTTAATTACATAGATATTTGTGTAATTGGAACGTTGAAATATCAAGTTCTACTCTGACTACAAGGTGTTTGGTATCCAGTACAACGTCCAATTGAGGGCCATGTTTTCTTTTTTTTTTTTTTTTAAGATTTTATTTTATTTATTCATGAGAGACAAACAGAGAGGAGAGAGAGAGAGAGAGGCAGAGACACAGGCAGAGGGAGAAGCAGGCTCCATGCAGGGAGCCTGATGTGGGACTCAATCCCGGGTCTCCAGGATCATTCCCTGGACTGAAGGTGACGCTAAACCGCTGAGCCACCCGGGCTGCCCAGGGCCATGTTTTCTATTATCAGTCAACTTTCTTTCCCTTCAAAGCAAATACACACACACACACACACACACACACACACACACACACACACAGGACACAACAGCCCAAGACTAATTTGGACCTACAGTAAAGAAATGCAAACTCCATAGAGGCTGACAGTTACCTTTAACAGGAATTCATTTTTCCAGTTTCTAACTTAGCCACTTAACAGTGGTTTTTCTTGAAAAGTGAAACTATTCTTTTCTGTGAATTTTGAGAGTTTTTTGTTTGAGTATAATAGGTGGATATAATAATCTTGAATATCAGAATTATTTAAAAAAAGTTTTCGTGGAAGAGAGGAAGACTTTAGCAGAACTTTATGTCTTAAATTTGTACCTTGAGGAATTGTGGAGTTTTCCAAGAGGCAATAGTGGAGTAAAGTTCATAGGTTTGAATGAATACATCTCAGTAAAAATGCTTAAGGTGAATAACAAAAATGTAATACTAGGAAGGGGCAAATTTGTGTAGGAAAATTAGTATAAATTTTCAGAGAACTTAAACATCATATAAATCATAACAGCTAATGCTTATTAAGTGCTTCCTGTTTGTGTACCTATTTGGTAGATACTGGAATAGCAGCTCAAACAAGTCACACACAGTCCCTGTCTTCATGGAGTACAAACTCTACTAGAAAAAAAGAGCTGCATTGTGATGTAGGGTTGTCAAATTTAGGGAGGAGGGAAAAGAAAATACAGTTAAAGTACACATTAAAAAATTGCCTAGTGTAAATACATTCCCAAAATATCAGGGATATATTTTATTAAAAACTATTCACTGTCAGTCTGAAATTCAAATTTAATTGGGTATCCTGTTGCAAAGGAATATTTAGAATGAGGGTGAGGTGCAGGTGTAGGGTTGAAATATGAGGATGATAGGTTATCACCAGAGAAAACAGCACACAAGAAGGAACTGGAAAATAGATATAATGATTTTTTGAGTGATAAGAAAAGCAGTTCAAGAAAATGAGGGAAAAGCTGTCCCAAGATGAGGACAGAGATTAGGTAACAATTAGATAGGAATTCACTGGCTGGGGATGAATTTTTTTTAAAGACATCACCAGGTTAAGACCTTTATTATGGTGTGGCACATTGAGACCGAGAGAAGATGATGAGTCTGAAACCATTATAATGGACAGAACATGGTAAATGAGTGAAGGAAGGATGTACAAGAAAGTATGAAGAATCATCACCCAGGTTCAGACTTAGAGGAGCTGGATGAATATAGTATTTCCTGAGAAAGGGGACAGAGGATGTTGAGGTATTTGGGGAAAAAGAAGGAAATAAATTAAAATTTAAAACTAATTTGCATTACTTATAAAGCATTCAGTGGAGCAATAAGTTGGATACAAAATTTGGAATTTCTTTAAAAAAAAAAAAGCATTGACATACAGATATTGGCTAAAGCCACAGGAGTGACTGACAGGACCCAGAAAGAGGAAGCGTACAGAGTTCCAAGATGTTCTGACATTAGATGATTTCGTACAAGAGAAGCTGGAAGTGGAGACTGAGGCCAGGGTTCAAGGCAGTAAAAAGTAAATCTAGAAGAGTGTTGTGATATGGAAGTCAAGAAAACAGTGTTTTAGAAAAGGATGAAATTTATCTCTTATTTTAGACAATCAGCTCTAATACAGAGCTGTAGTTCTGAGCACTGTGGAAGATAAATATTAGGGCACAGATTACAAATTGGGATAGATTCTGGTTGTAGCATCAAGACATGGGAGATATATGCACATTTGAAAAGCAAGGATGATGTACCCTGGAAAGGAATTCCTATGGAATGAGAGTATAAAATCAGAGAGAAAATCCCTCACAAGGCCAGAGGAAATGGGAATCCTAGAGTAATGGGATGGGTAAGCTTTACAGAAAAGTCAGTACATTAAATTGATATTTATTTATTTATTTATTTATTTATTTATTTATTTATTTATGATTTTACTTATTTATTCATGAAAGACACACAGAGAGAGAGAGAGAGAGAGAGAGGCAGAGACACAGGCAGAGGGAGAAGAAGGCTCCATACAGGTAGCCTGACATGGGACTCGATCCTGGATCTCCAGAATCAGGCCCTGGGCTGAAGGCGGCGCTAAACTGCTGATCCACCTGGGCTGCCCAAATTGATAAATTTAAAGTCACTAAGAGTAAAGGTCTATTATGAATTACCTTTCTTTATACTTTTTAAAAGAAGCCTACATGTTTTTGTTTTTGTTTTTAGATTTTATTTATTTATTCATGAGAGACACCCAGAGAGAGAGGCAGAAACATAGGCAGAGGGAGAAGCAGGCTCCTCACAGCGACCCTCATGTGGACTCGGTCCCAGGACCCCATGATTAAGCCCATAGCTGAAGGCAGACACAACCATTGAGCCACCCAGGCAGGCATCTTTGAAGCCTAGGTTTTTAAGCTTCTTTTTCTTCAGAGCAATACCAAGTTGAAGTCCTAGAATTATGACCCTAATGACCATAGACATGTACATATCTTACTTGATTTACTGCCATATATTTCTGTGTGATAAAACATATTTCATTGACTCAAAAGATGGTTCAAGATAACACACTCCTCTCCAGATGAAAAAAAAAATCATCAGCATCATCACTCCCACCATTTGTTTGTGGGGCATTATTTGACCTACATATGCATAAATAAGCTGTATAAACTATTTGGTAAGAGGGTACTTGATACTACATAATCATGACTAATCGTTTGTTTACTGATACCCTAGCTTACTAGTTAATTATTTTTTAAATTAACTTTAAAAGTTCACAAATATAATTTATTTTTAACATTTTTAAACTAAACCTTCATGCATGGAAGGCTCAAAAGAGAATAGACCAAGTTCCTCAGTGCCTCACAAAGGAATATTTTATAGTGAATACATAATAATATAAGAAGGAATTTTAACAGTCTAGCAAGCATTTGTATTCATTAAAGAGAGCTTTCATAATCAGACCCAATCAGACCCTGATTACATAGCAATTTAGCAGTAACTGTGCAAGCAGGTTTATCAGTTACACCCATATTCTCTGTCTTCAGAGATCATTTGGGATACCGGTTAAAACAAAACTGTAAATAGAAAAAATATCTGGTTAAATTGTGATACAATATTTTGTGGGATAAAAACATGCTCATTTATGTCTGGTGTTTATCAACTTCATAGTGTCTTATAAGATGGAAGAAATAAAATAAGTGTATTTTATTTCACCTGCCATTTCACCCAGTTTGATGTGTTGATCTTGAAGCTGTGATTCCCTATCAACATCTTAACACTTGTTTTCAAGACTTACTATAATATGGCCGCCGACTTATCAGTTGGGTATTATCTCCTCATATTCCGTAATATAAATCCTCACAGTCAATCCAAAGTCTTGTATCAGCTTCTTTCTCTCCTTCATACCTTGGATTCATTGTTTTCATCTTGCCTTTTACTTTTTCTCCAGCAATCTGCCACCACCAAAGTATAATTAATTCCCTACCTCTTTTATCTTTATCATTTAGCTTTATTGCTTTTTGATGCCTCTAGATTTCTTGTCTACATATTATCTAGATCATTCATTCTGATTCCTGTGCCTATGCATGCATTTCTTTTTTTTCCTTTTACATGTAAGCATCTTGAAAATAATACTGGATTTTACATATCTACAGTATCTATAATGGGTTTATATAATAGACATAAGTATATATTGGAATTAATTGATTTACATCATTATTATACACTAATAAGCAAGTAAATTTCATTCAAAATATATCAATTTAGTACATTTTTCTAATAGCAAGGCTTTACTTACCATTTAAAAAATTATGTCTGTGATTTCATGTTTTCTCATTTAATGATATAATTTACTATCTCATTTCTAATATTTTCTTCTTTGGTGAATTTAAATCTATGTATTATTTTATTTTCTGTCTCTTGTCCCATTTCTTTACCTATACATGTTGAACACTCTCCATCTCTACCATAAAGTCCTCAGTTCAAGTCATCCAGGATTACTCTTAAATTAAGTATCAAGTTGGGACACCTGGGTTGGGATGCCTGGGTGGCTCAGGGGTTGAGCATCTGCCTTTGGTTCAGGGTGTGATCCTGGTGTCCAGGAATCAAGTCCCACATCAGGCTCCCTGCGAGGAGTCTGCTTCTCCCTCTGTCTATGTCTCTGCCTCTCTCTCTATGTCTCTCATGAATAAATAAATAAAATCTTTTAAAAATTTTTTAAAAAGTAAGTATCAAGTCATTTAGGTCAAAAGTGTTTCCTGAACTGATAAACATAACTAGTGAAGAAAATAATGAATAAAAAAAAAAAAAAAAAAGGGATCCCTGGGTGGCGCAGCGGTTTGGCGCCTGCCTTTGGCCCAGGGCGCGATCCTGGAGACCCAGGATCGAATCCCACATCGGGCTCCCGGTGCATGGAGCCTGCTTCTCCCTCTGCCTGTGTCTCTGCCTCTCTCTCTCTCTCTGTGACTATCATAAATAAATTAAAAAAAAAAAAAAAAAAAAGAGTTGCACACACAGGCATACCAATGACATTTATAAAACTTCCCATTTATTTAACCTACACATGTGATAAAATTGGAAAGAATGTAAACACACACACACTTGTAACTCTGAGGAAATTTAAATAAGATTGGTAGATTGTATCAATGCAATATCCTGGTTTTAATATTATGCTATATATTTTCAAGATGTTGCCTCTTGTGGGTAATGGTAAGAACAGGAGAGAGCTATATTATTTCTGACAATTGCACATGGAGTTATAATTACTTAAAAGTTAAAAAGTTTAATTTAAAAAGCCACATTTATTTAGGTCACTTTTAAATTTTCTCAAAAAATTTCACAATCACCATCTCAGCATAACATCTCCAAAGGTGCATTTAGAGATGAAAAAAACTAAACCAAGTGGGTGCAGTGACTTGTAGCACACATTATGTCCAAGATGCTTTATCAAACAGAAATAGACAAAAAGACTAAGATTCAGTCTTCAAAAACAGCATGTATTATCTAGTAATTATCAACTATGTAAGACATAACTATATTTCTGGAGTAAGACTAGTCTTTTATATATGAGCAATATTTATTGAATACCTCATGAGACATTTTTAGAGGCCTAATATTTTCCCAGCTGGCCTGAGTTTAGCATGTTACAAATAAGAACTCACTTAATCCTTAGAGATTGTTAGGTGTAAATCTGGTGTTATTGTTTATCCTTATTGTATAGATAGGAGACTATGGCTTTGGAAGTGTAATTAAGCAGTAGGGGTGGAATTAATCAGTTTGCTACACTATGCTGCAATTTCAACAGAATAATGAAAAGTGATGAGTAGGGAAGGAACTGCTAGCATTAGTAAAGAATACTAACACTTTAAGAATATGAAAAATAGAATTATGGATTATCATTTAATAAATATCAGCGAAGCACTCAATATGAAAATAGTAATCAGAGAATTATTTTGATGAGTTATATATTGGAACCAATAATGGAAAGAGGCCAGGCAGAAAAGCAAGCAGTAATATAAACACAAAATCGGTTGGATTTAAAGTAGGGATTCCTTCCTCTGTAGTGCAAAAATTATAGCACATTTGTTTCTTTTTGGAAATCTCACTCCTCTACCTAAATTGAGTTAATGGCCAACTCTACACTGCAATGCTGTAAGATAGTGATGGGGCCAAGCATTCATTTTAAAGTGAGGACAAATCACTATGGACTATGTTTTAACACAAAGTTTCCTCCAATTTTCAATGGTGGGATCCTTTGTTAGTGTAAAGACACTTTAAATATCTACAAATGGTATGAAATGTGTTTGCATATGAATTTATGAAACCAGTAAAATAATTCTAGTCACTTCTCCCCCCCCCCCCAAACCCCCAGGCATTTGTAGCTTTAACATTTGAGGACTACTCTTAGTAATTTCAAGGAAATTTGCCTTTGTTAATTTAGAAGTTCTCTGGGATAACTTCAACCTAGGGTAGGGAATAAAAACAGGCAAATAATCCGTATGTAAACATCATGCCATAACAATTCATTGAAAGTTGTGTTTTTTTCTTTGTCCACAAAATACTAAAAATATATTTGATCAGTATTTATTGTCCTTTAGTCATTTATGCATTACTCTGGCTACAAGTGAGAGGATTTCAACTTGAACTGTTTGGGTAGGAGGAGATAGATATTTAGTCAAAGAACAAAATTTGTCAAGGTCAAAGGTACATTTGGCATTAGAGTTCCTAGATCAGAGCGTCAGGTATCATCAAGAACTTCACTGTGTTTCTTTTCTTTTCTATGAATATTGGTTTCAGTTTTGGTTTCTAATGCACTGAATTTTACCACAAGTCTATTATTATGGCTGCCAGCCAACTCCTGAGTGCAGAAAGCTTTGGGTCAGATTCTCTTCATTATAGCCAGAGTTGGGAACTATAGCTTTTTGCCAGCACCAAATTACATGGTTTGGTGAGATGGGAGTGGTGATGCCCCAAAGAAAGGAGCTGTTGATTATGAGAAGGAAAATGTTCTGTAGTCATAATTGATTTGGTATTGTGTCACTAAAATTTGTATAAAATAGCAGTGTTCTCATGCCAGCAGCTGTATAGTGAATGATTTTTCTACCTTCATTCTTTTGTATTCATGAAAGGAGGATGAGAAGAGGAAGAAACACAGACCTAGCACAGGCACACACACACACACCAGGCCTCTCAGGGTCCATTGCCCATCCTCCTCATGTTCCCCAATTCTTGACTCTGGAGGCCCCAGAGCTGTTTCTGGATCTCTTCTTCGCTGTCTTTACTCATTCCCTTAGGCGAATTTATCCATTCCTTTGGTTTTAATTGCTTTCTACAGACATAGGGCAGCCAAATTTATATACCCAAACTAAGCTCTCCCCTGAACTTTAGTTTTATATCCAACTGCTTTTCAAATTTAATAAGGCCAAAACTGATAAACTGATTCCCACTGTACCTCTAGTCTTCCAGATCTCAGGAATTCCAATTTGAAAGTACAGCTGTTCAAGTCAGAGACCTTGGCATCATCTCTCTCCCAGTCCACATCCAACTCAAAAGAAAATCCATTCAGCTTTCTCTCTGAAATATATCTATTTTCTCGTTCAATCTTTGCTCCTGTGTCTATGGAGACAAATGGTTTTCAACTGGGAGTGATTCTGGTCCTCAAGGTTACAGGGCATTGTCGGGAGACATTTTTGGTTGTCATTCACAATGCAAGCACTACTGGCATCTAGTAGGTAGAGAACAAGGATGCTGCTAAACACCCTATAACACAGAGGACAGCTCCCTATAACAACAAAGTATCCCATCCAAAATGTCAATAGTACTTAGGTTAAGAAACCTTCATCTGCACTAAATTCCCATTATCTCTATTATTTTACTAAAATATCTTCTTAAATGGTCTTAAATTTCCTCCCTACTGTCAAGTACCACAGACTAGTCAGAAGGACTCTTCAAAAATGATCTTATCAAATAACTGCCACTCACAGTCATCATAGACAAACAGAAGTTCCATCATCACTTTCTACTGATCTCTGCTCAAGTGTTTGCCTGTTGCTAAAATCTTTCCCACCCACCCAGACTAAATTAGCACACACTCTCAAGACTATGCCCTGTTTCCATACTGGATTTATTTATTTTTCTTAGCATTTTTACAGATACATTACACAGTTATTTACTTATCTATTGTCTATTATTTTTAGAGTATAATTCTATTTCAATGAGATATGGAATATATTTTTTCACTAACATATTCCATTTCATTAGCACTATGCTTAGTAACTAAGCCCAGTACTCTGCTGAATTTAAGGAAAACTATCCTAATATAATTGTTTATTCCTATATTGTAAGATTATTTTTGAGATACTGTGGATGACTTTAATTTGAACATTATTTTGGTTCTTACAAATCAAAACTGCAATGAGATACCACCTCACACTGGTCAGAATGGCTAAAATTAATAATTCAGGAAACAACAGATGTTGGCGAGGATATGGAGAAAGGGGAACGCTTGTATGCTGTTGGTGGGAATGCAAACTGGAAAACAGTATGGAAGTTCCTCAGAAAGTTGAAAATAGAACTATCCAATGATCCAGAAGTTGCACTACTAGGCATATATCCAAAGGATACAAAAATAGTGATTTGAAGGGGCACATGCACCTCAGTGTCTATAGCAGCAATGTCCACAATAGCCAAAATATGGAAAGAGCCCAGATGTCCATCAACTGTCGACTGATGAATGGATAAAGATGTAATATATATATCACATGCACACACAATGAATTATTATTCAGCCATCAAGAATGAAATCTTGTCATTTGCAATGATGTGGATGGAACTAAAGGTTAAATATGGCAAAGTGAAATAAGTCAGTCAGAAAAAGACAAATACCCATATGATCTCACTCATGTGTGGAACTTAAGAAACAAAACTGGTGAACATAGGGGAGGGGAAGGAAAAACAAAATAAGATAAAAACAGAGAGGGGGGCAAACTATAAGAGATTTTTGACTGTAGGGAAAAAACTGAGGGTTGCTGGAGGGGAGGTGGGGGAAGGGATGGGGTAACTGGATGATGGGCACCTGATGTTAATAAGCAGTGATTATTACATGCAACCGATGAATCACTAAATTCTACACCAAAACTAATGATACACTGCATGTTAATTAACTTGAATTTAAATAAAATCTTTAAAAAGTTCTCTCTTGGTTCTAATTATGAAAATATTTTTTTTTGTTTTCCTTCCTCTCTGGATGTTAATTTTTTATATATAATTTTTCTTGTTCCTTCTTTTCTATCTACCCTCTTTAACGCCAATGGTCCTTAAGAGTCTGTCAATGGCTATCTTTTATGTCATAATAACCACTCTCTCAAAACTTTCTTCCAGGGTTCAACTTCAATTTCACTATGACACTGAACCTCAATTTCTGTCATACTTCTCTCCTAGCTTTAGACATATCCAAATGGAAACCCACTAGACTACTCTAACTTAACATAGTTCACCCAAATCACAGAGCAAGTGATCATGCCAGATACTCTACTTCTGTTCTTGATTTTCATTAACATGATCAACTTCTGTCTTAAAAAAGAAATTGCAAGATATCTTTCCTTAATGTCATCTTATTATTCTCTCCTTTTATGAGTTGGTCAAAAAAATCTCATCACAGCTAATAAATTATTTACAGTCTGGCTTAGCCTCCTGAAAACCATTTTAATGCTGCAGTTCAAAACCTCATTATCTTTTGCTTGAGATATTATAACAATCTTCTGTTGAATTTCATGCCAAAGATTTCAGTGTGTTTTGTATATTGCTTCTAGAACTACATTCCAAAAAAAAAAAAAAAAAAAGCTGATAATCTCATACCTGTAGATTGCTGGCAGTATAGAATTAACATTCTTTAGCTTAACCCTACAGCTATGTCCCATAACGATCCACTTCTACCTCTACCTTTATGATTCTTTCAACCTATCCCAATACTTTTACCACATTGAACTTCTCCTTAATCTCCTAAATACACCATGTCCTTTGTTTTCTCTATCATTGTACATTTTCTCTCCTCTATCCGGAATACCCTACCTACTTCACATAGAAAACTCCTAAACATCTTTTAAAATACACCTCAAAAGTTATTTTGTTAAGGTCTGTATTCACATTTACTGCATTTTATCACCTTGTTTCTCCTCTACATAATTGTCATCTCCTAAATATGGTTTTCTTTTCTCCAACAACTCATGGGAAAAACTAGAACATAGAAGAAACAAAGAAACAACAAAAGTAAAAAGCAGGCATGAATCAAAGGTTGCATATTATTTTTTGCTACAAGGGTGTATCATTAACCCCATTTTGTATGTGAGAAGAAGAAGAAACAAATAGCATTAGGATATATGCCCAAATAATCAAAACAATTTATAACAGAGTGAGACTAAGAAATTAAATATCTTTATTTTAAATCTGAATGCTATTATATATTTTATTATGGATTTGCACATATTATATTGTTTTGCTAACGATGATTACAGTAGAAAATATACCAAATAGAAATTCGTGGAATCTGGCTTGGAAAATTCTAGGATAGGTATATATTCAGCTGCATTTTTAAATTTTATATAGCACTTTTTATTGGTTTTAAGTTTATTTTAATTAATTAATTAATTTATTTATTTATTTATTTTAAAGCTCAACAGTGCCTCAAAGAAAAACAGAAAATTACATGCTAGGAAACTACTGTGAAGAAAGAGAGTGGGTGAAAAAAAAACCTATAGAGCTACTGTAGATAGACAATTTTGTACTCCCTTCTTCCCCATTGTATGATCATATAAGAGGATTTTAGATTATCTCCATTCTGCCTTCAGAAGATTTATAGCAGGAAGTTAATAAAGCACTCAGCAGATGGTAAGACATAAAATAGGCAGGGAATGAAAGATTGCATCAGAGAAAGACTAATTGTACTGTAGATACCAAGTGGTCTCTTCAGAAATGTATAGTAGAGCAGCAAGATAAGGAATAACTGTGTAGCCACACTAAACAAAAGACCCTCCCTTGAAGAAGCACCAGAGGCAGCACAAAGGTGAGGTAGGGAGAGGAAGCTTCATTCTGTAACTTGATTTAAGATGCTTCCTTTATCCCAGAGAGATGAAGATGAATAAGAAATTGGTGTAGTAAGTAAAGAAACAGCATGCAAATGACAAAACAAAAACAAAACAAACCAATGACAACCAACTGACCAAATACAAAAAACACTCCAGATTTGTATGTTATCGAATAGCATAGAGGGGTTGTCTGTGATGAGACTCTTAAATGACTAACTGGATGCCAACACTTGGATTCTGACCAGTGTTTGAAAATATTTATAAAGTCATGGGGATTTGTCATTATAGAGTTAACACAAAAGCCTTTTTAGTCTTTTTGTTTTTGCTTTTGTTTGTTGATAACTAATTTGCAAAAGTCCACAAGATAATTGATAAAGAATATACACATTTCTTCTCAAATAAACATTGGTAACAAGATAAACAATATTGTTTGTGATATTTGCTACTGAAATAGTATTATGTATTAAATCACTATTACTATACATAAAAATATAGACAAAAGCACTGTTTATATTATCTTTAGTCCTGAGAGACAATACACAGTTCTCTTCCTCAACCAACCTCCAAAAAATGAGTAGCAGCTTGCTATGGTCTCAGTGTTCATATCCTCTCAAAATTCCTATGTTGAAATCTATTGCTCAATGTGGTAGTATTAGTAGTTGGGGTCTTTGGGAGGTGATTAGGTCATGAGGGTGGAGCCTTCATGAATGAGATTAGTGCTCTTAAAAAAGAGGGTCCAGAAAGCTCCCTTGCTTCTGTGACCTATGAAGTTATAGCAAGAAAACCAGTGTTTATGAACCAGGAATGAGTCCTCACCAGATACAGATTTACAGCCTCTGGAACTATGAGAAATCAATTTTTGTCTTTTATAAGCCACTCAGTCTAGTATTTTGTTGTAGCAGTCTGAACAGACTAAGACACAGTCTTATTTTTTAAATTATCTATTCTAATTACAAAAATTCATGTTATAATTCAAATGTTTAAAATGCAGAAGGCACATTTAATTAAAAATAATTTAAAATGATCTAAAATTCTGCAAAGGCAAAAATTTCTAAGGTGTTTTATTTTATTTCATCAAGTATTTTTCTATGACTAGGTAAGTATATCTATGTCTTAAATATATTATGCATGGGTAGTTTCTATACATTAACATTACATTCTTTTCTACCTTGCCATTTCTTTCTTTTCTTTTCTTTTTTAAAGATTTTGTTTATTTGTTGAGAGAGAGAGAGAGAGGATGCAAATGGGTGGGAGGAGAAGAAGTAGAGAGAGAGAATCTCAAGCAGACTCCATATTGAGTACTGAACCCAGTGTGTGACTTGATCTCATGACCCTGACTGAGATCATGATAGGAGCTGAAATGAAACCAAGAGTCAGATGCTTAATCTACTGAGCCACACTGCACTGTACCCCTGCACTTTGCCATTTCTAAAATATATATATATATATATATATATATATATATATATATGAACTTTGTATCGGATTTCATTATATTTTTACATGATATAACTTAAAATTATTGTATCATGCTGATGTGTGCTACTTTATTTCCACAATCACCTATTTTTGGAAATTTCAGTAATTTACATAATTTGGCTATTGTGAACAGTTCTGTTTTCTAGTTTCTTCTACATTTATGTCTGTGGACATACCTGATTACTTCCTTAGACTAAATATTGAGAAATGGAAATGTGGGATGAAAGAATAAGATTGTGTTTAATAATTTGACCCTTGTTGCTACACTTATCTAAAAATCTATTCCTAGGTACAATCAATCTATCTATATGTGAATGCCTATTTTACTACAATCTGATCAATCCTGGATAATTTTTTTTAATTCATTTTTTTTTAAGTAAGCTCTACAACCAACATGTGGCTTAAACTCATGACCCTGAGATCAGTGGTCACATACTCTACCGAGCCAGCCAAGTACCCGAAAACTAGATAATCTCTTGATGATGATTTAATTTTTGTTCCTTTACATTTAATGATGTTGATTTTTTTTCATGGGTTTAGATGATATTTTTATTATGGCTTAAGAATCTACTTGTTTTGTCTTTTTATAATTTTATAGTATAAATATTTTTTTAAAAATATCATTTACATTAAATGTAGATATTAAAAGTATCTTTTTGTTAGTTTTATATTTTGTCAATGTTTTATCAAATTATATTGACTTAAAAAAAAACAAAAACAAATTATATTGATTTTTAGGGGCACCTGAGTGGCTTAGTCGGTTAAGCATCTACCTTCCACTCAAGTCATGATGTCAGCATCCTGGGATTGAGCCCCCCGTATCAGGCTACCTGCTCAGCTGGGAGTCTACTTCTCCCTCTCCCACTGTCCCTGCTTGTGCTCTCAGTATCTCTTTCTCTGTCAAATAAACAAATACAATTTTTAAAAAAGACAAAAGATAGGAACCATATATATTATAATTTTCCCAAATATTTAACCAATCTGTCATTATTATCTTTTTCTTATTACCATTCATTAAAAAGACATCTATATTCTAAGGTAAATTTGTGCATATTCTCAGTTTTGAAGCTAGTTTTCCTAGTTTCTCCTATTAATCTGGTAATGCTGGCATAGATGTGTATTATTGGTCTAGTTAATATGACATTTCAAATATTCTATCAATATTTTCCACATTTTTTTTAAAGATTTTATTTATTTAACCATGAGAGACACAGAAAGGCAGAAGAATAGGCAAAGGGAGAAGCAGGCACCTCACAGGGAGCCTGATGTGGGACTGGATCCCTGAACTGGGATTATGCCTTGAGCCAAAGTCAGATGCTCAACTGCTAAGCCACCGAGGACTCCCTATTTTCCACTTTTTGAGTCATATATTAAACATGTTCCTAATCTCCTGTGATGAGGTTCTTATTTCTGTTATTTTGCAGAGCAGATAATGGAAGCCATTTACATTTTTTTTTTTTTTTAGCTATAAATAGGTCTTTGTTTATACAATTTTAATACCTACTTAAGTAAAACTTTGGGTTTTATCTTTCAAACATTTTTTTTTTGTTTTCTTTTAAAGATTTATTTTTATTTATTTATGATAGTCACAGAGAGAGAGAGGCAGACACACAGGCAGAGGGAGAAGCAGGCTCCATGCACCGGGAGCCCGACGTGGGATTCGATCCCGGGTCTCCAGGATCGCGCCCCGGGCCAAAGGCAGGCGCCAAACCGCTGCGCCACCCAGGGATCCCATAATTTTTGTTTTTAAGTATAACCTTTTTACACTGATTTTGCTATTCTTTCAGGGCTATATTTTTGCTTTATTATTACTTGGTAATTGTTTTCACTCGAGGTGTCTTTACTAGAAGATAAATCTCTGTTATGAGCCCTCAAAAGCCATAATTCCTTCTCATTGTTTTCATTTTTTTTTTTTTTTTTTTTTGTACTTTTTCTCTGTAGTTTCACATTTTGGAGTAGTTCTTAAGGCAGAAAAAAAGCAGTCCAACCAACTTTCCCCTGGGAGTTGGCAGGTACTTACAGCCATGCCATGTTGTTTCTCTGTAAGGTCAATATGTGCCCAGGATGAAGTGAATAAGAAGGGCACTGCATAACCATAGCTGTACACCTACAAAAACAAGAACATTGTGCTCATCACAAAAAGGATGAAATCCTCTCCTTTTGCCAGGAAATGTGACTGCTGCTTCTTTACCAGTTACAGATTAGCATGTCCCATTTTTCCTGCTTCCTAGATTAAAAAAAAAAAAAAAGTTAACACATTTGATTACTGAATTATTTCCACCCAAACAAGACCAAAACCCTACTTCCTTGAATCCTTCCCCAAATTAGCTATGCAAGCCAAATTGAATTACAATTCCCTTCTAACATTTTCTTATTCCAGGGTTCTCCAGCTCTCCTCTCTCTTGTTATACAAGTAAATTCCCTATATAAGTAAATTCCCTAAATTTGTATGACTTTGTGTGCGTGCCAATGGTCTTTCCTTGGAAAATACTGACTTGTTCAAGTTTAATTTATAAAATCTTCTGGTTTAGGTTTATTTTGTTCTCTAAAATTCTACCTAAATATTGTTTTGTTTTCCCTTACATTCAAAAGTAAAACATCTCTCCATACTATTTTCTGTTTATTACATAATAGTTTTATAGGTTCATACTTACCATTTTTACATAAATGATGATCTAGATTGGTGTTTAAGTTTTTATAAATAAGTTTTGCTTTGTTCCTTTATATTCAATCTAGAGGACAATGGAGATTTTCTCTTTGTTGCATGTTGTTTGTTAAAGTTTTGAAAAAATATTTAATGATCCAGCAGCTTGCAGAGCAGAAGAGAGCTTGTGTGCAGAATAAAGTCACTCTTGGCTTTCTGATTAACCTATTGTAATGGAAAGTAGTCTTCCCAATCTACTTTTTGTTCTGGCTCAAGTGACTTTTCAGGTAGTCAATGAGGCTGTCCTCTGTCCTTGCCCTGGAGCTTCAGATTCCCTCATCAAAAATAAATAAATAATAAATAAAAATAAAAATAAAAATAAAAATAAAAATAAAAATAAAAAAAGGGTAAGTGGCCATAGAAAGAATCCTGTCTGATATACTTGTGAGTGTACTTGAATATTCAAAATAGCTGCTTGCAAATGTGAATGCTGATGTGAATGTGGAGCATAAGTCTCAGGGCTTCTCCATCATGCTTTGCTCCAAATTTGAGCTTCTAAGATCTATGTTTATTTCCTGAGTTACCACTCTGCTTTTTGAAGAAGGCTGCTGTAGTTTGGTTTCACTATATTCTTGTGTTCTTGTAAGTATAATTTCATTGCTTAGGTCCAAAGATCAGACTTTTGGGTAAAGACCGGTAGTTTCATTTTCTTCTACTTGGCAAGTGGTACCATTACTGAATTTATATCCAAAGGAAAAGTTAATTTTCTTATCCTCCTCATTTCTATGCAGTAGAAACAAATTCCTTTTACACAAAATTATCGTATACCTAAGAGCAACATAAAAGATTTTAAAAAACAGAATGAAGTTTCTCTGGAGTGCTTGTCTTTAGTACAAGAGGACTCAACTGAAACTCCTTTTTTTACTCCCCCAGCCTCATTTGAGAAAATATTTTAGAATATCTGTTATGTTTAAAATGTTATTTCTCTTAATCTGAATCTCCTGGCCAACTTAAAGTACTTTTTGATTTGTTTACAGAAGACATTTGGTTGAAATGGTAGATTTCTCAGTATTAGCACAACTGTCATATTCTTAGCAAGATGCTTTATATTCATATGAGTACAATATTTAGCAAATAAATTACATTATAAGTAATTATACATTAATTTTGGCTATCAGTACAGTCCTCCACAATCCAGTTAGTTAATCACCAATAAACAGATAGCATTCACTATAATGAACAGAGTTCTGGGATTGTAGACCAAATGAGTTCATATCTTTAAACTGCTTTCTGGCTCCTGTGTGATTTGGACAGGTTATTCCATCTCTCTGATCCATAGTGTCTTTATTTCTTAAATCTAAATAATATCCACCTTATGAAGGAGCTAAGAGGATCAGTAAAATCTTGCAAGAATATAGAGATAGATTGAAATACTATTAATATCTTCTCAAGAATAAGAATAGTATATTCTGTGTCCTACAGCAGAAGGTTTTTTGAGGATTATCCAAATAAATATTGGTCATTTTGACTAAAAACTTAAACAAGTCATGTGAAAAGGTCCAGAGCATCCAGAAGACCTTTGTGTTATCTTTACAAAGTGTCAAATATTATGGCATAGCTTGTAGGACTAAAATTTATTTTATCATTTTTAAGGATCTGCTTAAAAGGGAAAGATAAATAAATTCCTGTGTTTTGGTCATGTGTGAAGAAGCCATATATGATCCTGATGGCCAATCACAGAAAAACTATTAAACAAACAGAATATTACTGTACAAGTTATTTAATGACAAAAACATATTTCTATATGCTATATCTCTCCTTCATTATTCAGTTAGGAGTGACATATTTGATTTTCCTTCATTTTATAAAATAAATTTCTCTAGAAGAAAAATAAGAAGGTACACAGAATATAAAAAAAATGTGGAATGGAAATAATCAGATATCTAGATGTTACCAAATACTTAAATGCTCAGTATTTAAAGAGAGAGAAAATGAGCAGAGGGGAAAGTCAAAAGGAGAGGGAGAAGCAGACACCCTGCCCAGCAAGGACCCCAATGTGGGACTCTCTTCCAGGACCCTGGGATCATGACCTGGACTGAAGGCAGACACACTCTCTGACCCACCCCAGTGCCCGTAAATGCACAATATTTAATATGTTTAATTGAAATTTTCTCTTTTAACAGTTTTATTTTAAGAAGAGAAAGTAGGAGCAAACAATTATTATTCTTCTATTGCCATTTATTTATATTTATTTTTTTTTTTTTTTTAATTTATGATAGTCACACAGAGAGAGAGAGACAGGCAGAGACATAGGCAGAGGGAGAAGCAGGCTCCATGCACCGGGAGCCCGACATGGGACTCAATCCCGGGTCTCCAGGATCACGCCCTGGACCAAAGGCAAGCGCCAAACCGCTGCGCCACCCAGGGATCCCCTTCTATTGCCTTTTAAATCATAACAAAACATATAAAACTATAATATAATTATATAAAATATGCAATATTCTCTATGGTTTAAATAGTCAATATAAAAATATTTGCACACATCATAAGTAGAAACATGCATGTATGCTTATGTATCTATGTGTACACATTCTTGTACTGAACAGATTTTTCTATGGAGGCATTCTTTACATCAGTAGAAACTCCTTCTATTTCCCTAAAGACTCCAGGTACACTAATATGCTAGTCTTGTGAATAATTCACAGCCTTTGACTGAACATTTGCAATAGTCACAGGGTAAAAGCATGCCTCTTCTAGAATTAAGAGCAATAACCAGGATATTAACCAGGATATTAGTACTTTAACATAGAGATTATTCCAAGCTCTCAAAAGTCATGTCTTCTCAAAAACTCATGTCTTATAATAGTTTTATTCCCTGTTTAGGAAAGTAGCATGGAATGCAACTGTGCTTATAATAAAAATAGGTCTTATTTGGAAACTACAAAATAGGCCCTCTGCTCAGGGCTTTAAGTGCATTATTTCCTTCTCACAGAAATTCTACTAGGTTGAGTGCATTATTATCCCTGTTTCCAGGTGAAGAAATGAAAACAGAATGGTTAAGAAAATCAAAGTAAGATAGCTTATACTGATAACGAAATGGACTTTTTACTTAAAAAAACTTCATTATTAGCATCTTATTTTTCTCGTGGCATTTTAAACCAACATTTAAGGAAAATAATCTGAATAGTACCCTAGCCAGTGTGCCAAAATCTAACATACACTGAGCATCCACTATACACTTATTATATTTAGTGACACTAGTATGTGATTTTGTGTTACTTATATTAATGCTGTCTAAGCAAAAGCTGAGAGTCCTTCTGCCCAAAATAATTCTTTCTAAACCTCCTAACACCATGCTATATACCTATTAATTCCTTTAATCCTCAAAACAACCTTACTGTTGTTCAGATTTTACAGTTATGAAAACTAAGGCACTAAGATGGCAAGTGCTCTATTCAATGTCACAAGGCTAGAAGATGATCCATTTAGGACTTTAACTCAGATAGCCTCCAAGACTTATCTTGTTAAATAATATTTTAATTTAAAAACACATTAGAAAAATTTTATTTATTGATCTATAAAAGCAACTATAGTATTATAGGGTAGCAAATATTTTTAGGTAGTTCTCTTCCTATATAATTCAAAACTTATAAAATGATAAGTATGTCCTAGTTAAAAAAATTTTTTTAAAGATTTTATTGATTTGAGAGAGAGAAAGAGAGCACAAGCCAGGTGAAGGGCAGAAGGAAAGGGAGAGGGAGGACTCCACTAGGGAGCCCCACCTGGGGCTTGATTTCATGACCCTGAGAACATGACCTGAACTGAAACCAAAAGTCAGATGCTTAACCGACTGAGCTACCCAGATGTCCCTAAAAATCTTTCACTGAAAAATTTTGTGATTTTCCTAAGCTCTTCTTTCATAATGGACAGTTTTGTATAGAAAATAAGTCATCCATAATTTACCTTAATAGCTAAATCATTCTGGAGTACCAACAAAAATCAGAGGGAAGCCCGGGTGGTTCAGCGCCTTCAGCCCAGGGCATGATCCTGGAGTTCCGGTATCAAGTCCCACATTGGGCTCCCTGTATGGAGCCTGCTTCTCCCTCTGCCTAGGTCTCTGCCTCTCTCTCATGAAAAAATAAATTCTTAAAAAAAAAACAGGAAGCTACTCTGCATGGATGGTTTTGAAAAATGTAGTAACATGACATCAATTGACAATTAGATAAATGAGCATTTGTAAAACTGAAGATATTTTTAAAATCACAATAAATATGCTGATTTTTAAATATGCGTGTGTCTATAATGAAAATCTAGGCTGATATAAGCTGACTCATTGTTGTTATATGAGTAAAATAATTACATGACAACATAGTGTCCATGGGCCACTAATCCATATATCTAATTTTTAAAATCATTCCTGGTGGCTTAAAAGGAATGAAACACTGGTCATAATAGAATATTAGTATAATCCTGGTAACTGTGAAAAACTCTTGAGAAATGAATGCAGCTATTATCTTGGCCAAGTTCTTTAACATATAGTTCTTAGGCGGTGTCTGTATTAATCATCTTGTTTTAATTAAGTTTTTTCCTGTAAGACAAATTATGATTTTTACTTTTGGTATTATCTATCATCTATCTATCTATCTATCATCTATCTATCTATCTATCTATCTATCTATCTATCTATCTAATCTATCATCTATTATCTATCTATCTATCTATCTATCATCTATCATCTATCTATCATCTATTTATCTATCCATTTATCATCTATCTATCCATGCATCCATCTTTTAATCATCTATACATCTATCCAAACATTTATCCACTCAAATACATAGACCACAGACAAAACTATCGTCCTAGCATTTGAAGGATGCAAAATTGAGTATGTCCTACTAATTCAATGACATTTAACCTAATGCAGAGAAGATAAAGCAAAAATGAAAAAAATGCAAAGGAAATATAAAACATGCACACTAATTATACTTCACACTACTTTGTTGTCTAACTATCTAACCTAATGAGCCCAAAACCTTGGGCTCAATTCATGTTCATTGAAAGAATAAGTTAACTGCTATGTCAATGTCAAAACATGCCTTTCTAATACAACACAAATAACAATTAACACAATAATTACTGCAGTGATTAATTATGCCATAGTGGGGCAGTCTTTGTGAAGTGGGGTTTTCTATCTTTTTCTCAAGGATCTGGGGTTTCAGTTTTTTGCCATTACTGTGGCTCTTCTCTATCATCCTCATTTGCCCTGTCATCCAGGGCCAACGTCACTATTGAGAATAATGACTGTTGAAAGCCACTGTTTGACTCCATGAGTTTTGTTAGGTCATACATTTTTTCTAACTTACCTTAAAGACTTCATTTAGAATCTGTATGACTGGGTATATGGGATATAAGGACATGAAAACAATGAAAAGATGGGACTCTTCAAATGAGTACTGGGGATGGAACAATATGGCTTAATAATTTGCCAGATCCTGTTACTTTTGTTTTGGATATTTTTGCCTAATCTCTACATTCTATTTTTTCTAAGATGGTGTCAATTGATGATAAAACACAGGTCTAGTCATATCTTGGATGAATAGGACACAGTAGATTCTGGCCTATTGGGATGTTATTTAAAGGTTATATTAATTTCACTAGGTTTCAGCCTATAATAACCTTTTTGCTAGTGTGATTCTAAGACTTTATTCTTTCAAATGAATATTTGCCATTCTTTTGAGTTCCAGTCACCATTTTGTTCCATCTTGAAATTCTAAGCCCCGGGTCCCAGCCTCTGAACCCCATTCCAAAGGCCGTATCTTATTCTATTAAAGATGCCAGATGTCCTGGACTGCCAAGAATGACTCATGATTGATCACTGATCTCCAGTGGAAAACTCCAGGATTTCAAGAGACTTTGCTTATTTTGAGATAGCCTGGGCATTGGACAAGAACAAGGAGGAATGTTAAAGACAGGGCTGGTAAACTAGAAAGATTAGAACTATAATGCGATGTACTGAGTATGTCTGTGATAGATGATAGATAGATGATAGATGATAGATAGATAGATAGATAGATAGATAGATAGATGATAGATAGATAGATAGATAGATAGATAAAAGATAGATACAAAAAGATAAAATAGTCTATTCTAGGTTTTAGATGACCTCTTCTACTGTAGAAAAGTCTTATAGATTTGGGTCACAGGGAATTTTAAAGAATTTCCTGAATACTTTGTCTTTCCTGAGACCTCTAGTGATAGGTACTAAAAAGTGGGATCCAAAAAGAAGAGGCCTAAAGTCATAATTCTATCATTGTTTGCTGCAGAACCACAGAATCTGAGTGTTCAACACTGTCATTTCCTCATCTTTGTCATTCAGTGGAAGCACACACAGATGCTAGGACATCTGGTTTCATTGGCAATGAGTTTTTATTGCTTGAAGAGTGTGCCCTGCATGCCCGGGTCTATGCCTTCTGAGAATTCTGACCATCTGCCCTTTTAGTGAAGCTTTCTACCCAAAGTGCATTAGATTATCTTCTCAAGTTAGATACATAGCAAAACCGGGCCTCCAGGCACTCTGGAAACCTTGATATAAATAACACTCAGATGTACTGATGTTCCAGTCTCTATGTACCCTATTCTTATTATAGAAATATAATCCTCATGGATATGATTTGCTCCTAGAGAAAAATAATATTTTTTCTATTGTTCAGAAAACCCATTCTATCTAGTGATACTTTTCTAAAATATGTGCATACTAATCATAGGGAAATTCTCATATAGGCAGGATCATTATGGTTCATTTCCTATTGTCTTTGTTTAGTGGAATCTGTTTTTCTTTCAGAGTGAAAATTAGATTGCTAACAGCCCCTGGGCCCTGATAGAAGTTCAGTTGGTTGTCAAATAGGTTAGTCAGTGAAAAGTCCATGATTGGATATCCAGAAGACCTTTACTGTTAGGAATTGTCTAGCTTTTAAAACATTTAAAGCAGTTGTTTTGTTGCTTGTTTTGGCTGTATTTTTCTTTTTTGTAGAATTGCCATAAAGGCTTATTAATCCAAATGTAGAACTCAATGTAGGCAACGAGTTCTGGGAATGAGATAACAGGTTAGTCACATGTACTATACATAATAGACTGATGCCAAAGTATCCTCCAGAGGCTGGATAGTGGACAAGGACAAATATTCTAGGATATAACTACTTGGGTATAGCTTCCATGACTTCCACTTACTCCAATTAAATTTGAGGTAAGTTATTTAGCTTCCATTTCTTCATCTGTTAAAATGTTGATTTTAATATTGTTCTTATAGATAGGTCTGGTGGAAAAAAATAAAATAAAGTAAATAAAAAAATAAAAAAAGATAAGTCTGGTGGGGTGACCAAGATATCCATCCCTGTTTCATCTGGACCTCTGGTTGCCATGGCCTTGTCACTTTTTGTTATTGCATTTGTTTTAAAAATTGGGTGAGGAAGTACCAAGTTATGACAGGGTAGATTACTTGAGCACCAGAGGCATTCTTTGTTGTTCACACTATGTAATGACAGAGAATATGATAATATGAGAATGACATATTTTTTAAGATTTATTCCTTTATTTTTGAGAGGGAGCTCATGCAGAAGAGGGGAAGGGGCAGAGGGAGAGAATTCTCAAACAGATTCCCTACTGAGTGAGGAGTCCAACGATGTCTAAACTGGAGTATGTACTTTCCAGGTTTTATGCAAAATGGTTTAACAAAATATGGGAAATGAGTATAATTTCTAATTCTAATTATTTATATAAAGATTTATGAAAAAAAATAAATAAAGATTTATGCTTTCTATGGCTTATCATTTACTTGATATATTAATAAGCGGTGTATAAATGAATGTGTAACTACATGTATAAATGTGGGGTTCTTCTTCTTCTTCTTCTTCTTCTTTTTTTTTTTTTTTTTTTGAGGGATGGATCCATGACCAAAAGTTTGGAAAATTTTGGACTGAAGAATCTCAGAAGCAGAGATAAATCCACTCATACCTAATAATGCTCCTACCATATATCTTGTGGATATAAAGATAAATATTCAGATTCTATATACTACTAGTGCTCATTTGAATAAAGCATTTTATAAGAAGAAAAAGGATAAAGAACTGTAGTTCTTTAGCAAAATTATGTTTCCACAACACTTAGCCAATAAATTATATTTTTGATGTTTTATATTTTTCATCACTATCTAAAGTGAAATTGATTCTTATTAGGATCAATTGGTAGAATAAACTTTGCATCTGAGGAGTTTATATCTGACCTTTTCCAAATTTCATTTAGGATCTTAGACCTAAACTGTAAATAGATCTTGAAGGTTGCACCAAGAGCAAAATATAGTTGAATACAATCTTGGGTCTTGAAAAACAAATAAATGTACTTATTTTATTTTGAGCTATTTTTTCTAGAAGTTAAGATATCTACTCAAAATGAGACATTGAATTAAAGAGGAAGGTGGGGGAGAGCATTGATTATCCCATTTCCCAAAGCAATATTCTTTCTGTTAAAGTATATAAAGTCACCAGAGAGTCATAGACATTTTTTTTCAACTTAGTGATATGAGTACTTTAGTATTCTAGATATTTGAAAGAGACTATAAATGGAGCCATGAGAATTAAAAAAAAAAAAATCTGTTAATTTCGAAGTCAGTATATGCATACAAACACACATGAGACAGAGGCCCGAGAAAGGGAGGGAGACGGATAGATATAGACAAAAAGAATAGTGACATAAAAACATTTAAACAATTTTATCTAAAAGAATAATTTTCTAATAAACTTTAAAATCTGGCTTTTATTCACTTTCATATTATTAGATATTTTTGAATCAGAATTCATACAACTGAGTGCAAACATTGATTTATATTTCATCTGATTAAACTGTTCATTATTTTGATGAAAATGGAAAGAATATTTCACTAGGGGGAGCTTCTTTTACTTTGTTTTTAGCAACTGATAATGTTTCTGCAAAATTTCAAGTTTATCATTGGAAAAATATTGGTCGTAGTTAACAGTATCTAGTTAATGATTTTATTCAGAATATTGAGACAAATTTTATATTAAAGATAAACATGGTATACTTTCTCACATATGCTGAGATTGCCTTCTACTTTCTCTATCAAGGTTAGTACCCACCACAACATGCCCTTCCATACTAGATTTAGATGAAACACCCCACTAGGGCACATAGGATCTGCCTTCCCAAGTGGCCAGTCATGGCCAGAGAAAAGCATTGCAGGGCAGGATCAACTTTACGAGAAAATATAGGAGGTCAGAGGGAGCTGGTCAATTAAATTTCCTCTCCTTACCCTCTTTGGAAGACTTTCCAAAGATATTGCTCCATCTTTCATTTGTAGCGGGAATGTCCTACTAATGTGAAACTCACAGACCCTGAGAGCACTACTGGTCTCTTCCAGGCTCTTTGAAGCAGTAGCTGGAACAGTTAACACATCTCATCATATTGAGTCACATCATTCATTACCCACAGCCTCACTCCCATGGACATCCCATCTCCTGAATAAAGTGAAAAAAATACCTATATTTCAACACTATTAGGATAAAAATAGTTGGGCAACTACTGAGGATAATTATATATTTATATATCCATTTCTATATTTATATTTAAATAAAATACAGCTTAATAGTATAACAAAAGAGAAATCTAATGCAGACTATTTACTGTACGTTATAGAAGTTGGTGTTTGCAGTAGGAACTGTGAGATAAAGTAGGTTCATCCTTCCAAGGCTGACAGATTTTTTTTTCTTTCCAAGAGATATTTCTCCTGAGTTTTCAAATATAAATTTTTTCTCAAGTTGTGATATCATCATAAATGATGAATGGTTCACATCAAAACATCCTCAGTAAGAATATGTCTTATAATTCTAATATGTTTTATGATGAGAAAAAAAGGAGAGCTTTAAAGATATTTTAAAAAATATATTTAATTTGCTATTGACAATTCCTAAGGACAAAAACTAGGTTATTCCTGTTGTATATCATACTGTTCAGGAAAATGGGATACTTTATCATCATTCTTCATGCAATTTGAATAAATGTCTGTTTTGCTTGAGTGATTTTTATTTGGGGAAACTTTCCTGTTGCTATAGTTCTGCTTCAAGAGGAACACATTCTGTTCTTACTATGTGCAAGACTTATTTTGTATTATTTCTTTTAAAAAAGTATCATGTATCTATTGTCATACCAATTTTTAGGGATTTTATTTTTGTCATATTGTTGAAGGGATATTTTTCATATTTTCTAACCATATTCCTGGTAAATGGGAGTTTTTGTTGTTACACTATTGTTTTTTTTCTGCATGTATTTTTATTAATTAATTTATTTTTGCCTACTGAGTGGGTATCCTACTTTATTTATTAATTTTTTAAATTGAATTTAGTGCAGAATTAAACACAATAATATAATAAATATAAAAATAAAGTATCTTTAATAAAAAGTGAAAGATTTATGCAATCTGAAGAGAAACCAGAGTATAAAATAAAGTATCTTTAAATGATTATCTTTATTCACACTATTAGGTGAATATATGTTGAAATTTCACTTTGTGTATGGTAGCAACATAAATATGAATACATTTGAGACTTTGGAGAAAGACAATATGTATTTATGTCAATAACATATTTAATTTTACTTTATGTCTATTTTCATTTTGGCCCCCATAGCTGAGCTTCAAAGGGAAGAAGGTAAATAACAACAGACAAGATCCAGCACCCTTGTGTATAGTAGATGGTAGGTATATCTTTGTCAAATTAACAAATGGTCCAATATTCTGGAATTATTGTATCCATTTTTTTCTAATTTTAGTCAATATATTTTCTTCTTATGTATAATGTAGATCATTCAGAAACTATCCATTTATTTATGTTAATATTCATGGAATTTGTAGGTGTTTTCTTAAGGTTTTAATTTAAATCCCAGTTAGTTAACACACAGTGTAATAAGAGTTTCAGGTGTACAATATAGTGATTCAACACTTCCATACAACACCTGGTACTCATCACAGCAAGTGTGCTCCTTAATCCCCATCCCCTATTTTACCCATCTCCACCCCCCACAACCACCTCCCCTCTGGTAACCACCAATCTGTTCTCTACAGTTAAGAGTCTGTTTCTCTCTCTCTCTTTTTTACCCTATGCTCATTTGTTTTGTTTCTTAAATTCCATGTATGAGTGAAATCATATGATATTTATTTTTCTCTGACTCATTTTATTTAGTATAATACTCTCTAGCTCTATCCATGTTGTTGCAAATGGCAAGATTTTGTTCTTTTTCCAGCTGAATAATATCCCATTCTATTTCTTTATCTATTCATCAGCCAATGGACATCTGGGCTGTTTCCATAATTTGGTTATTGTAGATACTTCTGCTGTAAACACCAGAATGCATATATCCCTTTGAATTAGTATTCCTGAATTTTTTTGGTAAATACCTAGTATTGCAATTCCTGGATCATAGGGTAGTTTTATTTTCAACTTTTTGAGGAAATTCCCTACTGTTTTCTAGAATGGCTGCACCAGTTTGCATTCCCACTAACAGTGGAGGAGAATTTGCAGGTATTTTAGATACTAGAATTAAACTAATTATCATAGTTAAATATAATTTAAATAAAAGTTATATTCTCAGGAGATACAAAGTATTACTGAAAATTGTCAATATTTTTTTTTGAAACACACTATATTTAATAACATTCTGAGGAAACACCCCATCTTTCTGAAATCCAATAATTTAGTTTACAGCTATTTAATATCAGTTACTTAATCTAATTTAGAGTAATTCTGTAAGATCATTGTAGAGCAATATATTTCATTATTTTTATACCTTTCAAATACTTTCACAGTAGCTTGATTATTTAGGTAATATTTAAGAGCTTTTATTTTATTTACAATTTATATAAATTCATTATTTATTTTATTGTACTAATCCTAAGTTTCAGATTCTTGTCATTTAAGGTATATTTCTACATAAGTTAGTATCTATATTTGGGATGCCTGGGTGGGTTAGCATTTGAGTGTCTGCCTTTGGCTCAGGGAGTGATCCCGGTCCTGGGATTGAGTCCCACACTGGGCTCCCTGTGAGGAGCCTGCTTCTCCCTCTGCCTGTGTCTCTGCCTCTCTCTGTCTCTCATGAATAAATAAATAAAATCTTTAAAAAGTTACTATCTATATTAAAAATGTGTTTTTTCAGCATTGAAGAATTTTTTATATACCTGGTTATTGGAACGGTGATAAATGATGCTGTTTTTAAACAGTGGATTCTAAGCAAACACATGACTTGTATAAAGTTTGTCCTTCTCTTTGTCTTCAGATAGCCTTCAATAACAGCCATAGGTCTCTATCTATTCTTGTCTGCTGTTGATTTAAGATCAAAGCCAAGATTAAATTCAGAAATTCTGGCAAATATGGAAAAAGACATAATAAAACCAGGTCTGATTGGTAATGCTACAACCTGACATCATAAAGTTATTTGGGATCATTGACATTGTATGCAAAGTGGCACTAAGTATGTGGTATTCATATTACCAAAGAATGCTCTATAAATGTGAATACATTTGGAAAAAAATATTTTTAAAAGCCATGTTATTTTTATCTGCCTAATTTCAAAAATAATTTTTAGAATGAAGTAAGTATATATATTTTTTAATTAGGACAAATAGAGATTCAAAATTGTAACAAGTAAAGCAGCTCTATAGCAGTTGCTATAGAGAAATGTATGTTGTCAAATAAAGAAGGCCTAATGTATCTAAACCTGGAAGGCTACCAAATCACACCATTTGTATAGCCTACAAAATTAAACAAAAGGAGCAAACATTCTCTAGTAGTCCTTGGAAGTCTAACCTATAATCAGATATATGTATTATGCATTTATATATACTAAATATATTGTATATACTATTTTCTTTCTTTCTCTCTCCTATAATAGCTACATTGTGTTTTTAAAATTGTAATACATACTATACCAGAAGTCATTGTTTTTGTTTTGTTTTGTTTTTAAATTCTTAATCCTTATTGCTAAACCTTACCCATTATGTTAGATTTCTTATTGTGACTATTTCTTGATAATTTACAATTATCTTCATTGTCCTTTCATTCTTTACTTCAGGACTATTTTGGTAATGAAGAGAGAGAGCATTTATGAATCACTAATTGAATTACAAAGAGAGAAAAGACTGGATAAGGCTTTCATTGAGCAGGTACTTTGAGGTCAGGGCAGACCTAGCACTATCATGGCCAGTATCAGGCAAATCATTTACCCCTTTAATTCTTTGACTGTGAAATAAAGAAATATGACTATTTCATACAATATCTCACCATTGTAAAATATCCTAGTGCCTTACAGGCAATCAATTTATGTTAGCTTCTTTTATTTCCTTCAAAATAGGCAATTTTAGACAAATATTTTTTAAAAAGAAAAATCACAATGCTTATAAAAAGCACATACAAATATCTTCTAAACTTAAAATTATAAAGAAAAAAATTTGCACATTGTCAGCACTTAACTCTTTCTAATTACTTAAATATCATAGAGGGAAAATTATTTTTTCTCTTTGGGCATATAACTATGTATATCACAATAATTATTTTGAGTTTGAAACTACAAATAGAAAAAAAGAATCATTTTGTAAAACAAAGGTCCTAACTGAAGATTATTATGAAATTACCCAAAACAATGTCTTACCCCTTTTTAAACTCTTAAGAAACATTTCCCTTTCCCTAAGCCAGCTTACTTGGAAATATTTGAGTCATTTTGTATCACACAAAAGAAATTCAGCACACAATTTTTGCTGTTGTCCCTGCACAACAGCACTGCAGGGCTAATTCCCTATGCAGTGCACATAAAATATAACTCATAGTGTCCGGTTTGGTTTTATCTGATGAAGTGAAGCAGAGAAAATAGAGTATGTAAGTGTTAACATTGTTTGTTTGCTAGCAAACACAAGATTTTTAGCTCTTGAATTATTTAGAAGTATTTGGGGTGTGTGTGTGTGTACATACATATTTCCATCTCTTCTTTCATGAGTGCAAAACAATAAAAGCTAGAGAAGAAATGCACAATTCAGTCTGATGCTGGCATGAGAATACAGTTATTCTATTTGAAATTTTAATGACATAATACCAAATCAGCTGTGTTAAACAGTTTTGTATGACAAGGCTAACAGCAACTATTTTTATACAGAAAAAAAATCACTGTGCCTTTTGCAGCAGAGATGGGAATTGTAGGGTACTAGCAGTTTTATTTCTTTTCTAACTAACAAGCCATACATGACTGAGGTAAGACCGCAGATGTTGATTTGCTTTGTCTTGCCTTATCTAGCAAAAATAACTATGGCTTTACTTCTAGTCTCATTGCAATAGGACAATTGTCATCAAACAATAGTGAGTGGAGAGATACTTCTCCTCTTATTGAGATCCCATAAAGCCTAGGACCTAGATGCCATTATAATGAATGCAAAGTAGTGTGTAGGATGTAATTTGTGTCAGACTATGGTCTTTTTTCCCCTAGCAGTTTGTGACAGTCACAAACCATTTTTTTTAATACTGCTAGAACTTCTATTTTCAATTCTTTTTTGTACTACCTGATTCATTCATCTACTCTTCAGTTAACTAACTTAATGTAAATGAAATACAAGAAAAAAAAACTTAATAGCAACATTGAAGGGAATCATAGCTTATACCCACCACTACTGGAGTAAGCAGGTTTCTTACAAGCTGGAAGAAGTGAACTATCTTAACAGCTAAGGAAAATGTCTATTTTATTACAATATTTTGTATAGGAGCGCATAATTTCTACTTTTTCCCTGTCCCAAATTGATTACCCACTACAGCAAAATTTTTGGCAAGTGTCAAGTACATTAAAACATTTTTTTCCATCTATTGAACAAGTAAGCCAACAGAATAGCAATAAAAAATATTTCTTCTAGTTATAAGACTGTATGACTTCTGGTCAGTTGGAAACTATAATATTTTTAGGATAAAGATGGGATTTAAGAGAACAAATTGAAATCAACCCTAGAAGAGGTGAATAGGGAGTGTGAATGGTACCGTATTTTTGGTGCCAAAATAAATGTTACTAGTTAAATTGTATAAAAATTATGTATTTTTAAAATAGAGCAGCTAGTCAAATAAATGGCTCAATACAAATTTGTTACCGTGTTCAATAAGTGCTAAATATATACCCACTATGTTCCAATCTTATTCCAAATGTTGGGATAAGAAGAGAGTAAAGTCATAGAAAAGTGATTTGTAAACATGAAGAGGAATAGAAAGTGTGGTGATCTCTTTGAAGATGTAGCATTTGGCTTGATAATTAATTTATGAGTAGAAAACAGTATAAAGGTCAATAAACAGTATTAGAGAGTTGGAACAACACGTGCGATGGTTAACATATTATAACACAGTGAAAGTCTGTATGAATAAAGGAGAAAAGGTAAGCAATAAATGTGGCTAATATGCAGTGGTATATAGGGGTATATAGTCTATGGAAATGGTTAGCTTTTCCTAGGCCGTGGGAGTCCCCAAGACATTTAAGGGAATGTGAAAGGCAAAAAGATTTTTAAAACAATGCAAAGACATCACTTTCCCTTTCTACTATTTTGACATTTTCACTAATTATACAAAAACAACAGTGGGTAAATCTGCTGATGTTTTTGTGAAAATCAAGGCAATAGAGTCAAACTGTATAAATGGCCTTTGTATTCTTCAGTGCCTAGCAATTGTAGTAACATAAAGTGCCAGTTTCCATTAAGAATGTCCATGAAGTAGTAAAAATATTACTAATTTTCTTAAATCTCAATCATTGGCTACATAACTTTTTAAAATATCCTGACTTTTAAATGGAAAATATTCTCAAAACTGTTCTGTTGTAAACCAAAGTATGATGATTGTCTCATGGAAAAGCATCTCAGGGATTTTTAAACTTTTTAATCAAACGTCCTCTTTTATTATGGAACACGATTTTTAATTCAAAGAATAACTGGAAGGAAAACTATGGTAAGTCATAGTATGAACCTAAGTGAAACTATCTATTTATAGTAATTAGTAGAATTTGTGGCCAATGATAAAGCCTACACTTTCAAGTAAATTTTAGAAAATTTGTATCTGCCACAATGAGTGAAGCTTCCAGAAACATAGAGCCATTTCTAAAATCTGTGATAGGTATCCCTGGGTGGCACAGCGGTTTGGCACCTGCCTTTGGCCCAGGGAGCGATCCTGGAGACCCAGGATCAAATCCCACATCTGGCTCCCGGTGCATGGAGCCTGCTTCTCCCTCTGCCTATGTCTCTGCCTCTCTCTCTCTCTCTCTGTGACTATCATAAATAAATAAAAAAATAAAATAAAATAAAATCTGTGATAATATTATCATATGCAATTTTTGACATTGTAATAAAATACATTAACATTTGGAAGATCTGCAGAAACCAGTAAACTTCTTAAATGATCAATGTATGGTATTACAAAATCTTGTATGATTAACAGCTCTAATCCAGGTGTTATTTAGACTACTGGATTTTTAAATAAAGAATAGATAATGACAAATTTATTAATAAGCTTTTAGATTACACATTGCAATTAACCTTTAAGAAAGGACCAATGGTTGAGTTTTGGTGTAGTATCAACAAAGACTATGCACAATTATATGAAAGGCTGTTGATCTATTCATTATTTTACTAATTGCACATTCTGGTGAACTCAGATTTTCTCTATGAAGTTAAAAAATATTGTAGCACATGGAATACAGAAGCAGATATGAGAATTTGTCTATAATTGAGCCAATGTTATAGAGATTTGCAAAAATTTAAAACAATGCTATTATTTCACTCAGTATATTGTTTTGAAAAGTGGTTACTTTTACAAATTATTCATGTTAACAAGTCATTAGTTTACTAATGCTATTTAAGTATAATTAACATATTGATAGATTTGCTCACATAAGCAAAATCTGAGCAATACTCAACACTTTTTTAAAAAAGAATTTTATTTGTTTGAGAGAGAGCGAGAGCACACAAGTGCACATGGCATGAGTGGGGAGAGGCACAGAGAGAAGAGGGAAAGGAGAGAATCTCAAAGTCTGTGCTGAGCGCAGAGTCCAAAGCCTGAGGTGGGCTTAATCTCATGACCCTAAACCAAGAGTTGGATGTTTACATGACTGAGTCACAGAGCACCTATGCCTAACACTTTTAAAGGGTGCAAAGGAGACCTGAGATCATAACGTTTAATTCTACTGCTTTAGAATACTTTGATCATAAATTCACTTTGATTAGATAGACTAAAATAGTATACTTTCTAATTAATCCTTGTACTCATGTATATAACGTGTTCACAGGACCTTTTGCTTATGCTTTTTAGTTTCATGATCCTGCCTTGGTAGAGTTACTTTCTCCAGAACTATAGAAATCCTTCATGGAAAAGATAGAAAATGATCCTAGAGGGACACCTGGGTGACTCAGCGGTTGACCATCTGCCTTTGGCTCAGAGCGTGATCCTGGAATCTCATGATTGAGTCCCACATCAGGCTCCCTGCAAGGAGCCTGTTTCTTCCTCTGCCTGTCTCTGCCTTCTCTCTGTGTCTCTCATGAATAAAGAAATAAAATCTTAAGAAAAAGAAAAGAAAATGATCCTAGAAAGGCAGCCAAAAAATCCATTGTGCTGTACTAATGAGTTTGCACTAAATAAAGCAAAAAAGTTGTCATTCTTCAAGCAGAAATGTTATAAATTAACTTGTGATTTTTCTAAATTGTTTAGCCTTCTGTAAGGAGAATAGAGAGAAGTAAGTGTGAACTCAGGGATGCTACTGTAGCATTCCAGTTAAGATGCTACTGTAGTAATGTACAGTGTAGACCATAGTATCTTAATGTAGAGATTAACAACAGTGTTGGAGAGAAGCAGCTGATTTCTTCTGTATTTGGAGATTTTACCAAAAAAATATACTGTTTCTTTGGATTGCAGGTAAAGGGAAAGAGCAAAATCATATTTAGGTTTGAGCTTAAGCTCCAGAGAGCTTGGGTGCTGGTATGTCCCAATAAGGATAAGAACATGGGTTCTGTTTTAAGTATGCTAAGATTGAGATGTTTATTAAATATTTTAGTGGTAACATCAAATATACATATATATGTTCATTTTCATCAAATATTTCTACATATTTTATCATCAATATGTCTACAAAAGTTCATAGTATATAAATTAAGGTAATAATATGCTGTCATATCAACAAAACTAGGATTAAGATACTTAATGACCAGTTAATATTAAATAAGCTATTTCCCATTCTTGGCCTTTAAATGTCTTCATAAGAAAATATATCTTTTTCTGAAAACATGTATGCCATCTTGGAAATAAGTCAAACATAATTAATTGTTTATTAATTAGTCACAATATACTAATTACAATATATTACAATATATATTAATCATAACATAAATTATATATATATTTTTTAATGAGCACTTGGTGTTTTTTATTATTATTATTTTTAATTTTTTTATTTATTTATGATAGTCACAGAGAGAGAGAGAGGCAGAGACACAGGCAGAGGGAGAAGCAGGCTCCATGCACCGGGAGCCAGATGTGGGATTTGATCCTCGGTCTCCAGGATCGCTCCCTGGGCCAAAGGCAGGCGCCAAACCGCTGCGCCACCCAGGGATCCCAAATTATATATTTTTATTCACTTATTTCACAACTATATTTTCCTTGTCCAACACTGGTTAGACACTATGCTAAGTACTGAGTGGACAGTGGTGAATGTGTGGAGATTATAATTTGGTGTGCTATAAATAGTGATTTACAATTATACAAGTAAGATCAAGTAGATAATTAGAACCACATGATACAGGAAAGAATATGAGGCAGATTTGAGACCACCACTCTTCAGAGTCAACTCACATTGGTTTGGTCTATGTAGGGAATATTAATGTGAGTAATCTAAAGTGATATCTAGCCCAGTGTTCCTCAACCTAAGCACTATTGGCATTTTGGACCAGAAGATTCTTTGTAGTTAGGGTTGTCAGGTACTCTATAGAATATTTTGTAGCATCTCTGGTCTCTATTCACTAGATACCAGTAGCAGTTCCCTGGTTGTGGCAACCAAAAATGTCTCCAGGTTTTATCAACATCCTATGGGGGAACCTTTACCCTAATACAACCTTCTCAGGATTACCGCCATATTTTTTGCAACTACATTCTAGGTAATTCTACATGAGTTCCATAACATCCTTCCTAAAGAAACATTATAAGTAAAAAATGTTCTCCATAATATAAAAATTAGAAGATAACAATTAATATGGCCTTCAGAATTATCTAAGGATGGATTTTTAAAGCCTAAAAAAATTAATGATTTATCTAAGATTATATTAAGGATTTGGATACAGAATTAGCACTAAAATAAATAATCTTGAAATTTCATTCTGTGTTCTTTCTGTTAGAACTTTGATATTATACATGCCTGTTTCTCATGATGGTGCTATTATTTAGTCTCCAAGAGTCAAAGTGTCTCATTGGCTTCATTTTTACTCCTATTTTTTAAAACCTGTTCACACATCCCCCACCTCCCATCAAATTGAAACTTTGTAAGTGATTCTAAATAACATTTAGAGTGTTGGTTATTATAACTATCTTTCACTTGAATGCTCCCTCACTCCCAACCTGGAATGCTCCCTCCCTGGAACCAACCTGGAACTTCTATGTTTAGGTCCACCAGTAACCTCATCTTTGCACAATGGCATTAGGTTCTGAATTGTTCGGTCTCACTTCTCTGTCCTTCAAATGATATAGTACATCACTGCCAGATGAACCTTAAAATACTACTGTAATTATAACATTCCTCTATTTCTAAGTGTTCCATAATTCTTCCAATGCTAGAGAACACACTTCAGGTTATGTGGTACTGGTCTTTGTAACTCAAATTCTTTTTCTGGTTTAAAAACTTCTATAATCTATTTGCAGGCAAATCACCACTTGTCATCAATTTTTACTCCAGCAGAATTGCTCTACTCTGAAAAAAAAAATTAAGCACTATGTTGTGAAGACTTCCTTACATTGTTTCCTATACCAGAATAGCTCATTTCTTCTACCTGTCCCAAACCTATCCATTTTTCAAGCACAAAACCTTCTCTCCCTAATGAAGACCATTTTCCAGTACCCAATGATGTCTCTCTCTTCTGAGGCACCAATATTTTTTTACTTATTTTTCATTAATAATTTAGTATTATATAATATCTCTTATCATTATTTTCTTAGACCAGCTGCTGACACAAAAAATTGTATGCAAATAGAAGACATCAAACAAAAATGTTATTTGAGAGGAACACATTTTCACTTGGATCTCCTAGGGATCTCTGCCATGTAAAACATACAACAGCAGAGTTTATCCCATATCTAGTTAAATGTGATGAATTTCCATAATATTATAGCAGTCATTCAGTGTTCAGTAACACCTAGGTACCCTGTGGGAGTAGAGTCAAGATAGAGGTTGGATGTGACTCCCATCACTTTTGGCTCTAAGCTTCTCTGAGTCATGCAGCTTCAGTGGCATAATGGCAATCTCTTAAAGATGGTAGAGGCCACTCAGTAAAAACAGACTCTCCAAAGGTGGAGGACAGACACACCAACTTTAAAAGAGATTGCAGGGGATCTGGACAAAGCAACAGAGGTCTTTATACATATATCATTTAAATAACTTCAGTGCTGTTAACCGTCTAATGCATTTATTCTTTCTCTGTTTCAGCAGATTATAAGGTTTGGACAGTGAGTTTGTTTTATATTCTATATCTTTTGGATCTGTGTATTAGTAAGCATTGAACACAGCCATTGCTTGGTCAGGATTTGTTAATTCATTTCAAATTAATTAGTAATTATCTTTTACATGATATTATGCTTAGGTTAAAGCTTAGGTAGTAGGTTTTTAAAATCATTACAGTACTGCATAGAATGAGAAAACATTTTGTTATTTGTCCATCTGGGTTTCATTTTCCCCACTTATATAGTAGAATCGGGGTATCTGTAGGAAAATAATTGCCAACATTTACAATTTACCATGTAAAGTATTTGGCCCTCTTCAACAGCCTCTTTTCTTGGATCACTTAGGATCTCCCCTCTATGTGTATTTCTAAAGACTGATATTTTGTCTCTTCCAGCTACTGTGTTTGCCACAAACTATTGGCAAATTAGAATATCAATTCTTTTTCAAGATTTCAATTATAGCTCTTTTAAGTTCTTCACATGGTGAAGACTAAAGTTATCATGCATATTCTTTCAACTTTTTGTATGTGACACTATAGATGTTTATAAAAAATATTTTTTCCTTTTTTTTTGGCTTTTACTACAGTGACTATAGCTCTAGTGAGAAGGATATAGTGAGTTTGATGTTTACCCAGAAAAAAATGCAATGTTTTGAGTGAACATTTCATTTTTTATTGCAAGTTTATCTTTACCGATACATAATTAATGTCTAACTTACCTTCTTGAATAGAGAATATTCTAATAAATACAAATAATCTAGAATATTGTTTCAAAAGGTGATGACTTTTTTTTTTATTTAATGACATTGCCCAGCCTTGAATATTATTAATCAGATTTGTTTCCTTAAGGTGCAATCATGTAAATGATGAGATGTTCTCACAAGCTTGAATAATTTCACAACTCACTGAATATCATCTCATTATTAGATGAAACTTAAGAATTCTTTTTTTTTAAAGGCAAAAGATTAATTTTCTGCAAAATCTGCAATGTTTTGTTTTATATCAATAACATTGCATTTTTATTTATCTTTATTAGTAGATAACTTTGATAAACCTTGAAAATCTCACAATAATCAGCATGTTAAGTGTCTCAGTATCAACTGTAGGACCTTTATGGTTATTTGCATTATTTCTGAATATATCATTGTAGGTATATATGTGTGTACACAAATGAATGCATAAACACGCACTCAAATTCTTTTTGGGGTATGGGGGCAATAAGAAGATATCGGTCAAAGAGTACAAATTTCAGGTATAAGATGACAAGTTCTGGTGATCAAATGGACACCATCGTGAATGTAGTTAATGATACTTCATTTTATGTTTGAATCTTGCTGAGAAAGTAGATCTTAATTTTTCTCACCACACATGTAGAAAAAAAAAGATAACTATGTGAAGTGATGGATGTGTTCATTGGTTTGATGGTGGTAATTAGTTCACAATGTATGGGCATATCAAATTATCACATTGCACACCTTAACTACATACAGTCTTTATTTGTCAATTATACCTCAATAAATCTGGAAATAATTAAAATGTAAGTGACTAAAAAACAGAATAATTTAAAATTCATGTAAAAGAAAACTCAAACTAACAATGTACTAAAAAAGAAATAAAATGGACCAACCAGGGTGAAAATCAGGTTTCTTAAAAGAAACTCATTTAGGGATAGATTTGAGAGAAAAGATATCACCAGAAATGTTCAGACACTCCATTTGTACAAGGGTAAATTCTAGTATTCTATGGAAAGCCATATTCAGTGATATTTCTATCTTACAGATTTCCTCATTAGTTTTCTTCCTGAACCCTACGCTCAATGGTATGTATTTCTACCTTAACTCTTTTAATTTTTTAGTTATCGTCTCTTTCTTCTTTTCTTTCCATTCTAAGATCTACTCCTTTCATGCATTTTCTAATCTCTTGATTGCCCTTAAAGTATAATATAGGAGGGGAGGAAAAAAGTTACTGTGTTTGTAGTCAACCAAGACTCCAGTTTGGAGTCTAATTGTAAAATGAGGAAAACCATGCCTGTTATGATGAACTCTTAATGTTTTGTGTTTTTCATGTGTGATTACATAGGTGATAGCAATTTGAAAAAAACACAAAGATTTACTAGATTGAGATATATACAAATATATCTTATTATCCTACATCTAAGAAAAATATTTTTCCCTCTGGGCTACAAAAGTTTTTAATTTATGTCTGGAGTTATGCTATAGGACTCACAAGATCCCACATTAGATGAGATGCCCTTTGAAGTTATAGGCATTATCTGTTCTACTCATGGATTTTCAATATTACCCAGTGCACAACCTCCACAAGATAAAAGTTTATTGAACGGGAAATTTTGCATTATGTTTTGCCTTTCTTGCTCATACTGCCCTTGAGCATAAACTACTGTGTATTTCTTCATTTTCCTTTTTTTTTCCTCAGAGAGCATCCTCTCTATCACAATAATCCCCTTTCCCTACTGCCACCATTAGGTAAGCCCCTCTTACCTAAGTCCACATTTGTTATATTTGACAAAGTTATACATCTACTTCTAGTTTAATGTGAATGTTTAAAACCTTTCCTTCTCTCTGTTACTCTGATCTCTTTTGCTAATTTTTTTCTTATCTCTTGAACTCACATTTTAATATCATTTTTCAATCTGTGCTCATTGAAGTTAATGTCCTCTGATCCATCTTCCAGTTGTCTTCTAGGTGTAGAATGTGTTTTCTAACCAGTCTTTTGCCAATGTATTTTAAATGGCTCAGTATTTCTTTTTTTTTTTTTTTTTTTTTTGAAGCTCTTTTTCACATTGCCTATATTTCTCATGGTATGAAATACCTTGCTCATCATCTCCATTCTTTTATATCTTTAGTTACTTTATATATGTATTTACAATAAGGGATTCTTGGGAATTATTACTACTCCTGTTGTGTTTTCTGATTCCATTATATTTAATTGTTTACTGTTGATGTTTTTGAAATTTTTATTGCTTTCCTTTAGGAATGCTCTACTGCCATAATTATGGAAAGGTGTTGTCTTCTGACATCTTCCAGGGAATCCAGAGATTTCATTAGACTAGTAACAATTACATGTTATTTTGTTGGTACTGTGCAGATTATACAAAATTAATCCCAAAACCTGTAGCTAGCATAAGCATGCATACTTTGAATTCCTATTATTTGTTACAAAAAGTTTATTTACAAAGAGTCCTAGGTAGAGAAAATCTCTGGGCTATTTTTCCTAATATTCAGATTTTCTGGTTTCCCTAAAGTTAAAGACTCAGTGCTTAGAGAGTCTCATATATATTTTTAGTTCCAATGTCAAGACCTTGCATAATCTCAAGACCTCATGCCCTATCCCTGAGAGAATATTAAAATTCAATCCATCAATAATAAAAATAAATGCATATACAGATACACATATACATAAATGAGGTAGAAGAGAGACCTTTTTCACATCATGGAATTTGAACTAATAAATACAGCAAAAATGGGATTTCAAAATCCTAATCTTCACCAACATAGTCATAGTTGACTAAGACAAAAATCATTAGGGATAGATGCTAAAAATAGGAAAATTTGATGAATAAGATATTATAGAACCTCAAAAGTATCTTCACATATTGATGAATTGGAAAGATAAAAGAGTAACTTTATAGTGGAAGAACATGGCTTTCATAAACTTAATTAAGTGATCAAATTGAATATCAGTAATAATTTGGCAAATTGACATCATATGCTTCCTGGTAATGGTGCACCTAGATCACATCTGTAATATTCTTGCCGAAAGTAATTTTAAATAGTTTGATCCAAATATAGTAAGAAAATATCAGACAAACTTAAATTGAGGGACAGGTGACAAAATCATCTGCTAGTACTCCTAAGTGTCAAGTTCATAAAAGAACAAAAATGTTTAAAGAACCATTCTAGGTTGAAAAGGATATTATGAGGACAATTGGTAAAGTTTTATGTGGGGCTGTGGATGTCGTTATCAATGTCATCAATGTTAAATTTGTGAATTTTGATACTTGTGCTTTATTCATAAAAGAGAATATCCTGTTCTTAAGAAACATACACTAACATATTTATGAATAAAGGGACATGAAAATTGTAATTTATTCTCAAATGTTTCAGAAAAAGCAAACAGATATATGTCTATACTTTCATACATTTACATATGTATGCATAGATAAACAGAAAATGATAAATCAAATAACCAAAAATGTTGACAAAGGCAAATATTTATTTTTTGCAATACTTCTATACATTTAAAATTATATCAGAATTGAAATTTATAAAAACCAGAATCAGAAATCCAATCACCTAGCAGTTTAGATCTATTTCTGCTATTCTCTCTTGAACATGCAGGGTCAATGTATTATCTGCTTGGGGACTTGCTTTTTTGGCTTTTGGTTTTCTCATACTTAGCTGGATGCACTTTTCCTTGTAATATTGTGTTCAGCACTTCCACATTTTTTGCAGTGAAAGGTAGTCCACATTGTTGTCTGAATTACAAGTGTCCTATTTTTTGTTTCTAATTTATCCTAGGCATATGTTTTCTGTTCCCTGCCTTGAGGGAGAGCCCTGTAAAGCAAATTTCACTCTTATTCATTTATAGTCTTCATTAGCAATTTGTTTATTGGAAGTTTCTGTGGTTGGTTCACCTGGATTCAAAGGCTGGTTTTACCATGCACTAGTCTGTGACAAGCATTGAGACACTAATCTCCTGTCTTCTTATAGGTTAAATAAGGATAAAAATGATTATCTCATAAAACTACTAGAATAGAGGCTCATTCAAGGATGACAGAGATGGATGAGATTAGAATAGGTGAATTCTAAGTTCTTGCAGAGAAATGTGATCTATGTGAGCACTGAAGAACAGCTCTTACATTAAGGACATTTGAAACCTATTTTCAGGCTGTTGAAACAGAGATAAGAATTACTGAAAAGAAGTAGGAGGTTATTGGTGTTTATCATTTAACATTAATCCATATGACAAATAATTATAGATCCACTTTCTATGTCAGGCCATTATGGCGAGAATAAGTGAGTAAGGCCTAACTGGGATGCAAGAGATGGAAATTAAAGACAAAAACATTAGAAATTTTCTGAGAAAACAATAGCAGGACTACTGACATTAGAAATGAATGATTAGTATTCGAAACAAGTGAAAGATAGTGGCAAATGTTTAAATCTGGAGAGAAAAGATCTAAGGTATCAGTAATACTAAAGCAAAAACCGGAAAAGAACTATTAGCCGGAAAATGTGGAATATGGCAATTTTTAAAAATGACTTATTGTCATAATATTCTTTGTACCTAGACACTTTAGTTATATGTGATAAAAATCCAATTCCCATGCTCAGAATTTAAATATATTAGTTTTATATATTCTTTCTCATTTTTGTTGCCCATATCAATTATACAAGAATGTTTACAACTTTTCAACCATTAATTTTCTTAGTTTTCTGTATCTATATTAATATATATTCAAATTCTACAATATAATGAGAGTATACATTGAAAATATATATATATACACATTATATGTGTGTGTATATATATATATATATATATATATATATATATATAATTGATTTAGTGCCTATCAGCAGTGTTTTATCAATTTTACCCATTCTTGAGTTCTTCGATTTAGCATTCAAAACAGATTGTTTTTTCAAGAATAATATATAACTTATATAATGTGAGTTATCTCATTAGTGTGAATGTTTGTTAAATTAAAATCATCTTGGGGAACCTGGTGTTTCAGTCAGTTGAGAGTCTGCCTTTGGTCAGGTCATGATCCTGGAGTCCTGGGATGGAGCCCCACATAAGGCTTCCTGCTCAGCAGGAAGTCTGCATATTCCTCTCTCTCTCTGCTGTTCCCCTTGCTTGTGCGTGCTCTCTCTCTCTTTCAAATAAAAAAATAAAATTTTAAAAATCATGAGACGTTGGGGTGGCTCAGTGGCTGAGCATCTGCCTTTGGTTCAGGTTGTGATCCTGGGGTCCTGGGATTGAGTTCCACAACAGGCTCACCACAGGGAGCCTGCTTAGCCCTCTGCCTGTGTCTCTGCCCCTCTGTCTCTCATGAATAAATGAATAAAATCTTTAAAAAATAGTCATCTCACCTGGCATCTTAATCAGTATAGGCTATATTATTTTAAAAAGAAACAAATACAATCTCAGTTACTGAAAACAACACATCTCTGTTCCCTCTCACTAAATGTCCATGGCAGATTAAGCATGGGTTCTTTACATTTTACTCAATTCTGAACCCAAGGCTAACAAACTGAGGCTGATCAGTACAATATAGGGGAAAATTTTTTTTCTGGGTTCTAATGTTCCAGAGGAAAATCACTAGACATACAAGACTGTCAATTTGTTTTTAAAGATTTTATTTATTTATTCATGAGAGACACACAGAAAGAGGCAGAGACACAGGCAGAGGGAGAAGCAGGCTCCCTGCAAGGAGCCCAGTATGAGACTCGATCACAGAACCCAGGGTCACGCCCTTAGCCAAAAGCACACGCTCAACTGCTGAACCACCCAGGCTTCCCACAAGACTATCAATTTTAAACTAGTTAAAATTAAATAAAATTTAAAATTCAGTTCCTGAGTCGTACTGCTCAAAATAGCCAAATGTTCTAATAACAACTGTATTGAAGACACACTATTGTTCCTCATTGTGGAAGGTTCTGTTGGATAATGCTCCACAGAGGGGTCTGACTTGAACACTCATCTGGGACTGAAGCAGGCATTCCTGCTCTCAACTGATTGGCCCTAATGAGGTACATGGCCTCAGTCCAACCCAAGGGAGTTAGTAAGATTTTTTTCATTATTTGACATGAAGGGAGTATATTTTTTTTATGTAAAATATTTGTGGAAATATTTAGCAAATGATTAACCTCAATAAGTATAATTTTATAAGTGTTAAAGTTTCCTCAGCTCATTTTACAAATTATACCAGTTTTTTCTGGCTGAGAGTTTATGAAGTCCTAAATGGATATTTTCACCCCCTCCCCCATAGAGGTGTTTTTATTTTTCTGCCAGGGTGGTTGAAGTTTTTTTTCTTTTTGAAATTTCATACTTTAAAGAGGATATGTACTAAATGAATTATTTGGTAACATGTTTCATCTTATACGATGTAACCTTAAAACCAATAAATGTAGTTCTTCTTTCATACCAATGCAAATATTTCCTCATTATTTCTGAATAGTTTATACTTCCTGCTGTATTATGGCCAACAATTATTAACATATTGATTTAAAAAAAAAACTCTGTATCTCCTGTTTCTTATATATATATATATATATATATATATATACACACACACATATATATACATAGTTCCTTTATTTATTAGAATTATTACAAACCAAACCTTCAAGCTGAAATTTGACTTTTAGCTGAATCATTTCTGCTTCTTGCTGTTTCTGTTTAAATTATTATAGTTTTGATTCAAGTTTGTTACTTTGGCTCTTAAATTATCTATGTAATTTTATCCTTTCATATCTGAGCACTTATTCTAATAAATGTATGTGTTACTTATTTTTATAACAGATTGAAGTGCTATTTTAAAAGTTTTTTTGTATTATGGTTTAATTCTTGTTCTCTATTGTTTTATTAATTTTGCCTATTATAATATCACTCTATTTTCACCTGATTTTTCTGTTATGCCCCTCCATTTCTCTCTCTCTGCCCTTCTCATCCCTTCCCCTTTTCCCTTTTAAGAAATTTATTTTGGCTCTTCTATTTTACCTATGACCTGTATTTCTTTTTTTAAAGCTGTAATTTGAGATCTAGATGTTTGCTTTCAAGCAATATGTTTGCAATCTGAATTATAAAAAAGGAGGAACTTGAGTGAAGGCTTCATGATGTATGATAGAGAACCTGGACTCTATTATTATTATTATTATTATTATTATAATTACTATCATTATTCTAAAACCATCCTGAATGCCCTATAACAGAACCTTCTCCATCCAGCAAGGAGAGTACTAGCCTCACACAGGTTGTAGATTTTTCTCTATATTAAAACAATTGTCCTGGAGTATGGTGTGTTCTGATTGCCCAGTTTTCTTTTGTTGAGTTTACATTTCAGTATACTTAAAACTTTATTATCTAGTGATTTTCCTGGTCTTTCCCAGATCCTGTGCCAATTGGATCACTTCTGTCCAAATTCACAGGAATTATGATAAGGGACAAATGAAAATGATAAGGGACATTTAGAAAAAATGCTCATATGTCTTTATGCTTTATAGACTTATAAAATTTGTGATGCTCAACATTGTCTTTTTCTTTTTTTTATAATAAATTTATTTTTTATTGGTGTTCAATTTACCAACATACAGAATAACACCCATTGCACATCAAGTGCCCCCCCCCCCAGTGCCCGTCACCCATTCACCCACCACCCCATCACCCAGTGCCCCCCTACCCTTTCACCACCCCTAGCTCGCTTCCCAAAGTTAGGAGTCGTTATGTTCTGTCTCCCTTTCTGATATTTCCCACACATTTCTTCTCCCTTCCCTTATATTCCCTTTCACTATTATTTATATTCCCCAAATGAATGAGAACATACACTGTTTGTCCTTCTCCGATTGACTTACTTCACTCAGCATAATACCCTCCAGTTCCATCCACGTTGAAGCAAATGGTGGGTATTTGTTGTTTCTAATGGCTGAGGAATATTCCATTGTATACATAAACCACATCTTCTTTATCCATTCATCTTTCGATGGACACCGAGGCTCCTTCCACAGTTTGGCTATTGTGGACATTGCTGCTAGAAACATCGGGGTGCAGGTGTCCCGGCGTTTCATTGCATCTGAATCTTTGGGGTAAATCCCCAACAGTGCAATTGCTGGGTCATAGAGCAGGTCTATTTTTAACTCTTTGAGGAACCTCCACACAGTTTTCCAGAGTGGCTATACCATTTCACATTCCTACCAACTGTGCAGGAGGGTTCCCTTTTCTCCGCATCCTCTCCAACATTTGTGGTTTCCTGCCTTGTTAATGTTCCCCATTCTCACTGGTGTGAGGTGGGATCTCGTTGTGGTTTTGATTTGTATTTCCCTGATGGCAAGTAATGCAGAGCATTTTCTCAAGTGCTTGTTGGCCATGTGTATGTCTTCCTCTGTGAGATTTCTGTTCATGTCTTTTGCCCATTTCATGATTGGATTGTTTGTTTCTTTGCTGTTGAGTTTAATAAGTTCTTTATAGATCTTGGAAGCTAGCCCTTTATCTGATAAGTCATTTGCAAATATCTTCTCCCATTCTGTAGGTTGTCTTTTAGTTTTGTTGACTGTATCCTTTGCTGTGCAAAAGCTTCTTATCTTGATGAAGTCCCAATAGCTCATTTTTGCTTTTGTTTCTTTTGCCTTCGTGGATGTATCTTGCAAGAAGTTACTGTGGCCGAGTTCAAAAAGGGCCTGTGTTCTCCTCTAGGATTTTGATGGAATCTTGTCTCACATTTAGATCTTTTATCCATTTTGAGTTTATCTTGGTGTATGGTGAAAGAGAGTGGTCTAGTTTCATTCTTCTGCATGTGGATGTCCAATTTTCCCAGCACCATTTATTGAAGAGACTGTCTTTCATCCAATGGATAGTCTTTACTCCTTTATTGAATATTAGTTGACCATAAAGTTGAGGGTCCACTTCTGGGTTCTCTATTCTGTTCCATTGATCTATGTGTCTGTTTTTGTGCCAGTACCACACTGTCTTGATGACCACAGCTTTGTAGTACAACCTGAAATCTGGCATTGTGATGCCCCCAGCTATGGTTTTCTTTTTTAAAATTCCCCTGTCTATTCAGGGTCTTTTCTGATTCCACACAAATCTTAAAATAATTTGTTCTGACTCTCTGAAGAAAGTCCATGGTATTTTGATAGGGATTGCATTAAACGTGTAAATTGCCCTGGGTAACATTGACATTTTTACAATATTAATTCTGCCAATCCATGAGCATGGAATATTTTTCCATCTCTTTGTGTCTTCCTCAATTTCTTTCAGAAGTGTTCTATAGTTTTTAGAGTAGAGATCCTTTACGTCTTTGGTTAGGTTTATTCCTAGGGATCTTATGCTTTTGGGTGCAATTGTAAATGGGATTGACTCCTTAATTTCTCTTTCTTCAGTCTCATTGTTAGTGTAGAGAAATGCCACTGACTTCTGGGCATTGATTTTGTATCCTGCCACACTGCCGAATTGCTGTATGAGTTCTAGCAATCTTGGGGTGGAGGCTTTTGGGTTTTGTATGTAGAGTATCATGCCATCGGCGAAGAGGGAGAGTTTGACTTCTTCTTCGCCACTTTGACTGCCCTTAATGTCTTTTTGTTGTCTGATTGCTGAGGCTAGGACTTCCAGTACTATGTTGAATAGCAATGGTGAGAGTGGACATCCCTTTCTTGTTCCTGATCTTAGGGGAAAGGCTCCCAGTGCTTCCCCATTGAGAATAATATTTGCTGTGGGCTTCTCGTAGATGGCTTTTAAGATGTTGAGGAATGTTCCCTCTATCCCTACACTCTGAGGAGTTTTGATCAGGAATGGATCCTGTATTTTGTCAAATGCTTTCTCTGCATCTATTGAGAGGATCATATAGTTCTTGGTTTTTCTCTTGCTGATATGATGAATGACACTGATTGTTTTACGAGTGTTGAACAGGCTTTGTCTCCCGGGGATAAATCCTACTTGGTCATGGTGAATAATTTTCTTAATGTGTTGTTGAATCCTATTGGCTAGTATCTTGTTGAGAATTTTTGCATCCATGTTCATCAGGGATATTGGTCTGTAACCCTCCTTTTTGGTGGGTTCTTTGTCTGGTTTCGGAATTAAGCTGATGCTGGCCTCATAGAATGAATTTGGAAGTACTCCATCTCTTTCTATCTTTCCAAACAGCTTTAGTAGAATAGGTATGGTTTCTTCTTTAAAAGTTTGATAGAATTCCCCTGGGAAGCCATCTGGCCCTGGACTTTTTTGTCTTGGGAGGTTTTTGATGACTGCTTCAACGTCCTCCCTGGTTATTGGCTTGTTCAGGTTTTCTAATTCTTCCTGATCCAGTTTTGGTAATTTGTGGCTTTCCAGAAATGCATCCATTTCTTCTAGATTGCCTAATTTATTGGCGTAGAGCTGTTCATAATATGTTTTTAAAATCGTTTGTATTTCCTTGGTGTTGGTAGTGATCTCTCCTTTCTCATTCATGATTTTATTAATTTGAGTCTTCTCTCTCTTCTTTTTAATAAGGTTGGCTAATGGTTTATCTATTTTATTAATTCTTTCAAAGAACCAACTCCTGGTTTTGTTGATCTGTTCCACAGTTCTTCTGGTCTTGATTTTGTTGAGTTTTGCTCAAATCTTTATTAACTCTCTTCTTCTGCTGGGTGTAGGATCTATTTGCTGTTTTTTCTCTAGCTCCTTTATGTGTAAGGTTAGCTTTTGTATTTGAGATCTTTCCAGTTTTTGAATGGATGTTTGTATTGCAATGTATTTCCCCCTTAGGACTGCTTTTGCTGCATCTCAAAGATTTTGAACGGTTCTATCTTCATTCTCATTAGTTTTCATGAATCTTTTTAATTCTTCCTTAATTTCTTGGTTGACTCTTTCAACCTTTAGCAGGATGGTCCTTAACCTCCACGTGTTTGAGGTCCTTCCAAACTTCTTGTGACTTAGTTCTAATTTCAAGGCATTATGGCCTGAGAATATGCAGGGGGTGATCCCACTCTTTTGGTATCGGTTCAGACCCGATTTGTGACCCAATATGTGGTCTATTCTGGAGAAAGTTCCATGTGCTCTAGAGAAGAATGTGTGTTCAGTTGAGTATGGATGTAAAGTTCTGTAGATATCTGTGAAATCTATCTGATCCAATGTATCATTTAAAGCTCTCATTTCTTTGGAGATGTTGTGCTTAGAAGACCTATCGAGTATAGAAAGAGCTAGATTGAAGTCACCAAGTATAAGTGTATTATTATCTAAGTATTTCTTCACTTTGGTTATTAATTGATTGATACATTTGGCAGCTCCCACATTCGGGACATATATATTGAGGATTGTTAAGTCCTCTTGTTGGATATATCCTTTAAGTATGATATAGTGTCCCTCTTCATCTCTCACTACAGTCTTCGGGGTAAATTTTAGTTTATCTGATATAAGGATGGCTACCCCTGCTTTCTTTTGAGGACCATTTGAATGGTAAATGATTCTCCAACCTTTTATTTTCAGGCTGTAGGTGTCCTTCTGTCTAAAATGAGTCTTTTGTAGACAGCAAATAGATGGGTCCTGCTTTTTTATCCAGTCTGAAACCCTGTGCCTTTTGATGGGCTCATTAAGCCCCTTCACGTTCAGAGTTACTATTGAAAGGTATGAGTTTAGTGTCATCATGATATCTATTCAGTCCCTGTTTGTGTAGATTGTTCCATTGGACTTCTTAAAGGGGAATTTTAAGAGTTCCCCTTAAAATTTCTTGCAGAGCTGGTTTGGAGGTCACATATTCTTTCAGTTCCTACCTGTATTGGAAGCTCTTTATCTCTCCTTCCATTTTGAATGAGAGCCTTGTTGGATAAAGTATTCTTGGTTTCGTGTTCTTCTCATTTAGGACCCTGAATATATCCTGCCAGCCTTTTCTTTTCTTTTTTTTTTTTTTTTATTTATTTATGATAGTCAAAGACAGAGAGAGAGAGGCAGAGACACAGACAGAGGGAGAAGCAGGCTCCATGCACCGGGAGCCCGACGTGGGACTCGATCCCAGGTCTCCAGGATCACGCCCTGGGCCAAAGGCAGGCGCCAAACCGCTGCGCCACCCAGGGATCCCCCTGCCAGCCTTTTCTGGCCTGCCAGGTCTCTGTGGGGAGGTCTGCTGTTACCCTAATAGTCCTCCGCAAAAAAGTCAGGGATTTCTTGTCTCTTGTTGCTTTAAGGATCTTCTCTTTATCTTTGGAATTTGCAAGCTTAACTATTAAATGTCGAGGTGTTGAACGGTTTTTATTGATTTTAGGGGGGGAATCTTTCTATTTTCTGGATCTGAATGCCTGTTTCTCTTCCCAGATTAGGAAAGTTTTCAGCTAGGATTTGTTCAAATACATATTCTGGCCCTCTGTCCCTTTCAGCGCCCTCGGGAACCCCAATTAAATGTAGGTTTTTCTTACTCAGGCTACATTTATTTCCCTTAATCTGTCTTCATGGTCTTTTAATTATCTGTCTCTTTTTTCCTCAGTTTCCCTCTTTGCCATCAACTTGTCTTTTATGTCACTCACTCGTTCTTCCACCTCGTTATCCCTCGTCGTTAGGACTTCTAGTTGGGGGGATCCCTGGGTGGCGCAGTGGTTTGGCTCTTGCCTTTGGCCCAGGGCGCGATCCCGGGTCTCCAGGATCGAATCCCACGTCAGGCTCCCGGTGCATGGAGCCTGCTTCTCCCTCTGCCTATGTCTCTGCCTCTCTCTCTGTCTCTCTGTGACTATCATAAATAAATAAAAATTAAAAAAAAATTTAAAGGTCTTCTAGTTTGGATTGCATCTCATTCAATTGATTTTTAATTTCTGCCTGATTAGATCTAAATTCTGCAGTCATGAAGTCTCTTGAGTCCTTTATGCTTTTTTCTAGAGCCACCAGTAGCTGTATAATAGTGCTTCTGTTTTGGCTTTCTGACATTGAATTATAACCCAGATTTTGTAACTCTGTGGGGGAGAGGACTGTTTCTGATTCTTTCTTTTGAGGTGAGGTTTTCCTTTTGACATTTTACTCAGTGCAGAGTGGTCAAAATCAAGTTGTATTGGGAAAAGGAGTAAAAGAGAGGAGAGAAAGAAAAGAAAAGAGAAAAAGAAGAAAGAAAAAAGGAAGAAAAAAAGAGAAGAAAAAGAGAACGAAAAAGGAAAAAAAAAGAGTGGGGGAAGCAAACAGAAATCAAAAAGCAAAAACGAAGCACAACAAAGCAAAAAACAAAAAGCAAAACAAAACAAAACAAAACAAAAAAAACAAGGGGGAGTATCTTCTGTTTCTGTATAGTCTAAGTCCCTCGACTTCCCCTGGAACTTTCCAGTGTTGCTTGGTCAATAATTTGTTTCTCCGAGGTCAGTCTAGCTGGTCTTCTGGGGGAGGGGCCTGCTGTGCTGATTTTCAGGTGTTAGCACTTGGGGGAGCTGCTCTGCCCTTGCCTGGTGCAGGGCCCAGTGGGGGTTGTTTACGCCGTGAGGCCCCAGTAGGAACAACTGCAGTGGCGGGGCCAGCTCTGGAGCCCTGGAGTCAGCCCCCGCAGTAACTCCGGGGCTCTCTGTCTGCAGGGCCTGGAGGCTCCCGGGTGGGGCCGCTGATCTGCTCAGCTCCGGGCAGGAGCGTCCTTGCTGTCCTGGGCCCTCCCGGCCTCTGCCTATCCCGGGGGAGGCCGGATCCTGGGCTGTGTCCCCGCGCCCTGTGCTCCGGGGCCTGCGCTGTTGGATCCGCGCTCCCTCCCCGCAGCCCCCTCCGCGGAGCCGCCGCCTGAGCCCCTCCGAGCTGCTCCGGGTCCAGCCCTGCGCGCTGCAGCCCTTAGGGAGCTCGGCCGCGGGGTGTGGGGCTCTCCCGGGGCGCAGGTGCCTATTAGTGTCCCAGGGAGCCCGAGGGCATCCCCGCCCTCCTGGGTCCTGCTCTAACTCCCTGCGAGCCCCTTTCCGCCCGGGAAGGTTGGTGCAGCTCCTGCTCCTCCGGGACGGGGCTCTCCTGTCCTGGGGACACTCGCCCCGGCCTCAGCCCGGCTCCTCGTGGGGCCCCTCCCCCTTGGAGGCCTTTTGTGTCTTTATTTCTTTTTCCCCGTCTTCCTACCTTGATAGAAGCGCGAACTCTTCTCACTGTAGCGTTCCAGCTGGTCTCTCTTTAAATCTCAGGCTGAATTCGTAGATTATCAGGATGATTTGAAGGTTATCTAGGTACTTTGGTGGGGACAGGTGACTTGGGGACCCTACTCTTCCACCATCTTGACCCTCCTCCCTGTCTTTTTCTTTGTTAATTACATTTGATTTAAAATAATTTTCTTATCTTTTCTTCACTTAGTATCCAATAAGAAAGATTCTGAAGGTTTATCTATTTTTACCCATCAGCAAGAAACATACTGATAGCAAAATTTATAAAAATAATGGAATAACAGTGGAATGGATCTATTTAAATAATACAAAATGAAAATATTCTGTAAACTACTGCTCGATATATGCTTTACAGATGTTTATGCTTGAACTGATTAACATTCCATGATGTGATACACTTAGAGCTTGAGAGCATTTAAGAAACTTTGTCTCAATTTAATAGAGTAATTTTATATGCATTGAACCTATGAACAAAAATAATTTGGCTTGTATTTTTTACCTCACTGATATATAATTTCATTTTTAGTAATTAATTTTTAAATTTAATATGTTGTATTCACAGTAAATTTGAAATTATATAACATGAAACCCAAAAATCTACAGTAAAACAAAACTTTCCTTTATCACAGTTTGAGAAGTACATTAAAAAAATGAATCTTAGGGACACCTGGGTGGCTCAGTCGTTGTCTGCCTTCGGCTCAGGGCGTGATCCCAGAGTCCCAGGATTGAATCCCACATGGGGCTTCCTGCATGGAGCCACTTCTCCCTCTGCCTATGTCTCTGCCTCTCTCTCTCTCTCTCTCTGTGTCTCTCATAATAAATAAATATAATCTTTTAATAAATGAATCTTAACCTTTACCTCAGTCATATACAAAAATTAACTTGAAATTGATCATAGATCTAACTGTAAGAGCTAAAACTATAAAAACTTTAGAAGAAATTTTAGAAGAAAATCTTGTGATCTTAGGTTTGGCAAAAATTATTAAATAAAATATAGGATGCATATTATTTTATAGTCATAGAAAATACGGATAAACTGAACATGATCAAAATGTTCTTTAAAAGACAATGTTAAGACATGTTCTTTAAAAGACAGTGTTAAAAAATTAAAAAGAAAGCCACAGTCTGGAGGAAATATGCAAAGAGGGTATATGATAAATAATTTATATCCAGATTAAAAAGAATGCTTATGATTCAATATGAAAAAAATAAATTATAAATGATTTGTTCATGTGCTACACCAAAGAAGATACATGGATTGTAAATAATCACATGAAACAGAGCTTAAAATAATTAACAATTAAGGATACACGAATTAAAACTACAATGATATACCCCTGTACCCTACTAAAGTGGCTATATTGAAAACACAGAAAATAAAAAGTGTTGGAGAGAATGTAGAGAAACTAGAACTCATACTTTACTAGTTGGAGATCAAAATAGTACAACTACTTTGGAAAATAGATGGCAATTTTTTTTTAATAAAATTAAGCATATACCTACCATATGACTTAGTAATTCCACTCCTAAGTATATACTAAAATAAAATGAAGACCTATGCTCACACAAAGACTTTTACTCACATATTCACAATAGCTTTATTTATAATAAGCAAGACTTCAAAACAACCCAAATGACCATCAGTTTGTATATGAATGAGCAAATTCTAGTTTATCCATTCAGTAGAATACAACTGCAATTAAAAGTAGACTACAGATGTACTTAGACATGAATGTATCTAAGAAGCATGATGCTAAGAGAAAAGGGACAAGTATAGAAAACCACATATTGTGCAGTTCCATTTTTATGCTATAAACCTATGGTGACAAAATGGAAATCAGTGGTATGTACAGAGAGTATTTACTGCAATGGGACAGAAATGAACATTGGAAATGTCCTACTTCAAAATTTTGGTGGTGATTACATAACTGCATATACAACTGTCAAAATGTATCAAAATTTATACTCAGCATTGTTGAATTTTATTGATTGCAAAGTAGACCTCTAAAGTTGATTTTTTTAAAAGCCTGAAAATAGGGCTAGAATCATAGATTTGACTGTTATTCATGTGGATGTGGAAGAGCTAACTTTCAGAAATCATTCATATAGCACATGATGAGAAAGTTTGAGTATCACCTTTTGATTCCAGGCTTTTTAAGACAGAAAGTTAAACAGTATATGTGAGCTATCAAAGTCATTGAAAAAAAAAATCCTCTGGTTTTCAATTTTAACCATGACCATCCATGGTCTCTCCATGCCATCTAAATTGCTCAGCTTTCATAATTTGGAATAGAATATAAATTCAGAGATTAGAATAAAAAATGCAAAACCCAATCCCAGCCCAAGAAAATCCAAGATTCCTGATTGTAGGCAGTTAGGGATATTAATTGCACATTGACTGTTCTGGGGCTGTTTTAGGTTAGAACAATAATTTAAAAATGAAACAGGAATTCCAATTTCTTCACATCCTTGCCAATATTAAAAAAAATAGCTATCATGACAGGATGGATTAGAGAATTAATTATAAGACTTCAAACTAAAGATGTCTAGCAGAAAACACAGGGGAAATCTTCATGACACTGATCTTGGCAATAATTCCAGAGATATGGCAACAAAAGCTTTTACTGAGATATAACAGTTTTAGAATTTTCTATATTTTTTTCTGACTTTCAGGAAGCTATTTATACTATGAAGTTATTCTAATATTTGAATTGCAATGCTGCATATATCAAAAGGTTAATTCAAAAAATTTTCCTCTCCTTCAGATTTTTTTCCCTAATATTTTAGGTAACTATTTATAGCTGGAGTCTGGCTTGGCTGTAAGTAAAACTTTTCTTTTGCCCCCCTATGAAATTATACCAGTTTAGTAGAAAATTCCTTGTCAATGCTCAAGAAATAAATGTTTTGCAAGTAAACAATCTCCGACACCCTCGCAAGTAATATGACAGAAATAAAACTATGTGAGATTAAACCTATGAAGACACAGTAATATCTGAGTCCCCCATGGGTTTATTTACTGGTAACTAAAGGAATATCATTTGGTATTTGTAGAATTTATCTTATCCAAACCCTTGCCTCTCTTTTTCTCTTTTATTAGAGAATTTATATAAGTTCAAAGTCTCACCGTCTTAAGAAATCATCCTCAGAGGCTGAGACATAAGAGAGATGCTCTTTGCTATGCATATATTCATCACAGAAGAGATGTGTCTCTTTGAGCATGAAGTGGTGTGTCGGACCAATAATGTGAAACTTTTGCTTTTCTGCTTGAATTAAAATATTGCTCTGGGCTCTTACCCCACTCAACAAAGCACAGGCTTTTATTTGGTATCATTTTTATTGCTGCTCTGCAAGTTCTATTTTATTCTTGAATAAGGAAGTCATGCTGTGAAGTAAAGGCTCTGTTCACTTTAAAGTACCTAAAGCCTTTGGAAAAGGCTTTAAACCATGTTCTGCATCAGCTGAGCATGGTAGAATTTATATAATTGTCAAAGTCATGGATTTCACCTTAAACTCTAAGCAAACCAAGAGAGTTCCATAAATAACCCAACAAAATTTCTCCAGGCATATTACACTTGATTCGGTATTCATAAAATGATCCATGGTAAGAAAATGGTCATCTAATGTATGTCATAGTAGATGCATCAGGAAACCCCTCAGTAGACGATTTTGTCAGTCCTAACATTCTGACTCTAATGTGTAGTCAGTATCTGTGGCTTTCGGGAGTCAAAGGAGGCCTTTCAAGAAGGATATGACAGGCCTTGCTATGCAAATGATTTTTAAAGCTGGTAGAAGTACTCACACTCCAGGTCCCCTCTACTTTGTCCTCTATTTTTCTTAGTTTGTAGCTTGCTTCCCCATCATCACAGGTTGTAACTCTATCTTCTGGTATCAAGCATGTGTTCAAGGCAAGAAGAAGAAGAAGAAATGCAACGGGAAAATATGCATATTATCTGGAACATGAGAGAACTATCACTTTTATATCATTACACTTGTACATTAATATTATATACATTGATATAATGATACACTACATTGATGGAATTCTACACTGTATACTATGATAATTCTGTCAATGTAATGATATACAATTCTTACAGCTTTTTCCAGAATAAATCTGAAGCAATAGCTTTTTATGAAGCTATTCTCCAAATAAATATATTTTGTATATCTGGTTATGGTTCATATCCTATATAAAACTCTAAAAAGCTGAGGAATTCTTTTGAAAAAGAAAAATAAGACTAGTATCAGACAGCCAAGTGGCAATATCTGTCACATTATTAAAACTATGTATGTGATAGACCTCAGCATAGCCGTGGTTCAGTATATACACTTGTAATAAATAATTTTTAATAAAACTAATTCATGAAAATTTATACAAAATAACTATTTTCACAGTAGAAAAATATATTAAGAAGGAGTAATAAGAATATTTATTGAATAAACATTGATCTAGTTGTATTTCCAAGTGATGCTGTTTATAATTTTACAGATACATGTGCTAAAAAATACCAGTTACTGAGTTAAAAATTTTGCATATTCAATGGTATTTGTTTTCCAAATTTCCAAATGAGCAAGTTAACCCTAAAAATATCTTTATAAAGAAAGACAAAAGCTATAGTAACTAATAACAGTATGGAGTCTATAAAAGTCTGTAGTATTTAATAACTTTAACCCCAGAGAACATCCTTTTTGTATACACTTGTATATTAATGCCTACAAAGGCATATTAACATAATTATTTATACTTAACTAGGGCATATTTGTTTATGCAATATTTAAGTTTTGCTTCTTTTATCTATCCCTGATGGATTTCTTTTTTTTTTTTTTTAAGATTTTATTTATTTATTTATTCATGAGAGACACTCACACATACAGAGGCAGAGACACAGGCAGAGGGAGAAGCAAGCTCCATACAGGGAGCCTGACGTGGGTCTGTTCCCGGACCTTGGGGTCACGCCCTGGGCTGAAGGTGGCGCTAACCACTGAGCCACCCGGGCTGCCCTCCCCAATGAAGTTCTGTGTGAATTTCTGCTATGTAACTTTTTTCTTCTCCCCTGGGTCATCCCCAAATAAGACGTTCCCCTATGGCCTGAATCTTCCTGCACAGTTTTTGTCATGAATGTTATTTTCTCCAAATTCTCTATTCTTAACAATCTCTTTTCCATTGTCACTCTATATATGAAATTCTTATTTCTGGCACTCTCCTACCCAGGATACATGAAGTCTCTCCTTATTTACTCCTTGATGCCTTGTCCTCCATTTTAGGAGAATAGACATCTGTCTCTTCCATCTTATGCACCTCAATTCTAGATACATTTAGCATTTTAATGTTTATTATATATATGTTAAAAATAATACTCTAGGAAGGCTGAGCATCCATTAGCTCTAACTCACTGCTGCTTCAGAATTGAGTGATAATTCTTCTTTAGCCAAAGTCAGGATGTCACAGTTGTCCTTTCAAGTGATTGCTAGCCTTATTCTTCATACCTCTGTTTTTTTTTTTTTTTTCCTGTTAAGCCCAAGCACATTTCAGTCCTTGCTTTGATTTGACTATACACATTAAGAGAGGAACGTTGATGGGATCCCTGGGTGGCGCAGCGGTGTAGCGCCTGCCTTTGGCCCAGGGCGCGATCCTGGAGCCTCGGGATCGAATCCCACATCGGGCTCCCGGTGCATGGAGCCTGCTCCTTCCTCTGCCTGTGTCTCTGCCTCTCTCTCTCTCTCTCTCTCTCTCTCTGTGTGACTATCATAAATAAGTAAACATTAAAAAAAAAAAAGAGAGAGATGAACGTTGACTCAGTCATTATCCCTTCCCTTACTTGACATTTCCCCGATTCTCTTCCCTCTCTTCCTTTTCTGAAGTAGTTTCCAATGTTTCCCCTTAAAATTTCCCCACATTTTCCAAAACTTTTTCCCCCATTCTATAACAGAAGAAAAGATTTGCCAGTTATTTTTTTTCTTATATTGGAAAATAAGTTGAAGGACTGGAAGAATAGCTTTCATTTGCTTATCAAAATATTGTGTTATTTCTCTTATTTTTTATATCTAAGCTTCTTAAGTAATTTCTTTTTTTTACCATCAACTCCCATTTGTTATTTATTATTCCCTCCATAGTTCTCTAGAATTTTATTTCTTTCCTAATAACCACATTTAAACTGTTCTATAACTTTGCCTATAATTTTCTCCCACTAGATACTGCCTTATTTTCTTTCATCTTTAAAATTTGCTCTTCCTGACTATTTTTCTCAAATCACCTTTCCTGACTTCTGTGATACTGTCTGAATTTTTCTTTATCTAGTTTCCTTCCCTTTGTCACTGTCTGACATCTCTCTATTTTGCTTTAACAGACACCTCTGGGATGCAGATAATTCCCATATTTGCATCTCCAGCACAGCATCCTTCTATTTTTTCTTATTACTTATTATTTTCTTCTTATCATTTTTTCTTATTATAATAATTTTTCTGCTTCAAAATGCATTTGTTATCTCTCTCATTTCAGTAATGACCCTTCTGAATTTCTCTATCTCCATTAACAACCTGTACCACTTAGTGGGAGCTTTATATCTTTTGTTTTGTTTTCTATTCAGTTACCTTTTAGGGTGCTCACCTTCTTCTATTCACATACTAGATCATGTGTTTACGTATCCCTAAGTCTTAAAGATTTAACTCATTGTTTGTATTTGCAAAGCTCTGACCTTATTCCAGGCCCTGTCTTATTCTCATGCATGCAAAACTCTCTTGGTTGTCTTCCACGTTTTCAGTTGATTCTGTATGACGATGCCAAAATAACCCACACTCCGTAGTCAGTAGCCATCTCTGCATTATCTATGATATCAAAAAACACATATTCTTTGAAAAGTTAAGACTCCATTACACATATTCTTTTAAACTTTAATTATAGGTCAAGTATTACCTACTTCCTCAAAAGAATAGTTCTTATTCCTCTCAATCATCTCTCTTGTTCTTATCCACAAGTGAGTAAACTGGCACATCATCTTTACTCTCTTGGGAATCAAATATCAGATTCAAACATGTCTTTCAAGCCTAAAATCATGCCACTGTCATGATTTCTAATTTTATGTTCTTTTTTTTGTCATCTCCTTTTATTTTATAACTTTAATACATATTATTCTACCTTGATTCCTATAAAACAACTTTAAGCTTGATATTTATATATTATGAGATGAACCATTATATACATATGTTATGTAGAAACTGTTACAAATTCATATATAGGCTACATATTTTTATAATTGCTAAATAAGTAATAATGCTGACACTTTTCCCCCCCTATATTTCAGCTTTCAATAATCTTGTATCAGAAGATATTTTTGAATTTAGTCTCATCTTTTTTTTTTTAAAGATTTTATTTATTCATGAGAGATACAGAGACAGACAGGCAGAGACATAGACAGAGGGAGAAGCAGGGACCCCGATGTGGGACTAAAAACGAGGACCCCAGGATCATGCCTTAGGTTGAAGGCAGGTGCTAAACTGCTGAGCCACTCACGCATCCCTGAATGTAGTCCCATCTTTTAATTTACAAAAAATATTGGCAAGTGAGAGTTTACCTGATGGAAATCTTGTCTCTGACAAATCTGCAACTTTCTAGAGAGTAGTTGATATAAAGAAACTAAGATAATTTTGTTCATACAATATGCTTCTTCAGAAAAAACTGAATTCTGAAAAAAATATTTTATATATCTTAAAAAGGGAGAAATTAATCAGGGCTGTTGAGTGAGAGCAATGTAAAAGTATATCTGCCTTCAAAATTAACTTCAAATATTCAGGAATATTTTGTTTTTGTATGTGTAGATACTAAGCAATTTAAAGTAACTCATCTACTTGCTAAAAGGTAATTTTTAGCATTGTTATATTTAAATACATTTTAAAAGGATAATCTTTGATTTATGTTAGTAGACTGAAAACTCATACTTTCTGGTACATTAACAAATCTCATTTCATCAATTTGGAAGTTATTCTCATTCTCTATTAAAAACTGTGGACAGCCCAATTTTTTACATTAATTACCAACTAATCCCATCCTCTCCATTTATAACCAATATATAACCTCAAATCTAATTCATCAAATTAAATAATTTAATATTGCAGGATTTACTCCTTTAAAGTCATGCAATATGAGTATCTAACAAAAAAATATATCAGTTGTTTTATAATGGGAAACTTTCATTTATCTTAAGAAAAAAAAAGAAATGTTATTAAAATACCAAAAAGAATGACATGTTTTCAGTTTCCTATGGTTATTATGATTTACAAAGATTCAGTATTCTGTTTATTTAAGAATACCACTAACAACTTTTCTATGTTAGCTGCTACTCCTTCTGCTTAGAGAACTGTCTGGCATGCAGTTGAAAGACCTCCCACAACAGGATGATGAATGAAAAAGAAACTTCCCATGGTATGAATGACTTTAAGGGAACATTTTGAATACAAGTATATTTGTGAAATGTTAGCCCATTGTAAGACTTTATTTTCTAGTGTGTATGAGGTGGGAGAGAAATATTTCTATATATCATGGTGCATGTAATTTATGAAATAATCAGGTTAAGTTAATGGAAGTCATAGAACTCCTCAAAAGAGAATTATTACCTTGAAAATTATCATTAGGTTGTATTCAAGTACCATATAGTCTTTGTGCTTAAAATCCAAAGAAATACCTAAGTGTTATGTACCTTTTTGTTCAATATTTACAAATCCAGGGGGTATTTCAATAGTAAGGAATAGTAACTCCACAATTTTCCTGAAAATTAAGATGGAAGGTCTCTGACTAAATTTACCTCTTTTCTTAAATTTACCTTTTTCTAGTTTTTCTTTCTTTGCATATACACCTAGATGTGTATCTTTTATATGGGCCAATTATTACAAACACTGAGAGGTAAGTCCCTTAATTGAAGAACCAGCAAAAAAGATGCATTCTTTTCACATACCAAGATAATTGATTCTTGGACTCCTGCTGATATCTGAGCTATCTCAAAGAAACACATACATTTTGTAATATGGATATAGGCACATAATATAATGCTTGGCACTGACTGAGCACTCAATTTTAATGTGTTTTTCTTTATTTCTCTTTGTCTAAGTACTATTCTTCCTCCAGCTATGATGTCTATAAAATGAATATTACTACCTTGAAAATATAGTGGCATAAGTATATGCTATAGGGCCAATAGTGATTAAACAGTAAACTCTATAGCTGAGAGAATGCTTGCATCAATTATCTTTTACTATATAACAAAACAACAAAACTAACACCACTAAACTAAACTAAAACACTACCATTTATTTAGCTCAAAATTCTGTGGATCAACAAGCAGGCTATGCTTAGAGGAGTGGTGCTTTTGTTGGCCTCTCCTGGGTCCACCTATGTACCATCATCAGAAACCATCCAACAAAGTGGCTCTGCTTCTCCATTTGATTAACGAATAGCTACAGAGGCAGGAGAAACTGGGTTATGTGCCATCCTGTAGATGAGCATGGGTTTGCTCATGGCCAATTTAAAGTTTCAAGATCAGTAAGATGAATCAAGTCTTGATGCTTAAACATTTGTCAAGTCTCTGTGTCACGTTTGCTATTCTCTGGCCCGTTGGCCAAAGCAAGTCACATTAGCAAGACTAGGATGACTGAAGATTTATCCAAGGGCTATAAAAAAAATGCTAGAGATTAAATGTTTATGTCCCTTTCCAAAAGTCGTATGTTGAAACCTAATTGCCAAAGTGACAGGATTTGGAAGTGGGATATTTGGGAGGTGACTAGGCCATGAAGGTGGAAACCTCATGAATGAGATTAGTGTCCTTATAAAAGAAACAACAAAGTGCTCTCTTTCCTCTCCTGCCATGTGAGAACACAGCAAGATAGTGGTCTAAGAACCAGGAAGTAAGTCTTTATCAGACATCAGATCTAATGGTGCTGCCTTGACCTTGGACTTCCCAGCTTACAGAACTGCAAAAATAAATGTTTTTTTGTTAAAAAAAAAAAAAGAGAGAGAGAGAGAGAGAGACTAGGATATGTTTACAGAGAACCTATCCAAGGAGGAATAAATTCAGGGGAAAAAAATTGGAGGCTATAACTTCAACAATTTTCCACATGAGTAAAAATAAATGACATGGTATAAATGGTGAAATTTATTTTAGTTTCTTATCTTGAAATTGTTGTTTTCCACAGAGGGATATTATATACTCCCTCTCTCCCACAGGAACCTTGATCTCCTAGAGAGTATATAACATCCTGAACCTCTACAGAATTTTTAGGTTAGAGAGATAGACAATTATTAAGAACTATCTGGGGTGATAATACAGGCCAGGAAACAAAATAGCAAAAATGTTTGTGTACGCAGAATAGATAAATGTGAGTCATAGGCAAGATCTGGAGGGAGTTCTTAATGAAGGGTCCCTGGATACTGATAGCACAAGCAACTTCATAAATTTTTCAGTGTTTCCCTACAATATGTAATAAATTTGTCTTTATTGAGAATAAGTTTATGGAATAACAATAAAACCTATAATTACTTTTATAAAATTTCAAGTAAAAAACCCTTTTCTAGATACTGTTATTTAGATCTCTGGGGTTTGGGCTTCCTCTGAATTTTATAATTAAAATTAAGTTAAATTCATAAAGTCAGGTAAAGTTAGCCCTTTACAGATTATTCAGATCGTATCATCTGAGTAAACTATATATAAAACAAAATATCATATAGCTTATTGATTGGAAGGGTCCTACCTCCACATCTCAGCCCAATGTAGTAGCTGTGTGACTTTAAGCAAGGTAGATATCTTTTTGACTGTTAGTTTCTTCATTAGATTGCAATAAAAGCACCTATCCCTAAAGTTGTTTTAGATTGAAATGAAGTCACATGTGGAAAGGACTAAACATGCAATAGATTTTATCTGCTATTGATGGCCAAATATACTAAAAAGAGCTTGAAGTAAAGAAATAACTGCTATCACAAAATCTGTAGCAAATGCTATTGAACTTCCCATTGTTTTCTCAAGAGACTTCCTTTTATATGAAAATAATAAGACTACCAAACTTAGTGTTATTTCATTTCCTTCAAACTCCATTTCACAGAAACTATCTTAAGAGGAAAAAAATGCATTTTATAAAGTAATTGTAGTTTAAAGTGTTATAATGCATTTCCAACAATGATGTAAGCTGCTAATTAACAAATGTAAAATATTCGAGAAGAAATACTTTCTTATTTAATCCGGAGTAGTGAGAAAAATATAATGGCATTTGTCAGAAGAACAGAATGGAGTAACAACTGAGAAATGGAGCTACATATAGAAAAAAAAAAAATATATATATATATATATATATTTAGTATTACTGATTTTACTGTTCAAGAATAGTTTGCTTTAACAAAGGGAAAACAACAGCATAAGCTCATAGTAGGTAACCACCTCTTAACAGCTCTGAATCACACGATATTCATGGGTTTTTAAAGTATGACTAAATGCAAGTATATGGTGCTGGTTCTGAGAAAATTTTTGAATCAATTAATGAAATACAAAGTAAAAGGTGCCATACTTTTTCTTGGAAAAGTGAAAACTGAACTGAGAACTGAAAATTAAAATCAATTTTCTAGGTGAAAGTTAGAGCAAGTGGTACTAAATGTTCTGAAACTCTTGTGGCTAGAAGTTGCTGAACACATTTGAGGTACTGGATAAGAACAATTTTGACTGAAGTAATGAGATGAGAAAGGAGCACATAAATTGGAAGAAAACGAATCAATTAAAGGTTTTACAGATCAAGATAAATAGGTATGTTCCTTAATTTAAAAGCAGAGTTTTAAAAGAGAAAGATAAGATCTGATTAGCGATTAAAGGAGATCATTCTGAATGTTCTTGGGGATTAAAAAAAAATGTGGCAATGAACAATAGACTTGAGAAACTTAGAGGGATTTCATACTTTTGGAGTGCTATTGCCAAAAACGATGGTGGCTTCTATGGAAACGGAAATATCACTTTACCCTGAATAGGACTTCATAACTGATTTGATTTGGTATCTGATGGAGAAGGAGGAATTGTCATGATTCCCCAATTTCAGATTTGAATAACTGGATATTGAGCTAGGAGAGTATGAAGGAAGTATGGATTTGGAGGAAAAAGAAGAAATCTTGAATTTGTTTTTGAACATATTCAGTTTGAGTTGCCTTTAAGGGGAAAGTTAGAAACTAAAGGTGAATCTGAAGAGCCGCAAAATACAAAGTCCAGCAAAGAAAGGTGACCTAAAAATGGAACTGAAGGTAAAGTGGAAAAATGAAGCATAACATGAGAGGAGGCAAGGAAAGTATTTAAAATAGGATTGAATTTTCAAGTGTATTGAAAATTATCAAAATGTTAAATAACAAGTGAAATTAAAAGTTGCCATTGAATTTAATGATAAAAGCCAACAGGATCTTGGAAAGAGCAACTTCCCTTGAGTGTTGTGGGCAGAAGACTACTGGAGATACCTAGAAGCAGGGGAAACAAAATACATAAACCTCTCAAGACACTTTGGAGGGGAGAAGAGAAATGAGAAGAGATCAGGAGAGAGTTGTACAGACACAGATGGAAGTCACTGGCATTATTGAATGTTAATGGGTAATGCCTGTTTACCAAAATGTATAATGATGTGAAACTTTATACATTGGAAATTTGTCTTTGAAATGGAAGATGGGCAATTCTTTCTGTACAGCAGAACCAAAAATGAGAAAGAAAGATACAGGAATGTGTTTAGATATTGTGGCAAGAAATAGATAAAATTTCTACTTGGAGTTTCTTTTTTCTCTATGATAAAGTGAGAGAAGAAAAAAAGGGTCCAGGGATTAGAAGATAATTGAAAGAGAAATTGCATAAAAAAGAAGTGTGAGCTAACTAGAGAAATGTGGTAAAATTGCTGAGCAGGATAGAGGATTTATAGGATTATGTATATTCATACCAGTTGTCACTGTTGTTCAGCTTTTTTGTTGTTAATTACAGTACTCAGTTTCTTGGGTGGGGTATTACTAGCATGCCATAGTCTATGGTTGCTGAGTGAACATTTTTTTTTTTTTCTGTTTCCTGGACATGCAGACAAACTGCATTTTCCATGTAACTTGTTCTCATAAATTAAATGTGCAGAGATGAGATACGTTATTCTGAGTTTAAAGCAGTTAAGAAAAGATATGCATTCTTCATACATACATGCTCATAGCAACCTGAAGGGAAGGACTCTGATGAGCCTCTGACATGACTACATAAAGTCAAGTCCCATTCTCCTTCTTCTAGCAAATTATATTGAACAAATATAAGAAGGTAATACATTTAGCTGTGATAAGCTACTGAGGTCTGGTGGTGTTTTTAAACAGGAGTTGTTCTACTTTAACTAATACTACAGTTAAAACAATAGTAGCCTATCCTAATATATTCTAATGTTAGTGTTTAACCATGCAGATTCTTTTTTTTTTTTTTTTAAGATTTTACTTATTTATTTATTTACTTATTTATTCACGAGAGACACAGAGAGAGAGGCAGAAACGTAGGCAGAGGGAGAAGTAGGCTTCCTGAAGGGAGCCAGATATGGGACTGGATCCCTGGACCCTGGCATTACGCCCTGTTTTGCTTGAGTAATGAGAATTTTTTTGGAGGTACATGGGGGAGAGGAGAATGAAGAATAGGGGAGGATGGGTGAATGAGATCTTTAGAGACTAGGTATCCATGTGGTGTGAAAATTCAAATGGTTTGGTAGCTAAAAACAAGAACAAAAATTAAAAAACATAAAAAGATTACATAATACACAATTTGACTTTGTTTTGCTGTTTTACTGTGATTCATTTCCTTTGACTCCAACATCTTGGTAAAGTCTTTTATTTTTATGTTATTATTATTATTATTTTTAAAGATTTTCTTTATTTATTCTTTCATGAGAGAGACACAGAGAGAGAGGCAGAGACATAGGCAGAGGGAGAAGCAGGCTCCATGCAAGAAGTCTGATGTGGGACTCTATCCTGGGACTCCGGGATCTTGCTCTAAGCCAAAAACAGATACTCAACTGCTGAGCCACCCAGGCATCCCTTTGGTATGAGAACAGCACTCTAGATGCACAGGTGACAATGAAATGTGATTCTTTAGAATCCTCAAAAACCTTGAAAAGGATTTTGAATATGTATGGATAGCAGAACCTTGGATTTTAACCAATAACATATATAGATGTACAAGAGCAAAGTGGGCCTCATTGGTATCTGATTTACACAAATGGAGTCATCTAAGCCATCTCTGCAGGTTCAGACCCGCCCTCTTTTATTGACCCAACACTCCCTGTGGCCTCCAGATGCATGGTATTTCAATGACTACACACTACCACCTTAGAAAATTGTTACTATTATTATCCTCACTTTGTTTTTACAAATTATTATTTTTTAAATTTTATTTACTTGGGAGAGAGAGCATGAGCAGAGGGGAGAAGCAGAGAGCGAGGGAGAAGCAGATTCTCTATGAGCAGGGAGCCCGATGCAGGTCTCTATCTCAGGACCTTAGGATTATGACATGAGCTGACGGGAGACGCTTAACCGACTGAGCCACCCAGTTGCCCCTAACCACACTTTGAAGATCAGGAAATTCAAATTTGGAGAGATTGAGTAACATGACAAATTAAAAAAATATATAAAAGTCAAGCTTTGAGTGAATGTTTTTGTATATCCAAATCCTATTAGCTTAACAACTATATTAAAAAAGTCCCTTAAACACTATTAAATACCTATTAAATCATAAAGACTTATAGTCTTACCTTCATATGAATTAGATAAGACACATACAAAATCTCCACACACAAGTTCATGTTTATAGAAATACAAAATCAAACACAGATTTACTTAATGCTTGTTGAGCATCCCCTATGTCCAGTATGAGGCTAGAAACTGTGCTATATGCTGTCTTTTATTATGCACATCTGTAAAGTCCTGCCCTGTGATTAAAGAAATGTATGCTTTCACTTCCACCTGTGCGACTGGTAGGTGTTCATTGTTCTATTTAAAGATGGCTGTTGAAACAGCAGGTACTAACTGTGGCTGAGCTACAATGTGAAGTAACTGGATGTCATAGGATCATCATTATGCTGCTTTAGCTTCACTTAGCCGCATATTAAACTTAAATTACCATTTTGAGACAATTACCTCTAATATCACAGACATATATGCAATCAGGTAAGGATCAAGAAGAAAATAGGCTTCTTTTCAAAGTGTTTCCTGCATTTGACAGATATTTATTAACTGCATACTCTATGCCAACTACTATTCTACTGTTCGAGATAGAACAATGAACAAAACAGACAGAAGATCTGCCCTGTTGTAGCTTACATTCCTGGGAAGTTTATCTGCCTTTATTATCTTTAGTAAAGGATGTCACTATGGTGGCAGACGCATGGACTTTGCAACATCACTTGTTTATCCTGAAATCTTTTCTTAGATTTGACATTCTTCATTGTAAAATGAATAAACTTATATGAGGGACACTTGAAAGGTTAATTACTAAGCATTCAGTGTACATTTACCACATATGCAAGAATTTATTTTTCCTAGCATACATTATTGTTTTGAGCTAATACTGAGGAACATCACTGATTCAGTGAAAGCTGACTACTGCTGTCATTAAAAATCAATTTGACATAGGTTCGAATGGGCTATTTTCTGCAGAAATGTTTGCAAATTCTATTTATTTCATTTTAAAGATCTGTGATATAGAACTCTCCTGGACTCCCACAGGGCTAATACTTTTGGAGTAGGGAAATAGATTTTTCATAATTATAAGCAGTTTGGTGATAAAGAAACTCACACAAAGGATATCAGGCTTCCATCATCATGTACAGAGCATCTTATTTTTGGAAACCAAGCATGTGACATGAAAGCACTGAATGCTGATGAGTCAGGAGTTGCAAGTTTTATTCATAGCTATACCATTTAAAACCATGTTACCCCTAGGAAATCACTTTCACTCTCTGAAGCACTGTTTCCTCATCTGTAAATTGATTCCAGTATTTCTTTTTTTTAATTCTTTCTCTTTTTCTTCTTTTAGAGAGAGAGAGAGCACGAGAGCATGGCAGAGGTGAGGGATAGAAGAAAAGAATGAGAGAATCCCAAGCAGAAAACTCACTGAGCAGAACCTAATGCAGGCTTAATCTCACAACCCTGAGACCAGGACCTGAGTCAAAATGGAGAGTCAGATGCTTAACCAACTGAGCTACCCAGGCGCTCTGAGTCCAGTATTTCTGCTTCTATAGATTAGAGAGCTGTTCTGAGGATCAGTTAAAAGAATCATGTAAAATTTACCTCAAAACTGTTCTTCAAATATAAGATTACTTGGAACACAGAAGGCGTTCAATAAATATGTGTTGACTGAATGGAGATTTTATCACTTTTACATCTAAGACTGAGGTATTTTAATTCATTGCAGACACAGAGAACTAGCATTTGAAGGTAGCAGGGTGACTCACTTATATATGACAGATAATCAGACTGCACTGCCCAGTTTAATTATGTATCTTCATGGGGAGCTAAATTTATTATAGAAGATGAAGGGCAACCTGCACAGCCTTTAGTCTGGCAATGTTCACTAATCACAAAAATGGAAATCTGAGCTCAGTTAAATGTAATACAGATAATAGAGCCAAGCTGAGGCATGTGTTCATTGCTGAGGCTATAACCCTTCAGTTACTACTTTTAATAAATGTTTTGTAAATATTTAGTAAATATACATAAGTCAAAGCATTCCACAGATGTTATGGAAATAGGAAAGCTTCTGGACCACAGATGACTAAATCCTAAAATCAATAAAAGGCATTTGCTGAAGTAATGAATGTGATGCTATTTTCAATTATATCTCTACAGTTATCATATTGATTATATGGATGCATGCATAATAGAAATTAAAAATGAAGTTGCCTAATTAGCAGTTGGATTTTTCACTGTAATTGCATTCATTACTAATTTACTCTTTTCTATAGCTCCCCTAGATCAATGTGGTATGTTTTTCCTGAGTGATATTCTCAATTGAAACTCTGATGACTAAAATATTCAATTACTATCAAGTCATGTTAGTGGTCACAAGCCCTAAGTTTCTAGGATTTCCATCCCATCATGATTTTTAATGGGCATTTGTTATTCTCTCTTCAGATAATGCTTGTCTGAACTATCAGGGAAGAATCAATTTGAAATACAACACATTGAAAAGATCCCTGAGTTGAAGCCACCAGCTACTGCTTCCCGTGCAGACTTAAGGGAACATGTTCAATCAGACAGAGACTTCCTTAGGCACCAATGAGATGACGATATTTATTCTTATTTGGTTTAAACTATTTCAATAATGACTGTGTAACTCTTGGGTATAATGTTCTTCATACGTTTTCATTAAAGTGAGGAGAAGGTAAAATGCATGAATAGTTATTTTTAAATAAATTGTTATAGTTGATAAAGAGGAACACAGAAAACTGCAATGGGAGATATTAATTCTGAGTGGTGGAACCTAAAGAAACTTTGTGAATAAAGACAGTCATCCTGGCATGTGAAAGATATGTGGATTTGAGGAAGCAGATCTGATTTAAGGGAGAAGAGTCTAAGCAGGAGGAACCATTATACTAAAAAGAGAAACCATCATATATTGAGGATAGTTTGAGGTAAAGAGGTGGGTAATGAGGCTGAAAAGTTAGAATGGCATAAAAGAGCAGCCTGTTTTAAGAATAGTTAGAGGAAGGCTATGCAGAAGAAATTCGAACTGAAACAGAAAAAAAAGGAAGTGCTGCTTAGTACTCCATAAGGGGCCTGTGGAGCACTGTGGATCCATTGGATGTTATAATTCAGTGAAATAAAAATGGAAGATTAGAGCATTTAAAAGCCTTTGCAGCATTTTGACAAAGTGTTGTTATGTCTATTTTTGTTTTTTACTAAGTAAACTTTTTATTTGAGATAATTAGAGGTTTGCATACAGTTGTAGGGAATAGTAAAGTGAGATCCCAAGTACACATTACCAAGTTCCACCGAATAACTTACAAAACTCTACTGTAATATCATTACCAGGATCTTGAAAGTGACATTCAAAATACAGACATGCCCATTACACAAGATTCCCACACCCATCCACCTCTTTTATATCCACACCCATTCTTCTCTTGCTCCTGCTCTCTCCTTATTAATATCTGGCAACCCCTAATTTATTCTCCATTTCTATATTCTTGTCCTTTCAGGCATTCTCTATAAATGGAATCCTGTAGTATGGAAACTTCTGGTATTGTAATAATAAAAATAATGTTACTTTTCTATGTTTTTTTTTTATTTCATTTTTTTTCTAATGTATTTCTACTGCAGTTTACAAAAAGATTGGCCCACAATAGATTTGGGGAGAAAGGCCTCTTCTGCTATCTAACCACGATAATTTGAGAAGCACTAGTGTGGTGCATAAGCACCACGTGATAAATGAAAAACGTGTGGAAGTGACAAGGCAGATAAGGCCAGATAAATGTTCCTGAATGGTCAGGCTGGGTTCTCAATTATTTATTAGCCTGGAGGAGAGAGTGAAAGTTTCTGCACCTCCCACTGCTTCCTTTAAGTTGTCATCCTCCTCCACTGTTGCTGCTGGAGATTGTCCCTAGAGGCTGTGTTCACTGAGGATGTTGCCAGAGGTAACTTAACGCTGAAAGTGACAACCTTAATAGCAACACCCTGGAAATGCTCTCAACAGCAGCTATCACTATATTCTTGGTCTAACTGGACTTTTCAGCATTCAACTCACTTCCTCCTTGACTTCATGATGTTAATTGTTCTTGTTTTTTTTCCTGTATCTCTGATACATCCTTGCTACCCTCTGTGCTGACTCTTCTTTCTAAAAACTACCCTTGCAATTTCTATCCCTAAATTTAAATCCCTCTAACTAACCAGGTTTATATTTGGTTTTGGTCACAGAGCTCTTTGAAAACATGAGAAAAATACTATGAGCACCATCCCCTTTAAATATGCATGTGAACACATGCACCTACACCTAAAAATTAACTTTACATCTGTTGATGAGGTATATAGCTTGTTTTTTGCTTTTAATAAATAAACCACCATGTAATACCTCAGAATAAAAATCACCTTTGGGTCAGTTAAGATAACATTCCTTATAAGGTCAGGACATTATCTAGAAATCTCTGAGGCAAGTTATTCCATCCACACTAGATGGGAAGCTATAGGTTGTTGATTTTACAAGAGAAAACAATAGATAATTTATTATTTTAGGCAGTAGAAGAGATACTATTTTAACCTGGGAAGGTCAGAAGGAATTTGTGGTGCGTGATATAGAAATTGCTAGAACCAGTCTTTGCTTTCACAGCTATTTTCCACCTTGAGAAAAGCATGTAAACTAAAATCAGTGATGGCTAAGGGCTGAAACCGTAAGATGTCAGGCATTGGGCAACCGTAATATTGAGGAAGTAAAATCATCTATCTATGTAGAAGCATTTTACTCTATGCTGAGATCTAGACATTAATGTATCACGTCAGCAGTGATAAAATCTCTGACTTTCAGGAACAATCTTTAGTGGTTTCTTCATGGCTTATGAGGGATGCAGACATATCTCATTTTATTGCTCTTCACAGAAGTTGCAGTTTTTATAAATTGGTTTGTGGGAACCCTGCCTCCAGAAGTCTATTGACACCATTTATCTAACAGCATTTGTTCACTTTGTGTCTCTGTATCACATTTTGGTAATTCTCAAGTATTTCAAAATTTCCTTTATTATTATGTATGTTATGATGATCTGCAATCAGTGATCTTTGTGTTACACTGTAATTATTTTGGGGCACCACTAATCATGCCCATATAAAACAGCAAACTTAATGAATGTGTGTTTTGACTATTCACTGATACACAGTCCCCCCATCTGTCTCCCTATCCTCAAGCCTATTTCCTGAGATCCAAGAGTATTGAAATTAGGCCAATTAGTAATCCAACAATGGTCTCTACATATGTAAGTGAAAGGAAGAGTCAGAAGTCTCTCACTTTAAATAAAAAACTAGAAATTATTAAGCTTAGTGAGGAAGGCATATTGAAAGCCGAGACAAGCTGAAAGCTAGGCCTTCGTGCCAAACAGCCAAGTTGTGAATGCAAAGGAAAAGATCTTGAAGGAAATGAAAAGTGCTATTCCACTGAACACATCAATGATAATATAGCAAAACAACCTTATTGGTGATATAGAGAATGTTTTAGTAGTCTGGATAAACGAATCACAATATTACCTTAATCCAAAACCTAATCCAGAGCAAGGATCTAACTCTCATCAATTCTGTGAAGGCAAAGAGAGATGAGAAGCTGCAGAAGAAAAGTCTGAAGCTAGCAGAGGTGGATTCTTGAGGTTTAAGGAAAAAAGCTATCACCATTAACATAAAAGTGCAAGGTGAAGCAGCAGCAAGTGTTGATGTAGAAGCTGCAGCAAATTATCCAGAAAAATGAGCTAAGATAATTAATGAAGGCTGCACTAAACAAAATAAAAAAAAACAAACAAACATTTGCTTGAGTATAGTTGACACAATGTTACATTAGCTTCAGGTGTACAGCTTAGTAATACATCTCTACACATTATGCTATGCACACAGTGTAGTTACTATCTGCCACCATACAGTGCTATTACAATACCATTCACTATAAGCTCTATATTTCTTTCGTTCCCATGACTTATTCATTCTATAACTTGAAGCCTGTATCCCTCATGCCCTTTCACCCATTTTTTCCCATTCCTCCATGTCCTTTTCTTCTTGAAACCACCAATTTGTTCTCTGTATTTATAAGTCTGATTCTGCCTTTGTTTATTTATTTACTTTTTTTAAGATTCCACATATGGGGGAATCCCCGGTGGCGCAGTGGTTTAGCGCTGCCTGCAGCCGGGGGTGTGATCCTGGAGATCCAGGATCGAGTCCCACATTGGGCTCCCTGCATGGAGACTGCTTCTCCCTCTGCCTGTGTCTCTGCCTCTCTCTTCGTTCTCTCTGAATGAATAAATAAATAAATCTTAAAAATAAAAAAAAGATTCCACATATTGGTGAGATCATGTGGCATTTATCTTTATCTAACTTATTTCAGTTAGCATAATACCCTCTAGGTCTATTCATGATGTCATAAATGGCAAGATCTCATCCTTTTTTATGGCTTTGCAATATTCCTGTGTGGTGTACACCAATCTAGTGAATGGGACAAGATAATAATACAATATGTTATATATATATACAACCTATATATATATATAGGTTAATATCTGAAATACATAAAGAATGTATTCAACTCAAAACAAAACAAAACAAAAAAACCTAAATAACCTGATGAAAAATGAACAGAGGGCCTAAATAGACATGTTTTCAAAGGAAATATACAAATGATCAACATACACATGAAAAGATTCTCAATATCACTAATCATCAGGGAAATGCAAATCAAAACCAAATCACATTATACCTGTCAGAATGGCTAAAGTAAAAAAGGACAAGAAATTACAAGGATTGGTAAGGATATGAAGAAAATGGAACCTTCACGCACTATTGATGAAAATGTAAATTGGTACAGTCACTGTGGAAAACAGTGTGGAGGTTCCTAAAAAAATTAAAAATAGCAATACCATATGATGCAATAATTCTATTACTGGCTATTTACCTAAAAAAACTCAGAAGCACTAATTTGAAAAGATATATGCACCCTTGTGATTATTACAGCATTGTTTATAATAGGCAAGAAATGCAAACAACCTGAGTGTCTGTCAATGGATAAATGGATAAAGATGTAGTGTCTTTGGTATATGGAATATTGGACAACAGATTTTTGGTGTACACAAAACAGTCTTCTATTGGAAGGAAAGACCTCTAGAACTTTCTTAACTAAAGACAAAAAGTCAATCCTTGGCTTTAGTGAGTGCCAGCTTCAAAGCAAAGCCAGACTCTCTTGTTAGGGGTTATGCAGTTGGTGCCCTTAAGCTGAAGCCAATGCTCATTGACCATTCTGAAGATGCTAGGGCCCTTACAAATTATAATGAGTCCACTCTGCCTCTGGTCTATAAGTGGAACAACAAAATATGGAACACAACACATCGTTTTTTTTTTTTGTTTTTTTTTTTTTAGTTTTTTTTAAATTTTTATTTATTTATGATAGTCACAGAGAGAGAGAGAGAGAGAGGCAGAGACACAGGCAGAGGGAGAAGCAGGCTCCATGCACCGGGAGCCTGATGTGGGATTCGATTCCGGGTCTCCAGGATCGCGCCCTGGGCCAAAGGCAAGCGCCAAACCACTGCGCCACCCAGGGATCCCCACAACACATCGTTTTACAACATAGTTAACTGAATCTTTTAAGCCAATTGTTGAGACCTACTACTGAGAAGAAGAAAAAGATTTCTTGCAAAATATTACTGCTCATTGACAATGTACCTGGTCACCCAAGAGCTCTGATGCAGATGTGCAATGAATTACTGTTGTTTTCATGCCTGCCAACACAATATTTAGTCTACAGAATATGAACCAAAGAGGAATTTCAATTTTCAAGTCTTATTATTTAAGAAATACACTTTCTAAGACTATAGTTTCCATAAACAGTGATTATCCTGATGGATCTGAATTTCAAAGTAAATTGAAAAGCTTCTGGAAAAGATTCATCATACTAGATGTCATTAAGAACATTTGTGATTCATGAGAAGAGGTCAAAATTTCAACATTCACAGGAGTTTGGAAGAAACTGATTCCTATCTTCATGTGTGACTTTGAAGGGGTTAGGACTTCAGTGAAGGAAGTGACTGCAGATGTGGTGGAAAAAGCAAGAAAACTAGAATTACAAATGGAGCCTGGTGATGTGACTAAATTCCTGCAATTTTATGATAAAACTTTAATGGATGAGGAGTTGCTTCTTATGAATGAGCAAGGAAAGTGGTTGTATGAGATAGAATCTTCTGTGAAGATGCTATGAAGATCATTGAAATGACAACAAAATTTTAGAATATTAGTTGGTCAATAAAACAGTGGCAGGGTTTGAGAGGTTTACTTCCAATTTTGAAAGATGTCCTACTGTGAGTAAAATGCTTTCAAAGAACTTCACATGGTACAGAGAAATCATTATTGAAAGAAAAAGTCAATTGATGCAGCAAACTTTATTGTCTTATTTTAAGAAATTGCCACAAACACCCCAGCCTTAGCAACCACCAACCTGATCACTTCAGCAGGCCAACAAGATTGAGTCAAAACCCTCTACCTGCAAAAATATTGACTCACTGAAAGCTTAGATAATAGTTAGCATTTTTTTTAGCAATAAAACATTTTGAATTAAGATATGTACATTGTTTTCATAGACAATGCTATTGCACACTTAATAGACTATGCTATGGTGTACACATAATTTTTGTATGCATTGGCATAAAAAATTTCATTTGACTCACTTTATTTCAATATTCACTTGACTGCAGTGGTCTGGAACTGAGTCTGTAACATCCGAGATGTGCGTGTACTGGCCAGAACGGTATGAGGAGCTATTCTGTACATGTCTGGTATGCAGAAGCTGGATGCCATAAACATCTGAGGATTTCATAAAAAAATTCTGAAGTGGAAGAATGAGTAAGATAGAAGATAGCTTTTGGACTGATTGCTACTGAGGTAATCAAGGAGATTGAAAGGAGTATTGAAAAAATCAAATGGATATGGCTTCACATTTCAAATTTTTGTCTCTATTAACCATGAAATTATTAAAATATGTATATACAAAGAATTAGCTATGCAAAGATTTACTGTTCTCCTGGATTTATGTTTAAATAGAAAATTAAATATCAGCTCTTGAAAAAAACAGAAATCAATTGACAAATAAAAATATAATTTTGCTCAAAAATAATTCAGAGACTGTATTTATTTGACCTGAACAAATAATTGAATGGTATTATGCATATCATCTTTCTTTAGTTTAATCAGAAATGCTTTCCAGTTTTTATCAATACTGCTGAAAACACTTGTTTTCAAATGAGTATACTATTTCTAGAATTCAGCAAGATTCCAAGTCAAAGTCATGTTGCTTACTTGCCATGATGTTTTTCATCCTTAGTCTAAGTGAGACCACTTATGGTTAGGTCTGCCTCTTCTCTGTAACTTCACATTTTTATTTTAATGTAACTTAAAAAAAATGAAAAGCGTTTTCAGATGTCTGCAAATCTCTGCTGACTAAAGTAATTTATAAGACTGTATCTCCTTCAAACCTGGTATATACCCATAACATTGGAAAGTTGATATAATTTATTTAATCTCTTCTTCCAAAGTAGCATTTTAGTCAAAAGAACTCACAGTTCATCAGCATATCCATAATCTTGAATTCAAAGTCTTAAATAAAGAATATCCATGTAATCAGAACATTGCTTAAGTCAGTAGGTATCAAAGTGCTAATTCTTGGATTTCACCCCAGATTCAATGAAACAGAAACTCTGGGTATAGGACCCAAAACCCGGTGGTTTAATAAGCCCTCCAGGTGATTCTGCTGGACACTACAATCTGAAATTCATTGCTCTAAGTAAATGATCTTCCAATTAAACCTTGCCGTAAAAGAACGCCTTCTGGTCAAATTGTTCTACAAAGGGAATTTCCTTTTCTTCTCAAAATAAAGAACAAAAACTTCTACTTGAAGTAAGATCAAGTTCTTTAAAACTTTCACTCTGGAAATGTAGGGAATTTCTGCATGTAGATAAAAATGACACATTTTGCTCCCATTTTATAAAAAGCAACATCCTTCATACAGAAAATAATTCAAAGTCTTGGCTCTAATGAAGCTGATGACATTCAGAGTAGTAAACAAGACATATTCCAGCAGTGTTAACTGAGGTTTTATGACATTATATACAAATGTGGTAAGCAATGATTTTGATGATGTAGGGTGCTGCTTTTATCTCCAGAGTCACAAAATCAGATATGTTAACAAATGTTACAGGTGCTCACCAAAGCAAAAAATACTCCATTTTTATTTTATTTGAAGATGTAATCCTCAAAGTTTTGACTCATTTAAACTTCTGACAACGTTTAATGAGAACACAATTAACTATGTAAGCCCAAAAGCTGGCCATAAAGAATGAAATGAACATTCTAATCTGTTTAATGTTGAAAGGAAATAAATTTTAGAATCTATTTCTTCATGACTAGTTTCAACATATCAAAAATCATTTTGGTGGGTTCCATGTGTCAAATGGCATCTCATTTATTGTATTTCTTTCTGCCAAGCCACCGCTTGACTCAGCCACTTTCGGGATAAATAGCTTAACAAAATTGTGCCAAATCATGTGTTGATATTTTAGTTTGACTACATGATAAGCAAATTATAAGATACTTTAAGGCAAGGATTGGACAAATCCAAAATTTAATTAGTGTCCAGCCTTGTTCAAATTGCGCTTATTTTTCACATGAGCTTTCAGGATGGACAGTTATAGAGAGCTCCTTTAGTTCTGCTGGCTCCATGCTTACACTGCTAAATCCATGGCCAAAAAGATTCACTGCAGCTTTTTTGTGGCATTATATTTGCATAGGGACTAAATCCAAAAGATTAGAACTTCTGTCTCTATTCCTTCCATTTCTTCCCTTCCTCTCCTTTGAGTAAGTCCAATGTAAAAATACAGTAGTTCTGGAAAATATCCATGCTTTCCATGTCTCTTCCTCAGTATAAATCACACATTTGAAGATAAATAGTAACTTGGTGGTTTTAAAAATACCAATTTAAAGCTGATTTGTTACTTTAGTCATATTAATGGAATTCTAAATGACCGTTGTTTTAAAAAATTACCCCCCAAATTTATTTTATTTATAAAATTTTATAGATATTTTAGTCATTTATGCAATTATTCACATTTTAAATAATATATTTTACACATTGGTTCCTTGTTTTAAAACATTTTTTATTCAGGAGAGTCATTTTTAATTAGTTATGTTCGACCCTCAATCGATGATGTAAATAAAAATTAAGTTGCTCTAATTTAAGCACTGGGAGAATCAAAAGCCTCACCTGTACAGCAAAGTACCCTTTTTAGCCTATGGGACCACAAGAATATCTATGTATCTATAAAAATATATCTCTGTATCTGTTTAACAGTCCCATTTCAAATCAGTTTTAGAATAATATAAAAGTAAAAATGTTATATATAAACAGTAATAATAATAATTAATGTTTACTCTCTGCATGTTATAAATTGAGCTCTAACAGACTTAGTTATTCTTTTTCACATAATTCTTTCAAAATCCTTTGAGAAATGATGATCCCTCTTTTACAGAGAAGCAACTGCATTTTAACAAGGTTAAATAACTTGCTCGTATTTACTAATTGAGGAATAGAAGTGTTAGAAGAACCACAGTGAATTTTTAGGCAATACTTAACACTAAGCAGATGTTAAAAGCATGGATCAGAAAACCACAGTGAATCCAGGTTGTAAGAAACCTCAGGGAAGTGAAAGAAACTTTACAAAAGAAAACAAACAAAACACATTATATATGTGAGATGTCTATGGATTAGGCATCAGGTTAGAATGTCCATCTGAGTAAGATCCCTAGGCACAAACAGGTAGAGGAGCAAAATAGGCTTATGGATTTGTTGCAACAAGGTAGACAACACCACATGTCCTTGAGGTGCTCATGTAAGTGGGGTTGGAGTAGCAAATGTTTCTGGTAACTTCTGAATTTGCCATGATTGATTCTAAGGCAGGGTAAGTATAGGAAGGATCAACTCTGGACTGACTGCAATTTCTAAGGTGGAAGTAAGATAAGTAGACTTGAGCCCTGGATTGCTTGCTGACTGGAGTGATGGAAGCTAACAATTAAGTGTCTCACTGCCCTTGATTCACAAGGTGAAAATGACAAAGCAGGATGATAGTCACTCAAAGAAGGGAAGTCATTTTGACACTATGCAGCAGCAATGCGAGAAGTATTATTTCCTGTTAATGTGACAGCTGGCTTTGTCAATCTCTGTTGTTACAGCCTGATTAACTGCAGAGCCGATGTTTACCTGCCTCAGTCCTGAGCTTTTTTTTTTTTTTTTTTTTTTTTTACTCTTTCAGTTTCAGGCTGTTTTTGCTGTTGTTATTGTTACTTCTTCAGAACTCAATCTTTTCATTATTTAAAAGGTGAAGTCTAGGGATCCCTGGGTGGCGCAGCGGTTTGGCGCCTGCCTTTGGCCCAGGGCACGATCCTGGAGACCCGGGATCGAATCCCATGTCAGGCTCCCTGCATGGAGCCTGCTTCTCCCTCTGCCTGTGTCTCTGCCTCTCTCTCTCTCTCTGTGACTATCATGAATAAATAAATAAAGTCTTTAAAAAAAAAAAATAAAAAAATAAAAGGTGAAGTCTAGAACTAGAGAGTCTAGAAGTTAACTCTGCCCCTCCCAGTTACTTCTAGATTAGGCAACTGTGAGGAAAGCACATAACCTCTAGGTGCTTCAGTTTTCTTATATGTAACATGGTAAAATAATTGCACTTTTGTCATATTTGAAACATACATTTAGTACTGTGTTACACATGCAGTAAATGCTACATAAGTGCTAGTATTATATTAATAGTATTCAACTGCAGGTAAAGTGTTCTTAATGCTCACAAAATATTTGTGATGCAGATAACTTTTGCATTATGCATGGACATACAACACAATTCATTGGATATATACAAGGACCATAAAACAAATGTGAAAGGCAAAAGTACAGATACCACAGTACTTAGAGCTTTAGCTCTCAATCTGTTTTTCTTTTCCCTATTATAAAGCAGTGTCTCACTTCCAGATCATGTTACCATGTTATACACAACAATGTAGATGGAAAATCTAACTAACACAATGTGTTCTTGGCTTAATAAGAACTCAGGAAGGCTAGAACTCTTTTTATAGATCTGAAACTATGATCAAAGTGTACAATCTGTGTCCACTAATGAGTGTGATTATATTTCAGGCAAGGAAGCTCAGGTTCTAAGAGATTATATAAATTTTATTTTCATTATCTTACAGCTTTCCTTAATTGATAACAGCATCAGTGATGAGGCTCAGTTCAAATATGAGAACATCTTGAAAAAAAGAAAATTTTAGGAAAATATCTGTATGAGGTAAAACTGGATTATATCTTTGGGACAAAATAGATCAAGTTTCTAATTTGATAGTAGAAAAATATAAATCATGTGCATTTAAAGAAAAACTTACTCTTTGACTACAGCTGATGTAATAAGCAATCAAGACTAAAACCACTGATTGTATATAGGTTGGAAAATCTATACGTACAATTGACTCTTGAACAACATGGCAATTGGGAGCACCAACATCTTGTGCAGTCAAAAATCAGGTACAATTTTCAACTCCCCAAAACTTAACTTTTAATAGCCCATTGTCAACCAGAAGACTTACCAACCACATAAATAGTAGATTAACACATATTTAGTACTATATTCTTATATAAAATAAGCTAGAGAAAAAAAGTTAAGAAAATCATAAGGAAAAGAAAACACCTTTACAGTACTCTATTGTATTTATTGAAAAAAGTCTAGGCATATTTTGTTCAAGGGTAAACTGTATTTAAAAGAATAAACTAGGCTACTTATAAGTGTATATTAATTTTTTTCTACGATTTAATTTGTGCAAGCCCTTCTAGAATAGAAAAAAATTTAATTGGATAATTAGGCAAAATATATAATTGAAACTAACATAAGAAAAAACCCAGAAACTGAACTGATAATATAATGACTATAGAGTTTGATGAAATTTTCTTAATATTAAAGAATTTTGACATAAACTATTATAAGACTCTGGGGGAGTAGTGATTATATGCAGTATATTTTGACAAAATCTAATGTAACATAAAATAAGATGCATATACTTGTCAGTGGATTATTTTTTTCCTCCTAACTCATTCCTAATGACTGTTACATGCAATTCAGATATTTTTCATAGTAGGTTAAAAGGTCATAAAACAGTCTCATAATTGTATTCATCTTTTGACTGTATTTTTTATTTTCTTGACTTGCTTCATTTTTATTCTTTTCAAGGAAATCCTGAGATTGACTCCTCATCAGATTAAAAAAAAAAAGGAATATTGCTTTGATACAAAATCATGAAAAGAAGGATTTTGCTCTATCTGTTCAGGAAGCTTGGAAAAAAAGAGATCAGAACTCTCGGTGGTTGTGACAATATGTAGCACATTTTAGAAGCACAAAGGAGATTACTCTCATTACATTTGCCATTTCTCTTCACAAAATATTCCTCTTAAACATTTCTGACGATAATATCCCAATACTTCCTTTTAATAGGATTTTTTCCCCTACTAAAAGATTTCTATATTGTTCTGTTTTGAGGGAGAAAAAAAAGCAAAAAAATCTTAACGGAGTGGAGAGGGCAATTTTATGATCTTCTTGCTTGAAGAACAGATGACTTACCCTTCAAATGACTCTTGTGATTAGGGAAAATAAATGAGCATAATGCACCAGGCTTTCAAATACTCCATTTTCCTGTCATTATGGCATGCTAAGCTTAACATTTCTAATTATATACATCTATAATTTTTATTCATGACTTTTGTCCTTTAGTGAAAGAATCTAGCTTTCTCAATCTTAGCTAGTGACAAAAAAATAAATTTTCCTAATCTAATTCTAAATTAGATTAATTGAAAGCCCATTGAATTGTACTGAATAAAAGATTATATTCATCTAACCTATCACTGGATGAAACAATTTTTTTCATGTGGACTATGATTATTTATCTAATTAGAAATTTTCTTTATGCATGTACTCCTCCTCAAGCTTAGAATTCTTATCTCCGATTTGAAAATCATTTTTACCCAACTTTACCTTCTTCGATTAAATGTTATAAATTAAACCAAGCCAATTTTGACATGAATAAGTCTTAGTGTCATTTACTTGTAAATAATTAGATTTGAAATGGATGAAATTAAATATGTCCCTACAACTTTGCTATCAACTTATAATTAAAACAGTTCTCAGATCAAATTCCATCATATATACAGACATTTATTACATAAATACATGTTAAGAGGTACAGAATATTTCATAAGATCTATGTTCTAAATTGAAGAAATTCCATCTCCTTGGTATTATGGCTATCTGAACACAATTTTTATGAAATTGTTGATAGACACATACCTGAAAATATTCAAGGAGGATTCTCTGATTTTGATTATTGGCAAATGGCCAACTAATTCTCCAATTTAATTTCTATATGTAGAATTCTTTATGGATAACATTTTATCTTTATTCCTACTGGCCTTCTTAGATGCTTATGCTTGTTCATGTAAGGTTGGGATTTGTCCATAAAATATCTTAGCCATTTTACATTTATTAACTACCATAAATTTCATTAGAGAGAGTGAGCCATTTCTAACATCTATTGGGCTAATACAAGATTGACTAATTTGACCAGATGATCAGCTCTGAAGTGGAAAAAAAACTGGCCTTAAAGTGTAGCTTACATCAACCCACCTTTTTATATTGTGCTTTCCTGGTTGGTTTTTTAAGTTAAATTACGGATTTCATGACATTTAGTTGGCATATTGTCTTCTCTGGGAAGAAACCCTCCTCTATAGTAAAACGGTGAAGAAAATCAGTTATTTATTATTTTATATGAGTTTATTTTCTACTATAAGGGTTATTATGTGATTATATAGTTAGGGGCATATCATCTATAACTATTAAAAATTATTACAGTAGATTTTCTAGGAGCCTATGCTTGAATGTTGGATGGCAATATTGCAGCTGTATGAAAAAGAGAAAGTGGTTAGTCAGCTATTAATTGTCTGTAAAAGACCTTCAAAGGCTCACTGGTTTTACTACTTAGAGACTGGGACTGGTAAAGGAGAAACTGACATGAGCTAAATCTGTTAGAGATCCTGAGCAGGGAAATGGTAGATTGACAGCTTTGCTCAGATATGTAGCTGGACCTAAATCTAAAAACACAACCCGAGACAAAAAAAAATAAATATTTGAAATCTACAAGAACAGGCCCTGTCAAGGAGGAAGAAGAATCACATAAACATAAGGAGTCGAGCCAGATTGCCCAGGTCAGACTTGGATACAATAACAGGGACTAAACACTTAGAAATCTATCAAACTTGAAGAGTGTATAGAGGTAGCAGGAAAGCAAGGATCTCCACGCATGAAAAATGGTACAAATTCATTCAGACAAGCAGGTGGCTCTTCAGCTGTCTTTATCCTGATTACTGCCAGCACAATGTTTTCGCTCTCTGATCTTAAAGTTTCCTCAAATGGTCTCTAAGAGATGGCAAAATAGAATTAACAGTAAGATGCAAATCCTGTTCCCTGAAAATGTGATTCTTCCATGCAATCTCTTTTAATCTTTTGATATCTCTTTACTGGGTAAAAGGCTGCTTTTAGTATTTAGACTTCAGTGCAACTGACCTCAACCACCTTGGTTATTTGCACCAACCAAGGATTTCAGTAACAGTGTAGGAATAGCCCCAGTTGATGCATATTCTCTTTCATCTGACTGGAAATTAGACAGAAGGGCTAAAATCATTTAAACATACTAAGTACTCAATGGACATAGAGGGGAGAGATTTTGTTTCTTTGCTTGTAAGAAAGTAACAAAAATAATTTCCTTTTTGTAAAAGACTATTAAAATTGAGGAAATTATCTACTTATTGATCCTCTTTTGTAGCCAATTCTAATGGACAGTTTGAATACTCATTATATGCCTATTATGTTAATCCCCAAAGTACAATAAGTAATGTGCAGTCTTAGACTTTGAAAGTTTTATTTCAGCTACTAAATAGGATACCCAGATTTTTGTCAATATAACAGTTTTATACAAGTTTGAAGAAAATTTGAATTTGCTTTTACAAACAAATTATTTAATGAATTCGAGATAGCTTGGTTTTTATTGAAATAATTGTAGCAAAAATGGCTATTGTGTTTAATGAATGATCACATTACTATTACTGTGTACCTTCACAGTGCTTAAAAAATAAATCAATTCTTTCAATTATCTTATATAGTATACTACTATTATTACATTTTACATGTTCAAAGAAGTTAAAGTAACTTTCTTCTGGTCATGCACGAGTAGTAAATAAAAGAAATTAACCAGGTGTTGTACCCACCCATGTTATCTGATTCCAAATTAATCCTATTACCATTGACTAAGTCATTTTTTCCTATTTTCCGGGCAAGTACATATTATATATGCACTATCTTCAGACCCAGTTCAAGGAACTTGTAATACATCTGTGAGCAAAGACAGAAAAAAGTACTGCCTTTCTAGAGCATATTTAAGGGATCATAATATTAAATAAGAAACAAAACTTAAATACTGATGTCATATTAAATTATGCTAAGTGAAATGAAAAAAAGTACAGCCAGATGTGCAAATTTAGAAGACAAAGATTATAGGTTTAAATAGAGTGGTCATTCCAGACTTCACTGAGGGAAGGACTCTTTTATTTTTTAGAAAGTAACACACATATTGAGAGTTTTAATTTTTTATTTATTTTTAGAGGTCAATGATTCATTAGTTTTATATAATACCCAGTGCTCATTACATCATGTACCCTCCTTAATGTTCATCACCCAGTTACTTATCCCCACACCCTGCTCCCCTCCAGTGACCCTATTTGTTTTCTATGATTTAGTCTTTGTTGGTTTGTCTCCTCTCTGATTTTGTCTTGTTTTATTTTTTCCTCTCTTCCCCTATGATCCTCTGTTTTATTAATTTTTCTTTTTTTAAAACGTTTTTATTTATTTATTAATGAGAGACACACAGAGAGAGGCAGAGACACAGGCAGAGGGAGAAGCAGGCTCCATGCAGGGAGCCTGACGTGGGACTTGATCCCTGAGCCGAAGGCAGACGCTCAACCGCTGAGCCACCCAGATGTCCCCTCTGTTTTATTTCTTAAATTCCATATGTGAGTGAGATTATATAATAATTGTCTTTCTCTGATCAACTTATTTTGCTTAGTATAATATCCTCTTGTTCTATCCACAATCATTGCAAATGGCAAGATTTCAGTTTTTTGATGGCTGAGTAGTAGTCCATTATATATATATATATATATATATATATATATATATATATATATACCACATTTTCTTTATCCACCCATCTGTCGATGGACATCTGGACTCTTTCCATAGTTTGGCTGTTGTGGACATTGTTGTTATAAATATTGGGGTCCAGGTGCCCCTTCAGATCATTACATTTGTATCTTTGGAGTAAATAAAAAGCTTTTTCACACCAAAGAAACAGTCGACAAAATTAAAAGGCAACCTCTATAGTGGGAGAAGATATTTGCAAATGACATCAGATAGAGGACTAGTATCGCAAATCTATCAAGAACTTATCAAACTCAACACCCAAAGAGGGGAGGACTCTTAAGCAGAGACTTGAAGGATGTGTGGAATAAAGATATAGAAAGCTAGGGGGAAAAAATTTCCAGGCAAAGGGAATGAATAGTCATCACAAAGGTTCCCGGGGTGGGGGCATTGTCTGGAATATTTGAAGAATTACAAGAAAATTGGTGTGGATCCAATGAGGTGAGAAAGATTGTAGTGGGAAAAGCAAAATAGACAAAGGGATACAGGTTATGTAGGGGTTTTCAGAGCATGGTGTGGTTTTACTAGTTTTCACAAGGAGCAACGGGTACATATGAAAGCATTTTGAGAGTGAGAATGACATGATCTGTGTGATCAATCTGACAAAACATGTTGAGAAAAACATCCTTTAAGGAGGATGGATGTGGAAGTGAAACCATGCAGACAAATATGGAGGTTATTGCAGAATCTAGGCAAAAGGCCAATAATGGGTACCAACAGGGTAGATAGGGAGAAACAGTCTAAGTCAGAATTTACTTGAAAGTAGAGCCAACAGGAATATTGCACAGGTTGGTTTCGAGATGAAGAGAGAAAAATTAACATTAACTGCAAGTGTTAATCCAAAGCAACCAGAAATATTAAGTTACCATCAACTGAGAAGGAGGGCAAAAAACATGGCTGGAATATCTTTTTGTTTTTTTTGGGAGGGAGGGGGATGGAGGGTGTGAAAATCATGGGTTCAATTTTAAATATATTTAAGTTTTAGAAGTGGAAATATCAAGTAGGCTTCTGTATATATGTTTGGAAAGGGAGGTCTACAGTTGAATACAAATATTTAAGAATTAACATATAGATTTATTTACATTATAGAACTTAAGGTCATAAGATTGGATGATATTACAGAAAATGAGTATAGATAGATAAGAAATTGGGTTCTCAAACTGAACTTTGGTCATTATGAATTTTGGAGAGAAGAGAAACAAAACATCATGAATACTTAGCAATAGCAGCAAATGAGCGACAAGATGAAAATCAAACAACGATGACAACAGTGGATGCCATGGAAGCCTAAGGAAAATAGTTTGTCAAGGGAAAAATAGGTTATTGACAATGTCATATATGACTACTGAGTACTGAATACTGGATTCAGTGACTAAGAGTTCCAGGTGACACTGAAGTATTTTCTGTCAAGAGATGAGAGTGGAAGACTGAATGGCATAGGTTTAAAGTAAAATTTGAGGGAGTAGAAGAGTCTACAAAATATAAACACATTCTTCAAACTATTTTACTGTAAAGGGAACCAAGTAAATGGTGTTTTAGGTGTCTAGAGAAGTGTGGTCAGGTTAAGTTTGTTTTTATTTTATTTTTTTATTTTTTATTTTTATTTTTTTTAATTTTATTTATTTATAATAGTCACAGAGAGAGAGAGAGAGAGAGAGAGAGAGAGAGAGGCAGAGACATAGGCAGAGGGAGAAGCAGGCTCCATGCACCGGGAGCCCGACGTGGGATTCGATCCCGGGTCTCCAGGATCACGCCCTGGGCCAAAGGCAGGTGCCAAACCGCTGCGCCACCCAGGGATCCCTAAGTTTGTTTTTAATTGGAGGAATAACATCATTTTATGTAAGAGATAATTTAGTTGGGCAGGAAAATGTGATGAGATAAGTTAGATGGAAAGGAATTGCTAGAGCAACGTCCCTGAGTAGGTGCAATCAAAATGGAAAGTGTAAGAAGTATGAGCCATTGATAGAAAAATGAACAGCTAATCTATAGCAAGAGACAGAGGGTGGGAGTGGGTCTACAGTTAGATGTTCTTGGAGAAACCTGTGGAAGTTCTCTTCTGATTACTTTTGTGAGGTAATTAGTTAAGATTAATTTTGTGAAGCACATTAAGTTTGAGAAGTGGGTAGAAAGTGTTGAAGACAGGGACGGGTGTCAGAGTCATCTATGAGAGTAGGTCAGTGATTGGATTAGGGGAATATAGAATGATTACAGGACAGCATTAAAATTCTTTGGGGTTTATAATCAGGAATTTAAAGCAGACAGAATTTTGTGGCTGTGCATTTTCCCACAGCCACATTGAGCTGCATGGGTGCAAGGACGAGGTAGGCCGAGAGTTGGATTTAAAAAGGGTTGTGGTTTTGTGAAGTGAGTGTGATGAAGAATGAGAGAGGCAGGGAAGGTGAGGTGTTAGTTTTATAATGATTGATCATGGTATTTAAACTGGTTAAGGACAGAAGAAAGGACATCAGTGAGTTGAGTGACAGCAAAAAGCTGCTAGAAGCACATTAATGGCATCCTGGTAGAGGAAGCTCACAGGAATCAAAGGAGGTAGTGATCAGAGAGAGGGCTGCATAGAACAGACAGTGGAGGGTTGAATTTTTGAGAGTGACAAGGATGATAGTAGCTGTGAGTGGCAGAAGTAGGATAAAGGTGAAGATGGAGGAGAGTTCAATAAACGGAGTTCTAGAAGAATCATCCAGGTATATTGAAGTCACTAATGTTTTTAGGGAGAAATGTATGAGAATAACCTGAAAGTCAATATAAGTACATGGAGCTATTTATCCCCCATTGAATCATTAAATTCTTAGTTACGTGGCTTGCTTAAGAGCAAGGTATACCGCTTAACATAGTGTTCCTGTAACAATGAAAAATTGCAAAAGAAAATATGTTTCACATACAGTGTAATTTTTCTGATGTGTAATTCCATGCCTGCTACATTTTTCTAGCATCTTCAATATTATATTCAACTATGCTTTCCTGAACCTTAGGCTTTTTTATAGTTCAAATTGTTTCCACATCATTTAATACTTTTCTATGAATGACTCTGCTTTTCTAATCTATTTAGTTAAAAACGGATGCTGTTTATCCATTTCAGTTCTCAAGTGCTTGGTTTCTTGCTTCTACAGCTGCTTTTTACTCGCCTCACCTCTCCAATGCTGTCAGCAAGAGAGCAAGGCAAAAATGGAAAACACAGAGTTCACATTCACACTCCTTTTCCTTGAATCCTGGCATTTTTCCAGTCACTTACTCCCTTGTTGCAGTTCATAGTAATTTAATCTCATTCTACACAAAGAAAGTAAAATTTCCAGTCTAATTTAGAGTATATAAGATTAGAAATAAGAAGCACTATACAATTAAAAAGAAGAAAAAACCCAGCCAATCCAATAAAAGAAACTGATGCCTCAGAGGGCAAATAGGAAATTCACATCTTGTCCCATAGTGTTCTATTTCATTGCAAAATGAGGCTCTGTAGTAGATTTCACTTCTCTATTGGGAAATGAGTTTTCCTTTCCAGAAGAGCAAATATATGATATGTGGTTGACAAGCTGCCCAATAACCCATAGCTATTTATGGCCAAGAATTCCATGCAATGTAGACTAATACTATCAGAGCTTTAGATCCCATGTACTATGAGATTGACAAGCTTTTTTAGAGAGCTTCCTAAAAATACAGTGATGTGATGTTTAATATATGCAGCCAATTTCTATTCCTGGTGAGTTCCCCAATTACCTGGCTTGATCATTCTGCATTCTAAAACATACAGCAAATCCTCAAGAGTAATATGTAATAAATTCCTTAGCTCAAATCAGTAAAATATATTTAAAAGTATTCTGCTCTCTTTCATTTCTTAATTTTGCATAGTTTAGAACTGTATAGTTCTTTATTTGTCTACAAATAATACCACTCTCTCCATGGCTTTGGTGTCAAAATATCTCTCTGTACTTTCCTTTTACATCATTTCTAACAGAGCTCTTTATCTTCCTTTCCTCTTCACTTTTATTAGTGAATCAAAATCTGAACTTTTTAAATGCGTTCTTACACTTCTGTCCTTAGAAAACTTGATTTCGACAATAACGTCATGGCTTATTGTATATTTTCCAATTTAGTTGTTCTTCTTTCCTCAAAAAATCACCTAAAATTATGACTTGAACTTCAGTTCCATATGTTTAAGTGGAGGAGAAGACTCGTGGGTGCAAATAGGACAATGATAGTTTCCTTGCTTAACTTTTCAAAAGCTACCCCTAGAATTTGGATGCAATGCTAAATATCCTCCTTCTGAGTTTGCAGCTTTGATAGAGAAGACTCATTTGTACTTTGAACAAAAGAGAGAGAGCCAATAAAATTAGAAATACTTATTGCCATGGACACATGTACATCCATATACTACATACGTTGGTATCTCCTCTTGTGAGGTTAGATACTAGTTCCATCCCAAGGGTTTTAATCCATTGCTTCTCCTACCCCAATTACAATACTAAGGAAAAAGGAATAACTTTCTCAGTTTTCATCTTGCTTATTTAAGTATAGTTATTTATAGAACAGAATTTACTCTTCCATATTATAGTTAGAAAAACAGATAACTAAAGAATTACCTCTTATGAGATCAGTTGATAAAAATATGTGTTGGGGATGATGAGTAGCAAACACCTATGAGCTAATGTGGGAAGGGAAGCTCTCCTTGGCTTGATGTGGAGAATTGAGGCCATTCATCCTCTATTTCAAACTTGACTCTGGCTGAGACAATCTAGAGCTGAATTCTTCCTCCATATTGCCACTTTTCTTACAGGAAGTATCAGTAATATTCCAACTTTATTATTTGTTCTTTATAAATATTTTGGTTACATGAGACGGAGAGTAAGTTTATACCTGCTGGAGACAAAGGGGCCTATCCTGGTTGTTTTTAAAGTGTGAACTACTTTTTGGATTGAAAATTGCTTTGCTTCTTTGCTTAAGTTTACTTCAGCTAAAAATATATATTTTTTAAATTTGTAAATAGTTTTTAAATATATATGCTCTTTCTTATAAATATATATATCTCTCATACCGATGATTGAATTCTAGTTTTTTTTTTCCCCATAACTCTATAGGTATTAAAGATGTGAAAACAAGCTATTTCCCATGTATTTGCCTGGAATAGGGAACATCTATGGACCACATTCATTTGGATGCATTAAATAATGGTGTTTTATATTGTTTTAATATCTGATATAGTAGTTTAATCTTTAAAAGATATGAAATTGTGTGAATTCCCATTGATCAAAATGTTGCTTGATGGATGTATTTGTTATCTATTGTTGTATAACAAATACTCCACAATTTATCAGCTTAAAACAAAATATTGATTTTTGTCTTAGTTTCTGAGCATCAGGAATGTGGAAATAGCTGAAGTCTGCCTCAGGGTTTCTCATGAGATTTAGTCAAACTATGCACTGCAGTAGTTATCCTAAGGCTGGTCTGAAATGGTAGAATCTGTAAGCTCCCTTACCTGTCTGTTGGCAAGGCAACATGTTCCTTCATGGCTATTCACCAGAGAGTTTAGTTCTTCTTCCTGTGAGGCTCTCATTAAGGCTTTTTACAACATGGCAGCTTACTTTCTCCAGAAGAAAGAAGGAGGGGGGAAGGTGGCAGAAGGAGGAACCCCAAGATGGAGACCATAGTCTTTTATAACCTAAGTTCACAAGTAATACACTAATTATGTATATATACGTATATACATATGTGTGTGTGTGTGTGTATATATATATATATAGTATATGCTTTGTACTACTGTGCGTGTGTGTGTATACATACACACACACATACACACACACACACACACAGTAGTACAAAGCATATACTATTGAACACACAGATCAACCTGAGAACAATGTGAAAGGAAATTACACAAGAATATGAATAGCAAACAGGGGATCTTGGACCCATCTTGAAGGCTGGCTACTATAGTTAGATATACAGCTAAATCTGTTTTATTTACTTCTGAAATTAGAGAATTTGTACTTATGACAAAAAGAAGCAAAATAAAACTTTGCGTTTGCACGATTAAATTACAAATGAAATTAGGATCTTTTTAAAAATTGGAATTAAATTATTTACTTGAAATCATTAAAATAGAGTTATACGAAGTTCAGATCAGGTAAATAGATTCTAGATAACTCAAACTCCTTCAATTACAGGCAAATTACAAATTTCAAATTACAATGAATTCTAGTATTTACACTCTCTGTTGCAAAATTAACAAGCTGCAATGAGGTTATATTAAATATACAATCTCACACACAGATGTCTGAAAAAGACCAAAAATGAGGAAAGTAAAATAATTATTCTGTTCTTTCATTCTAAATATAAAAAGGGGGAAATTTACATAATGCTAAAAGAAAATATGAATGGTAAAAGCTTACAAACTATTTATATTTGATCAACCCATTATAACAAAACACTTTTTGTTTTGTTATACAAGATACAAAAATTATAAACTAAATATTTTAAAATTAAATTTATTTTTCTTCTTTATTTTAACTCTGATGAAAAAAATCATTCTAATGGAAAAGAGATTGAAATATTGAATTATGGCAAGATTTTACTCTCTGTGTTATTCTCACTCCTTTGATAAACACATATTGTCTAACCAATAGTCTTCTAGAGGGCAATCATCATCTCACTATTTCCCCTGGGTGATGGCTTGGGGCTGAGGAAATCTACATCTTCCCATTCTTTCAGAGAGTAAAGAGTAGGAGTAAAGTAGGAGTAGGAGTAAAGAAGGATTTTAGGAACAAGCTGAACTTTGATGTTCCTCAGTCTATCCTAGTCCCTCCCCTCAGAACCCTCTACTCTCTTTTGCTGATTTCATACTGGTAAATTTAATAAAGGCTTAAATTTTTAATTAGCTTTTATCCTCTCATACTCAGTGTGCATACTAGGATACACTGAACTTAATCATATTTCATATCTGCATATAGACATACATGAGGTATCAGTGTCATAGCTAATAAAATTAATAAATTATCTAATAAATTTAGATTAATAAATTATCTAAGAAATATATCTAATAAATCTAAGTATCTGATAAATTGCTTAATTTATGTGATGTGATTTTTTCATTCTGAGCACATCTTCAAATACGTTTCTCTGCCTTACCCTCAAGAAACTTTCCAACAAGAGGATCACATCATCCAAGTTTGCATTTTCTCACTGTGGACAGCACACATCCAATGCAAGGATGTAAAAACCTGGACCCCTTGTTTTTGGTCATCTCTGAAGTAGTATTGTAGTTATTCCAACTACATCATGGTTCAACTTCTACCTCAGTCCAATTTTGCTTGTCTCACCACCCCCACCCCCACCCTGCATGCTGTATCAATGTAATGGTAAAAAACTTTCACAAATAGTAAACTGGTATGGGGTATTGGTGGAAGGCAATATGATTTCGAGGCATTTGAGACTTTAGAGAGAAGTACATATAAATCTAAATTCTGTAAAATCATATGACTCTCACTGAGTGCCATCTATACAATAAAGACATCAAGGAGTTATGTAATTACCCAAGAATAAAGCAAAATGTGGAAATCCAACAGCCTCATTGGCAGAAAAAGACTTTCATCTCTGTAGCTGGAAGTCAGGAAAACCAGGAACTAGACTTAATTAGGCTCCATACAATGTAAAATTCTAATCCCTTGGTATTGATTTTGTTGTTATTAGTGACCTGATTGAGAAAGAATTATTTAGATTTGGGATGGAGACACAAGAGTTGTTGTGCTAAAAAAATGAAAAATCAGATTTTCTAAACTTTCTGGGCCAGCAGAATTAGCACATCTGTCCCTAATAAGATTAGCACTCCACTCTTGCTGGAAGACATGTAGAGGCATCTGTCTAACTCCTTTCTGGACTTACAGTTACCTTCAGTACTGGGCACTGGACCAGTAACTGAAGTTAAATCACAATATAATATAGCCAGAGATGTGCTGGCCTTAAAATGAGGAAGGGTACTATAAACGGAAGGAGCTGTAGGACCTGGCCAACAATGTGTACTAGTAGGAGCTGGGTGAGTATAAGTGGGACAAGATCTTGAAAGCTAGAATATGGGGGTGGGATATAAATTTGGATAAGAGAGTATGTTGACATACAATTACTCTCTCTTAATACAGGATTTAACATTCTATATATCATGAGCAGATAGATAATTAGGTAGGTTTTGACTATTAAAACTCAGAAAAAGCAATGGCCTTCCCAACAGAAAGTAAAAATGCAAGAGATACAATGGAAAATTGTGGAGGTAAGAATAAAATGGTTCAAAGAAGTGACAAGCTGGGATGGATATACTATGAAGGTAAGAAAAGCCACTAGCAAAGTATGTTCTCTAGGAAGGTCTGGAAGACACAATTTATAAAAATGATAAAGAATATCTTATTGAGAGGGTCACCAGCAATTTTGAGAAGCTCAATAGTGAATGTCTTCTGTGTTCCATGGCTTAAAAGACATGAAAGTGCTACAGATACTGATTCCCTGATAGTAAGAGGAAGTTGTAAGATCCCAATATGCTAGAAGCCTGGTGTGATATATAATTAATAAGAACAGCAAGGTCAGAGTGGCAGCCAGTGGAGACAGATGTGTGGAGAGATAGGAAGATGGTTGCTAAAATCAAAATGTCATAGAGACAGCCAGCAATGCTATTTCTCAATCTATATAATCAAAATAATAAATTATGGATGATCTGAAGGTGGAGGGCAGCTGGTGCAATAAAAAATAATTATTCTTTCTCAGATTCTGGACTAGAGCCAGTTTTCAAAACTGGTATAACACTGACTGATGGAAAGGCCAAGTTAGTAAGGGGAAGGAAACTGTAATATCACAACAAGTACATACAGTTATGAGTTATCCACCCTCCCACAAAGAGACCTATGGCTGTTATCTTGGATAAAAATATACTAGAGAAATGGAAATACACAGATATTTCAAGCACCATTGGGAAACATAGAGCAAGTTAACATTGATACCAATGGGCTCAACATGCTATCATGGCACCTCTCTCACAGTAGAACAGGTGATAAATTGAATCCAGTCTTCTTATAAGTATTATATTTCCACTGAGTCCATGGACGCATTTGACAGTTATTTTACTAGAATGTGTAATTGGAGTGAATATACAGTCACTGACAGAAGTCTACTTATGTTCCTTGGCTCTGGTAACAGCTATAATACAGAAAAGTTCAAGCAGAAGCATCTAAATCTGCCCAGCTAAGAGAGTCAATAATTTTTTTTCAAAAAAAAAATCTTATCCTAAGACAGAAAGTAATGACATCTTTAAATACCTACAAAATGCAGGGACAGTGACCCTTATTACATCCCTATTTAATTCACTACCAAAGAATCTCTCTGGAACTCTTAAAACAGATGGATTCTGGAGGATTATATTGTATTACTGCAAACTTTGTAGAAGCATATAGTAGCCCAACTGTTGTTGCTGTGCTAGACATATCTTTGCTAAAGCATTATAAACCTCAGAAACTTATATGTGGAAATCACCAGTTGAAGGTGTTCTTTTCCATCTCTATTATGAAGGAGGGCCAAAGTAGTTTATATTCAAAGATTAATCCCAGAGTTATGTTGAATTTCTCTTCCCCTGTCAGTCACAATATAGTGTCAAGGGACCTGGATAACCTAAACATTCTATAGAAATTAAGAACTTACAATTTCAATAATATTATGTAATCAGAATTGAGAAGAAGTGCTGGGTACATTAATGGACTTGTAATACACAAAGCACCCTAGAAAGTATGACATAAACACTCTGAAGATTCAAGAACCTGCTACACTGGTGAGTTTTCTAAGGTCCAGTGGTTTGGGGCCTACCAAGATTTCCCCTCCAAAATAAAGGACAACATATGTTTCAAGTCTCTCATGACTCCTACTATTCAAAAGGAAGCAAAATTACTAGTAGGCATCTTTTGGTTCTGGAGTCCAGATAATTACACTTGAAATACTGCTTTACCTCCTTACCAAATGACATGGAGAGTTTGCATTTTTATATGAGCTCTGAGGAAGATATGCCTTTGCAACAAGTTCATGCCATGATGTAAGCAGACAGTTGCTTAGGCATTATGGTCCAGGAAACTATGTAGTATTAAATGTGTATGTGGTGACAAGGGATGTCATCCTTTAGTGGAGTTTAGGACAATCACCAATAGAAGAATAACAACCCAGACCACTAGAATGCTGGAAATAATTAGTATAATTTACTATAAATAATTATGTTCTATTTTTGGAAATACCTGTCAGCTTGCTAGTAGGTTCTGGTAGAGACAGAGTAGATGGCCATCAGATACTATATGACTACATTGCCAGAACGAACCATCATGAGCTGAGATCTCACAGACAATCTCAAGTCATTAGTTTAGACAGGCCCAGAAGTAATGCATCAGAAAAAGTATTATGCCTAGCTATAGGGAAAACCAGTATGAGAGGACAAAACATTCTGCAGAAGAAGGTGGCCCAGACTCCATGTCATCAATACTATTGCACTGTTGCCTCTCCCTCATGGTAAATATATGTCAACATGTGGGTATATCATCACAGGAACCACTGGCCATAGAATTTACCACACTACTTGGAATTGAAATGAAGAGAATGACCATTGAGAACAGTACTAAAATGTCTTCTTGGAGACAATACCTGGGGAAATGGAGCACTGCTCTCCAGGAGGTAGTATACAATCTAAATCAATCATTTTGTAGTGCTCTGTCCTCTGAGGCAAAATATATGTCTAAACACCTAAGGTTCAACTTGGTGTGAATTTCCTTACTATCATTTCTAGATAACCACTTGGGAATTTATGTTACCCATCCCCAAAACCTAGGGTATAGTCATCTAGGGATCTTTGTTCCAAGAAGGAAAACTCTTTTACCAGTAAATACAGCAAGAGACTCACTGAACTTCAAGGCCTGCCTTTTTTTTTTTTTTTTCGGGTTACTTTGGTTCCTTATGCCATGTGACAATTATGCAAGGAAAGAAGTGACATTTGAGTATGAGTAATTGACCGTGATAATCAGGAGATGAAGCTGAGAATAGTTTCAGGGAAGACTGCATTTGGCATCTCTTGGTATTTTTGTGTCTATTTTTGATGTTAAATGGACAAGTGCAGTAGACATATTGAGAATTACAGAGTATAAAGGAATTTAGGGATGAGTGTTTGGGTCATGATAGCATAGTAGCTACCAAGACATTCAAAAGAGCTACTGAAAATTGAGAAGAATCTGGAAAGGTAGCAGAAGAGATGACCAATATCAGTTGTGGTCCAGAGACCAGCTATTGTATAAAAAGCTATAGGAGCAGTAGTTTTTTTCCACTTCCCTCTTGAATGCTTCTCCAGAAAAAGAGCAAACTTTCTGCAAAGTTTCAAATGGGACTAACCTTTCATTTAAAGCATATAGATCAGACCAGCATAAGGAAGACTGTGGTGAACACTGTGAAGTGCTATACAAATTCCCCCACATTACTTTCAAGAATAAAGCAAGTATTCTTTTAGCAGCCAAGAGAATTTCTGCTTACAGCTCATAGCCTAATTTTTTCCCTCTGCTAAAACTATCTGCCTATCTCAAAGTTATGCCTTCTTTCTATTCAATATGAGGACACAGTGTTGTCCACTACTGAGGACAACTCTGAAAGGCCATACCTTGAGAGTGGAAGCTTTTATTTCAAAGAATCATGCTTCAAATTCTCCTGTCTTTGCTCACTGTGTTACATGTGTTCCTGAAAGCACTCCCCTTCTCCACATATTACTTGATCTCAGAGTCTGATTCTTAGGAAATTAATTTTAAGGCAGGCTAAAATTTTTACTTATGTTTACTACCCCACATGGAACATGCAAAAAAAAATTCAAACTTAAAATGTGCCCCACATCCATTTTTTTAATATTAATTAATTAATTTATTTATTTATTTATTTATTTATTTATTTATGATAGTCACACACACAGAGAGAGAGAGAGAGAGAGAGAGGGAGAGAGAGAGAGAGGCAGAGACACAGGCAGAGGGAGAAGCAGGCTCCATGCACCGGGAGCCCGACGTGGGATTCGATTTCGGGTCTCCAGGATCGGGCCCTGGGCCAAAGGCAGGCGCCAAACCTCTGCGCCACCCAGGGATCCCCTCACATGCATTTTTAATTTATCTATCACCTCTGAGATCCTTTTCCCCATATTGAGAGTTTTACAGCAAAGCAAATTTGCTTACTGCTTCTCCAGTTCATCGGGTTGACATTTTCTAGGTCACCAAGACTTTGTTTTGAATGGGTAGACTTTCAGAGCTTCCAGCTTTCTTCTCAAACTCAGTTGGATGTGAGATCATAGCTTTTATTCATTTTTTAAAGATTTTATTTATTTATTAATGAGAGACACAGACAGAGAGGCAGAGACACAGGCAGAGGGAGAAGCAGACTCCATGCAGGGAGCCCGACGTGGGACTTGATCCCGGGTCTCCAGGATCACACCCTGGGCCAAAGGCAGGCGCTTAACCACTGAGCCACCCAGGGATCCCCATATCTTTTATTTCTAAGTAAGCTTTAAAAAAATTTTTTTTTCCCTAAGACTGAAGGAGTTGGAACCAGTTCCCAGAGCTCTGGATTATTTTAGCAACATCTCAAAGTTCTGATTTATGGGTATGGCTTTTAATACTAAGGTTGTTTCTGGAACCTGTAGATTTCCCTTTCATGTTATGAAACTGGATATTAAAAAATGTGTTTTATTTTGTTATATTGTATTCAGATACCTTATGTATTATTGATGAAAGCAGTGACCTATATCTACTCATTTGGCCATGTAGCTAGAATCAGAACACTCTCCTATTCAGTATTTGGCATGTAGAAGTTCACAGATTAATATTTATTGAACATAAAATATCTTGGGAAACATTTTTACATAAGGAAATGTCATCACTTTGATCTATTTCCCCAATTGAACATTTTGCAAGAAAATCTGGTATTTAAAAACACATTTATGTGTGAAAGTATGTTTTGTCTGTTCTGGCTGCTGTATCAGAATACTATAGACTGGGGGGCTTAAAAGCAACTGACATTTATATCTCACATTTTTGGAGGTTGAGAAGTCCAAGTTCAGGGTGCTTGCAGATTTGGTGTCTCATGAACACTCCACCCTCATAACTTAATCATCTCCCCAAATCCGCACCTCCAAATATAACATTGGAAATTAGGCCTCTTTGTGTGAATTCTGGAATGGCACACATATTCAGTCCACAGCAATGTTTGTAGTATATTCTCACAAAATATTTGGAAATTTTCTTTACCCATGGTCTATAATGTGACTATAGTTTCTTCAACATGGTGATATTAATTTTAATGTCATTTAATTTTCTAATCCATTTAGAGTTATAAACAACAAAAACAGAAGATAGACTGTATACTTTTTTGCATAAAGTATACAAAAAGCACTGAACATTTTGATGTACTACACAGTAATTCTTTAATACGATTATAAGAAGGGAAACACAAAAGTTTGTAGGCTTTAGAGTCAGAAAATCTAAATCCAAAATCTGTCAATCTCTCTTAAGTAGTACACTGATCTTGAGAACATTATCAAATTTAGATTAGCATATTTTATTTTCCCTCATCTGGGAAATGGGGGCAGTAACTTAAGTAGTCAGAGTCATAAAGAGCCACCATCCTATTCGTTATTATACTTATAAAATAATGTACAATTTCTGATATGGACAAATGATAAAGGAAATTACATAAAAAATGTATGCAGCTATAACTTTTGAAAGTTGAAATGCGATTTCTACCTACAATTGGGAACGTGTTGAAGAAATTAATTAAATACCACCTATTAATCATTCATATAGGTTAAAAATGTAATAAGTAAATCTAGGTACTCTGTTTATCTTATTCTATAGAAATGCTGTGCCTACATCTATGACTTAAATACTTAAATTGTTAATAACAGTGGCATCTAAGTACAGTATCCTTTATGGAAGAAATAACAACTATAATAACCAGAGAATTGATAATGGTAACAATTAAATATAAGCATATATTACTAATAACTGCTATAATAAGGTCTTCTTCTCCCAAACAAACACTCCCCCCCCCCCCCAAAAAAAAGTTACGACAGCTTGAAAATACATTGAATGAGAGAGGGTTTATTTATAAAATTTAATTTTAATACCATTGTATCAGAATGGAATTATCCTATAAATTACCTTATGAACAGAATAGATCCCCCACCATGAAACTGGATTATAACTTATTGTGATAATCTATTTCTGATGCTAATTTAATATGATAATATTAAACATGGAATTTCTATTATTTACACAAATTTAATTGTACGCTTCCAAGAAATCTCCATATATGGAGTTTGCCATTTTCTACCTAGTACCTACAGGAAGAGTTGTGCATTGGATTCTTTCTCTATTTTATTTCTCACTGTAAGTGAATTATATTGTTATTCTGGTGTATTACATCAAACTGACTAATCTGCAACTATCTAAGAGAAAGAGGACCCCTCAATGCTCACAGATTAGCCTGCCTTAGCCTGATATGAACTCTGGATTTAGGTGAAAGGATTAAGTTAAGGCATAGAGGGGAGAACTTTCTGGGCAGCCAGCCAGTCATCCTTATGTGTGACTGCATCACTGCATACTCCATGACTCTCTTGGATGCTCTCCAGGTAGATTACATGATTCATATCTAATCAATACTAATAATTATAGAATATTTTTATATTGCAGAGTGATTCCAATCAGAGGCTCTTGACTCAGACTGCTTACTACTTACTTAGCCCTTTCATGTTAAAAACTGGGCAATTTGAGACATACTTCTGTATGTTTTATTATTAGTATTATTATTATTATTATTAATCTTTAAATATCTCTCCCATAGTGTAGTGGGAAAACTAAATCGAGTTAATAGAGGTGAGAAATTTAGAATAAGAAATAATACTGCAAAGAGAACTCACAGCACTTCAAGCATGGGAAGATGCAGAGTAAGTTTCAGTGTTATCATCAGCATGATCATCACCATCATCGTAGTATTATCATTATCATCATCATTATTATTAGCAAACTATTGTGTAAAACACAAAGATTTATATAAAACAATATTTTTCTTAGGAATGGCTATTAGTTTATTAAGAAAAAAAGTAAATATGAGAATAAATAGTACTGTGAAATGCAAGTAGTTGCACCTACTTCAGAGTTCTTGTGAATATTAAATAGCACATATTTCTGACAAATTGTAGCTACTTAGAAGCAGTTATTGTTATAACAAATATGTCTAACTTTATTATTATATCACCAAAAATCACACTAAAAATTTAAGTTTTAGAATCACAGCCAAAAATTGCTATGGTCTTGAGTATCTCTTTCCTATAATATGTCCAAATCCTTAGAAGCTATTGTACACTTTAATAGTAGCTTCAGAAAAGGGGAACAGAAAATGTTCACCAGCAGAGCCTTTTCTCTGTTGTAGTAGCTATATTCTACCCCTCTGTGAAAATAGGCACACTCCTTTGCCCTCCCTGTGATCAGCTGTAATGACAAAGAGCTGCTGCCATTCCAACAGCACACTTTTATACTCAGTCTTTTAGTAGGGAGTAAGAGAAATGAGGTACTGATACCCTGCTCCAAACCAGGGTTTCTCAACCTCAGCACTACTGACATTTTGACAGGATAAGTCTTTGTTCTAGAAGTCTGTACTGTCAATTGTAAGATGCTTTGCAGTATATTTCCCTCCATTGCTTGCTTACTCACTCCTCCATTTCAGTACTATATTAAAGATCTCAAAGGATTCTGAATCAAAGTATTTTGTAATCCAATATAAAAGCAAAATCTTAGCTGCCAGGTACATTTGAAGACTACAAATTGATTTGAAAATGTATACATCTATTCATGAGTGAAATTAATATTCAAGCATCAACAAGTTATAGTCTAAGTTCAGATTTAAACTATTCTAACTCCCCAATTTGTAAAAAATTAAAAGCACACATTGCTTTAAAGTGCCAAGAGAATGTAATACCAAATTTAGGTGGTAGGATATCAGACTTATGATAAATCTGAACTCTCCAATATAAGAATTAAAAAACCGGAAGAGAGGTTCAAGATATCATACCAGAGGATCCTGAACTCACTCCCTCCCATGGATTCAATGAATATACAACTATATGTGAAATAATTTCCTCCAAAAAGGACCGGAAAACTGGAAAAACAGAGCCTTCATGACAAAGGACAAAATGGATAGTATCAAGATAGGTAGGAAAGGCAGAAACATCCTCTCACCAAAAAAAAAAAAAAAAAAAAAAAGAAAGCCCCACCCCAGGTGTAGTGATACATAATTGAGAGGGATCTCAAAAGCATGGAACTATTTCCTGAGGAGTGGGGAGTTTGTTCTCCATGTCAGGCACCTTAGCCCTTAGATCCTGCATGAGAGAGACAAGCTCCCTAAACACCAGGGTCTGAAAACCAACAGGGTTTACTTCTAGAAAAAAACATAGAACTGTAGGGAACAGAGAATCTGGTCTTAAAGAGCTTGTGCACAGACTCACTCACCTGGGGATGAACCAAAATACCAATTTTTGATGAACAGTGGCTAGATCATATGTGAAGGATTTAAGATTTTATTGATTTAATAGTGCCTGCTGGAGAGACAGGAAACCATTTGGGATTTTTTTTTTTTTTTTTCAGAGATGGAAACATGGGCAGGCACCATATTTGAAAACTTGTCCTACCTTGCTAAGGTTGGTGCCAGCATATGCCATTTTGGAACTATCCCCATAACCTCCTACAGCCAGTGGGAACACCCAGCTGAGAATGACATTTATTCCACAGATACATGGATGGTTCAACGTCTGCGAACCAATCAATGTGATATACCATATTAACAAAAGGAAGGATTAAAATCATGACACCTAAATCGATGCAGAAAAAAGAAGCATTTCACAAAATTAATATCCATTTATGATAAAAATATACAACAAAATGTGTATAGAGGGAACATATCTGAACATAATAAAGGCTATATATGATAAACCCATGGCTAACATCATACTCAAGAGTGAAAAGCTAAAAGACTTACAAGATCAGGACTAAGACAAGGATGCCAACTCTCACCATTTTTTTTAAAGATTTTAATTATTTATTCATGAGACACACACACACACACACACACACACAGAGAGAGAGAGAGAGAGAGAGAGGCAGAGACATAGGCAGAAGGAGCAGCAGGCTCCATGCAGGAAATGCAATATGGGACTCAATCCTGGGACTCCAGGATCATACCCTGAACCAAAGGCAGACTCTTAACTGCTGAGCCACCTCGGCATCCCAAGTCTCACCACTTTTATTCAGGATCGTATTGGAAGTCCTAGCTGTAGTAATCAGACAAAAAACAAAAGCATCCAAACTGGTAGGAAAGAGAAAAAAACTCTCTATTTGTGCTGATGTGATACTATAGAATATCCAAAAGACTCCATCAAAAAAAATGTATTCTAACATTAATTCAGTAAAGCAGCAGAATACAAAGTCAACACACATAAATCTGTGATGTTTCTATACATTAATAAATTAGTAGGAGGGGAATTTAAGAAAACAACCCCATTTAAAATTGAACCAAAAATAATAAAATACCTACAGATAAATTTAACCAAGGAGATGAAAGACCTATAGGCACAGAAAAGTGTAAGAGAATGATGAAAATAATTAAAGAAGACACAAATAAATGGGAAAATATTCCATGCTCAAGGGCTGGAAGAATTAATATTGCTAAAATGTCCGTATTAGCCAAAGCAGTGTACAGATTCAAATCAATCCTTATCAATATTTTATTGCCCTATTTCATATAACTATAACAAATAACTCTAAAATTTGCATGGAACCACAAAAGATTTCAAACAACCAAAAACAATCTTGAGAAAGAACAAAGCTAGAGATATCAAGCTCCTTGATTTCAAATTATACTAAAAAGCTATAGTAATCAAAACAGCATGGTCTTGGCATAAAAACACATGTGGATTGACAGAACAGAGAGCCCAGAATTAAATTCATGCACATACGGACAATTAATTTATGACAAAGCTGCCATGAATGTGGAGAAAGAATAATCTCTTCAATAAATAGTGTTGGAAAAACTGGATAGCCACATGCAAAAAAATGACACTCAGTCACTATCTTACACTATAAATAAAAATTAATTCACAACCAAATCTGAATGTAAGACTTGAAACCATAAAATTCCTAAAAGAAAACATAGGCAATAAGATCCTCAACATTGGTCTTAGAAGCTATATTTGTGACTCTGGCTTCAAAGACAAATTAAATGAAACAAAAATAAGCAAATGGGATGACATCAAACTAAAAAGCTTCTGCACAGTGAAATAAACCACCATCAAAATGGAAAAGCAACCTACTGAATGAAAGAATATTTTTGCAAATCACATATCTGGTAAGAGATTAATATCCAACAAATATAAAGAACTTATAAAACTCAATAAAAAAAACTATTTGATTAAAAATTGGCCAAATATCTGATTAGAAATTTACCCAAAGAGGACATACAGATTGCCAACAGGAACATAAACATATGTTCAACATAACTAATTATTAGTGAAATACAAATCTAATCTACAATAATAGATCACTTCATTATCATAGAATATAATAGATAATAGAATGTCTATTATCAAACAAAAGAAAGAAAGAAAGAAAGAAAAAAAGAAAGAAAGAAAGAAAGAAGAAAGAAAGAAAAAGAAAGAAAAGAAACTGTTGGGACTTCTGAAGAAGATGGCAGAGTAAGCTCACCTCATCCCATGGGCACAACCTTGCAGGCCACAAAAGAGTGGCATCATATATTCAAAGTGCTGAAAGGAAAAGACTCTGCAGCCAAGAACATTCTATCCAGCAAGGCTATCATTCAGAATGGAAGGAAAGATAGTTTCCCAGACAAAAGCTAAAGGAGTTTATGACCTTTAAACCAGCCCTACAAGAAATTTTAAAAGAGACCTTTGAGTGGAAAGGAAAGACTATACGTAAAAGTAAGAATAATAGGAGACATATAGTAAAAATAAATATAACTATAAAACTCAATCAAGAGTTTACTCACAAAATAAAAGGATGATATCATATATCTAAAACATGGAGAGATGAGTAAAGAATGGGTTCAAATTTAAGTGACCATCAACCTAATATAGACGGCTACATGTAGAAGATTTTAACCACAAATCAAAAATCAGTAATAGATATGCAAAAAAAAAAAAAGGAAAGGAATTCAAATATATCACCAAAGAAAGACAACTTACAGTGAGAGAAGAGAACAGGGAAGGAAGGAATAAAGATATAGAAAACAATGAGAAAACAAATAACAAAGTGCAACAAATACATATGTATCAATAACTACTTTGAATATAACAGCTAATGTTCCAATCAAAAGACATAGGGTGATGGAAAATATAAAAAAGCAAGACTCATCTATATGTTGCCTATAAGAGACTTATTCCAAACCTAAAGATACATGCAGATTGAAAGTGAGGGGATGGAGAAATATTTATCATGCAAATGGATGTGAAAAGAAAGCTGGAGTAGCAACACTTATAATGGTCAAAATAGATTTTAAAACAAAGACTGTAACAAGAGACAAAGAGAACTACAGGCCAAAATGTCTGATGAACATAGATGTAAAAATACTTGACAAAATATTGCCAAAACAAATCTAACAATACATTAAAAGAATTATTCACTACAATTGAGTGGGATTTATTCTTGGGATGCAAGAATGGTTGAGCATTTGCTAATTTTGGACACCTGGGTGACTCAGCAGTTGAGCATCTGCCTTCTGCTCAGGGCATGATCCAGGGGTCTAGGGATCTAGTCACACATCAGGCTCCCTTCAGGGAGCCTGCTTCTTCCTCTGCCTATGTTTCTGCCTCTCTCTGTATCTCTCATGAACAAATAAATAAAATCTTTAAAAAATATTTGCTAATCAATTAATGTGATACATCAATAAAAGATAAGAACTATATGATCATTTCAATAAATGCAGAAAAAAACATTTGACAAAGTACAATATCCATTCATGATAAAAACCCTCAACAATAATTTTAGAGAGAACATGCCTTAACACAATAAAGGGCTTACATTAAAAAACCCTACAATTAACATCATACGCAATAGGAATAAACTTAAAGCCTTTCCTCTAATATCAGGAAGAAGAAAAAGATATCCACTCTCACCACTTTTATTCAACATAATACTGGAAATTCTAACCACAGCATTGAAACAACAAAAATAAATAAAAGACACTGAAATTGGTAAGGCAGAAGTAAAACTCTTGCTATTTACAGATTACATACTATATATGTAAAACCCTAAAGATTCTACCAAAAAAAAAAAAAAACTATCAGAACTGATACATGAATTCAGTAAGGTTATAGGATACAAAATTAATAAAATCAATGTACAGAAGTCCATTCCATTTTTTATACTAATAATGAAGTAGAAGAAAGAGAAATTAATAAATTGATCCCATTTATAATTTTACCAAAATAATAAAATTTCTAGGAATAAACTTAACCAAGGAAGTGAAAGATCTATACTCTCAAAACTCTAAAACTTTGATGCAGTGAATGTGGTACCAATAAATGGGAAGATATTCTGTGCTCATGAATTGGAAGAACAAATATTCTTAAAATGTCTATACTACCCAAAGCAATCTGCAGTTTAATGAAATCTCTATCAAAACACCAATGGCATTTTCCAAAGTACGAGAACAAGCAATCCTAAAATTTAAGTAAAGCCACAAAAGACCCTGAATAGCCAAAACAATCTTAAAAAAGAAAACCAAAACTGGAGGTATCACAATTTTAGAGTTCAATTTCTATTACAAAGCTGTAGTAATCAAAACAGTATGGTACTGCTACAAAAATAAACACGTTGATCAATGGAACAGAATATAGAGCTCCCATACATATATGGTCAATTAAGCTAAGACAATTAAGACAGATGTGGCAAGAATATGCAATGGCAGAAAGACAGTCTCTTCTACAAATAGTGTTGAGAAAACTGGACTGTTACATGCAAAAGAATGAAACTGGACCACTTTCTTACACCATACATAAAAATAAACTCAAAATGGATTAAACACCTACATGTGAGACTTGAACCTGTGAAAATCCTAGAGGAGTGCACAGGCAGTAATTTCTCTGCATCAGCCATGGCAACATTTTTCTAGGTATTTATCTTGTGGCAAGGGAAACAATAGCAAAAACAAACTATCTGGAGTAATCAAAATAAAAAAACTTCTGCACAGCAAAGAAAACAACCACAAATTAAAAGAAACTTATTGAATGGGAAGAGGATATTTACAAATGCATATCTGCTGAAAGGTAAATATTTAAAATATATAAACAACTTATATAACTCAACACCAAAAACCCTAACATATGATCCAATTAAAAATGGGCAGAATGCATAAACAGACATTTCTTCAGAGAAAACATACACATGGCCAGCATGAAAAGATGCTCGACATCACTCATCATCAGGGAAATGCCAGTCAAAACCATGATGAAATATTATCTCATACCTGTCAGAATAACTGAAATAAAAACCACAAGAAACAAAAAATGTTGGTAAGGATGTGGAGAAAAAGGAACACTGGTGTACTGTTGGTGGTAATGCAAACTGGTGCAGCCACTGTGGAAGACATTATGGAGGTTACATAAAAATTAAAAATAGAACTACCTTATAACCCAGTAATTGCACTACTCTGTATTTTTCTAAAAAAAATGTAAAAAACCACTAATTTGAAAGGATATATGCATCCTTTCATTTATTGCAGCATTATTTACAAAAGTGAAATTATGGAAGCTGCCCAAGTATCCATCAATATATTGATGGATAAAGAGGTGGTATACAAAAAAAAAAAAAAAGGAAAAAAAGGAAGAAAATGAAGAAGAAGGAGTAGGAGGAAGAAATATATATATAAAGCAAAATTATTCAGCCTTAAATAAAGAATGAAATCTTGCCATTTACAACAACACAGATGAATATAGGGAGTAAAATGCTAAGTGAAATAAGAGAAAGACAAATACCATGATTTCACTCACATGTGGAATTTAAAAAACAAAACAAATAAACATAGGGGAAAAGGGGGGGACAAACTAAAAATAGACTCTTAAATACAGAGAAAAACAGAGTGTTACCAAGAAGAGGTTAGTGGAGATGGATGAAATAGGTAAAGCGGATTAAGAGAATACTTATCTTGATGAGCATTAAGTAATATGGGATTATTGAATTGCTATATTATACACCTAAAACTTCTACAACACTATATGTTAACTACACTGGAATTAAAAAAAAAAAAAAAAGAACTAAGTATTGGTGAGGTCTGAAGAAAAGAAAACACTACACACTATTAGTAGCAATGAAAATTGGTGAAGCCACTATGGAAAACATTATGGAGCTTCCTTAAAGATTAAAATTAAGACTATATAGTTATTTCACTACTAGGTGAGGAATAAAAAAAAAAAACTGATTCAAACACATATATGCATTTCTATGTTCAGTGCAGCATAATTTGCAATAGCCTTTAAATGGAAACAACCTAAATGTCCATATGGATGAATGGATAAATATGTGAGAAATGTATATATGTGCACACACACACACACGTGCGCATGCACACATGCTCAATGGAATACTACTCAGCCATTAAAATGAATGAAATCTTGCCATTTGTGACAGAATGAATGGCTCTTGTAGTACTTTGCTAAGTAAAATATATTAGGGAAAGAAAAATACAAATTATTTCACAAACTTACAGACACAGAAAACAGATTGGTGGGCTCCAGAGGGGAATGAGTGAAATGCCTGAAGGAGGTCAACTAACTGTATGCTGATGGATGTTAGCTGGACCTTTAGTGCTGATCACTTTGTAGTGCATACAGATTTCAAACTGCAATATTGTACACTTGAAACTTACATAATGTTAAAAAAGAAATATAAAAACAGAGAATAACAATAAGGTTCAACTAGTTAAAACATCCTACCTCCCACTATATACCATATCCTAAAGTTATATGTTATACACAAACCATTAGTCACATAAATATCCCATTTAGCCACAGAAAATTATCTGTGTATGATCTGCAGCTTTCTTTCCTTACAGCATTGCTCATATTGAATGCCCTTAACTTCTTCACCAGTCTATCTCCAGATCATCCATCTTTCAACCCTCTTTCTTTAAAGATTATCTAAATATCACTATTCCCCTTATAATTGTAAATTCCCATTCTTTTCCTTTAGACATTCTACTTGACTAAAAAGATATATCTATATCTTTTATAAACTTGTCAATTCTTTAAAGACAGGAACCATGTCTTACACATCTTTTGAATATAACTACTGGTACAATGCCTTGTCCATAGCTATGTTTAAGAAATGTTTATCGATGAGGATTTGAATTTATCATGTATGGCAGAATAATTTTCCCCTATCTCCTTCTCTCTTCTTCCTGAGATTTGGCAAACTAGTCTTGGAATATAAAAAGATATATTCTTTTAGTAGGATGTTACATGAAAGATGTCACAAAGGATTGAGATTTGACAGCATAAATGTTTGATTATCTTGTATGCACCATACCCTGTACATTTTTACTGATAAGTCTCACTCCTTAATGGGCCACTAGGTAGACCATTCAAAACTTCTTGAATACTCTGAGATTATGTTTCATCTTCATAAAAACCTTCCAGAATAAGTCAACAAATCATTATGAAGATTTCTATTCTTTGGCATCAGAAAACTTTTCCAACAACAGGATGGAAAATGGCACCAAAAGTCAAATAGAAAGAATACATTATGTTAAATTATGAGGGAAAATGGCTTCACTATAGGAATGTTACATTATACCCATTTTTAGAGTATTTCAAGCTATCTTTGCTTTGAATTGTAGTCTTTGTTCCTTGCCTTATGTTTAATTTTACTCCAACCAAACAATGCACGCAATTCTAATTTGCTCCGGAGTTATGCAATTATGGAAAAGAATGAATGTTTCAAATATACCAACTTCAGATTTAGTAAATCAAATTTATTTTTTGCCAGAACTAAAATCTACCATCTCACAGCCTGCTCCTTATCACTGATTCACAAATAAAGCATCTATATTTTTGCTACATTATTTCTGTTAGAAAACACAGTGCTGTAGGCAAAACACCTTTCTTGGTACTTTGTTGAACTAATAGTAATTAACTCCAAAATAATAGTCTGAATAAAATAATATCCTGCATGAATAATTACTTCAAGAGGTTACTAGCTTTCATAAGATGTATTAATCACAGAGAAAAATAAAAATTTTTGTGTAAGCCAATTTAAAAATAAATTCAATCACACTCCCACAAGTTAAGCCTTCAGCATGTATAAGTTTTCACTTCTTAAATAGCAATGGCAATGCTACATATCATAAATAAGGCATTGTGTTAACTTAATAAATTGATAGTGCTCTGTAATCATTCTAAAAGTTATCAAAATTGTATGTGTGGATGGATGGATCCATGGATGAATGGATGGATGAATGGAGAGATAAATAGGAAAAGCAGTAGAGGCCCAGCACTTGATAATATTGCATTCCGGTTAAGATTTTAAAATAATTTAAATTTTTTGCCTGAGTGGTAAGAATTATTTTAAGAGAATCAGATTTGAACAGTATTAACTGAATATTTCTTGGAAAACAGAATTTAAGTGGTCCTAGTCTAGTTGGGGGAGCAGGGGAAACAGCATGAGTAATGAATGAGTAAGAACAACTATGCATTGGGTGCTATACTATATGTTGGCAAATCGAACTTCAATTAAAAATTTTTAAGGAAAATAAAGATAAATTATCTTAAAAATTAAAAAAAAAGAGCAACTATGTACTGAAGCATAGTTGAACTGAAGTAAAGTGTGAGTTAACTGATTCTAAGAAATAACATTGGAAAAGAATAGTGGGATCAGATTTTGAAGGATGTGTAATCCAGGTAGATTTAGGATTTTAAATAGTTAAAAATATATAGTCATTTGCACTTTGGTTTCTTTCCTTTGAATCAAGAATTTTGATTTAAAAATACATGATGATTTAAAACTCAGTAATGAGAATTCTTCACAGAAGGATCTATGTGCAAAAGAATGAAGAGGAATGCTTGGAATATGCAGTGAGAGATTTAGGTTTTGATTTGTGTCCCAGACATACAAAAGCTTGTAAAATTAAAAGGGACATTTTTGGTGCTTACTCACTCCCCTTTAATTTCTCTAGCTCCTATTATCCATAATATAATGCTATTTTAATTGCTCAGGAGATCTTAATATGAAAACTTTTTCATAATTGTTTATTTGACAGAGCTATATTATAAGCTCTGCATATTTCTGATGACATTTCTTATATTAAACCTAATTATTGTTTGCAATAATATAAGTAGAATATTAATTAATTGGAAAGAATGACTTGCAAATATATACCAAAGGTTTAAAAAATTATACTCTCTAAATAAGAAATGATTTTTAGTCTATCTACTGAGAAAATAATCTCATCCATAAAATACAAAGATACCCACTGAAATATTATTTCTAACAGAAAATATAAAAAGTTTGATACTAGTTGACCCTTGAAAAACTCAGGGATTAGGGATGCTGGCTCCTATACAGTTGAAAATATGTATATAACTTTTGACCTAACTAAAACTTAACCACTAATAACCTGGAAGCTATTGATTGGAAACCTTACTGATAATATAAACAACCAGTTTTTTAGATATTATGTATTTTGTAGAGGCATTATATATTGTATGCTTACCTATTTTGTAGAGGTATTATACACTATATTCTTATAACCAAATAAACTAGACAAAAGAGAATGTTATTAGTGTACCATAAAAAAATCTGCATACAAGTGACCGACACAGTTCAAACCTGTGTTATTCAAGGGTCAAATGTAATTGAACATTAAATATACTGATTATGTACCATTGACTTATGTGTCTGTTTTGTTTTTTTTTTTTTTTTTTGCCAGTGCCATACTTTTTGATTACTATAGTTTTATAATATATCTTAATCTATGGGATTGTGATAACTCTAGTTTTGTCTTTTTCAAGATTACTTTAGCTATTTGGGATCTTTTGTGGTTCCATGCAAATTTTAGGATTATATGTTCTGCTTCTGTGAAAAATGTTGTTGATATTTTGATAGGGATTGTGTTAAATATGTATATTGCTTTGGGTAGTATAGACTTTTAATATCAGTATCAATAAGCATAGAGTATCTTTTCATCTGTGTCACCTTCAATTTCTTTTATCAATGTTTGGTGGCTTGGAATACAGATCTTTCACCTCCTTGGTCAAGTTTATTCATAGATATTTTATTACTTTTGGTGCAATTGTAAATGGGATTGATTTCTTAATTTCTCTCTATGGTGCTTCATTATTAGAGTATGGAAATGAAATGGACTTCTGTATATTAATTTTGTATTCTGCAATGTTATTGAATTCATGTATCAGTACTGGTAGTGTTTTGGTGGTGTCTTTAGTATGGGTTTTCTCTCTATGATATCATCATCTGCAAATAGTGAAAATTACTTTTTCCTTACTAATTTGGATGTGCTTATTTCTTTTTTCTTGTCAGATTGCTATATACGACTTCCAGTACTATGTTGAATAAAAATTGTGAGAGTAGACATCCTTGTCTGTTTCCGGATCTTATTATAGGGAAAGCTCTGTTTTCAACCACTGAGTATGATGACAGCTGTGAGGTTTTCCTACATGACCTTTTTTATGTTAAGGTATCTACTCTAATCCCACTTTGTTGAGAGTTTTTATCATGAATGGATGTTGTACTTTGTCAAATACTTTTTCTGCATCTAATAAGATGATTACATGGTTTTTTATCCTTTCTCTTGTTAATGTGATGTATCATGCTGATTAATCTAAGTTAGAAAAAGAAAACTGCCATATCATTTCACTCACATGTGGAATTTAAGAAAGAAAACAAATGAACAAAGAAAAAAAAAGGATACAAACAAAAAGTAGACTTGTAAATATACAGAACAAACTTGTGGTTGTCAGAGGGGAGGTGGATGGGAGAATTAGATAAAGAGGATTGTAAACTTATCCTGATGAGCACTGAGAAATGTATGGAACTGTTGAATCATTATATTGCATACCTGACACTAATGTAACAGTGTTGATTATACTTCAATAAAAAGTTTACTTTTAGGATACCTGGGTGGCTCAGTGGTTGGGCGTCTGCCTTTGGCCCCAGGGGTGGGCCAAAAGGCCCACCTGTATGAAGCCTGCTTCTCCCTCTGCCTGTGTCTCTGCCTCTCTCTCTCTCTCTATATATATATATACACCTTTTCTTTATCCATTCATCTGTGAATGGACAAATGTCCTAAATAGGTAGTTTCCGTATTTAGACTACTGTGAATAATGCTGTAATAAACATGAGAATGTAGATATCTCTTCAAGATCCTGATTTCAATTCTTTTTAATATACATCCAGGAGTGGTAACATTGGCTTTTATGGTAAGATTTTATTTATTCAAGAGTGAGATAAAGAGATAAGATGGGGGAGGGGCAGAGATAGAGGGAGAAGCAGACTCCTCACTGAGCAGGGAGCCCAACATGGGACTTGATCCCCAGGACCCTGGGATCATGACCTAAGCTGAAGGCAGATGCTTCTTCAACTGAGCCACCCAGGTGCCTCTTATTTTTTTTCTTGTTGAATATTAGGGAATTCAGAAAAGACTGAAGGAGAAAATAGAAACTGCCAGAACCTCTGATCTTCAGAGCTTAATATTTAGGTCCATTCCATTTATATATGTGTGGATTCCAAATGAATATATAATCAAAATTAATATATATAATATGTAGAATATAGTATAATATGCATTATTTCAAATTATTTTAAATGTTTTCCTAGTTTATTGAGATATAATTGATATACAAAAAAACATACATATTAGTATATACAATTTGATGAATGGACTTGAAGAGACATTTGTCAAAAGACCTACAAAGGCCCAACAAATATATGAAAAAGTGTTCAATATCACTAGTCACCAGGGAAATGAAAATCAAAACACAATGAGGTATCACTACACACCTGTTAGAATGACTAGTTTAAAAAAAAAAAACTAAAGATAACAAGTGATGATAAAGATGTGAAGAAACTGAGATCTTTGTACAGTGTTGGTGAGGATGTAAAATGGTGCAGACACTACATGTAACCTTTATAGAAGTTACCAATAATATTAAAAATATAACTACCATAAAAGCTATCACAAATTAAAATTATTTTTAAGACTTTAATGAATTTTGCAAATCAGTTTATAGGGGATCTATTTAACTTTTTCATCAGCAGAGCATCACCTCACTTGTTTCACCTCAGTCTCACAGTATTCTCTTTTTATACTTTGGGGAAGATACTTATTGAAAACCATATATTATTATTAATATAAATATGTATCTTTAAAGTGGAGTATTAGTCAGATTTAATGTTAAGTTGCATATTAAGGATATTAACCCCTTCTTTGTTATCTTAGACTAATCTGTTTATTTTTTCTTGTTTTTTAATTAAGATTTTTAAATTATATTAACATTTCACATGTTTTTTTTTAACCAAAAACCAAAAAATAACTTTAAAAAAATATTCAAATTCTGTTCCTGTGGGACTTTGTAATGACATTCTCTTTCTCTCTTCCTTAAATGACATTTGCTGGCAAATGTAGATGTTATCATCTACTTATGATTTCCTAATTATGTTCATGCAGACTTTCATTGAACAAACAAAAATAGGATATGCAGGAACATAAGAAGTGATGGCAGCTCAAATATGGTTACTTTGGACAACTAATATGCCTGTTAGTTAATTTACATCTTATCATTAGAGCAATATTCTACCTAATTTATTTTAAGAGTAAAGCTTTTGCAGATATTAAAGCATAATTGTTTAAAAGTTATCTTTTCTATGTTAAATCTTCCAGTCCACTACAGTAGTGATAATACAACCACAATAATTTTTTAAACTTAACTATAAACTACAATCATAGTCCATGTAAATTCTAGTCCAAGTGAAACCCTTAGTTCATGTTAATTGTAAATGTAAATGAAGCTTACAATAAAATTTCTAAATTGTATAAGATTAAGAATTTGAATTTAGACAGATTGCTTTTACTTACACATCCTACTTCATTATTGTGTTCTTATCACTTCTTATGACTCATCAATTTCTCCAAAAATATTGGCCTGAATTAAAAAAACTAGTAATGTTGCTACCAAGTGGTATTTACTGAGCACTTATTAAATAAAAAAAATAAATATTCTTCCTGTATTAACTAATTTAATCTACATGACAAATTTTATGCAGCACCTATAAGTATCAATTCTCATTTTTTCAGAGGTGGAAACCAAGGCACAGACATTAAACAATTTCTTATTAGCAAACCTAGAAAGTAAGAAAGCCACACTCTAAATCCAGTCAAGCTGAGGTTCAAGGACTTTTTGTTGTTGTTTTCACATTTGTTATAGTGATATAAATTCTCATGCTTTATATTCCTCTTTCTATCTTATGGGGTGTCCTATTACATGTTAGGTCTTTTAGGTAGAAGTAGTAGTTTAAATTTGATAGACAGGAACTGATGTTCTGAACAAGAAAGCTTTCCACAGCTTTTGAATTTGATGTTGCATGTCTTTTTCATTGTTTCATTCTTTCTCTTCTTCTGTCTAGGTTCTCCAGAAATTTGTTTTTCTCTTGTCTTGTTTGACTGATAGATGGAACTGACTTTGTGAAAGCTGTTCAGGTTAGCAGACATAAAACTAGTAACAAGAAAGTGTCAGGACTAGATTTACATCTGAAATAATAGGAAACATTGACAAAAATACTTTAGAAGCAGTCTTTTGTGTCTGATCATAGTAAAAAATGATGAGAATGGAACAATTCAGTAATCAAAATGCTGATTCTTCCTGACTGGACAGACTAAAACAGGGCAGCAATGAATTTCATCTTTTCTCTCTTATTTTTCTTTATATATATATATATATATATATATATATATATATATATATATATAAAATAAATTGCTTTCATTTGGACACAAATGTCTAGCTCAATGAGGGACAGAGAGAAGGTACAATATTTATGTCAAATCAAGCATAATGCCAATCCTGATTTAAAATTAGAATGCAGTTTTACACATGATAATAAAACTTAATAACATATTTCTTAATACTGAGGTTCAAAATTTCACTATTTAAATTGGCCTAAAGTTCCATTTTATCTTAGACTATGGTGAACATAAGATTCTTATGTTTTGTCTCAGTACTTTAGGGTATCTTTCAAGTATCTGATTCAAAGAGCTACTGTCTCTTGTTCTTCCCATTCATATATAATGAGGCTTTGTTATGCCAATGCCTAACATATATGTTCTTAGAATTAATAGCTATAAGATAATTAGAGCAACATGTGACCCACAATAAGCAGAGAATTAATGTTAGATAGTATCTTCATCACTGTCATTTTATTACAGGGAAGACAATGCTGTACAGCCATACAAGAGATTATTTGTGCCCTTGGATGTATGAACTCTCAGGAGGCAAGGGGAATAGGGATAAGGGTGCAAACAAAAAGGACAACTTCTGTTCCAAAACCAGTGGTTGTCAACATATTAAATTTAACTCTGAAGTCCTGGGGGTAGGGAAAATGTGCTTGGAATTTTTAGCTACTTCTAATCATTTGGTGCCAAATCTCAAATTAAGAAACAAAATATCCTTAAATATACTTAAAAGGCATGTGGTTTCCTTTATCCTTCAATTAGGATAATATTTAAATTACCCCCAGAGAGATAAAAACATACATTGTTGAAAAACAAAAAAAAATCACAACAATCAAAAGCAAAACAAAACAGAAATCCAAAAAAGAAAGCTAACATGTTCAGAATCCTTTCATGTTCACAACCTACAGTCCATATGCTTAAGTCTATTGTGTCTTGCTCTAAGAAGAGTTGCAGAACAGATGGTATGTTGGTGGTAGGCTTAGTTAAACCAATCTTCTGTTAAGGAAAATTGCTGCTGCCCATATTTGATTTATTCTACCCATTTTTAATGTGCATGCTAAATGGCAAGTGTGACAATAGAAGCAATTAAATATTTATGGTATTCTAAATCTTGATGACCATTTATGGACATAGTTACTATATGAAAAAATAGAGCTATTTTCAATGTTGATTTTTAAATACAAACTATCTCAAGCTTTTTTCTCAAGATAAATCCCCAAATTCTCAGGTGCTGAAACAGGACTTATTTCTGTATTCTCTAAGGGCCCATGGCCAAGACATATTACTTACATTTTTGTAGTTTATCTTTATTTTTCAAAATAATCATTCTATCCTCAGCCCATGGCTGTGGAACATTGACTCACTATATGTCAGCTATTTGGGTGATTTGTTTTTTCGAAATATATCAGCTATATCAAATATATATATATATATATATGTGTGTGTGTATATATATATATATATATATATATATATATATATACCCTTGAAATACATGGGTTTGAACTTCATGAGTCCACTTATATGTGGATTTTTTCTGTAAATACGTACAGTGCTGCAAATGTATTTTCTCTTATAATTTTCTTAATAACATTTTCTATTCTCTAACTTACTTTATTGTAAGGATACAGTACATAATAGACAAAACATACAAAATATGTATTAGTTGATTGTGTTAACAGTAAGATCAACAGTATGCTATTAGTAGTTAAATTTGAGGGAGTCAAAAGTGTACGTGAACTTTTGATTATACAGGAGGGTTGGCACCCTTAACCTCAGGAGTTTTCAAGGGTCAACTGTATATGAAATTATGATATCAACTATTTTACACTGCAGATTTAGTAAATATCGTCTACACAGATGTAACATTCCCCAAAGTCACTCAAAATTCTGATAAGAAAAATGGTACCCTTGAGAGGATGCTGTTATTATAACTACCTGTTAGGAGTAGACTCAACTGGTTATCAAATCTTTTCCTAGATGATACTTTAAACTGTGCAGCACTGAAAGCACAGACATTTTTTCTTACTTAGAAATAGTTAAAATGTTGGAGTATCCATTTATTAGTTTCTGCATTTGGAAAACTTTATGATTCTTAATTTTTTTCATATTTAGTATAATACTAATTATATCATGGGTTTATCCTTAAAAGTAAATGGAGCTATCATCTAGAATTTCTGGCAATCAATACAATTAAAATATATTAGCTCCTCCATTTTCTATTTTTCTTTTAAGGATTTCATGCTACATCCCTTAAAGTTGACATTCACTCAATTTTCCATTTCCTCAATATTAACAAAATATGAAGACAAAAAGTAAAAGTTAATTTTATCTGCAGAATATTCTTTATGAAAATTCCTAGTAATACATTAAAGCTATTCAGAATTTTATCTAAAGTGATTTTATTGCAAATTTTAATTAATGTTATCTAAAATCATTGTATAATTAAAAATCTAAAGAATAATTTTAGAAGTTTATATAATTTTTAATGTACTTTTTAATAATTTAAGACAAAATTATTCAAACACTTTCTGTAAAGGGCCAGATAGTAAATATTTTAAGTTTTTGTGGATCAAATGCAATTCTAATAAAGCTAATAAACAGCTAATAAACTCTGCAATTGTAATATGAAAGCAGCTATAGTCAATATATATTGTTCCTGGGTTCCAATAAAACGTAAAAAAAAAAAAAAAGGCTAAAAGGACAGTGAGATATCACTACAAATCTATTAGAATGGTGCAAATAAAAAATTTAAAATGGACATCATCAAGTGTTGGTTTTAAAAAAGCAACTGAAACTCATTCATATGCAAATGGTACAATCAGTTTGGAAAAAACGTTTGGCAGATTCTGACAGAGCCAAATATACTTTTGAACTTCTGGGGAAGAAAACAGAGTAGGAGGATCCTAAGCTCACTTTGTTCCACAGATACACCTAGATAACACCCACATCAATGTAAATAACCCAGAAAATTACCTGAAGACTGGCAGAACAGACTCTCCACAGATAAATGTAAAAAAGAGGACATATCAAAAGGGCAGGAAGGGCAGAGTCTAAGTTGAGAATCAAACAGGTCAATGAGACTATCTACAGAAAGGAATGACACTGGAGGCATGGAAAAGGGAGAGAAGCAGGCCCCATACCAGGTACCCCAGGTACAAGGGACCTATACTGGGAAGACAAATACCCATATCATTTGGTTTCAAAAACCAGATGGGCTTAAATTCATGCCTTTCATAATATATAGAGATTAAGAACCAAAAGTTTAAAAATCAGTAGGCTCAACTCTAGGAGATGGCAATAGGTTACTGAGTCCCTGCCATTAAAGATAGAGCATAACCAACATCTCAACTAAGGCACAGCATAAACCAGCAGTTTGAAAAACAACTGGGCCAGACCAGAATTATTGACTAATCTCAGAACACTAGCTGAAATGACAAAGATCTTTAGAAGACTTCTCCAATAACCAAAAAGCTGGTGGGTGTCATTTTGTTCTCTTTCCCCCAAGCCTAGATACATGGACACCTGTGGGAACCAGTCCAGCATGAATACTCTCCACCTGGCTTGCTAACAACACATCCCACCCTGTGATCTCCTGAAGACCCACCCCACAAAACACCCATATGGCAAGAGTCCCCCTAGTGCAGCAAAACAAGCATGGCAGCATGTAAGCATCCCCTAGTGCAGCTCTAACAGGGATCAGTGTCACTCCAAGTGACACCCACTCCAGGGAGGGGGGAAGATAACCACACACCAGTTTGACTATGGCCTCAAAAGTAGGTAGGGAGCAGACATCTGGTCTGATTGCAGGCCCCCATTCATCAATGAAAGCTTCTCAGGTGAAAACACAGAGAAAGTACCCCAAAATTCAGTGTGACTGTAGCTCTGGCAAATACATAGTTTGACTGAACTCAAGCCCAAAGCAGCCCAGATGGGACAACTAACAACACCAGGGACCAAACCCTGTCCATAAAAAGGCAAAGAGATTCACTGCAAACAACTAGACTAAGGCAAACATGGCTTAGCCACAACAATAAAGCACATGAAACACACAAAGGAGAAACCAATAAAGCACCAGGTTCTGGTATACTTCAGGACACTACAGGACCTCTTCTTCATAAGGTCACTACTTTTATATGTAGGATATATAGCTGACTTTCCTAAAACATTAGAAACAAACACAGAGAGTTAGAAAAAATGAGAAGATAGACGGACATATCCCCATGAAAGAACCAAATGAAAGATAAATAATATGTCTGATAGTGAATGTAAAGTAATGGTCATAAAGATACTCACTGGACTTGGGAAAAAGAGTAGAGGACTGCAGAGAGGCCCTCAAGAAAAGGACAAAAAATATAAAAAAGAACCAATCAGAGATGAAGAACTCATTTGATGAAATTAAAAACACAGTAGAGAGAGGCGGGGTAAGATGGCGGAAGAGTAGGGTCCCCAAGTCACCTGTCCCCACCAAATTACCTAGATAACCTTCAAAATCACCCTGAAAACCTACGAATTTGGCCTGAGATTTAAAGAGAGAACAGCTGGAATGCTACAGTCAGAAGAGCTCAGGCTTCTATCAAGGTAGGAAGACGGGGAAAAAAGAAATAAAGAAATAAAAGGCATCCAAGGGGGAGGGGCCCCGCGAGGAGCCGGGCTAAGGCCGCAGCAAGGGTCCCCAGGACAGGAAAGCCCCACCTGGAGAAGCAGGAGCTTCATCAATCTTCCCAGAGGGAAAGGGCTCACAAGGAGTTAGAGCAGGACCCCAGGAGGGGCGGGGATGCCCTCAGGCTCCCTGCGCCCCGGGGAGAGCCCCACACCCCATGGCGGAGCTCCCTAAAGGGCTGCAGCGCTTTCCAGGTGGGGCCCTGGGAGCAGCTCCCAGGCGGCTCAGGTGGAGGCTCCACGCGGAGAGACCTGAGTGGCCAGAGCTTGAAACCAACAGCACAGGCCCAGGAGCCCAGGGCGCCGGGGACACAGCCCAAGATCCGGTGCTCCCCCAAGCCACGCAGAGACCGGGAGGGCACAGGAAAGCAAGGACACTCCTGCTGCCGGGAAGCCCGGAGCTGAGCAGATCAGCGGCTCGCCCCGGGAGCATCTAGGCCCCTGCAGACTGAGAGCTGTGGTAGTTACTGCAGGAGCGGACTCCAGGGCTGGAGAGCTGGCCGCTGCCACTGTTGTTGTCCCTCCTGGGGCCTCACAGGATAAACAACCCACACTGAGCCTCACCATGGCCTCACAGGATAAACAGGTTAAACATCTTTCACCGAGCCCTGCACCAGGCTGGGGGCTGAGCAGCTCCCCCAAGTGCTGACACCTGAAAATCAGCACAGCAGGTCTCTCCCCCAGAAGACCAGATAGACCTAGATGGACAGGGGAAAAACAAATTATGACCAAGCAGCACTGGAAAGTTCCAGGGGAAGGCGAGGGATTTACAGTATACAGAATCAGAGGATACTCCCCCTTGTTTTTTGTTTTTTAATTTCCGTTTGCTCCCCCCCCCTTTTCTTTTCTTCTCTTTTTTCCCCTCTTTTTTTCTTTTTTCTTTTTCTCTTTTTCTTTTCTTCTTTTCTCTCCTTTTCTCTTTTTCCCAATACAACTTGTTTTTGGCCACTCTGCACTGAGCAAAATGACTAGAAGGAAAAACTCATCTCAAAATAAAGAATCAGAAACAGTCCTCTCTCCCACAGAGTTACAAAATTTGGATTACAATTCAATGTCAGAAAGCCAATTCAGAAGCACTATTATACAGCTACTGGTGGCTCTAGAAAAAAGCATAAAGGACTCAAGAGAATTCATGACTACAGAATTTAGATCTAATCAGGCAGAAATTAAAAATCAATTAAATGAGATGCAATCCAAACTAGAGGTCCTAACACCGAGGGTTAACGAGGTGGAAGAACGAGTGAGTGACATAGAAGACAAGCTGATGACAAAGAAGGAAACAGGAAAAAAGAGACAATTAAAAGATCATGAGGATATAATAAGGGAAAGAAATGACAGCCTGAGGAAGAAAAATCTACGTTTAATTGGGGTTCCTGAGGACGCTGAAAGGGACAGAGGGCCAGAATATGTATTTGAACAAATCCTAGCTGAAAACTTTCCTAATCTGGGAAGGGAAACAGGCATTCAGATCCAGGAAATAGAGACACCCCCCACTAAAATCAATAAAAAGCACTCAAAACCTCTACATTTAATAGTGAAGCTTGCAAATTCCAAAGATAAAGAGATCCTTAAAGCAGCAAGAGACAAGAAATCTCTGACTTTTATAGGGAGAAATATTAGATTAACAGCAGCCCTCTCCACAGAGACCTGGCAGGCCAGAAAGAGCTGGCAGGATATATTCAGGGTCCTAAATGAGAAGAACATGCAGCCAAGAATACTTTATCCAGCAAGGCTCTCATTCAGAATAGAAGGTGAAATAAAGAGCTTCCAAGATAGGCAGAAACCGAAAGAAAATGTGACCTCCAAACCAGCTCTGCAAGAAATTTCAAGGGGGATTCTTAAAATTCCTCTTTAAGAGGAAGTACAATGGAACAATCCACAAAAACAGGGACTGAATAGGTATCATGATGACACTAAACTCATATCTTTTCAATAGTAACTCTGAACATGAATGGTGTTAATGACCCATCAAAAGGCACAAGGTTTCAGACTGGATAAAAAAGCAGGACCCATCTATTTGCTGTCTACAAGAGACTCATTTTAGACAGAAGGACACCTACAGCCTGAAAATAAAAGTTTGGAGAACCATTTACCATTCAAAGGGTCCTCAAAAGAAAGCAGGGGTAGCCATCCTCATATCAGATAACTACACTAAAATTTATCCGAAGACTGTAGTGAGAGATGAAGAGGGACACTACATCATACTTAAAGGATCTATCCAACAAGAGGACTTAACAATCATCAATATATATGCCCTGAATGTGGGATCTGACAAATATATCAATCAATTAATAACCAAAGTAAAGACATACTTAGATAATAATACACTTATAATTGGTGACTTCAATGTAGTGCTTTCTATACTCGATAGGTCTTCTAACCATAACATCTCCAAAGAAACAAGAGCTTCAAATAATACACTGGACCAGATGGATTTCACAGCTATCTACAGAACTTTACATCCAAACACAACGGAATACACATTCTTCTCAAGTGCACATGGAACTTTCTCCAGAATAGACCACATACTGGGTCACAAATCAGGTCTTAACCGATACCAAAAGATTGGGATCATCCCCTGTGTATTCTCAGACCATAATGCTTTGAAATTAGAACTAAATCACAAGAAGAAGTTTGGGAGGATTTCAAACATGTGGAGGTTAAGGTCCATCTGGCTAAAAGGTGAAAGAGTCAACCAGGAAATTAAGGAAGAATTAAAAAGATTCATGGAAACTAATGAGAATGAAGAAACAACCATTCAAGATCTTTGGGATACAGCAAAAGCAGTCCTGAGGGGGAAATACATCACAATACAAGCAGCCATCCAAAAACTGGAAAGAACTCAAATACAAAAGCTAGCCTTACACCTAAAGGAGCTAGAGAAAAAACAGCAAATAGATCCTACACCCAGCAGAAGAAGAGAGTTAATAAAGATTCGAGCAGAACTCAATGAAATAGAAAACAGAAGAACCGTGGAACAGATCAACAAAACCAGGAGTTGGTTCTTTGAAAGAATTAAAAGATAGATAAACCATGAGCCAGCCTTATTAAAAAGAAGAGAGAGAAGACTCAAATTAATAAAATCATGAATGAGAAAGGAGAGATCACTACCAACACCAAGGAAATACAAACAATTTAAAAAACATATTTATTATGAACAGCTCTACGCCAATAAATTAGGCATTCTAGAAGAAATGGATGCATTTCTGGAAAGCCACAAATTACCAAAATTGTACCAGGAAGAAATAGAAAACCTGAACAGGCCAATAACCAGGGAGGAAATTGAAGCAGTCATCAAAAACCTCCCAAGACACAAAAGTCCAGGGCCAGGTGGCTTCCCTGGGGAATTCTATCAAACGCTTAAAGAAGAAACCATACCTGTTCTACTAAAGCTGTTTGGAAAGATAGAAAGAGATGGAGTACTTCCAAATTCATTCTATGAGGCCAGCATAACCTTAGTTCCAAAACCCGACAAAGACCCCACCAAAAAGGAGAAATTATAGACCAATATCCCTGATGAACATGGATGCTAAAATTGTGCAGCCACTCTGGAAAACTGTGTGGAGGTTCCTCAAAGAGTTAAAAATAGATCTGCCCTACAACCTAACAATTGCACTCTTGGGGATTTACTCCAAAGATACAGATGCAATGAAATGCTGGGACACCTGCACCCCGATGTTTATAGCAGCAATGTCCACAGTAAGAAGAAGATGTGTTTTATGTATACAATGGAATATTACTCAGCCATTAGAAACTACAAATACCCACCATTTACTTCAACATGGATGGAACTGGAGGGTATTATGCTGAGAGAAATAAGTCAATCAGAGAAGGACAAACATATAGTCTCATTCATTTGGGGAATATAAATAATAGTGAAAGGGAATAGAAGGGAAGGGAGAAAAAATGGGTTGGAAATATCAGAAAGGGAGACAGAACATGAAGACTCCTAACTCAGGGATATGATGTGTTTTATGTATACAATGGAATATTACTCAGCCATTAGAAACTACAAATACCCACCATTTACTTCAACATGGATGGAACTGGAGGGTATTATGCTGAGAGAAATAAGTCAATCAGAGAAGGACAAACATATAGTCTCATTCATTTGGGGAATATAAATAATAGTGAAAGGGAATAGAAGGGAAGGGAGAAAAAAATGGGTTGGAAATATCAGAAAGGGAGACAGAACATGAAGACTCCTAACTCAGGGATATGAACTAGGGGTGGTGGAAGGGGAGGAGGGTGGGGGGTGGGGGTGACTGGGTGACAGGCACCGAGGGGGGCCCTTGACAGGATGAGCACTAGCTGTTATTCTGTATGTTGGCAAATTGAACACCAATAAAAAATAAATTTATTATTTAAAAATAAAATAAAATAAAATCATGAATGAGAAAGGAGAGATGACTACCAACACCAAGGAAACGCAAACAATTTTAAAAACATATTTATTATGAACAGCTATACATCAATAAATTAGGCAATCTAGAAGAAATGGACGCATTTCTGGAAAGCCACAAACTACCAAAACTGGATCAGGAAGAAAGAGAAAACCTGAACAGGCCAATAAGCAGGGAGGAAATTGAAGCAGTCATCAAAAACCTCCCAAGACACCAAAGTCCAGGGCTACATGGCTTCCTGTGGGAATTCTATCAAAGGTTAAAGGAGACCCATAGCTATTCTACTAAAGCTGTTCAGAAAGATAGGAAGAGATGGAATACTTCCAAAATCATTCTATGAGGCCAGCATCACCTTAATTCCAAAACCAGACAAAGACCCCACCAAAAAGGAGAATTATAGACCAATATCTCTGATGAACATGGATGAAAAAATTCTCAACAAGATACTAGCCAATAGAATCCAACAATACATTAAGAAAATTCTTCATCATGACCAAGTAGGATTTATTCCTGGGACACAAACTGGCTCAACACTCGTAAAACAATCAATGTGATTCATCATATCAGCAAGAGAAAAAACAAGAACCATATCATCCTCTTAATAGATGCAGAGAAAGCTTTGACAAAATACAGCATCCATTCCTGATCAAAACTCTTCAGAGTGTAGGGATAGAGGGAACTTTCCTCAACATCTTAAAAGCCATCTATGAAAAGCCCACAGCAAATATCATTCTCAATGGGGAAACACTGGGAGCCTTTCCCCTAAGATCAGGAACAAGACAGGGATGTCCACTCTCACCACTGCTATTCAACATAGTACTAGAAGTCCTAGCCTTAGCAATCAGACAACAAAAAGACATTAAAGGCATTCAAATTGGCAAAGAAGAAGTCAAACTCTCCCTTTTTCGCCAATAACATGATACTCTACATAGAAAACCCAAAGGACTCCACCCCAAGATTGCCAGAACTCATACAGCAATTCGGCAGTGTGGCAGGATACAAAATCAATGCCCAGAAATCTGGCTTTCTATACACTAACAATGAGACTTAAGAGAAATTAAGGAGTCAATCCCATTTACAATTGCACCCAAAAGGACAAGATCCCTAGGAATAAACCTAACCAAAGACGTAAAGGATCTCTACCCTAAAAACTATAGAACACTTCTGAAAGAAATTGAGGAAGACACAAAGAGATGGAAAAATATTCCATGCTCATGGATTGGCAGAAATAACATTGTGAAAATGTCAATGTTACCCAGGGCAATTTACACGTTTATTGCAATCCCTATCAAAATACCATGGACTTTCTTCAGAGAGTTAGAACAAATTATTCTAAGATTTGTGTGGAATCAGAAAGGCCCCGAATAGCCAGGGAAATTTTAAAAAAGAAAACCATAGCTGAGGGCTTCTCAATGCCAGATTTCAGGATGTACTACAAAGCTGTGGTCATCATAACAGTGTGGTACTGGCACAAAAACAGACACATCGATCAATGGAACAGAATAAAGAACATAGAAGTGGGCCCTCAATTTTATGGTCAACTAATATTCGATAAAGGAGGAAAGACTATCCACTGGAAGAAAGACAGTCTCTTCAATAAATGGTGCTGGGAAAATTGGACATCCACACGCAGAAGAATGAAACTAGACCACTCTCTTGCACCATACACAAAGATAAACTCAAAATGGATGAAAGATCTAATGTGAGACAAGATTCCATCAAAATCCTAGGAGAACACAGGCAACACCCTTTTTGAACTCGGCCACAGTAACTTCTTGCAAGATACATCCACAAAGGCAAAAGAAACAAAAGCAAAAATGAACTATTGGGACTTCATCAAGATAAGAAGCTTTTGCACAGTCAACAAAACTACCTACAGAATATGAGACAATCTACAGAATGGGAGAAGATATTTGCAAATGACATATCAGATAAAGGGCCAGTTTCCAAGATCTATAAAGAACTTATTAAACTCAACAACAAAGAAACAAACAATACAGTCATGAAATGGGCAAAAGACATGAACAGAAATCTCACAGAGGAAGACATAGACATGGCCAACAAGCCCATGAGAAAATGCTCTGCATTACTTGCCATCAGGGAAATACCAATCAAAACCACAATGATATACCACCTCACACCAGTGGGAATGGGAAAAATTAACAAGGCAGGAAACCACAAATGTTGGAGAGGATGTAGATAAAGGGGAACCCTCCTGCACTGTTGGTAGGAATGTGAACTGGTGCAGCCACTCTGGAAAACTGTGTGGAGGTTCCTCAAAGAGTTAAAAATAGACCTGCCCTATGACCCAGCAATTGCACTGTTGGGGATTTACCCCAAAGATTCAGATGCAATGAAACACCAGGACACCTGCACCCCGATGTTTCTAGCAGCAATGTCCACAATAGCCAAAGTGTGGAAGGAGCCTCGGTGTCCATCGAAAGATGAATGGATAAAGAAGATGTGGTTTATGTATACAATGGAATATTACTCAGCCATCAGAAACGACAAATACCCACCATTTGCTTCGACGTGGTTGGAACTGGAGGGTATTATGCTGAGTGAAATAAGTCAATCGGAGAAGAACAAACATTATGTGTTCTCATTCATTTGGGGAGTATAAATAATAGTGAAAGGGAATATAAGGGAAGGGAGAAGAAATGTGTGGGATATATCAGAAAGGGAGATGGAACATAAAGACTCCTAACTCTGGAAAGGAACTAGGGGTGGTGGAAGTGGAGGAGGGCAGGGGGTGGGAGTTTATGGGAGACGGGCACTGAGGGGGGCACTTGACGGGATGAGCACTGGGTGTTTTTCTATATGTTGGCAAATTGAACACCAATAAAAGATAAATTTATAAAATTTCAAAGACAAAAACGAAAACACAGTAGAAGCAAGAAATAGTAGACTAGAGGATGGAAAAGAATGGATCAAATATGTGGACGTGAGATTACTAGAAAGCAATCAAGTTGAAGAAGAGAGAGAAAAGTAAGAAGAAATAAAAATAGACTAAGGGAATTCAGGAACATTGTGAAATATGATAACATTCACATTATATGGATCCCAGAAGGAATAGAGAGTAGAGGGTGCAGAAAATGTGTTTGAAGAAATAAGAGCTAAAAACTTCTCATATCGGAGAAGGAAATAGAAATCCAGATCCAGAAGACACAGGAAGGCCTCAATAAATTCAACTGAAAAAGGTTCACACAGAGGCACATAGTGTTAAAATGGCAAAAAGTAATGATAAAGAGATATTAAAATGGCAAAAGGTAATGATAAAGAGATATTCTTAAAAGCATCAAGAGAAAAGAAAGCAATTACATATAAGGGAAATCCTATAGGGCTATCAGCTAATTTTTAGCAGAAACCTTGTAGGCCAGAAGATATATTCAAAATGCTGGGGAAAAAAAAAAGCAAAGCAACCAAAATACTCTATCCAGCAAGGCTATCAATCAGAATAGAAGGAAAGAAAAGACTTCCCCAGAAAAACAACAGTGAAAGGAATTCATCACCAGTATACCAGCCTTACAATAAATACTAAAGGGGATTCTCTGAGAGGAAAGGAAAGACCATAAGTAGAAGTAAGAAAAATAAGAAGCACAAAAAGCAGTAAGATTAAGTATATATATAAAAATCAATCCAGGATTCACAAAATAAAGATGTAAAATATGACTTCATATACCTAAAATTTGGGTGGAGAATAAAAATTAATGGTTGTAGAATCAGTTCAAACTCAAGTGAACATCAACTCAATGTAGACTGCTATATGCAGGAGATGTTATACATCTGACAATAATCACAAAAAAAAATCATTACTGGTCAAAAACCAGTAATGAAAATGCAACAAATAAATAGAAAGAATGAGTATATCACTAAGGAAAGCCAGAAAACCATGAAAGAAGACAGCAAGAGAAGAGAGGAATAGAGAAGACCTACAGCAGTAACCATATGACAAGTAACAAAATTGTAATAAATACCTACCTATCATTAATTCCTTTTAGATAAATGGGATAAATGCTCTAGTCAAGAACATAGGGTGAAGAAATGGATAAAAAAGCAAGTCCCATCTATATGCTGCCTACAAGAGACTCATAGTAGACCTAAAGCCACATCCACATTGAAGGAATGGAAAAGCATTTATTATACAAATAGAAGTGAAAAGAAAGCTGGGGTAGCAATACCTATATCAGAAAAAATGCACTTTAAAAAAAAAGATTTTATTTTTATATTCATGAGAGACACACAGAGAGAGGCAGAGACATAGACAGAGCGAGAAGCTGACTCCTTTCATGGAGCCCAATGTGGGACTTGATCCCCAGACCGGCATCATGTCCTGAGCCAAAGGCAGACACTCAACCCCTAAGCCACTGAGGCATCCTAACAGAAAAAATACACTTTAAAACAAAGACTGTAACAAGAGACAAAGATGGACAATGCTTAATAATAAATGGAACAATCCAACAAGAAGATATAACAATTATAATTATTTATGTACCCAATATGGAGCACCCAAATATATAAAGCACCTATTAAAAAATAAAGGAAATAATTGATAGATATCTTTAAATACAGACAGTCCCTGACTTACAATGGTTTTGCCTTATGATTTCTTGAATTTACAATGGTGTTAACGTGATATGCATCCAGTAGACACTGTGCCTCCGAATTATAATTTTGCTCTTTTTCCAGGCTAGTGATTAAGTGTTTTGATGTTCTTTCATGATGCTGGGTACCAGCAGTAAGCCTCAGCTTCCAGTCAGCTATATGATCATGAGGGTTAACAACCATTCTGTACCCATACAACCATTATTGTTTTTAACTTTCAGTGTTGTATTCTGTAAAATACATGAGATATCCAATGCTTTATTTTAAAATAGTATGCGTTAGATTATTTTGTCCAGCTGTAAGTTAATCTAAGTATTTTGAACATATTTAAGGTAAGCTAAGCTAAGCTGTGATGTTCAGAGGGTTAAGGTGTATTCTCTGCATTTTCAACTCAACTATAGTTTCAGTTTATGATGGGTTTGTTAGGACATAACCCCACTGTAAGTTGAGGAAGATCTATAATTCATTAGACTTCACCTGATGTTTTCTTTCACCTACAGTCATATTCAATTATCATAAATATCTAATGAAGGAGATGCTATGTACTTATTTTTACTTGTGAACTAAGTTTCTTGGGGTAGTAATTCATACACCATAGATGTAGAGGACATGGACCTTTAGTCCAATTTGGGGAGGTGTATCTGTGCATGCATTGGGGTAGGAGGGGACAATTTAGTCTTTTAAATTGCCTTCCAAATTGATTTCTGGGAATTAAACAATGATGAAAAATGCATTCCAGAATTCTATATGATGTAGGATTCTATGTGATGGAAGGCATAAAGGCAGGAATGTACATCATTGTTTGAGGAGAGACAAGCTGACTGGTGGGACTAGGTGGGACTTTTTTGTGTTCCCAGGAGGCTAGATATGGGTGTCTGTTACAGCTCTTAGAGTGCTGCACTATCATTCCTCCAGCTCCTCCACTAGGTTGTGCACTCTGCAAACAGGGGCTGTGTTTTTCTTCTCTTTATCTCTGTTGCTTAGCACAGAGCTTTTATACCCATGGTGTCTTTGTTGAATAGATGATACAAGCAAGAGATGAAGCTGAAAAAGTAATTTGAGGCAAGGGCAAGGTTTCCTGCTTACAAGATGATTATGTCAAAGAGTCACATACTTCCCAGTTGTCTTGATTTAAAAGGAGGCATTCATTTTAAACTTTAAATTAGATCTATGGCTTGAGAATATATTTCCATCAAAATGTACCTAAAGTGTTCAGAACTGTGTCCCTGCCTATCTTAGAGGATTTTAGTGGATTAACAAGGCTGATGAATTTAGCTCAGTTTTGTTAGGATTCATTACTGATGGAGCATGGGAGAATGCAATTTTTAAAATGATACCATATTAGAGTATACTAGAGCAACTAATAACAGTCTTGAAGGAAGGGAATTACACTTTGCCTTCTAATCATTTTTTTTAAAGAAGCAAGCTAGAGTTAAAATATGGTGATTAAAGACCATCATTATTGCTTTGCCTTTTCTGAGGTGTGTGTGGGGGCCAGAGGGGAGCTGTAATGGAATCAAAAAAAGAAAATTAACAACATTATGGCTGATGTCTCTATATGGAATAAGGTAGAGATTTTAGTTTACTAGGAATTTCTGCCTTACATTGAAAAAAATAGGAATTCATACTGAGGACGAGCATTTTAATTCATGTTAGGTTAGTAAACATGACAGGTGGATATTTTAATCAAAACACAACCACCAGGTGTGTTTTCTTAGCATTCCTGTATATTCCTGTGAAATGACAATCTGTGGCCTCTGAGGGTGAGGTATTCCAATGCATCCAAATCAACCCTAGCAGTTAATAGCATACTTAGGCACTGATAAAGATTTAAGTATCTATTTTGATTACATTTGATATATGTAAAGTCAATTATCTGTGATGAGAGAAAGGGAATGGCATTGTTAAATGAAATTCTCAGGTCATTTTGTAATTTCCTTTTAATTAAGATAGTCAAAGTCTTTCTAACAAAATTTTTAATTTGAGATGCATCCTTTGTAGATTTAAAAGATCCATGGTAAAAAACAGTCATGTAACTGAAGATACAAAAGCAATTACAACTCCAAATGAAACTGATCAAACTTTTTCGATTATAGAAAATGAGTAACCAGTTCATTTAAATGTTTCTAGTTATTTTTATATGTGCATTATTAAAACTTCTGACATTATAGTTCAAAGATTGCTATAACTTAATTGTGACCAAAATATTACTGTAATTTTTAACATACAAAGTAACCAGAGTGCTGTGTAGGTACTGTACAGATGGAATCATGGTTGCTAATTGGCTGGTTTTAAAATAGGAAGATCATTCAGGGTAATCCTAGGCTCAATACAATCACAGAAGCCTTTAAAGATGAAAAATGTAGTAGTGTTAGAGAGATTCCAGGAAAGAGGGAAAGAAAGAAGAGGATGATAGAGAAGTGGAATAGATTTGAAGCTTCAGAAGAATTCAGCTCACAATTGATTGCACTGAAGTAGAAAGTCATTAGAAAACATAGGTGGCCTTGAGAAGCTGAAAGTGACCTCTAGCCAGTAGTCAAATAGCAAAATGGAGACCCAGTGGTAAGGAACTGAATTCTGCCAACAGCCTGAATGATTCACCCCACTGGCTCAGGCAAGAAATGTAGTCTTGCTATTTCCTTGATTTCAGCTCTGTGATGTTCTCTTGGTCTACCTGGACTTCTGCCCAAAAGACACTGTGGGATAATAATTTTGTTTTGTTCTAACCTGCTGAATCGCTGGTGATTTGTTATGACAGCAATAGATGAATGCAGTTACTCTTTTATTGTCATATCCACATCTCATATCTCATATATGACCACATTAAATATTGTTTTGTTAGGCAGTTAGGCCTAAAGAAGGAGGAACAAAGCAGATGCTGGGCACATCCTCGAAACATCCCTTCTCCCACCCCCCTACATTCAGAGCCACCACTAAGGGTTAAGAGACTAGGAAAGGCCTAGCCACAGAGCTGGTTCCAAAGCCACAAGGGGATGTTGAAAAGTCGAGCATTTCACAAGGGGTACAACTTGCCCTTTAATACTTTTAAGGTCACAACATAGGCTCAGTAGATATCATAAATATACAACGTATAAATAAATACAAATATAACAGAATGGATCTTTGGGAGGTGCATGCACAGATGCCAAAATGTTATATAACCACCAGCTGTCAATCAAAAATGTTATTCAAAGCCAAATTTACCTGCATACATAGCAGGCTTAAAGGATACACCTAGAGCTTCTGGGTGCCATTGCTACTTTTGATGGGACAGGGGCCCCCTTTTTCTCTTGAAAGTGTACTATACTTTCTATTAAAAAAACTCTGTATCTCTGTTCTGGTCTTGGGTCTCCAATACTTTGGTGCATCTGGGGTAAGAACCAAGAGACCTGGTAACAGTTTCACCATTAAAAATTAGGAAAATGCTACTCTTTTCTGTTGATAAAGAGAAGCTAATGTTATAAAAATCAATAATCTCTTAGAGTGGATGCATAAACCATAATTTGACTTCTATTAGATTCATTCCTGTGTTAAGGAGTACATTTCATGTGAGATTATATAATGTCCTTTCCAGAATCTACAAAACAGTATTCTCATATGACATGAATTTTGACATCATTCTTTCTGGGGGAAATTACTAGTTTCAAAATGTTCCTCGAAATTTGTACTGTGTTTGAACAAGAGATGAGGGACCTGATAGGGCTTAAATTTTAAATATAACAAATTACAAAACTTTTCATCAACTGGTAATCGCATTTACCAAGAATTTTTATAGATTGCAAAGCAAAATAGTGTGTTACAAGTTTATTATATAGGGTATAGAGAATATTTCATTTTATTAATATAATGTATATAAAAGCCTATGCATGTGGTAGGGAGAAAGTTCTTGCTAATGGAGAATTTTTCATTCTACCTAACTTTAAATAGCACCATGAACATTTTAGTAACAGAGAACTGGGTTAGACCCTAAATTCTGTTATTTACCACCAAGTGACCTTGGACAAGATGCAGAACCTTTCTAAGATGCAGTTTTCTCATTTGTAAAATTAAGAATGATAATAGCTCTTTCCCTGGGTTGTTAGAAGGATTGAGTTAATGAATATAAAGTGATTAGCACTATGCGCACTAGGCAGTAACCTAAACACTTGATAAATATTTGTTAGAAAAATAGTAACAATCATGACCTATTTAATAAAATCAACTAACCTAAGAAATTCCGTTTTTTCTGCTGTTCTTTTACTATGATTGTTTATATAGTTCCATAATTTTATACAGTTGTAGACACAGTATAGTCTTTTGCATTTGTTTCCGTCTACTTAAAATCTGCTTTATATACTTTACAAACTGTGGACAAAACTATTTTTTCCAAGTTCCAAGATGTTGCATGGACAGGATAATTCCAATTATTTATAGTAAAAAATTTTGTGATAAATATCTCTGAATGTATACCACTTTCTAAACTTTGAAATTACATCTTAAAGGTAAGTTGCTAGGAGTAGAATTTATGTCTTTAAAATATAATGCTTCAATGTTTTCACCTTGTGAGATGAATAATGTTGCTGAACTCCTCCCTTAATTATGCTATAACTTTATACTTTCCCATAAGTATTGGCTTTATTCATTTTACATGAAATTGTTTATTCTTTTGTTCTTACATAACATTTATATTACAAACATTAGATCATTTATAATTCTTGTATATTTATATATAAACTCTTTAGGACAATAATATCAGTTTTACCAAGTTTATTTTTACTTTTTCAGTTACTTTTCACTTTGTGCAGGTTTTATAGTTTATATAATCCAATTAGTTCATCTCTTCTATGTTTCAACATTTAGACAATTGTTACTGTCACAATATTAATCCAATTAGACTTGCTTTTTATTTTCTACTTGTTCTTCTAAGTTTATCTTGCATTTGTTTAAATGACTCTAATCAGTTTTAATAGAACTTCTTTTGATGTTGGAAGTGTTCTATTTTTGCACCACTCAAGGCAGTAGTCCATAATCAAATGAGGTTATTGGCATTTGAAATGAGGATATTAGCTTTGTATTAAAACTCTCAGTCTTTATAATACTTGCAATACAAAAAAATTAAAATATGTGACTTGTACTTCCTGATAGCAATGACATAATTCATTTTCCTTTTTGAGCTGGTCACATCTAAATTTATAGTGTTGAAGTTTGTATTGATTGATAAAATTCTGGCTTTTTTTTTCATTTCTCTGTCATTTTACTGGAATATCCAATGTGCCTTTTATTGACCTATTATGAGATGAGTGCTGTCATTTTTGTGAGATATTCTGATTTATAAATATGAAAGTATGTTCTCATAATTATGAACTTATTCATATACCTGAGTATGTGAAGTGGGTGTCACACGTGAAACCTACTATGAAAGAGTACCTAGTCATATATATTTCAAGAAGGTGGAACAGGAAAATATTTCAATAGGAGAACAATATGCACACCTAATATCTTATGCCAGGAGATAAATCCTCTGAATGACCCTACTAATTATAATGAGCCAATAATCAGATACAACAAGATAAATACTAAATGAGGAGGGAAATCCCATCTTTAAAACTAATAATGTCTCTGCTCCCACTCTTGCTTTTGACTAAAGCCTTCTAAAGTAGCCTTTAACAGTCCTCTCAGCTTGACTAAACTTAAGCTTCATTTTGAAACAAAGAGACTGACCTCACCTTTAAGTAGCATTTACTTTAGAAAGCTTTTAATTGTACACTTTCTATGCCACTTTGAGATATTAATCTATTAAAAGTCTGCTGCCACATCTTCTTTATCCATTCATGTATCGATGGAGACTTAGGCTGCTTCCATAATTTGGTTATTGTAAATAATGCTACTATAAACATAGGAGTGCATATGTCCCTTTAAATTAGTATCTTTGCATTTTTTGGGGGGGGGGGCGGGTAAATACCCATTAGTCTGATTACTGGATGGTAGAGTAGTGCTATTTTTAACTTTTTGAGAAACTTCCATACTGTTTTCCATAGTGGCTGTACCAGTTTGCATTCCAACCAACAGTGCAAGAGGGCCATTTGCAACAACATGGATGGATCTAGAGAGTATTATGCTAAGTGAAATAAATCAGACAGAGAAAGACAAATATCATGTGATTTCACTCATACATGGAATTTAAGAAACAAAAACAATGAGTAAAGGGAAAAGAAAGAGAGGGACATAGACCCAGAAACAGACTCTTAACTATAGATGACAAACTGATGGTTACCAGAAGAGAGGTGGGGGGCGGGGATTGCTGAAATAGGTGTTTGGGATTAAGGAGGGCATGTGTCCTGATGAGCACTGGGTAATGTTTATGGTAACTGCTGAATCACAATCTTGTATACCTGAAAGTAATACAACACTGTATGTTAACTATACTGGAATTAAATAATAAATAAATTAATTAAAGCCGAAAAAGCCTGCTGCCAGTTTTATAACCCAAAAAAATCTTTGTAAGGACCTGAGAGCCATCCTTTTTAATGTAAACTTCAAGGGAGATAGTGTCTCCATCCCCTAGCTTTTGTGTTAATGGTAGAAAATTAACTTCTAACTTTACTAAACACCTTGCTCCAAGTTGTAAGACAATCTAGTGTCATATAGATAAAGTAATAGTTCCTTTTTCTTTGGATAAGCCCAATCAGCAACCACAAGTGGACTATGATTTTCCCACCCTCATCCTCTACCCACTACAGCCCAAGTCTTAAAAATTATCCAACCCTTTGTTTTAGTGAGGTTCAGAGTAAGTTCTGGCATCTTTCCTCTACTGTATTGAATAAAGTCTTCCTTGCTTCTTGTATAGACAGCGAGTGTCCTTAACCTGCCTGGTTAGGATCCCAATTCATATGTTGAAACCTAATCATCAATATGATGGTATTTGGGACTGGGGCCTTTGAGAGATAATTAGGTCATGAGGATAAGACCCTTATGCATGGGATTAGTATTTCTAGAAGAGACCTGAGAGAGCTCCTTCACCTCTTCTACCAAGTAAGGACATATTAGGAAGATGGTCATCTCTGAACCAGAAAGAGATCCCTCACTAGACACAGAATCTGCCAGAGACTTCATCTTAGATTTCTTAACCTCCTACCAACAAATTCTGTATAGAGAAACCTATATGCCACCCTTGAAAACATCCTCTCTCTGAACTCTAAATAACCAATCAATCATTCGTGAAATCCTGTCACATTTACCTCCTGATAGATGCAAAGCTGTCCTTATTTCTTTTCATTCACTATTACTCTCCTCTACAACTATGTTATTCCCTGCCTAAATGACTGCATTAGCCTTCTAATCCTGTCTTTGAATACTAGCTGCTTCATTGCCCTGAAATCTCCACCAGTAATAGGATGTAGGGGCAGCTGGGATGAATTTTTGCAAATAGAAATCTGGTCATACCACTCCTGTGTAAATACCTTTTGCAACTTTCCATTGCTATTTTGATAATTTGATAATTCTTAACTTCTAACAAATGACCTATCATGTCATCTTTGATGATCTGACCTCTGATCACCTATCCTCCTCTGCCATTATTTTCTGGGCTTTAGCTCCAGCTCACCTCCAAGTCCTTGAAGTTACTGTAACTCTATCCATGCCCCTATGCCTATCTTCAAATATGCAAATACAGCACCTTAACTCATCAATTTCCAATTATTTCTCTTTTCTCAACTCAGACATAACTTCCCTTGAAATGTTATCCTAGTCCCTTCTAACCAGGTTATTTCCATCTTGTATTTGTCTCTATAATCTGCATCTTTCATACTACTTTTCTCTATTACTTACTGCATATAGCAAAGATAATTTATTGTGCACTTAATATCTATTTAACTTACTAGACTATAAAACTTGAAGAGGGATTGCGATATTTTGCTGAACATTTTATCCCACAGTATGCTTTCAAGTAGTAGTTGAATAAATGCATCTTCATTAATTTCCATTTAAAATTTAAAATTTCTATTAAGTTGCCTGAAATTTATTCTCAGTCTTTTCTAAAAAGCTTTTTTCTCTCCTGCATTGCATCGCCATGGTGGGGGATACGAGGACGGGTAATAATCTCATAACAAGACTATGTGGGACACCTGCAGGAGGTGTCACACCTTGTGTGGCTTTTTGTCTTCCATTCTATACTGAAAAGTCCTTTATGCTTCCTGGTCCTTGGTCTACTCGACTGGTATTTGCTGAGGGAGCACTCTTTAATCTCCATGAGGCTACTTCAGGAATAGAAGGTTTACCTCTTGAAAATATGGGACATTTCTGCTTATTTTAGGTTCTTCTGCAGCACAGGTATCATTGACAGTTGTCTTTTCTGTATCATCTCCTTATCCAATTATAAGATCGCTGTGATTTCTTTACCTCCCCAGGGCTTTGCCTAGAAAATGAATTGTAGATCCCTTTTATTCATGAACCATCACCTCTATTTTGTTTCTGTTATGCTTGGAGGATAATTTAATTTATTTCTTTAAAAAAAATTCCTAATTTCTAAGGGAATGCTCACTCATGCACATGTGTTCTCTCTCTCTCTTTCTCAGTGAATGAGTTAAATTGAGAGTAACTTTCTACAAAACTGTTTTACTAACATAATATCCATGAAGGAGACTACAAGCCTTTTAAAAAATTCCTTGTTCCTGATTCTTTCCATAATTTAATGAACCTGAGAAAGAGAAGGAGCTACATACTTATAGGGACATTGGGAGCATTCATAGTAGGAAAAAAATAATCACGACAGGGAAAAGACTTCATCCTGCTACCTACTTATACTAAATACTAGACAGCACATGGTCTAATACCATTTTATTACTAGAAAGAAAACATTAATTTGCATGCAGTTAAAGAAAAACTCTATCCATTGGCTTTAGTAGCTCTCTAATACTGGACATTCTCATTAGAAAATATGAAACCTATAAAGGAGCAAGAACTAGTTAAGTTTTGAGCTGCCTTTCTGTTTTTCTAACAGAGACTTACATTTACATTTTAGCAAACAACCACTTCATTTTTACAAAGACACACACACACACACACACACACACACACACACACAAACACCTACCACTCTAATGGGCCTCCTTGTTAGTCAAAGATATCTTGAAGATTCCATTATGAAAAACAGAGTTTCAATATATTAAAGACTTAAATTGTGCATAATAAAGGATTTTCTTCATTATAAAATGATTTTTACCTTTGCAATTATGTGTCCTTTATCAAAAGTTATCCAGAGTTAAATTGAAGTAACCATGGGGCAATGGCAAAGAATGAAAATGGAGTCATCTCTGGCCAGATAAGAATTTAGAGGGAAATACAGTTGTGTGAAATTCAACCTGTGGTGGTGTTGCATGCTGAATGTTTCAGTCTTTGCAAACAGGGCATACATTTTCTAATATAAATGAGAAGGATAAATATATTTTAATAGATTATCTTGGCTGTAATGGCAGAAGGCAGGGGACAGAGGATGGTCAAATTAAAAGAGTGGATAAGAGATAGAGGTTTTTGTTTGTTTCTTTGTTTGTTTTTGTCTGAGAATAGACATTTCAGCTTCCACCCTGAAAAGAAAAGATCCTTGGATGGTGCTATGGACTAAACTGTGTCCTCCCAAAACATATGTTTAAGCCATGTGAAGCTATTTGGATGGGGGGGAGGCAGAATTAAGTTTACATGAGGCTATAAGGCACCTCATTATGGGATCAGTGCTCTCATAAATTAGATACCAGAGAACCTGTATTGTCCCCTGACCTCCTACCCCAAGTGAGGATAAGTGAGAAGGTTGCAGTCTATATGCTGGGAAAATAGTTCTCAGGAGAAACTAACCATACTGATTTTTTGGATCTTGGATGGTAAGCATCTGTAACTGTAAGTAAATACATTTCTATTGTTTCAGCCACCCAGTTTTGGTAGGTATTTTTGCATGACAGCCTAAGTGGTGTGACACAGACTGTAAGGTTTGACCTGGGGGACTTTGTGGAGGAAAGAGATAAGAATGGGATAATGTTCATCACTCAAAAGAGCAATGTAAAACTCTGCTTTCTAGATACTGGGAAGAAACAGAACTGGTAGGGAGAGAAACTTCATCAAATGTGTGTGATTGTGTGTGTGTGTGTGTGTGTGTGTGTGTGTGTGTGTGTGGTATTGTAACTCATTTCCAAACCTTTTGTAAAGTCTCATTAAATATGACAAATTTTACAAGTGTTGTGAGGAAGTAAATGATATGTCCATTTTTAAACATACTGTGAAAAGTCAGCACCCTGGAAAGTCAAGGGAGATAAGGCATGAAGTGATCTGCAAATATGTTCAGTGGCTGGCTAATATGATTGTTGGCTGAAGCAGGATGTGAATTTCAGGTCAATTCATGTTACATGCATTTATCATGAATTCACTGACAAACAAGAGATGAAATTGGAAGAGGACTAAATTTTCTGTTGACAAGTAAAATGAGATAAGAAGACTGCTATCTGAAAGCTGAAGAAGCCAAGGATTTCTGGAACAACAAGGCAATGATCTCATTTCAGAACCATCAAACATCCTATCCATGAAGAAGGAAAAGCAGCCTGTCCTTGGCATTGCTCTCTGACTTAGAGCTTAAACTTCCTTGTCTGGGTTTTCTTGATCTGATCTATAACATTGCCGTTTAAGTATATTTTAACAATAGTGGGCTTTTTCCCCCTGCTGATAGCATTTTATTTCTTAGTCAAATGAGTTGTTAAAAATAGATAACTGTGGATTAAAAAGACGTTCACAGATTTCAAAGGATTATTTTGCACTGTAATAACTGGCCAACCAGGAAAGATTGTCTGTCACTACATTAATACAAATGCAATGACAGGGCAATTCCATTAATACATAGAATACATAATGTGTAAACATTGGGTAGATAAATTGAAAATGTGTAGTCAGAAATAATGAATAATTCAAGAAAATGGCAATACTATGTGAAGAACTTTTGGGAACAGCAATGAAATTTTTAAGGAAATGTTCATTCAATTCTAGAAAAAATAAAACAAACAAACAAACAAACAAACAGGTAGCTGTCAGGAAGCCATAAAGTACACTCTCTCTTCCAAACATTTTTCTTTGGCCATGGAACATTTGGAATAAGAATCATATTCTAATTCTCCTTTTGACAATTCATTTCTCTCTTAGTGGTGAGAAAAACAGAATTTGTCAAACTTACTGGACTGATTCCATGCCTTTACTCTAAAGCCATGTCTAGAAGAACAATTGCTAATGCAATTCAACAGGAGAAACATCTTTAGTCAAGTTAGACATATTCCCATAATACAATAATTTAGACATAACTATAAAAGAGATTTAAAAAAAGACTTTAAGCCTGACATCCCAATATGGATCAATATCATTATTATATTTCTGACTAATAAAAATTTCTCACTGAGGTTATATGATTCATAATATTTAAAATAAATTAACATTATAGGCAATGATAAATTAAAAAAAAAAACATCTAAATTACAGGCAAAAAACCCTTCATGTATTTATTTGGATTTTAAATAACCAAGAATATACCTGACATTACATATCTGTGTTTTTTTTTTTTTTTAAGATTTTACTTATTTAACAGAGAGAGAGAGAGAGCATGCACAAGCAGGTGGAGTGGCAAGGGGAGAAGAAGAATGATACTCTCTGCTAAGCAGGGAGTCTGATGATGTAGGGCTAGATCCCAGAACCCCGTGACCTAGTCAAAGGCAGATGCTTAACCTGCTGATCCACCCAGGCACCCCAGGGAGCTACATACCTGTTTTTCAATGATAAAAGGACATTTAACCAGGAAGTCACATTATTTAAACTTACTGAAGCAATTTAATGAAAGAAAAATATATTAATATAAAACTGGCAACATTTTATTGTCTCTTGTTAAAAAAAGAAGGAAATACAAATTTCACAATAAACCAAGATTTCTGGATAATATCCTAAAAGTAGTATTAGATCAAAAAATTGCAAATACTATATTAAAAATGTATGAAAATTGGGGCACCTGAATGGCTCAGTCAGTTAAGGGATTGATTCTTGACTTTGGCTCAGGTCCTAAACTCCCCACTAGACCAGCCCCTCCTTGGGCTCTGTGCTTAGAGGCAAGTTCACTTCTCCTCTTCCTCTGCCTCTTCCCTCAAACATTTCTCTCTCTCTGAAATAAATAAAGAAATCTTTTAAAAATGTATGCAAATTGCAAAATAATGTGATAAAAACAGGAAAGTATTAACTTGGTTTCCTCAGAGTGGCACACAATTTTATTTTATGTGTAGAACTTCTAATAAAATATAATTAAGTCAATCTTTAAGAAATTAGATAAAATTACCCAATAAGATCACTGAATAAGGAATGAGGTTTACAGATGAACACAATAAATGTCAGAGAGAAGCTCTATGTCAATGGTATATATATAAATATATACATATATATATATATATGATATATATTACAAGTGGGGATGTCAAGCTTATAACTATAGATTTATCCTCAATCAAAATTCACCTTCCTTATCATACATCATACTGTGCTCAACAGTGGGCATTTAAAGATATTATTTGCTTTATTCCATGTCTGTTTCATTGTACCCCAATTGTTTTAAGACAAACAGCTTCTTAAGAATACACTTTGTGCTCTATTCAATTGTCCATACCTTCCAAGATTCTGGGCTCATAGAAATGGCTCAACAAATATGTTCTGAGAAAAAATTTAGAGGAAGCATGGCTTAAGGAAATCATTGAAAGCAATAGAAAATTTTATACTAGAATGTTATAAAAGAACTTTGATGAAACAGCATGCAAGTAAATGTGTTCATGAATTTTATACATTTGGAAAGAATAGTACAATAATGAAAAATAGTACAATTGAAGAAAATGAATGAAATTGTTCTAATAGGCAACTATAGGCCCTTGCAAAATTTATAGAGAAATTTGACTTATTTATACTTCTTTCTTTCTATAGTAAGTATACTGTCCAAAGTTGTTGCTATTGATTAGGTGTGAGCAAAGAGTGCAAGATTCTTTGAGTCTGAACTAAATTGGTCCATTATCTATTTAAAACATTTCTAGTCATGAAGAAGAAAAGTATAAAGGCCAAAAAAGAGAGGGGACAAAATCTGGGAGAGAAAAAAAAAAAAGGAACTTCAGGCCTATAGTAAGCTTAAGAGTGATCCAATTACTAAGAGTTAAATCTGCACAAAATGGGAAAATATTTGCAATCACATATCTGAGAGGTGATTAATAGAATCACTGTATAGAACGTATAAAGAACCCCTAAAATCCAACAATAAAAATCCATTTCAGAAATAGGCAAAAAACTTGAATAGACATTTCTTCAAAGAAGCATATAAATGTTAATAAGCACATGAAAAGAAGCCCAACAGGACTAATTATTAGAGAAATGCAAATCAAAATCACAATGAGATACCACTTCACAGCCATTAGGATGGCTATTAAAAAAATCAGAAAAAAAAAAGTATTGGCAAGGATATACAGAAATTGGAACACTTGTAGATTGCTGGTAGGAATGTAAGTGGTGCAGCTGCTGTGAAAATCAGAATAGTGGTTCCTCAAAAAATAAAACATAGAATTACTATATGAAGCTATTACTACATGAACAATTCTACTTTTGGGAATGGACCCAAAAGAACTGAAAGTAATAACTCTACCAGGTATTTATATACCAATATTTATAGCAGCAATTTTACAAAAGGAAAGAACTAGAAACAACTCAGATAAACCATTGATGAATGAATAGAGAAAATGTGGCATACATCACATTCTTATTAAATGTTATTACTAAAATCATCAATTTTATCATTAAAATAATAAATTTTATGTTATAGGCATATTACCACAATTAAAACAAACTAGGCCTTTATTAAATACAGAAAATATAGTCTTCAGTAATTTAGCTTTCAATAGAAAGTAACTTCAATTATTTGGATTTATCAAATATTTAGCAAGTACTACCTACATTTTTTTCTTCCTCTTCCTTCTTCCCTTTATTCATATCTTTTTCTTACTGGCTTTTAAAAATAATATTGCATGTTCACAAAGAAACATATACACACAATATTCACTGAGTTTTTTGGAAACTAATAAATATATATAATGCACAGCCCAAAACTTTATAATAGACTCGTGGCATTTACTAAGAAATGATGATAGTTAAATCTGGTTCAGCAAGCAAGCAAAGATGAAGCATACAAATACTTTAACTTACAGTTTATCTTTGAGAAAAGGAAAAAGGAAAAACAAAATACCATCAAAAACAAACAACAATAATAAAAATAACCCAAAATATCAGCCAGATTCAGCACTTCTGTAATTTTACTACCATGAATCACTAATTTTATTTTATGGAGAGGATGAGCTGTATTATTTCTGTGCTAATTTATTGAGGTATAATTGACAAATAATAAATGCATGTAATTAAAGCATACAATTTGATACTATAAAAAATAATAGTAGAAAACATCACTAGATAGAATGGGGAGATCAGAAGGGGAGACTTCACGTGTGTTACTAATTGTCAACAATTGCTGACCCAAAAAGGAAAGGAATCTCTTGTAAGTCACTACTATTTTCACTACTATTTTACTACTCTAGCAGGAGGGAGAAAGGATTCCTCTTCCCCTGGCAACAGTCCAGCCAATGAGAGAAATATTAAAAACAAAGCCAGTGCGTAGCTACCGTTCTCTGAATTCCCAGTTTATGTCAATGGACTTTTTGTTTATAACAGCTCTCCCAACTCACCCATTTTCTCTGTAAAAAAGCAATCCTCTCCTTTGTTCTCTGGACTTACCTATGATTTTGCCATACTTTGCTTGTCCCCAAATTGCAATTTCCTCCTATTCCCAAGTAAACTCATTTTTGCTGGTAGAATAACTGACAGTTTTATGTTTAAGGTTGACAATACATTTTGACATATGTATACTCTCATGAAGCAAACACTACAATCCAGATAATGAACATATCTATCAACCTAAAATATTCCCTCATGACCCTATGTATTCTTGTGCTCCTGCCCATCAAACATGTACTCCTCATTTCCAGGCAACCACCCATCTCTGTCACTAGAGCTTTATTTGTACTTTCCAAAATTTTATGCACACAGAATCACTGAGCATGCATTCCATTTTTTGTCAGACTTCTTTTCCTTGAGATCCATCAATGTACTGGCACATATCAACAGTTCATTCCTATTTGTAGCTGAGTAGTACTTCATTATATGTATATACAACAACTTGTTCTTACAATTACCTGTTGGTGGACATTGGGGCTGTTTTCCATTTAGGGCCATAACAAACAAAACTACTATGAAGATTCATTAGAGGTCTGGCTCTATGCTTTCTTTTCTCTTAAATACTTAGAAGAACGTTTGTATGTTTAAGTTTATACTAAACCACTAAAAGACTTCCCAAAGTGATTGTATCATGTTATATTTCCACTGGTAATAAGTGAGAGTTCTAGTTCTTCCTCCTCTCTAGACACTTGCTATGGTCAGTTGTTTTTCTTTAGCTATTCTAGTCGATAGTGATATCTCCTTGTGATTTTTTTTTCCCTTGTGATTTTAAATTTAGTTTTCCTATAACTAATCAAATTAGGCATCTTTTTTTTTTTTTTTAAATTAGGCATCTTTTTAAATGTGTATTTGCCATCAGTATTTCTTCTTTGGTGATGCATCTATTCAAATATTTTGACTATTTTCTACTTAGTTGTTTATATCGTTATTGTTGAATTCTGAGAGTTCTTTATATACTGACAATGCAAGTCCTTTAGTAGCTATATTTTGCCAATGTTTTCTCACAGTCTGTGGATTGTCTTATCATTCTTTTAACATTTTCCAACTTTTGTTTAGCAGATATTTTTAATATTAATGAATTCAAGTTCACTAAACTTACTTATTTTCTTTTCTTTTGGAAATACTATAGATTTTGGTTGTCCATTGAAGCCTACTTTCAGTTATGACTAAATGTTTTATAAACTGTGAGGTATGTTTTAAAGATTTTTTTTCTTCAAATGGACTTTCCATTATTCCAGCACCATTTGTTGAAAATAAAACTACCTTATCTCCACTGAATTGTACCTTTGTCAAAAATCAGTCCTCCATATATATCTGTAACTTTTTTCAGATTCTTTGTTATCTGGATCTAGTCATCTCTTTGTAATAAAACTATATTGCCTTGATCACCGTAGACTCAGGTTAAATTTTGAGGTAGTCTTTACCTTGAAATCAGGTAGCTTTCTAGTTCTAGTTCTTTCTTTGTTTCTCTCTTTTTTAAAAGGTTTTCTTTATTTATTCATGAGAGACGCACAGAGAGAGAGAGAGAGAGAGAGAGAGAGAGAGAGAGGAAGTGACATAGGCAGAGGGAGAAGCAGGCTCCTTGCAAGGAGCCCAATGTGGGACTTGATCCTGGACGCCGGGATCATGCCCCGAGCCAAAGGCAGACACTCAACCACTAAGCCATCCAGGTCTCCCTCTAGATTTATTTTTCAAGTTGATTTCATTAAGTTATTTACATTTCCATATCAATTTTTGTAATAGCCTTATCAAGTTCTACAAAAAAATCTTGTTAGTTTTATGTGTGTGTATGAGTGTGTATACGGCAACAACAACAAAAAGCATAGCATTAAATCTACTATCTTTTAATTCTACAGTTCAGTAGTATTAAATATACTCAGATTCTTGCACAGCTGATATCTAAAACTTTTTCATTTTGAGAAATTGTAATTCTACACCCATTCAATCTCCTTTCCCACCAAACTTTGACAATCACCGACTTTGTTTTTATGATTTGGACTGAAGATACTTCATATCAACAGCGTTATACAGTAGCAGTCCTTTTGTGACCTTATTTCACTTAGCATGATATCCTCAATGTTCTTCCACAATGTAGCATGTGACAAGATTTCCTTCTTTCTTAACGTTGTCTAATAGTCTGCTGTGTGTATATACCATATTCTCTTTATCCATTCATCTGTTGATGGACGCTTGAATTGCCTCTACCACTTGGCTATTGTGAATAATGATGCACTGAACATGAGTATGCAAAAATCCTTTGAAATTCTATTTAAATTCTTTTGGAAATATACCTAGAACTGGAATTGTTGAATCATACGGCAATTTTATTTTTAATTTTTGAGGGAATCTCTATGCTGTTTCCATAATGACTGCACCATTTTACATTCTTACCAACAGCACATAAGGGTTCCAATGTCTTCACATTGGATAACCTTCTCACAAAGTCCCTGAGATAACCTTCTCACAAAGTTCCCAGCATTTACTTCAGTGGCCTTTCTCAAAATACATGGCTACTTGATTGGTCATATAAGTCACGTTGTGAAGTCTAGGTCCTTGGCTCTGTCATGGTGCTTCAAGGCTGTGTCAAAGTCTTTCTTCTTGTAGGCCTCATTCCCCAACTCTTTCTCTTTCAGCACTTACTTCTTATTCTCTGGAATATCTTCTTCCATTGGCTCTGGCTTGGTGTCTTTCTTAGGAGGAGAAGGTGGGGAAGGTGTTCCAACTTCCTCCTCATCCATATTGTCCAGCTCGACTCCCAACAGGACATTGAGAGTAGTCTTGATCTGGGGATCTTGCAGTTTTGTGCTGAGGTCAGATGGCTTGTTTCTTAGTTGCTCTCTCACCCTCCAGAAGGTAGGACCAGAGAACAGTGTTCTTGTCCTGGGATCACTCTCCAACTTCTGGTATAGATTGGGCATGCTCAAAGGATTCATGTATTTCTGTGCTGCCAACCGGGCCTCCATATTCTGTAAGCTCTCTTTGAGGTGAGGATTATTTACTTCATGTTTTAAACCATATTTGTAGGTTTGTTAGGCTTTTTCAAATCAATTTAAGAACTTGAGAGCTGCTGCTTTCCATGAATAGCCCTTGCCCCAGTCAGGCTTTAAGTCAACAGTTTTGCAGCCATCCTCATAAGCCTTCTGGTAGTCACCTTTCTTGGTGGAGGCTGCTGAGCAATTGCGGTAGAACACCTGGTTCTGGCGATCTAACTTAATGGCTTCAGTGGAGCACTGTAGTGCGTCATCAATGTCCCCAGTATTCAAAGACTTATTGTCCTTCTCTTTTAGCTCATTTATAGGCTCCATAAACAGGCCAAACCTGTTCAGTTGACCGTCTGCTCCATTCCCAGCCCCCATTGTAGTCTTGATTTTCAATTTTCTTATGATTAGTGATGTTGAACATCTTTTCTTATGTTTGTTGGGCAGCCTGCAGGATTTTTTTTTTTAAGATTTTATTTATTTATTCATGAGAGACAGAGAGAGAGAGGCAGAGACACAGGCAGAGGGAGAAGCAGGCTACATGCAGAGAGCCTGAGGTGGGACTCGATCACAGTTCTCCAGGATCACATCCTAGGCTGCCGGCAGCACTAAACTGCTACGCCACTGGGGCTGCCCTTGCCTGGAGGATTTTGATTGAAATTTCCCATATAGCTATAAATCATTTCGGGGTGAATTGATATTTTAAAAATACAGAGTCTTCAGCCTCATGACAAAATTGTATTAATTTAGTCTCTGTTTCATTTCTCTCAGCAAAGTTTTGTCCTTTTTAAGTGTCCAGGTTTAGCATATCTTTCATCATATTTATCACTAAGTATTTCATATACTTGTTATTTTTTTATAATTCAGTTTGAGGTTGTTCCTTAGTACTACATAGCAAACATTTGATTTTTCTATATTGATACTACAAATTTGCTGAATTAACTTAATAGTTGTAGGCTTTGTTGTTTGTTATTTTTTTTTAAGAGTCCATTGTATTTCTACATTGATATTCAGGTAATATATGAGTAACATTTATTTCTTCCTTCCTAATCAGTATGACTTTTTTTCAAATTGAAATGGGTATAATCTCCAGTTCAAAATTAATGAGAAGTATAGAGAGGGGAAAACCTTTCTTTTCTCTTGATCTTTAGAGAGATCACTAACATTCACCATTAAGCAGTCATTCATTATAGAATTTTTTAAAGATATAGTTTATTAGAATGAGAGTATTCTTTTGTATTTCTAAGTTGCTGATATTTTATAGCAAGAATAAATGTTGGATTTTGTCAAGTGCTTTTTTCTGTGTCTCTTAAAATTATCACATTGTTTTTATGTTAAGTTCGATAATATGATAAATTATATTACTTTTGACTACTAAATCAACTTTTCATTACTGGGATAAATCCTGCTTGGTCATGATATATTTTCCTTATATTGCTGGATTCAATTTTTTTTTTTAAACAAAAATGTAGATTTAATGCAACAAATTAATCTGAGGATAAATAAATCCACAACAGACTTTAAAGTTTGATTTTTTTTTCCTTTCTTTGCAGAGAGAATGGTTTTCTTAAAGCACATAGGACTGAAGATGTCAAAACAAAATGTAATTTCTTAATGTCCAGGTCACACAGGCTTGGTCCTCCCTGCTGCCCTCCTAACACTTGCCACTGGCCAAGGTGATAAATTTCATCTAACTCAGGATGGATGTTAGTTTCAAGAGTAACTAGATGGTTTGTTTCCAGAATCATCTTCTTGTGATCCCATGCTCTTCTGTACGAACTGGGGGTTCACTGTGATCTCCTGGTCCATGGCCTTTAGTCGCTCATCCAGCTCTATGCACTTCAGCATCTCTTGATCGATGTTATGAAGCATGGCTGGGTTATTATATTTTTCAGGGTTATCATGGAAGCTGACCATTCCATCCTTCTGATTAATACTTGCAAAAATTTCACCATCCTCTATCATGTGTAGGACATATTTCTCTGCCTCCTGAGGTCCAGATAACTGCACACGACTTGCCATATCTTGTAACGATAATGTTAAAAAGGTCTTGGTTAGCCTCTGAATATTCTTCTTATCAAGAGAAGACAGGCATTGCTTCACCAGCCCCATGTTGTTATCACCAGTAAAAGTTTCACTGTGCTTGTTCACCAGGTTGCGGAGTTCTGAGGGATTATTGGTTGAATAAACTTGTGCTAACTCATGGTACGCGTTGCTAAGAGGCTTAATGAATCTACCCACGATTTGAGATGTGTATTTCGGTAGCTGTTGTACTTTTCCAAGTAATATCAAAGAAACTAGAATATACTTTTTATATGATTCCAACATGATGTGACTGACCACCATGGCAGGAGTAGTTATAGCCTGTTCATAAAAGTACAGCCCCCTTTCAAAGTTCTTCAGCCCGGTATAGACCATCCCTCCATAATAATAGTAACATAAAAAGTGCTTTGCATCATAGGCTCCATTCTCTTTACAGATATCCATCATGTCTACAGCAAGATACGGGAGGGCAGGCTTAAAGCATTTTGCCAGCAAACAAAGCTGGCAGAGATCGGCATGTATTGAGGTCAGCTGGTTTGTATTCGTCTGCATCTTGTCTATGGCCTGCTTAAGGATGCGGACTCCTCGCAGGGGCTGTTTCCTTTCCACAAGCGCGTTTGTCAGCTGATGGCAAAGCCCAGCAAAAGCGTCTGTTGCGTATCGGATGTGCTCCCCATTACAAGTGCTGATGAAAAGCTGAACCTGTGAGAATAACGTTTCGAAGTCAGGAACGCTGGGCATGGAAAACTTCACAAACAAAACAGCAAGGACGCCTAAGGAATGCTCTTGTACATCCAGAGCCCCCAGCACGGTGTCCAGATGGGATAGGTTCTTTGCAAGGAGTTCCCCACTCTTGTTGATCCGTTCACAAAGCTGAGTCATTTGCCCTTGAGCCCAGAGCTGTCGGACACTGTTCACGAGTTGCTCCAAGGCAGGCGCCATATTTCCCCGCGCGGCCCAAGCAGCAGAGGCAGCTCACGCGGGAAAAGGCGGCTGCTTTGGGAGGAGGGGCCGCGGCTATCCCCTGCTGGATTCAATTTGCTAAAGTAGTTTAAATCTCTTAAATTTATATTTATGTGGGATAATAGTAATTTGTTATCTCCTAATCTGTTTCTGTGATTGGTATTAAGGTAATTTAGGTGTTTTAACATGAACTGAGAAATACTTATTATTCTGCAAATTTCTAAAAAATATTCTGTGTGGAATTGGTGTCATAATATTTTTCTTAAAGTTAGTAAGAATTCGCCATGATTTTCATGATTATTTATCATCCTCTTCAGGCTTTAGAATATGGAGGGATGTAATATCGTTCATTTCTGGCATTGGTTTTTGTGTTCCTACTTTTTCCTTAGTATTTAGCTAAAAGTTTATCAATGTTATTGGTCTTCTCAAAGTTATAAGTTTTTGGCTTTTCTTTTTCTAAATTTCATTTTATTTATTTTTCCTCCGATTTTTATTATTTCCATTTTACTGTTTACTTTAGGTTGCATTTAAAATTTATTTTCTAGTTTCCCAAGGTATAGATGTTATTGCTATGAGACCTTGTGTCTTTATGTGCATTTCTACATTTTGTGCTATAAATTTTTCCTAAGGTATGTTTTAACAACATCCAACAAATTTTGATATAATGTATTATTTTCATTCAGTACAAAATATTTTTTAAATTGAATAATGGCTTAATTATAACTGTATTATCTCTTTTTCAAATATTTATGGGAGATATCTTAAAGATATGTTGATTTTTAATTTAGTACCATGAGGTCACAGAATATATCTGATAGAATATATAAATATAAAAAAATATATAAATATAACCTTTTTAATGTTATTGAGATTTATTTTGTGACCCAGTATATATTTATTATATTGGTAAATATTTCATGCACACTTGCAAAAAAAAATGTAGGATATTCTTCTGTGGTTTTATGGAGTGTTGAATAAATATCATTTAGGCCAATTTGGTTGATAATGCTATTGAGTTTATCTGCATCTTTACTGATATCCTGTCCACTGTTTTTACCAATATTGGAAACAGGCTATAGAAATATGTTGACATACATCTTGTTTGTTTTTGCTCATGTATTTGGAAAGTCTGTTAATGAGTGCATATACACTTATGATTTTTAATTACTTTTACCTACTTTTTCATTACAAAATGATTTACTTTGCCCCTGGTGGCATTATTTGCTCTGAAATCTATTTTATCTGATAATATAGCCACTCCAGCTTTCTTTTGATTAAAGCATGCTATAGCTTTTCTGTGTTTTTACTTTTAATCCATTTCTTTCCTTATATTGCAGGTGTGTGTGTGTGTTAAAGGTAGCAGTTTCTTCTTGCTTTCATTCAGTTTGAGAATCTATTTTTTCTAATTGGAGATTTTGAGCCAATGACATCTAATGTTGCTATTGGTGTGGTTAGGTTAAGTCTATCATTTTTCTGTTTTTTAGTAGTTGTTTTAAATATTTTTTCTTTTTTCTTGCTGTCTTTTTTGATCTTTTTCCCTCTTTTGTTGTTCTTTTTTTTTTTCTTGCTGTCTTTTGGATTGAGTATTTTTATAGTTATTTTCTATTGTTGGTTTGTTAGTTGGAGTTATTTTTTTTATTTCAATGGTACTTTATACTTTATAGTGTATACCTCTAAGTTAACACATCCTACATGCAAATGTATTGTCATATGTATAGCATAAGAATATTTCAAGAATATTCTATTTCCCTCTTTTACATGTTTATGTTACTGCTTACCTACATTTTATGTACATAGATATGTTAACTCCAGAGTATCTTATTATTTTTGTTTAAACAATAATTCATCTCTTAAAGATACTTAAATGATATGTATATTGCTATCAACTACACATAATTATCATTTATCTTGCTACTTTTTCCTTATTGGGTATCCATATTTATACCTGGTATACTTTTCCTTTTGACTGAAGGATACCTTTAACATTTCTTGTAGAGCATACCTGACAGGGATTGATTTTTTTCAACTTTTGTATTTTGAAAATGTTATATTTGCTTTCATTATTAAAAAATATTACAGAGGTCTGTAGAATTCTATGTTGATATAGTTTTCTCCTTTCATTATTTAAAGATATTCCTCCACTATCAGCTCAATTACAATGTTCCTGGCAAGAAATCTGCTTTCTTTTTTGCCTTTGCAATAGATTTTTCTCTGGCTATTTAATTTTTTTTTTCCTTATCACTGTTTCTATGCAATTTGACTACAATGTACCTTCCTGCAATTTAGTTTGAATTTTGTGTTTGGGATTCATTGAACTTTTTGGATCTGTGTGTTCGTAATTTTCATTGAATTTGGAAAAAATCACATTTCCTTAAATTATTTTTCTATCAATTTCTCCTCTCTCCTTCAAGCATTTTATTGCCTTTATGCTCTTTTTCAATTTTATTGATTTTTAAATCTTTTTTTAAACTTTCAGAAAGTCTCAAGAAATGTTTTCAACTAACATTTTCTTCTGCAATAATTAATCTGCCATCTATTCTATCCATAACAATTGCATCTCAGAAGTTGGCATTTGTATCTCTAGTAGTTAGTAAGGTTTTTATACCTTCAACGTGTCTACTTAAGTTTTTGTATATGTGGAATATAGTTAGGTTTTAATAACTTTTATTGTCTTCACCTACTGTTCTAATTATCTGTAAAAGCTCTGAGTCAGTTTTGACTGATTTTTCTTTTCTTTTTTTATTATAGATAATATTCCCTTGCCTCTGTATGTTTGGTAATTTTGGTTGAAGGTTATATGTATTTGTTCCCTCATAAATATTCTTTTTTTAAAAAAAGATTTTATTTATTCATGAGACACACACACAGAGAAAGGGAGAGACACAGGCAGAGGGAGAAACAGGCTCCATGCAGGAAGCCTGATGTGGGACTCCATCTTGGAACCCCGGGATCATGCCCTGAACCAAAGGCAGACCCAACCACGGAGCCACCCAGGCATCCCCCTCATAAATATTCTTGAGTGCTATTGTGTGACACAGTTAATTTGAAATGGTTTGGTCTCCTTAGGTTTTGCTTTTAAAAAATTTGTTAGGTACGAGCAGTTTTTATTCCAGATTTATTTAGTATCCACTACAGAGTCAAGAAACTTAAGAGTATTCTACTCAATGCTTTGAGAATTTAAAATATTCTCACCTGACTATTGGACATCGTTACTTTCTTAGTCTCGTGTGAGCTCTGAGTATTGTTCCTGATAATCTTTTTGTGTGATTCTCCAATGTAGTTTCATTGTACAAATGTTTGGGTCAATAGTCTTCTCAATACTGATAAGGACCATCTTATATTTCTGTGATTTTCTATGTTGCTCTTTATATCCCATAATCTGCCTTGTGGATGTAATGGTCTTGTTTTCTCCAGACTCTTAGTTTCATATTTTCAGTTCAGAGAGATTACTGGGCTCTACTTTTGTACCCCTTTTCTGTATTACAGCTTGGAAACTTTGTCCTTAGTAAACTGAGACAATAGTATAACAATGGTATAGCTCTCCTTGTTTATTTCTATTCTCCATGGAATCACTCTCCTTTAATGATTGATGTTCATTATCTTGAAAACTATTATCTTATGCTTTTTGTTTTTTGATTACTTCAGTTAGGACAGTAAATCATGTGACTGTTAGCTCTGTTCTGGTCAGATGTCCCCACATGACTTCCATAATTAGAAGGTTAAGAAATGTGGACATTAGGGGTTCTGATAGAAACATTTACCAATAAACAAATAAACAAAATCTCTTTCTTGAAATTATCAAAACCAAAATAAAGGAATGTCTTAAGCCTTCTTCTTCACAAGCAATACCACTGAACTCCAACAATATCAGTGTCTTCCACTTAGGCAATAGAAATCTATATTAGGCATCTTGCTTGAAATATCCTGGGTCATAATGTTAACATTACACTTTCTAGCTTGTAAATTTTACATGCCTTATTTTTCAGAACTCAGTCCAAATATTTTTGGCAAGACATTATCATTATTCTTACTTTATGGTTTGAGTTAATTAAGGTTTATATTAATTCAATTTTCACTAGCTGACAGTGTGTTAGATCTAGGACTAAAAGATTAAAATCCATATCTTTCTTTTTGTGGTAGTTTTCTCTTTTTTTTTAAGTGAGAATATGTATGATCTACTCAGAAATTTCAACTATACAATACAGTATTATTAATTATAATCAACTTACTGAATATTAGATCTTCAGAACTTATTTATCTTATAACTAATTGAAAGTCTGTGCCTTTTGCCCAATATTTCCCCATTGCCCCCACCCCAGCCCCTAGCAGTCATCATTGTACTCTTTGCTTTCATGAAGCCATGCCATTGTTTCTTAAAGGGCAAATTTCATCTCAGTGCAATATCAGTCTGGTATTCTCATTTGGGGATATTCTTACAATTAAAAAACATTGCTTAGTGAGCCCATACATGGACAGTTGAAGACACAATAATTGACTGAAATCTGTCACATTTCCAGTCGACTGTAGCTATATTATTCTCCCTCTCTGGTTTTAACATCAACAGGATTCCTAGGAACACAGAGATGGTATTAATACAGATGCTTTCTTATGCGGACATTCAGACTGCCTGGCTGCCTTTTTAAACTTGAAGGACATTTTCACAGTTTACAAACAGCTTCCCTTTTAAAATAAACTACCTTGCTAACACCTTGCATGCTAAGTTTATGCCTGTGGCATTTTTAGAAGCAGAGTTACAAACCTCTGGGAATATAAATTTAATGGAAACCCTGACAGCTTCCTATCTTTAACTAAGAGAATGCTGTCAATGTTAGATGGCATTCTCCAGGTAATACTGATGAGGTCAGCTCTGTATAGCAAACTAATTGCAAGATGAGTTTCTGCTGACAAATTATAAACTGTGCTTATATATGCTATACAAATATAATGTAGTTCAGTGCATTGGATGGATGCAGAACAATCAGTAAAAGTCATTACTTATATTGAGTAAGTGGAAAATTGCTGTTCCTAGCATTTTTATACTACTGATGTGCAATACACAGAGTATATCATATATATCACTGTGAAAATACAATTGTCTTTGTTTCTGACTCTCTTAAAACTAATTTATATCAAAATTAAGATAATTTTCAGGCTAGAAAATGCCAAATATAGTACATAAGCTTATCAAATATAATCATTTTAATCTAATTATAGTAACAGAGAAGATGATGTTGCATAAATGAAATTCTCAAGGAGTACAAGAGTATTTTGCTGAGCCTATCTGTCATATTTTTCTCAAAAACTGAAGTGATTTTTTCTTTTTTTTTTTTAGTTTAGTTTTCCTTGGTAAAATAAATTTGGATGTTTAAGTTTTTCATAATCTTTCCACTGCTTATTTAGTGATGGTAGTAGAAAATCAGGTAAAAGTAGCAAAGGTATTACAGATATGTAAAATTTAAATCTTGACAACTTGATTACTTAACATCTCCATGGTATATTACATTTTATTTTAACTCCCCTAAAAAATGAAAAGTTATCATAAGCTAGTTATATTATAAATGCAGCCTAGTTTATTCTCCATAGCATTATTTTTTAAAGATTTATGTATTTATTTTTGAAAGAGAGAGCATGCACAAGTGGGGGGAGGGACAGAAGGAGAGAGAGAAACAGAATCCTCAAGCAGACTTCCTGCTGAGTGTGGAGCCAGAGGGAGGGCTTGATCTCAGGACCCTAAGGTCATGACCTGAGCCCAAATTAAGAGCCTAGCACTTAACCAACCTGGCCACCCAGGTACCCCCACTGTCCATAGTTTCAAATGAGATTAAATTGTCTTCTTTCAAGATATATGGAATGGGTTTTTTATTTTCATTCTCTTTCCACAATCTCTTGCAATGACTTTCAAACTTTTTTGACCCAGAGTATGGAGCTATACTTTTACCTTAAGTCCCAGTATACATATTTGTGTGTTTTTTTTTAATATTTTATTTATTCATGAGAGAGAGAGAGAGGCAGAGACATAGGCAGAGGGAGAAGAAGGCTCCCTGCGGGGAGCCTGATGTGGGACTTGATCCCAGGATCCTGGGATTATGCCTTGAGCCGAAGACAGACACTCAACCACTGAGCCACCCAGGTGCTCCCCAGTATACATATTTGTATCTAGGTGAAACAAAGTATGATATAAAATTCTTGTACTTACTTTGTGTAATATATTCTGATATGTTCTATTTTATCTCATTCTATATTTATCATTCTCATTAAAAATACCATTTGTGATTTATTAATCTCACAACTTTAAAACTCTACTTTTGAAAATGATCCATAAGAAATATAGAATAATCATTTCCAGTATTTTTCTACTATGTGAAGAAATAAACAATATATACTCTATTTGAAATAAATAAAAAGTAAATTTGCAATTTTCACCCATAAGTGCCTTATACAAGTGTGTTTGAATATTGTAAGCAACTCACATGTGATGTCAATTCATTGGTTTTCCCACTCTTAGGGAGTTTGATAGAGGAATTTATTGTTTATACCATTAGGTTCATTTGGATAGAATTTGCATTTTATAATCTTTAAATAATTATTTTTATATAATTACTTGACTTCAATTTCTAGTAATATGGTTAGAAGGGCTATCTTAATTAAATTATTTCATTGACAACAACTGAAAAATCTGAAAATGCAGATTAGATGTTTAAATTTAAAAAAAAAAAATCCTCAGAGAGCTCGTAATGTGATAAACACTAATGTTAAAGTAAAACCAATATCCCCCAAAGTTGAGGATAGATTTCTTTTGTTCTGAGAGCATTTGTCCAACTGATGGCCCTCAAGTTTATACTTGACAAAATTGTGTGCAGGAGACAGGAAGTGAGGAGATAGATGTCAAGGTCTGCCTAAGCAAGAATTCTAATAAGGTGCTTTCTGCCCCATAAAGTTAGGACACAAAGGGCTATCTCCACAGAATAAGAGGGAGCCAGTAATAAATCTACATCCTCCTACTTCCAAAGGCTGCAGGAAAGTCATAGCATTAAGTAGTTCAAGCAGACAAAATACTTAGAAGATAAGGAACTATAAAAAAAAATCTTCTAGAGAAAACAAAAAGCTTCTATATGTAAAAAGCACAACAATTAAAGCTAAAATCTCATTTGATAAGCTTACCTGCAGATAATACATGGCTGAGAACCAGTAGGTTAAATGGAAAATAGCTAAGAAGAAATTATCCAGAATTTGTTCAAAGACTAAAGTGGAAGAGAAAAAAAATGTTTTGATACCAAGAATTCAAGGTCCAGTGTATTTTAGAAAGTAATTCAATTCACTTCCTTAACTAATTAAAGAAAAATTATGACTTTCCAAAATTGATAAACTTTGTTATGTATTAAAAATAATTCGATGGTATTTAACATTCCTAGTCAGCTGAGAAAAGGAAACAATTTTTCTAAAAGTAATAGAGGTATTACAGAGTGAGAGATGGTTTGCTCAGATTCCCTTTCAAGAAAGCACACACTGCTCCAGCAGCTAGAAATGATGTCAGCTGACTGCCTCCAACTCTCAGATCTCTCAGATTTTGGCAAAGTTCAGAGAGCTGCCTCACCCAAGGTAACAGCATTCCTGGGACAACCCTTATCCAATGACTGATCACAGTATGGGTATAATAACTAGGAGACTTAGACTTATGTGAGACAACTTTGATGGGATATGTCTCTGTAGAGAATCCCACTGAGTCATCCACAGTAGGAACGTGCAGTTTGACATCTATCTACCTCTGCGCAGTCTTGTTTCCTTTAAATCTCCTTACATGCATTGATAACCAAGAATATCCTGAATGCCCAGACTCTGTCTCAGGAATTCCTTCTAGGGAACCAAGGGATGATGATAGACCATCTAATAAAAACACAGTTTAGGGCACCTGGGTGGCTCACTGGCTAAGCTTCTGCATTTGCCTCAGGTTATGATCCTGGGGTCCCGGGATCGAGTCCCACATCAGGCTCCCTATGGGGAATCCTGCTTCTCCCTGTGCCTATGTCACTGCCTCTCTCTCTGTGTCTCTCATGAATAAATAAATCTTAAATAATAAATAATAAATAAAATCACAATCTATAGTAAATATGCTATATGGTGAAACATGAAAAAACTCCTCTTAAAAATTGGTAAAAAGAAATATACAGTTTGAGATTGCATCAATGGCCTTAACACATAATTTTTCATTTTATCCATAACCTTTGACAGTGGGATTCCAGTCCTTCCCACTAAAGAGATGGAATTTACTTCCTAACACCTTAATCTCAAATTTGGTTACTTGTTCTAACCAACAGAAATGGTGGTACACCAGTTACAAGCCTACATCTTTAATGGCCTATAGATGTACTTTGCTATTCATTGTCACTTTTAATCATCTTTGCAATAAAGAATCTAGTCAGTTCCATAAGACAGGGAATAATAAAGTAACAGTACTAAGAAAAATAAAAACAAAATTTTAATTACTTGCAAATGATAACATATTTGATAGAATATCAAATAGTCTAAAGAATTCTTTTCCAATTCAGAAAAGAATTTAAAAAGGATACCAAAATAATATGCAAAGATTATACCTATATATCCCAACAATATTTTTAATTGAAGCAAAAGTTAATAGTTAAAATATTAAATTTGGAAAAAAAGTAAATAAAATATTAAATTTGGAAAGAGAGATTATTTTAAGAAGCATAAAAATTAAGATACTATTTCAGATCTAGTCCATAAAGTTTTAAAATCCCTCAATTAAAAATATAAAACCATTTTTTTAGGACTAAAGAATGAATCAAAACTTGGAAACTTGTGAGGTGTTCATATACTGGAGAACTCCATATTGGCAATTTACATTCTCTCCAAATTAAAATGTAAATTCAATGTATTCCCAATCAAAATCCAAAAGTGTTTATTGAAGAATTTGACCAATTGATGAAACAGTTCAATAGAGCTACAAAAGGTCAAAAACTAGTTGCTTGACTTGCTGCCCAGGCAAACCTTGTTTTATTTTGCATTTTTTTTATTCTGCTTCACAGATACTATATTGTTTTATTTTTATTTTTTTATTTTTTTGTTTCAAACCAATTGGAAGTTTGCAACAATCATGCATTGAATAAGTCTATTGGCACCATTTTTCCAATAGCATTTTCTCACTTTGAGTCTCTGTGTCACATTTTGGTAATTCTCAAATATTTAAAAACGTTTCACTATTATATTTGTTAATAGTGATCAGTGATAAGTGTTTATGGCTTGTTGAAAGATCTGATGATGGCTAATATTTTTATCAATAAAGTATTTTAAATTAAGGTTTAAACTTTTTATAGACACATTATTGCACATGTCATAGATTACAGCTGAAGTATAAATATGACTTTTATAAGCACTGGGAAATTTGCTCTATCTATTGTGACATTACAGTGGTCTGGAACTGAACCCACAGTGTCTCTGAGGTATGCCTGTGTAAGATATCAAAATATATTAGGAAGGTGTGATCTTGCTGCAGGTATAAACACACAGACTAGTGTATGAGAATAAAAATGGAAACAGTCATGCTTACATGGGCACTAGATATATAATAGAAGTGGCACTTCAGCTCAACAGGAATTAATGTTTCAATTAATTGTGTTGAAATTATTAAATAATATTGGTGAAAAATATTGGATTACTACTTTTCATCCTACACAAAAAAAGTTTTGTGTATCAAATAGCTAAATAAAAAAGAAAAAATATATAAAGTGTTAATGGTAATATTGAAAAATATTTTGCATATTTGAATTTATTTAATAAGGCATAGAAAACAGCAACCATAAAAATAATTTATTAAAGTAATTGAGGTGAATGACACTAATACTCAAAAGATAGGGCAAATAGGGAAATGACAGTAGGAAAGATTATTTTAACACATATGAGCAAAGGACTAGTTTCCAAATATGTAAAGATTTTTCGTAAGTTAAAAAAATTACACAGTAGAAAATATTTGACAAGATAATTGAATATGCACTTCATAAATGAGGAAATCTGAATGGCCAATATGCACATAAAATATGCTCAACTTCTTTTGTTATCACTAAAGTGTAAAATAAATCCATGAGATACCTCAACACACTCACCAAACGGTGAAATTTAAATCTCAAAATAGCAAGTTTTGGTGAGAATGTATAGTAATAGAAAATTTCATCTAGTTAGTGACTGGAAATTGACATAATTACTCTTAAAAATTATGCATCAGTATCCAATTAAAATGAACTTTAACCCAAGAGAATTAGAAACAAATGTTCACACAACTTACATGCTCAGAACAACATTATGATGTGAACAAAGTGAAAACAATCCAAATGTCTATCAACTGATAAATGGATAAACAAGATGTGGTATTCCTGGAAAAATTAATATTGTTCAGTCATAGGAAGAGTAAAGTACTCACACATGCATGGATGAACCTTGAAAATTGTATGCTCAGTGGAAGAAGTCAGACATGAGTTCATATACTGCTTGATTCAATATATATGAGACTTCCAGAATGGACAAAACTATAGAAAGAATGAAAAGCATGTGTGATGTGTGTAATGAAAAGTTACCTATCAGTAGGATTGGGATAAGAGGACCTTGGTAATATTGCTAAAGCATACAGGGTTACTTTTGAGTGATGAAAACATTCTAAAATTGTGATTTATGGTTGCACAAAATTATTACTACATTAAAAACCGGTGAATGTGGGGCGCCTGAGTGGCTCAGTGGTTGAGCGTCTGCCTTTGGCTCAGAGCATGATCCCAGGATCCAGGATCAAGTCCCACATCAGGCTCCTTTCAGGGAGCCTGCTTCTCTCTCTGCCTGTGTCTCTGCCTCTGTCTCCGTGTGTCTTTCATGAATAAATAAATAAACTCTTAAAAAAAAAAACAGTGAATGCTATACTACAAATGATGAATTTTATGGTATATAAATTATATTTCAATTTAAAAACGGAACATTATGGGACCCCTGGGTGGCTCAGCAGTTAAGCGTCTGCCTTCAGCCCAGGGCGTGATCCCGGAGACCTGGGATCAAGTCCCGCATCCGGCTTCCTGCATGGAGGCTGCTTCTCCCTCTCCCTCTGCCTGTCTCCGCCTCTCTTTCTGTGTCTCTCATGAATAAATAAATAAAATCTTTAAAAAAATAAAGGAATTTTATTTTTCCTTAAGACCTTGAAATTATACTTCTATACATGCATAAAATTTATACACATATGTGCATATATACATACATCTACATATATATACATTATATATTTTCAACAGAAATTCATATTTTATGCATCCCCTATATATTCATGTAGAGTTCTAACAGACTTGCTTATAACAGATGTAAAATGTAAAAAAGAGTGAATGGATTAATATTGATAAATTCATACAAATTAGACTATACCACAATAAATATGATTTCATTTCAAAACATGGATGCATTACACAAATATATATATTATTGACTGAAATAAGCAAGATACACAAAAAAATGCATCCAATATAGTTCAATTTCAATTTGTTTAAAAATTAGCACAACTAAGATATACATTTTAGAGATGGATATCTAGGGGCTGAAATCTGTAGGGTAACACAAATGTTGATTATTAAAAAGGCCAGGATAGGCAGAGAGATTGCCACTTTGAGGAAAGAAAGAGCTTTCAAAAGTGCTAAAGCACATAAGAGTATTCTAGGTTTCTGGTAATAATCTATTTGTTGACTTCATAGATTATAACATTTATAAATATACATTATATATACAAACATACACAGAGACTTATATACACACAGATCTATCTATATATGGAGAGAGTGTAATAGAGAGGAGAGGAGAGAGAGATTGCTCACTTGATCACAAGGAATTTGGCTTATGCAGTTGTATATGCTGGCTTGACTAGGCAAATCCAAAATCTATAGGGCAGATGATTTTATTTATTTTTTATTTTTTTTATTTATTTATGATAGTCACAGAGAGAGAGAGAGAGGCAGAGACACAGGCAGAGGGAGAAGCAGGCTCCATGCACCGGGAGCCTGACGTGGGATTCGATCCCGGGTCTCCAGGATCGCGCCCTGGGCCAAGGGCAGATGATTTTAAACACTAGGTTTGAACTCTAGGGTTTCGAGTGAAGCTGCTGTCTACACAATTTTGTGCAATCACACATGCTAATGTGAAGGATAATTACAAAGATTTTACATGACCAATATTGAGCTGAATAAGCAATATTACTTTATTCCAATAATGCACAAATAGCCTTTTTATTTAAACTTGTGGATGCTAAAATATATTGTACATACTGTAATTTAATATTTAGTCATTGAAATGGAAATGTTACTATATCATTTATTAGACAACACAAAGTCTGCATGGATTTTTATTTGGGGGGGTGACAATACTTTTATTTTAAGGTTCTATTTAAATTCCCATTAGTTAACATACAGCATAATATTAGTCTTAGGTGTACATTTTTTTAAATTAATTTTTATTTATTTATGATAGTCACAGAGAGAGAGAGGCAGAGACACAGGCAGAGGGAGAAGCAGGCTCCATGCACCGAGAGCCCGATGTAGGACTCGATCCCGAGTCTCCAGGATCGTGCCCTGGGCCAAAGGCAGGCGCCAAACCGCTGCGCCACCCAGGGATCCCAGTTTTAGGTGTACATTATAGTGACTCAGCACTTCCATACAATACCCAAAGCTCATCACAAGTGTACTCCAAATTCCCATCAGCTATTTACTCATCTTCTCATCCACCTCCCCTCTGATATTCATGAGTTTGTTCTCAATAGTTTTTTTGGTTTGCCTCTCTCCTTCTCTTTCTTCCTCTTCACTCTTTTGTTTCTTAAATTCCATATATAATTGAGATCATATAGTATTTGTCTTTCTCTGACTGACTTATTTCACTTAGCATAACATTATCTAGTTCCATCTGTGTCATTTCAATGCAAATGGCAAGATTTCATTCATTTTTATGGCTGAGTAATATATATATATATATTTTTTTTTTTCTTTACCCATTCATCAGTCAATGGACACTTGGGCTCTCTCCATAATTTGATTATTGTTGATAATGCTGCTATAAACATAGGGTGCATGTATCTCTTTGAATTAGTTTCTTTGTTTTTGTTTTTTATTTTTTTGTTTTTATTCTTTGGGTAAATTCCTAGTAATACAACTACTGGATCATAAGATAGTTCTATTCTTAACTTTTTGAGAACTTCCAGGCAGTTTTCCACAGGGGTCACAATACTTTTAAACTTATACTCATCCTTACTATTTATCTGTATATTTAAATTTAAAATTTTAATAGTCTTCCATATACTTATAACTTTCAAACAGGGAGTTCTTCTTGCACTAGAGAGAGACTAAATAATTCTTTATGTATTAAAATATTTAAGTAAATTTAATCCAAGTTATCTGACTCACCTTCTATATATTTTCTCACTCAGTGAGCTCAGAGAAGCATTCAAATTGCAAATCAGTTATAGGTATTTCCTTGTTTACATGGGCTCAAATTGAGAGAGTAAGTATTATATGTTTTTCCTAAAGTGTCTTTAAAGAAATGTTAACACATAAGAATTTACATAGACATATGATTTACATTTTAGGAGAATTATATGTTTAAGTATTTGTTTTTCCTTTTTAATATGTTAGTGAACTATATGGCTTAATCTTCGATAAAAGGAAAATATATGCTACCTTTTTTTTTTAAGATTTTATTTATTAATTCATTAGAGACAGAGAGACAGAGAGAGAGAGAGAGGCAGAGACATAGGCAGAGGGAGAAGCAGTCTGCCCTTGGAGAGCCTGATGTGTGACTGAATCCCTGAACTCCAGGATCATGCCCTGAGATGAAAGCAGAGCTTAACCACTGAGCCATCCAGGCATCCCACTACCTTGAGCTTTTACCTGACATTTGAATGTCACCTACTAGAACATTTTTGAGAAGACCAAATCCAATAGAACAGTATATGTTACAAATATTTTAGTTTGTGCAATGTTTAATTATCTTAACTAGTCTATTTATAATATTCATCATTTCTCTCTCATTGAAATATTTAAATACTATAATCTGTATTGTGGATATAACATTTATAAAAATTGAAATATAAATTATATTCGTATTTGGAAATCTCATTTTGGATACTACTTCTGACTCAATGATTTTTATCTTTTTTTTTAAGATTCATTTATTGATTTGAGAGAGAGGCGAGGGGAGTGGAGAAGCAGAGAGAGAGAAACAGTCCCAAGCTGACTCCTAACTGAGTGTGGAGCCCAAGGTAAGGCTCCAACCCATGACCCTGAGACCATCTGAGCCAAAACCCAGAGTAGTTTGTTCAACCAACTGTGCTACCCAGGTGCCCCTGATTTAACCTTTGTTAATTTGATTAATTTATTTTTCCCACAATTAATACTTGCTTTGCACTGTTCTATTAAAAAAATTAGTGATGATTCAGTAATATTAGAAATGTAAAAACTTATCAAAGTGAGTAGTTATCAAGAAATGCTAGTTTTTATTTTATTTATAATTAATATTGAAAAGAGAAATAAAATAATCATTTAATTTATTTCTACTAAGCAGACTTCATCTAGATAGGCATTTAATTATGAAAACAGTGAGACCCTTGACCAAAGTTGTTTGGCATATTGGAGGGAAGTAGTTTTGAAATATAGAAAAATTTCTGTGGTAAACAATTTTTAATTATGAATCTTTAGTTCTCAATTAGAAAATTGGCTGACATGCAGATGGAAGCCCTTCTTCATTTTAGGTAAGACCAAAGTCTTCATATTTCCTAACTCTTTTTTTTCCTGATATTCTATTATTATTATTTTTTAAGTTTTTATTTAAATTCCAGTTAGTTAACATACAATGTAATATTAGCTTCAAGTGTACAATATAGTGATTTAAGACTTCTATAACACCCAATGCTCATCACAACTAATTCTTATGCAGTATTGTCACCAGAAGAGGGTAGCTTAATAAGAAAAATGAGATTTTAGTTAGACTATGTGAAATATTATGATAGATTCACATTTTTCATTTTGAACACTAAATTGTGATTTTCTTAGAAATTTTAGACATGAGAGAAGTTAGATATTTAAGATACTTTTTAATTTTACTAAAATATAACTACTCATTACCCTACACCAATATCTGATAGGAAAATTACCCCATCAGTGGTAACACACTAAAAATGGAATCAATTATCCATTGTAGAAAACAATGAATAATTTCAATGATTCAAGTTATTCTTTTATAAAGCTTTGTCAGTTATAGTTTGAAATACAAAGTTAAATTGAAATTCACATTTGCATGTTCAGCACATATTGGGTTTATATGTCACATTAGGCATCTGAAGCCTAAAAAGTCATTTATTTGGTTGTTAAAAGATTTCATATTTTATTACTTGGAAAGAGCGTGTATTAAAGATTTTTTAAAAATCTATCAAGTGTGAAAACTTTATTGAATACACTGTTTTACTTTTCTTTCTTTACTATTTTTAATTATTTGTGTGTGTATACATCCACATATACATCCATATATATGATATGCATATGCACATATCCTACTGGTTCTCTTTATCTGTTTGAACCCTGACTCATATAGCAATAAGGAATAGAATTTGCATGGCAAGGAGGAGAAAGTGAGATAAGTGAATTGAAAGTGATAAGTAGCCAAAAAGAAAGGAGATGTGATCAAAATTTGGCAGTATCGGAGAGATGAAGAAATTTTTTAAAAGGTGGTAAAAGATGCAGGAGCAGCTTGGAAAGACAACAGGTAGAAACTTGGAATTATTAGTATAGAGGTTGTGGAGATTATTTAGTTGCTGATAATGTTTTTAGATAGGTAAGCTAGGTACTGTTAAGATCTTGGAAAGTGACATAAAGTAGCTGAGGGGCCAAATGAAAAGACTGTGTAATGAGGGAGAACTGCAATACTGAAAAGATTAAGACGGCAACCCTGGTGGTAGAATTTTGAAGAATTAGAACTCAATGGAAGTTTCATAAATGTTTACAACCACAAAATTATGTCTGTAAATCTGATTGCTTTTGCCTCAAAAGATCCACAGTTATTTGAAGGAAGCAAGAACGGAAGTGCCTTGGAAAGGACAATGAAAAATAAGGAAGATTGTCTTTTAGTTTTGTTGACTGTATCCTTTGCTGTGCAAAAGCTTCTTATCTTGATGAAGTCCCAATAGTTCATTTTTGCTTTTGTTTCTTTTGCCTTTGTGGATGTATCTTGCAAGAAGTTACTGTGGCCAAGTTCAAAAAGGGTGTTGCCTGTGTTCTCTTCTATGATTTTGATGGACTCTTGTCTCACATTTAGATCTCTCATCCATTTTGAGTTTATCTTTGTGTATGGTGAAAGAGAGTGGTCCAGTTTCATTCTTCTGCATGTGGATGTCCAATTTTCCCAACACCATTTATTGAAGAGACTGTCTTTCTTCCAATGGATAGTCTTTCCTCCTTTATCGAATATTAGATGACCATACATTTCAGGGTCCACTTCTGGGTTCTCTATTCTGTTCCATTGATCTATGTGTCTGTTTTTGTGCCAGTACCACACTGTCTTGATGACCACAGCTTTGTAGTACAACCTGAAATCTGGCATTGTGATGCCCCCAGCTATGGTTTTCTTTTTTAAAATTCCCCTGGCTATTCGGGGTCTTTTCTGATTCCACACAAATCTTAAAATAATTTGTTCTAACTCTCTGAAGAAAGTCCATGGTATTTGTGGAAGGAGCCTCGGTGTCCATCGAAAGATGAATGGATAAAGAAGATGTGGTTTATGTATACAATGGAATATTACTCAGCAATTAGAAACGACAAATACCCACCATTTGCTTCAACGTGGATGGAACTGGAGGGTATTATGCTGAGTGAAGTAAGTCAATCGGAGAAGGACAAACATTAAATGTTCTCATTCATTTGGGGAATATAAATAATAGTGAAAGGGAATATAAAGGAAGGGAGAAGAAATGTTGGGAAATATCAGGAAGGGAGACAGAACATAAAGACTCCTACCTCTGGGAAACGAACTAGGGGTGGTGGAAGGGGAGGAGGGCGGGTGTTGGAGGGGAATGGGTGACGGGCACTGAGGTGGACACTTGACGGGATGAGCACTGGGTGTTTTTCTGTATGTTGGTAAATTGAACACCAATAAAAATTAATTAAAAAAAATAAATAAAAACTATAACATAAAGATAAAAAAAATAAAAAAAGAAAAATAAAAAAAAGAAAAATAAGGAAGAAAAGTACGTCTCCTGTACTCTTGTGGAATATGAAATCACTTAAAACAACACAAAGCAAAAAGTAAGATGTGAAATATCTCCAATGAGCTCAGGATATGGGACAAACGTATCCTCAGGAGGAAGTGCAGTTCATTTTAAAACATGAAAGTGATGAGGAAACACATGATAGAGATCAGGAATATACAAAATGTTTGGGATGATAAAACCTGTATTCTAATGAGAACAGTGGAAATGTGAAAAGATGGGAAATTGGGTTAAATAGCCATGCTTTATGTAAAACTAGAATCTTGTTGATTGTAAATCACCTGAGATAGTTGAATTTCTGGTGATGAAAAGATTTCTAAACAGGCTTCTAAATAAATAAATAGTCTTCTACAGCATGAAAATATTAGTTCCATCGGTTTTTAGGGAATCTATTCAATCTTTGTGGATGACTGGGAGAGAGAGAGTGATTGATCAGAAGCAGATTAAATTATATGGACATTCCTTAGTTCCTGCTCAGGAGTCATTTAAACTGGATCTGGTCCTTTTTACACATTACTGTTAAAATTATTTTTAAAGTGGAAAAATAAAAGTCAATATAGAGGTAAAGTGAGAATGAGTAGGCAAAATCAGGACAAAAGGACAAAAGCCAAATACTGCGTTACACCTACGTATTATCTAGTCCATTTTCTTGCCTAACAAATATACTTTGGAGTAGATTCATGTCTTTAGTGAATGCATGAAATTTATCAGGTGTCCCATATATGTTTTTGAAATGATACAAAGTTAATTTAAATGAATTATGTCTACACGCTTTTGACACAAAACTGTGATATATTCAGCATTAAATTAATTTAACAGACACTTTTAGAAGCATTTCCAAACATAAATTGATGTTAGTGGTTGATTTTAATTTTTCCAACAGTTACAATTGGAATGCTTTAGGGGTATACCTTTTTTGTACCCACTTTTTTGTCCTCCACTTTTAGTATGACTAAGGGATTAGAGATTATGTGCCATGCTGATCTCTTTCTGCTTTTTCTATAAAGTTGTACAAACTCCAGGAAAATTCTAGAAGGTTTAAGAGAAAGGAATTAACACACATTATATTCTATCATCAAGCATATCTTGAATGAGAGAACTTTCTATATCAGAGAGAGACCATACAGTAATCAATCAATATTTGTTGCCTATGAATCTGTCCAATATACTAAAGATACAAAGGATCAATAAAATACAATTAATGAATTTCTCACTTTCCTTATATACTGAAATACTTAATTTTAGAAAGATCCCTCTGATTAAAATGCTGGAAAAAAAAAAAAGCAAGAGAAACTTTCTTTTGAAGCAAGAGAAACTGCCTTCAGAGAGAGCACAGAAAAATCAAAATTACATTAACATTTACCCAAAAATAAAGAAAAAGAAGGGAAAGAATAACTAAGAAAACAACAAGGACAAGGGCAAAAAAGGAACAATAAGTTAATAGAATTACAAGAAAAAAAATGTCAAGGAGCATGACAAGAACAACATAAAAATAGCAAGTAAAGAAGAAATACACAAACAAGAAACAAGATCAAGAACAACAAGCAAGAATTAATACAACAGGAATGAGCAGGAAGATCATGAAAGGACAAAAGAGGAAAAGAAGACAAAGAATAATAAAATAAGGGTAGAGAAACTTGAAAAATACTGCCTTAGATGGTGAACATCAAAAGTAATAAATCACATTGCTAGTATGTCTCCTTGAGATTATGTCCATGACTAAAATATAATAGTAATTATTTTGTACTATAAGTGTAATTTATTTTAATAGAACTGATCATTGATTATACCTTGATATTTTTAACATATTACACTATTAGTAAATATAGAACTTGTAACAAGCTCTGTTATTTTTTTCCTCTATTTCTTGCATAGGAAAATCTCCCTTTAAGGTAATCATATAAGGTTAATATTGTGAATATTATTGGACAAGATTTCTCTACCTATAAGACTGGCCAAGAGCATACTAATATGCTTACCTTTAATTTTGTTTATCCCAAATTAATCTAAGAATTTAAATTTATGTAACACTTATTTTAAAATATGAAAAATCATGAGTATATATTTTAGAGGGATAGTTTAAAAACAGAGATCATTATGAACTGTGAATCATAGCATTCTAAGTTAAAAGGAATACAAGTAAATTTTATAAATTAGGGAGTGTTTATCATCTAGACTTGCACTGTCCAATATAGTGATAGAAACCTCATAAGAGGATGTAAATTTAAATTACTTAAATAAGATTTAAAGAACTGAAGCCCTACGAGCTACATTTCTTATGGAGTGATTTATATATAGTAGACAATAATTTGTTATTTGTTATGAGATTGAAAGATGAAGGGGCTAGCATATTACAGATTCTATAATTAGAGTTTTGTGCAAAAGATGAGATTTTCCTAAACTTTCCTTTTTTTTTTTAAAGATTTATTTATTAGAGAGAGAAAGCACAAGCAAGGAGAGGGGCAGAGGGAGAAGCAGGTTCCCCGCTGAGCAGGGAGCAAAGGATGCAGAGATTGATCCCAGAACCCTCGGATCATGACCTGAGCCAAAGACAGATGCTTAACTGACTAAGCCACCCAGGAGCCCTCAACTTTATCTTTAGAGTTTCAACTTCTTTACAATGAAGAGAAAGCTCAGCTAATACAAAGACCTAGGTGGTTTTCAGTAATTTGTCAACAAAATTAGTTGCATCTCTCTGGGCTCTCCTTTGCACCCTCAATTAAATCTCAGTGAATTGAAACTCCAGAGTACATATCTGAAGGTGTCCAAGGGAGTACTTCAGAAGCCCTGTTACCCACTGCAGCCAAATATTCACAAGTTTTCTGTTTAAAAAAATTGTTGTTGAGAAACTAGTGACTTTATTGATATATGTATTGCAGATGAAGCTAAAAAAGAAGACAGGTGGGGCATTTTGAGTTGCACTCAATTTAAGCTGCTGATATTCCGAATACTGTATTAAACTCTGAGAATACAAAAATAAAAAGTCACACTATAATTCAAGAAACTCTGTCTTAAACAGTGGTTTTCAACCAGTATGACAAATCATGATACAGCATAAAGGTGTTTTCTGAACCTTTCCAAATATGTGCCACATTTTGATGGATGTATAACATATATTTTGATTTTAAACTCTATACAACTATTTTGATAGCCACATCTGTCAGGATAATGCTATACTGTTTGCAGAGCAAGGTACAACTTCCTTTGTGTCAGAGGTAAGAGATGAAGCATAAAATTAATGTCAAAGAAAGTGTTTTCTGGAACATACAAGAACTTGGCCTCCTGAGAACATAAGAGAGTTTATTCAGGGCAGTAAACATTTCTCTCTAAAAGCAACATGGTTTTGAAAGGCAACCATTAAATAGTGCAGTAACTGTGGATTCCTTTATAGACACTTTGAAACATTGTTATATTGTACAGATTTTGTTATATTATTCCTGACTTGTGGGTAGTATTTTTTTTTTAGTCTTAATTCTGTTAAGTGCAGCTGCCAAAATTTCTATTTACATGTGATCCATAAATACGGATTCCAAAAGCAATATTAAGAAAGATTAAAGACTGATAATGGTTTTTGTACCATGTATCTTGGGTAAAAATTCTCCTTATCTCATATGGCCAACTACTTGATTCAAAAGTCTTGGGTAGAAGAAATCTCCAAATGGAAACTGGTTTCAGACAATTTATAAGAGTTCTCAGATCAAGGTTTCTAGTAGGGCCTCTCTTCCAGAGATTTGAGGATGGTGTTGTCATTTTTAATTAAGATACATAAATGCAGTGCAGCCTGGGTAGCTCAGTGGTTTACCGCTGCTTTCAACCCAGGGCATGATCCTGGAGACCTGGGATCGAGTCCCACATCAGGTTCCCTGCATGGAGCCTGCTTCTCCCTCTGTGTTTCTGCCTCTCCTTCTCTCTCTCTCTCTCTCTCTCTCTCTCTCAAGAATAAATAAATTTTAAAAATCTAAAAAAAATTTTTAAAAAGGATACATAAATGCAAGTATCTTGGGACTTCATCAAAATAAAAGCTTCTGCACAGCAAGTCAACAAAACTGAAAGACAACCTACAGAATGGGAGAAAATATTTGCAAATGACATATTAGATAAAGGGCTAGTATCCAAGATCTATAAAGAACTCATCAAAATCAACATCCAAGAAACAAACAATCCAGTCATGAAATGGGCAGAAGACATGAACAGAAATTTCTCCAAGGAAGACCTACACATAGCCAACAAGCACATGAAAAAATGTTCTGCATCACTTGTCATCAGGAAATACAAATCAAAACCACAATGAGACATCACTTTACACCAGTAAGAATGGCTAAAATTAACAAGACAGGAAACAACAAATGTTGGTAGGGATGTGGAGAAAGGGGAGGCCTCTAACACTGTTGGTGGGAATGCAGGCTGGTGTAGCCACTCTAGAAAACAGTGTGGAGGTTCCTCAAAAAGTTAAAAATAGAGCTATCCTATGATCTAGCAATTGCACTACTGGGTATTTACCCCAAAGATACAGATGTAGTGAAATGATGGGACACCAGCACCTCAATGTTCATAGCAGCAAAGTTCACAATAGCAAAATTGTGGAACGAGCCACAGTGTTCTTTGACAGATGAATGGATAAAGAAGATGTGGTACACACACACACACACACACACACACACACACACACACACACAATGGAGTATTACTCAGCCATCAGAAAGGACAAATACCTACCATTTGCTTTGATGTGGATGGAACTGGAGGGTATTATGCTGAGTGAAATAAGTCATTCAGAGAAGGACAAACATTATATGGTTTCACTCATATGTAGGATATAAGAAATAGTGAAAGGGACTATAAGGGAAAGGAGGAAGACTAAGTGGGGAAAAATGAGAGAGGAAGACAAACCATGAGAGACTTCTAATTCTGGGAAACAAACTAAGGGTTGCAGAGGGCAGGGGGTGGAGGGATGGTATAACCGGATGACAGGCACTGAGGAAGGCACTTGATGGGATGAGCACTAGGTGTTATTCTATATGTTGGCAAATTGAATTTAAATAAAATATTTTTTAAAAGTTAAATGCAAGTGTCAATTCCTTGAAGTTTTCATACTAAAATACCTACAATATTTTGACAGGATTCTTTCCATTACTACTTGAGGAGTGTTATTCTCTACTGGATCTTCTGTAACACTATTTCTCCCTGTGTCATGTCTCCAGAGCCATGTAAGGATGGCTCAGGAGAATGTTAAGGAAAGGTTGACTGTATCTGTTTAAAAGAATAAGTACATTGAATGAATCTTCTAAAATACTTGGGTATGTCTACTTGTGAGAATGTGGAGTGTAGAATATGAATATGGTTATTAGCTCATAATGAGATACTTAAAACATCCCAATAGGAGTTTTATTAAAACCAATGATAATACTTTAGGCCAAGGAAGTTTGAGCATCTTTGAGAAAAAGGCTAATTTTATTTCCATAATTCTATTTAATTTTCACACTTTTCATAAAGAATGGGGGTTATATAAACTGAAGTTTCTGAATAATTGTAGGGCTTTGCGATACCATTTTATAACAATCTAAATCACACAGTTGCCCTTGTTACTAGAGATAGCTTGGAATACAAAATCAAGTAACTTTTCTGCTACTATTTGAGATGTAGCTCTTTGAAAAGGAAGGCTATACAAGAATAAGCAACCAATAGTCCACATGTATTCAAAATCTACATGGGGAATAACTGCATGAAAATTCATTTGGAGATGTTCAAAGGAGTGCTGAGGTTTTAGGTTTTATATGTCATACCTTTACATTCTACCAGGATTATGGTCATGGCAGATATACTAGAGATAAATTTAGGAGTTTTATTATAAACTTTCCCTAACAATGTTCAGTAAGCACTGTAGCCAATTTGTTCTTGCTGTGGTGGTAATTCCATGTAAATTTTTTCTAAGCATCCCTTAAGGTTTTCCAGGGCTATTTAATCTCTAATCTCAGAATACTACGGTTTATTTTCATGATTGGCAATCACTTTTTCCCACTTTCGCTTTTTCTAATCAGGAAACAATCATGGGCATTCTAAAATTGTTTCTCTAAACTTCTCCAAAGATTTTGCCTCATGGTCTATCACAAGGCCTAGGATCTTATTACAGTCATATCTCTGAGGAAATAATCAGCCAGGAAATTTCCTTTAGTTTTCATGTGTATGCCTTTTTTTTTAAAGATTTTATTTATTTATTCATGAATGACAGAGAGAGAGAGAGGCAGAGACACAGGCAGAGTGAGAAGCAGGCTCCATGCAGGGAGCCCGAAGTGGGACTCAATCCTGGGTCTCCAGGATCATGCCCCAGGCCGAAGGCAGACGCTAAACCGCTGAGCCACCCAGGGATTCCCAGTTTTCATGTCTACGCCTTTTTGTGTAAGTTTCTACATTTATGATAGCCACCATCACAGGATGCATTAAAGCAATCAAAGTTTCTCTAACCTCTTGATCATTCTTAGTTGAGTCTCTGCTAAGGTCAGAAAGCTATTGTTTCTAAAACTTTCTGAATTCATAGATGACCCAAAGAGAATATTGACTATCAATGCATGTATCATTCTTCCCAACTCTAGTTAACCAATAAAATCTAGCAAGTTTTTTTTTTAAGATTTTATTTATTCATGAGAGACACAGAGAGAGAGGCAGAGACATAGGCAGAGGGAGAAGCAGGCTCCCTCCGGGGAGCCTGATGTGGGACTAGATCCCAGAACCCTGGGATCATGACCTGAATCAAAGGCAGACACTCAACCACTGAGCCACCCAGGCATCCCAAAACCTAACAAGTTTGATTTAGTTCTGCCATCTTGGAAGGATTTTCCTATGATAAAAGGTTACAACATATCCCACTTTATATTCTTTTGTTTTGTTTTTAAGGTATAACCCATCCACAAAGTATTTTCATCCTAATTTTTCCAAAGGAGTTTCTAATATGCCTAAGGGTTGCTTTCCACCCCATCCTCCCTTGGAAGATACTACTAGTAGGTTGGGTAAAAGATATTAGTCCCTCTTCTATAAAACCAAGTATTGGTTTTAATCTGCACTCCCACCATCTTTTATAAGCTTCTTGTTTTAAAGGGACTAGTCCTTTATTTACTTTCTGATTTCAAAGCATATCATGCAAGTTTTAGTAGATGCTTTGTTTGGTCCATCTAAATTCTTAAGTGTTCAATTCATATAATCCTACCTATAACAGGAAACATTTTGGCCTACAAACTCATCTAGTTATCTTCTTGAGATATTCAATCTGGGCTTTAGGTACAGGCTACCTGTGAATTAAGATCCAAATTAGACACAACCACATGAAGAGAAGAGTCCTCAGAGATTTCAAGGAAGAGATCATCAGGAAAGCATTTAGGGGTGCCTGGCTGGTTCAGTGATTAACCATCTGACTCTTGATTTGGGCTCAGGTCATTATCTCTGAAGTTTGAGATCAAGCCCATGTTGGGCTCTGCACTCAACATGGAGTCTGCTTGAGATTCTCTCCATCTCCCTCTGCCCCTCATCCTCCTTTTCTCTCTCTCTTTCTCCCAAATAAATAAATAAATCTTAAAAAAAAAAGAAAAAAGAAAAAAGATAGCATTGGGATGCCTGGGTGGCTCAGTCAGTTGAGCATCTGACTCTTGGTTTCAGCTCTGCTCATGATCTCAGTGTTATGAGATCGAGCCATGAGTTGAGCTTCATGATCATCAGAGTCTACCTGTCCCTCTCCCTCTGCTCCTCTCTCTTCCCACTTCTCTCTCTCTCAAATAAACAAAATCTTAAAAAAAAAAAAAGGTAGCTCTTAATACAGCAATTCCACTTATATTTTAATTATTCCCTGTTATGTTAGAGGGTGTGGCATAACCAATGAGGAAAGAATATCCTCTGGCTAATGTATGAATATGAGTGAAATAGGCCAGGATCTAGTGAATATCTGAGAGTTATTGGAGCTAATTATCATGAGAGAAATCATTGATTCCAGGAAAAGTTTGTATAAAAACTATAAAGTTAAGGTCAATATTGTAGCACCCACATCAATTAAATTTTGTAGAAAGTTGGTCTTTTGTATATATAGAAATTTGTCCTTCTAAATTAAAGGGCAAAATGGAAAGTTCTCCTCAGTACTTTTGCTCATTACTCTCAATTTTTTCCCCTTCAGTTTCTTAGCTCATAAAAGGAGGCCTTTTTTTCCTGATATCTTTTATCTTTAGAGTATCTATAGCTGTCTTTATCAAGAGACTCCTTCTTCTGATGTATAATACCTGGAGTAGGAGCAGGCTAGCTGTTCTATCTGAAAGGTCATCAATTTATTGTCTTATCCCATTCTGGGACTAAAGCTCTCTGTTACGTGAGATATTAGAGGTTTAGCAAATACTAAGATTTACTTATAAAACTAATCTAAAAATCATATTATAGCACATAAACATAATTTTAGGAAGTACTATAAATACTGGTGCATAGATACAAGAATTTTTTCCTGATTTTTAAAATATTTATAATTGTATTTCAATGGACCCATGTCTCTATGCCTTAATATAGTATGATTACACTAATACCCATGATAGTTTTAATGTTTTTCAACTGCATCTTTCTGTTTGTTTGTTGTCAAAACAACATAGATGTTTATGTTTAATTTAATCAACACTAAATGAAAATAATTATAATAGAACAGAATATAAAATGTTTAGAAAACAAACATCTGAGAGTCAAAATATAGGTAAAGAAATTAATATTGTTTCTATAGGTGGTATATAGAAAAGGTCAAATTAAAATGAGATTATGATTTTTAATATCTCAGTAGGGTACATTTGGAAGGAGAAGGGACCGATTGAAGGACATTGTATTATAGATGAGTATTCTTTTATGGGAAGTATGTGAGGCAATAAAACCATATTTGTTTATTTTTTTCAAGCTTGTCAAAAGCTAAGGAAAAGTAAGATGCTTAGGAATCTATTTCATGGTTACTAAGGCAAAGGGATCTTTGGGGATACTAGGGATCTTTAAAGGGATACTAGGGCAAAGATTTTGAATTACTAACCGTAGCCTTCTGTTTTGGAATATGCTTAGATGGGTTCTTCAAGAAAATAAAAGCATGAACAACCATGACATTTCCTTAGAAGACAAGATCTATAAACACACAGAATGCCAGATCAGGAAATTACAGTGGTCATTACAACATGATACCAAAATAGCTTTGGATGTTCTAATTCATGATAAAACATATGTAGATAAGTGATCATAATTTTTTTAAAAAGCTAAGCAAAATATTTTAACTGGGCTATCTGGTTAAAATTTCATGTGTACTTCATTAGAATGCCAGGACCACAAAAATCAAAGGAAAAAAAAAACAGGAAAATTAAGTGGATTAAAATATCATTAGTCATACACAGGTGAAAATCTCAGTGAAAATTGAAAATTGGGAGTACACATTGTAAATTTGTCTACAACATGAATAAGTCAATACTATCCTTTAAGAAAGAATGCACTATTCTGCTTCTAAAATATTTTATATCAATCTATCTATGTATGTAGGTGTCTATCTATCTATCGATCTATATTTGGGGAAACAATTCCCCAAGAGTCTTTCACATTTCTGTACATGTTGTACACATATGACTGTTCTTTTTTCCAAACTTACTTTGCAAGGATGTCTTTGCAAGCAAATAGCATTGAAAATGAAGTCTCTCTACTAAGCAAGGGGAATGTTCACTTAAAACCTTGAAAGAGAGAGATAGTGTATCCCTCAGGAGCAAGGGCAGGCACAGTTTTTTGTTGTTTTTTTAAGGTTTTTATTTATTTATTCATGAGAGACACAGAGAGAGAGACGCAGAGACATAGACAGAGGGAGAAGCAGGCTCCAGGCGGAGAGCCTGATGCAAGACTCAGGACAAGATCCTGGAACTCCCAGATCACACCCTGAGCCAAAGGCAGATGCTTAACCACCGAGCCACCCAGGCATCTGAAGGGCAGGCATATTTAATGTCAATGATAACATTTACAGGTTCTCTAAGTGCACGGTTCTTCTTCTCTAACTCAGCCCACTATATACACAGTATCCGGCTTTCTTTACATCATCCTGTGGGGATGGGGCTTGTGAAACTAGAGCAAAAAAATGTTCTGTCTACTGCCCTTGCTGTGAATATACTTTTCTGACTTAGAAGTCCTGTGTCCTCTGCCTGAGTCCATGAAACTACGGTAGGTTAATAAGTTAGCTTGCAAGTAAGGTCAGATCTCAGACCTTTAACAGTCTTTGTGTACATAAAGTAGTTATGGCATTTGAGAATCCCAGTTTTATGAGTATAATTGTTGTAATGATGGGGGATTACCGTGTGTTTTCAGAGTTTCCAAAATTCACGATAATGATGTAATAATCACAACACATCTAGTGGTTCTTTACACTCTTTATAAGAGAGAATACCTGAGAGAATTCTGGTTTTTATTAATACAACTTTGGAAATACTACAGTAACTATAATTCATTCCATTCTGCCTAGTCTGAAACGATATACAAAGAAGCAGAGTTTCAAAAGAAAAACTTTAGGGAGCCAAACTGACTTTATATTCTATTGCTAACTCCAAAGTAACATCACACCATTGGTTGACTACAGGCTTCTTAAGGTAAAAATCTTAGGGGAAAAACAATTGAAAGAATGCTGGGAAAAAGCCTGATTTTCAAGGTCTTATGGTGCTTTGAGAGATTCTGTCTTAATTCTCAAGAGAGAAATATTTGAAGATTATTTGAGTTTCTCTTTTCCTCTGTGAAGAAGCATGTCTCAACTGTTTAGTGACAGGAAATGCCTAAATTACAGAGGCTACGCTTATCAGGAGGCAGGGCCTCTGCATTAAAAATGTCAGCTCTGAAAAACAGCATGCCAAACCTTGCTTCATGGATTCTTGTGTTAAGATATGTGGTATATCTACATATAAGCAGCTCAGCCGAGGCTGCAGTCATATCTCTGCTCCTCAGGTTCCAATTTCTCAGTCTGAATTGAATATAGTAAGTTAGGACTAGGATACCAAAGATAGGAAATTCTACCAAGATTTAAAATTTTTATTTATTAATTAAAAGCAAACTAATGTTATATAGTATGATCCACAATTTAACTTTGCATTTGTTGTTCATTCATCAAGAGCCCAGAAATCAGATGCGATTGACACCATAACCAACCTACGATAATGAGAACACAAAAATAAATATCATAATGTAATTCACTTAATGCAAAATAAAAGCTTCCTATAATTAAACTCTTGTTTGCATCCTTCTGATAGAATCTTATGGTGTACTCAGGTCAGCATTTTCAAATCACAAAATGATCTAATATCCTACACAGATACCTTAAATTGATCCCCCTATTCTTTATGAAAAAGGTTAGTTTCCATAAAAGGGTGCAAAAAGTCTTTAGGTCACTGAGACCTATTCATTTTCTTACAGTCATCCCCCACCCCACCAGCTTTATTAAATGCCTTTCCCTTTCCAGCATTCTTCAAGAATCAGGTCAGTGTCTCTCCTTCAAGAACATGCAATGCCCTTCTCTTCCTCAATTTAGTTTAAGTACTCTCCCGGTACACAGTCATAGCGCTTACTGTATTAAATTGCAAGCATTTGTCTACTTCTCTATTTCCTTCAGTGGACTGTGTTCCTCAAGGACAGGAAGCTTAACACTCATTATTTTTACTCACTCCAAATCCCAACTCTCAGCACATGGTAGCCGCTGAATAAATGCTTTTGATATGATAGCAACTTCATAGCAAATCTCCTAAAATACTGGACTGCTTTTTAAATCCTAAGGACATGGTAAGAGAGATTTCTAAAATAGACTGATAGAAGGTGGATCTGGACTCTGTGGTTTTAAACATTCCCTTAAGTAATTATTGTAACCTACCCTATTGAGAACCTCTTCTCTAGTTCCTCCTCTACATATATATAGCTTTTTATTTTAGGTGACTACATTTACTTTTCTAGATTTTTTCCATCATTTTTTAAAAGATTTTATTTATTTATTCATGAGAGACACAGAGAGAGGGAGAGAAGCAGAGACACAGGCAGAGGGAGAAGCAGGCCCCATGCAGGAAGCCTGATGTGGGACTCGATCCCAGGTCTCCAGGATCAGGCCTTGGGCTAAAGGCGGTGCTAAACCACTGAGCCACCCAGGCTGCCCTCCATCATTTTATATACAGATTATTGTACTGGATATTTCAGGTTAAAAATTCTAAAATTCTAGTAATATTAATCAGAATAGATTAAATATTTGAATTAACCTGGTCATTATAAGCTTTTCTTTTCCTAGACAACCAAATACACCTCTGTAAGAGCACATTGTCATAGCTGTTCCTCTGAGTGAAATCTTCAATCTGATTAAGCACTTCATGTCTTTCCAATGTGTATAGGTAAGTTGTATTCATATTGCTTATTTATTTAGTATTCTGTTCATTGACTATTTCCACAGTAAACAATGGGGACAGTTAACATTTTCTCTTGAGGAAAAGAAAAGGTACAGCATGTAAACATTTTTAGTAAAATTATAAATTATGCTATCAATTATGTTGGCAAAGTCATACTTAACCAACTACCACAAACGTTTTTATAAAAAATGAAATGATGACATAGATTTGAGATTATTCTTTGGCACACATAAAAATGCATAAATGCAATCTCATGAACCTGTGGTATGTGTCAATACCAATTCTGTGTTGTTGCTGTTGTTGTTGTTTTACAATTTCTTTGTTTCATCTTCACATGTGTTCATAGCTCTGTCAGCCAGAAGCATTATATTGTTATCAACAAGTTAAATGAGAACAGAATCATGGCTGCTAACATCCTGGGCTTTATCTTTGATAATTTTATTTATTGGTCCAATAAATAAAAAATGTCTGCAATGAGTACAAGGGATTATAGCTGCTTTTTCTTTTTCCCAACTTCACTAAATGCCATTTCTTCTTAATCCCTTTAGGCAATGGTTGTATGGACCAATATAGATGAGCCATGCAAGTTATATTAAATTAAAACAACCTGAGAGTGATACTCATGAAGCTAGAGATGTTGTAATTAGTGTGGGCCAATCCTGAAAAGTTTCTGTGTGGGTTCTTGATGCCCAATTCAGTTAAAGAATGTCATTTTTTTTCTAATAAGGATCACAGTGGGTAATACTTCTACTCTACCATTTGCAAATTTTAGTTCCATAGAAGGAAAAAGAAAATAGATAAGAAACTAAAAACAGTGAAGAAGCTGTGGTTGGAGAGGAGTCAATTTGGACTAAATGTTCTGTATTAAGACTTAAAGTATCATGGCCATTTTTGGATTATCATAATATGGTGATATATACATAGATATAGCCACAGAAATCTTTGATACTACTGCCTTCAAGTTGCAGGATCTCAGACCCCTTTCCTTGATTTGGGCAACCCCATGACTGCTTTGAACAACAGAGTATTTATTTGGAGTATGTACAAGTGACTCTTGAGAGACATAAAAGGGATGACTTATTCTCCTGATTAATTTTGCTTGAGATCTGAACTGAGAAGATTGGCTACAATGAAGATTGTAAACAAGCCAAGCCACATTTAGACATTCTGTTGACAGTCCCAGGTAAAATCCGTGTTTCAATCATTCCTGACCAGCTGGCAATCAAGAAAGTGAAGAAATCTCCAGATAATTCCAGGCTCCATCCAGCCAGTTACCTGAGGCACTTTACAGCTGAAGTCTTAAACATGAGGAAAGAGGCAAGCCATCTCCTCTGTGATGAATTTCTCATCCACAGAATAGTTGAGAATGCAATGTTTTGTGTGTACGTAAGTCTATGTGTGTGTTACTAAACTCTGGGATGGCTTAAAGATCAAAGTTACACTAGATATTGGGAACAATAAATTTATAATCATAAAATATGTTGTGTCTAGTAATATTATTACAAATTATTATTTCTTTATTTTATTTTATTTTATTTATTTATTTATGATAGTCACAGAGAGAGAGAGAGAGGCAGAGACACAGGCAGAGGGAGAAGCAGGCTCCATGCACCGGGAGCCCGATGTGGGACTCGATCCCGGGTCTCCAGGATCGCGCCCTGGGCCAAAGGCAGGCGCCAAACCGCTGCGCCACCCAGGGATCCCACAAATTATTATTTCTAATGATCATGATCATTTTGACTCTTTAAGCAAATATAAGAGTACTTACAAAATAAAAATAGTCACATATATACCTCTCTAATAATTTATAAAATACTGCTAAAGTATATATATATATATATATAATTGCTTTAAATAAAAAAATATTAATTTTGGAATATCAGGATAGGATAAATGCTCGAGTGTTTTAGGATTCATATGTTCCTTTTGCCTAGTTCTAAGCCATTTCAAGTTCTGGAAACTAGTTTGGAAGCAAAATAATGGGTTTATGTTCTTGCTACTGGCATTGAATTCTGTCATTGTCTACAATCTAGTATAAACACTTATCATACTAATGACTGTTTGTCTAATAATCTTTGTTAATATAGGCAGAGAGGAGTTATTTGCCAGTTCTTATAATCACAAGTTTTTAGAGGATAAGGATAGAGATGTAAATGTGAAGCAGTTTGGGAAATATCAAAAAGTATTTCCCTAGAGTTCAGAGTTTCTACAGTATGAGAAGTAGGGCAGAATTTTTTTGGCCTTCTATGATATAAAATTTATATTATGTTTATGCTCTCATCAGATCTTCAGTATAGGGGATCCCTGGGTGGCGCAGCGGTTTAGCGCCTGCCTTTGGCCCAGGGAGCGATACTGGAGACCCGGGATCGGGATCGAATCCCACATTGGTCTCCCAGTGCATGGAGCCTGCTTCTCCCTCTGCCTGTGTCTCTGCCTCTCTCTCTCTCTCTCTCTGTGTGTGACTATCATAAATAAATAAAAATTAAAAAAAAAAAAAAAGATCTTCAGTATATAGAAGACCTGAATCATGTAACTCAGAATCCAAGCCCTGATGATTTGTATGGATGTGTATCCCAAATCTCAACTGGGCAGTTAGTGGAACTTAAAACATTTATTCTGTTTTGCCTCCAACTTCAAGACTCCAAATTAAAGACAATGATAGACAATGATGACTGAGTAATGGGAAACAAGATGAGCACTGTGTTTCTTTTCACTTTCATTCTTGAGATAGTTTCCCTGTGGTAGTGTAGGAAAAGAGAACTCAGTCAGGGCCCCATGGACTCTATGAGGTAAACAGAACAAGCTAAGATTCCTGGGAGAAAAAGCCAAGAGCAGGGTACTAAGGTAAGAGATACATGCAGTAAGAAGTCTCAGACCCACAGATGTTACCTCTCAAGTATTTGCCTGAGCATTCGTCGGTGAAGCAATGTGGTTCATTACCTGAACCTGGAGGAAGAACTGCCCTCGCAAGTTAGAAGATGTAGCAAAGTCTGGTGCCAGGATAGTGGAGTTCTCAACAATTATTCTGAAACACATCATGATTCATGCTATACTGGGGAGAATATAGAGAAGGGCCCTTCAAAGTGACAGGGAGTGTTGGAGCTAGACCAAGCACTGTTCTGGTCCTGCCTAAAGAAATGTAAAGCAAGATTGGAGAGGATCAAGCTGTTTCCAAGTAACCTAACTGTGTCACACAAAAATATGCAGGGATATTTCTAAGAATACAAAATATCTAGCTACCAATGGCAAATGTCATGATTTCTGCTATCCAGTAAGGAGTTACCAAGCATTCAAAGAGCAAAAAAGACTTTGTTACCCATAAAATGATAAACAGAATTTAATCAATTGAAACTGAACCCAAACTGATATAGATGTTAGAATTAGGAAACTAGAATATTAAATAATTGTTCTACTTGTATTCAATAAGTTCACAAAATTAAGAGTCAGGAAAGATATAAAAAGGCCAGATCTACAATTTCTAAAGATGAAACTGTAAGATCTGAGGTAAAAAAAAAATACACTGAGTGGAATTAAAAGCAGACTGATATATTTATTAAAATGAAAAGATAATACATAGGTATGGAAAATACTCAAAATGAAGCAGAGCATCAGAGAACTAAAACTTTCATACCTTACTATTACATTAAAAATGAGGGATCCCTGGGTGGCGCAGCGGTTTGGCGCCTGCCTTTGGCCCAGGGCGCGATCCTGGAGACCCGGGATCGAATCCCACATCGGGCTCCCGGTGCATGGAGCCTGCTTCTCCCTCTGCCTGTGTCTCTGCCCCTCTCTCTCTCTCGGTCTCTGTGTGACTATCATAAATAAATTAAAAAATATTAAAAAAAAAATGAATGTGGCTTTAATAGATCCATGAATAGTCTTTAATTTTGTAACTATAGTATATATATATATATAGACAAACCAAGAAGAATCCATTTATTTTAAATTGTGTAACAGGCTGAATTTGTTCAATATATACTCTCTTTTATAAAAAAAAAATGAGACCCAGAAGGAATTTCAAAATCCCTTTTTTGTTTGAATCATTTTAAGCTCCTTATGATTATTTTTTCCTGCTCAGAAACTGTTTACCTGAGCCTATGTTAACAACCCTTTCTTCTTTGAAAACAGTCTAATTACTGTAGTGAGGATTTTTCATCAGCCATCACATACTGCATCTAGAAGTGCTAGAACAATAACTCAAGGCGACTGATTGGCAGTGACTGCTACCAAATTAGCATTTCCATGGAAGCCAGCATCAGTTATCCTCAACAGACATTATCCTCATCTGAGAGTTTCTGAACTGCTTTTCAATACAAGCCAAATCACTCAGAATGCAATAAAACAAAAGAAACTGTGTCTGAATACTGTATTAGAACAGAAGCAAAGATTTTGCTTGTCTATTTTCACCCTATACAGTGTTCTTTAAATTGTAAGAAGTGAAACAGAAAAAAAAAAAAAAAAAGAAGTGAAACAGAACAGATTCTTCATGTGTTAGACATTACCTCTTCTAGAGGGAAGATTTAAATTTAGCATGTATAATAACATATACACTGAATTGAGAAAAATAAGTTTTAAAGGGGATTAATGAGTTGTCAATGTATCTGTCATGAAAATAACGCATCTTGTTAGGCTTAGATATGAGCATATATGAAATGGTAAGAAATAACACCCTATGATAAGAAATGAAAGTGGACTACTTGTATTTTAAAGCTTTTGTAATTCAAAATAAAAAATGCATCAATATTTTAATGCTGAGTGTAAAAGTGAAAATGGAATTTAGATACCAACTAGTGAAAATCTTTAGTTTTGGGAAACTAAAACCAGAGGCATTCTTGACGTGTCCAGTGTTATATCATCACAAAGAAATTAGGTCTATAAACTGGGTATCTAAACTTATATTTTAGTGTTCCTCCCATTTCCAAGCATACTCTTAGCCCCACATCCAGTAGTCTTCTCAATGCCTAATATTCTCTTTTAAACTAGATTTAATAAACTGCAGGATCACCTGATATAAAATTTTGAGTCAATATTAGTGCTTACAACTTCCCCAATCTTCAAAATCAGTTTTATGTCATGTCAAATGTCTTGATGATGAACTGTTTTTTTTTCTCTTCTAACTATACAGTATGTGTCCAACCTGTAACCCCTAAACTTATACATCAGGTAATTAATATCTGACTACAGATATTGAGTAACTGTAGCAACCAAAGTTACAATTTAGTATAGAAAAGAGAATTCTGAATCAAATATAGCTATAACAAACTATGATAGTTGACTACAATTTTTATGTTATCTTGACAGTGACACTTTGCCCATTAAATAGATACATTGTGTTCAGATGAAGCTAACAACTATTATAAACATATGCCATATATACCACACATTGGATTAGTTTCGAAACCACTGAAAGTAGCTACAATATTTCTGATGTACACCTTATACGATAACAAGAAAAAATTATAATTGAGAATTGTCCTAGACTAATTGCTCCAGTTTTTTTAACTGTAAATTTCCAACTTAGATTATTGTATATCTTAGTATCACCTCAACAGTAGCATATACATATTAAATATTTGCTTAGAAATACTTATTTTACATGTTTAATAATAAATGGAAATTCCTCAACTTCTATCACTGTATTTAGAATTCTGATTTTTTAAATAAAATTTTTCTAACTTTTATAGTAACTCTCTTTAACCATGAAGTTCAAAAACCTCCCTAATATCATGTCATAATATGTGAATACTTTCTCATTTTAAAGCAAAATATACATAATTTTATGTATGCTGTAATCACTTTCTTCAATCACATGTATAGATAACCACTGTAAGAAATTAATAAAAATTAGGAGAGGTAACTTACTAGAAAGAGAGAAATCTGCTTGGTGTTTGCTTTCTTTCTTTCTTTTTTTAAGTTCTCATTTTTATCATTGTGGTTCCCATTTTTATGCCCATAGAATAAAGGAAAAGAGATGTTTTGATTCATAAATGACACTGCTGGTTCCTTATCACCTCCACAGTTTTCTAACCAGACTATACTTCCTATTTGGCTAAAACAGAGCTGAAATATTTAACTGTTATGATCTAATTCACTTGATTTTGATATAAATAAATGTGGCCACCTCTTTTTTTTAATCATTTGTAATTAATTGCTAACCACCTGCCTACTCTTAATTACAGGAAATCCATTATTGCTACCATAAATTATTATACAAAAATTATTGGGATTTACTGCATCAAAAGGAGTAAGCCATATTTCTGTAAACCAGGCATATAGATCTTCATGTAGCTGTGACACCGGCATTGAAAATGGATCTGGTAAGTACTGATTTGATGTCTTCTGGTCTACTGTTTCCTTGCTGTTTTTGCATCTTTGGGTGTCTATACCTATTATACTGACGTCTCACAGTTTGGCTCACAGTTTTACAACTTTTGAATATAATTTGAATGAAAGCTGAATGAGTCAAGAAGGCAGACAAAAACAAGGTAACCCCAAGAGAATATAGAAAACAGTGAAAAAATGATAACAAATTAGAGAGATATATAAGATGGAATGTGGGATTGACACAGATATAAGAAATTGCAGAGGAAACCAGTAATTAACATTTAAAGATATTTTCCTATCCCATTTATTCTCTTTACTGACCTAGCATGACAATTCCACTTTAGATGGTCTAATATCCTTTCACTTGAATCCACTATGCTCATTTTGCTCACCAAAGAAATTCTTCCCATAGAAAATTCTTTCCATTTCTACTACTTCTATGCTATATTAGGTGTACAGAAGTTTTAGAAAACGCTGTTCACTTAAAATTCTTAGAAAATATTAAATAGTACATGGATTGATGAAATAAAACATATACAAATTTATCCAGTTTAGTACAGTATTTAATTATTCCATTAAGTGAAAGAAAATGTAAACATAGAAAGGAAAAGAAAAGGGAGAAAAGCCAAATCTCTGTGCTCAAGGAATATATAATCTAGTAAGGAAGTTAAGAAACACTTAAATATATTACAATAGTTATGTTTATAGCTACTATGATTAAAAGAACAATAAATAATATCATCAATAGAGAGGGAATTATTTCTGCTTGAACAATTATGAAATAAGTCATAATTTGAAGTAGTTTTTGAATTAAAAAAATGACTTTTAATACCAGCACAAGGATTTTTTAATGAAGAAAAAATAAGACATCTATCTAAAAGTTAGTGTTCAGGGGATCCCTGGGTGGCTCTGCAGTTTAGCTCCTGCCTTTGGCCCAGGGCATGATCCTGGAGTCCTGGGATCTAGTCCCACATCAGGCTTCCTGCATGGAGCCTGCTTCTCCCTCTGCCTGTGTCTCTGCCTCTCTCTTTCTCTCTCTCACTCTCTCTCTCTCTCTCTGTGTCTCTCATGAATAAATAAATAAAATCTTAAGAAAATAAAAATAAACCTTAGTGTGCAAAGGGCACACCAATAACATATTTAATCGTTCCTGATCAAAAATGGAAAGCAAGATACACTATTTAGGATAAATATAAAAGTATACCATTGATATATACAAGTATTTGTGAATCAAGCACCTAAATTAATAGGAGATTAAAAATTTACCAAGAAGATATAATTATTACAGGTGATGACTTTATACAAGATAGTCAAAACATAAGATTATCATTTGATTATCATTTGAACATAAAATTTATTTTTCAAAGTTCTGGACTCTGGAAATCCTATATCAAGGTGCCTCCAGGTTGGATTTCTCTGATGATCTCTCTTTGATTTGCAGATGACTGTCTTCATGTTTTATCCACATTTATCCTCTGTGTGTGTGTGTGTACCCTCCTACTGTCTTATTATCTTTTTATATCGATACCAGTCTCATTAAGTTAGGGCCCCACATTTGAGACCTTATTTAACTTTAACTACCTCTTTAAAGACTCTGTCACCAAATATAGTCACATTAGGGATTAGGCCATAGCCTATGTTATTGGGAGAAGGGGCACAATTCAATCCCATGACATCTATTATACAGATTTTTCTGAAAACAGAGTGGATGGTGATATGTAGGAATGTAGACAGTGCAGTGAATGGAATTGATGAACCCCAGACTTGGCAGAGTGAAAATCAGAAAAGAGAAGGGACAGCAGAATCTCAAACAATTCTTAGGCTTCAGCTTGCATGGGAAAAAGGGCCATTTATAACTTCATGAATTTTAATATGTCACCAATTGTGAAAGAAGATTTACTATAAAGTTTCCAAAAAATGATGTTATATTCTTAAGATAAAAAGAACTAACCAAGGATATATGGACACAAAGACTAGATCACTTCAGATCAATTACATTTTCTTTTATGGAACATTACTGAACCATTATTTTGGGAAATTTATTGTGTGCTATATATCTGGATTTCAGAAAGGCATTTCACAAGGTCTAACATAATGTCAGGAACAAGAAGTCATTTTGTTGGAAAGCAGAGCATTTGAGTGGAGTTGTCAATGGTTGATCATGTTCAGAAAGAACTATAATTACTGAAAAATCTGTAAAGAGAGAAAAATTCTAGTAGCATGCAACAGACATTTTAGCCTCTGCTCTGTTTTACATATTTAATCAATGACTTAGGTGATTAAAATTGGAGACAACACAAACTGGAAGTAATAGCTATTATGTTAGATGACAGATATCAGTTGCAAATAAGAAACAAAGGATATCAGATGTCCTGTGAGAGTTATATCTGAAAATCAACACAATGTATCAAAGTAGATTTGTACAAAGTCACCTGAAAGGCAGGCAAGGTCCTAGTCTTCAAAGACTTAGTTGTAATTTGGCTGACTGCATTATCTTATTTCAAAAAAGAATATGTCTTCTTTGTGTGTGAGTGAAGAGAACTTTTAAGATTTATTCACTTAGCAACTTTTAAATATGCAATACAATATTATTGACTATAATCACCATGCTGGGGGCGCCTGAGTGGCTTAGTCAGTTAAGCGTCTGACTTTTGATTTTGGCTCAGATCATGATTTTAGGGTCATGTGGTTGAGCCCTGCATTGGACTCTGTGCTTAGCATTAGTTCTGCTTATCTGTCTCCCTCTGCTTCTCCCGCACTCATTCTCTCTCTCCCTCACTCTCTCTCAAATAAATAAAATCTTAAAGAAAATCAAATTACCATGCTGTATATTGCATACCCATGACCTACTTATTTTATAATGAAGTTTGAACCTCTGGATCTCCTTCCTACGCTTTGCCTACTTCCAACCCCTGCATCCACCCCAGCAACCACTAATCTGTTTTTTGTTTATATGAATTTTGTTTTGTTCATTTACTTTTTTAGACTGCACATAAAAGTGAAATTATATGGCATTTGTCTTTTTCTGACTGACTTGTTTCACTTAGCATAAGACCCTCAAATTTCATCCATTTGGTTGCAAATAGCAAGATTTCATTTTTTATGGCTGAATAGTATACCATTAAATAAAGAATTGCAGTTTTGTATAGTGACAGATGGTAAATAAATTTATTGTGGTAATTATATTTCAATGAATGCAAATATTAAATCAATATGCTGTATACCTAAGATTAACATGGTATGCATCAATTATACTTTATTTAAAAATATGTCAAGTGTGAAGTATCCATGTTGAGAAAAAGAAGAGTCACAGAGGTAAACTCTGGCTGTTACTGTTCTAGCCCTGCTCAAGAGAGAAAGAATCTTAGTTAATAGGTTTCAAATATTCATATCCCATTAGTAAGATGATGTTTATTAATGTCAATAAACACGTTATCCTGATACCACCAAATATGAAATTCATCTGTTTGTCCTTATAAAATGCTCCCAAATCAACCTTCTGATTATGCTATTGTTTTCCATTATGGCTCTGCCTACAGGGAAAGATTAGGCCACTAATACCAAGTTAAAGAGTCCCTTTTTAAGAGTTATATACTTTTTGATTAAATCACTGTTCTGATTTTATAGATGAACTTTAAGAGCTTAAGTTATTTCACAAATGAGAGATGGATCTATTCTGGGTATAATTATGCAATCAGTTTTCTAACACTGCCAATATGAGGGTCAGATCCTGTTCCATAGTAAACTCATGAATATATGAGCACCATAATGTGAGGTCTCTTGAAAGACAAACTCTGGCCATTCCCAGGAGATACAACATTCAGCACAGCATTGACATTTACTATTCAAGATCAGCATTTTCTCTATTTTTCAAATTCTAGCATGCATTCAGAATCAACTATAGAAAAAATAGTGACAGTAATCCACATCAACACACGTAGAAAGGGTTTCAAATTATTTTGGATGACAAGATAAATAGTAACACAACATGAAAGAGAAAAAAAACTACTTTTAAGAACATTAGAAGAATTGATGTATACAGATAAAGAAATATAACAGACTTTTTAAAAGATTTTTTATTTATTTATTCATGAGAGACAGAGACAGAGAGAGAGAGAGGCAGAGATACAGGCAGAGGGAGAAGCAGGCTCCATGCAGGGAGCCAGATGTGGGACTTGATCCCAGGACTCCAGGATCACGCCCTGAGCCAAAGGCAGATACTCAACTGCTAAGCAGGTGTCTCGTATAACAGACTTTATGTTTTGAATACTCCTTTTGAAATAGATAGTAAAATATTTTAAGAAAGACAGTAAATGAAATCTTGTTAAGAATGGAGCAGTTAGAATGGCAAGAGAAATTTAACATATATACTTAAAATACATTGCTATGAAAGACTAAATACATGAAAAATGTACAAGGAATATAACAATATACACCCGTATATACCCATCACTTTACTTCATTTACATTGCCAATACTGCTGAAGTCCCTTCCCTTATCTATTTCCTTTTGTTCCCTCACAGACATTTTTTCCTACCCAAATTTTATGTTTATGATCTTGATTCATCTTTTATTACCTCGCTGTATACATATGCATTTATAAGGATACAATGACGTTATTTCGCGTGTTTCTAAACTTTAAAGAAGTTGAATTCATGGCATATATCCTCTGCAACTTATTTTATTCCAAGAAAAGTTATGTTTCTAAAATTCATAAGTGTTAATATGTACCGTATTATTTTATTCATATTCACTTCTGTGCAGTATCTCATTATATAAACATACAATGAATATATGAATATAATCTATTTATTATTCTCCATCAATAGATATATACTTAGGTTCCCCCACATACTTCTTTCCCCATTACAAACAATGCTAGAAACACTTGTGTATGTATATTTTGTGTGATTTAAGTTTCTCTAGCATATACACAGGAACAGAATGTCTGGCTCACAGATTACACATATCTTTGATTTTATTACATTTTGCTAAGCATCTTTGAATGCGTATTTACAGTAGGTACTCTAACCATAAATAAATATGGTTACTGTTTGACATTCTCACCAACAGTTGCTATTGTATTCTCTGTCACTGTAAATAGTGGTTTGAATTTGTAAATATATGATTACTAATGGGGTTGAACATCTTAAAAATGTCTTTTATAACTTCTGGGGAAATAGAGTAGGAGGATTTTAATCTCACCATGGATACAACTAGATAACAACTATGTTAGTGGAAAAATGACTCAGAGACTGACAGAACAGACTCTCTAGCTGAATGTAGAGAAAAGACCATATCAAAGAGGGTAGAGAGGGTGCAGCTGTGGTCCTGTTCCACAAAGACCTTTGGAATAGTCCACAGGAGGGAGAGACATGGAGGTGCTAGATGAGAGATGAGCAGATTCCCATGTCAGGTACCCCAGGCACAAGGGACACACCTAAGGAAGACAAATCCTCATAACATTTGGCTTTGAAATTGGAAAGGCCTAATAATCAGTGGGGCTTGGAACCACCTGGAACCTTAAAAATCAGCAGGCATGATTCTAGGAGGGCCAAAAGTCAGAGTCCCCCACCTTAAAGAGACAGCACCACAAACAGCCCAGTTGAGATATAGCACAGAAGCAGCAGTTTGAAAATGTCAGGAGTATAGTCAAAGCATATTTATTTACTAATTTTCAGAGATTGTGCTGGAGAAGCAGAGACCTTTGGGAGACTTCTCTAAGAAGAAAATTCCTGGAAGTCACCATTTCCCTCCCCCACTCCCAACAGAGATACACTGACACCTGTGTACCACCAACACTGTCCACCTAACCTCTAAGAGTGTGTCCCATTACTGCAGTCTTTTCAGGTCCCCTACCTCCAATACAGCAGGTCTCCGCAGAAGTTTTTCTAGGCAGCTACAGATCACCTCCTGCAATGGATAAGCAGACATTGCTAGCATCACTCACCTGGTCCCATGTTCTTCTGTGGAACTGCTTCCTCCAACATGCCCTTGACCAGAGCCCATCTGGAGTGATGTCATAAGACTGACAGTGTACAATCAGCCCTGACAGAGGAAAGCAGCAGTCCACAGTGACTCATGCTCCAGGGAGAAGGGAATAAAACCACACACACCACTCCAACTGTGACCCCAGTGGTGAGCTGGGATAGACAATAGATTGGATTATAGGCTCTGCCCATCAATGAAAGTGTTTCAGGGGACAATTGGAAAACCACCACATAGTTCAGTGTTACTGTATCTCTGACAAATGCCTGATGTGACTGAACTCAAGCACAGGGCAGTCCCAGACTGTCAAACTAACAACACAGAGACCAAACCCAACCTACAACAGTCAAAGACAGCCATTGTATATGACTGGACTGAAGGCAAATAAATGTAGGTCATCCACAACAGTAAAACATATGCAATACACATAGGAGACACCCTTGAAGTGCCAGATTCTTGTGAACAGAGAACATTGCACTGCAGGATACTAAAACACCTCTTTCCTAAGACCACTACTTTCAAGAACAGGAAACATAGCTGGCTTTTCCAGCACATATAAACAGATAGAAAGTCAGACAAAACAAGGACACAAAAGAACAGGACAAAATTCAGCTAGAGAACTAAATGACATGGAGATAAGTAATATGCCTGATAAAGACTTTAAAGGAATGGTCATAAAGATACTCACTAGACTTAAGAAAAGACTAGAAATTCTCAGGGAGACTTCAATAGAGACAGAAAAAAATAAATAAAAAAACAATCACAGATGAAGAACTCAATAACTGAAATACACTAGAATGAATAAGGAGTAGACTAGGGGAAGCAGAACAGATCAGCAACCTGGAAGGCAGAGTATTGGAAAGGAATCAAGCTCAACTAGAAGACATAAATAAATAAATAAATAAATAAATAAATAAATAAATAATAAGTAAATAATAAATAGGCAAGGGCAACTCAGTGAAACTATCAAGTACATTAACAATTGCATGATACAGATCCCAGAGGGAGAAGAGAGAGAAAGGGGGGCTGACAAATTATCTGAAGTAGTAATAGCTGAAAACTTCTCAAATCTGGGGAAGAAAACTGAAAACTAGATCCAGGAGACACAGAGAGCCCTTAACAAAACCAGTCCAGGAAAGTCCATAACAAAATATATGGTAATTAAAATAGCAAGAAAGTAATGATAAAGAGATACTTTTGAAAGCAACAAGACAAAAGAAATCAAAAGTACATACAAAGGAAACCCCATAAGAATATCAGTGGATTTTTCAGGCCAGAAGGGAGTTAGTTGCATGATACATTCATAATGCTCAAACTAAAAAATAGAACAAAATCCTGCAATCAAGAATAATATATCTATAAAGGCTATAATTCAGAATAGGAGAGATAGAATTTCTCAACAAACAGAAGTTAAAGTAATTCATGACCACTAAACCACTCCTATGAGAAATATTAAATGGGATTCTTTGAGTAGAAAGGAAAGACCGTAAATAGGAGTAAGAAGCAGCAAAAGTCAATATATCTATAAAAATCAGTCAAGGGATTCACAAAATAAAAAGGAAGTAAAGTAAGATACCATATAATTAAAACATTGTGTGTGGGGGGGAGGTGAGTAAAGAATGGATCCAAACTTAAGCAGCCATGTACAGAATGTCCATGTACAGAATTACTGAACAAGTAATAGTTTCAGTACACCTGAAACTAAAATAGCACTGTCAGTTAACAATACTAGAATTAAAATTTATTTTTTTAAGTTTTTATTTAAATTCTAGTAAGTTAACATACAGTGTAATATTAGTTTTGGGTATACGATACAGTGATTCAACACTTCCGTACAATACCCAGTGTTCCTGACAAGTACACTCCTTAATACTGGAATTAAAATTTTAAAAAAATGTGTTTTATAAATCTTTGATGTTTTACTTTTTGTGTATTATTGATTGTAGCTTTCTTTCCAACTGATTTTTTTCTTAATGATATATTATTTATGCATATTATGTATTACACTTTTGCCATTTCTTTACGTTACCAGGATTCAAGGTTTTTTTTAGGTTTCAATATTTTAAAAATAAATTTCTATATTTCAATAAGCTTAGATTTAAAGAAAAGTACAGAATGTTCTTATGTAACCCTCATCCAGTCAACCCATTTTTAACATCTTACATTACTATAATGTACTTGTCAAACTAGAAAACTAATATTTATGTATCACTATATCATACATTATTTGGAATTCACTAGTTTTTCTATGATTTGGATTTCACCAGTTTTTCCATCCATACCCTCTTTCTGCATCAAGATCCAATCCAGAGTACCACCTTTATATTTCATTGTATCTCCCCAGTCTCCTCTGGTCTGTGAAAGTTTCTGTCTTTCTTTTTAGCTTCTGACTTAAACAGTTTTGAGGAGAACTGATTAGGTATATGTAGAATGTTCCCCAATATTGGTTTGTCTGCTTTTCTCATGATTAGACTGAGTTATGGACTTACACAAAGAAATGAAGTACACTTCTCACCACAAGATATCAGGTATATAGGATATCACATTATACAGGTGTTAACTGTAGTAAATTAATTTAGTAGCATTTGCCAAATTCCTCCATTGCAGAGTTACTAATAATTCTTTTCCTTTAGCTATTCATATGGAAGTCATTAATCTAGTCTATCCTCAAGGAAGATGAGTGATTGGGAATTAAACTTCACCTCATACACAAGGGAGTATATATACATAATATTTGGAATTATTACCTTTCTCTTCATTTATTAGCTCAATTATTTATTTATATCATTATAGACATGCATATTTATTTTCTACTTTGGGTTATGATCTAACACTATGTTATTTTTTTAGTGTATGCAAGTTCTTCCAGCTTTGCCCACTGATAGCTTTTCCAAGTTGGTTCTTGTGTCTCTGGCATCTCTCATCCTTATGTCCTATGAACACTTCTCTAATGTCTGGTTTTACAAGATACTCCAAGGTGCCATTGTGTACCTTTCTTATTCCAGTACTAGATTCAGCTGTTTTCCAAGTTTGTTTGTTTTTTTTTACTAGAAGTGGTATTTAGAAATAAAAAGCTTAATAATGACTGTGCTCATTTCCACTGCATTGCTTCTAGATCCTCTCAACAGAATTAGTAATATATGTTTGTATACAATCCCATGAATATGCATTTGTATCTTTTTTTTTTAATTTTTTTTTTTTTAATTTATGATAGTCACACAGAGAGAGAGAGAGACAGAGACACAGGCAGAGGGAGAAGCAGGCTCCATGCACCGAAAGCCCGATGCGGGACTCGATCCCGGGTCTCCAGGATCGCGCCCTGGGCCAAAGGCAGGCGCCAAACCGCTGCGCCACCCAGGGATCCCTGCATTTGTATGTTTATTTCTTTAGCTATCTGTCTGTAAATGCATTTAGTTAGACATTTCAGATTTATTTCTCCAACCCAGTACCACAGGGATCATTCTAGAGTGTCTCTTGTTTATCTAAATTCTCTCCCCAAAAGTGAGAAATCTGATGCCAGAGATTAAATTTTACTTATTTCTAAAATGATAGTCAGCAGTCGCCATTATTTTCAACTGTATTATATGCCAAGTTTTAATATATGTTAGAGTCTGCTCCTAGACTCCCTATTTTATTCCTTTGGTTTGTTTGTCCTTTTGCCAATGCCATACTGTTTTGCTTACTATAACTTTATAATATAACTATATAATATAATAATTTGTGACATCTTACATTGCAAAGTTTATGCTTTGTTATGCTTTTCTATAAATATCTAATCTTGGTCATTTGAAACTCTATGAATTTTATAAGTAGCTCATCTAGTTCTCTGAAAAAAATCTCCTCACAATTTGTATATTTGAATACAATGGAGATGCTTAATATATTGAGTTTTTCTATTCATAAATGTATCTCTCCTTTATTTGGGCATTCTTTAATCTTATTTAACATCATTACATTTATTCATAAATTATATGCTTATCTTTTGTTGGCTTTATTGCTAAATACCCTATTTTGTGTGATAAATAACAACTACTTACGTATTTTCTAACTCTTGCTAGTTTATGACAAAGATTGATTTTTTAATCCATTATGTATCCAAAAACCTTGCTAAACTTTTTATTTTTTCTACATAGATCATTTTATATTATAAAATGGTATATTAAAATAGTAACTATCTAGTTTGGATTATAATAATGGCTACAACTTTCAGTAGAATGTTGAACAGAAAATAATATAGAATGCTGGGTTTCATTTCTGGTTTTCTAAAGTATACTTGAAATGTCATCATTAAATATTAAAATAAGTGTGTGCATACATTTTTAATTCATGCATAGTGTAAAAACCCACAAGGATTATGCATATTCTTTATTAGATAACTGCATTATCTGTATATTGTGTTTTGCTAATCAGCCTTTTAAAAAATAATGGGATTAATTTATATAGAAATATTATATTGACATAATCATATAGATTTTCTCCCTTACACTGTTGTTTTGAAAAATCACATATGCAGATTTTATCATTATATTAATCAATTTTCTTCCATTACTGAAAAACTCACAACATATTTATAAAGCATAATTATTTTATATAGTTGTGTATTCAGTTTGCTTATTTTTAGGACTTCTTATCTAAGCATATAACTTATATGGTAAAATTTATCTTGTACTCATTTTCTGATTTAAGTAATAAAAATATATTCTAGTTTCAAAAATGCATTGTAAACTACTTCTTTTTGTTTTATTTTCTGAAATAATTTAAATTAAAAAAATTATTCATGAGAGACACAGAGAAGCAGAAATATAGACAGAGGGAGAAGCAGGCTCCCTGCCAGTAGCCTGATACAGGACTCAATCCCAGGACCCCAGGATCACAATCTGAGTCAAAGGCAGATGCTCAACCACTGAGCCACCCAGGTGTCCCAATTTAAAAAATTTTAATCATTGTTACCAGTTTTTTGAATGTCTGATAAACTCTTCTTCTAATAACATCTGTTCTCAGTGAATTTGATGGATGGATTTTAAACTAAAGATTAAATTTCTATGAATCACAAGACAATTTAGGGTTTCTATTTTTATACTGAGTATTATTAACTACTTACATTTTCTAAAAGATGTTTGATTTTTCTTAATTTTCAAATGTATTATTTCATTGATTATATTTTAATATTTGTATTATGTAATATTTAGGCTCCTATCTTAGTATTGTTGTTACTTGTACTAATTTGTCTCAATATTCCTTTCTGTTTTTTAAAGATTTTATTTATTTGAGGGAGAGAGACAGCAAGAGCACAAGCATGGGGAGGAGTAAAGGGAAAGGAAGAAGCGGACTGCCCACTGAGCAGGGAGCCCAATGCAGGGCTCCATCCCAGGACCCTGAGATCATGACCCAAGCTGAAGGCAGCCGTTCAACTGACTGAGCCACCCAGGCACACCATATCTCAATTTCTTGATCAGTATTGCTGATGGTTTGTCTATTCAATTAGTTTTTTCCTCCAAAGGTCCAACTTTTTATGTTTTAACTTTCTATTTTCTTTGCATTATACCACAATTAGTATCTGCATTTTTAAAAGTACTCTTCTCCCCCATTTTGCATCTATTATGTAGAATCAACACAGACAAAAAAAAAAAAAAAAAAAAAAAAACCTTACTCTTTGATAGTTAGCTGATTAATTTTATCCTTTCTCAAATGTTAGTAAGTCTATCCTAATGATTTTAATCTCTTTCCTACTGCAATGTTGACCACATATTTTATGTTTGGTAATACTGTAAAACCTCTTATGCCTAGTGATTTTGATGAATAGCTTTTAAACTACTGTATATATTGCATTATAATCTTTCCTAAATATTTAAGAAATCATGTATCATTTCTTTTTTGACTCACAAGCTATTTAAAAGTAAGTTTTTATATTTGTAAATATATTTTGTTTGTATTTTTGTTGTCACCATTATGGTCTATTTATTTGCACTGTGAGAAAAAACAGTCTAATTCTTTAAAATTTATTGAGACATGCCTAGTAAGTAGTCAATTCTTTTCATTTCAAACTCCATAGTTGAAATGGAAGTACTCTACGTGCCTTCCAAACCAGTTCTTTTCATTTGATTTTTCAAATCCTTTATGTATTCACTGGTTTTGTATCTGCTTGATCTCTAAATTACTCAGAAATATATTTTTAAAATTCCTAGTAAGATTGTGACTATTAGAATTTCCTCTTGTGTTAACCATCAGTTTTTGCTTTGTATATATTTTAATTTTCATTAGAGTAAAACAAAGTATACACTTCATATGTGTATACTTAATTAAATATGGAAAAGTTGTTAATCATAACCATAGAAAGGAATAGAATATACCATTACCACAGAAACCTACTCAATCGTTTTAGAAAGTAACCACTATCCTTACTTCCATTCTCAGAGATTATTTGTATTTGTTTAATTAAAAGCATAGGTTATATGTTGTCTTCTGTTGCAATATAACATTGTGTGACTCATTCATGTATGGTATACCAATAATTTATTTTAATTCTGTATATTATTCCAACAGTAAAACAGTTAATATATCACAGTGCATTTATCTATTCTTTTGTCGAGGATAACAGCTTTTGCCTTGTATATATTATAATGCTGCTATAAACATTTTAAATGTCCTTTTGTGCACATATAAATACATTTCTGTTCAGTTTCTTTTTAGGTAGTTACTGGGGCATTGGTTATTAAAATGTTAAAATTTAATAAATAGTGTCAATCAGCTTCTGAAAGTGGTTTTACCAAATTATATTCCTATCAGTAATATATGGGAATTCTCATTATTCTCCATCTTCACTGATAGTTGGCACCATCAATCTTTTAATTTCAACCTTTTGATGAGTGATTTTTGATTTCCTGTCATTTTTCTTCTTTATTTTCCTGAAGATTGATGATGATGAGCATTTTTCAAATACATATTAGCTTCTCAGATATTACATTTAATTTTTTCATTTATATTTCAAATTTTTCAATTTTCACTGATTTAAAGGAGTCTTGATATATTTTTACTAAAAATTGTTAAGTGTGCCACAAATAACATATTATTTCATGCCATTTTATGATGCTCTTAGTGAAATCTTTGATGAATTAATATTTCAAGTAATATTTTTCTATAGTTTCCCATATATTATAAATCAAGTTCCTCATGTTTGTGCTTTTGTTTCTGGAAACTAATCTGTATGCATTATTTAAAACTATGCTAAATGGTGCATATAAGTTGAAATTATCATTTTATAATAATGATAATATAATAAGAATTTGAAAAGTTATTTTAATAATTTTATGTTATTTCTTAACTTCAACTCTTATATCACAGCACCCTTTACATTGCCATGAATATTTTGCCATGAAGGTATAGCCATCTAGGTTAAAAAACACTTTAAAAAATACTTCTATATTTTTAAAAATTGTTTAAAACATTCTGATGCACCTAACAGAGGAATATCTAAATATATAAAGCAAATATTTACAGGCCTAAAAGGAGAAATAGACAGTAACACAATAATAATAATAGGAGACTTCAAGACCCCACTTCCAATAATGAATAGGTCATCCAGACATGAAATCAATAAGAAAAAACTGGACTTAAACTACCTGTTAGACCAGATGGACTTAGATATTTACAGAACATTTCATCCAACAAAAGCAGAATACACATTTTTCTCAAGTGCACATGGAACATTCTCAGGGATAGATCATGAGTTAAGCCATAGAAGAAGTCTTAAATTCAGCCACAAAGGTAAGAAGCTGGAAATTGATTACAAGAAGAAAACTGAAAATTTTCACACATGTGTAGATTAAACAAGTTACTGAACAATTAATGGGACAAAGAAAAAATCAAAAAAGAAATCAAAGAATAACTTGAGACAAATAAAAATGGAAATGCAACATATCAGAACATACAGTATGCAGTATAGCAGTTTTAATAGAAAAGTTTAGAGAGATAAACACTGGCATTAAGAAACTAGCAAGAGTTCAAATAGTTTAAGTTCATTTTATTTATTTATTTATTTATTTATTTATTTATTTATTTATTTAACATTTTAACTTTATACTTCAAGGAACTAGAAAAAGAATGACAAACAAAGCCAAAAGTTAGTAGGGGAAGGAAATGACAAAAACTAGAATGGAAATAATGAAATAATGACTAGAAAGACAATGGAAAAGATCAATAAAACTAAGAGCTCATTGTTTGAAAATGTGATAAAAAAACAACAAATCTTTAACAAGAAAAAAAAAGGAAATTCAAAATCAGAAAGGAAAGGAGACATTATAACTGTATCACAGAAATACGATGGAACATGAGATGCCTATGAACTATTATATGTGTACAAATTAGACAAGAAGAAAGGGATAAATTTCTAGAAAGGTACAACCTACCAAGACTGAATCATGAAGAAATAGCAAATATGTTCAAATTACTAGTAATGAGATGGAATGAGTAAACAATCACCTCTCATTTAATGAGGCCAGCATTACCTTAATCCTGATACCAAAACCAGACAAAAAAAAAAAAAAAACATACAAAAAGAAAATTAATTACAGGCCAATATTCCTGGTGAACATAGATGCAAAAATCCTCAAAAAATATTAGCAAACTGAATTCAAAAATACACTTAAAGAATCATACACTATTATGAAGTGGTATTTATTCTAGGGATCAAAAGGTGGCTCAATATCCTCAAATCAACCAATGTGATACACTGCATTAACAAAGTAAAATATAAAAATATGATCAATCAATAGCAAAAAAAAAAAGTAATTGACAAAGTCAACATCCAGCCATAATAAAATCTCTGAATGAATGAATAAAGAGGGAACACACTTCAAAATAATAAACACACATATATATAATCTATTTTATATATATATACACATACACACACATTTGTACATACATACACACACACAATGAAATATTGTTCAGCTATGAGAAAGGAAATCCTGTCATTTGGGACAACATGAATGGACCTTGGGAGTCTTATGACTTCCAGCCATTTTGTATTTTATGTCTTTTTTTCTAAAACCAGTTTTTTTTTTTTTTAATTCTTACTCTATTGATGATATATGATTTTAGTTTATTCATTATTTCTAAAAACACCTTTGTCTCACTCTCATACCTAAATGATTTTTAACCTAGGTGTAGAGTTTTAAGCTTATAGCTATTTTCTCTGAACACTTGGAAGATTTTATTTTAGCATTTTCTATTGATGTTCCAAAGTCTCATGTTACAATAATTACTGTTCATTTGTATATAATGATTTCCCTACCTTTAAGATGTTTATTTTTAATTCATTTTGGGCAGTTTTAAGATGCACTTTGTTGAAGATTTCTTTTTATATATTCTTCCTAGGTTTTTGTATGCTTTCTTAATGTGAGGATTAATGATTTATCAGTTGTGGAAAGTTCTTAGAAAGTTTCTCACTGTCTATACTTCTCTATTTTCATCTATCCTCTGGCAATCAAATTAGACCCATGACAAATATTCTCATTTGGTACTCTATACTTCTTTATTCTTCTTAAATATTTTCCTTCTTTCTGTTTATTGAATTCCTAGTTGAATTTTTCACATTGGTCTTTTCTGTTGACTAGTTTTCCCTTTAGCTCTCTTTAGGTTATATTAACTCCATCTGTTGAACTTTTCTTTCCCTTTTTTATCTCTCTCCCTCATACATAACAATTTGCAGAAACACCGTGGTAATTTTATAAATCTTGTTTGATCCTGTTAATAGTCTTTTATCTCTGGATCTTATTTTTATATATTTTTTACATTTTATATATGAATATTTTAAAATCAATTTTTCACTAATTTCTCTGCAGCCCACTAGAATTTAATTTAATTTTTTGGAATTTTGAGGTGCTGGATTTAAGGCCAATTATTCTAGGCAGCATTTGTATTTGTTTTAGATAGCACTCTTAAGTTCTATCAGTCAAGGATTACTTTAAATTTATATTTATATTAAGGTATCTTGCCCAGGCATGCAGGCCGAATTTGTAGTTTGAGAACCTACTTACATTTACCAATTACAAGATAGAATTCTTTTATTCTATTTAGAATGTAAAACAATAATTTAACAGATTGGCTTTGTGTAGAGCTGATTTTTTTTTTCTCTCCTCTAGCTTATAGTTTCACAGGTGACAGAAGTTCTACAAAGCCCTGGCTTTATGTGAAAATCTAGGTTCCTGGTTCCTAGTTCCCCTTTGATAAGGCTTAATTCCTTTTCTGATATCCCCCACAGGACATAAAAATCCATGACTTTCAGTTTTACAATTAGGGAATGTCCTTTGGGCAGCTCAGGATTTGCTCACACTTATCAGAGTGATTTCCATTTTATTTGAGTCTGCACAAGATTTCCTTCATTTATTTTTTTTAGAAGTTTAGCCAGTATTAAAAGGATATTTTCCCCTAGTGTGAATGATTATATTTGATAAAGCAGGAAAGCTGCTCATAACATTCTTACAATAATATTTCTATGTTCCAAAGATATTTTATATGTAGGAAATTTGTAATTTCCTATGGTATTTTAGCTTAGGGGAAACATGAAGCTGGACTGGGAAGTAGTCATGTCTTTTCTGTCTCCTTGTTTAATTTTTTAAGACGTTTTATTTATTTGCGAAAGAGAGAAAGAGAGCACAGGGCAGGGTGGTGGGGGGGAATTAGAAGTAGAAGGACAAGCTTGGCGTTGAGCTTAAGGCCCAATGCGGGCTGGATCCCATGCGACCATGACTCTAAGATCATGACCTGAGCCAAAATCAAGAGTTTGCCATTTAACTGACTGAGCCACCCATGTGCCTCTTAATTTTTTATTATAAAAAAACTTAAACATATATAAAAATAGAATTTTATTACAAATGTCTGTTTACCTGCTATCCAGTTGCAACAATTATCTTATTGCTAATTTTGTTTTCTCTACCCTCACCTAGTCCTACTGTGCTTAAGTATATGAAGGAAATCCACATATATTTCAGTATGCATCTCTTTGAAAGAAGTATTCTCTTTAAAAAAGAAAATGCAAACATACACATAGTATCATCATGCACTCTTTGTAAACTGGAACTAGAGAGATTCAATCTGTATGCTGCAACATGGACCAAATAGCAATAATGATATATAATGAGATATGCCATGACTCTAAAGGAATATTTTCTTATAATTAGAATTTTCCAGAATTAAATGTGCTACACTGAAAGTTTGTAGGTTTTTGATTATTGGATTTCCACCTGTCAGCATTACGTGAATAGCGATTACTTCTGTAACCAGTATTCTTTACTTGATACTCTACTGTCTTCACAGGGTAACCTAATGAGCCATGTTGACGATAAAGGTTATATACTCCACATGTGAAGAATATTCTTGAAGATTTTAAACTAGAAATCATTTGTACCAATTTATAATCTTTTCTGATTTTGACTTTTAGCTATTTCATGTAGGAATTAAAGGGTCATGGTTAGGATTTTGAATTTGAAAAATAACCCATAAGGATGTTCTTACATTCTACAATAAGCATATTCTAATTCCAAGAAATTAGTCCTATGCCCATGTATATCTGCTTTACTAATAATTGTCATGTGTAGTTTGGATGAAATCTTCCGTCCTTAGCAAATTTGTGCTCTCAATTACTATATAAGTTTTAATGTAATTTATAACATCAAAACAGATCTATCCTTCCCCCCATTTTAGTTCATTTTTTTGGTGACTATTCACTGTCTTTAAAAGAATGTCTGTTGAATGAGGAACGAGTGATATGTAATTATTATGTTGCTATGCCACAAAATTCATGTGATCTTTGTAAGTTTAACATTCTAAACACTAGTCCAGCAATCTAGCTTTATTATTATAAATGCATATCTATATAAGTAATGTATAGATCCTGTTGCATCCTTCAGATGTCACATTTTGTTGAACAGTTACACCCTTTAGTTATTTTGTTCCATCCAAATTTCCCTTTCCTTAAGTATCAGGAGAGTCTCAATGCCTATCATTTCAATCATTCCTCATCTTATTTGAGCATTTTAGCTATTTACCATTTATAAAATGTCAAATTCATTACTATTTGCTATATGTCACTAGCCATACTCAAAGCTCATCATTGACTTATGTAACTCCTAACCCAAATCTCATTCATATTCTACCTATCTTTCATTATCTGGGTATGGTCCCTTTTACTCCAAGAAATTGACATCTATCCATTACCAAATCCCTATTTTCTGAATTCTTATTAGCTCTTTTTGAGCTTTCTATTATTTTTTAGTTGATATATGTCTATATCTAAAACTTTTAAAGGAACTGTAAGTTTGTTAGAAAATATATTATCTGTTTTCTTACCTATATCTCCTACCAATATTCTTACAAGTGATTTAAAAGTGCTCTGTAAGATAGATAGTAATAAATACTTGTTGAATTACATTGGCCTATGTAGTTAATACCTTTATCAATAATAAAACCATTTTTCACCAACTTCACTTAATTTTGTTGACACAGGTAAAGTTTTAGTTTTCCTATTTAGATAATGGAATTTTACTTGAATATATGCCAATTAACTTACAGTGATCAATATAGATTTAATTGAAGTGAGAAAGGGAATTTGAAAAACAGAAATAACCAAATTGAATAAAAATTTTGGCAGTACTCCTAACAGTTGTTCCTCATAATTCCCTTTAAAATTACTAGAATTAGAATTTTTTTTGTTACAATAAACTTCACGGTATCCACAAACATTCAGAAATGTGTATTTTTATTTGAACCTGAAATTAAGCTAAACTCTTTACCATTCTGTATATACAAAACACATATTGGACCCATTAAGATTAGTAATGAGAATTGATTTTACAGGGTATAATTTGAATTTTATGCATGTCATTCTAACTGGGCTAATGAAATTATTTTGGTTGCCAGAAGCATTTCAGTCTGGCTATCTAGAGTGCAGCATCTTACATGAGCTGCCAGAAATAAAAGCATTCATTTGCACTTCTAGACAGAAAATGTGGGTGTCTACAGGCTGCCATACAGAACTAGAGAAACCAATTGGACAATAAAAACCTTTAAAGTATCTCTCCAGATGGCTAAGCTGCTGTTCCTTCACGTGGAACTGCAACACCCTACTTTAGGTGATGGCATTTTTGCCTGTGTATGAAAATTATGAAGAAACGTTTAGAATTCAAAGAACTGTATCCAGCATTGCTGGTAATCAATATTTTTAGCATGATTTTTGGAGGTGTAATATTTATCATACCCCTGATGATAGGAATATACAAGTTTCTTCAAATAACTCTGTAAACATGAGCTTTCTTTACAAACAGAAACAAGTATCAGTGTCACACAAAGGGAGAAAAATGGCATAGAGACATTAACATTAACAAGCTTGATATTCTATTGACAAACAGTCAATAGCTTTTTTTTTTAACACAAGGAATGAATCAAAGGCACATCTTGTTTTGCATGATAAAAATCATTTGGATGTCATTATAGCTTTTATGAAAAATGACTAAATGTGTATACAAACGTATTCTCAGAGACTGTTGTGAAATGGCAGCCAATAGCTTGTGGATATATTAGACTTTATTGGTATTGTACAGATGTGTATAATTACTGTTTTGCTTTCCTTGAATAGAAACCATCTGTTTATCTTAAAATGATTAGAAAATTTAACATATTTAGTTCCTTTAGTAGCAAAACTCTGAAGTGCATTTTATCTATCTCTCCATCCATCCATCCATCCATCCATCCATCCATCCATCCATCCATTTCATGATACTTAACAGACTCTATGAATGGTTGTCCCTGGACAACTAAACTGAAAAAGCTTGAACTATGCAGAATACTGACATTGATAGCCAAAATCCTTTTTCTAAAAAAAAGCTGCATTAAATCCATTTTGCTAGCATTTTAGATTAGAAAGGAATTTCTTCTACTTATAAATCGAACAGATCAATTTATTCAAAGTTATTATACATTAATGGGTCATTTTACTGATTTTTTGGTATCTGTTGAGGCAAAAATTTGTCTTGTTTTAATATCTTAATATAGCAGGCTCCATTAGTCAATTTTTCCAATACTGATTCTTAAATTTGTAAAATATATGTGTATATTTACACTATATATACATAGTTTGATATATGCTTTCTATTTTTCATTTCTTTTTTTTTTCAAGATTTTATTTATTTATTCATGAGACACAAAGAGGGAGAGAGAGAGAGAGACAGAGACACAGACAGAGGGAGAAGCAGGCTCCGTGCAGGGAGTGTGACGTGGGACTCGATCCTGCCTCTCCAGGATCAGGCCCTGAGCTGAAGACGGCACTAAACTACTGAGCCACCCGGGCTGCCCTTTTATTTCTTTCTTTAAAGGTTTATTTATTTGAGAGAGAGAGAATGATCAGGAGGGGCAGACAGAACATCAAGCAGACTCCATACTGGGTGGAACCCCACAGGAAGCTTGATCTCATGACCCTAAGATCATGACCTGGCCCTGAGATCATGACCTGAACCAAAACTGAGAGTCTGGTGCTTAACTGACTGAGCCACTCAGGCACCTGATATGTGCTTTTTAAAACATTGCTTGTTCTCAGTATCTATTGTTCCATAACAAAAAAGCCCACAAAATTAAACAAAAAAAATTTTTTTACTTATTTTGGGGCAGCCCCAGTGGCCCAGTGGTTTAGCGCCTGCCTTTGGCCCAGGGCATGATCCTGGAGACCCAGATCGAGTCTGACGTCGGGCTCCCTGCATGGCGCCTTCTTCTTCCTCTGCCTGTGTCTCTGCCTCTCTTTCTCTCTCTCTGTGTGCCTCTCATGAATAAATAAATAAAATCTTTAAAAAATATATTTTACTGTATTTTAAAATTTTGCATGTCAAGGATTTGTGGAATATCCTACTTACTAATTCTTCTACTCTAAGACATGTCAACAAACACCTTGGTCTGTAAGTTGAAGTTTATCACAATCACATTCTGGCCTCTGGTAGAGATAATTACAAAGTTGGCATTCCATTGGGGCACATATCCTTAGTCCTCTGTGTCTTGTCCTTCGTCAGAGCACGGTAACTTCAGGATAGTTGGACTTCTTATATGGCAGTTCAAGGACCAAAAAGAGCAATAGTAGAAACTGTTAGTGTTTTTAGAGACTAGGCTAATAACTACCTCAGATCACTTGATGATACTCTATTAGTCAACCAACTCATTAAAACTAAGCCATTTTATTTTTTTTAAACTAAGTCATTTTCAAGAGAGATGAATAAGATTCCACTTTGAGTGTGAGAAATAGCAATTAATTTATAGCCATTGTTTATCCTCCTTAGGATTGAAAGCAGATTGCCTATATTTTTGTGCATTTTTTGCATGTATTTTAACAAGTGAGTTTGGTTTCTCCTCCATGATCATTTTAAACATGTATTGTATAGCTTTTCTATATACGTCTATTTGATTGGAATTATATATTTTTTATATTTGCCTCAACAGTTTACATATTTATGGAAGCATATTAAGATGTCCACTATGATTGTGGCTTTATACTTGAGTTTTCTGTTATGCATTTTTGGGCCTTGCTTTGTGTATATAAAACTTCATGATTTTTAAAATCTTCCTGTGGAGTGCTTCTTTTATCATTATTATCCATTTTATTATCTTTTAATATTTTACTTAAATTTTTTATAATTTTCATTTGGAAAATTCTACCCTCTTTTGGTTGCCATTTGGCATACATGCTTTTTCAATATTTATTTAACTGTATTAAAAGATGTAAATAAGTATAATAATTTATAGTTTGTATATTATAATCTATATATAATGTATATATTATAGTTTACTTCTAGTTGTTTATTAATCATTTTAATCATTCTGAACATATACCTTAAAATATATTTATATTTAACATCCTTTAACCTAATTTTATCTTTTTCATTGAAAACTTTTATTACATTCTAAAGTTTTCTATATGCTATCCTAGTTTTTTCTATGTATTTGGAAGACACGTGATTTTTAATTTTTTTTTGGACATACATAAATATTTAATATCACTACCGAATTGTAACTACTTCTAACAAGCTCTGACTTTCTTCAACATATTGATTTCTGTCTCTTGGAATAAGACAAACTCCTTGGCATCTTTATTCACTCCACAACACCTTTCCTCCCATTCCTCCTATCTTCTTTGTTGGGATTTTCTAAACATTAATTTCACCTTTTCTAGAATACAACACTTAGTCATATTTAATTTTTTTTTCTTTTACATTCACTGGTTAAATTCACCAAGATTTCCTGTCAATATCTGAGTTTAGCATATTTTGTATCTCATTCCTTCCTTTGTATGTATTTTTTCTTGTGAAATTATATCATTTAGTTTTTTTTTCAGTAAATATCTGTGTCATCACAAAGATTCTTTATTTCCTTTAATAATGAATAATTTACCTCAATTTAGAATTCTAGACTGACAATTATTTTTCCTTCTTCACTTTTATGTTTATTTTTATTCTATTTTGCCATTTGGATTTGATTAAAGAAAGATCTTTCAGGACAACCGTCATCCTCTGTATATATTCTGTGTTTTGCTTGCACTATTTTTAACATTCCTTTTTATCCTTGAACAGTCACCTTTCACTCACATGTATCCAGATTAGAATTTATTTTCCTTGTTCAGCACTTAAAATGTATCTTTGAGGACCTAAAATACCAAGTTTTGGTTGTCTTTTTTTTAGAAATTTCTATTAAACATTTAAAGATACCTCTTCATCTGCATTCGTAGATTTTAATTTGACTTTGACTTTCTTAACAAATACCTCTTCTGTCTTGCATCTTAATTTTTCAACATCATGTCATTCTCATTTGGAACATCTTAATTGTTCTTATTGATAGTCAACTGATTTTTTTTGCATGTGTTTCTACCTTTTTTGCAGAAATTAATTTCTATCTCTGTAATCTCTTTTTGCAGAAATCAAAAATAATCTTAAGTATATTTCAGACTAATATTTGAAATTTATGTGGAAGTATATATATTTTGGTCCATCTGATTTAAAATTAGGTATCTTTATATACTAACCACTGTTGAATTTCTTTGTGTGAAATTGTGTTTTGATCATTTTTTCATTACTCTCTGTCTCTCTGTATACGTTTATCCCATCTAGCATTTTTTTTTTTTCAGTCAGTTCTTCCTTTGTGGCCTCCTGTCCAAAAAATAGGTCTTTAATCTTGATATGGGCTGATGCTATGTGCTTATTTTGGGGATGTAGCGAATCTATTCTTTAGAACAGCAGGTGGCCTGGCTCACTCTCTGGTCAAGGGTTTGTGAATTTCTCTTCCCATCTGCCTGGACTATAGTTTCATAAAAGCTCTAGTTTTGGACAAAGGTCAGCATCAGCTTTATGAAGCCCTTTTTTTGAAGCTGGAGAGAGATATGACCTACACACTTGACCTCTAGTTTCCATCTATGAGCCTGACTCTAGTCATTTTCAAGTTTTCAATGAAGGTCTTTTTTTTTTTTTCCCCCGTGGTTGTCTTGCAAGAACAGAACTTCTGGCAACTCCCACCCGCTTCCAGATCAAGAGTACAATAGGCTGTGGTTTCAGCCCTGCTCTTTGCTCTGCTCTCTATTTTCACTTTGGTTTTGATACTGAGAGGTCTCATTTGGGAGATAGGACTATTTCATTATTATTTTCTTTTTTAATCTACAACTTCTATGATTTAGAGTAAGAAATGGGGTGCTTAAAAGTTACAATGTTGTCATCAATGGGACTTGAAATTTAAATTACATAAATTACACAATTATTAATTAAAATGCTTCATTCCCAAGCTTTATGTAGTTTGCTTCATAGTGTTATAGAGAAGATAACTGATAAAATGCTGCGTAATACTTTTTATTTTTAGATATAACAAAAAAGTACATTTTACCTTGTTTTAAATTTCTAGCAAAGTAATCCAAGTTTGAGTAAACGTATACATAAACTATGTAATATATATATATATATATATATGTATATATATATATATATATATATATCCAAAGATTCAATGCTGAGGGAAATAATTAGAAATGTAATTAAGTTTTATATGACAAAGTGGTTCAGTTTCAGTCAAGAAGAAAAAGGTTGATGCTGACTATCTGAGTACAGCCATTGGACTCTGGAATATGATTAAACAGTGAAGAGCATACACATAGATAGCTACTATCCACGATAGACTTTGGTCAATTGTGCTAGATTTGTAAGGTAACCCATATCCTCCTCATTTACTGAGTATCTCCCAATCCAAAGAAACCATAGGTCCATGGAATCTTGGGAGGTTCTCATTAAAATGCCAGAGCCTTATCAAACTAGATCTCTGAATGGCTGCATATAAGACAAAACACTATGTTCACTTACCAAATGCTTTTATGTGAGCAAGAAATAAACTTTGAGACATTTTGCACATTTATGTTATTTGCTAGAGCAGTTAGTCTGCATTAATATTTTACTCTATAATACCAATCATAGGGATCCCTGGGTGGCGCAGCGGTTTGGCGCCTGCCTTTGGCCCAGGGCGCGATCCTGGAGACCCGGGATCGAATCCCACGTCGGGCTCCCGGTGCATGGAGCCTGCTTCTCCCTCTGCCTGTGTCTCTGCCTCTCTCTCTCTCTCTCTCTGTGACTATCATAAAATAAAAAAATAAAAATAAATTAAAAAAAATACTTTCTAAAAAAAAAAATACCAATCATAAATAATATATAGAACACCATATTAAGCATTTGTTTAAACTACCATTTATATATAACTTTTAATAGACTTTACTTTTTACAGCTATTTTAGGTAGCAGCAAAATTGAGAAGGTACAGAGATTCCCCATAAAGCCCTTTTTTTAAAAAAAGAATCAATTATATTATGTGCAGTATCCCTAATCATGTCAATTATCCATTTTCAATAAATTTACATTAAAAACACAAAATTAATTAAACAGAAGCAGTTTATGTTCAGGTACATTCTATTTCCAAAAAAGCATTAAAATGAACATAACATGCATAATATATGTGTGTGTATATATATATATATAAAACAGGTCACTATAGACTAAATCAAGACCAATGCCTCTTTAGTACCAAGAGCATGTCTTGTGGGTTTCCTCCAACCGATTTATACATATGCCTAACTTACAACTTTGATGGCTGTAAAAGTAACTTATGAATATCAATACATTTAGGGAGTGGCACAAGTTAGGAAAAGATTTTAATAAGTTACATGTGAGGTTTATTAACTCATCTACACATTCAATAAAGTATACTAACTATGATCTAGATACTGAAATATGAATGACAGTAGGAACATAAAGGTGAAGAATGACTTCAGTGATAATCACATAAAAACATTCAACTGGTTGTCAAAACTGCTTAAGACTAGGCAGTTATAATAAGGTTTCAGGTCTGATGTTTTTTAATACATTTCCAGGTAATTTTTGTTTCCAATATAAGGGTCCAATTTCGTTCATTTGCTTATAGATACACAGTCTTCCCAGCACCAGGTTTTAAAGAGACTATCCCTTGTCTATTGTATATTCTTGGTTCCTTTTTCAAAGGTTGGCCAACTGTGTATATGTGAGTTTATTTCTGAATTCTCTATTCTGTTCCATTGGTCTATGTTTTTGTTTTTATGCCAGTACTACACTGTTTTGATTACTACAGCTGTGTAATACAGTGAAACAAAGTGTGAAGCCTCCAGCTTTGTTTCTCAAGATTGCTTTGGTTATTTGAAGTCTTTGTGATACCATAGGAACAACAACAAAAAGTAGCTGTAAGGTGATGGATGTGTTAACTTGATTTCATAATGTATATTAAATCATGTTGCACACCCTATTTAAATGTTCAGATAACTTCAGATTTAGAAGTTCAGTAACTAGGAGGATGTCTTCAAGATGAATAAGGAAGATGTTAGAATGGGATTTTTTTCTTCAATTTGTCATTTAATATCTAATATCTGTTAAATGGCTCTTTTACATCTCTGGGAACATATAGGGTAATAAACTTAAGTTAAAACACTGGAAACGATTTCCTCATGTAAAATTTTCATAAAACAATTGTATTAAAATAAAATTTAGGGGCACCTGGGTGGTTTAGTCAGGTAAGTGTCCAACTCTTGATTTCAGCTCAGGTCCTGATCTCAGGGTAGAGACATCAAGCCTGGTGTGGGGCTCCATGCTTGCCTAGAACCTCTTTAAGACTTTCTCTCTCTCCCTCTGCCTGTGCCCTTCCCTCTACTTGTGTTCTCTTTCTCTCTCTCTCTTTCTGTCTCTTGAAATAAATAAATACAAGCTTTCAAAAACTAAGTAAAAAATAAAATTTAGAGTAAGACAGTCTCTTCTAAAAAAGTATGTTTCAATTTGTACATACTGCATATCTTAAAAGGAAGAGGGAAGTAACATAGAACTCCTGAGGAGAAAGACTCTAGATTTATCTTAGAGGTGGTGGTTAAAGCAAATTAGATTTGGTCAATTATGGAGTATACAAATAACAGAATGGAACATGAAGCCACTAATCCATGTATAAATTTATGCTCTGGCTATATCTCTTATTCCATACAAACAAAAATGTTTCTTCTTTTATTCAAAATATTCTGTTTAAGAACCAGAGCAAAAAGCAATTTTATTATAGGGGTGCCTGGGTGGCTTTTGGTTGAGCCTCTGCCTTTGGCTCAGTTCATGACTCCAACATACTGGGATGGAGCCCAGCATCAGGCTCCTGCTGAGTGGGGAGACTGCTTCTCCTTCCCCCAACACTTGCACTTTTGCTCTCTCTCTCTCTCTCTCTCTCTTTCTTCTCCTTCTCAAATAAATACAATCTTTTTTTTTTTTTTTAAAGAAGCAATTTTATTAAACTGCATGGTTTGGAAAGGAAAGTCATCTCCCTTTGACTAGGATCAGTTGAATGGATATCAGAGAATTCTATAGTGGAAGTATATTCAGGAATTCTTAAAGAATGGGCATGAACTTGTTAGACCACAAATATCAGGGACATGTTAGAACAGGGAAGAAGGAAAGAAATTTACATGTTTTGTGAGTGGCAATAGTTTGACATTGCTCAAAAATGGTTCATGAGTTAAGGAGAGTGATTGTATCTTGCCAGATCAGACAAATAGGCATTCATAACAAATATTGACTTTATCATAGAAATGTGATTTGAGGAAAACTGGAATTGATTTGCTTATACATCCCTGGGAGGTCATCATTTCCTCCTTTCTCAGTTTTTAAAGGAAATGTGTTTTATTACCTATCGTTACATAAAATGACTCCAAAACACAGTGGCCTAAAACAAGAATCATTTTTATTTGCTCATGATTCTTGGCATCAGAAATATAGGCAGAACTCAGCCTAGTGGTTCATGACTAGAAGGCATTTACTTGACTGGCTTTGTTAGAGAATCCAAAGTTCTTACTCAAAAGCCTGGTGCCACAGTGTTTTTCCACAGGGCCTGTTTCTTTCTGTTTTAGACTTTCTCACAACATGGAGGTTTCAAGATTGGTGGATTTCTTAATGGAATCTGGCTTCTAAGAGGCATTTTAACTAAACACTGATATTGGGAAGCTTTACATATCTTAAAGTCAGTGTCTTTCATAATTTATATCCATTGATTAGAATTTTGTCCTTTGGAAAATATAGATTGAGTCATACTGATAATGACTATAGATTTCTGGTGGGGTCAAGGTTCTGTATAAACAATTCAGGTGATGTTGATGCTTCTGGTTCACAAATCACACTTTGAATGGCAAGGTCCTACACTCCCTGCTTACCTCAATCTACTTTCCACATTTTAGTTCTATGTTGTACTTCTTAAACAGTGATACTTGGAACTCTATACAGTGGAATCCAGAAGGCTTTAGTGAGTAGTTTAGTAATTCTATTATCCATATTATATCCAAATCTGCTAGAGTGATAAGTTTTCAATTCCTTGTTGATAACCTAACTCAGAAGATTTGAAGGAATCCCCCAAAGCGTGTGTGTGTATACATGCATTCTGAGAATATTTGTGTGTATATATGTATATATAAATAAATGTGCATATATATATTTATATATATATATAAATTCATTCTGAGAATATAGTTGTATATATGGTAGAGATTGGTATTAATTACTGATATTTGAAAATGGCATCATTGCAACTTAATTTGTAAGCAATGGAGCTTTCTTAACAACTTTCTCCCAAATAAAACAAAATCCTCTGAGAAGGTGATAAAGAATGGTAATATCAGAAAACAAACCAGATGTTTGCCTCTCTCCTGATATAAATTCAAATACCTGCAACCCTCTCTATTAAGACTCTCCAGAAAATAAAAGACTGACTCTGGATAACAAGGATCATCCATTATCGAGTACCCATATTTTTTAAAGTCCTCATCTGATCTCCTAACAGAGTGTAACCATTTCCTACAGCATTCTTCCCTAATCATGTATCTGCTAGTTTCCCCTTTCCTTTGTGCACTTGAACTATTGCAATAAATTCTTTTCTGCTGCTGAGCCTTAGATTCTCAACTTAGATCATCCACATTTTGCCAACAACCTCACTCAATCTCTATCATAGCTAAAGTCTCCAATGGCTTTTCACACTTTCGTATCAGCAGCTGTCACAATTATCTCCAGAATATGAGTTCTTGTATCCTATAGCTTCCTTCCGCTTATGAGAAATGTCAAAAGTAAAAGGCAAACATTTATAAGATCCTGATTCTAGAAAATGGAAGATCAAGAAAAAATACTGGTAGTTAAATTCTTCATAGCGCTCAAAGTTTCACAACATATTTCCTTTATTATGTACAGACTTTTTGGTTCGTTAGTAACCTGCATTAGGAGCACAGAGTCTATATTTTCCATCTCTATTGAAATTTTATTTTAGCCTTCTGCCCTTGTGTTTCCTTTATTTTGCACCTTACAATCTGCTCTGCTATGTAACATTCCCTTTCTTGATATTTTTATTTTTTTCTGAGCAACCCAGTTTTCAAAATCATGCACTGATATTTTTTTCTAACTCTGAGTTCATAAAAATATTAATAGACTCCACTGGAATTTGAAAGTAGAAGTATGCTTTTTTATATACATTGTTTGGCACTCTTACCTGTGACTTCCATCTGGCATGCAGCTATTCTACAAATATTTCACTATAAAACATAGCAGTTGCTTATATGAGTGGACAGTGTCATAATATTCTTGGGTGGTACAAAGGTGAGAACAAAGACAAGGGACAGGGTAAGAAAAATTATTATAGATGAATGTTTTAAAGTTGTTTTCAAAATTTAATACTCAAACTATTAATAACTTCTATAACATCCAATATATATATGCACATTATTTTTAAATAACACTAATATATTTAGAAATATACTAAATGCATACCTGTTATGCTTGTAAATAATTGTATAACTAATAAAGCCTCAGGATATTACTTAGATATAAAGCTAAACAAATACCTGCCACTCACCTACCTTCCTTACCTCTAAAGTAAAGGATTTTGTTCTTTAGATGCCTGAGAGTTCATGGTGATTGCAACGATTTGATTAGTATTGGGCAGTATTTTCCCACCTATTATACAATTAAACAAGAATTCAGAAATATTTTAACATATGGTTATATGCGTTCCCAGTGGTAAACTTCTTGCAGGAAAAGTGGTCTTCCTACTATGATGTGTTCTATTGTCTAGGTCTTTACTTCTCCATCTTCCTTCTAACTCAAGTGTTGAATCTATTTTCCATTTCCTCAGAGTATTGCTCTGCAACAACTCTTTAGCTAGCTGCCTCACTTTCATATATTTTTAGAGGTGATATTTCAGAAGCATTAATGATTAGAAAATTATTTTTTAATTGATTATCTCTCCTTTTTCTTTCCTTCACTACCTTTTTTTTTTCTTTCTTTCTTTTTTTGGTGATGGTGGTGGTTCTGCTGGGGAGAGATGTTAGAAGGTACTTTTGGAGATATTAAAGCATGTTGTCAAGTCATTAACAGCCCAATTAGTGTTTGTCAGGCTTTTAAATCTGAACCTCCAGTTGTAATCTGATCTTGATAGACATCTTGTCTCATTCAATCTTCAAAAAAGCCCCATGATCCAGGCATCACTCTTATCATACAATGTAAATGTAATAGCCCCACACCCCCAGGTAGGCTAGGTTGAGCCCAGATTCTAATCCTACTCTGCATCCTGACACTCCTCTATTTCCTCACTCTGCCCAAGTCACTTCACATCAAGTGGTAACATGCAAGTGTACATTTCTTAATGTGACGACTTCCTTACCAACTTAGAGACTCCATTTTTGATGTTAATGGATTTCACAAACTTAAAATATTTGATCCAGAATTTCTTACTGGATATATGCAGCAGCCTAATCTTTTTATTTTGGAATATGACAGTTTCATTTATCCAGTTGTTCAAAGCAAAGATGGAAGAGTATTTTCTTTCTCTTCTGCCTCATGTAAAAACTATGAGCAAATCCTCTTAACTTCATGTTTAAAATATAACCATAGTCCAATCATTTCTCATTACCATCTATAACTTAAAGTACTATAAATTCAAGATATCTGAAGATATTTTATTTTGCTTCATACATCTAGACAGTGGAATTCCACTTAACTGAATGGAAAATTTTGTATTGAATATACAAGAGTATACCTGGGTAAATTGCTTAATTTTATGTAGTAGCTGTCATCTGAGAGGATTAGTAATTTCTGTGAGGGGGAGAAAAAGTAAATCCAGAGACATTTTCTGTCACACTTATAAAATAAAATATCTTCTGAAATTTTCTCTCTTAAGATGGGACTTGGGATGTATTATATTCTTGGAAACAAGTTTATAGTTAGGGAGTCATTTTTACCTTTAAAATTAAGTTGCAGCACAGAATAAGATCATACACTGATGATATAAAGGTAACTTCCACTTAAGGGTGACTGATGAAAAAAAACTTTGTTTTTCCCTACCCTTCAATATAAGTAGTTTTGAAAAATCTGCTGCCTTAACTTTTCGGTGATTTTCTTTTTGTGTGGATCTCAAGTTAACAATTTGAAGCTTATTTATTAAACTGCATATCCATAATACAATAACTTTGTATATTTATCGCTTGATGAAGTAAAATAAAAAATAAAGGTCTATGTAACCACCACCCAGGCTAATAAGTAGAAAATTGCTGGTGCAGTGGAAGCCCATCTACTGAACCCTTTCAATGGCTACCAACTCCCTTCTTTCCCAAGACAACCACCATGCAGAATAGTAACACAGCATTATTTTGCTTGTGTTAGACTTTGTCTAATTGAAATATACGTGAAGTATTTTGTCATGTTACTTTTGCTCAGTAAATCTGAGCAAAATCTGAGTCTAAACACTTGTAAATTACGAACAAATAAAGAAGCAACAGCTGAACCACATACCTTTCATCAATGCAAATATTGAAGCAGGATAAACTAGAGTAGTGAGGAACACAATTTCAAACAAATTAAGATTTAGCAAAGTTAAGCCACATTGCTTACTTAGCTTTTTAATGTCAGATTTGTTATTGCCTTAATCAATGATTCCTCAAAATTTTAGTGACATACCGTCAAACTAGCTATAAATATCTCATAGACATTATTATTCTCTGCTGCACTACCCTCTTCATTACCTCTATATTGGCATTTATTTATTAATTCTGCTTATTTTTGTAAATCACTAGATTATACAATTTTTTAAGGACAAGGATTATTTTAATAATGTGAATATCTAACATAGTGCTTGGCATTTTGTAACTACTCAAATACTATTTGTATTATTGAATTGACTAGTTATTCTCTGCCAATCACTTGTATATTTCCAGTTAATATCTTGTTGCAAGACTTAGTCAATATATATATTTTTACAGCAATAAAACAATGTTTTCTTTAGTGACCTTGTTATTTGAAGCATAACATATAAACAGAAAAGTGAACATACTATGAGTGTATAGTTCAAATTTTCAGAAAGAGAACTGATCTATGTAACTGGCATTCAGATTAAGAAATAGACTATAACAAACATTTTAGGAGCCCCTCATATCCTTTCCACCCCCACCTTTCACAGGGAACCACTATCCTGCCACCTAATACCATAATCTTGTCAACTGAATTTTATAGAGAAAAAAATGCTTAATTTTAGACAAGTGACTTATGAAAGTTAGGGCTAGTGGATGGCATGGTCAACAAGGCTAAGGACAATGCCCCTAGCTGGATATATTTTTATCACCTAAGAGTCTCAGTGTTCCAGTGGAGTGTGAAGGTACCACAACTTGCTGCAGATGGAAGGGGGTGGTGAGGATAAAAGCAGAAGAGAGTTTGGGAAATACAGGAGACAGGCCAGTTGGTACCCAAGAGCTGGAGTGGAAAAGAAGATGTAACCATGTGGGAACTAGAGAAGGACTGGAACAGTTTCCCTATGCTTTATACATGGATCCTTGAGTAAATTCCAAGTATTTTCTTCCTGGGCCATTTCCCCACACCACCTCCATTTTCTTCAGCTAATTTTAGACTTGAGGACTAGAGATGTAGATGGTAGAAGTATAGTGATTGAGAGGATTTCAATGTATTAAAATGTGTGATTAGAAGTGGTTACAGTTTATTCATTTTTTTTTGCCTTATACTACTTGCATTGTGTGATTCATCTGTTTAATTGCTGATAATGTTACAGGTGTTTCTCATTGTTTGCTATTAGGATGATGACATACATGCTATGAACCCACGTTTATGTACATATTGTACATGCATTTAATTAATTCTGTTTGGTATACTATACTATTCCTTAGGAATGAAATTGCTGGGTTGCAAAGGATGAGCATGCTTAGTTTTAGTAGATCCTACCGAGCAGCTTTCCAAAGTGAGTTATAGCATTTTATAGCTCTATCATCAGTGTATGAGAATTCTCATTTTTCCATGTCATTTTGTCAGTTTCTAATTTAAATCATTATTAAGGATGTAAGTATCAAATTTTGGCTCCAATTTGTATTTTTATACATAGATTTAAACACCATTTATGTTTCTTGACAATTTTGCTATCACTGGTATAATGCACTTCTAATATTTTGCCCTTTTTTCTTTCATTTTGAAAATTAAGAATAGATTTTACCTGTTATTAGTACAATCTAGAAAAATTCTTTATGATATGAGTTGTACATATTTCTAACATTCAGTACACTACCTTTAATTCTTTGAAGGACTCACATACTCTTGTCTGATGTAGTTGTTTGCCAAACTTTGCCGTTATGATAGCATATCATATGTCCCGCTATAGAAATGGTTTCCTACCTCAAGATCATGTTTCTCTTACATTGTTTTCTAGAAGTTTTATTTTACTTTCATACTGAGATCTATAACTGAAAGAGATACATGTGTACAGTTAGAGTAGAAATAGGGGTTCATTTAGTTTCACACAGATATTTATCTTAAGGAACACCAGTCATTGAATACAATTTTAAATTTTCTATATGCCATCTTCATAATTCCATGACCCTTTACATGTTGTCTATTTCTGAACACTGTTTCACTGATTTAATTATTTATCCTTGTGTCAGTACTACCATGTATTCAGTACTGTTGTGTCATAAAAAAACACATTTGGTGTATACATCCTCCTGGATTTTCCTCTTCTTCATCCTCCCCTTCTCATTACCATTGTACTTTTTCCTAGTCTTCAAGATTATCTTGGCTATTTTTAAACTACTAATTTTTAAATGTTGTATACATTTATATACATTTTAGAGAAAGCTTTTGAAGGCGGTAACCACACCAATCCTCAAAGGTGATTATGATTTTGATAAAGATTTCATTGTATCTACACATCAATTGAGAAAAATGACATTTTTAACATGAAGCCTTCATTCCTAGAACATAATATATTCTTCTCCTTATGTTAAATTTTGAAATAACTATCAATTATGCGTATAGCTAGGGCACCTGGGGGCTCAATCAGTTAAGCATCTGCCTTTGGCTCAGGTCATGATCCCAGGGTTCTGGCATTGAGCCCCATGTCAGGCCCCCTGCTTAGCAGGGAGCCTGCTTCTCACTCTCCTCCCTGCTATGTTCTCTGTTGCTATCTCTTGTCTCTCTCTCAAATAAATAAAAAATCTTAAAAAAATGCTTATATTTTTCTGTGTTAAGGTCTCCAACATTTTACTAGGCAAATGATTACCTGCAGATTTGATTTTTTTATGGTACCATATTTTTTCTTTGTTTACATTTTATTCTTTGCTTGTTGCTGGCAATATACATGGCTACATCAAAGCACTCTTCATAAACTTATTAATTTTAATCTACCTTTAAATTCTGTAGTTTCATCATGCAAAATAAAACCATGCCATCTGCAATTAAATTTTTTTTCCTTTACACTTCTTGTATATTTCACTTATTATTATTTTTTTGGCAGTGGTAAGGACCCTTCAGCTTTATAGAAGTGCTGATGGTGGCAATGTACATCTTCTTTCCAATCTTAGTAGAAAACTTCTATTATTTTACAATAAGTATGATATTTGCTACAAGGTTTTTCTATGATTCACATATTGAATTTCATGATTTGTTTTAGGATTTATTGAAATATCATATAATCGATCATTTATTTTAAATCCCAAATATTAAACTAACTGTACCAACCAGGTTAAGTGTAATATACATTGTTTAATTGCATTTGCTAATATTTTCATTAGAATGTTTGCAACTACTTCATTGTGTTTTTCTATAAATTTTCCAGTTTTAAATTTTAAAATTTCTGGAATGAAATATTTTATAATATTCTGATACTAATTTTTAATGTGCATGAAGTCTACAGTGAAATCTTGTTTTTCATTCCTGAATTTGGCAAGTGGTACCTTCTCTAACTTTTCTTTAATAAGTCTTGCCAGAGATTTAGCACCTTTGTTACCAAACTGAGAGAATAAATTGAGTTTTGTCATTATTAATATTCTCTATTGTGTCTTTGTTTCCTATATTTATCCATTTGTATTTTTGTTTCTATTTTCATTGAAATTAATTTGCTGCTGTAATTTTGAGATGGATGCTTTAATCACTAATTCAGATTTTATTTTCTATAATATGCATTTATGTATATAATATGTATGTATATATATATAAATATTAAGTGCAGGTCTACCTACATGTGTTTCATAAGTTATATTTTATTTAAAATGTTCAAAATACTTAAACTTTGGGACCCCTGGGTGGCTCAGCAGTTGAGTGTCTGCCTTTAGCTCAGGTCGTGATCCCAGCATCTAGGATCGGGTCCCACATCGGGCTCCCTGCAAGAGAAGCCGGCTTCTCCCTCTGCCTATGTCTCTGCCTCTTTCTCTCTCTCTGTCTCTGTCTCTCATGAATAAATAAATAAAATCTTAAAAAATAATACTTAAATTTTAACAATGGAATTTAGATGTATAGATCTTCATTTCCAATTGTGTAAAGAACTCTTCTAGTTCTTTTAAAAATGATTTAGAGATGTATTTCCCTATGAAAAGAATATCTATTCTGTAATTCTTTACATTTATTGAGACTGGCTTTGTGACAAGAATTCTTTACAAAATGAACTCAGCAGTTCTGGATATTGTTTGTGTGTAGTCATTTAGCATTTAGTTTAGTTTTCTTTTTCTTTTTTTTAATTTTATTTATTTATGCATGATATATATATGTATATATATATATATATATATATATATATAGAGAGAGAGAGAGAGAGAGAGAGAGAGGGGCAGAGACACAGGCAGAGGGAGAAGCAGGCTCCATGCCGGGAGCCTGACATGGGACTCGATACTGGGACTCCAGGATCATGCCCTGGGCCAAAGGCAGGCAGGCGCTGAACCGCTGAGCCACCCAGGGATCCCCAGTTTAGCTTTCCTTATCATGTTTTCTTAATTTCTATGTTTTTTATTATTTGTTAGGCATATTAAAATATAAATATTTTATTACTTTAGTTTTTCCTTTACATATTTTAATATTTAGTTATTTGTGAAATTTTATCTGAATATTTTCTTCTTTACCAATTTGTTAATTTCCTTGTAATTTATATGTAATCATTTATTAAACCTATTGAATTTTTTAATCTCAGGGATTTTATTTACTTCTGCAATATTACCTGATTTTATAAAATTTCTAGCTCTGCTGAAAAATTTCAGCTTGTCTTTTAATCTCTTGATCATATTAGACAGTTGTTTTAAAATATTTGTCTAATATCTTGGACCCTCTGTGGGTCTAATACTACCCAATTATATTTTTTTGTGTTGTTTGGTTATTTTAAATAAGTATGGGGTATTTTGTATTAAGAATTCTATGGTTAATCTGAAGCACTCATTGTATATTCTTTCTACACAGACAATTCCTGAAAGAAATTAAGGGAACAGTGCCTTCATCAAATAAGAACCTACACTGATGTCATGCTGAATTTCAGAACTTGTGAGGGCTATATTATTTCCATTTCACTTTTCTTTTAGCATGTAACTCAATAGAGATCACAACTGATAACATATGGCATTTACAAGAGCTTCTCAAACTTTCCAGGCCTGATGTCAAATTTTGTCTTCTATATTTTGTGACTGGCAACTATTTGGTTTGGCTTCTCACCCTCTCAGGTGCCAGTTCTTGATCAGCAAATGCCTCAAAATGAAAAGAGATAACAATGATCATGTCATATTTCTGGGGTTCTTTCCCCTAAAGTGATTGATGACTCCTCAAATCATTTCTGCCTTGTTTGCTTTCCAAAATCTTACACAAATCAACTTCATAATCACATTTTTCTGAATTTTTAGTTTTTCACAGAGCTATACCTGTCCAAAACAGCAAATGTTGACCACTAGTGGAAGAGAAGTCTTTGTGAATATTTTAAGTCACAGTATAAATATATACATGTGCACTTTTTTACATAATTATGTAGTAATAAACATTTTAAGGTTGCCATTAAAATAAGTTGTTTTTCTTCTTGGATTAGAAATTCTCCAGAAATATATCTAGTTAACCTGAATTAAAATAGAAAGTATTGTCTATTTAGCATCTGTTATAATGTGGCAGGTATTTCACAAAATAGAGGAGTTAAGAGTTACTGAGTAGTTACTACGAACCAAACATGTGTTATAATCTGTATTTAATTCCTTCTACCACAACTGATCACTTTGAGTAGAAATCCATTTATCTAGTATATCTGGTCTATTTCAGGTTAAGAGTTTTATAAAAGATCAAACAACTTTAGTAAGTCATAGAACTAGTACTTATAGTTGAACGTAGCTCTAATTCCAGGGTCTTCACTCAAATTCTTTTTTTTTTTTTAAAGATTTTACTTATTTATTCATAAGAGAGAGAGAGAGACAGACAGAGAGAGAGGCAGAAACACAGGCAGAGGGAGAAGCAGGCTCCACACAGGGACCTGGGACTCGATCCGGGGTCCCCAGGATCAGGCCCTGGGCATAAGGTGGCGCTAAACCTCTGAGCCACCCGGCTGCCCTTCGCTCAAAATCTCTTGTTTCAAATGAGATATTTTATAAATTAAGACTATAAAATTATTTAGTTATTTTTTTTTAAAGATGTATTTACTTATTTATTTATGGACACACACACAGAGAGGCAGAGACAGAGGCAGAGGGAGAAGCAGGCTTCCTGCAGGGAGCCCCATGTGGGACTCAATCCCTGGTATCCTGGGATCACACCCTAAACTGAAGGCAGACACTCAACCACTGAGTCACCCAGGTGTCCTAAAATTATTAAAAAATACAAGATATCTAGTAATTATCTTCAAGTTAATCAAAATATTGTGCAATCCATTCACTCTAATCCTCTGACAATCCAGAGAGCTTGTATTATAAATTTCAATGTAGAGTTGAGAAATGTTTGTTACAATGTTTATTTTTAGATGTCACTTCAGAATTACCTAATCAAAATCTCTGGCACTGTGGTATAGGAATTTGAATTTTTAATACTGTTGATTTATATGCACATTTAATTTTAAGGGACACTTTATGAAAAATATTTCTAAAAAATGTGCCATTCTATATACTTTATTATATTTAAACCATAATTGAAAAGGAAGAGCTAAATCCCTGGATGACTATTATGTAAAACAAGCAGCCCTTACTGATTTTATCACTACCGAGATTTTAAAGACAGTTGCTCAACCTGATTTTTATGAATCTAGAGGGATTGATTTAAATACAACCTTCTGCCTCTTATAAAAGAACAAAACTATCTATTTTCTCAGAAATATTTCATCAACCTCCATGGACTTTGGCTCATCCAAAATGGCTGCCCAGAATCACAGAAATCAAGACTTTGGGAGCTCATGTTACATAAAGGAACCATAGTGTCAAGTTAATCCAAACTTTAAAAAAATATATTGGTAGAAAAATTTTATCTGAGAGACTCAGAACATGGCCAAAATTTGCCTTATTTGTAATTATAACTAGGGAGAACTATAAAGGAGAGCAAGATTCAAAACAATCATCCAGAAGCAATTTGAATTTATAAATGGATTTTATCCATCTATACTAATCTGAAAGTTATCAATATGCTTTAGTAATAGTATGAAAATTTCCTGGTTAGATTGATGCATTTCCTTATCTTTAACTTGCTAAATGATTCAACTATTTGTTTTTCCTTGGGAAATACTTTCAATACATGCTGATGTGACAGAAACTTACTTTATGAATTTAATAACCAAGGACTTATACAAATTCTCATTAAAAGATAAAGTTCCATCCTTTACTATCCTAAAGTTTTCATCAAAAGGTTAAACTAATACATTTTAAAACCAAAGCTGTCCAAATTGATAATAGGATTTAATCTTGACCTAAAATTCTATCCCTATCTCTAATGATGTTTTATCTACATACTGTAAATTTTAATTATATGAGATGTCTTGTGAGTCTTATATTGACCACCCCATTGTCAGACTCATTTACATACTCATCTTCAAACTAAATTTCTCACATACACATATACATATACCACAAAAACATTTCCAACAGAGATTTACCAGATATAACATTTCCAACAGAGATTTACCAGGTATACAGATAGAATATTGATTTTTATTGAAAAAAAGCATGAAAGCAAGCCATAGAACTGCATTGAAAAGCATAGTTTCTTTAACCCTATGCCATGCTCTTATACTCCAGAACACTCCCCCAATGATTAATGGTACCCAGTTATAAATGTGCTAACAAATTTAGAACTTGAACATGCATTCACACAAAAGATTTAATCCTGAAATCCAGTAAACTATCTCAAAAAGCAACACATTTCCAAAAGCAGGTTATCAACTGCAAAAACTTCTGAATCAACAATATGGTAGGTTCTAAACAGCTTCCTCCCCAGATCTTTAGTTGATTTTTATAAGGTACATCTAGTTCTGTTTTTTCCTTCCCTTATCCTTAATTTTGCTTGTGTTATTTCTAAATATTTAGACTATAAAAATTACCACTGTAATTATTCTTCCCTTCTCTCAACTTTTTGCCACTTTAAAGTTTTGGACATCTCTGATTTACCATTCTCAAATAATTCCAATAGCTGTCATACTTTCCAACTGCTGACTCTGTTCCAGACCCTTCTGATAGTCATTCAGTAAACCCTAGGCTCCCACAGTTAACAGGACTAATTTTTTTCGAACCTCAAAGGAACTGAAAGGGCACTAAGGAGCAGAACATAGGGCTAATAATAGAAGCTATGACCAAATTATTTTCTTAGAGAACATGAATTTGTCTTTTACAATAAGACTAACAAATCGAGATAGTAATTTGAACCAATATTTTTTATCTTATTATATTTCATTATAGTCCATAAGATTATATATTTTTTTTTGTTATCAGATTGTCCTAACGGATTAGCTTACCTCATCAAAGCATCGAATATACTTTTATATGGCCATCTTGCCTTTCAAAAATTCAAACAAATTCCCTATTTATTCATATGTTATTAAGAGCCTAATGTGGTGATTTATGAGTGGGTTTCACTAATTTATAAGGCTTTCTCATCTAGACTAAAACATTTTATCTATAATTTCTGATTATTGTTCAAATATCATAAAAAAACATCTCGAGGTTTAATATGTATAATGAATTAGCCCATAAAATAAAAAATTGAGTAAACACTTTACAAAAGTGGATCAATCAAGTATTCATTACAATAAAAGCCTCGTTGGTTATTAAAATTTGGCCAAATGAATCCATGTAATTAATTCTTTTAGGAAGGTTTAGGCCAATAAAAACAAAAACTGGTGAAGAGGGAGTTTCCACGTTACCTAAGTTGTTTTTGATTGTGTAAATAATTCTTCCTCTGCTGTCTGATGTACAGTTGCTTAAACATTAATTTCCAGTGATAATTCTGAGCTGTCATTCAACAGATGACATGTCAACAAGAGATAGTAGCCTTCATAGTCAATTTGCTTTCTCTTGGAACTATGTTTAACTCAAAAGGAAGACAGGAATTAGTATGAGAGAAATGGTGTTATCTTTGTTTAACTAGTGGAGATGTTAACATAAGTGTACTAATTTCCATGACCCAGGGATGAAAAGAACATGCACCATTTATAGTTGAAATCACAAGTTTAAGAAACACCCAGAGAATTTGAAAACATTTTTCCTAATAACTGCATCAATCTGCTTTAGGGCCGACTCTTATCCCTCATGGTTTCAGCCAATCATTTTGCCTAAGAATAAGAAATAAAAACAAACCTAAAAACACAATAGAACACACTTCGTTATAAACCAAAAATAGTTTATAGATTCTGTTTTGCCTTTGCTCAGTTGTTACATAAATGATGAATTTATATTATGTATGAATTCAGCTTACTTCCTAATAAAAACATTCTAACTTAGTCTTTGAAAAGTTGAATCTGCACTTGTCAAGCATCTAAAGTTAATCTCTATTAACAAGAAACACAAAAGGTAGGGAATCATTTAAATGACAACAGAAAAAAAAACATATAAATATAAAATATGGGACATTCTAAAAGATTTACCTAGCTTTTACAATAATCAATAGTAGAAAGCAAAAACAATATAGGAGACTTAACTCCCTTCCACATCAAAAGACTTAGCTCATATAATGACCAAATAATGTGGCTACCTTATAAGGGGTCCAATTTAAACCACCCATAGAAAGATCATTACTGAGGCTCATCAGGTACCCTTAATTATGATTTGGGTATCAACTGCCAGGAAAGAAGTATAGTTAATTTTTAAGTGTTTTATAATTGTTGTACTCGTGTTATAGATATATTGGGAGTTAACATTCTGCTCTTGAATGTATTAGATAATTTTCATGATTATTTTATTTTAATTTTGGGGTTTTTTTTTGTTTGTTTTGTAAATTTATTTTTTATTGGTGTTCAATTTGCCAACATATAGAATAACACTCAGTGCTCATCCCATCAAGTGCCCTCTCAGTGCCTGTTACTCAGTCACCCCGACCCCCGCCAAACTCCCCTCCCCCCACCCCTGGTTCCTTTCCCAGAGTTAGGAGTCTCTCATGTTCTGTCTCTCTTTCTGATATTTCCCACTCATTTTTTCTCATTTCCCCTTTATTCCCTGTAACGATTTTTTATATTCCCCAAATGAATGAGACTATATAATGTTTGTCCTTCTCTGATTGACTTATTTCACTCAGCATAATACCCTCTTGTTCTACCACGTTGAAGCAAATGGTGGGCATTTGTCGTTTCTAATGGCTGAGTAATATTCCATTGTATACATAAACCACATCTTCTTTATCCATTCATCTTTCGATGGACACCAAGGCTCCTTCCACAGTTTGGCTATTGTGGCCATTGCTGCTAGAAACATCGGGGTGCAGGTGTCCCGGCATTTCATTGCATCTGTAACTTTCGGGTAAATCCCAAGCAGTGCAATTGCTGGGTCGTAGGGCAGGTCTATTTTAAACTCTTTGAGGAACCTCCACACAGTTTTCCAGAGTGGCTGCACCACTTCACATTCCCACCAACAGTGTAAGAGGGTTCCCTTTTCTCCGCATCCTCTCCCAACATTTGTTGTTTCCTGCCTTGTTAATTTTCCCCATTCTCACTGGTGTGAGGTGGTATCTCATTGTGGTTTTGATTTGTATTTCCCTGATGGCAAGTGATGCAGAGCATTTTCTCATGTGCTTGTTGGCCATGTCCATGTCTTCCTCTGAGAGATTTCTGTTCATGTCTTTTGCCCATTTCATGATTGGATTCTTTGTTTTATTGCCATTGAGTTTAATACGTTCTTTATAGTTCTTGGATATTAGCCCTTTATCTGATACATCATTTGCAAATATCTTCTCCCATTCTGTAGGTTGTCTTTTAGTTTTGTTGACTGTATCCTTTGCTGTGCAAAAGCTTCTTATCTTGATGAAGTCCCAATAGTTCATTTTTGCTTTTGTTTCTCTTGCCTTCATGGATGTATCTTGCAAGAAGTTACGGTGGCCAAGTTCAAAAAAGGTGTTGCCAGTGTTCTCCTCTAAGATTTTGATGGAATCTTGCCTCACATTTAGATCTTTCATCCATTTTGAATTTATCTTTGTGTATGGTGAAAGAGAGTGGTCTAGTTTCATTGTTCTGCATGTAGGTGTCCAATTTTCCCAGCACCATTTATTGAAGAGACTGTCTTTTTTCCAGTGGATAGTCTTTTTCCCTTTGTCGAATATTAGTTGCCCATAGAGTTGAGGGTCCACTTCTAGATTCTGTATTCTGTCCCATTGATCTATGTGTCTATTTTTGTGTCAGTACCACACTGTCTTGATGATCACAGCTTTGTAATACAACCTAAAATCTCCCATTATGATGCCCCCAGATATGGTTTTCTTTTTTAATATTCCCCTGGCTATTCGGGGTCTTTTCTGATTCCACACAAATCTTAATATAATTTGTTCCAACTCTGAAGAAAGTCCATGGTATTTTGATAGGGATTGCATTAAACGTGTAAATTGCCCTGGGTAACATTGACATTTTCACAATATTAATTCTGCCAATCCATGAGCATGGAATATTTTTCCATCTCTTTGTGTCATCCTCAATTTCTTTCAGAAGTGTTCTACAGTTTTTAGGGTATAGATCCTTTACCTCTTTGGTTAGGTTTATCCCTAGGTATCTTATGCTTTTGGGTGCAGTTGTAAATGGGACTGACTCCTTAATTTCTCTTTCTTCAGTCTCATTGTTAGTGTATAGAAATGCCACTGATTTCTGGGCATTGATTTTGTATCCTGCCACACTACCAAATTGTTGTATGAGTTATAGCATTCTTGGGGGAGAGTCTTTTGGGTTTTCTATGTACATACCATGTCATCTGCAAAGAGGGAGAGTTTGACTTCTTTGCCAATTTGAATGCCTTTTATTTTTTTCATTGTCTGATTGCTGAGGCTAGGACTTCCAGTACTATGTTGAATAGCAGTGGTGAGAGTGGACATCCCTGTCTTGTTCCTGATCTTAGGGGAAAGGCTCCCAGCGTTTCCCCAGTGAGAATGATATTTGCTGTGGGCTTTTCGTAGATGGCTTTTAAGATGTTGAGGAATGTTCCCTCTATCCCTACACTCTGAAGAGTTTTGATCAGGAATGGATGCTGTATTTTGTCAAATGGTTTCTCTGCATCTATTGAGAGGATCATATGGTTCTTGGTTTTTCTCTTGTTGATATGAAGAATCACATTGATTGTTTTACGAGTGTTGAACCAGCCTTGCATCCCGGGGGTAAATCCTACTTGGTCATGGTGAATAATCTTCTTTAGGTATTGTTGTATCCTATTGGCTAATATCTTGTTGAGAATTTTTGCATCCATGTTCATCAGGGATATTGGTCTGTAATTCTCCTTTTTGGTGGGGTCTTTGGTTTTGGAATTAAGGTGATGTTGGCCTCATAGAACGAATTTGGAAGTACTCCATCTCTTTCTATCTTTCCGAACAGCTTTAGTAGAATAGGTATGGTTTCTTCTTTAAACGTTTGATAGAATTCCCCAGGGAAGCCATCTGGCCCTGGACTTTTGTGTCTTGGGAGGTTTTTGATGACTGCTTCAATTTCCTCCCTGGTTATTGGCCTGTTCAGGTTTTCTCTTTCTTCCAGTTCCAGTTTTGGTAGTTTGTTAGTTTGTGGCTTTCCCGAAATGTGTCAATTTCTTCTAGATTGTCTAATTTATTGGTGTATAGCAGCTTATAATATGTTTTTAAAATCGTTTGTATTTCCTTGGTGTTGGTAGTGATTTCTCCTTTCTCATTCATGATTTTATTAATTTGAGTCTTCTCTCTCTTCTTTTTAATAACGCTGGCTAATGGTTTATCTATCTTATTAATTCTTTCAAAGAACCATCTCCTGGTTTTGTTGATCTGTTCCACAGTTCTTCTGGTCTCTATTTCATTGAGTTCTGATCGAATCTTTATTAACTCTCTTCTTCTGCTGGGTGTAGGATCTATTTGCTGTGTTTTCTCTAGCTCCTTTAGGTGTAAGGTTGGCTTTTGTATTTGAGTTCTTTCCAGTTTTTGGATGGCTGCTTATATTGTGATGCATTTCCCTCTCAGGACTGCTTTTGCTGTATCCCAAAGATTTTGAATGGTTGTTTCTTCATTCTCATTAGTTTCCATGAATCTTTTTAATTCTTCCTTAATTTCCTGGTTGACTCTTTCACCTTTTAGCAGGATGGTCCTTAACCTCCATGTGTTTGAAATCCTTCCAAACTTCTTCTTGTGATTTAGTTCTAATTTCAAAGCATTATGGTCTGAGAATATGCAGGGGACGATCCCAATATTTTGGTACTGGTTAAGACCTGATTTGTGACCCAGTGTGTGGTCTATTCTGGAGAAAGTTCCATGTGCACTTGAGAAGAATGTGTATTCAGTTGCGTTTGGATGTAAAGTTCTGTAGATATCTGTGAAATCCATCTGGTCCAGTGTATCATTTAAAGCTCTTGTTTCTTTGAAGATGTTGTGCTTAGAAGACTATCGAGTGTAGAAAGCACTAGATTGAAGTCACCAAGTATAAGTATATTATTATCTTAGTATGTCTTAACTTTGGTTATTAATTGATTGCTATATTTGGCAGATCCCACATTTGGGGCATATATATTGATGATTGTTAAGTCCTCTTGTTGGATAGATCCTTTAAGTATGAGGTAGTGTCCCTCTTCATCTCTCACTACAGACTTCGGGATAAACTTTAGTTTATCTGATATAAGGATGGCTACTCCTGCTTTCTTTTGAGGACCATTTGAATGGTAAATGGTTCTCCAACCTTTTATTTTCAGGCTGTAGGTGTCCTTCTGTCTAAAATGAGTCTCTTGTAGACAGCAAACAGATGGGTCCTACTTTTTAATCCAGTCTGAAACCCTGCGCCTTTTGATGGGGTCATTAAGCCTGTTCATGTTCAGAGTTACTATTGAAAGATAGGAGTTTAGTGTCATTATAATACCTATTCAGTCCCTGTTTTTGTGGATTGTTCCATTGGACTTCCTCTTAAAGAGGAATTTTAAGAGTCCCCCTTAAAATTTCTTGCAGAGTTGGTTTGGTGGTCACATATTCTTTCAGTCCCTGCCTGTCTTGGAAGCTCTTTATCTCTCCTTCCATTCTGAACGAGAGCCTTGCTGGATAAAGTATTCTTGGCTGCATGTTCTTCTCATTTAGGACCCTGAATATATCCTGCCAGCCCTTTCTGGCCTGCCAGGTCTCTGTGGAGAGGTCTGCTGTTAATCTGATATTTCTCCCCATATAAGTTAGGAATCTCTTGTCTCTTGCTGCTTTAAGGATCTTCTCCTTATCTTTGGAATTTGCAAGCTTCACTGTTAAATATCGAGGTGTTTAACAGTTTTTATTGATTTTAGGAGGGAATCTATTTCCTGGATCTGAGTGCCTGTTTCCCTTCCCAGATTAGGAAAGTTTTCAGCTAGGATTTGTTCAAATACATATTCTGGACCTCTGTCCCTTTCAGCACCCTCGAGAACCCCAATTAAATGTAGATTTTTCTTCCTCAGGCTGTCATTTAATTCCCTTAATCTATCCTCATGATCTTTTGTTTGCCTCTTTTTTCCTCAGTTTCCCTCTTTGCCATCAACTTGTCTTCTGTGTCACTCACTTGTTCTTCCACCTTGTTAACCCTCATTGTTAGGACCTCTAGTTTGGATTGCATCTCATTCAATTGATTTTTAATTTCTGCCTGATTGGATCTAAATTCTGCAGTCATGAAGTCTCTTGAGTCCATTATGCTTTTTTTTGAGCCACCGGTAGCTTTATAATAGTGCTTTTGAATTGGCTTTCTGACAATTGTAATCCAAATTTTGTAACTCTGTGGGAGAGAGGACTGTTTCTGATTCTTTATTTTGAGATGAGTTTTTCCTTCTAGTCATTTTGCTCAGTGCAGAGTGGCCAAAATCAAGTTGTATTAGGAAAAGGCGAAAAAGAGAGAAGAGAAAGAAGAAAATAAAAAGAAAAAAAAAAAAGGAGAAAAAAAAAGAGAAGAGAAGAAAAGAAAAAAAATGGGGGGGGGGTAAGCAAACAGAAATCAAAAAACAAAAAAACAAGGGGGAGTATCCTCTGATTCTGTATAGTGTAAATCCCTTGACTTCCTCTAGAACTTTCCAGTGTGGCTTGGTCAATAATTTGTTTTTCCCCTGTCCGTCTAGCTCGTCTTTTGGGGGAAAGGCCTGCTGTGCTGATTCTCAGGTGTGAGCACTTGGGAGAGTTACTCAGTCCCCAGCCTGGTGCAGGGCTCGGTGAAAGATGTTTAACCTGTTTATCCGGTGAGGCCACTGTGAGGCTCAGTGGGGGTTGTTCACCCCGTGAGGCCCCAGGAGGAACAACCGCAGTGGCGGGGCCAGCTCTGCCCTGGAGTCAGCCCCCGCAGTAGCTCCAGGGCTCTCCGTCTGCAGGGCCTGGGGGCTCCGGGGCGGGGCCGCTGATCTGCTCAGCTCGGGGCAGGAGCGTCCTTGCTGACCTGGGCCCTCCCAGCCTCTGCCTGTCCCGGGGGAGGCCGGATCCTGGGCTGTGTCCCGGCGCCCTGTGCTCCGGGGCCTGCGCTGTTGGATTCGCGCTCCCGCCCCGCAGCCCCCTCCGCGGAGCCGCCGCCCGAGCCCCTCCGAGCTGCTCCTGGTCCCGTCGTGCCCGCTGCAGCCCTTAGGGAGCTCGGCCGCGGGGTGTGGGGCTCTCCCGGGGCGCAGGTGCCTGTTAGTGTCCCAGGGAGCCTGGGGCATCCCGGCCCTCCTGGGTCCTGCTCTAACTCCCTGCGAGCCCCTTTCCGCGGGGAAGGTTGGTGCAGCTCCTGCTCCTCCGGGACGGGGCTCTCCTGTCCTGGGGACACTCGCCCCGGCCTCAGCCCGGCTCCTCGCGGGGCCCCACCCCTTGGAGGCCTTTTGTTTCTTTATGTCCCCTCTCCCCACTTCCTACCTTGATAGAAGCGCGAACTCTTCTCACTGTAGCATTCCACCTGTTCTTTCTTTAAATCTCAAGCTGAAATCGTAGGTTTTTGGGATGATTTGAAAGTTATCATAGACTAGGTCCCACGAAAGTCTCTATAGCCTAGTGCAGAACTCTGGAATCAAGTTTGAGTTCAAATCCCATCTCCATCATTTTGTGACTGTGTGTCTCCTGGGGTAAGACTTTCCTAAGCTTCAGTTTCTTCATCTGTAATATGGAGATCAATTTTCATGATTATTTTAACTAAAAAATACACACATAATTGTTTCCTTCCTCTTAAAATTATTCAATAGCTCTTTTTGAACTATAGTAAAAAATCTCAAACTTCCTTATTTTCAAATAAAGGACTTCATCAACTAGAATTCTTTCTTTTCTAAATTCACTACTTACCCTTAGTCATACAACTCAAACCAAATTACTTGAAGTTTTATACACAATCATATTACCACTATTTGCCTTTGCACTATTAACTGTCTGGCATGCCTTCATCTACTATTGAGAAAAAAAATACTGACCAAGAGCATGTATGAGGACTACTATAGTCTTACTGGAGGGAAGTGGTCTCTTACAAGGCAATTGAAAACTTAATTCTTGGTATAGAAAAAGAATGTTAGATAATCATTACAGGAAATTTTTTTTTTAAATATCTGGTTAAAGACTTTAGATAAGGTGAGGCATGACAGCTGGGCAGATGAGTGAAGGCAACTATTACCTCTATTTAGGTACACTTTTTCATTTACTTATGTTAACATAATTAGCAAACTCTTAACCTAACCAAGATTTCCACTGACCTAAGATTTTTGCTTCCTCTCTGCCCCCACCCACCATCAATTTGATAGGTATTTTCTTCATGTTCCCATAGTGTTTTGCTTGTCACAGGATACTTTATTTGTTAATTTCTTTATTCTCTTTTGTGAGATTATTTGACATTTTGGATAATTTCCAATGATGATTTATAACATTGTACCGAGCACAATATCTGGCTTACTGTACCTACTAAATAGGCATATGGGGAATTTGTTTTAAATTAAAGAATTATTTGGAGGAGAGTAAGGGTATGAAATACATAAAAATTTTAAGCAGAATCTGGGTCTATTAAAATGTTAATTTTCAGTAAATTAATTGGTGGTTAAGATATTTTTTAATTGTACTTTTCCAAGTAAGGAGTGAACTTGCTATTCTTCTTTTAAAACATGCTTTTTAAAAAAAATATTTTACTTATTTATTTGAGAGATAGAGCATGAGAGACAGAGAGAGCATGAGCAGAGGGGAGGGATAAAAGGAGAGGGAAAGCAGACTCCCTGCTGAGCAGGGAGGGGCTCAATCCCAGGACTCTGAGATCATGACCTGAGCCAAAGGAAGATGCTTAACCAACTAAGCCACTCAGGTATCCTTAAATATGTTTTTAAAATATTTATTTATTTGTTTGAGAGAGATGGGTAGGGTGACTGAGAGAAAGAAAGAGAGGGACCAGGGGGAGGGGCAGAGGGAAAGGAAGACACACAGACTTCCTGCTCAGCAAGGGAGGCCATTGTGGGGCTCATCCCATGACCCTGAGATCATGGCCTGAGCTGAAATCAAGAGTCAGATGCTTAACCAACTGAAACACCCAGGTGTCCCTGCTATTCTTTTAAAGATAATGAAGACTAATTGACTCCAAAAACTGGTCCTAGGTTTTGGGATATTTTATTCCTTAAACAATTCAAAAGTATAGTCATTAGTATACATCAGTTCTTGGTTTCTTTATCAAAGTCTTTTATAATGCATAAGCCTTTGAGTTGTAAAATTTCCCCAGGAGATTGGAAATATATTCTTATGATGGCTTCATGATCTTTTACTCAATCCTCAAGCAAAGACCCAAAAGGAGATTGAATAGAAATAGAGCCTATCAGAGAGAGTACATTACTTCATTCATAATGGTAATGTTAGACAGAATTGAACAGACTCTACAACTCTTGTCTATCTGACTAGTAGGCTCAGAGAAATTAATTTCAAACCAATCAGATACCACATTTTCAAAGCTAGGGGACTGTAAAGGAAACTGTTTATGATTTCCATCAAGAGAATTTTTAGAAGGAATAGAAAGTAATTGTTTATCAAGTATCAGAAAAAATCTTCAGAGTGTAATTGATAACAGAAAAAAATAGTGTATACTTTTTTTTCTGTCTTATGTACTGTCTATGGGATTTTTAAGGTTTATATGACTGAATACAGCAATCATGTGATACAAGAAATAGCAGCAGCTTCTTTTTTAGGCAGGGAAACTGAGGTACATAGAGACTAAGTAACTTGTTCAAGTGAGTTACTGATGGGCTTGAGTTTCAAACCAAGCATTCATATTCTAGATCCTTTAATCTGAATTGCTATTTTATATAATATAGACTGTCAATTAATCTCCATAATTGTGAACAAAGTCCATAAAACTCAATTATAAGTGTTTAGCTTGAGAGTGATATAGAAAGAATTAATTTTCCTTAATTATGACCATAAAAATTCTCAGAGGATGTTGATATATCCACATTATATTTACTTATCTCTTCTTCTACTTACAGTTCAAATTTTATCCAAATTTCAATATGCAACCTAAATGCTGTATCATATTTTTTACACATATGTCCTCTCTCTTCTTATACTATTATAGCTTTTTTTTTTTTTTTAAGATTTTATATATTTATTTGAGAGAGAGAACACGCACATGTGTGCCTGAGCTGGGAGAGGGGCGGAGGGGAAGAATATCAAGCAGACTCCATGCTAAGTGTGGAGCCCTAGCAGAGCTTGATCTCACAACCCTGAGATGATTACCTGAGCCAAAACCAAAAATCAGACACTTAACCAACTGAGCCACCCAGGAACCCGTGTAGCACTTTCTCCATAACTTTTTTTATGAAACATAATACCTTTTGTGTCATTTACATATCCAAATTCCCACTCTTCAATGTGCTAGAAGTGTAAACATTGTCTTGGCACCTCTGAGTCTCATTTTTCTCATTTTTACATGAAAGTATATAGCCTAAAAAAAGTATATAGCCTGATCACATAAGATTAGTAAATATGATAGTTTATAAAGAGTACACTACACAGAGTCCAAACCACCAAAGTGACTGAATAAATGATGTTTTCCTTTTTTTCTTCATTAATTTAAGAAACAAGAGACTTGTGTTTGATCTTTGTCAAAGCTATTAGAACTTGGACATGTATTCATATACCTTATCTCATACCTTTATGCATTCAATCAATATCTATTAGAACTCTTTAATGTACAAGACTAATAAAAACTAGAGAAATACTTGTATACAAATGAGATAAGGATACAATTACATACAAACATTCATGGAACATGAGTTCTTTTTAGGTTGAGATTCAGTTCAAATGAATTATGATAGCCTACCAAAATGTATATTGGGCAAACAGTATAAAGTGAAGAAATAAAAATATTTGAAAAATAATACCAAATCATAATAACAACCAGGAAACACCCTGGTAAAGAGGATACAAATTGAAATTCTCCATCCATTATATGGATAAGCATTAAGTGTTTTAGCTCAGATGGCTGCAACAAAATATCACAAATGTCTCTTGCTTAAGCCACACAGTCTATTTCTTACAATTTTAGATGCTAAAGAATCTTAAGGATCAAAGTATCAGCAGATTTAGTTCTCGGTCAGGACTCTTTTCCTGGCTTGTAGGCAGTAACTCACTCTGTGTGCTCACATAGCCTTTTCCTGGTGTGAGCACAAGAAGAGTGAGAACTCCTGTCTCTTTGTTTTTTGTTTTTGTTTTGTAAGGGCATTAATGCTAGCATGAGAGTCCCACTCTTATAACCTAATTTCATTCTAATTACTCCCCCAAAGTCTCAGAGTCTCCAAATACTATCACATTAAGGATTAGGTCCTCAATAAATTACTTTCAGGTGGGACACGAATATTCAGAATATAGCATTAAGTTCCTTAATAATAGTTCCAGAAGCTGACCAAAAGAGAAATTCAATCATTTACATATCTGACATAAAAGAAAAAGCAAAACAAAAGCAAAAGCTGCTCAGTACTGATTATTTTGATACTGACCAAAGTTCAATAGCTTTTGTGCTCACTCATAAAAAGAATGAAGTGGTATGCAGTGAACAATGACCTCAAAACATCAGTACAGTCAATATAATAACAGATTTCATTAGGAAATTTTTAAAAGTTTCCTTAAAATAAGCTATGGCATAATGTGTGATGAAAGTTTAATAACTCCAATTCTATGCTGAACCAGTCTTAACCTCAGGTAAATTGCTTTCTTTCTGTGACTCATTTCCCCCATCTTTAAAAGGAAGAAGTTGGGCTAGATAATATTTTAGGCCTCTTCAGCTAAAAATAAATTAAATACATTTTGTGTAATTAACTTTCTATAATTGCTACCCTCTGTCAACATGTATTCAATGAAGAGGGTCCTGGTAGTTTGGCATTACGCTACTATTTTTAAGTATTTTGGCAGAGCTGAAAATCACTTCCTCAAAATAAATTTAATTCATATCACAGGGAAATAGATGGAGAGATAGGAGGGCTGGTCTGGTTGTAAGTGTAGTGGAAGTCCCAGTATTCAGTTTCTCCCACTGCCTAGCTCTGCACAGCTGCTTCTAAATGAGTTCTTCTGAACAGTTGGACTCCAGAAACAAAGCTAGGAAATAATTGTACTGAAGGAAGCACAAAGATTTTGAAACTAGCCATTCCCAGTTACAAATTCTGGTGGTAACATTCATCCAGTATTTGTGATGCCTCACAGTCTGGGAAATTCTCTTTTTAGAAAAAGAATACAGAATGAACCATAAGTACAGTTTATGGATCTCAAAAGGGGTTGGATATGAAAGGAATCCTGAAGCTTAGCTGAATGACTGAAGACAATTTGCTCAATGAATCTAAACCTCAGTTTCTTTATTTGCCAAGTGAATTGAATAAAACATTCCTTGAAGGTAGCTGTGAGAATAGATTAAATAATGTTTGTAAAGCTTCTAGAAAAGAGGTAGGAAAAACAATAAATATGAACTATACCATATTTATGTTAAGGTTATATTAAAAACTAATTGTACCAGACAACATTAAACAGGCAGATAATTTGGTCAAGACCATAGAAATAGCTGAGAAGGACTGAACTCAACTCTACTGAAACCAAAAGCAGGAGGGTTAAAAAAAAAAAAGCAGGAGGGTTAAAAAAAAAAAAAGCAGGAGGGTTTTTAAGTTTTTAAGGGTTGGGCTAGTGGAAAAATAATAGAGAACATGATAGAGGAGATTAAGCTGTGTTTGCTAACTGGTACTAACTAAAGTTAGGCTTCTACTTCCCACAGAAGATAAGGAATAAGAGTGTTTTAGGATTCCCACTGAACAATTCAGATTTTATGACTAATAATGTTATACTACTGTCTAATGCAAGCAAAGCAAACTAGGACCTATCTTCTATCTTTTGTTTGTTTGTTTATTTTAACAATAAATTTATTTTTTATTGGTGTTCAATTTGCCAACATACAGAATAACACCCAGTGCTCATCCTGTCAAGTGCCCACCTCAGTGCCCACTACCCAGTCACTAGGACCTATCTTAAACAGCATAGGCATTGACAAATTTTAACTTCAACATTTCTGAAATATTTATATTAATATTTTACCCATATAAATAATCTATGGAAGGTTAAGCATCACTTACTTGACAATGCTTTTAATTCAATCCAATGTATCAACCTAATTATTTTAATGACTCTCCTTTTACAAAGTAAAAGAATAAATCTTTTTTGATTTACGAAGGACTCTCAAGAATTTCAAAGTTAGTTTGGATCAAGAAAATTTCATTTAGAAATCTATTTTGTGGGCAGCCCAGGTGGCTCAGTGGTTTAGTGCTGCCTTCCGCCCAGGGCCTGATCCTGGAGACCTGGGATCGAGTCCCACATCAGGCTCCCTGCATGCAGCCTGCTTCTCGCTCTGTCTGTGTCTCTGCCTCTCTCTCTGTGTGTCTCTCATGAATAAATAAATAAAATTTTAGAAAAAAAAAAAAGAAATCTATTTTGAAAGGACAAATATCAGAGGTTATCAAAAAGGTCAAAAGGTTTGGACATTGGCTAAAATGGATCATGTGTCACTAAGAAACAATACTTAGCTACCTATTTAACCAAAGGGTCAAATGATTATATAGGTGGTAACATAATTGAAACAACTTTCACTCTTTCAAAGGTGAGAAGACCTTGTTGACTTAAATAATCAAATTCATGGTAAGGTCAACACAGAACACAGTAAGTTATTCTGGTAAGTCACAACCCATACATTCTAGGAAAATTACTCACAATGTTAAAAAAAAATCTTTTCAATTTCTTATTGAGAGCAAACCTATAATCTAAGAAAATTTTGTCATTTTGATAGAAAAAAATTCTAGTTTTCCATTAATATACTACTGATACTAAAGGTAAAGAAATTAACCCACCAAATCTTAATTAGCTTGAAAACACAAAATAAGATAACATTTCTGCCAACCTATGACTATCTCTACCCATCATGTCTTGTCCTACATTTTTTTTTCTTTTTACGGTAGAATGCCAGTCAGTTTGCTTTAGGGTAAAATTATCTTTTTTTCCCCTTAACAAAAACACATCGTATATATCTTGCATGCTTTTCTTTAATAGATCCTATACTCCTAATATAGTTTGCATACAAAATTGTTTCTCTTTGCTCCACTTTAGTAGTTTCATTTATATTGATTATAATTTTAACTACCTATAGCTTATGTTTCGCAGAGAAAAAAGTAGAAAATTGTGAACAGTTTTATCAGGATTCTGTAGTGGACTAGTGAAGTTTATGAATATACTACCTCGCAATTTTTATAGGTAAAGTGCATGCTTCCTTATAGTACAATTTCTCAATATTGCAACAATATATTTATTAACAGATGCAATACAATAAGACTTTCTGTATGATAAAAATAAGAAAATACTATTACAGTAGATCATGTTACTTAGAAATGATCTAGGTATTTAATGGATATACTTAATTTAGCATAAATCTAATTCTATGTTAAGATCTTAAAAACAGGGATATAAAGCATAATGATTGAATTAAAGTTGCTCAGAATTACTAAATTCAACTAAAATCAAGTTTATAAGTTTTATAATCTTATATATCTAGTAAGTATATCAGTTTATTTGACTAGTAAACCCAAGTAGAATAGAAATGTATGTTTTTATTACACTTAATGCTGATAACTCAAAACTTAACAATATTAGATTATCATTGCCAAAGTTAATCTAATTTATGTGAACTTGAGTTTTAAATCATTTGGGATTTTTTTTTTTTTTAAGAGAGAGGGGAGAGAGGGAGAGAGAGAGAGAAGAGGGAAGGCACAGAGAGATATAATTCAAGCAGGCTCCATGCCCATTGGGGGGCTCAATCCCACTACCCTGAGATCATGACCCAAGCTGAAACCAAGGGTCAGATGCCCAAATGACTGAGCCACCCATGTGCTCCTCTGGTTAAATTTTAAGAATATATTTTATACATTATAAGAATCATAAGTTCAGTGTATTTTTTAGTTTGAGAATTTCAGTAATATTTATATAAACACTTATTTAATCTCTAAGCCCATAAGAATAGAGCTCCTTTAACAGGTGTTATAATTTGATAATTATATCAGTGGCAGGAAAACATATATGTCTATACACATAATATACATAAACATGCAGATTTCACAAATAGAGATCTTCTAGCTTTCATTCTAATTTTTAGTTATGAGTCAGGTATAAACACAGTAATCTAAAACTCACTAGTTAATTAAATGTTCCTTTCTTTGCCCTATTTTATGCTTTTATCAGAGCTCTGTTTCTAATAGATCAGTGAAGTTGAGATGACCTGCTCAATGTGAGGGCTACAGATTCCCAACAGTTAGTATGGAGAAGACTTTGAAGACTGTATTTTACCCTGATATGTAATCTTAATGGAGACTGTAGACTGAATTTTGGGTATGGGAACGAGAATGTACCAAGTAAATGTCTGGGTGTCTCCAAAGCCTATCTGAGTGAATAAAACATCCAGTCTGCTTCCAAGAGCCTTTTTAATCTCAGATAGTTTCTCTTGGAGTCTCTGTCAGAGGGAACAGGGGGCTAAAGCTCAAGTAAGTCTAGGAAATTGGGGTGATGAAATGGGAAGGGAAATATTTAGCAGGGGTAGATTGAGGGATAAAGAAGATAAGGACTTTGAAGGGGGACATATCAAAAGATTTAAGGGAGCTGAAGGGAAGATCAAAGGAGGGGTGGAGGTGATAGAAATTTAGAAGAGTTAGTTTGTGAAATCTCAAGTGTTCCATAAAGACCAATAAAGTTCTAAATTATGTTTAGCAAAATGCTAAAAATGAAAGCAACAGCACTATAATGGCTGAATGTATAGTCAGCAGGAGTCTTCCAAAGAGGAGAATCAGAAGAATAAGTATTTCCCATGGGGGAGAGAGGCAACAAAGAAACAAATCAAAGATCAAACAAAATCTCAACACATGGAAACCAAAGAACCAAAGTTCAACCAGATGAAATCTTACTACCAATAGTAACACTCTGTCAGAATGGTTAAAGATTATACAGGAAACAACAGGTATTGGTGAGTATTTAGGGAAAGAGGAACCCTCTTTCACTGTTAGTAGTAATGCAAACTACTGCAGCCACTGTGGAAAACAGCATGGAGTAGAACTATCCTCTGACCCAGCAATTACACTACTAGGTATCAGTACCCAAAGGATGCAAAATACTGATTTGAAGGGGCACATGCACACCAATATTTACAGTAGCATCATCTATAACAGCCAAATTATGGAAAGAGCCCAAATTTCAATGGACTGATGAATGGATAAAGAAGATCTGGTATATGGTATATATATATATGGTATATATAACAATGGAATATTACTCAACCATCAAAAAGAACAAAATCTTGCCATGTGCAATGATGTGGATGGTGCTAGGATTTATTATATTAAGCAAAATAAGTCAGTCAGAGAAAGACAAATACCATATGATTTTACTCATATACAGAATTTAAGAAATGAAACAGATAAACATAAGGGAAGAAAAAAAAAAGAAGCAAACCATAAAAGACTCCTTTTAAAAGAGATTTTACGTACTTACTTACTTGCTTATTTATTTGAGAGAGAGAGAGAGTGTGTGTGTGTAAGTAGGGGAAGGAGCAGAAGGGGATAGAGTGGGATAGGGAAAGAATCTCTAGTGGACTCCATGCTGAGGGTGGAGCCCAATTATGCATGGCTTGCTTTCAATGCCTTGAGATCATGACCTGAGCTGAAACCAAGAGTCAGGCACTCAGTCGACTGAGCCACCCCAAGGGATTCTTAATGAGGGTTGCTGGAAGGGATGTGGGGAGGGATGGGATAAATGGGTGAAGGATATTAAAGAGGGCACTTATGTTGAGCACTGGGTATTATATGTAAGTGGAGAATCACTAAATTCTACTCCTGAAACCAATATTACACTATATGTTAACTAACTAGAAGAAAAAAATTGAAGAAAAAAACAATAAACAAAGACACACACACACACACACATGCACAAATAAAAAAACAAGCAAAATAATTAAAGTTAATTACTTACCATGATTTAATATCTGGATGTCCAGAGCACTGGATCAGAAAATTTACTAATGGTTCCTGAATCAATCAGTCATGAGTGAAGAAAAAGCTTTAACATTGTACATCATTACATACAATGAATCCTAGATGAGAGTCTCGGGGGTGGGGGTGGGATTGGTTTCCAAAGATGAATCCAATCCAAGCTACAGCAACAGAAATACCAAAGAAAATATTCATCAAAATTAAATAGGCAAAGTAATAGAGGAGAAATTTTGAACTATACTTCATTGAAACAAATGGCCAGAGGTTTTTGTTTTGTTTGTTTTTGGGGGGTGGCGGTTGAAAATTTGACACAGAGAAAGAGAGAGAGTGAGCAGGGAGCCTGATGTAGGACTCAGTCCTGGGAGGGACTCAATCCCAGGACCCCAGGATCATGACACAAGCATAGGCAGATGTTTAACCTACTCAGCCACCCAGGTGCCCCTGCCAGAAAATTTTTAAGTCCTGGGGTGAGCTACTGGGAATGTACTGAAGGGCATTAGTGGGGAGATTGGTCAATGTGATTAAGCCATTTGTGTTTGCTAATTGGCATTTATTGAAGTTAGATTCCTACACTCTTACAGCCTGGGAGATAGAGTCGCAATCTTCTTGGATGATAATTCAAAGGATGTGGCCCAGGTTCTAAAGATACTCCTGGATCTGACAAGAATCTCTGAGATCTATATACATTTTAAGGGTCAGAGAAAGAGTTTACAATTATAAGTTTTATACAGTAAGTGCTCTAAGAAACAGATGATCAGAGCCTAGAGTCAGGAAGATAATGTATCTAAAGTTTTGTCAAGCTGAGGGGAATGCTAAGGCTGTTTTGATCACTTAATCTGAATCATCCACAGCAACAAAAGTAAGCATGTCATAAACCAACATTAACTGAAGCAAATAGAGTTTCTTAAAAAAAATCACTCATATTGTCTATCTTCCTTTTTCTAATTATAGATCATAAATGCTCAAAAATATTTTATAAAACAAAAGAACAAGTCTCATACCATCCAGAACTCAGAACATGGGCCGGCCCGGTGGCTCAGCGGTTTAGCGCCGCCTTCCGCCCAGGGTGTGATCCTGGAGACCTGGGATCGAGTCCCACATCAGGCTTCCTGCATGGAGCCTGCTTCTCCCTTTGCCTGTGTCTCTGCCTCTGTGTGTGTGTGTGTCTCTCATGAATAAATAAAAAAAAAAAATCTTAAAAAAAAAAGGAACTCAGAACACAGATTCATATACTAGAGGGAAATCAATATAGCTAAAGACACAAGATTATAAAATACAGAAAAGGAGAAAGGCTTTAAGTAAAGATTAAAGAGAAAAGAAATAGGAGAGCACCATTATTCAGACTCACTCTTCATACACATCCAGAACCAAACAAAATAAAGCAGAAGACATAATACTTGAGGGGCTTCAGCTTTTGCATGAGCTTAGTAAAGAAAAAGAAGAAATGGTTCATGCCTATCCCTCCAGCTTCCCTTGGACTTAGGTAAAGTATGTGTACCAAAAACTTTAAATTGTTCCAATTTAACAGATTTAAACATTTTTATGAAAGTTCTCATATGAATGAATTAAGATGGCATTTTGTCCAATTGCTGAGATAGTGATTTTTTAAACACTGTATTAAACCACCCAGTTTTTCATTAGTTCACACTTGTAAACCAAGTAACTTTATAACTCATTAAGTATCTTGTTAAATTCTTATATTTATGTATATTAAAACCACAAATTTAATTTTCTAGAGGAAAACACAATGCATATAATTATTGAATCATGACAGTTGATTTGTCAATTATTATACTTTGCTCTGAAAGATCTTTATATATACATATTATCTGTATTCAATTGATTAGCATTTTTATAGTAAAATAATTTTAAAGGATTAGAGAATATAATGGGGCAAGGAAACCTCACAATGTGGCATGCATGCTGAAGCTTATTTGAGTCTATTGTTAATAAATTATTTCTAGGCCATGAAAGGTTTTCATATCAAGAAAAGTTGTCATCTATTATGTATAAATAATGAGTACAGCTCATCTTGCCTTTGATTTATTTTTGAAAATCTTAGAGAAATGCCCATAATCTGCTGAAACACAACCATAAAACTTCAGAAACTGAAAATGTAAAATTGAAAATTTAGTTATTTGGTGTTTGTAATGTTGCATACAACATATCAAATAGTTCCCATTTTTAAATAAGTGTTTCCAAAATATTCCTTTTATAAGTATGCATTAATACTTGAAAAGAATTGACAAGTATATTAGTATATTAATATAAAATGACCATTAAAACATATCAGACATAAGAGAAAGGTAAAATTATCAGATCAATATAAACAGTCTAGAGTGCCAGGCTGAATACAGTCAGCTACAGGCTTTCCTATGAGAATATTTGATATTATCTGTGCTATAATTCCACATTTCTCTACCTCACAGCCTGAGAACAGAGAACATTCAGAGGCTTCTCTGAGGGACAAGAAAGTGTATCTTTAAAGATTTTTTCATCCCTACTTGGAAACTTGCTGTGATCTACACTACCAGGGGTTATTTGTCTATACTGTCTTTACTTTTCTTTGCACACATAGATAATTCATCTTTAAGTGCTAGTGATCCAAATTAATTTTTAATATGAGTACTTGTTTCAGTTGGAGTTCTCTTATTTCTTTGACATCTTTTCCAAAATCATCCACCACTACCACCACCAATATGCATAAAGTATGTGTATTTGGCAACTGAGTGCATTAAAAATATTGAAAACAAATTAGCATGGTGGGGCAGATCTATAATGGATATATATTTTTAATGCTTTGTTTCTGATAGTTACATTAGTAATTAAGTTTTGTAAAATTATTTCCCCATTGAGTCTCCTCAGTGAGGCTGACTTTTTCACTGAACACTGTCATATCCTGTGAGGACTGGTTTCATTTGTGATAGGCAGTATCAAAGGTGGTGGAAGCTGGTAAAGGCCAGAAGCAGTTCTGTGTTCTATGGAAATCAGGGCAGGAAGAATACCCCTTAGAGGATCACCAGAGCAGTAACACCTTAAAGAGATATTACTGAAAAAATATTTTTTTCATTGGCGTTTCCTTATTCCCTGGGTCAGAGATGTAAGTCTACTAGAGCAGGAGCTATGGATAAATGCAAGTTATAGACAATTGCTTCTTCCAAAAATCACACTAATAAATCACTTACTGGTTATTATTTGTTTTTATTTATTTCCCTGATTTTCCCTTAGAATGTATTCTCTGTAGGTAAGCTCCCCAGTTTTTCATGCAAACTGATGCACATCATCACTAGGCCATCAGTGAGGTTCATATACACTTCATTTTTCCCTGTGGAACAAACCTAGGCTCAAGCTGAAAGACGTTTACTGAAAATTTTTAAAATTTTGCACAGGTTAACTTCTGATTAAAATGACTCATCTTATAGAATAGCACTCAGAATTCCTATACTTAAATATGGGTAGTAAACTTTTGTCTTTACTCATTAACTTTCTTCCTTTATTTTCTTTCCATCCATTGATTGTGGATGTAACCAACATCTACCTTTCAGCCCTCCCCCCAAGTGAAATAAATTATTCTATAGTATTCATATTTGCATTCTAAAGCTATATGCAAATCATTACTCACTCAGGTAGAGAATAAACAGAATTAGCTCTAGGTGAAATCATTTCCCTTTCTATGCTCTGAGTGCTATGCAAATATGTATTTCTTGGCTTTTTATGTAATTGAACTTGGGATTCACTGATGGCTGCCTAATAATATGTGGTAGAATTTTGGCTGAACCCAGGCAGTGTAACTCCAGAGACCGCTTTACCACTGCACTATGCTACCTTGTTCTTCCTTTCAGCTAGCCTAGAAATTAAGAACTTCCTTGAAGTGCTGGTGGAAAGTTTTTTTTCTTTTCCTATGCATATTGCTAGGTCCTCCCTTCATGAAGAATGCTGATTATGTTATTAATATAGGACAAAAGTGGATATATATTAGTCTCTTAATGAAACAGAATAGAGCGCCCAGAAATAAATTCATGTATATATATTTAGTTTATGACAAAGAAACCAAAAACATAAAACGAGGAGAAAAAAGTCTCTTTAGTGTCAGGAAAACTGGATAGCCACATGTAAAAGAATGAAACGTTACCACTATCTTACATCATACACAAAAAGTTAACCAGAAATGAGTTAAAGACATGAGCATAAAATTAAACAAGACTTGAACTGAATTAAGACATGAAACCATAAAATTTGTGCAAGAAAATAGAGGTGCCAACGTCCTTGACATTGGTCTTGGTGATGATTTTCTAAATTTGACACCAGAAGCAAAAACAACAAAAGCAAAAATAAACAAGTGGAACTATATCAAAATAAAAACTTCTACAAAGTGAAGAAAACCATTAACAAAATGAAAAGGTGGGGTGCAGCCCGGTCAATAGAGCATATGACTCCTTATTTTGGAGTTGTAAGTTCAAGCCTCGTGTTGTGTGTAGTGATTAAAAAAATCTTTAAAAGAAATGAAAAGGCAATTTTTTGAATAGGAGAAAGATCCAAAGTCTATAAATAGGGCAGCCCGGGTGGCTCAGAGGTTTAGCTCTGCCTTCAGCCTAGGGCGTTATCCTGGAGACCTGGGATGAGTCCCACATCAGGCACCCAGCAGGGAGCCTGCTTCCCCCTCTGCCTGTGACTCTGCCTCTCTCTCTCTCTCTCTCTCTCTCTCTCTCTGTCTCTCGTGAATAAATAAATACAATCTTAAAACAAGCCTATAAATATACAGAATTCCAGAATAAGTTTTTATTTATTTATTTATTTATTTATTTATTTATTTATTTATGATAGTCACAGAGAGAGAGAGAGAGAGAGAGAGAGAGAGGCAGAGACATAGGCAGAGGGAGAAGCAGGCTCCATGCACCAGGAGCTCGACGTGGGATTTGATCCCGGGTCTCCAGGATCGCGCCCTGGGCCAAAGGCAGGGGCCAAACCGCTGCGCCACCCAGGGATCCCCAGAATAAGTTTTTTAAAAAAAACTCTCATATAACTCAAAGAGAGAAAGAAGACAAAGAAAAAAAGAGAAAAAAAATCATATTTTAAAAATGGGCAGAGAATCTGAATAGACATTTTTTCCAAAGAATACATACAGATGGCCAACAAGTAAATGAAAAGATGTTCAACATTCATCAGAAAAATGCAAACTAAAGTCCCAAAGAGATATTGCCTCATGCTTTTCAGAATGAGTATTATTAAAAAGATAAGACAAAAGTGTTGGTGAGAATGTAGAGAAAAGGAAACCACTGTGTACTGTTGGTGGAAATGTCAACTGGAGCAGCCATTTTGGAAAACAGTATGAAGGATCCTCAAAAAAAAAGAAAAAATAGAACTACCATATCATCCAACAATTTTACATTTGGGTATTCATCTGAAGGAAGCAAAATTGGGGATCCCTGGGTGGTTCAGAGGTTTAACACCTGCCTTCAGCCCAGGGCATGATCCTGGAGTCCCAGGATCAAGTCCCACATGGGCTCCCTGAATGCAGCCTCCTTCTCCCTCTGCCTGTGTCTCTGCCTCTCATGAATAAATAAATAAAATATTTTTTAAAAAGTTTAAAAAAATGAAATAAAATCAATAATATGAGAAGAAATATGCACCCCCCTGTCAATGGCAGCATCACTTACAATACTTAGGGAAATAATCTAAGTGTCTACCAATGAATGAGTGGATACAAAATGTGGTATATATACACAATAGAATTTTATTTAGCCATTAAAAAGAAGAAGAAATGTCCACCATCTTGCCATTTGTGACATTTGGACTTTAGGATCATTATGCTAAATAAGTCGAAGAAAGACAAATACTGTAATGTTCCCACTTATGTGAAATCTAAAAAGATAAAACAAAAACAACAACAATGATAACAATAACAACACAAACTCATAGATACAGATTGGTGATTGCCAGAGGCAGTCCAGTGTGAAAATAAATAAGTCATGGGGATGTAATTTACAGCATGGTGACTAGAGTTAGGAACACTATATTGCATACTTGAAAGGTGCCAAGTAAGAAGATTTTTTTTTTTTAATTAACTTTTATTGGTGTTCAATTTACCAACATACAGAAAAACACCCAGTGCTCATCCCGTCAAGTGTCCACCTCAGTGCCCGTCACCCATTCCCCTCCAACACCCGCCCTCCTCCCCTTCCACCACCCCTAGTTCGTTTCCCCGAGTTAGGAGTCTTTATGTTCCGTCTCCCTTCCTGATATTTCCCAACATTTCTTTTCCCTTCCTTTATATTACTCAGCAATTAGAGATTTTAAAAGTTCTTATCACAAGAAGAAAAATTAAGTAAGTATGTAAGGTGGCAAATATTAACTAGACTTATTATGATCACTTCACAATGTATACAAATATCAAATCATTATTTTATACACTTGAAACTAATACATTAGTGTCAATTATACTTCAGTTAAAAAAAAAAACAAAAAACTTTACCAGATGATTCTGTTATTTTAAATTCCAGTTAGGAATAGTGTTCTAAAGCCCAAGTAAACTCCACTCTGATGCAGCTTATACTCTTTCTTAGAGATTGAGATCAGATTTTGGAAAGCAAAGTTCACTAACTTCTCCTAGTGAATAAACTAGGATATTGGTTTTTGAGTCGCATAAATAAAGGTTTGATTCTGACCCCACTATTGAGCACCAACGTGGCTCTGAGTATTTTAAATAAACTTGTAAACCTTCTTTTCATTAAAATTGAGATCAAGATACCTGGATATATTCTGATTATTAATTTAAGTAGACATAAAATAGGTAAATTTGGGTGCTGAAAAATGTAACTTATAAATATTGCTTAACTTTTTATTGTGTAAAATAATTAGGATTGCATCATTTTTTAAACTACAAAAATTGAGAAGTTTTGTCTACACAACCAATGAACATATACATTTGAACAGAGTCCCAGACTTCTGTGTAATGGACACAGAATGCCTGCTTTCACATGTCTGTAGAAATGGCAATTATGCTATCAACACAACTTTGCCAACCGTTTTAATATTGTATCAAGTTACTTTGTTTTAAGTACAGTCTGGAAAAAATAGTTTCATGGTGAATCAACTTAATAGTGACTATCTCCTAATTCCTAAATTTGCCTTCTACCATTCTCAAAGCATACTCTAGTTTTACTCCATCTCAGTAATATAGGAAGTCAGCTGTAGGGCACCCCTAAGTATACTCCTAAAATAAAAAAACATTGTTTTTCATTTTTTTTATCTCCATTAGAATGCATTGTGTAAGGGTATAGAGCTTGAGATCAAATAGCTTGGACTTGTATTACTTGTATTATTTGTATTACTTTAATGGTTTAATGCTTTATGTCTCTTTAGTTTTAGTTTTGGAGAACTAAAGTGACACATCTTGAAAGACAGGGTGGTGACACCTACCTAAATATGGAATTTGAAGGCACCTTGGAAATCAAATTCTGATTGAACAAATAGAGCATAAATGATTTTATTTCATGAGTAGCTCGAAACAACTGTTTTTCTCATGGTTTCTCAGGCTTAGCTTTGAGCACAGTCATAAGATAATTGTGTAGGCATTCATGTAATGTGACAGAACTTTCCACCTCTGATAGTGATATATGGAGATGACAACAACATTGCAGAGAAATGTCTTTATGTTTCTAACCCCTAATAAACCATTCAATACAACCCCCGTTGTTCTCTTTCAACATTAGTTTTCTTTTAATATCACAGTAGTTGCTAGTTCAATTACAAAAGTTCCTTTTTAATATAGCAAATATGTTTTATTTCCCTAGATATCATAATATAGAAGCATAAATAATTTCAGCATTAATACAAAACATTTATTGAGCCTCACGATGGGCAATGCTTATATGTGACAGGTGCTTAACAGTGATGGATTTGATCCCACAGGAAGTTAATTAAGTTATTCGGGCACTGGGTTTCTATTTGGAAAGTTTCCCTAAAAGCTCTCTTGTAATAGCTAATTGCGCTTCTATTTTATATTACTTGACAGGCATGGCTGATGTTTATTCTGCACCTGGTTTTCCACCACATGTATCACAATAATAATTCTTGTGACTTATAGCAAATATATCTTTATAATTGCTAGTAGGATAAGACAGCATTCTTATGAGGAGAGAAATCCAATGTTTTTCAGAGAAATAAATTCAAGTTATTTCTACATTAATAGTTTGGGAAGTAGAATAAGAAGCCATAGATTTATCTAACAATTTGGGGTTACAGAGTAGATTTAAGCTCTTTGGCAGATCAGATGTAAATAAATACAACTTTTCCCCTACCTAACAAGGAAACTCACAGGGACCTGAATATTTCAGAGCTCTTTTTTTGAATATTCTGAACTTATTTTGATTAAAATAAAATCTCCGTCCTATTGTATAGTGGTGGCATTTCACTTGGATGTCACATAAGTAGTGTAGAAAGCACTGAGACAGATTTCTAGGAAAGTAGATACTTGGAAAAGTAAACAGAGTTCTTCAATCAGTAACTATGCCAGCTGCAGCACTAAATAGTCACTTACTACAGACACTCAACCTCATAAGTAAACTACAGAATGTTAAGTTCTGTACAGCTGTTTCCCCACTCTCCTCATTCAGAAAGGAATATTTGACTATTTCACATTATTTTTCTTTAAATTTAAAACTATGACACAGCATGGAATTTATACTGTTTCATTTAACATTCTCATTCCATTAGCATGTTTTATAATTTCTATTATTTTTATTGTGAATTGGGTATAAAATGAGAAATAATTCTTCTGTATAATAAATTTTAATATACACTATTATTACAGTAATTATTTTGCTATAATAAAAATAGTTTCATTTTAGATCATGTTAACCATAGTTCTGAGGAGTCCTTACTTCCTACAATGTTCTTTTAACTGAAAGGCGGCATTCTAATACAACATTGTAAATCTGTATTATACTCTCAGTATGATTTTACTTTACTCTTCATAGCTTTTAAGTTATCTCCATTAGCATATTTTTTAAATCATGGAATTAAATAGCTGGAACTCTACTGAAATAACTTTTGTACAATATTTTCCATACGGAATGCTGACAGTTTATTCACTATTAGGTATTTTTCACTATAATCAGATTGCATCTCTTCATCCACATGTATCTGGATATCTTTAACCCCAGAGAATATAAAATGGCAGCTTTGATGTAGAAACATCCCTTCAGCAGAATTGAACCTTTCACTTTTTCTATCTATACCTTCTCCCTTGGTAACCTCATTCCACCTCCTGCAATAAATGCTGAAACTAACCCATGTGCTGACATCATTTAAGTTTATATCATTATCCCGGGTCTTTCTCCCAAACCCAGACCTAAGTTGGAGCAGCCTACTTACTACTCTCTACTCACAGGAGACAAGACATCTCAAACTCTGTGTGCCCATTCTGAACCTGCTCTTCTTGCCAAACCTTCTTCACTTTTAATCTGTCTCATTTTCAGGCAATGGCAATACTTCTAGTTGCTTAAGCTGAAATTGATACCATTTTAACTCCTCTCTTTCACACTGCACGGTTAGTTTCAGTAAAACCAATTTGCTCAAACTTCAAAATGCTATGTAACCAGGAACTGATCATTTTAGCACTACTACTGCTTCTACCAAATTTTACATATTTAAGATTAACGGAAGAAACTTCAAAGAGTTTTTCCTGCTTCTACTATTGCCCCTACATTCTAGTCTTTATTAGCCATACAAAAGACCTATTGAAATGAAAGCCATGACAGATCACTCCTTTGCCCCAAATCCTGAAGTGGCTCCCCATTTAATTTAATTGTATGGCCTATGAGGCTCTCCACACCAAGGTCCCTATTCTCTTACCACTCATCTCATCCTCCTCTCCAGTATACAAACATGGGCTTCCTTGATACTCCAGGAACATGCTGGGCTTATGCCCACCTGCCTGAAAGACCGCCCTAGCTATTTCCCCCTGCATAGATCACTTTTCCCCCAGATATGGATACGGCTGACAGTCCCATCTCAGTATTTTCTCATCCATTACTTTCTCCATGAGGCCTACCCTGACCATCCTATTTAATAAAGCAACATCCATACCTTCCTCAGTCATGTGCCTTTCCTATAACTCATTACAAATCCCTGATCCTTACCTGGCTCTTTTTATAGTGCTATCATTCCCTGGTATTCTATGTTATACCTATCTTCTTTTGTTAATTCTGCCATCTGCACTAAAATTGAAGCTACTGAAGTTCACTAACAACAAATAACATTTGCTATCATCCTTTGTTCTTTAATGAATCTCTAAGGCATCCAAAGTGCCTTGTCAAGTGCTTGGTAGCTTGCAGTGCATAGCAAATCTTTTTTGAATGAATAGGTTTCCAATTTACCTCAAAACTGCCTGAGATTAGCCTGTAGCTAAATATTACACTTAATTTGTTCATGATATTAAATAGCTATTTTAACACTCCCAATTTATACAAAAATCAAGAATGATTTAGATACTCTGAGAATTCAAGTCTTGTGTACATCATAAGATGAGGTAATAATACCTTATTTATATTAATTTTTTTAATTCCCCTTCAGCAAAAGTGAACACTCAGTATCTTCTTTTCACTGCAGTCACAGTCAAAATTTATTCATGACATAATCTTTCCTTTTTTTCCACTTTTAAAGTTTTTATTTAAATTCCACTTACTTAACTCACAGTGTAATATTAGTGTCAGGTGTACAATATAGCTATAATCTTTCTTGAAAGCACTTCCTCCCCGTCTTTAGTTTTTTTGTGTGTGTATTTAACCTTATACTCTATTTCTCCCTAATTGCTCCAGAAAATTACATGACTTATCTCTGCATTAATATTTTTCTGCTTTAATTCTGTTTTAATTCCTTTTAGAATATGAAAGCATCACTTCTTTTCCTATGTTTATCTTGTATAGCTACTTTAATTTATGGTTAAACATAAATAATCAGTTCATAAATGTGAATGGCTTCTTTCAATAAATTATTCTAGTTATAGAAACATCTGGTTAGAACTCAGTAGAATCAATTTTCAGCATCGCATTCCCAAAGTTATGGGTGTGATTCCCTGATTCATTCTGTGTTAAAAATATGCCCTTGAGTGCGGTTATGGAAGACAAAGTACTGGTGTCAGTGGTATCCTTGCAGAATGTCATTATAATCAGCAGCTATGACACAATGAAAGTGTAACTGGCAGTAAACCATGAGCCATATCAATTACATTTGAAAGTAAAATATTTCCAGTAATGAAATATATTAGTTTGCAGTGGAGTTATTGAAGTATTTGGAAGAGGAGGTTCCTCCCCCTAGTCTGGTGCATGTCAGGAATTTCTGTATTCCTGCTATTAGTATATTTGCTTTATGGCTCAAATATTTTGTTCTCTAAAAATGATGGCAGCCCTGACAGTTCTCTCTTCATTCTTTGCTTTAAAGATATCTCAGATAATGTATATGAGGTTCCTAACTAACATTTCATACTAGCATTTCATTTGTGGACAAGGATCTGTCAGATATGAGTCTAATAAGACATTCAAATAGAGATGTGTTCCAACTGTAACCAATACCTTCAGGTGGTAGAACTTTCATACAAGCAATTTCAATCTTATCTAAACATAAGTTTAACATCTTCATGAATTTGAAGGTTATGTTATGTGAGTAAAGGAATTTCTCTATATATAGATTTGTGTAACAGGAATCTAATAGAAGAGATAGTATGCTACAAAATTTAGTGCTTTTTAGCTATGGTAATGTTGAACTAGCTTCATGATAATTAAGTAGACCTTTTTCTTTTCAAATAGAACTTTTGACAGGGGGTTACATATAACCATTTTTCTGGTTAAAATTTTAAGTTAAATAGGATCATTTTATTAATCTAATTAGCTTATTACAATATTTAATGATTTCTATGAATTAAAGTGGAGAGAAATATATTATAATTAGGGCTATTTTTAGGCAAAATTATAACATAACTACTGTGTTTTTGTCAATGTAGTATTTCTCTGTATTTTTTATCTCTTTCTCCAAATGTGCCTAAACTTGTGACTCAAACCATTATCCAACCTATTCTAGCATCATTGCATGTATGTACTGAATAAAGTCTTGTTAAAATAAACTTCTATCTTTTTCTATATCTATGATTTTATACATTACTTTTTTCCTCCCTATCCTTTTCTGTACCAATAAATTAAAACTAACTTACCAGAAATATCCTGATACAAATAAGTACACTCAGTATACTGAAACTTTGATATAAAAATTGGTTGAAATAATACCCAAAAGATCAATTTCTAAATGACTGACTTTTCTTCTTTATGAAGTGGGTTGATACAAGAGACTGTAAGTTTACAGATTGTTATTACTATAGAATTTATCCAGGACACATACCCATTCAAAACCCTGCTCTTCTTACAGCTCCATGAGGGAGCAAATATGCACAGTGAAGCAAGAAAATACAGGCTCAGCATTATATTTCTTTGTTAGAAATGAGTCCAATGTGAAATTTCAGGATGCAATATAAAATCAGGTAGGGTCTTTTATTTTCTAATGCAAGAAAGTTCTAAGATTCCAAGACCAACGCAAACCCATAGAATGTGGAAAACAAACAAAAGGTCTGGGATTGTGCAAAGCACAATGGGAAAAAGGATCACCTTTGTCAGATTCATAGAAGGAGTGATAAAGAAAAGTAGCAGTTCTAATGCCCATGGAATGTGGGAACAGCTCAAGTGTGGTCACTGCTTCTTCCTCTACTCCATGCTACGATAGAAGAAAGCATCCAGAAAAGTTGCGGTGGGGTATAGGAGGGTGAGGACACTGGAAAGCCTAGAAAAAAACACCAGTGTCCTAACCACTGAATTTGTATATTATCATGGATATTTTAATGAAACTAAACAATATTATTGATCTTTTATCTGTGCTATTTCTAGTTCATAATTTCAACATTTTTCAATTGGGTTAACTGCCAAAGTTTCATAATGGACTCCAGTGTGCCCTCCATCACACTGACATCAAATTAATTTCATTCTTTCTTTTTTTTTAATTTTTTTTTAATTTATTTGTGATAGTCACAGAGAGAGAGAGAGGCAGAGACACAGGCAGAGGGAGAAGCAGGCTCCATGCACCGGGAGCCCGACGTGGGATTCGATCCCCGGTCTCCAGGAACGCGCCCTGGGCCAAAGGCAGGCGCCAAACCGCTGCGCCACCCAGGGATCCCATTAATTTCATTCTTATTCTTAACTACTGCTACTTTTTCCTCTAACCAAAGGCATTTATTATTATAGTAAATCTCACTGTACCTAAATATGATAAAAGAAAGAAAACATGGTAAAACAATTTTAAATTCTGATGTAATTAGTGGTGGCATTTTTGACATATTCGAGTGTACTATACATATTTTGGCACAATTGATATCTGACCATATAATGTGCACTGTTTATTCTGCAAATATTTACTTTGCTCTTAGAATGTGCCAGATATTGTTCTTGACACAAAGAATACAGCACTGCAAAAACAAATTTCCTGTTTTGATGGAGACTGTACTCCAGTGTGTGGGAGACACGCAATAAACAATAAATGAATGAATATACCACAACAGAATGTTAAGAAAATTAAGCCAGCATAACATGAACGAGAGGTAGGCATTGTAGTGTGTGGAGCAAAGAAGGTTCTATGTTAGTATTGTTGAGGAAGATATCATGATAATGGGACATATGTTTGGAGAACCTATGGGGAACATTTTTCATGTTGTAAATATTGGGAACATTTTTCATGTTATCAAAACTCCAATGCCTATTTTAATGGTTGCACAGTATTCCTTCATCTGTACTTGATGTCACATTTAACTGGACCCTACTGTTTAAATTTCAGGTTAACTTTTCTGTAATATAAATGGACTGCAGCCAGCATAAATAATGTAAGACTTGCTCACATTTCTACTCTTTCCATAAGAACAGACATTTAAGTGTAGAATTGCCATAACAAAGTCTAATATTTTTAATGATGTAGTAGCTAATGTTGGTCTGCTTTTCAGAATTCATGTAATAGATTGTTTCCAGAAGCATATACCATTGTTCAACTCCCTAAGTGCATGCTTACTAATTGGATAGAAAAAAGAGCTGGTTTTTGCCCTTTTAATTGATGTTTCCCTGATTTACTAGTTTAGGTAACCATGTGAAGCAACTTTTCTTCCCTCTGTTTTGTAGTTTCTACTCAGGTTTTCAAGTGCCAGTGGATCAATCAGTTATTTTACTCTTTATTCTTACACTTATGTTCACTTGCTCCCAGTAGCCTGTCATTAATTTACATTAGTTCAGAATTTTTTTCTTCAGCAAAAATAAGCTCTGCAAATAAAATTCTATACCTCAAGGGTATAAATAACTTCAGTGTGGTTGAAAGGGCACAAGGATAAATGATTCTACTTCTTGCCTGGTCACCTAATGTTTAGTGAACTTAATGAGTTCCCCTAAATATTTTTTAAGTGGTTCATGGGCAAAAGTGTGCACTTCTTGAAAATTTGTATAGTTTTGTTAACTATAAAACTCATTTCTTACCATTTGTCTCCTAAACTCTAGCCATAGACATTAAATTGCAATTTCCTCATATATATCATAACCTCACACATATTTTCCTTGCCTTTTCCTTCTATGTAGAAAGCTCTCTTTCTGCATGGTCCACTTTAGCTCCAAAACTGCTTTGAATCATTTAAATCTCAAAGCAAAATGACCTGCTCTCAACCCCCTTCCAATCTGGGTTGGGCATCTGTGCTCCATTTTCATAGTAGAGTACAGTGTTCTCAGTGTATTTCTATCATAGCCATGTGTTCACTTTATGTCTTACATTAAATTCCTTGAGGATGCAGATGAAGTTGCATTCATTGCATTTGCTTTTAGCCTTCAGTGGATGATCTTCGGTGGTTCTTAAACAAATGGAAACAGGCAGTTCTCTACCTTTCATTCATTCTGATATCTTCCTAGAACCTCCAGTAACATTAAAACAATTTATCTCTCACATCAATGCCTGATTATCTTTAGACCAAACTTCAATCTAGTTACAATATATTGATAAACATATTCAATATTTTCCCATTGCCTACCAAGCTAAGTCAAAATGCTAAAACTTGATTTCAAAAACATTCTACACCATAGTCCCAATCTGATATTTTAGCCTGATATGAAGATGACCTGTCTTGCAAAATCTCTGAACTTCTTAGTATTTCTACCACTATTTCCCCAGTGTCTGCCAGAAATCATTGCATTATGAAAGTCTTGCCATTTATTCATGTTTTCTGCCTGAGTTGCCTTCCCTGTTCTCTCCTAATTGGAAGGGAACTCTACTTTCTCTGAACTTTTATATGACTTTATAACTCTTTTTTTAAAAGATTTTATTTATTTATTTGACAGAGAGAGAGAGAAAGAGAGAACACAATCAGAGGGAGCTACAGAGAGAGAAGAAGCAGGCTCCCCACTGAACAGAGAGCTCCCATGGGGCTTGATCCCAGAACTCTGGGATCATGACCTGAGCTGAAGGCAGACACTTAACCACTTGAGCCATCAAGGCACCCCTGATGTTGTAATTCTCCTACAGCACTAATTACGTGCTGTCTTTTAAAATTAATATTTGTTTTTATTACATGTACCTGGACATTATTCTCTTCTGTGTCCCACAATATCATGTTTCTATTTCTGTCACAGTAATACCATGTGTTCTTAAAATTTTGAGTTTATACATTTATTATTTGCCTTTGGGGCCTCAGGAGTCAATACAACACCTTATATAATAGACATTCAATGACCCCTAAATACATACCCGTACAGTTGTTATGGGCATCTTGGACATGATTATAAGCTCCTTGAAGAAAAAAAAAAAAAAAAAGAGCTCCTAATACATCCAGTACAGTGTTTTAAATATAGAAGGTGGTCCACACCTATTTATGGAACTGAACTAACAAACCTTTGACCTTAGAATGAGAAGACACCACCATATCATTGCTAGTTGAGCTTAATATGTATTTAGTTTAACATGTATACTCTTTCTGAGTAAGTATTCTTTTACCACTGTATTTGACAGTCATTAAATCTTTTATTTCTTAACCTCATGGATGTTATCCATATCTGGTTACCATTAACACATTAAGAAGATGAAATTTCTGTTTTGTTAGGTCATATTTCTATATCAATCAAAGATTAATATTGAATAATTGTTCTCTTATGCCTATAATTTTTAGAAGGTTAAAAAATCCTTTAAAATACAAGATGAACCTGAATATTTAATGGTTCTAGGTAGTAAGTGAAAAAAACATGGGGGCAGATAAAAAAGAAACAAGAACCAAACTAAAGGAACGTTCCATGGTCAAAACTGGTACAAACTGAGTCAATTTTTTTGAATGATAATATTGCCTTATAAAACATAAGACTAGCATTCATGAGGACATATAAATATGAATAAATAATCAAATATATGAAGAGATAACTCTTCCTTGAAGAAAAAAATTGACATATGTAGAAGAAATTAATAAAACCTCAAATCATCATTAGACAAACACTACACTAATACTTTTTCCAGGTACAGTCAACCAAGGGATGCTAAATTCAATGAAAATAACTAAGTCTAGAGATTTAATGCATAGCATAGTGACTATAATACTGTATTGAATACTGCACATTTTTTGAGAATAGAACTCAGGTACTTTTGCTACCATCCATAAAAATTGTAATTATACGGTAGATTGACTAATAATTATTTTATTATATACATCATATGATTGTCTTATATGTCTTAAATGTAAATAACTTTTATTTAAAAATTAATAAAAATTAAATTAAAAGTAAAACAAGAGCAATGGAGAAAATGTGATTAGAAATTTGATATTAAAATTTGATATTAGCACTACCTCTATTACAAAATAAAAAGTTACTATAGATTAGAGAAACCTATCAGACATCAGCTTAATCAAGTTCTCAAGGTTAACACCACAAATAATAAAACATATTGACATCTTGAATGTCTAATATGTATGAAAATGACAATAGCAATTCCATGGAATTCTCACCAAAAATGCATAAAATGAATCTAATTATGGAAAATTAAAATCAGACAAACTTATGGAGAGACATTCTGCAGAATAAGTATTTGGTACATATCAAAAGTATCAAGGAGAATCATGAAAGATGAGGATAGAATGAGAAACTGTTCACATATTACAGGAGTTTAAGGAGAAATAAATGCAACATGGGGTTTAAAAAGGATATTGGGGGAAACTGATTAAACTTGAATAACTATGATTTATTTGCATTAGTGTTAATCCTGCTATTTGTAACATGGTAATGTAAATTACTAACATTATGGGAAGATGATTAAGAATGTAACTGAACTATCAGTAATATTTTGCAAATATTCTATAGGCTTAAAATTATCTCAAAATAAAATGTTTAAAAAGTTTTTCATGGCTACATCCTGGTTAGCCTGGTAATAGTTCATTGGGTTGTTTGGTCAAAGATGTTATAGGATCAAATGCCTACATTTTCATTTTGTCTTCAAAGTAATTATAAATGGACAAAATGAATTCATACATATTTTATTAAGAAATACATTGAGGTAATATATAAAATTTAAAAACTAAGTTTGCATTTGATGCTTTGCATTTTTTTTAAATTTTTTTTTTATTTATTTATGATAGTCACACACACAGAGAGAGAGAGAGAGAGGCAGAGACATAGGCAGAGGGAGAAGCAGGCTCCATGCACCGGAGCCCGACGTGGGATTCGATTCCGGGTCTCCAGGATCCTGCCCTGGGCCAAAGGCAGGCGCCAAACCCCTGCGCCACCCAGGGATCCCCTGATGCTTTGTATTTAATATTTTTAAATAGATACAAATTACATTACTGAAAATAAAAATCAGTAACTAGACAGTTATTCAGTGTTTTGGGGGGATTTCATATTACACACATTTTAGTTGGTTTTCTTTTGTGTAGCATGGCACTAGCAGGATAAGAATCTGCTTGGCATGTCTTATTGTTATTTATTAAACTAATAAACATGTCATCTGAGGTATACTAACCTTGTACTAACATCTGTTTGTGAATAAATACTCTTTTCCAACAAGATAAATGACTAAACCCTCTTTCATATTATAAGTAATAATCCATAGTGCAGCAAGTGAGGTCAATCAGAATCTTAAAACTAAGGCAATCTAGCAACCCTTTTAAGATATCATACCTGCAAGAAAAAATTCCCAGAGTTGCTGGGTATTTATTAAATGCAATTGGTGATTCTCTGGGGCAGATTCCTTCACAGATGGTACATGTTTAGCTACTGTTTCTGAAATTTATTGCCCCAGGACAGATGTCCTACAAATAATTACATGCCTTTGTGTTTCGCTATCTTATTTGTGAGGAACTATTCGAAAACTGGAACAAAATGTCCTAATCTTTTGTTCATACACTTTGGTCACCTAACAGTCTTGCCACAATTCTAAAAATTTCCCAAGAGGAAAACAGAAAACTCCTTAAGTATATTAAAACTAATATTAGAACTAAAATCCTCTAAATCCTTAATCAAACAATTTAGAAGTTCAAAAGGATACTGATTAAATATATATGTAAATTCATGACTATTTCATTGGTCAGTTACCCTCATTACTATTTGCTGAATTATGATCCCTCTTCTTTTTACATATTTTAATATATTTAACTATTTTTCTTTATGCTTTCAAGAAAATGAAATAAAAACCATTATCAAAAATTTTCACCATATGTTAAAGGAGATTTTAACCTGCTACTTAGACAGATTTTCAACAGTGGATTTATGCCAGCACAATAATACATATTATTTGAATTTACATGTGGGTATAGAGGAAAAATGACTCTTTAAAATACATAATTTCTATTAAATAAAAGCTTATAATTAAATTTTGTACCTCTCCTTGTCTCTTTGTGCTCTGCTATCCTGTCCTGGTGATACGGAGTAGAAATATGTTGGTATTGCCTATGTCCTTATATCTAGAGTCAGAAGATAGGCAAGAGCCATTTCCTGCAACAGTGCTTCCCCAAGGGCTTCCCTATGGAGGCTGGGGTAGGGGAGAGTTGGTGGTAAGCCAGATACTAAGCCACATTTATCGAGGAACATGTTAAAGTTCTGTACTACAGGGAATGGTTCCATTTTACGTTCTTCACACAAAGTTAGAATAAATTATATGCGAGGAAAGAATAAAGAATTAATGAAATGCCACCACATTTGGGAATGAGTCTTTTGAAGTGTCTATTTCATCCTCCTACATAAAATAGGTGGAGAGTAGTATATTAGAAATATTTGAGATTCTTTTGCTTTATAAACAAATCACAAGCAATCACCATCTTTTGCCTCTATATATACTCAGAAAACACATTCACCCTCCATATTCCAATCTGCCTTAATCAGAAACCATAAAATTCTTCTGTTTGAATCTGTTAGCCAAATACCATGTTTTCACTATGAATTCCATGACAATTGATTTCAGAATATATATTTGACACATTACCCTCTAGAGGTTTATAGAATTTTATGCTTGAAGGGCTCATAAAGATCATCTGGTCACATTCACAGATTTCAAATAAAAATTAGATTTTTTTTTTTTAAGTAGGCTCCACACCCAGCCTGGAACCCAACACAGGGCTTGAACTCAGGACCCTGAGATCAGGACTTGAGCTGAGATCAGAGGCTTAACCAACTGAGCCACCCAGGCACCCCTAGGTAGAATTTTTAGTTGCATACTTCCTTTACGTGAGGAAGATATAATTCAATATTCAGTGTTTAGGGAGGGGGAGGGGTTCTTTTGTGATGCTATCACTTGTACTTTATGATCCTCTTAGTATTTAATGTGTTTTATATTCATAAAGCTGCATAGTATAAAATAAAATCTTATTATGGAAGTTTTCAAAGTTTCAAATAGTTCATGTTTTTATTTGCTTCAGGATTAATGCATTTGCTAATGCAATGACTAATCCCTAAGATCTGTAAAACAATGATATATGGTTGAGTTCATGCACACTCATTACAGGAAAAAGTTACCTTTCCTTTTTTTTTTTAAATTTTTATTTATTTATGATAGTCACACACAGAGAGAGAGAGAGGCAGAGACACAGGCAGAGGGAGAAGCAGGCTCCATGCACCGGGAGCCCGACGTGGGATTCGATCCCGGTTCTCCAGGATCGCGCCCTGGGCCAAAGGCAGGCGCCAAACCGCTGCGCCACCCAGGGATCCCAAAAGTTACCTTTCCTAACAGTCTCATGACCTCCATGTAAGTATATGCACAAATGAAATGCATCAATCTTGAACATGACCTTTAGATAATATTTAGAAATCCAAAGAAGAAAATTTCAAATATGTTAGATGTAAACCCAATCTTTAAAGGTTCAAAGATTTTATTACCTCTAAACTAGAGAACATTATCAGTTTGGATAACATGTCAACCAGGGCAATATTAAAGGTATTGGAATTATTAGGGAGGAAAAATTAAGAATAGATAATATAATTATTTTTAAATACTTGAAAAACTGCTTTCAGTCAGGTTAGATAATGTTGCATAAAAGCTACCTGAAAGTTCTCACTACCTTGAAAATCCACCCTCCAACCACCACCTACCACCACCTACTACCACCTTGTCATTTCTCTTGCTACCAATCTCAGATAATTAATAGTTCTCTCTGAAGTATTGCTTTTCAGGGATCCAAGATGATAGATATCCTGCCAGGTGTAATATTGCCACTCAATATAACCATGAATAAACAACATGGCACCAGCTATTCATAATATCTGCCCCTACAGTTTATGCCTTCTCACATTTCATTGCACAAAGTCACAAGACCATATACGACTTACAGAGGCATGAAACTGTTATCCTAAGATGTGCCCATAGGGGGAAGAGCAAGAAATGTTTAAACAAATAAACAAAAAAGCGAAAAACAAAAACAAAACAACCAGCAGTAATACCACAGCCACCATGCAGAAGATTGATACCCTTCTCATTACTTCCCAAAACAGGTGAGTTGATGTATATATGGGTATAAAACTCCTAGAAGTACATGCAGATTCTTACATATAACCCCAAATTGTGTGTGGAACTAAGATAAGTAGTTTTATTCTAAATATTCTTTAAATAAGTACTGTATTTATAGTTTGAAGGTAACAATTATATAAAAATTCTACACAGAAATCTCCTTCCCATGTGTTTGTCATCCTGCTTGTATAAGTAACCATATTTATTACTTTATGCTTCTAGAGATTTATGTTAATTCAAATATTTATTCTAAAATGTCCTTAACATGAGTTAGAATTCATAAAAACATTTTACAATTATTATATGATTAAACAAATCATTGAAATACCCTATGGCATAGATAAGATTTGTGTAATACAAACATTTTTAATGTGAGCTGTAATGGCATCAATGTTTCTCTTGGGAAATTATTGATGTGAAGAGTACAAATTTAGAAAAAAATGTTGAGTTCTCTAATATGAAAAACTTAATGAATTAAATTTTTTGTACTTTATTATAAACAGTTTTAACACAGTTCTCCAATGATTAAGATACACCAGCATGTTATAATTTGAGACTGAGAGCATGAAAAAAATAAGGAAATATAACATGATTTATTCATTGTGTTTGAAGGCAGAGATAATATATCTTCACAATTGGTCCTAAGAAGCCTCTTGAGTTTTGGGGCTTTTTTTCTTTTTGGTTTTGCTTTTGTTAGAAGCTGCTTGAGTTTTAATGATTGTTCTGTTTATAACTTAAGTAATACCACAAAGAAAGATCCCCTATGCCTGACAACCAATGGAGCTCTACCTTTCTTTCTTTCTTTTTTCTTTCTTTCTTTCTTTCTTTCTTTCTTTCTTTCTTTCTTTCTTTCTTTCTTTCTTTCTTTCTTTCTTTTTCTTTCTTTTCTTCAGTGGGTTATAGCTTAATAGCTGAGAATAGATTATTTACAGTCCGATTGCCTCTGTTCACATCCCAGTATGGCCTCTTAGGAAATGTGTAAATCCAGGTGATATAAACTAAATGCTGAGTGAAATAAGTCAATCGGAGAAGGACAAACAGTGTATGTTCTCATTCATTTGGGGAATATGAATAATAGTGAAAGGGAATATAAAGGAAGGGAAAAGAAATGTTGGGAAATATCAGGAAGGGAGACAGAACATAAAGACTCCTAACTCGGGGAAATGAACTAGGGGTGGTGGAAGGGGAGGAGGGCGGGTGTTGGAGGGGAATGGGTGACGGGCACTGAGGTGGACACTTGACGGGATGAGCACTGGGTGTTTTTCTGTATGTTGGTAAATTGAACACCAATAAAAGTTAATTAAAAAATAAATAAATAAAAAAAATAAAAAATAAAAAAATAAAAATTCACTCCCCCCCCCCAAAAAAATAAATAAACTAAATGCTTGTATCCCCCAAAATTCATTATGTCAAAACTGATTCACAATGTAATAGCATTAGGAAGTAGGCCTTTGTTATGAGATGAGGTCATGAGATGGAGCCCTCCTGAATGGGATTAGTGACCTCATAAAAGAGGCTCAAAAACTTTTTTGCCTCTACCATGTGAGAAAACAACTATCTACGAACCAGAAAGTTTACCCATCACCACTGAATCTGTTGAAGCAACAACTTTGTTTTACTGATCTTGCACTTGCCAGTCTCCAAAAATAGGAAAAATAAATGTCTGTTGTTTATAAACCAATCAGTCTATGGTATTTTGTTATAGCATACTGAACAGACTAAGACACCAAACTGACTACTTAATCCTTATAAGCCTAGGTTTTCTAATCTCCAAGAAAAACCATATTATCTTAATTTATGGTTTTTTGTTTGAGAGGATAAAATATCACTCTAAGTACAAAATGGAATAGTGAAAACATACAGCAATCACTCAATAAATGTGGGTAGTATTATGATAGCCACTTCTGCCTTAATTTTTGATCTTCTCAGATCAAAACATGATCATCCCCTCAGTTGTGTACTTTTCAGCCTTGTTAGCTTTAGCTATGGTACTTGGTAGAGATTCTCATACTCGAACTTCTCTACTGCCATCAGTGTGGCACCACTGATCACTAAGACCTATCGCTAGTCTAAGTATCTATCGCCTCTTGCAGTTTTTAAGGCCTTATCAAGAAAAAAAGTTTAATAATTACAATTGGTGAAATGGAAGTAATATGCTTGGAAGATGATAACAAACACATGCCTAATAGTCTAGATTCCAAGCCTCATATATCACCAGATACCCTTACCATCATGGCTAAGTACAACATTTCACATCTGCTTTCCTTCAAATATTGTCCCCTTGATGTCCCTTTAAAGTTACTAAAAACTACTATTCTCAGCCCCTTTATTAATAATTTATGGATCCATTTCTATTCTGAGTCTGGACTCAGATCACCTTTCCATTTTTTCCCTTCAGACTACTTCCCAACATAAGCATTGCTTTAACCAAACCGTTCTACAAACTCAAAAGTCATTTGAATTTCCTATTTTTATACCTCTCAACTTGTGAATCTCTAAAAATATTTCCAGTTTCATCAGAAAAAAACCTTGGCTATTTTAAGATATACATTAAAGTGCCATTTAAAATCCTTACCTATTTACCCTTGGCAAGATAAGTTTTCTTCTCTCAACTGCAATACATGTTAACCTACTAAATGTATAGCACTTATAGGGGATATTTTGATATTCCTAAATTGTTACTATTAATACATATTTAAGTTGACAGTCTTGCCATATATATTGTATCTTATTTTTTCCCTAGCATTCTTAGGCATTTTTTTTTATATTTTTGCATTATCACGCTTCTCATTCTGAAATGAGGATTCTCTGTATAGGCATACACATGTACACAAATGCACACTCTTATGTCCACACATCTGTGTATTTATGAGAGAGTTATTGGAGAAAACTTAAATATTATTCAAAGTTTTATTCGCTCTTCAAGACAGGTGAGAATGGGGAGTCGTGGCCAAGCAAACATGCCCAATCACATTTTTCATGTGTTGGATGCAGAAAGTAAAGTTGAAGTGTACAAGTATGTAGGTTCTGATTTGGGTATATAACCATAACGTCTCACATTTGGTTTACAGAAATGGCTTAGATTTAAGTGAATAATGAGCACATGTTAAAGCACTTTGAGAACCACATATCACTATGCTTTATATATTTCACTTGAATATAGTATTTTTTTAGACTTGTAGTTCCAAATCTGAATAATCGTCATAATCTCTTGAGAAGGTTAATTTACAAAATCCCCATTCCCTATATCAGGGATTGCTGACTCACTCTATCAATAGTCTTTGGAATCAGCATTTCTGGAATGCTCTCTAGGAGGATACTTTGGGAACCTTTGCTTCTAAGGATCCAGAAATTCTACAGGCAAACATGAGTTATAAATATAAAGTTTTGTCACTAAGGGTAGGCTGTGCTCTTGTCACTGAATATATAAGCATCATTATATTTGGGATTTTTCTCACCAGTCTTTAGTCACTCTCAAATTCTAGGAGCTTTGAGAATATCATAAATTTCCATGTCTTAAGTATTCTATTCAATATAAAAATATGCTCCTAAGTTGATGTGGGAATATACAGGTTTCTGAAATGCATTTATTACATTTAACAATTACAATACTAGCAGTCGGACCATTTCTAATTTTATATCTCTACTTAGGATAATTTATTATACAAGCAAATGTATAGCATTGGAAGGCTAGCTTGGGATGATGCTCAGTAAATATAAATGAGCCATTGTTGAGTGAAATCGTGACTGTCCAGAATCAGCATTTTCATTATTTTTCTGAATTCTAAAGTGACACCTTTCATAAAGTGAATTTTCCATAAAATAAAGAGAACTCTTCTACTTGGTCTATAAACAAATTTACTTAAATTTGAAAGTCTGTCTATGCCTGCTGATGGGAAATGTGGAGTCTCCTCAAGAATTTTCTAATGGACTTTCCTAGATTGAAATAGTTTAAATGTGAGGAATCTGAGAGGGGAAGTAAAAGGATCTTCCTGAGATAACAATTTTGTCTTACCTGGATTGTATTGGAGGGTGATTGAGGATTTTAAAGAAATTTTGAATACTAAACATCATACACCTACCAGTGAGGATTTTCATGAGTTTGTGAAGTATTTGGTTTGCAACTATAATTCTAATAACCAAACATGCAAGTGCCCTTTGAGTGTTCAGAGCTCTCTTATATCTCTTTGAACTTTTAAACTCAAGCAAAGATTCTCCTAAGCAATAGGTAAATATAACTGGAAGGAAAGTTAGTCACCAATACACAGTCAAACCATCTCCCAAAGGCAAAATTCAAAGCTTCCAACCCTGGAAGAGTGTTGACTGCTACAGTGTGAAAATTTATTATATGTCCTTTGAAATGAAAGCCAGAGCTTTGCTTCAATGACACTAGAGTGATATACCCAGTTATGATACAAATATAGGTAACTATAGGCAGGTGTCTGTTTCTTCACATTTTAAAAAAGTGGGCTCAAGACTCCCAAGTGTTGAAATTACCATTAAAGCAGTTTGCCTGTAATTATTACTTTGGCAGAGATTTGCTAAGTTTAAAGAACTTGCTGTCAACTTCAAAACAACAGTGGGTGGAATAATAAGTGATATCTATGAAGAAAATCGATAAGATCTCTTTGATCATTTATTTATTTCTAAAAAGAAAAAATATTCTGAAATGCCATATGAAGATCTTAATTTTTATTCTGACTTAAATTTATTCAATTACATAAGATTTTAAGAAAATATGATAAACTGAAGAAATGCTTTTGAGAAATTGCAAGTACAAGTATTTACTTATTTACCTAGATATCTTCATAAAAGGGATACTGATTTTCTTCACTCTTCTACAAATAAGTAACACTTGTACAAAGTGCTTACAATATACCAGAATATATGCCAGATAATGTTTTAAATGTTTTACCAATATTGACTCATTGAATCCTCACAATAACCCTGAGAGGTAGGGTCTTAGTACTTCACTTTACAGATGTAAAAACTTAGCGAGGGGCACAGGGTGCTGCTCATGATCACACAGGAAGAGATAGAGTGTGTGCTGACCCCAGACTATCTAATGTGTTTGAGCAGGACAATACCACGAGACAGCAAATGTAATGCTTAAGCAGATAGATTCTGGGCACAGACTGCCTGAGATCAATTAGACTCAAAAGATTCTCAGAAGATTACAGTATTTTTAGTTTAAAATATCTTCTTAGAACTTTGTTAAGTATAACAATTAGGTAGGTTAATTGCTGTTTTTAGTATCATATTAACTAATAAATTTTGGAACTAGAAAAAGAAAATAGATGCCCTTAGGGTATCTCAGCTGGTTAAGTGTCTGACTCTTGGTTTTGGCTCAGGTCTTAAACTCACAGGTCGTGAGATGGAGTTTGACATAGAGCTCCCCACTCAGCATGGAATCTGCTTGAAAGATTTACTCCCCTTCTCCTTCCCCCACTTGTGCTCTTGTTGTGCCCAAGATTGCGAATCTGAGAAACCATCAAGGAGCCGACATGGATGCAAGCACACGAGGGTTTATTTACAAGCTCGAGGTTGGGTCCAAGTGTGCCCCACACAATGGAGGAGGGACTTGGACCCCAAAGTGGGTTACAGCTGGGTTTTTTATAGGCTGGTCTAGGGGATTTTCAGGAGGGGTGGAAGAATTTCTCCAAGTTCTGTTTACATTCTGATGTGGGGCTTTCAAGGGCACTGAGCTCTGTTCTCATTCTAATATGGGACTTTCTACCATGGGCGTGGGCTCTGTTGTCTTTCTGATATGGGATTACCTGCCAAGGACATTGAGTACATTCTGCAGTTTTTCCCATAAAGTTCAGCTCTTATTCACAGAGGCCTAAGATGGCTGTACCTGTGCTAATGCTAAACTTTAGGTGGGATGGCCTTAAATTTTCTCAGTCTCCACACTCTCTCTCTCTCTTTCTCTCCCCCAAGTAAATAAATTAATTTAAAAAAAAAGAAAATAGATGCTCTAAATTCTAATTACATGTTCTACTTAATAAAGTCTCTGACTCCATTTTTGGTGTTTGACAACTGACAGCTTTTAAGTCTTACCTCTGTTCCTCATCCTCTAGCTCCACATCTGATTAAGATGGTAAGAAAGTTCCATATCTTCCTTGGCACAGGTGGAAATACAAACTATGGAAGCTCTGGCCCAAGAGCTGGAACCTTACCCAACTCCACCAGCAATCACAATAGACAACCCAAACCAGCCCCCATGTCCTTGTTCAAATCATTCCAGACTGGTTCGGTAACAGTCCTGCCTTCCCCAGGAAAGCCTTCTCATGAGTAATAAACCTTTTCATACCTTCTTAATGCACACAGAACATCAGTTGTCTCAATTTTCAAACCAGCTTTGGGTGAAGGGTTGGTCTCACCCTATGCCAGGCCACTACAAATATCTAACTAATATATACATTGCAAGAGCTAAATATTAATCATTTTCACTGTATCATTATGAAATGAACAGATACAGATAACATTTTGCCTGGTTTGGCCTGATGTGCATGCATATTAGCTATGAAGAGGTTCACCTTTCTTAGCTTTTTACAAATTTAATATGTAGTTAAAATTTAAGCATACTATCATATAATAAAAATTTATGAAAATAACAATAAAATTACTACAGAATGAAAAGTATAGCAAAGGGAATATGGTCAATATAATATAGTAACTTTGTGACAGATGGTAACTACATTTAACATGGTATTTTTTATTACATTTTTTAATTTAAATTCAATTTGCCAACATATAGTCTAACACCCAGTGCTCCTCCCATCAAGTGCCCTCCTCATTGCCTACCCAGTTACCTCATCCCCTCACCCACCTCCCCTTCTGTGATTCTTTGTTTGTTTTCCAGAGTTAGGAGTCTCTCATGGTTTGTCTCCCTCTCTAATTTTTCCCACTCAATTTCCTCCTTTCCCTTATAATCCCTTTTACTATTTCTTATATTCCATGTATGAGTGAAACTATATGGTGACTGTCCATCTCTGATTGGCTTATTTCACTCAGCATAATACTCTCCAGTTCCATCTGTCATAGTAAGCATTTTATAATGTATAGTTTTTGAATCACAATGTTGTATACCTGAAACTAATATTGTACAATTTTTATCTACAATAAAAAAATAAAATAAAAAAATTACTCCAAAATGGAAAATGGGATAATTTGATCAGTTATAGAAGTTACTAAAAAAGTTAAAAGTTATAGAAGTTACTAAAAAAGTTAAAAGTTGAGTTTCATGTGATTTATTAATTCCACTTCTGTACATATGCCCCCCAAAATTGAAATCAGGTGTTGTGCCCAAGATTGCGAATCCAAGGAACCACCAAGGAGCCAACAGCGATGCAAGTGCACGAGGGTTTATTTGCAAGCTAGAGCTTGGGTCCAAGTGTTCCTGACACAGCGGAGCAGGCACTTGGACCCCCAAGTGGGTTACAGCTGGGTTTTTTATAGGCTGGTCTAGGGGATTTTCAGATGGGCTGGAAGAATTTCTCCAAGTTCTGTTTACATTCTGATATGGGGCTTTCGAGGGCATTGAGCTCTGTTCTCATTCTAATATGGGACTTTCTACCATGGGTGTGGGCTCTGTTGTCTTTCTGATATGGGATTACCTGCGGAGGACATTGAGTACATTCTGCAGTTTTTCCCATAAAGTTCAGCTCTTATTCACAGGGGCCTAAGATGGAAATAACCTAAACGTCCATTGACAGATAAATGGATAAACAAAATGGTATACACATACAATGGAATATTTTTCAGCTTTAAAAAGGAATGAAATTCAGATATGTGTTACAACATGTATCAATCTTGAAGACATTATGCTAGGTAAAATAAGCCAGGTATAATGGGATACATTTTATAAGTATTTTACCACACTCAAAAAAGCTTACCAAATTACCCCCAACATAACCAAAGTTAGCACTTATTGCATTTGTCTTCTCTCATATTTATTTTTATTTTTTTTTAATTTTTTTAAAAATTTATTTATGATAGAGAGAGAGAGAGAGAGGCAGAGACACAGGCAGAGGGAGAAGCAGGCTCCACGCACCGGGAGCCCGACGTGGGACTCGATCCCGGTTCTCCAGGATCGCGCCCTGGGCCAAAGGCAGGCGCCAAACCGCTGCGCCACCCAGGGATTCCCTCTCATATTTATTTTTAATCTGCAATGCTTTTTCACATGTCGTACAATCTATACAAGGCTTTTATACTAGATTGAATAGCTTCCTGGAGTTTTTATAACCTTTCCTCCAACAGGGGCTCCAGTTCTAATAAGGTTTGTCAATAAAGAATATTCCTGCTACACTGAATTATAAAATATTACTGCCAGTATTTACCTCAAAGAAAGTAAAGTAACCAGATTTATTTTCCTTCCTTGCTTCCCCCTGTTAGGTAGAAGCTAGACTAGGAGCAGTGGAAGGAACACCTGAGGCAGACTCCAAGTCCTTGAAGGGGAACAATAGAGACACAGGCTGGAGGCAAGGATGGTGATAAATAAGCTACCATTAAAAGATAAGGGGGATCAACATCCTGACCTTGTGGCTTCTAGGACCTTGGGCTTAACAGATCAAGAGCCACAGGTGCAGAACATGTGCTCTCCTCTTCTACCTCTGCCCCAGGGTAACCTCTAAACTCATTATAATGCATTTGAATTGCTTTATAACCCCCACTCCCCATTAGGAAAGGTTCCCATACAAATCTTATAGGGTCAAAACTCCCCCTCTTCACCTGTGAAAGGAGTTTCTGAAATGACTGGAAGCAGCCTCCACTAGAGACTACCCCACTGTATGTCATAGCTCCTCCCAGCGCATAGAGACCCAATATCCACAACAAGACAACTGAGGGGCAGGTTCCCACTTGCAGAGCCTGCCCCTTTTCCACCTTGAGACTTTACTTTCACTTTGATAAAGTACTGACTATTTTCCTTCTTGTTCTCTTTCTTCCAGTGGGGTCCCCACATAAATCTTCTTATGGGTAATCCAAAGACCAAGACTTCCATTCACACATGCAGACTCTCTCACTTGTAACACTCCCACAACATATTTTAATGTGATTTAAAAAAAGGACAAGATGAGAAATTATACATTATACTTGAGTTAAATCTTATGCTACCTATACAAATTGTTGTACTTTCAAAGAATGTATTAAATAACATTGTCATAATAGGAGGCTCTAAGATGGTGGCTTAGATGGAGGATGCTAGGCTCATCTGGTCCCTCAAACAGAACTAGATTCACTATCAAATCATTCTGAATACCCAAGAGATCCACCTGAGGACTGACAGAACAAGCTGCACAACCAGAGGGAGAAAAGAGTCTATACTGAGGAAGGTAGGAAGTATAGAAATGTGGTTTGCAGTAGAAATGGATCACAGGTACTGTAGAGGAGAGGGAGCCCTAGTCACAGAGAAAGGTGAGAGAGAGGAGCACACAGGGGAATGCACAAGGAGAACGTTTTCCCAAAGCCACTGTCTAGGAAAATGAGAGGGACTGATGAGTTTTTGCAACCAGCAGGGCATGAAGACAGGAGGGAATTTTTTTGTTCATTTTATTGGGGTGTTAAAGGTGATAATCAGTTATTTATTTATTTGTTTCAAGCTTGTATTTAAATTCCAGTTAGTTAACATATAGTGTAATATTATTTTCAGGAGTAGAATTTAGCAATTCATCACTTACATACAAAACCCAGGGCTCATCACAACAAATGCCCTCTTTAATACCCATCATCAATTTAGCCCATCTCTGGGCTTGGCTGAGATAGAACCCTAAGGGTACTACCCTACTCTTAGAGAGGAGGTGGGCAAACAACCCAGGGGCAAACAGATCTGAGGAACGCCCAGAGGACACAGAGGGTAAACTGTTCCCTCTCCTTGGAATGCATGTGTGAGAGATGGTATTCACCGAGATGCCTTTCCAGGGACAAAAGAGACGGTGGGGACCATTTCCCTCCACTGCCCTTTATAGGAACAGAGCCGCCTGCAGTAAAAAAAGCACAGCCCTGACACTGGCTGCCTAACCTCTTATACCAAGTCTCACTCCTCTGCATTCTGGTAGGACTGTCCTTCTCAGGCAAGTATGCCTCAGTAGTCCCAGTGCAGTGGGCTCTTCCTCAGAACACCAGCAGAAACCCCTGCCCATACCACATCTCCTGATCAGAGAATTCTGCAAAGCTTCAGTTCTAGCGGAAGTAGCATCACAACTCATTTAACAAGCAGACCACACAGCACATCCGGTAAAACTCACTACCCTCTGGCCAAAACCCAAACACTGCCCACTGCCAGCAAAAAGAGTATCTGCAGATGACTGGCCTGAGGGATGGAGCAGCCAAAATACAGCAGCAGAGTGCATGCAGCATACACCAGAGACACTCCCTGAAGTGTCAGGCCCTGGGCACTACATGACCTCTTCTTTATAAAGCCATAACTCTCAGGAGCAGGAAACCTAATAGGCTTTTCTAAAACACAGAAAAAGACAGAGATGTAGACAAAGTGCCAAGACAGAGGAATTCATCCCAAATGAAACAACAAGAAAAGGTCAAAGCCAGAGATCTAGTCAAAACAGATGTAAGTAATAAGCTTCATGCAGAATTGAAAGCAACAATCATAAGGATACTTGTAGGATTTGAGAAAGGAATGCAAGACTTCAAGGAAGTCTGTACTGTAGACACAAAACAGTTACAAAAACAACCAGAAATAAAAAATACAATAACTAAGATTCAAAATAGACTGGATGTAAAAACACAGGAATGGAAGTAGCAGAGGAATGAAGAATTGATATAGAAGATAAAATACTGGAAAAATAATGAATCTAAACAAAAGAGAAAAAAAAGAATTATAGAACAGGAGAATAAACTTAAGGAACTCAGTGACTCCATCAAATGTAACAATATTCATATCATAAGAGTCTAAGAAGAGAGAGAAAAGGGGGCAGAAAATTTATTTGAAGAAATAGTAGCTGAAAGTTTCCCTGATATATATATATATCTATATCTATATCTATATATCTATATATATATATTTGTATATCAAGCATTTTCTCTATATAATTTTGCCTACCTACATGAGCAAAATTTTGACAATAGACAGTTATTTAGTGATGGACCCATTGAATTGAAGATAGGAAAAAGTGTGCTATAAAGAAAGGAGAGTTTAAAAAACAAGCAAACCAACCAACCAAAGAAACAAGGGTTGGGGAGCCAATCAAGAAGTCTAGCTTCATAATAAGGGTGTCTTTAGCGATAAGACTGAGTTCGTTAACTAGAAATACTGGATTTTATTTTTCAGATATGTAATGTATGTAGTCTGAATGAAATGGTGAAATTAATCATTGCTAAAACCACTAGAAGCTCAACAATCTCCTAAGTTAATGTGATTAAGATAAGCATTTTACTTATGATGAAAAGTACTTATAATTCAAGACTGACATATGTAGCCAACTTTCTAAGTATCTTTTCTAAAGACCTCTTGATACTTCAGAACCAACCTTACTAGAATAATCTGGGAAGGTTGCTGAGTTTCAACATAGTGTAATCCCACCAAAAATTGTGTTTGTCCAACTGTGAATACTATTCATATTTTGGTGAGAAAAATCACTTAATGAGAAGCTTTGAAGTCATCTTTGCAACATGAGGCTGGCTCTGATTCCTTCAGCACCCCCTACTCCAATTGCTATAACATTAGGGGAGAAAATCCTCCGGTAATCTTAACTTTCTTCCACTTCTTTCAGCCAACAGACTGCTTGCGGAGTGAAAATAAGAGACATTTATCATGTTATGAACTCTACCAGCAAAATTAGTTACACTGTAGTCTGATATATTACAACAGAGTTTTGGGGTTTGTAAAATTGCAGCAAGAGAGTAGAGACTGAAGCCCTGCATTTTCTTAAACAGTGTATTTGAAGAATGCAAAATCTGTTATCTCTTCCACCAAAAACTCAATTCAATCTGCTGTGCTTCTATCCATTCTAAGATTATCTCAACTATGTAGATTTACTGTATCATACTTCAAATAGTTATTTCAACTGGGATGAAATTTTGTTTGTGTGACAGGTTTGCTTTAATTGTTGTATATTAGTAGACGATTATATTATTTTGAATCTAAAATAAAGTAATTTTCAAAAAAATAAAATACAATAATTTTCCCTATACAATTAAAGAATTTGTTTGGTATTAGAGTCAATAACATAAGGTTCAACTGTATCTTTGGAAAAAAACTTATCTTTGCAAAGAACACATTACTATATATTTCATAAGCACGTAGTCAGGAGTTAAAAGCAGTCTATTTTGTTCAATAGCTGTTCCACATTTCCAAAAGTTAATCCATGGTAATCTCAGAAACAGTCTGTGTTCATAACTGTGGTGGTTCAGTAGTTTGATAGATTTTGTATTTCTCTCGCCAAACTGAAGAACAGTCTTTTTAAAACCTACATCTTGCAAGGAAGGAGTACCTTTGACTGTTTCTCAAAATAGAATGCTTATATTCTTGCTAAGTAAATTAAATTAATATAGATAGTTGAATTAGACAGTTCATGCAATAACAATAGTACAAACCTTAAATTGTCTGAACATTTCAACTAGAAAAAAAATGGGGAGCAGTAGGGTATAAGGAGAGCTGAATTTTAGCACCAAGTTTACCTGATAACTTTTGTAAATAATTTAACTTGTGCTTGTTAACTCATGTCAAAAGTGGAATCAGATTCTGTATATTTAATATTTTAGAGGGCTTCTGGGCAGCCCAGGTGGCTCAATGGTTTAGCACCGCCTTCAGCCTGGGGTGGGATCCTAGAGACTCGGGATGGAGTCCCACGTGGGGCTAGGGAGCCTGCATGGAGCCTACCTCTCCCTCTGCAAGTGACTCTGCCTATCTGTCTCTCTCTCTCTGTGTCTCTCATGAATAAATAAATAAAACCTTAAAAAATATTTTAGAGGGCTTCTATGAGAAATAATGAGGCAAATGAGAAAAGAGTTCTAGGTCTTTGGCTTTTTTTTTTTTTTTCTGTACTTTACCCACCTTTTGTTTCCCTAAGATCCTCCCTAAGAGGCCTGCTCCGCTGGAGCACATTCTCCCACCACTTCAGGGCTCAATGAAGCCTCAGGCTTCCAAAAGAACAGAATCAGCAACCCAGAAAAATGGAATTAACTCCCTTTGCACATACTTTGAGTCAGTGACATATGGGGTATGGAAGAAACCAGAAGAGGAAAGGTCTTTCACTTTTTCTCTCCAATAAACTCCTCTGGCTGTGACTTTTCTCTACAACTTCTCCGGAGACGTCACAAATGACTGACTGACTGGCTGGCTGATTCTGTTCATGAGCTGTAGCCAGCTTAATAATGTATGACTTGGCTGGGGAAGACAGACTATTAAACATGGAATAGTACCACCACAGAAGTACCACCACAGAAGTTCAAGAGGATTAGGGACACAAACTATTCCTAGTTCAGTTCCTAAGGAACTTAAGGAAGGCTTCTGGGAAGAGACAGGTTTTTTTAAAATGAGGCTTGCCTATCATGTAAGAATTTTCTTGGAATAACAGAGGTCCTTTGGAGAGGGATCACATTTCAGAATCACCAGCAGCAAAAAAAGGGTATGGTAGGATGGTACATAGACAACATGAGGAAGGGACAGAGAGGAAGAGAAGACAGAGGGGAAAGGACAAGAGAGAACATGAGGGATTGTGAGGGAAGTTTAGGTTTTATTTTGTTTTATTTTTTTTAAAGATTTTATTTATTCATTCATGAGAGACCTAATAGAGAGAGAGGCAGACACAAGCAGAGGGAGAAGCGGGTTCCATGCAGGGAACCCGATGTGGGACTCAATCCCAGGACCCCAGGATCACGATCTGAGCCAAAGGCAGACATTCAACACTGAGTCACCCAGGTGCTCTCATTTTGTTTTAAATAGCCAAACTCTCCTAACATAAAACAACACACTTTTAAATGTTTGTTTTGGGATTGTTACTTTAAGACTCATATGAACTTTTAGTATGCTAGCAATTAAGACATACTTTATTCTCTTTTTGGAGCTTGCCCTAGATGATCTATCCTTTTACTTTTATTTCTCTTTTGTTTTGTTTACATCCCTTAGGCTTAACTAAGAAATTATGCCTCATTTTTAGACACATTTCCTTTGCCATGAAGCAAACCTCTGAAGGGATATACTTTGTGCATTATAGTTAATCATTTTTATAATAGATATCATTTTATGCTATGCAGATTAAAATACATTACAATTTTAAAGTGGCAATCATGTAGAAAATCTTGCCACATAGATATTTGTATCTGATTTACTTTGTTCAGCTTTTACATTGCTCTTCTAAAGCAGGGATCCTAGGAATATACTTGTTTTATTGCCCTTAGTTGAAAGCTTTAATATAGTATTAAGAATAGGACCTAAAGATACTATATGTTGGCAAATTGAATTTAAAGAAAAAATTTTAAAAAATAAATAAAAAATTTAAAAAACAGTATAGGACCTAAAGATGTATATATAATAAAATGAGTGCATATGGACCTTTTTTGCCTAAATATTTAAAAGTATTGAAAATAATTAGTAGAAATTATTTGACTTGCTTTTGCTATGTTAGTGTCGTAAAGAAAATAATGAAATTCAAGTCTACTAATCAAATACTCAATTCCCTTACAATTGGTATAGTCATGGAATATAACATTCACTAACTTTATATGATCTAAGGCATAATATTGGTATTAAAATTATTATAATCTTATTATAATACATATTATACATATACATAATACATATAATACATATTATATATGGCTACTAAGTGTGTTAATGATCAAACTGTGAAACTAAGTCATTGATTTGTTTTTTGGGTTTTTATCTTCCTTGTATATTAAAAAAGAGTTAAAACTCCTTAGACTAATAAGACAAATATGGCTAACAAGAGGATGACCAGTATTTTAAACTGACTATAGTACATATTTGAGATTCTCTGCTGCTCTAAAATAATTTTAATGGTACTTATCAACTGGCCTTAAAACATTTCATGTAATCCTCTGAATATAAGGAAGGATGCCTTTAAATAGATATCTATCTATTCAATGCAACTGGTTTGCAAAGTAATATTGTTTTTAAAACTTATAAATTGTCTTTTATTCCTTGTCCTTTATTCCTTGGTGGTTAACCATGCACCGCTTTCAGTTCTATTAGGAACTAAGGGAAGAAAAGAAATTAGGCGTCAAGAGAAAACCAAAGTTCCATACAAAAGAGTAACTCTGAATAAAGACAAATGTTATACAACCAAGGATGAAATTCCTGACCTGACCAAAGCCCACCATGTTCATGGCGCAAGGATCTGAAAAGAGAAGGTGAGCAGTTGACAAGTGCTATGGTTATTTGGAATATAAGTATCCAACATCTTTTCTTTATTTTTTCACCACGTAATCCTATATCAACCACTAAAATAGACAAGCAGAGCAGGTATAAGCAAGTTTTAATTTTAGAAAGGAAATATAAAAGCACAGAACTGGGAACACTGAATAAGGAAAGCTAATTCCTTATTAGGGAATTAATTCAGTCTTCCAATGTGAACTTCTCATTGTTATAATTGGTAAAATGAAGCTAGATAGTTGAATTTACACAAATGTGACCAAAAAAACTTTTTGGATTCAATATACTCTATTATTATGGTTTTGCTTTTATTCTCATTTCTGTTTTTGAATTTCCTTCTGTTATTAAAAAGTCATCTTCCTCTCCTTCCCAAATGTGTTTTGTTGAAGAATCCAGCTTAAAATAATTTGCAAACAAAACACCACAATCCCAGAATTATGTTTCATTTTCCCTTAATTTTCTTTGGGCATGAGCTATGAAATATATCTATATGAAAAGATCTGAGGCTAATACATTTTACATGCTGTGTATGCCTCCATGAAATAGATGTGGTAAATTTTGTTCTAAAAGGAGGATACCTGTTTAATCTTCAATTTAATAAACTAATGTTTCCAAAGTATAACATTTTAAGTTGTTCTATGAACTTAAAAATCAACTAATGATTACTAGTTAAAAGCAAATACAATATTTGTATATAATAAGTAGTCCAGAATTGATATCTTTGGCTTCTACGTATGCATAGTTCTTTCCATGATAAAAAGGCAAGACTTTTTAATATTGAATCATGAATATAGTAAATTTTGTTGAAAATTAAAGTTTCTATCTTTATATATTAATGATTCTTAATTGGTTGCATCAAAAAGACAGAGGAAATTATGTATGTAAGCCACTTTTAAGAGTCTCTGTGTATAGAAGAAAAAAGATACAGCAATTTTTAGATCTCTTCAACTGTAATGCCAAATCTTATACAGATTATTGCAGTTTAGAGATTTATATATATAAAGTAATATGTATTAGTGCATATACAAGTCCATAATTTTGATGTTAATATACAAATTAATTCTCACATGAAATGATAAACATTTATATATAGATATTTTTAGATTGTCTCTATAAAGATATTTTCCCTAAATTATACACATTCTAATTGGAAAGCAAAATTTTAAATCTAACTTCTTTTTGCGTGCACTTTTCTCTTTAGTACTTTTTGTTGCCTCATTACACCTCATCTACTTCACAATGAAATGAGCAATCTTATTTATTTAGTCTCTCACAGGTGTTTTTTGTTTTTTGTTTTTTTGTTTTTTTCATATTAGCACAGACTAGTTTTGAGTACAACAAAAGACAGAGCCAGATAACACGTGAATGTATTAATGACTAATCCTCTTTGGCGATGGGAATATCCTCTTAGCCATTCAAGGGGGCCGTCACAAATTTCTCTATTCTCACTGTTCACACTCAAGTTGTTCCCTTCAATTATAGCACAAACATCAATTCAAACAGTTCCCACCTTTCAATTCCCACTGCTTTCATTTCACTGACATTACTTCTCTATACCACAATTAGAACACCAGTCTCTGCAGCTGAAATTCACACCAGGAAAGGCATCAAAATGCGTAACTAAGTTAAATATGTTACAGGTGCATTGTTAGGTTGATGGTTATCCTGTTAGTTAAGTGCGTATCCTATTAAGTTCAATGAGCTTCCCATTAGCTTTAATGTGTTCAGATGTGTCCTGATATGATAAATATCACCTGTGCTTTGAATAGGAACAAAGCAATAGTAAAGTTAAACTCTTCATTTGTGCTTAGTTGTAAGACCTCTAATGTTTGAAGGGTATCAGATTGTTATAAACAAGCATAGATCTTCCATGAGATCCAGCAACTGTGTCATAAAATTAGTAAAATATGGAATCATGTGCCATATCCTAAACAGTTTGCAATGATGAAAGTAACATGTAGATCAACAAAGAGAATTAGTCTGTAACAAGCTTCAAATCTGTCTCTTTGGGGCCAAGTTTTCTCCCTTTTGTTAGCCCTTCTCCCAATAGCTCATAATTAAAATTATAGTCATTGTATATGCAATCATAACCGAGATTTGTTCTCTACTTTAAGGAATACAAAAATGAATGAAAAGTATACACAATCATAATGCAATGTGACATGTATTGTCACAGAACTATATGCCAAGATACTTAACTGTGGATAAATGATCTGATATTGTTGTGTAAGGTCACAGAATAAGAAACCATAGAAAACATGGAAAAGTTGATTCTTTATCATCATAACAACCACTATTATTTTACTAACAACACAATGCAGAGATGGTGAAATAGACAAGGGAGATATAAAAAAAATGTATGCTAAAATGAATGCAGTATCAGAAGTATGGCATGTTCAAGGACAACAGAGGAGTTCAATGTGCCTTAAGCTTCAGTATGTAAAAGTAAAGAAAGATATGAAAAGTGAGATGTTTTTGAAAGTATACATTGCTATTATAGTGGAATATCATGAACTATTGCACATATTAAAAGGACAACACTGTCAGTGATAGAATACAGATATCCAAAAATAGTGAAAGCAAGCAAAAGGTACAGGGGTCTCTACTAATATGAGGTGACATATAAGGATGGGGAATAGAGAATTTATATGATATCTTTTGGAATAATTATTAAGATCATGATACTTAGGACATGTAAGAAAATATTATACAGTTTAATAGGTTTAAAATTTGTTTTAAATGATGTTTGAAAGAGTGAATATATAAAGTGGAAGCAAGGTATATAATTATAAGGTCAATTTTAGAAAATACAGCATGAAATAACAGAGTTCAAGAGAAAGCATGCAAGCAGTTTGGGAATTCATTTAAGGCAAGAATATGAGAATATTAATATGAAAAGCTTATGAGATGTTGTATTGGCATAGCCATGAGAGATAAATACAGGGTATAATAGAAGATATAAAGTCAAAAGCAAAACATATCTAAGAATTGGTGGAGATGAAGAGGAGCAAGGGGGGCAAGTGAGGGCTGTGGGGATCAAGGGAAGAGAGAGAGGAGTGCTATTTTTTTCAAACATTTTATTTTGCATTAATATTAGATTTATAGAAGAGTTACATGGCAATTACAGAGAATTCCCATATACCATTCACCCACCCTCTTCTAATATGAGTATTTTGTATAACTGAATTAGTTCCTAATTACTTTAGTAACAAATTACCACAAAGTAAGTGGTTTAAACCAACACAAATTTATCAGGTTAGAATTCTGGAGGTCAAAAGCCTAAAATGGGTCTCAAGATACCAGCAGTGTTCTTATATTTTCTGGAGGCTGTAGGGAGAATCCATATTCTTGCCTTGTCCAGCTTCTGGTGTCCTCATGCATTCCTTGGTTTATGGCTACCTTCTATTTTCAAAGGCAGCAATAGTCAGTGACATCTTTCTTACATTGCATTACTCCAGGATACTGGCTCCTTTGCCCTCCTTTTTCACATTTTAGGATGCTGAGATTACACTAGGTCTGCCAGATTAATAATCCAGACCACTTTCCCTAACTCAAAGTCATTTTATTTACAACTCCCAATGCCACCTGCTGCCTCATTCCCCTTATGCCATATAACATCACATATTCACAGGTTCCAGAGACAAGAATGTAGACTTTTTAGGGGGTGTGGATGGGTATTATTCTGTCTACCAACATAACCATGCTATCTTTGTCAAAGCCAAGAAATTAATATAGCCATATTACTATTAAGTAGGATCCAGAATTTATTTGCATTTCACCAGTGTTTTTGCTATTTTTCTATGGCACTATTTTTATGTATATTAGGTAAGCCAGATTCATAACCTGCTCAGAAATGTTCAGTTTGAAATCTTATGTAAGCTGAATCTCAAGTCATAAACATAGCTATTCACAATTCTCATTTCCTACGAAGCATCCTCAAATGCTATATCCAGCCACACTGAAGCTCATGATGTCTTGGGAACATACACACACAAAAAGCTATCAAATAGTCTCATAGTTTAAGATATAAAGATTTTTAATTATGAGTTAACTTGAAATTTTCTTTTTACTGGTCAAACTATCTTTGCCAATAGGAACTTCTCACAATTTCCCTTTTCCACCTCCATAGATTATTGTTTGTCTGGATTACTCAACAACTGCCTGACATGTCTTCTTATTGCTATTATTTCCCATCACAATATAAATTCGACATAATAGCTCAGGATACCTTCTCAAAACATCATGTTGCTGTAATCCTCCAATGGCTTCTTTTCACAGTAAGAATAAAATTTCATGTTCCTATCCTGAACTAAATGGCTGTACATGATCTAGCTCACCTCCCAAACCTTATCTTCTACCATCATTTTTTCTGATTTGTTCTGTTCAAGCTTGCCAAGCACATTCTCCTCTCAGTGTTTCTACGTAATCTTCCTTTTTGAGTATTCTTCAATATGTGCAGGCTTGCTCTGTTACTCCTTTCAAATCTCTGTTCAAATGTTACCTTTCTATTAGGTACTCAAAAAGGGGAAAAATAAGCCCTACAAACACACCAGTCTTTTCTGTCTTCTTCATTGCTTTAGTATCATTCAGCACTACCTGAATATTAGTTGTAAATACTAAAATAATTACAGTTAAAACTAAGTTCATACAATAAATATGATAGTTAATATTTCCAACTATTATTTGCATGGGTCCTAGGTGCCACACATTATTCCAAGCATTTTTTACAAGATTTTAAAAAGAGTGAGTGAGAAAGTGAAAGAGAATGAGCAAGCACGTGAGCATGAGCAGTGGGAGGAGCAGAGTCCCGCTGAGCAGGAATCCCAAAGTTGGGCTAGATCTCAGACTCTGGGATCATTATCTGAGCCAAAGGCCACACACTAAACTGACTGAGCCACTCAGGTGCCCCTGTTTCAAGCATTTCAGATTAAATAATTTGCTTCCAACAATTCTCTGAGCTAGATAGCATATTTATTTTTATTTTACATTTCAGGAGCCTGTGACACAACATAATTCATAAATTATCTGAGGATACATGACCATTTAAAAGCAGAACAGGTTGGGACTCCTGGGTGGCTCAGCAGTTGAGCATCTGCCTTCAGCTCAGGGTATGATCCCAGATCCAGGGATCAAGTCCTGCATCAGGCTCCCTGCAAGGAAGGGAGCCTTCCTTGTCTGTGTCTCTGTCTCTCTCTGTGTCTCTCATGAATAAATAAAATCTTTTAAAAAATAATAAAATAATAAAAATAAAATAAAAGCAGAACATGGCATCCAACCCAACTGTGCTGCTTCTGAATCACATGATGCTCACCAATGTCATGCGGTCTCTTATGCAGGAATGAAAAAATACTTTAATAACTTTTTCAAAACATATTTAAAATAAATCCTATCTTTAGCCATTTCTACCAGGAGATGTAGGTCAGTAAAATTTAGGACACTTCTGAGTTCTATCCTTGTTCTTTTCAACAACTGAAGCCTCTGCTTTATCCAATTATTTTTACCCAATTCGTACTCTTTTTATTTGTTCTCCTGCTTAATGTATATGTAGTCTCCCATATGTCCCCTGATCTATCTCTCTCTCTCTCTCTCTCTCTCTTTTTTTTTTTTTTTTTTGTCTAATGCAGGCAGTCTGTCTCTGCTCCATGGCTTTTAAGCTTAGACTTAAACCAGACACTTAGATGAACCAAATACACTACTCTCCCCATTGGAAAGGAATCTTCTGTAGATCCATTGCACTAACTAGTTGAGTAGCAGGGTACCTGGAAATCCAGGAGCCTATATCAAGATATTCTCACATACTTGGGTCAACCTTTCTGCTGAAATATATGCTGCCTTTTGAAATTTCGAAGGTGAGTCACATGCCAATAACAACAGTCCACATTTTAATATAACTAAAAATATTTTTTTTGTATTGCCTGCTAATATAAACACAGGAAAAAAAAAAAAAAACACAGGAAATCCTATTAGCATAGGCAATTGTGTTTTTTTCTACAATGCCCTGGTGCAGTTCCTTGAGGTCCTTTTGCACTTTGGTGCACATTTGGGAGAAGAGGCTCATACAAAATAGTCTTTGAAAAATTTAAACATCAAGTTACTAAAGTATCACAAATTATAATTAATCTCATCTTCAGCATTTACATTTATACCTAGGTTTTTTTTAGATATTTTCCTGATAATATATCCCACGTAATGGTTCATGACGGGAAACAGCTATAACCTTACAAACAGACTCTGGTGACTCATACATACAGTTTCCATTCCTCTGAATTGTTATTTCTGAAGGAATTAAACCTCAGGCATCCTCTAATTAATTTGCTTAAAAGGTAAAAAAAAAAAAATCCAAAATAGCATTTATTTTCTCTAGAATAGACAGGAAAAAAAAATTCAATTCAGTTTGCTGAATGAATGTGTTGGCAGAAATGATGGTTAATGTAATGATCTGTTATAATTTTATAAAAAGTAAATTGCAGACTACTTTGGGAGGATGTTTAAAAATCTATGTGTGATTTATAAAAAATCTAATGCAGGTTACAGTTTAAAAGGATCTATTTTAATTTTTCTCAAAGGAAATAATTATTTTCACTCAGACCTACAGTACATTGTGGTTATTGGCTTGGATTTATTCTCTTAGTGACAAGATAATTCTTTTACTCATTAAGCTGAAGTGTTCTTAGCACTTAATATCCAAGCTCATAATTCCTGTAAGCATTCTGTTTCAGTAATATTAGATTTCTTGACAGCATAAGACAGGCCTTTCTAATGTAATATCAAAATACATTACCTAGTATGTGATTCATTTAAGGCGGTCTTTTATATTTGGAAGACACATTACCTTCTGATGTAACAAAATGTATCACAATATTACTATAAAATATCTCTAATAAGAAATATAGTCCTTGTTGCTTAGAAGAAATCTGTGACATTTCCCCCTAATCTGCCTTTATGTTCATTTCCCCCTAATCTGCCAGCTATATTCAAGTACAGTTTCATTAAGATTCAGTATGGCAGTTCACCAAGGCCTCTATAAATAAATGCTGGGGAAAAATCATCGCAAAACCTCTCTAGAGTCCTAGTTGGCCAGATAATAAATAGCTCAACAAAAATATGGCTCAGACGAAGTATCTTTGCCATGCCTGTTATATATCTGCCCCCTATTCTCTTATAGAATTCACATCTGTCCTCAGTGTACTCATGTCTGGTTGGTTCCCTTTGTGTTGATGAAAGAGACTTGGAAACTCAATAGTATTTCAGTCTGATTTGGGATATCTTCCCAAGTAGTGTTTATGAGGACTTTTGGGTTATAAGGGGAAATTATTAGTCCATTTTATCCTTCTTTTCAAGTTTGGGCTGAATATACAAATAAAACTGGAAAGGAAAGTGGCATGACACTGTCAAAAGCAGCAGAGGCGTCCATACAGTGAAACTTTTGAGGAATTTCTCCTGATATCAGTATACTGATGTAGATAGCTACTACTAAATTAAAGGATAAATCAATGGAACGACCCCTGCCCATAAATAAAAACAGGTTTGCATGGAAATTGGGTAGAAGACATCTACTCCAACACACCTTTATTAGTCCAGTTCTCACTTCCAGAAGCAAGTATCAGCAGCAAGGGTATAGAATTTAACATCATCTTGTAAATTGTTCCCAGATTACATTTGACCCAGCTATGATGAAAGACTGGTTACAAGATAACTAGATCCACTATGGTAAATTTGAGGATACTGTCCAACTTCATTCTCAACTACAATAACAAACATGATGATGGTAAGATAAAAGTTCCTGAGCCGATCAAGCCAATTCATTTTTCTGTGACTGAACCTTAGAAGTATTTTGACACTGTATTTAAACTGGACCAATCTTACTTATTCAGGTAAACTAATCATTTGGGGAAAGTTTTAGTCAGTTGAGACTTAATGCTTTTCCTGTTCTCTTCCTCTGGTTGAATGTAAGGAACAAAGGTTTACTTACATTGAGGCATTGAGAAATGAGAGGATAGTGTGTAGATTAGTGCTTCTCAAAAATCAATATATATTTAAATCATCTGAGATTGTTATAGAGTCTGATTCAGTGGGTGTGGGATGGGTCCTGAGATTTTGTATTTCTAAAAAACCCAGCTGCCAATGACTAGTGGGCAGGACCAGACTGTGAGTAGCAAAAGACTAGATTAAATTCTCTGTTATATAACCAACTATGGTGCTTGGAGATGTGTCATTGCATTTTACTTGCAGATTAGCAATCGATCACTACTGAATAATCTATATGTCAGTAGTTCTCTACTTGTAGAGTCTAGGCAGAGTGATCAAATATCCTGGTTTCCTTCGGATAGTATATGCCTGGTGAAATTACTTAATTACTAATAGTACTGCTGTATTCTAAAGCACTCCAGTTTGGTTGATAAAATATATTGCTATCTTAGGTCTAGGCCACCTTCTATTACAGAGTCCCCTCATTACAGCTTTATGACTGTTGTAGAATAATCATTCCTCTCTTCAAAGAAATTCTGGTCCCTCTTCAGTATTACTGGAAAGTTCAGCCACTTGACTAAGCCACAGTGATGCTGATTAAATTTCCTCTTGGCTTTCCAAAGTGAAAAGCGGTACAATTTGATGTTAACACTGGCATTGGGGTGGATGGATAGGAAGCAGAGCTACTTCACAAAAGCCCTAACCATTTCTAAATCTTGATTTTAAAAAAAAAGATTTTATTTATGTATTCATGAGGGACAGAGACAGAGAGAGAGATGCAGAGACACAGGCAGAGGGAAAGCAGGCTCCATGCAGGGAGCCTGATGTGGGACTCCATCCCAGGACTATGGGATCATGCCCTGAGCCAAAGGAAGATGCTCAACCACTGAGCCACCCAGGCATCCCAAAATCTTGATTTATTTTTAATGTATATTTTAGATATCTTACATTATCAAGTCTACTGGTGATAGAACAGAGTTATGGAATAAAACTTCTCATCAATTATACTTTGAAAATTGTGTCCTATCCAGAATTGGTTTTTGAACTTCAAAGGACAAAAAACCATCCCTCTAATTATTTGGTTTCTAAAATCTCTAAAGGAAGCATCATATCATGGAACCCAATGGGGGAGTAGACATCTAAATATAATATATATTAAGTAGGGTTCATTCCTTAAGATTCAAAACCCATTTCTAGTTGCCACTGATCATAGCTCTGTATTCCAACCAGTTTCCTAAAGGTTTCTGGAATTCTGATATAGCATCTTAAAAGCATCTATATGACCTAAAGTTGTGATGAAGAACCCCAACATTAATGCTTTAGATCAAATCAAATCTTGGTACATAGCAAAAAAAAACTTTCTTTTGTGAGAATGAATAAAGACAGGAAAAGCAAAAGATACATGCACTAACAGGGAAGTATGATATCAATTGGGTTTTATAGGTTACCTCCAAAAGGGAAGAAGCAAATAAGCCAAAATCCAGAAGGATATTCCAAATAAAGGGAATGAATAGCAAGACTTTGGTGCTGGAATGGGATTGGCAGGTTCTAGGAACTTATAGAGAATGTAGTGGCTGGAGCAGGGTAAGAAAGGGTGAGCTGTCAGAGATGAAGTTTGAGAAAGAAGCTGAAGCTGGGTCACTGGGCCATGTTAAGGAATTTGGATTGTATTCAAAATCTAATGGAAAGCTATTACAAGATTTTAAGAAGGTGACCGACATGATGTAAATTACATTTTTCAAAAATTACTCCAGGCAAAGAATGTATTAGAAAGTCACTGGAGAAAGCAGTTGAGAGGCTATGGCAATAGTCCAAGAATTGATTGTGGCTTGGACAAGAGCGGTATCAGCAGAGATGAAAGTAGAATAAATCAGAATATGGTTCAGAGTCATAAAGGACAGGATTTGACATTGAATTGGATGTGAGGGTGAGAAGGTGGAGTAAAGTATGCCTGTTATTCCTGACTTTGGTATTTGGGTGGATTTTACTGCCCTTCACTAAGGAAAAACAGTGAGAAACAAACTTGAAGTAAAAATGAGAACTTCATTTTAGAGAGATTAAATTTGAAATAGCTCAGAGACATCAAAGTAGATAAATAAATTTGGAATGTGAGTTTGGAATTTACAGTATAAGTCTGGCAGGACAAGTACATTTAAGAGTTATGAGCATATAACTATACCATATACAGGACAATGGGGCAGAGAAATCATGAAGACAGTACAGAGGCACTTTAATATTTTAAGGTCAGGTAGAGGGTGGAGAATATTCAGGAAAGTAGACAAAGAAACAACTGCCTTTATTGTTTGAGAAAAAAGTAGTATCACACATCATTGAAACAATGAAGATCATGTTTCCATAGAATTTAAATTAAGGTAAGAATGGAAAATATTCGTTGCATTTGGCAATGAAAAGATCATTGTTGAAGTTGATAAGAAGCAAAAGGAAAGAATTGTAAATTGGTATGAGTTATTTTTGTTACAGAAATCTTATGAATATAAAAATAGTTCATACCTAATTACCCAAGTAAGTCTTAAGATATCATCATCAAGAGAAAGAATCAAAAATGTCTAGAGAGCTTTGTATTCAACTATGTTTTCAGTTATTTCTATACACAAAGTGGCAACCTACCCAATTTCCAAGAGGATATTGGTTTTAAAGTGCACAATAATAGAGAGTTTTAAAAATCATTTGTTAGAACAATAACTGATTTTATTTAATATAGTTTTCATATGCAGTTTTTAAAAGGCCACAAAATATTTAAACTCTGAGTTTGTATAAATATTTCTCTACCCATCAATCCAACTAGCCATCCTTTTCTTGTTAACTGAATTATATAGGTTTATGAACAGGGACTTTAAAATGCAAGGGTACTAATTCACTTGAAATATTAAAACTTTCTTTGTGGCTTAGTATATGCTAATTTTTATCAAGAATGTTGTATGTGAAGTCAAAAATGTTTTCTTCTCTTGGTTCTACATTCCTCAAATATATTTCTACTTGACTTTTATTAATTCAGCTATTAAATTTTTCAATAGTTTTAAGTCTTTTTCTCTGATATTTTCTTATTTGTTAAACTTTTCAACCAGTGTTTATTCCATTTTTAAATGTTTCAACTATTATTTATCTATTTCTATCATCATTTATCTATAACCCAGGCAATTGTTGCCTTATACATTCTGAGGCATGTGGGGTGTGTGTATCTATGTTCATGATAGTTAACTTTTTAAAAATTGTACATAACACCCTTTTTTTGGCACTGCATTATTCCATATGTTTGATTTTAAATTGTTCTCCCAGTTTCTTTGGTTTATGCTACCCTGCATGACTTTCTCATTTCTTTAGTTTTCCTCCATTTTTTTTTCTGTATAGATATTTGCTTTACTATGATTCTTGTGGATAACTTGCATGGGCCACACGTGGTATAACCTTTAACCAGTGTAATCATAAATATTAATCAATTAATTAATAATTATCTTATTAAAAATTAGCCATAATTTAGATAACAAATTATATGATTACCTCTTATATAGGAATTTTCAAAGAGAATATAAACATTCTGAGACATTGTAGTTCTCAGAATAATTTTTCTTTTAAATTAAATGAGACTTCTACTGGATACAAAGTATAGGTTTGAGGTTAACTCATTTGGCACTTTGAAGATTTTACTTCAAAGTGTTCCTACACTTGTCACTGATATTGTTGAAGTTATCTAATCTTAGATCTTTTGTAGGTGAACTACTGTTTTTTTCATAAATCTTTTAGAAGTTTTTAGTTTATTGGTTTTTTTTACATTATAGACTTTCAATGAAATGCACCCAGTTGTGGGGTCATTCCTCATGTTTTAAAACAACTTCATTGAAAGATAATTGGTATATAAAAACTGCACATAGTTAATGCACACTATTTGATGGATTGAACATATATATTTACTTTTGAAACCATTATCACAATGGGGCAGCCCGGGTGACTCAGCAGTTTAGCACCACCTTCAGCCCAGGGCCTGATCCTGGATACCTGGGATCAACTCCCACATCAGGCTCTCTGCATGGAGCCTGCTTCTCCCTCTGCCTACCTCTTTGCCATTCTCTCTCTCTCTCTCTCTCTGTGTCTCTCATGAATAAATAAATAAAATCTTTTAAAAAAATCAAGATAATAAATACATTCATCACCTCCAAAAGTTTCCTCTCTTCCATGTGTTTGTGTGTGTGTTAAGACAACTTGAGATTCGTCTTCTTAAAGCAAATGCTTAAGCGCACAATAGCTCTAACTATCAGTACTTTGTTTTATAGAAAAGCTCTAGAAATTATTTATATTTGAATATAACTGTTGAATATCAAACCACCATTTCCCTGCCCCCCAGACTCTTTTAGCCACCGTTCTATTCTCTGCTAATATGAGTTTGAATACTTTTGATACCTCATTTAAATAGGATCATGTAATATTTCTCCTTTTGTGTCTGGCTTATTTCATTTGGCATAATGTTCATCATGTGCACCCAAGTTGTCCCATAGGGACATAGGAACTTTCCTTCCTTTTTAAATGCTGAATAATATTATCTTATATGAATATATCACAGTTTCTTTATCCATTCATCCATCAATAAATACCTATATTTCTTCCATCTCTTGGCTACCATGCATAATGCTATAATAAACATGGGAGAGCATATATCTTTGAGATTCTGATTTCAATTCTTTTGAATATATACTCAGATGTGGGATTGCTGAATCATATAGTGGTTCTATTTTTAAATTGTTGAAAAAGCTCCATACTGTTTTCTGCACTGACTGTCCCATTTTACATTCTCATCAACTATGTATAAGAGTTCCAATTCCTCCACATTCTTACTGCAACTTCTTCTTCTTCTTCTTCTTCTTCTTCTTCTTCTTCTTCTTCTCCTTCTGCTTCTTCTTCTTTTTTTTTTTTTTGATAAAAGCCATCCTAATAGGCATAAGGTAATATCTCATTGTGGTTTTGATTTTCATTTCCTAGGTACTATGTGACGTTGAGCATTTTTTCATATAACTATTGGCCATTTGTATGTCTTCTTTGGAAAAGTGTCTAGTTCATTTATAATTGGGTTACTATATTTTGGTATGTGTGTGGGGGAGTATTTTTGTTTGTTTGTTTGTTTGTTTGTTTTTTTGCTATTAAGTTGTATGTGTTCCTTACATATTTTATATATATAACCCTCATCATATATATGATTTGTAAATATTTATTCCCATTCTGTAGATTGCCTTTAAATGTTTGGCAGAATTCACTGTAAATAGTAGTTATCTTTGTTGTAGATTTTTGATAACTGATTCAATTCTTTATTCATTATTGGTTTGCTCAGATTTTCTATTCATGTTTCTGTCTAGTTAGGTATAATTCTAGGAATTTATCCATTTCTTCTAGATTATCCAATTTTTTGGTGAATAATTGTTCATAGTAATATCTTATGATGTTTTTATTTCTGTGTATCAGTTGTAATGTCTCTTCTTATGATTTGAGTTTTTTCTCATTTTTCTTAGTCTACCTAGCAGTTTGTCAAGTTTGCTGATCTCTTTAAAAAAGCAAATCTTGGTTTCATTGGTTCTTTTCCTATTATTGATCTTTTTTCCTTCTTTTTAAGATTTTATTTATTCATTTATTTAGAGATAGTGGTTGTGAGGAGCAGAGGGAGAGGAAAAAGGAGACTCTGAGCTGAGCACAGAGCCTTACACAGGGCTCTATCTCACAACTTTAAGATCATGACCTGAGCCAAAACCAAGAGTCAGATGCTTAACCAACTGAGCCACCAGGTGACCCTGTTCATCTATTTTCTGTTTTGATCATTTCTGCTCTCATTTTTATTATTTCATCTATTGATTGGAGGGCTAGTTTGTTCTTGTTTTGTTTGGTTTTTCTTCCTTGAGGTGTAAAGTCAGTTTATTTATTCGAAATTTTCTTCTTTTTCAGTGTATAATGTTTAACACTATTAACTTCCCTCGTAGTAGTAACTTGTTTGGTAAAAACTGTGAATATAAATGTTATTTCTTTCACTAGCATATCACTGAATATGTTAAAGTGCAACTTTAACACAAAGCAATGAATAAGCTCATTTACAGAATCTCTAACTCTCCAGTTGTTTTGTAAACATCGGGAAATATATCAAGAAATATGGAGCTAAAATAAGTCCTTCATTGAGGACTTATTAAGAAGTGAAAGAGAGAACAGCACTTAAGGAGTCTCACTATGTACAACATTATTATTACATAAGACATTTAAAAAAATGAAAACTGTATTTGACTGAAAGTTGTTGAACAAAATGAAAATTGATAGAATGATATAGTCAAAATAAAAATGTGTTTTAAAATAATAATACTATGGGGATCCCTGGGTGGCTCAACAGTTTAGCATCTGCCTTTGACCCAGACCATGATCAAGTCCCGCATCAGGCTCCCTGCATGGAGCCTGCTTCTCCCTCTGCCTGTGTCTCTGCCTCTCTCTCTCTCTCTCTCTCTCTCTCTCTCATGAATAAATAAATAAATAAATAAATAATAAAATAACACTAACAGACATGTATATTATAATAAAAATTTCTGATAACTGATAAATTTTATGAAAAATGGAAATGTTTCACAAAGTTTTATTTGAGAGGAGTGAATATTTTAAGCTTTTTAAGTATATAACATATTTTTAGTGTTTTAATTTTTAATTTCCAAATCATTTTTAGTTAGTCCTGTTCTGTGCTGTTGGTAACAAAAAAAAAAAATGTCCAACAATTGATTGATTACATAATTTGCAATAGATTAGAAAGCACTTTTCATGGGTTGATCCCATATCTTTGAAAATTGTGTATTAAACAAAAATAAACTATATTGTTTGCTTGTTAAAACTATTTACTTTTTTATTTTTTTAAGATTTTATTTATTTATTTATTCATGAGAGACACAGAGAAAGAGAGACAGGGACACAGGCAGAGGGAGAAGCAGGCTCCCTGTAGGGAGTCCGATGTAGGACTCAATCCCAGGACCCTGGGATATGACCTGAACCAAAGGCATATGCTCAACCACTGAGACACCCAGGTGCCCCTAGATATTGATTTCTATATGGAGTTTAATTTGGAGAAATTCTAGTTATAAAGTTGTCCTCTGACAGGTATAGGCTCGGCTCCACAGACTCATTTTAAGAGCAAGTACATAAAAGATCAGTATGATTTGAGTTCTTCTCAGGCTCAGTTCATATCTCCGGCCTCTGTAGTACTGCACATATCTGAGTTAAAATAGAGAATTTGAAACATCCTATGAAAGGGCAGCTTTCATAAAATTAAAATCACAGCAGACCTTAAGTTACTTTAATTATGTCACATAATGTGACTACTTAGGGATTTTGTGTTTACCATTCAAAACAGTGAAACAGAGTCAAAACTGCATAGCAAAAATATTTGTCTAGTAATTGGAATTTTTAATTCATACATAAAATAACTGAATCTGAATTTTAAAAATTTAAAATATTATTTTAAGTCATTTTAAATTAAAGAATGAATCCATAGGATAACAACTATTTAGAAAATAATCTGGTTATGAGGGGGAAATTATAATGCTCAATGACAAATATAAATGGTGCATCACTGGTTCATATTCAAGCAAGATGTTTATGCTAAGTTTTTCTATTGATCAAATTGATTCAACCAAATAGCTTCAGCAGAATTCCTTTTTCTAATTGTTTTTTTTTTTTTTTGGCCAACTTACTTTTAAAAATAGACTTTTTTTTTTTTAAATTAATTTTTATTGGTGTTCAATTTACCAACATACAAAAAAACACCCAGTGCTCATCCCGTCAAGTGTCCACCTCAGTGCCCGTCACCCATTCCCCTCCAACACCCGCCCTCCTCCCCCTCCACCACCCCTAGTTCGTTTCCCCGAGTTAGGAGTCTTTATGTTCTGTCTCCCTTCCTGATATTTCCCAACATTTCTTCTCCCTTCCTTTATATTCCCTTTCACTATTATTCATATTCCCCAAATGAATGAGAACATACACTGTTTGTCCTTCTCCGATTGACTTAAAAGAGTTTTAGATTTACAGAAAAATGTTCCACATACCTCATACCGAGTTCCGCTACTATTAGCATCTTACATTAGTATGCTGTATTTGTTACAGTTAATGAAACAATATATTTTATTATATAAAGTACATACTTGCTAGGGACTGGATATTTGTGTTCCCCCAAAATTCATAACTCCAATATGATGGAATCAGGAGGTAAGGCTTTTGGAAAGTGATTAAATCATGAAGATCGGGTCCTCATGATTGGGATTAGTGCCCTTTTAAAAAGGATCCTAGAAAGCTAATTTGTCTTTCCTACCATAGAAGGCCACAGTGAAAAGGTGGCTATCTAAGAACCAGAAGTAGGTTCTCACCTAACACTGAATATGCTGACATCTTGACCTTCTCAGACTCCAGATGGTAAGAAATAAATTTCTGTTGTTTATAACCCACACAGTATATGTGGTATTTCGTTAAGTACCTTGAATGGGCTAAGATAATACTTTATTGATATTTCCTTAATTTCTCTTTAATGTGATTTTTACTATCCCAGAATCTCATCTAGGATACTCCATGTATTCAATGGTCATGTTTCCTTAGGCTCCTCTTGGCTGTGACAGTGTGAAAGTTTATATTTTTCTTACTTTAAAACTTTAACAGTTTTGGGGAGTACTGGTCAGGTATTTCATAGGATGTCTCTCTGTTAGAATTTCTCTAACGTTTAAGTCTTGATTAGCCTGTAGTTATAGGCTTTTGAAAGGAAGATACCAATTAAATTGTCATTTTCATCATATCATACTTAGAGTATATAATATCATTCTTAGTAAAACTGCTGATTTTGACCTTGATCTTTTTGCTGAGATGGTGTTTTCCAGGTTTCTACACTGGAAAATTCTTTCTTATTTCATCCTTTTTCATATTATATTCTATTGAAGAAAGTCACTATGTGCAGTCTGCAAGAAAATACTGGGAAGTTATGTTTCCCCTCTTTGAAAGTAATTAATCTACATTTGAACAATAATTTTTCTTACAAAAATTTGTCTTTTTCCTCCCCATTTATTTTTACATTGTTGATTTATAACAGTATGAAATTATATCATCATATAAGATCATTTGTTTTATACTTTGGGTTATAACCCAATACAACTTTACTTATTCTGTGAACCAATTGTTTCAGTTCTGGCTATTGGGGCCTCTATTAGTTGGCTCCAATATATTAGTTGGCTCCAATATCTCATTGACATGTCACCATCTTTGTGTGTTTTGTTTTTTTTTTTAGCACTTCTTTAATTTTTGGCAGGATAAGATATTCCAGCCCCTTCTGTTACTATCCTGCAATCAACCATTTCTCCAAAGAGTCTATGCAACTTTAATTGGAGGAGAATGATATTAGAAGGCAAAATCTGGGCCCTACCTGTGTTCATTGTGACTGGGTGTCATTGTTTCCAGGGTTTTTGAGCTGACAGAGCAAGAAATATATTAATGTATATTAATCAATGTGGATATATATTTCCATATTTAATCATTTGTACACTGAGCTAAATATGGGTTCAAACTAATTTACCCACATCTAGTCCATTCCTGCATGGATGTAGCCTTTTCCCCTTAACTATCTACAACCTTCTACTCTATCATGAAGATATCTGGCTTCTCCTATTTGCCATCCATTTAGTTAACTGTTAAATTTTATTAAACATGGACAGTAATATCAGAATTGTTAACCTATACTGCCAATGAAAGCAACTTTATCATCTAGAATGTGGTGCTTATGCAAAGTTCATTGGTCCTTTAATCTTACAAACTCCATTTATTCCCAAAATTACTTATATCAGCATCTTTCCTTGACTCTTTCAGTGTAGTTATTTAATATGATTATAATAGAGTTAAGTTGTTGTCACATTCTGCAAAATAATCTTCCAGTCCCTTAAATCAGTTTTTTTTTAATTTTCCTGTATTAAGATTTACCCTTTTTGCTATGAAGGTATATGGGTTTTGACAAATGTATAGCATTATTTATATTCGATTACTATAACATATAGAATAGTTTCACTGCCCTGAAAAATCTTCCTATGCTTCATTGTTCAAATGATTTTTTTGTCTAGTCGCCATGAATTAAACATGAGAGATAGTATGGAGCTCATTCTTCATTAAGAAAGAGAAAATGAACTTTCCAGTTAAAGCAATACACCCCCAAATATACAAAAACATAAATGCATAAAATATATTCAGGAAGGAGTTGATAGGCTAGACTTTGTGAAGCACTTGGTTCATTTAACATAGAAGGGATACTGGAAATAATACTGATCAAATGGATTATAGTCCAATTCCCTTGAGAAACCAAACAAATACCTTTTAAGTGTTATTCTTATTTATTTGGGAGCCATTAAGACTTTGGAAAGTAAACTATCCTACAAAACCTTTAGCATATAGTTAGTGTAAACTCCCCAAATATAACAAGCCACTGACTCATTGTTCTCATATAATTAAATACTGACAGAAACCTGGAATTGTATTTCTTTATAAAAAGGATGACAATGAGTCATTCTCCTGTGATTTTCTAACACTCTTAAATCAGTATAGATAGATATCACATTTTTGTGATGTTTTCATTTACAACTCTGTCAATTAGTACTGCTCAGAAGTGCACTAAATAGTCTCGAAGTGGCTTGGAAGAGTTAATGTCTCCCTAAATACCTAATTTTCTACCCAGGATTGACAGAGACACAGGAGCAAACAGATACCAGTGGCATTTAGTAGCACTGAAATAAAGTGAAAAAGAATCTAAGCATTTTCTTTCATCTCTTCAGGGCATTATTTCTGTCTACTGTTCACCTGCTCTAATTATCCTGGAAGCTCACTTAAATTGCATTTTTTCTGCTACTAACAAGATGAGCCAGATTTTCCCCAGTGCCAGAGACACAGTATCATCAACAAAAAAGTCTTGATGATACCCTAGTGACTTCAAAGTGTTAATCCATCTCACTGGATGCTTATCTAGGTTCCAAGGAACGGCATGCTCCAAGGGAGAATTTGGCTCAATGAGAGATGGCTTTAGTACACAAGCAATGGTATCGTTCAATTTGCTTTTCTTATATTTACATTAGGTAAACGTTGGCAACAAAACTTAGATTCTGAAGCAAACGTAGCACCATGCCTGCTGCTCCTGTTGGGCTGTTTTCAGGTCAATTAGTGCCTCCTAAATTCTTAAAGCAGGTGCTAATCTGGTACTTAAACTGCTGAGACATTTGGCTTATTTTCTCAGTAAAAAGAATTTGGAAATACTTTGTTTAAGAGTTTAAGAGGATGAATGAATAAACACATATTTCCTTTATTAACCTTAAATTGTTTTTTTTTAAATAAGAAACATATTAAAAATTAAATCTTAGTTTAGAACCAGTTGGAGCAGCTTTCCTCTTAAAATACATGACTAGCACAGCTTGATTTGCTCTTCTATGTTAACTCTTTATTTCTAACTTAATTTTTCATTTAATGCCAGTGAATTAGTGTATAAAACTCAATATCTTCTTCAATATGGGTTTCACTTTTCTAACAAGATGACACAAGCATTTTAGAAGAGTTCTCTGTGAACAAATTTATTTCAGATTAATTTTGACAGAAAGAAGAAAGAAAGAAAGAAAGAAAGAAAGAAAGAAAGAAAGAAGAAGAAGAAAGAAAGAAAGAAAGAAAGAAAGAAAGAAAGAAGGAAGGAAGGAAAAGAAAGAAAGAAGAAAGAAATAAATAATTTACTCTGGATAACCAAATACACATTGTTTGCATGTAGTTATCCATCAAATATTCATGGAAATGTACTAACCCACCATAGTTCTATTAGAGATTTGTGTTAAAGGGAAGAATACAATACAGGCTCTAGACCTAAGGCATCCAAAGTCTAGGAGGGGATATATAAACAAATTATAATACCCTGTGAGAGCCTCAGGCAGCTATAATAGCATACAAGGTTATCTCAAGAGACATATCAATTCTGTCAGGTTTATAGGACACTAGATGAGCTTTCTGAGATTATACACAAACTGGATTATAAAATACAAAATTTGAGTTTTTAAGAGGATAGGAGGACATAGCCTGTGTGGAAGAAAAATAAATTCAAAAAGAAGTGAATGCCATTTGCTTGAAGAAAATAAAAACTGTAGAGTGCTAATTGGTATGAAGTCAATAAGGCAGCTCAGCAACAAAGGAGTTGAGACTGAAAATTTAGGGGCCAAACAATGACATTACTCATGTACCATGTTAACCAGCTTAATTTTTTTCTGTGAGTCAGTGGTTCTCACAATTCAGCATGCAAACATAATCTTGGAAAAATTTGTGAATGCAAATCCTGGATCTTACACCACAAAGTCTGATTTAGCAGGTCTGGTTAAAACCTAGGATTCTGAATTTTTACCAGGTCTTGCAGGATATTTTAAGACATACCATTGTTTGAGAAACAGGGCAGTAGATAGTGGGGGAGCTTATGAATGGTGTTGAGCAGGGAAGAGACATAACCCAACTTGTGTTTTAGAAACTATCTGAGCAGCAATACAGATTACATAAAAGAGGATGGAAGCAAAATTGAGAGAGACCAATTCTAACCTTGTTAATTTGTTCACTTAAGCTTATTGAACATGAGGTATGTGCCAAGATCTGTACTGGATATCACATATGTGTCACAAGTCTCCTGATGAGATAGGTGGTTTTTCAAAGTCTTTACAGCTCATTAGCTCTCAGATCTCTTACTGTGACCTATGGCCTCATGAGGAAAGACCTGTACAGCTATTTTATTGATGCATTCTAGGGCTCATGAGAAGCCAAACAGTGGAGAAGAGAATGAACTGAGAAAGATGAAAGCAGGAACAGTAGGATTTTGTGCCTCATTACATGTGAAGGGAGAGGAAGAGAGTGGCTTGGAAGCTCTGTAAAGACTTCTGGCTGAGCCACCAATCCGCAAGTCCAAATAGGTTATACAGAAAGAACAGGGTAGATTAGATGAGGTATTTGGGAATAATAAAAAATGCAGCTTTGGGTGCTTATATGGATTATATATATTTAACCATTTGGTTTTTACAACTGAGGAATCACATACGTTTTATCCTGAAAAGTCAGATATATTCACTGCTATAAAATAATTGGGCTCTGACCATATATTGCTAATAACACTTGTTTTTATCTTCCATTCAGAAAATTTATCAGTTTTGTTTTTACTAATTTAAATGATTTTAGAAGTAGTTAATTGTAAAGAACAAATCATAAACTTTAGAAAGCATGTCTCCATTTCATACTTCCCAGTTAACTTGTACCTGAATGAGAACTGAAGTGAGGTTTTAATAATGAGCATTGCTGCTTGCAGCACTGCCTTTACCCTACTCCCCTCACATCTACCAGTCAGTCAACATGTTTCCCAACACAGCCTATGACCTCCCCTTGTATTTGTTGGCCAGTTATGAATTTCTGTTTCCCTTTTCATGTCCTGTATATCTAGCAGATGAGATGTGAAACTTCTCTAAGGAATCATTGGTAATATTAACAGAGGCAATGATGAAACAAAGGTAATTTTAGGGTAACAGGAATAACAGTTTTGGAAGAAGGTTGGAGTAAATGTATACAGAGAAAAGATTTCCTGGGCCTGAATATAGAACTTTGTTATAGTTACAGAAAATATCTCACTTGTAAAGAAAATTAAATATCATTCTTTCTTACAGTCCTTTTTTATGATTCTGTATTTGTTACATAATTGAAATATAAATATACATAAAATTTGCAAAAGCACCAAGTTTTAAATCATTGCTTTATGGGGTTCCTAGCCTTCTAAGAATTTATGCACCCCTATTTCCCTGGTACTTCCCTCATCATTTTGTGGGAATTTATATATTAGGTGGCAGTTAGTCTAGCACAGAAACTAAATATTTTTTTAATTTGACAGAATGATAATAGTTTAATAGCAATTAATATTTACTGAATATTTACTGTGAGCGAAGTCCTTCAATTTCTAAGTAATTGACATGCATTAACTCAATTCCTCCTTAAAATAATAAAGAAATTGGTACTATTACAAACTCCCTATTACAAATGCAGACCTAAATTGAAGAGGTTGCTTTTCACTGGCATCATTTGTGACATTTTCGTCACTGTTAATTAATGTAATTGCCCCACCTGACTTCTAATTTCCAAAGTTTAGCTGACATCTCTCATCTGCTGTTACCTTGTTATTCACTCTGTTGTTATATATGATTATCTGTCTTTTATTCAATTTGCCACCCTTATAGAATTTCAGTACAGAGCAAAAAATACATCCATGAATCCACCATGTTTAATCAGAAATCTGCAAAGCATTTTCACATGAGAAAAATTACACACAATTTCTACATTTTATTTGCTTGCTAAGACAGTCATTGTTGACAATACAAAGGGGTTAAGCCACGTGGTAGTCCAGGTTTCCTAAGGATCAGATGCCAAGTGGGATTATACATTGAAGATATTTGTGAGGAGAAAGTTTTGTGAGGCAAAATGGAGAATGCCGGGATAGCTGGGAGAGGAGTTAAGATCATGATGCAGGTCTGATCCTTTTGAAGGACAGAGGGAAAAAGATGGTTAAGTGGGGGAATCCTAGACTGTGTTACAGTTCTAAAAGTCTGGCAAGTCTGATGAGGATTGCTTAAATCACTGATAGCCTTCTGGGAACTATTCGTCTGCTAGGAATGGGCCTGCTTTAGTATCACTTGCTATATGGAGGCATTGGCTGGAATCAGCGCATCAGAAGCATTGACCTGGTGTAAACGATGGATTTCAGAATGCAACAGCTGCAGTTACAATTCCTGCAGTTAGAGGTCTGGGAGGTGCATTTTCATGCCACCATAGCTAACAATGATCTGTCAGATGTTCATGTTCTGTATATAAAAACCATGTGCATAATGCATGAATCAATAAGATGCTACTAGGAAATTTTATTGCTTCTATTTTTTTCTTTTAAGCATGGCTTTACAAAGGAGAAAATAAATATGAATTTGTCTAAGGAGTTTGTACCAGACTTCTTAAGAACACAAAGTAACAAGAGCTTCTAGCTGGTGTTCTGCCCTAAGCCAAATGGCCCTTAGGTAAAGAAGATTTTACTTCTACAAAAGAATGAATAGATATTGATTAGATGGAGAAGCTTTGGGAGAGAGATGATGAAGACAAATGTATTCAGGCACGGAAACATTGCTGGGAGATTTGAAGGGTTTGGATCTAAACAGTATATATAGAACATTGTGAGAGAAATAGAAAAAACAATAAGCTAGGATGGGAGCCTGACAATTCAAATCCTTTTTATTTTTAATTTTTTTTTTTTTTGTAAGATTGTCCTGGAAGAAAGATAGGGAAACTAAGCTAGACAACACTGGAGAAGAAAAAGTATATTACATTAGGCAAAGAGTGTTTGCAGTCGAGTATATGGATCTTGGACTTAAATCATGATCTAATTAGAATTCACCCTAGAATTTTAAAGAGGCAGGTGTTAAAATTGGGTTGTGTACACAACCATTTGAGACTTACAAGAAGAGAGGCTAAAACCTAGAACATTCATACATATATTTGCTGGTCTTAAAGAGAAATTTTGAAATTTCTTCTCAGACTAAATCAAATGTGATTTCTCTTACTTGTATGCTAGCTACTTATTAGATTCATAATATATAGGAGATTAGTTAACTGAAATTTAACCCATTGTTTATTATGACTATTTACTATCATTATGCCTTGATTTCTCAGTTATTCTTACTCAATGGAGCCTACAGGGAGTATTTTACCTGTGTTCTTTTCCATAACTCCTAGCAATTTAGGGTTTAAATAAATTAATTTCATAGCAAGTTTCCTGCTTTTCCTTTGCCTTTCTACTTTCCTAATTGTTCCTTTGTTTATTTTTTCTTTGAACTATTTAAAAATTTTAAATGTTATTTTGTTTCTCTTAGCGGGTAACCATTTTTTTTAATCAATTTAGATATATTCATACTATCTAAACTCTCTCCTGAGAGAAAAATGATTATTTAATATTCCCTTATCTTCTTGCAACTTCCATGCTTTACTTTGCATCATTAATGAATCCATTGTTTTTTTTTTAATTTTTATTTATTTATGATAATCACAGAGAGAGAGAGAGAGAGGCAGAGACATAGGCAGAGGGAGAAGCAGGCTCCATGCACCGGGAGACCGACGTGGGATTTGATCCCGGGTCTCCAGGATCATGCCCTGGGCCAAAGGCAGGCGCTAAACCGCTGTGCCACCCAGGGATCCCAATGAATCCATTATATTTTTTTTTATTAACCTCTGCTTCTCAGCTTTATGATCAACAAATCAGACAAGGTCTCTGCCTTCATCTCATTTGGATCCTAATACAAAAAGAGAGACTACATGTATTAAAATAAGACATTGCAAATTGTTATGTTTAAGGAAAGGGACAAATAATGAGGTGTGATACAATGAGAAGGGTGGCCAAATTTAGGTACATTTTTCATAAATATATTTATTGAAATATGCTAAAATTAATTTTTAGCACAGTGGACACACTGATTAATAAATTTTATTCTTAACTCTTCTTCTAAGTATGTCATATATCTGAGTTTGATAAATACATTTCAATGCTAGTTTGATTATATTAATTGGTATCTGCTTAATTTGGATGATAGACACCATTACTAAGAATATATATTAACCCCAGAGGTTTGTTAATTGTGTTTAGCCTGAGGATTGCAGCCCTAAGCATTGTGTTAAAAAACAGTTCACTTTGGGTGCCTTCTGTCATATCAAGGAGCAGTTCCTGAATGTAGGGAAAACGGCTGGCTCTGCACTGGTAGGCACACTCCCACTGGATGTCTGCTGTCAGCTGAGGTTCTCTGCTGTGCATCCTAGCTAGGATACGCCATACTGACTAGAATGACATTTGGCAGCAGTACCTACAGGGGCCTATTTTGGATAAACTAGGTTTAAATGGCTATCTTGCTTGCTTCTTTGTGCCCAGCAAGAATAACAGTAGTATGTCTTCAGGCTTAACCAATGATCAGTACTGTAGCCCTTTGTCTGTGTCTATGATTATTGACAACAATAATCTGTAATTTACAACATCAAATCAGCTGTGTCTACCATAAATAATAGTCAATATGAATAGTCAAGGGAAATAATATGAAGATTCCTAATCTTAAACTTTTCCAAATAGATTTTTTAAATTCCCCATAGAATAAGAATCATTAGGATATTTTTCTTTAATGCAACAATTGGTAGCAAAATATGGAGAGTTAGTCTGGGAACTAGGAAATGTGGTTTAGATGATTAATCTGCTACTTAGTCACTGTGTAATAATAAGCAGTTGACCTAAAGTTGTTTATTTATTTGTAAAATGTGGCTGAGAGTGTCTACATCACAAGAACTATTAGAAGATTAAATATTATAATAAATATGAGAACATACACCATGAAATTTCTCACATGGGAGGTGCTTACTGCATTTTAGTTGCCTTCCTTTCTGGATCTCTAATTAAATCACTGTATGACTTTATGTGAACAATTTGCATTTTCTGATTCTCAGTTTTCCCATTTTAAAGAAAAGGATGAATTGAATCATCCTTTGACCTTCCTACTTTAGAATTCCTGGCCCTTAGTAAGAAAAGGCTTCTAACAAAGTTGACTATTAATTAAAGGAATTGCCTTATAAAGTAACCAATATATAATCACTGTAACTATGTTGAAAGATGATGTATAGCCACTAAATTGTACTCTTGAAACCAATATTACACTATATGTTAACTAGTATTTAAATAAATCGTAAAATAATAAAAATTAAAATAAAAAAAGAAGGATGATGCCATCTATAATAAAATTCCACTTATAGAAAAGTTTATAAACTGATAAACAGATGTGTTGTATTTGGAATATACTCTATTTCTTTAAAAGAAAAAATGAGTAGGCAATACTTAAATGTGGTGCCTTTGATGGGATGGGGGCCCCCAAATATGGAGTGACAATCTGGTGGAAGCTGGTGGTGCTGGTAGTAAAATAATTCATCTGAGGCAGAACAAAGGAGACAGAAGTGTATTGAATACACAAGGGAGCCCACAGAGGAGAAGCTGTCTGCAATGAGGCAGTGGATGGGAGCTGTTTGTAAAGATGAGGAGGTATGGCAACTATGGGATTTTCCCTTTTTTGGTAACAGTGCCTGGTTGTAAGTAGATCATTGGTCCATTAGGGCCCACAAATATTTTGGGGTGGGTCACCTGATAGGCCTATCTGTATTCAGCCAGGTGTCACTGTGGCCCTTTCTACATTGCATTGCTCAAGCCTGTTAGCCTAAAAGTGGACTCTACATTCCCTGCTGACAGATCCACAATGACAAATCTTTGGCATTTGGGTGGAGGTCTCATCTTCAACAGCATCTTCCTGGTGAATGAGGGGCATAGAGATGTCCCTACCTAGACTTGTCAGTCATAGATCAGAGTGTGGTATTATATGAAAGTGCTAATAGGCAATTTGATTTAAATTCTTTGGTGGTCAAGTCCACAGGATTTTGGGGAAGAGGACTCTTCAAAGGTATGCACTAGAATCCTTATTGAACCATCAATCATATATGGAATTATTGGATTCCAGAAAAGACAAATTTAACAAAGATTAAAGAAAAAGGGACAAATAATTAGGAGTATTGGACAGGGGTCCTAAGAAGAGAAGAAGCCAGAACCATGAACAGGTTTCTTTCCAGGAAAATCATCCTTGTGTTGCACAGTCCTGGAAGAAGGAAACCAAAAGAAGGTTATGATGAGAAAGACAAAGCTTAGCCCAAAGAGAGGTGATGATTATATTGAGAGCAGGACATTGGGGCGGGGGAAGCTCTAGGTAAGTTATGATTTTTGACCAAGTAAATTTGTAGATGTCACCCTGAAGGAAAAGGTTGAGAATGAAGTCTTGGAATGGGGAAGGAAAAATCATGAGAGTTTTGGAAGGAAAGTATTGGGAGTTTTTCTAAGATAGTATCATAGAATAACAGAATGTGAAAGTAGGGATTGGCAAGGGGGCCAGATTCATATGCCTCTAGGGCTCTGGGTATGTTAGTTTCCTTTGAATAACAGGCGTAGATCTCCAACGTGTTCACAGCTGTACTTGGCAAAGAGTTTCTTATCTGGGGTTGGAGGTCTTAATTTTGGAAAGATCAATCCACAGGAGAAGCCATGAAGTCTTACCACTGTTGGAGTGGTCAGGAGAACCTGACAGGGCCTGATCCAGACAGGTTCAAGTGGCCTTTTGTCCTCCAAAGAGTTTTAATGTATACCTGATCCCTGGATGTAAGTTTTGGATATATGCTACTAAAGAAAGAGGGGTCAGGTTTTAGATTGCACTAGTTTTGGTGATCATTAACAGAGGAGACAATTTGCCCATGTTTATCCTTTAATACTTGACAAAAATATTCCTCCAGTACCAGGAGTTTAACCGATCATTAAAGTAAAGAGAAGGATAAGTTAAAGTACCAATTTGAGTATCCATGTCTTCTAGTAACCCTGTCACATTTTTGTAACAATCTGGAATATATATACTGGTTTTTAATTTTTTTTTAAAGATTTATTTATTTATTCATGAGAAACACAAACACACACACACACACACAGAGGCAGATATATAGGCACAGGGAGAAGCAGGCTCCTTGCAAGGAGCCCAATGTGGTACTTGATCCTGGATCCTGGGATCACTCCCTGAGCCGAAGGCAGACACTTAACTGCTGAGCCACCTAGGCATCCCACACTCTGTTTATTTTTTTTTTTTAATTTTTTATTTATTTATGATAGTCACAGAGAGAGAGAGAGAGGCAGAGACACAGGCGGAGGGAGAAGCAGGCTCCATGCACCGGGAGCCTGATATGGGATTCGATCCCGGGTCTCCAGGATCGCGCCCTGGGCCAAAGGCAGGCGCCAAACCACTGCGCCACCCAGGGATCCCCCACACTCTGTTTAAATAAAGCATATGTTCCCCATTGAGCTGCAGTCAGGATATAAAGGGTCCATTCAGTTTTGGAGGGCCATCTTTATAATTTGTGGGTGACTTCATGTTGAACTTAGTTAAAGGTTGCTGCTGTATGGTTGGCTAAAGCCTTTGCTTACAACTTTTTATCAATAGAGGTGGCTTCTAGGATAAACACGGCTAAGGGATAAAACCATCAAGAAGCCCTCTTTCTTTGAGGTCTCAGCTTAACAATATTCTAATTACAAGGAATCATTGGCAAGTAGGAAAAGACTTGTCTCAGAGGTAAGAGCATTCTCAAGTGCATCACCTAATCCAGTCACAAGGAAAGTAGGGCCACTCATTTCCACAAGTCCATAGTTAACTCCGTGGAGTGGGGTATACTCTGGCTCTTAGGGAACAATTTTTTCATCCCGGCCACACAGAGTTGTTCAAAGTGCTAGGTGAGTTATACAATTGTTGAGGAATCAATCTCATTTTCCAGCTGTTCAAATAATCATATGTCCATGGGGTCCTGTTATTATCCCCACAGAACAACTAGTACAAAGATGGTCTATACATAAGCCATTGTGGCGATTTCTCTGAAGTTTACTTCAAGTTGTCTAGCTTAGGCAAACAACATTCAAAGGCAATCAGAACTAGAATTTAACATCTGCAAAGGTAGGTTATTGAAACATATTTTTTCTCTCTAAAATCAGAGACAGCCAAATCAAGATTAACTTGTCTACGAAACAAGTCCAATTTTTAACAAACTTGGCCTAATTATTTCCATAAACTCAGCGATTGGCCATATAGATCTTTCAAAATATGTTTGCTGGAACTTTTTAGAAGGAATCTCAATTGAAATTTTAGTGTCCTCCTTAGGCCAGAAGCCAAGCCAAGTATTGCTATCAGACATGCCTGCAATACCTATAGATTTGGGTGAATTCCTCTTCTCCAGGGCCCCAAATATCCTGAAGTTCCCTGCACCTGCCAGGAAGTGTCATTCTTTACTCACTTGTAAGGCTTCTGGGAACTCTGAAAGCAAGGTATCAGGATGTTTCTAAGAGGCTTATGGTTGGTTGCAAGCTTCATAAAGCCAATCTAAGTTCCTTAAAGCTGTTTGGTCATATCTAAGTCTATGCATGTGTCTCTCAATACGGCATTACAGCCAAAACCTTGGTAAAATAACCAATGTTTCCAATGGCATCCTGTTACAAAAAGAATACTTAACTGAGGCCTTTTGAATTTCAGAGGGTTCAGGTAGAGAGAAAAGTTAAATGCTTAAATTTGTTTACAAATGAATATCACATTTTTGTAAGTCACAAACATCTTAAGAGAAAATTTCCTTACTCTAGAAGAGCAAACATTAGAAAGCCAGCAACGTATATAAGTCACAAAACTAATAATTTTTCTCAATTCATTTAGTCCTATGTTACTAATTCTTGTTAAGTTTGAATGCAGTTTTTTAGTTAGCTCTAGAAAATCTTACCCATTTCAATTTTCTGATCTTAAAGATATCAAAAACATATATTTGTAAAAATCCCTTTTTTAACAAATATCCTTGAAGACAAAACTCATTTTGCAAGAGAACAAGAACAATCATAAATGACAAAAAATTCAGAAATGGATATTGTTAACAATCTGATAGGATGAGTTCATTATGATGCAATCAACAAGGAAATTCAGTTATTTCTGTGATATATAATGATGTGAGAAACAAAGGCAGAAGAAAAATTATTAAATTTCTTTACTGCCTACAGCCCATTGACAAGTCCTTGAAACATGAAGAGTCGCATTTCCCTAGGGACTCAACTGCCTGGATGTTGACAGTTTGCTAAAGGCAAAGGTAACCTTAGCCTGACCCCCAGGATCCTGTAAGCCTACCTTAACATATAAAAAAATTTCTTTGGAAACTTTATCTCTACTCCCCCAAGATACATGTTGGCAATCATCCCCCCAAGTATATGATCCACGGATATACATCCCAAGGGTCTCATTAAGTAAAGGGCAGGTGGGGCTAGGTAGGGAGAGATAGGTAGGGAGCTACAGGATCAGGGCTCACATAAATCCTAGAAACGCAGAAACATAATGAAACCAGAGATAGGGAACTAGGGAACAAACCAGACCACCCTGCCCTGGGTGTCAGAGGTAGGGTCTTTTTATGACAGCCACATTTTGACCAAAAAAGAATAACCAGACCTCAAAGAAGAGGTAAACCATTAAAGATGTTATCACCAATCCTTCTCAAATCAGGCCATCACAAGAATGATTAAGACCCAAGCACCCTGGTCAGTTCTAAATAAAAGACTGTCGACGGAGGCCCATTTTTGGCAACACTGTCAGGACCTCTTTTACTCCTGAGAGCTTTTTCTGTATCTTTGCTTAATAAAACTCTATCACTTTACTTACTCTCCTTCATCAGAGAGATTCATTCTTTGCCTCCTCGAGACATGAACCTCTCTCTCCTGCTTCAATAACACTTCAATAATCACAAGATCGAGTGATGACCTTATACCAGAATGTAACACATCAAATAAACAAGATTAATTAGTTAAAAAGAGTTTGTCTATAATTTTAAATTTCTCGGCAGTTTGTTAAAACCTTAAAAAGTTTTAAAGTACATGACTAAATAGGATTATAGATCATTAAAGACCGGTAAAGACAAAACATAGAAACTGTTTTTTTTCTGGGCAAAAAAAAAAAAAAAAAAGAGAGAGAGAGAGAGAAAATAACTTTGTTTACATTTTCTCATCAAGAGCAGATCAACAATTTAAGAAAACTTTGTATTTTCAACAGAGAGAAAGCAGAATTTCAATCTTATACTAGTGTACTTCTAAAATCCATTTACTTCAACCTTAGTCCATTCTGACCCCACATAAAATTCCTTTCCAAAGATTTCCCTTCATAAACCTTCTACAACTTTCCTTTTCCTTCAACAAAATGTATTCCCATTCCTTATATCTTTCTTACACATACAGAGTTGCTTCACTTTTTTCCATTGGTCTTAATTACACTTAGCAGAATTTTAATTCCAAAAGACCTTAGTCTCCAGTGAAAGCTAAGTAGTGTAGATGTTACATCAGAACTCTTTAGATGGCAAATTTATGAATCAATTAAGTACAAAGAATGTTTTCCAAAAGACCCAAATATCCTTAGTTTCTTTGCAATAAGAAGTAAAAAGCACAAACCTTGTGTTTAGTATTTCATCCCTTTTGAAAAAGACCTAGATGTCCAATGAATTCAATCCAAACTATCATCCAAGCAAAACTAAAGTTTCAGGTTACTGAAAGACTTTGAAAACTATCTTAATAAAAAAAAAAAAACTATCTTAATAATCACCCATGGAAACCTTGAGACAGATACAATTAACCATCATTTTAAGTCATCTTTTGCTGACAAATTGCAACAGAGATAACAAGAGCTTATCTGACCTTTAGTAAACCTTTGCAGAATAAAAGTTTCAATTAGTTTAAATACCAAATTATGTTCCACCTGAGTCCACTTAAAAGTCAATCAATTTGTTCCCCATTGTCAGTTTTTACCTGGGGTACCAGTGGGGAGTTCTGGAGTGGGCAGTATATGCAGCCAGTACCCAGGTGATGAGGAGGGAGGGAGAGGCAGAAGAAAGGAGGTGCCACTGGAAGGCTGAGAAACAGGGCTCCTGGTCCTAAACCTGGTCAGCTAGCGGGAAGAGGAGATGCTTTCTTTTCTTTCTTTCTTTCTTTTCTTTCTTTTCTTTCTTTTCTTTCTTTTCTCTCTTTTCTCTCTTTTCTTTCTTTTCTTTCTTTTCTTCCTTTCTTTCTTTTTTTTTTACCAAAGTGGAAATAGGCAGTTCATGTTGGGCTGGAGAATACAGGGAACTTCCCTGAAACAAGGAGTTTTGGTAGCTTCTTTGGAATACTCCATAAAGTCCCCTACTCCAGGTAGATTAATCATAGTTAGATCCAGTGATTATAGCCATTAACCAGAGACATGAATGAGGGAGAAGATCCCACATTTATTAGGAGGAGGAGCAGTTAAAGAATCAGGATCCAATATGTCAGGAGGTAGATGAGGTCAGGGTCTCACGTCAGACTCCTAATTTAGGGTCATGAAACTAAGCAAGACACATATGGGACTTCCCACCACATGGGGGAGTTCTAGCAAAGGAAGTAAACGGGATAATAGTGTGAGAAGAGAGTTCTGTGGGAGAGCCATACCTCTTGAACTGAGAGTTTGTCCTGAGGCCATGAAACATAAGACCTTAGAGGTCAAATTTGTTCTCACTTTTAGGTACACAGCCAAAGGGTGAGTCCAAAGGAACAGAGGGTAAGAAAGACCAGCTGCTGATTCCAAGTGGTGAGTCCTACCAAGGGAATTGAGCTCTGACTCCAAGTCATGATTTCAATCAGGGAGTCCCACTGACCTGAAAAAGGACCACACCTATAGGAGGTGACAGACTCTTCTGGTGGCATCCCACCATGGGGAGGAGTCCCCACAATACCTGCAACTGACTCTTTTGGGGTGTCCTATCACATAGAGGTGTCCCACCAAGTGGATGGGGCAAATGGCATGACACTTACTGTTGAGGTGTCCCCTGGCAACATGTAGAGCCATACACTGGCTTGGCTAGACCAGGTTGGAGAAAGAAGGAGGAAGACTCGTCACTCAGATGCATAGGAACATGTTTGCTCGCAGGTAAAGATGGTGCCTGGATCCACAGGAACAGAGGAAAAAGGGCAGAGGCTGAAACAAGAGAGGTGGTTGAGAGTCAGCCAGTGTTAGGAAAGGATCCCAACTGTGTCTGTAACATTTGTGGATTTGCCCTGTGTGAGCTGCCAGTTATATTATACTTTGGGAACAGACCTCTGGAGGTAATAAGAAAGCAGGAAAGGGGTCCTTCATTCTTACAGGTGTGGACAGTTCAATCTGTTTACCCTCAGACCTTCAGGATGCACCAGGTAGCTGCCCTGGCCAGAAGCCTTCAACTGTCTGAGGAGTCCTAGGGTTAGACTGCTGACAGATTAAAAAAAAAAAAAAAAAAAGGGAGAGAGAGAGAGAAAGGAGAGGGAGGGAAGAGGGAAGATCCCTCTGAAGAGCAGAAGGGGATATCCCTCACCCTTTAGGGCAAGGATGGTCGGCTGGTTCCCCCTTGGGGCTTCCATCTTATAGAGGAGAAACCTCATTAGGAGGTTGTCAGCTGGGGTGCCTGAGTGGCTCAGTTGGTTAAGCATCTACCTATAACTCAGGTCATGATTTCAGGGTCCTGGGATGGACCCCCATGGGCTCCCTGCTCAGTGGGGAGTCTGCTTCTCCCTTTGTCCTTCCCCCTGCTCATTCTCTCCCTCAAATAAATAAATAAGATCTTAAAAAAAGAAAAGAGAGAGGTTGTCAGTTTCCCCCAAGAGTTCTAAAGTCCGTCCACTGAGGGAAAGTCCTGGGGTCAGAAATTCCTGGAGAATCCATGGAGAGTCCCAGACCGGCAAAGGCTCCGAGTGCAGACTTCACCCGTGTGTGCCCAAGTGAGATGTCTTTCCATGGAATGGAGGCCCCCAGTGGGTGTAAGCTGGTGGCACTGACAGTGAGAATTCACCTGAGGCAAAACAAAGGAGAAACAAGTTAACTGAATACACCACAACGGAGTGGTAGGCAGGATAGCAGAGGAGAGGTTGTCTGCAGTGACACAGTAGGTAGGGGCTGTTTTTAAAGGTGGAAGGTGAAGAAGTATGTCAACATATGGAATTCTCCTTTTTGTGGTAACTGTCTGGTTCTAAGCAGCCCATTGGTCAGTTAGGGCCTATGGATATTTTGGGATGGGTCATCTGATGATGTATTCAGTCAGGTGATTGTTCTGGCCTTTCTGCATTCCATTGCTCCAGTCTGTTTGCCTAAAATGGGCCTCTACATTATTAAATTCAAAATAAAAAATAAAATTTTCTGGGCTTTAAAAAATGGAACCTCTGGAACTGCTTGTTCTGTTAGATTGAATGGAAATATTCAGCTCTAATAGGGTCATTTGTCTCTTTGGGGCAGACCTAATTATAATTTCTCAGCTCCTCAGTTCCCACTGTGTCTTCTAGTTCCACTTTTTTTTTTTTTTTTTTTACTGCTTCATTTTCATCTTACATATACTATCAACTTGTATATATGACAGATTTATTTTTACTTTATTTTATTTAAATTCAATTAATTAATATATTATATATGATTAGCTTCAGAGGTAGATCTTCAGGGTAGATCTGTCCCCTCTACCTTCAGAGGTAGAGGTCAGTGATTCATCAGTCTTATATAATCCCCAGTACTCAGTACATCAGGAATTCCCCTTATATTTCACTTTCTTTTATGACCTGCCTGGATTCCATAAGCATTTGAATTTGTTGCCCCCAGTCTGAAGGTCTAGGGAGAAGACCTGAAAAATCCTTTTTATTCCAAATATCCATTCTTTATATGTACTTTTAAAGTACAGTTTGTGGCAAAATAATAAATGCTTAACTATTTCAAGATGTTAGACTTCTTGAAAAACAATGTATGCTCATATAGAACTTAGTTATATTAAGATGATTTTATATTTTTTCCCCTCAGGACATGAAGTGTCAGTTGAAATAACAATGACACTTGATAGGTAAATAATATAGTTGAAGATTAAGTATATTGGGAAAATTTTCTTCAAATGCAGAACTTAAACTTGCAAATATAAATTTTGAAGTAAAAGAAAACATCATACATTCTGTAGAGCTTTTGAATTTCCATATATCCACAAATGCATCTCCTCCACATTTCCTATCTGAAAATTTAGAAACAATGCAATATTTTTTCAAACTTCCACATTAATAAAAATTTCAGTATCCAAGATTTCCAACCTCTAGGAATTCTTTTTTGCATCTCCAAAACAAGTCAAATGTTTAGTATTTCATGTATAAAAGTCTTAAAAAAGTTTTGGTTTTTTTTTGGGGGGGTAGTAAATTATACCTTGTATAGCTAATCACTCTGTTAAGTTGAGGAATGCAAATACTGTATTTCTATGGCTAATTCTTCTGAATAAAAAAACTTGCACCTTTTGAGCAAATTTCTAGTGAGAAACATTTAATAAAAAAAAAAGTTAAGAACACAAAGAACAAATAATAGCCTACTAGTAAATACTAGTAGGCTCTGTAGATCGGTGGACATACGTAAAAGAAAATGAGCCAGTTACTTACAAGTTATATCAATTTTCCCAAATTTATAAAAGACTATCTCATATTCACTATTTCATTTCATTGAACTTCATTTACATATTTATTTAGGGAATTATTCAAGAACTATAGTTACTGAGGAAGTAGTCAGGTATTTAGCAATCACGAGGAAGCTTTCCTGATTCATTTCCATATTGTAACACTGTGGGATTTTCATACTCAACTAATTGCACTGCACATTTGATGATTCAACCACCAATTCCACGATACAGCTAAACACTTTGAAGTTACAATTGCTGAGTTTTAAACTGCATGATAGGTTGTACAGCTTGATTTTCTGATTAGGTTGCCTGATTTAATAATTTAGCTCTAAATGTAGTACAATTTATTAATCATGCCTTAGTCATTATTGACAAAAGTTGGATGTTTAACTCTGGATTTATAATTTCCTACACCCATTGCTTCACATGTTAGGTCCAAATAATATAAAATTTAAAGGGAATTTTTAAGTGCCAAATTTGTGATATGATTATATTAACTACTTTTTAAAATAAAAAAAATAGTTTGTAGTTTTAAATATCATATAAATAAAGTACTTTGTAAAATAAAAATAATTTTATAATGATAAAATAAGCAAATTTATTTCTTTATATCTTTGTAATTTTTTTTTCTATTTTCTTACCCCCAAAACACATTTCTATAATTCTTAACATATCATATAATGTATTTTGCTTATGGAAATTAAATAGAAAATTCATTCACACATATGCATGCATATATGTATACACATATGTGAGTATATATGTATATACAATATTGATTTGTCAGTACATATGTATATATAATATTGATTTGTGATACTCAGTTATAATATTACACAATATTATAGTAAATATTTTTCCAAAGAAAAAAGTTTTAATCTGACTCAACCAATATTATGATCAATTTTCTTACTAATACATTATTTTTTTCACAAAATTTAAGGTGTAAGTCATGCATAATGAAAAAGTTCTAGAGATATCATGTAAATTATGCTAATAGTTAACAATATTGTATTGAACACTAGAAGGTTCTGCTAAGAGTATAGATTTCTGGTTATTTTTTTGCCACAACAAAATATATTATAAAATTAAACAAGGATAAACACCACCTAATTATAGCTATATCATAGTAGAGAGATAGTAACACTTTCACCTACTCAGTTAATATTTTGAGGAATTTACTGTGTATCAGAGATGCTAGACTGGCAGGATTTAGAGACGGAGAGAATAGCAATCATGTGAAAGTTTTATAAATGCCATGATGGTGTATGTACATTGTTCTTCAGCAACAGGGATGTAATACAGATTGAGAATTGATCAGAAAGGTCTTTTCAGGGGGTGGGAGACATAAGCAGCAAGATTGATTGGAGTTTGCAAGATGTAAGAGAGGAAGGACCTTCCAAATAAAGGAATCAGCATATGAGAAGGCAACAATACCAAGGATCATGGCCAATATGGGAGTATCATTCTGTAGGCGAATCACTGTTTCCCTGTTCTTAAAATATATACTGAGTACTGAAGAACATGAGAAGTTCTATTTTTAATCCTCATTTGTAGTAGATATTTCCTCACTAAAAACATTTTTTATATTATGGTATAAATTAATTGACTAGTAAATATATTCAAGATATCTTAAAATAATAGAGTGCTTTATGATTTTCAAAAAGCTTCAGTTTGCTCTATTTCATGCCCTAAGAAATTAAGTGAAATGTGACAGGTAAACATTATCTCAACTTCAGAAAGAGTCACAAGGTAAGTGACTTGTTCAATAACACAAACCTAGTAAGGCAACAGGGATTTAACTCTAAAAAGACTCTCTTTTCCTATAAATAACACACTGGAAAGTAGAGCATTTGAATTTGGATGGTTCCAGATTATAGTTCAAGTTCTACTGCATAGTTGGTGTGTAACCTTCAGTGGCTTTACATCTCTGAGAGTCTCCTTACCTGTGAAATGATGGCAGCTGTTGAAAGAAAGCAAAACATATTTTTTGGTCACTTGGCACATAGTACAAATTAAGTTAATAGTATTTCCATCCTCCCAATTCATGTGTTCATAGAAATTACATTAATAAAAATCTCAATTTTATTATGTAAAAGATACAAAATAATAGATCTTATATCTCCATTTTATCAATATTATGACAAAAGAAGATATATTGCTAATGAGGTTTTCTCTTTCTTTCTTCTTTCTCTTTCTTTCTTCTTTCTTTCTTTCTTTCTTTCTTTCTTTCTTTCTTTCTTTCTTTCTTTCTTTCTTCTTTTTTTCTTTTTTGAAGCAATCAGGCCCTCATCATAAAATAAAAACACCAGGTAATCAAAACAACAGTTTTATTTTAAAGTGACTAACAATGATACTCTAAGGCTTTAAAGAATAACCTTTCCTATTAATAACAGATTAAGAGAATAGTAATAAGGAATCTCACCAAATCTTCATGTCTAGGTTGATTTTATGTCGTGGCCTTTAAATCTCCTTAATGGAAGTAACTACTTAGACATTTTTTTGTACTTAACAACATATACAATTGCACAGTATTCAGGGCAATCAGTGTATATGCAAATTCAACTACTAATATATTCATTTCAATCAGTAAAGTATGCAGGAACCTAACAGTTGAAGTATTCAGCTTAGGTAGTAAACAGTATGCAGCTGGTTCTATAAAAATAAAATATGACTATGACATAAAGGGAATTTATAAAATGTCTAAATTTCAAAACTGCTGTCCAAATTTTCATCAACTGTATTATTTGATAAATAGTTAATTAGTAGCATATCAAAACAATTAAAAGTTGGGTTTTAGTACTTTCAGGTTCAATGACATTGCCTTTATCAAAGAAAGCAATGCATATTTGTAAAATCATAAACCAAAAGCAGAAAAAAATGAGAAGAAAACACTCCAAAACATTGAATTTCAGGATATATTTCTGTTCTACATGTGTAATCTTTTGGGGCACAAAACCTGATGACATAATCCCATGAATAACTATCATAAAACTACTATTGGGTTTTCATAGCTCCTCTTCTCTGGGTGAAGACATGCAAATTTTGGTTGTTAATATCTGGTATGTAAAATAAATGTTTAATATTTTCAGAGTTCTCAAGATTTGAAACTAGATCATTTATTTAACCCAAGCTCATAAAAATTATAAATCTAGAGACTGAAGTAGTAATGTATAGTTATAAAACCCTAACTAGCAATATGCTGTCATAGGAGAAAAAATCCTTTATCCTGTTATACTTAGACAAATTTATATACTACTTTTGCCATAAATAGCTTCTTTGGTTAAAGTAATTAAATAGTTCTCCCCCTCCCTCCTTTTTGTATTTTTTTTTTTAATCTGTAAATATAGATGTCTCAGTTTGACTTTTATAAGTAGCTATCAGGGATTCCTGGGTGGCTCAGTGGTTGAGCATCTGCCTTCTGCTCAGGTCATGATCCCGGGGTCCTGTGATGGAGGGCTCCCTGTGGGGAGTCTGCTTCTCCCTCTGCCTGTGGCTCTGCCTCTCATTCTCTGTGTCTCTCATGAATAAATAAATAAAATCTTAAAAAAAAAAACTAGCTATCATTTTACGTTAACTTATAGAATATCTGCATTTCAATCCACTTGACTTTTTCTCATTTTCTTTTTTATATTAACCATTTAAACAAATATAGAACATTATCTATCCCTTGGAAAATTTAGCTGTGGTAGATGAATGTTATGAACTATCATACCTCCAAGTCAACTTCCTTTTTTTTTTTTTTAAGAATTTATTTATTTATTCATGAGAGAGAGGCAGAGACATAAGCAGAGGGAGAAGCAGGCTCCATGCAGGGTGCCTGATGTGGGACTCGATTGATCCCCGGACCCCAGGATCACGCCCTGGCCTGAAGGCAGGCGCTCAACCGCTGAGCCATCCAGGCGTCCCCATGCCAACTTCCTATGGGAAGTATCTCATACTTTTTTTTCAACCAGGGCTGTGGCTCTTTAGAAGGATGAGCTATTTAAGTTTTGCCAATCAGATGCGCTCTCATGAAACTGGGATTCATTATTAATTATACACTGAGAGGGACAGGGAGCTGAAAATCCAGTTTGCTGTTCTGGATTATGACAGAGGTGATGTTTAGAAGCCAAGAACTAGGGTAGCAGCTTCTTGATTTTTGAAGAGGCACACACAGTTTGGAAGAAGTATTCATGATGCCCGATTTAATATCCCGCCTGATCTTTTTTTAAAGGCAGCAACTCTTTCTGTGACCAAGTCCTATGGGTGGTTTAGGATTTGTCCTTGAAAATCACATAATTGTTGAAATAGTCCTCTGAATCATCCTGGATGTATGCTTCAACTCTGCATTCTCTTTTATTTAAACCGGCTGGAGAAAATTTGACTATCTTAAATTGAGAATACTGATAAGGATGATAAAGACAATAATTAGTAGGTTTAAGTAGTGTGGCACACTAATCCTGCTAATCAAAGTGAGGTATGTATACTAGCAGTACTGATATCAACCAGGATTTTGTTGAAAATGCTGGGTCTCAGGCCCCACACCAGAACTTCTGATTTAGAATTTGAATTTTAACAGGATCCCTAGATAATCTACATGTACATTAAAGTTTCAACCTAAAAAAAAAAAATAAAACACAAATGGGTATATTTCCAATGAATGAATGAGTGTAAAAAGAAAACAAAAAAGAATGTTTTGGAGGGGCACCTCAGTGGTTGAGCATCTGCCTTTGGCTCAGGTCTTGACCCTAGGATGCTGAGATTGAGTCCCGCGTTGGGTTCCCCCTTAGGGAGCCTGCTTCTCCCTCTGCCTCTTTTTCTATGTCTCTCATGAATAAATAAATAAAATCTTAAAAAAAAAAAAAGGTGTTTTGGCTTGGTTGGTGGAGGTAAGCAGGATGTGGGTGGCAAGGGTTCAGATGCTGATGGCTAGAAAAATGTCTGATGCACAATATGGGGTGACAAAATAGATTGTTTCCTGCTGTGAACTGGAAGGCAGACAGTGTGCTTAGGCTGTTAGGGAAATAGAAGGACAAATTAATAATACTGGCATGTTTAGGCTATTTCCTGTGGCTTTTAGAAACATCCCAAAGAAAGGAATATTTCAAAACACCTAGCAGTAATTTCTCTTAAGCAGAAATGGAAAAGTACATGGCTACAAAAGTATTGAGGACTGCAACCTATGTTGCCCAAAAGTTACATGATTTGGAGCATTCCAAGGCTTAAAAATAAATTGCTGCTAGACTCCAAAGTACTCAAGCAGTAATGAGAAGTGGCTGCTGAACTGCACCTAAGTAGTTAAGACTGGAGGCATAGTTTTATTTTGCTTTTGGGCTTGTGCTTGCTTTTTGTCAAATGTTTGCTGAAAGACAATGGGATCTAGCACTCTGACTAAATCAGATTAAGTGTGCCTCGTTCCCAAGGCTTAATGAGAGCTGCCATTCATTTGAAGGGGGGAGAGGTGAGCAGGGCACAGAGACAGCTTTAGAGACTCTTTAAAAGACAAGAGTATTCAAGCTTCAGGTCTTTGGGTGTGGCAATTTTCCCATGGGATTGATTGAAGCTAATAAAGAGGAACTCTTGTGCTTTGGAGTTAGTGAGGTAACTATCCTAACAAAGGAACTTGTATGCAATTTGTACAACTCACAAAGCAAGTCCTACACTGCCCAAAGCTGTAAGTCTAGTAAGCATATAATTCCCCAAGTCTGCCTCAGATGTGACCATAGAGGACAGTGGTCAAAGAATAGCTTCCAGGAAGACAAAGCCAGAAACAAAAGACAAGGGAGTCCTTCTCAGAGAGCTTAATATGAGACTGCCAGACAAGCTTAGCACCTCGTTCTACTGTTAAGTTCCTGCCAGCAGGATTTAATTACTGCTGAAAGCACTGACCACTGTGACTTTCCAATCCTTTATTTCCAAATGAATTTTTTAAATTATAATATCATTTTTGTTTTCTAATTTTATGTTTTGGGTATATGAGGATAGATAACTGAACTTTTAGTTGATTAGTTGATAGGCTGCACCATATTCCATTTTCATACCTGATGGGGAGGATTACAGTACACTGAGCTGTGCCAAGTTTGTCCTGAGGCAGGTTTAGGGAAATTATTCTCCTGCTTCAATTGATATCCTAAGTAGGTTCTCTTTACCAGAAAAAGGGTATATGTGGAAATGTGAACAGCCAAGGTGCAGATTTTTGCTGTTTGTTTTCTAACCTATTATCATATTTGTCTTTTGTAACAGAACCGTAGTTTATCAACAAAAAAGATCATGGCCCTGTCTTTTCAAGGAGATATCCATCCTTGGATTCCCACTTCTGATTCTTTTCCCTCATTAGCCAGAAGTTACTCACATGGTCATATCTACCTCAAAGAAGACTACTTCATGCCCCATCTTCTGCTTCTGCTTCTTGTTTATGAATTTGTTTTCCTGAATTAAACTGGGTGTTCCTAGCCTCTTTACTAGTTTTCCTCTTTACAAAATAGAGTCCTATTGGTATCTGTTAGTAAGGAAATAGTTCCTTTATACTCTGTTTTTATCTCCTTTTCTTCTCTAACACTTTATACCAAAACAAAACAAAACAAAACAAAACAAAACAAAAAAACTGTCCTAGACTAACTCTACTTATCCATGAGTTGTATTCCTGATTTTCCCAAATGATTCTACAATCACTCCCTCAAACACTCCCTCAAAATTACCACCAATAGTTTTCCCACATCAGATGGTCCTTACCCTATCTAATTTCTTTTTAGACTTGCTGGCATGATTGACCACACTGTCCTTGGCACTTTCTTTTTTCTCATCTTTAATGACTCTTGTCTCATTCCTCCACTTAGCTGAAAATACTGATTTTTTTCTTTTTTCATTTCACTTCTTCATATTTCCTCTAAATCAAAGACACTACCCTAAAGTTATTAAGTCTCTTTCGTCTCTTGCAATGCCATGATCTTAATGCATCCATATAAAGACATGCATATTTCAACATATATTAATTTATTATATGTGACTAGAAATATGTTAGATATAGCTCATACCTGTATGCATGCAAATATTGTTTTTAGTTAAATAAGACATCAAATATGTGGTATATAATCATGATATTGCAATGATACTGTGGTTACTATATAGTAACCATAACAGATGCATTTAAAATATGAGGATTGGCTACAGCCAATCTAGAGAAATGTATGAAGGAGTTTGCCTAAGAGTTTGGAGATGGTTTCATGAAAAGAAAGTTCAAGATAATGAAACCAGGGGTGGCCAGCTGTTTCAGTCAGTAGAGTTTGCAACCCTTTGATCTCAGGGTTTTAAGTTTGAACCCCACTGTGGGTGTAGAGATTACCTAAAAATAAAATGTTTAAAAAAGATAATGAAACTAAAGCAAAACAGAATTTATTAAATTTGTTGGCCAAGGGACTGCCTCTTTCAGTGTTGGAACAGGTCTTATATACATTATAGAACATAGAAATTGAGAATTTTCCTTGGCTCTACCAGAATCTGAAATAATTCTGATTGACTTTTGGATCAGAAGGAGATGCTTTAGTATCCTCATCAGTCAGTTTATTCTAGGTTTGCGATTTATGATTTGACTTAAAACAGCAAAATATTGAAGACATTTTTAAAGAATAAGGGTTTTTTTTGGAATTGTTTTGTTGCTGTTTTATTCTTTGATATTCACTCAATTGAGTTAACTTTAACATTTTATAAGCGAGAATAGAAACATCCTCCTTTAGCCTTTAAGACTTGAAAATTTCAAATATTGCTTCAAACCTTTTAATTAAATTTGCCATTTTCTAAGTTTTTTCTTTCTTGCATGTAAAGCAAAAGAATTATTGCTATGTGCAAAGTCAAAATGTCCCTACTCAGTGTGTAGCTGAAGGATGATGTATCCTTAATCCACCATTAACTTGCCCTTGATATTGCAAGATCGGGTTTTTAAGATCATGGCATTTCCCCCCCCCCCCCATACCTAGAATTTGACTCCTGCAAATCAAAAAAGCTTTCAGTTCCAGATGATTGATTATGTCTAAAAGGAAATTAAGCACCATATTTTAAAATTCAAAATAAAAGTGCAGTGTTTTAGTTCTATCCTGTTACTTTCTCATTGAAATAATAAGCATATTTGAGTCAATGGATGAAGAGTTACAGTATTACTTATATGAATTAACCTGCAAAAGTGTATCAATTAATATGTCAAAATATGAAGTTCCACATGGATCTTTAGCTACTTACATGATATCTACATGTATGGATTTCACTTGCAAACTCAGGTGACCCAAACATAAAATATGTCTTCTGGTACCTTATTTCCATATCAACACTTTCCATTATGGAAGGTCATGAAGTAAAACCACAAGAAAATAGAAAAATACATTAAAAACTTTATTGCTAAAACAAAAAAAATGAAAAAAAAATAAAAACTTTATTGCTGCTTGAAAAAGGATGAGTATGACACTCTAATATTTAGCAAAGATGATACATGTTATAGAACTTAGTTTGGTCACAAAATGGGTGACCAAAACAATAAAGTAAGATGTGTGTAAGGGTGGAGGAAGAGGATCACTTGGTTATCAGAAATAGATGGCTTAAAAGTAATGTCTAAGCAAAGTATAGTGGTAATGGGGTTTATCAGAGAAACAATATAAAGGCTTAAAACTTGCAACATGTCATGAAGAACATTGTGGAATGGTTTTAACTTCTCATGCCACGGTATTTCAACATCTAATCATTTCTTCTAGGCCGATATTTATGAAACTAGTTATCTTGGAATTCATAGAGGATTTCATGTTTTCATAATTATTTTCATTCATATTTTAATATATTTTACCTTAAAATCTACAATAAATAGTATCAAAGACATATGATATAAAACTTAACTGCACTTTTCTTGTTTTCTTTGGTAACATTTTAAATTCAATGTATTTTATAATTTATTTAATTAAAGGAAATGGGTAAATGATTCCATTTATCCAAATCCTGTATTTGCAAGTTATGCTGTTAAATGTGGTGGATGCAAATTGATTATCTATGACCTCACTTTTTAATTTTTCTTGACATAAGCAACCCATTGAACCCACAACTCAAATATTAAAATCTCAGTTTATCATTCATTTCAACTCAATTTATCATTCTTTTTATATGATCTCTGAGATAACAGTGTGTCTTACTTATAGGAGATTCTTGGACAGGCTGAAAATCACTGCATTTTCACTTTTTCTCACTTTTCATGTTCTATATATACTCAAAACAATATATGTTTTTCAAAACATCAATTCAATTTCAATAATCATCTGCAGTTATCCTGCTGTTAATTACCATTCTTACTTTGCTGCTGAAGTCTCAATAATCTTGCCTAGTCTACTGCAATAATTTACAGATCACTCAGCTTCTTGCTTCTCTTCTGTTTTCTCTACTCAGTGTTATGAAATTTTTAAATTCCAAAACAAAAATATAATCTTTTCACTGTTTTGATCCAGTACCATTAATGGCTACTAAACATATACAAAATCAAGTCCAAACTCCCCAGGCCAACAATGTAAGATTTTCCAAAATTAACCCTAAGAGCTTTTAAAACTTTTCTTCCACTTCACTGCAGTGGACACCTATGCAGTCCTACTAGATATTTCTCCACTCCTTGTTTTTCCTGCCTGGCTCTGATTTTTTTTTTTTTATCTTTATCCCTGGAATCAATATTACTCCTCGTATATATCCTACTGGCTAATCTGTTTTTTCAAGATAATGTACTAGTAGCACCTCCAACAAAGCTACTTTCATTTCCACCTGTCTACTGCCATATAATCTACATTTATAGTAATTTTAATTACTATTAATTAATTACTATTACATGATAGTAATTTTATTTATCAACCAGGTATATCAGTCTTATTATGTTATATTTTGTTATAGACATATACAAATCGTAACTATATCATAAAATTTTGAAGGTTCCAAGACACATTTATCTTGATGTTCCCTCTGATAGCATAAAAATTATTTTGCAATAATTATTGTATGTTCAAATTTCCCAAAGAAATCGAGATAATGCTGATAAATTTTCCCATAAAAAGAGTAATGAGAATGAGGTTAACCTGGAATGAAGATATCTTCATTCATTCAAGAATATCTAATTAATTGTTTCTATAACCAAAGATTATACTAAGCAGTCAGGGAAAAAAATCTAATCTCTTTTCAAGAAATGTATAAACAATAGTACCAGGACAGATAGTAAAATATAAATATTTTATAAAGAATGTTAGAATATTTACAAGGCTAATATGAATGAGTGATTACTTCCTTTTGAAGCCAAAGATGAGGCAAGGAAAGTTTCACAGATGATAGAGCACTTCACTTTAATGTTGAAATGTAAGTAGATGTGTGCAAGTAGGAAGCATGGGGAAATCATACTCTGGGTAAATGGAACAGCATGAACAAAACCTTCAAGTTATGAAACTATAATATGATAGTTTAATAATATGTAGTCAGTGAAACTACATATTATGAGATATAATATGTAGTCAGTGAAACTGGATCATGTAGGTTTGGGAATCAAGACATAGGTGAGAGTGATGTGTCAGAACTAGAAATGGTGGAATTTGATTATTACACTAAAGTGTTTTGATTTTATCCTCAGGTCAATAGACACAAATGCCTGACTTTAAAAAATGAAGTGGCATGTTTTTTATAAAGAGAATTTTAATATAAGTGTGAATAATGGAGTATAATAGTGTCCTATTGGAGGGAGAGAAAGCAATTAGAATAGGAATAAAATAAAGAAGACATAAGGCCCCTCTTCTAGCCCCAAAACAGCAGTTCTGAAAAGGAAGGAACGAATCCACCCATGTTCTAGAAGGTAAAATATGACTTGTTCATAAAGTGGATTGAAGAATACAGAGAAAAGTAGGTATCAAGGCTGCCTCAGATTTCTAGTTGATAACTGAGTGGGTAGCAACGTCCTTTATTTAGTATACTGAAAAAGACAAAGTTTATTTTAGATAATTTACATTTGAAGTACATAAATGGCAAAGTGAAAATATTTTGGACTTTGGAAACAGGGCTTGTATTTGGTCTTCCTCTTACTGAACCGGGACACTAAGTTCACTTCATTTTTACCTCTCACACTTTACATCTGTAATATGTATAAAACAAATGTGATAAAATTGTGATAAGAATGGTATACACATGGGACAGTATATATAGTAGGGCTTTACATGTGATAGATGATAAGGAAAACCATCATCATCACCTTAATGGGATATATATACTTGCCATTTTAAGATACTTACTTGGATTTAGAAACAATTTCTAGATGACAGTTTGTAATCTAGAACAGATATACATCTTCAAGATATTAAACATTTAGCTTTATTATTATATATACACAGGTGATCAATGCCCTGGCAATTGTGAATGTGAATGCAATAAGAATATGATAAACCATGAGAAGTGTCCTTAAAATAGCTTATTGTTTTGAAGGGGTAAAACAGACCTGACCTCAGCAGCTTCTATCTAATTTTTTTTTTCTAAATTGGTTTTAAAAAGAAAGCAAGAAGATTGCTATTCATCACTTTTCTTGTGATTTATTTCTAAATTATCCAAATCTTCCGAATTTTTTTTTTTTTATATTTTTGCGTTAAGTACTAGAGTAGATTCTTTCAAGCTGAGGTCCAAATCAGTTATTGGGGCAGTTGTGTTAACTTGCTTTTCAGATACACGTACCTGTTGAAATATACTTGGAAATTGTATTGGCAAAAAGGTATCTCATTTCAAAGCAATGTTATAATGTTATACAGACACTCTGTATAAAGTCCAAACAAAACCAAAATCTAAATGCCAGTGGGATTTTTTTTTAAAGGAAACTATTCCATTTATTTTTCTAAAGATGAGTTGCACCTTCATTAGCCAGGTATATTTAAGAAAGGTACAGTCCAGGAGCATAAACAAGGGAAACACTTCTTTCAGGAGATTTAAGTTTGGATGAACTTCAGTGGCATTTTAGCACTACCCCAGCATCACATAACTATTGTAAATTATATTTCCTCTCTTCTCATCTTTATGCAAGATTGCATTTCTTTCATGGCTTTTCTATTTGCAGATGACTCAAAGACATAAGGTCCCTCTTCTCCCAAATCATTTAAGTGGTGTGTGATATAACCCGCTTTCACTCAACAACATGAAAAACTTAGGGACCATCTTAGAAAACTCTCACCATAACACAGCCATCAATTATTGGCCAAGAACTTTCAACTCTACTCTCACAACACTTAAAATATATTTTCCATTTTTTCTATGGAAAAAATCTACTTTTTTCACTGGTAAACTCCAGGTCTTACCTCTTATTCAGCCAAACTTTTTCCCTGCCTCTATTATTCATCTTCCTCCATTCACCTCTCTGGAAATGTATCTTTTATATCAAAGACATAAGTTTTGAAAACATAAACATTGATATGTAAATTCCTACATAAAAATACATCAAAGGCATATAAATGCCTATAAGGATACTCTTCACTCTAACCTATAGAGATTCCCAAGATTTAGCTCTTTCCTATGTCTATAGGCTTTGTATCTTGTCAAATGCCCATTCTATTTTGCTATTCTCAACTACATAAAGTTCCCCAGTAACCAGATTTTGTCAATCCCTGTGATTTTTCTTGCTTCTAACATTGTCCTGATATCCTAATTCCTGACTCTGACCCTTCTGTAGAATTTTCTGTTCTCTTATATATATCTCCCATGTGTCTCACACATCCTTTTTTTCATATCAACTTGTTAGACTGTTATTTTCTAATATACTTACTTTGCCTTTGGATATCCTTATGTTAATATGCTGATAAATGAACTCAGATTCCAGCATCTACTGGTAAGAATAATTATAGCAATCAATACCACTTATTGAGTACCTACAAGGCATCCGAAAATGTTGAGGAACTGACTATATTTACTCATCAGCCTGTTACACATAATTTATGAGACAAAAAAGGGTTAAATAAATTAAGCTTCTTCACTGAATATTTGTAATAGAATTTCAACTGAGGCAACTAGATCCAGAACCTATAGCTTCCTTTCTTGCAAAGATCAATGATTATTCACTAGGTGACTAAAATGTATGAATACCCTAGGTTTTGTGTAAGAGTTCATGGTTTTTATTTTTATTTCAGATACATTCAGAAAGCAGTGAAATGTCAGAAGTTCTAGGTTATTGTGATGATTAAATGAGTTAATTTCTGTGAATTACTTGGAACATTGTCCAGTACATAACATGTAGTCAGTAAATGAGTTCTATCACATCTGCTACTTTTTGAGAATTTCCATAAGTTAGGTACTTTAATAACCACTTTACATAGAATATCTATTTTTATCACTTTAGTAACTTTGAAAGGATGACATTATTTTCTCCTATTCATCAGAGAAGATAGAAGGTCAAAACTTAAGTAATGATCAAACATCACATACATAGTAAATGCTAGAAGCAAGATTTTAATAAAGGCCTATCAGCATCTAAAACCCATGTTTCCTGTAATTCAGATGATTCACTGAGAAAATGTACATAAAAATTCCAATTACACTATATTATATATGTGATTATGTGTATATTATGTGCATATACACATATAATGCATACATATGTACAGTGAGAGAGAGAAATTCTTGTTTAAAATTTCATGTTATATCCTTTGCTATATTATTTAACTGAGATAATTCTATATTTTTTTGTATTGACTTCTGTTTTATATACTTCAAGGCAAATGATTGTCAAATATGTTAACTATTATAAAATAATTAATATCTTTCCTTTTAAAGTAATTTTTGTCTTTTTCATGTGTGAAAATTACTATCAATGTACATTCAAAGTTTTTAAGTAGAAAAAATAGCTGGAAAATATTCAATTTGAGAGAGTGATCCCTGTTTGCATAACTTGATTCTTCTGTTAACTATATTATCTTTGAAATATTATTTTAAAACTCTGAACATCTTATTGAACTGAACACATAGAACTTCAGTTTCTATTTCCAGACTTAGATACCCCTCAGCTTCTGTCATCATGCTGTTAATTGAATGTTTGTGTGAAGATGATAGCATTTTTAACAGCAAGAGCAAAAACATTGTTTTCAACTCTTTGATTTTGGTCTCTTCTTTTTTTGGGTATATCTAAAGCTGGTTATAACTTTGTTTCTCAGTTTCTATTTACTTAATGTTGGCTTTTGACTTTCTATCTGACAACTTCACTTTGGTGTGTGCCACTGCTTGTCACTCAATATGCTTTTCTTCAATAACTTCAAACACTGTAGCAATCTCTCCAGCATCAATAATAAGAGAACATTTTTTTAAATAGTTATGAGGAAAAATGAACACAGCAAATTAACTCTGAAGAATGGAATCCTCTTGACATATATATTCATCTTTTTAAAAGCTGATATCATACCTATAAATAGCTACAGTGTAATAGGGAGAGTCAAACCTGTAAGAAGTGAAAAGACTCAGTGAAAATATTGAGATAGAGGATTCTGGGAAAATAGCAAAATAGGAAGCATCAAGAATACTCTCCACCTAGAGGACAATATGTGTGATATAATTATTTTGTAACCCTAGAATTTATTGGCATGCAACTTGCAGGGAGAAGGCTTAGACATAAATTGTATTAATTTCAGTCAATTTTATGGCTGACTCCCTCAAAAAACCCTGGAAACAAGGAACAGAAGAATTTAGTTGGCTGACATTACTTCATACATTTGGCCATACATATTTGATAGAAAATTGAGTGCATGCCTATGTGAATTCCCTGGGATAGGACACTGGAAAGCTTGCCACTGGATTCTACTGACCTTCAACCCATGTACCTCTACCATTCCCTTTGCTGATTTTAATCTCTATTCTTTCACTGTGATAAGCTATACCATAATTATAGTAGCATTTTGGGTCTTATGATTTCAGGTGATTTGTTGAGCCTATAGGTGATTTTAGAGACTCCTAAGACAACAAGATTTCTATATTAATGGATTTTTTTCCTCTGTCACTAAACTAAAAGACATAAGCCCTCCCTTCCAATTTTCAGTGCATAATTCATCCTCACATGATTTATCTCCTCTCTTGTTCTCTTTCTTTCTTTCTTTCTTTCTTTCTTTCTTTCTTTCTTTTTTTTTTTTTTTTGTGGTAAGTAAATCTAAAAGAGTCAGGGTGATCTATTACTGTTCTCTTCTCCTCAATGAAGCTAGGGTAGGTGAGCTAGTCTGGACTTGCCTTGTTATACTGTTACTTTTCCTTCCTTAGAAAAATTTATCCCTTGGAATTACATTATGTATTTTGAGTAGATATAAAACTTTTCTTAAGCTTGAAGCATACACTCTGCACAGCAATCAGGCTTCTACTGGAGCTATGTACAGAAAGATAAAGGGCCCTTGAAAAAGGACTTTAAAAAGAGTATTTTGAATGTATTCTATTATTTTCCCTCATAAATATAGCTCATTGGTGACCCCAAGGAGAAGAGTAATTTGCTGGGGACTATTTTGTTCTGAGATTCCTGGAAGCTGTATCTTCAAATAATACCAAACACTAAATTTTCTAAATGACAAGGCTTTCAAAAATGCTTTAAGTCTTGCAAAATGGAAAAATAGTGCTAACTAATGCTATTTAATTGCAATAGATATGTCAAATAGAGAAAAATACTCAGTAGTTCTCTTTTAATTTATTAGTTATGAGAACCAGTGAGGTTTTTTTTTTTTTTTTCTCTTCAGCTAGTAACTGTGTGTGTCATTAGACAATTAACCTCTTTGTACTTCAAATTTTCTATCTGCTTGGTAATAATGTTGACTTCACAGCAATGTTATGACAAGTAGTACTATATTTTAGGAAATCATTTCTTCCTGTTACTTTGAACTTACTTGTTGCTCCTTATTTTGATGGTAAGTTTCCTTATAGAAAATAGGTAAAAAACCCCAGAGGTAGCAGGTATTAGTACATTTCAGGGGGCTACACATATATTGTTCTCTAGGTCTTTACATTGAATAACACACCTAAATAAAGTCTGTAGCAACAAATGTAGTCATTTATAAGTGGCAGTGCATGTGTGGCCATTCCCTCTGTATGGATGCCATACTCAATCTAGAATGCACTTGTCTCAAAGCAAGGCTCAGACAATGTTAATCTTACTCTTTTAATAATAAAGAATTATCTCTAGAAAAGCAAGGCTAATGTCAGTATCTCTCAACAACTAAATATTATTTCCTACAAACCCTAACTCACAAAAGTGCTAATATAAATCTCTGTTAAATTCACAAAACTCAATTTACTATCTGTCCATATTTGGAGAATTTATAGTCAGTTCATTATTACTTCCTTTGATACCATTTTTACTAACTTATTGAGTTATCACCAGGTAATTTTCTCAATTTACTTATTTCCTTTTTCTTTTCTTCTTTTCTTTTCTTTACTTTTCTTTCTTTTATCTTTTCTTCTTCTTCTTCTTCTTCTTCTTCTTCTTCTTCTTCTTCTTCTTCTTCTTCTTTCTAGAGAGAGAGTGAGCATGTGTGCAGGAAAGGGGGAGAGGGAGAGGAAAATAGAGAGAATCTTATGTAGACCCTATGCCCAGCACAGAGCCTGACTTGGGGCTCTACCCAGGGCTTGCTCTTATGACCCTGAGATAATGACTTGAGCTGAAGTCAAGAGTTGGAGGCTTAACTGACTGAACTACCCAGTTACCTCACTTTTAAATTTATAGTGGACAATTCAAATTCATGGAATGGATTCCATACTACTTTAGGCCTGCTAAACATCTCCCACTCAAAATTCAAATTCAAAATTATACATTTGTTAAATATACCAAAGTAGAAAACAGCAAGCCCTAATAAAGAATCATTCTTTCCTGAAGTCATAGTATGTGTGTGTGTGTGTGTGTGGAATACACATTCAAGCAAAATGGAAATTTCATGCTTATTTTAGTAAGTAATATTATCTAGTTAGAGAAATCTATTTATTTGAACAGTTCTATTGAGGTATAATAAATTACAAAAAATGAATATATTTGATGAGCTTGGAGATATGCATACAACATGAAACTATCATGACAATCAATGTAATAAACATATACATCACTTCCAAATGTTCCCTTTGACCCCTTTGTTTTTGTTTTGTTTTGTTTTGTTTTTAAGGTAAGAACACTTAACTACTGAATTACTTTATCATGTTCTCTCTAACTCTTTATGCTAAACAGATCAATCTCTAGAATTTGAAAAACACTTCAACTAAGAAATTAAAACCATTATATTTCGGTGGTCTATTGTTGTGATTTCCATTTTGTGGTTTTGATAATTAACATCCAATAATTGTAATAATAGTGAACATTTATTTTATGCTTAGTATAGGAACATACATTCTTAACAATAATGTATGAAGTATTAATTCAGTTAATTCATAATTTACAGATGAGAAAGCAGAAGCCAAGAGTGTACAAATAGCAAGTAGCAGAAATGGGATGCTTAACACAAGCCACTTGATTTTAGCGGTAGCACTCTGAACCACTTACCCACACTTTCTTCCTTTTTATCTCCAAATCCTATGCCTCCTTCCTATTCAATACTAAATGAATGATTGACTTTCATAAGAATGGCATCAAAAATAAGAAATTTTCAATGTATTTTTAGAATAAAGCCATGGTCTATTTGCATTTTATAAGATATTAATGCTATTATTCAACCTAGTTGGTTTTGTATTCATTATTGTTATGCCTGATGAAGAATTAGTTTCCACTACTGAGCAACAGACTAACTTTGGTTAAAAAGTTATTAGCAAAGTTATTAATTACATCTTCTATCTTGTCTGACTTATTGTATTTTTCATTTCCTTCAGCAATGCAATGAAATAAAAACAGCAAAACATGCTAAGAATTGAGAGTTAATTAAATTCTAAGGCACTGTTACTGTATTAATTTATTTAATGCTATTAATAACTCTATTGATAGGTACTATTGTTTGCCTCATTTCATTGATATGAACAATGAAGAACAAAAAGGTACAAGAAATTACCAAGGGTCACTTGGCTACAAAAACAAAGAGGCAAGGTTTAAATATAGTAAACATGAAAGCAAAGTCCATTTTCTGTAGCTTTCTTAAAGTCATAAATATCAAGAAAAAATGACCAGGAAACATAGGGAAATAAAGGAACTAAAGACAAGAATATGCTGAAAATAAATTTTAAAATATTTCATTTGGAAGAAAATTTACACAGTAACAGTACATCTTGTTTAGATTTTAAAGAAATACTTCTGTTACCTCTGTGAAACATTTTTTTATTTGCTTAATGCTTTATTTCAAAATGATTAATCCTTTGCTCTAATAACTCATTAAAATTGTTTAATTAAAAGATTTGTTTTCATAAATAAGATATACTTCATATAAAGATAATTTTCAAAATAATTATGGAGAATTTCTTTTATAATGTCTAAAATGCATGAACAATTATCAAAATCTTTAAACCCAAAGCATCCGGGACTTTTTAAGTACCCTAAATTATTCCTTAAACTTTTGATTATAACTTTCACTTAAGCACTATATTTATAAGCATCAATTTTCTTAGTATTCTTACTATTCTGTAGTTTTGTAATGGATATATTAAACTTTAATACTTAAATTTGGAATAATGGAACTAATTATCTAACACTGACAATTGATTTATCAGTTTTGTTCTCTGTACTTTTTTTGATACCAGTGAGGAACAGAAGGACAAGTAAAGCAATAAAAAATATTTCAAAAGAGTTGACATATTCCAATTTAGTACTTACTGTTTGTCAGAGAATAAGTTATGCTTTATAATTTTGATATCTCATTTGCATTATAAAGAAAGTGAAAATAAGTTCTTATTAGTTCTTTAATATTGCATGAATTTTTCCCCCTCTACATAGATTTTTGATGAAGGAGTTAGTAATATTCAACGTTCTGGAAATTGTTTTTAATGACACTGCTGATAAAGAGGAAAATGCCTAAATACTCATGTTTACAACTAAAGCTGTCTTGATTTATTATAGAAATTTATTCATGTTCCACATATATTACATATGATTACAAAGTTAACTAAGAAAAATGAATTTCTTGTTTTTATTCAATAGTATAAAAGAAGGAACTTATGAATTGTATATATATTATGCTATTCCAAATTATAAGTGTAAGAAGTTGGCAAGTACACAAAGTTTGAAGTTTATTGAATATTTATTTGCTTAAAAACCACTCACACACACAGTAACACTAAATGAGGTGCAAGACTATTTAAACATACATCCAAGCTAAAATGTACACATTCATTTTTTCACATGTTCATTCAAAATATGTGCATCACTAACATGTTCACCGTACCAGTGGGTACTAGAAGGTATGATGTACAAAACAGATATGTTCTGTTTTCTTTGAAAAATAAAGTGAAGAGAAAGCTTCACAGTTCAATGGAAAACTATAACTCTAATAAATGTCAAATGTGGACATAGACGTATATCAGTCTCAGTAGTAGGTTCTAATTAAAAGCTTTCTTGAAGAAATGAAATATGAAGCTGAGAGATTTAACTGTGTAAAGAAGAAAGATAAGAGTGTTCCAGGCAGAGAAAACCCAGTACTATCCAATGTTGAAGGTATCCAGATATTTTAGAGAAACTGAAAAAATACAGACAAATGAGGCTGGCAAGAAAGAAAAGGGATAGGAGACAATGGACAGGCTTTAAAAGTAAGGTTAAGGAGTTAGGACTATATTCTAAGAAAAATTTTTAAAATGTCAGCTAAAGGAATGAGATAGGTGAGTAGATCAAACTTACATTTTAAAAATTAATTTCAAATATGGAGTGGGTGAATGGATTGAGGGAGGAGGTATGGATGCTGGTGACTATTAATTGATCGTATTTATCTAAAGGAATGATGAGAATAATTCTGATTAAAATGGTGTTAATGAGAAGGATATAAATGAAAGTATTCTAGAGTCATTAAAAAAGGAAATTTGTCAGAACTCGATGATATCTTATATGGGATGGAATACATAGGAAGAGTCAATTATGGTCTCCAGTTTTTAAATTGTTTAACTAAATAAGTGATGCAAAAATCACTGACAGAAGATATACCAGAAAACTAGGTAGGATAAATAGGTGGGAAATTATGAACCATCCCATATTTATTTGAAATATGTATGTATATGCAAGTTTTTTAAAAAGATTTTATTTTTTATTCATGAGAGACAGAGAAAGAGAGAGAGAGGCAGAGACATGGGCAGAGGGAGAAGCAGGCTCCATGCAGGGAGCCCAACATGGGACTCGATCCCTGGTTTCTAAACCGCTGAGCCACCTGGGCTGCCCTATATGCAAGTTTTTTAATGAAGTTGGAAGCTAATATATATGGCAATAACAGGCTGAGTTTCATACCCTAACAAAGTAAAATCCTGATAAATTATTCAACTTCTCCAAATCATATACATTTACTCAATGTGATGCAAATCAAGTCAATCAAATCAACTTTTTAACTGCATTTATCAAATCTTTAATGTAATTGTATATATTACTCTTATCTCCAACCACTACAAATAACAGTTGATTTAAGGAGACTGTTGTTAAAAAAAAAAAGGAGATAGTTGTTTATTAATGCATTTTAATCTTTCTCAGGAGATGAATGAAAGTATATTATAACTAATAATGATGGTGAATATTTCTAGATGTACTATGAACATCAATGGTAGATGATAATTTTTTTAAAAAATGTTCAGAAATATTTCACACTCTAAAAGTAGAAAATACCTTCTTTTCTAATTGTTTATAAAATTTTAATTAAACCTGCAAAGTTGATTATACACAAAGTCACTTGGAAACATCAATGAAGATCTATTTTGTTGAAGGTAATCTTCTCTCTTGGAACAAAGTTTGTAATTCCAAGTGACTCTTGAACTTTCTTAATAAATAAGGCCTACATAAAATATAGTGCCATTTATGTAGTACCATTCAATGTATAAGTGTAATGGTATAAATGTATGAAAACATGCTATTTTATCATTTTATTGCAGCTTCAAAGATATTTTATTTGAAAATTTATGACAGATAATTTTTTGACCTCAAATAATCTACCTCTTATTTCTCCTTTGGCTAATCCCCTTTCTTTCCTCTTTCCTATTCCTTTCTCTAATCTACTTTCTGAAGCTCACCCTAAAACTATCAAAATGTCCCAGCTTCTCCCATTATTTCATGTTTCTCAATCAATACCAGCCTTCTCAGTGGGAAAAGATTTATCAATTACCAGGTTTAAGGGTGCAGGTTGGTTGAACATGATCAAAGTCAAAGGAAGCAGTGAAATTCATGAAGGGTAATCCTTCAGTAAATATTTTAAAGTACTGAAATAAAAGTACAATAAATAACTGAAATATAAATCACTTATATATTGATGTTGATATTAACAAGCCAATAATTCATTTTTTGCTGAAAGTACTTATTGAACAGAACTTTTCTAGACCTGAAGAACCCTATGCTATATCAAAGTTTTGTAAAAGTTTTCTTTTATATATTTATAGTGTTTAAAAGTGGAAAAAATAAATAAGTCAAAGCACCTATTTCAAGAATTCGTGGTCAAGGGGATCCCTGGGTGGTGCAGCGGTTTAGCGCCTGCCTTTGGCCCAGGGCGCAATCCTGGAGACTGGGATCGAATCCCACGTCGGGCTCCCGGTGCATGGAGCCTCCTTCTCCCTCTGCCTATGTCTCTGCCTCTCTCTCTCTGTGTGTGTGACTATCATAAATAAATAAAAATTAAAAAGAAAAAAAAGAATTCGTGGTCAAGATCAATGGCTTTCTGAGTAAGTGGAATATGAATATAACAATATTGAAATTGATACCAGTTACTTCTGCATCACACTCATCACCTATAAAATGGATTTTCTATGAGATGGATAAAGCAGGGAAATTATTTCTTTGAAACAAAAAACTATAGTTGACTTTTAAAAATATTGCTGTTGCTCCAAAAAAATACTTCTTCAAAAAGTTCTCAGAGTATCAATAAGAGAAGAGATTATTTGAAGATAGAGTCAGATAAAAATATTGTGGTAGCTCTTAATGATCTCACAAATCTTAGAAATAATATTGCTTCAAACAAGACTTTTCAACCCAAGGGAGGGGAGAAAATACTTGCAAATCATATATCTGATAAGGGATTTTTATCCATAATGTATAAATAGCATACAACGTAATAAAAAGACAAATATTTAAATTTAAAAATAGGTAAAGAATTTGAATAGACACTTCTTCAAGGAATATATAAAATGGCAAAGAAAGACATGAAAAGATGTTCAATATAATTAGCCATCAGGAAATTATAAATTAAAACTGCAATAAAAGGGGATCCCTGGGTGGCGCAGCAGTTTAGCGCCTGCCTTTGGCCCAGGGTGCGATCCTGGAGACCCCGGAATCGAATCCCACGTCGGGCTCCCGGTGCATGGAGTCTGCTTCTGCCTCTGCCTATGTCTCTGCTTCTCTCTCTCACTGTGTGCCTATCATAAATAAATAAAAAAAAAATAAGGTTGTTTAAAAAAAAACTGTAATAAAATACCATTTTACATCTACTAGGGGAGTTATTAAAAAGAAAAAAAAAAAAGACCAGCAGTAACAACTGTTGTTGAACCTACAGAGAAATTGGAATCTTCATGCCTTGCTGGAATATAAAGTGCTACCATCACTTTGGAAAACATGTAAATTGTTAAATATACAGTTGCCATACAACACAGCAATTTCATTCTCTGGTATAGCAGAAGAGAATTGAAAAGATATGTCCATGCCAAAAATTATGCATGAATATTCATAGAAGTATTATTCATAATAGCCAAATGTGGCAACAACTCATATGTCCATCAACCGATGAAAAGATGTAAATATGTGATACAGCCATACAGTAGAATATTATGTGAAAATACAAAGGAATGGAGCACTGATTTATGGCACGCATGGAAAACTCTGAAAACACGGAATTAAGGCAGGCTGAGAAGATGGTACAGTAAGAGTACTCTAAGTTTGCCTCTTCCTATAAATACAACTAGATAACACTTACATCAGCTTACATTACCCTCCCCCCCCCCCCCCAAAAAAAAAAAAAGAGAGACCTAAAGGCTGGCAGAATGAACTCTACAACCAAAGGGAGATAAGAGGCCACATCAAAAGGCAAAAATACATTTTGAGACCTACAGGGACCATGGCTATTCCTGGACAGGAGGGACCTGGGAATGTGGTGAAGGATGAGAATTAGATGATCACACAGGGATCCTGCATGGGGAAACTGAACCTCCATAACATGTGGCTTTGAAAGAAAGAGGGACCAAAATTTCATAAGTTCTTATAGCTAATAGTATTCTTAAAATCATTCTGCTGGGCTCTGAGAGAACCCTGAGGATATTAGGAAGCTGAGTCCCCACCCTTAAGAGGCAGCAGGACAAGCAACCTGAGCAGATACAGCACAGAACCAGCAGTTTGAAAAACACCAGGGACAAACAGGAGGGAAAGTGATCACAGGACATGTCCTGGCGAGACAGGGATCATGGGAGACCTCTCCAGGAACAAAGGAGCTAGCAGGTGCCATTCCCTGCCACCTTTGCCCACAAGCATAAACAATAGCCATCTGCAGGAATCACAATCACACAGTACCAACACTCAAGCCTATCTCTCTTGCACCAAAACCCCTACCCTCCTTGTTCCTACATATTCACCCTTTCCAGTCATGCTCATCTCAGTCCCAGCACTGTGGATCTCTTTTCCGAGAAGACCTGTGTGAACCTTGCCAACACCTAACCCATGCCTTTTGCACTGCCTTGGCCTTGGCAGTGGCAGTGGCTGAAGCAGGCTCTGCAGAGGCCTGAGGAACACCTTGTTAAAAGTGCAGGATACACCCACATGTCCTTTGCACGTTGATTTAGGCTGGCTGGTTCCTACAGCAGTGGTTCCAGGTCTCAATAAGCAAGCAGACCAGTGTGTACTTTGTTAAAATGCACCCCACACCTGGCAGAGATAAAACACTGCCCACAACAGGCACAGAGAGCCACTGTAGACAACTGAACTCAGAGAAAAGGGCAAGAACAGAAGGCATGCACAACACACACAGGAAACACTCTCTGAAGTGTCAGATCCTGGGGAACAGGGAACACTGCACTGCAGGGTATTTCAGGACATCTTCTTCATACGGCCATTACCTTTAAGAGCAGGAAATGTAGCTGACTTTCCTAATACAGATAAATAAACACAGAAGGTTGGAAAATAAGTAGACAGAAAAATATATCCCAAATGAAAGAACAGGACCAAACCACAGCAAGAGACCTAAGTGAAACAGATATAATATGCCTGATAGAGAATTTAAAATAATGATCATAAAGATACTCACTGGACTTGAGTAAGAGTAGAGAATGTTAGTGAGACCATTACCAAAGAGATATAAAAGAATCAATCTCTGATAAAGAACACAATGAATGAAATTTAAAATGTAGTTGATAGAATAAATATCAGGCTAGATGAAGCAGAGAAACAAATAAATAGCTTGGAAGAAAGAGTAATGGAAAGGAAGAAGCCTGAGCAGATGAGAGGGAAAAAATTACAAAATCTGAGGAGAGTCTTGGGTAACTCAATGATTCCACCAAGCATAATAATATTCACAATTATAGGGATCCCAGAAGAAGAAGAGACAAAAGGGGCAGAAATTTTACTTGAAGGAATAATAGCTGAAAACTTCCCCAATCTGGGAATGGAAAAACATTCAGATACAAGAGTCATAGATATCCCCAAAATATCAACCCAAGGAGGTCCACACTAAGATATATAGTAACTAAAATTGCAAAAAATAGTGATAAAGAAAAAAATCTTAAAAGCAGAGAGAGAAAAAAAAAAAACAGTTCCATACAAGGGAGACCTTATGTCGCTATTAGTGGATTTTTCAGCAGAAAATTTCAGGCCAGAAAGAAGTGGCATGATATATTCTAAGTGCTAAAAGGAAAAAAAATCTGCAGCCATGAATATTCTACCCAGAAAGGCTATCATTCATGATAGAAAGAAAGATCAAGAGTTTCCCAAACAAACAAAAACTAAAGGAGTGCATGACCACTTCGCCAACACTACGAGAAATATTAAAGATGACTTTTGAGTGGAAAAGAAAGACCATAAATGAGAGTATGGGGGAAAAAAAGTATATCTGTAAAAATCAGTCAAGGGATTCACAAAATAAAAGGATGTAAAATATAGTATCATATACCTAAAATGTTGGGGAAGGGAGTAAAGAATGGGTTCAAACTGAAGCAACATCAACTTAACGTAGAGTGCTATAAACATTAGATGTTACATACAAACAAAGGGTAATTACAAATCAAAGTCAGTAATAGATAAGCAAAGGATTAAGAGAAAATAATTCAAGCACATTATGAAAGAAAACCAGCAAACCATGAGAAAGCAAGAGAAGAAAGAATCAGAGAAAAACTATAGAAACAATCACAAAACAAGTAACAAAATGGTGATAAATACATATGTATCAATTATTACTTTGGGAGTATCTGAGTAGCTCAATCGGTTAAGCATCTGCCTTCTGCTCAGGTCATGATCCCAGGATCCTGTGATCAGGCCCCACATTGGGCTCCCTGCTCAGTGGGGAGCCTGTTTCTCCCTCTCCCTTTGCCTGCCACTCCCCCTGCTTGTTCTCCCCTCACTCCCTCTATCAAATAAATAAGTAAAATCTTTTTAAAAAGTCATTACTTTGAATGTAATGGACTAAATGCTCCAATCAAAAGATATAGAATGACACAGTTGACCAAAAAACAAAAACAAGACCCATCTATATGCTGCCTACAAGAGATCCATTTCAAAAGGTAAAAACACCTGCAGATTGAAAGTAAGGAGATGGAGAAACATTTATCATGAAAATAGATATCAAAATAATGCTGAAGTAGCAATACTTATATTGGACAAAATAGCTTTAAAACAAAATAGACTTTAAAATATACTCTAAAACACCAGAATACATATTTGTTTCAAGTGTACATGGAACAGTCTCTAGAACATATCACATATTAGGCCACAAGACAAGTCTCAACAAATCCCAAATGACCAAAGCCATACTATGTGACTTTTCTGACTACAATGTTATGAAACTAGAAATCAACCAGAAGAAAAACCTGGAAAGAACACAAATACAAGGAGGCTAAAGAACATGCTATTAAACAATAAATGGGGCAACCAATAAATCAAAGAAGAAATAAAAAATTACATGGAAACAAATGAAAATGAAAACACAACAGTCCAAATCTCTAGGATGCAACAAAAGCAATTTTAAGAGTGAAGTTTACAATACAGGGCTACCTCAAGAAGCAAGAAAAATATGAAACAACCTAATCTTATACCTAAAGCTGTGAGAAAATAACAAACAAAACCACAAATCAGCAGAAGAAATACAATAATAAAGATTAAAGCAGAAATAAATGATATAGAAATTAAGAGAATAATAGATCACTAAAACCAGGAGCTGGCTCTTTAAAAAAAATCAATTAATTTGATATACCTCTAGCCAGACTCATTAAGAAAAAAGAGAAAGGACTCAAATGAACAAAATTGCAAATGAGAGAGGAGAAATAACAACCAACACCACAGAAATTCAAACAATTGTAAGAGAATATTATGAAAAATTATGAAATATTATGAGAAACTGAGTAACAGAATAAATGGATAAATTCCTAAAATATAAGCTACCAAAACTGAAGCAGGAAGAAGCAGGAAATTTGAACAGACCAATTACTAACAAGGCAATTAAATCAGGAATAAAAAAACAGCCAACAAGCAAAAGTTTGGATCAGATGGCTTCACAGGGGGATTTCTACCAAACATTTAAAGAAGAGATAATACCCAAACGATTTCAAAAAATAGAAGAGGAAGGAAAACTGCCAAATTCATTCTATGAGGCCAATATTACCCTGATACTAAAACCAGATAAAGACACCACAAAAAAAAAAAAGAAAGAAAGAAAGAAAGAAAACTGGACTAATATCTCTGATGAACCCAAATGCAAAATTACTCAAAACAAAAACAAAAACAAAAACACTAATGAATTGAATGCAATAATATTTTAAAAAAATCATTCAGGATGATCAAGTGAGATTTATCTTCATAGTGCAAGGATGGTTCAATATTCACAAATCAGGGCAGCCCCAGTGGCACAGCAGTTTAGCGCTGCCTGCAGCGGGATTGAGTCCCACGTTGGACACACTGCATGGAGCCTGCTTCTCCCTCTGCCTGTGTCTCTGCCTTTCTCTTTCTCTCTCTCTCTCTCTCTCTCTCTCTCTCTCTGTCTGTCTGTCTTTGTGTGTCTCTATGAATAAATAAATAAAAATCTTTAAAAAATAAAAAAAAATCACAAATCAGTCAACATGATACATCACATTAATAAGAGACAGGATAAAAATCACATGATTACTTCAATAGAGCAGAAAAAGCATTGACAGAGTACAACATTTATTCATGATAAAAGCCCTCAACAAAGTGGATTTAGAGGGAATATACTTCAGCATTATAAAGGTCTTATATGAAAAACCCACAATTAACATCATACTTAAAAGGGAAAGATAAAGAGCTTTTCCCTTCAGGTCAAGAACAAAATAAGTTTGTCTACTCTTACGGCTTTGATTCAACATAGTACTGGATGTCCTAGCCATAACAGTAAGACAAAGAAAGTGAATAAAAGGAATCCAAATTGGTAAAGAAGTAAAACTATCACTATTTGCAGATGATTCAATACTATATGTAAAAAACCTTGAATAGTCCATAAAAAAAAAAAAAACTAGTAGAACTGATAAATGAATCTCGAGAAGTTTCAGGATACAAAATTAACATACAGAAGTCTGTTGCATTTCTATATAATAATAATGAAGCAGTAGAAAGAGAAATTAAGAAAACAATCCCATCTGCAATTACAAAAAATATAATAAAGTACTTAGGAATAAACTTAACCAAGAGGTAAATGATGTGTCCTCTGAAAACTATAAAACACTGATGAAAGAAGTTGAAGAAGACACAAAGAAATGGAAAGACATTCCATGCTCATATATTGGAAGAACAAATATTCTTAAAATGTCCATAATTCCCAAAGCAATCTACAGATTTAGTATAATCTTATTAAAATACCATTTTTCACACAACTAGAATAAATGACTAAAACTTGTATGGAACCCCAAAAGACTCTGAGTAGCAATAACAATCTTGGGGGTGGGGAAAGAAAAGCTGGGGATATCACAATTCCAGACTTCAAGTTATATTACAAAACTGTAAAAATCAAAATAGTATGATACTGGTCCAAAAATAGACACATAGACCAATATAACATAATAGAAAACCCAGAAATACACCCAAAACTACATGGTCAGTTCATATTCAACAAAGCAGGAAAGAGTATCTAATGATTTGACAAAGACAGTCTCTTTAACATATGCTGTTGAATATAGGACAGCTACATAAGAAGAAGAAGAAGAAGAAGAAGAAGATCTTGGATACTAGCCCTTTATCTGATAGGTCATTTACAAATATCTTCTCCCATTCTGTAGGTTGTCTTTTAGTTTTGTTGATTGTATCCTTTGCTGTGCAAAAGCTTCTTATCTTGATGAAGTCCCAATAGTTCATTTTTGCTTTTTTTTTCTCTTGCCTTCATGGCTGTATCTTGCAAGAAGTTACTGTGGCCAAGTTCAAAAAGTTACTGTGGCCTGTGTTCTCCTCTAGGATTTTGATGGAATCTTGTCTCACATTTAGATCTTTCATCCATTTTGAGTTTATCTTGGTGTATGGTGCAACAGAGTGGTCTAGTTTCATTCTTCTGCATGTGGTTGTCCAATTTTCCCGGCACCATTTATTGAAGAGACTGTCTTTTTTTCCAATGGATAGTCTTTCCTCCTTTGTCGAATATTAGTTGACCATAGAGTTGAGGGTCCACTTCTGGGTTCTCTATTCTGTTCCATTGATCTATGTGTCTGTTTTTGTGCCAGTACCACACTGTCTTGATGACCACAGCTTTGTAGTACAACCTGAAATCTGGCATTGTGATGCCCCCAGATGGTTTTCTTTTTTAATATTCCCCTGGCTATTCGGGGTCTTTTCTGATTCCACACAAATCTTAAAAAAATTTGTTCCAACTCTCTGAAGAAAGTCCATGGTATTTTGATAGGGATTGCATTAAACGTGTAAATTGCCCTGGGTAACATTGACATTTTCACAATATTAATTCTGCCAATCCATGAGCATGGAATATTTTTCCATCTCTTTGTGTCTTCCTCAATTTCTTTCAGAAGTGTTCTGTAGTGTTTAGGGTATAGATCCTTTACCTCTTTGTTTTGGTTTATTTCTAGGTATCTTATGCTTTTGGGTGCAATTATAAATGGGATTGACTCCTTAATTTCTCTTTCTTCAGTCTCATTGTTAGTGTATAGAAATGCCACTGAATTCTGGGCATTGATTTTGTATCCTGCCACGCTACCAAATTGCTGTATGAGTTCTAGCAATCTTGGGGTGGAGTCTTTTGGGTTTTCTATGTAGAGTATCATGTCATCAGCAAAGAGGGAGAGTTTGATTTCTTCTTTGCCAATTTGAATGCCTTTAATGTCTTTTTGTTGTCTGATTGCTGAGGCTAGGACTCCTAGTACTATGTTGAATAGCAGTGGTGAGAGTGGACATCCCTGTCTTGTTCCTGATCTTAGGGGAAAGGCTCCCAGCGCTTCCCCATTGAGAATGATATTTGCTGTGGGCTTCTCGTAGATGGCTTTTAAGATGTTGAGGAATGTTCCATCTATCAATACACTCTGAAGAGTTTTGATCAGGAATGGATGCTGTATTTTGTTAAGTGCTTTCTCTGCATCTATTGAGAGGATCATATGGTTCTTGGTTTCTCTCTTGCTGATATGATGAATCACATTGATTACTTTATGAGTGCTGAACCAGCCTTGCATCCCAGGGATAAATCCTACTTAGTCATGGTGAATAATCTTCTTAATGTATTGTTGTATCCTATCAGCTAGTATCTTGTTGAGAATTTTTGCATCCATATTCATCCGGGATATTGGTCTATAATTCTCCTTTTGGTGGGGTCTTTGTCTGGTTTTGGAATTAAGTTGATGCTGGATAGTATCCAAGATCTATAAAGAACTTATTAAACTCAACAACAAAGAAACAAACAATCCAATCATGAAATGGGCAAAAGACATGAACAGAAATCTCACAGAGGAAGACATAGACATGGCCAATAAGCACATGAGGAAATGCTGTGCATCACTTGCCATCAGGGAAATACAAATCAAAACCACAATGAGATACCACCCCACACCAGTGAGAATGAGGAGAATTAACAAGGCAGGAAACCAGAAATGTTGGAGAGGATGTGGAGAAAGAGGAACCCTCCTGCACTGTTGGTGGGAATGTGAACTGGTGCAGCCACTCTGGAAAACTGTGTGGAGGGTCCTCAAAGAGTTAAAAATAGATCTGCCCTACTACCTGGCAATTGCACTGCTGTGGATTTACCCCAAAGATTCAGATGCAATGAAACGTGGGGACACCTGCACCCCGACGTTTATAGCAGCAATGTCCACAATAGCCAAACTGTGGAAAGAGCCTTGGTGTCCATCGAAAGATGAATGGATAAAGAAGATGTGGTTTATGTATACAATGGAATATTACTCAGCCATTAGAAACGACAAATACCCACCATTTGCTTCAATATGGATGGAACTGGAAGGTATTATGCTAAGTGAAATAAGTCAATCGGAGAAAGACAAACATTATGTAGTCTCATTCATTTGGGGAATATAAAAATAGTGACAGGGAATAAAGGGGAAAGGAGAAAAAAAGAATGAGAAATATCAGAAAGGTAGACAGAACATGAAAGACTCCTAACTCTGGGAAACGAATTAGGGGTGGTGGAAGGGGAAGAGGGTGGGGGGTGGGGGTGACTGGGTGATGGGTACTGAGGGGGGCACTTGACGGGATGAGAACTGGTGTTATTCTCTATGTTTGCAAGTTGAACACAAATGAAAAATAAATTTATAAAAGGAAGAAGAAAGAAGAAGAAGAAGAAGAAGAAGAAGAAGAAAAGAAAGAAAGAAGAAAGAAAAGAAAGAAAGAAGAAAGAAAGAAAGAAAGAAAGAAAGAAAGAAAGAAAGAAAGAAAGAAAGAAGAAAGAAAGAAAGAAAGAAAAGAAAGGAAAGAAAGAAAGAAAGAAAAACAAAAGAAAGAAAGAAAGAAATGAAACTAGACCACTTTCTTATACCATACACAAAAATAAATTCAAAATGGATTAAAGACCTAAAAGTGAGACCTGAAACCATAAAAATCCTAGAAAAGAGCACAGGCAGTAATTGTTCTGATATCAGCTATAGCAACAGTTTTCTAGATATGTCTCCTGAGGCATGGGAAATAAAAGCAAAAATAAACTATTGGGACTACATCATCATAAAAAGTTTCTACAAAAAAAAAAGTTCCTACACAGCAAAGGAAACAATCAACAAAGTTAAAAGCCACCTACTGAATGGGAAAAGATATTTGCAAATGACGTATCTGATAAAGGATTACTATCCCAAATGCATTAAAAACTGATACAACTTAACATTCCCAAAACAAACAATCCAATTAAAAATGAACAGAGGGTGTGAACATACATTTGTCCAGAGAAGATTTCCAGATGGCCAACACACACACACACAAAAAGATGCTCAAAATCATTGATCATCAGGAAAATGCAAATCAAAACTACAATGAGATATTATCTCATACCTGTCAGAACGGCTAAAGTCAACAATGCAAGAAACAAGTATTGGTGAGTATGTGGAGAAAAAGGAATCCTTGTGCACTGTCAGTGGAAATACAAAGTGGTGCAGCCACTGTGGAAAACAGTTTGGAGTTTCCTCAAACAGTTAAAAATAGAACTATCCTATGGTCCAGTATTGCACTACTGGGTAACTACCAAGAAAAATACAAAAAGACTAATTCAAAGAAATACTTGCATCCTGTGTTTATAGAATTATTATTAAAATAGCAAAAGTATGGAAGCATCCCTAGCATCCATCAATAGATGAATGGATAGATAAAAGATGAGACACACACACCCACCCACACTCACACACACACATACACACTATACACACACATACACACTAACCATAAAAAATGAAATATTGCCATTTGAAGCAATATGAATGGAGCTAGAGAGTATAATGCTAAGCAAAATAAGTCAGAGAAAGACAAATACCATATGATTTCCTTCATCTATGGAATTTAAGAAACAAAACAAATGAGCAAAGGAAAAAGAGAGAGAGGAAACCAAGAAACAGATTCTTAACCATAGAGAACAAACTAATGATTACCAGAGGGACGGTAGGTTGGGGGGCTTGCCTGCCAATGGTTTTGTTTTATGCTGCCTAATAATGTGGGCTTATAAAGCTATGAAAGTGTCTTCCTAAAAAAATAGCCCTACTTGAAGTAATAGTTTCAAAACAATTATATCTCAACCACTGTGAAATTTTCAATGTCAAATACATTTTTTTTCAGGTACTTAAAACAATCTTTATATGTCATACATTCTCCTGGATTTCCTGACCATAAATGTACAAGATGATGGCTTGGCTCTCTCCACTTCCATTCCACTTTCCCTCTATCTGAGGAAGGAAGAAAACTAAAAATCTGTACTTCTCATCCTTCCCTGTTTCCAGGGTTCTGGAAATTAACTAGATTTTATCTTTCAGGAACTTTCATGAGATTCATAAGGTTTCATCTTGAATGAGCCAGTGGAATAGAGTGTTCACGGTGGCTGGATTACCTGGTCTCCAGTTTCAGGACCATGTGGCTGCTTAATGATGATGACCAAAGCAAAAACATTTTTCTAACTCTGGATTTCAGCTACAGGGCTGTGACCTAGATGCAAAGTGCCTATGATAGTTTCTCAACTTCGAGGCCTCTAGCCCTTCAATGATTTTTGTTGTTTATTATTATTATAACTACTATTTTTTACAAAAATACTAACAGTGGTCCTTCATATGCTCTTGATTAAACAAATTATTAAGATCCCTTTTTGTGAGTATGAGAGTTTTGTGTCTAAGGAAACTTTGTATCCATGAAAGACTAGAGTTACTTAGGTTTTATTTAACACTTCACTGAAATCATATGTTTCAAAGGGCTAGTATTTTTCAATTCTTATTGTTCTATTGTAAATACATAAGTTTTACATTAAATAAAATGACTGCTACTGGAGAAATTTTTATTGTTTAATCATCAAATTTAACAGAATACCCATAAACAATCAGATCTTTGGCTGCATTTACATGTTCAATGTTTTTAATCTTATACTGAAGCTATTGGCTTCAAGTTCTTCACAAGACCTTTTTTTTTTTTTTTAAGTTTCAGCTATACAATATAATGATGCAATAATTCCATACGTTACTTAGTGCTTGTCATCATGGTAAGTGTGCTCTCAATTCCCTTTATCTATTTCATCCCACTTCCCCTCTAGGAACCACCAGTTTTTTCTCTGTATTTAAGACTCTGTTTTTCATTTATTTGTCATGTCTCTTTAAATTATTAATTATTTTCATTTCATTCTTAAATTAATAGTAGAACAATGTGATGCTTCCTTAAAATAATATCACGACCAGTTATCAGGCCTGGAAATAATTCAGCATTTAGATTATACATTGGGTAAATTAAAAGATATGCTTATAACCAAGGATGTACACATATACCAGACTTACTTACTCAACCTCCTTACTCTAAGGAGAGATATTAGAACTTCATTTAAATAATAACTCAGAGATATTACCCAATAAAATGAGTAGATAAAAAGTATCAAATTCTGGTTAATATTTTGTGATACAAATTCCAATGCATGTTTATCCTCTATAAAGTATTAATTTAGGAAACTGTTCCAGAAGCACTGGACTCAATGCATTCTCCACCAGGTGGTTTCACATATATTGATTTGTATCTGATTTGCAGCACCCAAAAAGTGTACTATTTTATGATAAGGAAAATGAACCCAGAGCAGTATTATCACATAGTTGATAATTAGAAAGATGTGAACTAAATCCAAGTTGGTTTTTAATCCTAACTCACAACTCCATAATACTATAATAACTGTAATACACACTGTACCTTAATATGAAATGAGAAATGGGAAAAGAGAGACTACCCCTTGACCCTCACCTTTATACTCAGTTTATTACCCATTTTTAAATCCAGATTTTTCAGTTTAATATTAAATATGACTTCCAGATGAGTAGCCTAATTTTTGCACCCTGGACTTTGGAATTTTTTGGCAGTTTGAAAGTTGGTCTTCTTGGTGTGCCTTACTTCTTATCCTAAGTGATCTGCTGTCTGGCACCCACTTGCAGTGAACATAAATTTGAAAATGGCATTGTCAAAATACTATACCACTTTCTTGGAATGAATACTCACACATACAGTATCTTACAAGCCTCTGTAGTAAAAGGAGTTTAATCATGGATATATGATGGTGTATAAGTAGGCATTGTTTGAAAAGACTGTCTTTATAAAGAGTATCATCTGTTGAAGTAAAAAATGTAGTAGTTTAGATGTTATTTCAAATTATTTTCTTTACATTAAAAAAAGGCTCCATGATAGGAAATAAACTGAGGGTTGCTGGATTAATATATAAAGTTTTTAGGAATGGTATTTGCGAAACCAGGTAAGAGACCAATAAGAATAGCTCAGAAAATAGTGTTAAGATATACAAGAAAAAAGAACTAGGAAGATAAAATATTAGAGGGCAAATTAAGATTAATGGTTAGACAAATGATCAGAATTCAAGCTCTTTTAATGTTACAGACATACTTCACTTCATTGTGTTTTGCTTTATTACTCTTTCCAGATACTGCATTTTTTTTTTTTTACAAAATGAGGATTTGAGAAAACCCTGCATCAAGCCACTTTTCCCAATAGCATTTGCTCATCTCCGTGTATTTATTCACATTTTTGTGAATTCACAATACTTCAAAGTTTTTCATTATTATTAAATATTTGTTATGCTAATCTGTGATCAGTGATTACAACTCACTGAAAGTTCAATGGTGGATAGCAGTTTTAGAAGTTCAGTACTTGTTTTAAAGATTTGTTTATTTTAGAGAGAGACCGAGAGAGAGCGGGCATTGGGGGGGTAGGGGCAGAGGGAGAGGGAAAGAAAATCTTTTTTTTTTTTTTTCTGATGCAAACACAGGAGGGTTTATTTACAAGCTCGAGCCTGGGTCCAAGTATACCCGACACAGCGGAGCGGGGACTTGGACCCCGAGACTAAGAGGCTTAGCAACTTCAAGCTCGCTGGAAGGGAAAGAAAATCTTAAACAGACTCTGCACTGAGTGTTGAGACTAATGTGGGGCTTGATCTCACCCCTGATATCACCACCTGAGCCAAAACCAAGAGTCAACCACCCGGGCACCCCAAAGGTAAAGTATTTTTAAATTAAGGTATGCACATTGTCTTTTAGACAGAATTCTATTGCATACTTAATAGACAACAGTATAGTGTAAACCTAACTTTTATATGCACCAGGAAATTAACAACTTCCTTTAATATGCTTTATTATGATATTCACTTTATTGAAGTGGTCCACAGCCAAACCCACAGTATCTCAACGTGTGCCTGTATAGACTAGTGTTTATTTTTCTTTAAGTATAGCCCCATAAATTAATTTTTTTTAAATGGAGGACTATCTAGTCCTTTTTTAGTTTGCTGATGTAAAGTTGCCATGAGATTAAAAATTTAAGTGCAACCCGGGTGGCTTTGCAGTTTAGTCCCGCCTTCAGCCCAGGGCATGATCCTGAAGTCACGGGATCCAGTCTGAGGTCAGGCTCCCTGCATGGAGTCTGCTTCTCCCTCTGCCTGTGTCTCTGCCTCTCTCTCTCTTCTCTCTCTCTCCTCTCTGTCATTAATAAATAAATAAAATCTTAAAAAAATAAAATAAAAATAAAATAGAATAAAAATTGAGGAGAAGACAGGAGGACAGCGAACTGAGCAGCATGGCTAGGTGACAAACTACAAAGATCCCCTGAGTTTTTCATTGAATTGAGTTTAATATGGAGTCTTTTTCCTGCTTTTTTTCCCCTTCAATAGACTATCGAAGGTAATGAAGGCAAGCAGGTAAACAAGACAAATAGATACTAAAAGCTGCTTTCCATGTTCCATAAGTTGCTAAAATATCCTGTATGCTGATGAGTACTATCTCTTGTTCTCTTTTAGATGGTAGTCTTAATACTAAGACTGTTCTGGTTTTTTTGCCCTTCTGGCTCTCTCTCATATATAAGATGGAGAAAGCAAAAGGAGAAACAGTATGCAGGTGGCCTGCTATCTTGATGAGAGAGCCTGATTTCTGATTATTCCCTGTGTTTTAATGATCCATCTTATCTCTTCTCTAATATTTTTCTCATGACTACATTGTTTACCTAGTTGCTGAAATTTTAGAATTAGTTTTTGGCTGATTTAACATGATTATAATTATTTGTTATTATTTACTTGAGTTTCTTGGTTTTTGATTGCTTTGCTGATTTTTGTAACTCCACATCTGTCTTAAATCCAACTTCTCATTCTCCATGGTCCAAATTGTTGGATATCTTAGATTTCTATCAAGAACTTCTCTTGTTTATTCTGATGGTATGTATTTCTTGCTGTCAGAACTGTGCTACTGTTCATAATCTAAGGGTTAACAAACCACAAAACCAAAGAAGAAGCATTAATGTGAGTTGAATATAATTTAATTACTGCCCCATATTGGTGAGAAATTATTTAAATGACTTAACATGATTTACATTTTAGAGATTCTATTATGGAAATATGTTGGATTAATATATAGATTTAATAATTTTCCAGTAACTGGGGAGTTTATGAACTGCGTGGTCACATGATAAACTGTAAAGCAGAGTCATTCAATAATTGAAGAAAGTTATTACAAAGCACAACATGCATGAATCACTTTCTTACAATGAGATTTGGAATGTAGCCTGTAGTTAAAGCCACACTCAAACTTACTTTTAAAATCATAAATTGCAGTTACATTAATATACAGCTTCTTAAACCATTTAGCAGTGACCTGATTAGGATAAATAGGTCATTTTCTGGGAACTAATATTATATTGTTCAGTTAACATATTACAAACTTTATTGGATTAAATGAAGTAATACTATCATTTGCCCCTTAATATATTTATAATTAAAATGATATATTCAAAATGTAACACATAATTTAATAAATATTTTATTTTGAATCTACCCACATGCCAAGCATTATTCTAGGTACTAGCTGTGATAGAATGAAGGATAAAATATTGCCTTGTCCTCCAGGAAAAGGGCAGAGTCTTGCAAAAGATAAACACACATAAGTGACTACAATATAACAGGCCATGATAAATAGTGCAATAGATTCCAGGATAAGAAATGATCGTGTTTTTTTTTTTTTTTTTTTGCTTCACTGAAACACAGAGTAAGCAGGAAGGAAAATTTATTTCAGTCTGACACAAGACCCAAACTGTGCCCACAACAAAAGAAATTGCAGAGTTGGACTCCAGAAATATAACTCAGAGAATATCTAAGGAACATGGAATAGTTAGCATTCTGCTGAATGTAAGTAACTGAAACTCAGACTAGTCTGAGTTTAAACAGAGATTTGTTGTAACATACTGGAACTCTCATAGAACTCAACAATAGGAATCCAGCTGATCAAAGAAAAGAGTTGAAGTTAGGAAGTCATACGTCAATAGGTCTCTCACTCCGTCCATGGTCTTTGTAAGAATGCTCATTAATTTCCTTCTGTTTTCAAAGCCCACAATCTCTTATGTTTCACCTGGCCAAACATGGATATTAAAGTTTCTTGTTTTTATATGTAAGGGTTTCAGCTACCACAAAAATTCCTGGATTTATTATCTAGTTGTATATTCCAACATTTCCAGAGAGGGACTGATTGGTACAATTTGGCTTTCTAGGGTCCTGTGACCCAGAGAGCACCTATAAGTCTTGTTCCAACAGCAATACACAAATAAGCCGAAGCAAGTAGCTAAAAGGAAGAGGAGCATTTTCTAGAATCGAATGCTTGATGCAATCCTTTAGGTGTCCATTAGAAGATGGATAAATCTAGATAATAATTCTGGGAATGGTTAGCTCAGATTTCTAACCAGGTGATTCTTGTGGAGTCCATTATTATCATATAGATTCATAATTTATAAATATTGATAATCAATAATTTACTACATTATGAACCTGAGTCTAATTCTCAGTGATAAGACCTAATAAAAATAAATGAACATAACTGTATACAAATCACTGGATATAAATCACAATTCTGAATAATTTTCAGAACCATACTCTACTACTGGAAAGGAGATAGGGAACTTGGCAAAGTAACTAAAAAGAATTGTCCAAAAAAGGGAAAGGGGAAAGTTCCTGGTATTAAGTTTTACTGACTTTATCCTGTTTATTGAACTTTTCTTTCTCTTCCTTTGCTCATTTCTTTCTGAGAAAAACAGAAGTATATTTCAATTAAGAAGGTGAGTTCCGTAAATGCAGGCTTTCTAATCCATATTTTGGCATCCACAATTAGAAATAATTCTGGGGATGCCACTTAACCTCTCTAATCTTTAGTTTTCCACCTATAATACTTAGAATAAATGAAGTCACTGATGAAAATCACTTGTCACAATGCCTAACACAAAATAGACAATAAATGCCAGCTGCTTTCAGTGTAATCCTGCAATTTCTATTTTGGCCTATTTATTATTTTACACCTCCCTCCCTGGATAGCAAATACATTCAAATACATCTAATATGCTTGTAATTTCCAAGTCAATATATGGAGTCTATAATTTAAACTAGATCTTCCTATTAATGCCTACTGGATGTGTAGTGCAGATACCAGGAGGAAGAACTGGTAATCCAATAAATAGGATTCCAGCCATTCATTAACTCACATTCCACTAGTGTAATTTCCTATGTGATTCATTCATCATTCATTCACCCATCATTCCTTTCACAATTACTCATTTAGCAAATATATCCACTGATGTAATAAATAACAGATACAATGCTAGACATACAAATATACCTAGGCTATATGGTATTTACACTTTTAATAAACAACAACATACAATCAATGGACAAATGTTTAGAATGACTTCTGTTGTCTCAACATTGGAACTAATAAAAACAGGATCTAGAGCTTCAAATTGACACTATATATTCAGTTCATATAGATAGCTGCTGATGAGCTACCAGTAGTTAGGGCACACAACTGCCTAGTAATTAGTTATATGGAGGGAAAATGCCAGAAACAAACAATGCACCATCTATCTCTAAGAGAAGTACTAAAAGAAGAGAGTCTTTCTATATCACATCAAGTAGAAGTTTTTCTGAAAAAATAACTCTCATATATATATGGCTTGTTCTTACAATAAGAATTGACTGATATGTTAATTATTCAACTACAGAACCCATCTTTGTGCTGTGCCCAGTATAGAGTTTCATAAGAACATTCTTAGGAGAGTTTTCTCTCAGCCTAAGATTATGGAATATCAATCTTTTGATTTTCTTCCTCACATGAGAGTGTAGAAGAGTAGGGTGCTTCACATGTGTCCTGTTAAGTTTATAGGATACACTTTACCATGGACTTGGAGCTGATTACAGAGACATCTGAAAGTAGAAGATTTTCTAGGAGCACCATTACCAGAAGGGTAATGAAAAGACCACGCAGTGATGTGCCTTAAAAACAAAGAGGTTGTGTCATTCCACACTAGTCTCGTGCTCCTTAAGAAAACATGTCAGAAAGCATGTCAGAAATCATGTCATATTCTCTTGGCTCCAATGAATAATCAAGTAAATTAGCAAGGCTTGAGCCAGGCAGATGAACTGAGGCAGATCTAGCAAGAGATTATGGTGGAAGTTAAGGTAAAATTTACTGAGACTTGGCTAGAGGAGCAGCAATGAGTATTGAGAGAAACCAATAAACTTGGCATGTATTTTAAAGCTCTGTCAGAATTTATTGGTGGGCTGGATGACCTACAGGGGAAACTCAAAGATGACTTCTGAGTTTTTGACTTAAAAGCTGAGGAGAATGTAGTGCTAATTTTAGAACGAGGAACATTGGCAGATTAATAAAGCTGTGTGGAAAGAATCATTTTTGTCCATTGAGGTCATGCTCAATTTTAGATGGCAAGCAGAGATAAAAGAGGCAGTTAGGAGAGCTTTGGAGTCCAGAGGCAAGTAGAGTGTTTGGACTTTGAAGGAGTTGGAATAATCCTCCCCTTTAACAGGAGGGAAGACTAAGGCCATAATTTCAGAGAAGGGTTGACTTTGAGATTTAGAGGTAAAAACTTAAGAGTTTCCCCCAATACTTCTATTTTCTCAAGCAATCTGAGATGAAGACTTTAGCTGAGAGTAAAGAGGGATAGCAGTTGGATATTGAGGAAAGAGCTCAGAGTATAAAACAGTCTCAAGAGTGGAAAACGATTATGCTGGAGAGATATATTAGATTTCTAGGCAGCATCAAGTTTCTATTTGAGATCTGTGGTCATGAATTTTAAGTGAAACCAGTAAGGAACAAAATCAAACTTTGCCTTGGGTTTGAATCTGCTCTGTCAGAGTATTTTATTATTATTATTTTTTTATGCAGCCATAGGAAAGCGTGAGGCAAAATAGCCTCTACCCAGATGAGAATCTACATAAATCTGATGAGTTAATTTACAGTTAAGTGAGCAAATTCCCATACTAAATATTTTATACTCAGATGAAGCAAATATATATAACTTCTGATAACATATATAGTTTGCTAATTAATTGTCACAATCAAGGTTAAAGGTTTAACATGAATTCTGTACTTAAAATTCTGTTTTGAAAACCTGAATTTCAGACTTTAATTTCTTTGATTTAAATACGGAAATATAAGTCAAAATTCTATTATAAAAGGAGCCTTGAGAGGAATATAATCTTGTCAGTATAATTATCTTGGTACTATTATGAAATTGTTCTCAGCTAAGGATGAGAAGTTAAGGATGAAAAGGTTAGAAAATGTTTACATTTCAGCAATACTATAAATAAAGTGGTTGTCAAGATATCCTAAATTCTTTTTTTTTATTTGAATGTATTTAACTTAAGTTAAATGTGGTTAAGATGGAACCTAGGCTTTTCAGATTATCTCTTCCTCTATGATTTCAAGTTAGAAATGGGTAAAAGATGTTGCCTGAGATTTGGAAGGCAAAGCTGAAGAATTGTCAATTATTCTACAAAGGTAATTATAATCAGATATGGTGACAAACCCCAGCCATTCTCTGTTCTGCATTTAGCCAGTCTTCCCAACTGCTAATCCTGTTGACCAATCATGGCCTTATATCACCCTAAGTGCTTGGCTGTGGAGCTACAGATGTGTTAGCTACACCAAGTCCCTCCTCTTGCACTTCTCTCTCATGATTTTCCTCAGAAAGATGAACATTTTTGTTGCTGCTGTTGTTCTTGTTCTTGTTTGTTTATTTTCATATTTCTGCAAATGTCCGTGTTTTCACTTGTCAGACTTTAAAGCAGAATCATCAGTGGCTCTATTATCTTATGATTTCCTCTCCAGAACTTCACTTTCTCAGCACTCCCCATTTTTGCCTAAATACCTTATACTATTAAATAACCCTAATTCTGAAGTACTCATCATGACTCTAGTTTTCTCACAAGGCCAGGAAAATATTCTATTACTGATTACAGCATTTCTCTATTATTCAAGCTATATTTTCTGTGTTGCACACTAATAGAGATCTTAAATATTTACACAATCTCCAAACCGTTTATGCAAAGAAATAACATGGCTGAGTTGGGGTCAATGTACCACAGAAGAAGGCAAAGTTCTTTATTTGAATATAGCAGCTCTTAAACTGGTTAAGGTTTACATCTGATTTCCAGGAAAACACATAAAAATAATTTTCCTCTGAGACTTATTTCAAATTAGACAGTTACAAAATTTATGGCCATCAACATGTAGAATACATTTATTTATCTCTATTTCAGATTATGTTATCAGTTTTAAATGTTCTAAGAGGTCACAAGCACGTGTTTATGGGTTCACTGTCCTTTGACATGTTAGATGCTGAACATCATTCATCATCAGGGAAATACAAATCAAAACTGCAAAAAGATATCACCTCATAGCAGTCAAAATAGCTAAAATTAACAACAGAGTAAACAGAGGTTGGTGAGGATGTGGAGAAGGGGGAACTCTCTCACACTGTTAATGGGAATGCTAATGATTGCAACCATTCTGCAAAAGAGTATGGATGTTCCTTAAAAAGTTGAAAATAGAACTACCTTAGGACCCAGCAATTGCACTACCAAGTATTTATCCAAAAAATGCTGTTTTGAAGGGGTACACACACCCCGATGCTTATAGCAGCATTATCAGTAATAGCCAAATTATGGAAATAGCCCAAATGTCCACTGACTGATGAATGAATAAAGGAGATGTGGTATATTTATATACAATGGAATATCATGCAGCCCTCAAAAAGAATGAAATCTTGCCATCTGCAATGACATGGATAGAACTAGAGTGTATTATGTTAAGCAAAATAAGTCAGAGAAGGACAAATACCATATGATGTCATTCATATGTGTAATTTAAGAAACAAAACAGATGAATATAGGGAAGAAAACAAAAGAGAAGCAAACCTTAAGAGACTCTCAACTAGAAAGAACAAACTGAGGATTACTGGAGGGGATTTGGGTGGGGGGATAGGTTAAATAGGTGATGGGTATTAAGGAAGACGCTTATGATGAGCCCTGGGTGTTCTACGCCTGAAACCAGTATTATACTATATGTTAACTAACTAGAATTTAAACAGAAACTTGAAACATGAAAAAATAAAAAAATACAAAATAAAAATAAAATATTAGGACAGACACAAGTTGGTGACCCTTGGATCCTTGGATGACTGATTCTTAAATGCCTAAATGCTTCTGAAAACTATTTAAAAAGTATTTCAAAGGCCAAAAATAAACTGATTTAAAAATGGACATAGCTTGGATTACTGTGTCTTTTCTTTGTGATTCTGATAATATCCCTATCCTTACTACCACCACTTGACTTATTTCTGTATTTCTCATTGTATAGGTCTTAAACGAGAACCAGATGGAGATCAAACACAGTTGATGTTATCAATGAATACATTAAGAGTAAACTGAATAAACAGCTAATTGAAATTAAACAGCCAGTACTTTCCACACATCTTTCTTTTGGAATCAGTTAGCAATGTTTTGTTGTTGTTGTTGTTGTTGTTGTCGTTGTTAGTTTTTGTGTTTTGGTGTGTGTGTGTGGTTTTTTTTTTTTTTTTTTTTTTTTTTTTTTGAAGAGTCAGTCCAGCAGGCCAAAAATAAACTATGGAAAATGGTCAAATAAATAAATAAATGCTGAATGAAATGGAATTCTTAGAGGCAAATCTAGTATTGCAAGAAAGATAAAATAAGATCAGATATCTACTTGGGAAGGGTAGTTCTAGGAAATAGATTTTCATGAATTGCTAGTGGGCTCGGAAAGGGAGCTTGACCCCAAAAAAGTCAAGTAGAGAGATTTCAGAAAATTTGTAAGGATGTCTTTCTCAGGTGAATCCGGAATATACAAAATTATTTGATAGATGCCTAAAATCTGTAGATAGAATTCAATACTCTGCATAATTGGGTCAATATAATAGAAAGTTATATGAGGTAGTTATTCTAAATTTAGACATATTTGAAAGGGTATGTATGTATGGAAATATTCTTTAAATCATTTAAGTAACATTGAGTTTTAAATTGAAGAGCTATTTTGAAGGGGAAAACAATAATACCCATTAAATAGAAGGAAGATACTAAAGAAAATTGCAAAACTAGTCAATTATAAAAAAACAGCCACTGCTACAATAGATGGAATCCAGACATGAGTTTGATGTAAGACACATGGGAAGATCTGGACTAGATGGTTTTTCTTACACTGGAAGGAAGAATTGAACAAGATTTGCTTGAACCATGGATATTTTTTATGAACCCATTAATTTATTTACTTATTACAGGAGAGCACACATATTGCACAATTTTAAGAAATGTGTTAGGAAAACAATTATCTGAACTTTAAAGCAAAAAAAGGAAGAAAAAAGGATAAGGGCACTCTGATACACAAAGTGTTTTTTCTCTGCGCTTAAAGAAGAAAACTAAACCAATAGAGAAATAAGCAAAGAAATAGTTAAAAACAACTGGAGTATTTAATGAAACAAGGGACTCAATAGGAGAAACAAACCTGAACTCCTCATCTCATTGTTGTGAGTGGTGCCAGTTTAGATGTGGTAAAGGAAGTGTTCACAATGTTTAATATTAGCAAATTAATAAATTTTAGGAAGTGGTTCATGCCCCTTAGATGACAGTAAGTATAAGCCACATCGGAAAGCATGAGAAGTCCTTAAAAGTAATTTGTTTTTTTTTTTAAGTTTTTAGTCATTTTAGTTTAATTTTTCATTTTAACTTATTTTTTTTTAATTTTTATTCATCTATGATAGTCACAGAGAGAGAGAGAGAGGCAGAGACACAGGCAGAGGGAGAAGCAGGCTCCATGCACTGGGAGCCCGACGTGGGACTCGATCCCGGGTCTCCAGGATCACGCCCTGGGCCAAAGGCAGGCACTAAACCGCTGCGCCACCCAGGGACCCCTAACTTATTATTTTTTAAAAGATTTTATTTATTTATTTATGACAGACACAGAGAGAGAGAGATGCAGAGACACAGGCAGAGGGAGAAGCAGGCTCTATGCAGGGAGCCTGACATGCGACTTGATTCTGGGTCTCCAGGATCAGGCCCTGAGCTTAAGGCAGGAACTAAACCACTAAGCCACCCAGGCTGCCGCCACTTATTTTTTATTTAAATCCAATTAACTAACACATAGTATATAATTAGTTTCAGAGATAGAGTTCAGTGATTCACCAGTTGCATATAATACCTAGTTCTCATTACATCTTGTGCCGAGTTACCCATCCCCACCCTCCTCTTCTCTAGCAATCCTCAATTTTGTTTCCTATGGTTAAGAGTCTCTTATGGTTTGTCTCCCTCTCTGATTTCATCTTGTTTTATTTTTCCCTCCCTTTGTCTATTCTCCTTCATTTTGTTTCTTAAATTCCACATGTGAATGAGATCATATAATAATTGTCTTTTTTTAAAGATTTTATTTATTTATTCATGAAAGGCACAGAGAGAGGCAGAGACACTGGCAGGAGAAGCAGGCTCCCTGTGGGGAGCCCAATGCGGGAATCAATCCAAGGACCCTGGGATCATGACCTGAGCCAAAGGCAGATGCTCAACCACTGAGCCACCCAAGTGCCCCAGTAATTGTCTTTCTCTGATTGACTTATTTCACTTGGCATAATACCCTCTAATTCGATCCACATCTTTGCAAATGGCAAGATTTCATTTTTTGGTGGCTGAGTAATATTCCACTGTGTATGTATACCACATCTTCTTTATGCATTCATCTGTTGATGGAGACCTGGGCTATCTCCATAGTTTGGCTATTGTGAACAATGGGATGCTGCTACGACCATTGGGAGGCAGGTTCTCCTTCGAATCACTATATTTGTATCTCTGGGGTAAATACCTAGTAGTACAATGGCTGGGTAATAGGGTAACTCTATTTTCAACTTTGTGAAGAACTTCCATATTGTTTTCCAGAGTGGCTGCATCAGCTTTCATTCCCACCAACAGTGTAAGAGGGTTCCCTTTCTCCATATCCTCACCAACATCTGTCCTTTCCTGACTTGTTAATTTTAGTGGTTTGTTTTTAAATGTTTTAAATTTTTTAGGAATAAAAAAGGAAATTTTTATTGGCCTCTGCATGGTAATACATTATATACAGATAATGTCCTTTACCTATAATGACCATTTTGATATAGATGGAAATTGTCTCCAATGATTTTCTAATACTTAAAAATGTGAAAGTTACAACTCTATTCAATTGGAAGGCTTGAGAGATATATAATGTTGACCTGATGATTCTGGTGCTACTATAAAATTTTTCTTCTCATCAAGTTATTTTTCTTCAAAAGAGAGAAATGGGGACTGGGGCCCATGTCATCAAGGTCCAGACTTGGAGTGCCCCATCCAGATAGCATTGGCAACCTCAGCTGTCCCAGGCACCAACATAGATCTTGGAAGTTTTTGAGGAAAGCACTCCAAAGCCTGGGTCTCGGAGGCATAGGACCTGGGCCTAAGGTCAATTCTGCTCAATAGGACCTCTTCTGACATCTATTACTTGTGCACACTTCTTTAACAGAGTCCCTTATAATTTTTCTTTGCAATATTTTTTTCTCAGTTGCAATTTTATATTTTCTGCTGTAATTATTAAATTAAGAGCTATCTGTGCTAATAGACTGTAAGTTTTATGATGGTACAACGTGTGTTTTGTTTCTTCTTTATTATCTAGCTTAGACTATGCTACCTTGCAGAGACAAGTAACCTAAAATCTCATTAGCCAACAAGAATAAAAATGCATTTCTTAATCATGTTAATGTCCCTTGTAGGGAAATTTTGGCTTTATTCCAAGTTCCTATTTAATATCTTAGTGTGGTAGTCCTCCTCCTCCTCCTCTTTATCTTCTTCCTCTTCTTCTCTTACTAGGATTTGCACTGAGAGCCAATGAATGTGTTTTTCTTGATCTAGAATACACACACACACACACACACACACACACACACGACACAGTAAAATGTCAAGTTAACCATTTCTCATTCCCTTCTCTAATCTGAGTGTGTGTGTGCACATGTATATCAAGCATAAAATAGTAGAATGGGGATAAGACAGCCATAATAAATACTACCATTCAGAAAGGCACATAACAGTTACTCTTCCTTAGCATCCTGAAATTCTACTTAGCAGAAGTTGCAAAGGGAGTCTCCATTAAAGGCTGGGGATGTTTCTTGATTAGGTCCCAACTAGTGACTGTAGGCTGTTTTCCAATTCAGTGTTCTCTATGACCCTTGGCTCCACCATTGTTTTCATTCCATGTGTTTTGTTTTGTTTACCACCATATAAATTTAAGTCCCAGCATGGTGTTTGTTTTGTAGTCATTGTGCAATAAATGCAAATTACATAAGTAAACATTTCTCCAAGAAAGGGATGGGGAATAAAAAAACAGTATGAAGTGATTTATAATGTGTAACAGATTTATAAGCATTACAGAAACTCAGATAATAGTGAGAAACTGAAATAATAAATTAATATTGTTATTCCATGTAAACCTGGAAAGGTGGGATTTGATATGGTAAGAGGGTGTCATTTCCAAAGAATTGAAAAGATGAGTAAACCCATCAATGAACATGGTATGTATGAGAGAAGCTTGATGAAGATTTTTAAGGAAATTAATGTATCTTTTTATAAAATAAGTATAGTTTATAATAGTTGATATAATTTTTTAATTAAAATAAAAATTATATTTAAAATATTTCTAAAAGATCAATTGAAACATTGTTTAATGAAAATGCTTTTTGAGGTAAGATAACTGAAATTAATGTTGTTCATGTTTCCCTTAGAATCTTTGTTCTCATCTTGAACACATAGAAGGATCTTCTCATTAAAAATGACACTGAGAACAGTAAACTTAAAAACAAAATGTTCTGGCTCTACTCTCCTCACTATGATTTATGATCATGTACTTAAAGTGTCTACGTAGCCAAAGCATTTGAGTGATTAGTTTCTGAAATCACAAAATAATGCCACTGGAAGCTTAAAGGAATGATAAAAGAAGCCTAGGAGGAAATTAATGAAATTTCATTTTATGACTACATTGACCCTCTCAGTTTCTGCTCAATTCTTCTTTAGGATTACTGATATTTTTGTCTACACTCCTAAATTAAACATCTGTCTATAACCTAAATTCATTACCACATGAGGGGGAAAAAAGTTGAATTTACCATATGCTAGCTTGTACATAAGCTTTTAAAGTTAAATCTTGATGCCTCTCCTGTGAGCAGTAATTAAGCAGACATGATGAAGCAACTTCAAGTACTTAACTGAATTATTTGTATGCTCTCATGTCTGTTCATATATTTCCTATCTCATTCAACATTCAACAAACACATATTAGGAAACTGCTTTGAGTAATTCATTCAGCTGGATGCTGCGTTTTTTTTATTGAAGATTTTGAAATGGAATAAAATTCATATATGCTGTGCTCTGTCTCTACTCTGTAGTAGATGTGAGACCTTATTGAAGTTGCTTAATGCTTTCTGTGCCTCAGTTTCCTTACTTTGTAATACTTTGTAATACAAACCCATCTCAGTATTATTATTATTAGGAAAAATGAATGTTTGCATGAAATAGCACCCAAATGGTATCTTTTATTAACATTGTTAGAAAATTACAATGCAGTATGATTAATTGATTTAATACCAGTAGTTATCAACCTCTATGGGACTGTGAAGGAGAGCTTAATTCTCATATCAAATGAGGCTTCCTAGGAAAAGTTATTCTTGAGCTGCCTATTGAAAAAGGAATCAGAATTAACCTGATTGGTAGAGCAGAAGAAGGGTAGTCCAGAAAGTGAACAGTGTGTGCTATCAAATAGACAGGCAAGAGCATAGCACATCTTGAAAATCGGAAGTCATTGTGCATAGCTGGAACCAGTTTCAGGAGGAAATTTTTTGTAAATGGTGCTAAAAAATATTTATCAGGTCCCAGGTCAGAAAGAACTATTTCAGGTTAAGATTTCCAACCACAGCTTTTATTATTTTACCTCTACGTATGCAATGGCACATCACTTTTGTAGAAAAATCATGTATGGTGTTGTAGAAAGTAGGTAACAAGGATAAAAATACTAAGATAATCATTTAGGATGTTATGAGACTTGATGAGACTTATGTGGCCTTATACTAATGTGGAAAAATATTGAAAGGAAAGGAAGATACAGGAGGGATATTTCAGAAATATAATCAGTGGCAGGAGTAGGTAGGGCAACATGCTGACTTGTATCAAGGAAAAGTAGAAGAGCAGTTTGTTTGTTTACCACCTCAAAGCAACCAAAGTGAGAGGGACTTGAAAAGAATTGCATCATGGCAACCATGGAAAGCAGAGAGCATCCAGAGGAGGGAATCATGAGCTGTGCTACATTCTATGGAGTGTCAAAGAAGAAAATTAGAGCAAATTAAAACTGGTCTGTAGATTTTGAAGGTGTGATAGTATTAATAACTTTTGTTAGAGCATTCCAATGGAATGATCATAACTAGATCATATTTTATTCAAGTATAAATGAGAAGTGGTGGCCTGACAATGTGACTATAGGTAACATTAAAAAATAAAAACAAAGCAGCTACTTAAAGCAAGAAGTACTATTTTCCAGAGAGAAACTGAGGCACATGATTATTTAAATGAAAGAGCAAATCTATCTATCTATCTATCTATCTATCTATCTATCTATCTATCTATATACACACATATATATATATATATATATAAAGCAAATGTCCAGAAAGAATAGGTGATCATAACAGAATGGGACCCCTGAGGCCATATAGAGAAATGGGTTCAAAACATGGAAGAAGGAACTGCCACTTCCACTGAAGAAAGTAAAAAAAGGAGAAGGATGGGAAGGACTATACCTACACATATAGGTGAGTGTGAGCCAAGGAAGCCAATTAGGTTTCTATGTCTTTATTTTTGATTTTCATTAAATATTAAAAAAGGTAATTATCAGAAAGTTATAGAGCCAGGACAGTGGTACAGGGAAGGGTTCAGAACTTCAAAATGGGAGAATGTTTGGAAGTATTTTAACGTGAGCTAATCCAATACAACATCAATCAGCAAAAAAAAAATAAACATGTAACCAGTCAGCATTTAAAATTCCAGAGATTCCTCAAAACCCTAAAATGAAACTGGTTGCAAAGAGTTTGTATGTAGATTGTTAAATTTTTTTTCTGGGCACGGTTTCATTGGATGGGATAGTGAGCAGAAGAGTCAACTGAATGTGCATTGTATTGATCAGCAATTAGAATTTTTAGGGTGTAGGTGTCAGAAAAGGTAAGAAGTTGAGGATCTTTTCAATAATACATGAGGTCTTCAGCCTTGGAAAGAACATGATGGCAAGAGAGAACTGAGAGGTTGGCATAAAAATAATCTGGTTATAAGATTAAAGATCTCAGTGAGAACAAGAATCAACTTGTCATCATAAAGAAAATCAAATATGAATTGAGAAGGTGGAATATTTGAGCTGACATTTTCTGAAAGGCATCAGTCTGAGATGAGCAGACCCATCAAAATATCCATGGGATTTGGTTGCTATAATGGTGTAAGGTGAAAGCCATTGACAGAAAAAGGTGAATTAACTCCATCTGCAATCTTCATATTTATCCTAGTTTTACCCCAGTTGATATCAGTTCACATGACCTACTCTTTTAAAATCTTCCCAGAACTGTAACAAAGGTAAATAAAATAATCTAATTTCAAAATTGGAATCAATTTAGAATAATGAGTTTATAAAACATGATTCCTCAATTTCCTCAATATATTATTCATACTTAGCAAGTCATTCCACTTCTTTCATTCTCATTTCTTTAATTTTAAAATTGTGGTAATACATGTTTTATCAAATTCAGTTATTTTAAAAGTAAAGTTATACAACATGTTAAAACACTATGTATCCTATATCAATGTTTCCAAATATTAGGTATGATTTTATTTATCTTCATCAGCAACAGCATATTCAGAGTTGGATTATCCATACAAAATAAACACAGATGTTCAAAATTAAGACTGAGTCTAATCAGCTTTGATTGATCTCTTCTCCACCCAGGACCTATGAATTTACTGAAAATTGTTAACAGATTATCACGGGACAAAACTTGAATTGCTTCCTTTTTAAGATCTGTCTGCATACTAATGGATGCTTGGTTTTTCTAAGAAAAAAAGCTATACCAAATATATGTAAAATTTTGTTCTTCTTAGCAAATAATGATTGCTATCAGTCTTGTTTTCAATAAGAGTGAAAATTGTTAATTATCAAAATTTAAAAGAGTTTGGGATTGTGTTTAAATGTATGTAATAGAAATTTAACCCCTTTCCCCTGCCCAGTGACTCCTCATATAAGGAAACATGTAAAGGCAAGCAGCCCAGAGCTGCAGCAAAGGTTCCATGGTATCAGCAATGTCCCTGAGCCCCTTCTTTCCATTTGTCATCTTTAGTAAATGACTTTTACTTTCACAGTCATCTTGTGGTTGCAAGATAGTGCTCTACCTATGGCTTCATGTTTTCAATGCCAGAACAAATACAGGGGTAAATAAGCAACAAAGGAAAATAAGTGATGCTTGAATCAAGAAAGCAAAAGTTCTCAGATGTCTCCAGCAGAAAATCCATTGGAAATACTTGTATTTCATGACAGTACTAACTTGCAAAGGAGTCTGAGGAATGTGGTTTTTCAACTGGCAGTATATTACGTCTTATAAAATATGGACATAGAATAGATAATGAGCAGGCAACCAATAGACCACTGGTGAGCAGCAACAAATATGCATGCATTCTATGATGATACAAAAAAAAAAAGGAAAGAAAAGAAAGGCACCTGAAATATTATATATAATCATTGAGTTACAAATCCACTTAAAAGCTTTATGATTATCCAGTGATTCTTTTTCTTATATAAATATTTATTTATTTACTTGACAGAGAAAGAGAGAGAGAGAGAGAGAGAGAGAACAAGCTGGTGGGGCAGAGGCAGGAGAGAGAATCCCAAGCAGACTCCATGCTCAGCACAGTCCAACCCGGGGCTTGATCTCACAAACCTGAGACCATGACCTGAGCGAAAATCAAGAGTCAGACACTTCACCAACTGTACCACCCAGGCACTCCTATCCAGTGATTCTTAATATCAAATTGTAATTAGATATATATGTATTGATGTGCTGTTTAATATTATATTTTGAACAAATTGTTGATTTCCTAAAATGAATTTCAGATCTGTGTGCTTATCATATTTGAAACTTCTTATTTAAAGCTCACAATTTCTGCAAATACTGTTACTTCATATTGTTTGTCTTTAAATAGAATTTTTAGTCTGTGATGCCAAGTACTTTTGATGATAAACTGTACAAAATAAACATTCCTTGTTGTCAGTAAATTATTTCAGAGATATGCATAGTAATGGATATCACAGTGACTGTTGTTAACTGACCCAAGAAAAATGTTGCAGTTAACTATTGTCAGATCCTTTTAGTAGATATTGTTGGTTTCTGACTACTAGGTATAGATGAGAGATATATACAACTTCCCAATCTTGCCAACATGGAACTTGCTATAATAAAAGTGAGCCTCAGACTGGATTCTGATAAACATATAAATCATTTGTTACCAAGCATGTACAAAAATAATTGTGTAACTTATTCCATAACATTGATACTTGTTCTCTTTTAGGCACACATAAATATGTTGAAACTTTCAGTTCACTCTAAGGCATACAAAATGATTAACTGATGGCAGGATCAACCAGCCTTCTACTTGGATCAGGAATTAGTTTTTGGTTAAGAACAATATGGATATATTGTTTATTGTTTTATATATATATTTATTATTTTAATTATGAATCTTCTCCTTCATATTAGTAATGTCTAATGAGCTTATATTGGAGCTCTAAAGTATGTATTCTCGATTAAGGGACCCTAAATGCCAACTAACTGTCTCTGAATCGTATATTCCTAATTAGAGTCCTACAAATACTATCTAACCATCCCAAGGGTGTATATTAATATGAATTCTCTCTGTCACACACACACACACACACACACACATACCACTCTAAATACTGGGGTATCTTACATTTCAGAGATAACGAGTAACCTATATTGGTCACAAAGCTAATGTGACCATTGTACTGCACAACAGCAAAGGATTGGATACGGGACAAAAGCAATACTCACAGGGCACTCTAGCACCTGCTAAAGGCCATGAAGTGAGCAGCAGAATGTCCGGAGGATGAAAGCAATAACACATTGAAAGTGGCCAGTCTAAGAAGGGCTGAGACAAGCCCTTTGCCTGAGGCCAGTCAGCATCCCAAGTCTCACTGTGGCTCCCAGAACCTTGTCATCTTTTGGGTCTTGGATTTTTAAGACATTTTTTTCCTTTAGCTTATTGACTAAAATCCCATGAATTGGCCATCTTAATCATCTTTCAAGTTTTATGGATTTATTAGGTATGATTTATAATTTGTGGCTTTAGCTTGTGGACATTTTCATGTTTCAAGTGATTTCTGAGATTTTAACATGCCATTGTATTCTGCAAAAACAATATTTGAAAAAAAAACAATATTTGACAGTAAAATAAAATATGTTTGTGAAAAAATTACTAACTTTCACATTTTGGATTGTAGAGTCAATATAATTACTTTATATTCAAACCTGAATGTTAAAATATTCCCATTTGGAATTCAGTATAGCAGTAAATTTGAACTTGGCAGTACTGGTATTTAAATATAACACAAACTATGAAAAAAAAAACAAGCAATATAAAGACTTTACATGAATATTTCAGTTGTTTTACCATATGTGTCCCCAATAAAAATATAATGGTTGCTTAGACAATTGCTGATGGTATGCCATAAACTGACACTATAAAAACTATTTTCACTCAGTTAAAAGCTTGCTGTGAATTGCATTGTAATTTTCACTGACAATGAGAAATCAACATATTTTATAATAATTACTTACCCCATTAAAATTTCAAATGGAAACATTTAGCATACTTAAATCTGATTGTTACAGCTATCATCCACAAAGAGCTGACATTAGGGTTAAGATATTAAAAACATATCCCCAAAATACCTAACTTCTTTTAATATTCAGAATACGTTGCAAATTTCAGAATGATAATACTCTTACCTTATAATTTACAATATATCAAATATTGTTTAGTTGTTAAAATAGTTTATTGGACCAAAATTACAGAAGCAAGCACATTTTTTTTTATGTTACTCAAATGTCCCTTCCGCCTCACGTGCAGGTGGTCAGCTCTTCCTTGAATATTATTAACTGTTGTTATTGCAGCCTCATTACTAACTTAGTTGACTATTTGAAGTTCTCTCAACTGCTACTCAGCTGATTGAAAGTGACAGTGAGATGTTTAGGAATTTTATTTGTAATTATTTATTTTGGAACATTTGGCTCTATTCCCTCAGAATACACACTTCACCAGGATATCTAAAAGAGGCATATTCAGGTGTAACTATCGGTTCCAGGTAGAACCAGTGGTCTCTTCTGGTTTATCTTTCTAGTTAAATATAGTTCAACACTTTCTTGCTTTGGGTGGTTTGTTTTCCATAGCCCAGAATCTCCCCTTTGTAATTTGACCTCAAAAGTGTGCTGCCTGAAATCCCTTCTCTGTATCTGAGCACTACTGTTGTTCCAGTTAATTTCAGAGAGGCTCCTTAGCTCTCAAAGTGCTGTCTCCTGATCAAAATAGGCACTGAGGTAAGTATGAAGGAGGGATACTACTTAGCATTTCAGTGTCAATTATTTTTAATTGCTAGAGACAATCCAACTATCCCTTCAATCTGTGTCTTAAACTCTAATGTGTATTCCAAGAAAACTGGTGAGCTTGTTAAGAAGGCAGATAATCAGGTCCCACCCCAAACTTAGTGAATCCAAATCTGCATTTTAAACAGATCCCCAGGTAATTCATATGTACATTAGAGTTTGAAAAATCAAACCTCATTTTTATTTGTTTACAGAATCAGAGAATACTTGAATCAAACTTTAGCATGTATCATGATTTTTCAGATATCTACCACTACATGTATAGAGTATTCATTTTCTAGATGATACATTCTTATGAAATACTCAATTTTCACTAATCATTTTGAGCTCTGAGATAATGATTATGCTATATAAAATCTAAGGAAGAGTATTTATTATAATAAAATAAAATATTTCAATAAATTCTATCCACATTAAAAAAAAAAATATATATATATATATATATATATATATATATATATATAATTTCCTGGTGCTGCATCATAATTAGATATAAGTCTCTTGCAGACAGATTATAAATGACTTTAAGAGGGCTTTTCCTATAGAGGTAGGGATATTCAAATATCTGTTTTGCTCTAGGCTGTGGAGTCAGAAGTCTTGAAAAGGAATTCACTCATTCACTCCCTCTTTTGCCATTCTCCTATTCCACTCCTCTCTGCTATTAGACTAAACAGAGGTAGCACAACTACTCCCATTTCATTTTGTATTTTTTTTGCAAGTTTATTTATACATGTTATTAGAATAAACCAAGATATATGACTAAAGAAAGACACATTTAACCATATTTTACCAAAATGTGTTAAAAATTGTACAGGGATCGTGGAAGGAGCAGAAGAAATTAGCTAGAAAATGGAGGCCAAAATTTTAGTTTGGGCACTTATCAGCTGTGTGATACTGGACAAAACTCTCGGAAGTTTCTGAGCTAGATTGTCTCCATTTGAAAATGGTGAATAGTAATATCTGCCATGCAAGATTGCTCTCAAGAACTCAATTTGATTATATAGTTGGAAATTAGGTTATACATAAATGTAGACAGTGGAAAGAAAACAACTGCTTTATCCCATGCTTAGTGCTAACAGTTTGGGAAGAGATTTGATTTAAACAAATTTACTTATAGAGGATACAATTTGCAATTAAATATTTTGTCTCAGTGACAGGATTTGGCAGTGGGGTCAGAAAATTTTGTCCATGTGATTGCAGAATAGGATACTAGTTGCAGGGCCTAGCATAAGTTTTTTCATCCATCAAAGTCAAAATATCATTTTAAAAGAAGTGGATAACAAGAGAATTTACTTTATATAGTTTTTCTTTGGATTAAATAATAATATATGTAAAGCACATAACTATTATATTAGTGTCAGATATACAGCAATGTTAGTTAACAATAAGAAAGTGGATAAGAAAGTAATTTTGTAATATTTGTTCATTAAAAGAGGATTGTTTATGAAATGACAGAAGAAATTTAATATGTGACAGTACATAGTCAAGGTTGCAGACTGTTGGTGAGAAGCTACTGAGACACAATATAAGGTTTTTGAGAAATAAGTGTGCTCATATTCTCCATTTTGATTTTAATACTGGAGCACTTAGTAAGGCATATAGTAGGCTAGGTTTGTTTATTTGTTTGTTTGTTTAGTTAATTCATCTTTGGGGGGATAGAAACATACTGGGTTGTCTTCAAGATCAATCCTTGACAGAACAGACATTTCCATTATATCAAAGTCTTGTTTGCCTCCCACACAAACTACTCTCCTACACTGAATTATGTTCAAGGTGAGAAAGACTAAAGCACAAGGTAAGAAAATAAAATTTAAAGAGGAAAAGAAAGAAAGAAAAGGAAAAAAACAACGGGTGGCTTCCATGGTTGCCCACACATGCTTAAGGATGTGATACAGGGACCTGAATTAGGGGGAGAAAAAAATTTATAATTAATATACTAGTTTCTGTCATAGAGTCAAATTCATAATGGTCTCTCCTTTCTTCTTTGAGGAAAAGTGTTTGACACAGAGTAAACGCAAGGGTGATTTGTAGCACTAACCTTAAGATGTATAAATAACTTGCAAGGATGATTTATTGCTAACTAAATTCTAATATGAATAAATGAACTATTTGCTTTAATTGCATAAGGGTTAATCTTACTGACTACATAGATCAAGTTCAACCCAAGATTTATGAATAATGAACAAGCTCACAGAGGGTCATTTACTAAGTCTTTGAAAGATTATAGCTCTAAAATCAAAGATTTTGTATCAAATTTATGTTTGAAGATATTTAAACTTGTATTTAAAAATATACTTTAAAAACAGAAATATAATATTTTAAAGGAAAGGTGTATTAATATAATTTTTCTGATATCATTTCTACATGTTAAGTTTGTCTTAAAACTTTATTGGTGGGCAGCCTGGGTAGCTCAGTGGTTTAGTGCTGGCTTCAGCCCAGGGCATGATCCTGGAGACCCGGAATTGAGTCCCATGTTGGGCTCCCTGCATGGAGCCTACTTCTCCCTTTACCTGTGTCTCTACCTCTCTGTCTTTCTGTTTCTCATGAATAAATAAATAAAATCTTTAAAAAAAAAACACTTTATTGGTAATATTACCTGAAAAGGTATGGTACTTTGTTTGATTTCATTTCCTTTTTTTTTTTTTTTTTTTAGAGAGAGAGAGAGAGGGCACAAGTTGTGGGGAGGGGCAGAGGGACAGGAAGAGAGAGAGAGAATCTTACGCAGGTTCTATGCCCAGCACAGAAGCCTGATGCAAGGCTTGATCTTATGACCCTGAGCTGAAATCAAGAGGTGGATGCTTAACTGACTGAGCCACCCAGGCACCCCTGATTTCTAATTATTACATATAATATATATGAATATTGTTCATATATAATATTGTTGAATAAAATACAAAATTATTTTTAGAAGCCAAGATGTCTTTTGACAGATGATTGGATTAATAAAATGTGGTATATATGTACAATGCTATATTACTCAGCTATCAGAAAGGATGAACATCTACTATTTACAATTTCCATCCAATGATGGAACTGGATTGTATGATGCTAAATGAAATAAGTCAATCAGAGAAAGATAAATATCATATGGTTTCATTCATATGCAGAATATAAGAAATAGTGCAGAGGACCATAAGGGAAGGATGAGAAACTGAATGGGAGAAAAAAATCAGAGAAGGAGGGAGACAGATTATGAGAGACTCTTAACTCTGGGAAACAAACTGAGAGTCCCTGAAGGGAAGGTGGGTGGGAGGATGGGGTAACTGGGTGATGGGTATTAAGAAGGGCACCTGATGTCATGAGGACTGGGTGTTATACACAACTGATGAATTGTTGAAACTACATTTGAAACTAATGATGTACTATATGTTGGCTAACTGAATTTAAATAAGAAAAAAAAGATTAAATATAAACTTAGTTCAGTAACTATAGTAACTAATACAGCAGTGCCCCCTTATCTGCAGGGGATATGTTGCAAGACCCTCAGTGTATGCCTGAAACCACACATAGTAAAGAACCTTATATATATTATGTTTTTTCCTATACATAGATAACCATGATGAAGGTAATTTATAAATTAGGCACAGTAAGAGATTAACAATAATAATAAACAATAAATAAAACAATTGTAACAGTATATTGGAGTAAAAGTTACATTAATATTGTATCCTTCTCTCAAAATATCTTATTATACTTAATTCACCCTTCCTATAACAATGCAAGATGATAAATGCTTATGTGATAAGGTAGCAAGTGGTGGAGTGACTTGGCATTGTGATGTATGTAGAGTCAGGTTACCTATTGACCTTCTGATGATTAGTCAGAAGGAGAAAGTAGATAACAGGTAAGGAAACTGCAGAAAGTGAAACTGCAGGTAAGTGTGGACTATGTACTTTGGTACACATTGTTGTAGGAAAATATGGGAATGTGGTCATCTCAAGGAATAGAGTTGTCATGCTCTCAAGACAGGTGTAATATTCTTCTGAAAAAACACATTTCTATGATTACCTGGTTATCATTCTGTTCTAAGCAAAACTGAAATGCAAGAAATGCATATTTAATAATTAAAGCAGTAATTAAAATGCATGTGATATCAACTTATATTAATTATTTATTATAAGAAACTGAGGAATATTGTCAAGTTAAGTTTATCTTTGAACAGGAAATTCTATTTGGGGATAGAAACAAATACAGAGATTTATGTAGAAATGTGTAATTAATTAGCCCTTAAATTAAAAAATAAATAAATAAAAGGATGTAGAGTGTCTAAAAAGGTAATTCAATGGACCAGGTGAGGAAATACTGCCAGAAAAATAAAAAGTTGTTTAGAAAGAAAACTCGTCCCAGGGTAAATCTACAATCCTTAAGGATGTGAAACTTATTTTTTTTGAAAAAATAAATATGCAGTTGAGTGCATTTGGTATTGAATTTGCACTCAATGAGTATAACCTGTCAAAACAAGTTGTAACATAAAACTACTATGACACTGAACTGTTCAAAATAGTCTTTCTGTAAGTAAGAAAATTTGAGTATTTTTTTTTAAATTATGATATGGTGGTATAATAGAAAATTAAACTAGAACCGTGGGAAAGGAAAGTGAAATCAGAAAACGGTAGGGCCTTGGAACCAGATAATGAATCTGAAAACTAGTGGTTACAATTTCACCCTTTAATGAAGTTTCAATGAAAGTTATTTCCTAAGACACCCTATCACAGAATTGTATTAACGAGCATGAACTAGAATTAAAGTCTACCTATTGTAGTGCTCTCTCTAAAAGATGTTTATGAAATTTTAAATTCAAGAATTTTACAAAATTTTACATGAAAGTTCTCTAGTCACCTGCTTATAGCACAAGAATATCTATAAGGATGCAACAAACAACCATTCAAATTCTATTTATGTGCAACTTTACCAGAAACAAGAGCATTCTCTCCTCTAACATTTAACCTATAGATATACTCTGCCTCACTAACTGCCAACTTCAATAAATTAGTATCCTGGAGGAAATGTGGGAATTTTGCTACGTTGAAGGTTTGAAGATAGTGCCACCAGTCTTTGTTCATTTTCATTGTACTGTACTAAGGAAAGAACATTCATAAACCAAAGGCTTAGGAATGTTGGCATAATTATATGGAATGTCTGACTATACAAAATCTCCTATTACTTGCATAGGAATTTTAGTAACAGTTTTTTTTCTTGTTTTACATTTTTGAAATCAAAATTTCAATTGGCTTTAGACCCATATCAACATTTTTTTTAATGATATTTCCAATTAGTTTTCAGAAGGACAGCATTAAGGGAAGATGACATAGTTAATAAATCCATTCAAACTATTTTCCTGATTTCAATGTATTGATTTTTTTTTTTTAGTCATTAGTGACTACCACTTTGACCTATACTAGTCAAACCAGAAACTGGCATATTTAGACAAAAGCCATTTAGTATATTCCCTTTGCACCTCCTTACTCTACTATACTACAGATTAAGCCAAAATGTTTTCCAAGAGTAACCTGTTTCTTAGACTTGTGACACAGTTGTAACCATAGAAATACAAGCAGTAGCTATGCTGGAAAAAAAATTTAAGGACATGCCACTTCAATCTTTGCCTTTGTACCCACCTCACCCTGATTTTACCTCTTGCCTAGATGACAGATGAGTATGAAAGGTGTAACAACCATTGTGTGAACATAAACATGAAAGTCTTACATTGAAAACAACAGAATAGGAAGACAGGATAGTGGTCCTTGAAAACATACTTGAAAAGATGGAATAGTTGTGGACTTCTTATTTTTATGCTGTTTTAAACAGGAAAAAAATAAAATTCTTATTTGTTCAAGGTACTATTTTTTACTGTTTAATAACTAAGATATTTCTTAAAGATACTATAAGTTTTCATATTAATTAAACTAAATCACAGACTTTTAAATTATTTATCATTAATAATAAATACAAGTTATTGTATAGACATTGCTTATTTTATCTTTACAAAATTATTTTCTTTTTTGTATTTTTTTAAAAGCATTGATATCTTGTTGTAGTAGGAGATGTGCATTGTATATTTAAAATATACATATATTCAGGAAGGATTTTCATAGGGTAAGAGTTTGAAGGTCACTAATTTGACCATTTATTTAACCTTTTTGTTTCAACAGAGTATTTATTGAAAATTAACTATATCCTGAGCCCTGTGATGTGTACTAGCAAGACAACTTAGTCAAGTAGTTAAAACATGACTTGTGGGGATCCCTGGGTGGCGCAGCGGTTTGGCGCCTGCCTTTGGCCCAGGGCGCGATCCTGGAGACCCGGGATCGAATCCCACGTCGGGCTCCCGGTGCATGGAGCCTGCTTCTTCCTCTGCCTGTGTCTCTGCCTCTCTCTCTCTCTCTGTGACTATCATGAAAATAAATAATAAAAAAAAAAAAATTAAAAAAAAAAAAAAAACATGACTTGTGTTATTTCTCGAAAGGGGATAGGGCAGTTACATAGTCAGTATTGCAAAAATATTTGTCTTTCCTTTTCTAAAAACCATAAAATACCATACACCCTAGAGTAGTGTGAGATGTGTGGCTTCCTAGGATACAAAGACTCAGAATTATGCCTATTCTTAAAACCTTCCAACAACATGGGGTTTGTATAGAGCTCATTGTCTAGAATAGTTACTTCTTTACTCTAATGGTATGTTTTCTACACTAAAATTTGAATTCTTTAGAATAATGAGTAACATCATTCATTCATTCACCCTGGGTATATTACTATGCCTGGTCGCAGTAGGCAATGAAAAAATATCTGATGCATATCTGAATACATTGGTCCACTTACTTATGCAACAGATAATTATGAATACATTTTGTGACAGAAGATACTTCAATACAACCGGAATAGAAGAGACAGAGAAGAGAGAGTCCTGGCTTCTGAGAGCATACTGTTTAGTTAGGAGGGCAGAAATCAGTGCATAATGTATTAAACTGGAAGTAAAACTGAAGAACACACATATGTTTTTGAGAGGGTCTATAAAGACTGTATTTGGACTGAATTTTATGGAAGAATGGGAGTTTGCCATGTGGCCTAGGTAAAAGAAATCCGTGCCAGGAAGGGAGAACAGATGCCAAATACAGAGGGTCTGGCCCCTCATAGGTACTTAATAAAGATCGGTTGCACTGAGTTGAGTAAATTATTCTTATCATGATAGAGTTGTTGGGCTCAGGGGAAGTTTTTGGACCAGGAAGCAAGTGTGTGTTTTGGCAAAGTGTAAACCTAAAATAATATATTTTCTATGCCAAGTTTTATGTTTAGAGACAGGATATTTCAAAGTAGTTCACGGGAGTTTTGAGATTTTGACTACTCTAATTGAATATGCTCTTAATGCTTGAATATAAAGATATCCAAAGTTGAATATAATGCCAACACATGGAGCTTCGTTACACAAATGTAGCCCTTTTGTCATAGATCCACAGATCCCTGAAGCTTTGTTCATTTTTTTCCAGTCTTTTTTTTTTATTTGTCATTCAGATTGAGTCATTCCATTTTAATTTTTTTTTGTACTTATTTATTCATGACAGACACAGAGAGAGAGAGAGAGAGGCAGAGACATAAGAAAGAGGGAGAAGCAGGCTCCATGCAGGAAGCCTGATATGGGCCTTGATCCCGGAACTCCAGGATCATGCTCTGAGCCAAAGGCAGACATTCAACTGCTGAGCCACCCAGACATCCCTATCATTCCATTTTTAAGTTCATTATTTCCTTTGTCTCCTCTCTTTTGCTTTCTAGCTGTAAAGCCCATTCACAGAGGTGTTTTTGTTTATTTATTTGTTTGGGCTATTCTTTTTTTTTAGTTTTAAAATTTTCATTTGTTTCATCCCCATGTCTTCTATGTCTTTGTTGTGTATTTTTACTTTTTGTTTCGACTGTGTTCATATTTTTTTTTATGATAGTCACACAGAGAGAGAGAGAGAGAGAGAGAGAGAGAGGCAGAGACACAGGCAAAGGGAGAAGCAGGCTCCATGCACCGGGAGCCCGACGTGGGATTCGATCCCGGGTCTCCAGGATCGCGCCCTGGGCCAAAGGCAGGCGCTAAACCGCTGGGCCACCCAGGGATCCCCTCGACTGTGTTCATAACTGATCACTGGAGCTGACCATTTTTAACATGGCTACATTAAAATATGTCTCACATAATTTTAACATCTCTGCTATTGCAGTAATGGCACCTATAATTGAATATCTTTTTAAAAATATACTTATTAGAATGTCTTCCTTGTCCTTGCATGAAAAATAATTATTTATTGAAACCTGGATATTTTTGTATTGTGTTAGAAGTGTCCAGACTCATAGGAGCTAGACTCATAGGTTCTCTTGAACTGGTTCTCTCTGACACCATTCTGGTGAGAAAAGGGCTGGGATACTGTCCCATTACCAGATAAGTGGAGGTAGAAATCCAGATACCCCACTTGATACCTGGGATGGGTGTTGCTATTCCTTAATGCTGGTGCAGGTGGACACTCTAGTTTCCCACGTGGTTTCCATGACACTACAGTGAGGGCAGCTTTCTAGCACTGGAAATGGTAAAAGTTTGAATTCTACATGCAGCCACTTCTAACACCATCAGCTGTGGAAAGAGGGGATGTGTTGTTACTGCTAGTGCCGCACAACAATACACACTCCAGGTATTGTCTCTTCTGACAACAGGGTGTCTGGAATGAAAATCTCAGGTCCTCACTTGCCCACTGTGACACTGCCTTGGTGGGATAGTGAGGCCTTATTACCGCCTCGCCAGTCTAGGGACCCCACTTAACCTTTGCAGGTATAGATGAGTGAGAAGCCACAGGATTGTTTTTGTTTTTGTTTTGGCTGTGGCTTTGGCTGCCACAAGCGGTTATTTTCTAAAAGTTGTCTGTCATGCTATGATGCTGTTTTTCCTGGTCTATTGTCTGACAGAACAGGCTCTTGTTGGGGCTTTTATTGTGCATATCAATTGGCATTTCTAGGTTGTCAGTTTCTTTAGCTCCAAGTCCAGAATGCATGAAGCAAAAAGAAATCAGAAAACAAGAGAGATGCAGCACACACAACTTGTTGCATTGAGGGAAAATATGTCACCTATCCAGGGTTTTTAGTTGCACTTCATGTAAGAAATGGGAAAAAATATATCTACGCCATCTTCTCTGACACATAAAATATATGTAAGTTTTGAGGACAGGTTTCTTTCCACTTAATAATAGTGCTCACAAATTTTATCAACAAGTTGCATATATTAAATGTGGTCTTCAAGGAAATATAGTTGCAGAAGTTCATCATTAAAAATTAATACAACTGCAAATTTCTTCCTCAAAAAAAAAAAAACCAGGAAGAGTGCTATGTCTTATTTTCTTATTCTTGTGCTTTTTCATAGATATGGGTCAGGTCAAATCTTGAGTCTAATGTGACTACTATGGTGACCCTTCAACATCTTACTTCTATTCTGGATCTTTAGAGTTAAATAAGAATATTAACTGGAAACTTCCTTTCAGAGAAAGGCATGACTTAAAATTATGGTTTTGCTTATTTAACTGAGAGTATATATACCCAAAGATTTATAGCTCATCTTTTTAGCAGAAATCAAAGAGATGAAACATATACAACTTGTAGCTTTGAGGGGAAAAAGTCATTTTTTTCCCCTAAGGAAAGGAAGATGTTTTCATTTCTTCCATTCCTGTATAATTAAGTATCTTCTCATCTAAGTTAATTGATTGATAGTCACATAAAAATAGTTTTCATTACAGGAACCAGAAAAGCAAGCACATTAGCTTGAAAGGTCTTTGTATCTATCACCTACTTTTTTGTCAAGGCTTCAGAAGTATTGAAATAGCAGACGGGAATTGCCCTCGAGGGGTTGTCTTTAAAGTTGTCAGACCTGGAAATAATATGTTAGATGTTAGAGGACTCTCAGACATTGTGATTAATTGAAGGTTGGCTTACTGACAAAAGATTTCACAGAGTCATGTATTGAGAGCTCATGAAATAGCTTAGCTTCACCTTTCTTTTGTACAACCTGCTGGCACATTGCAAACATTCTGCAGGAAACTGATAAGAATGAAAAAGAAAAACTCAGCCTTTAGCATAAACCATATTTTATAATTTTTAACCATCAATATAATTACATGGTATATATTTTATTATATTTATATATACACACGTGCATATACACATAATAATCTCATAATATTTAGTTTTCCGTGCTTACCAGAGTTCCAAAGAAAATCAAGCTTTCTTGTGACTCCAAAGAATTTCATGGTGTCCAAGCTATAATTAATTAAGCCAATAAATCTCAATAGATATCAGCTGGGCTAATGTATGTAGGAAAAAAAACCATTGAAACAGCTGTCCTCCAGCACTGTTATTAAATAAATAAAATATAATTATGTCTGAATATTAGATAAGCAAAAAGGAGAACAATTTCTTTTAAAAATGTTTATGATAGCCTCTTAAACAGCATCATGCTGGTAATAAAAATGACAGAGGACAACATAGAAGGGAGCAAAAAGCAAATATCTTTTGTGATATTGAAGGAAGGCTTGTGGATGGATGAACTCCAGAAATGAAGTTGCTAAAATTAAGACAGCAGGTCCACTATGCTTACCCCTCTGCTTGCCCAAATCCCCAAAGGACTATTGAATTATATGAAGTTAAAATAAACCTTGTTTATCATATTTTCCTCTGACAGAGTGTTTTTAACATATATTTATTAGTATTAAATGTTTTTAAAAGTACATAATGACGTTACATGTGCTCGAATACCTTTTGGTAATGTGGATGCAGTCAATCCCTATCAGAATATCATGGCCTTGAATCTGGGACTCTTAACTGGATGGGTCTTCATTTAAAATTTTTATTATTTTCTTCATCATGATTTTTTGAATTAGTGTAGGATTTAAATGTACATTAACATATTATTTATGTTGATTATTAAGTTTTTTGAACCTCATCTTAACTTTTGTACCTGAGATGAGGGCTTCAGTCATCTCACACAACATGCTCAATATTTGGAGTTAATGGGTGGAGAGCTTGACTCTAAAATACATTTTTTCTTTCTCCTTTTTTTTTGTTTTTGTTTGTAAAGATTTTATTTATTTATTCATGAGAGACACACACACAGAGAGAGACAGAGAGAGACAGAGACACAGGCAGAGGGAGAAGCAGGCTCCATGCAGGGAGCCCAATGTGGGACTCGATCACGGGTCTCCAGGATTATGCCCTGGGCTGAAGGTGGTGCTAAACCTCTGAGCCAACTAGGCTGCCCTTCTTTCTCCTTAAAGGAATGACTCTTTCAATGCCTTAGGGTGGCAAGGAGAGAGAGAGGAGACAAATATGTCCTAAATCACTGACCTTTTGTATATTCCTCTTGACTTTGGCTGTCGGAGCTCTCTGCTCAATACTGACTCCTCTGCATCACACACTCCATACTTAATTAATCTCGTGGAAGGGGTATGTATGTGTTTGTGCGTGGTGTCTGTATGTGTGTTTCTTAGACATAGTGACATGGCACCTCAGCACATATTCTTTTTATGGGAGATCTCGATATGGCTCAACTTCTCAAACTATCCTTTCTCCTTGGTATAATCTTGCCTTTCAAATATTCCCCATTGTGTGTTACCACTGAGGTCCATTCATTAGTTCTCTTTCCAGGTATAAACTTGACTCGTGAGAACTGTTCTCTACATTTACACGCACACATTCATATTTTAAGTATTCTTAATATTTAGCATACTTAATACTTTAAATATTCACGCATATGCTAGATATTTCACTAAACATTTTTAAAAGGGAATTTTTTAAAAAGATTTTATTTATTTATTCATGAGAGACACAGAGAGAGAAGCAGGCTCCATGCAGAGAGCCCAATGTGGGACTCGATCCCGTGTCTCCAGGATCACGACCTGGGCCCAAGGCAGACGCTAAATCTCTGAGCCACCCGGGCTTCCCTGAAAGGGAATTTCTATTTTAAAGCTGAGAACCTGGTACTAATGAAAAAAAATGAGACAAAAGGTTTAAACTGGTGTTGGAAAGGAATTTCAAAGAAATTATTTAATGTTTAATACGTAAAACAAATATTTATACTATTTGGCAGAATATCTCCTTCTTTCATTAAATAATTTGCCCACTCTGGCCATTCATGAAAATGAACTCATAAGTGCAGTGAAAGTTTACTTCATTTTTACAAAATAAGTCACAGTTTTCTTTCCTTTCCTTTCCTTTCCTTTCCTTTCCTTTCATTTCCTTTCATTTCCTTTCCTTCTTTTCTTTCTTTCTTTCTTTCTTTCTTTCTTTCTTTCTTTCTTTCTTTCTTCTTTCTTTCTTTCTTCTTTCTTCTTTCTTTCTCCTTCCTTCCTTCCTTTTTTCTTTCTTTCTTTCCTTCTTTCTTTCTTTCTTTCTTTCTTTCTTTCTTCTTTCTTTCTTTTTCTTTCTTTCTTTCTTTCTTTCTTTCTTTCTTTCTTTCTTTCTTTCTTTCTTTTCTTCTTTCTTTATTTATTTTTCCCCAAACACTATGTAGAAGTCCTTAACATTTTCATTTGGGATTGGAATTTCAGTAATTGTTTTTAAACTGAAGAGCAAATTTTAGTATAGCATTTGCTACCTGTACTCTATGGCATTTTTAGATACATTATTCCAAATATACTTCACAACAATCCTTTGAGTTGAAGTAGTTACTGTTTTACAGATACATTTGAAGTGTTGGGAGGTGAAATGTCTTTTTCTCAAGGTGATGTAGCTTTCAGTGTCACATTTTAAATCTTAATTCCAATTCTTTGCCCAGAGTGATTCTTTACATTAAAGTGTACAATCTATGAAGAATCATAAAGGAGGAACCATATGAAGACTAATTATATTCATTTTTTTTTCTGCTTATTCCTCTCTGTGATGATGCTTGTAATTACAGGTATGATATTTTATGACCTAAAGGCTGCGGACAATAGCAAAATGGTATGTGGAAGTACATCCAAAGCAGGATATACATTTCTAGGCCAGTGACACTACATTGTATTCCCAAGGTGACTAAATGGAAATGTCACTGCAGAGGGCCTCTCTGAGCCATGCAAGTACAGCACACCGTCTAGCTTTCTATTCTCTGCTTATCTCCAGTGGGCCCTCAAGAAACAAAGTTTGCAGTTGAAGGATTAGCCTCAGCAGATCCACTTATTTGATTAGTGTCCTGCCTCTTCTGCTTTTACTCAGGTTCATTGATCAAGATGATTGCATTCTCTGTCCTTTGCTGTGCGAGTCAGGCAGAGGAAAGGGATCATTTGCTGAGATGTGAGTCCTTAGGGCAGGCCCATGTCTTTCAAAGCACAGTCAACTGGCTAGTTCACTATGGTGTTCAGTAATAAAAATAATAAAATGAGTCAAATGGCCCTTCTGTTAGAAGGAAATTCTACTCTACTCTGATTCCCAGCAAGTAAAGCTGGGCTTTGACATAACTAGTGAACTGTATTAGATGGTGGAATAGTCTCCCCAAAGAGCAGAGAGATGATCCATAGCTTGGAGAATTTTAAAATGAAATGAACAGAGCCTGATAAACAAGAAAATGAGAAAGCTTGTGCTGTCTGAGGATAGCCACACGTGAGCTTGTGGCTTGGCTTTTATCATAGGCAATTGAACTCTGCTGTACTTCAATTCCAAAAGAAAAAACAGATTTGTATCTTTTTTAGTGTTTGGAGAAAACATATCAACTTCAGTTACAATGCAGTGGAAGCATATCAAAAGTTTTATACATCGCACACTGAAATACATTAGTCAAATGCTTATCAGGTTTAGACGTGTTTTTAACATAAGGACTCCAAGCATTTGATAGAAAATGTTGAAATATGAGATGTTTATTTTCCCTATGGAAACTCAGAGCATATTCTGAGTTTTTGTGAAGAGACATATCAATGCCAAAGGTACCAGGCAGGCAAAAGACTTTTTGCAGAGATTTTATGTGAATTCGCAGTATAACAAAATGAATAAGTCACTAATTCATTTTGGTTGTTACAAGTGAAAATTTGCATTTAATGAACCAGCTAATAAAATCAGTAAAATTTAAATTAAGAAATACTGTATGTTCACAATGAATAATAATTAGTTCTATTAAAATTTATTAGCTTTTCTTTCCCACATTTTTACAGTAAAATGTATCATCCTGAAAATATTTCTCAAACTTTAGTATTAATGTTTCCTTATCAAATGTGATTTTAAAATATCCTTAATGTGTCTGCCTCAATCTTCTACTTAGTATAATAAAAACATAAAGAATTAGAGCCACAAATGCATAATTCATGACAATGTAATGAAACATAAGTTTCATTACATAAATGCTTCCTGAGCACGTTAATGATATAAACATTTCATATGGGATCTAATTTGAAATAAAGCAGTATTTTTGAGGCCTTGATAACATATGAACAAATAACATTTAAGTACAAATATTCCTTTGTCTCTATTATTCTGTAAGACTTCTACTTACTTACATCTTATTTGTGAAATAGGCCAGGAAAAGAGTAAACTGCATTTATTTTTCAAAAAAAAAAAAATGTTGCTTCATGCATTCTGCTATCTATCTATCTATCTATCATCTATCTATCTATCAACTATCTATCATCTATCTATCTACCAATCAATCATCTATCTATTATCTATTTAAGAAAGCATGAATGACATAGGGAAAGGGAGAATGTTTTCTTTTTCAACTAGCATCTTCTTTCTTTCTTTTTTTAAAATTTAAATTAAATTAGCCAACATCTAGTACATACTTAGTTTCTGATGTAGTGTTCAGTAATTCATCAGTTGCATATAACATCCAGTGTTCATCACAACACATGCCCTTTTTAATGCCCATCACCCAGTTACCCCATTCCCTCAACCCACCTCACCTCCAGCAACCCTCAGTTTGTTTCCTATGGTTGAGAGTTTCTTATGGTTTTTCTCCCTCTTGATGACTTTCCATTCAATTTTCCCTCCCTTACTTCTATGATCCTCTGTGCTCTTTCTTATATTCCACATATAAGTGAAACCATATGATAAATGTCTTTGTCTGAATTACTTATTTGGCTTACCATAATACCCTCCAGTTCCAACCATATTGAAGCAAATGATAAGTATTCATCTTTTCTTAAGGCTGAGTAATATTCCATTGTACTTTTATACCACATCTTCTTTATCCATTCATCTGTAGATGGACATCTTGGCTCTTTTCACAATTTGTCTATTGTGCACATTGCTGCTATGAACATTGGAGTACAGGTGCCCTTTTGAATCACTACATTTGTATCTTTGGGGTAAATACCTAGTAGTGCAATTGTTGGGTCCTAGGGTAGATCTATTTTCAACTTTTTGAGGAATCTCCATGCTATTTTCCTGAGTGACTACAACAGCTTGCATTCCTATCAATAGTGCAAGAGGATTCCCCTTTCTCCACATCCTTGCCAATATTTGTTGTTTCCTGTCTTGTTAATTTTAGCCATTCTGACTGGTGTGAGCTGGTATCTCATTGTGGTTTTAATTTATATTTCCCTGATGCCAAGTGATGTTGAGCATTTTTTCATGTGCCTGTTGGCCATGTGTAGGTCTTCAGAGTAACTATTGAAAGAGATCAATTTAGTGTCATTATATTACCTGTAAAATCCCTGTTTCTTCAGATTGTTTCTGTTTCTTTCTGGTCTGTTACTCTCAGGCTCTCTGTTCACTTACAGGATTCCCCCTTAATATTTCTCACAGGGCTGGTTTAATGGTCACATATTCTTTCAGTTTCTGTCTGTCCTGGAACCTCTTTACCTCTCCTTCCATTTTGAATGACAGTCTTGCTGGATAAAGCATTCTTGGCTGCATGTTTTTTTCATTTAGTACCCTGAATATAGCATGCCAGCCTTTCTGGCCTGCTGAGTCTCTGTGGATAGGTCTGCTACAGTGTAATGTTCCTAGCCCTCTAGGTTAAGGAATTCTTGTCTCGAGCTGATTTCAGGATTTTCTCTTTACCTCTGAAATTTGCAGTCTTCACTATTTTATATTGGGGTGTTGATCTATTTTTGTTGATTTGGGAAGGGGTTCTTTCTACATCTTGGACTGAGTGCCTGTTTCCTTCCCTAGCTTAGGGAAGTCCTCAGCTATGATTTCTTCCTTCCTTACCATCAACTTGTCTTCTATGTCACTTACTCTCTCTTCTGTCTCATTTACTCTAGCTGTTAGGGAATCAGATTTAGGCTGCATCTCAGAGCATTTTTAATTTCAGTCTGATTAGATCTCATTTCTGCACTAAGAGATTCCCTAGTATCTTTAATGCTTTTTTCAAGTCCAGCTAATAACTTTATAATTGTCAAATTCCAGTTCTGACACTTTATTTATATCCATATTGGTTAGATTTGTGGCAGAGAGGTTGCCTCTGATTCTTTCTTTTGTTAGGAATTCCTCCTTCTAGTCATTTTGTGCAGAGAAAAATAGATAAATGAGTGAACAAAATAAAAAAAATATCAATCATGACACAAGCAAAATACACAGTAGATAAATGAAAGAGGTCAGAAACCAAAAACTTAAAGAAAAAGAAAAGAAAAAAAGGGAAAGAAAAATGAAAAAAAAAAAGGAAGGGGGGAGAATATAATCTCACAGGCTGGACAAAACAAGGTGTTCCACTTGATCCTCAGTGTATTTTGGTCTGTGAGTTAGAGGACACTAACTTCCAAAATTTTAAAGAAAGCAAAACATATATATGCAAGAATAAAATTGAATAGAGTGAAAAGAAGCCAAAAAAGAAGAATATATTAATAAAATCTAAATGTAAAAAATGGAAGTTAAAAAAGACTTCAAAACAAAGAGTTGATAAAACCAGAAACTAGTTGAAAAAGGAAAAAACAAGAAATGGAAAATTTAAACTGAAAGATAAATAATGAGGGAAAAAAAACTTGAATTCTATATACCTTTTCCCCTAGCGCTGGAGTTTTGCAGTGTTGTAAGGTCCATAAACTTCCAGTTCATCTGTTCCTCCAGCTGGTCTTCTAGAGGAGAGGCCTGCTGCACTGATTCTCAGGTGTTTTTGTTTGGGCAGAGTTGCACCACCCCTTGCCAGGGGCTGGGTTCAGTGTAAGATGTTTCTGGTTGCTTTGGGAGCTTTTGTTCCCTGAAGGCTTTCTGTACTTCTTTAGAGAACCAAAACAAAAATGGTCATGCCCATGCTCTGATATCTGGCCTCAGAGTGGAAAGATCGAAGTATCCTCTTTTCAGTAAACTCTCAGGGATAAGCAGTCTTCAGTTTTGTGTGTGTCAAACTCTGCAGACTCCTATGGTGCATGCCCACACCAATCCTCCTGGGAGAACGTGGAGGGTCCCCTATTTCTGCACTTACAGGGCCCTGGCAAGGAGACTGGTAGCCTTGTACATGCAACTGCTTTGCCCCTCCCAGGGGAAGGTAGAGGGTTCCTGCGTTTCAGTCCTTTGCAGGGTCTCCACCTGGAGAGCAGTCACCCAACTAGGTAGGCCATGACTCCAGGTTTTTGGAAAACCAAACTTTATGGAAAAGCCCCCTCCCCCCCACCCCACCCTAGGCTCACTGTCGGTAACCAGTTGCCCTGCTCCAATACTTGGGAACTCTACCCACTCAGGCACCCTTGTTCTTTCTGTGACTCCAGGGATCCTGAGACCACACTGTCCCAACAAGAATTCTGCCCCCATTTCACCACTTGAGCACCTTTCAGGTAGAGATGTCTCTAACTGGAGTAGATTTCTAAGGGTTCCGATTTTGCGTTCTGGGGCTATATCACTTTCCTATAGCCAACTTACGGTGGCTACCCTCTCCCCCCACCGTTTATCTTCAGATATACTGCTTCAGATTCACTTCTCTGCACCTCCTACCTTGCAGAAAGTGGTTCTACTTGTATAGTTCCAGCAATTCATCTCAGGTTGAATTCATTGGTGTTCAGAATGATTTGAGAGTCACTAGCTAAATTCAAGGGACCAGATGAAACAAGGTCCCCTAACTCTTCCACCATCTTGCCTCTTCTCTGAGAGAGGATCTTCTTAAGTAGGCTCCACACCCAGCACGGGGGTCAGAAAAACCAAAAGCTGGGCTCTAACTAAAGACCCTGAGATCATGACCTGGGTGGCAATCAAGAGTCTGTCACTTAAGTGACTAAGCCTCCCAGACACCTCAGCATTCTATTATTTAAAACTGATTTCTTCCCCTCAAATTTATTCATACTGTTCACATTTTCTATATGTATGAATATATTTCTTCTCTAAAAGCATGACACTCCCCAAAAATATTAATTTAACTTTTATGCATTTTACTGGGATGGCCTTTATCACTATTAAAAAAAAACCTTTAAATCTTGTATCATGCTTAGGAATCTGTTTTCAGTAGACAATTAAAATAATAGAGTTTTGTGTATGAGACTTTTTAAATGTATGTAGACATTTTTACTAATCTATCACTGTTTTGTCAATTTCCTACTTGTTTCCTCCTTGCTAGAGAGATCCTACTTTAGCCAGTCTCTTCTCCAAAATGCATGACTTTAAAATATTTTATTTTATTTATAAAAATAAAATACTTATTCTCTTTTAAGATTTTTTTCTTTTGTTGTTTGAGAATTTAATTTACCTACATTTTATTTAAAATCTGAAATGAGATACAGAGTTAAGATTTTTCTAAGATTTCATTTTAGAAGTTTTAAATTATAGGAAAATGGAGAGGAAGGTGCAGAGATTTTCCAAATACTACCTGCTCCTGCACATCCATAGCCCCCCTATAATTCCTATCTCCCACCAGAGTGGGACTTCTGTTACAATTGATGGACCTATGTTCATATGATAATTATCCAAAGTCTATAGTTTACATAAGGGTTCACTCTTGGTGTTGTACATTCTATCAATTTGGGTAAACATAGTGACACATATGCATCATTACAGTATCATACAGAGTATTTTCAGTGCCCTAAATAAATCTTCCCCCATTCACCCTTCCCATCTCTCTAACCCTGGCAACCACTCATCCTTTTACTATTTTCAAATATTCCTTTTTCAGAATGTCTTATAGTTGGAATTATACATTATGTAGCCTTTTCAGATTGGTTGCTTTTTTTTTTTTCATGAGTAACATGCATTAAAGTTCATGACATTTCATGGCTTGATAGCTCATATCCTTTTAGCAATAAATAATATTCATTGTCTGTGCCACAATTTATTCATTTCACCTACTGAAGAACAACTTGATTGGTTTTCAAAGTTTGACACTAAAGCTGGTAAATATCCATGTGCTGGTTTTTGTGCAGTTATCAGTTTTCAACTTCTTTGCACAAATACCGAGGAGCACAATCTGGATCATATGATTGAATAGTTAGCTTTATAATAAACCACCAAAGTGACTGTATCATTTTTTATTCCTGCCAATGATAAGCGAGAGAGTATCTGTTACTCCACATCTTCACCAGCATTTGGTGTTGTCAATGTTCTGGATTTTGATGATTCTAATAGTTGTGCAGTGCTATTTTATCGTTGTTTTTTTTTTTTTAATCGTTGTTTTAATTTGCATTTTCCTGAGAGCATATGGTGTGAAACATCTTTTAATGTACTTATTTGATACCTGTATATGTTCTTTCATGAGGTGTCTTAACTCTGTTTTTACTGTGTGATTTTTTATTTTATTGTGTCACTTGTGTTTTGACATCTTATATAAAAAAAACTGCTTGATGCAATATGCTTCTATGGTTTCATATAAAAGTTTACCAGTTTTAGTTATTATATCTAAGGCTGTGATTCACTTTTTTCTTTTCTCTTCTATCTTTCTTTGTTTCTTTTCTTTTCTTCTGTGTGTGTGTGTGTGTGTGTGTGTGTATGTGTGTGTGTTGTATGAGGTAGGGGACCAACTTCATTCTGTTGTGTGGATATCTAATTATCTCAGCACCATAATGTTAAAAAAAATCATTTCCTCTTTTAGTTGTCTTGGCACTGTTGGCAAAAACCAACTGACTATAAACATAAGGGTTTATCTCTGAACTATCAGTTCCAGCTTATTGGTCTGTATGTCAATCCTTGTGCTGGTACCACACTGTCTTGATTATTGTTTTATAGTAAGTTTTGGAATCAGAGAATGTGAGTCTTCCAACTTTATTCTTTTCAGCATTGTTTTGGCTATTCTGGGAGCTTTGTATTTCCATAGGAACTTCACCATTAGTTTACCAATTTCTGCACAAAAGCCACCTGGGATTATGATAAGGGATGCATTGAATTCACAGATCAATTTGAGCAGTATGCAATTGTGACAATATTAAGTCTTTAAATCCATGACTTTGAGATGTCCTTCTATTTATTTATATTGTGATTTTGTTCAAATATATTTTGCAATATTCATTGTATAAGTCTTGAACTTTTTTGTGAAATTTACTAAGTATTTTATTCTTTCAATGTCTTTGATGTTTAATGGGACTGTTGCCTTAATTTCACTTTTAGATTATTCACTTATTATATACAAATATACATTATTTTGTATATCAGTCTTTTATCTTGTAATGTTGCTGAACTTATTTTATAAGTCTAACAGTTCTTTTGTAGATTCCTGAGGGTGTCTATATACCAGGTCATTCCATCTGCAAATAAAGATAGTTTCACATCTTCTTTTTTTTTTTTTTTTTCCAATCTGGATGTCTTTTATTTCCTCCTTTTGCCATATTATTCTGGATAGAACTTCTAGCAGAAATGTCGAATGAAAGTAGTAAGATGTTCTTTCTCAGTATGAGCAAAGTCCAATTTATTCCTAGTTTTTTGAATGTTTTTTGTTATCATTTTATCATGAAAAACTGGACTTTACCAAATAGTTTTCCTGTGACTATTAATGTGGCCACAGAGGTGTTTGCCTTCTGTTCTGTTACAATGATGTGTTCCATTGATTATTAAATTACTATTCTTGAGTGGCTTTTCATTCTGACTCTGGGTGCTGATTGGACTGTGGTATATGACCAAGATATGAATTAATACTGGCTGATTCTAATTGTCAGCTCTACAATCTTCATATATGCTGTTTACAGTGTCTACACTTATGAGGATATAATATTAGTAAGGTGGCAAATTTGGACTCCAAGCCAAACCATGTTTTCCAATTTTTGTTGTTGTTGTTATTGGTAATTAAAAGGGTGTTTTTAGCTCTTGCTGGCTGGTATATCGGTTTCTTCTTTGTCTCAAAATTTGCGGAGAAAGGTGTGATTAATCAGTTATTTTCAAAATGCTTTGGATCAGATAATTCCAGTGGCCACTATGAATCTAAGGTATGACCTCATTTTTCCAGTTTCAGGATTAATCGCATTGACTTACCTACCATTTAAGTTAAGTTAAATGTTCCCACAATTTAAATATTATCCTCAAATAGCATTCATTTAAAATTGGCATTTAACTAATAATTACTGAGCAGAAATTTTATAAAATTGAAGAGTTGCTTATCCTGATCTTTCCAAAAATAAATTTGCAGTTATTCCATGCATTTCTACTTTCTGAGAACAGACATTTTCTGTATTAGTAAAATTAAGATTAAATATTTAAAATTTAACACAGAACTGAATTCTAGCAGGACACTAATTCAATCTTAATTTTACTCCTATTAATTTTATAGTTTTCATTAAACACAATTTATAAATTTGCATTAATTTTATAGCTTCATAATAATGTATATATAAAATGTTTTAAAATGATGATATGTATTTATAGATATTAAGTAACAATACACTTTGGAATATATCAATGGGAATTATATAAGATTTTTTTTTTTTTTTGAGGGAGAGAACATGGGGGAGGGAAGAGGGAGAGAGAATTTCAAGCTGGTTCCATGCAGTGCAGAGTATGATGTAGGGCCTGATCCCAGGAACCTGAGATTATGACCTAAGCCGAAATCAATAGTCAGATGCTGAACTGACTGAGTCACCCAGGCACACGAGATTTCTTTTCTGTTTATCCCAGTTTGATATATTAGTCAAATTTGAGAATCTTTGCTCTGAATAATCTAGATTACTTGCATATCTCTGAACTGGTCTGACTCCTTAGTATTTTATACTAAGTTATCCCTTTCTGACTGACTGCCTGGTGGATTCCTATTGCTTCTTCTGGGTGCAGTCCAAAAGCTACAATCATTCTTCAGCTCCCCACCAAACTTTACCATCCATCTCATGTGTGTGTCCATGTGTGCATGCACATGCACACACGCATGCACACACACACAGGTCTTTGATTTCTATTCTGTGTTCCTATTGTGTATTTTAACATTTCTATCACTTACCCAATTCTTTTACATATTGTTAATTTATTTTTATCTCCCTTTTTATATGAAAATCTCCTTAAGAATAGGAGCCACATCTCACCATGCTCTATATCCTCCTCTTCCAGTTTACTAGTCTAGAATACATTTTCTTGATTATAAGTTGATTTAAGTAAACATATGATCAGTACTATAAGGTTTTAGGATGAAGTGCCATAGAATGGTATTATGAGTTTTTGCTTTTCATATGTTAAAGAATGTGTAGAAACTTGTTTTCTGAAAATGTATGAATGGCATATTCCTCTTTAGGATATATTACACATTTCATTTTAAATAGTCAGTTTTCTAATAAGGAATTAATTATTTTTTATAAGCTAGACAATGTTATGATCCCAAAATAGAATATATTTAAATACTCTTTGTGCTATTCATTTTAATTTTAGAAAAGTTTGCTTTTAATACCCATTGTATTAACAGAGAATCCAATTCTTATTTATAGACAACTTAGTGACTCTAGTTTTCTCTTTGCAATTCAGCTTATTTCCCTAGTGACAGAATACTGTTCTTTTAACGATTTTATTTATTTATTCATGAGCGACACAGAGAGAGGCAGAGACATGGGCAGAGGGAGAAGCAGGCTCCCTGCAAGGAACCTGATGTGGAACTCGATCCCCGGACCCTAGGACCAAAGGTAGAGGCTCAATCACTGAACCACCCAGGAGCCCTGGACAGAATACTATTTTAAAGTAAATTACCATTGCTACAAATGAAGTTAACTCTATTTACACAATAATGCAATCAAACACTACTGCTATCCTACTGTGTGTCAGGCAATAAAGTAACTACCAGATATGAAAAAGAAAGTTTTATATTCTTTGTGGATCAGGAAATAAAGAACAAACAAATATCTAAAATACAAAGTTATGAAATACAGAAATATATACAGAGAACACAGGCCAAAATCAATTATAATGTAACTAAAGCAAGGAATATTTTGCTGCTATTTTGTTTTTGTTTTTTGTTTTTGTTTTAAGCTGAATTAGACTGAAGGATACGAAGCAATTAAGTAAATCAAGAGCCATGAGAAAGAGCATTGAAGACAGATGGAATAACAAGTGCAAAGGCACTGAAGAGTGGAAGAGGTCAATGTGTTAAAAAACCATAATTGGTTTCCTGTCTATCACTGAGCTGTAAGATACTCTTGGTGGGAAAGTAAGTACTAGCAAAGGAGAATCCGTGTAGTAGGCTTAATAATGACACTCCAAAATAAATGCATGCCCTAATCCTTGAAACCTATAAATAGTACCTTCTAGGGGCAAAAAGTTCTTTGCAGATGTGATTAATCTCATCTTGAGATGAGATTTTACCAGATATCTTGGTGTTCTTTAAATGTAATCACATATATCGTCGAAAGAGGGAGGGAGAAAATATTTGGCACACACAGAGGAGACGATAATGTGCTCACCAAGGCAGAAATTATGGTGATGCAGCCACAAATCAAGGAATGGTTATAGCTACCAAAAACTGAAAGGGTTAAGAAACAGATTCTCTAGAACATCTGTGGGGGTGGAGGTAGGGTATAGCCCTGATATCTCCTTGATTTCAGCCAAGTGAAACCAGTTTTGGACTTCTGCCTTCTGAAACTGTAAGATAATACAATTTTGTTATTTTATGCCATCAAATTTGTGCTAATTTGCTATAGCAGCCACAGGAAATAAACAATTGGTAATGCCCAACTCCAGTGGAAACTTATATAATAAGCTAAACAATTATACTGTAACCCTTGGTTAATAAAAAAATCAATAGAGGTCCTATAATCATAAAAATAAACAACCAAAATATATCTTCAATTATAATCCAAATACATAATCTTATCATATATACCTGTTTTTTTAAAAAAGGTAATTTTTTATTAATCATTCTACCTATATGTATACATATTAACTTTTTTAATGTGTCTACATGCTTAGTTTTATGTTATGAAATTTATGTTATGTAAATTTATGTTATGAAATTTAACCTTTTAGGTCATTTTTTTTTCTTTTGACAATTTTATCAAATCTATCCATATGCCACAGGAAGATGTATAAACACATAAAATATACAAAAATGTTACGCATCAAAAAACTTATGAAAAAAACCATCCATTTCATGGGAATTCATAAAAGTTTTGGTTGGGACAGACTTTAAAACAAGAAATTAGTGTTAAAAGTTGCAAAGTTAACCTTTTCAATATTTATTTTCTAATCTTTAGCACTAGTTAACCAAGAATAAAGAGAAAATGACCACATTGTATTATTTGCTGATAGTGAGATAAAGTGATAAGCAATTTGATTTTATTCCCCTTCTAACTAGCCGCATGATTTCAAAGAAATTAAGGTTTTCTGTTTCAGATTCTCATTTATACAATGCTGCAGCTACATGAGTATTGTGTAAGACCTGTTTCAGTTTAAATCCTCTACTTTTTTCTAACTACAATGTTCTACTTTTCTAGCTAGAGAAGAAGGACCACATAATAATTTTAGAACAACTTAACTATTCTAGAAATGTTGACAAGGTGCAATGCAGGTAGAACAGCCAAGAAAGAAGTGAACTGTGAAACAATTGGCATTGTTGTTCTTTTCTACTAGTTCTGAGAATGTTGTTAGATTTTGACATATAGACTTACTTCCTAAGAGCATATGTAGATATATATGATTTATATAACTTGTTGATCATTCAATATACTATCTGATCCATGCTCATTAGGCAAATGTCTAATTCCACTTTAGTGTGTGTTCGTTATTGAAAGTCTGTATCGTGGGCACAGATTCTACCAATGCCAGCAGTCAGTCATCTTGAAAATAATCCTCTTGAAATAAGTGTACAAATATAGCTAGCTAAGATGTACACAACTTTCAGTGGTATCAGTCCCCTGAATGAAAATGACTAAGAATATCAGTGCCCTATAAATGGTGTATTTGAAAACTCAAAAGAGAATAGCATTCATTTAATATTTATTGCATGTCTACATTCTTACATTTTCCTATGTATTGACCTATATGCTTCCTATATGTTGATTAGAAGGGTGAACTAGACTGTACAGACTGTTTCAGCTGTGCATTGCTTAGCATTCAGCAGTAGACAGCATGACACAATATATGTTTTTATTGTATTTGATGATTTTGAATTATCCTAGTTTTCATCACCTTAGATCATATGTAACAAACTGAAATTGCAGTGGTCTATATAAAATGGTCTGAAATACTTATTCTGAGAAAAGAAAATATTAATGCACCGTGAATAAAGACTTTAATGTGTTTATAAACTCAGCACACTTCATGAAATCTTATATTGTTCACATAAACTTCGTATGGTATTACTTAGGCTGTGGCAATCAACTTTAGCACAATTTGGCAACTACTTATAGAATTAAATTTCACCTTATATATATGTTATATGTCAGGAACATATATATATGTTAATGGTTCAATAAACCATGTGGTGATTTTCTAGGTTAAATTAATACAATATGTACATTATTTCTAAAAGTTAATGATGTTTGTGCCTATTTTAATAAAATACTTTTCATACCTTATACTAATTTAACTCTATAAACCAAATAATATTCTAAAAGCACTCATCAAAAATAATATCTAAATATCATATAGCTGGGTCCTGTAGTAAATAATCACTTCCCATTAATCATTTTAAGTGTGCTTTTATAAATCCATATTTTTATTTTTGAAATACTTTCCAACATATGACTACTTAATTATAATCTGATTATGAAACCAGCAAAATGAATGAAATCAGATAAAATGAATCAGAATTCTGTGTCTCCCATTTTTAGGATATTGTTCTTTAATATTAATGTTGTATTTCATCCATTTGGCAGATTGAGAACCTGAGGAACAGAGAAGTTGTGTGATTTGACCACCACACAAAGCCAACTTTCTGATCCAACAATTTCCAGCAGTGCTGAAGACTTCGACTACTGGAATTCATTTCAATTTTGATAAGTGAAATAAGAATGCTTATTTCTGACCTCCCTTACTTACAGAACAAATGAACAATGTAGGAGGAGAATATAAGAGCTATGTTGTAACAGAGAGCATGTATATATGAATCAATATGTCCAACACAACTACATTCTAAAGCTCTTACTGGTTCAATCAAAATATTTCACTCAAGCGTATTGACAATTCTGTGGATAAAAATGTGCTGCCTATGCCATAGACACCAATCACCTCTTTGAACCAAGTGAGGATATAAATCAGCAAGGAAAGACAAGTTTTCAAAGCTCGTTCCAAACAGAACTTCAACAACCCAACAAAGCTATAACTAACAAAGATGTTACATGGACCAGCCTACTGTGCAACAAACAGAGGAGGTAGCTTTGTTCAACATGGTCTTTGAGCTGACTTGGGGCTTAATAGGCAGTCACAGTGTCATGTTTTGCAAACTGCAGCACTCACCACAAAGCAAAAAATAGTCTTCCTTGGCATCCATGATTTTAGCTAGAGCTAAACACATAGGCAGTTAAAAGTGACAGTGTCCCAGTTATATAGGCAAGAAGAACATATTATCTAGATATGTACCTGTAAATTTTTAATATTCCAAATATTAAATATTTTTATATGTACATATATATTCAACAAAACATATATAATTATTTTTTTAAACATTTTTTTAATCTTTATTTATTTATGATAGTCACAGACAGAGAGAGAGAGGCAGAGACACAGGCAGAGGGAGAAGCAGGCTCCATGCACCGGGAGCCCGATGTGGGATTCGATCCCGGGTCTCCAGGATCACGCCCTGGGCCAAAGGCAGGCGCCAAACCTCTGCGCCACCCAGGGATCCCCATATATAATTATTTAATGGACTGAAGATACAGGAAAAAAAGAGTAGGAGTCAGTTTGAGGACTTAAATTTTGTGATAAAATCTCTAACTTTAAGATTAATCATAAGAAATTCACATTTTAGAATTTTGGATGATTGCATTAGGAGATGATACTGTCTTCAACATTAGATCATAGAAATGTATATCTGTTTTATCCTAGGCTATACTACCCCATTTATTAGAAAAATCTCTGCCTTGTTGATATCGACATTGGTTCATTGCTTTTAATTGTAGTTTCCCTATTGAAAACTATCAACTGAACACCAGACACACAACCTATGTTATCCTTATTTGCCATATTTACAATTTTGATTACCAAGCTAGCATTACACTGCAATTATCTTGAAGTGACACTGTATGAAACAAATTAAAAAACAGATTGTGAAGCAAATGTACAATTGAAAGTCTATAAATATAAAATGTTGATGATGATTAAATTGTGAATCACACCTGGAGGTGGTAGACAAGGAAGATAATTATTTTAATTTCTGCAGGTATTATTTGGAACTTTAATACATTAGAGATAATCCCCACTCATAGCAATGACTTCTTCAGATTCGTTCCATATGCATGCATGCAATGCTATTATATCAGTCTCAATTACTTTGAAATATTTCTTCCAAATTTTAATTATGGTTACAATTGTTGTTATTGTTATGATTACCTTATTAATGCCTTCAAAAATATTCAGTATCCTACATTCTTTTTCATAAAATTCCATTTGAAAAGTTTACACAATGATGCCACAAATTATCATTTAAAATTATCATTGGTTTAATTAATTAATCGACTTAATGTTCGATTTATGTAGTACTCAGAGAATTCCATTAGGAAGATAAAACCAGAATTTTAATTCTACCAATACAGTTATCTGTGACCTTTTTGAAAACTATTTACTTTCTCTGGAACTCATTAAGCAAGATGATCACACCCTACTCAACGATGCCTAAAACATCTTAAAAATCTAAAATTTGAAAATTTATTTGCTAGAAGCACAAAAATCTTCACCCCCACTCCAGAATTGATTATATTAAACACTGAAAAGCCACATTAAAGAGCTACATGGGGGGGATCCCTGGGTGGCTCAGCAGTTTAACGCTGCTTTCACTCAGGACCTGATCCTGGAATCCCAGGATCAAGTCCTGCATCAGGCTCTCCGCAGGGAGCCTGCTTCTCCCTCTGCCTGTGTCTCTGCCTCTCTCTCTCTCTCTCTCTCTCTCTGTGTGTGTGTGTGTGTGTGTGTCTCATGAATAAATAAAATATATTTTTTAAAGAGCTACATGGGTTGATTTATCTCATGATAAGAATACTAAGGTCAATTTTTTTAATTTTAATTTTTAAAAAAAATTTTTGAGGTCAATTTTTAATATAAAATAGGCACTTGGCTTTCTATTAAAAAATGGGCTCATTTGTGAGGAAGGATTTTCTTTACTTACCCAGATGTAGAAGAGAAACTCTGCCCTTGGATGGCTTTATTTATGCATTTCACAAAGTGCTGAAATATGAAATATATATATATATGTTATAATACACAAAACAGTATTAGCACATAAAATTACCTAAAGGAAAGGATTTTTGGTATATAGATTATATGTGTGTATATGTCTTTAATTTTATGAAGAGCGATACATCATGTTCTTAATTTACATTATCGGTAATTATAGAAAAGAGAATACTTTTTATTTATTATTATGTTTCAAAATTTTATTTATTTATTCATTCATGAAAGACAGAGAGAAAGAGAGGCAGAGACCCAGACAGTGGGAGAAGCAGGCTCCTTACAGGGGGCCAGATACAGGACTGGATCCCAGGCCAGGATCATGCCCTGAGCAGAAAGCAGACGGTCAACCACTGGGCCACACAGGTGTCCCAGAGAATACCTTTTAAATAAATATTTTATTGAAATATTTTTTCTTCATTCTGTGAGTAAAATTTTTAAGTTAAATTTAATAATAATATTTATGTAAATATGGAAAGTATTTATGATATAGAGAAAAAAATAATACTTAGGGGATAGCCAGCCTTTTGAGTATTATGAGTATCAGAAAAGCTGATTCTAAAATAGATTAAAAACATAAATGACACAAGCATAATGCTAAACCATTTATTTTTTAAAAATAGGAAATCATGGCAGCATGTGATTTCTTAAATAAGACTCAAAACTCAAGCACAAAGTGAAATTAATTTATATGACCACATTAAAATAAATAAATTCTGTAACAGTTTAAACAAAGTTAAAAGACAAGCTCTACATTGTGGGAAACAAAAGGCATTTATAATCCATATTACTAACAAAGAATCTGTAAGAAACTCAAAAACTGTAAGACAGAAAATGGATGGAGGAGTGCCTGGGTGGCTCAGTCAGTTAACTGTCTTACTCTCGATTTCAGCTCTGGTTATGATCTCAGGGTTATGAGATGGAGCCATTTATTGGCCTCTGCACTGAGCAGGGAGTTGGTTAAGATTCTCTCTCCCTCTCTCTCTTCCACTACCCATGCATGCACACTTGCTTTCTTTCTCTGTCTCTCAAAAAAAAAAAAAAGTCATAAAAAGTATGGAACATTGGGCACCTGGGTGGTTCGGTGATTCAGTGGTTGAGCATCTACCTTTGGCTTAGGTCACGATCCTTGGGTTCTGGGATAGAGTCCCACATCAGGCTCCCCATGCCTATGTCTCTGCCTTTCTCTCTAGTCTCTCATGAATAAATAAATAAAATCTTTTTTTAAAAAAGGATGCAGGGCAGCCCCGGTGGCCCAGCGGTTTAGCGCCGCCTTCGTCCTGGGGTGTGATGCTGGAGACCCAGGATCCAGTCCCACGTAGGGCTCCCCTGCAGGGAGCCTGCTTCTCCCTCTGCCTGTGTCTCTGCCTCTCTCTCTCTGTGTCTGTCATGAATAAATAAATAAACTCTTAAAAAAAAAGGGATGCAAAATTCCCCTAAGTATCAGGGAAATATGAATTAAAAAAAAATAATAAGAGTGTTCAGTAGCTAGGGTGCTCAAGTGGTTAAGCAGCTGCCTTCAGCTCTGTCATGATCTTGGGGTCCTGCAATGGAGCCTCACTCTCTCTCTCCCAAATAAAGAAATACAATCTTTTAAAAAACGTGTTCATTAGGCAAAAAGTTACTTTTTTAATTTTGCAAAATTTTAAAAATCTGAAAATAATTTTTAAAAAGATTATTTATTTATTTGAGAAAGAGAGAGAGCACAAGCAAGGTGGAGGGGTGGAGGAAGAGGGAGAAGCAGACTCCTAACTAAGCAGGGAGCCCAAAGTGGGGCTGATCCCTGGACTCTGATATCACGACCTGAGCTGGAGGTAGATACTTACCTGACTGAGCCACCCAGGTGCCCCAAAATACTGAAAATAATTTTAATCTTACTAATGTTTTTCTTTTTTAAAAATATTATACAAAGCAGTGATTTATTTTTACTTATATATTCAACTGTATATTGAATTGTGCAGACTACATTTATTGATAGTCCTCCCTTTGATTTGAATTACTAATAACACCCAATCATATAGTTTAGTCTCTCTCTTACACACGTACATGCACACATGCACAGACATAGACATACACACAAAGAACTATCTTTTTTCAGTTTTCTAAGCTACTGATATATTTTTTTCTTTTCTCTCAACTTATCATTTGTGCATTTTGTACCTTTCTGGGGAAGTTTTTATTTCTGGGAGGGCCAGCGTTATCCATGTTTAAATTTTTTTCAAAACTATACTATCAAAAGAATACTAAAACTAAATTGTTAAGGTTTATGACCTATTGTACAGAAAATATAATGAAAACTGCACAGGCATTATTTCAGCATTTTGCCTCATTATCTACAGCATCATTAGGCTATAATTTATCTACCTTGAAACATAAAAAAACATAAATGAAGCCTCATCAATAACAGAGTCCTCTTTTGCAAATAAGCTATTTTTCTCTACTTAATAAAAAATTTTTGAAAAGGAAGTCCATAATTATTTTTCTCCCATTTTTTTTTCTTTCTGGAATGACTCCAATGAGCCATTTTTACAAAGAAGTTGATTGAATGAGATTTTGTCAAGGATAACAATCACCTGGAAATCATTCAATCTAATGGATAATTTCTCACTTCTCATATAATTTCACCTATGAATAGTATTTGATACAACTAGCCACATTTTCCTTCCTGAAACCTTATGTTTTTCCTAGTTTCCAGGAATTATTCTTCCTACTTCATTGGTTACTCCTTTCATTTCTGTTGCTAGATTCTCTACATATCCATGACCTTTAAATGTTAGAGCACCTTAGAGGACAATTCCAGGCTCTCCCCTTTTTTCTATTTCATCCAATATCAAGGCTTTAAATACCATGCATAAATTAACAATTCTCCATTACATTTTTCCTGAACTTTTCCCTTGAATTTCATACCTATTTATCAAAGTGCCTGCTAGATCTGTATTTTGATATCTAATAAGCTTCTCAATGTAAGCCTGTCCAAATCCTGTTACAACGTCTCTGTTCCCAATCAAATTCTCTTTAAATTTTATCCAACTCAGTAATTGGCAATATCACAGAACTAGGCTGTTTCTCATTGCCTTCACCAGAAATAACAGCACTGAAAAGTTAGTTTTTACAATCACTTGGTTTCTATAAAATGACAAAAAATACCACTCTTTGAAGTAGTGGCAATCATAAAATCTGATTATCTTTTTATATTTGTTTGTCTTGATGATTCTTATTTCTCTAGACATCTGGGATACAAATGACATTTAAAATTGTTCCCAATTATTAATAGAATACTCAAAGCTTGTGCTCTGTATTCAATTTTGTTAGTTTTTCCCCTGATGTCATAATTTTTAAAAATCCCCTTAAAAAGGTAAAGTACTTAGCTTTTTATAATGTTCTATTTATAGTTATGGTAGTTCTTTTGTATCAATGGAAGGCATTTTTAAACATATGGAAATTAGTTGGACATATAAATTTGTTATTTGCACTATGGAAATCTAAAATATAAGCAAATATTGCTATTAGGTTAATTACAAAGTATTTTAATTGCTTTTATAATAATCGTATAAATGAACATTAACTCTTGGAATTTGAATGGACACGAATAAGAGGAATGACTTCTGGCTGGTCATTAACTTTATACCTCCTTATAATCTTGATGTGAATTCTAAGATATGAAATTTCTTCTTGTTTTAAAGGTATTAGGGAATTTTCATAAAATGTATACAAATGAGTCAAACAATATTGAGGAAAATGTTCATATGTTACCATCACTTGATAATATATGTTAAAATTAATCCTAATCAAATTGAACACCAATAAAAATAAATTTACAAAAAAAATCCTTGGATAATTGGATAATCCTTGGATAATCCTTATCCAATCCACAGTATGACTGGAAATATATTATAGATAACATCACATATTAAAGTGGAGAAAGCCCATCTAAAAACTCCTCCTATAAAATCACCTAGGTTCTTGGACATTTTAATGAAATTTCCTCTATTTTGTGAGTACAACATATTTCCTAAACAAACAAATTGGTTATATTTTTCCTTGTTTCTTGAAACAAAAAGCAATTTGAGTTATAAAGTCTCTGAATTTAAAATAGCTATTGATTAAAAAATACTTGACAGTACTAAAAAATCTAATCATATACGCAGGTTGAAAGAAAAAAAAAAAAAACATGCGCCATGCAAATGGAAGTATAAAGTAAACTGGAGTAGTTATATTGTACAAAATGACCAGAAAACCAAGTCCATAATGAGAGAATGAAGGACACTACATAATGATAAGAGAAGCAATCCAATAAGAGGATATAACAATTGTAAATTCTATGCACCCAACATGGGTAAATCTAAATACATAAAGCAGCTAACAGTAATAGGAAGAAACTAACAATAGTAGAATAATAATAGGACACTTTAATACCTCTCTTACATCAATATATAGATCTTTCAGACAGAAAATCAAGAAGGAAACAGTGACTTTGAATGAATGACACATTAGGCCAGATGGACCAAATATATATACAGAACATTTTGTCAACAGTGGGATACAATTCTTTTCAAGGGCACATAGAACACTGTCCTGTGTAGGTCACATATTAGGCCATAAAAAAGTCTCAATAAATTTTTAAAAATGAAGTCATATCACACCTTTTTTTCCAATTACAATAGCAGAAAAACTAGAGATGAGCATAAGAAAAAATCTGGAAAGGATGTAAATACATAGAAGCTAAATAACATGCTACTCAACAACATATGGGTCAACCAAGAAATCAAAAGGAAATTTAAAAATACATGGAAGCAAGTGAAAATAAATACACAGTAGTCCAAAATCTTGGGATGTAGCAACAGCTTTTCTAAGAGAGAAGTTTATGGCAATACAGGTTCACCTCAAGAACAAAAAAAAAAAAAAATTCAAATAAACAGTCTAACCTTATACATAACAGAGCTAGAAAAAGAAAAATAAATACCCAAAGTCAGTAGAAGGAAGGAAATAATAAAGATTAGAACAGAAATAATTGAAATAGAGACTAAGAAAACAAAACAATAAGAATAAGTGAAACCAGAAGTTGGTTCTTTGAAAAATATAAACAAAATTGATAAATCATTACCTAGACTCATCAAGGAAAAAAAGAGAGAACTCAAAATCAGAAATAAAGGAGAAATACTAAGAATTACAATCATATGCCAACAAATTAGACAACCTAGAATAAAAGCATATATTCTTAGAAATAGGTAAGCTTCCAAAATTGAATCAGGAAGAATTAGAAACTGTGCATATATCAATTACCAGCAATGAAGTTGAATCAGTAATAAAAACTTTCCCAGCCAACAAAAGTCCAGGAATAGATGGCTTCACAGGTAAATTTTATCAAACATTTAAAGAAGGGTTAGTACCTGAATCTTAAGCTATTCAAAAATAAAATAAAAAAAAAAGTCTTCCAAATTAATTTTATAAGTCCAGCATTACCCTAATATCAAAACCAGATAAATACATCACAAAAAATAGAACTACAGGTTAATATTTCTGGTGAATATAGATGCAAAAATCCTCAATAAGGGATCCCTGGGTGGCTCAGTGGTTGAATGTCTGCCTTTTGCTCAGGGCATGATCCTGGAGTCCCAGGATGGAGTCCCACCTCAGGCTCCCTGCATGGAGCCTGCTTCTCCCGCTGCCTGTGTCTCTGCCTCTCTCTCTCTCTCTCCCTGTGTGACTATCATAAATAAATAAAAATTAAAAAATAAATAAATAAAAAATAAAAATAAAAAATAACCCCCCCCCCCCCACCAAAGCAAGCTTAGGGGGAACATACTTCAACATACTAAAGGCCATATATAAAAAACTTACAGCTAACATCATATTCAAAGGTGAAAACCTGAGAGCTTCCCCTAAATCAGGAAAAAGACAATGATGTCCACTCTTATCACTTTTATTTACCATATTACTGGAAGTCCTAGCCACAACAATTAGATAAGAAAAAGAAATAAAAGTCATCTAAATTGGTAAGGAAGAATTAAACTGTCACTATTTGCAAATGACATAATACTACATGTGGAAAACCCTAAAGACTCCATCAAAAAACTATTAGAACTGATAAATAAATTCAGTAAGATCTAGGATATAAAATTAAGATACAAAATATGTCTCATCTCTAGAATAGAGAACCCAAGAAAGGATCCCCAACTTTATGGTCAACTAATCTTCAGCAAAGCAGGAAAGATTATCCAATGGAAAGAAGACATTCTCTTCAACATGTGGTATTGGGAAAATTGGGCAGCCACATTCAGAAGAATGAAACTGGACCATGTTCTTACATCACACACACAAAATAAACTCAAAATAGATGAAAGACTTAAATGTGAGATAGGAATCCATCAAAATCCTAGAAGAGAACTCAGGCAGCAACCTCTTTGACCAAAACCACAGCAACTTCTGGCTAGACACACCTCCAAAGGCCAGGGAAACAAAAGCAAAAATGAGCTATTGGGACATCATCAAGGCAAAGAGCTTCTACACAGCAATGGAAACAGTCAACAAAACCAAAAGACAACCTACAGAATTGGAGAAGATATTTGCAAATAACACATCAGATAAAGGGTTAGTACCCAAGATCTATAAAGAACTTACCAAACTCAACATCCAAAGAACAAAAAATCTAGTCAAGAAATGGACAGGAGAAATGAATGGACCTTTCTCCAAAGAAGAAATATAAATGGTCAACAGATACAAAAAAAAATGCTCATTTGGTATCAGGGAAATACAAATCAAAACCATATGGGATACCACCTCATACCACTCAGAATGGCTAAAATTAACAAGTCAGGAAACAACAAATATTGTCAAAGATGTGGAGAAAGGGGAATCCTCTTGCACTGTTGGTAGAAATGCAAGCTGGTGCAGCCACTCAGGAAAATAGTAGGGAGGTTCCTAGATAAATTAACAATATAGTTACCCTATGACCCAACAATTACACTACTAGGTATTTTTTCCCAAAGATACAAAAGTAATGATTGGAAGGAGCACCTGCACCCCAATGTTTATAGCAACAATGTCCACAATAGCCAAACTATGGAAAGAGCCCAGATGTCCATCGACAGATGAATGGATAAAGAAGATGAGATATATATATATACAACAGAATACTACTCAGCTGTCAAAAAATATATTGCCATTTGCAATGATGTGGATGGAACTAGAGGGTTTTATGCTAAGTGAAATGAGTCAGTCAGAGAAAGACAATTATCATTTTGTTTCACTTATATGTGGACTTTAAGAAACAAAACAAGGAGATTAGATGAAGGGAGGAAAAAATAAAGCAAGACGAAATTAGAGAAAGAGAAAACCATAAGGGACTCTTAATCATAGGAAACAAACTGAGGGTTGCTGGAGGGGAGGGAGGTGGAAGGGGATGGGGTAACTTGATGATGGGCATTAAGGATTGCACATGATGTAAATAGCACTTAGTGTTATATACAATTGGTGAATCACTGAACTCTCTCTCTCAAACTAATAATATACTATATTTTAATTAATTGAATTTAAATAAAAATAAATAAATATTTAAAAACATAAATCTGTTCTACTTCCATAACTAATAATGAGTGAGTAAAAAAATTAAGAAAAGCAATCTCACCTATAATTGTGACCCCAAAAATACCTAGGGATAAACTTAACCAAGGAGATCACCTATACTCTAAAATTTATAAAATACTGATGGAAAAAGCTGAAGACAATAACAAAAAATATGGAAAGATATTCCATGTTCATAGATTGGAAGAATGAATATTGTTTTTTAAAAATATTATTTATTTATTTATTCATTCATTCATTCATTCATTCGAGATGCAGAGAGGGAGAGAGAGAGGCAGTGACACAGGCAGAGGGAGAAGCAGGCCCCATGCAGGGAGCCAGACGTGGGACTCATCCCCATGTCTCCAGGATCATGCCCTGGGCTGAAGGTGGTGTTAAACTGCTGAGCTACCCGGGGTGCCCAGAATGAATATTATTAAAATGCCCATCCTACCGAAAGCAGTCTGCAGATTTAATGCCATCCCTATCAAAATATCAACAACATTTTTCACAGGACTAGAACAAATAATCCTAAAATGTGTATGGAACCACTAAAGATCTCAAGTAGACAAAGCAATCTTCAGGAAGAAGAACAAAGCTGACAGTGTCACAATCCCAGATTTCAAGGTCCACTACGAAGCTGTAGTAATCAAAGTAGTATATAGTGCTGGCACAAAAATAATCACATGTATCAACTGAACTCAATAGAGAGCTAGAAATAAACACAAATTTATATGGCTGATTAATCTATGAGAAAGGAAAGAAGAATATACAATGGTACAACTGGGAAAAGACAGTTTCTTCAACAAATGGTGCTGGGATAACTGGACATGTAAAAGAATGAAGCTGAATCAGTTTTTTACAACATACACAAACTCAAAATGAATTAGAGACCTAAATGTGAGATCCTAAACCTTAAAATTTTGGAAGAAAAGACAGGTAGTAATTTCTTTAGCATTGGTCATATAAACATTTTTCTAGATATATCTCCTGAGGCAGGAAAGCAAAAGCAAAGATAAACTATTGGGACTACACAAAATTAAAACAAACAAACAAACAAACAAACTTGTGCACAGCAAAGGAAACCATCAACAAAAAGACAAGACAACCTACTAACTGGGAAAAATATTTTTAAGTGATATATCTTACAAGGGATTAATATACGAAATACATAAAGGATTTAACATCAAAACTCAAATAATCTGATTTAAAAATGGGCAGAGGATTTAAATAGACATTTTTCCAAAGAAGACATACAGATGGCCAACAGGTGAATGAAAAGATGTTCAACATCACTAATCATGAAGGTAATGCAAAACAAAACCTGAATGAGATATCACCTTACACCTGTCAGAAGACTAGAATCAAAAAGGCAAGAAATAAGTATTAGCAAGGATGTGGAGAAAAAGCAACACTTGTGCACTGTGGTAGGAATGCAAACTGATGCAGCCATTGTGGATTTCAGTATGAGGGTTTCTCAAAAAATTAAAAGTAGAAATATCATATGATTCAGTAATTCCACTGCTGGGTATTTAAAGAAAATGAAACACCAATTTGAAAAGATACATGCACTCTTAGGTTTATTATAGCATCATTTACCATAGTCACAATATGGAAGAAATCCAAGTGTTCATATTTAGATGAATGAATAAAGAAGATGTGATATATATATATATATACATATATATATATATATACACACAACATTATGTCTATATATATAATGAAATATTATTTGGCCATAAAAAAGAGATCTTGCCATTGCAGTAACATGGATGGAACTAGAGGGTGTAATGCTAAGTGAAAGAAATGAGACAGAGACTGATAAATACCATATGATTTCACTCACATGTGGAATTTAAGAAACAATTGAACAAACAGAAAAAAGAGACAAATAAGAGAACAGATTCTTAAACAGGGACAGCACACGAAGGATTAAAGGGGAAGTGGGTAGAAGAATTGGTGAAATAGATAATTTGGACAGTTATACCACGGATTTTAGAATTGTCTTCCTTTCTTATATAAGCTTTTTTAAACTGGATATTTCCCCGTAAGAATTGTTATCTGTGTTCCACATGTCAGATGTCTTATTTTCCTTATAATTCAGTTTGAAATAGTTTTTAAAGATCTCCTATGATTTTCTCTATGACCTACAATTTATTTGGAGGTGTGTTATGAAATTACAGTGATTATTGTTCTTAGGATATTTTGTTTGTTTTTTTGGTGATTTTTAGTTTTTCTGTCATGGTTTTAGAGATGGATTAATTTTTGCTTTTCCTGCTCATGAAATTATACTTTTTCAGATTTCTTTCATTAATCTGGAAAATTCTCAAAGAGAATTTTCATAATTAGTGTTTTTTTTCCATTCTCTCTTTTATTTTTCTTATGAATTATTTGTTAAATTTGCTATTTAAACACATTAATTTCCTGGTACTGCCATATCAAGATACAACAAATTTGGTGGTTTAAAAAAAAAAAAAAGGGAGCTTATTCTTTCACAAGTTTGGAGGCCAGAAACTAATCAAGACATGTTCAGGACTGCACTCCTAGAAGATACCCAATAAAATTTAAATGCATCAGAAGCCAAGAAGAATTAAAACGTTTTCTATGGCAACATAGACTTCTAGCTATCTTGTCATGGTGTGTATTCCACAAATTACTTTCTCTTGGCCAAAATGCTTGGGCATCCCTACATAGATATTTCATCTCCTAATCACTGGTACAGCGTTCCAGGGATCTCATTAATTTTCCTTGTTTCTAATGGCAAATGACCAATGCCAGTATTTCTAAAGTATGTTAGATTTAAATTCTACTGTAAAGTCTAATTTGTCAGAAAGAACCACATTTACTACAGCAAAATCCTAGAATAATTTCAATCTCATATGTTCCAAAATACGTCAATTTTCTTAATACAACAGATGTTTATGGGCTAAATTAAATTTCCAGATTGTAAGTTGATGGTGGTTTTTACTCCACTTAATCAATTTAGTTTTACCTTTCCTGGAAATATCAAAATTTAACTTTCATTATAGCTCCCATGGTCTCAAATATCAGATTCTCTCCCATATCATAATTGTACATTACTGGTTTCTCATTATTTTAGAGCATAGGTCTGACTCTTGACAGTGCTTTAATCCAGAAGTCTAATAATAACAATAATGTAGTCAGAGAGGGAGAAGATTATTTCCTCAAGTTCAGGTTAACCATTCAATCCAAGGTGCACCTGTGAATTTATTGTACTTTAAAAAATATTAAAAATGCATTTCAGGAAATTGGGATTTCCTCAAGATAGTATTACAGTTAAAAAAAAAAAGATAAATTTGATACTGATTTTTTTTTAAGTGCAAAAAGTAGTGGGATTTTTGGAAAGAAAATACTGAGTGAACAAATCTGTAGAATTCATCTTGAAATACATCCTCACTGTGTCTTTTTAGACTCTGGTCATATGTCCCCTAATTTTCTGTCTTTCTCACTCTACCCCTCCCTTACTCTCTTTTCTTGTACTTCCTCATATGTCTCCCTCCTCTACTCAAGATGCTAAGGCATTATTGTTTCCAAATACAAACCGTCCTAAGTATTACGCATTCTCACTGCAGGTTATCCCTTGGAAATCATGGTCTTTTTCCTTTTTACCGTTTTTGTTTTTGTTTTTGTTTTCCTTTTGAGATAGGTCCTATTGGAATTTTAGTGATTAAGTCATCCATGCTGTTTTACAAGTAAATGAGAAAGACCTTTGCTTTGATTTTTTTTTTGAGTTGCCAGCAACATTATCTTATGCATGCTGCTCAGATTTCTTTCTTCCACAAACCAGTTCATAATATAATGAACCAATTCACTATATTATTTAAGAAAATGCTGTGCATCAAAGAAGACTCCAGGAAATACTAGCAGATGATTTATAAAACTGTGAGGTTGATATGAGTTCCAGAAGACCTACAACACATGCTTCATAGTGATTTTAATGGTTGAATGGGTATATTGCATTGTTTATTCAACAACTCATTCCTCCTGTGGGTCACATCAATTATTTATGGGAATTTTTAAAAATTAAGTATTTTTTAGAGAAGTATAAAATTCACAACAAAATCAAGGGAGAAGTACAGAAATTTCCCATATACCTTCTGTCCCAACATATAAATAATCTCCTCTCTGTTATCAACATCCCCCACCAGAGTGGCACCTTTTTATAATCAATGAATCTACATCAACATATCATAATCATTCAAAATCCACTATTTAAATTAGGGTTCATTCTAGAAGCTGTATATTCTCCTGGCTCAGACAAATGTGTTCACCATTATGATGTCAAACACAGTAATTCACTGCTCTAAAAATTCTCTGTGCTCTATTTATTCTTATCCCCTCAACCACTAGGAACCATTAACCTTGTTACTAACCTCTGCCTTTCCAGAATGTCATATAGTTAGTAGTCTTTTCAGATTAGCTTCTTTCATTTAATAATATGCATTTAAGTTTCGTGTATGCTTTTTCATGGCTTCATAGCTCATTTCTTTTTAGAGCTGAATAATAATGTAATTCAGTTTATTTGGTTTACCAAAGGGCATCTTTGCAAAACTTATATTATTCATATATACTCTTAAAAACAGTCACCACTTAAAATATTTCTAGCTTAAAGACAATTAAAAGGTTTCTAAAATGTTTAAATATATCACTTTCTAGAGAAATTGGAACCACTTAAAAATAGTATGAAACCTAATGATACTATGGTTTTGCTTACAGGATAATCATTCTTTCCAAAAGAGAATGACAAAAGTAATTTTTAAATAGTTTTCAAAAAAAAATAGTTTTCAGGTGGGAATAGTCAAATTCTGAATGTGTAGACAAAAAATTATATAATGTCATAATATATATTTATATTTTATTATTGGCAGGTAATTTTTTTCACACCTGTTGGATTCCTATACACACTATTTATTATTTTCTCAAATATGAGTTACATTAGAATCTTTTGTAAGCTTTCTTCATAAAAGGTACCAAAAAGTTATAAATCATTGTGCTTCCCTACATTGTGGATCTGTTTGGGATATAACGTCATCTTTTAAAAGTAGCACTTGATGTTTTCACAAATTGATATTTAGTATATTTTTATTTCTAAGAGTAAATATTATACATTTTTATATATCAGTTGTCTGATATTATTACTAATATCAAAATTTTCTGCAAAGACACTAGAGAAGTATATACAGTGAAAAAGTTAGATTTCATTGTTAAAGCTTTGTTACAGCTGCATAAAAAAATACTATGCCAAGTTGATAGTTAACATTTTACATTTTATTGTAGTTGTTTTGCACCTTGTTGATCTGGAAACTGATATTTCAGCATTCTATTCTACAGTGGGTTAGTTTACAGTTTATAACATAATCTAATATTTATCACGTTATACATCTACATCATTTCTCTCTCCAAAAGTAGTTTTTATTACTATATAGTAAAGCTTTTCAAGTGTAGAAAATATCATGAGATTTGCTGGATGAATTAACTGCCTTACAAATGGCATAAGAAATGTCACATTTTATGAATCAGAGTTAACAAGATCTAAAACATGGTATGCTACAATTTTCCCAGTGCATTATAGGAGTATTCTATTTGGGCATATTGTAGGTTTTTATCATTAAGTTTCAAAGTATCAGCAAAAAGTCTTTTTCTAACCAGTTTTTGAATTGTTAGCATCTAGATTTCATCTAGATTACTCTAAACATTATTTAATATCTATGAGGTTTCTGTGATATGCATGAGAAAATATCAAGGAGTGTATTTTGTCTGAGGAATATCCATTTCTTAATTTTTATAACTTTTTAAATTCTTCATTCCCCAGTGAGATATGTATTATATATTGTTATTTATTCTAAAAGACAGTGACAATTGTCTGAGGTGTTCTGAAGATATTTCTGTATATTGAAAAATTTATGCATGCTCAAAATTCCATAAATGTGAGGCATATAAAACCTATTAGAATTCTGTTTATATTAATTAGCTTTTTCAAAGAATTTTTTTTTTTTAATTCAGACAGAGAGACAGGCAGAGACACAGGCAGAGGGAGAAGCAGGCTCCATGCAGGGAGCCCCACACGGGACTCTATCCCGGGTCTCCAGGATCACACCTCGGGCTGCAGGCGGCGCTAAACTGCTGCGTCACTGGGGCTGCCCTCAAAGAAATTTCTACATTATTTTTGATTGTCTTATTTTTGAAAGATCGTGTCTGAATGAGAAATGTCTTATGTAGTCTAACTACAATAATATTTTTTCCTCCAATTTCCTTAATATATTCAACTGAGGCATTTAATAAAAGGAACAAAATTCATATTTGTTATAACTAAAAACAGTTATTCCCTACATAATAAAAATTAGTTTCTATTAGAATTTTAAGAATGTCACTTATTTGAAAAAGATGGCATATATTGCAAACATATATAACACAAGTTTTTTTCAAACCAAAAATGTCTTTAAAAGAAAAAGAAGACAATAAAAGTAAAAAAGCTGTTGGTTAATAATATAAATTGATCCCAGAGAAGGTTAAGGAAAGTGTAATTTACTTACTTAATACTTGCCTTAACTAATTAATCTTTTTTCTCTCTCTGAACTGTTATTTTACAATGTATTCTGTATGATCTAGATCCTCATACACCATCCTTGCTGAAGATAGGACAAAATGATCAAATCTATGTGTGCTTGGTAGCTAGTAAGTTGTTACAATGATAGAACTGCATTAAAAAAATAATTATGATAATTATAGCATTCCATACACATTAAAAACTACCTTCATTTTTGTGTTTAAGAACCACAATCTATTTCATTATAATGTCTTTGAATCTCCTTAGAAATGGAAATTCATTGGTCTGTTGTTGAAGCTAAACAAAGTATATTTCCTAACAGGCTAATAGGTGAACATAAGTCTTTATTCAAAATAGAAATCATTAAAGATCACTGCACAGTTTTCAGATGCTACCAGATAATGATTGTAAATGTTCGCCAATTAAACAAACTGGACTGCAGTTTGCCTATTCACATTTGCCTACATGCATGATTCAGGGGACATTGTGAATGAAGACTGCTCTGAACAATGAAAAGAGTATTCCTATCTGTAGTCTTAAAACTTCTGTTTCTAATTTAGCTTCACCCATGCCTCATTATCTTCCTGGGAGAGGGTAGAGAGCATTAATATTAATGCAATTACCAAAATTTCCTGGATCTTATGGGACAGCTTATGGAAAAAACACTTCAAAACAAAATCTTACTGAGTTAGGTAGGAGAGTTCCTGTGGCATGTCTCATGGGCCATGGTCCTCTCTCTTGCTTTAATTGAACACTTCTCTACCGTGTGCTTGCATTACTGTTTATGGATATGCCACCAGGACTCATGAATACCATGATGTCACATAAATGGTACCAATGTTTTCAAAACTGGACTTGTATACATTAAAGAAGTGAGATGAAAGCCCATTTCTCTCATTACTAAACACCCTGGATCATGCTAAAATTAAATTTCTAATTTATGATGTAGAATAAATTAGCATATTAGGAGATACTCTAATATTTAGTAATCATTTTTAAATATTGCTATTTCTGAGTATGTTGGGATGAGAATGTTGTGTTTCTCCCAGCTTCTGCTATCCTCAGTTTTCAGTTTCCTTATTGAATAGATTTCCCCAAAAAGCATATTTTGAACTTAGTAGTTTATTTGAATTAAGAGTTTATTTTGACATATTTATTGACATCACAGAACAGAACAGGGTCATAAAAAAACCCACATTGTTTTAAAGTGAAAAATATAAGTAAAGTGAAGAAATTTTTGAAGAGAAGAAAGTAATCCAGTGGTCAGGGAAAATGAAGACAAAAAATTGACCCTTGGGTTGAGCAACATTTAGGTTACTGTCAACAAAGTGTGTGTGTGTGTGTGTGTGTGTGTGTGTGTGTGTTTTAACATAAAATAAATAACTTTAGCTGAAGTTTGAAGGGAAGAACACAGTTGAATGTGAAAAAAAATTTTGAGAGAGAGAAAGAGGGAGATTGAGAGACTGAATTACCAAAATGATACAAACAGGCAAAAAGGATGGGTCCTATGTACCAAGGACAGGATGGCTCTAAGAAGAGAGATGGTTTACCTTTATTTTTTAATAAAGATTTTATTTATTCATGAGAGACAGAGAGAGGCAGAGACACAGGCAGAGGGAGAAGCAGGCTCCATGCAGGAAGCCCGATGTGGAACACAATCCCGGGTCTCCAGGATCAGCCCTGAGACAATGGCAGACGCTCAACCGCTGAGCCACCCAGGTGTCCCGGTTTATCTTTAAATACAGGAAGAAAAGAAGAATATATGGTTAATGACTGATAGAAGACTGGATTTTTTTCCTCAGTAAAAAATGAATGCTAGTCAATAAAAGGAAAAGAGTGATTACCCAAAACAACAAAGACGGTGGGAGGTATTTAACAAACTTAGGGAGAGAAGAGAAAGCATAAGACTTAGAATAAGATACTAAATAGATTATGAAACATTAATATGCTTACTGAGCAGCATTTAAGGCCCTCTGGAGATTAGCGCCATGGAACTGAGGTAAAACCAGTTCATCTTTTTGTGTTTTTTACCTCTGTGCAAGTGTAGAATTAAAGTAGAAATGTCTATTTAAAAAACATTGGGGTTTTTCCAAGATCCTAGGAAGAAACTATATAAAGAAGAGTGATTATAACATTATAACAAATAATTTAAGATAGATTAAGATGAAAATGTAGAAATGAAGACGATTAAAATTAGTGAAAGTTGGGGAAGCCCAGGTGGCTCAGTGGTTTAGTGCTACCTTCGGTCCAGGGCGTGATTATTGACATAATGTGGAATGCAAGACAACGTGATGAGGTCTGGTGGTCTTACAGGTGAAAATTTTGATAAATTTTAAACCTAGTGATATTGGGAAATATGAGTGTCTTGTCAAGAGAACCCTTAGTCCTAGAGCCTCTTATTGATTCCTTGCTGGTAGATGTGTGAAGAGGAGCAGTAATGGAAGTTAATCTGGGAGTATATATTCCTTTTTTTTTTTTAATTTTTATTTATTTATGATAGTCACAGAGAGAGAGAGAGGCAGAGACATAGGCAGAGGGAGCAGGCTCCATGCACCGGGAGCCCGACGTGGGATTCGATCCCCGGTCTCCAGGATCGCGCCCTGGGCCAAAGGCAGGCGCTAAACCGCTGCGCCACCCAGGGATCCCTGGGAGTATACATTCCTAATGACATCCACTTAATGGACGAGGAGATACTGGTTGGTGTGGTAGTGCTATTTAACTGAAGTAAGAAAATGGAAAAGAAAATACAGCTAATGCATTCACCCTTTGACTTGGTAACTTTTCAGTGATAGTCTTCATGCTAAACATTACCTAAATTCAAGAAAGAAGAATGAGAGGAAGGAGAGCAAGTGTGAAAAAATTCTATGGGACCTTACTCTAAGTGGGAGCAGAAAAGTAGAATAAGAAGTAGAGATACATATGTTCATTCATGTGAATATAACCTCCGTATAATAATGAGATATATAATATAGATTTTCTTTTCACAAGACAGAGACCACTGTCACATTTGCTAGCCTATGAAAATCGAGTGCAAACCTTGAAACTCTGTAAAGTACTTACAAAGGGCATTTGATAATGTGTTAAATAACTAGGTTTCTCTGAACAAAAAAGAAGAGAATAAAGACTAAGACCATTTGAGTATGTGTGTCTAAAATTCAGATTTCTTTAGCTGATAAATTTAGGAGAAAAGGAATAAAGATAAACTATTCAGATAGCCATTCTTAGGTTTCCTACTGGTTCTGCATATACTTATAATGTCAATAAAATTGATACTTTATGTCAATAAAATTTTCTCATTTATGAACTTAACAAATAATTCATATGTCCTTGAGCCTGTAGCTGGACAGTATTGCAATTGATACATAGATTTTTGCCTTCATGACACGGGAATATATGCTGTTTGTGATAGTTGCTTCTGTCACTTTAAATTTCTGATGAATTTCTCCCATACTAGCAACACTCTTTTGGTATGTGTATTAGAATGTAGATAGATGCAAAAAAATCCAAAGTTCAAATGTGCATAATTTTGACTAAAAAGTTATGTTTATATATTCTCATATTTCACATTGAGATAGTCATCTCTTCTGCCCTCTGCTGATGGGATTTGCTCACCTGAATTTCAAAACCTGCTGTCTCCTTTGTGTACCAGTTAAGAAGAGGATTCTTATTTTATATTAAAACTAAATTATGCAACTCCGTTTCATTTCCCATAATTATATAGATTTTTATATAAAATTGAGGAGTCTAGAGAATCACAATTATGGAGAAAAATATAATTGGTTTAAATATATTTTCTACTCTTCTCTCATTTTCAGCAAGCATCAAAAGCTCTATAAATGAGGTTGCAGTGATGATTTCAAATCATTTCCATAATTTGGTATCAGACATATGTGTTTTAATGACAGTATACAATAGTAAAAAAGAAAGGAAGGAATTAAGGCAATATTTTGTGATTGTCATGTAGGCTGTATATATTGTAATTTGTAATCTATTGGATTTTACATTCCTAACCTTGAACTGAGAAGCAAACAAAATGAAAAATGAAGTTTGGCATGCATGCTCCTTTTTTTCCTGATAGCATACTTCTTCAGAGATTTTTACAATAAGAGGTATTTTGTTCACTATGCACTTTATGTTTATTCTCTTGCTCTCAGTTATTTTTCAGTTGTGTATCTTCTTTAGTTCTCATTTTTCTTGTGGTAACTTGCAAGAATATTTTTCTGCCATTAAAAAATATATAGTGTTTTACTGTATAAAAAATCACAATTTTCTTACAAGGATGATGCCTCTAGCAATAAAATATGTCTATATGTTGAGGCTGTTTTTAAAAATTATGTAATATTGAGAAGTCTTTGTTTTAGAATGCTTACATGTCATGAAATGACTTACAAATTTTCTGTAAAGTTGAAGATAACACTAAATGTATAATAAATTTCTATCAAGATTTCAGTAGTAACCCTTTAGCACACAAAGATGCTTTTAAATCTCAGCTCTTCAAGTATCTAAGTCTTCATTCTTCAACAAGTTATTTTTCTTCTGTGTCTCTTCATGTTTTCCTTAATAAAACACAGATGATAAGCCTACCCCAGTGAATTATCATAAAGATTTAGTGAAATAATACAGGTAAATTACATGTGACAGATTTTGCTACATTAATGAGAATTTTAGAAATATGTTCAGTTTATTAATAAACTATTACTAGAAAGAATAGATGCTAAATTAGAGCAAAATAATCTTAAGAAGGCAGGAGGATTAGATATACATGATTAAAAGTTATATATCCATTTTGCCAATTCAGTTTTATCTGAATGGGTTTTTATTTTAAATTAATCCTTTAAGAGACTATATAATAAAGCATATACCAGACTCTTATTTAAATAAAATGTCCAGCGTGTTCAGGATTAGCCTTTTCCTAAGCAGAGAAGTTGACTTTACAACCTAACTGCTGAGAGAGATTATTTTCTGACACAGAAAAGTATGAAACACCACAAATTTCTTTATTTAACAGACACAACATTATATGTTAGGCATGATATAATGGGTAGGTAGTGGTGAATGAAATAGTCATAATTCATTTGGCCCCTTATAAAATTTAGTTAGATGGAGCTCATGATGGAGAGACAAAAAGTATGTACATTAACAAAAATGAATGTCATTAAAAAGTATTAAAAGTCCTCTGATTAAAAATGGAAGATGCTGAGATAGAGATTAATAGGCTCAGAGAGGACGAGGCTTAGACAAAGGTCAGAGAAAAAAACAAATTTAAATAACAAAATATTTAAGAATTAGATGATGAGGAAAAGCCAGCCATGTATAGAAAAATGCAAACAGCAAATGCAAAGGTCTAAAATGCATAAGGGTTTCGTACTTTAGGAATGGAAAGTAAACCAATTTTTTTTCTAGAATATTGAAGAAGAGTCTTAAAATGATGTTGCAAAGATAGTTTTTAAATCATGGAGAACCTTACAAACACTGCTATGAGACTCACATTTTACTCTCAGGGCCAGGCAAAGTCACTGGTTTCAATCAGCAGATAGATAAGGTTATACCTATTTTTCAGAAGGATCATTTTGACTCTCATGTAGAGGACTGTTTTTTTTTTTTTAGAGGACTGTTTTAATGTCTGTATTATGTTTTGAACACACTTTCATACTGACTAACTGATTTGTGATCATGTTTAAGCTAACGTTACAAAACAGGAAGAGGGTATTTGGTTATGTAACACCAATAGTTCATAAATCAGCCATTCTCGTGCCTGGAGTGTCTGTTTGGTATCTTAAAGAAGCTGATCAGGAGTCTACACTGTGGAAATGAATCTGCCTTGCCTTTTATGAGAAGCTAGCTGAGTCTACAATGGAGTAGTTATTTTCAATATTCGTTTTTTTTTCTCAAAACTTTAAAAGAGATTTTGGAAAATGAATATACTACTTTGCTTATTTAGAGATTACATTTCAGATATTTTGTCAGAAATCTAAGTTTGATAAAGTAGCAATTTTTAATATATTATAAAACAGTGGCATGTAAAAATTAAATCGTTATATCTAAATTAAACTGCCTTAAAAATTAGCCAATAGAATCTAAATGTCAGTAATTTGATACTCTCCATCATTCACTTAAAAATACCTACCAAAATGTTATTTGACAGAAATTTTAAATATTTCCCTCTATCCATTATTTAACATATATTTTTCACTTTCTCAAAGATTTCTAGCCAAATGTAGTACTTTTAATCAAATTGCTTTATTTAACATATTGCTATGCTATCCTACAATAAAATAACATATGTAAATTGAAACTTTTTATAGTGTTAACATTTCCATCTCATTTGATTTAGTATTGCAAGCCGGAAGAGGTAACAGATTCCACATATACTTCTGAGAACGTTATATCTCCAGTAAAAGGAACATATACTGAAGGTAACTTAGTCCTTTAAAAATTTTGATTGATAGGGGAAGAATTTTTATTTATATTTTCCCCAAAATTATTAAAAACTATAGATCTGTATTTTTTCTTTCTTGAGCAAATTTGCCTCTCTGTTACTCATTCAGTCATATTTCATTGATTCATCATTGTCATGTACTTTCAGATTTAAATATAGGAAAAATAGTACTCAATAATCCATGAAAAGCACTTTCATATCATCTACACTTCCTGATGGCACAGCCTTGACAGTAGAATATCTTTCAGTTCTCTACCTTCTCCAATTCCCAGATTGAGAGAATGCAGACCAATGACCAAATCTATTAAAAAGTTTTCTTATCTGCCATTATCAGAATTTTGTTTTCTTTTGCCTGTTTCTGTTTTTGTATGTGCTTACTAATGAGCCTTTGTACTAGTTGTCCATTTTGATGAGAGTGGGTATGTGGATATGAGAATAAATCAAGATACATTTAGACAAAGACTTGACCAGTAAAACTAGATACATGCTTCACTAACTTAACCTCTGCTTGTAAATGGAGAGCATGCTCAAGAGCAAGCACTGCTGTTCCTCTCCACTGGTGTTTACATATTCAAATCTCATCATTTACTAGAGCTGTTGTAGAGGGAAAGCTTTACTGGTTTTCCGGATTTGAATGTAACAAGAAATCATGGCAGACAGACCATAGAGCCCTCTGAATGATTTGCTGGTGAGAATATCTAGTGCAGATGATTCAGAGTTATCTCTTTGCATGATCATCAGATAGTGTAAAGCTCATTCACGAAAGGCAAAAGCCTGAGCAACTCAAGTGGTAAAGATATAAGGTGGCAATTTTGTATTTAAAAAAAATATATTATGTGTATAGAAAGCAAAGAGAAGAATAAGCAAAAGTTTCTAGCTCCTTAGGATACTTGTCTTAAAAAGTATCCTTAGGATACTATAAAGGACAATACTAAAACAACAAAACAACGGGGGGGGGGGGGGGGCGGGGGCGCTGGATGCCTTACACATTGCAGGATACTCTGTTTCTGTGGAGTCAATTATAGACTGCAGCTAAATAGCTCTGTGTTCTACAGCTCTAACATGGGGTAGCAAGTCCTAAAACCCCTGCCTCATCAGAACTTGGGGAGCCTAAGAAAACTGTCTATGATAGCGTCCAAGGGGAGATGTGGAGTTGAGCTGCAGGAGGCCTCACAGCAGCCCTTTACAAAGACTCCCATCTTCTTGTGTTCTTTCTGGAACACAATGATCACAAGATATTCTGCCAAGATAGTGGTTCAAATCTTTGCTTTTGTGGTCTATTTCAATGGGTCTAGATCAGTAGGTGTCATGATAGTGCTTCATCCCTACAGACAGCACATAGACTGGAGTTCTATTTGCAAGTAGTGTGAGAAGTCTCATCCAACAATATTTCAAGACATTTCAGCAGTGTTTCTCTCAATGTTTTCTGGGAGCCTTCCTGCCTAGTACCCCCAGGCTATTCCTTCTAATTCCCATCCATCTTGCAACATTACCCAGAGGCTTCTGTCTCTGGCTCTTTATCACTTTCCTCATAAAGTGTCCCTTCTTTGAATCGTAATAGACTCAGATAGCTCTCTAGAGAAAAACAAATGATCCATTAAACCAAAAAAATAAAATAAAATAAAATAAAACAAACAAAAAAACTTCAATGGCATTAGCAACTGAAGATTGATATGTTTTCATTAAGTTTTTAAAAACAACTTGAAGAAAGTTGTTGTCTTAGCCTTCCTCTAGTCTCCAAAATTTGTAACATTATTTACCACATTAAAGGAAAGGAAAGAAAATGAAGAGAAGAAAAAAGAAGATAAAAAAAGAAAAGAAAGAAGAAGAAAAGGGAAACTACTTTGTTGGTATGTTGAAATACATCAGATAAAAAAAGGAAGGAAAGAGAGAGAAAGAAAGAAAAAGAAAAGAAAAGAAAGAAAAAAGAAAGAAAGAAAGAAAGAAAGAGAAAAGAAAAAAAGAAAAGAAAAGAAAAGAAAAAAGAAAGGAAAAGAAAAGAAAGAAAGAAAGAAGAAAGAAAGAAAGAAAGAAGAAAGAAAGAAAGAAAAAGAAAGAAAGAAAGAAAGAAAGAAAGAAAGAAAGAAAAGAAAGAAATCAAAGCAGCATACCCTTCCTCATATAGCATTTACTGATGGAATGGGTGGCATCAGAATCAGAGGATGGATGTGCTGAGGGAAAGAGAAATCTAAAAGGAATTTACCTCTCTGATTTTTTTTTAAAGATTTTATTTATTTATTCCTGAGAGACACAGAGAGAAAGAGAGAGAGGGGCGGAGACACAGGCAGAGGGAGAAGCAGGCTCCATGCAGGGATCCCGACATGGGACTTGATCCTATGTCTCCAGAATCACACCCTGGGCTGAAGGCAGCACTAAACTGCTGAGCCACCCAGGCTGCCCATCTCTTTGATTTAAATATTGATTTGACCACATTGTCATTTACTCATTTATGCAGAGAATATTTATTTTTCATTATATTGCAGGTGTGTTGCACATAGTAGGAGACTGTAGTGACACATGAAATAGGCAGAAATTCAGAACAGCAACTTGAGTTAGCAACTTCAAACTTGAGAAAGAACAGTTTTAGGAGTCAGAGGTTTTTAGAATATTATTTTGTGATTCTAAGAGTCTTAAGACATCCAAGTGATTTGAAATCAGAAGTTGGGTATGTGGCTGGCACAGATATAGAATAATTCCTTGGCTCTGCCATTCTGCCTCTAGCTCTTTAACTCTATTAAACATAAATAACCTAAAGAGATAAGGGCAGGAGGTGGATATCCCTAGGCAATTTGCTAAATTATTTATTCCTTACCTACTTTTGTTCCAAGCTTATTTTTTTTTCATGACTCTGCGATCTTTGTTGCTCTGAAATTGATCTTTAGACATTCAGCTCAGGCATTTATATATTCAATAATATATATATGTATATATATATCTATTCAATAATTTTTATATATTTTTATATATAATTATATATATATTTATATATATTGAATCCTTCCCTAAAAGACTACATTTTGAATTGTTCTCACCTTAATGAACCATAACTTCACTCGGTCTTTGCCCTGGAACCCTCCACTTAATGGAATTCAGAAAGCTTAGGTCTTCAACTAGTTGAAAAGACAAATATCAAAAGAAGTGTTTTATTTTGTTTGTTTGTTTCCATATTTGTATCTGCTAGCAACTGACTTCTTATTTATACTCTCTTTCCCCAGTGGTTCTCAACAGAGAGCATGGGGTATAGAATGGATTCTTACCGTGATAGGGTACTCTAATAGCACTTAGTGGGCAGAACTCAGGGATGCTAAATACCTTGAATTGGGGGAAGGATCTTCAACAAAGTACTGTCTCCCCCAATTCTACTAGCATTGTGAAATACAAATGGCATGCTTTGTTCTTATTTAAATAAGTCTATCTCCTGTCTCCTATGATAAGAGCTCTGTTACTTGGTTGTAATACTCAAGGTCTTCACAAATATTTCTAAGAGCGGCAATTATACCTAATTACTTCAGGTATAATCATACAGAAGTTTAGGCCTTCAGTCTGGATTTATTCAGTTTAAATACGTTAGCAAGAATGACTTCTATAGACTTAGCACTATACCAAGTACTATAACATAAGCATGATCAAGATAATGGGCTCTGTCCAGCAGGTTCTGGAAACAACAGAGATATGATCCAATAAATAATACCAATATGATAAGTACAGCAAAACCATCTATAATAAGTTTAAAACCTAGTAGCATTCATGCATTCCATTCTAGTCCCAACATCTCAATAAACCGAAAACAACAGTAGGATATGTGTGTTGCCTTTTTCTCAAAGTTGTCAGTATTTCAAAATCACAAATTTCATAAATATATCTGGATAGTTGAATTCCTTTGAAAATAAAACACAAAAGCAACAATTGTGAATCTATATATAACATAGATTCAAGTATGCTCTTGGTAATGGCTAGCCACAGATAAGCTTTAGCTCTCTCTTTTAGATAATGTATGAGTCTCCCATTTGCCATTGTCCTACATATAGCTTCATTTACACATGTTCCCTTCCTAACTCTTAAAGGCATTTGAATTTATATATAATCTAAATCTTCAGGGGTGACAACAATTTCATATCAATCAATAGCTTTGGTTCATATATTTCTCCATTATTGAACATAAACTATATTTTAGGTGTCTATATTGTTATTTTGTAAAACCTGCTTATTATTTACTTTATGCTATATGTTATGTTTCACATATTGTAAATGATTTAATATATGTAAGCAATTCATTGTGACTCAATATTACCTTTCTTATGTCAAAATACTTGGGGGAGGCACTAGCAAGTGGTTATTTGTTGTAGGTGTAGCATGGGATATATATTTTTGAGGAGTGTATGGCAGGGTAAGTTCACAGCTTTGAAGGCTGAGAATTAAAGAAATTGGCCCATTTGTCTGAGGTCACAGAAGATGTGATTGAGCAGAGGTTTTATCCAAATCTGTCTGACTTCAAAGCTTAAATCTTACCACTCAGGCTCAATTATTATATATGATTTAACTTTTTTTGATATTATAAACAACTTCAAAATAAAAACTGCCCAACTTTAGTTACTCAAGATGGTTAAAATTAACATCTTGATACAATAACAAGAGCTGAAATTGTAATAACAAACAGCTTTTCAAAAATTTTTAAATTTTTCAATAATTTTTCAATTCAAAAATTTTTCAATAATTTTTAAATTATTTTAAACCTATATGTGCTTCAAAGTGGAACAAACCAAGCATTTTATGCTTCCCCTATTAGACATAATAATGCCACTTATTCTCTTTTCTTCATTCAACGAATACTGAATACCACAGTTTAGTAAGCACTATACTAGACACTAAGAAAAGAGAGCATTGAACAAAGTTCTTAAAGAAATTAAGTTCCAGGGGGATCCCTGAATGGCTCAGTGGTTTAGTTCCGGATCAAGTTCCACATCAGGCTCCCTGCATGGAGCCTGCTTCTCCCTCTGCTTGTGTCTCTGCCTTTCTCTCTCACTCTCTGTGTGTGTCTCTCATGGGTGAATAAGTAAAAAAATCTAAAAAAAAAAAAAGAAATTAAGTTGCACTTGAGGATATAGAAAATGATAAACTATAGAATGTAAATTCAGAATGAAATGCTAGGTAGTCATAATAACCATGAACCAAATAAAGCATGGTTGTGCTGGCATAATCTGTCTTAGAAAGTACGGTCTGGACAAGACTCTCAGATTGGGTGACATTTGAAAAGAGACCTAAAAGAAACAAAATCACAAATGACATCGTGAAATCCTAAAAAAAAGACATTTTCAGTGGTGGGCACAGACTTCCCTGAAATGGGAACATGTTTAGACTGTTGGAGAAAAAGTCAGAGTTCCAAAAAAGAAAGAGAGAGAAAGAGAGAAAGAAAGAGAGAAAAGAAGAAAAGAAAAAAAAAGGAAAGGAAAGGAAAAGAAAAAAAGAATAAAAGAAAAGAAAAGAAAGAAAAAAGAAAAGAAAAGAAAGAAAAAAGAAAAGAAAAGAAAAAGAAAAGAAAAAGAAAAAAGAAAAGAAAAGAAAAGAAAGAAAAGAAAAGAAAAGAAAAGAAAAGAAAAGAAAAGAAAAGAAAAGAAAAAAAAGAAAAGAAAAGAAAGAAAAGAAAAGAAAAGAAAAGTCAGGAGTTCAGTGTGGCTGGAGGAGCAGACTCAAGAGATCAGATCAGCCAGCTTCCATGTGGTTCCAATGTATGTTATTGGTGCAGGACGGAAGCTTATTTTCTACTCCCAATGTGTTTTGTTGAGGGAGATTCTGGCTCCCTACTGCTGTCTCTGCTCTGTAACCCATGAGCCACAGAGAAGTAGGAAAGATAAATTTGTGATTTGTTTAGAGATTCTGGGCATGCAGTAGTTATGTTCCTCTCTGTCCTTTTCTTTCTTGGAAAATAATCTGTCTATAGTCAGACTCTTTTTTTCCCATTTCTCTACTCCAGGAATAAACAAGCAAAGTTCTACTCAAGCAGGATGTGTATAGGAGTAGGATGCCATAGTTTTGGAGAGGGAGCTCAAATATCAATACCAAGATTCCTTTGACCTTTTTTATTGTGTTTTATGAGAAATCAATGCAAGTCTCATTTTTAAATGATCACTTTAATCAAAAGTATTGGAATTCTAAAGAATTCTAAAGAGAGGAATTCAGGAGTGTGCTAAGGGTAAAGGGCCCCAAATGTGAAAATCTGGATAGTCTACATAATATACTGTAAAGGATTAAAAAGAAACTTTCTTTGAAATAAGACTATCTCTCTACCAATGTGGTGTTGGAAGCAGCTCTGCCTACTTCTTACTTGTAATGATTTTCCCTTCTTTAAAGCTTTTGGGAAATAATTTTCTTTAGAGAAAGAAAGATACCAAAAATTTAGAGGGATAAAATGCCCCTTTCATGCTGTATAAAATTCTATTTCTCTGAGCTATTTTAAAAAGAAGATACTGAGCATAGATCCAAACTAACAATACAGAAGTTCATTAACTCATGAACTTGATTTCAGTATAGTTTCACCACATAACCATCTCAGCCAGCATTCTAAGCAAAGAGAAAGATTAGAGTCTTGTCCACTATGTTTTCAACAATAAACCACAAACCTGGTACTCTGTCTGGAATATTTAACACATTGCTGCTGAATGAATCAATATTATTGTGAGTTTGTGTGAGAAGGAAATCTGGTTTAGCATCTGTTTCATTGTCCTAGTAAAATGCATGTATAATGATCTGCATATGGAAATGAGTGGCTATTGCACTTTGTTTCCTGAATTTTATCTTTAAACTGTAAATTTAATATGTAATATTAGTATTTTATATCTTTTAGAGGGATCGGTGGGTATATTAAGTTTTGACAAACAACAATCTCCATACATGCTTAAAACATAAATTTTGGAAGAATGACTCCCTTAGTGCTGCTTGAAGTCATCTTACTTGTTGGCAATAGAAAGCTGTTTCTCAAAGCATCTTTACCCCAGATTCCTTGCCTATAAACACAAAAGCAGATATGTATAAGCAGTAATTCACAAAAAAGTCAATTAATGCTTTAGAAGAACAAGAAAGAGAAATGGTTTAGCAATAAAAATATATGTAAATCAAGTTTGAAAGCAACAGACCGCATTGCAAGTTGTAGTCTATTTCAGGGAGCCTTTTCTATAGTAGTGAATTCACAGCACCAATACTATCCAACACTCTCAAATTTGATTTCTATAAGTTACCTTTACTTTATTGATGCATAAAATCTGGATAAAACTTGCTTTCCCATACCCAGAAGAAATTTAACTTTGGCAGGTTTTCCTGCTTTTCAATTTGTTAATATTTTTTATGCTGCCTGCTTCTATGCATTTGTTCATGTTTTGTTTATTATATATGTTAAAAATTTTACCTGCAATATAATGAAATGTTTTTCTCTTTAAATCCTTCTCCCATTTCCATAGTGTACCATCAGCTGGTACAGGTTATTGTCAAAGTCTTACTCACTGTACCATTCTTTATCTTACCTCCCACATCCCCAGAATCATTATAGGAGCCAAAATAAGTTGGTTGGATTTAAAAATCTATGAAAGAAGAAAACGAAAAAATTAAATAATGCTAGTATTGATCTAATAAAATGAAAATAATAACTTTTATACAACTAATAAAAAGAGCAATCATATTTATAATGTTAAAAATCAAAATAATTGAATTCTCTGTTTGTTAGCCATGCTGGGTATTTACATAATTTTTATATCAAAAAATTCATTATAAATCTATTAGTATTTTAATCTCATCACAATATTTATACTAGCTTGGCAAGAGAAAGCTTTTAGTTCATCTTACTACAATGAGTGTGGTACAGATTCTGACATTCCCTATCACACAAGTTCCATTTTTTTTTTTGTCATTCTTTATTTGTCTCTTTTTTTTTTTCCCTGTTTCCTCTTTGTTTTATCCTCCTTTTACATCCTATCACTGAGGAATCTCAGAGATGATCAAATTACAAACTCTGATTTTATCATTATAAAAAAATAAAGCTTAAATTTCTATGCTTGGCAATGGCATAAAATTGATTAATAAATGTAATTTTGCTAAAGACTACTTACTAGACCAAAAAAAATTGAATCCATTAGCTTTGTTTCATATTGGGAGAATTATTAATATATGAATCACTAGATACAAATTCCAAAACATTTGCAGAATTATATCTTGAGGACATCAAAAAATCTTAAAGATTATTTAGTGCTGCCATTTTGCTAAAGAGGAAAGAGATACTGGAGACATCTTTGAGTTGCCAAATTATAGATTTTTAGATTTTTTAACAATATACATAATTTTAATATAATTATTTTTCTCCATAAGAAAAAAACTGGAGACTGAACATGTTAAATAGCATGTTATAGATTACTCTGAAAATAATGTACAAACTTGGCCTAGAACATTTGGTCTATTCTGACTTCTATCTTTACATTTATAGTGGGGTTGTTTTGAGAACAACTCTTTTATTACATTTTTCAAAAAGAAAAATACATATTATGAAATACTTTATAAAAATACTAAATATGAACTATTATAATATCTGAATGGATAATTTTAGAGAATTCTACATACTTGTTATTCATGAAAGACACACAGAGAGAGACATAGGCAGAGGGAGAAGCAGACTCCCCGCAGGGATCCTGATGCAGGACTCTATCCCAGTACCCTGGGATCATGCCCTGAGCCAAAGAGAGATGCTCAAGCACTGAGCCACCCAGGTGTCCCATATTTAGTATTTTTTAAACAATGTCCTGATAAAGACACTAGGAGAGAATATTTTGCATTTCCCTCAGGTTGGGTCATTGGATACAAGACATTTTAGATATTGATTTATTTGAATATAGAACTCATATTTTGCTATGTTCTACCCTGAGTTTATGTTGACTGATATGGCCAATCTCAGGCTGGCAGTCATGAAGATTTGCAGAATGTGGAGTATTTTTAAGTGATCAATACAAAGTAGGTAACTAAGCCAAGAAAAGAATACTGTTTGGTTGCATTATTATAAATAAGTAAAATTTAAAACACTTAATTTTAGCAAAGATTATATAAGTAGTTCTACAGTAGATGATTCTTTTAATTGTTTGTATTTATTTAAATGGCCTTGCTTATGCTGTTACAGGTAATCTGTGTGCTTAGGTGAGCTTTTTTAAAAAAGTGTTTATGTGTCCCAAGTTTTGGAATATTAAACTTTAAACCCTGAAAGCAAGAGCAGATATAGAGACAAATATGCAAAGCGCTATTCACACTTACAGTAATACTAACATATGATACATGTTGCACCCCTAAACATGGTCTTATAAATTATTTGGAGGTGATGACATAAGCATAATAAATCATGCTATAAATCACCATTTTTCAGACAACATTTAAGTGTTGTTAGTGTGGAAAAAAATTCGTGATATCTCTCATCTCATGAGTGGCATCTCATGAATAAGAAATGATTTAGAATGTTTAATCCTAAGTATTTCTCTTTTTTTTAAAAGATTTTATTGGTTTATTTGAGAGAGAGAGAGCAGAAGCAGGAAGAGGCACAGAGAGAGGAGAACAGATTCCACGCTGAGCAAGGAGCCCAACATGGGGCTTAATCCCAGTACCCTCAGTCATCAAGTAACCAAGGTAGATGCTTGACTGACTCAGCCACCCAGGTGCCCAATCTTAAGTATTTCTAAAGCAAACACATTAATTTACTAATCTAGAGTTAAATTTTGTAGCATCAATGAAAAACGTTAGAAAGTCTCTTAAATATTTACTCTTTGTGAAATTCACTGATCTCTAATTCACTTGCTCAAAGTATAGTGTGCTATGCTATGATGTGTGGATAATTCAGCAAACCCTTACCAAGTAAATTGATTTATTTTATTTTATTTATCTATTCATGAGAGAAAGAGAGAGAGAGAGAGAGAGAGGCAGAGACATAGGCAGAGGGAGAAGTCAGGCTTCATGTGAGAAGCCAAATGTGAGACTCGATCCTGAAACCCTGGAATCATGCTCTGAGCCTAAGGCAGATGCTCAACCACTGAGCCACCCAGACATCCCAAGTAAATTGGTTTTAAAGGGGATACATTCATTCAACAAAATTTTTGGAGCTATTAACATGAACCAGGAGTTAATGTTGTGGCCACAGAAGTGTAGGAAAACTGTCTTTCTTGTCCTCATTGGACTTTACTGTAGAAAAGGCTCCCTCAGGAGCATCTTAATAGCCACTAATCTTGGTCCTCCCAATAAATACTTTTCTTAACTAAATCCTCTGTTTTTATAGATGAACATTTATACACAGATGAACTTGTGTATAATGCAATGTTAAATGCACTGTTAAAATGATGATGATGATGTCTGTTATTGATCTTTGCATATCTCTAGAGGATTTCTAAAATTCAAGTAGGCAGTAGCCAATAAATTCCACAGATTTTTTACATGAGGAGATTTATGATAAAAGGGTGTTTTTTAGGCATTTTCAATAACAAAACAATACTGTTGCCACCTCTAGAAATAAGGAAGCCAAGCAACTACTAGAATTGCTATAATACAAGGAGAAAAAGAAGAAATACAAGAAGGTACCCATTTTTATTATTTTATTTTTTTTTTTTTTATTTTATATTTTATTTTATTTTAGAGGGAGAGAAAGTGCACATTCCTGAGATTGGAGGTTGGGGGTAGGTAGTGTATGCAGGGCAGAGGGAAAGAGAGAAAGAGAATCTTAAGCAGGCTCCATACCAAGCACAGGACCCTATGTGGGGCTTGATCTCATGACCTGAGATCATGACCTGAGCCAAAACCAAGAGTGGAATGCTTAACCAATTGAGCCACACAGGCACCCCAAGAAGGTATACTTTAAACCAAGGTAACATATAGTTTCCTTGCATATGGATCCAGAAGAACTTGTTTTTATAAGATAATAGGAAGCATTTTATGATGTCATTGCATTTAAATCCAAGTGCAGTGATGGACATTTGTAACCAGTAAAAAGTGAAAGAAAAATATGGACTGTTTATTGTAGTTGAAATATAATAAACTAGAATATCAACATAGTCTATAATTCAAAGATATATGCTATTAATGCAGTTGAATGATACAAAGATAAGCAATTTAAATTGTAGGGGAAAATATTTTAGGTAAAAAAAAAAAGGCCAGCAACAATAAAGCATACTTTGGGTCTCTTTAAACATTAAGTACAACCTCTAACCCATAAATTCATGTGTTACTTTTAGGAACCATAGATAATGTCAACCATCATGACTCAAAGGCCCCTTCATTCATTCTGTACCACTTTGTTATTAAGTTACTAAGAGGAAGAAATATATTAAAAACGAAAGGAATATTGTTTAGCACAAACAATTTGAGATTTATACAAATGGAGAGAATATTGAAGAACATTGTCTTTGAACTTTGAATATTCTTTTTAGAATGTTGTTTACCTTATTGGATGGATCAGGTCAAAGAAGTATTATTAAAAGAAAATTAAAATTACAAATTTACCCAGAAGGAAGCTTGCCTTATTTTTCTTTCTCATTGTTCTTTTTTTTTTTTTCCATTTTCAGACCTGTTCTGGAGACTACTGAAGGAAACTCAAAGAAAAGGCTCTAATAGCACGGTTTCTAAGATACACACACATCAACAATTATCTTATACAATTATCTTATTAGAATATAAAATAAATACCAGGAAATATTTATTGTATTTGGGGAAATATTATATGACTTGAAATACACAACATAGAACCATAGAATTTTAAACTGATATAGGGTAATAAACAAACAGAATTAATTACAGAATAAATACTGCTTCAATCAGATTCACTTAGGAAACATAAAGGGAATGGGTTAACATTTTGTTACTTTAATAGAATGATTAAACTGGTGAATTTTAATCATGTACTTTTTGTTCTATTTCAGTCTTTAGTAATTAACCATAATAATGGAGGAGAAATTGTGTAATTTAGGTCTTTCTTCCTGCTGAAATGATAGAGGGAAAATTAGGACACAAAGCTCTATGGCCAAGATCATAACGTCTCTACTGAATGGGATTGCCAAATAAAATAGAGGACATTCAGTTAAATTTGAATTTCAGATAAACAATTCCATTTTTTATTATAAGTATGTCCCAAATAGTGTATGGAATATTTACAATAAAATCTTATTTGATGTTTATCTCAAATTCCAATTACCTTGCATGCCATATTTCTATTTGCTAAATACTGGAAACTTATTCCTGAAGTCTCTAGGGCCTTATGTTTCAAATTCATGCTTTATATTTACACCAAACTAAAATAAATATACTGGCTAAGGATTTATGAATATGCCTTCATAATCATTTGTCTATTCCTATTCCTAAAATATCAAATTGGAAATAGAAAGGAGAAGTATTCCCAGGTTTTACCCTTAATATGGGAAAGAGAGATGAAATTATGCATGAGGTGTAAGTATTGGGAGCAACAGGAATATGGAATAATATAGTGAACATCATCAGCAGATATAAAATAGATGAAGAGGTACAGCTTTATACATAGACTGTGTGACATCTTTCCTGTGATCTTAATGAACAGAAAAAATATTTTCAACCACCCAGCCATTTTCTCTCAAAAGGACCACAACCTCTTTATTTATAATGAAATCACATTGGCCCCATGTCCTAATGCATACAAATGAAAACACACATGCCATCAATGTGGCTATTAAGTAAAGGATTTCAGTGGAATTCATTTTGGCTTGTTTGTTTGTTTGTTATGAATGAACAAATAGGTCTTTGTATGCTGCATTGGCACAGCCAGAGATTACCCCTAAACCTTTTTTTTGTTTGCAATACCTCCATTGTGAAGCCTGGGAGCTACAATTTGTTTGCATGTCTTTTTCATTTTGATTTTTTTTTTTTCCTTTTACAGGTTACTTCACCACTAACAAGAACAATAATGACAGAGGAAAAGATAGCTTGAATGAGACTGCATGATTGCTTTTCCAACTAAAATGAGTAGAAAATGAAAACACTTTAAATGAAGTGTCTCGAATAAACATTTAATTTAGGATAAGACAGCAAACGCATATATACCACCGTATCAAATATTGAAAGAGCATTTATTGAAGAGTTGAAAGACTCATTTGTGGAAAAATAAATGTAGCTCTAAAAGTGAGCTGCTGAGAGTAAATATGTAAAACCACATTTAAGTGGCATGCAATTAACGTGAATTTATACTAAAAAAATGAAAAACACGATGAGATTTTGGGGAATTACATATTTGAACAAGAAACTATTTCGTTTTCATCAAACACAAGCCTAGCTGTGCAATGGATGTTCTTTAATGAGTTGTAGATTTCAAACAAACTGGAAGGTTATACATTCATACATTAGGAAAAGTAGATGCATTATTTTCTCAATGTCTTTTATGTCTTTTTTTAAATATCCCATTCTTATCCAGTCTACATGCTTAAATACCACTCTCTCTAGTCCTTATGACTTTATGTTTCTTGATTCTCCCTTCTTCTTTTCTAATTCTCGCTTTTTATTGTTTTCCCTTCCTCCCTAATTCTCATGTTTTCTATAATTAATATTTGTTTCTGTTCCTTATCCTTGTTGATTATTTCATATCAATCTCACCTCACTTGATCTCCATATTTATTTATAGCCACATAATTTACTTTTGCCATAACATCTAGATATTAAAACGTTTGTGTATCTACTCAAGGCTATGACCCTAATAAGGAGACAGAAAATTTTATATTTTTTAGTATATAAAGAAATGGCATTGTTTTAAAGTGCTTTGGTAGAGTGTGTTGTAAATCATAGAGCATTTAAAGAAGTTATATAATCAGTCACTCCTCACAGGGCCAGGGCAGCCGCTCTTCCTGCCTGAGTCCTATCCCCGTGCTTTAATAAAACCACCATCTTGCACCAAAGACATCTCAAGACTTCTCTCTTGGTCGTCGGCTCCAGACCTCACCTATAATTCCAAAACTATATCAGGAAGATTATTGAAAATGTTGATGTCATATCACATATGACTAGAATAACCTTCTAATAGTTACACTATGTAACAAACTATATCGAATTATATATAACTATATGTAAAATGATTCTGGTCACATGTATATACACATCAAATTAAAATACATAATAGTTCCCAATAAACTAAATAGCAAACACACTAGTAAGTGATAAGGTCATCAATATTTAAGTAATTTTCCCATCTTTTATTTGTGCTATTTTTATCAAACAGGGAGGAGGTGATTACCAACATATATTTTTATAGAATAAAAATGGAAGATGTACTGATTGCTTCTAGAGCCAATGGACATTAGCAAAATAGACATTCCAAATGATTTGCATTCTTTGCCAAATGTTTTCTTGGCCCATATCAGTTACATTATTTTCTGCTGGTTCAGCATTCAGAAGATCAATTAAAGAAATGGAATTAAAAATGATAAAGTGGCTTTAGTTTTCTGATGTGATGTTAAAAAGGGACCTGCAGTAATTGCTTGCCTAGTTTACAGAGTCCTCAGTCAAAATATGATTTATTTTATTCTTATATCTTTCTACACAAATTTTTATATTTTGCATCCATGATTAAAATTCCTAAATCTTTTAAATTATCTTTAAATCCATGATCTATTTTCCAGTAGTTTGCAATGGAATGCAAGTTACCCATTAAAATAATTTCCATTTCTGATGATAAAATATAAATTAAACTCTAATTATGAACTTAGATGAAAAGATTATTCTGTCACTTAACTCACTGATTTATTCTTCATTCTTCCCAAACTTCAATCATCTCTGTATCAAGCAATGAAAACATAAACAAATCCTAGGGACTGAAGGACAAATTAATAGTAATCAGATTATCATCATACCATCCTTTAAAGACCACCTTATTTCACACCATTGTATGATCTTTCTACTCTGATTACTTAATTTTACCCAGCTAAATTTTGTGATTGAGATTTTGTGATTGAAATTTCATCTCACTTAAGTTTATTAAAGATTGCCTGGTTCATTTATTAAAAACCCTGCATAAATAAATAAATAAATAAATAAATAAATAAATAAATAAAATAAAATAAAATAAAACCCCTGCTAGCACACAGAACATCCTTTTCCCCATTGCTAATGTTTAGGAATCTGTGTTGAGGCTCCTTTTATGTTTCTTTTTATTTTAATAGAACTTGTTTTAACAGCACACTTAAACATATAACCATGTAAATTTAAGACTAGATTTTCTTTGAAAGGCTTAATATTAAATTGGAGATCTACTCCCTAATGACCTTAAAAACAAAACCAATATAACCATGAACAAGTAATGTTTAGTTAAATTTACATCCTCAGACTCTATTAGGAAGGTCATGCTATCCACTGACTTCTAAAGTTCAGTAGAAGTAAATTTGCTCTAGGGATACTCATAGCCGTATGATCTGATGATGTCAAAGTTTGGAAAGAAAAAAAATCTCTCCAAAAGAAAGAGCATTCTTCAGTAGATCAGTCCATAGTCTAGCAAGATCTTTTGTCAAAATCTAATAGCACCAAAAACCACACTGTGGAAGAAGATGGTGAATGTTATGGTCTGTATGTTTTTGACTCCCACCAAATTCATACACTGAAATTCTAATCCCCAGAGATAATGATGTAAGGAAACACCTTTGGGAGGTGCTTAGGTCATGAAGATGGAGATTTTGTGTGTAAGATCAATGTCCTTATAAAAAGAGCCCTCGCAAAGATCCTTCCCTCCTTCTGCCTGTGAAGCTCAGCAAGAAGGCATTGTGTATGAAATAGGAAGAGGATTCTCACCAGAATGAGACCATGCCGGCATCTTGATCTTGGACTTCTAGCTTCCAAAACTGGGAGAAATACATATCTGTTGTTATAAGCTACTCAATATGTGGTATTTTATTACAGCAGCCAAATGGAAAGACAGTGATATCTAGTCACACTTTACATTTTGAAAATGCTCACTTTTCAAAGAGTGCGTATATATTCCATTGTGTCACACTTATTTGCTCTTTCTGTACTTCTTGATATAGATGCTCATAAAAGGCAAAATAGATGATATCATCATTGATATAAATATAAAACAGTACTTTATAAGATAGACAGATTTCCAGCTTTGGTTCTTAACTTTCCCAACTAGTATCCTCTATATAGGGTGCCTGACCAACTGGGAGACATGCTCATGATGGAAACCCTCTGCTCTCTCCTCTCCTGCCTTCAGTGTCTGCATTCCTGTTGATGCTTTCTGTAGTGTTGGTACTCTCAATGGCACTGACTTTACCTTTCACAATGACAGGGTTCTGATCTATGTCAGGCTTCTCTGCTGGTAGGTGGTAAGAAATAGCTGAGGCAAAATCTTGGGACACAATAATCTGTAAACTGAAGTAGGAGAGTTTCAGAATCACACGTAAAGAAGTTTTATTCTCTGTGTTGGCTTGTTAAAATAGACCCAAGGCAACTGCATGGTAGGATAAAGCTTTTATCTCTGTCATAGCAAAGAGACCCCTGCCAGCGTGGCATTTCTCTCCAGCCCAGCAGAGAGACTCTCTGTAAGCACTTACTCACAGAAATACTGCTTTGATATTTTATTTTATATTTACCTTTTTTAATAAAAAAACTCACAAAATTACCACTACATCTTTACATCTGGAAAAATAATATTAGAGTGATCATTACTTTGTATTAGGGTGCAAGCATTATACTGCATTTGGCACAAATAAAAATTAGAAACAATCTGGAACCTCACATGCTGGCAAATATGATCCTACAGCATTAGCCTGTAACACTCCAGGACTGTGTACTTTCAGTGAAAACCAAGTATCAGAACTAGAAAATAATTTCCCAGGCATCTGTAAAAGGCAAAAACTGCTTCTCAGAGCCTTCTAATTCAGGTCATTCACATTTAAATTGGGACATATGCAGACATTCCTTTGGATATGAAAGCAAATCTCACCCACTTAGCCAGAAGCTGACCTGTAAATCTTGCAGCTGCTATACTGCCATCCTCAAACCAGAATGAAGCCAAAAGTGATACTATCCAGGATTAAGATTCTCCAGACCTTCAGAGAGACTTTTGAGCCCAAGCAACCAATGGGCCTCCATAGATCTCATTTTAAGGCACTTTGGGACAACAAAATATATTACACCATTATCTACAAATAACTTGATGTATTTCAAAGCCTTAAGTTGTTATGTTGTTATTGTTATCACACCTGAAGAAAAATAGCACAGAATATACAAACTAGCTACTTGATAGTCATTTCACAGACTCTAAAGTTACCTTTTCACTAGAACACCAGTGATTTCTAACTTACTAGATACACTGAGCTAGTCAATATTGAATCTACCCACAGCCTACTTTTATTGGAACATTTTTATTTTCCAGAATATTGGGGGGATCCCTGGGTGGCGCAGCGGTTTGGCGCCTGCCTTTGGCCCAGGGCGCGATCCTGGAGACCCGGATCGAATCCCACGTCAGGCTCCCAGTGCATGGAGCCTGCTTCTCCCTCTGCCTGTGTCTCTGCCTTGTCTCTGCCTCTCTCTCTCTGTATGACTATCATAAATAAATAATATAAAAAAATAGTTTAAAAAAAAAAACCAGAATATTGGGTTATAACAAGGTCTGTGACCTGCTTAAAGTCCTGTTGCTTTTTGCAGCAGAAGATAGTGATAATAACATGATAAAGTTAAATCAACTAGGTACTTTTGTACTAAATCACCTGGATATAAACCATCCATATATCCTTTTGAATGTTCCCTTCAAGATATATCCAGAATCCTGATACTTTACCACCTCCAGTGCTCCCAAACTCATCAGAAACACAGTTGCTTCTTGCCTGTATTACAGGGACCTAGCTGCTCTCTGGTTCCATTTTTGCCATCCTCCATCTTCAATTCTCAACATGCAATAATATTAATCATTTTAAAACTTAAGCCAGATTACACTACTCTTCTGTTCAAATGCTCCAATGATTCCCATTTTCAAGTAGAGTTTAAACCAAAGAGTTTACAGTTAAACGCCTATGCAATTCTATGCAATCTGGCTTCTGACCTCATTTCCACTTTTCTCACTCTTAATTTTCTGTTCTAGCAACACTGTCTTCTTGATGTTTTAAATATTCTTTCCTAATATACTTTGCTTTCACAATTCCCTTGCCTAGAATCTTCTTCCCTCAGATAGTTGTATGACTAATTGTGGGTCTCTAAGGACTGAATTGTGCCCCTCTTAAATCCTTATGTTGAAGTTCTATCTACAAATGTGATTGTATTTGAAGATAGGGCTTTTAGGAGGTAATTAAGGTTAAGTTAGATGACTAGTGGTGGACTATAATTTGATAGAATTGGTGGTCTTATGAGAAGAATGAGAAATAATAATCTCTCTCTCTCTCTCTTTCTCTCGTAAGGACACAGTAGAAGGTAGCCATCTGTAAGCCAGAAAGAGAGCTCTTCATCAGAAACCAAACCCTGCCAGACTTTGATTTTGAATTTTCTAATCTCCAGGACCGTGAGAAAATAGTTTTCTTTTTGTGAGCCATGCAATCTGTGGTAGTTTGTTATCGCAGACTGAGCTAATTCATAAATATGCATTGTGTGGGTGTTTGCAAATTTTGAGACATTGTCATCACCTGATCTTAACTTGGTAGCATTTTTGGACTGGTATTCAAATATTTCCTGGAAGCTTTGCTTGAGGACTTATATTTGAGATAGCATAGTATACCAGTTTCAGTCTATTATAAGTTGATATTCCATAACCATTATAATTAGGCTTTTTGGAGTCTGGAAATATCAATTATACTACCCAAAAGAAACTCACAAAATCCCTGAAGAATCTCATACAAATGAAAAGGAACACATTAGGGAGAATAGGATGGTGGTCCCAAGGAAAAGAGAGATAGAGGTTATAGTGCTAAAAGGGAACAGATACATAAAATAAAAAAGGCATCTGCACATATCAATAATAATAGAATGTCATACAATTTAGCTTTGATTATTTCTGTCCTGCTGTTAGGCAACATATTTACATTTAGCATGCTGTTAAACATAAAGGGTTTGAATCATTTTATGAAAAATTGTAAGACTTAATCAGTATCCTGATAAGCAATCATCATGAGCAATATCAATAAGAATGGCTTAATTAGTTCATCCATTTCTTCGCTTAATATATTGATACTGTACTAAGATATTTGTGCTCTCTCACCCACCAAGAGCAATAGCATAGGAACACCCTTACACTATTTGACTCTTCTCTGGACCCAATCACAATTATGACTTTAATTCTTGTTGATAATTGAGTCAAATATGAGGTGAGAAAGAAATAAAGGTAAAACACATTTCACTGCTATTTTTCATCATACAAAGTCATATACCCTGTTTCTCCTGCCTCCCATATTGTATGTTGGAAACATAAACAAAGACGGAAAGAAAAGAAAGTCATCTTTTTGTTTCTCTTTTCTTATCCCCTTACATCCATCCTGTTCTCTACTCCTACCCTATTGAGCTCTCCTAAGCACCAATCTTTAAAGAGGTAATGAGGGCAAAAAGTGGAAATAATGTACAAATATAAGAAGATGAACAGATAGCAGAGCAGAGTGGGGTTCTGATTAGTTCCAATACTGCCTGCCAACTGATTCAAATCATATCTTCTCCTTGACCCTTATATTATTTAGGACAGTTAATGCCAGTTTTGTAATAAATAAGCCAAAAATCTCAGTGGCTTAATACAGTAAAGGTTATTTCTCACTCATACAAAGTGCATTTCAGATGTTCTTGGTTGGGAAACTTATGGCTCTACACTAATAAGTAATTCAGCAATCTAGACTTTCTAATTTGTGATATCAGCTTTTATATGTGGACCCTAAAGATTCAAGGGAAGGTGAAAGAGTATAAGAAAAGTATATTGTGGGGATCCCTGGGTGGCGCAGCGGTTTGGCGCCTGCCTTTGGCCCAGGGCGCGATCCTGGAGACCGGGGATCGAGTCCCACGTCGGGCTCCCGGTGCATGGAGCCTGCTTCTCCCTCTGCCTGTGTCTCTGCCTCTCTCTCTCTCTCTCTCTCTCTCTCTCTGTGACTATCATAAATAAATAAAATTTAAAAAAAAAAGAAAAGTATATTGTGACCAATGTCATTTAATTTTGCATTCTATTGTCCAGAGCTGGTCTCATATGAATGTAAAAACAAAACCACTGCTCATCAACAGCTCTATAGGCAGGTCTACAACCCTTAGATGTCCTGCTAGCCCTCTGTCTCTGCCACACACCCCACCAGTAATTAGCATTTATCTCTATATCAAGTGCCTGTCCCCTTGTCCATTTGTTTCCAGTCTTTTCATCAATCTACAATTTATATATAAGCTAACAGTTCTTTATGAAACAGAACATGATCTTCAAAGTTTGCATTGCATTGAAGAGGTATATCTGTAGAGTTCCAAGTTAGACTCTGAACACATTTCTTCAAAAAACTATTGCTGAGTAAAATTATTTGGTTTTATGCTTTTATAAGGACAATAAAATACATCAGGGACATTATGGACCAAATAGGATTTCTTAGAGCGGAATTATAACTAAATTATCTCATGTAACAATTATATGGAAAATGTTCCCAAGGAACATTTATATTTAATATTAAATAAAGTATATAAATTGATGCCTGCACATAATAATATTTTTTGGAAGAGGATCTAAGATGAATTAGGTAGGGACATGATGATCTTTTTATTATTGGGGCAAAGTAATGGCTGGCAGAACAGAAGTGATATGTATACACATGTTCTTTTATAGTGTGATTTTTTTTAAAGATACTTCTTGTCTATGAATTTCCCTTTGGGAGAACAGACATTAGATTTTTTTTTCCCCCACAGAGATTGTGGTATTTTATCTTGATAATCTCAGGTCATAGCAAAGTGTTTGGCATATCCTTGGAACCCAAATGCTTGCTAATTTGAGTTCCACAGTTGAAAGGAGAATTTTGGTTTCTTCCAGCTCTGCAGAAAACAACTAAGAGCTATTGTCATTGGTTTTCATCGATATAATACAGAAAAGTATTCTGGATCCGTTTCTCTGAAGAAGTGTACAACCTAAAACAGGAAACTGATTCTGCAGCCAGTAAAATGAACATAGAGATTATTTTAAGGGAGGTTCTTTAGAAAAGTAAAATAAATTTTTCTGGAGTCATTTTATCAAGAGAAAGTTATAAATACAAATTTTTGGTTGTTATAGTAATGTAGAAAGGTATTATATTCATGTTATTAATAATAAGTGGGAATTAGCAGAAAAATATATGAGTTAGACTGTTTTTCATTTTTAAATGTATTGTGGCTTTGGTATTTTTTATGCTTATTTCTTCTAATTTTATCTGATTAATTTATTGATAATTGTGTAAACTATTTCCTGTTCTTATAGGAAGAGTTTGATTTCATGCTGATCTACACTTTAGAAATTCTCTATGATAATTATTATCATATTATACTTCTGTTATATTGCTCATTATCCAGAGCTTGTTTTGTGAAACCTTGGAGACTGCAAGAAAAAAAAAAAAAATAGATGACTTCTGATCTCAAGAATGTAAGGATTAGTGATGGAGTAAAGAAAAAAAAATACAGTATGATAAGACCTTGAATATACATATAACAGTTAAATTCTACATGGAGAAGATAGAAGTAATGTTGGAAAGTGAGATAAAGCATTCCAAATGGAGAAAACCACATACAAAGACACTATGTCATAACTTAACCATATTATATAATATTTTTATTATTGGTCTATTATTTGTCATTCTTAACCAATGAAACTAATTTGAGCCAACAATATAGTTATTCATTTATGAAATCCTAGTGCTTCCATGTCTGGCTTTGATTTAAACTGTTGCTCAATAAAAGATTTAGGGCCTGTTGATCTGGCAAAAAAAAGAAACAATCTGATCTATATTGATGTTTCCTCTTGATCTTCTGGTGGATGCTCTGAGGACTATGGTGGATTGTGTTGATAACAAGTGTTACAGAGAAGTTATATGTTTCTTGCCAAAAGGTAAAGTAAGAAAATAATATAAAGTAAAAAAATGAATTAAAATGTATCACTTATTGTGATATTTATTTTATAATAAGACTCATGAGTACAAATAGTATAAGAAATCTGAAGGAAATCAGGAACAAAAATTATAGAGCTATCAAGAGTGTGTAGATATACAGTGTATGTACATATATGCACTTTTCATTAAAATTTTCTCTCATATTTGCTTAAAATCATCTCTCCTTTGGACTAGTTTTTCCTCTATTTCCATTTCTATTTGGGAAAATGTCCTCACCTTCTGTAATGCATGTATATTAGACTTTTTAGCATTTATTGAGCCCATTTGCTCTCTCACAATACCACTTCAAATTCTCAAATGTAATAGTGTCATGATTAGATCAAATGTACTTCCAAAGAACATTTAGTCACCCAGTCATTAGAGAATAAGGTCACACAGTACAAATATTGCTGGTGAGGAAACCCCCCAGTATATGGAGGAAGCCGTACTCAGAAAATTAGAACTTAGTGATAAAAAAAAAAAAACATTTTTATGATATTATATCCCTTGACTAGTCAGTGAACAAATATTTTCCTCCAAATACATAATTCTGATGATATTTTTTTTCATCAAAATCTAACCATTTTTAGTAAAATGTCAAGAACATCCTCTCCATTTTTGGGAAGCAGCTTAAAATCTGGTCAAGCTAAAAAAAAATAAAAAAAAAAATCTGGTCAAGCTATTGCATTCATAGTCATGATATGAAGCCCCTCTTCTTTGAGTCAATGACACTAAGGTGACTTCCATATTTCCATTAGCATATCCTTATTTTAATACAAATGTGAGATTTTTACTCTGCAAAATATGGACACTACTAATAATCCCCCAATTTAATCACTAAAATACATTAAAGGGATGCCTGGCTGGCTCAGCAGGAAGAGCATGAGACTTTTGATCTCTGGGTTGTGAGTTTGAGCCTCATGTTGGGTGTATTGATTATTTAAAAATAAAATCTTAACAAATAAATAAATGAAATTTAGCTTCCATTTAGAACTGAGAATGTGCCAAGAAATAAATTTCATATTATAGGTTGATCAATGGTCTGAAACATGTAATATTTCCTGTTTTAGGTAGAAAATGATATGCATGATAACATCAAGTACCAGGACATCTACTTGACTCCCTTGGACTACAATTCTGTCACTGTGTACTTCTCATTTTCATTTGGATGATCTCCCTAGCCCAGGAGTTTTTAAGGCCACCAGTGAGAAATTAATTAGGGATAAATTCTGTTTGTATGTGTGTGGGGGGGGTGGGGGGGAGGGGTGTGTAGGACACTTAGGGTGTGACATGGTTGGTGTCTTTATCTTGCTTTGAATCAGATGTCAAAAAAAAACTCTGAGTTGTATTGGTTTTGATAATGGTTTGTTTTATTTTTCATTTCCATTTTTCTTTTGTTTAGTTGTGTTTCCTCATTTTCGACTAACTTAAACTGTGATTAATTATAAGGCAATTTTCTTTGGAGATAGGGGTCAATTTGTTAAAAACCAACAAAACTACAATCACATATAGACACTAACTAATGTTCGTCCACCCAATTTCCAACTTATTTAAAGCAGAATCTGATTGGCCTAGCTTAGGTCAGATGCCCATCCATTTTTTTCCATCAGCTATTTTCAGGAAGGGAGATTAGGCACCAGCATTGTGGTTGCTAGGGATTTAAGCTTTAAGCCAGTTGGATGCTTTCCATTAAAGAATGAAAGGGGAGAAATATCAGTATATAAATCTACTCAAAATTTCAATACTTTATCCACCAAACCAGTATAACTATTGATTAAATGTGTAATTGAAAAATATAACTCTGCATCTCCAATGATGAATTTAGCAAAAAAGCTACAACTCTTTATTTGATGATACCATTTTCTACTTTTTCATGTAAACAAGAAAAATCATTGGAAAATTACTGAGCACTCTGAAATATTACTGATAGTCTAAAAGGGACTTTCAATTCTCTTTGTGGAATCAGAGGAAAAATGGAAGAACTAAATTGATGGAGATGCTGACAATATGACTGAATTAGAAAGAAATCATGGCTGTTTGGGGACAACAGAGAAGAAAAAGTGTGGTAGAAGATTCTATCAAAAATATGAATGTGATGTATTCTGCATCATTAGGACTTTTAAAGTTTAATCCTAAAGTAAGGAAAACTATCTTCTTTCTTACTCTTTTATTTGTCATTTCCTCTCCTCTCTATTTTTCTTTTCTCAAGAAAAAAGGTACTTTAGTTTATAGACAATATAGAGTTTAGACTATCTGAACCCAAAGTGCCAATTGTGGAAAGTTGAATATATGACACCTATATTTTAGCCAATGAAAAATAAAATAGTGTTTTTGCCTCCTCCTTTTTTCTTCTTTGGTGACCATGCACACTACAGATTGAACAATAACCCACCATACTTGCCATCAGTAAGTGCAGTTACTTAGTGCTAACTTTCATTATCATTTGGCAATCTTTCCATTTATATATCAGGATAATAATATTAATTATATGTACTCTCCTACTTAATAAATGATGGTGAAATGATATAATGGAATTGTGTAGGATTAGTAAAAACACTGAAACAGTTCTCAGGTGCCTGCATGGCTCAGTTGGTGAAGTGACCCACTCTTGATCTCAGCTCAGGTCTTGATCTCGCCTCAGGTCTTGATCTCAGGGTCAGAGAATTCAAGCTTTGCAATGGGCTCCATACTAGGTGTGGAGCCTACTTAAAAAAAAAAAAAATTGAGAAGCTTGGGTGGCTCAGTTGGTTAAAGTATTCAACTCTTGATTCTGGTTCAGGTCATGCTCTCAGGGTGGTGGGATCAAGCCCTGAGTTGGGCTTTGCATGCATGCTCTGCAAGCATGGAGCGTGCTTAAGATTCCTTCTCTCCCTTTCCCTTTGCCTCTCCTGCTCTCTCTCAAAAAAAAAAAAAAAAAAAAAAAACACAAAAAAACAAAAAACAAAATATATTGAGAAGGTTCTATAGATACAATAAAAATGTTCCAGGATATACTGTCCAATAAGAAAAAAATGTAGTATGTTGTAATCTTTTTACATGTACATTTTAGTAATTTTTGTACATTAATATACATAGAACTATATATCATATTTAAACACTGTATGTCTCTGGGTGATGACATGATGCTTTTATAAACCTGTTTTATATGTGATTCTCTCTCTCTGTATTTATGTGTAAATGAATACTTTTACTGTTGGAGTTATTTTACTGAGTGGGTTATGCTTTTTGAATCAATAAAATAATTTTTAAAAATCAACAAGTTATAATTTTTATAAAAGTTGTGCAACTTTTCTGCAAAATATATTAGTAAAAGTACAGTGGTACTGTTATATATTGGCAATAAAAATACAAAAAAATAAAAGTAGATGTTTAGTGATATGAAATTTTCATTATATTTATATGCTTGAGGTTATAATATTAAAGAATCATAGCACAGTGTGAATGAAATTCTTAAAAGCATAGCTACATAATTAATTTAGCACAATATGATGAATTGCAATATAAAATATTTCAAAATATATTATGAATAAAATACAACTTTGAGTATAAAATAATCATAAAAATCATCTTTATGTGAATTGGTTTCCATTAATATATTGCTTCATCCTTCCAGAATAATAAACACATTAGGCTGTGTATTTAGCTATTTCTCATTTTCCTTAGTGAGAATATGAGAACTTCACCTATTACCTTGTTACTTGCGAATATAGGCTATGTCATTTGGAATAACACTGGTGATTTATCTAGTCTGGCATTCTCTGTTCTAAAAATAATTTTGAAGATCATTCTCCCCTCTGTGCTTGTGAAGACAACATGGTTTAGAATTTACAAAAAAGGTTAGAGATTTATCTTAGGCAAGAGTATGCCAAATGCATATGACATTTATCCTCTCAAGCCAGATGGCAGTGGGATGGAATTTGGGTCTTTTTTTTTTTTCCTTTATATATTATTCACAAGCTAATTCAATGTTCAAATGATAAAATCAGTAGCAACCATTGTGTAATCAGCCAGCTCTTTTAATTAAAGGAAGAATAGTTTCTAGCCAATATTATTAGCACATTATATTTTGTTTAATAGCTTTAATAGTATTAATAATTAAAACCTGAAAATAAATGTATAATTTATATATGTATATACATGTAAAAATGTACAGGTCACAAACAAATTTCTATATATATATATAAAATTAATATTATTTAAGGAGCTTTGAATCTGCTGATCACTTTCCTTCTTTTCTACCTCTTTCCTAAAGAAAAATAGCCTTTTACTGCTAGATGCTTTGAAGTATTCCAGAAATGATGTGACTAACTGTAAAGACAGTTCTGACCCAGTAGTAATATCATTGAGAAGAGAAAGATACAGATATAATAAGAAAGGTGGCATCCCTAAAATTTAAATTGGCCTAGAATATAGGAAAGCCAGCTTGGGCTAAGTAGCCTGGCAGGCCAATTTCCTGAGAAATGTGTATTTTTGCCATAATTATTTAGAGGACTCAAATGATTGATTAGTATAAAATATCTACTCTGCCAAATTCTTATTTTAAGGATTAGATAATAATATAATACTTTTGTATAAGATTTGGTAATACTACACTTTAGAATAACAACAAACACACAGCATATACTTTTTTAATATTCAGTAATTCTATGAAATAAAGCATGGAATTTTCCCATTTTAAAGAAATTAAGAGTTTTAAAAGATTCCTCAGGGGGACACCCGAGTGACTGATTGGTTGAGCGTCTGCCTTCGGCTCAGGTCATGATCCTGGGGTCCTGGGATTGAGTCCTGCATCAGTTTTCCCACAGGGAGCCTGCTTCTCATTCTGCCTATGTCTCCACCTCTCTGTGTATGTCTCTCATGAATAAATAAATAATTTTTTTAAAAAAATAATAAAATAAAACACTTCCTCAGGGACATGTATCTAGTTATTTGAATCATCAGGTTTGAACTTGGGCATTCTAGGTCCAGTTTGTATTGTCACTGGTTATATATTGTAGCTTTTCAGTGATGAGGGAGTACATTAGCCCCTGCTTATCCGCAGGGAATAGGTTCTAAGACTCCCAGTGGATGCCTGAAATTGCAGATAAGACCAAACTCTAAAAATATTGTGATTTTTCTATACATATAAATCTATGATAAAGTGTAATTTATATTATTGTAATTTTAACTTTAATTTTATGTTTTTTACATTTTTTAATTTAAATTCAATTAGCCAACATATAGTCTAACACCCAGTGCTTCTCCAGTCAAGTGCCCTCCCCATTGCCTGTCACCCAGTTATCTCATTCCCCCCCAATCACCTCCCCTTCCACAACCCTTTGTTTGTTTCCCAGATTTAGGAGTCTCTCATTCTTTGTCTCTCTCTATTTTTTCCCATTGAGATCTCCCCCTTTCCATTATAATCTCTTTCACTATTTCTTATATTCCGTGTATGAGAAAAACCATATGATGATTGTCCTCTGATTGACTTATTTCACTCAGCATAATACCCTCCAGTTCCATCCACATCAAAGCAAATGGTTGGTATTTGTCTCTTCTAATGGCTGAGTAATATTCCATTTTATATATATATATATATACACACATATATATACATATATGCATGTATATATATTCCTTTATATATATGTAATATTCCATTATATATGTAACATCCCATTATATATATATACACACACACATTACATATATATATATATACACACACACACACTATATATATATATACACACACACACACACACACACACACACACACACACACACCACATCTTCTTTATCCATTCATCTGTCGAAGAACAGTCTGGCTCCTTCCACAGTTTGGCTATTGTGGACATTGCTGCTGTGAACATTGGAGTGCAGGTGTCCCAGGCTGTCATTACATCAGTATCTTTGGGGTAAACATCCAATAGTGCAATTGCTGGGTCATAGGGTAGCAGCTCTATTTCTAACTTCTTGAGAAAACTCCACACTGTTTTCCAGCTGCGTTCCAACCAACAATGCAAGAGGGTTCCCCTTTCTCCACATCCTCTCCAACATTAGTTGTTTCTTGTCTTGTTAATTTTCACCATTCTCACTGGTGTGAGGTGGTATCTCATTGTGGTTTTGATTTACATTTTCCTGATGGCAAGTGATGCAGAGCATTTTCTCATGTGCGTGTTGGCCATGTCTATGTCTTCTTTGGAGAAATTTCTGTTCATATCTTCTGCCCATTTCACGATTGTATTGTTTGTTTCTTGGATGTTGAGTTTGATAAGTTCTTTGTAGATCTTGGATACTAGCCCTTTATCTGATATGTCATTTGTAAATATCTTCTCCCATTCTGTAGGTTGCCTTTTAGTTTGGTTGACTGTTTCTTTTGCTGTGCAGAAGCTTTTTATCTTGATGAAGTCCCATTAGTTCATTTTTGCTTTTGTGTCCCTTGCCTTCACAGATGGAACTTGCAAGAAGTTGCTGTGGCCAAGTTCAAAAAGGGTGTTGCCTGTATTCTCCACTAGGATTTTGATGGATTCTTGTCTCACATTTAGATCTTTCATCCATTTTGAGTTTATCTTTGTGTATGGTGTAAGAGAATGTCTAGTTTCATTCTTCTGCATGTCGTTGTCCAATTTTCCCAATACCATTTACTGTAGAGACTGTCCTTTTCCCAGTGGATATTCTTTCTGCTTTGTCAAATATTAGTTGACCATAGAGTTGAGTGCCCATTTCTGGGTTCTCTATTCTGTTTCATTGATCTACGTGTCTGTTTTTATGCCAGTACCATACGGTCTTGATGATCACAGAATTGTAATACAGCTTGAAATCCAGCATTGTGATGCCCCTGGCATTGGTCTTCTTTTTCAATATTCCTCTGGCTATTCAGTGTCTTTTCTGATTTCATATAAGTCTTAAGATTATTTGTTCCAACTCTATGAAGAAAGTCCATCTTATTTTGATAGGGATTGCATTGAATGTGTAAATTGTCTTGGGTAGCATAGACATTTTCACAATATTTATTCTTCCAATCCATGAGCATGGGATGTTTTTCCATCTCTTTACATCTTCCTCCATTTCTTTCAGAAGCGTTCAGTAGTTTTTAGGGTATAGATCCTTTACCTCTTTGGTTATGTTTATTCCTAGGTATTTTATGGTTTTGGGTGTAATTGTAAATGGGATTAAGTCCTTAATTTCTCTTTCTTCAGTCTCATTGTTAGTGTATAAAAATGTCACTGATTTCTGGGCATTGATTTTGTATCCTGCCACATTGCTGAATTGCTGTATGAGTTCTAACAGTCTTGAGGTGGAGTCTTTTGGGTTTTCTATATACAGTATCATGTCATTTGTGAAGAGAGAGAATTTTACTTCTTCTTTGCCAATTTGAATGCCTTTTAATTCTTTTTGTTGTCTGATTGCTGAGGCTAGGACTCCTAGTACTATGTTGAATAACAGTGGTGAGAGTGGACATCTATGTTGTGTTCCTGATATTAGGGGAAGGTCTCTCAACTTTTCCCCATTGAGAATGATATTTGCTGTGGGCTTTTCATAGATGGCTTTTAAGATATTGAGGAATGTTCCCTCTATCCCTACACTTTGAAAAGTTTTGATCAGGAATGGATGCTGTATTATGTCAAATGTTTTCTCTGCATCTATTGAGAGGATCACATCGTTCTTGTTTTTTCTCTTGTTGATGTGATCTATCAGGTTGATTGTTTTACGAATGTTGAACCACCCTTGCAACCCACTTGCTCATGGTGAATAATCCTCTTACTGTACTGTTGGATCCTATTGGTTAGTATCTTGTTAGAATTTTTGCATCCGTGTTCATCAGGGATATTGATCTATTATTCTCCTTTTTGGTGGAGTCTTTTTCTGGTTTTGGAATTAAGGTGATGCTGGCCTCATAAACTGAGTTTGGAAGTATTCCCTCCCTTCTATCCTTCAAAACAGCTTTAGTAGAATAGGTATTATTTCTTCTCTAAACGTTTGTTAGAATTCTCCTGGAAAGCCATTTGGCCCTGGACTTCTGTGTGTTGGGAGGTTTTTGATGACTGCTTCAATTTCCTTGCTGATTATTGGCTTCTTGAGGTTTTCTTTTTGTTCCTCTTCCCGTTTTAGTAATTTGTGGGTTTCCAGAAATGCATCCATTTTCTTTTCTAGATTGCCTAATATGTTGGCATATAGCTGCTCATAATACATTTTTTAAATCATTTGTATTTCCTTGGTATTGGATGTGATATCTCCTCTTTTGTTCGTGATTTCATTAATTTGAGACTTTTCTCTCTCTTTTTTTTTTTAATATGTCTGGCTATGGGTTGTAAATATCTTATTAATTCTTTTGAAGAACCAGCTCCTGGTTTTGTTGATCTGTTCTATGGTCCTTTTGTTCTCTATTTCATTGAGTTCTGCTCTAATCTTTATCATCTCTCTTCTTCTGACTGATTTAGGCTTTATCTGCTATTCTTTCTCCAATTCCTTTAGGTGTAATTATAAATTAAGTAAGAAAAACAACTACTAATAAAATATAACAGTTATAACAACATAGTGTAATAAAAGTTATATGAATATGACCTCTCTCTCTCAAAATATCTTACTATACTTTATTCAACCTACTTCTTGTGATGATATGATATGATAAAATGCTAACATGATGAAACAGTGAAGTGTATGACGTTGGCTCTCTCACATAGTGTTAGGCTATTAGTGACCCAATGATTCATCAGAAGTAGGATCATCTGCTCCCAGATTACAGTTGATCTGACTGCAGATAACAAAACTACAGAATACAGAAACACAAAAGAGGAAGCACTACTGTATTCCTTTAAGAAAAATACATTTTCAAAGGTAGAAGACATTATCATTAATTATTGTGCCTTTGGGGAATCAGAGGACATTTGATAGTTAAACATCCCCTTGGATACTAATGAAAATATTAACTTGTTTAAACTAGATCAAATTCTAACAATGCTAACCTGTAACACTGCGTGTATTGTGATATCTAAATGAAAGAGTCACTTCAAGAGAATAAGTTACTTCTAGAAAATTAGAAAGATACATTGGGAATGGGGAAATAGAGGTAAATGAAGATGAATAGGATCTAGTTTACAATTCTGGAAGATGGGCTCAGACAAATTAGAGAAATTTCTACCTGTGATTCTCTGTGATTCTCTGCTTTAGAAACTCAACACTTTAGATTGGATATTTGACGGAGGTCTTCGTCCTTTGAGGAAGTAAATCAACTCTTGTATATCATGTAAAGACAAATTCCATTTAAATTCAATTAAGTGGCAGTTATGGTTTTGAATATTATGCTCTTTTTACTTGACTGAATATTTTATTTGAATTTTATTTTATTTTTAATTGAATACATTTTAATTATTCACTGGATAAGCCATAGTCAGTCCAATGTATTAGAGAAACTGGAAGAATATATGTGTGCTAAATCTAAAATTTTTCATATTATGAAAAATATACTCTTGCCTTGTTCATTTCTTCACCCACATAAAATGCCTGCATTCTTTACCTCATCTTCCACATTTAGGTGCTCCTAACCTTAATTTCTTCCCTTAATTTCATTTCTTACCAGAAGCATCAATTAGCCTCCTAAAATGGCACACCTGAGTATATGTAAAATCTAATAATAGCCTCTTCAATGCTTTGGTAATGATTCCTATTGGGAAAGATCAAGGAAGTTCTTTACTGGTAAGTAAACCCCTTCATTTTGGGATCCCTGGGTTGCGCAGCAGTTTAGCGCCTGCCTTCAGCCCAGGGTGCGATCCTGGAGACCCGGGATCAAATCCCACGTTGGGCTCTCAGTGCATGGAGCCTGCTTCTCCCTCTGCCTATGTCTCTGCCTCTCTCTCTCTGTGTGTGACTATCATAAATAAATAAAAATTTTTTTAAAAAGTCTTCATTTTAATTACTTATTGAATTATATTATGTCAGCCTTTCCTACATAAACTGTGAATTTGCATGACTTGGAACTTATAAAAGTTCCTAGGTCTATAACAGACTATGTTTATAATAGCTTTGATTCCATTAGGTCTCTATGTCATGTATAACCTCTGGATTAGATACTTTAAGGATTATAAACAAAATAAGAAATATAGTAGGATGAACATTAAAGGATGAAATTAATCTTAAGTGTATTAAGATCATCCTGTTCATGAGACAAGTGCATAGAAAATGTACTTACAGAAATGCAATTTCAGAAGAGAGATAATGGCAAAAAAATATAAATTAGAATCATCAGCCTAAAGATTTTATCTCAAGTTAGAGAATTTACTTGATTATCTAGAGCTCACATATGTTTCTTTCTTTCTTCTCTTTGAGAGGCCAATAAATAGTACTCCTTTGCCCTATTTAATTTATTTATAAACTGAGAAACAAAATAGGATAGTCACCAAATAAGACACCAAAAAACTAGATTGGAAGACGCAGTTTGATTTTAGTGTCAACTGGGCGTGAGGTATCCCTAATTATACCTGTTGGGGCCAGGCGGGAAGGGAAACTCCTCAGGATGGCGGATACCCCAAAATGGCCGAGGTTCCTGTCACCACCTCCACTTGGGACGCCAATGGACCAATGACCTGCTGACAGCTTGATGCAGACCCTTACACCTCTCCTTTGGACTTCCCCAACCGAACCCAATGCCCTTAAACCCCAGAGGAGGAAGTCACCTTTGACTGGCGGAATTGCAATCCTTCCTTTGCATATGAGCCAACCAATAGGAAACCGTTCTGCCTTACAACATTATGTAAACCCCCTGCCACCTTGTCTTGGCGCGACTTCCCCGACTCACTCTTTCCCCCCGTGAGTGAGTAGTGGAACCTCGCCCGAGGGTGCCTGCAATAAAATCTGTTCTTGGACCCTCACTTGCCTTGGCGGTCTCATTTCCATTTAGTTACTAAAAAACCTAACAATACCAAACTCTACACAGGATGCTCAAAGGGAATGCAGCATCTGCGGGGGAAAAAAAAAAAAAAAAAGCACTTCTATGTTTTCTGTTTATTTTGTTTGAGGGACAAGAAGAGAACGGACTGAATTCCTTGTGCATTGTTGTGTTAAATTAGCTTATTTCAGAAATATGGACCAATTGCTGTCATCTTCTCACCCAACATGATAATTAACATCCTTTATGATAGAAAAAGATGAACAATAAACAAGGAGGAAATTAGAAACTTGGGGTAAGTAGTGTAGAATTCAAAGCCAGAAATCTCTATATTGGGTCAAAAGAGTGACTCAGTTAAGTACATTCCAAAATCACGCATTACTCAAGAATTGAAAGTTTCTCAAAAAAAAAAAAAAAAAAAAAAAGAATTGAAAGTTTCTCAAATAAGTTGCAGTCAAGTTGTCCAAGATGGTCTATTAAAATTCTGCAATGAAATCAAGTAACATCATAAGACATACTGATTTTTTAAAATGTTATTCACATACTCACACTGTATATTAAGACATTTCCTAGAGGGAAAATATATGTCCACAAATAAAGCTGTCTTGTAGGATAAAGTTAAAAATATTTAATATAACTATTTTTCAAGTTAAGTCTGATGTAAATTTATATTTGTCAAAAATCTCAAAATTTGAAATCGTGTCAATTGCTTATACAGATTAGTTTTAGTTGAAAAAATTTTCAAACTTAGGTAGAATTAAGGATCATTCAGTAGCTTTAGACTTTGAGTGTCTCACCCAAAAGTTGTATTTCTTTAAGGAGTTCAAAAATTGAATTAGTTTGGTGTCTGATCTTTTATTTCCATCACATCAAATAGTTCAAAGAGTTGATAAAACACACAAGATTTTTTTTCAGTGTTTCAGTGTTGGTTTCTCTAAATCGTTTAAATCACCCTCTAAATCATTAATTCTAGAAAAAATTATATTTTCAGAACAGTGTTACAAAAAAAAAATCTATTTCCTTCAATTTCTAACTGGGAACTGGCCAACTTTTCCCTTGGTTCATTTCTTTTGTGTAAGTAACTAAAGGCAATCAACATACCAACACATCACACTGTTTCATTTTTCTAACCCTCTCCCCCAGAGCTTCTGGATAAGCAGAATTATAATAAGCATTTTGAGTTACTATCAGCCATAGTTTCAACAGACTTTGCCTCCCACTACCAACGTCTCTTATTTGAGGTTTTGTTATGGCTGAAACTTTTTTTAGTTATAATTCATATTAATTCATCCATATGGATAGCATCAATAAACAATGCTATACTGAGATGGAGATGACCATGAAGATTGGATGGAATGGTATTTCAGGAATCTGTGTTTCTGGGCTCTTCATTTTATCTATTTTGAAACTATCCTAATAAAATCTGCAAGTTGGTTGTCTCTATATCTTCCCAATGAATTGAAAGTTTTAACAGGAAAATGGTGACTCTATCTCTAGTAATACTTTTTAAAATATTTTTTTTTACTCATGAGAGACACACAGAGAGAGAGGCAGAGATATAGGCATATGGAGAAGCAGGCTTTCCTCGCGGAGCCTGATTCAAGACTCGATCCCAGGATCTGGGATCATGCCCTGAGCCAAAGGCAGACATTCAACTGCTGAGCCACCCAGGCATCCCTCTAGGAATATTTTTATTTTAAAGCTCATTTTATTTGTTATTTAGTGGACGACCCATATGAATGTTGGTTTGTATCAGTACTATCTTGATGACTATTTTTCTGCTTTTTACTATTTAATTCTTTATGTCCTTATATTTTAAGTAGCCTTGTTATAAACAGCATATAATTTTGGTTGAGGTCAACTGGCATTCTCACATTCTATTTCAAAACTTTATTATGTAATGTCATTTATATTTATTTACAAGTTTATGATTTTACCTTGTGTTTTCTATTTGTCCAGATATTTCGATACTTGTCTTGTCATAGAAGACCCAAAAACAAACCCCCAAAGAAGTTAAACTTACCCTAAACTATAACTAAGAAAGGCACAAACTGAGGGAAAATCAGAGCATCTTGCTATTTTCAAGAGAGAGTTGACCTTACTCTAAACAGACAATCTATGATGTTCTTTTGAACATAAGCAATTTCAGAGAAACCAACATCATATAAAGTCATTTAGTGATTATGACAGAATAGGACAAAAGATTGCCTTACAATAACGTCTGAGCATATACAGAACTGAAGAGAACAACTCCAAATACATGAACAGCAAATTTTGTTTTGTTTTGTTTCCTTTGGACTTAGAAAAAGTACTTGGCAAAACCCTTTTTTCTCTTCCTTTAAATCTGTAGCTTTTTAAAGATTCCACATGTGAGTGTTACCAGGGAATAAGGAAGAGAGTTATAGAACAGATGTGCAGGGTACAAATTTGTAACAGCAGTGAATAAGTTCTAGAGAGCTAATACACAGTATAGTGAAATCAGACAATACTGTATTATCATCATCCAACTTGCTAGCTGATTAGAACTTGATTACTCCAATACCTAAAAGAAAAAGGTAATTATGTAACATGACAGAGGTGTTAATTATTGCTAAAATGGCAATTATATTACAATGTATAAATGCATCAAATTAACACGTATATACTTTAAATGAGTACAATGTAACATGTCAAATATATTTCAATGTTAAATGTACACAACATTACATGTCAAATATAGTTCATTGTTAAATGTACAATGTTACATGTCAAATATATTTCAACCAAAATAAAAATACACAGAATTTTTGGCTTAGTGAATCAATCAATGGTTTTAGATGGGAGCCTGTGGGCCACTTTTCTCAGTTTTGGTGTCAAAACTGTTTTATCGTTGTTTCTTTTACTTTTCCTGCTTTAGATGGATTCAAACATTTTATTCCATCTTTTTTCTTTAATTATTTTGGAATTTATGTTTTTACTTTTTGAATGATTCCTTCAGAAATGTGAATACACATGTGTTTAAAGTCTAAATTTTGTACATATTTTACCTTACAATTAACATTTTTTAAACACATGCTATTATTGTTCAGAAAATTAGGTCTAAATTTATTTTATTTTGGTCTACTTTATTTGTTGACCTCAAAACTTACCAGGTTCTCAAATTCTCTATTTTTACTTTTTAACTTTGTTTCCACTGTTAAAATACGTACTACTTTAAAGTAGGATTTTGTTTGTTTTATAATATCTTTTCTCCTTGGTACTTAGAACAATGCCTGAATCATAATAGGCACTCAAAAATACTTGAATAATTGAATAATGAGTGAGTAAACTCGTTACCAAGTTGCCTTTACATAGTATTATAGAATGGGAATAAGACACATCAAAATTTTGAAGAAAGATTACTAGCTTCTAACTTCTGGTGTTGGGTAAAGTAAAATTTGTCTCCCCCCCCCCCCCATTCTTTGGATAATATAAGGACTTTCTCCTAAAATGTGGATGATTTGGGGCTTTAATACCACTGATCTAATGTTTTATATCAGTGTGGGTTTTTCTGGGTTTATCCATTGCTTGCCCTTTAGCAGAGAACAATTCAATCAAGATATAAATATCTTAATTCTGGTAAATAAAATACAATCCCTTGAAACATCCTCCCTGTCATTTCTTCTATTCCTTGTTTCTGGAACACTTATTAACCATTATCTCTTCTCTCTATTTTCAATGTTGTAGTTTTGTTCTCTAATATTGAATATTTTCTCAACTTTATGTCCCAATACTTATCTTAATTTTTTCATTACTACCATCATATTTATTTTCAATGATGTCTTTAAGTGTTCTCTGAATATTTTATTTTATTTAGCCTTTAGAATAGATGGAATATCACTGCACTTTTTTGAAGGATACAAAGTAGACAGTAGTTGGATTTCTTTTAAAGATCTTTTCTATCTCCCTCATTGTCTGTTTCCACCATGTTTCTTCATTGTATTAATTAATCTTTCATATTGTAAAATTTCCTCAGTTGCCTAAGGATTCCCGTTTCTCTGTGCAAGGTCAAGAATAAGTAACAGGAAAATCCACCAAAATCTCTGTGAAAGTAAGCGGGGTTATAGATTGAATTTTTTTTTTTTAGATTTTATTTATTTATTTGACACAGAGAGAGAGAGCACAAGAAGGGTCAGTGGGAGAAGCATGCTCCCCACTGAGCAAGGAGCCCAATGGGTGGCTTGATCCCAGGACCCCAGGATCAGGACCTGAACCAAACTGACTGAGCCACCCAGGCACCCCAGCCTGCAACATTTTTATAGACTTATCCTGCTGGGTCTCTGACTAAAAACATTTATTCATTATCCCTCACTGATTTCCCAAAGAGAAATTGTGTATTGTTCTTCCTGAGTCAGAATGGGGATATCTAACCCTCCTAGGGGGAGCTGAGCATACACTTAGTCCTCTCAGCTTTCAATGTGCAAGTTTCTAGTTATCTCTGTTTTTAGGATGGTTACTGCCATTAGCTGTGTTTAGTGCCTCCAACAAGATGCCTGTTGTTCAAACCTTCAGAGAGTAAATGTGCAGCCTAAGACACCAACTTAAGTCTAGGCTTTCTCTTGTCTGATATATCAGTTACCATTTGGGCATTTATCACCAATTCTAGCACTTTATGTTCTTCTTTTCTCCTGTTTCTTTGGCCTTGTGAATTTCATCCCCGTACCCATTCCCTTACTTTTTTTCCCTCCTTTCTCTTACATTATTGGAGTTTCAGGAGACAGTAGATAAAATTTATGTATTAATTGGCTACATTTTACCAATAGTTTGCATCACTAATAATCAGGAAACACAATTCTTACTTCCTTCTTTCATGCCTAAAAGAAGGCAGTGATCACTCAGAAGAAAATAGGTCACTCAAAAGTTATATTTTAAAATCTGAGTTTAAAGAATTAAACTTGCATATTATTATATGTTGTTTTACTTGAGCAGATAACACTTTCTTTTTTAGGCATTACAAATTTATGTAAATGTTTTATGCTTTCTTTAGTCAAGCACAACAAAAACAACAATCAATCAATACAACATGTAAACAAATGAAAAATGTTTAGCTTGGGTTAGTATTAATACTATAATATGAAAACACAGAGGCTGATAATTAAAAAAATAATAATTCTAGAAAGTGATTTTTTATTTTTCCCACAGTAGCAAATGTGGGGCCTTCATTATAGATTTTCAGGGGATTCTCTTTCTTTCTACACAGAGAGTGAATTAAAGTCCACTTTATAGCACATTTTGTTACAGTACTGCCTTAGATAGCATGTCTTTTTGTAGATTGGTTTTCATTTTGGAATCAATCCCATTAATGCATTAATGACTAGGCAAAATTCAAAATTTTAATTCAGTGCCAAATCTTCTGTGTTAAATACAAGTTGGCAAATAATATTCTTTGTATATTGAGAACAGTTTCTAAAGTTAAATATGAAGGTCCTTAGGTAACTGTTTAAGAATTCATACTCTAAATAAGATCTGAATGTTGTTAACAATTATAAGAACTTGCTTATCAATGGCATCACCAGGAAACATTCTACCCTTTAACATCCATATCACATCAGGGCCAGATTGTATTTTTTCAATGTAGTCCAGTTTACTCTATGTGGCCTTATTCCACAATAACAACACTATGGAACAAAGAAGCCAGTGAAAGAAATAAAGAAAGAAGAAGTTAAGGAAATAAGGAAGGAAAATGGAAAGCTCCAATTTTATAGTTAATATGAACTTTTATATATTCTGAAGATAGCTCATATCAAAGTTCATTGACCTGAAGTCATTTGGATTTTGGTTTTGAAATGAGACTCTAGTTGGCAGAATATTTAGAATATGTCCTGGTTTATAAAAAATAAACTTAGGCTTACAAAAATGAGTCATCAATCCAAGGTTATATGAGAAAACATGGCTAACTCCTACTAGAGTCAAACTTTTTAAATTGATGAGTCCAAGTTTTGGGGGGTGTTTTTGTTTTTGTTTTTTAGTAAAGTATGAACAAGTTTTATTACATATTTTAATGTGGATAAAATACATAAAGGACAAGATATGCTTTTAGAACTTTGCATATTTCCCAACTTCCTAAATATCCACATTTACATGCTTAGCAGTTTAGTCACCAGCTTATCAAGCATTTAAAATAGGAAATGTTTTTATCTTTCAGAGAAGATAGAATTTTAATCAAAATTTCATTAAATCATATTCTGTATGTTTCCTTCTCAGAACATCTCTGCATTATTGCCATTCTGGAGTAGCTTAAAAGGCCAGGTGAAAACAATTTCCTACTAGTTTAGTGACTAAATTTATTTGAATTTTTTTTTTTAGTAACCTAAGGTGGCAGTGACACACCCAGGCTCAAGGAGAGGCTGCAGCCTTGGGTCATCACGTCTTCTGATGTGGAAACAGCATCCTTAGGAATCAAAAAGAAGCAGCCCATCCATAGGTTCCGATTTCTGTGCATTTTCCATAGAGAAATCCTTTTACCAAATAGCTGTGGTTCAAAAGGGAATTGGGAACATACAGAACATTTGTTTTAACACAAGCCCTTACCCTGACACACTTGACTAGCTCTGGAGACTGAAGAGTCATCAAATGGAGGAACTTTGCAATGTGAGTTATTAGGAACAGCTTAAAGAACACTGAACACAGAAACCATTTTGGTTTTACTAAAGTGCCTGCTTAGCTCCAAAATACTTCCTATCATCTGGGTGAAAAATAGTTCAAAGTGAGTCAAGGAGAGGATAGCAAATAAACAAACACAAAGTAAAAGGCCAGTAAAGCAGTAAAGCATGCCCAAGATAGGCTGGATACAAAACCCATGATGTGTGCCAATGTGGTCCTCTGCATCTCAGTGAAAAAAATGTTTCATGTAGGTCAGCAATTCCATCAGTATTCCTATTTTCCTCTGGTCACAAGCTACCTGACATAAATGCAATGGAGTCCATCAAACATTCTTGAAAAGGTAAAACTTCAAAAGAGAGAACTGGCAAAAATTTTACAAAACTTTATTTTGCAGGTAGATTTAAAAGGCTGAACAGGGGGTGGAGGTAATCCTCCTGTGTTGCTTTGAAAAGCTTAAGCAGGTGAAGGAAAAACACTTCAGTCTGAGACAAAAATGGAATCATTGATGCTATCTTGGATGCTTAATGTCTTCTCCAGTACAAAACATTTATACTAGTTCAATTTGGTTACTTCTGAAGTTCATTGTTTTGGATTTAAAGAGAAAATGAGAGAGAATGAGAGATCTTTTTTTTTTCCTTCTCCCATATATATGATGTGTGAAATTATTAGGCTTTTCAAAAACTACTTCATTTTCCCACCATCTGACTGATACAAAATATTGATGCCAGTGTTTGCATTGACTTAATTAATAAAACCATTTATCTTCAATTACCATTTGATTTTTTAATGAAGGATTGAAATTTGTAGATATCAAAGATAAGTAACAATGACACCCATTCCTAAAGACTCTTATTGCCAAGCAACGAGCACAGATGTTTTCATTATAAACTTTTGTAACTTTATATAATGTACTATGATACTTATTACCTATGGAATTTTCTGGGTGTTTGTTCTAGATTGGTAAAATATGCTATAGTAGAATTATTATAAATGCCAAATCTACTTCCTTTTGAAAATTAGGGGGGGGAATCATGTTTTTTCAATCAATCAACTATTAATTATCCCCTATTAGCATGTGTCTATTTTGTAATACATTATTACAATAATGTCTTGGAAAAGCTCATTTTAAATATGTATTATTTTAGGAAGAATCTTTTATTCTTAGAGACACTTTCAGTAAAACTTCAATGGGGGTAATATATTTTGCCTATCAATTCTTTAATTATCCTTAGATAAAAGGAAAAATATCATTTTCCCTTGTGTTTTTCTTTACTTTTGTTGCTATTATTGATTGTATTTTTTCTCTTTTTTTGGCATTCTATGTTATAGCTTTAGGCATGGTGACCCTTGTTAATTTAAAAAAAAATACTCTTTTGTGAGTCAGGTAGCTCAGATGAAGTGACTCAAGGAGGTGAAAATGTTCATATTTTGTTTGATGTTTTTGAAATTTTCTATGTCTAGATGGTTTGCCCAAGGACATATTTTCTCACTTTCAGTAAGTTGTTTTGCCACACCTGACAACTGATTCCTCAGACATATTCCCTTTATACTGCTTTTTGGAAATGCTTTGCCAAGTTAACTTGAGGCTTGATAAACCTCTTACATTTTTTTAAACCAATCACCTTTCAATTGGATTTTGTTTTAGAGGAAAAAAAAAGATCACTTGATATATTTCAGAACTAATCAAGCAAAAATTCTGTAATTCCTTCATGACCATGTGAATTCACTAAACAAATCATTTCATTTGGAAAAACAAGTGATAAATAATAAATTTCTTTCTTTCTTTCTTTCTTTCTTTCTTTCTTTCTTTCTTTCTTTCAAATTTACCCTTAAGAGATCTAAATTAATTATCATTTAAGTTTTTAAACTTCTGAAAAGCATATTTTCTGTTGTAAGACCATGTTTTCTGTACTGTGCCTTTTTACAACTATAATGTATTTTTATTGTATAGGAGAAAGTATAACCTTTATTTACTGCCTACTCTGTGGCAGGCACAATGAATGATTTAAAATATATATTCTTATTAAATCTGAAGGACATTATTGCAATATAGTAAGCCTATTTAATAATTAAGAATTGAGGTATTGAACATATAAGCCAATATTTTAAAGTTGTAGTTAGTAAATATCACTTATAAATTTTATTTGAAGTTTACATAATTGTCGAAAGTATATTATTTTATTGACTTCAAATTGTTATTGGTGTAGTGCAACCTATATAATACTGAGCATAAAATGTATATAAGAACATTTCCTGAGCTCCAAGACTCAATGGGAGACAGATGCTTAGTGATAATAAAGAGAAGTGGTGTCATGGTTTGTGATGAGCTGCCTTTCTTAGCTTTGATAAAAATGAGAAACCAACTCCTCTCATTACAATTTCATTTAAATATTTTCTTCTTATGCTAAATCACCACAAAGACTACATATACATAAAAATCAAGTAGTCACAGAAAATAAAATATTTGAATGAAGCAAAGTTCAATTTTCAAGGAAATGAGCAGTCATTCTAGGGATAGTAAATAAAACAGGTACACCACAGAGTCTCATTTTTCATAGATTTTGTGTTTATATTTTCACATATTTTGTATTTGAACACCCCTTTTCACTAAAATTTTTGTGTGACCACACAGATTAATACTCACAGTGCTTCTTTAGTCATTTGGGGACATGTGAAGAGTAGTAAAAAATTTGATCATTCAACACTTTTATTTCCAGCTTTTGTCAAACAAGATGTTGCCCTGCCTTCTTGTTTTAGTTCTTATACTACAAACAAGTGTCCTTTTCCTGTCAATTTTTTCCCATTTTTGTTTCTCTTGTTGATGATTTCACTTTTAAAATGTCTCCCAAGCATAGTGCAGAAATACTGCCTAGTGTACCTAAGTGTAAGAAGGTTCTCATATAGTTTATGTATAAAATACATATGCTAGATGAGCTGTTTTCAGGCATGAGTTCTAGTGCTGTGGCTGTAAGTTCCATGTTAATAAATCAACTATATATTAAATAAGATGTCTTTAAAAGAAACACACATAAAACAAAGTTATGTGTTGATTTGTTGACAAAAAAAAGTGTTATAACCTGAACCTAATCCTGGATTTATCCTAGAAACAATGGTTCAGTATTTCCGAATTCAGTTTTTATGGTGAGTTCATAGAACTATTGGGAATAACAAAATCGACTACAATTAGCATTTTTCCAGATCAGAGTGAGTGAATCTAGGTTTAAATGTGCTGATAAGGACTAGAAATTTGAGGTTATGCTTTATCCCAGTCCCAAAGCAAGTACATTCTATCAGTTGTAACAGTCTAGAGAAAGAAAACACCATCCTAATGAAAAGGAAAGATTTAAAGATCAGCAGAACATGAATAATACAAATTCTAATGCAGGTCCATGACACATAATGATATCCTGACTTTATTACTTGCAAATTATCCTCCTTATTATTTTCTTTCTCCCTCATTCTCTATCCTTGCACTCCATCCCACGGTATCAGTACTCATCAGAACTTTTTGATTACTCCTTTATAATTATTGATCTTTTCTTCATACTTTTTTCTCTTACTGGATATAAACTAGATTCTTTCACAGAGATTATTGACATAGAGACTTACCCTAAATATTCAATTAAAAATCATTCCTCATCCCATCTCATATTGTTATTGAAGGTAAGAAATTTAAGCTCCCTGAATATGATTTTTTGAGGCCATATACAGAAATCTAAGATGTGCACATCTAATATTTGTAAAATGCCACCTTGTTTATATTACTCATGTGGTAAGAAACCTCTATGATTTACCACTGGATGAAGAATGATCCCCGAAACTACTGAACAGTGTGTCAAGTGCAAAACAAATTTTGTCCTTGGTGATAATGAACCAGATTTTCCTAGTGTTTGCTTACACTGTACAGAAACACGTGTGTTGTTTCATGGTGGGATGAATGGAAGCCACAATTACCTGGAGGGGGGACCTATGCTCCATTGACAGAAATTAAATAATTCCAACTATATTTTAATATCAAGGACCAGAAACACTTTGTCAAAAAAAAATTAGTTTGGATAATCTGCTTTTAAAACTTTAACTAGAACAACTGAGTCAAAGTTGAAATATAAGTCCTTCATCAAGATTTTTCATAATTTGGGGATCCCTGGGTGGCTCAGCAGTTTAGTGCATCTGCCTTTGGCCCAGAGCGTGATCCTGGGGACCTGGGATCAAGTCCCACGTTGGGCTCCCTGCATGGAGCCTGCTTCTCCCTCTGCCTGTGTCTCTGCCTCTGTGTGTGTGTGTGTGTGTGTGTGTGTGTGTCTCATGAATAAATAAATAAAATCTTAAAAAAAAAAGATATTTCAAAAAAAAAAAGATATTTCATAATTTATCTCATACCTCTCATCTCTGCCTCCTGAAAATTGAATCACTGCAGTTGAAAAACACATGCTGTCATAAGGTTCATATAAACCCCAAACTAAACACAAGCATAAGTGAAATATATTCAAAGCCTGCTTCCCATTGGCACTGATTAGGCTGTTTGTCCATTTTTTTCCCAAAGAGAGAGACACTGAATATTTTGATTATTTATGACAGTCACATCTTACATGAACTAATATAATTTATTTCCATTTAATCTTTAAAGTAGCTCAGTGAAATTTTTATTCATTTTAAAGATTTAGAAACTCAGGTTTTGGAGGCATTTAGTAACTTAGCTGGTAAGAGGCAAATTTATGATTAAACTTAGCTTCATTGCTTCCACAGATCATGATTTACTAGCTGCTTTTCCAAATCAGAGGGTAATAATATGTTTTGAAGCCCGATTGCATAATGAAAACCATATGATCCCAGATAACACCATAGATTGTCATCTATGCGTCATGAAAGGCATGTATTTAAAATTGAACTTCTCTAACTCTTTGCTTTCAGAACTGGGCATTATTATATGATTAAAAGTGTGACTTACATTGAATACTAAGACTTATTTTTCTTTATAATAGACAAACACAAAACACGAGAGCAAAATGTTCTGCATATATATGCATATGTATTTATGTTATGGGTTTTTAAAAAGATTTATAATCTTTCATGAATCCCTGAAATATTACTCAATTGTTTGGTAATGTCAAAGTTATGATATCTTTCTATGCTGACTTCAATTTTCAGTTAAAACATTGAATAATTAAGATCCTGATTTTTAAAAAGGAAATACTTTTATGTAATAAGTAACTCATGCAAACAAAATATAGAAAACAATGAGGATCAGATATGATGTTATTCTGAGTATATTTCAGACATAAATTGTTTCTCCAGGATGAATGTCTATTTGTAGAGAAAAACATGAAATGAGAAATATTTCTAATTACATTATTGGTTAGCACATGGACAATATATAAACAGTAATTATAAGTCAGGGTAGAAAAATATGCAAAAAGTGGCCATGGCTTTTGGTCATAGTTACTCAACATATTTTAAATGTTTTTTTCTTCTTTCAAAGTTATTTGTTTACATGTATATAAATTCTTATTAATATGCTTTATATTTAAACCATCTAGATTTCAGAGCAGAAATTTGTATTCATTTCATATTTTTACTTGATTCAAGCTGACATTTCTTAAATATACATTTAATTTAGTGTGATTTGATATATCACTATTTTCACTATGTCTTTTATCACATAATCTGACCTCAATATCCATATCCATTTTTCCCAAATTAAAGTCCTTTTTATTATTTTATCAGGTTTCTTCTCTATTCAACATGGCAAGGGTATAGCAGTTATTATTCACTCTTTGACCATTGGACCCAACTTCTGTAATACTTTTTATAATCTGGTCTCAGAAATCATATGGCAGCTTATCTTTTAGTGGAGGCAGTCACAAAGGTCCACTTAGATTCATGAGAAGGCATAGATTCTTCTGATAGGAGTGTGGTAAATTCTTAAAGTACATGTGCAATGGGGAATACAGCCATTTTTTGAAAATGCATTCTGCTGCTGCAGCTGTTTTCTTACTAAATGGGATCTCAGAAATCAGCTATAATTGAATATGGGTGTCACAAGTGTTGTGGTTTTCCTGGTTTTTTTGTAAGCTTAAATTTTTTTTTTTTTTTGGCATGGTTCTTTGTTACTAGCTATTGGGTCATAGCATGTTTTTTCTCTTTGCTTTCTTAGAATTTTTCTTTTTTGTAGGCCTGTGATTTTCAAACTTGTTTCCTAGTGAATTAAATTAGAAGTTACTACAGGTTTGAAAATTAAATATGATTATTTGAAAAATATTCTCAAGGTATAACTCCCTACAGTTCTACTGTTATATGTTATTTAATTAATTTAGCCTCAAACTTTTGAAGGATTTTGCTGCATTTAGTATAATCCATATTCCACTACAATTTTTTCTTGAAATTATGTTCTTTTAACAAATGTGGCTACATTGTATACTAAAAATGTATGATTATTGATATTAAATATACCTGAGTGTATCACCCAACCAATCTTTTAAATTGATGGATTATTAATATAAAGTACTAACAGATTGAACTAGATGCCAAATGTTGCCTACCTGGTCAGTGGCAGAAAAAAAAGCCATTAATTAAACACCTATTTTGATACACATTTGGTGCTGCATGCTATGAACATAAATAATGCATAAAGTATTCTTCTTTTCTTCTTCTCTCTCTCCCTCCATCTTTCTCTCTCTTCCTTCATTTTATCTTCCTTGTCTATAAGATTTTTTAACATTTTTAATGAGAAAAAATAAGCAATCATAAATATAATTTTCTATGAATAAAATATAGGTGATGATTTATAAATAACTGGATTTTTCCTCCCAATTTAGCTGTTGATTAAATTCTCATTTATATAATTTGTGGGTGTATGAAATTTGAGTCATTCATACATACAGTTATAATAATAAAACTTTAACTAAAAATGTTAAATTTAACAAAAGCAATTGTACTTAAAAATATATAACTCTCTACCTATACATCTCAGAGAAATTGCTTATCAATTCTGCCTTTGCAGATTGTAGTTGAAGAAGATAATACAAATCAGATAATGTATTTTCTTCTGGTTTTGTTGGTGGAACAAAATACTTAAGACAAGTCTACTGTGATGCATTGAAAAGTGCAGAGCTTGTGCAATTTTAGATAAGCTAGTCATGAGCTATTTGGTAATTACATTATATTAACCATCTCTTCTTGGTTCTCTTCAGAGTGTTGCACAAAATTGACTAAACAGAAGGATTAGTTCACTGTTTGCAGAAGGATAGACTATTGTTTGGAAACTTGAATCACTAAAAAACCCAAATATTTGGACAAACAATAAATGCACAAGAGACTTCACAAAATTTATGTACAAGATTTATTTACCTAATAATTCTATTCATGATTTTTATTTATAAAATTTCCAAACCAATATATTCTTAAGCAAACTTGTTTGAACAGTTACAAATGGATGTTTTATATTCTTTATGCTTAAGCCCTAAGGATTATAGAAAGATGTAATTTTTTTTTTCTTCTTAAGGTATGAATTGTGTGATTGTGGTAAGGCATAGTTACAATTATTGGCAAGGCTAAAGTGACATAGGAAGATTAAAGTTTTAGGAGAGTCACTTATTTCTCTGAATCTTTGTTTTCTCATCTATAAAATGAGATAATAAACATAACTATTTCACAGTGCTACTGGAAGCAAATTTATAATCACAATGCCTAATATTTAATAATCTCTTAAAAAGTGGTTTATATTCTAAGCCATACTATTGTTGTCAACACTGAAAGCTATTTAGTCCAAAGCAAATTTAACAAAACAATGCAATTTTTCTGTAAGAGGCAGAGAAGATAACCATCCAATGATGAGGGTTGAGCGGGGTATTAAACTATCACCGCCTGAAGCCATATCATTTTATATTATACACAAATATTTGTAATGATAACGATTATAATTATTTGGCCTAAGAGTGAACCAAAATTGCCTTTAATCTAGAAATAAAACATTTTTCAAAGATTATTCCCTATCCACTACGGTCCCTGGACATATTGTATGTATTATATATTGGAGAACAAAAAATAAAGAAGAAAGATTGAAAAGGGACAAAGATAAGATGATTGTTCTTATGTATAATTAGAAACCACACTGGTTCAGGAAGGAACAGACTGACATACAGAGATGTAAGAAGAATATACTCAATGACTTTTCATTCCAGGAAAATCAGTAGCTGAATTTTTTTTTCTCACTGTATGGAAAGTTTTTCAACTTATCCAGTTGACTGCAGTCTTGAAAACAATGGAACTACATGGGCTCTATTTTTCTACTTGTAAAGAAAAGCAGACTTAAGTTATTCTACCATAAACACTTTTTGACCGACAGCTTATTGCTCTCCATTGGCTCAATGAAAGGGTAAAATAATGAATAGTATGTTCAGTTTATGAAACAATGGAAATTATATAAGTAGCAATGTTTTTCAAACCTTTGTATTTATGAATCAATTGGAGATGTTGCTAAAATGCAGTAGGTTTGGTTTAGGATCTGAAAATGTGCATTACTCACAAGTCCACAGGTGATATATAAGCTACAGGTTTGTGAACCAACATTTTGGTCAGCAAGAGCTTAGGAGAGAGTATCAAAAAGGAATCACATTAGTCTAAGCTCCAGTACTCTTTTCAAACTCAAATCCTTAGAATATACACATTTTTATTTGATTCACATATTCTTTTTTTTAATCATTCGTGCATCTTTTTAGTTTTTGTATTTCCTGATTTAAAAAATGTGTGGTCTAAGGTTGGTAATTTCCTGGATAATTCTTCCTGAAGGAAACAGTGAGTAAACCAACAAGTCTCAAAGTGCATTAGCCAATGTATATTTTAGAGCAAAAGATACATGTAGTTACCTCAAACACATTTTGCAATAAGCACAACATTATATAATAAATAGAGTTACTTGCAGCATTTTAAAATAATTCGAAAACACGTTTCCAGTCTATTTCCTGAAGAAGCTAGAGTTAATCTATGTAATGAATGCTTAGTCATGGTTTCCAGACATTTCAATTCTAGGTCTTCTGCCAAATAGGCAATTGACAGTGGGATTGTTTGGGCATTATTTTTTCTTATTTTAAGATGAAGAAGCATAGGCTTAAAGGGATAAAATCACTTGTCCAAGTTCCCAAAACTAGCAAGAACAAAGTCAGGATTCAAAAATAGATTGGCTAATTCCAAGTACCTTATTCTTTGGACAAATGTGCCTGAGATTATTGGAAAGACTTCTGATGCATTGTTGCATCAAATTAGACATTTGTAGCTTCCAATCTGAATTCTGTGAGGAATTTGGAGTCAAAGTTTGTGCTTGTTTTAGGTATTTTTTCTAAAGTTTTATCTTCTGACATAATTCTTTCTCTTTATTTTTGACTATTTGGATAATATATTTTATTCTTCACCAATGTATTTTAACCTTATATAATTTTTATTGTATCCTGTATCAAATTTTATAAATCTAATATTGATCAGTAAATATTTGTCTTAAATTTTGTTCTCACAAGCCATATATAATAATGTATCTCCCCTAATTTATGATCTCTTTTTTTTACTACCCATAATAGATCAGTATTGACAAAGATAACTTTTGATTTCAAACCAAATGAAACCTTAAAATAAATTAATTTTCTTTATATTTTATAATACATTAAACATTTTGGGGGCATTTAAAGAAAATCACAGTTTTTTCTAGGAATATTTTATTCCTCTTATACAATATGTGTTTCACGAATCTCAAAGTAACATAATATTTTGCTTCCTTTTATATCACATTCACAGTAACTGATTAGAAATATGAATACTAAAAATTTACGTATTTACCAGTGTTAACCATAATGGATTTTCCCCATTTCACACTGTAAAGAGATTTATGCTGTGGGAAAGAAATGCTTCAATGCAGTATGACTCTACTTCTCTTAGAGTCAAACTTAAATGTGCAGTCAGAAAAAAAAAAAAAACTGTAGTTATCAGCAAAGCCAAAACCATTCAGAGTTCACCCGTTTTTACATAATAATTGGAGTCATGACCTTAGCATAGAATAAGAGATAAATATATTGACTTTCATCCATAGAAAATGCTGGCTTCTAATATAGAATATTTCTAAGTAAGTATTGGCTATCTTTAAACGCTTGCCTTTCTCTAGCAGTGACATTAGCCCTGCTAGAAGTCTTCCCTAATGTGGTCTAATTGACAGTCTGAATGTGAGGCCGAGACACCTCACCGCCCCTTATGCTAACCATCCGGGCCTCTGTCCCTGGACAGAGAACAGTTGACGGTTTCAATTATGCCAGGGTCAGAAGTTCATTGGCTGGTTACTTTTCAAATGCTCATGATCATATTTCCAAAAGTTCATTTTTATCATTTCATATGGGATGTCATCACTTACATAAAAGTAAAGCAAGAGAGTACTCCGTCTTTTTATGAAGCTAAAAATCTCTATAGAAACCAAGAATTTGATGGATTTAAGCATCTGGAAATGCAGGAATCATGTGTTATCATCTGATATTTGAGGAAGCCCAGATAGAGTTATATTTGAATAGGAAAGCATATTTTAGCAGAAGTACATTCTTTTTTTTTTTTAGATTTTATTTATTTATTCATGAGACACACAGAAAGAGAGAGAGGCAGAGACACAGGCAGAGGGAGAAGCAGGCTCCATGCAGGAAGCTCGATGTGGGACTCGATCCCGGGTCTCCAGGATCAGACCCTGGGCTTAGCTCTAAACCACTGAGCCACCCGGGCTGCCCGAAGTACATTTATTTTTATAGTTTCCATCTCATTTGTGTATCTATGGATACAAAAAATAATGTTTAATAAGGTAGCTTTTTAAATGGTGACAAAATAATTTTAGATTTACAGAAATAAAGATGCTTTAAATATTTTTATATTTGTAGATATATATAAATTAAGTTCTAAAATGAAAAATTTAAGCAGAAAGTTTGAAAAGTCTGTAAGAAATATTTTTCAAAAGCCATAATATTTTCCTTATACTTTAGCTTTTTTGTTCAATTATATTGGCAATCATTATTTTAAAAAAAATAAGTATTGTCGGTTTCCTTAGTTATTGCTGATAGATGGTAGAAGAAATAGCAAGTCTGTATATGGTGAGGGAAGTGGATTACTTATTTTGTATGATGAATTCTTTATAAAACACAAATTGAGTAGCTTCTAGTTGAACATATATTACAGTCTAAATTTAGAGTGCCATCTAGTGATGAATGAAAGTTTCATCATTAAAGAATCCAAGAAATATTAATGTTTGGATAATGTTAACTTCAACGTAGAATAGATTTATTCCATTGTTAATATGGTCAATATGATTAAGACTCTTCAGTATGAATCTAGCAGACAACACAATAATTTAAGAAACTTTATAAGAACTTTCAAACTTGAAAAGATTTAGAACTCTTTCCACATGTCTAAACTTAGTAACAGAAAAGTTATTTTTATGTAAATAAAAACTATATAAGATACACCAACATTTGCCTTAAAACATTTGCTGTTAATTAACACTAACTGACCATATTCAGGGTCTTTTTGGTACACAAATGGTCCTCAACAAATTCTTGTTGATGGATTAAATCATAACAAATGAACAAATATTTCAAAACACATTGTTTAAAATGTCAGTATAAAATAGTAACAACAGTTTTAAAAATATAACTCCTCTTTTACAAAATTGACAGCTTTGTATATTTTCTCCTTGTTTTGAGTGACTAAGTACTTTTGCTAGGGTATGAAAATATGCACTGTCTTTGAAATTAAATATTAATAATTCTTGAAAAGAAAAACAAGGTAAACAAATAAAGAGGGTTAGCAAGAAAAGAAATAAAGGAAGAAAGAAAGAAAAAAGAAAGATAGAAATGAGAACAAAAGAAAGATCAAGGAAGAGAGAGCAGGAAAAGGCAAGGAGGGGAAGACAACTTTATCATGCTATGTGCCAGCTATTGTAACAAATGCTATACCACATATCACTCCATTTCTTTCCACATCACAAAACTCATTTAAGTATGAAGGCAACTAAAATGTAGTCAGGTCAAGTAACTTTTTCACCTGCTTTACATGTTTATTCATTTAATTTTATTAAATGAATAAATTTAATTTTATTTTATTTAATTTTTCATTTAATTTTATTGTTCTTTGAAAATAAGGGTGCATAATGCCCATAGTCAAAATCTGTACCATGAATATCAGTTAAAGAATTCAAGAAATATTAATTTTGCAAGTTTTACTCATTTAGAGGTCTAGATTCAGTTCCAGATTTGCATTCCGGTCTTGAGTTTATTATTTATTTTTCATGGGATTTTACCAAAGCATTGGTAAAGGTGACAGTTTTCAACCACATGTCCATGTGTCCACCTTAGATTTAGTTTATAATGTTAATTTAGTATTTAAGCCCATTCCCTGTGGTCTAGGTGACCCCATGTTGCTTAATTATGACTTTTGTCTGTCAACAAACAGAATGATTCTTTTGCTATAGATTAAAATAATTAAGCCAATCAAAGAAACAAAAAAGCATGTGAACCATCCTGAAAAGTGTCAGGACTGATTTTCTTTCAAGTTACTTAAAGCTCCTCTTGTAATAAATGTCCTCCCTTTAAAATCACTCTGGTTACTATACAGTGAAAAAGCAACAGGTTTCAGAGGATTTCCACAGGTCTCAAAGACTCAGAGGCCCCTTAATCCAACCTGACTCAGTAAATGTATCCTAAATCAATATGCTGCCACAATCACTGATATTAATGCTCTCCTATTATGCTCATTCATGGATTCTAACCAATATTAGGAGTGATTTTTCTTCAGTAGGTTACTATTTTTCAAAACAAGTAACATGGGATTCATATCCCAAATGAAAGAATAAGCTTCTCTACTATTTTTAAAGAGTTCCTTAATCTGACCAAGTTAATGAAAGAATAATATAGTTCATGCTTTAGGGGCACTTTCTTGAATGGTACTGATATAAGATCTATTTTATGCCAGAAAAATGGCTTCAACTCCTATCAGGCCAAATAGCATTGTTCTAATTTAGTATCAACCTCAGTGTGATGATATTTCTGTGGAGATTTGCCAATAACCTGCTGTCATCATAGGAGTGACTTTGGCTCAGGCATTTAGTCAGTGAGCAAGTCACAGGGGACATTCCAAAATGAGCAAGGCAGTCTCTGCCTTCAAGGATATGGAGAATTTTCTGTACAGTATTACTTTATTCATTCCACCTTGAGAAAAAGAAATAAAAAAGGAAGGTCACGCTAAACATGTTTTGTTTTAGAATGCACTGTTTTCAGGAAATAAATTAGGGAAAACTTTTTACTTGTCAGTAAAAGCTGGCCTTGAGCAAATATTCTCTAGCAATAGTTGATACTTGTTTTTCAGTTCCCATTTCTAACTCCACTTTATTTTTGGAAATCACTGCTTCCCAATTTGTGTAACTTTGATAGAGTTGTAAATCTAGCTGCCCATCCTACATGGAGAATCCTAGGGGAGTTCCTAGAAGGTCCCTTTGTCTGATCAGTTTTTCCTAATCCCTTCCTCCACTGTCAAACTATAATTCATGTTTAGTTAATTTGATGCCCTTTTTAAGGATCTTAAATTTTTACAGTGCAACCATGGACAGAGGAAAGAAAATGTCCTGAGATCATGGTTCCTAAATAAGAAACTCTGAGCAAGCTTTTGGTCTCAACTGTATTAACATGATTCCTTGCTAATCACACAGAGCCAACATGAGGATTGAGATTTGGGAATGATGTTTTGTATTTCATTATTAATCACAAATGTTCACCAGAGCCCATAAAACCTCATTTTGAATAATCTGTGGCTTGCTCATAAAGTAGCAATGCATCTTCTAAGGGAAGGGAATGGGCATTAACATAAAATAATTTCAGATAGGTAGTCTTAAGAATTTCCTGCCAAATATTTCTGACTTCCAGACTCCAGAAAGACTGCACGACTGCACTCAGTTCCTTTAGAGTTGAATGGGGCCTTGTGGCTAAATAAGACTGAGTGTGAGCAGAAGAGATAAGTGCCATTTTGGGGCAACAATATTTAACAGCTAATGCAAGATCCTTCAGGACATTCTTTGCCTCTCACACAGTAACCAGCAAAACTAAAAGTGGTAGCTATTCTGTCCCACAGTTCCTTCAGGGACTATGTTGAACAGTGATCCCTGATATTCTATGACAGGTGTGTAGCCTGAACAGAAGTAAGCTTTTATCATTTTGGCTACTGAGATTTGGGGATTCATATTTCAACATCGTAACATTACATAGGATACTCTGACAAATACAATTAGCTATCTTCACTGTTCAAGTATATGTCAAGGGCTCAGCTGAGCTGGAGAGAAAGAACGGAGCTGTCAGCTATCAATTAAAATGATAAGCCAAAATGAGAGTAGTGGTCAAGCCTTTAATCACTTACTGTGATAGTATAAATAAGAAATTAAGAGAATGCACTGAGTTTCTCTGTCCCATTTTCCCTCAATTGAGGATTAGCTGGATCAACACAGTTATGGGTATGGTATCACTGCTGAGGGAGCCTCTAACAAAAGGCTCCCAGGGTTTTATGAATCCAGGTGCCAGGGGGAAAGAGAGCAGATGGCTAGGAGTAGAAAAATACTGGGAATTGAGTCAGAATGGAGAAAAATGTTTTCATGTTTTCCTCTCCTTCTCCCTATTAGGACGTCTCCACAAAAGTGCCTGAAGAAAGCCTTGTCCAAAGGACCTAGATAAGGAGGTTTCTGAATGAAGGCAATTGGATGAGGAAGGTGGTATGCCTAAGAGCAAGGCCTGCCTGGTGGTTCTGAGCTCCTTACTAAAATTCCTTTAGAGACTGCAATGCACTTGCTGTGCACCAAGTATGTTGTCACGAGGGCAGATTTCCTGTATGAAGCTGTCAGATAAAGACTTTGTAATTTCCTGTGGTCAAGCTTGAAACATCACACATGATTTTTTTGTCCAGGAGCTGGACTCCATACTGTAGACTCACAACATCAAGAATATATCTGCTTTGACACTAGAGGTAGAGGATTGCTGGTGATTGATTGATTGGTTGATGATTTTTTTTTTTTTTTTTTTTTTTTTGGTCAGAGTTTGTGGGGTTTTTTTTGTTTGTTTGTTTTATTGGTTTCTTTCAGTTATCTATGATTGCACAACAAACTGTCCCAGAACCTAGTGGCTTAGCAACTATTTTTATTTGTTCACAATTGTAGGATAAGCAAATTAGAAAGGGCTAAGCTGAGCTCTTTTGGTATCATATGGACAGCTGTGACAGGTTGCCCTTCTAAGAAGCCTCTTCATTCACTTATCTGTGGCCTCAGTATTTGTTAGTCTCTCTCTTTCTCTTTCTCTGAGTCTCTTTCCACAGTTAATCCCATGGTTTTATGGAGTCTCATCTTCCAGAGTCTTTCCATGTGACTAGTGTTTCTCACAAATAAATTGTTCCAGGGTAAATTACATTTCTTCTATGGTGGCTGGCTTCCAAGAGGCAGGAAGTAGAAGCTAACAGGTCAGATAAGGAGCACACCTAGATAGCACCACATCACTCCTGCCTTGTTTTGTTTTGTTTTGTTTTGTTTTGTTTTGTTTTGTTTTGTTTTGTTAGTGAGGTCATAAAGCCCACTCAGTTTTTAGGGAATTAAATTCTACTTCTTGCTGGAAGAGTGGCAAATCACACTGTAGTAGCACATATGGAATGGGAGATATTGTTGTGGTTATCTTTGGAAAACAAATCTGCCATATAGCCCATGTTGGTAAGTTTAGGAAGACTGGAATACAAACTAGCTCAAAGAACATCTGTAGCAAGGTATTTATATGTCCTAAGGGTAAAGAATATATACAAATTACTACAATGCAACATATACACGTAGTATGTTATGCAAGAAGGAGGAGGATAAAATGTTTACTGTAAAAGGACAATATTTATTTCTAAGGAAGGCTTTATATTAGATTTTATTGCTGCTGTAAGAAATTTTCACAACCTTAGTGACCTAGAGGCCAATGCCTATTTTTTTATCTTACAGATCTGTAGGTCTGAAATACTAGTGGGTTTAGCTGGTTTCTCTGCTCCATGTCTTAAAATGTCAAAATCAAGGTAATCAAAGGTCTGGGTTTAGTGAAGGATTCTTTTCAAGCTCATTCATGTTGTTGACCGAATTAAGTTTTTTTGGAGTTGGTCAGACTGAAGTCCCTGTTTCCTTGTTGGCTGTTAGTTGGGGGCCATTTTTTGATCCTAGAGGCTTCTCTTATTCCTTATGATTTCCATGTGGATGCCTCCAGCAACAGACTTGAGTCATTGTTATGCTACCAATGCCGCTTTTTTACTCTGTGGCATAGCTCTCTAAATTCAGGTGGAGATGTGTTAAATTCAGGTGGAGATGTGTTTGGCTTCTAAGGGCTCATGTGAATATAGTGCACCCACCCAGATATCCAGAATAATCTCACTATTGTATCATTTGCAAATTTAACCACATTTTTAATACCCCTTTTAGCATGTAACATTACACAGACTGCAGAAATTGGGGCATGAGCATATTTAGAGGGATTTTCCGTCTACTACAGATTAACAAAAAATATTCAATCTATTTTTAGACACTGAAGAGGATATTTCAGAGCCACAGAAGTTGAAGATACAGCAGAATGTGGACTGTCTTGAATTTATGCTAAAAAGTTTAAACTAAATCTGCTTCTACTCGAGTTAATATCAGTAGTACTGGGGGAGACAATAATACAATCTTTGCGTTTTTAAGAGGTAGATTTGGTGCAGATGTGAAAGAATCTTTAGATGCAGATAGCTGGTTTAAGGTTTTTAAATTCCAGGAAGAGACAATAATGCTCTATGTTGTGGCTTACTCATAGGACTGAGAATAGAAAAAGAATTTCAAGGGAGGGTTAGGAATGAAAGTATTTTGCAATCAGCATTTTCTCTTATAAAAGGGGCTTTATTGATTTTTAAAGTTTTTGTAAGTTTATTTAGAAACATGAGGGTGTTTTTTTTTCAAAATTGGGGAGAACATGGAAAATATTACTTTCTGTTGGAAATACAATGATTTTGAGATGTGTTTACCTTAAGGAGATATTCTTGAGGTAACTAGATGTATTCACAGGTTAAGAATTCAAGAGAGATAAGAATATACAGACGGTTTTCTTTTAAATAATAGAAATAATAATTATGTTGATATTTGGTCGACCCATGTCTTCTAAAAGTCTATAAGGAAAACTTAGGAAACATCATATATCTTGTTTTAGTCCATTTGGGCTGCTATAAGAAAAAAATCACAGACTAGGCAGTTTATAAACATCAGAAATTTATTTCTCAGTTCTAGAGGCTAGAGGCAGCATGATCTGGTGAGGGTCCTTTCCCTAATTTCACTGTGACCTCACAAGATGGAAGAAGCAAGGAAGAATTGTGGAATCTTTTTTTTTTTTTAAGCACTTATCCCTTATGAGTACTCCACTGTTGTGATTTAATTACTTCCCAACGACTCCATTTTAGGATTTCAACATATGAATTTTGAGGGGACACAAACATTCAGATCATACTATACCTTTTTCCCTAACATGACCTAAGTGGCATGCTAAGTACTTTTCCTTATAATAATTGTTTTGATTTGGTTTGGTTGGTTTTAATAATGCTTGAACAAAAACATGTCTTGAAGTTTTTATAATTTATCTTTTTGGCATTTAAAGCTCCATCTTAATTGACAAGATTTTGACTATGAAATCGAAAATGTCCCTAGATGACTTATTTTGCTGCATAAAAGAAACTTGTTGTTTATTAGAATTGATCCCCAAATGGAATGAATAATGTTAAAATGCCTACGTGGGATAAGGTTAGATCTTCAGTACAGTTTGGGAGGTAAGTAAAATATCAAGAATTAAAATAAACTTTGGTATTTATACTTAGTAACACACACACAAACACACACACATGGACATGCTACTATTTGAATTTCAAATTGTGAAGAGGTAATGAAAAGTCACAGAATTAATGGTACAAATACAGTTATGTGGACAATGAAATTTTGCAGTGGTAAAATTCTTTTAACCCTTATTGCCTATCAAACTGTTCTCTGACATCACAGTTACTCAGCATAAATGCTCAAAAATAAATGTTCTAACCCAGGCTATTGAACTTATGTAACTAATAATGTTTCCATGTCCCATTACTCTGCTTGTCTGTTTCCACATTTGTGTAACAATTATGGGTTAGTTAAGCTTTTCTACAAGACTTTCTCTTTGAGAAGAGTATAATGCATAAAAAAATGATCTATGTCTAAGACTTAATATATAGTATGTATATAATATATATTACATATTATAAATATTTTTTCTTGAACAACGTGGCCTTAAACTGCACGGTCCACTTATAAGTGATTTTTTAAAATATTGTATAGTTCTATAAATGAATTTTCTCTTCTTTAGTTTTTTTAAACATAGCATTTTCTTTTCTGTAGCTTGCTTCATAAGAATAAAGTATATAATTCCTATAACATACAAAATATATGTTAATTGACTGCTAATGTTATCATTAAAGCTTTTGGCTAATAAGAGACTATTAGTAGTTAAGTTTCAGGAGAGTTAAAAGTTATACAGGAATTTTTGACTATAGGGAGTGTTATATGTATCTATCTACCTAGCTACCTACCTATCATCTATCTCTCACCTATCTATATAAAGAAAGATTTAAGCCATTATTGGACAATTTTACCCTAGAAAACAGATAAAATATAACTATCATGGGAATTTTTTCATAGTGGGGACATTTGATTTTCTTTATTCCTGTTTAGTTTGGTAAATTCTCACATTATTTGAACATATTTGCTTTCTTTCTGATTTTTGTATGTTTTTGTTTTAGAAAATTACTATTTTGCCATGTGAAAAATTTCAGAAGAAATATTATGAAGCTTATAAACAACATTAAGTTACTTTATATACTTGCAAGTGTCTGAAAGTTAAATTAGTATTTACAAAATTGGGACTGAATAGATAAAGCCATTAGGGACCCAGAAAAAAAAATGTGGGCATAAGCCCATAATTATTGATAATAGTCCTTGTTAAATGTCTCTAAATCTTAAGAGTCCCTGGAACAGACCTTCGATTTGGTCTACACCTGGGTATTTTCATAAAAATGCTGTAATATGTGAATATTGACTAATAGCAATGTGCTGGACACATTGTATGATTTTCTTATTTCTGGTATTCACATAATGCTGCCTAATTTTGATAGGTTTTCAATTATTGACCAAATATAGACTGATTGAAAATACACCGTCAAAATTTTCCTACATTTTATTCTACAACATTAGGCTTTACTTTTACTTTTTGCCTCATTCTCTGAAAAAAGGGGGGAATAAAAATCAGATGACTTCTATCTCATAATAAAGGGGATTTTCCAAAAAAAAGATCTAAAATACATGAAACCCAAATACATGAAACAATTAATAACAAACATAAAGGAATTTAATTTATAATAACACAACTCTAATAGAGGACTTTTTTTTAAATTTTTATTTATTTATGATAGTCACAGAGAGACAGAGAGAGAGGCAGAGACATAGGCAGAGGGAGAAGCAGGCTCCATGCACCGGGAGCCTGACGTGGGATTCGATCCCGGGTCTCCAGGATCGCGCCCTGGGCCAAAGGCAAGCGCCAAACCACTGCGCCACCCAGGGATCCCTAATAGAGGACTTTAATATCCCACTTACAGCAATGGAAAGATCATCTAGTTAGAAAATAAACAAGAAAACAATGGCTTTGAATGACACATTGGACCAGATGGACTTAACAGATACATTCAGAACATTCCATCCTAAAACAGTAGAATACACATTCTTTTCGAGTGCACATGGGATATTCTTCAGAGTAGATCACATATTAGCTCACAAATCAGAACTTAACAAATACAAAAAGACTGAAAACATATCATGCAATACTATGAAATTAAAATTCAACCACAAGAAAAAATTTAGGAAGTCTACAAATACATGGAGATTAAATAGCATAGTACTAAACAATGGATGGGTGAACCAGGAAATCAAAGTTGAAATTAAAAAAAAAAAAAAAAAAAAAAAGGAATCCAATGAAGATGGTCCAGAACTTTTGGGATGCAACAAAAGTGGTCCCAAGAAAGAAGTATATACACTACGGGTCTATCTCAAGCAAGAATATCTCAAAAAATTTAAAAAAAAACTAAAATAAAAAGTCTAATCTTAAAATAGTTAGAAAAGGAATAACAAATGAAGCCTAAAGTCAGCAGAAGGAAGGGGATAAAGATTAGAGTAGAAATAAATAATACAGAAACTAAAACACAAAAACAAAAATTTTAAAAAAACCAATGGAACAGATCAATGAAACCTGAAGCTCATTCTTTGAAAAAAATTAGTAAAATTGATAAGCCTCTATCCAGACTTATCAAAAAGAAAAGAAAAGGGACCTAATTAAATAAAAATCACAAATGAGAGGAGAAATAGCAACCAACACCACAGAAATGCAAACAATTATAAGAGAATATTATGAAAAACTATATGCCAACAAATTGGACAACTAGAATAAATGGCTAAATTCCTAGAACATATAAATTATCAAAACTGAAACAAGGAGAAATGGAAAACTTTAACAGACCAATGACCAGCAAAGAAATTGAATTATTAATCAAAACTCTCCTAATAAGCAAAAGACTAGAGTCAGATGGCCTCACGGGCAAATTCTACAACACATTTAAGGAAGAGTTAATACTTATTCTTTTCAAACTAATCCAAAAAAATAGAAAAGGAAGGAAAACTTCCAAACTCATTCTATGATGCTAGAATTACCCTGATACCAAAACCAGATAAAGACTCCACTAAAAGGAGAATTACAGACCAATATCCAGGATGAACATGGATGCAATAATCCTCAAAAAAACACTAGCAAACCAAATCCAATAATACATTAAAAAAAGTATCACTCACTGAAATCAATGGGATTTATTCCTGGGTTGCAAGTATGATTCAGTATTCATAAGTCAATCAACATGGTGCACCACATTAATAAAAGAAAAATATAAGAACTATATAATCATTTCAATAGATGCAGAAAAAAAGGAGTTGACAAAGTACAACATTCCATCATGAAAAAATCCCTCAATACTGGAGGAGAGGTGAGTAGAGGAATGCAATAATTGGGTGATGGACATTAAGGAAGGCACTTGATGTAATGAGCACTTGGTTTTATATGCAACTGATGAATCACTATATTCTACCCCTGAAACTAATAATACACTATATGTTAACCGAATTGATTTAAAATTAAAATAAATAAATAAATAAAACAAAACAAAGTAAGTTTAATTTTTTTTTTAATTTTTTATTTATTTATGATAGTCACAGAGAGAGGGAGAGAGAGAGGCAGAGACACAGGCGGAGGGAGAAGCAGGCTCCATGCGCCGGGAGCCTGATGTGGGATTCGATCCTGGGTCTCCAGGATCGCGCCCTGGGCCAAAGGCAGGCGCCAAACCGCTGCGCCACCCAGGGATCCCAACAAAGTAAGTTTAGAGGGAGCATTCTTCCACACAATAAAGGCCATATATGAAAAACCCACAACTAATATCATCCTTAATGGGAAAAACTGAGAGCTTTTCTACTATAATCAGGAACAAGACAAGGATGTCCACTCTCACCACTGTTATTTAACATAGTACTAGAAGTACTAGCCACAGCAATCAGACAACAAAAAGAAATGAAAGGCATCCAAATCAGCAAAGAAGTCAATCTTCCATTATTTGCAGCTTATATTGATCGTCTGTATAGAAAACCCAAAAGACTCCACCAAAAAATTGCTAAAACTGATACACAAATTCAGTGAAGGGTCAAGATATAAAATCAATGTAAAGAGATCTTTTGCACCATAATGAAGCAAGAGAAAGAGAAATCAAGGACTCAATCTTATTTATAATTGTACCAGAAACCATAAGATGCCTAGGAACAAACCTAACCAACGAAGTGAAAGATCTGTAGTATGAAAATTATAAATAATCACTGATGAGGGGCACCTCAGTGGCTCAATCAGTTGAACATCAGGCTTTGGTTTCTGCTCAGGTCATGACCTCAGGGTTGTGAGAAGCAGCTCTGTGTCAGGTTCTGGCAGTAACAAGGAGTCTGTTTAGAGATTCTCTCCCTCTACGTTGGCCGCCCCCCTTTTCTTTGTCTCTAAAATGTAATTAATTACTTAATAAGTAAGTAAATAAATAATCTTTAAAAAAGCACTAATGAAAGAAATTGAAGATGACACAAAGAAGTGGAAAGACATCTCATGCTCATGGATTGGAAGAGCAAATATTGTTAAAATATCTATACTCCCCAAAGCAATCTACACATTTAATGCAATCCGTATCAAAACACCACCAGAATTTTTCACAGAGCTACAAAACAATAATCCTAAAATTTGTATGAAACCACAAAAGACCCTGAATAACCAAAGCAACCTTGAAAAAGAAAAGCACAGCTGGAGGCATCACAATTCCAGACTTCAGGGGATCCCTGGGTGGCGCAGCGGTTTGGCGCCTGCCTTTGGCCCGGGGCGCGATCCTGGAGACCCGGGATCGAATCCCACGTCGGGCTCCCGGTGCATGGAGCCTGCTTCTCCCTCTGCCTGTGTCTCTGCCTCTCTCTCTCTCTCTCTGTATGACTATCATAAATAAATAATAATAATAAAAAAACAATTCCAGACTTCAAGTCATATTACAAATCTGTAGTAATCAAAACATTACACTATGGCACTATAATAGACATACAGATCAATAGAACAGAATAGAAAACCCAGATATGAACTCACAACTATACGGTCAATTAATATTTGACAAGGCAGGAAAGACTATCCAGTGGGAAAAAAGACAGTGTCTTCAACCAATGGCATTGGGAAAACTGCTTAGTCACAGGCAAAAGAATGAAACTGGACCACTTTCTTATGCCATACACAAAAATAAATTCAAAGTAGATTAAAGACCTAAATCTGAGACATGAAACCATTCAAATCCTAGGGAACATAGGCAACAACCTCTTTGGCATTGGCCATAGCAACTTCTTACTAGATATGACTCCTGAGACAAGGGAAATAGAAACAGAAGTAAACTATTAGAGCTTCATCAAAATAAAAGGCTTCTGCAGAGTGAAGGAAACAATAAACAAAACTAAAAGACAACCTATGAGATAGAAGATATTTGCAAATATGATAAAGGGTTAGTATACAAAATATATAAAGAATTTATAAATCTCAACACCCAAAAACAAATAATCTAGTTTAAAAATGGGCAGAAGACATGAATAAACATATTTTCAAAGAAGACATGATGATAGCCAACAGACACATGGAAAGATGCTGAACATTACTCATCATCAGGGAAATGCAAATCAAAACTACAATGAAATACCACCTCACATCTGTCAGAATGGCTAAAATTAACAACATAGGAAACAACTGGTGTTGGCAAGGATGTGGAGAAAGGGAAACCCTCCTGTACTGTTGGTGGGAATGCAAACTGGTGAAGCCACTCTGAAAAACGTTCCTCAAAAAGTTAAAAATAGAACTATACTATGACTCAACAATTGCACTACTAGGTATTTACCTAAAGAATACAAAAATACTAATTCAAAGAGATACTTGCACCTCAATACTTACAGTAGAATTATCTACTATAGCCAAATTATAGAAAGAGCCCAAGTGTCCATCAACTGATGAATGGATAAAGAAAATGTAGCATATATATGCAACAGAATATTACTGAGCCATAAGGAGAACGAAATTTTGCTGTTTGCAACGAAATGGATGGAGAAACTATAATATTAAGTGAAATAAGTGAGTCAAAGACAAATTCCATCTGATTTCACTCATATATGGAGTTTAAGAAATAAAACAAATGAGTAAAGGGGAAAAAGAAAGAGAGAGAGAGGCTAAGCTATGGAGAACAAACTCCATGATGGTTACCAGTGGAAAGGTGGGTGAGTGCATAGGTTAAATAGGTGATGGGGATTAAGGAGTATACCTGTGATGAGCACTTGTATGGAAGTGTTGAAAAACTATATTATATACCTGAATATAATATGACACTGTATTTTGACTAGAATAAATATAAACTTAAAAAATACAGGTGCCTTATTTTTGTTAACCAAGTAATCCTGCTTTCGTTTCTCATTCTTTGAGCTGCACTTATTCACTATTTTTATAATCTCCTGAAAAAAGAGAGGTAACAGAGACAAAAATTAGTTGCATCACACTGATGTATTCATGTCACACTTGACATGTGACAGTTTATTTGATTTACTAATGGACACAAACAATAACATCAAAATACAGAGTATAAGAATTATTGGCAATATTGGCCATTATTTATACTGAACAAAAGTGTTTAGAAGTTTGGGGAAAAATCAATATCTTACTTGGAATTCAGTGGAATACATTAAATCTCTTTTTGTTTATTTTGGCAGTAAAAGTAAATTGCAGAATAAAGAAAAAACTCCGCAGTCAAACACTAATCTACTTGCTATCTAAACTTATACATATGCATATACACAGGCGCACAAATCAGTCACACATGTGAGATATCTAATGATTTTCTGTTGCTTAAAAGCTAGAATCTTATTTAATTCATAGAACATTAGAGCTGGGCAAACCTTAAACATTACATCATTTGAGCCTGTCTTTTTATTGCCAAGGTCATAGAGTGAAAGTGCTTAAAATGAGAGTCAATTCGTCTTCCAAGTCCAGTTTCCATTTTGCTGTAACACTTTGTCCCATCTATCTAGAAATACCGGAAAGAATATAATAAAAGCACATTTCTAAAACCCCAAGATCATTTTAAGGGATAATGCCTTCTTCTACCTTCATGTTCCAGAAGCTTGTTATTTGATTTTTGATCCTCAACATATTAGAGGCTTTGCTAACGGCTCTTTCCTGTGCTGAATCATCCAATATAAAAAAAAGTTTCTAAAAAAAAAAAAAAAAAAGTTTCTACATTTAGTGCATGAAAAGGTGAGAATGAGTTTGGAAACTTACATGCATTTGATAAGAGTGACAGTTATTTGTTTAATATTTTTATTATAGACAAATTTATCTTAAAGGCTTTTATTTTCTATTGGTATTCCTAGACTAGGAACTACCAGTACTAATTGCTGAATTGTGTGGCATAGGAAAGCCAATGATAAACAAGAGCAGTTCCATTTATAGTATTATACTTTAAAAAAAGTCTGATATAAGTCCATAAGGCTTTTAAATTATTCCATGATGTATATTGAAGTTAAGAAATTTAACTTTGTTAGATGAACTCCATTTTCAATCATCCTATGATTCATTATTCATTCACTCATTAGTTTATTCAACACATATTTTTGATTGCCTTTTATGTGTATGAACTTTTATGAGTCATTTTATCTATTGGATAAAATAACTGAACTCTTTCTGACTGAGGATTCTTAGACACTCAAACCTGTAGTTTTCATAAGCTGAACAAGAGCTATAAATCTTTCAACGAAATGTGATTTGGGTTAATTTATTTTTTTTTTCCAAAAGAGTATTCCATCTGACATAGGTAGTTAAATGAGTGTAATTTCCAAGTAATTGTACTAGTTTAGGGGACACAGAGTACAGCAATTAAAAATGAAGGCTCTAGATCCAATCTGCCTGGGTTCAAGGTCCAGGTCTTCCATACACTAGCTGCGTGACCTTGGCCAAGTTACCAACTTCTTCATTCTTAGTTGCTAATATGAAGGTTAAGATCATAATATTGAGTTAATTGATATAAAGACAATCAGATAAGAACCTTGCACACATATATATTAAGGTCCAAATTAGACACAACCACATTATAAATAGAAAAGGTCTCAGGGATTTCAAGGAAGAAACCATAAGGAAAGAATTTAGGGGATATGGGTGGCTTAGTTGGTTAAGCCTCTGACTCTTGATTTTGGCTCAAGTCACGATCTTTGGGGTTGTGAGATCAAGTCCTGTGTTGAGCTGGGCACTCAGTGTGGAGTCTCCTTAATACTCTCTTTCCTTCTGCCCTTCTCTCAATGCACTCTCTCTCTCATTTATTTTTAAATCTTTAAAAAATAATTGTAGGATTAGGGGAGAAGAAACAGACTGACTTAGCACAACATTGAAAAAGACTCACTTTGGCACGTAATAATTCTTAGCTAACTACTGTATGCTCAGAAAAAGATGTCAAGAATACAGTCAAATGCTCATGTGTAAAGCACTCAAAGAAGTGAGAGCAAAAAATAGAGATTGTAAGTTTAAGATGCAAAAAGAAAAATGAGAAAAAACTGTCAAAGAAGCACCAAGATAATGAGGGCAAACAAAGAGAGTACAGACAAACAAGGGGCTAGAGTTCTGCAGTGCTGATAAAACCATAGAATGATACAGTTATACAGGGATGGAAATGCTTTTCATTAAATTTAGAACTTAGGAGGCTTATAATTTCTTTACAGAGAATATTTTGAATTCAGGCACGGAGAAAGAAATTAAATTGTTGCATTTTAAAATGTCAGTAATGAGGTTCAGGAAAAGACTCAAAATAAAGAAGACATTTTCTGTAATTTGAATGAAAAGTGAAGGAGAAAGAATTTGAAGGTCAGAAGCATAGAGACATGTGTTCTACATTGTTGTCCTTGTTGTTACTGAAATGGGTACATACATGACAAATTGAGAGAGGATGAGAGGATGAGTATTTAATAGAGATCGAAGTCTTTTCATGGAGCAATGCTCATGAGGAAATGGGTAATAACACTATCAAAAGCACATGCATCTAGAATAGGCTAATGGATAGAGGGGGTGACATCCCAAAGCAGATAATTTCAAACTTCTGGATCTATTCTCTTTCATGCTTCACATAATTATTGCTTCATAGATAAAATTCAGGATGCCTAGTGGCTCAGCGGTTGAGCATATGTCTTTGGCTAAGGTCTTGATCCCAGAGTCCCAGGATCAAGTCTAGTATCAGGCTCCTACAGGGAACCGGCTTCTCCCTCTGCCTATGTCTCTGTCTCTCTCTGTGTCTCTCATGAATAAATAAATCTTTAAAAATAGATAAAATTCAATTCCAACGAGGCTGTAAATCCTTCAGATTCTCATTCTTCTTCTATGGAGACATTGAATGTCTTGCCCAAAGCCTTATTTGAGCTTTGGGATTTCATTTAACTTTTGAGAAAATAGTGCCCTAACCATCTAGGTAATTTTTAAAAATTGCTTCAATATAACCAATTTCCCCCCATCTTAATGTTATGCATACCTGATTTTTTTTCTTGTTTCATCTCTCCATGACAAAGAAAAAATAATTGGACATTACTCAATGCCCTAAATAAAAAGTGATAGAGACCTTAGGTAGTCCAAAGATAAGCATTGAATGCATGTTCATTGGAAGTATTTTTGAAATCGTTTCCAGTAAGCAAAACGGCTAAATATTCTCTCTCCTTCTCTTAAAAACAATTCCAGAAGACAAACCATATGACAAGCCTGGAATGTCTCAAGTATCAGTCTTAGAACTTCTCTATCAACATTCAATTTAGTTAAGTTACTGCTACTTGCCTTAAACTTACAATACAGGTTTCAGAGTCCATCTTCATGGGAACCCAGCTCACACTAATGGGTTCCAGCTTGATCTTTCATGATCCCCCCCACTTTATATCCAACTGTCTTTCTTGACTTGCCCGCCCTCTCTGCTTTTATTTCCAGCATCACACTGTATTAGAAGAGGTCTAGGGACTACTTAATTAGCACCCCAAATTGCTTAAAGCTCAAATTCCTATAACCAAAAATAAAGGAATAAATGAAAGAATGAAGTGTATATGTGTATATATGCAATACAATATATATCATGCTAATTGTTTTGCTTCTCTAACAAAGCCTTGATTGATGAATCCAGTTTTTATCTCGAGCATAAATTCTCCTCTGGAATCTATACTGATACACAAACTGCCTATTGCAATAACCACTTTAAATTTACCACACTTCATTTTTAAAAATTAATTTTTTTAGAGAAACAGAGTGAGTAAGCACAGAAAGGGGACCCTGAGATCACGACCTGAGCTGAAACCAAGAGTTGGTCATCCAACCAACTGAAATACCCAGGCAGCCTTATCATACTTTAAATTTATCAAACTTGAAGCAAAACTTCTGAATTCCATTCCAAAAGTACTATTTCACATACATGCTCATATGAATAAACAGATATTACAGCCTGTTCAGTTGCTCAGATTGGGAACATCTTCTATATTGCTCTTTTTCTTACATTCACTATCCACCTATGACTTTTCTAAGAAATAAAATCTGAAGCTCATTCAATTAGTTATTTCTCTTTATATGCTAATGGAACGATATATTAATTAATGTAATCCATAATTTTTTGACTACAAAATGATCTTGTTTCCAATTGTATTTTTAAAACAATAAGACATAATAGTTCTCTTTACTATTTTAAAATCTAATTGTAGAAGAAAAGATCCAAATAAGAACAATAGCAACAACTATGGATCTTTGGAAGGCTGATGATGAGTTACCTTAATTACAGATGAAGGAGAAACAATAGAAGAAAAGATGGGAAAGAAAAACAAAAAGAAGAACCATATTTGGGCACATTGACATAGAGCTGAATGAAAACAGGCTGGAGATTTAGAGGAGCATATTGCAGATTTTGAGATAAATTTTAAAGAACAAATATGGTTTAGATGAAAAGAAAGAGTGGGAATAGGCATACCATTCTAAAGTCCTCAGAAAAAAAAGTGCAAGAATAGCAAGGACTGCCAAATGTTTGCTAGTATGCAAGGTTAAGTGATTAAGTTGATATAACAGTAAAATCAAGGTGCTAAAGAGTACTTCAGTTCACGATGACCTGTAGTTACCACCCAATTTGCCATTAAGTTGATATTATTTTAGAAGGAACTATATATTAAAGGTTATTTCATTATTTATTTTATTATTATTATTATTTTAAAGATTTTATCTATTTATTCATGAGAGACACAGAGAGAGAGGCAAAGACACAGGCAGAGGGAGAAGCAGGCTCCATGCAGGGAGCCCAACGTGGGACTCGATCCCGGGACTCCACGATCACACCCTGGGTGGAAGGCACCCGAGCTGCCCTATTTCATTATTTATTTTAAATGAGCTTTTTAAAATCTGTATATATATATATTTTTCAATTTTTGACAGTACTGCTTTTCAGGATATTATGGGGTATATTACTACATTGAAGATAAATGTTTACATAATCATTCCAGATAGATTTAACATGATTATTTGGTTGTTTTGATATGTTTTAGATGTTCAGGGAATGGATATTTAAACAAAATAGAAAAGATTTTGAAGTTTATAAATTAATAGATTAGGCCTTTGTAATCATATAAATGATCGGCTAAACTGATAAATTGGCTGATAAAAAAAGTATTTATATGTAAAGTTGTTGATATTTCAGTATGTTCACTAAAGAATTATTTTTAAAAATCACAATAAAACTTTAGAAATGCATGCTTCTATAAATTAGAAAGCTGAATACAAATAGTAAAGTATTCAAAAAAACTTTTCTTTCATGCATACAGTTTCATTAATCCAAGGTTCACAAATTTGTAAGAAAATAATTTGAGTTTTCCTAAATCTTATATTCATATTTGATGAAAGCAAAGATTTGGGATGGTTCCATTGGAGGAAAGAGATATCAAGTAGAAGACTTCTGGGACATAACCTGAACTGCCTATGAACAAATGAAATATTTGTATATAGTGACTTTATGATCTTAGATTTCATTAAATGCTCAGTTTTCTGACCAGAGTTAGTAAGAACTTTTATTTCTATGTAAGGTTTCAAAGCTGGTTTAGTGCACCTTCACAAATGATGTCCCAAATTAAGCTAGCAAAATTGTAGATAGTATACATGACTGAGTAGAGAGAGCCTTCCTGGCCAGGAGAAAGCTGGGCTTTCATAAAATATATGTTGTTAAAAATCCCCCCAAAATTACATATTTTTATGTATGTTTGTGAGAAATATATTATCCATTCAAAATTTTATTGTGAACTTATGCTTGACTAAATGATTAGTAATTATTATATTTTTAGTTAATAAATTTATTTTTACTAGTAAATGGATTTTTAAAATAGGGATGGGGTTGAGATAAGAAAGAGGATGTGCAATTTAACAATAATTTACAAGCAAATGAGCTACCATTAACAACAGAATTAGAAAAGTGCCTTAATAATCTAAATAAAATGTCAGACTACAACTTTTCATGTTAGTAATGGGGGATGGTAAGAAGGAAGAAAACAGCAGTACTGTAGTGAAAAAGAAGAAGACTTATACTATTGGTACTTAATGTATGCCAAATATTTTATGCATATAAATCATTTCTTATTATTTATTACATTGATCTTTAAGTGCATATGTACAGTGGGACCTCTAAGTCCGTATGGCAAGAAAGCTATATAACAGTAGAGCTTAAGTCTAAACCTTGATTTGTTTGATGGAACTGTAATATGCTGAAGGATACTCAAAGAAGACATTAAAGGATCCTTCAAAGAAAATGAAAACAGGGGCACCTGGGTGGATCAGTGGTTCAGCATCTGCCTTTGGTTCAGGGCGTGATCCCAGGGTCCTGGGATAGAGTCCTGCATCGGGCTCCCTACAGGGAGCCTGCTTCTCCCTCTGCCTATGTAACTACCTCTCTCTCTGTGTCTCTCATGAATCAATAAATATTTTTTTAAAAAGAAAATGAATACAAAATATATTCTTAATAAATTGGGAGACCAGAACCAAAACCATAAATAAAGAAGAACAAAAGAGCATCTTCCTTCATTTTGTCCTATGCAATATACTTACAACATATAGACTGGACTAAAAATCATTAAAATGTTAAATTTAAATTTTTGTGCATAAAACATACATATATAAAATATATGTGTGTGTATGAGACAGAGAGACTAAAGCAGGATGACTGACATTTTCAATATTTCAACATTTTCTAAACATTTGGAATGAATTTAACAACATGATGTTTTCAAAAATCTTTAAACAGCAGAAATCTTTAAACTAGTGTGTTTAGTGTGTTTTCTGTTTTACTAGGCAGCTCTTTCTAAATGTGCAATTAATATGCTATTTGTATATAGCTGAATACATTATTGTGAATCCTCTCAACTAGGTACTTCATACACAACAATAAAGGCTATAAGTCCCACTCAGACACTTAAAAAAAAGTTTGTTCCTTCCTATATTTATCTATGGGTTTCTCTTTTTCACCTGCAATATCCCCTGTGCTCTGACTGATATTTCAGCCTCACACTATTTAAAATTGCACTTTGGCAAAGGGTCAAATTTGGGAAAATTAAAAGTTGAGTAATAGTCACCTGAAGTAGTATTTCCCTCCAAAAAATTTATAAAATTTTTATTATTGCTACTTAAACTCTTTAAATGTATGTTTCTGAATTTTTATGTAACTTTTAAGAGAGGAAAAAAGAACACATTGTTCAGATTTGGGACATGATATCACTATAGAATTACTGTAAGAAATCTGACCAAAAAAAAAAAAGTGGGCTTAAATCTGAAGGTATCTCTCAAGGGAAATATATCTGAAAGAAGTTAGGCCATGACAGTATTAGCAAATTTTTGCCATTTACTGTTTTCTACCTAGCTATCCACACATTCTACATTCTTGACTCATTTTACCTTTATTTTGGAAATACAGACATGCAAACAAAGATGAGTTTGTAAATTCCTCAAATAAGTCACAAATTTAACAAATGTCGGAAATCGGATTAACATCTAACCTCCAATGTATATATACTGTAATAGTTGCCTTCAATGGGAATATGTCACCAAGCCTATATATAGTATTATCCAAGTTGAAGATAATACTATCTTCTTATTTCTTCATTCTCCCTACCGCCACTCTTCCCAATCCCTATTTTCCTGTTTTTATTTTGTCTTTCCAATTCACTGTAGGTTGAACAGCAATTAAAACTATAGTGCAGGATTATAATCTTCTGATTTCTGCTTTTAGAGTAACTAGAACTGTGAAAGTTTCCACTCTGATGAATACTTTAGTACAAGGCATAATGAAATGGAAAATAAAAGTCCTGTAAAGATACTGATTTCTCCCAATGAACATAAATTGTGGCAGGAAATAACAGGACATTCTCTTTGTCTATATTGTCAATATCTAAATGGGGAGGAGTGTTTAAGTAAAAACAAGGCCAGTCTTTGTCGTGTCTTCCACATGGCAAATTGCCATTACTTTTAGGTTTTGAAGTTCAGACAGGTAACAACCTGCTCTCCATTTAGGTAATTTAGTCCTTGTAAAAGGAAGATTGGCAGAAAGGGAAGAAAGTGAAGTACTCTGTTTATCCAAAGAAAAATAGATCCTGGGCATTAAGTGCACAATCTTCTATCATGTTATCCTGACAAGACACTTTTCTTTATACATAGAAAGAATCATTTACAGGACAAAGGGTAATTGAGATATTGACCTTAACCACTCCTTGATCTTAGAAACCTGTCCACTTGGTATACAATGCCAAGGCAGCTGTTGCTACTTTATCGTCCTTCCAAAAAAAAAAAAAAAAGTCCCTTCAAATTGTCAGAGATTGAATGTCTACACAATATAACATTTATAAATACATACTTAAATTCTGAACTAGCAATGATGACTGGCTTTTAACACATTTAACAGGTGTTGGAAATGAAGTAAAAGCAACATGGGGTTGCTACTTATGAAAAAGTTTCTTAAATCATTATCAAGTGATCTCTGATTCTTTTACTGTTTTTTTTTTTTATCATAAGGTAAAAAAGAGAGTGCAATTCTAGCATCATGTGGAAGTCCTTAAGAATAATTTAAAGATTGTTAGCCACTGTAATAACACCATATAAAATTTTGTTGGCAACCCTGGATTAAAAGAAAAACATTCTATGGTATTTAAAATAGATTGCTCCCTTATTAAGTATATATTAGTCTAGAAAGAACAAAAACATACGAATTTATTATTTAAATATTAGACATGTGTCCATTTCTAAAAGACATGGATTTAAATTTGACTTAATAGCTTGAGAGCTTTCTTTAAAAAATCAGAAAAGAGAGCTATTTATAACAAAGATAGCATTCTAAGACCTTAATTATTTATGCAATATTTACAAGAAGATCAAATAAACTGTGTGTGTGTATCTATGTTTGGGTGGGTCTGGGGAAAGTGATTAATATAACTGTGGTTGTGGCTAATAAAATGGCAAAGGAAAACTATTGATTGAGCATTTACACCATGTGCTAAGAACTTGAATGGAATTTAATGTAGTTTGTTTATCCCTATTAAATCTTCACAGAAGACCAAAGGGGGACTACTTATTAGCTGACTTTTATTAATAAGAAAATTGAGTCTGAAATATTGAATATATTTTCACACTTCACAGATCACTGAAATTGAAAACAAGAGACTCTCACTTGTAAGCCTATATTTCTTCTCTGGTCATGTATTATTGTTTATGTTATAGATCTTTCATACCACTACTTAAGTCATATTCCTACATCATTTTTTCACTGGTCCAAATATTTGAGATAATATACTGTTAAGAAAACTGATGAAATTGTATTTCAATCCCACCATTTCTCTTACTGTAAAATGGAAGTAATTATCCATAACCTGCCAATATCATATGTCTCTTTAACAAGAACTATGATAACAGTTTGAGAAAGTGTATTTTACAAATTCTAAAACGATAGAAAGTGCAAGATATATATAAATTGTTTCTATTCATATGTTGCAATATTTGAAATTATTTTTATTCCTTAACAGAATTACACAAATGCAATGTTGTATGACTTGTGTTCCTGATTCAGATTCATTCAAATCTTCTTTGAGTAAGACATTACTCACAACAGAATAATCATAAATAAAAGGTGTAAAGGATAAAATGGCTATTTGGTATTATCAACAGATATTAAACATTTTGAATGTATTATTTAGAATATATATATTTAACTTACATTCCAATATGGCAAAATCAGCATAAAGATGATGGTTTTTTCTGCCTTTTCCCAGTATATGAATATTTTTAGGCATGATATTTCTCTTTACTATTAGACTTCTATGTTATTGGATATCAGGAAAGGAGTTTATTTATTTTTAGTTTATTTTTTATTTATTTGAGAGAGAGAGAGTGGGGAGAGCAGAGGGAAAGAGAGTCCAAAGCCAACTCCATGCTGAGAGCAGAGCCCGAGACAAGGCTCAATCTCACAACTCTGAGATCATGACCTGAACTGAAACTGAGAGTCCATCACTCCACTGACTCCACCACCCAGGCACCCCTCATGAAGGTGCATTTTAAATCTTACTTTTGCAAAGGATAAAACTCAAAAGTGTTTTGTTCATAGTATTTCTTTTTTTTTTAATTTTTTTTATTTATTTATGATAGTCACAGAGAGAGAGAGAGGCAGAAACACAGGCAGAGGGAGAAGCAGGCTCCATGCACCGGGAGCCTGATGTGGGATTCGATCCCAGGTCTCCAGGATCGCGCCCTGGGCCAAAGGCAGGCGCCAAACCGCTGCGCCACCCAGGGATCCCTGTTCATAGTATTTCTTACTCTACAAAGCCAAGTAGCATATTTCAGATAGAATATGAATTTTTGGCATCCCAGCTTCACACACAGCTTTTGACTTGTACTTCATTAGCTCAATTTATTTTGAATATTTATGATTTATATTTTCTTTCTTCTCAGTTTTTGACTTATGTCCTGAAAAGTTGGTAACCACGTAATAATAATAATAATAATAATAATAATAATAATTAATAATAAAATGAATGGGGTTGTTTTGGGTTGCTTTATATCCATTATTTTGGAGGGAGGGGAGCTATGTGTAATCAGATGATGAAGATTATTCTGTTGTGACTATATTTTATACCTGCTTAAATCTGAGTCAATTTCTATGTTTAGAGTTAAAAAAAATTAATGGAGAGATGTTGGTGAAATTCTGATATGAGATAATGGCTTATAGCTGATGGAACTAGTATGGCAGGGTATCTTGGTGTAGACCTTTATGTGGAGGGCCACAAGTGATAAAATTTTGCAAACTGTCAGAAATAAATTCATCCTTCCTATCTCTCCATAGAAGTTATCAATGTTTGAGTTCTAAGAATACTTAGAATTTTTTGTAACATCAGTAAAAATAGGCTGTGCATGAACTGTGCATTAATGCTAATATGCTAATAATGGACATCAGCAACAAGGAGGCTTCCAAAATAACTTTGTCACCAGTAGACACAAATAAGTGGAGTCAAAATGGGGGGGGGGGGGGGGAAGAAAGCAAACATTAAAGTGACACAGTTTGTTTTGGTTTTTGTTTTGTTTTTGAGCATCCATGAGACATTTCATTGGGAACTCTCATAAGAATGGAAAGAACACAATGAAGGATGTGTAATTCTCAGCAATAAAGTTCCAGAAGCCACCATAATTTGGGCACAAAAAGGGCAGGACATATGGCCTTGGTTTGTAGTCATAAGCTTGGGGCATTCTAGCTAAAATTGCAATAATAGTATTTGTAATGATAAAAGAAATTATTGAGGCACTATTCCTAGTATTCAACATATACTTCCTGTTTTCCATCCTGACATTAATCATGTGATAGATATTACTATCACTGTTTTACAGATGAAAAATTTGAAATTCAAAGATGTTAAATAACTTTTCCAAGGTAACATAGCAAATGGATGGTAGTCAAGATTAAAATCAGTTGCTCTTACTCTAAACATCCTTTCAGTCAGCATTGCTATAAAATTTGGACTCAATTGGTGCATTTTAACACATGAAAATAACTTGTTTTATACATCAGTAAATACAGACTAAAACTGACAAGATGGAGTCTGAAACTGAAATAAAGTAGAATATGAAAATAATATTTATATATATATCCTCTATCATTAGAAACTATGTTTGATCAACTAAATTAAAAAAAAAGATTTTCACTTGTAGCTCTAATCAGTTTATATTTTGTTGTCCAGAACTATATCATATTCCTACTTACAAAGGAAAAGATGTATGTGAAATGCACTTTATTCCATGTAGCCACATTGGGAACTAGTACTCTCTCCTATATATTTAGTGCAAATGAAAAGCGGCAGGGGAGAGATATATGATAAATAGATAGATAGATAGATAGATAGATAGATAGATAGATAGATAGGTGATAGATAGTTTGATAGATAGGTGATAGATAGATAGATAGATAGATAGATAGATAGATAGATAGATACTGGTAGATTCAGGAGCTATGGAGTATGACTACATAATTAAAATATAGAGTTAAAAATAAATCAATAGAAATTAAGCAAAAAAGTCATATTATTTTTCTCTTATTAAGTTGCACATTTTCTATTTTTGTTGTTGCTATTGTTTGCTTTTTAGTTAAATTGTTGCTTGCTTGTTTAGATTATCCACTATTGGCTGAAGTTTAAGGACAAGTATTTCATATATTGTTGAAGAGAAGATGAATTGGTACAAGCTTTGTCAATAAGGGAATTTGACAGTGTATGTCAAAAGCATAATTTATTCTGCATGGAATACAATCTCCATGGGGATAGAAACCCTGGCAGTATTGTGGCAGTGACCTGAGATGAATGCCAGCTCTTAATACAGACATATACTAAATATTGTTAGAATGAATTAGCTAAATACTCCTAATTCTAGTAATTGTGATACTAGGAAAGCATTTTAAAGAATAAAGCAGCTTTGCATAAAATATATGTAAAAGAGTGCAAATTTGACCTCTCCAAAACAAAAAAATGGAAACAATATAGATGTCTTAAAATACCAGAATGACTAAATTATATTTTCTTTATACATTGGGATAGTAGACATTTATTAAAAACAGTAATAATTATGAATATAGGGAAATGTTTATGATAAATGAAATAGTTGCCAAATATTATACATAATAGGAGAATAAAGTGATAACAGCACACCATTTTACTGTTAATATAAAGCAAATGTCTATTGGGTGTTAAATACTATTCTCAAATTAATTTCATCCTCATTACAGATTAATTTCAGACATCTTCAAGCCTATGAGGTCACTATTACTATTAAAATGTTAATTAATTATTTTTTGTCTCACATCAGCCCCATGAGATCAATACTATTTAATTCTCCTGGAAACCGGACTATAGGAAGCTTAATGACCTTGTTCTAGAATGCACATTAAAGTCTGGCAAAGAGGGTTTGAAGCCAGGGAATCAAGCTCCTGAGCTATTCATCTTAAACCTTCTATTCTATGCCTGAAGCCATATGCATTATAACATATTTGAATTTCATTTTGTGTGCCCAATTATAATATTTGTTTATTTTCTTATAGTGAACATAATCAGAAAGCTTAAATAAAGAGGAAAAGAAAAATAAAAAAAAAAGGAATAACGTAACATAAAGACATTTGGGGGAGAAGACGAATAAATTGCACAACAGATTTCAAATGTCAAGGAATCAATACAATTACTAATATTAATACAGTCTGAGGCTGAGAGTGTTGTAGTATCGGGGGCATTCTGTCAAGGAGCTGTGGAGGAACATGAGAGGGACCATTGCTACTTTTGTGAGCTCTTATTCTATGGTTAATGTTTCAAGCTGTGATTTCCTTGACACTGTTTTTTTCCTTTCCGTAGCCTAATAAAGAACAGCTGACAAGATCAGAACTTAATAATTTATGTTTGATTTTAATGTAATTTTAAAAATAAAGTATGTAATTCATTCAAGGGTAAAAATATTTAAAATGCCCTGGTATATAAAAATAGAGAAAATGCTGAGAAATATATTTATTATGTTCACTGAAACTTTATTTAAATGTTGCCACATCAGAATGCAAAAAATATTTGATTGGATGTCCTTAATGCCCTCTGGAGTTAATTTTTAAAACTCAAATTAAATGTTCTTTATATTTTATATTTCCCTGAGCTGTCATTATATTACTCTAAAATTTAATTTACAAAGATACTTTGTATATAATATAGACAAATTTTCTATAAAATATTGCATATTAAAAGTTAGAAATCTAAATAACATTTATGAATGTTTCTATTAAAAACAGATTCATTTTCAATACTGATAATTTTCAGTGAGTCATTTTGGAACCCAACTCAGTGTTTTGTTAATATTACATTCTTATTTAGAAATCAAATTTCAGGGGATCCCTTGGTGGCTCAGTGGTTTAGTGCCTGCCTTTGGCCCAGGGCGCGATCCTGGAGACCTGGGATCGAATCCCACGTCAGGCTCCCGGCATGGAGCCTGCTTCTCCCTCTGCCTATGTCTCTCTCTCTCTCTCTTTCTCTCTCTCTGTGTGTGACTATAATACACTTTAAAAAATTTAAAAAAAAAATCAAATTTCAACAAAGTATACTGTATTTGGCAATAAAATACTTATGATTAAAAAAATCAGTTGCTCTGAAATTGGGATATTATTTGTATTTATTTCAGTTGTCACAGATACACCTTATTAGAGATTCTTTCCAAATGAAGTACATGGAACTGTCTTTATGTTTCATAAATATTTAAGTGACAGGGACACCTGGGTGGCTCAGTGGTAGAGTGTTTGCCTATGGCTCAGGGCATGATCCTAGAGTCCCAGAATCAAGTGCCGTATCGGGCTCCCTGCATGGAGCCTGCTTCTCTCCCTGACTGTGTCTCTGCCTCTCTCTCTCTGTGTCTCTCATGAATAAATAAATAAAATTGTTAAAATAAATAAATACATACATACATACATAAATAATTTAAGTGACAGTAAAAAGCAAAATCCTCTTAATCTGTAACTTAAATGTCTCAGAGTTTACATTGGATGTAACAGAAAGGCAAGGTATTTCAGCAACTGAGAGGCATTTCCAGGCTTCATATATGTATATAAATTTTATATATAATTATTCATATATTAATACACATATATATGAGTGACAGAACAAAACCTGAAAATATATCTCTCTATATATTTTACATCTACTTATCTATTATCTATGTAGATAAATATATATATGTGTATATATATATATATATATATATCCGTCAAAGTCTTTTAAAATCCCTGAAAATGTTATAGTTATTTCTCCTCCTCCAGTGCAATGAACAGGAAGAAAAGCCATTCTCAGCTATTAGGTGGTTGAAAAGAGCACTTTGTCCAAATCTCAGTGGGGGAGTGTGAAATTCTTTAATATCTAAGTTTGCAACAGCAAAGCAGCTTCAAATCTTCACAACAGTAACTGAGAACACAGAAGTTGAGTGTCTTTGTACTCTAAAATTATCAATAACAATATAAGAAAGATTTAAAATTAAAGGAGGAACTCTTACTCTATTGAGACAGAGAATAACCTAGAATCAACATAATAGGAAAATAAATAGGCCTTTGAAAGAAAAAAAAAAGTGACAAGTGACCTTTTCCTGATGCTATGTAGATAGAGCTCATGTTAGAGAATTTGCATTGTGATCACAATTTTTTTAGTTTAAATTTTGCTGCAGTCATATGACAAAATAAATGTCATATGACAAAATAAGTTAATACATAGGTTAATACAATAGGATTCCTTTATCCATTCATTACTTAAAATGTATTTAGTTGTTTACAAGATGTTACAATAATAAAAATTCCTTTTTTGGAATACTCTTATAATTTGCACTTAGTGAATAAGTGCAAGTACCAATCTTCTTGATCTTGGGACATCTTTACAATTTAAAAAATATTAGAAATTAAAAATTATGATATTTCAAAATACTTTCTTATCAATTTATTTCATAATAATAATTACACCATTATATGTTAATGCATTTGATTGAAAATAATATTATCCAAAATAAGTAATGAGAAGGATAGCATTACTTTTCACCTTAATAGAAAAGAGCTGGACTCTCATTTCTATTCCTGCATTCAATCTCTTAGAGTAATTTTTTCTGCTCAAAGAATATAAAGAAAAGTTGGCCTTACACAAAAATGATGTTGGAAAATATTAGAAGTATTTTAATAATCTTTCTTCAGATGATTGTGGCTGTTTTTGATACTATATTCCAACTTGACAAGTGGTAGCTTCTTAAAGACCAATATCAAGTAGAATCTGAATCCATATCAATATATCTTTTATACTTTAGTATTGTAAAATTCATTAGCTTATCTTTGAATGGATATTTTACCTATGTATGATTTTGTATCATATTGTTCAATGAATTATACAGATCTCAATATTGACACATTTTATTTTTCATATTAAAAAGAAATTATAATCGTTAATATCTTCATTCTCATCAGAAAACCTCAGTGTTGGAAAGCAAGTTTTGGCAATTCTAATAGTTGCTTGAAACTGACATCATTTTTTTTTTTTTTTTACTGTGTGTAATGATGAAGAAAGATGACAAATGGTATAGTTTGGTGATAAGAAACCAGAAGTGTTATTCACTATTGCTTTTGCATCAACAGTATAATGTTCATACAATTATTCCAAGATAAAAATGACAACTCAAAAAGGGTTATTCAGCACTTTGTATATTTCAATACTACTTGTGTTTTTCTTTCCATAAACATTTCCATAAACTATCTTCTATGATGGTTAAGTGCACTTATTTTGGACTAATACAGGTAAATACTTATAACCACATCTGTATATTAGTGCATTTGTAAGTCAAAAGTACATCCTGAAAATAAGATGTTAATTCAGTCTCATGTTTTTAGCTAAGTCATTAATTTGAAGATTTACTCTATAATTTAAAGGTATACTGACATGACTTTTTTTTTTAATTTTTCATTTAGCAGGCATTCACCAATGTCAACTGCACAAAGCCTTTTCAATTTCTTAGTCATCATGAACCCTTATTCAACCAATGAAATACCAAAATTTACCAAGCAGGAGGCTATGACTTTTTCAAATGACTTTCAGCTCAATAAGAGATCATCATGTTTACCTTTAAAATATTCAGAATTTTTTTTCTTTAAACTCAGAGTTATTAAAAATAATAAACTCAGAGTTATTGGTTTCAAAATGAAGCCACATTTTTACTGACACATACTACTATTTAAAATGTCTGTGGTATACAAAACAATGAGTCAAATGATTAACATATAGCTGAGAGAAAGATGGTCTTTGTCATATTTTCCTTTCTTAGTTACAGCTGACCCAGTTTATTTGGACTAGTTTCCTTGTTCATGAGTCAGAGTACTCACTGAAATGTCAAATTCATCTTTTTCAGCAGCTATAATCATAGATGATGAAGCTGTGGGTTGAGACAACATGTTGACTCTTCCTTTTTTAGGCCAACATTCTAGCATTAACCATAAGAAAAATATATTGTAAACAAATTTTATTTTATTTCAGAGACAAAATATTTTTATTCTAAAATATGTTTCAAATGAAATTTAAGCATTTGGAAAGGTTTTTAGGTAACATTTTTAAAAAGACAAATTCAAAACAGGAATCTGAAGTGTACTTAGTCATGTTCCACATATTTACATTTACATGGTTACTCAACTATTTGGAGAAATTTCTAGCAACTTGTGATCTGCATTCTTTGTCTCGCCTTTTTCTAATAATATTTTACTCTTTCTATATTGTCTTCTTTTTGAATGATTGAGATATTTTGATGTTATTTTACCTTCCTTCTGATTCATTTATTGTTTGTTCTATTATAGTTTAGATATTCAAAAAGAATCACTGGACCTTTTTCCCCCACTGGACTTTCTAGCATATACTCACAAAAGGCTTTTATTTAAACCAAAGTAATGGTTGTGGCAAGAAGAAGAGAGTGCAGGCAAGCACTGAAGACTAAGAAAAAGAACTCTAGAAGCTCTCAGGAAAGTGTAGGTTTGGGCAGGTGTTACAGCTAGGTTCACTAAAGCAGTTAGGGCAGCAGCAAATCATTAGTAATGAAAGTGATCATCAGAGGATGTTTGGACCTTCAGTAGCAAATCATAGATAGATCCCAATGCCCTTATCTTGGCCAATAGTTAAAAACTGGACATCCAGACATCCTCAAGGTTGAAAATAAGACTTTATCAGTCCATTTGTAAATCAACTCTCTATTTGCAAATGACTTGTTTAATTTGTTAATAGCTAACCTACTTTGTCCTTTTTATCTACTAGTATATAAACAATATCATCATTCTCCTCTTGAAAAAATATTTTTCTTTTTTATTTTAGCCTATCCCCCATGTATTTGGCACCATCACTGTTATTTTTTTTGTCATAGTAATTGCAATTTCATTTAATATAATATTTGGTTAATTATTTCTACAGTATATTTTCCATTCTATGATAGGTAAGCCATTTTCGAAAAATCATTATACTTGAAATTATTCTTTTCTTCATTTAAAAAATTCTTCAGAAAATGTTGAAAATAGAACCTAAATGATTCCACACCACCAGTTTTCACTCCAGTTTCTGTTGTTACAGTAAATTTTGTAAGTATTTCTAGAGAAATGAGACAGAATAAGACCTTTTCTACTCGACTATAAGGTATATTTATTATCTTTATGAAGGTGTGGATATTAAAAACCATATCAGATATTTCTCCTATGCTTCTGATTTGTAAAGAAAAGCATTCATTTTATGCCTGATGACAGTATCATTAAACTGCCATTTAAAAATCGAAATTGTTTTCCACTTTTTTTCCTACTTGTGAGTTTACTTAAACATCTACATTCATGCTTGAAACTTTTGAAATTCTAATTCATTGTAATTCCCACCTTAATTTCCATTGTTATTCCAGGTTAATGTTTGATACAACATACTTTGTTTCATCAGTTATCTGCAAATACATCAAACTTGATTATATTTATTTACCTTAGTCAACTAGCCACTACTTGTATCTTCACACTGGTCATTTGTCAGATAATGGTATGACTAAAATCATTCAGAAATACACATGTATAATCTTCTTTATCATATAGATATGGTAAATAATTCAAAATATGATTTTTCAAGATTTGCCTTAGATTTAGTAAAACAAGTGGCCACAGATGTGTGTTATTTACGAAGTGCCAAAGCATTATAATAATCTTACTTTTATCCACATTATAAGCACGTATCAATAAACTATCGAGCATAGTATTACCTGAAAACATTTCCGTTAGCTTGACATGGGCAGTAGGTGCTTTTATGTGAAAGCTTTCTCCTTTCTCTTAGGCAATTAAAAAAATAAATAAATGGTGGAACTGTCAGGGCATATCTTGGATGGTTTGAATAGACTTGAACATGAGATACCCTTCTAAATTTTGTGCTCAGATAAATTAAATGTCAATAATTAATTTGAATAAAAAATTTAAAAATCAAAATCATTTTATGACCAAGATCATACAATGAGCAGTTGACTAGAAACTCAGGGGAACAAAAACACAGGTTGGGCTGTAAATTAATCAAAAGGCTTAGGTGACTCTAAAACGGGGAAACTAGAGAGGACCTCTCATAACATCTTTGTGAAATGTATGGGTGATGGTTGGGTAATAATAATCTAGCCTTAGTTCCTTTTAAAAATCATTGAACTCTACTAATCATAGGGCCTTTGAGCTTTTCTGGCTATAGGAATTCACTAAGTAGACTATATTTAACAAATATTCACTATTTAACTATGAGCCAGATAAAATTTCATAATTAAAACTGAAGTATGTAAAATTATAAATTTATTTTTCTAAAACATTATCTCATGTTCTAATCTTCTGGTTCCAGTAATGAAGTTAATCATCTGAAATATATCAATGAATTGAATAATTTTTCATTCATATGTTGTTTTAGCCCAATAAATATAGGATTATATCTATCTTCTACATATTATTACCCTTGTAACTTCTAATTTCCGGCTCGCATAATGTCTTATGTAGTATCCAGATTTTGGTGGGGAATAAGTAATAGGAATTTACTTGGTCTATTCATTTGAAACTGTTTTCAGAAATACACTTTACCTCATCTTGTTATTCATCATAAGCCCCTACCTTTGTTGCATTCTGATGAGAAGTGTTTATACTCATGAAACTTCTAGTCACCTAAGTAATTTAGATTATTTCAAGCCCTAAAGTATTTTTCAGGCCCTCTTGATCTTTATCAGATAGTTCTTTTTTTTAAATTTTTTATTTATTTATTTATGATAGTCACAGAGAGAGAGAGAGAGAGGGAGAGACACAGGCAGAGGGAGAAGCAGGCTCCATGCACCGGAAGCCCGATGTGGGACTCGATCCCGGGTCTCCAGGATCGCGCCCTGGGCCAAAGGCAGGCGCCAAACCGCTGGGCCACCCAGGGATCCCCTATCAGTTCTTTACAAATATTCAGATCAAGGGAGGGAATAATGCAAACTGAAATTGTCTCCAAAATTCTTTTGGGGTTGTTCCTAAGACACTTAGTTGGGGAGGGTTTCTTAAGCCTTATGCTTAAGTCTTATTCTGAAGTGCTTATTCTTACCACCATTTCTGCATTAAAGCTAGTTTACCATTCTCATATAGTGCATTTCCTTATGGATTTCATTGAGTTTAACCCCATCAGAAAGGCACACACTACAGGTCATCTTTAACAAGATTGCAGAGTCTAGGAGGTGCAGTTATCCTCTGTTCTTGTTCATACTTCTTTTCTATGGCCAACATATTAAGCTTGGGGTCCTTCAAAGCTTAGTCTTTTATTTTTTAAATGGAAGACCCTTGAAAATTAATTGTTTCATGCTGAGGTTGTTATCTCTGCCTTAATTGTAAAAATCTAATTTGAAACACAAAGCTAATTTTTCTGTTGTCTCTCAATTCATGAAATCCTCCCTTTACCTCATATTTTGGAAATCAGTGACTGTTGCTGAAATAATTGCAGGAAGATGAAGGGGTGGGGATAGATTTTTGTTTTAGAGGTCCAATTTTCATCTATTTTCAAAATTAAAGTATTTTAATTTTAGGTACAATAAGTTGGGTAATTAAGATAAGTATCTTGGATATCTGCAGTTGAGATAGGTATTCTGGATGACACTTTCAAGGATGTTCACTTAATCCAACTTAATGAAATCTATATCTTTCCTATACTGGCAAAAACATTGGCAGCACATGTTGAGGCACATTTTTCTGGACCCGACTGTGCCAGTTTGAGTAGACATGGCAAACATGAAACTCTGGCCAAATTTCCTGGGATGGCTCCAGTAGAGCTGCTGGTGCTCCAGTAGAGCTGCTGGTGACCCATCCTGCTCTCTCAGATGCAGTGAGGCAAAAGGTGGTCCAAATTTTATTATAGCATATTTCTAATTGCACAAATTTTCTTACTTTTTTCAGCTTAGCATAACACATATGCAGAGAATTTTGTATATTTCAAGTGTACATATAAAAATCCAAGTGAGTAAATGAGTATTTCAAGTGTATATATAAAAATCCAAGTGAGTAAATGAGTATATCAAAAACTGCCTGCATACCAAAGTTAACCACTATTATGATTTCCAAAATAGTAATCCAAATGCTCTCCAAATGCTCTTGTTTATGTCTGAGATTTATTTGAAATTTAATTTATGTTAAATTAATTGTATTAATTAATTAATATTAATTATGTAGTCCTTCAGATTTTTCTTCTTTAGCTCAGCATTGCTTTTATGAGACTCAAACATTTTGCTGACTATAGCACTAGCTATGCCATTTTAATTTCTGTATGTTATTCCATTGAGTAAACGTATTCCAATTAATTGGAACTTATGAATTGGTTTCATTTTCCACTTTAAAACTTTTACAAATAGGGACACCTGGGTGGCTCAGCAGTTGAGCGTCTGACTGCCTTTGGCTCAGGGTGTGATCCTGGAGGCCCCGGGATTGAGTCCCACATGGGACTCCCTGTGAGGAGCCTGTTTCTCCCTCTGCCTGTGTCTCTGCCTCTTCTCTCTCTGTGTCTCTCATAAATAAATAAATAAAATCTTATAAAAAATAAATAAATAAACAAATAAACAAACAAACAAACAATAAATAAATAAAACTTTTACAAATAATATTGCTACCAATACTGTTGTATGCATCTTTTGGTACACATGTATATATAATTTGGTTTAGAAATTGTTTTCAACATTACTAGATGATTCCAAAAATTTTCCAAAGGGGGTATACAAATTGAAATGTGTGAGCACTACATCCTTGACAACATTTGGCATTGTCAGATATTTGGTTTGGTTTTATTTTGTTTTAAAGCCATTATTAGAAGGAAACTTCATCAAACTGATACAAGGCAACTATTAAAAACCTACAACTAACATTATTTTTAATGGTAAAGGACTGGCCATTTTCCATCTAAAAGCAGGGAATAGGATGTCCATCTACTATTTCTCTTCCAACATTTAATGGAAGTATTAGCACAATAAGACAAGGAAATGAAATAAAAGGCATGATTTACTGGGAAGAAGTAGAACTATTTTATTTGCAAATAAGATAATTTTGTATGTGAAAAATGCTACAGAATTTACCAAAAAGAAGTTACCAGAACTAAGTGAGTTTAGCAAGTTTGTAGGACACAAGGTTAATCTACAAAAATGCCTATGTATCCACCTTCATTCTTAAAAAGTATTTTTATGGAGTATATAATTCTGACAAACACATTTTTCAGTAGCATTCTGAACCAGTGGAGAGGATCCAAATAAACTACCAAGGCAGGAAGATATGCTTTATCATTGACAATATTTAGGAATGCCAGTGCATAATAATAATAAAAGGGAAAGCTGTCTCTACTCAGTTTTATTGGATTTTTAAATTAAATACAAAGAGTGAACCTACCTATTGCCTATGCTTGGGACAAAAACCCCTCTTGGGTGTTCCACTGGGTTTTCCATTATTACAAGGATATCATTCAATTACTTCCAGCTTCCAAACTTTTTGCTTAAATGTCAATTGATATTCTTAATTATAAAGTGTGATTATTCCTTCTTTGAAGATAAAATAAATAATTTCCCAATATTACTGGATGCTTTATGGATCTCTCTATATATTTGTTTTTAATGTGTGTCAATTACATTTTATATTTTCATTTTTCTCAGGTTTTGTGAGGGTTTGAAAATGTACAATTGATGTATTTCATGACATTTTCTAGGTGTTCTCATTTTTTTCTTTATTCTGGCCTACCTTCAATTTGCCAATTTTTCTTCACTTATTTAATCTGGTGTCAAATGTACACATGGAGTTTTCAGTTTTGATACTTATATTTTTCAATTGTAGAAGTTGAATATTTTTTCAGATCTGCCATGTAGATTTTTCAGATCTTACCATTTCCTATTCCAACTGGAAATATTCAATCTAGTCTTTTGTCTCCTCTAACATTTTAATCTTAGTTATTTAAAAATATAAATCTGAAAATTTCTTTATAGAGATCTTTTATGCTTTACTGTCTGTATATCTTCTTTTCCCATGCACATAATACACACATAAGCAAAACCCAAAATGATTACATTTTCAGTATTTTGAGAGCATATCTATGGAGAAAGAAAATAATCATAGTTCATTTTAACTAGAGAAAACAGAAAGATATCTTCAGAGATTCAGATTTTAATATACAACTTTTTAACAAAACTCTTAAAAAACTATGTGTTTAATTTTAATAAACGAAATATTAGAAGAAGGTTGTGGTAGATCAAACAAATAAGATTAACTGTTTCATGGTGAACTTGGAAAAGGACTTATCATTAAAGAGAGGCATAATTTGCTGAAGAGTCTTATTTTCTTCTTAAACTTTCCCTCAAGTTTTTATCTCTTCACGGGACACTGAAATGAAGTCTTTTTGCCAGGATGAAGACAGTAACCCTAAAAGTGAAACTACTCTGCTTTATGGTAGTTCTTGAGCTGCCAAGTTTCAAGGTGGCCAACTGGGACAATGAGACAAACTAAAAGTAAGAATCAAGCTAATTACCAATACAGTTTTTCCTTGCACCTTACCCATTGTAATGTAAAAATATCATGTCAATATTGCCTTTAATATATCTAACCTACCAAACAACACACCTTAACATAGCCTACCTTAAACATGCTCAGAAACTTGAATTGGCCTACAGTTGTACAAATTCCTCTAACATAAAACATAATTTATAATAAACAATTGAATATCTCATGCAATATGTTGGATACTGTACTGAAAGAAAAAAAATGCAATGGTTATCAGTGTGTTGCTTCTTTATCCTCGTGATCACGTGGCTGAGTGGCAACTGCTACTGCCCACCACCAGGAGAGAGCATCATGCCATATATCAGGAGCCAGGAAAAGAGCAAAATTAAAAATTCCAATTATGATTTCTATTGAATGTGAATCACTTTTGTACCATTGTAAAGCTGAAAATTCATAAATTGAATCATTATAAGTCTGTATTGCAATAGTGCAAGTAAATAAGCAAAGAGTTAAGAAAAGTGATAGCTCTTTAATTTCCATGTTTTCCTAGAATGACCTGGGCTGGTGAGATGACATGCAGTGCAGTTGAGAAAAACTGAGAACTGAAGAGAACTGAACAAAAGGCTACCACTGGAGATTTTGTTAAACCTTGCAATGTAACTGAAATTTTCCTGCTTGTTTTCAGACTTTCCTAGAACTTGAGACCCCCTTTTCTTCTATTTCTATCTTTTTGGAATGGAAATGTCTATCCTATATGACTGTCCCAACAATATATTTTATAAGTATTTAGCTTGTTTTCTAATTTCACAAGTCCATAGATGATGACAAATTTTGTCCCGGGGTAGACCATTGTTAGATTCTTACCATAACTAATTTAGATGAATTTGAGTTGATTATATTTAGATAAGGTCTGAGACATTGAGTTGACACTGAAATGGATTAATAATCTTTTTAAGGATGTTGGGATGGGGTCAATTTGTTTTGCATATGTGAAAGATATTAATTTAAGGGAGGGCAGAGGGTGCACTGTTATGAGTTGAATTGTGTCCCCCAGAAAGATATATTGAAGTCCACAGATTAAAATACACTCATGGTAAATAAGTTGAATTGTGTCCCCCAGAAAGATATATTGAAGTCCTCAGATTAAAATACACTCATGGTAAATAAATAAATAAATAAATAAATAAATAAATAAATAAAATACGCTCATGGTTAAGCAGAAAGATGTAATAATGACTCTACAAAATGATTTTTGTTCTAGGGACACCTGGATAGCTCAGTGGTTTAGCACCTGCCTTTGGCTTAGGGCATGATCTTGGGGTCCCAGAATTGAGTCCTGCATCAGGTTCCCTGCATGGAACCTGCTTCTCTCTCTGCCTGTGTCTCTGCCTCATTCTCTCTTTCTCTCTCTCTCTCTCTCATGAATAAAAAAATAAAATCTTTAAAAACTATATTTTTGTTCTAAATTCAATATACTTGACTATCAGGTTCAATTAATGACAATGTTTGGTTTTTAATGTAAATCAAATTGCTATAGATGTTTGTCCATATCTATTCTGTTAATAAAACAGTCTCACTTCGAGAATAATTTAATTACAATAATTTATTAAGATAATTAAATAGTACATTTTATTAACATAACTATTCAATTTGATAACAGAAACAAAGATACATTGACTGAAATCTTAAAATTACTATAGCTAGGATCATTTCACTCAAAAGTTCTTAGGATGTATCTGGTATATGTCCCATATGCCAAATTTATAATCTTGTCATAAGGTAGGCATAAGTAAGAACAAAAGCTTCAATGTCTATTTGATATTTACAAATGGACTTTATGCAATAACCTCCTTCAAGTGTATATGGATATGTTTACTATTGTCTCTATATATTTTTAGATGACCATAACGCTCCCTCTGCCAAATGGTAACTGCATTAACAACTAGAAAGCAAAATGAAACAAAACAAACAACAACAGTCAGCCTCCTAAACTGTATTTTCAAGTTGGTTTATTTATGACTAAGCTTTTTATCTAGAAATCAAAGTGCCTATTTTACAGGAAATGTAGTCAAGTAGCTACACATGGTACTGTTCATCATTCAGAAATTCGATCATCTTTATCATCCTGTATCAGTAGCAAAAAATACAAGAACAAATAAAGTTTGGACAATTATTTGAAGGAATAGCTGCCATGACCTAAGGAAACCTTAACTTCCTCAGCTATTAAAAAATTCACTGAGTCATTATCATTCTCTCAACTCTCATCTGATGAGGTCAGCAATTACATGTACAAGAACTTATAACCACTTTTTAAACATTTATTTAAATATTCAAAAGTTATAACTAATAAGTTTAGGCAGATTTACCAAAGGAAAACCTCAAAAACAACATAAGGATGGTCTCACACTTCATTGGAAAAGATGGAATCAGGTCGAGCTAATCCAGTAGTTATCTTTGAATGCACGGATTCTTGGATTTACATTTCCAAATTCACAATACATCATACTCCCATGACCTGGATGTCCTTGATGCTTGCAAATGTAAAAACTGAGAGTCTTTGGAGATTATCTAGAAGCAGACAGCATCATAAATAATTCAACTTTTCCAAAAATTTTGATCATATAACTTTCAGACACAGATTCTGAATGCAAAAAGCCACTAATTGTTCCTTCTCCTCTCTTTCTTTTTTTTAATTCATAACTATCTTGAAGCCGTTTTTTGTAGTTTAAAATTACACATTTTTAATTATCATGGATGAGAAATTTAAGACTTTTCATTTTATTTCTAATATTTTTAAAAATAGCTAATCCCTGGTATTTGACAACACTTAACTGATAGCCTAAAGAACTAAACAGAATGATGTGAAAACTTGGAAACCTGACCACTATGCCACTTCCCAAGTTGGGAAATTCAGATGTAGGACTTTTCTTTCCCCCCTGACTAGGACTAAGAAGAGTCAATGTTGCTTAAGAAAACATTTCAAGTTGTAGTAATAATTCTCATGTTCCTTAACATCACAATTCTATATTGTATCTTGCCCAGAGCCATAGGTACTTTTGTATAGCCACTATCTGATGAATGAGTTCATAAGAAAGAACAATCACACAGAAAACTGGTGATCTACTTGAAACTCAAATGTTTCCTGTGCTGTTAGACTTCACTGATCTTCAGACTTGGAAATCTGTATAGTGGTTAGAGTCTGGACTCTGATATTCAGCATAAGGACGCTTTCCTGAGGCAATGATGGTAAAGAATAATTACTATAAAAATCCCTAAAATATTAAAAATGTTTTACTATAACCCTTGAAAAACTTGCCTCCAACTATTCCTCCTCACCTAAATTTTCTTAAACTCAAGTTGATCATCCAATTAATAGCTGATAAACTACAACCACCATTTTGCTACTTTACCATCCTATCCTATAACTAATGTCACATGAGTTTCCACAAATGCTGAGAATTTCTATAACATATACTCTTGGAATAAAATTAAAATTTGGCTGATCTTGTTCCATTTGTCATATGACATAATTAAACATCTTGTTTCATTCCCTAACATTCATGCCAAAGTTGGTTTCATTTAGCAACATTTTAAAAATAGTTTATTTATTTATTTGGAGAGGTAGGGGAGCAGAAGAGGGAAAAGGAGGAAGAAAAATTCTCAAGCAGACACTGTTCTGGGTGTGGAGCCTGAGTTGGGGCTCCATCTCATGACTCTGAAATCATAACTGAGCCAAAACCAAGAGTCAGACACTTAACTAAGTCGCCCACGTGCTCCTACAATATTTTAATTTAAAGCTTGAGATAATGAGTTGGCTCTTTTTTTTTCTTTCCACCATTTGTAATGAGTATTTGAGATGGTTACTAGGAAAAACAATAATAGAAAAATGAACAAGATACAAGAATATGATTTGTACAGCAAGACAGATGTTTAATTAACAATTGTCCAAAGTAGATGGCCTAAAATAAGCAAATCTAAGATGCATTCTGTTTCTTCAATTTTATCAAGAAAATCAAACCTAAATCCAGAAAACATTGTGTGATTTGAAGTTTATCATAATAGGCCATGGAACTGGTTCTGCTTTGTGTGGGTTTGAAAAACATATATTAATTATTTATAGATCAAAACAAGGAAATAATATAATGGTGGGTGAAATTCTTATTGTAGTTATGCTTAGAGCTAAATCATAGAAAAAATTAGAGTGATGTTAATTATTATGTTTTTTTTTTCTTAGAAGCAATTTAAAACACTAAGCTTTTTTAAAGAACTAAAGCTTACTTAGCTATACAGATAATTTTGGGAAAAAGTAAATGATAGGTTGGAAATATTTTAGAAGTAAATAGTTTAGGGGAAGATGATGTACACATGCTTAGGATAGCATTTCAACGAACTGGCAATTTCCTATACTCTATATTTGAGACAGAGCAAAGATCACAAAAAAAGTATTCCAGAATCATGGCTGAGAATGTTTCCTTCCCTTTGCAAAGGGGCTTATCCCTGTTGTTAAGAAACAGTGATAAAATCAAATGAAACTAATCCTCATATTTTAGACAAGTATTTGTTGAGATTTTGGGGTAAGGGGCAAATCCAGCCCTCATTCTCACATCATATTGAGCTATAGAGGAGTTGTTTGAAACCAAACAAGGAGTCAAGTGCCATTTTGTGTGTGTATAAAATGCGTTGTCACACATATATTTTAAGTTGGGAGATCTATCCCCATTCCTTTTTTAAAGAAGATTTTATTTATTTATTCATGAGAGACACAGGAGAGAGGCAGAGACACAAGTAGAGGGAGAAGCAGGCTCCCTGCTAGGAGCCCCGTGTGGGAATCGATCTTGGATACCGGGATCATACCCTGAGCCAAAGGTAGACGCTCAACCACGGAGCCACCCAGGCATCCCTCTATCCCCATTCCTATCATTTATGTTGCCACTTCTTCCCCTGAGAAAGCTACCTTGTTTTGTTGGCTTGTTTAAGTTAGGACTTTTTACTCTCTGCTTTATTTATTCAGGTTTAATAGCCTCAGTAAATGTCTATTTGGCCAGTATCTGTTGCTTAGATACTGTTCCATCTCTTTTCTTCCCTTTAAAACAGACCCCACTTGCTAATTTATTTTCTAGCTATCATATATGATTTAAGATAGCACATAGTTTACCTGGTGTATTTGTTAATGCACCAGCTTTTGCTAAATACTGAGGCCTTAAATAAAAACAATGAGTCTTAATCATGTGTAAGTTACACAACAATCAGCTTTAAATTTTATTTTAGGATTGTACTTACTAGCTTTGAGATCACGATCAGTGATAGGATAATTTATTTGATTTGGTTTCATCATTTATAAAGTGGGAATAACTTGATATGTATGTATGCCATATATATGTTTTATAGTTTAGAAAAAATGTACAGCAACGAATACTAATGTTTAAATGGTTTACTATATACTTTTTTTGTTTTGTTTTCTTTGTTCTTGCATATACAGTTGACCTTTGAACAACATGAGAGTTAGGGACACTGATCCTTGTGCAGTGAAAAATCCATATATAACTTGTGACACCCTAAAAACTTAACTGATAGCTTACTGTTGATCAGAAGCCTTAACAACATAAACATTCAGTTAATACATATTTTGTATCTCATAAGTATTGTATATTGTATTCTCACCATTAAGTAAGCTAGAGAGAAGAAAATATCAAGAAAATTATAAAATATATTTACAGTACTATACCGTATTTGTTGAAAAAAAAATCCTCATATAACTGGACTCAGATAGTTCAAGCCCATTTTTGAGGGGTCAACTGTACCTATTATTCTCACTGTAATAAGCTTTTGCAACAATATAGAAAAATACTGGGTCTCTAAACCAAAAATCCATGTGTTCAGCTTTAAGTTGGTTCGAATATATCCTATTATATCTGGAATTATACAAGTTAGCCATATTCAGAAAATAATAAGTATGAAAATCCCCTCAAACTACTCCTTAAATAAATATGTACATTTTCACTTGGGTTTTAAGAGATTTTTGTTAATTATGATATGGTTTTTCTCTTTATACACAATTTTTAATAGTATCACTTTTATATATATGTATTCACCATCTGTATTTCTTCCCGGTTCCTAAAATATTTCTGACATATGTTTAAAAGTCATTATCTTCATCACTACTTAGGGATTTAGGTCATTCTGCTTCGTTCTGCCTTTGGTGTCCTTTTACACTGAAAACTCCCACTGAAAATTTTAGGTCTTGTGGCTCTGTAAAAGTCCTATATAAATTTTATGCTGTGGTATTCTTTTTAAGTTATAGCCAAAACACATGATAAAGATGGTGCAAGTAATGAGATACTTATTTTATATAATAAGTATCAGTACTTAAAAAGAATAGTAAGGATAATAAAAAGAAAATATTAACCTAGATCACTTTTTAATAATGCTTTAGACAGATAACAAAGGAACAGAATATATTGTTAAATGAATAATCATAATGTGAATACTGTGTAAACACCACTCTAGTCAAGAAGTAATAAAATACCACCAGCAACTCATAATCCTCTCGACTCACCTCATGATTTTTTTCAGTCACAAACTTAGCTATCTCCCAGAAGTCAGCACTATATTGACTTTTGTGATATTCTTATTGCACTTGTCTCTTGTTTTCTCAACTATGTACACATCCTTAAAACAGTATAGTTTAATATTATCTGTCGTTGAACATTTTACATGTAAAATTCATGCTATACTTTTTGTTTTTTCTTTGTTCTTTCACAAAGAACATTTCTTTGTTTCTTCACATGTTTTTTAACCTCTTCTAGAATCATTTTTATTAAAATATAGTCTTGCATTCTTGCTTTTAATGATCTTGACATTTAGAATCAGTCAAAATTCATTTATTCATTTTATTGACCATTTTTTCCTCTACCATTGAGAATTCTGCTGTAATCATTCCTTGCATGCATTATGCTACCCTTGAATCTAAGTTTATTCTAAGGAGTGAAATAACTTAGTCTTAGGAAACATGTATGTCCACCTTTCCTAAATAAAACTGTTCTCCCTATACATTTCCATCAATTGTGCCTATATTTTGAACTATTTCTATTTCCTACTATTTTTGGATTAGTCAGTCTTTTATTTATTTACTTATGTATTTGTTTGTTTGTTTGTTTGTTTGTTTGTTTTAGAGAGAGAAACAAGGCAGAGGAGCAGAGGGTAAGGAACAAGCAGGCTCTATGCTCGGTTCAGAGTCCAACATGGGTCTCGATCTCATGACCCTGAGGTCATCACTTGAGCTGAAATCAAAAATCAGATGCTTAACCAACTGAGTTACCCAAGTGCCCTTGACTAGTCAGTCTTTTAAAATTATTACCACAGTAAGTTGTATGAAAAGGAATTTTATGGTTTTCACTTGAATTTCTCTTATTACTAATTTGGTTTAACTACATTTTGATATAATGGCAATTATTTTTTTTTACTTCAGAAATCCCAATTTAGTATTCTTCCCATTTCCTATTAGATTGACATTATTTTTCTTAAAAATTTAGAGCAGTATTTTTTCCTCATTTTTTAATAGCAAAGTGTATATACCATAAAATTTCACCATCTTAACCATTTTTAAGTGGCCAGTTTAGGGTAGCAAGTTCATTCATATTTTTGTGTAGCCAACACCATCATCCATATCCAGAACACTTCATCTTGAAAACCTGAAGCTCTACACCCATTAAATAATAACTCAATTCTTTCCTCTTCCCAGTCACTGGCAACCACCATTTTACTTTTTGTCTTTATGATTCTCACTACTCTAAGTAATTCATATAAGTGAAAATGTATAGCATTTGTCTTTTTCGTGACTAGCTTATTTCACTTAGCATCATGTCCTCAAGCTTTATCTCTATTATGACATATGTCAGAATTTGCTTTCTTTTTAAAGCTGAATAATATTCCACTGTATGTATGTAACTCATTTTGCTTATCCATGCATCGGTTGATGGACATCTAAGTTTCTTCCACATTTTAACTATTGTGAATAATGTTGTTATGAACATAGGTTTATGAATATCTCTTCAAGACCTTGCTTTCAGTTTTTTGGTGGTATATATCCACAAGTGGAGTTTCTGCATAAATTGGTAATTATATTTTAAGTTTTATAAGCCTCTGTCATACTGTTTCCCAGAAGCTGTAACAGTTTGCATTTACACCTTAGTGCATGAAAGTTCCAATTTCTCTACCTATTTACCAATATTTGTTACTTTCTTTTATTTTTCTCTTTTCTTAAACTTATGTATCTGAGATGGTATATCATTGTAGTTTTGATTTTCATTTCCCTAATGATTAATGATGTTGAACATTTTTTTTTAAATTTTGTATTTATTTATGATAGTCACAGAGAGAGAGAGAGAGAGAGAGGCAGAGACACAGGTGGAGGGAGAAGCAGGCTCCATGCACCGGGAGCCTGATGTGGGATTCGATCCCGGGTCTCCAGGATCGCGCCCTGGGCCAAAGGCAGGCGCCAAACCGCTGCGCCACCCAGGGATCCCCAATGTTGAACATTTTTTAATGTCCTTATAGGCCATTCACACATCTTCTTTGGAGAAATGTCTATTCAAGTCTTTTGTACATCTTTAAATCAGATTGTTAGTTTTTTCTTGTTGGTTGTTACTGGGTTTTAGGAATCCTATATATATTTTGGCAGGAGTTGCAATGAATACATAGATCACTTTGTGTAGATTAGAAGTTTCAAAAAAATTAAGTCTTCCAATCTATTAACATGAGATGTCTTTCCATTTATTTATGTCTTCCTTAATTCTTTCAGCAGTTTTATAGTTTTCATTGTACAAGTCTTTCATCCTCTAAATTTTTTTAAAGATTTTATTTATTTATCCATGAGAGACACAGAGAGAGAGAGGAAGAGACACAAGTAGAGGAAGGAGCTGGCTACATGAAGGAAGCCTGATTCAGGACGCAATCCAGGGACTCCGGGATCATGCTCTGAGCCAAAGGCAGACGCCCAACTGCTGAGCCACCCAGGCATCCCTCATCTTCTCAATTAAATTAAATTCTGAGTATTTTATTTCATTATTTTGGTGTTATTGTAAGTGGAATTGTTTTCTTAATTTCCTTTGGGATTATTCATTGTTAGCATATAAAAATAAAACTGATTTTTATGTTTTGTATCCTGCTACTTTACTGAGTCTGTGGAATTTGGGGGGTTTTCTATATATAAGATTATATCATCTGTGAATAAATTTGATTTTACTTCTTTATTTCCAAATTGCATGTCTTTTATTTCATTTTCTTGTTTAACTGCTTTGGCTAGAACTTCTTATGTTGAATAGTGGTGGTAAAAGCAGGTATCCTGTCCTTGTTCCTTATCTTAGAGGAACAGGTTTCAGGCCTTACCCATTAGGTATGATCTTTGCTGGTGTGCTTTTTCTTCTTTTCTTTTTAATATATGGTTTTTTATTATGTTGAGGTAGTTTCTTCTATTCCTAGGTTTTTGAGCACTTTTATCATTAAAAGGTACTGAATTTTCTTTTTTTAACTTTTGTGTTTTAGCTTTACCATTGTCACTTAATTTCTTTTCTTTTCTTTCTTTCTATCTCTTTCTTTCGAGAGAGAGAGAGAGAGAAAGAGAGAGAGGAGAGCAAGGGGCAGAAGGAGAGGGAGAGAGAAAACCTCAAGCAGACTCCCTGCTATGCATGGAGCCCAATGCAAGCCTTGATCTCATGACCGTGAGATCATTACCTGAGCCAAAAGCAAGAGTTAGGCACTTAACCTGATAAGCCACCCAAGTGCTCGTGGGTGTTGGATTTTCTTGAATGCTTGTTTTCATTGATTGAGATGATCGTGCATTTTTTTTTTTTTTTGCTTTATTATGTTTCCTTTATGTGATGCAGTACATCACATTGATCGTTTTCATATGTTTTTTTTTTTAAAGAACCTCCACATGCAGTTAAGTTCTTTTTTAATTTTTTATTTTTTTATTGATTTATGATAGTCACAGAGAGAGAGAGAGAGGCAGAGACATAGGCAGAGGGAGAAGCAGGCTCCATGCACCGGGAGCCCGACGTGGGATTCGATCCCCAGTCTCCAGGATCGTGCTCTAGGCCAAAGGCAGGCGCTAAACCACTGCGCCACCCAGGGATCCCTCATTTTATATGCTGAATTGTCCTTGCATTCTTAGGATAAATCCCACCTGGTTGTGGGGTATTATTCTTTTAATATATCAGTGATTTTTACTGCTAGTATTTTGTTGAGGATTTTTGCTTTATTTATTTATTTACTTACTTATTATAAGGTATATCAGTCTATCAGTCCATAGTTTCTTGTAGTGTCTTTGTCTGGCTTTGGTATCAGAGTAATGATTTCCTCAAAGAATGAATTAGGAAGTAGTCCTTCATTTTAAATTTCTTGAAATACTTGAAAATAATTGGAGTTAGTTCTTTTTAAGATGTTTAGTAGAATTCACCAATGAAGTAATCAGTCCCAGAGCTTTACTTTGTTGGGAGATTTTTGATTACTCATTTAATCTCCTTATTAGTTATAAATCTATTCAAATTTTCCATTTTATCATAATTAAGTCTTAGATGAAATGAACAAATTCCTAGAAACATAAAACTAAGTTACCCATTGGTTGACATATATATACTTTTAATTTTTATTCAAATTCTAGTTAGTTAACATACAGCGCAATATTGATCTGGGGAGTAGAATTCAATGATTCATGACTTGCATACAATACCCAGGGCTCAAGTGTCCTCCATAATATCCATCACCCATCTAGCCCATCTGCCAGCCACATCCCTTCATCATACCTCAGATATACAATTTTTTAGAAAACTGTCTTATAATTGTTCATTAATTATTCACAGTACTCCTTGTTACTATCATAGAATTAATAGTAATGACACTTCTTTTCTGATTTTAGGAATTTGAGTCTTTTTTTTTTTCTCAATCCATCAAGCTAAAGGTTCATCAGTTTTTTTATCTTTTCAAAGAATCAACTTTTGTTTTCATTGATTATAGTTTTTCTAGCCTCTATTGTACATATTTCTGCTCTAATCCTTATCACTTCCTTTCTTCTGCTAGTTTTGGGTTTCATTTTTCTCTTCTTTTTTTTAGTTCTTTAAATTGTACAGGCAGGTTGTTGACTTGATATTTTGCTTGTCTTTTGATGCAAGTGTTTATAGCTTGTATCTTCCCATTAGTGCTGCTTTCGATCCCATATGTTTTGGAATGTTCTATTTTTTCACTCATTTCTATCTTCTCATTTCTCTTGAGATTTCTAATTTGATCCACTGATTCTTTAAGATGTGTTGTTTAATTTATACGTATTTGTGCATTTTCCAGTTTTCCTTATATTATTTTAATCCCTTCTGCTATTTTATTTTCCTTTTCAAATTTCTAATTTCATCTGTTGTGGTTGGAGAAAATACTTTTTAAAAAATATTTTATTTATTTATTCATTCATGAGAGACACAGAAAGAGAGAGAGAGGCAGAGACACAGGCAGAAGGAAAAGAAGGCTCCATGCAGGGAGCCTGACATGGGACTCAGTCCTGGACTCCAGGATCACACCCTGAGCCGGAGGCAGGCACTAAACTGCTGAGCCACCCAGGGATCCCCATATACTTTGTATGATATCTAAATTTGTAAGTTATTGAGTCCTAATCTGTGGCCCAACAGATGATCTATCTGGAAAATATTCCTTGTGTACTTTGAGAACAGTGCGCATTCTGTTGTTGTTAGGTAGTGTGTCCTGTATATACCTTCTAGATGTACTTTTTCATAGTGTTATTCAAGTACTCCATTTTACTAGGTTTCTTCTGTCTGGTTGTTAGAAGATGGAGTATTGAAATCTTCAACTATTTTTCTAGAACTGTCTATTGTTCCCTCTGATTCTGTCAATTTTTGCTTCATATGTTTTAATAATCTGTTATTAGGTATGTAAATATTTATATTTTCCTGCTGTTGAACTTTTATTAATATATACTGTCTATCTTTGTGTCTTGTAAATTTTTTTGATTTAAAGTCTATTATTCCAGATATTATCATAAATGTTCTTATTTTCTTATGATTATTATTTTCCTAGAACATATTTTTCTATGCTTTTATTTTCAGCCATTTATGTCTTTGGATCTAATGTGAGTCTCTTATAAACACTATATGGTTGAATTTTTATTTCTGTATTCTTCCAACTATGTCTTTTCATTGGAGAGTTTAATCCATTTACATTTAAGTAATTGCTGATAAGGAGGAGCTTAATTCTTTTATTTAGCCATTTATTTTTCTGTGCCTCATAGTTGTTATCCTTCATTTCCTGCAATGCTGTCTTGTGTGTAGCTAATTTTTGGTAGTGAAAGTTTCTAATTGCCTTCTCATTTCCTCATGTATATCCTCATGTATATATTCTATACCTATGAAATTTGAGTTATCACAGGAATTGCATATAACATCTTAAATCCATAAGATTCTAATTGAATTTATACCAGATTAATTTCAATTATTTACAAAACTCTGCCCCTTTATATCTCCTCACCAACCTCTTTCACATACCAATATTATCACATTTTAGATTATTTTCCTTCCTCCCTTGGTATTAATCAGCCCTGGCAACTGTCTCTCTTCTTATAAAATAATTGTGTGCAGTATAGAAATACAATTCAGGAATAATTTTCTTTCAACATACTAAATATATTCCACTCTCTTTTCTCTCTCTTTTGTTATAGAGAAGTCAATGGAGAAGGTAGCTGATATTCCTGAAATAGTTTTTTTTTAAATCCTTCTAAGATATTCGTTGTGTTCTTCTTTTCGATCTTCAGATCACTTGCACTCTGAAAATGATATTCATCTTATTGGAAAAGTCACCTAACAATAAGCTGATAGCCAAGCTATTTGATGGAAATTCCATACTTCTCACCACTTCATCACCAGCAGACAATTGGTATTGTTAAATGTTGGAATAACTTCTTTATGAGTTAATTTAAAGAGATTTGTCCTTACCACTTGTTTCTCAAACAAGAACAGTTTGGTCATTGAATACAGCTCTTTTCAGAAAGAAATCATCTTCTTTCAGCAAGAGATGAATGAATAGATTCTACCCCACTCATTTCATTTCTGAAGATGATGCATATTTCTTTCACCACCAGTAATCTTAGGCCAGCCTGGTTGATACATTCTCTGTGTGATAATATGATCAGAAGGGGGGAAATGTGGTTCAAAGTTACTTCCAATTAAGTTTTATGAAAATGCATTGTCTGCCTTGCACCTGATACTTTTGACTGCAATATCTATATGCTAACAGTTTATTGGGGGAAAAATAAATCATAGCAATCAGAATGTGGCACACAGATTTTGAGATAATAAAGGAAACACAGTCTGGCATTTGGGGAAGGAATAAAATCAACCTGTTTGGTAGGGAGAAGGAGAAATATTAATGGACTTTGATTTCACAACCCCCTTTGAAGATTTCTTCCAGTATGAAAATGTCCTGGCATGGTTATCCAAAACTGTTGAAAGTACCTTGAATTTAACTAACTGCTAACTCTGCTTTCCTTTGCCAGAGGTTCTGACCACAATTTTGTCACCTTTATCCTAAATATTACTTGTCTATTGGATACAGCAAAAGATGGTTCAAACTCCTGTATGTCCCACAATAAATACTTTAGAATATTGTCCAAACCCCATTCTTAGACATTGTATGGCATGGACAGATGCTACTTAGCAGGTTTCTTAGATAAACATAGCAGATTAGACTCAATGATATTAGTCCCTCCAAAAACAAGAATTAATTATTAAAGTTGAAAACAGGTATCATAAAGTTCACCAATTGGCTAGAAGGTTATGTTGGAGGAACTGTCAATCTGTGCCCTGACTTTGAGATCATGAGTCACATGCTCTACTAAATGAACCAGCCAGGCATCCCATGCAAATTACATTTTTTATATGTATCTGATAATTCCAATATGTATGATGACTGTGTGGGTATAATCCCTCTATCTAGTTCTTTCTGCTTTTTTTTGTCTTTCTATTACTTGTGTGATTAGTTATTTCTAACTATGTTAATTATTATCCTTACAAAACTGCGGGGGCTCCTAAGCAGCTGAGATGAATATGCCCTCTCTAGAGAGATCTTGTGTTCTTTTCTGCCAGGTATCTATGGTACTATGATTTAGACAAGTCCTCACCAAATTCAACAGTTGAATTTCCTTGGTCCTTCCAGAATGTGTCCTTAGGGTGTTAAATTGCATGATAGTCTATATTTTTCTTTGAGTTTTTGAGCCTGGGGCTGAGGTAGATTTAATTCTAGTTCGAATTTATCCTAAGAATTCAGCCTTCTATTTAGAGAATCTATATTTGAATACATCACCTTAGAAAGCCTTATGCTTTTACTTTTTTTCTTATTGTATCAGATCCTCAAAGGTGATATAGGGCTCTCAGATGCCAGTAGGCTGCTCACTACTAAATTCATGCTTTTTCCTAATAATTTTTTATTATTTTATCATCTCTTTGATGCTTCAGTAAAACTAGAAAGTATTTTATCCGGCATCTTTAGTTGTTTTCAAGAAAAGAGTTAGTCTGACTAACAGTGAATGCCACTACAAGAAAGCTTTGGTGGAAGATATTTTACTTTGGATTTGTTTTATTATTGGTTTTAGCTTATATTGCCTAGACATTTGTCACATATCAGTTATTAAAACTAAGTACCTGTTTTTAATCTTTGCAAAAACTGCAAAGAAAAACATATTTGTGCAAGAAATTCATTACATATTAAATATGAAAATGTTATTTAAATTTCTCACTCATTTATCATAAGTATATATATGTATATATATACATATATATATATATATACATATGCACATGTATATAAAGCACCAAATGGAGTATACATTTTGTGATAAGTTCTTTCATTAGCCTGGAAAAAATAATATTTGGAGCTTTACCTATTAAAACTAGTGAAATAGCATATTCACATGTAATACTAATAAAGGCAGTAAGAAATAGCAAAATACAACATGTAGAAAAAGTGTGAAAATGGAAGTCACATTTTATGAAATGGAATCTCAGCTCCATTGTATACTTAACTGGAGCTTCATTCAGTTACATAACATTTGTACACCCATTTTTCATCTATAGAAGGACAATAATAATATATTATATAAGGGACAATAATTGTTTTATATATTATATAGATAAAATGTTGATATGGTAGACACAAATATAAAACAGATCCTGGCACACTGCAGCCAATAGTCTGGCCATTGAGGTTGTTACAACTGCCATTTTATTTTTAGAAATGACAATGAGTTGAGAGTCATATATTTATAATTAATTTTTGTCCAAACAATGTAAACATTGTGTTCAATAATGACTCTATGTGGGAGTAAATAATAATAATAAAAAAAAAAACTGTCGTAACCAATTACCACTGGTTCATTACTACTAAAAATTTTTTAAAATTTGTCTGATAATCTGGGGTGCCTGGGTGGCTCAGTCATTTACGCATCTGCCTTTGGCTCAGGTCATGATCCCAGGGTCCTGGATCAAGCCCCATCCATTGGTGCTCACTGCTCAGAGGGGGAGCTTGCTTCTCCCTGTCCCTCTGCAGCTCCCCCTGCTTGTTCTATTTCTCTCTCTCTCTCTCTCTCTCAAATAAATAAATAAAATCCTTAAAAAGATTTTGATTGATACTCATGCTGTGCTGATCAAAACCAGGAAGGAATTCTAATTCACATAAACTGAAGGTGAGGGACTTAAATGAGGAAGCATAACAAATGGCTTCTGTTGAAAAGGAACTAATGGAAAAAGTTTCTAAAAAAATATAACAACTATCCAAAGAATACAATTTGAATTTGAACCACTTTGCAAAACTGCAAAAAAAACATGATCTTACCAAAAAAACAAAACAAAAAAAAAAAAAGGAGATAATTAAAAAGAGAATGGTCACTCCTACAAAATGAATTGATGTCCAGAAGAACATGAGGAAGATATGGTTGTAAAAAGAATCAAACAAATGAACAATAAAAACCACACAATTCTGAAGCATGAGATCAAAGAAATGGAAATCATGACAAAAACAAAAATCATTTGAAAGATAAATACAAAAGATGTATTACGTGAATAAAAATAATTTCACAAGACACATAGGTATAGAGTAATACTCTACAGAAAGACTTAAATCTGGTAACTGAATGGGTTAACCAAGTCTATGGCAAAACTAATGACAAAAAAGTAAAGACACACATATGCATCCTTTGAAATTCTTTTTTTTTTTTTTTTGCATCCTTTGAAATTCTTAAGTGTACAGGGTAAAGTGCAAAAGGAAAAGCATTTCCCACTTTTTTTTTTAAACCTTGGAACAAGAGAGAATTAGCCTTTTTTCGCTTAGAATTCACATTGGTAACCATGGAAAGAGAAATCAGTGGAATGATATTTAAAGATAAAAGTAAATTATTTTCAAGTTATTGTTCATGTTAAATGATAAAACAAGGTCTTTCCAAAAATACAAGGATTCATAGCATGATTTAATACTCATGTGCCGAATCTGAGGACAGTACTTGGCATGTTATATTGAAGAAGGGTCTATTGAAGGAGTATAGACATTTTTAAGAGGGAAGAAAAAACTTACTGGATCAGGAAACAGTAGTGAGTACTGACTGTAGATGATGTTTTCATATATAAATTAGAACATACACACACACACACAACATTCTCAACACAAAGAAACATAAGAGATTTTTAAAAATTAATCTAAAATGATAGCTTAAAACCTATGCTAGCCTAAGCTGTGGTTTAAATAGGGGTTACAGTAGAAAAGTAAAAGCATTCTAGACTCCCTAGCCCAGAGACTGCCTTATAGCAAATGTCAAATAAATTACAGCTATAAAAAAACCCAATCATACAAAAAGTTTCTCTGCAGCAATAAGAGATACTTCATGGGTAAAGCAGGTGATCAGAGAATATATTGAAGGCAGAGGGAACTCTTGTTTTTGTCTGTTTGTTTTTACTTTGTGAGAAGTGGTCTCTACTGCTGTATATATGTTGCCTGGCATGGAGAATGTCTGATCTTTAAGCTAATTTTCATTGGGATTCTAATTTAATATCAGTATTGAATTTGATGATTTAAAATGCCAACATCCATCAAGAGCAACAAGAGATGTATCAATAGACAGTGGAGAGTCTGAATCCCAAAAATTCATTTTCCAGTTGTTTTTGTGTGGATTCATAAATATATCTTTGTAAGTCAGTTTGCTAAATATAGCACTGACCAAATTAACACTGTATATTAATTGTAAGATATATTTTATGTATGTACATATATATACACATATATACATACATATATACACGCACATGTTTTACATATAATGTACATATTACTTACATAATATACATAACTCTATTGATTTTAAATATATATTTAATTATTGCAGCTTTAATTCTCATGGTAAGAGTTTCATTATTGTAAATTCAATTTTTTCCAGCTTGGAGGTTAGAAAAATCCTGATAGATACATATATATGTTTATAGTATGGATCAATGTCAAAATTATAGAACTAAGTTTCTGATAATATTCAGTAAGGATTGGTTGGTAAACAAATGCCATCCTGAATAATATGCTATGCCCACTAAGTGTGTCATTTTTCACAAAGTAATGTGAGCAAACTAACATTAAGGGTAGTCATAATAAAGAGGAAAGGGCAGAAAACAAAACTGACTTTTGTATGATTTAATTCAGAAATAGAGATTCAATAATAAATAATCAAACCAATATCTCTGAATAACTGCAATTCAGACACATTGCCACTAAAAATATCCCAGCTTCATCTTTATATTCTTATACCCAGAATTAAGCTAAAGTTTCTTTTCCCCTGTGGCCATTTTAGAGAAGAGCAGAGGAATCTTGTGACATACTGAGTGTCTCTTGAAAAGTCAGGATGTTTAATTAATTGATTTAATTTATTCTGTGATTCCTTTGAGTCCATTTTGATTAGGGATGAATATAAATAAATTATAATGAAAAGCGGATTCAGCTTGTTAAATCCAAATATATGTCTTGTGTTATTGGCGGAAAAGATGGAGCTGTAAATTAAAGGTAGGATTGAAAAATGTGCATTACATGACCTGGAAAGCAACACTAATCAATCATTGGGCTTGTTTTCAATGAACATAAAAGACCCCAAATGATTCTCAAGATAGTGATTTTGGAGATCTCTATCAATTGACAAAAGATAACATGAGATTAACCTATTCACCATCCTGATAATAGGTATTAATGGGTTTTTGATCTGGCATCATATTTAAAATCAATGCCATTCATTTTTATTAGTTTGTTTTGCTTTTAAATTTCAAGAATTTGAAAGCGATGTAAATATTTATTTGTCTCATATAAAGCAAGTCTTAGTGCTTTTAAGTTCCATGGTCCCTTATCACAAGTATGTTATTTCCCATTCCAAACATCAAATTCTAAACATTCAATAAAACTCATTTTTAGAATGAGCTTCCCTTAAGAAAGATCTTCAGGTGCCTACTCTGTTCTATTGTGGTAGTACCAACCATTCAACATAAAAATAATTTATTCCTTCATGTTCCAAAATGTACCTATATTGTACTTAAGGGAGATTATTTGTATGATTGTATGTTCATGTATGTATGTATTTGCCCCTACCGACATATATCCAATCTTAGAGATGACACATTTTGGAAAAAAATTCATATTTTTTAATTTATATATCAAGTGACCCTATAAACATCATTCATATATCAAGGAAGTGATCGCATCAAATGCCTTTCATAGAAAAGATGTTTACTTATATTAAATTAATAGTATAGGAACTCTTGAAAGGAGTTTTGTCTGTTGATCTATGATGTATTTATATTTGAAAAAAAAATCATCAACATTTCATACCTAATGGACCCAGACAATGAAGAATATTTCAAATAAAAGAGAGTCATATTTAAATATTCGAACATTTTCTGGCAAAATGGCCTTGGAATTATGACTCAATTGAAAACTTTACATTACTTTAAAGTTTAACTCAAAACATTACTTAACAAAAAAATTACTTAGAGTCAATATCTAGAAGAATATCTGAGCAGTTTAGAAAGAACAATTACTGAAAAATGCTTTTGTATCAGAGTTAGGAATTAAAGATCCCTGGGTGGCGCAGCGGTTTGGCGCCTGCCTTTGGCCCAGGGCGCGATCCTGGAGGCCCGGGATCGAATCCCACATCGGGCTCCCGGTGCATGGAGCCTGCTTCTCCCTCCGCCTGTGTCTCTGCCTCTCTCTCTCTCTCTCTGTGACTATCATAAATAAATAAAAAATTAAAAAAAAATTTAAAGAGATTACAAGTATATGCCTTAATTGTTATGTAAGGATATTATCTTACTTTGTTTTTTTTTTTCTTCTTTCCTTCTTTCCTTTTTCTGTGGCTATATATCTATGGTTTGGTTTCTGACAAATATTCACGTTTTTAATAAAAAAGATGATTGTCCCTGTGGAAATCTGACATTATATTTTCATCCCGTATAATATATTTTTAAAAAATAAAGCCTTCATAATTGTTAACTTTTCCTATAAATATAAAACCTCCGTGGCACCAATAAAATTGTATTTCAAATATTATTATGCACATCACTTATTTTTTTAGGAAAAGGATATATAGTTCTCTGGTTTCCAAATCAGTCTCATCTCACCTGACCCTATTACAAACTCAGTGCAACAGATCTAAGCATAAAGAGCTGAAACATTCACATTGCTTTGGAAAGAATATATGCCCACATGGGGACAGAATAAGTGAGGTTTTTATAGCTCCAAATATGTTTTCTTATTGAATTTGCACCTGCTTAAAGCTCAGCCAAATTATGGTACATAGGCCAGTTCTATTTTCCATTTTCTTTGTGAATTAAAAGTAAAATAAATGTGCAATTGAGCTTAGACAGCAGATGGTCTGCAATAGGTATAAACATATTGTACCATATGTCTGAATGGCACTTTCAGAAAGTACTTGGCACTGCTAAAATATTTCGTTTTCAATAGACATATGAATATACATATACTACTACAATTAAAGATAAAGTGACTGATTCACTCCTTACCATTTGGGAGAAGTATAGCTTGGGAATAGATTGTGTACTCCATCTGGTAAACAGCAGTTTCTTTTGCTGACCCCTGATGAGAGAGAGAAAAGCAAAGGCAATGTACAGTGGTAAGTCTGTGGAGACTTTTTGTTTCTTTGATAGTCCACAAACAAGTACGTGCAAGGGAGGTTCTCTCTAGTTTTGAAAGTGTCTCTGGAGTACCTGGATATCCTGGGAAGAAAGCTGAATGTACCTGAAACTCTTTTTTCTCTCTTCTAATTATCACCTATCCATGTGCAGATATTTTTTCTTTTTAATTTTCATTGCAAAAAGTAAGAATAAGGAAATTTTGAAGTGACAAAATCACTCCCTTTAGTTAAACACTTTAACAGAGAGGAAAAATCAAAGTTCAAGAATATTATCTGCCTTGACTCAAAGGTCAATTTATTTCAGCGAAGCTGATAAAGGTTTTAAATCTCAAATTCAAAATGACACATATATTGTGCATACATTTTTAAAAGATACATAAAACATATACCACCTCTATATTAAGGAGTGTTTTTTTTCTTCTTTTAGATGATAAACAAATGCACAGATATAGATTTATTCCTTCTGTGATTTTCCCCTTGGTGACTTTAACCAAGAAATTGGCCTCAGATGTCATCTCTATGCAATCCTCTATGAGCCAGACTAAATCTCCAACCAATGGTTACACATTCACATTCTAATAGCACATCTCACTAAGCTAATATGAAAACATCTAATTTTAACTACCAGGATTTTCTGATGACCCTTATTTCAATCTAGGCTTCTACAATATAGATTTTGGCTGTAATATGTGCATGAGTCATCAAAAAAAAAAAACTTGAGTCATTTTTGTCACTTACCTCTTTTCCAATTACCCATTCAATTTCTGGATAATTCCTTTGATATTATTGTAATGGCTTTCTAATGTTCATTTCCTTGGCACTCACACAGTGTTAGTTTCTGGCATTGCTTTAAACTTTTTACTTTATAATACAGAAATAACTAATTAATTTCCTAAATGTTTAATGATAATTTTACATATTGTGTTTTTTCAGGTTTAAATTTTGCCTCTGAATTTCATAAATAACAAAAGTAAATAAATCTGATTTAAAATATAAAAAATTAAAAGAGAATATGTGATTGCTTATTGTATATTTCTTTTTTTTAAGATTTATTTATTTGAAAGACAGAGGGAGCACAAGCGGGAAGGAGGGAACAGAAGGAGAGGGAGAAAATTCCTCACTGAGCAGGGAGTTTGACATGGGACTCAATCCCAGGACAATGGGATCATGACCTGAGTCGAAGGCAGATGCTTAACCAATTGAGCCACCTAGGCATTCCTTGTACATTTTTCAGGCATTTTAAAACTACTTTTTCAGGGATATTATTGTTCAAGATGGCAACATAGGGTAATTCTAAGTTCACCACCTCCAACTGACATAATCAATCTGCAGTTCAATATGGGATAGTTTCCTCTGGAAAAAAAAAAAAAAAGACAACTAAAAATTGCCTGAATGGCTCCTATGCATTAAGCCAATGAGAGAAGGCCCATTGCAAAAAAAAAATGTAGAAGCTAGGACACAATCCTGCCATAATCTTCAACCCCAACACAGCAACCCACAATCAGGAGGGAACTCCAAACCTGTAGGTTTTCACTGAAGAGCAAAGAATTTGACCTCACATCAGGCACCCTAATTTTGAAGACCTGCACTTGAGAGGTGAGCTCACCAAACACCTAGGTTCAAAAACTAATGGGGCTGGAGTCCACACCACAGACTCCAACAACTTGAGAAACAACTCTTCAAGGGCTGTAAGCTCAGATTCACCTGCCAGGGTGCAGTGCCCAGACAGAAGATGGATAGTTTATGTGAAAGAGACTTATTTGCTAATCTTAAAGGATTGGCCTGAGAGGCAGGCATCTAATTTAACATACATCTAGAGGCTGGTGGGCACCATCAACAAGCTTTCCCTTGCCTTGCTACAGCTTGCTGGCATTTCTCAGAAAGGAGCTTACACAGTCATCCGGGGCCCCAATTTTAGCAATTACCACCAGGGGTCACCCCAGATCTCCTGGCTTTTGTAACCACAGGGGTTCATGGTGTGATCCCAGAGGATTATTTGTATTGCATACTTTAAAGACTGTTGTCTGAAGGGCTAGCTTCCAATCAGCCCTACTCTAGACGTTGACTAGACACTCCCTTTTGGGATACTAATATGTGGTGGCACACCCTCAACTCCTAGGAACCATTAAAAGTAAAAGTGGCTGCTTGGAATATCACAAAGGTTTAGAGACAGCCAAGAGTGAGGGCAGGTAAAGTTCATCTCCTACATGAGGCCACTCCTGTAGTCTAGGAGAGGTGACTGTTTTATATAATCTTTAAAAACAGAGGGTCAAGCAAGACGATGAAATAGAGGACTATATCCCAAACAAAATAACACGATTAAACATCAAACTATTTTTTTGGTAGAACTAAATAGGATCAGGCAATAAATATGCATTCTGTGATTATCTTAACTCAAAACTACACCACAGAGATATTTACACACCACAGATATTACATCACCACAGAGATATTTAAATTATATGTTTGCGGTATTGGCAACACACAATTTAGTGACAAGAATATTTGAGAGATATAATACAGCACTACTTTTATTTTCCATTGAATAAAAATAATTCAGCAGGTAGTGATTCTGGCTATGGTTGGATAGCTACTGTTAGACCACTTTTCCCATAGATTAAAAAAAATATTTATTTTGGTAAACAAAAATGTACCTGAAGGCATTAAGCATAACTAAAAGCACATAGATACTAGTGAGTGAAAATCAAACTTGGAAGAAAAGATGGCACTAAGCAGAGTTCCCTCTTTAATAGACATTTTCTTGAAGCTCAACCCCAGGCTTTTCCAGCAGGTAAAGTTCAAACTCTATTAGAAAAGTCAATTTAAGTGGTAGAAAATATGACTGATTGTCTAGAAAATAAGACAAGCAATAAAGACTGATCTGAAATGACTCAGTTAGAGAATCTGCAAAGAAATAAAATTATAAGAAAAGAATTAAATTACTACAATTCTAGCATTGAAAAATAAAATATCTAAAAGATAAAATAACCTTCAGTGGATGGACTTGCAAATGAATGAAAATAGCAAAATAGGATTCATTGAACTAAATAAAGATCAATGATAATAATTCTTTCTGAAAAGCAGAGGGAAAAGGATATTTTGAAAAACTAAAAACTAAATACAGCATTTTTAAAAAAACGAGATAATATAGTATGGACTGAATTTTGTTCCCTAAAATCATATGTTAAATTCCTAACAAATAGATCAGTGGCAAGAAAATCTTTAAATCGTCGGAGCTTGACCACCTGGATTTTTAATTCATATATTACCTCAAAATAAATTTGAGATAAATCATATACATGAACACAAAGTTTTAAAACCATAACTTTCTAGAAAGAAATAAAAGAAAATATTTCTACAGTTTTGGAGAATCAAAGGTTTCTTTGATAGATCCAGAAACAATTGCTTTAAAAAATATTGCAAATAATAAAAAACTTCTGTTTATCAAATTCAACATTAAAGAAATAAATGGGGGGATCCCTGGGTGGCGCAGCGGTTTGGCGCCTGCCTTTGGCCCGGGGCGCGATCCTGGAGACCCAGGATCGAATCCCACATCAGGCTCCCGGTGCATGGAGCCTGCTTCTTCCTCCGCCTGCATCTCTGCCTCTCTCTCTCTCTCTGTGACTATCATAAATAAATTAAAAAATAATAATAATAAAGAAAGAAATAAATGGGAAAGGCTTATTCCTAGAGAAAATATTTGTGATATAAATCTGGAAAAAGACTTGAACAAAAAGGTTTACAACAAACTGCTACAACTCAAAAATAAAATGACATACAATCCGATAAAAATAAACAAAAGATTAGAACAGATACTTCATAAAGAAAGATCAACACATGGCAAAATATACAGGGTAGGGGCAGAAAGAAAAGTATTCGAGGCATTAATCCTAATGGAAATATCAACTATAAAGATGGAATGTCACATCTCACTCACTAGATTGCTAAAAGTAAAGATATTGGTGAAACCCAAAGTTGTTGAGAATGTAGAGAAAGTGAAATGTTTATGTATTTTTGTACATGGTACTTTTATTTGTGAATATAAAATGGTATACTCACTTAAAAAAACTCTCAAAATTTCTTATAAAACTAAATATACACCTATTCTATTGTCCCTAAATTATACTTGTGATTATTGACACATGTGAAATAAAAATGCATGTCTGTTAAAACATTTCTATAGGAATTGCCTCATTTTATTTATAATAATTCAATACTGGAGGAGATAAAGAGTACAATTATCATGATGAGCAATGAGTAATGTATAGAATTGTTGAATCACTACATTGTACATCTGAAACTAATTCCATGCTATATGTTAATTATACTGGAATTGAAATAAAAATATTAAAAATCTTAAAAAGAACAATAATTCAATAATGAAAGTAGCCCAAATGTCCCTCAGTAAGAGAATGGATAAACAAACTGTGGTATATTCATGCATTTAAATAATATAAGCAATAAAACAAACTCCTGAGGGCAGTCTGGGTGGCTTGGCAGTTTAGTGCCTGCCTTCAGACCAGTGTGTGATCCTGGAGACCCAGGATCGAGTCCCGCATCAGGCTCCCTGTATGGATCCTGCTTCTCTCTCTGCCTGTGTCTCTGCCTCTCTCTCTCTGTGTCTCTCATGAAAAAAAATAAAATCTTTAAAAAAAAACCTCCTGAAACATTTGACAACATGGATAAATCACAGATTTTTATTTTACTGAATGAAAGTGTACTTACAAAAAGAAATGTATGCTTCTATTCATGAAATATTTGTCTCTGAGGGCATAAGGAAATGAATAGACTGGGAATGAGCATGAAACAACCCTCAGAGGTGACAACAGTGTCTTCTATCTTGACAAGAATTTGGATTTACACAAATGTATGCATTAGTTAGAACTCACAGAATGGTACCCTTAAGATTTTTGTCTTTTATTGTTGGTAATTTGACTCCAAAAAAAAAAAAAAAAAAAGAAGTGTTGAAAGTACCACAACCAATATGCAAACTAGTTGAAGATGTCCATGCTGAGATATTTAGAAGATGAAACTATTTAATGCAACTAAAGTTGAGAAGCACTACAAGATAATAACATGGATTGAGGAATAGATGGAGAGATAAAAGATGGATAGCATGTGATAAAAAGTACATGTAAGAGAAAAACTCTAAAATTCTAACAAAGGACATAATACAAAACCTGAATAAATTCCATTTGATAGGGTGATCTTATATAAATCAGCCTAAGATGGCCCTTGTATATTGCCTCCCTAGTTTTTCCTTTCTTCATAACTAGCCAAGAACTGTTAGCCCAAAAGCCACAAATGCCCATTTCAAATTTTTACACATCCTTTCACTTTAAAGACAACACAAACGAGTGTATTTTTAGTCTTTTAGGGACTGTGTGTGTTTTGCATACCCCTTGACAATATGCCCAATACCTACTACTGATAAGCTGGAAACTTGTATTTATAAGACCCTAAGCCACCACTGTTCTTTGGAACTCTGACCTAAAGGCTCCTTACTTTGGTGCTGAGTGACATCACCTAGACACCTAATTCCTGTCCTCTCCTACTGAATGGTGGCTCCCTGGCCTAATACTCTGGACAGCCTCATTCTATGACCGAAATGCTTTCTCCTGCCACTATGTCCAAGTTCTACTTGAAGTCTTTTGTGTTACCAACTCTAGTGGTCATATATATTTCCTTGATCAGCCCTCAAATCCTGTGAATCTCCTACATATTATTAATATTACAAAATAAAATGTCTTTTTCCCTTAATAAATCAAAAGTTAAAGCAATTATGATTGAACTTTCAACAGGAGTTTTCTGTATCAGGACAAAATAATTCTTAACTCTGTTTAGAAAAATATTTAAGTACAGTTAGGAAAACTTAGAATATGTTGAACAATAGTGACCCCTGCCAAATCAGTTAATAGCTACTTACTTTCTGAAGCTTTCTTTCAGATTTAGTTCATTTCTTCAAAAGTTTTTTTATTCTATTTGAAAGTATCCTGGAATTTCTGAGTAGTGAATCTGAAAGACAGCAACTTTTACAAAGCTATAGACATATATTCAATTTCACATGTTACCTTTTAGGTGGTAATTTCAAGAAAATCCATATATCTGTCTACATATTACTGGGATACTGGGACACATTTTTCCCAAGGGCCTTTCCAGCCTATAGTACCTTTCGTATGTACCATTATATGATGAAAATGGCTATCTATTTTAGTGTATTAAACTAAACTGTCCAAGGATGCCTGGGTGGCTCAGTGGTTGAGCACCTGCCTTCGGCTCAGGTCATGATTCTTGGATTGGGGTCCTGCATCTGGCTCCCTACAAGGAGCCTGCTTCTCCCTCTGCCTATGTCTCTGCCTCTCTCTCTCTCTCTCTCTGTCTTTCATGAATAAATAAATAAATCTTTAAAAAATTAAAAATAAACTGTCCAGAAGACCTATCTAATCCTCGAATATTTCTATGCACTCATTTCTTTTTTTTAATTTTTTCTGTATGCACTCATTTCTTGATCTTAATGTTTTAGTCTTCATTTCTCTCATATATACATACACATTTCTAAAGTATTTTCCAATTTCAACTAAAACTACTAATAAAGCTATACCTGTGATTGATAAAGCAGAACCATTCTCTTTGTATATGAATTGCAGGAGTATTTTCCCCCCAGAATAGTAGACAATTTCAGCTCTTATTGAAAGAAAGATTTTAGGGACATCTGTGTGAATCAGTCAGTTAAGCATCTAACTCTTGATTTGGGCTTAGGTCATGATCTCAGGCTCCTGCGATTGAGCCCTGCCTTGGGTTACACACTCCGTGGGTAGTCAGCTTGAGATTCTCTCCCTGAGTCCCTCCCCCCCTCAGGTGTGCTCCCTCTCTCTCTCTCAAATAAAAAATTAATTAAATCTAAAAAAATATTTTAGTATTCCTATATCAATCACTACAATAGAGTGGGTAATTGTGATAGCATTCCTGTATCAATTACTATAAGGGAGTGAATTACTGTTATAAGTTGTAGATCACTGTAAGAGCACATATTTTGATTTAACAAATTTTTAGTAAAAAACATTCAATGCCTTCTCCTATCTCTATAATTACTTTTGTCTTGTAAGTAAATCTATATCCTAGATTTCTGTAAACAAAGAACCTTTTTTTCATTAGTTATAAATCTGTTCATGAAAGATGTGAGTGAAAACTTCAGGGTATGTAATTCAATAACTCAATGATCTCAATAAATGTCATAGAAAACCCAGTCTCTTTCAGGCTTTGCTTGGCCAACCACAGTGTGTGCTGACCACAATTTCAGGCTGGCTTCTTATTCACATAAAGATGGCTGAGATCCACATCTGGGGTGAGGTGATAATTCATTCTTACTCAGCAAAACTGAGAGATTGAGTTTTTTTTGTGGGTTTATTTATTTATTTATTTAGATTTTATTTATTTATTCATGAGAGACAGAGAGGGAGAGAGAGAGAGAGAGAGAAAGAGAGGCAGAGACACAGGCAGAGGGAGAAGCAGGCTCCATGCAGGGAGCCTGATGTGGCACTTGATCACAGGGCTCCAGAATCATACCCTGGGCTGAAGGCAGGTGCTAAACCACTGAGCCACCCAGGGATCCCTGAGAGATTGAGTTTTTATAGATTTCCTTTAATAACTAAAACATTCAATTTTTAGAAGTCCTCACTAGACTTTATTTGACTCATTGTTTGAGCCTTTTCTTGGGGGGTGCACATCTTAAAATAATAGTTTTAGATAAATCAGGTTGTGTGTATTAGATGTCAGGAGTAAATCAATGTTTTAATAAATATCATAAAAAATATTTATGGTAATGATGTTCATTTGTCTTTCTAGCAAAGCAGACATGGAACAATGCCTTGTCTTAATTTCCTTAAACTCTAGAGCCTTAGTCATTGCATATAAATAATATCCCTTAATTTACTTTCAAAAATAATTTGGACACATTTTGACAGTGAAAAATCTGCCTTTTTCTAAAATATCGTGTTACTATTTAGAACACTATTAAGAAAGAGTCTAGAAGCAAGTGTTTACTTAGTTGTGCAAACCTTAAATGAAATAGGAACAGATTTTTATCAAATTCTACTTGAATCTGTCAGGAACTTATATAGTTCAATGAGATATAAAAATAATATGGGATTTAGCAATAAATCTGAGATCAGTTAACTGCATGACCTTAAATTTTACTTGTTATCTAACCTCTGCAAATCTGATTTTCTTGCATATTTGAGGTTTCACTTTAAATTTTGTTTCAGGTCTAAAATTCTGATTTTCTAAACACATACTTCTCCCTGGCTTTGTCTAGACACAGAAAATCACAGTCTTTTTGGACATCCAATGACACTATTAATTGGAGTACAGAGTCCAGGCTACATTTTAGAAATATCTTTATTTAAAATACACATTATCTTAGCACCCTAGGTGGCTCAGCGGTTTAGTGCCGCCTTCTACCCAAGGCATGATCCTGGAGACCTGGGATTGAGTCCCACATCAGGCTCCCTGCATGGAGCCTGCTTCTCCCTCTGCCTGTGTCTCTGTCTCTCTTTCTCTCTGTGTCTCTCCTGAATAAATAAATAAATAAATAAATAAATAAATAAATAAATAAATAAATAATAAATACTTAAAAAAATAAATGTTATCTACTATACTAGAGCCTAGGAGACCCATACAAGAAAAACTTCCAATTGCAGGAAGACACACATGATTCTTTAAAACAGGAGTTACCCCATAGGCAAATCCCTAGCAAAATTTAAAACAAAAACACCTAAAACCTGAGTACTATAGAAACACATAGACTATGAGTTTTAAATTGCTGATATCAAATTGTTGATTCTGATATTCTCATCATATGAGAATACTCTGCCCTTCATAAAGAACTTGTACATGTTTGTTTTATTTTGTGCATCTTAAATTCATGATTTATGAAATGTAAATGTTGTTATTTTATCTATTTCTATATGTAAGAAATGATTTTGAGATTGATGAAGTGAATAAATAACCTCCTCCCAATGAGTGAAAGAGTTAAGACATTAACTGTTTCACTTTTAACTCTGATTTTTAATCTATTTATTTGCTAAATGTGACTGGGTTTATTAATTGGTTTCTTTTTCTAATCATGTAAGTGAAATCTACAATGTTCTTAATTCAGCAATGGAGAATATGCAGATCTATCTGATCATTTGTAAACAACACAACTAATGCCTACAGTAACTTTGAGATATTTATATGCAAAATATTGTTTTCACATTCTGTATATGACCGAAAAAGTATTGCATTTATTAGAAAAATTCAGCAGAATAAAGGGGAAACGAGAGAAAATGAGTGGGAAATATCAGTGAAGGTGACAGAACATGAGAGACTCCTAACTCTGGGAAACAAACAAGGGGTAGTGGAAAGGGAGGTGGGTAAGGGTGGGGGTGACTGGGTGATGGGCACTGTGGGTGGCACCTGACGGGATGAGCACTGGGTGATATGCTATCTGTTGGCAAATTGAACTCCAATAAAAAAAGAAAAGAAAAGAAAAATTCAGCAGAACCGAAAATGAGTGTAGAAAACCAGACTTAATCATACTTTGATAAAATAACCACTGTTATTAGTAGGTATTTTGAACAGCTTTCAAAATGGGATTTGTGGTAGTTGAGAAAATTCTTTATCACAAAGTATTGAAGAGAGATGAAAATACACAGTTCCCATTTTATAGAAATGGCCACCAAAACATATGTTCTTGAATGTCTGAACAAAATATTAATATAATCCAAGATTTAGAGTGGGGAAGAAAAGGTAGAAATGATAACTCGTGGCTGAGAATTGAAAAGCAAAATAAGCTACATCATAATATGTCTTGAATAAAAGATCTACTTGTTATTGGGTGTGCAAAAGTAGTAAATGATTTCATTATATACCTAACCCAGATCCCCTAGCTGTTAACACGTCATTTGCCATGTCAGTACCAATATATCTCTGTTACTTTATCATTTATCTATACTTTTGGTTTCTTTTCTCATTGAAAGTTGTTTGACATGATAATCTATTAGCCTGGATAAGTTAGTGTCTATTACCTATAAACAAGGATATCTCTCATATAACAAGTGTACAAACTTTAAAATTAAGAAACTAATATCAATACACTACTAGTAACAATCCCAAGGCCTCTTTAAGTTTTACCAATTGTTCAATTAAGTCCTCCATGGCAGAGGATCTAGCATTACACTGCATATTACATTTACTTGTCAACTCACTTCCGTCACACTCAATCTGGAACAGTTTTGTAGTCTTTACATTCACAATCTTGATTTTGTTTTTTAGTACTACAGGGAATTATTTTATAAGATACTGCTTCAATTTGAGTTGATATATCATCACGGTTACAATCTACTTAGCTCTTTCAACAGGGATATCAGAGATGTGATGCATTATCTCATTCCATCAGGTCAGTTGGTGCATGATAAAAATTTGCCCTATCATGAGTTCTGCTAATTTTGATCAACAGATTATGGTGGCATCTGGAGGTTTCTTCATTCCTTTTTTTTTCTTTTTAAATTATGAATATTTTAGGAAGAGATGCTTTGTGAATAAAGATTTACCATGTTTTTATCCACTACTTTCTGCATTCATTGATATTGGTCTGTATCATTTATTGCCAGGAGAGTTATCAAATGGTGATTCTCTAATTTGATAGATTGTTCTGCATTTATTAATTGCCATGTAATTGTAAAGAAATGTTCTCTTCTCCATATTTATTTATATAGGTATCTATTTGTGAATTCTTATTTAAGCCATAGGTAATAATCTGTTACTATATTTTTGTATGTGTGTGCTTGCTTTTTGCTACCACAGATTTGCCCAGGGGGAGCCACTTAAAGTTAGATCTCCTGCCATTTTGGCAGGTCTCTTTAAGTCTTTGAGCATTTGCTTGTTTTCTGATAATAGAAAAATATTCCAAGCTCATCTTATTCTTTGTTTTTCTCAGGTTTTGGTTGGCCATGTCTCTCTCTATATATATGTATACATACATACATATATATAATTTAAAGTTTATATATATATATATACACACACACACACATACATATATATATAGTTTAAAGTTTATATATATAATATTTTACATATACATATGTATTCATTATAGTAGGGAAAGATATTTAGAAACATTTCCATGTAATGTAAGATCTGAGTACTAGGTTTGTTCATTATTACTGGAATGCCACTGTTTCTAGGCTTTCTCAGTGGATAGACAAAGGAAATCTATGAATGGATACATATGCACAAACACCCATGTTTCCTTCTATATTTATCCTTATATACTAAAAACTGTTAGTTCACAAGAGATAACCAACAGTTCTCACTTCACCAAGAATTCCTATTTTATCCCAACACAAGATAGTTCATTTTCTTTGACTTTTTCCCTCTTTATACCTTCCTTCTCTGACAGTGGAAAGCCTCACTTAATTTTAATTCAAAATTTTTGACTTTTTGCTCAATCCCTCTCTATTTCCCAATTCTGCCAGGGTTAGTTCTTCACTCAGCCCTAATAACCAGGCTGCCATTTACTTGATTGTCAGTAAAGCTGCTGGGCCCTAAACATTTTTGGACTATGGCCTCATAGCTCTGAGTCAGAAGGCCACCTCTAAAACATACTGTGGAATGCAAGGGATGATAATGGCTTTTTGCTTACTCTTTTTAAGTTTTTTGTAGCTATTAATTTTGATATTATTGTCCTTAACGTTTGCTTCATTTTGCTGTGATGTAGTACTTTTATAGATAACAATCCGAAAATTTGCTAGCAAAGAAGAAAGTGCCATCACTGACAACATATAACATATTCTATAGGAAGTTGGAATATGTTGATTTATTGAAATAATGTTTATATATATATAAAGATATATTTTATAAATGAAATACTACATATAGTTATATAAGTATACATAGTTCTGAAAGTATATTTCTATATATATTTTGTATACATATATGTATGTATGCATATATTTTATATAGGAACATATAATACAGTATATGTTTATATACATATATAGAGAGAGAAAAAGACATATACATCATCTTCTAATTACCCAAATATGTGCTAATGTTTAAGCAAACAAAGGCAAGAGAAATGTAGCAGAAATGAAATTTCCTCACAACTTTTAACCCACTGATAAATACCTGAGACATGCAGAGCATGACATTCCTCAAGGAACTCATGGCTGCCTTAATGTTGATGTTTTGCTATAGACTAAAAACAACCTTATCTTGACAATAGGCATCTCAAGGATCCTATAACTCTTCTTTAACTTGCAGACATCCCTTTAGAGACTTAGGTTATCTGTAAACCTACCCCTCAAACTTAAAAATTACATAATCAGTCAATTCTCATAAACACAGGGTAACTCTTTCTGCCCACAGGTCCTGTTCCCATGCTATAATAAAAACACCTTTTTGCACCCAAAATGTCTTAAGAATTCTTTCTTGATCCTTGGCCTTGATAATCCCACATTACTAATACTTATAAAAAGACACATATCTTGCTTAATAATCAAAGAGCTAAGAGCAATCTCCTTAGATTTCAATATAAATATCATACTCTTAACTACTGCCCTATAATGTTTGAAAGTTTATGTATTTATAAATGATCTTTTTATAATATTTATTTTGATAATAATGAAGTTTTGGAATATAGGTGAGGTCCAGAGCTGACGACCAAGAATGAATTCTTGAGACGTCTTTGGTGCAAAATGGTGGTTTTATTAAAGCACAGGCACAGTACCCATGGGCTTGAAGAGCTGCTGCTCCAGGCCTGTGAGGGGTGGCTGATTCTATACTTGCAGAGTTGGGGGAGGTAAACAAAAGGTAGATTTCAAAAGGATTTTCATATGCTATGGAGGACCTACAAGACACTGAAGGCCTTGCCATTGTTAAGTTAAAGATTGATTTTTCTTCTAGCAAGGCATTAGCATTAAGAAATTGGAAACTTCCTGAAGAATGTCACACATATCACACCCTGGGTGGGGGTTTGCGGGGATATCAGCTGTGCTTTGTGCAGCTAGCCCTGTTTCCTCATCAACATTATTTATAATAGGGCACCTGGGTGGCTTAGTGGTTGAGCATCTGCCTTCAGCTAAGGGCGTGATCCTGGAGTCCTGGGATCAAGTCCCACATTGGGCCCCCTGCGTGGAGCCTGCTTCTTCCTCTGCCTGTGTCTCTGCCTCTCTCTCTCAATCTCTCTCTCTCTCTCTGTGTGTGTGTCTGACATGAATAAATACATAAAATCTTTAAAATAAACAAATAAAATATGTTTCTAATATTTATATTATAGTATAGATAATGATATTTATACCTGAATGTGCCTAAATTAATTCCTGGAAATGCTTTAAAACTGCAGTGAAGTAGAATTACTTCACTATTCAAAATATATTTGATTTTTAATGTGTTTGGTAAACAAAGGGACAAAATAAGAACAGAATTACTGTCTACTGTTGAGACAAAGTAAAAAAAATAATGATTACAATAATGATAATAATAATCATTATAAAAATTTTAAATAAACAGACTGTGTATTTGGTTGTTAATGGAAATGACCATGCTTATCTTTAGAAGAAATCTACTTAGAACCATTGTGTAGGAACACATAAGAATAGCTTATTGCTTTCCTGATTGTTCATTTCCTCTTTGAATAGGCACAGAATTGTTACCAATATAGAGCTCTGTCTTTGAAGATAATTTTAATCACCAATCACACGTATAGTTTGCAAATTACCCTGAAGTACAATTCTACAATACATAAGAATTTAATAGGACTCACTAAGGCAGGTCCTTAGTGTCAGCTAAAATACAATACTTTCAGATGAAATTACTTTTTAAGCCATAGTTGAGGAAAGGCTAAGCAATTTTCTACAAACAATTATTATTGACTACTCTGATGGTAGCATGATGTTAAAAAGAAATTTATTACTCTATTTCAGGTTTCTGAATTTTTATTTTATAGTCTAACACCATGGCTATATCTGATTTCTATTAAGCTGGGAGATGAAGGGAATTGCATGTTTTCAGAGACCATTAAATAGGACTTTAGATTTTGTTGTTAATTCAGGCTTGATGTATTGCAATATGTATACTATGAATGGGAATTTATTTAGAATGTTTATTACACTTTGCTGTATCTTGTTTATAATTTGGAGGAATTATGTTTTTTTCTACTAATAATATTATGTAATTATGTAGTTTCTCATGTTAATGAAATGATTAATAAATGTCATTAAAAGAACTAGATATTATGGTCTATTATGCTCATAGATTTTTGAAATTTGTTGTTTGAAGACCAAATAGTGATCTGAAAATTTATAGCAGTTATTATAAATTATATTTTATAAAACATAAGTATAAAGTGATAGGGGAACACAGGGCTAGCTGAGGACAAGGCACAAGCCCAGGGCAGAACATTGACAAGTCATTGAAACAGGCAAAGGGATATTCCTTTATGGACTCAACTGCCTCAATGTTCACACTTGGCTAAGGGCAAAAGGCAATCTTAGCCCGACCCCCAGGATCTTGTAAGTCCACTTTAACATATAAAAATTCCTTTATAAATTTCCCTATATCTCTAAACCTCCAAGATACATGTTGGCAATTATCCTCCAAGCACATGGCCCACCAATATACAACTGAAGGGTCTCATGACTCAGGTTTTATTAGATGGTAATAAATGACATCTTCCCAACAACAGCTAGCCCCCTCAAGGTCCTGGAAACCTTCCGTCCAAAATTCCTTAGAGAGTTTGCTGTCCTCAAACCCCTCCCAACTCCCAGGTATATAAATCAGCCATTCCTCACAGGCCTGGGGCAGCACCTCTTCCTGCCCAGGAGTCCTGTCCCCATGCTTTAATAAAACCACCATTTTGCACCAAAGACATCTCAAGAATTCTTTCTTGGTCATCAGCTCTGGACATCACCTATAATTCCAAAACTTCATCATATAATACATTTATTCCAAGGCATGTAATAAAATATAGTAATAACCAGGAATAATACTAGTAAATCAGTAGATGAGTATCAGTTATTGATATTAATAATATGCCAGCCACTGTTCTAGCCCATTTTATGAGTATTTTGCTCATTTTGCAGAAAAGGAATCTTAGGCATACAGTTGGTAAATAACTTGTCTAAGGTCATACAACTAGATATAGTGGGGCTATGATTCAAAAACAATGTGTTAACACAAATAAACTTTATTGAATATATAGTTATTTAGCACTTAACAAACAAAGGTATATTTTTATATAATATAGTTATTCCTCAGATAATGTTTATGTTTTTGTTCTAGGTGGAAATTACATTCTTAAATTTTTTTGTTCCACTTAAAAGGACTTATTCTGATTAAATATATATATATCATATGTTTATATGTATATATAATACATATATATATATATTTTTTAAATCTATTTTTTTTTAATTTTTATTTACTTATGATAGTCACAGAGAGAGAGAGAGAGGCAGAGACACAGGCAGAAGCAGGCTCCATGCACCGGGAGCCCGACGTGGGATTCGATCCCGGGTCTCCAGGATCGCGCCCTGGGCCAAAGGCAGGCGCCAAACCGCTGCGCCACCCAGGGATCCCTATATATATATATATATATATATCAGTTACCTATTGTAGTTTTGAAATATTACTACAAATTTAGTGGCTTAAAGTAATCCAAATTTGCTTTTATTTTCTTTCATATTTACCTTATAGTAATGGAGGACAAAATCTTAAATGGTTTTCATTGCCCAAAACTCTAAGGCTGTGTTCTTTTGATAGACTCTAGGAGAGACACTGCTCTCTTGGTTTTACTGGCTTCTAGAAGCTCACTCCCTCCCTTGGCTCATGGCCCTTTCCTCTACCTTCAGGTTAGAAATTATATCATTTGAACCTCTGCTTCCATTGCCCTATCCCATTCTCTAACTCTGACCCTCTTGATTCCATTTCAATAGGACCTTATGATTACACTGAGCTCACCTAATTAACTAGGATAATCTCCCCATTATTCATAATTTATGTGCAAAGCCCCTTACTTGCAATAGTGGGAAGTCAACAGGTGATATCATTGCAATGTACTGACTCAAAATAAAAACCCATAAATATCAATGATGGAATTGATATACTTTCCAAATGTTCTAAGATTACAAATACATTTTTGGAAAATGTGATTCAAGCAAATTATAAAAATGTATTTTTTTCTAAAAGAATAACAGAAAAATAACTTTATTCTCTTAGAAATTTTGGTTTTTCTTATAGAACTTAAAAATGCAATTTTCCTATGGAGTATATTAGAAGTTTTAAGAATCACCAAATATAAACCAAACTTCCCGAAGAACACAGGATGACTCCCTGACCAATGAGTCAAGGAAGAATGGCAGGAGAGGAAATTGTTAAAGGATTATTTAGTGTGAAAAACATAAAGAAGTCCTGTATCTTACATTATGTGTCCATCACCCTTCAGGGAGGTAAGATGGCTGAAGATTTTCACAACTTCTGATATTAAGCATATACCTATTGAAGAGATTGATACATAGAGCTAATTCATATGCATAAAGCCCTATAATATAATCTGATTTCAAGGAAGAATCAACCAGATAAGGTTATCCTATATCTCATAGTTATTATTTTTCTCATTATAGACAATTAAACTTCAGTTCTGGTTTACAAGTCAATTATTTTTGAGGTTATTGGTGTGAGGTCATGCATAGGTGATATAGTCATTATCAATGTGTTTTGAAATTCAAGTCTTTAAGTTTACAACCCTGAAAACCAGACTTTAAAATTTGTGAATTCATGATGGTAACACTTTGATTATTGTCTAGGAGAGGATTTCTTCTGACATCATCTTTATTTTACCAGATATCTTTTATCAAATGTATATAACCTTTATGCATCATAGGTGGCAAAAATACTATTTACATTAATTCTAGTGATCTCTCTGATTTACTTGTTGTTGTTGTTCAAAGGTTCATGCTATTATGAGGTAATGAGTTTAGGAAGAGTTTAGGAAGCAGGATGAAAGAGATAGGATTGTTTCAACTTTATATTTTCTGTTTTGATTATTTTGAGTTCTTTATACTTAGTTCTTTTTATTTGTAGTAAAACTTTCTATAATCTCTTAACATTGCAAGTAGCTTTAAACCTAGTCTCATGCTAAACTAGAAGTTTCGTGGCAGAGGCATTATATCTGACTTTTGCTCATCATTGTGTATCTACATTTTTCTAGCTGGAGAGTAGCTGCTCAATTTATACATGCTGAATAATATATATTAAATGAAATATATAATTAATATTAAATGTTTATTTGTTATTTGCTAATTCATACAACAATATTCACTATTCATTGACTTATTCATTTTGGTATACACATACATTTACATACACATACATCTACACACATGGCAGAGGCATTATATCTGATTTTGCTCATCATTGTGTATCTACATTTTTCTAGCTGGACAGTAGCTGCTCAATTTATACATGCTGAATAATATATATTAAATGAAATATATAATTAATATTAAATGCTTATTTGTTATTTGCTAATTCATACATCAATATTCACTATTCATTGACTTATTCATTTTGGTATACACATACATCTACATACACATACATCTACATACACATACATCTACATACACATATGTATGAATAAAAATGATTAAAAGGGAGTGTTTTCAATTGCAGATCATTTCTCAGGAGAAAGACTTCTTTGGGGACAGATAAATAATGCATTTGCAAATTTAATTGAATCCCTTATTCTCTTCATCATTTAAAAGCCACCTAAATCTTCATTTCTAAGTTATATATAAATCTTCACATTAGTTTTGGAGTCTTTTGTGTTACATACAAATGTAAGGTGTTTATATCAATTTGAGGGTCTTCAGTGCACTGCCAGTAGCATTAGGCTTCAAAGATGAGCAGCATTTATGCTTTTCACTTAGTGAAATAAGAAATGGATTTCTTTTTAAGCTTCTATTTATATGTCCTTGAACTAAAAGCCTTCAAATTTTGTTTAGGCACAAAACACAAATTTTGTTTTGATCAGTTTCATTTTCTTTATTAGGATATTTTAGAAAATGTAGTCTATAGCTTATTTTTCAGAATTCTAACACTTTTATGCAATTTATCTGGCAACAAAGATTTTTGACTTTATGTTGATCCTTTAGGATTTACCTCAGGTGAAAATAAGAACACATGATTCAATAAAAAGTAGCTATGAAACATTAAAGTTTTCTTAGTCTTGCAGCATTTATCAAAACAGCTTTGTTTTGTTTTGTTTTTAGAGAGAGAGAGCATGTGTAAGTGGGGAGGTGTACAGAGGGAGAGGAAGAGAAAGAATGCCCAGCAGCCAAGCAGGCTCTGCCCTGGGCACAATGGAGTGGGAGGTCTTGATCTCAAGATCCTGAGATCATGTGTTGAGCAGAAATTAAGAGTCCAATACTTAACCAACTGAGCTACCCAGGCACCACTATCAAATAGTTTTAACAAGATGTCATATAAAGAACATTTGCATTGACCTGATTTCTATTCCCTTCTTATCTATTAAACTGCAGATCCATTTTTCTCTTTGTGCCTAGATATGTTCTATATTCCAATCCAAAATTTTACTGGAGTTTGGATACTTTAATCTCTATATCAAAGACTGATGCTATACCAGTACACTGCCTTCAAGTTGTCAATAAAGCTGGGTGTTGATAGCATTCAGATACCACACACAGATATAGAAAACCAATAAACTATATTTATTATATTGTCCTCAGGGATAGTATCATTACAAAGTAATGTGATATAATGATCTCTTTAATATCTGTGCATTTTAATGAGACAAGAGTCCATCAGAATTCTAGAGGCTAACATAGGCAACAATCTTTTTGGACTTGGCCACAGCAATTTCTTGCAAGACACGTCCTGATGGCAAGGGAAACAACAGCAAAAATGAACTATTGAGACTTCATCAAGATGAAAAGCTTCTGCACAGCAAAAGAAACAGTCAACAGAACCAAAAGACAACCTACAGAATGGAAGAAGATATTTGCAAATGACATATCAGATAAAGGGCTAGTATCTAAGATCTATAAAGAACTTAATCAAACTCAACACCAAAGAAACAAATAATCTAGTCAAGAAATGGGCAGAAGATATGAACAGACATTTCAACAAAGAAGACATACACATGGCCAACAAACACATGCAAAAATATTCCACATCACCCTCCATCAGGGAAATGCATATCAAAACCACAATGAGATACCACTTTACACTGGTGAGAATGGCTAAAATTAACAAGACAGTAAACAACAAATGTTGGCAATGATGTGGAGAAAGGGGAACCCTCTTGCACTGTTGGTGGGAATGCAAACTGGTACAGCCACTTTGGAAAACAGTATGGAATTTAAAAGTAGAGCTACCCTATGACCCAGCAATTGCCCTACTGGGTATTTACCCCAAAGATACAGATGTAGTGAAATGATGGGACACCTGAAACCCAATGTTCATAGCAGCAATGTTCACAATAGCCAAATTGCGGAAGGAGCCATGATGTTCTTTGGCAGATATATGGATAAAGAATATATATATATATATATATATATATATATATATATATGTGTGTGTGTGTGTGTGTATATATATATATGTATGTGTATATATATATATACACACACACACACATATACACAAACGTGTATATTTAATAGTATATATATACACACATACATTTAATAGTATATATATATATTTAATAGTATATATATATACACATATATACATTTAATTATACACACACACACAGTGGAATATTACTCAGCCATTAGAAGAGACGAATACCCACCATTTGCTTCTATGTGGATGGAACTGGAGGGTATTATGCTGAGCAAAATGAGTCAGTCAGGGAAGGACAATCATCATATGGTTTCACTCATATGTGGAACATAAGAAATAGAAAAAAGGGACTATAAGGGAAAGGAGAGAAACTGAGTAGGGAAACATTAGAGAGGAAGACAAACCATGAGAGACTCCTAACTCTGAGTAACAAAGGGATGGAGAAGGGGAGAGGAGTGGGAGGATGGGTAACTGGGTGACAGGCACTAAGGAGGGCACTTGATGGGATGAGTAATGGGTGTTACACTATACATTGGCAAATTGTATTTAAATAAAATATTAAAAATAAATAAATACATGTGAGAAAATGCTAAAAAGAATCTATGCACTTTATATGTTTGTTTTTTAAAGTGCAATCACCAGTTTAGCACAAAAGTTTTCAATGCCAGTAATATTAATTTTAATATCTTCATGGGTAAAATAAAAATAATTATAAACAATAATTCATGTAGGTTATGAAGGAAATTCTAAATTACTGTTATCAAAATAAATTATTTTAAAGATTTTTATAATTTGAAGTTAGATGTAAAGATGTTTGTCCTGTACTTCTATAGTAATGTTAACATTCAAATATTTTATTTTTCACTTAATAGAAACTATTAAAGTACATATTTATAAGTTAAGTCACATTTAACGAGCAGATTTTATTGAATCTTAAAATGCTAGGAAAATTAATTATGCTTATAACATAGAGTTATATATTGCATACCAGATATGCACATCAGATAATATAACACTTACAAAGTAATGCAAAATGCAACTACAAAATGTTCTATAGAGGTATGTTTTACATTAATATTTGTGAGAAATCACTTATATTTTACTCCCATCAGAACATAATGAGATTTAAAACATGGATGTATTGGAAATGTTATCTTCAGCATTATAGAGATAGCTAATTATTGTTATAGTAGTGCTAAAATTCATACAAATATAGGCAATTGGAAAAAAAACAGTAAAATATTTTAAGGAAACAAAAACTCCAAAGAATTACAGTGATTAAAGAAAACCCCACACAACTTAAAGCAGTTATTATTTTGAAAACATTTAGAATACTTGAGAGAGTCATTGAAAGAAGACAAAAGAATTCTCAACAACTACTTGATCATGAGTCAATAAAGCACCAGGAAATCTGGCTTTATTGTATGCTGTTTCCCACTAACAAAAGCAATTTGTAGGCTGGGAATGAGTTGTGGTGCATTGGCTGCCTAAACAAATTGCAGAGGCAATAATCTGAGGCTCACATTTGAAGATATTGGCGCTTTTTCTGAAGTTAAGTGCAGTGAAGCCTATTACATTTGTGTCTTATTAACCAGCTTCAAATAGGGCTATGAAGCACTTTGTTCTCACTTTACGGGAAGCCCTAGAGACATTCTTTTGCTACTAAAAGATTTGTCTTTGCCACATTGTTTGGTAAATTTCCATTTACTACAATGAATGAAATAAGGGGGATTTGAAGTGTGTTTAAAAGGAAAGAAAGCAATTGTGTAGTGTTTTATTTCCCTAATCGGACAATGAGAAATGGCTCAAAACATAAATGCTACACATCTATTTGTCCCTGGGGATTCGGGGATTAAGAATGGACAGTTAGGATTAAAAATAAAATCTCTGCAAGTCAAATGCAATTATGTTAAAGAATTTGATTCTAGTTGGATAGACAAAAGTTAAAAGATGAAATGGCCATATCACTGTAATGATTGTCTATAATACAGTGTAGAAATATATTTAAAATTTTGGGGATCCCTGGGTGGCGCAGCGGTTTGGCTCCTGCCTTTGGCCCAGGGCACGATCCTGGAGACCCGGGATCGAATCCCACATCGGGCTCCCGGTGCATGGAGCCTGCTTCTCCCTCTGCCTGTGTCTCTGCCTCTCTCTCTCTCTCTGTGACTATCATAAATAAAAATTTAAAAAAAAATTAAAAAAAAAATAAATAAACAAAATAAAATTTTGCAATTTTGAAGAAAATATTTGATTGATTCTTTTGAATAAAGGTTGAAAGTATCTGTTTCATTGCCCCCTCAAAACATAAACACTACATTGGATAAGTAATAAGTGTAATTAACCGAAGTTTGGAAAACAAAAACCTAATTTTATGAGTTGTTTTAGGCTTCATGAGGCTACTAATAAAGTATTTAAGGCACCCATGTAAGTTTCCTTTTCTACACATTAATGTATGCAAGAAATTGGTGAATTTTTAGAACAAAATTTTAGGCGAAACTTCAAACTCAACAAGTCCTTGAATATAACCTAGAATGAATTATTCACTTTTTTTGAGTCTCAGAAATTTTTATGGATTAAGTAGCCATGATCCTTGTGTTAGAGAACTTCTAATAGAGTTGAAATATAGAATATTACATTATATAGCATGTATATCTTGTAGAATTTATCTCTAGGGAAGATAATCAATGATGTCTTGTTCTTTATCTCTGCACTATGGTGTACCTAGATTCATGATATTTCCGGAGCATGCTTTATTCATTTTTTCATCCTTACCATTAACAAATAAATTTTCATTAATTATGCCCTGAATGAATCAGTGAGTAAATGCATTGGATGAATGAGTGATTAAAAATAAAATCTCTTTGATCTTTATAATAGAACATGAAAGACTTTAGAAATAATTGGTGTAGTAATTATTACATTTATGTTTGCTTCCATTAATCTTTCAAACAACAACAAAACTCCAGCTGGGATCAGGCATCATAAACTACATTTTGTGTTAAACATGTTTATATCTCTATAGGCATTCCATAATGCTTGCAAAAATGAAGAAACAAAATAAAACAAAAAGACAGCCATTATTTGTTGTTTCTATGTTCCAAAAAATGAAAACTACTGATTTAGCCAAGCCTCCTCATTTAGCAGCTGAGCTGTTTAGGTCAAGAGACATTAAATCCCCTTGCTTTTTTTCATACAGGTAATTAAAGGCAGAGCCAGAAACTTGTCCCCAGCCTTCTGGAATCTAATCTGGTGCATTATCCTTTAGAGTGCTTTACATCCCTATTTGGACCATTCTTCTCAGTGAGAGCAAATACAAAGCTGAAGAATGAATGGGACTAGGTGGGTTGATTGTCAGAGTTTCAGGGAATAACCCAGGGGTTCAAAGCTTTCAGAACAGTTCTGGTGAACATTCTTTGAAAGTTAATGACATGTTGTTTTGTTCCCTTATAAATTATTGAAATGCCAGCATACAATAGTCAAGAGCTTAGTCACAAAAGCATAATGTAGACATAGTTACAATGAAGCAACACAATTATAACTAAGGGCTTAGTGTGACCAGTTTAAAAAGCAATACATAGCAAAAGTGGCAATACTGAGTTTTTATTTTCAAATTTCTAAGTATTATAAAAGGGGAAAAGAAACAACTTCAGAAAAAAAATGGGAAGGAAAACAAGTGTAACTTTGTAAGTAAAAGAGACTATTTCAAGGATCAAATGGTAAAAACAACTGAAATAAAGATTTTTGATAGAATTTGCATTATTTTATGCAGCACAAAAAGCTAAATAAAAAGTTATTTATATCCTCAAAGAGTTTACTATTCAGAGGAGACAATGAATGCATGATAATGTTTAACATATTGTCAAATTATTTTGTTTGGTAACCATCTAAGTGTTTTGTAAATATTGTTAACTTTTAATCTCTACAATAGCCTAATGAGCTGCTATTATTATCTTCAGTCTTACATGAGGAATCTGACAGAGTCTAAATAAATTGTTCAGTGTCATAGGTAACTATTGATTTTGATAAGGTTCAAAGTGGTCCGTCTGGCTTCAGAGAATTACTGCTTAAACATTACTGTCTACTGCCTCTTAACCACTCAGTTAAGTTATAAAACTGACATAATACAAACTACTATACAATACAGTCCCCCTTATCCATGGGGGATATGTTCCAAGATCCCCAGTGGGTGCCTCAAACTACAGATAGTATCAAACCTTTTATATACTCTATTTTCTCTTATACATACATATCTATGATAGTTTAATTCATAAGTTAAGCACATAAGATATTAACAATGATAACTACTAATAAAATAAGATGCTTATGATAAAATATTGTAATAAAAGTTATGTGAATGTGGTCTTTCCTTCTCTCTCAAAATAACTTACTGTATTATACTCTTCCTTCTTATTATGATGATGTGAAATGATAAAAGGCCTATGTGATGAGATAAAGTAAGGCAAATGACATGGGCATTGATGGTGACATAGCATGAGGCTACTATTGCTCTTCTGACTACATATCAGAAGGAAGATCATCTGATGCTCCTTGACCATAGTTGATCATGGGTAACCAAGACCATGGATGGGTAACTGAAAACATGGAATGCAAAATCACAGATAAGGGGGTGACTACAGTAAACAAAGAGAAATAAAATAGTAAAGGAACATAGGAAAGAATAAGTATTTTCAACTGGGAATAGTGAAAGTTTAACTAAATTAGTGGCATATAAAATTAGCTTAGGAAATCGACAGAAAAGAGAAAAAGAAAAAAAATGACTGCACTAACATAAACACAACAAACTTCATAAACTGTCTCAATCCATATTGTAGCCACAAAAAATATCTTGCTACAGATTCTTTTCTAAAATTAACATTAATTTTCACCTGATAATTCTTTTTTTAAAGATATTTATTTATTCATGAGAGACACACAGAGAGAGGCAGAGGCATAGACAGAGGGAGAAGCAGGCTCCTCATAGGGAGCCCAATGTGGGACTAATTCCCCAGACCGGAACCACGCCCTGAGCCGAAGGCTGATGCTCAACTGCTGAGCCACCCAGGCATCCCTCACCTGCTAATTCTTCTTATCTATCACCTACAAGATTCCATATAACTCCCTAATTATTCATTTATGTACTCAGCCCAAACACGGACAGTTCATAGTATGCTCCAAATCCCATTTCTAAGTGAATAGGAAACAGAATTCAAGATGTAGTCTTTGCCAATATGGAGTAAACAGTACTGTGTGGAATGCAGATACATAAAGCTTATCTGTAATTTTTATATTATTTGGTAGAAGTAAGCCAGAGAATTAGGAAGACTCAAACCAAGTCTACTAAGTTTCAGGAAATATTTCTGTATAAAAAGATGCTGAAGGAGTACTGGAAGATAACTAGGAGTGAAAGAGTAGATGAAAACAAACATTCAAAAAATAATTTGCTAGGTGAAGTGAACAAATATAAGGAGTAATGGAGGAGAGAAATATCATACACCATTTTCTAAATCATATGAAATATTACTCAAAACATTCCACACTCTAGCTGTTTGTGGGACAAAGCTTTTACAGAGTATAGGCTTAAGTTCTACCACTAATTTGGTCTTTTACCTGCTAATTTTTCTTATCTACAATCCGTAGTAAAAATGAACTATACAAGAAACATCAACATAGCCCAGAACAGACTACCATATTCCATTTTGAAAATATCTAAGAACCTGCAAATCTGTACAAATGAGGCACCATGATTCATTTTGGTGAATGACAATATGTAAATGTAAATTCATCATATAACCATGCTAAAACATATATTTTGCTAAACAGAGAGGAACAAAATCAAAATTAGAACGTGTGTATATCAAGGAAAGAATAACTCCTGGGAGACCATGTGCTTCTCACCATAGCCAAGGTAGTCTTACAATCTGATTAAATGTTTCAGGTTACATATGGAATGTGGTTTACAATAGAAATTCCAAAAAAAAAAAATCCCAATGAGAAGTGAAACAGTATTGTGAAAAATGCTTTGCTAAGATTGTGCTGTGGCCTCTTCTCACAAAATATTCTTCAATTCATGTGGAAAGAGAAAGTTGCTCACTTTTCCATACTCTCTTAACACTCTGTAAAGTGACAATTACAGCTGTTAGTAAATTTTATCACAAATTCCATGTTTATTCTTTTCCTTATTCACTAGGCTTTTAACTAATTCAACGAATGATGCATTAATTAATTCAGTAACTAATAATTGGGAAAATTGAACGCAAACATTTTAGGAACTCATTCATATACATTATTTGCTTTTATATTTTATACATCATTATCTTGGGAATGACTCATTTGGAAGATGAAAACTAACTCAAACATATTGTATAAAATATTTTAGGTAAATCATTTATAAATACTGAGAAGAAGTTTGAAGGAAAGAAACAGTCTAGTGAAATTTCATCTCTGGGATCCAGTCTTTTTGGTATTTTATTTTCAAATTAAGTAATAGCTATTTTCATTTACTTTTTCAAATGAACTAAAGTATAATTAAGATGGGGTGCTTGGGTGGCTCAGTTGGTTAAGTGTCCTACTCTTGATTTCAGCTCAAGTC